>NW_027211695.1:8067500-11050000 GCF_022749685.1 Semicossyphus pulcher
TTATTTAGCTAAACAAAAGGTAAACTACAATTCATATTCCAACTTTGTTAGAATTTAATTGTTCATAATATCGAAAGATACTTTCCCCAGGGACTAGGGACTTCAGGAGGTATTTAGTACGTTTCCACTACAGGAACTTTTCACAGGGACGAGCGACTTTTGGAGGTATTAAGTATGTTTCCACCTCAAGAATAAGGAACTTTAAGAGGTATTTAGTATGTTTCCACGACAAGGAACTTTCCACAGGGACTTTAAGTGGTATTTAGTACGTTTCCACCACAGGAACTTTCCCCAGGGACTAGGGACTTTTGGAGGTATTTAGTATGTTTTCACTACAAGAACTTTCCCAGGGGACTAGGGACTTTAAGAGGTATTTAGTACATTTCCAACACAAGAACTTTTCCCAGGGACTAGTGAATTTAGGAGGTATTTAGTACGTTTCAACTTCAGGAACTTTCCCCAGGGACTCAGGATCTAAAGAAGTATTTAGTACGTTTCCACCACAAGAACTTTTCCCAGGGACTAGTGAGTTTAGGAGGTATTTAGTACGTTTCAACTTCAGGAACTTTCCCCAGGGACTCAGGATCTAAAGAAGTATTTAGTACGTTTCCACAACAAGAAAATTCCCAGGGACTAGGGACTTTAGGAGGAATTAGTACAGTTCCACCACAGGAACTTGCCACTGGAACTTGGGACTTTAAGAGGTATTTAGTAGTTTCCACTACAAGGAACTATCCTGAGGGACTAGGGACTTTAGGAGATATTTAGTACATTTCCACTACAGGAACTTTCACCAGGGACTAGCAAACTTGGGAGGTATTTGGTTCATCCAAGTTCCAGGGACTTTATTTTACCCCCTAAAAGTCCCTGCTATGGGGGTTGTACTTTCCGAAAGTACAGGGACTTTTGGGTGGGCCTTGAAGCACTTAACATTTCTGATTAGATGAGTACTTGCAGCAATCAGAAGACTCTCTTACATGTCAGCAGATTAATTTGCCTTATCTTCACACGTCTTTAGACCTTGGTGGCAACACAGGCAACAGTGGGCTAGAGGAACCTTTTATGCCCTTGAAAAGAAGCCCCTGGGACTGAAAGTCCTGGGTACTTTTGGTGGAAACGCAGCTTATAATAAAGAACAAGAAATAGGACTGCATGCAACCGTCTTGTGCCCTCATATCAGACACTAACAAAATACAAGTTGGAGACATAATGATTTTCATTTGTAATTATGGCTGTGCGAATCAATGGGTAGCATTGAGCATGAAAAACTGTCCTTACCTCAGGATCAATTCCATATAATTTCCAGATCAGCTCAAACTAATGGGTTTTCTATTGGCTTCACTTTGGAGAGAGACTAATCTCTCTGGCACTATTCAGTGCTTCTGTGTACGTTCCCAAGCAAAAGGCCATCCACTTTAAAAACTTGCCTCCCAAAAGTCCAAAAAATATTAAAGCACACATGCTAATTTCCTGACTTAGCATATTACACAATCTGCAGGCTTAATTTAAAACTCCCTTAGCAGGTCCAGTATCTCTGCCTGCCTACCTCCAGACACTACAGAGATTGTGAAAAATGCTTAGTAGCTCTTTTCTGCCTCTATCCTCAGGTCAATGTTATGTATATTCCCTTACAATTGATGTTAATATAAGATGCAGAACAGAGCCAAGAAAGGTTATGCTATCATAAAGGCGTCTGCCCCTCACAAAAAGAAATTTGGATTAGAAGCAGTTAAATAAATTGCTTTTTTAGAGGTGATGTAAAAGACAGATGAAAACAGAAAGGGGTCTTTGATTTGCATTTGTCATTGTGCCCAGACAAGGTATAGCTCAAACTTAGTTGATAAAAGAGTAATATTGCTTTTTCATGCCTCCAACTCTTTCTGGGAGAATAATCTACCCACCTGGAGCTGAAACAATATGTGATTCGCCAAATCATTACCACAGTGATAAAGGATTATTTGTGTTAGTCATTTTTCAACTATAAATGCCAAACATATGCCGGATCCACTTTATTTCATGTGCAGATTTGATGATTCTTTGTTGCATTTAACATTGAACTGAATATGTTTGGGATTTCTATTGTTGGACAACATACGAAACCTGAATGTCAAGGAAATTGTAATTTCCCCATATTTTATGGACCAATGATTAAAGGGAGTTCTTCACTGATTTAGCAATGATGCAACAATGATGAGCTTTTAGTGCTATTAGTCTAAAGCAGAGCTTAGGAGCTGGCTACATAGCTCTAGTAAACTCAGATGTTTCATTTTGATACTTATACACTCCAACTTCAACCGAGGCACACTCAAGTGGCACAACACAGCAATAGCAAGACAACATAGTAAGAACTTTTGCAAGCTACTTAAAGGGGTAGATTGGATTTTTTGAAGTGGGGCTGTAAGAGGTACTTATCAATACTAAGTGTACTACGTACAGTAGTACAGTCGGCACGGCCCCTGTTAGGAGAAGCCGGCTGGAGTTCCTACACAGAAGTTAGGCTAAGCACCGCTACAGACAAGACACGAGTACCATGTACTGTCAGACAACCCTTTCCCTCGGCACTGTCTCACTCTGCGGCTCTGTATACGTACCTCCGCATGCAGCGGTATCACAACAGCTGTTTAGGTCAGCGGTTTGTAGAAGAGACAACAAATAAAAGAAAATACAATATTACGGGAACGAAGAAGTGCCGCTCACGGTGGGGACAAGAGGATATTGTTTTCCTACGACTGCTTTGAAGTGTATTATGCCGTTTCATAGCTGTTTGGGTCAGAAAGTGCAGCGGCTAGCACTGACTCAAAAGCTAAGCGGCACTTAGCTTAGCTTCCGTGTAGGTACTCCAGCCAGCTTCTCCTAACAGTGACCGTGCTGACTGTTAACTACTGTACACTTACTGTTGATAAGTACCTCATATGACCCTGCTACAAAAGAATCCGAACTATCCCTTTAAGGCTTTACACAACTTAGTTATAAGTAGTTAGTACTTGAATGTGTTGAGTTGCTAAAAGTCCCTTTTTAATCAAACACTTATTGGCTGAAAATCAACGAAAATCAATACAATTAATCCTTGTAACATTTCCAACGTTAAAAAAGTTAGATTGCCATGGTAACGTAATGTGTTCCCTGTTCTGTTTGTCCCTTTTCCCCTTCTCTAATGTCTTCCCAGCTCTTCCCAGGTGATTGCTCACTGAGGTGCACCTGGCCTTAGATGCTTATGCCATGACATCATCAGAGGAGAGGCTTCTGGAGCAAGGATCGATGCGTTTCTGCCTCTCAGCAGGGATGAGTGCATTACAAGGTCTCAAATCAAAGACATGGATTATAGCTTTTTAAATGTCTGTTTTTCCTTTAATGCTGTGAAACTTAAATATTACATGTGAAATAAAGGTATGTGTGTATGTGGCATTTATGGCTATTAATTATGACTATGGCCAGAGTTATTTAGGCAGGATGTGGCGTAGATGAAAGTGGAGGATCAGAGTGCGCTGAGGGAGATGAATGGTGTAGCGTCGGGGAAAAGTTACTGCAGCTACTATTTAATAATCCAAAGACTGTTTGATAATGATTTTTTTTTCCTGGTTCACCAGTAGCGATCAATCGCCCTTTTGTTGGAATATTTTTTGTTTTTCGTGATGAACTTTAGTGTTTTTGCTTGGACTTTTAGTTTGGGACGAACGGACGGCGGCAGGACTATATTAGGCAAACTATTTCTTTAAATTCATATTTCGTGAGTTTTGGACTCTTAGGAGGGAATTCACTAAGAATGAGTTACGGCCGCTGATAGCTCCAAAAATTGCACATCGTTTGCCACCGCTATCTGCAAATTGCACTGATGATATTCAGGCGAAAACACGCCCATAAAGTTTCGCAGATCTGTGCAGTTTGCTCTTGTTGTGAGTCTGACTCCACGCACAGATCGATGATGAGCAGGGAGAAGAGGGGGCAGCTCTTTTGATTGTAAAGTCCAGACTCGACAGGTGTTTACAAGTCTTACTATTTGAAATGAGCTTTGACAATGACAATATATTATTAACAGATTGTTTTTACAGACAAATATGTTTTTTGATCACACAAAAGGTGGAATCGTCGTCATGATCACTGGAAACTCAGAGCGTGACAGCCCTTATAAAAGGTGCACCGCAGTTACCACCAGGAATCTGTAGGCGGTATATTTTCACTGTAACTGCACGGTGCTGTTAGCGCCGCTGTTTGTGAATTAGGTGCTTTTTGCAATGAGGCTCAATTTGCATAGCAAGGAGCCAAATTTGACACGAATGTCTGCATAATGACTCATTTAAACGTGCGCAAACGGCACCGGAGCACAGAGACGCTATTTGCTCTGCAGCACACTTTGAGATGCATTCAACCCTCTGAGTGCGCTTGGAGAATGAGGCGGAGTCGTTTTGTGTCATTTGCACAGGTTTTGCGGGCGCAAAAGCCGCGCAATCCTTTCGTGAATTACCCCCTTAGTTTGATTTGAATTCATAAAGGGTCGATTTAAAGGGTTTGTTGTAATTAAATGTTCATATGTCGTAACCAGCTGAGTGCACTCAAGTTACTTGAGTGACTCACACGGTTTGATGACTTAAGCATCTATAAAAAGGGTGAAAATTATCTTTTTTAAATCTCAGTTTGATCTTTGTTTTTTCTTTTCTTCCAAGAGAACCCCTCGAGCGTTTTAACTTAAAAGAAGGGTTGAGTGTTGCACTGTTAGCCCCATAGGGCCGCCTTAGGGTGGGGCCTAGCAGCCATCAAATGCATTAAAAAGAAAAGCAAAACTAGTATGCGAAAGCCACAAGCCATGAGACAGGTGAAACACTAGACCTGTCAGAAAAGGGATGCTGAGAGGAGATGACTTTCCGCTTTAGGTAGCTCGTCATCGCCTAATGGAATGCTGCGCCTCTAATGTGCAATGCTGGCTTCCTCTTAAAAGTTGTCTAAAGGTCTCGCCTGAAATACCTGCATGACGTGACTTTTCTCAGACAAATTATTGGTTATTATATGATTAAAAAATGCACTTAAAAGACTTAACCCACACTTATCTTAGAGGTGACAGTACTAAGCCCCTCCCCTCACTAAGTGTGCTAGCCCTGCTGACCTGTGATCAGGGATGTGACATCACCATCATCTTCCCAGGCCTCTCAATCCTGTTGATTAAGCTCCGAGTGGTAGTCACGGTCCGCCACTCTCAGGCAGCTTGCTCTCGTATAAGCTGTTGACCCACAGAATGAGACAGCAAGTTCGATGCTGAACGCTACATTTTAAATTAAAATCCGTCGTGATTTAACTTTAGGGAAACTAAAAACACATTCATGTTATGTCACAGCGCGTCATTCTGGTTATTTAGATCACAGAGGTGCTTAGAATTTGTGCTTCTCCCAACTGCGAGCTTTACCTTCCACATTAGAGCGACGCTGACACAAAGCAGAACAGCCAGCACAGGCTCCAGCACAGCAGGGATTTCACACTGATCCTGTTCCGAAACATTTGTAATTAACATTCCCCCTCTACTCCGACTGTTTCTGAAGCTATCAATATCCCAGTAAGAAGATTTAACTTCCCCGAAGAGCCGGGAAACGAGCTGGATTTAGCAGGTCAGAACGTGAACGCTCGGTGCGTTTGTGTGCGGGTTAAGTGAAAAGTTTAGGCGCAGATTATTATTTTAATGCTGACACTGGGAAAATGTTGTATTACAAAGTCATTTTTATTAAGTTGAACAGTGACAGGAACAATATATTATGCCTGCATTAAAATACAGTATAAATTATGTTGGAATGTTTGAGAGGCAGAGCCCCGAGCTGCGACTCATTATGGATGTAACATTAAATATCATGCTTTAAATCAGGTGACTAATTTACAGTACATTTGAAGGAGTGTGTACCCATTGAAAAAGACACAAGGAAAACATCACGGTGAGGCAAAATGAGGTTGCTGTTAGAGTTCAGGTTTTCCTTTGTACAGACGCCGCAGCGCATGCAAACCTTCTCAGTACTGAGTGTATTCCTTGGATGAGGCTTTTGCAATGATCTTCTCCAACTGTCTCTTTGCTTCGCACTGGGGGAAGTTACTCATCTCATAGTACTGCGGGGCAATTTTCACCAGCCTAGAAAGGAAAGCGAGTAAACATTAGTCACACACACAAAAAAAATGTCTTCAGTGTTTACTTGTGGGAGAACGCCGGTTTAGCTTTTTCATATTCACAAGGTGACACATTTGAGGTTTAATTGTACAAAGGTCACAAAGGGGAAGACAGAAACACGAGTGTGCAAAGAGGCCGATTTTTTATTTTTGTTTAACCTGAGAAGTTAGAACTCTTGTTTGTGTTGGCTCTGCGATCCAGCACACTACATTGGAAATGACTATTAGGATTAGGAGTGCAAGGATTGGACGACTTGCGCGACAACAATCGATGACAAAATCAGTTGTCAATTGTCGATAATTAACTGTTTACGTCATTCCGTGTTTTTTATGCCGCGCATGGACATAACATTGTTTCCCGGAGCCGAATATGCTGAGGAGTGAGCCATCTCGCCTCCTTACTATCTCTGCTGAGAGTTACCAATGCAAAACAGCAGCCGGGAAGCCGCAGGTAAACAAAACAGAAGGTGCTTTTCGACAGCAGTAACTAGGAACCTTTTGAGGAATCTGTGCATTTCGATAGCAGTACTTTCCAATGGTGCAGGAACTTTCAGGGCGAGGCCTGCAGGCCTACTCGAGCGTTTTATTTAACCCGCCATGTTTAAGATACTGCAGCTGCAAGCTCACTGTTATGATCGTTAACAATCAACCGTTATCAATGCAATAAAGCACCATCAAAAACAGCACAAGTTGAATCTCCTCCATGCTAACAGGCTAACTGTAGCGTTGCACGAATGATGATACCGGCCCGTTCGTCGAGGTCCAAATGCACTCTTTCCTCAGGCCAATGGGGTTTGAGCATGGGCTCACATGACCTCCAAGCTCAAGCACTAGCTTATAGGCGTTAGCATCTAGCTTTCCAGTGCTTTTTCGTTAACGAAATAAACAATGTGTGATCGGCAAGGAACTATCATCCTCCCGCATGAGGTACCCGAGCATTCGAAAAGCGGCGGTTGATGCAACACTATCGCGTCCTAAAACTTCTGGGAGCATTTCATCCTCAACGCTGCAAACATTTTATACTTACAATTTAAAAAGGAATTCTTTTTACAGAGTGCATTTTGCAAAACTCAAGTATTATTTCAACATCAATCATTTTATAATCCCTATAAAACCTGTAGCTGCAGATGAAACGTACCACTCCGGTTTGATGTCGGTGCATGTGCGGATGTAGTTCTTGGTGGTGAGCACAAACTCGTTGTACAGCACCCACTCCGGCTTGTGGTCCAGCACAGTGGAAGGGTGCAGCTGGACCACCTGGTTGTCCTTCACTGTCAGGTAATGGCCGGTGCGCTCCAGGTGAGCAATCTGTTCACCACCACAGAGGAAGAAGAGGGTCAATGCGGTAACAGAAAACGCAGAAATCAAGCCAAAGCAGGAAGACAGAAGAAAGGACAGTTTAAACATGTAAACCCATCAAATAAATCTCAAATAAATGACTTCTATCTCGACACAGACGCAGCCTGAAGTTGAAAATAAACTTGATTTTTGTCCCTTTTTTGTCGGTGCTTCGGAAAGCTGAGGTGGCTGTTGTGATTAACCAAAGCAATCAGTCTCAATAAAGGCCTCGCCCGACAAAGACATGATCTGAAATGCTGCGAAAGCCCCAACATGAGCCGCAAATTTGTCTCCGGGATAAAGGTTAATGTTGACAAATATTTAAATATTAACTCCATAATTCAACCTGTCAGGTCGCTTGTTTCAGGTAGCCCTGAAAATGGCTTCTTGCAGAATGCCATTTGTTTCCTTGAGCGAGGAGCAAATTGACTTGATTTCTATTTATGTGTTTAAAACAAAGCTGCTCTGTGTGTGTGTGTGTGTGTGTGTGTGTGTGTGTGTTTAATTTGAAGGCGGCTATCCATTACAATAAACAATTCACCTGCAAACACTTATTTTTCATGTTATCAAACCCAGAAAGGGCAAATGCGAACGAGTGTCAGAAAGCACTGGAGCCTGATATATATACTGCATTTGCACAAACAAACAATGTGTGACTTAAAGTGATAATGTCAAATATTTTCATGTAAATAAATGTCTGTTAAGTCACTATATATCGCTGAATAAGGGAACACAATGGTGGTTGAGCCTATGGCCCACTGATAAAAGCCTTTGCATTTGCAGTATTATGGAAGTTAGTGACGCGTTTCCATCACCCAGCAGTGGTTGGTATGCCACAGAGGGTAGGCGGAGCTAAGCGGCTGCTTTTCCAGTCTCTGAAAGTGTTGTGAGTAAACAGTAATCTACTATGGCTGAACAAACAAAGAAAAGATGGATGACTACAGATACAACTTCAAAAATAAGTGAAAATCCAAAGGAAAAGACGCTCAGATGAAGGAAAACAGTTTAAAAAGGAAAGCGACCATCAGCAAGGAAAATCAAGAGTTACAACCGGAGCCAACCGTGGACGTCACACATGAAACACTGTCTGGATATCTGGGAAGTGTACTCCCGCAATTACAGTTTATCGCCACAGGTGGCGCCAAAGAGAACGAAACTGAGATCTTCGAGATTCGCACTTTAAAGAGGAAAGTAATGGGAGACTAAATCAGTGTTAATATTGGCAGCAGGACGAAAATGCTTTTTAGTTTTAGTCATATTTTAGTCATTTTTACCCTTTATAGTTTAAGTCGACGAAAACTCAAAACATTTTAGTCCAGTTTTAGTCTTTTTAAACTAATTCAATTTCCTTTCATCTGTCCTTACATTAATGTTCCGCACTGGCAATATAGCTCCTCAGCTGAGGTTATATGTGTACATGGAAACTTCTGGAACGTAACATGTAAAGCCACAGAACAAAGCCGTGCAGTTACAGCAGCACACGCTGCATACGCTGCACACTCCTCTCTTGCCTTATTTGCAGCAGCAGTGTTGGTTTTTACCGTAAACGCTTTTTATATATTCATCTTCGCTTCTTATTTAAACAGTCTCACTGAAGCAGATGATCGCTCCTTTTTATGCGAAAGTAGCGCGTAAAATGTCTCGTTAACAAAAACAAAACACGTGTCGTCAGAATTTTTATGATAAAATATCAATTTTTAGCTTTTATAAGGGGAGTTTATTGTTTAAAACCTACACTTAGAAAAATCGCATTAAACCTTCCCCATTGGACCCCTGTGTGACTGACCTGCATGAAGAAGCCTGTGACCAGCGCTCTGCGGATGTTGGTGTAGTAGTCTCTGCTGCTGAACTCAGTGCTCCGCCGCGGCAGGTTGAAGCGATCCATGATCCTGGCCAGCTGCTGCCGCACGTTGTCCGCCGACATCAGCGAGCGGTAGTTGACGAAATTGTCGTAGCACCACTGAGTGGACTCGTGATCTGTGTGAGACGGGGACAATGTTCATGTTAGGGACAGGAAGGTAGCGGGTGAAACCAGCGTGCAGGAGAGGGGCGCTCACTCTGTTTGAAGGCGTGGTAGACGTTGAGCAGCGTCATGTGGTCTCCGTCGATGTGGGCGAAGCGCATCTTGGACTCGTCTGCCACCTTCTTAGCCTCCGTCGGCCGCACAAAGCACTGTGGGACTAAACAAGGTTGGTATAGGCCCCAACACAGCCGCCCATGGGGATAAGTTAAGCGAATCCCACAGAGAGGAACAAGGCCTCAGCTGTAGAGAGGCACAGAGCACTTCACAGGGCTCATGTTGTGAAGTGTTTATGGTTGGAAAGGAAGAGGGTCAAAGAGGAGGGGATGGATGGATTCTCTAAGACACAAGATACAGCAAACATATGACCCCTAGCCCAGACAAGAATGCTACATTGTAGACCTGATACTGCAGAGTTAGCTCCACCTCCTCTCTGTGAACTTGCTCTGAATTGCTTAACGTCAAACCTGCTCGATTGCGGCTGTAATGGGTGAAAGCTGCGTTTATTGAGTTTCGGTTGCTGCGGCGGCACCCTCCTCAGGTGAACGTTCGCTGTGCTTACTCTAATCAACTCAGCAAAAACCTGCCAACCTGAAACGCCTGCTTTAAGTGCACGCCACGTCTAAACAGCTAGTTAAATCCATTTCCCCCGCTCTCAAAGACCCTCGCGCTGCCTTCAAAGGCGCCAAGATTCATCTCAATGAGCAGCATTCTGCTTGGGCAAGCCCAAAGTGCAATTACTGCTGTAGCACGCTGGTGCTGCTCCAGCTACACCTATGTGTTTTGTACAGACGTGTATTTTCCCCCCTTCCACACATATAACAGCTGACACCACTGACTTTATGGTTGACTCGCCTTGTAGGTGCGTTTTTAATATAAACATTACACTTAATCTACCTCGGAGGACTATCTTGTGTTCATATGATTGAGTCAGTTTTAACATTTTATATTCTACGTTAGAATTTATCTTTCCAATCCTTTAAATAGAATAAAAAGACGGCTCAAACATATTTAATGGATTTAAAGAGAAGATAAAAGCCGCTCTGTATTTTCCCTTTAAGCTCATTGGTCGCTTTTAAGAGTAGCAGCTCGGCCCCCACACAGCGGGCCGGCCCTGAGCATTACCTGACAACATGGCAGTGATGGAGAGGATCTCGTTGGAACAGTTGAATTCGCAGCTGGCGATGACCATCTTGGCCAGCTGGGGGTCCAGCGGGAACTCGGCCATCATGGAGCCCAGCTCCGTCAGGTCGCCGTCGTCATTGAGCGCCGCCAGGTAGTTCAGCAGCTCCAGGGCTCGCATCAGGGTCTCTGGGGCTGGAGGAGACAGGATCAAGGAGAGATGGGCCATTATCATTAACGTTCCAAGCCCCGTGGGCAAAACACACACCGATGACAGAGATGGAACAAACCGCCATTTTTATATATCAGAGAAGAACAATTTGGAGCTGTTTCAAACACACGTGTCAGGAGTGATTAATGCTCTCGCGCTGCATGTTTAAACTTCTGATCTGAAACTATTAGTCAATCCACTGAAAACTATTTGATCAACTGTTTTAATTCATTTTTCAAGCAGAAATGGCAACCACGGGGCGCTGGTGCAGCTCAGAGGGTAGAGCAAGAGGCTGCAGGTTCAACTCCCACCATCGGCCTACTGCTGCACGTCATTCACCACTCTCTTCTCCCAACAGTTCCTGGTCACGATAAAGCAAGACATTTTTTGTTAGCTAAACTAAAGATTTATTGGGCTGGTAAAGTATGGGAAACAGTGTTTACATTTTTCGCCGGTAACACGTGTAGTTGTTCGGCAGATAAAGATTTCAACAGCCAAAATGTCCGGTGGGAAAATAAGCCAAATAAATAAATAATAAAAAAAATAGTAATGGCTTATAAATAAGCTATTGTGTGAAGTAAAAGACGTGTTGCCAAGAGAACTTAAATATAAACTTATACAGCCTTTGCCTCCACTGTTAAAGCATCAAGTGGTTGGTTCATGTGCTACAAGACATATCAGGGACAACAGCAGTCATCTCCATGGCTGGGCCTGTCTGCTTTTAAACTGCAGTGTACCAAGGACAGGCTGAACAACACGTTTTCAGATTGGCAGGTTTCAGACGTCACAAACCTAAGGAGCCGATCCCGTTAATGGACGGGGTGACGCTATGCGTATCATTATGTGCAGCCTATGGCAACCACTTCGGCGATGCGTGAGCCAGCTGTAACCGCCATCGTAATTTATGCAAACTCACTAATGACTACTAACGTTAACAATACTGACCCAAACGATAATTTTACAAATGCGAATTTGGACCGATGTGCCTTTTTTTTTTCTTTTTTGGCTGACTGCCGGGGTCAGCCCTACACACAGGTCTGTATGTGACTGAGTGACGTAGAGAGAGAGAGTTGCGACATTGCAATGGCGGATCATGGAGCCTATTGGACCTCCACCGACGCGACTCTCTGTCTATACGGCTCTAGATACTTTGTTCGGGGAGTAGGCGGGCTGCTCCTCCTCTGCTTGTCCGCTGTCCTCACCTACCTCCGCAGTGCGCACCTCCTTTCAAACACATTGTCATCGGCCTCATTAGGACAGATCTCGTAACACATTGCCCACTGCGGTCAGCCACATACTAGGTTTTGACCTCGTCTTGTTTAGACCTATATTGGCTTCTTAATGACGCTTATATTAAAGTTATTTTATTCAACATAAATGAAATGCAAAGACACACATTTAGGATGATGTCTAATGAATTCATTCTGGTCGAATTACTTCATTAATTTGGCATATATGGCTATTCAAAGCACATGTCCGACAGTTTTTCTATAAGGCCGGAATTCTGGAATATCAACGGCCAAATTTGCCTTAAAAAAAGAAGTCTAGTGTGAACTCTGATTGGAAATTGATAAAAATTCTTGTATGTGGGGCACTGATTTGGCTCATATGCACAGAGGCTACAGTCCTCAACGCACTGATCGCAGGCTCGACTCCCAGTCTGCTGGTCATTTGGTGCACGCCATCCCCCGCTCTCTTCTCCCCGTATTTCCTGTCTGTTTTCAGCTGTCCTGTCTATTGAAGGCAAAAAGCCAAAAAAACACTGCCATTATGTAGTACTCAAAAGTGACAGTCTTGTCAATGTAAAAAAAATATATATATATATTAAAAACACAATTTTCCACATTTTAAAAATAAAAAAAGGGGGAAAAAAACATTTTCTTAAGCCTTGGAATAGAACGATAAATCAGTGGCGTGTCGTTCAGCTGTTAATAGATATAAGAAGACATATCGATGCTTGTTGGCTCAGTAGAGGAGAAGATCTGCATTTGAAATAAAAGAAAACCCATGAAAAACAGCTGATAGAACAGTTTATGCACCTGCTGTACCCGCACCTTTAACAGCAGACACATGTGAGTTAAGCTGAGACACAGACACAGTCTGGTGGTTTGGTGGCAGGGAGCATGAGGTCAATCAGAACGAGAGGGCTATCGGTATGTGACGACCAGAGTTACTCTAGACAGCGACTTAGCAGAGAAGTAATCATGGCAGAGCTCATTTTTCATCCTCCGCTCAGGCAATCCTTAACAAAGAATGCAATTACAGGGGGAAACTTTCTACTTAATGCTTCAACACAAAAGGCTTCCACCGTTTGGTTAAAAGATTTTTCCTCCAGATGCAATTATTGACCTTTGGCTCCCGAGAGCTGAAGCCTAATGACCAGTTGCATGTTAACTGAAAATTAGCTTCAAGCACTGGCTGCGCTGCTCGTTCACTTTCATTTCTCCCAAGTGCTCCCCAAAAAAAAAAATTCAATTTCAAACAGCAGGGAGGCATTTTTTTATGATTAACAAATATTGATTTAGGGCATCAAAGCTACTATTTTTTTTACACAAAGTGAAAGGCGGCCACATTACACACCACACCAATGGCTTGTGTGGGGCTAAACAAAAGGTGAAAGTCTGTATCCAAGTACTCCTAGCATGATGAACCAGTGTGGAAATTCAATATATACGCAACGCAGCTCATCAGAAAGTAAGTATTGACTGCTTCAACACACAAGAATCCGATATATTAACCAAGGGCCAAATCAATGAGATGAAAGGCTAAAGGTACATTAAACCGCATCGGCTTCGAAAGGTTCTTCTTTGGAAATGTCACGACGCAAATGAATCCCACCCAGCAGAGGCCGTGTGGAAAGCGCTGCTGATTTCTTTTGGATTTTCCATTTGGTTGGGCGGCTCACGCTGTCGCTCCTGTGTTTAGTGAGCGAAGAGAGAAATAAACTGGATGTAAGAGGAAAAAAATCAAGTCTCCTATTGAGGAATGGATAAAGCTAAATTGGGAAGGATATTGTTGGTCATCAAGGAGATGATAGCTACGCTTAAATCCATCTGATTTGAAATTGAAAGATCAAGAAACAACAAAACAATGTTGATCTAGAATTACCTCAAAAACACAGTAGCATAGAACCAGATGTTTGTGATTGTGAATATCACAATACTATAAAATAATGTCTAAATAAAGAAATAATAATAACAAAGCTCGCCGAAAAGAGTAATATTCTGAGATTAAAACAGGGGTATTGTGCTGTTTCACATTGTTAGACATGTATATAATGTTACAATGTTGGATGTCCAGAGTCAACGTGGGTGAAATTTCAAATCTGTAGGTAAAAGTATGTCGGTTTCACACAGTTTTTTCTACACGCTGCACTTTGTGACATCACAAAGTGCAGACTCAGCAGGCTTCAGAGAGCTGGCCAATCGGAAGAAAGTGGGCTTGTAGGTGTTGGGTTTCTTAAAGGGACAGAGCTGACTGAGTTGTTTCAGGCAGAGGCTGTATGAGGGCCTACACAGAGCACCAGTGTGAGATTTTTTAACTGTAAATTATGCTAAGCTACTCCACAGGTATCACAGTGATAAATATGAAACTTGAAATTAGCAAAATACCCCCCCTTTAAAGTCGTTAATTTGCCAGAAAACAACTGTTTCTCTTCAGCACTTTGCCCTGTTGGCACTGCTGCTTACACACGCGCAAGTAGCTTGGCGCACAAGTAACAGACAAGAAGGATTGAGTGACGCTCTGCTGCAAAAACACACGTTTCTATGCTCCCTGTTTGCCCCAGGTATTACGATCACACATGAAAGGTACCCTACACACTCATGATGGCTGCTCAAAGTAAACAAACCTTGCATTAGGGACAAAAAATATACAAAACTACTTTAAATCAACAGATTCAATCATTTTGTAGTATAGATGGAGAGTTATACAACAAACAACGACCCGAAGGTTGGGGCGGACTACTATATTAAAGGGGGGGTACAATGCTAATTTAAAAGCTTCATATTTCACTCTGTGATACCTGTGGATTAGCTTAGCATAATTTACAGTTAAAAAAAAATCATTTTTCTCTGCGCAGGCCCTAATACAGCCTCTGACTGAAACTACTCAGTCAGCTCTGCCCCTTTAAGAAACCCCGCCCATACAAGCCCGCTGTCTTCTGATTGGCCAGCTTTCTGAAGCCTGCTGAGACTGCAGACTGAGCTGAGAAGCCTGGGGATTACTCCAACATACTTTTACCTACAGATTTGAAACTTCACCTACGTTAAGTTTGGACATCCAACATTGTAACATAATATACATGTCTTTAAATGTGAAACAGCATAATACCCCCTCTTTAGGTGTGTTATGCGCTTGGGTGGGTGTCCTTTTTTTTGTACAATGGCCCTAACACGCCGTTGTACCTGTGCCTCTGACTTGACACAGCAAGTATCAAAATTGATTTACTGTGACTGTAGATGTTATAAAGCTCCTGTCCAGGAACTCTCACCAACTCCAGATTCCAGCGTGCTCCTCAGCTAGTTAGGAGAAACCTTCCGCCATGAGTGGATCAAATAAATAACAGGTAATCCTCCCCTTTCCCTTCACCCCACCGTTCCCAGTTAGTCTCATCAGACAAGGCCAATCCCATATGTAGCTGCTTACCCTCGCGTTTTGTGAGAAATGTGGGGGTGGGCGGTGGAGGTCGGTCACGTTTCACTGGCGGAATATAAAGGGAAGGCAATAGCTAAGGTGATAGCGCTGCTATTGATGTAACCAATTTCATTCTCAAAATGGCGTTTGCCACAGTGGACGGGGAGAGATGGGTTTAATCTCAGAGGTGAGATGAAAACTATATTATGGTGAGAAAAGGGGGGAGGGGAGGGGGAGGTTAAGGACGGGGAAAGGAGGGGTGGTCTCCTCTGGAACTCTGCGGGGGAAAGCCATAACTTGACGCCTCAATGAGACTGCACCAGTTTTACAGGCAGGATCCAGCGTGTAGAAGAAATAAGAAATAGAGCGAAACACAAACCGACTGATCAGCCTGAATCTGAACTCCACACATCACTCCCCTTACTCACTTTGAACAGCAATAATCTGAACTTACAATAGACTGCACATTAAATCTGCATGAAACTACTGTGCAGCTCGTGTCTGTCAGGGAGCTTACACTCAAATCACCAAACATTCAATATGCAGTATTTGATATCTGCCATGATCATTTTATCTTTACTTTGTCGTTCAGTAAGCTCCCAAGTGACACAGGCAACCCAGATATGATATTGTACATGAAACGCAGATTTAACAGCGGTTTGTTACTGCACTGGTGTTGATTTAGAAGGCACTGATCGCAATCAAGATCTCAAATGTTTTGATATTGAAGAATTCTTTTTATTTGAGTCATGGTTGGTTTTGTGATACGAGTGGTCACTGAAGTAGCTGCAGAAGAGCAACTGGTCTGTTCACAATGCAGCCAAACAATCTTACAAATTTTTAATCGCAAGTCAGTCAATAACAATTGCAGAAATAAATCTGGTCTCAAGCTGCACACGACAGCAGAAGATGTTCAAAATAAAATACTGGCTAAACTTGCTGTTTGTGAGTCCCTTGCTGAGAAGATGGATCCTGCCACCAATGATGAAAACTATTTTCTATTGTAAATTATAATGTATTTTTTGTTAAATTACATATTTTAAAGCTGCTGTGAGGAACTTTCAGTTTGTGTTGATTTTGGCGCCCCCTGTGGACAAAGCCGTACCTCTCATCTCTTTGCTGATTTTGTCCTTTACATGCTTAAGTGGCTGTTTTTAACAAAAAATCTCATCCTGCTTTCTTTAACAGTCATATGTATCACTCACTTTAAATTTGTGCCCTGGAAAATGTAAACAAAGGCAGCGTGCAGTTAATCGCTTCGTCTGACACCTCCCCCCCCGCCAGCAGTTTCAGGCATTAAAAATAACTATATATATCGCTGATGGTCTGGTTTGCTTTTATTAAGCTTTACAGTTGCTTTATTGAGATTAATACATACTTTATTATGTAGTAATTAGCAGTTAACTATGCACTTATTAACAGGTAATTATGCTTTGGATCTTAGGTGAGAACGGTGACTTATTAAGGTTAGTAAACCCTTAATTATGCACTTATATAGTAATAATAACACATATTTAATGTTAATAAGCACCTTATAAGGACTTATAACGGTCTTATTACCTATTAACTGACACTTAGTACAAGGACCTTAATAGAAAGCATTACTAAATAGTGTTGACATAACCTGTATACATGTTTTTATTCATGAATAGCTATAGAAAACCTTTTTTCCCTCTGGGATACCCTCCAAAACAGACTATGTCTTATGTTCCTGTGTGACCTATATATATATATCAAACATTTAGCTGTTCCAGCTTCTTAAATGTGAGAATCTTCATTTAAAAACAGTAAATACAGTCTTTGAGTTTGGGACTTTAGCTCAGATAAAAGAAGCAAATTGAAAATCGTTAGATGCAACCTTAGTAAATACAGTATCTTTATAAGCCCCCAGAAAAAAGTGCTAATGTCTTTATAAAACTAACCTGGCGGGTCCATGAAGTCAAAGTGCACCAAGTCGTCGATACCCAGTTTCTTCAGCTGCAGCACCACAGAGCCGAGATTGGACCTCAGGATCTCTGGATACGTGTTGTCCTGTGAGGTGCCAGAGAAACCCAAAGGAACATTTCAGATGAATTAGTCAGGGTGCTTATTATCTCCTCATGCATCGCTCATATGTCAACTTGAACGGGGATCGGGAGTCGAGGGCATCTGAAGGGCTATTTAACTTGTTTAAAAAATTCCCTTTGCCACTCGGCGTGACGTGGAAGAATTAGTCTGTTAGAGAGAACGACTGGGCCTCTGCAAGTTCATTTGTCACAAGGTGGCTGTTTCATTAGGTGGATGGAGGAAAGGGCGGAGGCAGTGTGGTTTAGCAGCGAGCTCTTGGAATTACAATTCCGCTGAACTGGGAATCATGGAGTTCAAAGAGCAAATATTGCATAATAGAGGTTTTCCAGCTGCTTAGGGGGAACACAAAGTGCGTGAGGCGTTGAAAGACTGAGAATCAAACACCTAATAGATTTTCTTACTGCTGTGTTTCTTACCTGCATTTCTGTCTTGTAAGCTTTCTCTGTGTAAAGGCGGAAACACTTCCCTGGGCGTGTCCGTCCAGCGCGGCCTGCCCTCTGCTGGGCTGAGGCCTTGCTGATGGCTGTAACCAAAAGGGATTCCACTCTGATGCGGGGGTTGTACACCTGTAGAGAAAATACAGCACATACATACCTACAATATACTATATATACAAGCAGCTTACATATCATTTTGCACAATAACACATACACACAATCCACCATGGTGCATATATAATCTATTTTAGCGCTGTGTGTATGACTTGGCTCCAGGCTGGAGAAATGTCAGAGGAATAAATAACCAGCTTTTCCATCTTTGCCGCTGTCAGGTGTGCAGCGCTGTGTTTATCTGGGGATTCTCAGGCAACAGACGCAGATGATCGCAGCAGATAAAGGAGTGGTGGGAGGGGACGGGGGCAGTTGGGGAGAAGGTTGGAAGGGGGGAAGCTAACCTTTTGCTTGGCAAATCCGGGATCAATTACAAACACAACGCCATCGATGGTCAGGGACGTCTCTGCGATGTTTGTTGACACGACGACCTGTGGAAACGAGAAGGGATGGGTTGAGAAATGATCCTCCTGCTGTGTTTAAAGGCCTCACACACAATATTTTTGGATTTAAGGTAGCTTCTTTTGTTGCAGTTAGACTAGAATTACCACCTTGCAGTTGTATGCCTCCGCCAACTAGTCAAGATGAAGAAATGTATAATTCCAGTGAATAGTTTCCAGAGAGAAATATGCTGCCCTCACTTACAGACTATTTTTCCAGAGGAGGAGAGAGTACCGATAAAGACACATGATGCAAGTATCATCACCTTAAGTTCAATATTAGCAAGATCAAAGAGCTTGTTGTGGATTACCAGAGGAATGAGAGCCCCCCTGTCCTGTATCTTGAGGTCTAAATCAATAAGAATTAGATTGGAGGGACAATATGAAGCATTATGCTTCACAGTAAAGTTGACTTTTCATGTTTTGGGTATTAAATGTCATCACTTCATCATTTTAAACCTATTAGAAATTTGTCTGAAATTTTCATTTGAAATTTTCAAATTGTCATAATTAGCATATGAATTCTTGAGTTATGGCCACAAAGGTGTTTTGTGAGGTCACAGTGACCTTGACCTTTGACCCTCGACCATCAAAATCTACACTGTTCATCCTTGAGTCCAAGTGGATGTTTGTGCCACCTTTTAGCATAATTAGCATAGGCATTCTGGAGTTATAACCAGAAACGTGTTTTGTGAGGTCACAGTGACCTTGACCTTTGATCTTTGACCACCAAAATCTAATCACATCATTCTTGAGTCCAAGAGGACGTTTGTGCCAACTTTTATCCAAATTAGTGTAGGAATTCTGGAATTATAACAAGAAACGTGTTTTGTGAGGTCACTGTGACCTTGACCTTTGATCTCTGACCACAAAAATCTAATCAGTTTATCCTTGAGTCCAAGTGGACAATTGTGCCAAATTTGAGGAAATTCCCTTCAGGCGTTCCTAAGATATCACGTTCACAAGAATAGAATGGACATGAGCTCACAGTGACCTTGCCCTTTGACCTTTGAACACCAAAACCTAATCAGTTCATCCTTGAGTCCAAGTGGACAATTGTGCCAAATTTGAAGAAATTCCTTCATGGCGTTTCTGAGATATTGTGTTCACAAGAACAGGATGGACGGACAACCCGAACACATAATGACGCAGAGGCATAAAAATAAAGCCCAGAACTTCCTTTGGATTTCATTAAAGTGTAAGTGAAGTGTTTTCCTACAGCAGAGCAGATCAGAAATCTTAGTTATTCTTAAGCACGAGTAGGAACAGACACAAACAAGTGCAGATATCAGCTCTGCTTTAACTTGAAATATATTCCCTGATGTGAGCCAGTTGACTGAAGAAGCTTGTAGAGATGTCACTTCAGTGCACTGTACACTCGCTGCCTAATGCAACCCAACAGGGGAGTACCACAACAGTGTCTGCAATCAACTTCAATGTGCTATCAGAGAGAGAGCTAGCTCGGTGCTCAGCGCCCCATCCAAATGCATTACCTCTGGCCTCTTTCTGCTACGTCTATGTGTGTGTGTCTGTCTAACTGTCCTCAGCATGCTTTTGTAGAGATGTCAGCTCCCCTCTCTCGGGCAGTTCTTCCCAAAATCTATTTTAAATCGCAGAAAATACTTGATGTAATGGTTCCTCTTTGGTGGCCTGCTTTCTGTTTTAAACACATTGAGAGCTCTACGACGGTCACTGCTTTCATCCGAGCAGCTTTTCTTCCTCCCAAAATGAGGGCCGCTCTCGATTTCTCATGTGAATCCAGCATGTCTCTGGAAATTTGGAACACTGCTGTCTGCTAACAGGCCAACTGTGCGCGCCTTATTGTCGATGATTGGCTCTTGAGCAATGCTGGCTCCTCCAACGCTGTGCTTCAAAACAAGGCAAAAGCAAACAACACAAATACATAGAAAAACCTATAGAGCAGATGATCCATACACCCGGGGGTGCAGGTGTTATGATGTCATGGAACGACCCACCAAATCTAAAGCTGGATTAATACTTGATAGATTATACAGCTGATTATAGTGTAGCATTAGATTCCCCCTGTTGATACCACCATCGCACTAATTGGATGTATTGTACGTGATCATGCCGTATTGTGCTCTAATTATAGTCTTTCACTCACTATGATATAGAGAGATGGTGGGGTACGCATTAAGTCATAGATCTAAGGAGCAGAATTTTAAACTGCTACAATAAAAATGTCTGCACACACATAAAATTGGATAAATATCTTGTATTTACCGCAAACAATGCTGGTACAGAAAAAAACACTGAACACACACCAACACGTTTGTAATCATGTTAAAAGCGATTAAAGGCATAATTAGTAGAAGCCTTAAAAAATGGGTAGCAACATACATTTCTTGGAGGTGGGAGTTTGCTTTAGAGCGTAACTGCAGAGACAAAAATATCAAACAATTGAGTTATTTTTCTTTGATTCACAACTTTGTACTTGATGAAGCTGCTACTTCTCTCCCTTTGTGAAAAGCTTCAGTACTTCGATACAAAAAAACGAAGATTGTTGCGTCTCTAACATATTTTAGCAAAGAAAAGTAGAAGTATTGATAGTTTTGACAACCCACATAGAAAGACAAGAAGAAGATGAAGAAGATGAAGGAGAAAGACAAGAAGAAGAAGAAGAAGAAGAAGAAGGTGAAGGAGAAAGACAAAGAGAAGAAGGAGTGGAAAGACGAAGGAAAAGACGAAAAAGAAGGAGTAGAAGAAGAAGACGAAGAAGAACTAGGAGTAGAAGAAGAAGACGAAGAAGAACGAGGAGGAGAAGAAGACGACGAAGAAGAACTGGGAGTAGAAGAAGAAGACGAAGAAGAACTAGGAGTAGAAGAAGAAGACGAAGATGAACGAGGAGGAGAAGAAGACGACGAAGGAGTAGAAGAAGAAGAGGAAGAAGAACACGGAGTAGAAGAAGAAGAAAAAAAAAAATATTAGACTAAGGGGAAATTCAATGTTTTCACTCAGCTACACACACATGCCCGAAGTACACACATGCACAAACAGGACCCTATAGACATGCACTAATGGAGAGATGTCAGAGTGAGGGGGCTGCACATGGACATGCGCAGCGAGCAGTTGGGGGACTCTGTGCTTTGCTCTCGGGCACATTGACAGTACCCAGGAAAGGAACTGGCCCCTGGTAGCACCTCTCCAGCTACCAGCCCCAATGCCATGCTTGATCCGTACCGGGACTTGAGCCGACCGCCCTCAGATTCCCAAGCTAAGTCCCTACAGGCTGAGCTCCTGTCTACCCCAATTAACATGGACTATAGCTTAACGTGGATCTATAAATTCAGCTGCAGTCTTTGAGCTCAAAAACAAACCTGAATTTCTTAAGTAGCATTATATCAATGCTAATACCCACCTAGTGTTAGTCTATCTGGGTTTCATAAGCAAGGAACAGCTTGTGCATCATTTGCATTTTATGTTTAAATGCTCTGACAGACAAATACCGAAACAAGTGGAGGATAAACGAGAGAAATAAAAAGCCGCTTCTGAAAATAAAAGCAAGTGGGCAAACAGTGGACGTGCACCATCCTTCAGTCTCAGATCTTTTTCTATTACAATTATCCCAAATAGCAAGGCTGTGTATGAGAAATGACAGCTGATTCAGAGCAAAGTAAAATATCAAATGAGTCACATCAGCCTATGGGTCTGTTGCTGTCAGCATATACACAAACAGGGGGGAGGAGGGGGAGACAGATTTGCAGCTGCTCTCATGCGAACCTTGACCGCCGCTAGGATGAGTGCTCCTTATATAACCGCTGAAACAGACTGGACAGAGAAGCCCTTTGGATTCATCATAGCACTTGAGACTGCGGTGGCCGGGTCACAGCCCACTCTACCGGCAACTGCCACTCCAGAGTCATAGTTTAATATACAAGTGGGTGTTGGGAAAAAATGCCTCTCCACGCTTTAATATCTCCTCTTCGCTCGCTTGCTAAACATCTACCAAAGCAGGGACAAGATGCAGGCTGACCTATGTGGACGCTTGGCCGCAGCCGCGTGCTTTCTCGGTCGTCTTTATGATAAAATGCCAAACCAAACAGCTCTCTGTAGTCTTTGCTGATACAGGTCCACAGAAGCAATTTTGCACACTTGACACACTTCCTTTGTAGCCGTGCCTCTTCAGCTGTCTTCAAGCTGTGAGCCTTACAGACTTTTAAATCCCACCTTTTAAGCGAGGATTTCTCTCCAGCCTGAGAATGCCTGACTGTTTAGTTATTAATGCCAGGGAGGGCCTTTTTTTTTCTTCCAGCGTTCAGCCCTCGACCTCGGGTAATTCACCTGTGGAAGGCGAGTTCCCCTTAGTATTCAGGCAGAGGAATGAAGAGAAGGGAATAAACGGCTGTGTGAAACTGATCAGATGGCAGCATCTGGCGAATGGTTGGGTTGTTGGTAATGAATTTGGTGGATGAATGGCGGGCTAGGTCTGACAGACAACTGAAAATATTAGCCAGCTTAGCGGGGTTACACCAAGACCAACAGCAAGGTACACTCAGGTCATTTTCACTGTTAGAGCTTATTGAAACATAACACATCATGTCGCCTTTATCAAAGGTTACTCTGTTGTTTACTCTGTTCTCAATCTGCATTTCTAACAGCTCGACATCCAAGTTAGCATCAGTGCTGATTGGTGAAGCAGACGCGCGGTCACAGCATAGCAAAGACGACTATATCAAACACAAACTGTATAGCTATTTAGCAATGAGATAGCATTATTCAATTATATGTTCTGTAGTTTCTCTGCTCCATTTCAGTGCATTTCAGTGCCCCACCTCTTGATACCTAATGATGAGGGCTGGGAAAACAGATAAGTATAAACAAGTACCGTAAAATCCGGACTATAAGTCACCCCGGAATATAAGACGCATTTTTCAAACCACTTGTTTTCACCATGTCAAGTCCTGCTAGCTACCGCATGTCCGTGACCAAGCGTTAGCTCGATTACAGCGCCATCATCTATGTAAAATACCGTAACACAATAAAATACCTCTCTCTGCATTTTATACTGGAATATTGTTCGCAACGGTATATAGGCCGCAGCCCGATTTTTAGATGAAAAAAAATGCGTCTTATGCACTGTTCAATAAAGTAGTTCCATTCAGAGTAAGAGTTTTTTTTTTAAGATCATAGACCCTTAGTTTGCCTACTTAAAATTTCAATAAATGAACTGAAACTGAGATAAAAGGTGAAAACGTGATATAAATAAAAGGCCCAATATAAGCAGTGAAGCACCGTATTTTTCCCTTCGCTGTGGCTGCACAGAGAAAACGGTAGACCTGAAAGCTGTCGGGTTTCAAGTTAGCAGAAGAAAAACCAGGACGTGCAGCAGTGAGACACTTATGTCTGAGAAAGCTGGCATACGTTACGGCGGGAAGAAGACGACCAACGATCAGCGCTAATATGTGCGCATGAAACCACAGCACGCGAGCACGGCAGCTCAGAAGCTGTGTCCGAAATAAGGGGCTGCGGCCTTCGAAGGCCGTATTTGAAGGCCGATTGCGTCAAAGCGGCGCCTCGAAGGCTGTCCCAATTCAAAGGCTCCTTCAGACGCGGCCGGCAAATGCGTCCTCCTTTGCGGCCCAATCCCGAGATTCATTGTGCACCAATTCAAACGAGATGGCGGACTCTTAAGCGGCCAAGGAATACACTTTTAAATGTCAACATTTTTGGTTTCAACTCAATCGAATAGCTAACGTTACACATATTTAAAAAAAACCAATGGGCCCTTGAGAGAAATTATACTAGGTTAAGTTACGTGACGTTAGTTGTGCTCGGGAACAGCTGGCGACGCAAACAGGAAATCCTCCGTACACTGCCTCCTTCGAAGGCTGCAGCCCCTGGATTGGGACACAGCTCAGAGTCTCTGATCGTCAGTTGATCAGGATTAAGGATAAAGAAATGTACAGGGAGTGACAGGAGGGACGGGAAGGACTTTGCTTCTTGTGTTGGCTTTATAGATGGCGGCAGCGGGCTGGGCTGGCAGTTAACCGCAGAAAAATTCAGGCCTATTTAATCAAATATATATCAGAATCATCTGTGGTTTTAAATTACAGTGAGAAGAAGAGGGAAAACCTGGTTAGCAAAGACAAGGTTTGTAAAAGTTTAGTTTATAGGAAGCCCCGGGTAACGGGATGTTAAGTTCCTGCAGTGGGAAAGGGGCTATCAGTGGCCCAAAGGTACAGAGGAATCACATCTTTATGAAACCAATTAGTCACACTGTGGCGGTCTGAAATTAAAGTGGGCAAAAAAAACCAGCAGGTTATCAGAAAGAGTCTTGTGACACACACGATATGCCAGCGCCCAACGTCCCGGCGAGGAATGAAAGGCATGGAATGATTTAAAGTCCGGCTGAAAAATGGACGAGGTGAGGCTGTCCTGCGTGTTGGGACACAGTCGGTGCTCCAGCAGATGCCGCACGCGACACCCTCTCACATTTCATGATCATATGGGTGGCCTCATTGACTGCATTGATTCTGAAGGATTATCAGTGCTGGGGCCATTACGCCGAACATAGGCCGGCTCCTTCCAGTCTGTTGCAGCGCGGGATAATCCTGGCTTCTTCATCAGTAATATCATTAGAGCATCATCTCTGCATGTTATTTCTGGGTTATTACCTGCAGGAGAGCAAGTACTACGGCTGACGCGGAGCATCGTTCACGTTCCCTGCTGGGGCACGCAGCCGTGTTGACAAATAAAGCTCCTTCCCTGGCTGGGGAAAAGGAGAACGTGCTTTGAGCTGCAGCCACGCACCCACATTCAAAGCTCACTGAAATGGATACGTGGCGGAATTAGAGTGACATTTGCAGGAATACTCGAAACGTGACAACGCTAAGAACATACCTCGCACTCCTCGCAGCACTTTGAGACGCTGTAAAGCAACGCGAGATTATAATCTTTGTTTGTAATTAGCAAATTGCTGCCTCGCGTCTAAATGACTAAACTGTTCAAAAATAGAAGATCAGTGGCTTTCCTGCGGAAATGGAGCAATGACGAGCGAGTGCTTTATGTTAATTGAGGGGTGCCTAATGCAGGCATTAGCATGCGCGGCGGCAGACATGGCGAACCTTAATTCTTTTTCACCACTTTCTCTTGGGCTGGCTTGGATGACATCTCGGCGTCTCTCACTTGACGAGTCGCTAAGGCGGTCGTGGAGGAGAAGGCACATTGCCTTCACGCACGGCAACTTCAGATGCCACCTCTGCCATTTGAACAAGCCCCTGATAAATTCATCTTGAAGGAGGGAAAAAAAAGGGGGGGCTAAAAGCGGCTGCTGGGTTGACAGTTCAGAGGTCACACCGTCAGAACAGACACTTTTACATCGTGTATAACTTAACTCAGGGGAAGAAGTTGTGGCAGGATGTTGTTGTTCTGCAAGCCTGCTGCCAGTAGAAAACCCCCTTTTCCCTCCAAGACTAATGTATATAAACGCACTGTACAATGCTGAAACTGAACAAGAAGTATTTAAACCCGTGCCTGTGCAACCAGGGCCGTGTTTCATGTCTACATTGCTTTGAAAAGCAGAGGCAAACACTGCGAATGATATTTTAACTTTTGAAAAAGATCTTAATCACACTACTAGGAATGCTGAGCCTCCTAAGCCAGCGCAGCACACACACACACACACACACACACACACACACACACACACACCAGGCAGACACAGAGCTGGAAAAGATGAAACTGTAAAACTAAAGACATAAAAGGAAGATGGTTCAATATGAGTCGTACCTAGCTCAGAGCTTTGAATTTAACAGCCAAATCTGAACAAAATTCTGACTATTCGTTCCTTGTTTTGCGGTCGGCACCACAACAGAGTCTGCTACCTGAGTCACATGTGTTCAATAAAAGCTGCTTGTCAACTCTCCAAGTGTTTCCAGTCAAATCTCGGCTGTTTTAAAATACATAATATAAGTAAGATAGGGAGCTCACAGCCGCCCAAAGCCTGTCTGAAAAACGCTGCTTTTCAAGCTGACACTGCTTCATGTTGTTTTTTAAGCAGTTTTAATCACCTGGTTTGTTTGTGCCGGAGAGTGGGAGTCCTCTGCGGACAATTCGGCACTGGGAAAAACTTCTTTTAAGGGGACATATTTTACAATGCAATCAATTTTCTACTGTGCGAATGTGTTTTTGAATCAGGTTTTTTTTTTTCTTTAATTATGCCTTTCCTTCCTCCTGAAACCAACAAGCCGCTTTGCCATTCAAAGGTTAGACCTTAACCACCTCTGGCTGACAGTATTTGGAGTGACCTCGTAGCCCCTGGGATCGCACACATGGGGGAGCCGCCACACTGCACTGTCACTCCAAAGTTGTAGAAAACGTGGCTGCTCTAGGATCGGTTATTCGGCCTTATATGTACGAGCCAGATTCACCAGGAGGTATCAGAATGGTACGTTGAAATCCTGACAACGATTTGACTACAAGCTCGTGCGAGAAGGCAGCGTGAGGTGAATGGCGGTGAATGGCGATTGGTCGATTTCAGCGAAAGGAAGGTTCTACGTAGAAACCTGCAGCTGTTCTCAACGGCCCATTTCAGAGGCGACCTTTTTTCATTCTGGAAAAATATGAAATTATGCAGTTTTTCACTGTGAACAATAAACACCCAAAAATATGAAACACATGTAAAACGTGAGAATATCCATTCAAAAGATAAGGCCCCTTTAACAATGAAGAGAGACAAAAGTCTAACCTAGAAACAGGCAAAGTGCCTACATACGAGCTCGGAGACTCTCCTGTCGACTCATGGCCACCAAAGAGCATTGGAAAAACACTGATTTTAAACATTAAAAGTCTTTATTAAGTGTTTTTACTTATTTTAATCAAAGGGTCTGTTTGTTTAGGAGAGGAGGGGACCTCTGCGGATTATTCGGCTCATGCTAAAAACCTGAACTACAAACTGGTGGGTCACTTTCAGAATCTTTGTTTACAGTCTGCCATGCTGTTGCTCCTGCAATGCTCCGTGTTCAATAATACAGATACAAAACAAAATTACAGATATCTGACTGCCAAAATGTGAGTCTAATTTTAGTGTGATTTTTAAAAATACAGGGAATTATACCAGATAAAAATAAAATCATACTTTATATTATTTGGGACTTTTAAGTCTATTTTCTTCGAACAAAACAAAACCTCTCTCCGACTTTTAACACACTTTGTTCATGGACTCAGACACCGGCATGAAAAAGTAGAGAGAGTTCAGGTGGAGCGACACGTTCTTTATGAAATCAATACAAACAGACCTGTGGGCTGCAGTTGCGCTACGAATACTGTATGTCATGTCATTTCTAATTGTGTTCAAATGTATGTTAAATCTGCCCTGTAACTTTTTGAAAAGACATCTCCTACTTCTTGTCGGCAAGCACAACCTCACACCGTGGGTGCGATGAAGGAGGAGCCGTTTAAAATAAACTGTCTGTTTGCGTTACCACAGCATTAACCGGCACTGGGAGGAGGTGCTGCTGTTAAAAGGAAAAGTGTCGCTTATAAGCCGCCTTGTGTAACGGAGCGTCTGCGGCGATCATCCTGCCGATATGATCTGTGACGGCAGCTGCGCCGCGTGCTTTGTTTACAGTTTGCGGGCAGGTGACGCATAGACTCATACGTAGATTCACTTGATTCACATTGTGGAGAATCCTACATTCCCCAAATGTGTGTGTTTTTGAAACCATTGTAACGCGTTTAACTTTGACAGCCTGTAAATGATTTCCCTGTCCGCCTGATCTGCCTCAATTAGAGGGGTTGTAGCATTGAGTCATTCATCAGCATCGTCCTCTGTTAGATACCGGGGGTGAACGTTTGCTCGTACGCTGGCAGTGATGATATTCTGATACTCTGTCAGATCCCTGGCCAACAGTGTGGCAGCGCAGGTGGTGCTGCTGCTCCGGTGATGAGCCCATCTGAATAGGAACTGTCACACGAAAGAGAGGAATCGCCTCGTGTCTGTATCAATAAGGGGATCGTGCACTCCTCTGAGATTAAGCGACCGAGGAAGAGGAAGATTTTATGTATGCTAAGAGTTTGTGATCAGCTCGTTCACCCCGTGTTTTCAGAGGTCTTAGGACTCCTTTCTGAGCAGCAGCAGGGCCTGTGCAAACATAGTAGAAAGATAAAAACGACTGAGAATGCAGTACTTTCCTCAGGCTCAGAGGGCGTGAGTAATACCCCAGTTATAATTTAGAGCAGAGAATCGCATGCTGACAAAAGCAGCATATGTTGTGTGAGTCAGTCCTGCGCTAAAGCTGAGAAAGGAAAAAAAACAAAGTTTCAGTCCCTACCTTCCAGCTCTCTCGCACCTTATTCCCCATCTGGCCTTTCTACATCAACCCCACTCTGTTTCTCCACCCCTCCCTCCCCTCTTTTTGAGTGTTTCCACAGCGAAAAAAAAGCGGCAGTTATACCTTCCTTCCGATGGCGCCGTTTGGTTTATTGGGCGGCGGGGGCTCGAAGATCCTCTGCTGCTGCTGTGGAGGCAACGTGGAGTATAAGGGGATGATTTTGATGTCGCCGACTTCCGGCCCCAGGTCGTCGACCTCCCTCTTGATTCGCTTGCAGGCTTCGTCTATTTCCTGGAGGGTGGAGAGAACGACAATTAATCCAGGTGTCAGGTTCTGAAGAACACCTGGATAGACAATGGCGGGGGGGGTTTGGATGATAGCGGGAGGAGAGGTGGCCGGGGAAACCGTGGTTCCCCGCTACAGAACATTTGTTCTCTAACTATCGCTCCATCTGACGGAGGAAATTAAACCTGGACTGCGGTATGCTTTGCTGAGCTCCCTGTGGCTCTGTTGTCAAATGCAGCAATCATGGAAAACATGGACACACACACACACAGAGAGAGAGAGGCAGACAGACTCAAACAGGGTTCATTATTCCACAGTGCAGTATTGTAGAGGGGAATGTGAGATGAGACTGCAGCACTGATGCATAACCAGCGGCAAATCATGGCAGATCAGTTTAGTGGAGCTGAACGTTCTAGAGCCGGTGGGCTGGCAGACAGAGTGAGGACCGGAGCAGCGCCAGGAATAAGAAAGCAC
Source organism: Semicossyphus pulcher (assembly GCF_022749685.1). Lineage (NCBI taxonomy): Eukaryota > Metazoa > Chordata > Actinopteri > Labriformes > Labridae > Semicossyphus > Semicossyphus pulcher. Next base: position 8,097,071 of record NW_027211695.1, read on the forward strand.
GGGGCGACGGCCTGTTCTCTACACTGTTAATGTGTTAATTCATACTCCACATGCACCCCCTACTTATACTCATAAGCACTGAAAATGTGTTTTATTTCACCCACCCTTACACACACCTTTTAAGTACTTCCTGCTTTGCTAGAAAACAGCTTTTCTCCTCTTTTGACTCCCGCCGATTAGACCCAACGTCTTTGTTTTGCGAACAACAATCATTTAATCCTCATGAAGCAGCAGTTAGTATGTGCGTCACATTACAGCCTGTGCTGTTGCACCACCTGCAGGCCCATGGGAGCAATGCAGCAGCCTTTCCAAAGAGGTGGGGAGTCATAAAGCACTGATAAACAGGATTACAAAATTATTACTGCGTTTAGACAAATAATGGGCTACATCACAGCTCTTCTTGCAAGAAGGCAGCCCCTTAAAAAGAGCTCTGACATGTTTGTTTCCTCCTGTAAAAGCAGACTGTGCTTTAATTAAAGGAGAAGTTCGGTATTTTTAAACCTGGGCGCTTTTTTTTTTTTTTTTTCCTCACAAATTTGGGTGTCGAAATGACTCATAGGAACAAAATCGGTGGTGTACGCCTCCGCTGTAGCCGTGATACGGCCGCAATGGCTACAACAATTGCGCCCGATCAAAGTATGTCCACTAAAAGTGCTTGTTGGCAGATCGTTACCCCAGGCAACCACATTACAGCAATGATCCACGCAAACATCGTCCTTTTTTTTAAAAGAGTAAGATCCTTTTTGTGTAACCAGAAACAGATGTCTCGCTCTAGGAGAAGTCTCGCTCTGAAATCTCGCGGCTGGTGAGATGTTACCTGAGCAGAACGGTGGCAGCGTGAGTTTAGAGGGCTGGCAGCAGGAATATATTTCAAAAGCAATGGCTGAATATTTACCTGATTTCAACGATGAAGATGAGGCACCGTCCCGTTAAGGTAACATCTCACCACCCGCGAGATTTCAGAGCGAGACTTCTGTTTCTGGTTACACTAAAAGGATCTTTGAAGGGATCATTGCTGTAATGTTGTCGGACACATGGTGTAACAATCTGAGCCTGTCAGAGGCAAAAACAAGCACTTTTAGTGGACGTATTTTGATCGGGCGCAATTGCCCCAGGGGATTATGTTGCAGCGGTATTGCGGCTACGGCAGAAGCTACCTACTGGACTGATTCCAAAAGTTTTTGTTCCTATGAGTCAGGGGTCCCTAACCTTTTTTGTTATCTGAGAGCTACTTTGAAAAAAATAAAGTGGCCAAAAGCTACTTGCATTACATCGCTGTAATTGCTGGTGGCGCCGCATGTTGACTCTTTTGTCGACTGAATCGTTGGTACCACAGACGAGGAACACGTCCTTCACATTTGTGAATAAAAACTTGCTTTCCCACTCGCCGTGGAAATAGTTGTCTGCTCTTTCATGGCGTGGCTACCTTCATCGTCCATCATAAATCTGCCTAAACAGGCTAATTGTACCGAACTCCTCACTTTAGCTCAACTAGCATAACTGACCAGACCTGTGGATGGAAGTTGCTGCAACATTGCTGTGACTGACGTTGACAAACTTGCCCGGAGCATCACCGTTTTTTATTGACAGCTGATAGGCCTATTGTTTTGTATTGGAGGGGGCGGGACATCTGTGTATTTGATTAAATTGAAGTGGGAGGAGGCTTTCAAGGTGCATTTATTGTCGTCGGATTTTTTGTGCAGAGCCTGTGAACCTCTTGGCGAGCTACTAAAATCCAGCGAGCCACCTGTTGGAGACCCCTGCCATGAGTCATTTCAAAACCCATATTTGTAAAAAAAATAAAAAAAAGGGCCAAGGTTTAAAAATACCTGACTTCTCCTTTAATTCCAGTATGACTGAAAGTGTGTGTGTACGACTGTGCGGAGCCAGGAACGCTTGCCTCGACATGAGAGAGCGCCACAGTGACACTTCCTGTTTTCCTCCTGGACTGCGAGTGTGTTATTAGCCCCGTTTGTCCCCTTGTTCGCCGCATTAAGTCAAACCTCGCTGATGGCCATGTGCCTCTTAATCAACACACTGACAAGTGGAAAACGGTAAATCTGAATGGATCGGTAAAATTAGCCGGGGTATTAATAGCCTATCAAGCCTCTGGATGCAGCAGCTGCCATGCAGGGGAAAAAAAGGAGACCTCTTTGCCAAAGCGCTGGAAGCAAGCTGGCTGTCTGTCCCTTAGGGACATCAAGACAGAGTGTGTGCACGAGTGTGTGTGTGTGTGTTCCTGTGTGTGAGCGAACACATAGGGGCAGTTGGCCAGTGTCGGGAACCTGTCCACCAGCTCTCTCTGCGACCCCAGCAGCAACAATCTACAGCCAAGCTAATAACCGACACATTTAGGCACTCCTCTTGACTAGCAAACAACCCCCCTGCCAATCCCCATGTTTTGATGTTAGCAGCTGAGGGGGAAGCTTAAATATTAGGACTTATCTTTGCTCAACAGCTGTGATAAGTTTCGACTTTCTTGTTTGGAGTTGGTGCTTCAGTTCGGTTTGTTTGTGGAAGCAGAATATCTCACAGAAAAACTAAAGAGGGAGGAAGAGAGGCGTGTGCGTTTTTCGTCTGATATAAAGTAAAAGCAGTCCACGGCTCGGCCACGGATCTGCCTCCCGATCATTAGTCTACATCAAAGTTGCTGGGAGACTGAAGAGGTTAAGAAGCGCTGGAGGGATGCGCTGCAGCACCCTTTGAACACCCATCTCTGCCAGACCTACCACACATTAACTTCTTTAACCCAATTAGGAGGGGGCGATAATGAACTCACCGTGGGATTGCTCTCTGTAATGTCTGAGCTTGACACAGTGCAGGGGGATGGAATATAAATCAACACATTACATCTAAATGTAAAAAAAAAAAATCCAACTCATTGCCTGCAAATGTCCCAGATTTTTCCACACATTCATAACAGTGACGATGAGCGTCTCTGGCCATCCGAGCAGCCGGGATCCCGCTAAATCTAAAATCAATCGGCAGCCCTCGGTGGAGCCCGCTTCAAACACGGCGCCCTCCGATGACTTTATCCCCTTTGTAACAAGCCGCACATTGATCCTGCTTTGGCAAATGAAAAGTGACGTAGGTGTTCTGCTGGAGTCAAGCCGCTGTTGAGTGACAAATAATTACTGCTAATACACAACAAGGACACAGCTACATCAGATCTTTGAAGGGTTCCTTGTGCGGAATGTGTAACATTAACTATGGATTGCTGATTGGACCAATAAGTCTACTTCCACGCTCGCATTAATACGTCTTTACACATGCATTCATAACTTGTGAAGATGTTTGTACCATTAAGGCTTCCATGCTACTGGTTAGCGTCAACATACTCACCCCTTTTTGACGCAGGTGCAGCGTTGAGCTACACGTATTTCTACGTTGTAGCAAGTACATTTGGGCTACGTAAGTATCACTTGTCATATACTCCTTTCCCCTGAAATTAGCGTGTTGAGGTGGGTTTCTCAGACCCGGGAAGACTCGCTAATAAATGCTGATTGTCTCTTTTCCCATTGCCAGTGAAGTATACTTCTTTTGGCCTCTTTGCTGCTGCGTCACCGTCTGACGTCACTAACGTGCCCGAAACAAGGTTAGTAACTTGTCTGCAACAAATTTGGAACGCTCTTTTAGCGCGTAAAGACGACATGTTTGGGTGTGTTAAGACAAACTTGGACGTATTAATGCGAACGTCGATTTAGACGTATTGGTCCAATCGGCGTTCCATACCAAACCGCGGTTTTGTGAGGCCACCCGCGGGGTGAACCAAGTGAGTTATTTGAAAGCGCTGTCATGATGAAAGAGAAAGTGTAAGCAAGTGCAGCTTTGGCCACAAGGTGGCACCAATGACCTGGCTGAGCGAGTGCTCCGGCTGCTTTTGCTCAGGAGGTGAAGGGTCAGACCACAGGTCAGACTTGAACAACTCGGATGATAGCAAACTGGAAAAGCTAACGTTAGCAGCCGTGGCAAATCATTGTTCAAAAGGGCACATAGTCAAAGCTATCTTTTTTATGCTACATGCAACAAAACGGCAATGCTGCTTCTGAACGAGCCACGCATTGATGGATCCCGCGCGGTTGCGGGTCGCACATTTCCGGGTCTCTTTGGGTTTTGTCCCCGTGAAGACCTCTAGTGTGCAGTCTCAAGACATGCTAGTTTAGCCGCTACAACAACAACTAGCCGGTCACAGTCACCACGGATTTCGGATACAAACTTAGCAGTGATAATAAACTCACATTTCCACCGTTCATGTTGTGTTCACTCATGTCGGCGATGTTTTACCAGCTGAGTGACGCGCTGTAGTGAATAAAAAATTAAATATACTCGGCGGACTAAGGCAGAACCGTCAAATCGCAAGGAGGCGTTAGCGTTTCATAACATTCAGTACCGCCACAGCTCTAGAAAAATATGAAAGTCCAACCTCCAGAAAATTACATTCTCCTCTACAACCATCACTAACACATGTTCTCCAACAGCATTTTGTCAGAGTGCTGAGAGAAAAATCACACCAGCAGAAGCACTATTGCCTCTGACAGGCCTCACCCGTCCAACGATCTGGACATTGAATCATTTGTTGGTGCTTTTCTCTCTCTCTCTCTCTCTCTCTGTGTATGTGTGTGTGTGTGTGTCCACCCTACTGTGACCAAATTCATCATTTCGGGCATGAACCCTGCCCTCCATTACACATCAGTGGACAACATTTGCAGGGAGGGAAAAAAATAATAAATGACTTAATTTCAGAGAATCGTGGGAAGGGCAGAATCTGGGTCACTTTTCTCTTCGCTGTGCAACTCCTGGTGGTTCCCAGACAGGCACGCTCACATGCATTAACATGTAACATCAGAGGATTAATCATTTCCTGTGCGGAGGGTGCATCCGTGTGCGTCTGTGCTTATGACAAGTGTGTGTGAGTAACTCATCTATGTTTTTAGATTAATATGCGCACTCTTAACTTTGGAGATAGATGTTTGCAGGAGTTTATAGCTTTGTATGTTTGGAAAAAAAATGACATTATATTTGTAAGTTGAGCTGAAATGATACGTCAACTGACCGACACAAAATATATCAGTAACTTTTTCTGTAATGGCTAAATTGTTTGGATGTTGTGTGAAGATTTACTGCTTTTTTCTGCATAAACATATGACATATGTTTATGCAGAAAGAAACAATAGCTGCGTCTTAATTCGGGGGCTGCATCCTTTCGTAGCCTGTGTAGACCGCTAAGGCCGAACTGAAATGAGGTGGTCTGGTGCGGAGGATTTGCTGTTTACATCACCAGCTGTTCCCGTCCTACACTTGCGTCCCCAAACGCAGGTCCTGTTGCCTAGCAACAGATAGCTAACGGGCTAACTTATTGTTTTAAAGATAATTTGTTTCAAGGCTCCTTTCGTTATTTTCAACATCTGTAGGTATTTGTAGGTGTCGCTGGGTATTTGATTGATTTGAAACCAAAAACTTTCATTAAAAGTGTATTTCTAGTCCGCCATGTCGTTTGAATTGCCGCGCAAAGAATCTTTAGATATGTTGTGCCATCCATCGGGTGCATGCTTCGTGGTCTGGGAAAAAGAGAAGCAGTTTGCCGGCCGCATCTAAAGAAGCTTCAAAAAGGGCCAGCTTTCGACGCGCCGCCGTGACGCAATCGGCCTTCAAATACGTCCTTCAAAGGCTGCAGCCCCTGGATTGGGACTAGGGATGCACGATATTGGATTTTTTGCCGATATCCGATATGCCGATATATATTTCTCGCACACCTAATTGTAGAGATCGTCAATTCTCTTCTGTATTGGAATTAGCATACAGAATAACGGTGATACTCTTATCACATTTGCTAGAACAGTCGGGGTGACGGGTCTTGAGATGGTTAATCAAGTTTGTAGTGTTGAAAGACTTTGCCTTGGCTCCTCCTCGCATCACCGAAGCTGAACAGTCATTGCAAATAGCAGTTCTGCTATCTATTTCGGACACTTTGAAAAACTTCCACACCACGGACATTTTGGCTTCTAACTCTCTCATGCTGCAGGTAGACACAAGTGACGTCATCACGCTGCGCCGTGCAGGTCTTCTTCGCGCCGGAGACATTGCGCCGAGGACTGGCATTTAATCAAGTATGCAGCAGCCCATTGGTTCATTTTTAAGCCAATATCGGCCGATACCGATAACGTGCCGATAATATCGTGCATCCCGCATTGGGACACAGATAATGTTTTTAGCAGGGTATTAAATAGTCACAATGTCAGTGCTTTAAATAACCTGGACATTCAATTAGACTCATTGCTTTGGTTCATTTTCATGCTACAAAGAGGGACGCAGCGTTAGTTTTCTCTTAAACTAAGCAAACATTGTTGATTTGCATTTGCTTGTGGAAGTCCAACAGACGTTCAGCTCTGTGTCAGCGGACATCCGAACCTGCTGATGCTTCGTCTGGAAATGTCTCTTCACATTATATTCTTCAAGGGCCTGTGTCCACTAACATTGGGTTTTTTTGCACTGGCAGCGCCCGCAACCTCAATATCAGAGCGCTTCTCACCGGCGCTTACTGTTGCTAGGTTACAAAAGTTGTCTCACGGCACTTCCGCTTCCCTCAGTAGTGGCCGTTACGTCTCTTTTAAATTGCTCTGTATGCTTAATATTTGCTTGAATCGTGTCCTGGCATTAGCAGTAGCCTTAGACCTTGAAATTGTACCCTTGTCAAAATGAAAGGATTAGCTTCTCCTCCGCCATTGTTGTTGACAAAGTTGATATCAGAAGACCCGCCTCTTCTTGATTTTAATTGGTCAGTGAGGGAGAAGTGACAGCTATCTTTAAATACTCTATATTTCTTTCCATGTTGTTTATTTTTTCTAAATGATAAAAGCGCCAGATTGATGTTTTTAAAGGACTGGATTCCTTTTAAGTCTAGATGATGAATAAAAAAATAACCAAGTGATTGATCGATAATTAAATTAATCATGACGTGTATCTAATGAAACACCTGTATAAAAATCTCTCAATACAAGTAATCATGAAACAAGCATTGTACCCTGTGTACAACCACCCTACCTCTTGTCCTGTGAGGAACAGCAGAAGGTCCCCTTCATCCCCCTCGCACATGTGGATCTGGATCACAGTGCGGATTGCCGCCTCAAGGTAGTCCCGCTCCGGTTCCGGCGTGTAGAAAATCTCTACCGGGTGCGTGCGTCCGGGGATTGTTAGCAGTGGGCAGCTGTCAAAGTAGACCTGGAACTTTCCTGCGTCGAGCGTGGCGCTCATGACGATGACCTGGAAAGAGAAAAGACTGTGAGGGACGAAGTGTACGTAAAAGAGGTGAAAGGAAAGATTAAAGACAGCAGAGAGGAAATGAGTGAGCACTTTATATTGCTTGATAATAATTGGGGACATATACTAAGTTGATAGAAAATAGATGGAGAGTGCATAAAGCTGTACAGGATGGATGATGCTTGTAATAAGAGTTTAGGATAAGGGCTGTTGGAACTTACCCAAGATGGCGTCTACTGTGTAAAAGTTGGCGTACGCCTCAGAGTCACTGACCTACACGGAGCTACGACAGTCGTTGTTCCTCATGTTGGGTACACAATGTTCTCTCCGGAGCCATTAGATGTAGCGCATTAGGATTCTGATGGGAAACGCATCTCCCATTTTCAATCTCAAACATTTTCAGGGGCCAGTGTCTCGGCATTTCGCTTTACGCTCTGCGAGACATCATAATTGCTCTTAATCAAGGCAAATTAAACTTTCCAATTTGGAAGGGGATAGGGATGAAGGAGATAGAGGGGTGTGGGTGGATGATCATTCCCAATAACCTAGACCTCATTTAACAGTCCGTGAACAACAATCTAACCTTTGATTCCACGCTGACAAACAACTAGTCATTATCCATCTGCTTTATGAGGAACATGTCTGGCACACACTGCCGATAAAACTTCTGCTTGCCTTGTACGCTACAATCCACGCCGACTAGCTGCCGTTGATTGCCCTGAAATGGGGCTGACTCCGGGAACAATCTCCCCTAGTGATGCGGAGCAGGAAAGATGTGCGTTTCCTGAGCTCAGCAGCAGCAATTTCTCCGCCCTGAACAGACACACAGCTGTCAGACGTGGGGACACTGTCAGGAAGAATGTGACGAAACGGAGCAGTGACAGAAGAGGGACATTAACTCAGGCTGTCAGTGAGTTTATCCTCCGGGGGAAGTAATATTTACGGCATTAAGTGGGACGTGTTTGTGCAAACAAATCAGACTACTGTCAAGAGGACTTCCAACAAGAAATGTTCAGATAGGACGAAATAAATGTGAGGTAAACTCTTATTCTAGAAGAAAGAGTGAATGTGGATGCTGGATAAGTAGTGTAGCCTGAACTGCTTTTACCTTTAGGTCAGGCCTCTGGCGGACCACCTCCTTCAGGACCCCCATGAGGATATCTGTAGCTAATGTGCGTTCGTGCGCCTCGTCCAATATGATGACACCATAGCGCTCCAGCAGAGGATCATTCATGGCCTCCCGAAGCAACATGCCGTCTGTCATGTACCTGTTTGAACAGAAGACACGCAGGTTGTATCATCGTATGCATCAAATTATCTGCTTAAAATTAGGATGGATATTTTGTGTTACTTTTTGAGTAGACCAAACTTTTCAGACCATTTACCACTTATGTAACCAAACCAAATGATCATGTACTGCTTCCCACTGCAGATACCAATGACTGTATATAAAGATGGACAACACGCCTCCAAAGTGAAACCAAAACATCCCCGTGACAGGAGCCAGAGCTGCGCAGTAGAGATTGGCTGGTGGAGCCGCCGTAGCCACTTCCGCTAACCAAAACACACACTTAACTTACAGAAAAAAAACAGCAAGGATCCCGCACGTCGGCGTGTTTAACAGCAGAACAGCTTCTTGTGTTGGTCTGAAGCAGACGTTCACAGATATGTTCAGATAACTTCAATGACTGTAGTGATTGTTTTAGTAACGTCTCCTCTCACCGTTTCTCCTCTGCTCTGCTAATCCGGAACAGATCGGCTGCAGGAGCCATATTTGTCAACAGAGCTGTCAATCATCATTTTGACAGCATCAAATTAAAACTAAACTTGTCAGAAAAATGAACACTTGGACATAAATCAGCATGAACTAACTATAATGTCAGAAACCATGTTTGAGAAACATTTATTTGGCGTGTATCTTGATTTTATAGTTGGACTCATGTCCCATCTGTTAACATGGAGGAGGCGGGCTTTATGACCTATACCGCAGCCAGTCAGCAGGGGGCAATAGAGAGGGTTTGGCTTCACTTTAGGGAGCTGTAATGTCGGCCATCTTTTTATACAGTCTATGGCCCAATCCCAATTTCCACATTCACAGACTTTGAGGTGCATTCCCAGTAAGTGTGGGTCCTCACAAAGTGCGTGAGGGCTCTGATGCGGACTTTTCAACGCCGAATTACAGACTTTCCGTGAGTTTGCATATCTGCAGACTTTCCTCTGGGACTTACCCAGAGTTCATAGCGAACTTGGTGACCTATACAAACGTGATTGTCCAGCTCCCCACTAAATGTAAACAAATGTTCGTACATTGAAGTAGTATTCAATAAAGTTTGAACAAATGCGAGCGTTGACGGTGACGGGAAGCGCAAATACGTTTATCTGTAAGTGACAACAATTAAATATTCACAAATGATTAACATTAATGCCTTTCTGACTTTTGATAGTTTGTTAAATAAAGCTTATCTTATCTTAACACTGTTAGGCCAAGGGTCTACAGGTACACTGGCATTTCTCAAAGCATAGCTTTTTCTCTGCGTTTTGGTTTTTCGTCCACACAAACGCTGTTTTACGGCACTGAAAACGGATCTTTTGTTAAACTCTGGCCAGAGTGAAGACTTTTAGAAACTGTTTCCACGGAGACGTGTAGTCGGGGTAAACTGCGTTTTTTGACTCGCGACGTCAGGCTGTGCGCCGCTATCTCCATGGTGATGCATCACTAATGAGGCGACATTCCTTGCAAAATGACGGACGTGACAAAAACAGTGATGCTTAACAGGACTTTTTACATGTTTGCAAATATATGAACACTTACTCATCTACTATATTGAGGAACAGAGGTGTCAGGATAGATTTGTTCAGACTTTTGATTGGCCACGATTCTTCTTCTTCTTCTTTGCATGACCGAGTCATATCGCCGCCTGTTGGTGTGGCATTCTCATGACAGCGTTTCTGTTGTGTTTTTGCGTTTTCGTTTGGACAGGGATTTTTTATAACCGTGCTTGTGTGGACAGGTTTTTTTTAGTACCCGTGTATGTGTAGACATGGCCTAAGACACAAATACATGCTGCAGGTCGCCTTTTTTTCTTATTAGATTTAATGGCCCATCTGGTTTCCAACGTGTGATGCCATGATGTTGGTCCCATTCCTCATTTTTATGCAGTTCTCAAACCCTCACGGACTCACACCTGACGCCATGAAAGTCCATGAGGGTTCAGTGCTTAGGCTTAAGGTTGGAGATTGGGATTGGGCCATTGGTGTCCACTAACGGCGTTTTTTGCGCTGGCAGCGCCCACAACCTCAATTTCAGAGCGCTTCCCCGTCACCTACTGTTGCTAGGTTACGAAAGTTGTCTGGCGACACTTTCAGTTCCCTCAGTAGTGACCATTAAGTCTGTTTTAAGTTGCTCTGCGTGCGTAATATTTAGGGATGCACGATATTGGATTTTTTGCCGATATCCGATATGCCGATATTTTACAACTCATTTAGCCGATTACCGATACCCATACCGATACCGATATTTTTTTCCCGCACACCTAATTGCAGAGATCATCAACTCTCTTCTGTATTGGAATTAGCGTACAGTATAATGGTGATACTCTTATCACATTTGTTACAACGGTCGGGGTGACGGGTCTTGAGATGGTCAATCAAGTTTGTAGTGTTGAAAGAATTTGCCTTGGCTCCTCCTCGCATCACCGAAGCTGAGCAGTCATTGCAAATAGCAGTTCTGCTATCTATTTCGGACACTTTGAAAAACTTCCACACCACATACATCTTGGCTTCTAACTCGCTCTTGCTGAAGGTAGACACACATGACGTCATCACACTGCGCCGCGCAGGTCTTCTTTGCGCCGGGGACATTGCGCCAAGGTCGGGCATTTAATCAAGTATGAAGCAGCCCATTATTTTATCGGTTAATTATATCGGCGGGTATCAGCGTGTTGGCCGATACCAATAGTTCATTTTTAAGCCAATATCAGCCGATACCGATAACCTGCCGATAATATCGTGCATCCCTACTAATATTTGCTTTTATTCAAGGACATTTTAGGAAAACAAGAAACGTTGGAAAGGAATCGTGTTCTGGCATGAGCAGCAGTTCCAGACCTGGAAATTGTACCCCTGAAAAAACTAAAGGATTAGCTTCTCCTCCGCAATTGTTGCTGACAAAGTTGATATTGGAATACCAGCATTAGCTTTTACGTTAGCTTTTATTGAGCTAACGTTAAAGTTACTGGTCGAACGTCACATCAACCTTTATTTCTTTGCCAAGCACAGGCATGTCATATTTCTATAATATCTAAATGATAAAGAACAACATTTTAATGTGATGTGTTTTGTAATAACTTTTTTCTGTTATAAAATAAATAATAATTGGCTCCAACGATTATCTTCTTTTCCCACTACAGCTATCAGTCTGTCCTCGGTCGGTTGTGTAGAAGCCAGGGTGATGATTTCTTACTTGAGTACCGTCTTGGCCGAGCTGCAGTCCTCGAACCTGATGGAGTAGCCCACCTCCTGGCCCAGCATGACATCCATCTCATCAGCGACCCTCTGCGCGACGCTCATGGCCGCTACCCTCCTGGGCTGGGTGCAGGCCACTGCTCTCTTTGGCCCCGGCATTGACCGCACCATGTCCACGCACCACTGAGGGATCTGGAAGACAGTAGACGAGTCGCGTCGAGTTTGAACCCAAAAGACGTGAGAGGAATTATTAACAGCAAAAAGGATGTGACGATATAAAACACAGTTTGTTATGTCCTGAGAAGTCATACCTTTTAACATTTTCACACAAGCAGTTTGCTCAGAGAGAGTTTTACTTTCACTCTATTGCGCTCCAGGCTTTGATGACTGCACCTTAGAGATGATTTACATCTTACAAGTCTTTGAAATGTCATCCAATCAGAAGAACCAAATAATGCAGATGACAGGTTTGAAAGAGATAAACGTTTCAAGGTTTACAGGACCTGACCCTAATCACCAGGATCTGTTTGGTGGAATGCTGAGCAGGGCTGCATGATTAATTGTATCACCATTGTTATTTCAATTGATACCTGTGTGCAACCTTTTGTGTAGAGTAATGCAAGCTGCATTTTAGGGCTGCTTGATTATGGCCAAAATGATAATCAAGATTATTTTGATATACATAGAGATCACAATTATTAATCAATTTTTTATTGTACTTTCACATGCAAATAAACAAAGCAATCATCAAACTAGGACTTAAAGTAATAATCTTCAAGATTTTCATTTAAATAAATTTCTGTTAAGTCACTGTCTATCGCCGAATGAGGTAACACAATGGTGATTGAGCCTATGGCCCACTGATGAAAGCCTTTGCATTTGCAGAATTACAGACTGGCTGTCTGTTGCGGGAAAGATCACAAGCGGCGCCCCGTTAGTGACGCGTTTTCCATCAGCCAGCAGTGGTTGGTCTGCCAGAGAGGGTAGGCAGAGCTAAGCGGCTGCTTTTCCGGTCTCTGCAAGTGTTGCGAGGAAACCGTAATCTACTATGGCTAAACAAAGAAGAGATGGATGACTACAGATACAAAAGAAAAGAAATCCAAAGAAAAAGAAACAAATTGGACGCTCAGATGAAGGCAAACAGTCTAAAAAGGAAAGCGACCGTCAGCGAGGAAAATCAAGAGTTACAACCGGAGCCAACCGTGGACATCACACATGCACTGTCTGGATATCTGGGAAGTGTGCTCCCGCAATTACCGTTTATCGCCACAGGTCGCCAGAGAGAATGAAACTGAGCTCTCTGCATATACAGGCAGAGAAATGCACCATTTTCGACTGCTAGCTTGTAGTTCATCTCTCGTTGTCCCATCTACATCAGGTATGTATGCTAGCAGCCTACCTGCATGCCCCACCCGTGTTGCTCTATACCACTGTATTTTCTTTTGCATGAAACAAATGTTAATTTAATTTGTTTCATATTTCCATCATCGCAACATTGGAGTCTATAATACAGTGATTTGCTCTAAACATTGCTGTTTCTTTTGCTGTGAATTATTGTTTATTTTACATTTCAGAAAAAAAAAGAAATCTTAATACTGTTTTAAATTTTTTTAAAAAACAGATAACAGATAAAAAGAACTGATAAGAATATCGTTAAAGTACCAGATCGTTAAGCAGTATCAATAAGACTAGTAATACCATTGAAATATTAACGATACCCAACAACACTTCAAAGATGTAACAGATAAGAATATTTTGAGTTTGCATAAAAACAACGAGGACAAACTGATTGCAGTACTTTTTAAAACAGTAAAAATGACTCAAAATCTTAAAGGAGCAATTCACCCCTGGTAAAAGCCACTGTCAGTCAAAGCTGGGGTTCTCTGTAATCGATAGAAGCAATAATATTTGAAATTGGCGCCATAGCTGTGGAGAAAGTTGTACAAACAGCTCGTTGTTTCGCCCATTCTACATTCCTACAAGACCCAGCGTGCATTGCGCCCCTCCCTCTGAAAGGAACGGCCCAGCGAGAGACACTGGAGTGAAATACGACCGTTTTCCAGTTAAAGACATTGATCGCTGCAGGCAATGGCTCAGAGCGCTACAGAATCCGAAATACGACGAGAATATACCGGTGGATCGTCTAAAAAATCTTCAGGTCTGCAGTTTGAGGAAGTGTAGTTTAGCGAGCTCCCTGGCCTCCACCAGATGACGCGTTTTCCTGGGCCCATTGGAGAAGCGGATAGCGTCCTTTCAAAGGCACAAAGCGACCTTTTATCTACCATAATGGCATTAGCTCCCCATAATAGCATGATAGGACTGAGGTTGAAAATCGGCGAACTGGCCCTTTAATTCAGAAGGGAGAAAACTGTTTACAGTAGTGAATCCTCCCCCGAAATTTTATCATTTAATTTTCTTTCAGTTAAAAAATGTTAATAGTTTTTGTCTTGAATTTAAGAAAAACTGATTAAACTTAAACCTAAGCTGATGACATAAATGCAGCTCCTTCCTCTGTGAGAATATTCTATTCGTATTTGTAGAGGTGAGCACATATTAAAGATTTGTAGTAAGTAAGTAAGTCTGTAGAGTTCTTCAATGTCTAGAATTTAAATCTTTCATCAAGGCAGAAAGCACTGACAAGATTACAGCACTTAATTTAAGAAGTGTTTGGAAGATAGTTTATATTCCCCTCAGGAGGCTCAGCCAGTGATTCACTTTAATCTTTCCTCTTTCACATTTTAAAAAGCAGACAACCCCGCTCCATCAAGAAGTTAAAATATACTTCACATTTATTTTTATCTTTATGTGCTGCTTTTGCAAAAACATTGTGCCTTTCACCTGTGTGGTCTTTCCAGAGCCTGTCTCCCCCACCAGCACAAAAGACTGGTTCCGCATCAGGATGCTAGTGAAGCTCTCTCTGTACTCCCAGACGGGCAGCTGCAGCCGCTTCTGCAGGATCTCATAGTAGCGCGGCGTGTGGGGCAGGTTGGTGAACGGGTTGACCTGCTGCTGTACGGGGTTTGGTTTCAGGAAGACTCCACCGCCTGCAGCTGGGTTGTTTGGCATCCCGAATGACTTCACATCTCTGTCCCAGTCGCGATCCCTGTCCCTCGGCCGCTCATTGCGGCCTCTGTCCCTGTCACGGTCACGCCTGTAAGAGAAAGATGCATGCGGAAACATGTAAATGATGGCTATAGAACAGAATGTGAACAATACATCCTCTTGTTGAAAAATGAATGTTGACTCCAAGTTGAACCAGAGCAAGCTTATACGCTACTGCACATAATCGGACTGCACATGGATCAGATGGACTTGTAATAATGTGACAGCCCTTAAGTATGAATTTCTCACTACCAAAAATGCAATCTAAGGAGGAATTAATGCTAATAAAACAATATGGCCTTAATCTGGCAGTGCATCTTAACTATGTCCTTGACTGTGGGAAGGCTGCAGTGTGCACGTCAGATGATGCTTTGCTTTGATTTCTTTCATTAACATAATTATAACTTAACATGCATACAAACCTTTTGGTTATAATCATACATTTGTCCCCTGTAGTAAGGTCAAAGCAATGTCATATCCAGGGCAGTGACCCTGAGCATCCTTTGGTGACATTCAGCTGACAAACAGTGATATATATAACCAGCTAACATCATGTGTTGACTGGCGACTTTCAGCCGAATGCGTCTGTGTTGTCGAAGTTACAGCACAATGACTATATACATAGACATAGCCCTTTATTAGATACACATTCACAGGACGAGCAACTTGGTCTCTTCTTGATTTAGTGTAACAAAAAGCAGCAAACAAGACTTAAAAGACGTATCAGATGAGTATATTTTGAGCTCGTATTGAAAAACTCAACAAAGAGGCTGCTGTAACTACGAAATCCACAGACGTATGTCGCCAGTTGACATGGTCACTAGTTAAACCGAAACACCGGCTAGGTTCGGTTTCCTGTGTGCAGCTTCACAGCATCGTTAATACTTCATTTTGAAAAAGCCACAAGCTTTAAGAATCAAGAATTCATCATTACAAGCTGACTTTGTGTCATGAAATGTCTGAAATGTATATTTAAACTTAAGACACAGCGCTTCAAGGAGCACTGGTTAGCACGCTTGTTAGCCACTTGAAGCCCAGACCAGGCTTGTGACTGTCCGTTGCAAGAGGGTCCAAATGCAGTAGCTCAGACCTCTCTGCTCGGGAACCTCGTGCGGGGGGATATATTGTATTTTCATGGATCGGGAAAGTGAGAAAAAACGGCATTTTAGTTGTATCGTTACTTGCCGATCACACATTGTTTATTTAGTTTGTAGCATTGGAAAGCTAGATGCTAGCAGCTATGAGCGATGGAGGTCACGTGAGCCCAAGCTCAAACCCCATTGGCTCACAGAACTGAGTGAATGAGCGCGGAGGTCACGTGTGCCAAAGCGCAAACCCCATTGGCTCACAGAACTACGTGCTTGCGCGTGGAGGTCACGTGTGCCCACTGCTCAGACCCCATTGGTTCACAGACCTGGGTGACTGAGGAAAGAGGTCTGCATTTGGACCCCTCTCGTCCGTTGGCTAAGTAAGCTAGCGTAACAATTGCCACTTTGCTGAAAGACCGTTGCATAACCTTACCATCCAAAGCCAACAAACACTATGCATTCATCCTGTATCTAGAACTATGCATTTCCATCCCCGTCGGTGCAAACCTTTAGCTATATTTACAGCTTGAGCAAACGAAACCACTGCAACAGAAGCTCCTTAACATACCCACGAGGGGGTCTCTTTTTACACGACAAATAATCATCATCCAAATGCAAATGATGTCTCTTAAACGTCTTGCCATCAGGACGGCGGCTTGAGCGGCTAATTACTCCGTGCAGATTCTCCCCAACCCGCTAAACACCGGCATAAGGGCAACCGGAAGCTCTTACCTCATCATTGTTACTCCTCCACAAAATGATCCAAAGCCGCGATTAACTTTGACACCAAGCCAGTGCTTTGGTTAGAAAAGGTCCAAGCGTTTCTATATCCTGCTCATGATGCTGTGCATGAAAGCCTATCGTAGAGCCTGCAGACACAATGCAGTGGTTTAGGGATGAGGGGGGCGGATACGGGAGGTGTGCAGCCTCTCGGTCGGGATGATGGTGTGCCCGCCAAATAACGCACACACACAGGCACTACTGATGCCTCGCCCCCTTCAGTTCAGTCTCACTGCAATACAGGCAGATGTCTGTAGTTCGAGGTGCAGTAGGCCTAATTGAATGTGCAACAAAGGCAAAAATAGCCGATAAAAGAATTAATCTGAATCAGATTAAGACAAGGGTCAACAAATTACATTACATATCACGATTTATGGTTTCATAAGACAACACTTAATATGGCAAATATTCAAATACAGTCAATAAATACTAGTAAATGTTAATGCTTAGGGTTAAATGAGGTTAATTAATTCATTAATTTGCTGTTCTCCCACTTTATTCACTTTTTTCATTAAAGTCTTGTTCCTGGTTTCCTCCATCAGGATTTATGTTGCTGCACTGGCACCTAATTTTAGACATTTCAACCTTATCACATAACATCTTAAGCCTCATAAAATATTGGCCAATTAAATGATGGATGCATTCAGAATCACCACCTAGAGAGCATGAGTACTTTTCTGTTTACGTCATTTATCAGGACTGTAGTTTGCAGCGCTTTGCAGACACGCACAAGTATTTGATCCAGTCTGTAAAAGTGATGGGCGTGAAAATCTTTACTTCCAGGCTGTTAGAAGAGCTTAAACTCCTTCTTTCAACCTCTACAATTACAAAGTGATGAATAATGTGTCACTGAAGACAATCATTGCCATTGACACAGGTAATTACACAGCCTGGACATTGCTAACAAGCTGCATAATGGCAAATGGCTCATTGCTTATGGGGGATTGATGGTGATGGTTAAGGAGAAGTCAGCGTTACTACAAAGTCATCATAATGCTCTCATATAAGTGGATGATTTAAAATACTGGGGATTTTCCACTTTTCTGTCTGTCTCTCGTTCACAGGCTATTAAGTCGCAGTCCAATTGTGTATGAAATCACTCAGGCAAACATGGCTGCCGAGCTGGTGGTGAGAGTCTGGACAATACTGAGGACTCATCATGAGAATGTTCCCACATGAACTTCAACTCCTAACTAAGCCACTCTTAGTTCATCAACAATGTCCAGCTTTGATCTGTATTTAGTTTTGATTGAGGCAACTGCAGAAAAACGTCACACAGGTAGGGCTCTCCTGCCTAGCAGTGGGTACGCCTTTTCCACTCCAATCCAAAATGCAGCCCGTGTCTTGGACTTCAACTGCAGCCTCATTGGTGAATTAGAAGTGACATCAATGAACTGTCATAACCGAGATGCAGAGCAGAACTGTGTGCATTGTTTTGGGGGTTTTTTTAGCCCTCCCGTCACAACTCCAGGCCGCCCCCCCACTCTGGGAATCACTGCATTAACTGCTAAACTAAGCCGGCATCCCAGAACAGAAAACATTCGAAGCCATACTTTCTTTTACTAGAGTATAGTTTTTGCTCAGATTCTGGCCACAGTCATTTCATTTTTATTCTCTAACAACCAAATCCAATCCAATCAATAATATATTTTAACATTTTCAAATACAACACCTGAAAGTTCCTTCTTAACCCGCAAACTGTCACACAAAGAGAGACAAAACAACCACAAAGAGGCTAAAAACAAACACAAACAGAATACGAATGACAACAAAGACAACAAAAGAAAGGATGAATGGGCAAAAACAACCAAAAAAAGACTCAAAACCACTAAAAAAAAAGACACAAAACAACCACAACTAAACAGAAAAAGACTATTAAGGGACTTCAACTTCAAAGAGACAAAAAACAACCACAAAGAGAACAAAAACCACTACAGAGAGACACAAAACAACCACAAATAGACAAAAAAGTTATTCTAAAGAGACATAAAACAACTACAAAGAAACACAAAACAACCACAAAATGACTACTACAACAACTGCAACTACAAAGAGACACAAAGGAGCCAGAAGAAGCTCAAACAACATATATTTAAACCCAAAAAGAAACAAAAACTAGCATGACCTTTGTCTGATAATGGATGATATGACTATTTTTAAGCTGCAAGCGGCGATGAACGGGCCCTTGCACCCATGGCCACGTTGGGCTGTGTCACGGCTGCGGGGTGCACTTACCAGTCGGTGGTGCTATGAGTATGAGCGAAAAATGAATATGTAGATATTCCATGGCTCACTGAGGTCATCAGAGAGCAAAAGGCAGGGCTCAGGGCGGCAGAGAGAAAGTGGTTTAAATCCAGAGAGTCCACTGACCTCAGTTACTACCATCAAAAACTTGCATCTATTTCTGCCAGTTTAAAATCTGCAAAGACTGATAATTATCAAAACAAGTTCTGTGGTGCCCTGATGCACGAAACATATTTTCTGCTTTTAACTCACTCCTCTATCCACCGCCTCCCCCAGCCACTCTGCCTTTTACTCTGCTCACTTAAAAAAGGCAAATGACAGAAGGACTGTTCGGGGTATAGGCCTATTGGTCTTTTTAACCAAGATATTAAACTATTATGTAAGATATTGGCGCTACATTTGGAGAAAGTTTTACCATGTATCATAACCAGACAGGCTTTATCAAAGGCAGTAATTCTAGTCACAATGTCAGAAGGCTCTTGAATATTCTTCATCTCTGCCAAACTCAAGAAATTGATAGTTTGATCCATCAAAGCAAAACCAAAACTAGAACCTCAAAATAGTCCACAGTGTGACCACCCAAATTAATGCTTTTACATTTATTGAATGCTTAAAGGGGGTAAGATAGGGGGAGGTGGGGGAGAGACGGGAAAAGGGGGATGGGGTGGGGGAGAGAGGGTAAAGGGGGATGGGGTGTGGGAAAGGTTTGGGGGTAAAGGGGTAAAGAGAGGGGTAAGGAAAAGTAAAAGAGGTTGTTGCTGGTTCAGGTGAGGGTTAGCTTTCAAAGCAACAGCAGCACAGCAGTTGCTTCCAGCGAGGAGGTTCTTTGGTCTTTGGCTTGTCCTCCTTTTGTTTGTTGTTGTTTTTCTTCTCGTCCTTTACAAGAGATTAAAAAAAAATCAGTACAGAAGTAAATGTTGAAGGTCAGAGGTCAACAGAGATACAACAGAGAGAAGAGAAGATGTGTTAACTTGTTTGGTGCTGAAATGAATGAATTACGTTTTCAGTTCAGTTTGAGAAGAAAAGAAAGCAGGAAAGCTTTGAATTGAGGTCTTTTGGATGAGGGTTAGAAGGAGTCAGAAGGGCCAAACAGAACTACTTCAGTTTCAGG
Source organism: Semicossyphus pulcher (assembly GCF_022749685.1). NCBI lineage: Eukaryota > Metazoa > Chordata > Actinopteri > Labriformes > Labridae > Semicossyphus > Semicossyphus pulcher. The sequence continues at coordinate 8,117,117 of NW_027211695.1, forward strand.
TCGGAGCTTCGATCCCCAGCTCTCTCAGGCTACATGTCGAAGTGTCCTTGGGCAAGACACTGAAGCCAAATTGCTCCCGATGGCATAGCCACCAGTAGGTGGCGCTATGAGTATGAGAGAAAAATGAATATGCAGATCTGTTCAGGGCAGTACCCTCACGAAACCTGTCAAATTTGGAGGCGATTGGACAATGTATATGAGAGTTGATACAGGCTCTCACCAGTAGGTGGCGCTATAGGATTGGTAAGAAAAGGAGTGTGTAGATCTGTTCAGGGCGGGACTCTTATCAAGCATGAGAGATTTTGTGCAGACAGGATGAAGTACAGGCAAATTATCAATGCCTAAATGTTATGGCGAGGCATCATGGCGAAGGTTATATTCGCCGCTCCGCCAGGGTCACGCCCTCTGTTGAAACCTCAGCGAGGCTTTTCACAAACCTTAATCAAGGTCTTAAGAGTTTCCTGACATTAATTTGAGGTTAATATGTTTTACCACCTTGGAGGTGGGGCTTGTAGAGTAAAACATGTGACTTCCTGTTTCCAGTAGCGGGCGCTATGCCTGATGGGAAATATTTTCATGTAATTGTGTTCTGTGACTGGGACTCTTGTCATACACGTGAAATATGAAGAAGATAGAAAACTGTAAATGAGAGTTACAGTGATTTTGAGTTTTTGGCATTTTGCCAAAAGAACATCAGACTTTGACCCCCCACCAAGGCCACGCCCCATTGACGAAAACTTATTTTGTCAATTTTTTTATAACTTTCGATCATCAATGTCTTGTCAATACACTGACTCAGTTTGAAAAGGATCAGATCAAAGGCCTAGAAAATATGGACCCTGTAAATCGCCAAAAATAGGCTTTATTTTGAAATTCAAAGCAAAATGGCTGACTTCCTGTTGGGTTGGAGGTATGGCTTCAAGAGGCTTTTTTGTGTGTCTTTACCGGATATATATACCTACCAATTTTGAGACATGTAGGTCAAAGCAACCTCTATGGGGACCCCTTTTAGAAATTTTGTAGGGGGCGCTATAGAGCCATTTTGGTAAAGTCATGCCTGAGGCCCATATAATATCAAATTTTTCGCCAGACCTGATGCACATATCAAATTACACACTTTCTTTTGTAGTCAACAACACTGTTGCATCATTTGAGAGGAAATGTTGAGGTTGAGTTGCAATGATCTATGAGACTATCAAACTTTGACATTTGTATCTAATTCCGTGTGTGTTTTTTGGCCTTGCAATTGCTGTACAAGATTATATAATAAAGGGACTCCTGTTTAGAACATACTTGAGAAAATACACTTTCAAGCAGGGTAAAATTATGAAAAATACTATCCTGTAAAATTAAACTCCTACAATGAAAAGTCTTTAAAATGTGTAGTTTATATTGTACGAAGAATCAACCTCCATCTTCTCATTTAAGGTTTAAAATTCAAAATGAGAACATATTGAGAGTTTTCTGGAACTGTAAAGTAAGAGCCAACATAATTGAGGATCTCATTATGTCAACATCCAGAACTAGTTTGGCCCAACCCTGATTCCCCTGCTGGTCTGGGATAGCAGCATCTGGTTCCCCACCACTGATACCCCATCACAAGGTTCTGTAGCCTCTTATCACACTAGCCCACCATCTTCTATCTTAATAGAGATCTAACTGTACTCCATGTCTACGTGCTGACCTCTGGCGTGGCCTTTCTGCTTATCAGCTGTCCACAAGCTCACGCTCCTCCCAACATCATGCGACTTTGGCTGCCTTGCTTCCCAGCTGGGCCTTGGGAGCCATGTTGTTGTTGTTATTGTTGCAGTCAGTTTCAGTTTTGCCTCCAGGAAACTACTGTGGTAGGTCACAGGGGATGAAGAATCACTGGCAGCAGCAAGGCAAGCAGTGTTCTGTGATTAAGGAAACATCCACATTGTCGTTGTGATGATTGACTTTTTAATAACATGTTTGAACGCGAAATATTTTGACAATTTGGGGGAGCTATTATTTGTTTTATTGCCAAAAGTTAGATTGCCCAAAGTTAGATATGAATTCATATATCTGTGCATATATATGTATATATGAATGACTATGTCTGTGCAGTAAAGACAAGGCTATAGTTACCAAACAGTTGGATTAGCTTAGCATAAAGGGGGGAAAAGCCAACATAGTTCAGTCTGGCTGTTCCAACTTCATACTTTATTTGTACCCATAAAGTTAGGTTAAATGGTTCCTTTTGTTTTTAGGTTTTATGCTAAGCTAACTGCCAACAGTTTCATATATAGTGCAAAAATATGAGAGTAATATATCAATCTTCTCACCTGACAGTCAGGAAGAAAACAACTATGTTTATTTCCCAAAATGTTAAACTATTCCTTTAGTTTAAACTGTTGTGTGTTTAAAAGTTCAGAAATCAATACTTTGAGACTACACAACCTCTACAAAGGGTAGTAAAGATTTAGGCACATTTTACGCGACAGCTGACGTGATGAGAAAATGCACACAGTAGTTGCAGAGATACAGAATACATATTAAAAGTGCACACCGAGCCAATGATTCAGCTAGGCACAGTGTATCTGATACATTAAAATTATTAACTCCACATGAAACAAGCAGGAAAAAAAAGATGACTGACATATTTAGGCTGCTTTTTTTCTCTCCTCTATTATCTCAGATAATAACAGTCTTGTCAGCAACAGAGCAGAAAGTTACACTCTTCAAAATGAGCCCCCGCGGAGTAAACCTGCAGGGCTCTGCGAGCGTCTCCGAGGCACCACATGATAAAACTCAGGTAAGCGTAAAAAAGCAAGGTGTGGGAATGAAGCACGAATCATAAGGGCACTGACCATCGCTGGAAGGGGCATCTGGTTGGTATAGTAATTAACCCTGCTGAGTGGTTTGCCTGGAAACTGCTGGCTCCACATGCCCCTGTCCACCCCCATCCTTCAAACCTTCAGAGGACCCAGAGATGATGGGGTGTCAAACCCTCACTGGTCACACTTATTAGAGCAAGTGAGCATTGCTGTGACCCGGCTGGTCTCTCCCTCTATCCAAGCTCCAGGGTTGGATAAGAGGAGGGGCCAGGGATCAGAACAAAAGCAAGTTGATACTATGATAAGATTAGTGATATATATATAATATGTTACAACATATCCCAACATCTGAAACATGAAAGAGTATCAGCCAAGTACAAAGCTACAAAAGGCATGCACACTCATACAAATGATTCCCTCCTTGATCTCTCTTTCAAGCGCAAATACAGAGAGGTAAGCCCACACCTGAGTGATTTAAGCAGAACACGGCCAATCGAAGCACATTTTTTACTTGCCCTCTAGTGGGGGATGTCGCTGTCACAGATAAGGGGCTAAGATTAGTTTTGGCACGGGCTAGTTGCTCGTACCGTAGCCTCATTTTATCTGTAGTGGTGATGATTGGCTACATCAGCTCTCAGCAATCCTCTTTTGCTCTCTGGGGTGGCGGAAGGCAGCCTGAATCTTTCAGCTGTGTGACAAGACCAAATACAGCGCAATGAAATCCTGACAGGGGTCTCAGATGAATCTTTAGCAGGTAAAAACGCTCGTGTAGTTTGTTTACTGTGGCAGCTTGTGTGTCTGTATGAGGTTAATTAAAGTAAATACCTATAAGGTAAACTACCCATATACTTCCAGCACCTGATGCCGGCCCTCTCTTTCTATTCTTCAATATTTCAAATGACAGTGCATCAGTTGGTGCTTGTGTGCACCTGCTGTCCAATATTAATAAGGACAATTCACCAACATTACTTTTTTTTTTGCCCTCATACAGCCCTACCAATACTGGATTTTGCTGGAGCGTATCCCAGCTGTCGTTGGGCGAGAGGCGGGGTTCAGGCCGGACAGGTTGCCAGTCAATCACAGGGCTGACAAATAAAAACAGACAACCCTGCTACGGGCAATTCAGAGTCGCCAATTAACCTAACAAGCATGTCTTTGGACTGTGGGAGGAAGTACCCGGAGGGAACCCACGCCTGCATGGGTAGAACATGCAAACTCCACACAGAAAGGCCCCCAAGCATTAGAACCAGGAACCTTCTAGCTGTGAGCCAATTTATTCTGATCAGTTTTTCACTAAAATGCTCTGTAGATTATGAGTAGGCAAAGATCAAAAATTAATAAGACACCCAATAGCAAGCTGGTACCATCTTGCAATTTCATTAGTTCAGATTCCATCTGGGTTATAAACTTAAACTCCTTTGGGGACAAAAAAAAGGCTCCGCTACAGTGTGCCAAATCAGCTGCCTGGCACAGGGCCGACACTGGGTGCTCACCACAGCTCCCCATCTCGGATTCTTTCTCTCCCCTCGCCTCTATTTTGTGTCAGATTAAAAATAGCAAGTGGCCTTCTGCAGAATAAGCAGTTCATGGATTCTGGCTTTGACGCTGCGTTTGCCTGGAGAGGCCAGCTGTCACCTGCATGCAGCAAGAGTAGACCTCAACACTGATTCTCAATACACACTGGGCTCTGGGTTTTGGCTGCACGACAAAACGGGTGTTTTAGTGCATTTATTTTACAGCCACTTTTGGTGTTTTAATATGTTTTTTAAGCTTTACAATTGTACAGAGGTAATGACACTGGTCACCCAAATATATATCGTTCCAAATTATATGTTAATTCTTCTAAAAATAGAATTAAAGCATTTGTATGACTTCACACTCAGCCTACATTTTTTATGCTAGAACAATTCTCTCCCAAGGCTGGAAAGAAGAGAATCAAGTTAAGCTGCTCTAATCTGTAAAACAATCAAAAGACTGAGGCTGCTGCATTTAGAATTAATGAGACACCAACTTTGTGAACGCTTAGAAATTATCCAGAGTGATTTTCTGCAGATACGGGCTCATTTTCCGCTTCAGAACATTACTATCAAAGTGTGAAAGCTCAAACAAAATATGACACCAAGTTCACAAAGTCAGCCTCGGTAGTTGAAGTTTTGATCAGATGATCCTGCTTGTGTGGTTTCTCGCTTAGACAAATATCAATCAAAAGCTTCAGATCAATCTCGGATCTCATTGGCTACAGTCTGATGACGATATACCCTCTGGGGACAACGGTGAACATGCCAGGGCATGTCGCCAGCTGTTAACTTCCAGTTCAGAGTTCCTTTTCTGCGTGTTGCATTGTTTACAGAAAAAGAACCAGTTTTTCTTGTGATTGACTTTAATTAACGGGTCTTACCTGTGCCGAAATTTCAACATCATGATGCAGATTAGTAAAAAGTAAAAATGAAGCTTTGTCAGGTCTGTCCTCAAGAGGAGAAGAAAACTACTTTAAATGCTCGTTTGTTGAACGGAGGTCGGATCGATTATGATGCATTCGAGGAAGTCAGGAAATGTGAACGCTCAACGGCTTTCGTGACACAGCGTCAAGGGAATTTATCTCAAGTTGAATTTTAGATCTAGAACAGATTGTTAGCTGAAATTGTTGCGGATGTTGCTTTCCACCTGGACTGTTTTTCCTGCATACGCCGCAGCCTGCTAATCCGTTATTGGTCAATATTACTCGGACTACAAGCGTAATACAAACGGAAACCAAACACTACACACTATGTAGAATCTGTAAATAGAGATTAATGATGTAATTGATGTAATTAAAGAGTTTAAGTGTGTACATTGGAAAAGACTCACCTCACACAGGTCAATATGGTTTATGCAGTTGCATTTATAAATATCAGTTGACACTTCCACATATAAGGCACATTTAGTCTCATCGGAACATCAGCTTCTACTAGAGAAGAAATAAAAAGGATATCATTGGCAACATTCACCCATATAGACAAATAGACATCAATAGACTCTTTAGTTATAATAATATGAATTTACACACATGTACAACACAGTCATTACAATTTTTGGTAAGCCAAATTGGACCCATATGAGAGAAATAACAAAATGCAGCAGAGTTTATTGGCATCCCTTGGGAAGAAGAAGGAGAGCAAACAGTTGGGATTATCGTACCGCAGGGGAAAGGAAGTTGAAGCGGCCATATTTATGATTTTTGCAGCTATTTTTTCTGTCGGGCATGATTGAGTTGAAGATTGGATGTTCAGCAACAAACTGTCTCTGGCTCTGTGAAAAGGGGTCTCTGTTTTAATGACTGATCAGAGCTGCTGCAGCGACGCTGTGAGAATGCAACGAGGGATGATTAATGCAATTATCAATAAAACGACCACAACAGGATTTAAATAAGCTTCTAAAGTCTTTCAGCAGCGTTAGATCACGCCAAGTGGCCACTATGACAGGTGTCACTGAGTGTCCCACACCTTTGTACTTGACATATCTGCGGCCTGGTTCTCTGACAATGATATTGAAGCTTCTTCATGTTTAGGAGCATTATTGTCCTGGGACTCGCAGGGCGCACGTTCAACAGAACCTTTTATCATTTGAAGCCATGGAACGTCTGATTCAGTGTTCGGGACGCCCAGCGCCAGAGCTGCCTCCTCTCCTTCCTCCACCGTAGACCCCAGTTCTTCATCCTCGACTCCCTCTTCCTCGTGCCCCGCCTCTTCCACGGGACTCCGCCCCTCCCCCAGCTCCGAGGCGCCTCGATCTTCCGCCAGGGTCACGATTTCTCCCACTCTGCTGTCAATCCCATTCGTCTCCACCCCCACGAGGGGCTGCAGGCTGTTGAGGAGTGCAGGTGAGCCTTCCCTGCTGACGCCATCTGTGCCAAGGTCGCTGGCAGCGGTGCGGCATTCCCACAATGATTCATGGGAACTTCTGTCGTCTGACACAACTGGGAGAGGGGAGACGAGACAACTGGTCATTTTAATTAGTCACTTGATCCGAAGCCATAGTAACATCAGAAAACAAGTTCCTCTGCCCTTTTCTGTTCCTTTCAAGGAGTTATGGATGACACCTTTGACAACAGTATCTATAACACAGTCTACTTCTTCCATCAGCTGAAACAAACAACTATATTTGTAACGAATAAATATACGGCTTGTTTTCCAATTAACTGATTAATCATTGGTAATATTAGAAAATAATGAAAAAGGTCCATTAAAGTTTCCTAGTGCCCATGCTGACATCTTTAAATTGCTTGTCTTTGTGATTGACATATGAAAGCCAGACTTTCACCGATTTGCAATGACACAAAACGGAGAAAAAGCAGTAATTAGTCATATTTTAGAAGCTGCAGCTAACAAATGTGTGGCATTTGCTTGATTAATAAGACTTTTTTCTTTTTTGGCCTTTGCCTTTATGGGATAGGACAGTGGATAGAGTCAGAAATGAGGGAAGAGAGAGTAGGGATTACATGTAGCAAAGGGGCTGAGGGTTGGAGTTGAACCTGGGGCCGCTGCGTCATGGACTTCGCCTCTTTACATGGTGTGTGCACTTTAACCACTGAGCTAAACCGCCACCCCCAAAAGGCAGACCAAAAAAGGGTACATAATTTCATTGTGTGAAAAAAGATGGATGATATGACGCCTCCCTAAAAGTGAAGCCAAAACATCTCTATCGCCCCCTGCTGACTGGCTGCAGTATAGGTCATAAAGCCCGCCTCCTCCATGTTAACAGATGGGACATGAGTCAAACTATAAAATCAAAATACACACCAAATAAATGTTTCTCAAACATGGTTTCTGTCATTATAGTTAGTTTTTATCATGCTGATTAATTCTAAGTCTTCATTTGTCTGACAAATGTATTTTTAATTAGTAATTTGATGCTGTAAAAAGGATGATTGACAGCTCTGTTTACAAATACGGCTGCAGCCGATTAGTTCCGGATTAGCAGAGCAGAGGAGGTACGCCGGGAGGAGACGTAACTAAAACAATCACTACAGTCATTAAAGTTTCCATATCTGTGAACGTCTGCTTCAGACTAATACCTCTTTCCCACCAAAATTAGCGTGTTGATGCGTGTTTTTCAGACCCAGGAAGACCACTTATAAATGCTGATTGTCTCTTTTCCCATTGCCAGTGAAGTATACTCCATTCGATCTCTTTCCTGCTGCGTCACCGTCTGACGTCACAAACGCGCCACAGACAGGGTTAGTAAACAGTGAAGATGTCATGGTGGTTAGGTCTTTATTGTATCCATTATTCATTCAGTCTGTTTATCAAACTCAGCGGCGATGTTCGAGCGCTGCTTAGACGGGGACGGCCAGAATTTGTAGCTGAGATGACAAGGAGTTACCGACGGAGCGTAGCATCACGCCGGAAAGGGGGCGGAGATTAGCGCGTCGACACAGGTTTTGTGTTCTCATCAATGCCGCATGGCAATGCAATTACCCAGGTCTACTGCAGAGTCATTTGACCCAGGTGTTAGCGGGTTTTTTGACCAGTGGGAAAGGAGCTCAACACAAAGAAGCTGTTCTGCTGTTAAATACCCCGACGTGCGTGATCTTTGCTGTGTTTTTTCCCCCGGTAAGTTAAGTGTGTGTTTGCGTTAGCGGAAGTGGCTACGGCGCAGCTCTGGCTCCAAATGACGTCACCAGCGCAAGATGACAGCGCCCGTAACGGGGGGTATTTTGGCTTCAATTTCGTACAATGAGAGCAGATGGAGACGCGTCGTCCATCTATATATACAGTCACTGATTACTAACTGATTTATCCTTTTGCCTCTGCTGTATGCGACTAATACAACGTAACTCTGGCTGAGTGGCTGCATTTTACAAAAGATTTTAGTCAGTTTGAAACTCATTTTAAACACAAAACTGATGTTACAATAAGCAATCTTAGATTACTGCCCTATGACAGTAGAGAGTGCCAAGAATCATGAGTTGATAAATAGAGTCAGTATCAATATCAGTGTATATGTATCATCATGGCTGTCCTTTTTAAATATGATGGAAAAACACAATCGAAAGAAAGCAGGAAGAAAACTTGAACCACTGTGTCAATGCAGAAAGTTATTTCAATTACTTATGTGACTGAAGTGCTTCCATGGCAACAGGCTAAATATAGCAGCAGTGCCCCAGACAAGGGGACGCAAGACAAGTGTGACGCCCCGCATCTCGGCGACAGCAACAGCTTAGTTCTGCCTCTTCGCCAAAATATGCTCTCACTTTGGGGATTACTGACCCATATTTGTGGATGTGCAGGCAAAAAGGTTAAAGACTGCACATGGAGTCCCAGCCACCTTTTCCCACACGCGCGCACACACACACACACACACACATGCAAAAAAGACACAGGAAGAAAGCAACATTACTTGAGCTGGCATCCATATTTATGTCCCCCCCCCTTCTCCTTTCAAAGAGAACACGGCAGAAGTTTCTGAATGTCAGCGGGCGAGAATTTGCTTCACATTTCCAAAATGCCATGGCATTTGGGCAGCTTGCACCAATGAGAAGCAGACAGGAGTGGAGGCGGGAAGGGAAAGGGACTTGGGTTAAACATGGAAGACAGCGAGAAGAGTTTAGCACGCGGCGGCTAATTACAGTGTTTATGCCGTTAGCTGTGGGCGCTCTTAGGAGCCAGTTACACACAATTACACACTCACCTTTGGGTGGCTGCGCTGTGAGCTGAGATGAGACACGCGTCGGGTGAAGCTCTGGTTGGAGGTTTTCATTCAGTGTGCTGTTGTCTCGTGTCCCTGTAAGACCACCATCAAGGGGCAAACACTTACTTTCAAATGACAACAAAACAACAGAGTAAGTGGTTTGAAAAGTTTTCAAAAGGCATGTTAGGATTGGATGGAGTTCATCCAAGCACATGCATGCTATGTGTACTTTCACACAGCATACAAACACACACACGCACGTATGCATTGCAGTGCTCACAGGAAGTGGCTTCAGTTCCCTGTCATCTGTCTTCATTAGTGATGGCTGCACGCCTCTTAGGCTGACACCATATGCTACTCATAGCAGACTGTGCACTATAAACCAGACATCACAAACACACACACACACACACAGCTGTACCCACATCGACACACGCGCACGCTCGAGCCTCTGAGTGTGCACATCAGCCTTTGCTTTCACAGAGAGCCGGTGAATAGGCCTGTTTCTGACCATTCAAGTGTGAGGCACAAAACAAACAGAAGAATGGGAAAATGGATGGCTGGGTGACACGATGCGTGAGAATCATGAATGGTGAACGGGGACCATATTGTTATGAATGCGGTCCATATTGTTATGGATGCTCAGTGCTGACACTGACGTGGGAGCAGAGGGTGGGCTGGGGGCTGTCGGTGTCAAGAGAAGAAAGTTTCAAAAAGTTCTTTCAGTTCTTTCCAAAGGTTGGCATTTGTGATTTTGACTGAAATGCCAAATTTTAATTTATCCATTACTTTGGTTTGTTTATCACTAAATACATTCCAGACTAATGACATTACCATCAGCCTCAGCTGCACCTTATGTTTGTTGCTAATTAGCAAATGTTAGCATGTTTACACTCTAAACAAAAGTCTGATAAACATTATGTTAAACATCATGATAGCTGTAATTAACATTTCGCTTAAAATACCGCTGTACATGTATAGCCTAAGAAATGTGTTGATGATGGTATTAGAGGAGACGTGTTGCTTCTTGTAAACTTAGTAACAGGTTCAAAAGCGTCTTTTCTAAGTAAAGGTGTAATCATACATCAATTTATATGGGAGGATCCATTCAGTGACCAGGGATTTATATCATTGATACAAGGTGAAAACATCGATCAATATCATCTTCAGTTGTCAAATCATATTGTTGTTGTTGAGTTGATATAAATGCAACTCACTGTGATAAAAGAAAAACAGCCCTGATTTAGGGATTTGTAATTTTAGTCGGTTTAAAATCACAAAATAGGGAATTTTATGGAATTTCAAATAAGAACTTAACAATCCAATACAACCAGAGATATCAATTATGGGAGGGAATCGCATGGTAACTCATGATACGATACAATACGATACGATACGATAAAGTACGGTACGGTACGGTACGGTACGATATGGTACGATATGGTACGATATGGTACGATATGGTACGATACGGTACTATACGGTACGATAAGATACTATACTATACAATACGATACGATACGGTACGGTATGGTACGGTACAATAAGATATGATACAATACGATACGGTACGGTACAATACGATATGATACAATACGATACGGTACGGTACGGTACGGTACGATATGGTACGATACGGTACGATCAGATACTATACAGTACGGTGCGGTACAATACGATATGATACAATACGATACGGTATGGAATGGTACAATACGATATGATACAATACGGTACGGTACGGTACGGTACAATAGACTGATTATCGGCCGGGCCGATATTCGGCATTTTGACGCATATCCGCATCGGCCTTTTTTTTTTTTTTATCTGACGGCTGACAAGAGATCAATTTAAAACTGGGTTATTTTGGCTCTGATGCATATGCTTAAAGGCATTTAAACAAAGTTAAGTGTTGGAGTTTGTATTATTCAAAATTTTGATGCCAATATTTTCACTTTTACTGCAAGTGAATATCGGCTTCAAATATCGGTTATCGGCCTCCTTGACTACTGATAATCGGTATCGGCCCTGAAAAAAACATATCGGTCTATCTCTATACGACATGGTACGATACGATACAGTACGATACACGTACATGGATACATGGCCCACAATAACAATAATATCACACAGCGATTCTGCAATAATTGATTGATAATTGATGATGCATCACAATATCTTGTCCTTACAAAGGGAAAGAGCAGGATTAATGTAGTTAATCACTGTAACTTGGTGTCAGTTTCACAGAATTTGACACAAACTGAGAAGAAACAACGTGTGTGATTCAGTCTGTAAATTAAACTTACAAAACTATAGAACTGTAAAAACAAATTAGTTGGATTAATGTCATTAGTACCAGAGCGAGGACTCATGAAGTAGTGACGCGGTGTGTAAAAATCGCAGGGAAGTGCAATATATTTGTGAGTAAAAATTGAGATATTTGGCGGCAGCATATCAATAAATGTATCGCACGAGTCAGGACGATGATATATTGCCTTAACTATATCTCAAAAATTCTTTATGTTTTAAAATGCTGGTCTTAGAGAAATTGTGTATCCTAGCTTTTACAGCCTGAATACCAGCCTTGGTAATCGGTATGCAGAGCTCAAGTTAAGCACAGAGGTGTGTTTCCATGAGCCAAGCAGTACTCAGGAGGAGGCATGAGGTTACCATCTTCCCTTCTCTCTCATGCACATATAACACATAATCCATTCCAAAAAAGTAAACTGTTCCTCTGCATTACGTGAAACCTAAAATCCCAGATTGTAAACTCTATAGAGACAAAGACGTCTGTCAAACAGTGACAAGGAAATGCCTTCTTCTTCACTGGAAAAAGTCTGTAACTGGACCGAAACTGAGCTATATGGCTGCTCTCTGTATCCACCTCTGTCTTTTCAATAGCTGATGCACTCTGACAGGCTTTCAATTGCTGTGTTACATTCCTGCTTGCACTCATTCAGTAGGGTGGACTGGTGGGGGATCCATCAATCACAACTCTATCTGACTCACTGCATCCGTGTCACTGTTATTGTTTTTGGCTCTCCCTCATCCGACGACAAGGTAGTCACCTCAAGTGTTCTCCGTGCCTCAGGTAGGCCGCCAAGGCCCTCCATCCTATCCTGTTTGCCTTTCATATCCATCAGCCGAACTTCACATCACATCAAGGCCACAGACGCTCGCATCCCTCTCTATATTTCTGTCTCCCTAACTGTGGTGGACAGCGCGGTCGTCAGGCACTCTGGGCCCCCTCGCCTACAAATTCCCTAATAACGGCACATTCCCCTAAATGTGTTTGTAATGTGGGCAATCATTTTCAGTAATGGATGCTTGTCAGTTTTATAGCGGTGAGAATGACGGTCTCATGACAGGGCACCTCCATTCAGCCGCAGCCCCTCCACCTCTCGGTGTTGTTAATGCACAGCACAACATCCCCCTCTAGTGGGAGGAGCAGGGAACTCTTTTCTCTGTGCACCGTTTTGTCTTCTGGTTTTATTTTGAAATTCTTTGCTGATTGCAGTAGATTTTTTTATATATTTTACATCCTTCTGTTATATATTTTGGTTCGGTTTCGATGTGTTGAGGGTTGGATTTGTTTAAAAGAGGGTAAGCACTTGCTATGGATACATCAGTATTTTTCAATCAAAAGCAGGGATTTGACTTAAAGTACTTAAAGCGGGGATATAAGTGCAAAGAAAAATATATTCTCCGTCTTAAAAAGGTCCCTCCCAACCCTGACATTCAGAATGAGTGTGAACATAGAGACACATCCACTCGACCAAAAGCATCAGACGTTTCATGAACAGACAAACGAGCGGGTGGTCAATGGAGTCGACACGTAGTAAACGATGGGCATGAGGTGACATGCTTTCTGGGTGTCTGCCCAGATTTGTCCTGGCATGATATAGCGGAGGGCATGGATGGGCTAAGTGGGGCAGAAGGAATACATACTCCCAATTCCCACGGATACGCGGTAGGTCAGGCCTGAGACGCAGCCGGGGAGAGAGAGAGAGAGATACACGGTTATGAACATAAAAAGAGAGGACAAGCAAGCTAAAACAATTCAATTAAATTAAACAAACAAGGACAACAAACTTCTCTAGGAAATCATTAACTTTACCAGGAGTAAAAACACTCACACATCACACACCCATAGTCACACGGTCATGTTTGCTGATGGCGTGGTACGGTTACAGGTACCAACCAGGTCAACGCACATGTTACAGCTTCAAAGTCGCTTTTAACCCCCTTATTCTAAGAGTATTTTAAACATCTGAATAATAAAAAATACATGTAAATTTAAGCTGACTGACAAACAAATGTATATCCACTGAAATACTGTTAAATAAAAGAGCCTCAAAGACAGTCAAACTGCTGTAATTACTCTCTCTGATAACTGGATTGCACTGTGATGTACCGTAAAATCTGGAATATAGGTCGCACTAAAATATAAGTCTGTTTTTGGGGGTATCCCAGAGGGACAAAAAAGGTTTTCTATAGCTTTTCTTTAAAGACCCCCCTCTGGTGAAAATCAAGTGTTTAACTTTGTAAACATCTCCATGTGGTGTTCTTCATGTGCTACAAGACATATCAGGGACAACATAAGCAGTCATCTCCACAGCTGGGCCTGTCTGCTTTTAAACTGCAGTGTACCAAGGACAGGCTGAACAACACATTTTCAGATCGGCAGGTTTGAGACGTCACAAACCTAAGGAGCCAATCCCGTTAATGGTCGGGGTGATGCTATGCATATCATTATGTGCAACCACTCAGGCGATGCGCGAGCCAGCTGTAACCGGCATCCAAATTTTTGCAAACTCGCTACTAATAACTACTACATTCCAAACTAGCTAAGTTTCAACAAGTTGCCACTAAATGATGGCAGAGACGTGTTTTGTTTTCGCAACGGAGGGGGAAGGGACTATGCAGATTGGGGAATTTGTAATGAGAGAGACGGAGGATTTTTACAAGGTAATTAAATGTATTTTGCAGAAAAAAACATATAAGACACAATTTATTATTTCAAGCGGAGCATTTTATGTCTTAAAACATGACTGGAGCTGGTTATTTCAACACTATTTGAAACACATTCAAAACACATTTTAAATCCTACCATCTGGTGTCACCATGTCGGTTTTGCAATCCTGCTAGCCACTGGTGCGGTACTTGAGCTCAGCCTACGCAACACAATAACACACCTCTCTCTGCATTTTATACTGCTATATTGGTTGCAACGTCTATAGGCAAAAAACATGTATTAAATGTGTCTTATACACCGAATTTTACGGTAAGATTGAAGGGGTCATTTAAGGATGTTAATGAGGAGCTTTTTTTTGTGGACGTGTTGACACTTTGAAAAAGGGACCCACCTGGAAGACTCCACAGTCCTGAAACCTCCAAGGTCTTCAGCTTCCTTTCCAAATCTGCAACTCTGTTCCCGAGTATCCTGCAAACCAAGTGCTGTGAGTCGGGTTACTCGACACTGATGACAGCGGTTGTGCGTATTTGTGTATCAGTGTTTGCCTTGAGGGTGGAGGAGGATTCTCAGAACAGGTTGGCAAACATTGTAAGTGTCTCAGGTGGATGGAGTTAGAAGATGACCCTTTTGAAACGGAGGAGCGTTACCTGTTGGTGTGCCTCTGGTGCTGGATGACCAGGTTCTTCTCATGAATGGTCTCCAGCAGAGCCGTAGCCAGGGACTTGAGGTCGGAGATGGACTGTGGTGTGGCGGGCAGGCTGCAGCCCTGCTCTTCCAGAAGCATCCCCTGGACTGAAAAGAAGATGATGAATGAATAAAACTTCCACATTAAACTTAAAAAACAGATAACAGGGGTGGTATAACAAAAGACAGGTAAAACAGCAGGACAAGAGCAAGACAGAGATGGAGCATTAGAAACAGCTGTCTACTACGTGACAGTCTCCTAACTTTAACTCCGGAGCCCACTGTGCTGCTTCTGCCAGCGACTGTCAGTCATCATGGCAGGCTCATTTCCCTGCCAGTGGTGCTCTCTACCACTCAGAATACAATTAGTAACCCAGCTGGTGTCCGGGCGGTGGCTTGAAGGATCGGCATTAAGAAAAAAAAGGAGTTATTAAATAATGCAAAGGAGGGAAACAAAGAACAGAAACTGAGAAATAAAGATCAAAAAGAGGCGAGGAACAACATTTCAGTGGCCTTCAACACTTCCCAGAACAGCTGCTCTGGTATCTGTCGGTGCAGGAGTTGAGAGAGGATTCAGAGCGAGCTGAACAGTTTGAGTTTTCACCTTGTTTGGCTGAGAGGACTCCAGTGAGAGGGCTGCTGTTTGATTTCCCATATGTGCTGGAGTTTTTCCTCCTCTCAAGAGCCGTCTGTGGAAAAGGCAAAAAGCTGTGTTTGATGTGCAATTTAAATAAAAGTAACCTCTTGTACCTTCAGTGTGCACGCACAAGAATACGAATATAGTGAAGCTTCAACGTCCATTTGTGTGGAAACAAAGGCATTTCATCTGTACCTTGTACTTCATGATGTTCGACTTCAGCAGGTTCACCTCCTCTTGTAGTTGGCCGAAACGCTCGTGCAAATACCTGCAGTGACGATGATCACAATGAGAAGAGCTAATGAGCTGCAGATCACATGCAAATTGTTAACAGACACTTATAGTTTTAGGATGAAGCTCACAGGATCATGAATCTGAATGCAGTATTACAGACTGGGTGAAAAAAACTCTAAACATTAAAGTCTGTGATTCTCTCTCTTCTTGTTGTCTCTCTGTATTTGCTTCAGGGAGTTTTTCCTGGTTGAAATTCTGACCAATCAGAGAGCAGTTTCCTTGCACAACAAAACTTTTGGTCTGCTTGTAAAAGCTGCCGTGCGTTAATTCGGATCAAACAAACAGACGTTAGGTGTGAAAGCACCCTAAGATAAGAAGTTCCTGGGAACCTGCAGCTTGTAGAAAACACGTCCGCTCTCTACAATCTTAATTGGAGCTTTACATAACTACAAGAGGATCGGCATGAAACACAATTTCTACCTAAGAGGCGTCTATTTTTTGTCCTACTAACCTGTTCTCCATGCAGAGGGCGTCCACGTCGATGATGCGTGCTTCACGGTTGCCCAAGATGTGGTTGAGCTCCACGTTGAGCCTGTAGGCCTTCTCCCTGAAAACATTACGCTCTGCCTTCACGTCCTGCAGCTCGTCTGTTAGCGCCTTCATGTTGTGCTCCATCTCCTCCATCTAGAAAAAGGCAACAGGGCAACAAATATGAATAAGATCTGATTCTTTGTTCACGAAAATCTGAATTAGCTGAGTGCACACGCTATTTTCAACTGAGTGAGTGGATCCACCAGAATTGAGAATTGTATTGTGAACTACCGAGGCTTCATTTGTTAAAGTGGGGGTATTATGCTGTTTCACATTTTAAGACATATATACAATGTTACAATGTTAGATGTCCATACGAGACGTGGCTGAAGTTTCATAGGTAAAAGTATGTTGGAGTAATCCCCTCTAAAAAGTCTGCAGGCTGCTGTGAACGCCTTCTTTCACACAGACTTCTCCAGACACTCAACTTTGTGATGTCACAAAATAGAGGAACTCTATATTTGGGCATCTGCCCGAGACACAGCAGAACTTCCTACCCCTGGCACAGTTCAAGGACACGCCCACCCAGCAGCTCAGTCTAATCCAAAAAGTGAAGTTTAGTCTTTGCAGACAAATCTATAACACCGCCACAGGGTAGGAGGTGCGCCTCAAACACTGAGTTCTGCCCCTCGGCAGGCTTCGGAGAGCTGGCCAATCAGAAGAAAGCAGGCTTGTAGGGGCGGGGTTTCTTAAAGGGACAGGGCTGACTGAGTGGTTTCAGGCAGAGGTTCTATGAGGGCCTGCACAGAGCACCAGCACCATTTTTTTTGTTAGTGTAAATTATGCTAAGCTACTCCACAGGTATCGCAGAGTGAAATATGAAGCTTGAAATTAGCATTAAACCTCGCCTTTAAAGAAACCTTCAAAAGATTTCACCCTTTTTAACAGTTCCAGGCACTATGGAGCAAAAGGAACTAAACTCAGCAACCAAACTAGGAACAGAAATTCCGGTTTATGTGTCCATGTGTAGTTCTATTTGTAGTTTTTACTGTATTTTTATTTAGTTTTCATCAACAACAGTACATATATATGTTTTCATATTTTCCTTTGTCAGCTGTGTAAAGCTTTTATTTGTATGCATCATATTCAAGTATTAAGCATTTTAAACAGAGGTAAAAAAAAAAAAAACTGGAAAAAATTGAAATAAAACATAAATATCTACACCAAAATGTATATATAAATGTATGTATATATTTTTGGATACTTATCCGACGGTAATTATGGGTGTTTTCATGGTGACAGCACACACATTAAATGCATGTTATTGAGATTTAAAATAAGACACTTATTGCTTTAAACATTGTAGTTATTCATGTTAAATGTGTGTGTTTCAACTCTGCTCTGTAACACTTCTCTTTTCCTCTTCCTGGCCGGAGACGGGGAACTGCCGAACTCGAGCCGGAGCGGTCCACCTCGATAAGAGTAGGGGGTTCCCAGGAGAAGAGACCAAGTGTGGTAGAGTGGGAGGGGGTTTTGGTTAGTGTTTAAGTTTTAGAGGCACCCTTTTTAAACATGTATTTATTGTTGATAATATATTTGTATATGACATTTTGCCATCCGTGTGATTTGTCTGTATGAGATAATTGATATTTGTTTGACTAATAGGAGGAGCCCATCTGTTTAAAAAGGACAGGGGTGGTTCAGGTGAAGAACCAACAGAAAGAAGGAGACACAGCTTCTGACCATAACTCCACCCACTGCACAATTTTGAAAAAATGCTCAAAGTGGGCAAGGGGCTGAGAGGCAGCTCAGTGATGTCCCCTCCCCTGGCCAGAGAAAAATGGAGAGCGACACAGAGTCACAAGGCACATATGCCACAGAGG
This sequence comes from Semicossyphus pulcher, assembly GCF_022749685.1. Lineage (NCBI taxonomy): Eukaryota > Metazoa > Chordata > Actinopteri > Labriformes > Labridae > Semicossyphus > Semicossyphus pulcher. The sequence goes on from NW_027211695.1 coordinate 8,135,528, forward strand.
GCTCTTTGGAGGTGGAGGACTTCTCCCCTCCAGAGTTCCCTGAAGAGCACTTCAGTGTGGTGGAGGGCCGTGGTGGTCCCGAGCCCTATCAGTTCGAGCCATTGGCTCCAGCCCCACTAATGCCTGAAGCCGGAGCTTTCGGAGCAGAGGCAATGCAAGGGCAAGAGAGAATGGGCGCAGTCTCCGAGTGGTAATGTAATGTTAGCTAGAAGGCTACTGTACAGCGTGCTAGCAAAAATAGCGTAAACTCTGATTGACAGGCGTTAACATTCTTTTTTTTTTTATTTATGAATTTCATTACGCAGTTTTGTCCCAAACAGTCGACTCTACTTCACCATCGGCTGGCAAGGTTCAGGGCTGATTTAAAACTGTAGATGGCGTGCTTGAACCATTTCCAACCCATGAAATGTTCATAAATTTGGTAAGAATTGTCAAGACATGTTGAAGTGTGCAGTTACTCTTTAAGTTGACGGAATTGGGATGAGAAAAAGTCTCAAAGTGGAGATGTTTTGAGGTTTATTATTGATTTTGGCTTAAAAAATATAATATGCTTCATTTCTCTCAAATCAGTGGCTTGTTTCTTCACTCGCCGATCCTCCTCTCTTTCTCTATCTCCTGCTTTTTAGCTCATTTGCCTATCCCCCTCTCGCTCTGTTTAGTTTAGTCAGGAGGCCAACAGCATAACTTTCCTCTTACAAAAATTAATATTACAAGAAAAGTTTCACTCTCGTTGGATTTGATACCACGGCTGAGGATCTAAATCTAGTTTCTTGACCACAAAAAACGATGGTTCTTTTGTTAGAATGGTTCCCGTGTCGGTCAAAATCAGACTAGTTTTTGGATGTAAAACATATCAGATAAATCCTTTTTCTGTTAAACCTTGACATGCTGAGAGCTTCAAGGAACTGTCAGTGTTTAGGATGTGCTAATGTGTGTTCTGTGTGTGTGAGTTTTGGGGAACAAAAGGAAAGCAATTAACCTGTAGCCCCGCTCTCTCCAGCTGGTGGACTAAGTCCTCACGCTCATGGGCAGGGAAATGACGAGCCCCCACATCTTCGTCCCCCAGCCTCTGTCGAGTAATGGTCATCCTAAGGAGCTGTAGAATAAAATAAAAAAAACACATGCTAAATTCCCCGCTTCTCTCAAACACATTTAGGTCACGTTAAACTGCTTGTATGTGTATGCGCTGCGACAAGTCAATGAACTCACCTTGTTATCCCCTTGGGCCTCCGCCAGCCTCTGTGTCAGCTCCTTCACCTCCTCAGCGAGCTGTTTCGCTCGATCCCGCGAGTCTCTCAACAGCTGAGCCAGGTTCACCTGAGGAGACGGCGGGGAAGAGGAGTGAATGAGGTGAAGTAGATAAAATATACAGAAACAACACAGTGGAAGATTGAACAATTGATTATCTGGAGACTAAACTATTTCTCCGCCATGGCTAATTTCTCGTCTACATTACACCTATAGCAGCGTCACCTTTTTCCCTTCGCTGATATTTGCTTGTTTGTCCTTCAAAGACCAAGAGTCATTTCTATAATGTAATTCTGAGGGCACCTTTTCAGTTCTGGTTGTCACAGTGTCCTTGAAAGCAACATCTCCTACAAGACAAACCCACTATAAAATAACCTTGTAGTTATCTGGTAGCAGGGGTCTGTCTAGTGAGGGGTGAAAGTTGGAAGCTGCAGATGTGGCATTGAAAGAGTTGTTCTATTCAGTGTCACAAATCGACGTGTGATCTGTATTTGTTAAGTATTCAGAAGCTGTTTGTCCACCAAGATCGTGTATTTGATGAGAGGTTATCCTCACCTTACTAAATCCACACAACAAAGGAAGTTTGATTCAACCACAGGATAAATTAGAAGCATTACTGGCAGGAAGAAAGTCTCGGAAACTTACTTGATTTCGTTTTTCCGGTGGCAAAGAGGTGTCTCCGTCCTGATATAAGAAAGAGATATAATAATCAATTAAAATGCTTTGTCACTTAAGACAATTAGTACAAAGTACTTTATGTGCACTATTAAACATTTCAATGACTTCCTGCACCAGATTGCACTTATAAAAAAACAACTATCACAGACTGTGCACCCACACAAACATCATCTTAAAAGGCGTAAACCACTCACTATTAGTTCCCTGTACTTTTTCTTGAGTCCCTGGTGACGCTCCCTAAGCTGGTTGGCCATCAGCTTATACTGGTCTCTTTCCTGTTGACAGGTGTCCAGCTCCTTGGACAGAATGAGGAGGGCTTCTTTTTTGCTCTCCAGCTTGCGCTTACACACTAGAAACTACAGGAAATATGGCACACAAAGGACAGAACAGAGGGCAGTGTTGTTATCAGATCCATTTCGACACCGATATATTAGGTATGTTTTTTTCTAATTGCAGAGAGCATCAAGTCTCCTCTGTAGTGGAATTGATGTCATGCCTGGTGGCCCACTGGCAGATGCAGAAATAACATAATACAGGGCTTTTTAAAATGTACACATTCACTGGGAAATATAAGAAAACTACTCAAACTTAGGTTACTGTATGTACAAAATGCCATATTTATTTGTATGTAACATTTTCTTGTCTTTTTTAGGGAATCATGAAGTATTTAGGCAGAATTAAAGCGTTGTTTTATCAGCGGAAAAATATCGACAAGAAAAATGACATATCTGCCGATACCGATACAGTGCGATAAAATCGTGCATCCCTAGGATGCACGATGTTATTGGCACTTTATTGGCTTAAAAATGAACTATCGGATATTGGCCAACACGCCGATATCCGCCGATATAATTAACCGTTAAAAAAATGGGCTGCTGCATACTTGATTAAATTCCCGACCTCGGCGCAATGTCCCCGGCGCGAAGATGACCTGCGCGGCACAGCATGATGACGTCACGTGTGTCTACCTGCAGCATGAGAGAGTTAGAAGCCAAAATGTCCGTGGTGTGGAAGTTTGATGAGTTGATGATCTCTACAAATATCGGTATCGGTAATCGGCTAAATGAGTTGTAAAATATCGGCATATCGGATATCGGCAAAAAATCCAATATCGTGCATCCCTACATTATAGTAGAAGCAGTTAACTGCAGATCTTTCAGCTCTGTGTTGTTCCTGCATCACAATGCCTGTATAAAACATCCATGGATCATAGCACCTATAGCTGGTTCGCAACCCAGGGTCCGGGCCGCCCTTAGGGGGAGCCAAAGATTGCTGGGGGTGCGCGAGGCTCTGTCTGCACTGACATTGTCAAGATTAGATTTGCACGTTAAATAAAATCATGAAAAAGCACTAAATTAAAAGCCTGTTAAAACTATTAAAAATATATATTCATCCATACTTACACAGATATATTTTTGACATACATACATGCAGAAATGCCTACATCCACATATTTAAATGTAACGAAAAGTTACATTTAAATATGGTTTAACTAATAATTAAAGATAACTTTGATAAACTAAAATGACAAAGAACTATAGGCTGATTGGTGCCAATAGGGATTTGAAATCACTTTATTGTTTTGGTGTACGTGTGTGCAGGCTAGGAGTGGCTCTGCCCTTTGTTAGATAGAAGCAGGGGATTTCACCGACATAGGGTATCTTCTCTGCTTGAAAAATTGATTTTGATTGAAAAAGGGCAGCAACAAACTATAATATTCCTAATCAATTAATCTGATGATTTTTTTTCTCCAATTAATCCATCAATTTTTTGGAATAAGAAATTTAAGAAAGTCGCAAAAAATGCTCATCACAATTTTCCAGAGCCAGAAGTAATGTCTTCAAATTGCTTCTTTGATTAAACAACAGTTCAAAACCCTTCAGGCCTCTGCCTGAAACAACTCAGTCAGCTCTGTCCCCTTAAGAAACCCCGTCCCTGCAAGCCCACTTTCTTGTGATTGGCCAGCTCTCCGAAGCCTGCTGAGGCTGCACTTTTTGACATCACGAAGTGCAGCATTTAGAAAAAACAGTGTGAAACCTGGTGTTCACAGCAGCCTGCAGACTAGCTGAGAAGCATGGGGATTACTCCAACATACTCAGATTTGAAACTTCACCCACGTTTAGTATCCAACATTGTAACATTATAGATATGCCTTAAAATGTGAAACAGCATAATACCCCCTCTTTAACCGATTTTTTTTCCAGCTCTAGATTATAACTGTCAAATGATTAAGCCGTGCAAATGATACCAACCAGTTCTGTACAGGTGGAAAACCACCACTTGTTTAAAATGTAGATAAGACACAGTTGAGGTAACAGAGTAAACCTTGATAGCAGTCAGACCAGCTCATAACCAAATTAAAGAACAGCTATCATGGAACTGAATACAGTAGTAGTGTGTATTAAAGTTTCATAGCATGTATGCTAGCTCAACCATGCTAATGTAAAGCTGAAGGTGACAATTATTTTCTTATTTAACTAATTGTTAGTTTGACTATTTAAAATTATTGAAAAACACCCTATTGCTAGCCTGTAGTAATTTCATTACTATATAGTATCACAATTAATATTTAAAATAGGGGAGACCACATTTTCCTTCATAGCTCACAGTTTAATTCAAATAGACTCGTCATCTTTTAATATAATATATGTATATATATATATACTTACAATTGTAACAATGAAAAAATACATCAAATTAACACACTGTATCTCAAGTAAAGCACAACTTATAATAATCACATTTCCACTGTAGTATCTAATAATGTTACTTAAGATTCTTTTTTGTATATGGTTCAAATTATTTTAGATTTCAGGTATTGTACGAATTCAAAGGAAAAGTTTGTCTATTTTTGCAGACGGCTAGGCAACTATTCTAGTGGTAACTAGATTTTAATTTTTTGAATCGAGTATATATTTTACTCAAATGGATAAATCAGCTGTTGAGTCAAGGACAGTCCCTTACCAAGCTTTGATGAAATGGTATATGATAGACATACAGATTAACAATGAAATGTGGAGGTAAATGTAAATGTGGAGAAAGTTTCATCACTCTAGCTTGTTTCTTATTTGAGGAATTAAATGTGTTACAATTGCCCCCGGTCTCCCCTATTTAAAAGCTGTATTTTATTTATAATACATTTTAGCGAAGTGTCATTTAGTAATAGGTTTACATTACTTAGTTGCTTGTAAAACTCACTCTCCCTAATCTATTTTAGTCATCAATACATGCGAATCTTACCAGGTAGGTTTAATTGAATCGTCATGTTTACAAGCAGCCCCACAGGTGGGTTTTACCTGTTTTATAGGCACCATACGTGTTTAAGAAGTGGGCACGAGGAGTGTCACCGCATTTCAAACCCAAGAGGCTCGGATGCTGTCGGCCTGCAGACTGGCTTACCCCGACAATCTTTATCCCATTTAACGTCATTTAAAGATGAAAAGTGGGGTTGCCTAAGTGATGTTAAACAGCTCTTAGGTCTATAAAGCAAAGACACTAAAGCTCTTTCCATATGGACAAGGAAACCACTGTGAAAACATGTCCGTCGCTGCAACAGCTGTTCACGGTCTCCTCCACCCTCACTTACCTCGCTGACAAGCCCCTGCCAGTCACTCTCGCTCCTCTTGGAAGACTGCATTATCCCAAATATCTGTAAAAATGTCAGGGTAAAGGGTTCCTCTCCGCCTCCGTCCGAGCTGCCTCTGCTCCGTTTGTTTATCCTGCAACGTCACTTTTTTGTGCTCTTCTGTCAAGTCGCGCGCATTGAGACTCGACAAAAGATACAACTTCCGGTTTAACAGTGAACATCAAATAATTCGTTGAAGAAAATTAGCTTTAGGGACTGTAACATTATAGATAACATGTTACACATATTGTAACATCTTTGATAAGTTTAAAACTATTAAAAAATGAAATGCTGGACGACCAACAATTTTTCAGCTATAAAGCACTACAGCACCAAATATAACGAAATCAGCAAAGCGGAAATAGAATTATGCTTCCTTCACAATAAAATCACAACGCTATAGATACAGTATGTTCATGTGCTTTAGAACACACATTACAGGGCACAACCGTATGATCTAATTTGATCCAACACAACTCAGCAATGAATTCTGCTTTCATGCGGCATATCATTTTAGGTTTTTGTTGGCATTGTGAGAAACAATGCGAAAAACTACTAACTTTTAAGGCTATGGTCGGTGGTGTTGTACATTTTTTAAAGGTGCTTCTAATATTTTTCACTTTATGCATATAAATGGAATAAATATTCATGACATCTATTAGTATAACGCAGTCCAGTTCAAAATCACACAACTCAGAAAGATAAAGAATTATGGTCATTTAATGAAAACTTAACGTTATCATAAATGTAAAGGCACAATTTGGAGAACAGAAGAGAAAAGTCTGATTAGCTACAAGTTCCAGCAACTCTTTAAGTATAAAGACCAACTTTATTGTCACAAACATGTTGGGCTTATGGCTTTCATCAGTGCCATCATTAAAAACAATACTGAGATATGAAGTTACAATATAAAAAAAACAATAAGGGCTGGGCACATAATCAAACAACTGGGAAACACACAAAGTGGATCACGACGGAAGGTGACGAAGTAACAGGAAATGATCGAAACAATGAAACACAAATGAATACATAACTGAGCAGAACTAAAAGACAAGAACACTAAATACTAAACTAAACAATAAGAATTCATGACAACAAGAGACAAAGTGACAGTAAAACAGGAAATAATATCTGAACACTGAAATACAAAATACAAAAACATAACTAAACTTGAATATAACTCATGACAGTACAGTAAATCCACAGTGTTCATTCAAATCCACTTGGTGGCAGCAGGTGTCTGTAACATCTAGTACAGTCCCTGCTAAATCAAAAGGCTGAGGCCATGAGCCTGCTGTCACTTTGCAGTTGGCTCAGAAGGAATTTGTTGAAATTCTTGAATTGGGACATTGAGATGCTCCTCGGAGTTTGTAGGTGGCACTGCAGCTGTGGTGGTGATGTCGTATCTTGGAAACTCTTCTGTTCTAAACATTTCCTCAAGAGGTGGCTCCAAATTCCAGCCTTGGCTTTTGGCAAATATATAAACGCTTCCAAAAAGATCAGGAAACATCGACATCAGTTTATATTTAGCGGCCTCCTCTGGGCTGAAAATAGAATCATAAAACTTTATTAAAATGTGACAGTTAATTAAAATATGCCAGTATTTCCAAACCAGAGAGGTGATTGAACTCATACCAAGAAATCATTGAAACAATAAGTAAACACAATACGTAACCTACTAGTGCTCGTGAAGGTTTCGCATGAAGCGCAGTAGTCCTAGAATGTTGTTGGGATAGGATCTCCAGCGGAGCAACTCCTGGACCAACTCTGGTGCAAACTATAACTCAAAATTAAGTTATAATTATACATCATGATAAGTGAAATCTTCAATACAAACTAGCGGGGTTCCAAAAAGAAAAATACATTTGTTGCAGTCACCTGATGTTTCCACAGTCTGAAGGATCCAACTCCGGCACATTTTTCCATTGAAGCAATGAATTTCTGATTATTTGTACACTTTTCCACTTTGTCCTTGTTTCCAATTTTTCTCAAGTATTCCACTCTCCTGAAAAATGAAATGTTAAGTTTATGGTGCATGTTTGACAAAATGAATAAAAAAGCCAACCTGTTCTCAATGCAAAGTCATCAAACACCAGTGCTTAGTCACTGCCTTCGGCTTGTCATACATAGGTACTTTGAACTAACTCCTGTGTAAACCCATTGGCTTCAATATTAAACTGCTTTGAGCAATGTAATAGGAAGACTGCTTAATTTCCAAAAATTATCCAAACAGGACTTCCGTTTCCATATCATTTATATGAAAAAACAGTTCGGTGTCATATGATTTTTTGCTAAATCCTATGATTTTCCCCAGCCATGCTCAAAACTCTATGGATGGTAATGTCTCTCCATTGGTTGGTCCACCACTTAAGTTCAGCCTGAAATATGTCAACAACTTTCTGATGAATTGCCATGAAAATTTGTAAAGAGAACCACAGTTACCAAAGGGTAGATCGTAGCGACTCATTGACCCAATGACTTCTTATCAAGTCAAATTAAACTTTGGTTTCTGATGAAATACCTGCAAAACTAATGACATTGCCATCATCCTCAGCTGTAATTTGTGTTTAGTGCTTATTATAGTATCAGCAAATATTGGAGACGCAGGACGCCTAACAGATAAAAGGAGCTCAGACATACAGAGCTCCGAGTTGAGCCAATGCTCCTTTGCATTCAAATGAGCCATCTCAGGTGGTTGGGGCATCTGATAAGGATGCCTCCTGGGCACGTAAAAGTGGAAAAAGACCTGAAGGCAGATCCAGAGCTCGCTGGAGGTACAATATAGTACATCTAAACTAGCCTTGGAGAAAGCCTTGAGATTCCTAAGGATGAGTTGGAAAACAGCTTGGGAGAGGGACATCTAGCTCGCTTAGCCTGCTGCCATCGCGACCCCAAATAAGCAGAAAAAACATATCATTTCATCAAAAAAATGTAGAGATATAAATGTCTGGACCAAAATTGTAGACCAACCAAACCACTGGCAATGGCATCCAGTAGAAAATGCAGATCAATCCATCAGCATTTCTTCCTTACCTCTCTGGGGTCCAAAAGAAAGGATGACTCAAGCATTCTTCAACTTTAGGTCTCTTCTTTGGTTCTTCATTGATCATCCACTCAATGAGATCTTTTGCCACCACATCTCGAACATGGTCCAAAGTGTGCAATCCTTTATGAATGCTGTACTCACATTCAAAAGATTTGTCACCAAAAGGATGGTGTCCCCCGGAGAGGATATAATAAATCAGCATCCCTGCCACCTTAAGGATTTACAATTAAGACACTTTAAGGAAATAATTTTTAAAGTCATCAATTAAGTTTGTGTAACAAAACTTACCTGTACATCAGTGTTGGACTTGTATGGTACGTCAGCTTCTTCTGTTAAGGTCTCCTTGGCCTTCCAGCAATTCGTTCCCGCAGTTCTTGTGCAATAAAGTTGTTTGGCCTTTGGGCAACCGTCTACTGATGCCAAAATCAGCTAGTCTTGCCCTCCCATTAACATCTGCGGGAAAAATCAAATGGAAAACTTGTACAAAACAATTATAACTTTGTAAATTGTAGACTTTACCTGAATATCATTCATTATCTCAATATATATTTAACTAGTCTTACCAATCAGAACGTTTGGTGGTTTGAGATCCCGGTGGAGAATTGGAGGATCTTGACAATGAAGCACCCTTAAACTCTCGAGCACCTGATAGACGAGTTTCTTCACCTGCAGACCACCATCTTTATTGGTGTTGATGTATTCTTCCAGGGTGTATTCACAAAGTTGAAGACCAAGATATCCAAAGTACTCATCCATTTACACATGTGTGACGTGAGAGCTAGTGGTCTGTAGCTACTAGGGTTAGTGCGGTCTTTCCCTGGCTTATTAAATGGCAATATAATCGCCCTTTTCCAACTATTCGAAACCACCCCATCTCTCCAAATGTTATTAAAGAGTTTCAATATTATACTTAATGACACTTCCTGGAGCTGCCGGAACATGGGCTGACAGAGCTGACAGAGCTGATCTTCCCTTGGGGCTGTGTACCCAGTGCCTTTTAGCACGACTTTAAGTTCTTTCATTGTTAATTCCATGTCAAGTGTTGTTGTGAAGCTTTCTTTCTTCTTCCTTACTCACTAAGTATTCTCTCCTTTTGCTGCCTATGCTTAGCATCCAGGTGTTCACCGCTATGCACAGCCGCAAGTGTCTCACCTATCCCATCCGCCTTTTCTTTGTTTGTTATAACCAACCACTGACCAACGCTGGGATTTTAACGGATCTTCTTTTCCCATTCATTTCCCAAACATTTTGTAATTTTATTTCTCTTCCAATAGATGAACAATAGTTTCTCCATGTTTTCTTTTTTGCCTCTTTTATTATCCTACGGGCCACCGCCCTTTTCCTTTTGTAATCTATAAGGTTCTCTTTTGACATGTTCTTTCTTACCATTCTAAGAGCCTTGTTTCTATCTTTAATTGCTCTGCTGCATTCATCATCCCACCACGGAACTACTTTTACCTCAGCTTTTGTTGTTCTTTATGGAATGCAAAGATTTGCAGCATTTAAGATATGCTCAGTAACTTGAATAGCACATTCCTCTATGTTTCCTTCAAGTGTTACCATGTGTGCAGTCTCTTTACAATACAACCTAAAATTTTCCCAATTTTCTGCATATCCTTCTTGCTTATATACATTATCATTTATTTTGGTAATAACTGGGAAGTGATCACTCCCTAGTGTAGTGTCATCCTTAACACACCATTCACACTTGTTCACCATTTTATCTGACACCAGAGTAAGATCTAGTATTGATATTGTTCCTCTATTTACATTCATTCTGGTTCCTTTTCCATCATTAATACAAACCAGATACCTCTCATCCATCATTTCCTCAACTATACTCCCATTATTGTCTGTAAGATTACTGCCCCATAAACTGTTATGTGCATTGAAATCCCCGCACCATATTTCTTTTTTATGTACTGTTCCTGCTGTCTCTTTAAACATGTCACTGGATAAGTTCCTGCATGGATTATAGAAGTTTATCATCTTCAAATGTCTTTCTTTCCTTGAGCTACAGAGCTCCACTACAACACATTCTATTTCTTTGGGCGAGGTGATCTCTCTGTAGGCCAACCCCTCTTTGATAAATGTGGCACATCCTCCTGCACTATGGTTATCATCTCTGTCATGTCTAACTGGACTGAATCCAGGGATTCTAAAATCTATCTGTGGTCTCAACCACGTTTCCTGGACATAAATAACATCTGGAACTACTTCCAGATCATAAATATATCTTTTAAGCTCTTGACTAGGGATGCACGATATTGGATTTTTTGGTGATATCCGATATGCCGATATTTTACTACTCATTTAGCCGATTACCGATACCCATACCGATATTTTTTTCCCACACACCTAATTGCAGAAATCATCAACTCTCTTCTGTATTGGAATTAGCGTACAGTATAATGGTGATACTCTTATCACATTTGTTACAACGGTTGGGGTGACGGGTCTTGAGATGGTTAATCAATTTGTAGTGTTGAAAGACTTTACCTTGGCTCCTCCTCGCATCACCGAAGCTGAGCAGTCATTGAAAATATAGCAGTTTTGCTGTCTATTTCAGACACTTTGAAAAACTTCCACACCACTGACATTTTGGCTTCTAAATCTCTCATGCTGCAGGTAGACACACGTGACGTCATCACGCCGCGCCGCACAGGTCTTCTTCGCGCCGGGGACATTGCGCCGAGGTCGGGCATTTAATCAAGTATGCAGCAGCCCATTATTTTATCGGTTAATTATTTCGGCAGGTATCAGCGTGTTGGCCGATACCAATAGTTCATTTTTAAGCCAATATCGGCCGATACCGATAACCTGCCAATAATATCGTGCATTCCTACTCTTGACCATTCGCTATCAGACTTCTGGCATTCCACTGAAGTATGTGTAGAACCATGATTATTGCATCAAGCCACATCTGTTGTGTTTTCTGCTGCTTCAGTTGCTGTCAACAGTGTATGTATCTGATCTGCTTTAATTTCTTTCATGTCAAGGAACTTTCCTGCTGCCTCTACAATTGTCTTGATTTTATCACTTTTCTTCTTCATGTTTATTGCTACATTTAAGATAAATGTAAATATAAACAATGTAATATAAATTGTGACAGATAAAAGCCACAAAGTTCTCTTTTTTCACTACCATGGTACTATCATCCACTTTATTTGTGTGTGCATGTACTTTGCTCTGATACAGAGGGCACACCGTAGTTTCCCTTTGCATTCTTTAGCAATATGTCCCATTCTTTGACAAACAAAACACCTGATTGGTTTGGGTATGTATTCTCTCATGTGGTAATTCATGTACCCAATCTGTACTGATTTTGGGATGCTGACTCTTTCAGAGTACCATCCCTTTTGCTCTTAATCCTGGTAGCATCAGTCACTTTCCCTCCTTTGACTTCTTTTTTAATGTCATCCATAGACACGCTCAGTGGTATTCTTGAGATTACTCCTCTCAACCTGGCAAGTGCTCCAGGTATATACGCCTTCATCTTTTCCCCTACTAGCGATGTCATTTTAATGATCTTCTCCTGCTGTAGTTTGCTCACTGCATTAATTAGCACTCTCTTTTTATTCATCAGCTTTGCTAACTTGATCTTCCCAATTTCCTTTTCGATTGCTCTTGTTAGTTTGATCGGGGGGAAGTGGCCCCCCCTCCCGTTCAAATTCAATCACTACTTTCATCTCATCTGTTGGTTTTTGCTCCTCCTGCATTGGCTTTTTTGGAGAAGTCCGTGTCTTCTTATTGTGACTTTGGACATGGAACTGTTCAGTGTTACAGCACTCCACTTGGCATTCCACATTTTTGTTTTTGCCCCCAGTTTTGCCTCTCAGGCAATCAGGGCCAGCACTGTAAGAAAAGATGCACCATATCTACTCAATAAAATCATGGCAACAGATTACAAGCAATACTAATTATTAAATATTACTATGTTTGGTATCGAGTAAATGAGACGCTTTATATTTATCCATTTAATATAATATATAATATATAATAATATGATTAGATTCCAGAAGAAAACATAAAGGAAACACCTAAACAAAAATATTGAGTCGATGGGAAAAACAGAACCTTCTAAATCTGTAAATAGTACTTAAACTTTAATTTTACATATTAATTAAATATAATTAAGTAATAATCATCTACATAAATCAATGCATTGATTTGAATTTATTCAATTCAGTCAATCAAATCGAAATAATCTTTCTTAGGAATGACAAACTCAAATATTAATGAGGAAAACTTAACTTTAAATGTTGCAAAATTCATGTACAGCTAAAACTGCTCGAACAAACACACAGTGTTTGTAGTTACACTCACCTCCGCCCAGCCTCGCTTGTCACTTACTGGCGGGAATTGAGCAATGAAACCCACAACCCACAAGGTTTATTTACTCAAGGGCGTAGGTATATGGTGCGTTCCATGTACCTTGGAAGTTGGAATTCGGAACTGGGAATGACGTCACACCCGAGTGGTGTTTCAGTAAAACGAGTCCGAAAACCAAGTTGGACGCAGTAAGACAGTTACTGTGCTTGCTCTCTTGGAATACAACTACAGAACAAATACGATGTCCACAACATGTCCACAGATAGAAATTGGACAGCTCTGTGTGTACGACTGAGTCGATGAGACACAAATAAGACAGAAGGGCAAATAAACAGTAGCTATATGCTCGGATAGCTCTAGCCAGGTTAGCCATTGTCAGCAATACCAGTGGATAACAACGCATTATGCAATATTTTACACCTTAACAACATGCCCACAGAGAGAAGTTGGGCAGTTCTGTGAGCACGACTGATTTAATGAGACACAAAAAAGACAGAAGTGATTATAAAGAGTTAATACGAAAGCTTTAATTTACTGTTGATGCATGGAGATGATGAGGCCGGGGTTGGTGAGGTTCCTCCGACTTTAAGAGTCAGAAGTCCGACCGTTCCAGTTGAAATTTCCGACTGGGAACTTGGAAATTCTAGCTTCCAATACAAATGGAACGCACCATTAGCTTCAGTACTGGTGGGGAAATGTGTGTGTGCCTAAAGGGGTCTGGGGGTCCTATACATTCATTTGACCATAACAGAGATTCACTTTTGTTTTCTAGAAAGATTTTGTGATTTGTGACTGAGTTGGTCCCCTATATGCCCGTTCAAGACCACTCCCAGGTCTGGAAAACGCTTATTAAAATGTCACGCTGCATGAACAATGAATCCTGACTGTTTGTGAACTCCTGCCTGTGTTTGTCTCTCTGCTCCAGTGACTGATATTTGTGCCATTAAAGATTTGATTATAAATAGGATATACTTCTACAATATAAACCAACCAACAATTGAACACGAACCAAAACGTGAGGGCCCTGGGGTGAGCGCGAGAGAGAGCGGGAGAGAGGGAAACCACATATGGACAGAAGTGCAGGCGCAAAACAGAAATGGGATTGTGGCCTGATGTAAATACAGCATGTATAACTCTGAGGTTTATCACTGATCCTAATGATCGCTTAATGTACAAAACACTTCCTACAATCACACTTTTGCACATCTATTTGATACTCAAATGACTAAATTTACAGTGTATTCTGAGTGTAACATTCAGGATGCAAAAACAAGGCTTACAAAATAATCGGCATGTGGTAAAGCTTGCATATTCCATTTCATTAGTTGCAATACCATTCAGACTTCCGGGTCTGGTTTCTATAAAATTAATTTGGCAGACATCGTTTGTCATGTTCTTTAAAACTGCAGTAATATTTGGTGTGTTTGAAAGTAAGTTCAGAGATCTGTTTAGACTTTTTGGTGGTGACATTGCAGTCCTTGTTTTATGTACATTTGGAGCTTGTAAGTTTAACATTCAGTCCTTTCAAAGAACAGAAAAGGCTCTCAACTTGAGTGGATACATTTTCATCAACCCTCTGTTCGTTTTCAGAAAAACAAATTATGTCGTCTTACCAAATTATTGTTGCGCAGGAAAAAGGAACTTGAACCCAAGAAGCAGAACACAGACACTGAGGCTGGTTTCAAAGCAAAAGAGTGTATTACAAACTCAAAAAAAGTGTAAGAAGGTGAAGGCAGGGCTGAGGTAAGGGGAGCCAAGGTTCTTTTCCTGAGTGAGTGAGTCAAAAAAGGATTCCAGGAGTAGGCTGGTGGTGGGAGAAGGTACTGGCAAGGCACTGTAATGCAGAAATGCAGAAGAAATAAGGGTAAGAGAAACAGGAATGCAAAATCTGGATAGCAAAAGGACGAAGCGTACCGACTGTCGAACTGAGTCTACGATCTGGCAGTGTGGTGGTGAAGAAGCCGGGTATTTGTAGCAGAGTTGATTAGATGATTAGCAGCTGCCCACTGGCTCCCACACACCTGAACCCACTCCTGTAATTAAGCAGAGACAGACAAAAAGAAACAGGGAGGGAGAGAGACCTGCTAGGAGGCAGCAGTGGGCGTGACAGTACCCCTCCCCCTACGGGCGCCACCTGGCGCACATCCCAGCCCGTCAGGATGCTGCCGATTGAAGTCCCGGATGAGGGATGCATCCTCGATGTGCCGGCGTGGGACCCAACAATGCTCCTCTGGGCCATAACCCTCCCAGTCCACCAAATACTGAAATCCACGACCACGACGGCGCACATCCAGCAGCCGCCGGACTGTGTACACTGGCCCACCGTCCAACATCCGGGGAGGAGGAGGGGGAGGTGTGGGTGGACACAAAGGACTTGGGAGACATGAAAAATTGGATGGATGCGAAAAGAGGCAGGGAGCTTCAGGCGAACAGCACAAGGGTTAATCAAGGATTCAATCTCAAAAAGTCCAATGAAACGAGGAGACAATTTCTTGGACTCCACTCTAAGAGGAAGATTCTTTGTACTGAGCCATACCTTCTGTCCCGGAATGTAACTAGGAGCTGGAGTGCGGCGGCGATTAGCCTGTTTCTGCATCCTGGCAGAGGAACGGAGGAGAGCAGCCCTGGACTGCTTCCACATCCTGAAGAAGCAGCGCATTTGGGCTTGGACTGAAGGGACAGCCAGTTCCTCTTCCTGTGCAGGGAACAAGAGAGGTTGATATCCAAGTGAACACAGAAAAGGTGACATACCAGAGGAGGCGTTGGGCAGGGTGTTATGAGCATATTCGATCCAGGGAAGGAGGGGGCTCCAGGAGGATGGATTAGAGGAGGTGATGCAACGGAGGGCAGCCTCCATCTCCTGATTAGCTCTCTCCGTCTGACCGTTAGTTTGAGGATGGTACCTGGAGGAAAGGCTGGTGGTGGCTCCCAGGGAAGAACAGAAGGCTCTCCAAACTTCAGATGTAAATTGTGGTCCTCTGTCAGAAACAATGTCAGAAGGCAAACCATGGAGACGGAAGACATGTTCTACAAGGAGGTCAGCAGTTTCCTTGGCAGAGGGAAGTTTGGGCAGAGCAAGGAAATGGTGGTCTTATTCTGAGCACACACAGAACAGGCAGAGATAAAAGAGCGTACGTCAACATCCATGGTGGGCCACCAGAATCGGCGACGTATGAAGGCCAAAGTCCGGTTGATTCCAGGATGACAGGTGAACCGAGAGGAGTGGGACCACTGGAGGACTTGCAAACGAACAGAATCTGGAACAAAAAGATAGTTATCGGGGCCACCTCCTGGGTCAACCTGCTGGTTCTGGGCCTGTTTAACCAGTGATTCAATCTCCCAGGAAACAGAAGAAATGAAACAGGTAGGTGGCAAGATGGGTTCAGGGTGCAAACTGGTTTCTTCTGCTGAGAACTGGTGTGATAAAGCATCAGGCTTAGTGTTACGAGAACCAGGGCGATAAGTTAAGGTGAAGTTAAACCTGCCAAAATAAAGGGCCCACCTGGCTTGTCTGGAGTTCAGCCTCTTAGCTGACTGGATATATGAGAGATTCTTGTGGTCCGTCCATACCACAAATGGCTGGGCTGCTCCTTCCAGCCAGTGGCGCCACTCCTCCAATGCCAGCTTCACAGCTAGGAGTTCACGGTTTCCAATGTCATAGTTCCTCTGCTGGGAAGAGTCTGCGGGAGAAAAAGGCACATGGATGGAGTTTAATATCAGTAGCAGCACGCTGTGACAGAACTGCTCCTACCCCCGTGTCTCAAGCATCCACCTCCACAATGAATTGACGGCCGGGGTCAGGTTGGATCAGTATGGGCGCTGAGGCAAAGCGATGCTTGCGGTCTTGGAAGGCGGCTTCGGCCTCTTGGGTCCAGTGGAAGGGGATAGCAGTAGAGGTGAGAGCAGTGAGGGGAGCAGCGAGGCGGCTGTAGTTGTTAATAAATCTCCGATAGAAATTGACAAATCCCAGAAAGCGCTGAAGCAGTTTGCGGCTGGTGGGGACTGGCCATTCTGTCACGGCAGAAACTTTAGCTGGGTCCATTTGTATCTCTCCCTGAGCAATGATGGAACCAAGAAAAGAGATTTTAGACGCATTAAATTCACATTTCTCTGCCTTAACATACAGCTTATTCTCCAGGAGGTGCTGCAGAACCTGACGTACATGTTGCTCATGCTCAGATATAGATTTGGAGAAAATGAGGATGTCGTCTAGATACACAAACAGAGATCTGTTTAGCATATCACGGAGAACATCATTGACAAGGGCCTGGAAAACAGCTGGTGCATTAGTCAAGCCAAATGGCATTACTAGATACTCAAAATGTCCCAAGGGTGTTTTGAATGCCGTCTTCCATTAATCTCCTTCACGGATACGAACCAGGTGGTAAGCGTCAGGGACTGATCCTTGCTGAACACTGGGGCGAGGTCATGGTAAACATCCGGTACAGAGGAGAGGTCGGGAGGTTCAGGCTGTGGCTCAGAAGAAACTGGGGTTAGGGCAGAATGCAAACAGTTACTGTGACAAAAGGTGCTCCAAGAAGTAATTTTACCTGCAGCCCAGTCAATGTGTGGATTATGAGTCTTCAGCCAAGGGAGGCCCAGGACCAGTGGAGTTTGGGGGCAGTCAATGACGTGTAGCCTGACCTTTTCTAAATGATTACCTAAAATCCTGAGGATAATGGGGACTGTTTGGTGGACTACTTGGGGTAACTTAATGCTTTGGCATTAAGGGGTGTGTTAAAGCGTTCAGTGTGGATCTCCATTTGGTGGACAACATGTGCATCAATGAAACTTTCATCAGCCCCACAATCAACAAGGGCAAAAAGTGGTAATGATAGGGACTGCCACTGGAGGGAGGCATGTAACTGAAGACGAAGGGAAGAAAGACAAGCTGCTTGGCTCACCGTGATTTCCCCCATTACTGGTGAGCCTGGTCTTTTACAGGGCGTGATGGGCATGTGGAGATGAAATGGCCAGTTAAACCACAATAGAGACAGGACTTACTGTTGATGCAGCGGGTCCTCTCCTCAGGTGTTAGCCGAGCTCTGCCTAGCTGCATCGGCTCAGGCTCAGCCTCAATGCTTCCTGTGAATGCTCGGATATGTTCGGGAGTTACCTTAGGAGTGTGGCGAGGGGGGGCTGGTAAGAAAGCAGATAGTTTGGAACCTCTCTCCCTGCGGCGCTCCCGGAGATGGTTATCAATTTTAATGGCCAAGGCAACAAGTTGATCTAGGGACTCGGGTTCATCTCTGGACACAAGTTCATCCTTGATAACATCACTTAAGGCATTTTGAAAATCCCTCCGCAACGCTTCATCATTCCATCCACTCTCCGCTGCTAGGGTGCGAAAATACACTGCCATCTCTGCCACACTTTGGGGACCCTGCCGGAGAATGAGCAGGCGTTTAGCAGCGTCTTTGCCCCGAACAGGGTGATTAAATACCTTTCTCATCTCCGCTGTGAAGGCTTGATAGGAGAAACACATTGGCTCTCCCAAACTGCAGATCCCCAGGCTCGAGCAGTTCCAGTCATGGAGTCAACATAAGCTATGCGGGAGCGGTCAGTGGCATAAGAGAGGGACTGTTGCTCAAACACTAAGGAGCATTGAGTCAAAAAGGCACCGCAGGAACCCAGATCTCCAGAATAACGTTCTGGGGCTGGGATGAAAGGCTCATGGGGGACAGGGACCTAATTGGGAGCCAGATCAGGAGCTGCTGGGGAAGAAGCCAGAGGGGGTGAGATTGGCAGAGTAGGAGCAGCCTGAATGAGATGAGTGGTGAGTTTGGCTACTTGGTTTGTTAACAGGGTAATTTGATGAAGCATGGCCTGATTACTTTCAGAGAGGGTCTTCAACACTTGATCATGTTCCCCCAGGAGAATGCCCTGATTGGAAACGGCAAATTTGATTTGTGAAAAATCTGATGGATTTTCTAAACCTGTGTCTGCTGGTTTCATTTTTCTGGCCAGATCGTACTGTTGCGCAGGAAAAAGGAACTTGAACCCAAGAAGCAGAACACAGACACTGAGGCTGGTTTCAAAGCAAAAGAGTGTATTACAAACTCAAAAAAAGGTAAGAAGGTGAAGGCAGGGCTGAGGTAAGGGGAGCCAAGGTTCTTTTCCTGAGTGAGTGGGTCAAAAAAGGATTCCAGGAGTAGGCTGGTGGTGGGAGCAGGTACTGGCAAGGCACTGTAATGCAGAAATGCAGAAGAAATAAGGGTAATAGAAACAAGAATGCAAAATCTGGATAGCAAAAGGACGAAGCGTACCGACTGAAGGTGAAGGCAGGGCTGAGGTAAGGGGAGCCAAGGTTCTTTTCCTGAGGGAGTGGGTCAAAAAAGGATTCCAGGAGTAGGCTGGTGGTTCGAGAAGGTCCAAGGCACTGTAGGCAGAAGAAATAAAAGGTAAGAAAAACAGGAATGCAAAATCTGGAGAGCAAAAGGCCGAAGTGTACCGACTGTCGAACTGATTCTACGATCTGGCAGTGTGTTGGTGAAGAAGCCGGGTATTTGTAGCAGAGTTGATTAGATGATTAGCAGCTGCCCACTGGCTCCCACACACCTGAACCCACTCCTGTAATTAAGCAGAGACAGACAAAAAGAAACAGGGAGGGAGAGAGACCTGCTAGGAGGCAGCAGTGGGCGTGACAATTATATTTATCTGAGTCCACTGACGTCTGGTGTGAGTTGTAGCCCAAAAAGAAAAGTTAAATTATGTCGCAACAACTGTGATCATTTTTTAAACTTGTCAGTCGGTTTTATTAATATCCACTTATAGCACTCTGAACTACATTGAATGGGGAGTTTCTTTTCATATGTTTGTTTGAATTAGCATTGGCTAAATATTTCACCTCCTAAAACTACAATCTTTATTTTCACTGTACACAATATAGTCTATATCACCTACAGTAACATTTTCACGTAATAACTACAGTCTAAAGGCCGGGGTCTCAGTTACAATAATTAAAGGTTTGTGCTTTCAAGACATTCCCTGTATGGAAAAAGCAAAGGGCTGTGATACGACCATAGTGGGTGGAGGTGTTGTAATGGAGTACATTTTGTTTTTAAAGGTGTTTTGAATATTTTTTACTTGATGTATATCAATGGAGTAAAGATCTTATAAAATTACGCAGTCCAGTTCACCAGCACTAGAAACTGCAATCCCCAAAATAAAGAGTTAGGGTCATTTATACTCTTGTGTCAGTAACAATGGAAACTGAACATTGTTATATATGTAAAGGCAGAGTTTAGAGAACAGAATGATATCTGATATTTAAAAAGTTCCATCAACTCTGGAAGAATAAAGACCAACTTTATTGTCACAAACATGTTTTGGCTTATGGCTTTCATCAGTGCCATCATTAAACACAACAAAGAACATTAAGTAAGATGAGTATGAAGGAAACAAAAGTATCAACACATACATATTAGCCAATGGGGTACCCACACATAATGGGCTGCAAGCCAATCACATTCCCAAACTGGCGGTGAGGCAAGAGATGTGCCCGAGCTTGCACAGAGGAACTCTTAACCAAAATGTGCCTCTTTGTTGTGGTTTACTTAAAAAAAGAACAAAATATGTATATATATATTGTACAAACAATGTAAATGTCTTTAACATGTAAAATATATAGAAATATGAAGATTAAATGCAAAAATTAAAAAAAGTAAAATAACTCTTTCATCAAGAAACCTTTGTGATGCTCCAGGCAACAAATGATATGAGACATAAATCCAAAATGCTTCTGTCTTTTTCCACTACCAACTATTTGGCTGGACTTGTTTCTATTCATTGAAAGATGTGATGCTGCATTTCACTGAAGTGTCTTGCAACAGGACTTGTTACACCTTTCTGCCCACAAAGTGTTTTTAAAGGCACAGGAGGAGGTCAGAAATTATTTACAATGGCCTCCTTACATTAGTTAATATTACCACTCTCTATATGAACATTGCTTGTATGTTTCAATCAGAAAAAATACACACTAGTTATTCCTCATTTCAAAGAGTCAGGCCTCCAATATCAAGAGGCTTTCAAATATGTCTTTTTGCTTAACAGTGCACTTGTATGTCCACAGCAAAAGGCAAATGTAGGGTTTGCTCTGCTGATTTAAAACCACCCAGCAACAGCTTTTGCATTTAGAAGCAGTTCATTTAAATCAACTCAGTGGCAGCATCCCTCATTTACATCTAATTACTGTCCCTGCTAAAGCAAAAGACTGAGGCCATGAGCCTGGTGTCACTTTACAGTTGGCTCAGTAAAAATTCTTTGAGATTCTTGAATTGGGACATTGAGATGTTCGTTGGAGTTTGATGGTGGCACTGCAGCTGTGGTGGTGATGTTTGCTCTCGGTAACTCTTCTGTTCTTAACATTTTCCGAAGAGATGGCTTCAAATTCCAGCCTTGGTTTTTGGCAAATATATAAACGCTTCCAAAAAGATCAGGAAACATCGACATCAGATCAAATTTGGTGGCCTCATCTTCACTGAAAATAGAGAATTAAAACTGATTATTATTATTAAACTATTAGAAAGTCAGTGAGACAGTATAGATTAGATTATCATTTTTATTGTTTTTGTTCTTTGTTGCTTTTATTGTTTTATTGGACACATAGAAACCCCGTACAAAAAGAACATAACATAACACATAACACATAACATTGCTTTCCCTCCCATCAGTTACCGGGTGGTGTTCTTTAATGATGCTGTGGCGGAGGGAACAAAACTCCTGCCATAGCGTGCCCTTTTACAGGCCAACGTCTTGTAACTGCGACCTGATGGAAGCAGTGTGAAGGATGAATTGAGGGGGTGTCCGGGGTCATGTCCAATGATGTGTTCTGTGTGTGATGGCTTTGCTGTTATGATCTGAGAGGTTGCGGATGGGGAGGCCAATTATATTGGAGGCGGTTTGTGTTATACGTATGAGTTAATTATAATATGCCAGTATTTACAAACTGGAGAGATGATTAAACTCGTACCAAGAAATCATTAAAACAGTAGTTAAAAACATTAAATAACTTACTAGTGCTCAAGGAGGTTTCGCATGAAGCGCAGTAGTCCCAGAATGTTTTCAGGGTAGGCTTTCTTCTTACCATCCAACTTCTGGACCAACTCTGGTGGAAACTATAACACAATAATAAGTTATAATTATACATCATGATGAAGTGAAATTCAGAAATACAAACTAGTGGGATACGTTGCGTTCACCTGATTTTTCCACAGTTTGAAGGATCCAACTCCAGCGCATTTTTCCAACGAAGAAATGAATTCTGCGTCAGCATTTTGAAACTTTGCCACTTCCTCCTTGTTTCCAATCTTTCTTAAATACTCTACTCTCCTGAAAAATGAAATTGTAAGTTTATGGTGCGTGTTTAACAAAATAACCAAATAAAACCTGTTCTCAATGCAAAGTCATCAAATACCAATGCTTAGTCACTGCCCTCGGCTTGTCATAGAGAGATACTTCAAATCTAATGCCTTTGTAAACCCACAGGCTTCAATATTAAACTGCTTTGAGCAATGTAGTAGTAAGACTTTCGAAGTCCAAACAATGTCCAAACAGGACTTGCCTTTTCAAAAATTATAATGAGATGCTACCAAAGTATGTTGACAGGAGAAGAGAACACAAAACTTTTGGTATCATATGATCTTTTGCTAAATCCTATGATTTTCCCCAGCCATGCTCAAAACTCTATGGATGGTTATGTCAGTGTCTCCATTGGTTGGTCCACCACTTTAGTTCAGCCTGAAATATGTCAACAACTTTCTGATGGATTCCTATGAAAATGTGTAAAGAGGACGACAGTTACCAAAGGGTAGATCGTAGCGACTCAATGACCCAATTACTTTTTATCAAATTTCGAGTTTCTCCATTACTTTGGTTTCTAATGAAATACCTGCAAAACTGATGACATTTGCGCATCCAAATGATCATAAATAATAACCTGTAATGTGTGTTTAGTATTTATAAGCAAATACTGGAGAGGTTGGATGCTTTACTGTGCGTTCACACCGAACACGAAGCAAATATTCGCCTCGCGTTACTCGCGTGAGTTTGACCGCCGGATCCAAATTTGCATTTAAATAACAGGCAAATATTCGCCCTTCGCTTCTGGAATGGAGGAAGAATGGAGGAAGCTGGGCTTATCTCCATGGTTACCAACGGCGTCAGGAGAATATTGATGTTGATAGGCTTTTGCTACACCACGTGATGCGAATTCGCTGAGGATGTTCAATTTTTTCAACTCACGCAAATTTGCATCACCATCATTTGCGTCATTTGCGCCGCCATCATTCGCGTCATTCGCGCCGCCTTACGCGAATTTGCATCTACTTGCGTCATTGCATTGACTTTGTATGGAATGTCGCCGCAGATTCGCATCTATTCGTGTTCGGTGTGAATGCACAGTTAGAGTTAAAGGTGCTGAGACATCCAGAGCTCAGAGTAGAGCTGCAGCTCCTTCGCATCCAAATGAGCCAGCTAAGGTGGTTGGGGCATCTAAAAAAGATGCCTCCTGGGCACGTAAAAGTGGAAAAACATTGCAAGGTAGAGAGCTTGCTGGAAGGACAATATATATATATCAAATCAGGATGAGTTGGTAAAAAACGTAGCTGGGGAGAGGGTCATCTAACTTGCTTAGCCTGCGCGACCCCAAATAAGCAGAAAAATATGGGGGGATGGATAGAAACCTATATAACTTCTTTTCAGTACGACTGAGCAAAAAAATGTAAATGTCTTTTAGATGAGAATGAAAGTGTCTTCTTTTATGCCAGTATATATACAGTATATCTCCCTTTTTTCAATTTCTTCCAATAAATGTAGAGATATTAATCTCCGGACCAAAGTGGAAGACCAACCAAAGCACTGGCAATGCCATCCAGTAGAAAATGCAGATCAATCCATCAGCATTTCTTCCTTACCTCTCCGGGGTCCAAAAGAAAGGATGACTCAAGCATTCTTCAACTTTAGGTCTCTTCTTTGGTTCCTCATTGATCATCCACTCAATGAGATCTTTTGCCACCACATCTCGAACATGGTCCAAAGTGTACCTCCCTTCATAAATGTTGTTCTCACATTGATAAGATTTGTCGCCAAAAGGATGGTGTCCCCCAGAGAGGATATAATAAATCAGCATCCCTGCCACCTTAAAGATTAACAATTGACACACTTTAAGGAAATGATTTTTAAAGAAGTCATCAATTAAGTTTGTGTAACAAACCTGTATATCAGTGTTGGACTTGTATGGTACGTCAGCTTCTTCTGTTAAGGTCTCCTTGGCCTTCCAGCACTTTGTTCCAGCAGTTCCTGTGCGGTGAGTTGTTTGGCCTTTGGACAACCGTCTACTGATGCCAAAATCAGCTAGTCTTGCTCTCCCATTAACATCTGCGGGAAAAATAAAATGGAAAACTTGTACAAAATAATTATAACTTTGTATATTGTAGGCATTACCTGAATATCATTCATTATCTCAATATATATTTAACTAGTCTTACCAATCAGAACGTTGGGTGGTTTGAGATCCCGGTGGAGAATTGGAGGACTTTGACAATGAAGCACCCTTAAACTCTCGAGCACCTGATAGACGAGTTTCTTCACCTGCAGATCATCAGCTTTATTGGTGCTGATGTATTCTTCCAGGGTGTATTCACAAAGTTGAAGACCAAGATATCCAAAGTACTCATCCTCGGCAAAGTCAACGTATCGTACGATTGATTGATGATCAAGCTCTGGAAGTCGTAGAAATCCTTCCTCATTCTTCAGCACCTGATAGTTGCATTTGGACATTCTCTTAATAGCAACTTCAGTGCCATCATCTCTCAGCCCCAGAAAGACTTCAGTACCATCACTTCCCTTTGCTATGCGCAATTCTTCTGTGTTCACATAAATCATGCTCCCAATTCTAGTTACTTTACTTTTATCAGTGCTCAAGAGCTTCTCTAATTTTTCTCTCCACCTCTTGCTGACTTGGAGCCATTTATGTTTTCCTGAATTTACAGTGGTGTACTGTAATGGCTTAGCTGCTGTTACTTCAGTTGTAGCAGTGCAACCTTCATCATCAGTTGATGCTTTATACTCTTCGCATTCTGAGTTTGGTTTGCTGAGATGATTTTTCAGTCGCCTGAGCACTTCTTTAAGATCTTTTAGCATATTCATTTCAGCAGATATCAGTATGTCATCAGGTACTGAAGTTATCCCTGCTGACTTAATGAAGTTCACTGCATTTTCGAATGAGAGCAAATTTCCAAATATGCCGTATGTGAAGACTCTTATGTCAGTGGAGTGTACGTCCTGCCCAAAATGAACAATGGTTTTGCATAACTTCTCGTTTAAGGCAGGATCCCAGCCATTTTTGCCTTTTGTTTTCTGTGTTATCAAATAAAGTGTTCGTATAACATCTTCACATACATTAGGTCTCTTTCCTGGGCTTAGCTGTTCCAGTAGATGTGGGATCAGGGCACATGCTTGCTCATTTGGTATCTCTTCAACAGTACACAAAACTGCATACAAACTAACAATTGCCTGGGGAACACAATGCTTTGAAATGTTTGGGAAGCGACTGATCACACCTGCAATATAGGTGTCCACATTGCCTGTGTCCTTCAGCCACTTGATACATCTCTGGCCATACTTTTCTTCATCTCGCCCAGTTACAGATATAAGGGTTTCAAATATGATCAGGTGGGTCTGAGGATTCTCCCACAGCATGTTACTGTCAAAGGCTTTTTCAGGTTGATTCCTTCGTATAGCAAGCCAGATATCCAGGAAATAACTCACTTTGGAGCATAACTCATCCCCTTTTGTTGCAAGATTACAAGCCATCTGAGATATTTTTTCATCATGAGTGACACATTCAGGATCAGTGAGGGGTGACAATGTTACCAGTGCACCAGCAGAAATGAGCGCTTTGAAGACATCTTCCTGGTCATTGATGACAGCAGTATGCAGCGGTGTAAATTGCCATTGATCGCTTACATTTAGATCAGCTTTTGCTTCAAGTAGTTTCTCCACAAAAAGAGGTGGTGCTTTGGATAGTGAGACATAATGCAAAGGTGTAAAGCCTTTTATAGAAGCAATATTTGGGTTTGCCCCCTGCTGCAAAAGGAAAGTACAGATGTCTCTCTTGTGGTTTACAACAGCAGCAATCAGTGGGGTTACATAGTCATTGCACTTTGTGCATGGGTAACATTCATTAATGCTGTTGTCCTTTAGTGATTCCCTTAGCTCTTTGGGGTTGTTGTCAATTATACACTGTATTAAAGGATGTGTTTCTCTTATTGGGGGGTCTGACAGCTGTAGCTCTTGGAAGATGTCCAAGATATCCATTTCTTTGCCTCAGAGTAACTGTGAAAAATAATTCATGGTAAAAAAATTATATTACACAACATTTGTTGCCATTTTAAAGTTTATAAAAACAGCCAAAACTTTACACAGAATAAGAATAAAGGTTTTTTATGTCATTATTTCCACAACTACCTATGTATTTAGGTACAATTTGATGGGAAGTTAAAAAGCTGTAATTCACAAACACCGGACCCAACATGTACATGTAGGTGAAATTATTTTATTGTACAACCTGAAAACTGTTTTTAATTTACTGCATGTGTTAATACAGCTAGCTACAATTGCTAATGACATCACTTTTTTAGATAGAAGTTGCTCAGAAGTTGGATTGACAGCGACGCACCATGAGTTTGTACCTTCTAACTCAAGCAGAACATTATAAAGTTGTATATACTGTACATAGCTGTAAATAATTTCTGCTCATTTAGATTGTGAAGTTTTGCGTTCATAATTAAACAACCGTTATAGTGACATCAATTAACCATCAAAACAATTATGAACAGGAGTAGGTCTACATGAGTGTGCTTCTCTTATTCAAGCAAACTTGTTAAATTTAAGTGTTAAATGATTAGATAAGAATATACTTACAAAGTCAAACTGTGGTATCCAGTATGTTCATAGTATATAGTATGACTTACAGTATCTCAACTTCAAATGCTATCTTTTTTCCTTTGTCACTCTTTATCTTCTCTCTTTTGCTCCTCCCCTGTAGAAATACACGCAAGATTTGGGTGTGGTGGACAGGTTGACTCAGTGTAAATTCCTTATTTGGGACTGCCCATAAACTATGTTTGATGCAATCTGAGTAAACCGGAGATGATAAACGAAACCTTGCATTTAAGGTTTTATTAAACATTAACACGTTTCATCTTGTCTTAGAATGAGGAATGAGTTCTCCTCCCTTTCATTTAACTTTAACATTTAACTATTGACTCATCCAGTCCAACTTTGAATAATTCTGCAGTGGCACTTTGCCCTAAAGCGGGCTGTGGCATTACTGGCTGTTACAACCTTGTCTCAAGTGGTAGGAGCACAAAATGAAATTTAAGAGATCGAGAAATCCAATTCAAATTTCAGAAGGTTGTTGCTATCTAAATATCAAAATGGAAATGGTCATTGTGTTAAACTGCAAGCTGGGGCGAATTGTAGATGACATCATGAAGGATGGCAACATTATATTTTGTGGATTAATATGCCAAACTTGAGGATTTAAAAATTCAGTCAACAAACCAATGGGT
The DNA here is from genome assembly GCF_022749685.1 of Semicossyphus pulcher. Taxonomy (NCBI): domain Eukaryota; kingdom Metazoa; phylum Chordata; class Actinopteri; order Labriformes; family Labridae; genus Semicossyphus; species Semicossyphus pulcher. Next base: position 8,163,030 of record NW_027211695.1, read on the forward strand.
GACGTCATGTTGGCTACATCTGTTATTTATGACGTTTATGATTGTCACTGATGTTGCCAGCTTTATAATCCTAATGATGGGTTCATGTACAAAACGCTATTATACTTTTAAACTTTTATACTCTTACAAAATAACCGGCATGTGGTTTGCATATTCAATTACATTTATTAGTTGCAATACCATTTGGAGCTTGTAAGTTAACATTCAGTATTTTTGAAGAACAGAAAAGCCTCTTAACTTGAGTGGAGATATTTATATAAACCCTCCTTTTGTTTTCAGACAAACAAATGATGTCGTCTTATCAAATTATATTTACCTGAGTCTATTGACTTCTGCTGTGAGGAGACTAACTGAAAGTTAAATTATGTCCCAACAACTGTGATAATTATTTAAACTTTTAAGTAGTTTTTATTTCACTGACAGTACCCTAATATCCACTTATAGCACTCTAAACTTGGGAAACTACAAACAGTTTTTTACTGTACACAATATAGTCTATATCACCGACAGGAACATGTCTCTCTCTTGCTCCTCCTCCTGGTGACGTCAATTAACCATCAAAACGAGTATGTATATAAGAGTAGGTCAACGCAAGTGTGCTTCTTTCAGTTGAGAAAACTGATCATTTTACAATATGTTTTAAATTTAAGTGTTAAATGATTACATAAGAATATATACTTACAAAGACGAAGTGTGATATCTGTAGCTGTAGTGTGACTTACAGTATCTCAACTTCATCTGCTGTCTTTTTCAGTATTTCTGCCCATCATTCTGCCTCTGTCTCTCTGTCTCTATCTCTTGCTCCTTCTCTGGAAAGGTACAGGTTGGGCAAGACGTGGGTGTGCTGGACTGGTTGTCTGACTGTGTAAATTCCTTATTTGTAACTGCCCATAAACTATGTTCCAATGCGATCTGAGTAAAAAGGAATTGATAAAGGTATTACATTGCTTTTAAGGTTTTACGAGAAAATAGGAAGTTTTTCCCCCCAGTTTTGTCTCTCAGGCTACATGCAGGGTGAACCAAGAGAAGTTCTCATTCTGGTTCGTCAAGCACTGAAGGCCACAAACAGCACATTGTCATATTGAACAAAAATATAGATTTTTATTATGACCTCTGGGAAACATCAGTCCGTGAAATAATGTCAGGCTTCATGTTTGTGACGGTACGTTATGCAACATAAACACATTTCATCTTGTCTAAGAATGATGAATAAGTTCTCCCCCCTTTCGTTTAACCACTGACTCATTCAGTCCAACTTTGAATAAGTCTGCCGTGGTACTTTGCCCAAAAGTGGGCTGTGGCATTACTGGCTGTTACAGCCCAAACTAGTGGGGAAGGAGCACAAAATGAAACTTAAGAGATCCACAAATCAAATTCACATTAAAGTGTAATAATCAAGTACAACAAAAGGTGAAACTTCAAAAAACAAGATATACAATTCAGAAAATGGTAGTGACGTTACAACTAACCATCAACAATATCTCCGATATCTAACAAACAATGCTCCAAAAAGGGTTGGAGGTGACAAAACTAAGATGCTGCTTGAACTGCTGCCATTTTATTCCGGGTCTGGCATCTATAAAATTATTTTGCCAATTTGGCAAACACATTTACTATTTTCAAAGAACAGAAAAGCCTCTCAATTTGAGTGGATATATTTACATAAACCCTCTGTTCCCTTTGTTTTCAGACAAACAAATTACGTCATCTTTTCAAATTATATTTCTCTGCTTTTAGTAAAGAGCCCAAAAAGAAAAGTTAAAGTATGTCCTAATACTGTGATCATTTCTTAAACTTCTAAGTAGGTTTTATTTCCCTGACAATACCCTAATTTCCACTTATAGCACTCTGAACTACACTGAATGGGGAGTTTCTATTCATGTGTTTGTTTGAAAAAGCATTGGCTAAATATTTCACCTCCTAAAACTACAATCTTTATTTTCACTGTACACAATATAGTCTATATCACCTACAGTAACATTTTCACGTAATAACTACAGTCTAAAGGCCGGGGTCTCAGTTACAATAATTAAAGGTTTGTGCTCTCAAGACATTCCCTTTATGGAAAAAGCAAAGGGCTGTTATATGACCATAGTGGGTGGAGGTGTTGTAATGGAGTACATTTTGTTTTTAAAGGTGTTTTGAATATTTTTTACTTGGAGTAAAGATCTTATAAAATTACACAGTCCAGTTCACCACCACTAGAAACTGCAATCCCCAAAATAAAGAGTTAGGGTCATTTATACTCTTGTGTCAGTAACAATGGAAACTGAACATTGTTATATATGTAAAGGCAGAGTTTAGAGAACAGAATGATATCTGATATTTAAAAAGTTCCATCAACTCTGGAAGAATAAAGACCAACTTTATTGTCACAAACATGTTTTGGCTTATGGCTTTCATCAGCGCCATCATTAAACACAACAAAGAACATTAAGTAAGATGAGTATGAAGGAAACAAAAGTATCAACACATACATATTAGCCTATGGGGTACCCACACATGATGGGCTGCAAGCCAATCACATTCCCAAACTGGCGGTGAGGCAAGAGATGTGCCTGAGCTTGCACAGAGGAACTCTTAACCAGATAAAATGTGCCTCTTTGTTGTGGTTTACTTAAAAAAAGAACAACATATGATATATTGTACAAACAATGTAAATGTCTTTAACATGTAAAATATATAGAAATATGAAGATTAAATGCAAAAATTAAAAAAAGTAAAATAACTCTTTCATCAAGAAACCTTTGTGTTGCTCCAGGCAACAAATGATATGAGACATAAATCCAAAATGCTTCTCTCTTTTTCCACTACCAACTATTTGGCTGGACTTGTTTCTATTCATTAAAAGGTGTGATGCTGCATTTCACAAGTGTCTTGCAACAGGACTTGTTACACCTTTCTGCCCACAAAGTGTTTTTAAAGGCACAGGAGGAGGTCAGAAATGATTTACAATGGCCTCCTTACATTAGTTAATATTACCACTCTCTATATGAACATTGCTTGTATGTTTCAATCAGAAAAAATACACACTAGTTATTCATCATTTGAAAGAGTCAGGCCTCCAATATCAAGAGGCTTTCAAATATATATTTTTGCAACAGTGCACTTGTATGTCCACAGCAAAAGGCAAATGTAGGATTTGCTCTGCTGATTTAAAACCACCCAGCAACAGCTTTTGCATTTAGAAGCAGTTCATTTAAATCAACTCAGTGGCAGCATCCCTCATTTACATCTAATTACTGTCCCTGCTAAAGCAAAAGACTGAGGCCATGAGCCTGGTGTCACTTTACAGTTGGCTCAGTAGAAATTCTTTGAGATTCTTAAATTGGGACATTGAGATGTTCGTTGGAGTTTGATGGTGGCACTGCAGCTGTGGTGGCGATGTTTGCTCTCGGTAACTCTTCTGTTGTAAACATTTTCCGAAGAGATGGCTTCAAATTCCAGCCTTGGTTCTCGGCAAATATATAAACGCTTCCAAAAAGATCAGGAAACATCGACATCAGATCAAATTTGGCGGCCTCCTCTTCACTGAAAATAGAGAATTAAAACTGTATTAGAAAGTCAGTTAGAAAGTATAGATTAGATTAAAATTTGTATTGTTTTTGTTCTTTGTTGCTTTTATTGTTTTATTGGACACATAGAAACCACGTACAAAAAGAACATAACATAACACATAACACATAACATTGCTTTCCCTCCCGTCAGTTACCGGGTGGTGTTCTTTAATGATGCTGTGGCGGAGGGAACAAAACTCCTGCCATAGCGTGCCCTTTTACAGGCCAACGTCTTGTATCTGCGACCTGATGGAAGCAGTGTGAAGATGAATTGAGGGGGTGTCCGGGGTCATGTGCAATGATGTGTTCTGTGTGTGATGGCTTTGCTGTTAAGATCTGAGAGGTTGCGGATGGGGAGGCCAATTATATTGGAGGCGGTTTGTGTGATGCGTATGAGTTAATTACAATATGCCAGTATTTACAAACTGGAGAGATGATTAAACTCGTACCAAGAAATCATTAAAACAGTAGTTAAAAACATTAAATAACTTACTAGTGCTCAAGGAGGTTTCGCATGAAGCGCAGTAGTCCCAGAATGTTTTCAGGGTAGGCTTTCTTCTTACCATCCAACATCTGGACCAACTCTGGTGGAAACTATAACACAATAATAAGTTATAATTATACATCATGATGAAGTGAAATTCAGAAATACAAACTAGTGGGATACGTTGCGTTCACCTGATTTTTCCACAGTTTGAAGGATCCAACTCCAGCGCATTTTTCCAACGAAGAAATGAATTCTGCGTCAGCATTTTGAAACTTTGCCACTTCCTCCTTGTTTCCAATCTTTCTTAAATACTCTACTCTCCTGAAAAATGAAATTGTAAGTTTATGGTGTGTGTTTAACAAAATAACAAAATGAACCTGTCTCATCAATGCAAAGTCATCAAATACCAAAACAATATCCAAACAGGACTTGCCTTTTCATATCAGTTAGCCTGTATGAAAAACAGTTATAAAGAGTTGCTACCAAAGTATGTTGACAGGAGAAGAGAACACAAAACTTTCGTTATCAGATGATCTTCTGGTAAATCATATGATTTTCCCCAGCCATGCTCAAAACTCTATGGATGGTAATGTCAGTGTCTCCATTGGTTGGTCCACCACTTTAGTTCAGCCTGAAATATGTCAACAACTTTCTGATGGATTGCCATGAAAATGTGTAAAGAGGACCACAGTTACCAAAGGGTAGATCGTAGCGGCTCAATGACCCAGTGACTTCTTATCAAGTCAAATTTTTTGTTTCTCCATTACTTTGGTTTCTAATCAAATACCTGCAAAACTGATGACATTGCCATCATCCTCAGCTCTAATTTGTGTTTAGTATTTACAAGTAAATATTGGAGACGTTGGACGCCTTAGAGATAAAAAGTGCTCAGTCATCCAGAGCAGAGTTTCTGTTATCCGGTAATTGCCGTTTTTTTATCGGTACAATCTGTTTAAAAGCCCGAAGTAATTTGAGCATGAGACATGTTGTTCCGCTGTATAAATTTCAGTTTAGTGAACTTATTGAAGCAGAGTGCACCAGCTGGGCGTACTTCTGGGTGCAACGTTACGTCCGACTTAGAGCTGAAAGTTACAACAGACCTTAAATTACACCCTATGCACCAGTAAAACTTAAGCCCTGTTTATGTTGCACACGGGTGCATCTTTTACACCATGGATGGAGCACGCGTAAGTTTACAAAGTCAGACTTAAATCCATGGTAAAACAGAAACACAATGGCAGCGCATCTTGTTGTTTTACAGGATAAATAAAAGGGCATCAAACAAGAGAGAGTGATCCGTAAAAGCACAGTAAGTTGATCGAAAGGTTTTGTTTTGACAGACAAGTCCTGTCTGAATTAATTGCAGAGCTCTCCCCTCAGCTGCAGCATGTACATCGGACAACGGCATGCTTGATTATTTACTTTGTATGTTTCCTCATTTCACTATCTGTAAAATTGATTTTTTTTGTTTTGTTATCCATTAAGTTAGTGAGTGGAGACGTGGGTTGCTTGGTAACAGTCACCGCTTTTCGTGTGTTCACGTGGACACGCATCATGAGACAGGGCGCAGCTACTGTAAGACCGGGGTCAGAGTTGCTGCATTCGGTATAAATTCCAATAAAAAATTCGGTCATATCTAAGTTGGACGTAAAAGATAAGATATTTTCTTACGCCCAGCTGGTGCACTCAGCTCCTGTGAACTATACACGGGAGTCCTTGTTAACAGTGACAGATAGAAGTGACAGAAGTGCAACATAACATCATGTTAGATCGTTGATACATTATCATATATAAATTTTTGGACTAAATTATTGTTGGGACAATTCAGTAATCTTCCTACCCAATTCTATGCCCTTGCCTGCCTATCAATTGTTTATAAGCCAAATAAAAGCAGATAATATTTGACCTTAATTTCAATGGTTTTTCTTTTATTATTTTTTTATTTTCTACATTGTAGACACTGAAGACATCACAACTATGAAATAACACATATAGAATTATGTGGTAAACAAAAGAAGTGTTAACAGAGCAAATATGTTTTATATTAAGCACAAACCAGATGGGATGGCATGTCGCTGCAGAATGCTGTGGTAGCCATGCCGGTTAAGTGTGCATTCAACTTTGAATAAATCGCCGACATTGTCACCGGCAAAGCAGCCCTACACCTCCTCCATGCTTCACAGAGGGAACCACACATGCAGATACCATCCGTTCACCTTCTCTGCGTGTCACGCAAAGACACGGCGTTTGGAACCAAAAATCTCAAATTTGGACCATCATCAGACCAAAGTACAGATTTCCACTGGTCTATTGTCCAGTCCTTGTGTTTCTTGTTGGTCTGCCTCAGAAGTGGTTTTGTTTGCAGTATTTCGACCTCGAAGGCCTGATTCACACAGTCTCCTCCGAACAGTTGATGTTGAGATGTGTCTGCTACTTGAACTCTGTGAAGAATTTATTTGCACTCTAATCTGAGGTGCCGTTAATTTAGAGATATCTGAGGCTGCTATCTGAGGTAACTCTAATGAACTTACCTTCTGCAGCAGCACTCTTGGTCTTCCTTTCCTGGGGTGGTCCTCATGAGAGCCAGTTTCCTCATAGCATTTGATGATTTGTGCGACTGCACTTGATGACACATTCAAAGTTCTTGAGATTTTCTGGAGTGACTGAAATTCCGGATTGACTGAAATTCCACAATCAACTTTTGACAAGGCACACCTGTTAATTGAAAACCTCTCCAGGTGACTACTTAATGAAGCTGACTGAGAGAATGCCAATAGTGTGCAAAGCTGCCATCAAAGCAAAAGGTGGCTACTTTGAAGAATGTAAAATATAAAAAATATTTTGCTTTGTTTAAACTTTGTTTACCTCATAATTCCAATTGTGTTATTTCATCGGTTTGATGTTGTCAGTTTTAATTCACAATGAAAATAATAAAAATTACAGAAAAACCATTGAATGAGAAGGTGTGTCCTGGTACTGTATATATTCCCCTTTTTCAATTTCATCCAATAAATGTAGAGATATTAAACTCTGGACCAAAATTGTAGACCAACCAAAGCACTGGCAATGCCATCCAGTAGAAAATGCAGATCAATCCATCAACATTTCTTCCTTACCTATCTGGGGTGCAAAAGAAAGGATGACTCAAGCATTCTTCAACTTTAGGTCTCTCCTTTGGTTCTTCATTGATCATCCTCTCAATGAGATCTTTTGCCACCACATCTCGAACATGTTTCAAATCGTACCTCCCTTCAGAAATGTTGTTCTCACATTGATAAGATTTGTCGCCGAAAGGATGGTGTCCCCCAGAAAGGATATAATAAATCAGCATCCCTGCCACCTTAAGGATTAACAATTGATGCAATCAAGGAAATGATTTTTAAAGAAGTCATCAATTAAGTTTGTGTAACAAAACTTACCTGTATATCAGTGTTGGACTTGTATGGTACGTCAGCTTCTTCTTCTGTTAAGGTCTCCTTGGCCTTCCAGCACTTTGTTCCAGCAGTTCCTGTGCGGTGAGTTGTTTGGCCTTTGGGCAACCGTCTACTGATGCCAAAATCAGCTAGTCTTGCCCTCCCATTAACATCTGCGGGAAAAATCAAATGGAAAACTTTTAAAAAAATTATAAATCTGTAAATTGTAGGCTTTACCTGAATATCATTCATTATCTCAAGATATATTTAACTAGTCTTACCAATCAGAACGTTGGGTGGTTTGAGATCCCGGTGGAGAATTGGAGGTCTTTGACAATGAAGCACCCTTAAACTCTCGAGCACCTGATAGACGAGTTTCTTCACCTGCAGATCATCAGCTTTATTGGTGTTGATGTATTCTTCCAGGGTGTATTCACAAAGTTGAAGACCAAGATATCCAAAGTTATCATCCTCAGCAGAGTCAACGTATCTTACGATAGATTGATGATCAAGCTCTGGAAGTCGTAGAAATCCTTCCTCATTCTTCAGCACCTGATAGTTGCTTTTAGTCATTTTCTTAATAGCAACTTCAGTGCCATCATCTCTCAGCCCCAGAAAGACTTCAGTACCATCACTTCCCTTTGCTATGCGCAATTCTTCTGTGTTCACATAAATCATGCTCCCGATTCTGGTTACTTTACTTTTATCAGTGCTAAAGAGCTTCTCTAATTTTTCTCTCCACCTCTTGCTGACTTGAAGCCATTTACGTTTTACTGATGTTGCAGAGGTGTTGAACTGTAATGGCTTAGCTGCTGTTACTTCAGTTGTAGCAGTGCAACCTTCATCATCAGTTGGGTCTCCTTGCTTTTCCTTTTTCTTCTTCTTCTTTTTCTTCTTTTTCTTGGGTCCAGGTGATGCTTTATACTCTTCACATTCTGAGTTTGGTTTGCTGAGATGATTTTTCAGTCGCCTGAGCACTTCTTTAAGATCTTTTAGCATATTAATTTCAGCAGATGTCAGTATGTCATCAGGCACTGAAGTTATCCCTGCTGACTTAATGAAGTTCACTGCATTTTCAAATGAGAGCAAGTTTCCAAATATGCCGTATGTGAAGACTCTTATTTCAGTGGAGTGTACGTCCTGCCCAAAATGAACAATGGTTTTGCATAACTTCTCGTTTAAGGCAGGATCCCAGCCATTTTTGTCTTCTGTTTTCTGTGTTATCAAATAAAGTGTTCGTATAACATCTTCACATACATCAGGTTTCTTTCCTGGGCTCAGCTGTTTCAGTAGAAGTGGGATCAGGGCACATGCTTGCTCATTTGGTATCTCTTCAACAGTACACAAAACTTTATACAAACTAACAATTGCCTGGGGAACACAATGCTTTGAAATGTTTGGGAAACGACTGATCACACCTGCAATATAGGTGTCCACATTGCCTGTGTCCTTCAGCCACTTGATACATCTCTGGCCATACTTTTCTTCAATTGGCCCAGTTACAGTAATAAGGGTTTCAAATATGATCAGGTGGGTCTGAGGATTCTCCCACTGCATGTGACTGTCAAAGGCTTTTTCAGGTTGATTCCTTCGTATAGCAAGCCAGACATCCAGGAAATAACTCACTTTGGAGCATAACTCATCCCCTTTTGTTGCAAGATTACGAACCATCTGAGATATTTTTTCATCATGAGTGACACATTCAGGATCAGAGAGGGGTGACAATGTTACCAGTGCACCAGCAGAAATGAGCGCTTTGAAGACATCTTCCTGGTCATTGATGACAGCAGTATGCAGTGGTGTAAATTGCCATAGATCCTCTACATTTGGATCAGCTTTTGCTTCAAGTAGTTTCTCCACAAAAAGAGGTGGTGCTTTGGATAGTGAGACATAATGCAAAGGTGAAAGGTCTTTTGGGGAGGAACTGTTTGGGTTTGCCCCCTGCTGCAAAAGGAAAGTACAGATGTCTCTCTTGTGGTTTACAACAGCAGCAATCAGTGGGGTTACATAGTCATTGCAATTGTGCATGGGTAACATTCATTAATGCTGTTGTCCTTTAGTGATTCCCTTAGCTCTTCGAGGTTGTTGTCAATTATACACTGTATTAAAGGATGTGTTTCTCTTATTGGGGGGTCTGACAGCTGTAGCTCTTGGGAGATATCCAAGATATCCATTTCTTTGCCTCAGAGTAACTGTGAAAAATAATTCATGGTAAAAAAATTATATTACACAACATTTGGTGCCATTTTAAAGTTTATAAAAACAGCCCAAACTTTACACAGAATAAGATTAAAGGTTTTTTATGTCATTATTTTCACAACTACCTATGTATTTAGGTAGATAATTCAAACATTATTGCAACTCAGTCAGAAACTAACACTATAGTACTGTACAATTTGATGGGAAGTTAAAAAGCTGTAATTCACAAACACCGGACCCAACATGTACATGTAGGTGAAATTATTTTATTGTACAACCTGAAAACTCTTTTTAATTTACTGCATGTGTTAATACAGCCAGCTATAATTGCTAATTACATCACAAGATTCAGGTGAACACTGGTTCTACACTCGACAGCTGCTAATGCTAATGATATCATTTTTTTTATAGGAGTCACTAATGCACTGGGAGTGACGCACCTTGAGTTTGTACTTCCTCATTCAAGCTGGGAACGGAATTCAACTTTGTATATACATAGCTGTTAATTGTATTTGGTTGTTTGGGTACACTTGTGGAATAAAGTGTTCGTCATTGAACAACCATTATGATGAAACAAAATAACCGCTGGAATGATTTATGAACAAGAGAAGGTCTACACGAGTGTGCTTCTTTCAGTCGAGCACACTGATCATTTTACGCTATATTTTCTATTAAATAGTTAAATGATTGGAAATAAATACTTACAAAGATGAAGTGTGGTATCCAGTGTCCTATGACTTACAGTAACTAAACTTCATATCCCGCCTTTGATATCCTTTGTCACTCTTTCTCTTCTCTCGCTCTCTTGCTCGTTCCTCCTCTTTAGAACTGCAAGATATGTTTGGGTACGGTGGTCAGGCTGCTAATCAGTGTAAAGTCCCGGTCTTGACATTAACACCCGCCAAAACGCCAAATGCGGGTAGAATTGTGCCGGGTGACTCAGTCACTCTCACGAGCCACTCTGGCGGGTGGCATTCTATTTTTCTTCAGTAAGGAGACTGCTTTAAAGTTTTTAATACGAGACAATCCGGAACCGACGAGAGGGAGACACAGCGCGGCGAGAGAGTGATGATCCAGAGTGTGATCTAGTATCAGTTTATCAGAGTTTATAACAATGTGATCCAGCAGTGAGCAGTTTATAATCATGCAGCGAAGTGATGACACCGATCTGTGTGTGGTTCTCATACTCTGCCCCTGACTAAATAGGGTCGCGATCTGTCCCCGTATTTCCGCGAACAATCATCTTTAAAAAGCAACCACGTCCACAGGCTGTGAATGAAATGAACCGGAGGTTCTATCAGTTATTATGCGGCGCAGGGAGGAGGAGATATGACACAGATCTGTCTTTCTACCTGGCTCAATAACGTCGCGATCTGTCCGTATTTCCGCGCACAGGCAGGCTACTATAAAGTATAAACTTTCCACATGCATATGTCCATATGCTGTGTACTTCATATATTTCACTGATGAAGACAGGCGTCAGGCTTCATTATCAAACAAAGTTTTACGTCATCACTTCAGTCCGTCCTCGCCAGCTCCCTGCCTCTGTGCGCCTGCGCAGCACCTCTCCCCCTCTCTGTGCTGTGAGTCTCCATCAAAGTTTTTTTGTATGATGTTTTTTTTAAGTCTTATTAAGGTGAATGAGGCTCCGTGTTCATTTGCATACAGAGCTGGACATGAGCACTACCTGCCCACAGTATTGCATTGCGGCTCGCCAGTGACCACACATGAAGCCCCTGTGAAGCATCATAATGTGGCCGCTCGAGGAGGAGACAACACAGAAGAGAAAACTTGATGAAACAGAAAATGAAAAAGAGACAAAGAAGAGAAAAGACCAAAAGGTCAGGTCGAGATTGGCTGATAATGATCCAACAAAGAAAATAAAGTAGCTGCGCTGACTGTTGGACGTTGTTGTGGAAGCCAACGATCATTCAGTCATTCTAGTTCATAAGTATGGATGCATTCCATTGGTGTCCCTTTCAGACAGGTTGATTTGAATAACAAGTTCCCTTTTGCTGACACACCTTGCCTGCTTGAAATGTACACTGAACAAAAATATAAACGCAACACTTTTGTTTTTGCTCCCATTTTTCATGAGCTGAACTCAAAGATCTAAGACTATGTACACAAAAGGCCTATTTCTCTCAAATATTTATTGTGGCCAGCCTAATGTTGAGCCATTGGGAGGTTGCCAACAGTGTACTTTGGGTTTTATGGGCTATTTCAGCAGATACATCAACATGTTTACAGCTGGTAACATTGTGGATGAGACCGAACTTTACAGTACAATTAAACATGGCCTCTATCACAGATTTATTATGACAACTGTACAGGGATGAATTATTATATTAGAGGACTGGTTATCTTAAGTCACAATTCCTGTCTTTCACCCAGTGCTCGCTTTCCCACTGGAGATATGGGCGAGGGAACGGCTGGTCCGTCATGTTCCACAAACTCTGTTAGCTTCTTAATTCTATCCATCCATCCATGATCTTCCGCTTATCCAGGGCCAAGTTGCGTAGGCAGCAGGCTAAGCAAGGTGACCCAGGCGTCCCTCTCCACAGCAACGTTTCCAGCTCCTCCTGGGGGATTCCGAGGCATTCCCAGGCCAGACAGGATATATAATCCCTCCAGCGAGCTCTGGGTCTGCCTTGGGTCTCCTCCCAGTTGGACATGCCCGGAAAACCTCCAAAGGGAGTTGACCAGGAGGCACCCTAATCAGATGCCCGAACCAGCTCAACTCCTTTCGATGCAGGGGAGTAGCGGCTCTACTCCGAACTCCCTCCGGATGTCTGAGCTCCTTACCCTATCTCTAAGACTGAGCCCAGACAGCCTTCAGAGGAAACTCATTTCGGCCACTTGGAACGTAGATCAACTGGTAAATCGATAGACTGACCCCTCTCTGACAACCTCTCATTCAAAAGTGGTGATTTCTGGCTCAAAACAAACATCATGGCTATGGCTAACATGCTAAATTCAAGGCTTTAAAAAGGCGGTCAACAAACCAATGGGCGACGTCACGGTGGCTACATCCATCATTTATACCATTTATGATTGACTGATGTTGCCAGTTTTATAATCCTAATGATCGGTTAATGTACAAAACACTTCTTACTATCATACTTTTAAACGTTTATTTGATACTCAAATGACTACATTTACAGTGTATTTTTAGAATAACATTCGATATGCAAAAACAAAGTCTTGTTGTGGTAAAGCTTGCATATTCCATTAAATTTTTTTAGTTGCAGTACCATTCACTTCAAGACTTGCGGGTCTGGTATCTATAAAATTAATTTGGCAGACATAATTTTTGTATATCATGTTCTTGAAAACTGCAGTAACATTTGATGTATTTGAAAGTAAGTGCAGAGATCTGTTCAGACTTTTTGGTGGTGGCATTGCAGTCCTTGTTTTATGTACATTTGGAGCTTGTAAGTTTAACATTCAGTCCTTTCAAAGAACAGAAAAGGCTCTCAACTTGAGTGGATACATTTTCATCGACCCTCAGACAAACAAATTATGTCGTCTTACCAAATAATATTTATCTGAGTCCACTGACGTCTGCTACGAGTTGTAGCCCAAAAAGAAAAGTTAAATTATGTCGCAACAACTGTGATCATTTTTTAAACTTGTCAGTCGGTTTTATTAATATCCACTTATAGCACTCTGAACTACATTGAATGGGGAGTTTCTTTTCATATGTTTGTTTGAATTAGCATTGGCTAAATATTTCACCTCCTAAAACTACAATCTTTATTTTCACTGTACACAATATAGTCTATATCACCTACAGTAACATTTTCACGTAATAACTACAGTCTAAAGGCCGGGGTCTCAGTTACAATAATTAAAGGTTTGTGCTTTCAAGACATTCCCTGTATGGAAAAAGCAAAGGGCTGTGATACGACCATAGTGGGTGGAGGTGTTGTAATGGAGTACATTTTGTTTTTAAAGGTGTTTTGAATATTTTTTACTTGATGTATATCAATGGAGTAAAGATCTTATAAAATTACGCAGTCCAGTTCACCACCACTAGAAACTACAATTCCCAAAATAAAGAGTTAGGGTCATTTATACTCTTGTGTCAGTAACAATGGAAACTGAACATTGTTATATATGTAAAGGCAGAGTTTAGAGAACAGAATGATATCTGATATTTAAAAAGTTCCATCAACTCTGGAAATATAAAGACCAACTTTATTGTCACAAACATGTTTTGGCTTATGGCTTTCATCAGTGCCATCATTAAACACAACAAAGAACATTAAGTAAGATGAGTATGAAGGAAACAAAAGTATCAACACATACATATTAGCCAATAGGGTACCCACACATAATGGGCTGCAAACCAATCACATTCCCAAACTGGCGGTGAGGCAAGAGATGTGCCTGAGCTTGCACAGAGGAACTCTTAACCAAATAAAATGTGCCTCTTTGTTGTGGTTTACTTAAAAAAGGAACAAAATATGATATATTGTACAAACAATGTAAATGTCTTTAACATGTAAAATATATAGAAATATGAAGATTAAATGCAAAAATTAAAAAAGTAAAATAACTCTTTCATCAAGAAACCTTTGTGTTGCTCCTGGCAACAAATGATATGAGACATAAATCCAAAATGCTTCTCTCTTTTTCTACTACCAACTATTTGGCTGGACTTGTTTCTGCTGCATTTCACTGAAGTGTCTTGCAACAGGACTTGTTACACCTTTCTGCCCACAAAGTGTTTTTAAAGGCACAGGAGGAGGTCAGAAATTATTTACAATGGCCTCCTTACATTAGTTAATATTACCACTCTCTATATGAACATTGCTTGTATGTTTCAATCAGAAAAAATACACACTAGTTATTCCTCATTTCAAAGAGTCAGGCCTCCAATATCAAGAGGCTTTCAAATATATATTTTTGCACAACAGTGCACTTGTATGTCCACAGCAAAAGGCAAATGTAGGATTTGCTCTGCTGATTTAAAACCACCCAGCAACAGCTTTTGCATTTAGAAGCAGTTCATTCAAATCAACTCAGTGGCAGCATCCCTCATTTACATCTAATTACTGTCCCTGCTAAAGCAAAAGACTGAAGCCATGAGCCTGGTGTCACTTTGCAGTTGGCTCAGTAGAAATTCTTTGAGATTCTTGAATTGGGACATTGAGATGTTCGTTGGAGTTTGATGGTGGCACTGCAGCTGCGGTGGCGAGGTTTGCTCCCGGAAACTCTTCTGTTTCTTTAAGAGATGGCTTCAAATTCCAGCCTTGGTTTTTGGCAAATATATAAACGCTTCCAAAAAGATCAGGAAACATCGACATCAGATCAAATTTGGCGGCCTCCTCTTCACTGAAAATAGAGAATTAAAACTGTATTAGAAGGTCAGTGAGACAGTATAGATTAGATTAAAATTTGTATTGTTTTTGTTCTTTGTTGCTTTTATTGTTTTATTGGACACATAGAAACCACGTACAAAAAGAACATAACATAACGCATAACATTGCTTTCTCTCCCGTCAGTTACCGGGTGGTGTTCTTTAATGATGCTGTGGCAGAGGGAACAAAACTCCTGCCATAGCGTGCCCTTTTACAGGCCAACGTCTTGTATCTGCGACCTGATGGAAGCAGTGTGAAGGATGAATTGAGGGGGTGTCCGTGGTCATGTGCAATGATGTGTTCTGTGTGTGATGACTTTGCTGTTAAGATCTGAGAGGTTGCGGATGGGGAGGCCAATTATATTTGAGGCGGTTTGTGTGATACGTATGAGTTAATTACAATATGCCAGTATTTACAAACTGGAGATGATTAAACTCGTACCAAGAAATCATTAAAACAGTAGTTAAAAACATTAAATAACTTACTAGTGCTCAAGGAGGTTTCGCATGAAGCGCAGTAGTCCCAGAATGTTTTCAGGGTAGGCTTTCTTCTTACCATCCAACTTCTGGACCAACTCTGGTGGAAACTACAACACAATAATAAGTTATAATTATACATCATGATGAAGTGAAATTCAGAAATACAAACTAGTGGGATACGTTGCGTTCACCTGATTTTTCCACAGTTTGAAGGATCCAACTCCAGCGCATTTTTCTAACGAAGAAATGAATTCTGCGTCAGCATTTTGAAACTTTGCCACTTCCTCCTTGTTTCCAATCTTTCTTAAATACTCTACTCTCCTGAAAAATGAAATTGTAAGTTTATGGTGCATGTTTAACAAAATAACCAAATAAAACCTGTTCTCAATGCAAAGTCATCAAATACCAATGCTTAGTCACTACCCTCGGCTTGTCATAGAGAGATATTTCAAATCTAATGCCTTTGTAAACCCATAGGCTTCAATATTAAACTGCTTTTTGCAATGTAGTAGTAAGACTGTTGAAGTCCAAACAATGTCCAAACAGGGCTTGCCTTTTCAAAAATTATAATGAGATGCTACCAAAGTATGTTGACAGGACAAGAGAACACAAAACTTTTGGTATCATATGATCTTTTGCTAAATCCTATGATTTTCCCCAGCCATGCTCAAAACTCTAGGGATGGTAATGTCAGTGTCTCCATTGGTTGGTCCACCACTTTAGTTCAGCTTATAATATATCAACACCTTTCTGATGGATTGCCATGAAAATGTGTAAAGAGGACTACAATTACCAAAGGGTAGATCATAGCGACTCAATGACCCAAGACTTCTTATCAAATTTCGAGTTTCTCCATTACTTTAGTTTCTAATGAAATACCTGCAAAACTGATGACATTTGAGCATCCAAATGATCATAAATAATAACCTGTAATTTGTGTTCAGTATTTATAAGCAAATACTGGAGAGGTTGGATGCCTTACTGTGCGTTCACACCGAACACGAAGCAAATATTCGCCTTGCGTGAGTTTGACCGCCGGATCCAAATTTGCGTTTAAATAACATGCGAATATTCGCCCTTCGCTTCTAGAATGGAGGAAGAATGGAGGAAGCGGGGCTTATATCCATGGTTACCAACGTTGTCAGGAGAATCTCGATGTTTATAGGCTTTTTCTACACCACGTGATGTGAATTCACCGTGGAAATTCGCGCCGCCTGACGAGAATTCGCATCTACTCGCGTCATTGCATGGACTTAGTATGGAATCTCGCCGCAGATTCGCGTCTATTTGTGTTCGGTGTGAACGCACAGTTAGAGTTAAAGGTGCTGAGACATCCAAAGCTCAGAGTAGAGCTGCAGCTCCTTCGCATCCAAATGAGCCAGCTAAGGTGGTTGGGGCATCTAAAAAAGATGCCTCCTGGGCACGTAAAAGTGGAAAAACATTGCAAGGTAGAGAGCTCGCTGGAAGGACAATATATATATATCCTATCAGGATGAGTTGGTAAAAAACGTAGCTGGGGAGAGGGTCATCTAACTTGCTTAGCCTGCGCGACCCCAAATGAGCAGAAAAATATGGGGGGATGGATAGAAACCTATATAACTTCTTTTCAGTACGACTGAGCAAAAAAATGTAAATGTCTTTTAGATGAGACTGCAAGTGTCTTCTTTTATGCCAGTATATATACAGTATATCTCCCTTTTTTTCAATTTCTTCCAATAAATGTAGAGATATTAATCTCCGGACCAAAGTGGAAGACCAACCAAAGCACTGGCAATGCCATCCAGTAGAAAATGCAGATCAATCCATCAGCATTTCTTCCTTACCTCTCCGGGGTCCAAAAGAAAGGATGACTCAAGCATTCTTCAACTTTAGGTCTCTTCTTTGGTTCCTCATTGATCATCCACTCAATGAGATCTTTTGCCACCACATCTCGAACATGTTTCAAATCGTACCTCCCTTCATAAATGTTGTTCTCACATTGATAAGATTTGTCGCCAAAAGGATGGTGTCCCCCAGAGAGGATATAATAAATCAGCATCCCTGCCACCTTAAGGATTAACAATGGATGTAATCAAGGAAATGATTTTTAAAGAAGTCATCAATTAAGTTTGTGTAACAAAACTTACCTGTATATCAGTGTTGGACTTATATGGTATGTCAGCTTCTTCTGTCAAGGTCTCCTTGGCCTTCCAGCACTTTGTTCCAGCAGTTCCTGTGCGGTAAGTTGTTTGGCCTTTGGCCAACCATCTACTGATACCAAAATCAGCTAGTCTTGCCCTCCCATTTACATCTGCGGGAAAAATCAAATGGAAAACTTGTGCATGATAATCACAAATTTGAAAATTCTAGACATTACTGGAATATCATTTATTATCTCAATATATATTTAACCTGTCTTACCAATCAGAACGTTTGGTGGTTTGAGATCCCGGTGGAGAATTGGAGGACTTTGACAATGAAGCTCCCTTAAGCTCTCGAGCACCTGATTGACGAGTTTCTTCACCTGCAGACCACCATCTTTATTGGTGCTGATGTATTCTTCCAGGGTGTATTCACAAAGTTGAAGACCAAGATATCCAAAGTACTCATCCTCGGCAAAGTCAACGTATCGTACGATAGATTGATGATCAAGCTCTGGAAGTCGTAGAAATACTTCCTCATTCTTCAGCACCTGATAGTTGCATTTGGACATTCTCTTAATAGCAACTTCAGTGCCATCATCTCTCAGCCCCAGAAAGACTTCAGTACCATCACTTCCCTTTGCTATGCGCAATTCTTCTGTGTTCACATAAATCATGCTCCCAATTCTAGTTACTTTACTTTCATCAGTGCTCAAGAGCTTCTCTAATTTTTCTCTCCACCTCTTGCTGACTTGAAGCCATTTGCGTTTTCCTGATGTCGCAGAGGTGTTGAACTGTACTGGCTCAGCTGCTGTTACTTCAGTTGTAGCAGTGCAACCTTCATCATCAGTTGGGTCTCCTTGCTTTTCCTTTTTCTTCTTCTTCTTTTTCTTCTTTTTCTTGGATCCAGTTGATGCTTTATTCTCTTCACATTCTGAGTGTGGTTTGCTGAGATGATTGTTCAGTCGTCTGAGCACTTCTTTAAGATCTTCAAGAATATCCATTCCTGCAGATGTCAGTATGTCATCAGGCACTGAAGTTATCCCTGCTGACTTAATGAAGTTCACTGCATTTTCGAATGAGAGCAAGTTTCCAAATATGCCGTATGTGAAGAGTCTTCTGTCAGTGGATTGTCCTTCGCGCACATAAGGAACAATGGTTTTGCATAACTTCTCGATAAAGGCAGGATCCCAGCCATTTTTGCCTTTTGTTTTTTGTGTTATCACATACAGTGTTCTTATAACATCTTCACATATATCAGGTCTCTTTCCTGAGCTAAGCTGTTCCAGTAGATGTGGGATCAGGGCACATGCTTGCTCATTTGATATCTCTTCAACAGTACACAAAACTGCATACAAACTAAAAATTGCCTGGTGAATAAACTCCTGTGAAATGTTTGGGAAGCGACTGACCACACCTGCAATATAGGTGTCTACATTGCCAGTGTCCTTCAGCCACTTGATACTTCCCCGACGGTACTTTTCTGGTACTTCATCTGGCCCAGTTACAGTAAAAAGTGTTTCAATCAATGTGACATGGCTCTGAGGATTCTCCCACAGCATGTGACTGTTAAAGGTTTTGAACACTTCCTCAGGTTTATTCCTTCGTATAGCAAGTAAAACATCCAGGAAATAATTTACTTTGGAGCATAACTCATCCCCTTTCAATGCAAGATTACGAACCATCTGAGATATTTTTTTATCGTGAATTATATATTCAGGATTAGTGATAGGTGACAATGTCACCAGTGCACCAGCAGAAATTAGCACTTTCAAGACATCCTCCCTGTCATTGATGACAGCAGTATGCAGTGGTGAGAACTGCTGTAGATCCCTTACATTTGGATTAGCTTTCGCTTTTAGCAGTTTCTCCACAAAAAGAAGTGATGCTTTGGATAGTGAGACATAATGCAAAGGTGTTAAGCCTTTTTGGGAGGCAATATTTGGGTTTGCCCCCTGCTGCAAAAGGAAAGTACAAATGTCCGTTCTGTGGTTTACAACAGCAGCAGTCAGTGGGGTTATATAGTCATTCCAATCTTTGGATGGATAGCATTCATTAATGCTGTTGCCCCTTAGTGATTTTTTGAGGTTCTTGAGGTTGTTGTCAATTATACACTGTATTAAAGGATGTGTCTCTCTTGGGGGGTGATGCAATGTTAGCTGTATATTCATTTCTTTGCTTCAGAGTACCTGTGAAAAAGAATATGATGAAAAGAAATATTACTGTCACAACATTTGGTGGCATTTTAAAGTTTTCACTTTTCATTAGAACTAAAGTTTAGAGGTTCAATATGTATTCGGAAAACAGTAGGCTACTACTACTGGGTACTGTACAACTGAACAGGAAATGAAAAAGTTCTTCAATCAAACACACGACCACAAGTCAACGAGTACACGTAGGTGAAATAATTTCATTATACAACTTTAAAACTCTCCTTTATTAACTGTATTTAGTGATAAAAGAAGCGCTGGTTAATAGGTATTGACTAAGGACACAAGATTCAGGTGAACACTGGTTCTACACTCGACAGCTGCTATGCTAATGATATCATTTTTTTATAGGAGTCACTAATACACTGGGAGTGACGCACCTTGAGTTTGTACTTCCTCATTCAAGCTGGAAACGGAATTCAACTTTGTATATACATAGCTGTAAATTATATTTGGTTGTTTGGGTACACTTGTGGAATAAAGTGTTCGTCATTCAGCAACCATTATGATGAAACAAAATAACCGCTGGAATGATTTATGAACAAGAGAAGGTCTACACGAGTGTGCTTCTTTCAGTCGAGCAAGCTGATCATTTTAGGCTATATTTTGAATTAAATAGTTAAATGATTGGATATAAATATATACTTACAAAGATGAAGTGTGGTATCCACTGGCATATGACTTACAGTATCTAAACTTCATATGTTGTCTTTGATATCCTTTGTCACTCTTTCTCTTCTCTCTCTCTCTTGCTCCTCCTCTTTAGAACTGCAGGCTGGGTAGGTTGTTTGGGTGCGGTGGTCAGGTTGATTATCGGTGTAAAGTCCATCTTGTAAACTGCCCATGAAGCATGTTCCAAATGTTATCCCAGTCCAAAGCGATTGATGAAAATATTCCTTTGTGATCGATGTTTTACAAGCAAATGGGAAATTAAATTGCTGCCAGTTTTGAGTTAGAGATAAAAGTTGTGGATTCCATTGGTGTCCCTTTCAGACAGGTTGATTAATATAACAAGTTCCCTTTTGCTGACACACCTTGCCTGCTTGAAATGTACACTGAACAAAAATATAAACGCAACACTTTTGATTTTGCTCCCATTTTTTATGGGCTGAACTCAAAGATCTAAGGCTTTTTCTATGTACACAAAAGGCCTATTTCTCTCAAATATTGTTCACAAATTTGTCTAAATCTGTGTTAGTGAGCACTTCTCCTTTGCCGAGATAATCCATCCACTTCACAGGTGTGGCATATCAAGATGCTGATTAGACAGCGTGATTATTGCACAGGTGGGCCTTAGGCTGGCCACAATAAAAGGCCAAGCATAGCCATCGCAAAGCCTTTTTTAATTGAGCAGTTTTGTGCTGAATGGGGTTAGCACTAAGCTAAGCCTAGTAAAAAGTCATAAAGTAATTAAGGTTACATTTTAACTTGCTTGTTGGAATGCTTGAGTATATCTCTCCCTGGTTTCTATTTTAAGCAAGCAATTAGAGCACACCTTTTGTTGTGTTTTGAGCTCTATTTAGAATTAAAGTTTATTCAAAAAAATAGTAGAATAAAATAAAAAAATGTAACGTCTTTGTTGAGAATGAATGGTCTTCAGTCAAGGTCACTGATGATCAAACCATTCATAGAGCATTAAATATTTACAGACATACTTTCAAGTTACCATCAACAATATCTTCAATATCTAACAAACAAGGCAACTCCAAAAGAGGTTGGTGGTGACAAAACTGAGATGCTGCTTACACTGCTGCCATTTGGAAAGGCAGTTTTTAAAAGGACCAATCAGGAATAGATGCCTTCAAAGCTGAACCCAAGAATCCACCCACTCAGAAGTAAACATCTATATGTTTAACACAGATTTTTTTAGTTGCTTTTTTTGCGGTGGCAGCAGGCTAAGCAAGGTGACCCAGGCGTCCCTCTCCACAGCAACGTTTCCAGCTCCTCCTGGGGGATTCCGAGGCATTCCCAGGCCAGACAGGATATATAATCCCTCCAGCGAGCTCTGGGTCTGCCTTGGGTCTCCTCCCAGTTGGACATGCCCGGAAAACCTCATAAGGGAGGTGTCCAGGAGGCATCCTAATCAGATGCCCGAACCAGCTCAACTGGCTCCTTTCGATGCAGGGGAGTAGCGGCTCTACTCCGAACTCCCTCTGGATATCTGAGCTCCTTACCCTATCTCTAAGACTGAGCCGAGACAGCCTTCAGAGGAAACTCATTTTGGCTGCTTGGAACGTAGATCAACTGGTAAATCGATAGAGTGACCCCTCTCTGACAACCTCTCATTCAAAAGTGGTGATTTCTGGCTCAAAACAGACATCATGGCTATGGCTAACATGCTAAATTCAAGGCTTTAAAAAGGCGGTCAACAAACCAATGGGCGACGTCACGGTGGCTACATCCATCATTTATACCATTTATGATTGACTGATGTTGCCAGTTTTATAATCCTAATGATCGGTTAATGTACAAAACACTTCTTACTATCATACTTTTAAACGTTTATTTGATACTCAAATGACTACATTTACAGTGTATTTTTAGAATAACATTCGATATGCAAAAACAAAGTCTTGTTGTGGTAAAGCTTGCATATTCCATTAAATTTTTTTAGTTGCAGTACCATTCACTTCAAGACTTGCGGGTCTGGTATCTATAAAATTAATTTGGCAGACATAATTTTTGTATATCATGTTCTTGAAAACTGCAGTAACATTTGATGTATTTGAAAGTAAGTGCAGAGATCTGTTCAGACTTTTTGGTGGTGGCATTGCAGTCCTTGTTTTATGTACATTTGGAGCTTGTAAGTTTAACATTCAGTCCTTTCAAAGAACAGAAAAGGCTCTCAACTTGAGTGGATACATTTTCATCGACCCTCAGACAAACAAATTATGTCGTCTTACCAAATAATATTTATCTGAGTCCACTGACGTCTGCTGTGAGTTGTAGCCCAAAAAGAATAGTTAAATTATGTCGCAACAACTGTGATCATTTTTTAAACTTGTCAGTCGGTTTTATTAATATCCACTTATAGCACTCTGAACTACATTGAATGGGGAGTTTCTTTTCATATGTTTGTTTGAGTTAGCATTGGCTAAATATTTCACCTCCTAAAACTACAATCTTTATTTTCACTGTACACAATATAGTCTATATCACCTACAGTAACATTTTCACGTAATAACTACAGTCTAAAGGCCGGGGTCTCAGTTACAATAATTAAAGGTTTGTGCTTTCAAGACATTCCCTGTATGGAAAAAGCAAAGGGCTGTGATACGACCATAGTGGGTGGAGGTGTTGTAATGGAGTACATTTTGTTTTTAAAGGTGTTTTGAATATTTTTTACTTCATGTATATCAATGGAGTAAAGATCTTATAAAATTACACAGTCCAGTTCACCACCACTAGAAACTACAATTCCCAAAATAAAGAGTTAGGGTCATTTATACTCTTGTGTCAGTAACAATGGAAACTGAACATTTTTATATATGTAAAGGCAGAGTTTAGAGAACAGAATGATATCTGATATTTAAAAAGTTCCATCAACTCTGGAAATATAAAGACCAACTTTATTGTCACAAACATGTTTTGGCTTATGGCTTTCATCAGTGCCATCATTAAACACAACAAAGAACATTAAGTAAGATGGGTATGAAGGAAACAAAAGTATCAACACATACATATTAGCCAATGGGGTACCCACACATAATGGGCTGCAAACCAATCACATTCCCAAACTGGCGGTGAGGCAAGAGATGTGCCCGAGCTTGCACAGAGGAACTCTTAACCAAAAAAAATGTGCCTCTTTGTTGTGGTTTACTTAAAAAAAGAACAACATATGATATATTGTACAAACAATGTAAATGTCTTTAACATGTAAAATATATAGAAATATGAAGATTAAATGCAAAAATTAAAAAAGTAAAATAACTCTTTCATCAAGAAACCTTTGTGATGCTCCAGGCAACAAATGATATGAGACATAAATCCAAAATGCTTCTCTCTTTTTCCACTACCAACTATTTGGCTGGACTGGTTTCTATTCCTAAAAAGATGTGATGCTGCATTTCACTGAAGTGTCTTGCAACAGGACTTGTTACACCTTTCTGCCCACAAAGTGTTTTTAAAGGCACAGGAGGAGGTCAGAAATGATTTACAATGGCCTCCTTACATTAGTTAATATTACCACTCTCTATATGAACATTGCTTGTATGTTTCAATCAGAAAAAATACACTAGTTATTCCTCATTTCAAAGAGTCAGGCCTCCAATATCAAGAGGCTTTCAAATATGTCTTTTTGCTTAACAGTGCACTTGTATGTCCACAGCAAAAGGGAAATATAGGATTTGCTCTGCTGATTTAAAACCACCCAGCAACAGCTTTTGCATTTAGAAGCAGTTCATTCAAATCAACTCAGTGGCAGCATCCCTCATTTACATCTAATTACTGTCCCTGCTAAAGCAAAAGACTGAAGCCATGAGCCTGGTGTCACTTTGCAGTTGGCTCAGTAGAAATTCTTTGAGATTCTTGAATTGGGACATTGAGATGTTCGTTGGAGTTTGATGGTGGCACTGCAGCTGCGGTGGCGAGGTTTGCTCCTGGAAACTCTTCCGTTTCTTTTAGAGATGGCTTCAAATTCCAGCCTTGGTTTTTGGCAAATATATAAACGCTTCCAAAAAGATCAGGAAACATCGACATCAGATCAAATTTGGCGGCCTCCTCTTCACTGAAAATAGAGAATTAAAACTGTATTAGAAAGTCAGTTAGACAGTATAGATTAGATTAAAATTTGTATTGTTTTTGTTCTTTGTTGCTTTTATTGTTTTATTGGACACATAGAAACCACGTACAAAAAGAACATAACATAACACATAACACATAATATTGCTTTCCCTCCTGTCAGTTACCGGGTGGTGTTGTTTAATGATGCTGTGGCGGAGGGAACAAAACTCCTGCCATAGCGTGCCCTTTTACAGGCCAACGTCTTGTATCTGCGACCTGATGGAAGCAGTGTGAAGATGAATTGAGGGGGTGTCCGGGGTCATGTGCAATGATGTGTTCTGTGTGTGATGGCTTTGCGGTTAAGATCTGAGAGGTTGCGGATGGGGAGGCCAATTATAATGGAGGCGGTTTGTGTCATACGTATGAGTTAATTACAATATGCCAGTATTGACAAACTGGAGAGATGATTAAACTCGTACCAAGAAATCATTAAAACAGTAGTTAAAAACATTAAATAACTTACTAGTGCTCAAGGAGGTTTCGCATGAAGCGCAGTAGTCCCAGAATGTTTTCAGGGTAGGCTTTCTTCTTACCATCCAACTTCTGGACCAACTCTGGTGGAAACTATAACGCAATAAGAAGCTATAATTATACATCATGATGAAGTGAAATTCATAAATACAAATTAGTGGGATACATTGTGTTCACCTGATTTTTCCACAGTTTGAAGGATCCAACTCCAGTGAATTTTTCCAACGAAGAAATGAATTCTGCGTCAGCATTTTGAAACTTTGCCACTTCCTCCTTGTTTCCAATCTTTCTTAAATACTCTACTCTCCTGAAAAATGAAATTGGAAGTTTATGGTGCGTGTTTAACAAAATAACCAAATAAAACCTGTTCTCAATGCAAAGTCATCAAATACCAATGCTTAGTCACTGCCCTCGGCTTGTCATAGAGAGATACTTCAAATCTAATGCCTTTGTAAACCCACAGGCTTCAATATTAAACTGCTTTGAGCAATGTAGTAGTAAGACTGTTGAAGTCCAAACAATGTCCAAACAGGACTTGCCTTTTCAAAAATTATAATGAGATGCTACCAAAGTATGTTGACAGGAGAAGAGAACACAAAACTTTTGGTATCATATGATCTTTTGCTAAATCCTATGATTTTCCCCAGCCATGCTCAAAACTCTATGGATGGTGTGATGTCAGTGTCTCCATTGGTTGGTCCACCACTTTAGTTCAGCCTGAAATATGTCAACAACTTTCTGATGGATTGCCATGAAAATTTGTAAAGAGGACCACAATTACCAAAGGGTAGATCGTAGCGACTCATTGACCCAATTACTTTTTATCAAATTTCGAGTTTCTCCATTACTTTGGTTTCTAATCAAATACCTACAAAACTGATGACATTTGCGCATCCAAATGATCATAAATAATAACCTGTAATTTGTGTTTAGTATTTATAAGCAAATACTGGAGAGGTCGGATGCCTTACTGTGCGTTCACACCATACGTTAAGCAAATATTCCCCTCACGTTACTTGTCCAAGTTTGGATTAAAATTTGCGTTTAAATAACAGGCAATTATTCGCACTTTGCTCCTGGAATGGAGGACAGGAAGTGTGGCTTATCTCCATGGTTACCAACGGCATCAGGAGAATCTCGATGTTGATAGGCCTTTGCTACACCACGTGACGCAAATTTGCAGAGGAAGTTCAATTTTTTCAACTCACGCGAATTTGCGTTGCCATCATTCACGTCATTCGCGACGCCTGACGCGAATTCGCACCTACTCGCGTCATTGCATTGACTTTGTATGGAATCTCGCCGCAGATTTGTGTCTATTCGTGTTAGGTGTGAACGCACAGTTAGAGTTAAAGGTGCTGAGACATCCAGAGCTTAGAGTAGAGCTGCAGCTCCTTCGCATCCAAATGAGCCAGCTAAGGTGTTTGGGGCATCTAAAAAGGATGCCTCCTAGGCACATAAAAGTGGAAAAGCATTGCAAGGTAGAGAGCTCGCTGGAAGGACAATATATATATATCAAATCAGGATGAGTTGGTAAAAAAACGGAGCTGGGGAGAGGGTCATCTAACTTGCTTAGCCTGCGCAACCCCAAATGAGCAGAAAAATATGGGGTGGTGGATAGAAACCTATATTACTTCTTGTCAGTACGACTGAGCAAAACACTGTAAATGTCTTTTAGATGAGACTGAAAGCGTCTTCTTTTATGCCAGTATATATACAGTATATCTCCCTTTTTTTCCAATTTCTTCCAATAAATGTAGAGATATTAATCTCCGGACCAAAGTGGAAGACCAACCAAAGCACTGGCAATGCCATCCAGTAGAAAATGCAGATCAATCCATCAGCATTTCTTCCTTACCTCTCTGGGGTCCAAAAGAAAGGATGACTCAAGCATTCTTCAACTTTAGGTCTCTTCTTTGGTTCCTCATTGATCATCCACTCAATGAGATCTTTTGCCACCACATCTCGAACATGGTCCAAAGTGTGCCATCCTTTGTGAATGTTGTACTCACATTCAAAAGCTTTGTCACCAAAAGGATGGTGTCCCCCGGAGAGGATATAATAAATCAGCATCCCTGCCACCTTAAGGATTAACAATTGATGCAATCAAGAAATGATTTTTAAAGAAGTCATCAATTAAGTTTGTGTAACAAAACTTACCTGTATATCAGTGTTGGACTTGTATGGTACGTCAGCTTCTTCTGTTAAGGTCTCCTTGGCCTTCCAGCACTTTGTTCCAGCAGTTCCTGTGCGGTAAGTTGTTTGGCCTTTGGACAACCGTCTACTGATGCCAAAATCAGCTAGTCTTGCCCTCCCATTTACATCTGCGGGAAAAATCAAATGGAAAACCTGTGCATGATAATCACAAATTTGAAAATTTCAGACATTACTGGAATATTATTTATTATCTCAATATATATTTAACCTGTCTTACCAATCAGAACGTTTGGTGGTTTGAGATCCCGGTGGAGAATTGGAGGACTTTGACAATGAAGCTCCCTTAAACTCTCGAGCACCTGATGGACGAGTTTCTTCACCTGCAGATCATCATCCTTATTGGTGCTGATGTATTCTTCCAGGGTGTATTCACAAAGTTGAAGACCAAGATATCCAAAGTACTCATCCTCTGCAAAGTCAACGTATCGTACGATAGATTGATGATCAAGCTCTGGAAGTCTTAGAAATCCTTCCTCATTCTTCAGCACCTGATAGTTGCATTTGGACATTCTCTTAATAGCAACTTCAGTGCCATCATCTCTCAGCCCCAGAAAGACTTCAGTACCATCACTTCCCTTTGCTATGCGCAATTCTTCTGAGTTCACATAAAGCATGCTCCCGATTCTGGTTACTTTACTTTCATCAGTGCTCAAGAGCTTCTCTAATTTTTCTCTCCACCTCTTGCTGACTTGGAGCCATTTGCGTTTTACTGATGTTGCAGAGGTGTTGAACTGTACTGGCTCAGCTGCTGTTACTTCAGTTGTAGCAGTGCAACCTTCATCATCAGTTGGGTCTCCTTGCTTTTCCTTTTTCTTCTTCTTCTTTTTCTTCTTCTTTTTGGATCCAGGTGATGCTTTATACTCTTCACATTCTGAGTTTGGTTTGCTGAGATGATTTTTCAGTCGTCTGAGCACTTCTTTAAGATCTTTTAGCATCTTCATTTCAGCAGATGTCAGTATGTCATCAGGTACTGAAGTTATCCCTGCTGACTTAATGAAGTTCACTGCATTTTCAAATGAGAGCAAGTTTCCAAATATGCCGTATGTGAAGACTCTTATGTCAGTGGAGTGTCCTTCGCGCACATAAGGAACAATGGTTTTGCATAACTTCTCGATAAAGGCAGGATCCCAGCCATTTTTGCCTTTTGTTTTTTGTGTTATCACATACAGTGTTTGTATAACATCTTCACATATATCAGGTCTCTTTCCTGAGCTAAGCTGTTCCAGTAGATGTGGGATCAGGGCACATGCTTGCTCATTTGGTATCTCTTCAACAGTACACAAAACTCTATACAAACAAAAAATTGCCTCGTGCACAAACTCCTGTGAAATTGTTGGGAAGCGACTGACCACACCTGCAATATAGTTGTCCACATTGCCAGTGTCCTTCAGCCACTTGATATTTCCCCAGCAGTACTTTTCTTCACCTGGCCCAGTTACAGTAAAAAATGTTTCAATCAATGTGACATGGGTCTGAGGATTCTCTGACAGCATGTGACTGTCAAAGGCTTTGAACACTTCTTCAGGTTGATTCCTTCGTATAGCAAGTAAAGCGTCCAGGAAATAATTGACTTTGGCGCATAACTCATTCCCTTTCAATGCAAGATTACGAACCATCTGAGATATTTTTTTATCGTGAACGATAAATTCAGGATCAGTGATAGGTGACAATGTTACCAGTGCACCAGCAGAAATTAGTGCTTTCAAGACATCTTCTCTGTCCTTGATAGCAGCGATATGCAGTGGTTTGAGGGGCTGCAGAATCCATCCATTTGGATCAGCTTTTGCTTCAAGCAGTTTCTCTACAAAAATAAGTTGTGCTTTGGATAGTGAAACATAATGCAAAGGTGTTAAGCCTTTTTGGGAAGCAATATCTGGGTTTGCACCCTGCTGCAAAAGGAAAGTACAAATGTCCCTTTTGTGGTTTACAACAGCAGCAATAAGAGGGGTTATATAGTCATTCCACTTTGTGCATGGGTAACATTCATTAATGCTGTTGTCCTTGAGTGATTTCCTTAGGTCTTCGAGGTTGTTGTCAATTATACACTGTATTAAAGGATGTGTCTCTCTTGGGGGGTGAAGCAGTTTTACCTGTATATTCATTTCTTTGCTTCAGAGTGCCTGTGAAAAAGAATATGATGAAAAAATATATTACTGTCACAACATTTGGTGGCATTTTAAAGTTTTCACTTTTCATTAGAACTAAAGTTTAAAGGTTCAATATGTATTCAGAAAAAAGTAGGCTACTGCTACTGGGTACTGTACAACTGAACAGGAAATGAAAAAGTTCTTCAATCAAACACACGACTACAAGTCGACGAGTACATGTAGGTGAAATAATTTCATTATACAACTTTAAAACTCTCCTTTATTAATTGTATTTAGTGATAAAAGAAGCGCTGGTTAATAGGTATTGACTAAGGACACAAGATTCAGGTGAACACTGGTTCTACACTCAACAGCTGCTAATGCTAATGATATCATTTTCTTTTATAGGAGTCACTAATGCACTGGGAATGACGAACCTTGAGTTTGTACTTCCTCATTCAAGCTGGAAACGGAATTTAACTTTGTATATACATAGCTGTAATTCATATTTGGTTGTTTGGGTACACTTGTGGAATAAAGTGTTCGTCATTCAGCAACCATTATGATGAAACAAAAGAACCGCTGGAATGATTTATGAACAAGAGAAGGTCTACACGAGTGTGCTTCTTTCAGTCGAGCAAACTGATCATTTTACGCTATATTTTCTATTAAATAGTTAAATGATTGGATATAAATACTTACAAAGATGACGTGTGGTGTCAAGTGCCCTATGACTTACAGTAACTAAACTTCATATCCCGCCTTTGATATCCTTTGTCACTCTTTCTCTTCTCTCGCTCGCTCTCTTGCTCGCTCCTCCTCTTTAGAACTGCAGGATATGTTTGGGTGCGGTGGTCAGGCTGCTTATCAGCGTAAAGTCCCGGTCTTGACATTAACACCCGCCAAAACGCCAAATGCGGGTAGAATTGTGCCGGGTGACTCAGTCACTCTCACTGGCCACTCTGGCGGGTGGCATTCTATTTTTCTTCAGTAAGGAGACTGCTTTAAAGTTTTTAATACGGGACCATCCGGAACCGACGAGAGGGAGACACAGCGCGGCGAGAGAGTGATGATCCAGAGTGTGATCTAGTATCAGTTTATCAGAGTTTATAACAATGTGATCCAGCAGTGAGCAGTTTATAATCATGCAGCGAAGTGATGACACCGATCTGTGTGTGGTTCTCATACTCTGCCCCTGACTAAATAGGGTCGCGATCTGTCCCCGTATTTCCGCGAACAATCATCTTTAAAAAGCAACCACGTCCACAGGTTGTGAATGAAATGAACCGGAAGTGATCCACACGTAGTTTATCAGTTATTATGCGGCGCAGGGAGGAGGAGATATGACACAGATCTGTCTTTCTACCTGGCTCAATAACGTCGCGATCTGTCCGTATTTCCGCGCACAGGCAGGCTACTATAAAGTATAAACTTTCCACATGCATATTATGTCCATATGCTGTGTACTTCATATATTTCACTGATGAAGACAGGCGTCAGGCTTCATTATCAAACAAAGTTTTACGTCATCACTTCAGTCCGTCCTCGCCAGCTCCCTGCCTCTGTGCGCCTGCGCAGCACCTCTCCCCCTCTCTGTGCTGTGAGTCTGCATCACAGTTTTTTTGTATGATGTTTTTTTTAAGTCTTATTAAGATGAATGAGGCTCCGTGTTCATTTGCATACAGAGCTGGACATGAGCACTACCTGCCCATAGTATTGCATTGCGGCTCGCCAGTGACCACACATGAAGCCCCTGTGAAGCATCATAATGTGGCCGCTCGAGGAGGAGACAACACAGAAGAGAAAACTTGATGAAACAGAAAATGAAAAAGAGACAAAGAAGAGAAAAGACCAAAAGGTCAGGTCGAGATTGGCTGAGAATGATCCAACAAAGAAAATAAAGTAGCTGCGCTGACTGTTGGACGTTGTTGTGGAAGCCAACGATCATTCAGTCATTCTAGTTCATAAGTATGGATGCATTCCATTGGTGTCCCTTTCAGACAGGTTGATTTGAATAACAAGTTCCCTTTTGCTGACACACCTTGCCTGCTTGAAATGTACACTGAACAAAAATATAAACGCAACACTTTTGTTTTTGCTCCCATTTTTCATGAGCTGAACTCAAAGATCTAAGACTATGTACACAAAAGGCCTATTTCTCTCAAATATTTATTGTGGCCAGCCTAGTGTTGAGCCATTGGGAGGTTGCCAACAGTGTACTTTGGGTTTTATGGGCTATTTCAGCAGATACATCAACATGTTTACAGCTGGTAACATTGTGGATGAGACCGAACTTTACAGTACAATTAAACATGGCCTCTATCACAGATTTATTATGACAACTGTACAGGGATGAATTATTATATTAGAGGACTGGTTATCTTAAGTCACAATTCCTGTCTTTCACCCAGTGCTCGCTTTCCCACTGGAGATATGGGCGAGGGAACGGCTGGTCCGTTATGTTCCACAAACTCTGTTAGCTTCTTAATTCTATCCATCCATCCATGATCTTCCACTTATCCGGGGCCAAGTTGCGGTGGCAGCAGGCTAAGCAAGGTGACCCAGGCGTCCCTCTCCACAGCAACGTTTCCAGCTCCTCCTGGGGGATTCCGAGGCATTCCCAGGCCAACTGGTAAATCGATAGACTGACCCCTCTCTGACAACCTCTCATTCAAAAGTGGTGATTTCTGGCTCAAAACAAACATCATGGCTATGGCTAACATGCTAAATTCAAGGCTTTAAAAAGGCGGTCAACAAACCAATGGGCGACGTCACGGTGGCTACATCCATCATTTATACCATTTATGATTGACTGATGTTGCCAGTTTTATAATCCTAATGATCGGTTAATGTACAAAACACTTCTTACTATCATACTTTTAAACGTTTATTTGATACTCAAATGACTAAATTTACAGTGTATTGTTTTAGAATAACATTCAATATGCAAAAACAAAGTCTTACAAAATAATCGGCATGTGGTAAAGCTTGCATATTCCATTACATTTTTTTAGTTGCAATACCATTCACTTCAAGACTTCCGGGTCTGGTATCTATAAAATTAATTTGGCAAACACCGTTTTTGTATGTCATGCTCTTGCAAGCTGCAGTAACATTTGATGTATTTGAAAGTAAGTGCAAAGATCTGTTCAGAATTTTTTTTTTGTGACAAACAGGTGGTGGCATTGCAGTCCTTGTTTTATGTACATTTGGAGCTTGTAAGTTAACATTCAGTATTTTCGAAGAACAGAAAAAGAAACCAAAAAAGCCTCTCAACTTGAGTCGATATATTTACATAAACCCTTTGTTCCCTTTGTTTTCAGACGGACAAGTAATGTCATCTTATCAAATTTTATGTATGTGAGTCCATTGACTTCTGCTGTGAGGAGACTTTCTTTTAGTTGTAGCCCAAAAAAAAGTTAAATTATGTCCCAACAACTGTGATAATGTTTGAAACTTGTAAGTAGGTTTTATTTCCTTGTGAATACCCGACACTAAATGGATAAAAAGAGCTTTTATCTGCTTTTCCACTTATAGCACTCTGAACTACATGTAAATGGGGAGTTTCTATTCATATGTTTGTCTGAAATAGCATTTGTTAAACTCAGCTCTAAATATTTCACCTCCTAAAACTACAAACTGTTTTTTACTGTACGCAATATAATCTATAGCACCTACAGTAACATTTTCACGTAATAACTACAGTCTAAAGGCCGGGGTCTCAGTTACAATAATTAAAGGTTTGTGCTTTCAAGACATTCCCTGTATCGAAAAAGCAAAGGGCTGTGATACTTTATCACAGCCACAGGGAGGCACTGTGGGCCCATCAAAACACAGATCCCCAGCACTGATAAGGCAACATACTGTACATTACCACAGGGTATGAGGACTTGAGGTAATGGGCAACCACACCTGTAACACCTTTCAAAGTAAAATGATCTCTCTCTAAGGTTCGGGTGTATATTTTTTGGGGTATAAAACCATTTCCACAACGAATTCTATACATCCAAAAAGATCAAATTATATTTCAAACCTTTACAGCCCTCAGGAGAATACCTGAAAGGTAACTAAAGGATTCCAAACACAACTAACCCAGCTCTTTTTTGTGACAGAACTCTATCTAGGAATTTGAAATTTAAAAGTTCATTAAGTCTGTTCTGGTCCTTTCTTTCCCTTTGAAAATGCATCTTTTAAGTGGAAGACGTTTGATTGTAGAAGGGGCAATAAGGCGGCAGAGCCCCTCACAAGCTCAAGTCAATGATGATGTGCTCAAAGATCTGTGTGTTTCCCTTGAAGCTAGATGTGAAGATGAAGTCCCTGCGGTCAGTAGAAACCACAGTGAAGGAGCGTGGTGCCTGAATGTAAACCTCCTTGAAGCGGTCAAAGAGTTTCTTCTCATCATCCCACAGGTAGATCTGCGAGAAGGTGTAATCGCTTCCCAAGGCCAGGTAGTAACGTTCTTTGAAAGAGAACGGCTGAAGAATCATCGAACCCCTTGAGGGCAATGCCTGGATCTCTGCAAACTGTTTGGCACCCCAACGTAGAACTTTGGAGTCACCAATATAGCGTGTCATAGCCAGGTAAAGTTCCTCCTTGATCCGGAAGTGCTTTACAGCTACAACATCCTCCATGTTGGGGATCTCACCCTGCAGGACAAACTTCTGGTTGCTCCGGCTCCACTGGTAGATCACAGGCACCTGTGAACGGCTTGCCAAGACAAGGTGGGCCTTCCCATCCAAGTCCAAGAACTCTGCATCTGTGTCACGGTACCATTCATGCAAAGACTGGTACGAATAAAAGCCCTTATCGTTCCACTTGTAGAGGGTTGACAGGCCAGCTTTCGAGCTGTCGGCAATCACAAAGAACCATTCAGACCCTATCTGGAATGCCTCGATGTCATTGGGCTTGGAGATCTTGGACACCTCAATTTCCTGGAACTTGCTGAACCTGCTTTGGTCCTCATCAAACTTGTAGATGTGGGAACCACCAAAGAGCTGAGCCACAATGACAAACACTTGGTCCAGGATGACAACTGACTTGCACCCAACAATGGACTGACCTGGAGAGCAGGAAGGGAAGAAACGTCAGATTTTAACTCATTCAGGGTATTCTGAGACAGTTTTTTCAGGCATTGCCGTACCTGTGATGTTATCGTAAGTCCTGAAGTTCATTTCTATGTGGTCCCATTGGAAAACCATACAGCTGTCTGTGCTGGGCGCAGCAATAGTCACATAGACATCATTCTTATAGCTGAATGTGTCAACAGACAGAGACTCTGACGCGACAGACTGATGGAGGACGAAATCTGTGGAAATGAAATTGAAAGCGATTTCACATTAAAAGAGTTAACACAGAGAACTACACTTTCCCTTTTTCTAAACACTTCTTTGGATGACTCTGTTGAGTTGCCTGATACTGATACCAGTTAGACCAGAGACAAGGCCAACTGGCTCAGGTGTTTCTCACCCGTTGAGGTGCACTCATTGTGCAGGCTGGTCATATCATTGAGGCGCTTGTCCTTCATGTCCTCCGGTCCGGCACACACGACATCCGACACTGTGGCATTGGTGTTCTTCAGCCACGTCATCAGCCACTTGGCACGGCAGTCGCACTCAAAGGCATTACCTCGAAGGTCCCTGCACAAGAGGAGTACTGTTTGTCATTGCAGAGAAACAAAACAGACAAGCTAGAAAGCACCTAAGAAGAAAAGAAAAGGTAATGGATGAAGATATTTCTTAACATAACGTGTCAATATAATGTCATGACAAACCTACAGTTCTATCAGTGAGTCCAAGTCGATGAAGATGTCCCTGGGCAAGGCTTTAATGTTGTTGTTTGCCAAAGACCTGGAAACAACAGCAGTGAATCAATACAGAAAGTAGCACCTATTAAGAATTTCGTATTTCAAGAAAAAAAAAAATCTGGTGTATTGTATATTCAATCTTCAACACATTTACCCTCAAGTAAACAGTCAACTATTTAGCATCATTTAGAATGAGCCACAATTGCTCTGTATTTAAATACATGTTAAGCACACAAATATGACAAAATAGAGATTTTGACAGTCTTTGTTTAGGAATTATTTTAAGATGGGTACATACAAGTGAGTCAAGTCCCTGAGTCCTCTGAAGGAATATTTGAATGTAGTCTCTAATTTGTTACTCTCAATGAACCTGTAAAAGATAAAGAAAATACACGTTAATTTTATTAAGCTTCTGGCATGGCTCGTCCCGAACTTGACAACATATTGTAAAAAAAAAAAAAACTCTTTTGTAAACAGTTTTTTTATTTGACTAATGACACGAATTAAATGTAGTGTTGCACCTGCTTTGAACATTAAAAGATCCTGTTTCTGCCAATAACGTGGGAAAGTGGTCAGGTCTCCCATTTCATTTAGGCCATGACAATCTCACAATAAATTAAAAATTGTATGAATATCATACCGAAAATGAACGTCTGCAATTATACAATATATAAGTTGAATCTGTCTTAATATACAATTATTATGTTATTTTATATTATACAATATATTATTATTATTGTTGACACCACAGACTGTATATTATATTACACTATTTTATACTATACTATTATAGTATATAATTTTAATTTGACCTTTTTATTAAATTTTTACGACTGACTTAGTATTCCGTCTCATACTACATTATAAACATATACATACTGTATTTAATTACCTTATACTTCATATCACACTGTATTATCTCATGCTGCTAAAATGTTGCTGCTATTACCCATACATGTCACTTTATCCCAGAACTGTCACTTGAACTTGTCACTTACTCCTACTTGTACAACAGCTTTATTTACCTCTTATCTTATTTTATTCATTTGATCTATTCTTATTTGACACTGTATTTACTTACTTGCTATTTGGTCTTTGTGCTGCTGCAACGGCCAAATGTCCCCACTGGGGATCTATAAAGGATTATCTAATCTCATTTTATCTGAACAGCAGTGAGACTACTGCCACGTCTATTGTAATGAGTCAAATTTGCTCAAATATTTGGTGTTTAAATGTTCTATTATATTGTTTTGTGCAAGGTTCAGGTCAGGATATGGGCAAATGCTCTAGAAAATTTAAATAATAATAATAATAAAATGTAGAAATTCAGTATTTTATAAATTAAGCTTGATGAATTAAACATTTTTAGATAAATTGTTTTACTAAGTTTCCGGTGAATCCAGCAACAATACTGATGAGGATTTGTTGTTCTTTTTAGTTTGTGGTTGTGGACAAATGAGTGAAGATTCTTTTCTGGTACAAGTTGAACCACTAGATGGTGTACGGTCAATACTTTCCTGCCTCATTCCCTTC
This sequence comes from Semicossyphus pulcher, assembly GCF_022749685.1. NCBI lineage: Eukaryota > Metazoa > Chordata > Actinopteri > Labriformes > Labridae > Semicossyphus > Semicossyphus pulcher. Next base: position 8,199,754 of record NW_027211695.1, read on the forward strand.
CTGAACATCTAACCACATAACCTCATGCCGATAACATTTCAAAGCAGATTATTTGGTGTTGTTAGATTAAGACGAAAAGTTTATCCAGTTACAATTGATTCAATTAATGTCATGCAATCTGTTAAGTTATTACACTAATTCACTGAACACTTTGCGCCTCCTAAATAAAAAATAAAAAAAAACATGAAAGGAACTTACAGATACTCCAGATGTGGAAGGCCTGAGAATGCGTCATCCCTTACTGTTGTAAGAGAATTAGAATTCAGAAGTCTGAAAAGAAAAAGAAAATTCACATTCACAGGTTTTTACTGTTATGCCTCTGGCTAAAAATACATGGAACTTTTTCAGATTGTTATTTGCAAGTTCAAAACAAGTCAGTTCAGTCCAAAAATAGAGCCAACTGCTCTCAACCCGCTTCTTCATGTGAACACATATGCAATTAAGAGACGGAACGAGCTATTACATCACCATATTTTATGGCCTCTTTGGCATTTCAGCACACTGTGGTGCTGGGAAATGTCATGAAAAACACATCTGTGTGCAAAGATAGCATTTCCTGTCACACATAGGGAGTTATACACAGATACTTACATTGTACAACGATATAACCTCTCTTTTCTAAAGATGTACCACATGTGAAAATAGCACTTTTTAAGGGGGTTCGTTAAAAGAGGAAACATGAGGCTTTAGCAGCTCACGACAACATTTGTGTAGCGGTAAATCTTCATGTGTGTTAGAACTTTATATCTGCCACGCCTTTGTTTGCGCTGTCATCCCAGCTATCAGCATGCGTGGAACAAAGTAGATAAACGTCCTCTGGTAAATACAATATGGCATTATACTACACTGACAGCTCATGACTAAATTACAATTGTGTATGTCAGTGTCCAGCCCTTGTAAGAGCTTCCCTGCTCATTGCTTTTACATGCAGCAGATGGACTTAAAAGATACTGTTTTTGTGACATAGTAATGAATATCAGAGAGTTAGTTACTTCACATACCTGTACTTTAACAGAATATAAACCTTTGTTTCTTAAGGTTACATTATAAGTTTATTTTGTCTGTGTTTTGAGTTTTTTTTTGAGTGTGGTTCAGCTTTAGACGGTCAGATCTCTACCACAATTGGGCTATGCAGTCTGATGCATTTGGCATGTGTGAAACTTACATTAAAATATATATTTAAGCGTCAAATTTATAATAAGTTTCGAAGGCATTTGTCTCGACAGTTTTGGCTTCGTAGGGTTTTTTTTTTTTGCTACAGGGTAAGGGTGCAAGTAAACTGTTGTAATATAGAGGAATGACATGCAGTTAAAGCACTCTTACAGTAGCTGGAGAGATGGCATGTGAGCAAACATTGCCTCTTTGACCTCGGAAAAAGTCCCATTCACGATACTCCTGGAAGAAAGGAGCAAGAAAAATAAACATAAAGCAACCCCAGCAAATGAAATGATAGAAAGTGATCAATCACAGGAGGTTGACTGCATTGCTTTGCAAGATCAGCTCTAATTAAGATGGTGTACATTATAAGGGGACAAGTAGAATGCAACTTACTAAGGCTATATTGCTGCATATTATACATACGTGCATCGCCTTAGCTAACACATGACATAGAGAGGGTACTCACAAAGAATTGATGTCGTTGGGGGTAATCCTTGGGACATAGGAGGACCCTACGCAAATGATAGACTCCCTGGAGCAGCTGCATGTTGAAGGACATCGGAAAGCCTTCTTCAAATGAGCCGGTTGACATAGGAAGCAGAGCGACAAAGAAAACAATGCCCAAATCTTGAGAGTTGGCAGCATCTTTCTTGCCGGGCTTGCATGTGTGAGGTTTGCTGAGAGCGCCGATCGAGGCAGATGGCAGCGCGCGTTTCCACCCTGCACCATGAAATGCTGCACTGGCTCCCCCTGACATCAGCAAATCAGCTGCAGCTCCCCTCCGTCCACTTTCATTATTTATTAAGTCACGGCTCCGGTCGGAGAACTGTTGGTTAAATCCACCACGCAGCATACAACAAAAAAACACAACATGATTTGGCTGCCACGCATGTCGCGGTGACATGAACGTTTACATACAGTTAATGCTGCTTTGATGAAAAAACATGCAAACACGGCTATTTTTTTAAAATATATGTTATAGGCTATTTATCGCAATGTAGCTTCATTTTATGAGCAGAAACACCGCGTTTTCACGAATGTAAGGATTTCCAAAATAAAATTCCTAATGACGTCAGTTACACACATATACATTTTGTTGCATTTTTTGACGTAATTTCACGCATATGTCGCTCTTTTTCCTGGCAGTGCTTAACAAGATGTGTGTTGGAACCAAAGGCAGTACATGAAAGTGTCTTCGCGTAGCCACACCGTTTGTCAGAGACGTCAGGAGTTGATATATTGTCGCACAGGACAGTTTTACATACAGTCAGCTATACAGTCCCCCCTCCTCCATACAGAGGCTCTGAGAGGCGCATAACTGCAGCACCATGGACAGCGCCTCTGTGGCTGTCCACGCAGAGCTGCTCAGCTGGTACAGCTTTAGAACTGAATACAAAGAAAAGGTGTACAGAATCTGTGTTCATCAATGTGCTAGAATCACAAAGTGAAAGATGGGGGTATAATCTTTTCTATTCCACGTGAAAAAGTATAAAAACGTTTAAGCACATTAAAGAGGGCACTAAAGCCCCCTTACACATGATTGTATTATTATCATTATAATTCAAATTATTCTTCATAATAAATAATAATCAGAATGTTTAACACAGAATAGGGTAGGATTAAGACGCTATTTCATAACAATACCTGATTTAATTTTGTTTTTTATAATGGAGGCATGCATAAATGCTCAGCCCTGCTTATGTAACACCACAGTCCCATACCAGCCAGATTAAGATGGCAGCACTATAAAAAAAATTCAACTGTCAAAATAAATCATCTGTACACCAGTATATTTCCATCTCATGAAAACCTGATCATTCTGAAATCATCATGATGTACAGTACAAAAAGTGACTCATCTGGGATCACCTCATCCCCAATAACTTTAAGTCCCAGGCTGTGCTTGTTGGATATATTCGCAGATAATTGTACTCCATCTACAAAAGAGAAAGTAATGGTTGATCTAGGTTTGTTACAGGCGAGGCGTTCAATTGCGCTCTGTTGGAAAAGTGTGTGTGGCCCCGCTCTTGGCGGTTTGTTGAAAGAATTAACAGCAAGTTTGGCTCTTGAAAAAAAACTTACCTTTAAAGTGAGGAACACCCTCAGAGTTTGGTCATATTTGGGAGATATTTTTGGACTTTGTCAAAAATGGTGACATGAAAGAAGCATTGAAAGTGTGAGGCTAAGCAAAGGATATATACAGTACATCAACTAATTTTAGTGTGAGAAAATATGTCAACTTATATGTGTGCAGTTTCGGCAAATGTTTTAGTTTCAAGTATGCATGTGTTTTTTTCTTTTGTTTTTTTTGTTAACAGTATTAATGTTTGTTTTCTGCCATATGCTCTACTCGGGGAGAGTTTGTCTTTGTTTAAATATATTTTATTTGCACAATCTGTTAAACGTTAGGAAACTTTACGTTTCAACTTTAAGTTTCTTTGAATCTTTATTGACTGTGATGCTCTATTTCCCAGTTCGGTTTTCCTTTTTCTGTTTCAACTTTCCTATGAGCAAATTACTATTACACATGAAGCTTCCCCAGCCAACAGGTAGGTCCCCATACGCCAGCCAGGTGCGATGTCCCCTCCTGGAACCAGTCTGCTGTTTTGGTAACAGTTGTCCTGTCTGTGACGGTCCTTTAATCTACGGCCCTGTTTGCTCCTCTCTGGCCCTCCATCATCTCTGAACTCTACCTGGCAGCTGCTGAGAGCTCGGAGCAAAGGGCCATTTGTCATCCGGCAGCATCCCTGGGGGTACTTGGGCTGATGATTGAGTGTGTTGCGTGCGGATTCGGGAGGAATATGTTTAAAGGCAGTCTATTTTGGTGAGGAGAGAGGGAAGTAAACAATAGTTTGAGTTTAAGGGAAACAAGAGGCTGCGAGTGTCTTCTGCCATTTCAAAATTTTAACCAAGTACATGTTTTTTGGTTAGATAACATACTGTTGATATAAAGTGGCTTTTTTCCTAACAATATGTAAAGTGATTGTCTGGGTTTTCTTTTGGCAATGCTTCACTTGCTTGGACAGCTAGATTGCAAAAAACAGACAGTGACGCCCTGTGCAAGTCTCACAGATGCAGGGTTTTTCTGATTTAAACACTGCAGCAGATTTATCAATAGAGAGGGGGGGGGGGTGTTGCTTTAAAACTGTACAGCATATAAAAGTTGGTCTGACCCCCAACAGCCTCTCTGCAACATCAGAAAAAAGAAGGGGAAGCCTTGTGAACCTGTGAACGGGAATTGAAAAACACAATGACACAATGGTTTTTGACTCCTGTCTGGACAAGAATACAATTTGCCGAACTGTTAAGGCAGTTAAGAGGCAGCCAGCTATGTCTAAGATAACTAAATAGTGTCCCACAATCAAAATCAGCTAGTCAGCTCATGTTTGTCTTAATTCTGACTGAAGAAAACCAACAAAAGTGAGGGGAGAAGTACACAGTATAGCAGTGTTTTTCCACTATATTTTGTTAAGGGTTCAGTATAGCTTGGGAACAGTAAATGTGTGCTGACGCAGCACCCTTATCTATCTCACTCCAGCCCACTTTCAAAAGGCTGCTCGGCGGATTGGAGTCGGGATTCAGGGCTGCTTTACCATACAGTAAAAACATCCACATGTGCTGACTGTTTTTGCGCATGCACACCTGTGTTCAGCACAGATGCGGCATCGAACGTACTACAACATGCCGCAGCGTCTACTTCACATGCCGAAAGCTTTTCACAGAGCAATCCCTTCGATAATCGGCAGCAGATGAAGGGGAGGGCGCAGGAAGAACTTGGACGGTGCTGTATTGAAATAAAGATTAGTCATCAGTCAGTGAGGGTTTAGTTGGAGTCTATTTTTGCGCCTCAGGGCGAGAGCTGCCCTGCTTCCTAATGACTAAGGTTGGAGAGCAGACTGAATGAGACAAAAGATGTAGGAAAACCTCTCATATGTGCAAACATGGAGGAGACCTGTGTGATTAAAGATCAATCCCTCTGGTGAAGCCCTCACGGAGATGTACGCTGCGGCGCTCTGTAACAGCAAGATACATTATTACACTTAACTACATCTCTCTTAAATACTTAATGCTGCTTGCATAGCAGTGAACTTTCCCTTTACTAAACACAGGAGCGATCTATGTTTAGTGTGCGTCATTGATTATTTGTTTCAGAGGCAGAAAGTAAATGTCCAGAAGAGTAGGTTCAAATGGGAGTTAATGGCTCAGCATCATTCGTATCACGTTACAACACACTGCAGAAGACATAGCACAACATTTCACATTATATTCTGCTTTAAATCGATGAGTGGAAATGCTAATGTATTCCCAAAACACATTTCTAGCGGGGTAATTTATAGGATATTTCACCCCGTAACGGCACTTTGGAGGCGTAGGTGAAGAAAAATGACACAAAGGAAGTAAAGGCCGGTGTCAAGTGTAGTTCCATTTTTAGTCGTAAAGTTTCAACACATACAGAAAACAATGAGATAGTGGTGCAGACGCTTTGGCCTAACAAACATGTTTGTTTGTACTTAGCCTGTTAAAATGTTCTCATTTCAGCTCAGCCGCTTCTCCAGTCGTGTCCTCCTGTCCAGATGGAAGTACAGGGGAACTACTTTTCGCAGCATGTCCCTCTTTCTTAAGCGTCTTCAGGCACTTGTCAAGGCGTTTCATGCACAGAGTCACGTCTTCACGAGTGATCCCCACGGCCGAGGCGGCGTTGAGGTACGGACAGGGGTACGCCTCGGAGTGTGACATGAAGCCGCGGAAGGTGTGTCCGCTTATGGTCTGCTCCTTGCCCAGCGGTATCACCCTGAGTGTAAAATACAGTGATTTGGCTAAAGATAGAGCTATTCACAAAAAAACAAACAATATTTTAAAAATAATTACACTTTTATAAAGAGCAGGCAAATGATATGTTCTAAGCAGCACTCATATTCAATTTCTATACTAACTACAGACAAACAAACTCTATTTAAGCCAATAGAAAGTGTCCCAGGGCTCATTACTCTTTGCATCGGGAACTAGCTACTCTAAGGTGTGGAAAACGTTCAAGCTGTACTTACAGGCATCTTTCAAAAATTATCTCTCTTCAGTTACACAGTAAATTCTCCTATAAATGTCTACCTTCAACGAGCACCTCAATGTAAATGTAATGTTTTTAGGATTTCAGTATCAAATAAAGCAAACGATTATCTACAGATCAAGCAGACATGCAAAAACATTCAATCATTTGGTGACGTGCCAAGCCCTAATTCACTTCATTTTTTGCTCTGTTTTTGGTCTCCACCAATTTCTGAAGAAAATATTTGGGTAATAAAAGCTCCAAAATGTTCGCTGCGTTGTTCAGAAAGCCAAAACAATGACCTTACAGACGCATTTCTGTCCGTTTCTATGCCTTTATTAGAAAGAGAGGGAGCGAGAGTGGGGGATGACATGTATACCCCTTTCCCACCAAAATTAGTGCGTTGACGCAGGTTTTTCAGGCCCCGGGAAGACCCGCCAATAAATGCCGATTGCCTCTTTTCCCATTACCAGTGGAGTATACTCCTTTCAGCCTCTTCTCTGCTGCGTCGCCGTCTCACGTCACAAACGCGCCGAAAACAGGGGCGGACAATCCAAAGAAACTCCCTTACCTCGCTGTCTTGCCAGTGTTGCTGCATCTTGCAAGAAACAAAGAACAAATTCGCGTTTGTATGTTGTTCTTCTATTTGCACGGAACAGCGGTCGGAACTTCAATGCCAAATGAGGGTGGAGATTAGCGTGTCGACCTGGGTTTTGTGCTGCCATCAGTGCTGATCGGAGCCGAGGCGATAACTACCCGGGTCTACTGCGGAGTTATTTGACCCGTCTGAATGCCGATTGTAGCCTTTCCCACGAAGCAAAAGACCCGTCTGTTAGCGGGTTTTTTGACCAGTGGGAAAGGGGCTAAAGTTGGACTAAACTTGGGACATAAATCAGCATGATAACAACTAAGTATAATGACAAAAGCCATGTTTGAGAAAAATGTATTTGGCGTGTATTTTGATTTTTATAGTTTGCCTCATGTCCCATCTGTTAACATGGAGGAGGCGGGCTTTAGAGGGGGCGATAGAGAGGGTATGGCTTCACTTTTCGGGAGCTGTCATGTCGTCCATCTTTTTATACAGTCTATAGTTTGTCACAATGAGCTTAAATTTTAACTCCAGCACGAATTAGAGACACGAGACAGCGCTGTATTATCAACATTTCTGTGTTTTTAGAGGTGGATATTTCAAAGGAAAAACTGCTTTTCTTCTGAAGTGTCGCTGGTTTCCAAGTCTGCAGCACTGTAAACAATACACAAGCATCTAAAAATTTGGCTGGGTTTCACCTCTGTCAGCACAGCTTAGACTCACTTTAATGTGAAATCAATTACTGGCCAGCTATTAGGGCTACGTGTATGAGAGAGAGAGCATTATGGAAGAGAGATGCATTGTAATAAGATGTAGATCTGTTAATCTGCTCTGCTGGATAAGACAATAAGTCACTGCTGATGCGAAACAGCCCAACTCCCTCCCTTTGCTATATACTGTATGATATACTGCTATAAAGATGAGCGTGTGTCATTGAGGGATACGGAAGCGAATGGATCGCCACTGAGGTATGAAGACGAACAAAGAAAGAAAGAAATGATGGACGCAATTTCTTTTATGTTTTTCGAATGCAATTGAGCCACAACAAAACAGGCTCAACAGAATGACCCAAATAAATTATGTATTCTGGATATTTTAAATATTTAGGTCGGCCCCGTGCTGGTCCGAAACTACTGAAGGGAAATGGAAAAACAAAAGCAGCCCCCCCAACTTCAAATTCTACAACAAAAAAATGCTTCATATTGCTGAAACTTTTAGCGCCTTGCGGTTGTATGCCTCCGCCAACTAGTCAAGTTGAAGTTACATTTCTGTCTGTGTAAACTCTAGATTGGAGTTATTAAACAAAAGGTATTAAGTGTATGTATGTATGTGCTATCGCGACGTGTATAATTCCAGTGAATAGTTTCCAGTTAGAAATACCTTAAGTTCAATATTAGCAAGATCAAAGAGCTTGTTGTGGATTACCAGAGGAACAGGAGGCTGCCTATCCTGGTTGTCATCCAGTGACAGGAAGTGAAAAGGTTGGATTTATACAAGTACCTTTGGGTCTAAATCAATGAGAATTGGATTGGAGTGACAATATGAAGCATTATGCGTCACAGTGAAGTTGACCTTTTATCTTTTGGGTATTAAATGTCATCACTTCATCATTTTAAACCCATTAGAAATGTGCTTGAAATTTTGTCATTATTAGCGTATGAACTCTTGAGTTATGGCCACAAACGTGTTTTGTGAGGTCACAGTGACCTTGACCTTTGACCACCAAAATCTACTCAGCTCATCCTTGAGTCCAAGTAGACGTTTGTGCCAAATTTGAAGAAATTCCTTTGAGGCATTCCTGAGATATCGCGTTCACAAGAATGCGATGGACGTGTGATCACAGTGACCTTTGACCTCTGACCACCAAAATCTAAATCACATCATTCTTGATTCTGAGAGGACGTTTGTGCCAACTTTTATCATTGTTGAGTTATAACCAGAGATGCGTTTTGTGAGGTCACAGTGACCTTGACCTTTGACCTTTCAGCACCAAACTCTAAATCAGTTGGCTCCAAGTGAACAGTTGTGCAAAATTTGAAGACATTCCCTCAAGGCGTTTCTGAGATATTGTGCTCACAAGAATGGGACAGACGGACGGCCAGACGGACGAGCCGAAAACATAATGCCTCTGTCCACGGCTGCCTCCGGCGCCGAGGCAGAAAAATGGCAACCAGGGCTGTCAAATCTCTCCCAGCAGAGACAACATCCCTCTGTGGATGGTAATGGAAGCATCCAGATAACTTAGGAGATGTCCCTGATAGGATGGGCGGTCTAATCAACTAGAGTAGTTCCCGCTCCGCCATATTCAGCAGATCCATCTGGCTGATTGCTGGGCATTTTGTTTGGCCACTCACAGCTCATCCTTTCATTTTCTAAAGGACGCAGACGAGCCTATTTTTTATACTGCCCTGACACGTTGACTCACACACACGCACACACGCCCACACCCTTTTATTTTTCATACCTGGCTCCCGACACCTGCCGGGTGAACAACATGGAGCCCAGCTGAGTCACCGCCTTGTCGCTGTCGGCCTGGAGCCCATCCAGAGACATGGCTGGAGGAGAAAGATGCCACGCCCAAAACACACACACACACAATGATTATGAATTTCAATTTAAACATCCCCCCCAGAAGTCTCAGTCTTTGAACCTGTACATTGAGCTTACCCAGAGATATGGGGTTATGTGGGGTGTGAAGCAACCGTTCCCCGTGTGCAGAGGCCAGACTCTTCAGCTCCTGAGCCAGCAACAAATAGATCTCCTGCAGGACATGCAGACACAGAGAAGAGGCATGGAGAGACAGAAGTAGAGGGAGCGGGGGCCTTACGATAGAGCTATAAATAGCAGCACAATTCTCCTTTTACATTCTGCCACAGCCTTATTTTAGCAGCAGCAGCAGCCTCGGTTTTATTGCTTATCAAGCAAATCCGCAAGCAAGCCGGTCCACGTCTAAACCCCTCCCTTCCCCCCTTTTTCCTGCTTTTCCTAGTGAGACTGTGTTTCCCCTCCAAGCTACTTTCTTTCCATCTCCTGCAAGGATCTTAACTCAGGTCTCACATCCACCTCTGGGATCAATTAGAGACGCAGGAGAGGAGGAACACATGCTTTTATCTCGACGCTTTAACATCCACGTGTTTAAAATATGCTGACAAAGAGTGTTTAGTTCAGTCGTAAAGCAGCGTGTGCATCAGAGCAAAGGCTGGACGCAGATGTTTTTCACGCAAAGAGCAGGTGGGAAAGCAGCAAAACTACAAATCCCAGTGTTTCGGTTGCAGGTTATTCCCCTGTGAATGTGCTAAGCGTCGCACATTACAGCCTCTGCTTTCTGGAACAGTGGGAGTGTGTCAGCGTATCGTGCTGACTCATACTTTCCTAATTTGAAAACATCTTAAAAAGGAAAGTGTTTTCACTGTCATGAGAACACAAACAGCCTTACAATGATGTCAAGTGTCGCCAAGTGTCCCTTGTTCCCTTCGAACAAAGGGCGCCTTCTTCATCCTCGGAGGAGGAGGGGGCAAACAATACGAGCGTGTGCAAGAAAAACACACATTATCTGCTGGTTCTTTCGCAATATCTGAAGCTGTAAATGAATCTGTGCGGATGAAATGTCTGAATTATTTAAAGCTTTTCACCCCCGGGGAGATGCGAGAAAATCACTCAGTTCTGCAGACAATATGGAAAACTGGTCTTTTGCATGAATTATGCATCGTTTGGACAGGGAGAAATCAATACGCAGTGATGGCGTCGGGTCATGTGAGAGGCCAGAGGAGTTACCTACATGTATATTTCTGCTGCTGCACAGTTGGTTTTAGGTTAATGGCATGTGTAGCATTGTCTTTTATTTCCTAGTTAGAGTGTCGGTTTTAAATTTAGGTCCAATTTCTTCTCCCACAAATGTATTTTAAAAGGATTTCACAAAAATCCTCACAAAGAGTTGTTCATTCCTGCTTCTTTCCAAGCTCTGAGAATCAACAGACGCAGATACAGTCCAGCACATTTACAGTACATTTATGGTACAGCAGCTGTGTGAGGTGGGAGAATGCTGCAGTGCCGACCATTTGAAGAGGGGTACTGCTGCATTGTGAGCAACTCGGCTTTAAAGCGAGGAGCCACCAGGGGATGTTTTCAAAAACTTCTGGATCAATTCTATCTCGCTTTAACATAACCCTCCCTCCACGGAGCTCCCTTCTCAGTCCGAATGCAGGTAAACAAAGAGCTGTGCACACGCAGTCATGACATGTGACGCACTGCAATTCAATACGACTTATGTAAGCTGGGTTTTTTAAGGCCTTCAGGGGAAAGATGTTGACAGAGCATGCATAGAAACATATTTCAGGCTGACATTGCCGTGTTCTTTGCAGAGTTTTTATGCAAATATATCAACATATTTCACCTTGTAAGGGGGCGTACTGCATGTGTGCTCTCACCTTTCTCTCAGAGAGGAGTTTCTTGTAGCCGCTGGCTCCCAGAGTGAGGAGGGTAATGAGGACGTCGAGGGAAGGTGAGGCGGATGCTCGACCTGGACAGAGAGGGCCAAGAGGTGACTTTCCTGAGCAGCTTTAGAAGCTGAAAAGAGTCTGCTGGGTGCAAACCGAGCCACTACTTACTGCCTACGCATGAAATGAAACTGAAAGCAAGTAGTCATGGATAAAGGCTAAACTGATTTAAGTCTAATTACATATAGATATATATATTTGTTATGTTATAGCCAAAGCCTATTGCAGATGATTCTTTTGTGCCACTGAGCTCCACTGTTGTCCACAAAAAGCACACCATTCTGCCACACTGTTTCTCTGTGACGCGTTCCTTTACTAGGATTATAACAGGCACTGTAGTTTATTTTCAGCCAATCCCACATACACTGCATCAATACTGAATCGTATCACATCTGCCACAATAAATACTCCTTATAAAGTTCACTTGCTTTTCTAGTTTGAGCAACATTTTGCTAAAAAGTCCAGGTGAAAAGCTGTTTTTGAAGCCTTGTTTTAAACATCTTTACTATGTATAAAGGCCTTTTTGCTTAGAGAAACAGAGATATTGGAAGGTTTTGAGAAAGCTTTGTTGGTTTTGATTTATTGACATCGAAGTTGTAATCTCGAAGATCTCCGTTTCATTCTATTTGGCGGCACCTTATGGCGTTAAATGGTAACTGCGTGAGCACACTTCCAACCAGTCGTCCACGGTTGGCTCTGGTTGTAGCTCTTGATTTTCCTCGTTGACGGTCGCTTGAGCGTCAAATTTGTTTCTTTTTCTTTGGATTTTCACTTATTTTTGAAGTTGTATCTGTAGTCATCCACATTTTCTTTGTTTGTTCAGCCATAGTAGATTACTGTTTACTCGCAACACTTGCAGAGACCGGAAAAGCAGCCGCTTAGCTCCGACTACCCTCTCTGGCAGACCAACCACTGCTGGGTGATGGAAAACGCGTCACTAACATAGGCTCAGTCACTATTGTGTGACCTCATTCAGCAATAGATAGTGACTTAACAGACATTTATCTACATGACAATCTTCCAGATAATTAATTTAACATCAAAGTAGAAAACTGCCATAGGATGGAAAAGGTTACTTTTTCTTTGAATCTACAGTTGAATATATTCTTATCACACTGGGATAATGGGTGCTATATGTCAAACCTTTAACACCTGATTTTGTTAAGATATTGAATGGAAGGACTAACTCAAGGAATATTAGGAATAAGGCTGAGACTCGAATATTGTTAGAAGATACTTTTTTTCTGTATTTTATTTTATTTTCCTCTCATCTGGAGATGATAATGCACCATAATCTTGTATGTCTATATACCTAATTTGTCTCATTGCCTATGGATGCAATCGCATTGTACTCTGGAACAATAAAAAAAAAAGAAAAGAAAATTGCCTCATCCTTTTATTATAATTTCCCTCATTTAAGGCCATGCTGTATACCCGCACAGCTTTTATTTTTAAAGCTGCTTTGTGTTAAGAAGCAAATAGAAAATAAACCCTGATCAGAGCCAGAAATTTGGCTAATTTGGAATGTAAAAAAATAGTTTTTTTAGAAAATAAAGGTCAGATATAATCCTAAAAATAAAGTTTCTTAATCCTTTTAGGATGAGACTCGAAATGGTTTATCTTTTTAATACTTTATTTTCATGCATTACAGGTTAATTGCTGATGTTTGTGGATGTAAAGTGCTTAACTCAGTAAGCATTATAGCATATATTTGTACTTATAAAAGCATTTAATATATATGATAATGTATGTACATGAATCTGCATCCACTTATGTGCTATTTTTTTTAGTTACCTGCATGATTATACTTTACATAGCTGTACTGCTGTTAGTACTTGCCTGGGTACATCTTGCTTATCTCCTGTATGAAGGACTCATCAAAACCTGCGATGATGGCGCCACCTACTGGAACCATGAAGTTCTTGTCTAAGCTCTGAACAAAGGCATCGATTCTTCCAACACGAGCTCCCTGATTGAAGAAAAATATGAGCATAACTAAACCTACATATAATGACAGTAGATAATGTGTATTCATAAGTGTTACATGCAATTATTGTACAAGTTAGGTAAAGAGTGGGACTTACCTGCTGTATAAGGTGCATGCATTTGGATGACTGTACTCCATAAGCATTGTTAACTATGTGGGGAATTTTATATTTGGCGCACATAGCGGCCAGCTCCTCAAGCCTACAAGACAACACAATGAATCACAAACTTCATATAATCCTGACTTGTATTTATAAATCAACTACTGTGACATTCAGAAAAGTGTAGGGGCTAATTTTACCTGTCGGGGACCCGCGGGGCAAAGCAGGACGTTGTTGAGTGCACACACAGGATGTTCTCGGATCCGAGCTCCTCGATTTTGCGCTCGACTGCTTCCAAGTCTGTCCGCAACTCATCGCCCTCGAGAACGTTCTCCACCACCACCGGTTCAAAGCCTAAGAAGACAGTCACAAACGTTAAGAGATTAAATCTGTCATCAAAAATGCTATTGAATATGCAAAATTTCTGTATCTTTGAGCATCAAAAACTACTTAGGTCTGTGACAAGGATCTTAGGGTGACAGGATATCGGATGTCATTTTCACCTGCTGTGATCATGGCTTTGAAACAGGACTTCTGGTCGATGCGGGGCCAAATGATGTAGCGAGCCTTTGGTCTCCGGTGACGAAGGGTCAGGAAGCACAGAGTCAAGCTCATTCCTGTCGCCATGGGAACTACAAAGCAGCTGGCCACACTCCGGACACCTGTAGCCAAAAGACACAGAGCGGGCTTATTTTTTGACCATTTACACCAACAACTATTTACGTCACTAAATGTACACATTCAGCCTTGTTGACTCTTCACAAGGACTAATACTGCCAGTGAAAACATTTGTATTGAGTGTTAAGCTTTCCAAAGTTTGACAAAAATAACTGATCAGAACACATATGGGATTTAACTCCAGGGGCCTCATGTACAAAGGGTGCGTACGCACAAAAAGGTGGCGCTCTTTTTCACGGCAAAGTTCAGATGTATCAAGAGTGAAATGATCGTGGAAATGTGCGGTGCCTCACGCCAACTTCATGGCTGGCGTACGCATGTTTCTACAGCTGTTGATCCTTTGGCGACACTTAGAGGTGATGCTGGGAAATGTGAAAACAAGTAGTCCTCAGAGTGATGTGCACTTCAGAGACACATGAACAATTAACACTGATGAAGGATTTACTGGCACATGATGACAACTGGCTCATCAGCCGCTTTAGGTTCCCGAGAGGCAATCCTCCTGGAACTGTGCGCAGAGCTGCGGCCGGCCTTGGAGCGCAACACAGCGGGGAGCCATGCGCTGCCTGTGCCCATACAGGTGCTGACCACACTGGGGTTCCTAGCAACCGGGACATTCCAGAGGGAGCTGGCCGACCGACCGGGACTGTGCCAGTCGACCCTGAGCCGAGCCATGCCAGCCGTGTGGGACGGATTTATCCGCATGTCAGCCAGGTGTATCAAATTCCCATACAATGCAGCTGAACAGGTCAACATTAAAGCGCAATTTGCAGCGAGAGCCGATTTTCCTAATGTAATGGGAGCTATCGACTGCACACACATTGCTATAAAAGCACCATCACATGATGATTTTTATATGTTAACAGGGAACATTTTAATTTGATCATCAACATTGTGGCGAGGTGGCCTGGTTCAACGCACGATTCATACATTCTGAGTAACAGCATGGTTGGGAACAGACTACAAGCTGGCACTGTGCGCGATGGGTGGCTTCTTGGTGAGTACATTTATTTGTGTAATTGTCCTAATATTAATCCCTGTGATGCTCATTGAGCATGTGTGCCCCCAAATTCTATCCCGTCTTCACAGCATCATTACTAGTCAGTGGTTAAAGTTAGTGACGTTTTTTGCTGGTTAAACTACAGCTTAAGATCTTTCTAACAAGCCCCTGATTGAAAGTACTTAATAACCCTGTGCGTAAAGTGTGCAATGTCTTAATCAGCCTCACCTTTTACGCATTTTACGCATGAACCTCTATCTTATAGGGCTGTGAGCAGGCTACTGTATGAACACACATTTGTTGTGAGTTACACAAATACATAGGTATTTACCTTGGGGGTAATCAGAGTCACCCACATGTGCTCCCACCACCCCTGGGAGAGCAGTGTCACCCACAATTGCGGCGACTCTCTGTTCAAACAGAGTGGGCCCCTCTTCTCCTGTCCCCCCGCCTGTTTTGGCCGCACTTTGGCTGTGGGCAGCCATCCTCCGCCTCACATCCACCTTGATGTCAGACAACTTTTTCTTCAACTCTGCTTGTGTGCGCTTCTCTGACCCCACAGCTTTGACAGCCTCACACACACTATCCCACTCACTCCTCTTGCGTTTGCTGCTCATGCCGGAGGACAGCGTGCCAAAGAGCACATTTTTGCGCACCTCTACTTCAGCGAGTAGTGCCTCCAATTCGCTTTTCGTGAAATTCTTTTTTTCCCCCGTCTCACTCATTCTTTTTCAATTTTCTGATTCGTGCAGAGAGGGGAATCTCAGGTGCAGGGCTCATTTAAATATGATTTGCGTATTTAAATGGGGGCGTGGAAAGGGAGGGGTCGGGTACTCCAACATGTGCGCTCAATTCCACGTTGATTGGGATGTAAAAAGGAAATGTGCGCACAGATTCATACATCTGGATATTTTTGTGCGTACGACGTTTTCTGGATTTGAGCGTACGCCATGTTTCAGTAGGAAATCCACGCAAGTCTTTGTACATGAGGCCCCAGGTATGGGGTTTGACAGACGTGGGTGTTTAGGAAGGGTCTTGTGAAACCCTGAAACCCCATGAAATTAAGGGATAATGTACAGTGAGCAGGTTGTTATCGAGGAATGGATCGAGGGTGAGCCGGACTTGTCGCTTATTACATGGCAACCTCCATAGGAAATCAATCATTTGACACATAGTGTTGATGTGGAAATGATTTTATTAATTTAAAAATTAATAATTATTCTGTTTAAAAATGGTCCGTTACACTCACAGTGAAAGCTGCGTCCATAGCAACGGTTAACACCTGCCTTCTTAAAATGAGCTAAGCTAGCTGTTTTCACTTGCATTAAAAGGAACCGCAGGAATCAGGCCCTGATTGAGGTTTTCTGTCTCATAACTGTTGACGTTTTCTTTTCCATTCACCATGTTAAAACACCCCTGTATCCCGTACTGTGTTCAGTTTAATGTTTACTTCATGTGCCGTCTTCAGTTTTGTAGATCTCTCCGTCTCTGTCGTAGTCTACAGTTTTTGCATCGTTTGACCTTAATTGCTTTCTCTCCGCTGTTTTCTTCTCTTTTCTTCCGTCTGTAAACACACGTCAAATTCACCGGACATCTTTCAGTGGATTGATATGATTACAGTTTGTCCTCCCGATTGTGTGATTAGAGCCGCATCCCTAGCAACGGTCAGTTATCAAGAAATAACAGACCTCGGAATGCCGTAATTAACCAATCAGAATCAAGTATTTAATACAGTCGTGTAATAATAATTAACAATTTTTGGACCATCAACCCACAACAACTCTGGTCCACCACGTTTCTGCGTAATAAGACTTTAATTTAACAAAATATTCTTGTTGACTTAAGGGAGCAACTCTGAAAAAAAACTATCAGTCAAAGCTGGTGTTCTCTGTAATCGATAAAAGCAATAATATTTGAAATTGGCGCCATAGCTGTGGAGAACGTTGGACAAACAGCTCGTGGTTTCGCCCATTCTACATTCCTACAACACCCAGCGTGCATTGCGCCCCTCCCTCTGAAAGGAACGGCCCAGCGAGAGACGCTGGAGTGAAATACTACCGTTTCTCTGCAGGCAGAGCGGTAAAGAATCTGATACACGACAAGAATATACCGGCAGATCGTCTGAAAAATCTTCAGGTCTGCATTTAACATTTCAAACCTGACGATTTTCAACAAGACATGACATCAGAGGCGGGCGTCCTAGATTGAGGAAGTGTAGTTGTTGTTGCGAGCTCCCTGGCCTACACAAGATGACAGGTTTTAGGTAGCCTGGTGGAGGTTTTCCAGGGCCCATTGGAGAAGCGGATAGCGTCCTCCAAAGGCAGAGAGCAAAACTGCATTTTTTTCAACTATAATGGCATTAGCTCCCCATAATAGCATGATAGGACTGAGGTTGAAAATCGGGTAACTGGCCCTTTAAGGGAGCCTTTGCATGAATTTCCAAATGTTTTTATTATTATTATTCTAACACAGTGTGAAGGATCCTTATGCATCCATACAAAAGACTTAGAGTCAGGACACAAGTCAATAAAGTCAGGATTGTGATATGCACAACATTATCGTGCAATACTACATGTGAAACCCTGTTACATTTTTTGTTTTATTTTCAAGCCACAGCACATTTTTGACCACTTTATTTGGCACAAATATTGAATGTTTCAGTAAATTATAAAAGTAGTTGAATGATAAGTTAAACGTACCTGACAGCTTTAAAATGTCCAACACAACTGAATTGGTGAGCTTGTTAAGCAGACTGGATCCTGCAGCTTTGGGCTGAATGGCAGCAATGTCACCTGACCGACCAATGCCATGGATCAACCTACATGAAACAGCTGAACGTCACAACAGGAAACATTGAAGTCGTCATGATTTGTGTGCTTATTTAGTTTTGGGGTTTATTTTGTATGTAAAGCGAAAAAAGGACATTGAGGTTGATCATTTTCTGGGTCAAACTACTGTTTCCAAGGGCAACATTTAAAGAGCTTTTACAACCAAATACAACTTATAGTACTCCATTCAAACATTTTAAAGTTATTGTCAAACCTGTAATGTCGCCTCGCTACAAGGCTGGACGCCACTCTGCCTTCCCTCTCTCCTACACCACAGTTTCCAAGGAAGTTATTGCTGTCCATCACAGCCAGCTCATTCAGGAAGAGCTCTATTGTGCTCTCACTCCACCCCTCCTCCGGACACTTCCCCTGCAACATATACAACATTAAAAAATGGATCAATCTGCAGTGAGCTTGTTGCGAAAAATAAAGGCAGTTTTAGACGTTACCTGCTCCAGTAAGTGTCTGATGAGCTGCTCATGGCTTCTTCGCGCCTGGCTGCCTTGTCGGATGTAGGAGGATGAGACGATCTTCTCACTCAGGCTAAAGTTTTCACCGTTCATCTCTGTCAAAGTAACATGTTAGCATTAGCTGAAACTCAGGTATATATGGTAATATTTCAAAAATATCGTCCTTGTTAATGTGTTGTTTGAAGAGTAGCCTGAAACTTTAGAGGGTAAGTAGGCTATTTATAAAAATAACAGACTTAAGATCCCTTCACAGGAGGCATCAAGCATATAGGGGTTTAGTTTAATTTGTCAGCAGTCTATTTATTAGGGTTAAAAGACCCCCTCTAATGAAAATCAAGTGTTTAACCTTGTAAACATCTCCATGTGGTGTTTTTCATGTGCTACAACATCAGCAGTCATCTCCATGGCTGGGCCTGTCTGCTTTTAATCTGCAGTGTACCAAGGACAGGCTGAACGACACGTTTTCAGATTGGCAGGTTTGAGACGTCACAAACCTAAGGAGCCAATCCTGTTAATGGATGGGGTTACGCTATGCATATCATTATGTGTAACCTAACCACTTCAGCAGCGCGAGCGAGCAGCATTTCAAGCTTGCTAAAGTTTAACAAGTTGCCACTTAATGGGGGGGCGATCGGGCGGCAGTTGGATATATGCATAGTGGGCGGGGACTATGCAAATTGTGGAATTTTTAATGAGGGAGAAGGAGGAGATGCCTTCGGAGGATTTTTACAAGGTCATTAAACGCATTTTGCAGAAAAAAAACTGACACAATGTATTATTTCAAGCAGAGCATTTTATATGTCTTAAAACATGACTGGAATTGGTCAAAAAAAATTATATTTTAAAAATAGCAACTATTTCAAAATTAATTGTTACTGTGGGACAAGTCAGAATTTGAGCGGGAATGCTAATTTTTGCATTTTATATTCACTGAACAAATATAGGATTTATGATGATGCTTTGATTTTGGCATTTACGTCCCTTTTTGGGGGAACTACTGAAGCACCAAAAAGTTTTTTGGGTTTTTTTTTGCGCCTGGCCATATTAAGATTTGGATTATACTTTAGTTAATTGCTCAGCCCCAATTAAATTAAACTTGCTGTACAGTGTATGGAACCCTCTATGGCACGATATTGCCTCTGGACACAACCAATTGAATTTGTCACATGACTCTCAGGAGGCCATGCTGAATCCCTTTCTTGCAGACTTTCTCGCAAGGATCAGCTCAGCCATTTCTCGACACAAAATAACGTCTTTTCCTGTAATGTATTTTATTTGCTAATTAAGTAATGAAACGTATTAAAATGCAAATGTTTCCTTGAGGCATCCCCGTACCATTATAGATTCACCATGACATTTTGGTTTTGTTTATTTATACTGTTCAAAAGCATTCCAATCATCATAATTTTTTTTTAATCTCAACAATGTAATGCTTAGACTCTTTGACACATTCATTCCAACAGGTTATTCCACACTAGTACAATGTTGCCTGCACATTTTAAATGGCATGCATTGTAACCTGTTGAGGCTATTGAGTATTTTCCATGCGTTTCTAATAAAGTTTGGTCAAATTTGAAACAATAACTAATTTATTTCATTACTTACCATGATGGTACAGTGTTGCCTCAAGGCAACTCACCCCAAAAAGTACCCCCTAAAAAATGATTTCTTGAAAAATGTATTTCTAACTTTTTTAATAAAGTTTATCTGATCTATTTTATGACAAAAAACACAATCCAAAAATTCCCCATCTGGCATCATAATGCGTAGCATTGAGGGTAAAAAGATTTCATACTTAAGTTTCAGAAATAATCTGACTTGTTACAGAAACACAGGAGCAGGGGTATTCATCTTCTCTTAACAAAAACATGTTTCGTTAAATCCATTGCGAGTCGTTGTCAATACTACTATGATACCTGGGCCATGACACTGTAAAATACATGTTTAATCTCACTTAAACCTTGATAAATACACGTATACAAGTTAAGTTTCTGTCTGCTGTGATAACTTTGGTTTGACAGCAAAGCCTCAAAGACAACATATCAACCAGGAAACGTTGTGTTGTGCCAGTCCAGGATCGACTCCATACTAACAACAAAAGTTGTTACCTTAAGTTATTTACCTTGGCAGGAGGGCTGCTAGCAGCTCTGCTAAGCTATGCTAATACGCGAAGAGCGAGACATACACCTCCAACAAGGTCGCTTTAGGAGATGACAGTTATTATATCTTCTTACCTTGCAGCTTTTCTGAGAGCCTCGGCGTGCTTCAATCCGTCAAACCGCGTCCAAGTTATACACGGGCATGAAAACAGTCAGGAAGTAAAGGCAGCATGGATGCAGATTCACTGAACACGCTACGTCACGAGGTCACATGACGCATGAGAATTGGTCATGTGACCAGGACTGTCAGTTTATAATTCACCGTTTAAGTCACACTTTAACCGTGAAAAGTAAGATTTTTACCGATTTATTTGTAATTAAATTAGATTTTTTTAGAATATAAACTGCTGCAACAATAAATAAACCTTCGATTGAACATAAATTTAAAATTGCTGAGCCAATATCCAATTTTTCAAAATGTTGCCAGATACCAATGGCAGAAATGAATGAATGAATGTGATAGAACTTGTGTATTTTAAAGTACCTAGTGTTATTTTGAAAGGGACTACAGGTAACTGTATACTTAATAATTAGCTTATGTTATATTATGTTATGTTTTATTAATGATTTAAAGCTACAATAAATAAACACACAATTGACATTTAATTGGACATACTTATTATTGACGTTTTTAGAAATAAATCCCTAAACATACCTTTTATTTAGTTTTTGATCAAATTTCTGAGCAAAATTTTTTTGCAATATTTTTTTTTGTAATATTAGTTCAACCATAGAATGGCTGGTAGCACTGTGACCAAAGAATTGCACTTCCATAGTGTAGCTTTAAATTGCCAAACATAGAGATGGATGTTTGTTAATCAGGGGGAAAAAATCAGTGTAGACAAAAATTTTAATACATTCAAAATTTAACATACATAAACAAATAAACTAATTATCATCGAATAAATGTTACAAATGTATTCATGTGTGTGCAAAATGTAAAATGACTGAACAGCTGGGTACGTTAATAAAGGTGCCTTTTATTTTAAAAATGTATCCCATGTTTCAAAAAATTTTTTCAAACAAACAAGTTTCTGAAGCTGTGAGATAAAATTGAGTGAAGAAAAAGTAGCCTACAACATCTTTCTTTTACATGTAATGGAGTAGCCTACAAAGTGCAAGAACCTGGTACAATACTACTAATGTACACTATAGTGTAACAACATTGCTATATCATGATATTTTACATGTAAGCCATATGCAAAAAATGAAAAGATGAAATTAGAGTTGCATTCACTAAATTGCATTGCATCAGGAAATAGCAATAGAGTCATGAATAACAATACCTTCTTTTGATAGACAATTAATTTACTAAAAAAAAAATTACTAACAGCATCATAACCAACATAAGACCCATCTCTAAATTGAATCACTTTCACAATTCTGAAAACTTCACGGGGAAAAAAAGCATGCTCACATACAAAGTTAAAAAAAATGCATGTTTGGGCTGCTAGCTTCTAGCTTGTAACCCACATTGAAAATTAAATTACAAAATTTGTTATCGCCGATAGAAAATATTGCTGATGCTTTTGACACTTTTCCCATAAACAGATATTCAAACATTTAACAATAACAAAATTAAACCAAAATACAATATAGCACAAGATACTAGACTCGGTATAAACAGGTGCAGCTATATCCATGGAGAACGTGAAAGAAACGTCCTGTTGTTTTTTTAGCTGCAAAGGGGAGAGAAAGATGGCAATTTGATGGCATAGCAGGGCTTTAAACTCAACAGCTATGCCAACATCTTGCCTTCCTTCCTGGACCCATGTTCAAATAGGTGGTAATAGGAGTGCTGGGATGCAAAATACACATGTAAAATATATAACAAAGAGCCTAGCTGATTGTACTGAAAGCATGCTAAAACGTGAAGTGGCTGAAACAGACCTACGTGACTCCAACAGGACAGTGCCTAATTGGGTATTATTAAAGTTTTAAATAATGACAGAAATATACGCATTAGACTATCAAAATAAAAGCCTATTCGGCTTATATGGTCCTACAATCGTAGTTTTATGTCAACAACACAGCAGCAAACACTCTTAAAACTTAAATTAGGCCAAAAGGAAACTTAAAGACTCAAAGATAGTTGACCTAACGCAAGAGAAATAATGTCATTTAGTGGATGTAAAGGCCTGTTCCCTGTTGCTTCATCCTCGCGCCTACCTGTTGAGGTGTGTGGAGCAGCGATTCCATATTCAGCTCTGCCCCGGTCGTTGTCCAAGATCCATGTGTCTGTGTATCAGGCGTCAGCAGAATAAAAGTAGGCTGAGGGTGGAAGTCTGCCTTCCGCCGCCCACTCCCGTGGCAGCCAGTGTCAGCGGATGAATATCGCAGTTTACAGTGTTGTAGGTGTGTTCAGGGTTGGGCATCTTTTGGGCGCTGACGAGGAATCCCACTGGCCTAATTAAGGCAGGGACGCTCTTTCAAGCAGAAAAAGTGATCCGTGAAGAAATCGGTCCAAACCTGTCAGGACTGATGAATTTCAAAAGAAATCTTCAGTGTAAAAAAACAACAACTAATGTTTCAAAATTGTAAAAGGAACTGCGTATCAATATCTATAACGTTATACAAGGTACTATCATACAACTTTTGGATATCAGTATAATTATATATAAGAATTAGGAGCCATTTTCAAATTTCCTACACATATTGTCTGAAAAGTTGTCTGTTTTTTTTCACTTATACTGAAATACTGAATGGGGGATGTCCAGAAAGCCAAGGTGGTCCCAGTTTACCAGAATCTCTGACTTGCTGATCCACACACAAAAATAAACCATGACTGAAGGATTTTGTTCATTAATGAATCACACAGAATGATTCAAAAGCTGTCTAGACGAGGAAATGGAGGCTATCCAGTGCAGGAAACATTGTTTCATGTGAGAAATCTTCATGACCTTTAATTATAATGTCTTCAATGCAATATGGGCGTAAACGTGCCACTCATACTCAAGTATTTTATACTTTTTTTGTTTCTCTTACTCTGTTGTACATAGGCCTACCTGATTCATGGTGGGGAACAGTCAACAGCCAGAAGAGAGGTGGAAGTATCTAAATTAAATTTTAAGTAAAGTTTAAATTGTACACAAACACACACACACACACAAAATATGATCAGGCTACATTTACAGTAAAGCTAGTTCTCAATCTTTTTGGCTTGCGACCCTTTTAAAAGCAGTCACGGCCCTCGCATGTTTAAGATGTCTATGACTCGTTAGCCGATCTACTACAGAGACATTTCCCCTTTCACTTTTTCTGTGGTTGAATTCAAATCACAATTTGGTGATGGTGATTGGGTCAAAGAGGTCAAACAGTGTATCAATAATTTCACCAAAAAGGGCAAAAATTGGAGAAAAAACAGAACTTGTGTAGCAGAAGTTGCCATGCTAATCTTCTAACACTCACAGGAGCCATTTTTCTGCTGGATGTGTACTTTTATTTTGGAAATCTAAGCACATTTTTCTGTTAAAAGACAGATTTTGGATGAAGTGGTTTTACTTGTTATTCCACAGCTCCAATTTTAAATCATCCTAGGTAATTGTTAGGTCAACATTAATTACCCTGTGAAAGGATATTAAGCGCATGAGTCTAAGCCGATGAAGGCATTATTGTCTTTTCTCAAACAATTTGACAATCCTACAACGTTGACTTTAGCACCTTTGGCAGGGATGACTCACTTCCTAAGGTGTCGACACTGACCACACCTGTTGACTCCCACAGAGCAAATACGTTAAAGCAAAAAAGACAATTACAGGACCTGACAGGGTTAACATTTCCATTACGTACAGTATCATTTGTTTATTATGGTAACCACACTGTAAATAGAAGTTGTAGGTTGTAATCACTGCGAAGAATTTCAATTTGGCATTTATTCAAGCAGGTAAAACCATTTACGTAAAGACTCACCTTCCTAAGAAGAGTTAAGGAGAATGCACCCTTAAGTTATCATTCAAAGGAAAAAGAAAATAGAAAGTGGTATTAAAGAATTAAAAAGGGAATCTTATTGTAAAGGCAGAAATAACTTTAAATGAGGTAACATTGTGACGGAATCACCAAACAAAATACACATACTGTAAATACACAGCAGTCAGGCGCCTGTGACTTTGCTGCAGGGCAAATGCTAAGGTGTGTCTGCGTACATAAATCAGGGAGTCACACTTGTAAACATGTGAACTACTAATTGTATTCCTACTCTTTTGTTGATTTGATAAATAAAATAATGTATTTTATTCCTAGAAACATCCGATTGTGTTGACTCTTTATTTCTAATATTTATTTTGGGAAATGTTTAGAATGAAACAGATGCATGCTACTGCATTTTTAAGCTAGTTCGCACTGCCTGTTCCTACACGGACCTGGACACAATAAAAAATGGCGAAAAAACACACAACCCATGATGGAAATACACCCAAGATTGTACTAAACATAAAATCTTAAAGACAATACTCACAAAACACACAAGAAAACTCATTGAGGCCTCATGGAACCAGATCAATCACCACTATGCCCTTTTAAAAGTTAAAGCTGTCTCAAATAGGGTTCGACATTAACATATTTATGGCCCATTTGAGTAATTTGGGTAACAATTTCTATGATGGCCTCAAAACTGAAAAAAAAAACAGGCCAAAATAGGACTTATTTACTTTATAAATGTTATGGGCTTCACACTACACCTGCTAAAATATGTTTCGATTCACCAGAGAAGCCCAATAATGCCCTGGAAACTTAACAGTTTGGCTATGACTCACACATGAGCAAACCAATTCTCTTTTTTTTCTTAATTTGGTGTAATTCTCTTTCTAATTCAGCTCAAAATGACATGCCACATGTATATTTGTATGTAGTTAACAACAGGCATATACTTTTCATTAAGTCACCTTCGACACAATTTAATTTAAGGTGAGACTGTGTTACTTTTGTAAACTGTGAAACAGGGAACTGTGAGCATAAATAGAAACATTGTATAATGATAATGCTAAAACAAAGTAGCCAGCAGAGAGGAATAATAAAGTTTGACAAGTAAGCTACAAAGAAACGTCTACCTTAAGTTTTCTAACATTAGCTAACATGAGTGGAGAGGATAAAACAGTTAGCCAAGTAAGTCAAGAATCTCATCTACAGAACTAACACAAGCTAACATTAGCAGAGAAGAATTAAAAAGTTAGCAAACTAAGTCAGGAATGTTGGTTAGACAGAAACATCTAGGCCTATCTGTTAGCCAACATTAGCAGAGAGGAATAAAAAATTTAGCAAACTAAGTCAAGAATGCTGAACTAGCTCGGTTAAATAACAGTAGCTAACATTAGCAAAGAGGAATCTATATGTTATGAAACTATGTCAGGAATGTTGGGTACAAGGAAACATCCATCTAAAGTTTGCTTACATCAGCCAACATTAGCAGAGAGGAATTAAAAAGTTAATTAACTAATTCAGGAATGCTAGTGACACAGAAATATCTATGCTTGCTAGCATACACTAATATTAGCTAAAATGAATAAAAAAGTTAGTAAACTGAGTCAAGAATGTTTGTTACACAGAATCTAGCTAAAGTTAGCTAATATTAGCCACCATAAGCTATGCAAGAAGAGCTGTAGCAACAAAACTTCTAAGTTTGCTAAATTTAGCAAAGTTGTGTGAATTATAGCTGAAGATGGTAGCTTAACTTGCATTCCTTTATGTAACTATTGAAAAGTTAACCAATGGACCAAAAATATAGCTTTTTATTTCACAATTGACATTCATTTAGTGGTTTTTTGGTCTTTATGGTTGAATGTTTATATTTGAGTAACTAGCTAGCTGTTAAGATTCATTACTGACTTTTTGTGAATTTTAAGACAGCTGGATTCACTTTCTCCTTATTTGGTGTGATTTCACTCTCCATTTAAAATGTACAATGACATATCAGTGCATTTCAACTTGAAAAGCTATTATCGTCCATCATTTTCTCTGTGTTGCAAACCAAAACCCTCTCGCAGACGGTTCTCAAGGTGAATCACAGAGAGCCACATGTGCAGCAGTTACAAATCAGATCAACACAGACCCTCTTGTGAGTCATCGTATGGTCTCAAGTCTGCTGAGGCCCTTTTTTTAAGTAGTCATGAAAATAGCTCCCCACAAGAATCCCCAAAAAACAGCAAAACAGGGCCATTTTGGCGATGACTCGACTGTGTCTGAGATATTTTGAAACTATTCTCTCACTCTGCAGCCAAAAACTCTGCCTAGGACAAGCTTCCCTGCCGCCACGCTCATAACAGGATTGAGTGAGTGTGCAGGATTTGGCCCGGAGCTTCCTCTGAGACAGTTTTTTTTTTTGCTGAGTCAAATGAAAGCACACGCTGAACAGCGAGCAGATGAAGTCACTGAGCAAAGTCTGGCTGATAGTGAGCTGACTTGCTGAACGAGCCGCCCTTGGTGCTGCTAACCTTGCCCTCAGAACCATGTGGAGTTTATTAACTGCTGGTGAATGACTTAGAAAGTGAGTCGGCCTGTCGTAAAATGTTTGCTGGAAGAGGGAAAATCCCCTCAGACTCTGCCAACACTGCCACTGACTCACAGATTTAGCTAGAGATGGCTTCCACACAGATATAGTTTTATATTCTTATCCATTTGTGGCAGCTGTAATGTTAAAAAATGTTTTTGATATATATTCTATATTAATTTTCACATTGTAATTATACTAATTGCAAAGGGCCTCCTTTAATTACAGTGTATAAGTATATGCATGCATTAGCATGATACACTACAATTTAATGCTCTCCTGTTTGGAAAGTATTGGAAAGAGTATGAAATTATATTATTTTATTTTTTTTCCACTGTCACTGCTGGAGTTTCCAGAAAGAAAGTTATTCAAATGCTAAGACATTATAAATATAAATATTAAGCATTTAAACATTAGAATTAAAAATGTACCCGTAAATAAAATTAAAAAGAAAAACAAGCTTTTGATAACTTTTAATCATCAATGTCTTGTCAATACACTACCTGGATGAAGTCTCTAGGAGGAGTTCGTTAAAGTATCGACCCTGTAAATGGCCAAAAATCGGCAAAAATCACCCTTTTTTTGACATTCAAAGTAAAATAGCTGACTTCCTGTTGGGTTTGAGGTATCGGTGCCAGAGGCTTTTATGTGCGTCTTGACCCCATATATATACCTACGAAATTCCATAGATCTAGGTGAAAGTAAGCTCTATGGGGAGGCCTTTTTGAAATTTTCTAGGGGGCACTACGGAGCCATTTTGGTGATCTCATGGCAGAGGCCCATAAAATATCAAATTTTTCACCAGACCTGACGCATGTGCAAAGTTTGATTAGTCTCCGAGAACATTTAAGCCTCGAAAAATGCAATTTAAAAGGACAAAGAAAGAAAAAGAATAATAATTTAAAAAAAAATAATAATAATTCCTTCTGATACAATAGGGTCCTCGGGCCCTAATGAGACTTGTGTCATGTCCAAAACTCAAAGACTGAATCAGGCACTTGTACCACACCAACAGTATTGCTAATACGTACTTACTGAGCATTTTACACTATTCATCCACTAACACCAAAATTACTGATACAAAAAGTATAAGAATCTGAATTAAATAGTAACTATAATTACAAAAAGCCACACAGAGGACTGAACAATTTAATCGAATAAATAATAAAGTAAACCAAAATCCAAGTTTGAATCATTTAAGGAAATAGAGTCACCTAGAAACCCACAAAGTTTAACAGGGCAGACTTAGGAAAACAGGGTTGTAAATTAGACATAAAGTAGATGAGATTTGGTGTAGAAATTGATAGATAATATGCACAAAGATAAGATCACACTCATTGCAAACTTCAGCAGTATTAGTACGAGCAGAACTCATCTTTGAAGGATCACACACTTAATGCTTAATATAAATCAATTTAGTAGCACAAATCTCAGCAGTTGTTACTTCAGTCTTTAGCTTTTCAAAAGTAATCCAATAATTAAAATGATTGTTTGGTTATTTCTTCCTTATTTTAAGATGTAAATCCTCTCTTGACGGTAAGTTTTGATGTCTCATTTAAGAGTTGCTTGTGTAATTGCAGTGAGAGTCAACGTCTGCGGAAAGACATGATTCATGACAACGTGCATGCTTCAATTAAAGGAAACACAAAATCCTTGTCTTTCATTTTTTGACACTAGATTTAAAATATTTTTCCTTGTTTTCATTCCTATATATGGAATATATATCCCATCTTTGCAGCTTTAGTTTACTTATGTTTTTTACTGTTTACCTGCTACCCAAAAATTGAGAGTAACCGCACTTCCCTTTCAACACTCATGAAACACAATTAATGACTTTCTGCAAAGCAAAAGATCTTTTAGACTTACCGTATTATCGTGTGTTCCAAAACCAAAGTCCATAAAAGCATAGAAAGCAACCAGAATTTAAAATTGTTACACCAAATGACATTTAAAATGTAAAACTTTTGTCCATTAATACCACAGTGTTTTAGAGACGGACTAAAAAACTCCTCTCCACGGAAATACTGATGATTTATCTTGACTGTAAACTGCTACAGTGTACATTATCAGTGAAAATTACCCCAGTGATGACTCGACTTGACTCACTGAAGCTGTTGACATGTTCAGGGTCAGATTCCAGCGAAAGGTACAAGGATGCAGTCATTGACTTTTACAGGAAAACTGAGGGAATTTCTAGAAGAACGAAAACACACTTCTGAAGAAAGATCAGAGATGCTGATGGTTAGATCTTAGCCTTAAAGAAGGAAATGAGGAATTATCTTTATCAAATAAGCAGGAAAGCACTGGGGATTTCTGGGTCTGCCCAACACCTATCTATCATATTATTAAAAAAAAAAGAGTAGGCAGAGTGTGACATTTAAAGACCAACTGCCGAAACCAACATGTACATAGGTGTGACTCGTTGTGTCTATTTGTGTCACGGTGTTCGAAATATGAGAGAATAATTATAGACTTCTTTGGAAAGATATGATACACAATTCCAAATAAGTGAAGTAACTCTGAAGGAAAATGATCAAAGTGATGATTGCAACATTATTGTTCCTTATCACATTTCAGCATCAGGGTTTGATCACAAGAGGGCGCCCTAATCCACAACTAGTCTTTTTACGTTCAGATAGACGACATGAGAAGAAAAGCTAATTACTGTACTTGTGTAAGGATAAAACACAACCTTTTTCTTCTATTCCACAATCCTGACGGCACTTTAACATCCTCATTGAGAGAGCTCCATTACAAAACTAAAGCTAAAGCTTATGTTTTAAAAATTGCAGCTGAAATGGGAACAAAAACATTGGAGAAAAAAAACCCTCAAACAATAAGAGTTATTAATTTAATTCCTGTGGAGTTTGGACAAACTAACTAAAGGGTTGTGTAAGCTAGGTGTGCATACTAAGACCCTAGCATTAGCATGTCTTAGCACAGACTACACTACCTTTTCTGCTTTAAAAAGATGCTCAAACTGAGTTTATGTATGTGTAGGTTTATGTGCTGTAGAAACAAATTAAAGTAAGCATATTTGTAGTTTTGGAACAATAACATTAATTGCTGCAGAACATGAAAAGTGGTACTTAATCAACAATCCTTTTCAAGCAAGTATTATACTGTAAGCATATATATATATATATATATATATGGGGGGGTTTTTTAGCAGTAAGCGACCATATTCGGAGGAGTGGGCAATGTTAGTAAACACTAATGAAGTATCCCAAATCTTTAACTTATTCACTACTACCTACTCACTAAATAGTGTGTTCTTTGTAGTTCACTACTTTTCACAATGCATTGTGGGATACTTTAGTCCGATGTATGGTAAATAATAAGTCACGCCAACCATTCAGACTGCAATACAAAATGCTTTATACAGCTAATGCTAGTGTTAGCTTGCTTAGCAAGGTGCATTTGTAAACTATGGTAAGAGTGATATTAATGTTGGCTAGCAAAGAACTTGTTTTACATAAAATGTAGGTTTACTTACTGATAAAAAATAGCTGACTTCTTAGTGTCTATAAGTTTTTTTAAGTGGTCACAACTTGTCATATGCGAGGTACCCAAGCCCTAAACATGCACTTCTTTGTACACTGCTATATAACTCTTAATTTAATCATTATTTACTAAATTATTATAATACTGTATTGACGACTTGAAATGAGCGATTAAGACAATTACCCCTTTAGAAAAATGTTTGCCGAGGTAATAAATCACGTGAGAAGTTGGGCAACTTTCTCACAGACTTTCGTACAATCTGACTCGTCTGCAAAAACAAGCGAACACATAGTTGCATATTTGAATTATCATCTTTATTTGTTTTATTATATACTTTGTGTTTTTACATAAAGAGACATTTCTTTTACACATATAGATTATATGGTTAATTTGTATCTGTATATATGTACACCTTAAATAAATCTTACACTAACACCAAGAAAATAAAACATTTACAGTGCAAGAATGTTCATTAGTGGCCAACTTTCACAGTTGCTTACCCTGGTAAACCTCAATCAATTCCAAGCTCACATGTTTAACTAGTTTGCCTTTTTGTCTTTTGTTTGTCCTCTTGCCATTAAAGGGAACTTTGGAGAAAGTAAGAAAATTGTCTCGATAGGAATGGTATGGAATGGAAGTGTAAAGGTTCAGTATGCACATATGATAGTAGCTATTTGTTGAAGGTCTACCAAACTTAACAAAATTACCTCTTGACCTGTTAAAGCCAAGTGGTTTTCTTTGCCTGCAAATAACCCTTGTAAAAACCACAACCTGTATTTTTTTACATTGTTAACAAACAACATAAAATGTTGTAAGTAGAGAGCTTTGGTGATGCTGGTGAACTAATACCTTTGGAAAGACCCCAGCTAGTTAGTTTCCTGTTGTTCTACGAAGCTAACTGGGTTGTTGCTTTAATGTCATATTTACCGCACTGACACAAAAGAAGTGTCCATCTTCTCTTCTTAATCTCTAGTTCAGCAAAAATGTGCATTTGACAAAATGTTCCCCTTCTTTCAATAAGAGGGGCGTGTATAAACTTGAGGCGAGGTGTGATCAGGGGAGTGTGTGGGCGCTACAAGAGTGAGAGCGAGTTTAATGGCGAATGTGCACAGGAGAATTTCACAAAGAACATGAGTCATCATGGAGGCCTTAAATTAACTCTTTGAATCTGGGTTGTGGAAATATACTCCATGAAAGTACACCACCTCCACCTGTGAGTAACATAGTATTGTTGACGAAAGGATCAGAGTTTTTTTTTTTTAACCTGTACATTTGCAACATTTGTCAAATGTCAGAAAAGGTGGTGTTACCATCAGTAAGTCCTACTGTTGTTGAATTTGAGGAAGCAATTTGGTCTTTAAAGAATCAGGACAACTTTACTTACGAGATGTTGAGTAGTCTAAATATACAGTTTAATGTAAGCTAACGAGATGTTGAGTAGTCCGAAAATACAATGTAATGTAAGCTTACGAGAGGTTGAGTAGTCTGAAAATACAATGTAATGTAAGCTAACGAGAGGTTGACTAGTTAAAAATACAGTGTAATGTAAGCTAACGAAATGTTAAGGAGTCTAAAAATACAATGTAATGTAAGCTGATGAGATGTTGAGTAGTCTAAAAATACAGTGTAACATAAGCTAAGGAAATGTTGAGGAGTCTAAAAATACATTGTAACGTATGCTAACGTGATGTTGAGTATCTGAAAATAAAGTGTAACGTATGCTAACGTGATGTTGAGTAGTCTGAAAATAAAGTGTAACGTATGCTAACGTGATGTTGAGTAGTCTGAAAATACAGTGTAATGTAAGCTAACGAAATGTTATGTAGTCTAAATAAATGCCCGTGTTTTTTTGCTCAATAATACTATGATACTTAGGGCCACCAAGCATAATTCTGACCTTTTCCATCCACTATTACAAAAAAGAAATAACTTTTAGTGAATAAAATACATGTGTTGACCTTTCAGTTCTTGCAAAAAATAAAATAAAACAGGTGTTTTATATTTACAAAGTAAAACCAATGAGTTCTTGGTGTTGCCTTCTGAATAGATGCATAAAAGTGAACATATATAGTTGGTCTAAGCTCAGCTGTACAGTCAGTGGGTAACCAGCCCAAATTCCTCACATGCATTTTTCCTCACACATTCAGAGAATCTATTTACTATTATTTTACAGTTCTACTAAGCTGCTGTACAGAGGCTGTGTTGAGGTAAAGCGGGTGTTTTTCGGGCCAGCTCTAACAGGAAAGGGGCTGCGGAAAAATGGTCCCCCCACTTTTCCTTGTGGGGTTTTGGAACACGTCAGGACAGGGAGGACAGCGGGGGGACAGACGCAACGACGACACAAACAGTATATTGCTGTTAAATCTGTGATTTCCACATTCTATGTAGCTTAAAGAGAGATTGTGTTTCGGATTTATATTTCCAGTATAAAACACAGATTGGTGTATATTTTTTTTTGCAATTAGTTGCAAAATACTGGTAGTATAACCTCTATTCATGAGTATAAGGGATGGTTATTGTGTGATGACTTCAAATGCAGATTGCACACATGCACACAAAAGCACCTTTGATTAGAAAAGAAATCGCACAAGATTGATAGATATCGTTGACCATACATGTTGACATTTTCTACACTGAGACTGAGCAGTGGTTTGCATTAAGAAAACATGTTTGAAAAAGTGTACATTTTGGTATACAACTTCTTAAATGTTGATTGGTATTATTCACCTCCAAGTGTCTATTTCTACATGCAGTTGACTCCTTAAAACTACTAACCAGGAGCTTGACTAGCCGGTGAGTTGAGCCCAGTTCTACAG
The DNA here is from genome assembly GCF_022749685.1 of Semicossyphus pulcher. Classification (NCBI taxonomy): domain Eukaryota; kingdom Metazoa; phylum Chordata; class Actinopteri; order Labriformes; family Labridae; genus Semicossyphus; species Semicossyphus pulcher. The sequence continues at coordinate 8,233,063 of NW_027211695.1, forward strand.
TGAACAAAGCACTACACATTGACTAATCTAAATCAACCATGACGCTTAAACACTGTAAGTTCTTTTCAAATGTATTATTTTGACATCGACTTCATTATGGACTTCAATGAGTCTAAAGTACTCATGCCTTTTTTTCAAACCAGTGAAAGATATTCAAGGCTAGCATATATTTCGAGAGGCTAAACTTCAGTGAGGCTTTTTTTTTTCTCGTGGCTTTGTCACTCGGTGCGTGTGAAGCATGAAAAGTTCTGCACAATCAGAAGGTGTGTTCAGTGGCAAAAGAAAATAAATAGGAGCAGATTCTAGAGATGAACTAACACTGCTACAGTACTTCTACTGCTACGTCTATGTATTTCATGAAAATGAATCCCAAAAGATAAAAAAAAAAAAAGAAGAATCCTCTGAAGAGACATTCAGTGGTGAAAAAAACGACATCCGGCAGGGAAGAGGGGGAGCTTGAATTCGTCATTCAGACCGAGCACACGATGAATTTGCAAATAAGAAATAACAAAGAAGAAGTTCGTCTGCCCGGTGAGAGTGTTTCGTCCCTCGTCGCTCAGGCGCAAAGAGTCTTTTTCGCTCGATACCGTCGGATAGGAAAAACGTTTGAAGCTAAATCCTCATCCACACAGTCCGCCATTTCCTCCTTTCAAAATCCTACTCACTCTATTGGCGACAGTCTTAGTTTGTGTGTTCAAATATGCTCACAATCTCAGCTCAGCCACTGCATTTGTTATTAAGAGTTTTATACAGTGCATGTTTTTTTTCACAGGTCATCCTCCTCAACCTGCTAGGTGTAGTCTTGATTCCAGCTCATCTAGTGACTCTAATGGCATGCATAATGCTTCTATATATGGCTGGTACACCTACAACCCCCCCTCACCTGCCAATTAAATAACAATAATAAATAGAAATCCACTCAGGTTAGGCCTACGCTAAACCAGCCAAGCCAAAGTCTCGTGTCCTTGTTGGTTTAACCCCTCCCTGCCACCACCTGCTTACTGAAAACAAAGGTAGATTCTTTATGTTATTCTCTTCTCAGTCATCCCTAGTCTTCTCATATTCCTGGGGTAAAGGATCACAAGGGTCAGGTGAGAGCGATGGCGGACAAGAAGGATGGTGGTGCCGGTGGTTGTTTGTGGTAGTGACGAGGGAGAGGAAGCAGGTCCTCGCGGCGTCCTCACACGGACACCGGACAGGAGATGACCTTGTCCTCCAACATGACGCTGACCACCAGGAAGACAAAATACAGCATGAACATGATGAAGCCGAGCAGCTTGCTCATGCGCCACTTGCAGGCGGCGATGGAGATGATGACGAAGAGGAGCATGAGGAAGAGGAGCACGATGGCGCAGAAGAGGCCGTTGGAGCTGACTTGCACCGGACTCATGCCGCTGAAGAAGGACCAGAGGAGCCAGGGGAATGGGAGTCTGTGGAGACACAAACGAAGGCATCATGTAGGAGGAGACATTTCTACATACAACTCATCAGCAGCTTATTTGTTTTGCTGTTCTAGTATTACTCCTCACCTTGCTGCACAGATGTACTGTGATAAGAGAAGAAGCTGTGTGTTATAACAGCTGCATGCCCACACACGTAGCCACCATATCTACGCTCTCCCAAAGGACATAATGCAGCTTTGCAATCCAAGCACAATACGGGCTGATTTCATAGGAAACATCAGCCTACTGGTGCTGCTCAGCAATCAGTGGGTAAAATCTGATGCTGAACTATAAATGCCATGGATGTATTTGGCAGGACTACTGTTAACCCCTTGGGTTTCACACATTAAGCTAGAGGTGTACTCTGAGCTCAGTATACTGTGACATCACTGCTAGGGGTGGATACAGGTGCAACCATGTAGTGCTCCAGGAAAAAGCCAGCTGCTCTTTCTGTTACTTGGCTTTTTAATGTTAGGACTGAGGTTGAAAATCGGTGAACTGGCCCTTTAATAGAGCACTAGATCAGTGGTTTTCAAAGTGGGGGCCGCCAGGGGGCGCTAGGGGGGCCTCAGAAAATAGGAGGAAAAAAAAAAAAAAAAATGCAAAAAAAAAAAAAAATAAGTTTTTTTTTTTAATAACCATTCGTCCTGAACCTAACAACACGTTAACTGCCTTAATCTCGGATTCTCAAATTCAGCAATACAGAAAAATGGCCATGATTGCCCGAAATGCGTCCTCTGTCTGGAGACCCTCTCAAACGAGTGTTCAAAGCCTTCGAAACTTCAGCATCACTTGATGCAAAAACATCCGGCAGAGGCCGATAAAACAGTAGACTTCTTCAGACTTTAAGAAAAGCATTTGGTCAGGCAATCTGCTGCATTCACACAGCAAGCTACCGTGCCAAGCGGGCCCTGAAGGCATCATTTTTAGCCTCATACCACATTGCTCGTGCTAAAAACACAGTTGGAGAGGATTTGATTCTACCAGCTACCAAAGACATTGTCCGAGAATTGCTTGGTGAGGATGCTGCCAAAAAAATCGACACTGTCCCTCTCTCTGTTGTCTGTGGGTTTGGGGGTCCCCAGCCAGATGCTAATGCTGTTTGGGGGGCCTTGGCATGAAAAAGTTTGGGAACCCCTGCACTAGATGACAATAAGTTTATTAAACACTACAGATATTGTATCTGCGCTCACACCTCCCACCCAATGCAACAACGCGATATCGCCGGAAACCAAAGTGATCACAACATTAAGATATTTGGCAACTGGAAGAATGCCGCAGTGATGACTTGGAGCGCTGTCACAGCCCCATGTTGTGACGCAATTTGTTTCATTTCCACGGAATGTCCACACCCTGCAAGCTCACAAAAAGGCATTCATGGGTATGGCGGGGTGTTGTGGGTGTAATTGATAGGACGCACATCCACATTATTGCGCCATCAGAGAATGAAGTAGTGTGCGTCAACAGCACATGAAAGCTGAGCCATTTTTCCTTATCAATATCAATTAGATTAAGTACTTCAATTACCAGCATGATAAATAATCATGATCAAATAAACTATCAGCATGGGAAGAGGCTACTGCACAAGTGAGCATGTGTTTTCAACATAATAATTTGGTTAAAATAACACATTTTGATTGATGCATTTCCCTTACAACAGTAAATTATGATGATGTTAATTGCTGATCTGCGACTGTGAACGCTCCTTTGTATTTAGTTTGTTAAAAAATGTGTCCGATCTGAATCAAGCTTTCCACGTAACTAGCCAATCCCAGCGACTCTGTACAAACTAGCGTCATCTTGCTTCTACATGACTTGTGTCAGCAGCGTGCACACAGAGGTTGTGTCAGTCAGGTGCTATGGCAACTAGCAGTACATTTCCTGTACCTCCTTTAGCAGACATATACTGCTAAAGAAGCAAAAAGAAGGAGGAGAAAAAAGCTACAAAGAGAGCTCTGAATAAAAAGAGGGATCAGACGAGGGGCTGAAGAGCGATGCAGAGGATGCCTTGTTCCTTCTTGACAGGTAACGGTAGCTCTAATGGTAGCACTAAGCTAACACCTAGAGTTAAAAGGTGGCCCACACCAAGAATCATAACTATTCTGATAACTTTAGTAGTATTTAAACATTTGGCCAACAGTAAAGTGTACTTTTGGGAATAAACAGCATCTCTCCTCTCTCTCTCTCCTTGCCCCGCTGCTGCAGAGAGACTCACCACGCAACGGCTGCACGGCACACACCAGTTGCAGAATGCAGGTATGCGCATGTTTGGTGAAGCGGAGTAATACAGAGAGGAGGAATTTTCATGTAACAGAAATAATGACACAATGTATGACCAGATTCTATGATTAGGCCGACTGATTTCACTGTCCTTTTATGCCCATTATCACTGAGAGAGTTGCTTATTTGGATCAACCAATCACAGCTTCTGAAAGAATGCGTCATACCTAGCAAAGGGGTCAACCACGCCTCCTCACTTATATAAAAGTTTCTGTCCCTTCCTTGCTCGGAGTTGCTCTGAGAGTGTTCCTAAATCGCTCCTAAGCTAGGACTCGTGTTTAAGTTGAGTGAGGAGCTTTCAGAGTGTTTGATAATACGGGCCCTGGCTCTCTGCTGGCAGACTTTGGCAAGAGGCATTGCCGCAGTTTGGTTAATAACCAGACATCTTTTAGTGCCTGTTATAATTTCGGACCAGTTAAACTTTCCTGATCATCTTTTTTGTTCCCAATTTATATAATAAAAAACTTATGTTGCATGTTTGAGCGGTGTTGTCCGTGTTCTCAGAATAGGCCTGAGCATAAACCCAGTAAGCAGTAATGCTCTGTGTCAGAACCCAAATATAACAAATCCATACATAAAGAAATGATCATGCTCAGGTGGCGTACCCGACAGTGATGTCGAAGATGTTGGAGCCGACCGAGCTGGATACAGCCATATCCCCCAGACCCTTGCGTGCCACGATAACACTGGTGATGAGGTCAGGGATGGAGGTTCCAGCTGCTAATATAGTCAGGCCCATAATCTCCTCTGTAATCCCGATGGTCTCTCCAACCTGCAAAAAAAAGGAAAAAAAAAAAAGGAAACTAAGCTGAGGGGTAAATAAAAAACGTAATCTTTTGTTCCGGCTATTTTTAATTTCCTTGTGATGCTTGGGAGGCGATGGAGGTGACAAAACTCCAGCTCTGAAAGTCTCTTTGTTTTGCAAAACAGCTGTAATTATTTATGAGGGGGCAGATTATAGAATATGGAAATGGAGACAAAAGACTTCATCTTGCCTTTGTTGTTTTTTGACAGGGATTTATGCCTATCTTAGGATTTTATAAAGTTCACATGACAACCTTTTTTTTTTTTGCAGAGTCACGTAACAGGAAGTGATTAAATCTTTGCGTACCTGGTGAGCCCACCACACCATTAGGTAGGAGAAGCCTGCGATCCAGGCGATGGCACCCAGGAAGGTGATGGGGAAGAACTTCTTCGCAGACTGAGTGAAGACGAGGAGAGAATAGTGGATTTAGAGACACAAATAAAAACTGTGTCCAAGTGATGAAAGTCGTGTTTTTGAGAGCTCCGTGTTACACACTTGTTTCCTGACGTCAGGCAGCGTCAGCCACAGGGGGAGGACGATGGGGATGATCAAGAGGTAGGTGAGGCGCTTGCGGTTGGACTCGGGCCAGGACAGGCTCAGAGGCTGGTCCTCCTCCTCCTCATCCTCGGCCTGAGGAAACAGAGCGGAGATAAAGGAGATAAAGGTTACAAAAATCCCCTTTTTCTCATGTTTATGTGTCCACATACAACAATGCAGTGTAATCACTTGACCATCTGGGAGTAAACCTCAGGTAAATATGCGTTGAGTCATGCTTTTTGCTTGTTCGTAAAGGGGGAAAAAGTCAGAGTGCCTCCTTCAGCGTGATAACTTGTCTCATTGGGATACACCTCTCCATAGCAACTACCCAGAGAGGCAGGAGGCACTCTTGCAGCACAAGCACTTCGGGAAGGAACAGACAGCACCGAGGTCTGCGGAAAGCGATGGCAGGACCTGGACGTGCACGTGCCTTTGCTCCGCCGTGACCTTAAGACAGAGGAGTCTGATGACTGTGATTTGGGAGATTGCAGTGGGGCCTGAGGGGGCTCAGCCTCTCCAGTCATCAGGGGCTCATCACTGCTGACTGCTGACGCCGGCTGCACAGAGGCAGAACCTCCCCCCCCGGGGTCTGATTGGACCTGCCACTGGAATGCCAAGCGAGCCAAAGAGCGTCACCTCGCTGCAGATCAGCATCATGCGAGCTGTCAGCGTGTGAAGATGACACATTACAAAGGCAGCTGCAAGAAAGACGCTTGTAATATCTTTTTATTTCTTGCATGAACCTGCTGCACTTTTAATTAAGCACTCTAAACTTAACGGTACAACAACAAAGCCTTCTGAGAGTGGAAAGATGTCGTGCGTCCCTTTGTTTCCAATTATACTGGATGCTATGGAGCCAAGGGGACCTGCAGGGAACAGGTCCACACATGCAGATGTGAGCAGAACACATTGATGAGGGAGAATTTGTGTCTTGCCCTTTTGAGAGCCGAGGTGTAAAAAAAACAGATTGGGAAGGAAACATACAGCCGGACAGATGTTGATAACAGATGCGGCTTTGTAAATAATAATTGTCTCCAGAAGCTTCAATCACACCAGCGAATACTGTTCAGAGAGTGAAGCAGAAATCTTGAAAGATGGCTACGGCACAAATCATGAATCATATGGAGCTTATCCTGCTGTGACAGCTACTGCTGCCTGGTAACCTTGGTAATCAGAGCTGCCAAACAAAAGGCAGCGCTTGCATCGCTTATGCTCGCCATTCTGATTTCTCCTCCTCTTCATAGCCAGATGGCTGCATTGTTGTCCGTTAAAAGGAGCTGAAACCGAAAACGTGAGGCTTTAGGAACCAAATCCACTTATTTTATTTTAATGTGAATATATGAGTGTTTTTAGGAGGATAAAAATAGCCACAGCAGTTTCTTATGTTCCAGTAGAAAGAGATGCAGTTTATTGCATTGCAGTTTGCCCTGCAGCTCTTGCACAGATTCGTTGTTCCTCGCTGAGTCCGTCACGGGTCTATTTATGTTTCCTTTAACTTGCTTTCTCTGCTAAAGTTCCCCTCAGAGCCGCTGCACCCGACTTTGAGCGAGTGGGTTTTCCAAATGCCAGACCCTTGGGGGCCCTTCCTGCCCTACGGTGCCTCAGTTGGCACCACTGCCACCTCAGAGCTTAAAGGCACTGACTTTTACCAGCCGCCACAGAGCTGCGAGGGGAGGCGTGACATTTGCTATTTTTTTTTAACTTCCCAGAGGGGAGCGTGTGTGTGCCGACACCTGGTGTGAGGCAACGCTTTCAAATTTGGTGACCATACATAACATATGATGTAAGCACAGCTGCACAAGGCACAGGTGTAATGCTTATACTGTGTATTAGAAGTGGATGCAGCAACCCATTCGCTTCTAATCTTTTTTAATCATTGTGTTCTGCATTTTGGGCGTCGCCATCTTGTTTGAAGGACTCATATTCTGACGACTGGATGGATACACATTGCTACGTTTCCAATCTTTGAATCGATTGGCTATAGTCTGATGACGATATAGCCTCTGGGGACAACGGTGAGCATGCCGGGCGTGTCCAGTTTAGCCAGCAGTTAGTGATAAACAACTTCCAGTCAAGGCCTCTTTTTCCGTGCGTGTTGCATTGTTTAAAGTCCAATCATCAAGTTGAGAAGCGACCTTGCATTCCGATCAAAAGAGAAGCGAATTTTGCCCCTCTAGATACGTCAGCAAGATCAATTTCTTGGTTAATTAAATCCCCCAGAGGAGTGCCCGTTTATCGGTTTCTGGGGAGTTGGGAAATCTTGACACAGCTTTGCACAGGTTTGCATGCAGTTTGTTTAAAAAGAGTTGAAGAAGAAGCTAAATCATTGTCAGATGTTGGGAGCTGGGACTTTTACGTCACTCGCGATCGACATTCGTCAAACTGTAAATATAAACATGGCTCCGACTCCGCGTCCACACACCTCTGTACTGAAGTACCGGCCACTGGTCCGCAAAAAGCCATAATAAAAAATTTGACTCTCTTTCTCCTCGTCCTCGTTATTATGCTGTCGAATTCGCTGGCTTCCACGGCACATCAGTTTATACATGAACCTTAAACGCTGACTTCCATGGCAACCATGTTTGCTTACGTGCGACCGCGTGCTGCGCGTAGTCTTTGTTGTTGTTCTTTTGCGCACGCGGGTCAGTTCAGGACCGTGACCAGTTCACACTGCGATCTGATATTCGCCACATTTTAAAAATTATGTGAGCATGAAGGCCTGCAGTGTTAATGAAGCTTAAGGTTAGCGAAATGTCAATCACTGGTAGCCACGCCCTAAAGCATACCCTATTTTACTTTAATACCAAATGGACATTATTCTTTGTTGAAAAGGCTTGCAACTAGTATTTGAGACCATGAACTCATTTGGAAAATGCTACGGTACTGACGTATTCCATCTGGTTTAATTTGTGCAGTCAGTAAAGTCCCCGCCCCCCGCTGGCCTGGAGGAAGGCTGCAGGTGTAAGAAACGTCACAACAAACCATAGCGCTGCGATTAAAAGGACGTGGTTCTCCTCTTCCTGAGACGTCTGACATTTTTTACACTGATGATTTACCTTTTCGGACGTAAATCTTATCAAATCTTGGCATCTGATATTTGGATTTATGGCTTTAAACTTCTCATACAATTTAGCAGAAGCAAAGAGATATTCGAATCTGATCTCACTTATCTCCACGAAAAAGCAATAACGCACACAGATCATTTCAGTTGTGATCCAGGAGTTAGGATGAGTCATAAATTCCGGTTTCCCTGTGTTTCTCAGTATGTTATCAAAGGACGTGATTACAGGAGCTTTAGGCTTTTAGAAATAATCACGTTGAGTGCTGCAAGAAGAAAATCCTGCATATATTTTTTACAGAAAGACAATTTGCTGTGCATCATACCCTGAATGTGCTCATAAGTCATCTTCAGGAGAACGCGGCTTTCTAAAATTAGCACGAGATAAATGTGCATTATGCATATGCCCTATATTATTGCTTTTATGAAACATACACCCTTTTATTTTCGTAGAAATCTTACAATATATGATCATTTCTCTCATCACAGGTCTCAAGAAAACTTCTGCAAGATACTCTGACCTTAACTTTCACCTTATTCCCCAATCTTAGTTGCCAAGGCCTCCAGGAGGGATGAAAATATTAGAATGAGGTCTCGGGTGTCGTATGAAGGTGTGAGCTGTTCCCAGCTACTTCCTGGCTGACACAGACAGGTGCACTGTGGGACGGATCTCTAAAAATAGCCGCATATGAGACTTTGGCATGCCGATAAGCGCCCACCTCTTCCAAACTCAGTGAATCACCACCTGGAAAAGGTTTCTATGTTCCTTTTAGTCTTCCGCCTTCACCTCAGAAAAGTTAAGTTCTGAGACGAGTCTAAAAATTGTCTGAAGCGGGCTGCGTATTTTTTGGACACGAATATTTTCAGCTTCAGGAGAGACAGTTTTATCTCTCAAGACTATTATTAACCCAAGAGTGAGAGATCAATCTGAGAACAAGTTGGTGCAGTGGAATAGATCAATAAACACATGGTCATGTTGCGAAGCAGGGCACGTCTTTTCTTGTGCAGTCTATTCTGAGAGCGTCCTGCATGCTCCCACTCCAAGCTGTATTTATAGGTACTGTATCTTACCTGGGAGGAGGAGTGCTGAATGTCAAAGTGCTACAGTGTCTATTTGGGTGCAGAAAGATCAGATTCAGTTCCTACATTTCAGAACTGTCGAGCAGTGTTTCACTAAGACAGGGCGTTGATTCAGAGGGCGACCGTGCCAGATTAAAATCCCTACAGTTCCTATAGTTTGATTTAGAACTTAGTACTGATTAAGATTATTATCATTTATTCTGCTGCCTTATAACAGATTTACAAGTATTATAATAAGTATTGACATTGGATTTCACTTGTGCGCCAAGGGGGATTCAGAGTAAAACAAAGCGGGCGCACACTTGGCAAAGTTCAGAGTCGGCTCCTGTTTTCTAAGTTTTGAATATGTTCCATAATGATGCAATACGGAAAAATAACACGACCAGTGCAGGCATGTATAGCACAGGTACAGGTACAGCTGCACTCCTTTATTAAGAACAAGGGTGCTTAAGTGGCTTATGTTTCTGTTGTGTTTCTTTCAGAGAAGCTGGTCACGGTGTGTTTTCTGCGCCTGGGAATTCATCATTACCTCGTCATTGCCAAAAGATCTTAAAGGTATAATAAGTAGGATTTTCAGAGAAAAATAAAATATAGACTTTTATAAATATAATATAATATAATATAAAGCCTCTGTATCATGTGTGTTGCTAAGTGTGTGCGCAGACCCTTGTGAGACCCTTCCCTCTGCATCTATTCTGTTGTTTTGCTTCGCACGGGACGTTTTCAGAAGGGGCGCTGTTGTGGTTCCCTGAGCCAATCACAGTGTATAGGTGAGTGTGGGAGTGGTTCATATGACCTACAAAAACAAACCAGACCATCAGGACATGATTGATAATTTCTTTATAGTTATTTTTAACGCCTGAAATTGATGGTAGGGGGTAGGAAGCGATTGCTGCCTTTGTTTACATTTTCCAGGGCAAACATTTAAAAAGTGTGTGATTTTTTGTTAAAAACCACCACTTACGCATGTACAGGACAAAATCAGCAAAGAGATAAGAGGTTCGGCTTTGTCCACAGGGGGCGCCAAAATCAACACAAACCAAAAGCTCCTCATAGGAGCTTTAAAGTTAGTATTAAGATGATCTTAGCCTCAACAAGTTGAGAAAAATTGGAATCGAAAGGATTATGACTGAACAAACATGAATGATGTATCTATGTGTGTTTTAGGGCGTTTTCACATTAGGCAGATTGCTTCATACCGTACCAGAGTACGGTTGCCCCCCCTCTCCTCTCAAGAGTACACAGGCAGTAGGACTCAGCAGAAGGTGGCGGTATGCACCTCGAAATCAATGAGAACAAGAGGAGTATCATCAACTATGTAACATTGTTTATGTTGCCGTTCCAGTGTAGAAAAGCGTGTGAATTGCATGATTCCAAGCCCATACAGTGGAGCCCACCTTCGCATTATGCCTACTATTATTTCTCAAGAACGACCCTCTCACCTACATTCCTACGGTATCAGCCATGGCCGTGCAGTTCAGAGGATGAGATTGGAGGTGCTGGGCATATACGCGGATTTCAGAGGAGACTTTATAAAAAGCAGTCCACTTCCGTGGTTTGGTACGGTTAACTTTCACATCTAATGCGTACCGTACCCGAGTACACATGAACAAAGAGCACTTTTTCAAGTGGAGTACGGTACAGTGTTCACACTAATTAAACAAACTGGACTTTGGGGTCAAGTGTACTTGGATCCGGGCCCGGGTCCCGAATGTGAAAGCCCCCTTACAAACTCCCAACAGCATATTAAATCTTCTCTAGCTTGTAAATATTTTGCATACGATTTCTGAAATCAAATTATGTTTTAACAAACTTTCACTGAGCAATCTCAGATCCCATCTGCTATAGTCTGAGGACATAGTAGCCTTTTGGAGTGATGGCCAATTTCTTAGGGCTTTTGTTGCAGCCATCAGCTTTTTGGGTAAGATATTTTTTGAGTGCCAAGACTTTTTCCATGCACTTCTTATTGTTTACAGTATAACTTACAACCTTGAAAATTGTGTTGGAGTTGAGGGATGACTTCTATTACCGGACTGTTAGCTTTTTATCCACCTCTACACACATATCTGCTTAAAAATGCTGCTAACTTGAAAAAAGGTATCAGGGTTCAGTGTAACTTGGGGTTATTCTTAGACACGGTGATAATCCAGCAGGATGGCCGACACGTCCGTCTCCTGGGCCTGCTTCGCTGAAAGTTTAGGACTTTGAATCGCTGCCCTCTCGCCTCAGGACCGTCTGCTGGCCTGGTGGGTCGCTGCATCCCGCCGTCACCGCTCATGCCAGCACAACTGCTGCAGGGGCCATTCCGAGGCTCCGTGCCCGGCCCGCGTGCCAAGACTGTATGTGTGTTTCTGTGTGTGTGTGTGTTAGGGCACGTGTTGTGTGTTCGTTTCCAGCACCCAGCGGTGGGCAGCAGCAGGTGAGTGAGGAGTGTGATTACAGAACTCGGTGGGACGAGGCGGGTCTTTGACAGGTCTGGCTGAAGATGGAGGAACTCGCCTGAGTGCATGCTGGGAAACTACCAGCAGTAGTGACCGGTGCCATGGCCAGTGCAACCTTTGCATCAATCACACTCAAGGTGGAACACAGACACAGATGAAAGGCATTAAATATTCATAAATGTCTCTCTAACTTTGATTTCTGTCTCTTTCTTTGCTGCCAGGTGAAACCGCATTGTTACCCCACTTCGTCATTGTGTTGTGAGTGTATGTGTGTGATTACTTACCGTTTCCCCCTCTTGCCCTGCTGTTCCATTCATGGGTGGTGTCACTTCCACTTCCACGCTGGAGCTGTTAGGGAGGTTCTTATCTGTGGGTTTGAAGAATAATTTGAGTAAAAAGCTTTCACGGGAACAAAAGGCGTCATCGCCTCAAATAGACACGAGCGTGTTAGATTGTATGACGTAGACAAAGGTATGAAACATCCCCTCAGCAATGTTAGGTCGTTAACACCGTCAAAGCTGAGTTCACGTACTGTAAAATATCTCATACTTCCACTTGTACCTTTTATGGTATTTATCTGACAGCTATAGTTACTATTGATGCTGCAGATTCATATACTTTTGTTTAATTCTGAAAGTGCAAATGTCAAAGATCTTTGGTTCTCTTTGGCACCTATGGCGATAAATGGTAATTGGGGGAGCACATTTCCCACATATCCAGACAGTGTTGCTCGTGTGACGTCCACGGTTGGCTCCAATTGTAACTCTTGATTTTCCTCACTGACGGTCGCTTTCCTTTTAGGACTGTTTGCTTTCATCTGATCGTCGAATTTGTTTCTTTTTCTTTGGATTTTCACTTTTTTTTAAAGTTGTATTTGTAGTCATCCATCTTTTCTTTGTTTGTTCAGCCATAGTAGATTACCGTTTACTCGCAACGGCATGCCATCCCCACTCTCTTACTTACCCTATTTCCGACTCAATCCACTGTCCTATCAAAATAAAAGCATCTTTTTTCATCTCTAAAAAAATAATCATTGCAGCAGTGGTACTTGACGAACTTAACTTGATATAAAAACAGAAAATAAGTTATTAATTTTAATCAAAGAAGCAGGAAAAGTAAATGTTTGTCATTTTAGGGGGGCACTGGTTTAGCTCAGTGGTTAAATCGTGCAACCTATATACAGAGGCTACACCCTCGGCTGTTTGCCGCGTGTCATTCCCACTCACTATTCCCCTGTTCCTGACACTGTCCATTGTCTCTCTCCAAATAAAGGCATAAAAGGCCAAAACATTTTTTTTAAAAAGGGTCATTTTTGATTTTAAAAAATACCTTAATTCCGATTGAAAATTTGAATTATTGTTATAGTTGTGATCTTAATATATTAAGACTAGCTGGTGAATTATTACAGAGACATGTCATGTCAATATTTATGAGACTACATTTAATATTGAGCTTGATGATTAAAACATGCTGTTGATTTAAATTCATTTTAGTGAAAAACAAGCATGTGCCTGTCTGAGACCGTTACTATCATCATTTCCTGGTGTCTGCCATGACTCCATCTCTTTGAGGCCAGACTTACTTAACAGCCCTTATTAAAATCCAAAGAGCCGAAAGCCGTGTAATCAGATGATAAAACCATAATTGCTGTGGAAATTGCTTTAATCCAAGTGTGGTTACGGCAATTAGAAAGATCCTCAGATAGATAATGTGTCTGGACACCGCCATCGTCCAGCATGTGACCTCACCCCCTCGCTTGGATGCTGTGATATTACAAATGAAGATGGCTTTGAATCTAATCACCTGCATCATTCACTAAACTTTATTGACAGTAAATGTTTGGTACAGACACTGACGGGTAAAGTATGCTGGGATGACTACCAGTCATGCATTTTGATTAAGATGCTAATATGTTAATGCGGCGCGGTTAGCATAATTTGGCCTTGTTGATACACATCTATGGCTCGCTTTGATTCTGCTGCTCTGACTACATTGTGGCCATGAAAGCGTTTCCTCTGGCCTCCTGTTTATCCTTTGGTCCGCTGCTCTTTGAAGTGAAAAACACACATAAATTACACTTGGCAGTGACTGTGATTGATTTAAATACTGCTTGAAGACAACACTTGCAATCAATTTGGCAGTTCTTGATAATGTCATGCTTGTTTAACATCAGATGTGATGCTCATTGACTATTTCAGCTCGCAATCCCGACGACTAACGTAAGGAATATTGAGCTGGGTAATGTCTTCTCGTGATTTAGCAACAGCAAACTGATCTTTGTGAATAATTAGCCAACGTTTATTGTCAGGAAAAGTATAAAAGTTTGCTAAATCGCTTTCTTGCCAATAGCTGAGAAGATTAGCACTGGATGAAGTTTGAACTTTATTGATTCCAATTCAGATTCTGCTTATAAATTGTGTTTTATTGAATTCTTGAATTCTGGCTGAACAGAAAGAAAAGATCAATGACTACAGATACAACTTCAAAAAGAATACAAAAATAAGTGAAAATCCAAAGAAAAAGAAACAAATTCGACGCTCAGATGAAGCAAACAGTCTAAAAAGGAAAGCGACCGTCAGAGAGGAAAATCAAGATTTACAATTGGAGCCAACCGTGGACGTCACACATGCAAAACTGTCGGAATATCTGGGAAGTGTGCTCCCGCAATTACCGTATATCGTCATAGGTGCGCCAAAGAGAACAAAACCAAAAGCAGGATTAGCATTTTAAGTTTACCAAAATATATATATCCATTTGCTTAAGCCTTAACTAAACACTAAGTAAGAAACCCACACAACCCCTATTGAAGCCTTATAATGGCATGCCAAGGAAGTTAGTAGGATCTGAGAAAGAGGCAATGTTGAAGCTTTTTGTCTTAAAAATACTACAATTCATATTAACCAAACAAAGTCGTTTTAGTGAATGACTAGTAGAAACTGTTCTTATTGTCCATGTAATCCAATGTTTAACCCATAATTGTCAAATATAAGAATTGTCCTGAATAAATCTCTCAAATATTCCATTACAACACACTGGAAAGCAATTGGCAGTTAAACAGTAGGTTCTTCATGCATTTCGAGCTGCTTGTTCGAACACGTACTTAAAGGAAACCCGCTGACATAAATCATACAAGTCATGTTACAAATAAAAGGGGCAAAATGCTCAACTGGAGGCAGTAACAAGATACTACTAGCGCTGGCTGATAACACATGACAACCCATCGACGCACTGGTGCCTAAATGTTTGGTCAAATTTGATGTGTAACCTAATTTTAAGTTAAAAAGCTTTCCACATGCATTTCACTATTCATAATTAAGGGGTGATACTTTTAGGAACCAAGAAGCAGAACTGAAATTCTATTCTTTTCAGGTTTTGTTTTCATTTTTTACATTTCATTTTCTTGATTTTGTTCTTGTTTTGTTTCCAAACCCTAAAAGGAGACTGATACCTTGCATTCTCTGTGTTTTTCTACTTGTTAGATGACCTGAACAAAAAAATTGCTTATAAACTTCAATGTAAAAAGTTCAAATTTTGTAACCTTTGATGAAGCTACGTTAGCCGTTTCACCTTGTTTCCAGTCTTTATGCTAGGCTAAGCCAACAGGCTGCCGTTGTTAGCTTCTTATTCAGTGTACAGACGTGAGAATGGTTTCAATCTTCTTAGCTAGCTCTTTTGTGTATTCACACAAAATGTCTATTTAGTCCCTTATAAGCAACTTGACGGTGCTTTTTACCTGAGCGGCTTGCCACTCCGTTTGCCTTCTCGCTGTCCTCCACTTGACACTTCTTCTTTGCGATCTTGTGAAGGATGGATGCCTTCTCTCGGAATTTACCTGCAAAAGAATCGCCACACAGGTTATACATAGAACACAGCTGCATACCTTCTTGGCCTCATCTCTGCCAGAGCTCCTTCGATGTCACCTTTGACCCAAGGTGGGTCACGTTTCCAAAGCACATTTTAAACAGGGCGGTGGCTTTACACAAATCTGCAGTTCAAACAACATCAAGAGTCAATATGACATCGCATATCATATACTGATGATCCTGCAATGTCCTGGTCCTTGGTGGAGGCAAAGCCAGCAGCGGGAGAATCTCTTGTGAAGAGATCTGCCTCGTGGAGGTCAGATTCACTCCTGCTCTCGCTCGGTTCTCGTATCAGATCAGAAACTCACAAGAGATGTCGGAGGCCAGGAACTGAAAGCAACTAAAGTTTGAGCTGGGGAAAGCATAGTGAGTCAAAAATAACAAATGTCATTCAGGGAGCACTTGATTTTATGATTACATTAGCCTCGTATTTGTATTGGAGTGCCTCCTGTTTGAAGGGAATATCTGTGTGCAAAGACTGAAAAAAAAGGAAGTATGGTCAGAAACATCTGCTAATTAGAGTATTTAATCAATAGATGTGGTAGTGATGAATGTGTTTTTGCTGATAACATTTATTAATTCAATATCTCCAACTGGAAATGCGTTGCTCTGACGCAGGGGACTAGATTGAAACCAGTCATCAATTGAACAACATGACCTTGTGGTTTATATAAGCGCCGTGGCCTCTTGACATTACAAACACACGCTCACGCAAGCCCGTTCTGACCATGTCGTAATGAATTTCGCTGGCTTGTGGAACAATGATTTTTCACAAAATCCCCCAACGACACACACACAAACAACACTACAGTACTAAGATGAAAAGAAACAGGACTAAAAATAAACAAAAATCCTGTCGTGCAGGTTTTTATGTCCTCATGTAGATATTAATATTTGCCAGCTACGCAGGCTGGGCATGTTCAGCAGTAGTGGCTTCTGTGAACGTCTTGAGCTGAAACCAAACTGTGACCTAAGAAAATTTCATCTCATCTACCTTGTAAAACCTCCTCTGCATCATTAACCTTGGTGCTGTCATGTATCCATATTTAATTTCACTGACTTCCTGTGCGTGTCAGGTTTTGCATGCGTGTCCTGCCTTCTCCCACTGCAATCAATGGGAAAGATTTTTTTTGTTTTCATTTTGAGAGTGCGCAGCTGATTTGTCAGTGCTTGACACAGTGACTCGTCGATACGTACTCCACCCGACCATGTCAAAACTGTCTGCGACCTTCCGGCGAAATCATTAACCACCCCGAGTCACCGCCGGCCTTCCTCCCATCTCCTCTATCTCACACCGCGTTTGCTCCCTCGCTCCCGTTTCTCTCCCTCGTCTGTCTTCCTCTCGCTTTGTCTTTTTTTGCCGTTTGGCAAAACATGGCACGGCACATCTCCTCCCCTCCCCCGCCTCTGTTTCTTCCAGACACACGCATGCACACAAGCACAACCACACACAAGTACTGGACATTTTGCAAAAGACGGCATCACAAATTCCACTGCCTTGACATCACTCACCTGAGGCCGTCATTGTCAGTTATGGTAGTGAGTGTGGATTTGTGTGTGTCCATTAATACAAATACGGGTGGGTGTGATATCATTATCTCTAGCAGGGTTGGGCTTTCTGCTTCAGGTATTCAAAGGAATTTTTTAAATGTTGAAGAGCAACAACTCTTAAAATAGCTGTGAAAAATGACCTATAAAGGCAGAGCACGTGCTGCTGAAGCAGGGAAGTTTTCAGGCTGGTCAGCAAAGAAATAGAAGGGTTCTAGTGCCTTCTTTTTATATTTGACCCTAAAAAAAATAATTGCCTTTAAATGTGCTTATTACCTTAATGAGGATGCTGCACATTTGGATAATGCTTACAGAGTGTAAGGGAAGGATCTAGACTGAACAAATAAAGTGTGTTTTCTTAGCTTTCCTATCCTGGTCTTTGCTTGAGTCATACTGTTTTGTCTATTGTCCATAGCCAACAAGGTCTTTAAGCTAGGTGTCTGTTTGTATTTATATTCAAAACATTTAAATACTTACAATTTGCACATTTACATTTGTGATTCAGAAGGTTAAATTACACCAAACCTCAAAAGGAATGATTTCTGTATGAGTCAAAAGATGAGTAGACACTGCTAAGTTCTGCTATGCTAGCTAGCTAGCTTAAGTGGGTTTTAGCTCAGTGTTGCCAACTGTTTACTAATGAAAGTAGCTAGCACTTGCGCTAGAAGTCATCAGATGACGCCATATGCTAATTTGAATTTTGGTGACGTCATCATGTACTCATTTGCATAATGCTGGTTGTGAGCACGTTTGTTCCTGCCCGCTGCCCCAGGGCAGCCCCGCCCTCCCCTGACTGCCTGTGAAAGAGAGCAACTCGGCAATGTTGGCAGAGGAGCCGTGAACTGCGATAACTCTGAGCAGCACACAAGTGAATGAATTAGAATATAATCTTTTTCACTGGTCTGAAAAAGTAAAATTTGAAGCTAGTCGCTTTTTTAGAAAAACATCTCCAAGAGAGTCTGAAAAGTCACTAAGTTGGCAACACTGCTTTAGCTAGTTTTTTTTCCCCCAATCATGCCAGGATTTGGCATCTTCTTCATATAGGTGGATTTACAAATGGAATTTTCCAGAATTTGAGTGAATTCAGTTTAAGCATTAGCTTAATTTAGCCATGTCTATCTTGCTAGCTTTCCTTAATTTGATACAGTTTACTAATTTAGCTTTAAGCTAATGGGAAATATCAGACACAGGTCTAGACTGAATTAGTGTTACTGTGTTATTGAGTTGTTGTTTGAAAATTTTATTAGACTTTAGCTCTCAGAGCAACAGAAACCGCATATTCTTTTGAAGAGTGTGATTCAAAGTGACAAGGCGAACACAAAAAGAAGCCGTTGCTTAGGTTCAGACAAAAGCTTTTACAGTCAAACCTAAGCAAGATCAAGTTTTCTTCATAGGTGGTTGTCTTTCAGTCTTTGCAGTGGAGAAAATAAGTTTCCTGGGAGGTCCATTTAAGGTGCACACATTTAGAACCACTGTATTTAAATAATGATGAAGAAATCGCAGAGTCTTTAAGAATAAGCAGCCCTTCCCTTGCTGTCGTTACACAGCCGCTCATTTTCCCTGTCAGCTCTGCCGCTTACGCAACCGCTGGGTGGATGAGTCACCCCAGTTTGCCAAATTCAGCAACGTACGTCTTACATTTGTGCACCCGCTGCTGGTGCAAGTGGAACCTCCGAGTGAGCGCCGAGGCGTGAATGATGTGTTTGTCAGCGATGCAGATGGGGAACGGGGCCAAAGAAGAAAAGAAAAGGAGAAAAGAAGTCCTGGTGCCTCGTGTTTTCTGAGTGTAAGGCGTGGAATGGTATGCTGTGTATTTGTGTGTAATTTTACCTGCTCGAATAATCATAAATTACAAATTTGATTACAAAGAAGAAGCAGATGCTTTCTCACAAAGCCAAACACACTGGAATTTTCTGGGTTTCTTCTAAATATCGTGTCAATAAATAGAATGAAAATCCAAAGAAACACGACACACAGTAACACACAATATGTATGAACATATTTTCTGGGCAGACATAAATAAAAATAAGCCAAATAAAAATGAGAATAAAAAGTAAATTTTTAAAAATGTCATGGCTACAATGATTTGCACTTATGTCAGTGAAATCTCAAAGAGGTCGTCAAACTTAAAAGCCAAAATAGTGCAAAATAAAAGCCACAAGCTTACAAAAATAATGGGTTTGGAGGAGCGGGTTCATGATTTTGATGGAGGAAAAAAAAAAAACTAAGAGGGATGACACAAGCGAATCAAGTGAAAACTTTCAGGCTTACCTTCCTCAGTCATTGAGTGATAATATTTTAGTTTCCCATAAGTCCCAAGCTCTACAACATCACAGCAAAAGACAAGGGTAAGGCAACGAACACACAGAGAAAAGGAAAAGAGTGAACATGACAGAACAACACAGGTCCGCTGGTTCTACATCACACACAGGCACAAGGAGGGACAAATAGGAACGACGTCTCTCCACGAGTCATCACTGCATAAGTGCAAAACAAAAGGGCAAGTTCTGAATGTTAAATTAAATACATTTTACAGCCTGGTAAAGAGCCTGCTTACGGCACAGGTTAGAGAAGATTTGTGAGAAAAGGGGGAAAGGGAAGGGGCGTTAGATAAGCTAGAAAAAATAAAAGTGATCTATTGAAGAACAAACAGAACAGGAAAGTCAGAAGAGAATTTTCTGGGTCAACATGCAACAAAAAAGATGAGTCCTCCTCTCCTCTGCACGCAAAGCTTATTCAAAGGCCTGATGATACGGCGTTTTATTTCCACAATGAAACCCAAACAATTAATTTGATTCCCTTACTGAAGCAGTTCTTGGTGTTACAGCAAATAGACGGTCAGCACATCTGCATGATGAATTAGCCGGGATTCTCAAAGCTGCAGCAACAGCTGAACGTGAAGCAGCAGAACAGGAGACGCCGGACTACAAGTCCTGTTTCCTACGGCTCACAGCTTGGAGCCGTTTGGCCTGTTAGAAATGCTCCGTCCAGGTTTTTCTCTTCTAGTATTCTGGCACGCTACAAATAGGATTCAAAAGATTGCTGGTTGTAGTGTTGGACTATTTCCTGAAACAAACAAACCAAAAACTACAATATTTTCTCTTTTGTACATTCTCCTGCCCTCCTGAAGGTTTAATTTACCCACATTCCAAAAAATACACTTGTATATTTAACTCAACTCAGCTTCATATAACTGTGCAGAAAGCTTTTGTTTTATTTTTGCATTAGAACTCTTTGACCACAGACAGTGTCATTAAAAAGTCCCTATTTAATGGTTGACACATCAAACTATCTGCATGAAAAAAAGTAATATTCTCACTTCAATCAGCTGGCAACAGAATGTGCTTCTATGAATAACAAATTATGTTTTACAAGACTCGACAATAATCGGTAATTGACCCTTCGCTAAGCCCCTCCCTTGAACGGCTTCTGTCCAATCCTACGTTAGCAACTGTAACCAAGCACGGGAGGCCTGTCAAGCTTTCAGAACAAGGAGAAATGCCGGAATGGTATAAGAAAGGACTCTACAAGTCCGACAGCAGATATCCTCAAAGTTTAGAGGGCGGGGTCATATTTTTCGCTTTTCTGAAACCAAAAACTTGAGAGATGTCGGACATGGATTAGAAACTGGTGTCCGCTTGCGATCCCGTCTGGCCTTCGCTACCACCACGGATGATGTCGGCACAGCCTTTATTTTAACACCCCTTGGTTTGTGCCATTGTTGTGGCAAACTTGTACAGGATTTTGTCGGGCTTTCCTGTTGGGCCTTTAGGAGATCCAGTGTCTGGATCAAGCCCACGATATGCGAGCAACATCCTGACGCGCTTTAAACAAAACGAAAAAAGTGGGATAATTTAGTTTTGCTAGCAATGGGCTAAAACATATCAGATAAAGAAGTTATCGGGAGTCATGACTTGACATTAGCTTAAAATAAAACAATAGAACACTGTTGTTCCTGTATGTGACTGTCCTTAACATGAATAGTCAAGATGTGGGGTGCCTGACGCTTGCAAGCTTTTTGCCTCAATTTTTATGAGGTCTTCATTCTCAACACTCTGCTGACAAATTATATTGTGGATGTAGCTTTCAAATGCGTGTTGTCGTCCTTCCTGTCGACTTCTCTCTGATATTTGGGAACTATTTTTCAGGAAATTTGCTTTTATTTTCCTTGGAACATGTCTCACTGTTATACTTGAAAATGCCAAAATATTTACATGCCGAAAGCTTGACAGACGTAGTAACAGTAACCAAGGGGGGCGGGACTTGGCATACGGTCAATTGCCAGAAGTGGTGTACTCAGGCTGTTTGAGGGGCAGGGGCAAAAAAACAGAAAAACGTTCACGTAGGAGTGTGCGAGGCCAACTACTGAAACATGTTTTAGAATCTTTTTTTTTGACTACAGGGGCGTCCATGAGGATGTCGGTGTGTTTTTTCAAACATGGGGGCACCAGAGGGGGCGATCAACCCCCTGCCCCCCTATGGGTACACCACTGATGGTTTTGAATGTTTGTCTTCATCTGAACATCAAATTTGTTTCTTGTTTTTTTAAACTTTAATTTCATTGTCTGTAGTCAATTATTTATTTTTAAAGCCATAGTAACTAGCAACTCAGCAAAAAGCAGAGAAAACTTTTCAGCTGGGTGATGGAAACCACTTGTAATTTTTCTTGGGAATATTGATACAACACTCAGTTCGTGATAACGCAGAACATTTCAAATGCAACGGCGTCAGCGGGCCATAGGCTCAATCACCAGTAGTACATATACATGAACAGTACAGATAGCACTGTATATCCAAACACCCAAATGCAGTCACACTAATATTCAGCTCTGCCCGACAGTGGGCGACCACTCCACTCACATGTGAGAGGATTATGGTGCAAACCTTGTGCCAAATAAGAGACTTGGACGCCATGAAAACACAATCTAATGAGATGAAAACACATCCGACTGCAGTGTGTTTCATGTGCTGCACTCCCAGACAAGTGCCTCAATCCTTTATGATTAGGCGATTTGGGTTTGAAGTGCACGACGGCTGCGAGGCCGGCCTCTAACCGAGGTTGCTCTGAGGGCAATTAACCCACAAGCGCACAATCACTGCCCACGCAGTCCTCCGCTTGCCCTCTGCGACCGGAGAGAGGGAGCCAGGCTTGTTGTTGTTTACCGCGGGCTCTCTTGTCCTTGTGGTGTGACCTCTAAACCTCTGGTGAGCTGTGTGCTGAGTGCGTGTGTGTGTGCGCCTGCCCGCTCTGTCTGCTGGGGGTTGGAGTGTCGGGGAACTCGCAGTCTGTGCTGAAGCAAAAAGGCTTTTAACATTGATTCTTTCACCCATCCGGCAAAGGGTGAGCTCAGAGGGCCTGGGAGGAGGGTGTGTGTTGGTCATATTATCGGAAGGAGGATGAGTTGATAGGTGCTGGTTTGCTGGTCACAGTTACATAATACTGGAGGTAGGTTTTAAGGCGGTTTTTGGTCACTAAGCACATTCAATCATATTAATATCAGATGCAGTAAGAAAGCAAAGAAAAGTTCAGTAAATAAAGGCTAGCTTAGTTGGCACAAAGAATGGAAACAGGGGGAAGCTTGGAACAGTCTGTCTTGATGTTTTATATATAATCTATTGCTAAAAATATTGTAAGAGCAGTGTTAAAAAATAACATTAAACCTACCGCAGAATACCAATACAATATGTATGCATAAATGGAAAATATATTTCCGTTGCACAAGGATTGGGAGGTCAGTGACAGTGAGTGCATTATTGAGCCATGAGATCAATGGGATCCTGGGTCACCACGCAGCTGGTGGGAGGGGGTTGCTGGGTGGATGAATGGATTAACTCTCGCATTAAATGGCTGTAAAAAATAATGGACAGTCATGGCGCAGAAGGTTACTGTTTCCTTTTGTTGTTTCCTTATTCACTTAATAAATGGTCCTCACAAAATTAAGTACACATTTGCTGGCTCCTGCTCAATGTCTGCGTCGAACCTTCCAATCAAACAGTCGGCCACATCCTCCTTTGTCTCACCCATAAGCGTACACTCCACCATCATGTGTGTCATGGTTCCCCCGAGTGACCTTGTCCGCTTTGTGCTCGGCCCGTGGAGGACCTTGGTGCGACGTCTGATTTCAATAGAAATCAACAAAGCTGTCCGAGGCTGCGTCGGCACCGTGAGCGATCTTCCCAGTATATCTCAGTCAGAGAGATAATGATCTGCAGGACAGCATCTGAT
Organism: Semicossyphus pulcher; assembly: GCF_022749685.1. Classification (NCBI taxonomy): domain Eukaryota; kingdom Metazoa; phylum Chordata; class Actinopteri; order Labriformes; family Labridae; genus Semicossyphus; species Semicossyphus pulcher. The sequence goes on from NW_027211695.1 coordinate 8,256,343, forward strand.
GAGATCACCGGTTTGTGCTGCCGTATTTAAAGCGCTGCGCTACATCATCAGGGAGCAGAGGTGCAAACATGGGGATTGTTAATGTTCTGGTAGATTGCTGTTAGAAATGTAGGGGTTTCATATAAGTAAAGAGTCCGTGGGTAAGCATAGATTCACCATCAGAGTTCAGGTCTCGGGGAGATGAATCTTGAGCATGCAGACTGAATTCTGAGTGCATTTTAGGAGGCTTGTTTCAGCCGGTGGAGTGAGAGCCGCTCCGCCCCCGTCCCTCCCTGTCTCTCTCTGTAGTTCAATATTTGATGCCGCTCTTAAGTGATATTGTTTGTAGCTCCGCACTGATGGAAAAAAAGAGATGCGGGCACTTTTGCCAGGAACTTACTGAACCCGACTGTTATAGTGTTCTCCTAAAGAAGACAGGATTAAAGGTCTAAATAGGTCACAGGACAAGTGCGATGGCAATAGCTAGAAATCTGTTGTTCTTGGACATATCCATGATGGTCATGGTAATTCTAAGATTAATCCAAAAGGCAACTGGACTTGGTTGAAGTTCTTGAAGACACCAGTCATAGGAAAGGCTTCTTCAGTTCTAAACTGACTGGTGGACGGAGCTAGAAATATAAGCCTCTGTCAGAACCCTTCATCTTAGGACACTCCTTTGAAGACAGTCAAGGTTCACATCCTGGCCAGAGAAGGCCGCTGGTTTGAAAGAGGTGTCAAGGAAGCCATCTGTGTTTAGCTGGAAAAACCATCCCTTAACAGAGGTGGTGGCCTAAGACACCACCTATCACCCACTTACAAGGCAGTGTTGAACTCTCTGCCCAAACAGCTGAGATCACACTCACACTCAGGATCATGTGCGCCCAACGACGCATCAACACCAGAGGGTACTAACAACATTTGTTGCCAGTAGGTCAACAGCCCAGGTTAACGACTCTCCCTTGATTACGCACCTATTAGCTTACTAATGACCTACAGAGGCTTATACCCTTTTCCCACCAAAATTAGCGCATTGACGCAGGTTTTTCAGACCCGAGAAGACCGTCTGATGTCTCAAACGCACCAGAAGATGTCAAGCAGCTAATTGTAAGAGGAATTTTAGTCTGCTGCAATTAATTGCTCTGTCATGCTCTTATTGACTGTAAATCCTGACCAAGGGCAGGTGAGGAGGAGGAGGAGGAGGAGGAAAACAGCTGACATTTCCCCTCAATCTGCTCAATACACAAACTGGTGAACTAAGCACAACTTCAAGGTGGATGTGACACTCCATCTTCTTGCTACAATGCTGGCGTGTATCTCTAAATGTCTGCAAGGTAAAACAACCAGGGGGTTGGGAACAACACAGACAGGAAAAACCCAAATCCTGTTTGGGCCTCTGCCCGTCTCACCAAGAGAGAAATAACACAACTCTAGATCTAAAAGGAGTTCCTAAGAGGAGAGAGAGGATTAGGGACAATGGGGAAAACAATACAGAAAATGGTCACAGAGGGTTTCCAGGAAGAATACATCCACAGAAGAGAATGATATATTTGAAGGAGAGAGTCTGCAGGGATGGACAGTACAGAATTGACATACAGCACGGCGGCGCTTGGGATGTATACATAAGGGGACACGTCAGGTAAGAGAGGTGCCTCCAGGCTGTTGGAATGAGAACAAACATCTGTTTTTGGGAGGAGGGGGGGATACAGAAATTAGAGGAGTAACTCACCAGAGTCAGCAAATTCTGAGGGGACAGTAAAAGAAAGAGAGATAGGAAGACAGAAACAGAGAAAAGATAAATCCAGGTGATATTAAGTGTGTTTGTACACATGTCATCATTGAGGAGTATTGTATGATGAGACCGCGTTACATTATGAGAGTAGAGTTGAAATTTCTTTTGACCATAATTGTATATTTTGGAAAAATAGCCAAGAATTAGGTGAGAAGATTGCTACCACTCTTAATATGAAATTGGAGCCTGGGACAGTTAGCTTAGCTTAGCGCAAGGCAGCTAGCCTGGCTTTGTCTAAAGCTGAAAAAAATCCACCCATCACCTTTAAAGCTCATAATCAACACTTTCTATTTTGCTTATGTCAAAAGTATAAAAATAAGTTGTGGTAGACTCCAAGAAGTAACTGTGCTTGGAAAATAAACAGCCAAATATAATCTGTGTCCAGCCTCCTGCCACCTAGTAACAGGTAGCTAGCGTAACTAGCTAGCATAACTAACGTCACTTAACTTAACCTAATATTTTAAAGATCATTTGTTTCATTTGCTATTTTATATGTGTGATGCTAGCTATTCCATTGAGTTGAAACCAAAAGCGTTTACATTCAAAAGTTTAGTCCGCCATCTTATTTGAATTGTCGCACAACGAATCTTAGGATATGTTGCGCCGTGATGGATGCACCTGATGGATCCTTCGTGGCCCGGGAAAAGAAGGACGCATCTGAAGGAGCCGTCGAAATGGGACAGCCTTCGACGCGCTGCTATGACACAATCAGCCTTTAAATACGGCCGGGATTGGGACACAGCTATAATCCCTCCCCAGCTAGCTTAATTAAGCTAACCTCAACTACACCACAAATGTTTCAATAGAATAAAAAATATATTGTAGTAGATAAATGTAGTTAATCTGTTTTTAGGTGCTGTTTTACATTTGGAAGAGCTAGTAGTTTCCTTTGCTTCCAGTCTTTATGCTAAGCTAGGCTAACTGCCAAGTCCCGGCTCCATCTCCACATTTAATGAATAGATGTAAGAGTGGTATCAATCTTCTTATCTAACCCTTTTCTTTTAAGAGAGACACACATACATGCGCACACACATACTTTCAGACATCCACATACACAAAACAAGACTTTTCCTGCATCAGTTTTTGCATATATTTGCAGTGGCCTTATCCATTTGGCCTTGTTTGTGGAAATGACACCTTGTGTTGCATTTAATGTATCACAGCATGGAGTCAGTAGGTAAAAAGACAATGTAGCAGGATAGAGCTTCAGTTTAAATGCATCTGGTCAACCACAATACTTCATATAGTGTTGAAGTAATGTAGCCGTTAGGAGGGAAGAATGAATGTTAAAGCCAGGAAAAAACTTAAAAACACAAAGACACACGCACGTCTAACTGCCCCCACCCTGAAAGTATAACACGTGAAAGCTAACCAGTTCCCAGCACTAGCAAAACAACCTCAGACTTTCCTTCGGCTCGTAATCGACTTTATTTTAAGACAAGTCCATGAAAAATGTATGGATGGAGTCCTGCCAGCTCCCCCGCTGCCTGGCTGAGCTACACTTAGAGCCTGAGAGCACACAAGGACAGGCTGCACAGCCTCCGTCTCTTGATGGGTGCACCTGCTCGCCTCTGTCCACGCGACGAGCTCACCAACAAAATGCTCCTTTGCATTAATGATATCAGTAAATGTGCATGGAAGGCAATCACCCATCTCTGAATGGGGGCCGACATTTATCTGGCCCTTATGGTAATGGATCAATGAAATTATTTAACGCTCTGAACGAATGAGGCATGTGATGGGTGCGTTTTCACTGGAGCGTGTGAATGTTCCAACGTGCGACATGGACATTTCTAAATAATGTATTCAAATCAATCTGAAGCCCAAAGTGTTGCCGATGTTCTCGGTGGTTATTTATTCAGTTCTCGTGTCATGTAACGCAGTAGTTGTTGTTTCGGTGCATTCATTCTCAGTCAGTAATTTGCCAAAAGACTCATCGGTCAAATCTTGTGTAACATCCAGACAAATCTGCTGCGTTCAAAATGAATCCAGTCTATTAATCATACGAGCAGTAAATATTTCAGTCTACAGTCATCAGTGCATTTTATTCCCCCCTAAGAAGTGACAAATGGCTATACCAGGACTGGTAGGGTGGAGTGTTTACAACCTTCCCTTGTATATATGCGACATGTACAGATTTCCGTTCCCTCAGCCGGGTGTGATTTACATTTTAATCACCGAAGAGGAAAGACGAATACGCTCACAGACGGGACGCCTTGGACTCAGTGTTGGACGACGACTTGATGCATGTTAATGGGCACTTTAAGGCCCGTCTCGGCAAAGCTTATTAATCTGTCCTGAGCTGACTCATTCTTGGTTTGGCTTTCAAGGAATGTACAGTCATTTCTGAGAAAGCTGAAATGCCTCCTCGCTGCTGGACAGACCTCTGCTAATGAGATCACATCCAGCGAGAGGGAAAATATTTAGTCTGGACGTTTTCTTCAATGCTCATAAACGGCTCTTTGACCTTGTCCTGTGTGCTGTTTCTGACACTGATGCTGCTAATCAGACAACAGACACGAAAACAGAAAATAAAAGGCAAATTAAAATAGGACTTCAACATGTCATTTTTTACAGATTAGGATTCATCCCTTCAGGAGATAGCCTACCGCTTCCAAAGCCCTTTAACTAAAGTTTAAAGAAAGACGCTCTAATGACTAATTCCTCCTCAAACCCCTGTTCCCTGCTGGCTCCTCATTAATGTGCTTTTTTTCCTCCTTTCGTCTTTTCGTGCTAGTGTTAGAATGGGATGACACTGCACCTCCCCCGGCGTATTAACATATTCATCCCCTGCGCCGAGCACTGACACTGCCGTTTTACATTTCCTTTAGCTAAGCTAATAGGCCTTCATCTTGGATTAAAGGAAAATGATCTTCCACCTCAGCTGTGCTCTGACACAGCACAGAGCTCACCTTGTCTGGTGCGGGACTATTTTTAAAAAGGGAATCAATTCGGTCTCGGCATATCGGGGCTCAAAAAGTAGTTTTTATGATAATGGTGGAGACATTGGATTAGACGGAATATATAACACAGAGTATTTTTGCGAAGAGGAAAGCCAAATGTTTTATTCTGACTGTCGATTGGATTAAAAGCTTTCAGAAAAGGTGTTGAATTATTAATAAACATACATTTCTAACACATTTGAAAACAAGATTTAGGACCACTTCGTGACAAGATCAACCTGAAAATAGACATTTGTTAGAAGAACATCTTTGCCGTGTATCCTGTATGTTAAGGTGCTTTTCGACCAGGAACTTCTCTTCAGGGAACTTAAATGGCCCATTGTTGTCTGGGTTTCCACAGCAGTCTAAAGCCCCGGGAAAATTATGCAGGTCAGGCCAATGACATACGGAGAAGCAATAAAAGTAACTGCACACGCTGCCAGTCCAGTAGGTGGCGGTAAGAAGAAGATGAAGGCCACACAACAAAGATGACGCCATAAAGCGTGACGAACGTGCCGGTATCATCATTTGTGCAACACTACAGTTAGCCTGTTAGCATGTGTTAGCATTGCAAATGGATTCATTGAATCAATCACGGCACGATGGCACAATGATAACAGTGAGCTTAAAGCTGTAGTCTTTTAAACATGGTGGGTGATGTAAAACGCTGCGAGTACTCGACCAATCAGAAACGATCAGCACTGCAGGCCCCGCCCTGAAAGTTCCTGGACATTTGGAAAGTACTAGCTCCCGAGCAGCGACTTTTCAGGGGGTAAATCAATTACCCAGGTGCTTAATTTAGACCCTGGTTCCTGCTATTGAAACGCACATAGTTCCTCAAAAGGTTCCTAGTTTCTGGTGAAAGTTCCTGCTGTTGAAAAGCACCGATAGACTTTCAGGGATGAAATTCATTATTGCAGACCTCGCCTGACTGTCTTACCTTCACTTAAAGGGTCCAACGTGTGAATCATCAGCTGGAAAATGCTGTTCCTCATCAAGCTGTTGTGCAGGGAGGCGGAGCTACCTCCCCTCTGGAGCCGAGGCCTGGCCTGTGAGAGGAGAAAAGAGGTGTCAATCAAACATCCTGCTGCTCCAGATGAGTCTTTTTTTAACTTATTTTTACTCCTTAAAAAATAACTTTGATGCAGCAACTGGTTCTTACTTCTGTCATACAGCACATATTGGGATATTAACATCAGCCTATCAATTGTAAGCACTTCACTGGAGCCACTTCTAAGCTGTTTGGAGTACCATTCCCTAATCCTCTTTTGCATAAAACCCCTAACCCAGTAAAGCTATCATATAGTGCCTCTGCTTCTTGAAAATGTAAGCCCCACGGGTGGAGACAGGCATTCACAGTTTAAGCGGCATATGTCCCTGAAACAACCATGCGCCAAGGTCACTCCAAGAGTCGCAGCTGAACTCGAGAACTGTGGGAAATTAGGCGGCGTTGCAGGCGCCAGCTGTTTGGAGCGTGTCCCCCCCTTTGGCTGCCCACAGGTGATGCGTAGGCGCAGGAGGTGTCAGGTGCTAATTCACAGGCCCATATGGGTGTGAGCGGGAGGCGAGGGAGGCATGTAGGCTGTCAGGGCTTGTGTAAGATGTGGCTCCTCGCTGTGTAGCCTGAAGATTCTCCTCTTGCTGCTTTGATTTGTCGTCTTCTTTAAGAACCTGGATGAAAACTAAACACTCTGGTGCTTTTTTGGAAGATTTCAAAAGAGTCTTACGTTTTCTAAATGCATGCTCCTTCGATTTTCTGTTGCATGCTGGGTACAAAGAGGCTTTGGAAAAACAGACGGAGCTACTCTCTCAGACACAGGGAGGCTGAAGGTTAGAGATAACGGTGTTCATGTCTGGTTCACAGTATGGTGGGAGGAACACAAGTTACACTTCTACGTCTACACAGAAACAGGGACAAACACAGAAGCAGACGGGAAGAGTGTCAATCAGACAGGACCTACCGACAATTTGCCGTCATCCTCCGGCGCCCCGGGACTTGCCTTCTCATCCAACACAAAGAGAAGAAGAAGTAAAAGTGGGGGAGAAAGAGAGAGAAAGAGAAAAAAAGAGGACACAGATGTGAAGCATGCCGCACACAACAACACAGACGAGATGAAGAGACGACAGAGATAGAGACATTACGGCACAGTTACAGTGACGGTGACGGTGAGGACGGACTGTGATGTAAGTGGACAAGACTTGAGAGACAGATTCCTCCCCACTGCTGTGCTCGTCTGTGTCACTCACAAGCTGAGCAAGATGAGATTGTCTACTTGGATTTCCTTGAAATGTATTCAAAAATGTCATTTCAATTTTGCTTATTTGAGTCAAGGACGTCGAGTCATATCGGTATATCTGGTATATATCAATACATGCTGTAAAAGCAGAGACAGGTGAAGAAACATAAAGGGAAAATAGCATTCATTAGTTTGACATTTTGGGAAATACACTTATTAACATTCTGGTAGATGAGAATATTGATGCCTTTATCACATTTGTGGTTACCTTAGCTTAGCACAAAGGCAGAAAATAAGACGTGAGAGAGGTATCAGTCTTCTTATGTGGAAATAAGATATAATTCCCATGATGTCAAACAACACTTTCATCACCATACACTGTCAAATTCATCAAAACTACCCATTCCATCCGTAAAAAAAAAAGGAAATGATTAGAAATCTCAACCTAATGATCCATCTTAAGCTCTTGCGCTAAGCTAGCCTGAGGCACATATCTATTTGTTTACATTTTACATTTAATATGTAATATGTAATATGTATGGATTAAAAAAATTACAAAAGATGTTGATGATTTTGTTACTTTTGAATGGAGCTTGGACAACCATTTCCTTTGATACCAGTCTATGCTAAGCTAAGATAATCATCAACAGGCTAAATATTTTTATTTAACGGACTATTGGAGTGTGGTGTCAATCTACTCATCTAAAGCTCAGAAAGTAAACTAATAATCCTATTTCTCATCCTTAAAAAATTGATAGAAATCTCAACCTAATGTCACATCTTAAGCTCTTGTGCTAAGCTAGCCTGAGGCATGCATCTCTTTTTTTTTTATTTTACACTTTGTCATTTGTATGGATTAAAAAAAAAAAAGATGTTAATTCATGAACCTTTAATGTGATGGTAGGAGGATTTTGTTCCTTTTGGATGGAGCTGGGCTAACTCTTTCCTTCGCTACCAGTCTATGCTAAGCTAAGCTTATCAACGGGCTTAATCTTTTTATTTAACTGACTATTGGAGTGTGGTATCAATCTACTCACCTGACCCTCAGCAAGTAAACTAATAATCCTATTTCTCAGTGTTAATTGTCAAACTTTTTTCAATTCAATCAAGTAATCAGGACCCATCCCATCTATAATACAATTGATAGAAATCTCAATCTTGTACCACTACTGAAGCTGTATCTCTTAGTTTAGTTTTTATACTTTGTCATTTGTATGGATTAATAAATGGCATATAATGTTAATTAGTGAGGTTTAAATGTGCTGGTAGGGGGATTTGGTTACTTTTGGATGGAGCCGGGCTAACTCTCTCCTTCGTTACCAGTCTATGCTAAGATAAGCTAATCATCAATGTGCTAAATCTTTTTTTTTTTTTTTAACAGACTATTGGAGTGTGATATCAATCTACTCATCTAATGCTCAGCAAGTAAATAATCATGCAACCTTTTTGGATTAATCAAAACTACCCATCCCACATATCATAAAATTGATAGAAATCTCAATCTTGTACAATAACTGAAGCTGCATCGTTTTTAGTTTATACACTTTGTTATTTGTATGGATGAAAAAGGCATGAGAAGTTAATTTGTGAGGCAGATGCAGTTCCTCTTTCGACAGAGCCAGGCTAACTGTTTTACTCTTACCAGTCTTTATGCTAAGCTAAGCTAATGATCACTAGGCTGAAGCTTTTTATTTAACGGACCATCATGTGTGGTATCGATCTTCTCGACCAACTCTCAGCAAAAATATTCCAACTAATTCTTTAAATAAAGAAAGCCTTGTCTTCTTTCTGAAGGTATTCCTCTCTTAAACTTCGTCTTGAACTTTCTGCCAGTTAAAACGCGATAACTTTGCTTCTGACAGTGGCCTTGTGCCAGATCACACCAAAGTGACTGCAGTCTTTTAACAATCACTCAATTCTCTGCCATCCCTCTCAGCAGGCCTATCTGGCATGTGCAGGACTGTAATGCCGTCTATTTTTGAAACAAAAGCCTTTCACCAACCGACTGAACAGGGCTCACTTCATCTCCAAAACGTGTGTGAATAACAGTCGCTTAAAGGGCCTCTGTTTCGAACGGCATGGGAACAAACAGAGCTTTTGTTTAGATCTGAGCATATCAAGAGTTTGTTTGACTGCCTACACAGATTTGGGACTAAAATGTGGAGGCACTTTTGTGTTGATAAAGTTCCACAAATGTCAAATGAAATGCAGAAAATGATCCAGTTTGATCTAGCAAGTGTTTTAGACAAGGGGCTAGTTATTCATTTGCATGTTAAATGATGCTGCATTGCACTGAATATAAAATCCCTTGACAATTTTCAGGATGAAGGAGGAGTGTGGCGTGAACTTCAATTTATGAGGTGTTGACATTTCTCACAACAGATTTCCGGATAGATTAGTGATCATTTTCTCGATTACAGCAACATTTTTAACTTTTTAAATCAAATAAAATGACCAAAACTTGAAAGAACTTTTGCATAAGTGCTGGTTTCATCCTGAGAAACTCCCCCACTGTAGTCATTGTGAATATCAGCGCCCCACTGTTTCTGTTTAACAGCTCATAATTTACCATATATTAGGTTTGCCGTTGTAAAGCTACAGAATAATTACAGAAATGAGGGAACATTTGCCGAAAATATGAGTGGGGAAGCTAAGCTAATCCTGAGATTTTCCATAGAGCTGTTCAACAATAACCTCGTTTTTCCCCGTTTCATATCTTCAGGGTAATTCCCCGCACACTTGGGGTATAATTATTCTATTTCACTCCCTATCACCCTCCTCAAAGGCAAGTCAGGAGGGTGAGGAAAGAGCAGGTGAATGTGCCAGATAGAGATTACGCCGTGGGTCGCTCATTAAGCCAGCGTTAAATATTATGACTAATAACCACATAGGGAGATTAGTATGTTCTCTGGAGTTTGTGTGTTCTCTAATACCGGCAGCTCTGCCTTCCCGCTCTTACGTAATGTCACATCAGGATCATTCTTGGAAGCGGATCAGCCAAGGGAGATAAATGTCCCTCTGCAGCCGCATGCATGTAACGTCGTGTTACGGAGAATTATCGATGAAGAGTGTGACATCATGCAGAAACACTTCCGCTTTCGCCGCTCAAATTGCCCACAGCTTAAAAAGGAGGGACTTTCGGAGGAATCAGCGGCGCGCCGGTGGAACGCTGAAAGCAGAGCTGGAAGTCTCGACTTTCGAACATCAGAGGCGGATTATAGGTCTTCTTATATGCAATCTGAGTGCACAAAAGGGGGTCTATTTCTGGATGAATTTGATTTGCATTCCCTTTATGCTTTGACATCCAAGCCACATTACTCAAGAGAATAAAAGCTTTTTTTACACACTTTCTTGCTTGTACGTTCTTGTGGAGTTTGATTAAATCCATCATAGCTGTGCTTGATCCATCAAATCCTTAATATACTCCTTAATATATCCTCAATGTACAATGAATTCTGATAACAGCAATCAGCCTTACATTTTATAAATCTTATGAGCCAATTTCCATATAATTCCAACATCATTTCCTTTCAGTCAGAGAGTTTGCAGGGAATTAAATACCCGATATAAATGTGGATCATACGACAGCAGGGCCCATCGTGGAGAACACTGCTTCCAACTGTCACACCTGGATGTACTGTCATAACAATACACATTTACTGTCATATCTACAGCAGTAATTTAACCCTGCAAAACTCCAGCCACAACACAAATATTTTGCAACTACTTAAGAACTGCACTTAAAGAACCACCTTGTAAAAGCCGGTTGGACAAGGAAATTTCTGAATGCCATATAGGAACTGTGGAGCCATGACCGTATCTGCTACATAACCACAATAAAAACGTTAATTGTTGTAACAATGTACTTTTTGTGCGTATTAAACTAACAAAAGGCATTAATAAGCATTAGAGGGGCTGGTTAGCAGGTTTCGTTACCTTTGCAGAGAGGGAAGCTAGCTTTTTTCCTTTGTAGCCAAGCTAGTCTTTATGCTACGCTAAGCTAACAGGCTTGCGCCTCCAGTTACTCAGTTATTGTACAGGTTTAAAGTGATAATATAGAAGATTTTCATTTAAATAAATGTTTGTTATGTCATTATCTATCACCGAATGAGGTAACACAATGGTGATTGAGCCTATGGCCCACTGATGAAAGCCTTTGCATTTGCAGTATTTTTTTATTATTAGACTGGGTGTCTGTGGCAACTATTGCGAAAAAAATCACAAGCAGCGCCCAGTAAGTGACGCGTTTTCCATCAGCCAGCAGTGGTTGGTCTGCCAGAGAGGGTAGGCGGAGCTAAGCGGCTGCTTTTCCGGTCTCTGCAAGTGTAGCGAGTAAACAGTAATCTACTATTGGCTGAACAAACAAAGAAAAGATCGATGAGTACAGATACAACTTCAAAAATAAGTGAAAATCCAAAGAAAAAGAAACAAATTGGACGCTCAGATGAAGGCAAACCAGGAAGCGAGGAAAGTCTAGAGTTACAACCGTAACAACTGGAGCCAAGTGTGAACATCACACATGCAAAACTGTCTGGATATCTGGGAAGTGTGCTCCCGCAATTACCGAATATCGCCACTGATGCCGCCAAAGAGAACGAAAGTGAGATCTTCGAGATTACAACTTTAAGAGTAGTATTGCATATCTTTTAACTCTCAGAATGAAAGCGAATAAGCATATGTCCCAGAATGAAAATGAAAATGAAATAAAGACTTGTTATGAATCGAGCTCTGAGTCCTGCCCTCAGATCAGATCTTAAATAAACAGCCTAATCACAACAGGCTTTTAATAAAGGTTGTTACAAGGTAATAGAAAGAAGAGTAATCTGAAAAAGCCAAGAATTAAGCCTCACAGACAGGCTTGTTGAGACAAAAGATACATTACAGTAGATGTGGCCGTCCTTGCAGGATACATTCATGTGTATGGAAGCTGTAGTGGATGTGGATAAACTATGATTAAGCATCTGTGAGCCAGTGCGTGTAAAGATATGTGGAAACCAGACAGCTCTGCTTGTTAAGCAAACTTGAAAAGTGAAATCTTGCACAGCTCCGGGCGTTTGCCTACACGTGCTTACAGTAGGCAGCCTGTCTGTCAGAGCATGACAGAACACCCTTTGAGATTTGTCCATCTAGATTCATCGCGTTAGAGCTCAACTGTTGAGCAGCACGCCTGGGCACCATCTCTCTCTCTCTCTCTCTCTCTCCCTCCCGTCTCCCCCGTTTTGCCTGGAGACGATAATGATGATCTTCAAGGAAAGGAGGAAAAAGATGCACAACAAGTCAAGAAGCCATCCACTTGCTAATTAGTAACCCCTTCATTTTTCTAACAAGCAGAACTAATTACAGGATCTGCCACGACGCTGATTTCCCACAAGGCAACGCTCACCAGGACTAAGCCAAAACTGCTTCCTCCTACCACCCCCTCCCCCTGTCACATGAACCAATCAGACTCCGGCTTTTGGGAGACAAATAAGGGAACAAAAACTGCTGTGTCATTTTTGCAAGCGATTGTAATCATGCAAAGTTGGGTTGGGTTGGAAGCATTGTAAGAGGTGGATCAACGACCTCCTGCGAACCTGATCAGATCTGTACTTTGCTGACATCAGAGCTGGTTTTGATCTGCAGATGCAGTAAACACAAAAAGGCCAGACAGGGTTCTTTGTTTTCCAGATCGTAGCAGACAAACTAAAGTTTCTTCCAGCAGTCTGCATTTATATTCTGCAGCGTGCCTGCTGTTCTCCTGCTGCAGCACGCTCTGCCCCAGATTTAAGCTGCCCTTTCCTTGTTACCTGCATGGTTTAGATTTATTTCTTGTCTTTTGTTTGAGCGCGGCTACATCATTTTGGTCCACATTATAGAGAAATGGTTCCCAACAGGGGCAACCAGACTAGACTCAATTGTTGACAGTTGTCCAAGTGTAGTTCTCCTGAGGCAACTGGTCAATCCAACCCTTTCCTGGTATTGGTCACAGGGAAAGCATGTTACCGCACTGTATTTTCCAGTGATCTTAGCGTTGCTGTTGTATTTTACTTTGTACATCAGTGAAAACAGAAACGCTGGAGTTTTACTTTCTTTTTCCTGTCTGTGTCACGAGCTAGCATGATGCTAGCAAGATGAAAGCTAACTTCCCATTTCTAACTGTCAAAGTCCAGCTACAGCAACACAGAAAGAGTCAGATAAGTTGTTGAAAGCTAACAGGAGGAGACGTCTGGCTGTACTTAACCTGACCTGGATACTGAAAATGTTGTCAGTGTTATAAAAGGAACTCACCCATAACATGCTAAGGAGTTCAAGCTAACGGCTCATTAAACATGTTTACCCTCCATACTGGGCTGGTTTTGACAGCCCCTAAAGCTAATGTGTAATATGTTTAGGCATGAACACTGAAGGTGCTGTGGATCAGGATGTCCAAACAATTGTGGGTCAATACAAATGGAAACAAGAAGCTTTTAGACCACTTTAAATGGACTGAACAGACAAGTTTGTGCATATCAGGTTTCTGCTGCTTGAGAGATGTTCAATACCATTATTTCATTATTTCTTCCTCTACCGAAACTTTTAATGCCACTCTGATACCAGTGTGATAAAAAATATACAGACATTATTGGTGGAGAAACAGATGTTTAGCTAGCTTTTACCAATGTTATGCTCCCTGCTAGGACAACACCATCTTGTTTGCTACTGTCACATGATAATTTACCGTAAAATTCGGCGTATGAGACGCACTTTTAATACTTTTTTGTTCCATCTAAAAAGTGGGCTGTGTCCTACCAGTATAAAATGCAGAGAGGTATTTTATTGTGTTACGGTATTTTACCCAGACGACGGCGCTATCCGGTTGCTAAGTAGTGACTCCTGGGTGACCTCCGCGTTAAACTATTTCCGGGTCTGAGAGGCTACGACGTCTCCTATTTACAATATGCCGCGGTCCTGTTTTGTGTTTTCCTTGCTGTTTTAAGCGAGGAATACTAACTTGACTGTTGCTTACGCTTCGTCACGGACGTGCACCGTCATGATCGCATTTGCAGCCGCCACCTTCACAGCAATCAGCGCTACCGTAGGCTGCCAGCGACCGCACTGGTAGTTAGCAGGACTGCAAACTCAATACGGCGAAAACAGATGGTAGGCTGTAATTTGAGTGTGTTTTAAATGAAAAGAAAGTGTTGAAATAAATTGTATACACGTTTTTATTCATTAATAGCTATAGAAAACCCTTTCTCCCTCTGGGATACCCCCCAAAAACAGACTGCGTCTAATATTCCGGTGCGACTTATATTCCGGTTTTTACGGTACTTAAAAATAGTTCTTCTTTGCGGCTCTAAAACAGTCGTTGCTATCGGTCGCCATAATGAATATTGTTGCTGTGTAGGCTTCTGTTTTGGCGATGAAAAACAAGTAGATGTTTTGGGGAATTATTTTATTGTTGAATTTTCAGCTGTATGAGAGGCCTTTTTATCATACTGGTATTGAAACAGCTCAAAATTACAGAGAAGTTAACAGGAGGGAAAAGGTATCAGGCTTTGGATACACAGGCAATCTTTATTATCAGGATCTATTTGTGTTCTGCTTAAATATTACTTAGCAGAGCCCAAAAGAGACTCTGTTTGGCCTTCCTTATTTTTTTTTTTTTTTGCATTGTCAGCACATTAACAGAAAGTCACCTCTTATCTGAGGCAAAGTGCAAACACAGAAGACCCTTATCTTACAGAGGGAGGTTTCTTCTAACCAGCCAGGGTGCTCACATTTAGTATAGATGGGTTAATATGCTGATGGAGCCATTCAGGTCACCTTGGTGGGCTTGAGTGGGGACGGGGGCTCAGGTGGAGGTGCAGCCACGTGCATCACTCGTCCGTCACTGATGGACATAAGTGGTGACACTCTCAGACGAGAACAGAGGAGAAGAGGCTTTCAGAAGATTCAATGAGCCACAGAGTGTTTTCTAATTAGCTCATTAGAGACTGCCTGATTGCAATCACTGCCGTGAGTTTACTCTTAAAATTTGCTTTAAAAAATTCTCTGCGGTTGTCAGGAGCGTCTACAAACGTGAGATCTATACAGCAGCACTTTGCGCGCCGCAGACATCATCACCCTGGATTTAACAAATTACGGGTATTACATGAACGGCGACTCTCAGCGCTGATGTAATGTTCAGCTGCTGCGGCTTAGCCAGGCTGATGTTGAGGGTCAAAAATCCCCCTGAGGAAGGAGTTAAGCATGTAAGGCCCGCCAGTCCTCGGCCACCTCCTACCATATGCGTGGGTTGTGTGTGTCATTTTATACGCCCACGAGATAGGGATCTCGGTGCCCTTCACATGATGCTTTTACAGTGCAGCTACATTAGCTAATTCGACCCCGCTTTCAAAAATAGCCCCTGATCGATAAGGCTTTCTGTTTCTTGCAAGCCTCAACGTTTCACCTTCAAGCTCTCCCACGGAAAGAAAAAACCCCCAGCAATCTCTTATTGCAAGATTTCCAGAATTTCTTTGCAATGGGGGCTGATGTGGCTAAATCGGGATGTAGCTTAAATTACCCTTAAGTCCAAATAATAGACAAATCAAATAGGAATGGCCTCCATTGAAGACAGCAGTTAAAATTGGAGCCAGAGCCATCCAAGCTGTGTAGATGACATAAAAATACTCAGCTTCTTAATCTCTGTGTTACAGGAAACCACCCTACACCTGTGGGATGCTTTAGTCCCAAGAGTTCCCTTAAACCTGCCTCCTGTGTCAGAGTTATCTTTAGTGTGGATTGGCCTTTAAAAAAAGCACTGTGAGGAGGAGTTGTAAACCCCAGATATGGGACGGCATGAGTCACACATCCTTTTTTCGGCAGATCACGACAAGCTTATTGTTGCCGCGTTAGGCTTCTGTTTTTTCTTATATATTTCCTTAAACCAGGTCTTATGGGTAGCCCTGAATGCCAAGAGCAATGGTGAAATTTGACCGCCACTACATATTAGAATTAAGAATAAAAGACAGGTTCAAAATAAAGAAATTAAATCCAGCACCGCAGTTACAGTCTTAAATGTGTTGAGCAGTGAGGTAGTGATGGCGCTGTCCGTGGTGCTGCACCGAGGACAGAGACTACGAGTTACGGAGCCTGGATGACAGAGAACAGGTTTAGCTTTACACTTACTGAGTGAGCTTTTTTCAGCTGTGGATCCAGAGCAATGCAGACAAGCTTTAAGGTAATAATCTCGAAGATTATCGTTTAAATAAATGTCTGTTAAGTTACTATCTATCGCTGAATGATGTGACACAATGGTGAATGAGCCTATGGCCCACTGATGAAAGCCTTTGCAGTATTACAGACCGGGTGTCTGTGGCGACTTTCGTGGAAATAATAACAAGCGGCGCCCAGTTAGTTTCCCATCACCCAGCAGTGGTTGGTCTGCCAGAGAGGGTAGGTGGAGCTAAGTGGCTGCTTTTCTGGTCTCTGCGAGTTAACAGTAATCTACTATTGGCTGAACAAACAAAGAAAAGATCGATGAATACAGTTACAACTTCAAAAATAAGAGAAATCCAAAGAAAAAGAAAAAAATTTGACGCTCATATGAAGGCAAACAGTCTTAAAAGGAAAGCGACCGTCAGCGAGGAAAATCAGATTTACAACCAAAGCCAACCTTGGACGTCACACATTCAACACTGTCTGGATATCTGAGGAGTGTGCTCCTGCAATTACCGTTTATCGCCATAGGTGCCGCCAAAGAGAACAAAGTAAGATCTTTGAGATTACAACTTCACAATTCACTGCTAAATGTTTCTAAACATGCCTGAGAAACAGCTGAAACCTAAAAGAAATTCAGTTTGCACCCATTAACAACTGAAAAAGAAAAGATGAACATATTAACTGGGGAGCCATCGGCTTCAGAGGGCAAGTACACATCTCTTTGTGAGCTTAAGAGATGTTTACACAACACAAAGTTCCAGTGGCTCCACTCTGCATGTAAAACAGCCTTTTTCCATGGCAAAAATAATCAGCTTCATTGTTTTACTATTTTTAAAGCACATTCATTGTGCTGTTAATAATAGCACAGACGCTGCTATAAGTGGCGGGGTGACCTTCAAACCATCAACAACTCTGAGGAGGCAGTGAAGAGCCAGCGCCTGCTCTGATAAGAACAGAGGGGGACGCCAAATAGCACAATTACCAATTGAGGACGACATAAAAAGCCGCCATCAGCACCTGCGATGCAAATGAGAACTTCGCTTGCACGATTATTACCACTGAATGGAAGTGGAACGACGGCAAAGCGCACGACCGCTCGCGGAGTAATCGCAGACAACAGGAGAGAGACGGTGAAAGAAGTAACTCCTTCCTGAAGAGCTCACAGTGCTTTGATTGGCCCGTTACTTCATTCTGAACACTTCCTTTATCTCTACTGAGTGGTCGTACAGCCCAGACACAAAGCCAAACCTACAATACCTAATTACCTTCTATACAGTAGCTCTCCCGCCCCTCCCCCCTCCTTAGACAAAGAGCCACAGCTGGAACAGATGATAAAACTTGGACTCCTCATCGTCATGGTGAGATCAAAGTCGCAGGCTTTCTATTTTTAAATGATTGGCTCTGCTGTCTCCGGCTGAGCCCGAGCCATTCTGTCTCTCTCTGTGAGACGGTATATGCGGTTTGTCTTTGCACAGGTGTCCATATGCAAACTCCACAAACAAACGTGTAAACAAAAATAGCTTAGCTTCTTAGCGGGTTTCTTTGCAGCTATTTTTCCCTCTACTTTAAAGGGCTTTTATTTTGTCATTTCTACATACCCCTCAGTTACCATAAATCACACACGAGCATGACTGACTTCTACCTACTTTTCATTCAATTTAAACCAAGGTCACTTTTACAACTGTGCTTTAAAAGGATAAAAACATGACAGCTCTCTCTGCTTTCATAGCACAGCTAAAGGACAAGGGCATGCAAAAAAAGATCCTTACAATCTGTACATGCCTGCAGTAAGAGGGAGGTTAGGTTACTGGAGATTGTACCAGCCATACTTTTACTGTAATTAAAAAGGAGTATTTCATGATTTTCCTCGAAATTAGCTTGACAACTCCTCTTATTGCAGCAAAATCCTTTCAAGCCACAAGAAGCAATCTATAACAGATGCAGTTTATAATCTGGGAGGAGTTCAGCAGTGCACATTTGGATTTTGCTGAAAATTAGGTTGACATCCGTCATAATGGGAGATAATCCCACGAACACGTCACGTACGTCTAAAATAAGCAGCTAGTGACGGGGAGAGGCGGCGCAGGCTGGTGTTATAGTGGATGATGT
The DNA here is from genome assembly GCF_022749685.1 of Semicossyphus pulcher. Classification (NCBI taxonomy): domain Eukaryota; kingdom Metazoa; phylum Chordata; class Actinopteri; order Labriformes; family Labridae; genus Semicossyphus; species Semicossyphus pulcher. The sequence goes on from NW_027211695.1 coordinate 8,274,564, forward strand.
GGGAGTTTACTGGAATTGGAGAGGGTAAAAATAAAAGACGAGCAGCGTGGGTGGAACACCGGGGTTTTATCTGCGAGTATATAGAGGAGTGTGCAGCGACAGCACTGGTGACCGCATGTCCAGATTCAGAGAGAGGAAACGCGAGCAGACTGCTCCCTGCACAGAACCAGCCTTGTAAGTGATCTTTGAAGCGCATCCTGATGGAAGATCTCGCCTCTGTGACGCTATTTTTAGCTTGCTAATACATCCGAGGTCGCACCTTGCAGCTCCACAGAACCAACATCTGCCTCGATACTCGCTGGCTTATCTGACAATGACGACAGCAGGCTTCTTACCTCCACTCCAGTCTGCAAGCTTGATTCATTTACATACGGATATATAGACTTTGCTGAATGTCTTACTTATGAATCATTTCTGTGCTCCATCTGAAACTGAGAACACCCTCATGTGGGTTTAAAGCCTCTGAATATTTGATATGAAATGATTTGAAATATTGCATTATAACATTTTTCGGACGTTTTCTCAAGACTTTGGAGGCGTGGCCGATCCCATTTTGATTGACATGTGCCTGGTTTAGCTCCACAGGAATGGCGCATGTAACCATCAGTGTAACAGCCCTAAACAGTGTGTTTGGACCAAATTTAGAAGAGGAAGCAAGAGCCCTTGAATCGTAAAATAACCATTCAGTGACAATGAAATGTGTACAAAATGCTTTGCTATCCATATCATAGTTAGCAGGTAGCATACACGCAACATAAGCTGAGACGTCCCTTTTTGTTCTCAAAGCTATGAATACAATGCAATGACTGTATATAAAGATGGACGACGCGATGGTGACGTCATCTGGAGCCAGAGCTGCGCAGTAGAGATCGGCGTGTGGGGCTGCCGTAGCCACTTCCTCTAACCAAAACACACACTTAACTTACCGAAAAAACAGAAAGGATCCTGCACGTTGGCGTATTTAACAGCAGAACAGCTTCTTTGAGATGTTCACAGATATGGAAACTTCAATGACTGTAGTGATTGCATTAGTTATGTTTCCTCCCAACGTTCCTCCTCTACTCTGCTAATCCTGAACAGATCGGCTGCAGGAGCCGTATTGGTCAACAGAGCTGTCAATCATCCTTTTTGGAACATAAAATAACTAATTCAAAATAAAGTTGTCAGAAAAATGAACACTTGGACGTACGTCAGCATGATAAGAACTAACTATAATGACAGAAACCATGTTAAAGAAAAATGTATTTGACGTGTATTTTGATTTTATAGTTTGACTCATGTCACATCTATTAACATGGAGGAGGCGGGCTTTTAGGGAGCTGTCATGTCATCCATCCTTTTATACAGTCTAAATCATGGCATTTGATACAATGCTAATTTATGACTACATAGCTTTGGCTAGTGCCATATCATTAGGAAGCTTAGCTCCCACTGCAGACCTTTGACACATCACTGGCACAAATAGATTGTAAACCATCAATGCTAAACTCCCGCAGACAAAAATAGACAACATTCCTGCAACCCGCAATAATTAGCCGCCTCCGCCGCTGCCATCCATACTGGGCCTGTGGTTGATGCTAGAAATGCTATGTTTTCCTAGAAAAATAAAATATTGACTTTTATAATATAATATAATATTATCATCACTTATGGGCCTCTGTACATGTGTGTTGGTGAGTGTGTGTGCAGACCCTTGTGAGACCCTTCCCTCTGCATCTATTCTGTTGTTTTGCTTTGCACGGGACGTTTCAGGAGGGGCGCTGTTGTGGTTCCCTGAGCCAATCACAGCGTAAAGGTGAGTGTGGGAGTGGTTCAAATTAGCAACTGACGAAGAGCCCAGGAGGAGGGGCCCAGTTTGAATGTGTTGTTGACAAAATGCAAAGAAAAATCCTACTTATTATACCTTTAAACAAGATCAAGACAAATTACAGAAAGTGGAACAACAATATTGCTTTTGCAATTTTGATTTAAACTGATTTCTGACTTTTTAGATGCTAACTGGTATGTATAGATGTTCCGATGTTTGGGATGTGTTTCTGATGTGTCCAGGCTCTTCCTCTGACCATTTTATCATCACTGACAGACTCTGACTTCCGATGTGTCACCATGATCGTAACAAGTGGTCAGAGGGGCTCGTCACGCCGCTGTCTTTCATAAAACCATAGAGCACAAAGTGCTGGCTAATCTGATCTGCCTGAGCCAGTATTTTCAAACGCAGCCAGTCGCTCCATCAGGCCAAACAATGAGAGAGGCCACAAGATAACAAGATAAGCCGGGGTCGGCCTGGTGAGGTGGTCCTGAGGAGGGGGCAGGGGGGGGAAAGACACTACTAATGCTGTGTACAGACAGAGCAAGCGTCAGTCTGACTTCATGCCATGTCAAGCTTAAAATGAAAGGGTAAAATACAAACACTATTGAGGAGAAAAAGTGCTTTGGATTGGAAAATAAAAATGCTACTTTTCTGTTGTCACTATTGAGATGTGAGCATTGATTGGCTTGGCGTACTGGGTTCTTTTCCCCACACAAAAAGCAAAGAAAGGGGAAGGAGTCCAATGATTGCTTCAGTAGGACACAATCAGCATGCAAAGCCTACTCAAGCACACACACACCTGATGCTTTCCAGTGAGAAATGGCTGACGTGATATTCATCCTCCATCTTGCGCTGCTATGATCTTCAAACAGCCTCTATCTCCTCTAACTGTTTCTCTATCTAGTATAGTAAGGATATACTGACTGTGTGGGTGCCGGATGTGTTCAGATGATCAGGAAAGACCCATCCGTGACCTCCTCCGCTCCCTCTGCACACACAGTTTGACCTATGGTTCAGCAATCAGACCTTTGTGCGGAGGCCCGAGTCGCCTCTGTCCCGATAAAACTGCTCCACCAGACTAAGAAGCTTAGCTGCCAGAGAACGTGCAACAATTAAGAAACAGCAACTCAGTAAAATGAAGCCATGTTTGGCCTCTGAACCCCTGTCGCTCACAGGGCGGAGATGTGTGTCAACGATTGGCTGAGGAGGACTGACTCGACAGATGTGGCAGGATGACAGCAGAGCGCTACATGCCCTGCAAACGCAACAAAAGCAGATCATCTTCTCAAACAATCGCAACCAAATCTTCCCCTTGACAATATATTTCATAGACAGCTGGCAGTCTTATGTATGCCTGTTATCTTCAGTGTAAAATCAGTCGTTTTAAATGATTTTAATTCCTCTAAACTACCTCATTTTAAGGTTTAAGTGGATTTAAATAAATGAATTAAACCATCACCATGAGCCAGAGACACATTAAGCTTTCTGTACAGTCATGTCTTTCAGCAGCAGAGGCAGCCCTCGCTGTGAGACTAAGCAGCAGCTAAGCAGGTAAATAAAAGTGTTAGGCAACAATCAGCACAGAACTAATAGGTTAATACATCCTTCCAACCAGGGCTGCACAAGAGATTTGCTTTCAAGATTTCATCAGATGGAGCTCCTGGATACCCGATCATGCATTCACAATTTTTGGGCGAACAGATGAAGTCCAGTTAGAAAGACAGGTACATCTGTTTTAGTCAAAGATGAACAAATTACAAGTGTTTAACCTTGTAAACATCTCCATGTGGTGTTTTTCATGAGCTACAACATGAGCAGTCATGTCCACAGCTGGGCCTGTCTGCTTTTAAACTGCAGTGTACCAAGGTCAGGCTGAACAAGACGTTTTCAGATTGGCAGGTCTGTGACGTCACAAACATAAGGAGCCGGCTGCAACCATCACTGCTGATGACGAACGTTAACGTTACTACTACTAATTACTACATTTTAAGCTAGCTAAGTTTCAACAAGTTGCCACTAAACGATGGCAAAGATGTGTTTCGTTTTCACGACGGAGGGGGCGGTTGGAAATGTGCATAGTGGGCGGGGCCTATGCCGATTCAGGAATTGTTAATGAGGGAGAAGGAGGAGATGCCTTGGGAGGATTTTTACAAGGTAATTCAACGTATTTTGTAGAAAAAAAACAAATCAGACACAATTCATTATTTCAAGCAGAGCATTTTATACGTCCTAAAACATGACTGGAGCTGCTCTTTAACTCTTTCATTAGTTTCAGCTTCTTACAGACTGTCTGTTTTTGTGGCCCAAAACTGTCTGATTCACCGTGCTCATGGTGTCTTCATCAAGACCAACTGTATGCTACCTGCGGAACGAGCCATACTAGAGTTTTAAAGTTAGCCACGTCTGCTCGGTGTGTACATAAGCAACAATTGCTGACAAGTTCTCTTGATCAGCTGCTCCCAACCTTTTCCGACTCATGGCCCACTTGAAAATCTCAAAAATGTTTGCAGCCCACATCTGACCATAAACAATGCAGAGGCCACATAATGCGCTCTCAGAGCACTCTTATAACAGGAGCTGTCCATCATCACCACACAGAAATCACAGTCTAAAAGTGAGGGGCTGTGTGCGATAGGCTAATTAACGAATAAGTAATTAAATCACGGTATCATCACTTGACGATTCATCATCTGTGTCTTTCCTTAAAACTCTTCCTTATGCTAACCAGCTATCCATTTTGATACTCCAGTTTTAGCCATGGATCCTTTCAGCAAGTATGATGATTGTGGTCCGGCGGCAACGTGGGTAAGATAGGTAAGTTCGTATCATCAGCTTATGAACGGCCAAATGAGGCGACACAATGGCCATTTTTTCCTTTATTAGAAAGAGAAACAAGAAATATGCGGAGAAGAGAGTGGGGGATGACATGCAGCAAAGGGCAGAGGGCAGGAGTCGAGCCTGCAGCCTCTGTGTATGGGGCGCCTGCCCGACCAACTGAGCTAAACCAGCACCCCATAATATATCAGTTTTGTGTTTGCAGTTTGTTTCTGGTGTCCCCAAGTGGCTAAAAAAACATTTAAAGCAGGTTTAAGTATAATTTGTATTTTTCGTTTTTTTAAATGGTGAAGGCAGATTTCATTGTCTTTGGGGAGCTGAGTTTCGCCATGGTGGTGTCAAGTTGGCATCAAGCCGTTAAAATTGATTTGAATAAGATTTGGAAGATTTACAAGAACATTGTACAACAATCTACGTGCCATTACTCTCCAAACTATAAGAGATATTGAACTGTCTAAAAGCAAAGAGCTTTACCATCCTGATGTGCTGTGAGTCTAAGTGCAAAGCATTATGGAGCGTTTATGGTTGTGTTAACTGGATTGAGAGATTATTGCAGATTACATTTGAGGCGCCTGACCATTGAACAGCTTTAAAACAAAGGCTTTAAATAGGCTTTACATCCACGCTGAGATGTGACAGTTCTGTTTGTGTCGTATTGATAATGGCACACCTCATCCCTGGGCTAAAAGAAAAAGTGTGACACCTCTGATCTGTCAGATGATGGAAACTCTGATTCTCTATTAAACTCTCTTCCTGGAAGCGAAGGCATTATTTTAGAGAAAATAAGAGAAACAAAGACGTCTATTTTTACGTTCCCAGAGGCAGAATAAACAAGTTACACAAAAGAAACTTTTGGTGTCGATAAAAAAAGGAAAAGGCGGTACAAGCCGTTATGTAAGGAGATAAAAGGCAGCGGTCGCAGACAGTGCAGAATTGACTGGTGTCTTCTAAAAGCAGAACATCACACTGCTGCCCGTGTTGCTCTCAGAATCGAATTTTACATGGTATTTATAGCATGCATTGCTAATGGACGCCTGCCAAGCAACCTACACACTCTTATCTTTAGTGTGACACTTCAACGCCGCTTCTTTTCCCCTGCTGTCTGTGCTCCAATGTAACGCACAACAGGGACCTTCTAATATCATAATGCATGAAATAATCTCAGGGAAGCCCATTTTAATCAAGTGTGCAGTTCAAGGGCACACGCTGTTGTCGTTACAGTGCAATACTCCGTACCTGAGCGGGGGACGTATGGAGGATAAAGACACCTTGGAGCTCAGTCATGACAGTGATTAAAAAAAAGCTCCCGGTTCATCGAAGTGAATGTCAGCTAAAAATAGAAAAACAGACCTTCGATCATATTTCGCAGGAGTTACGAGTTAACTCACTCAGCCTTGCCCTGCCATTTTGCTCTCCATTACTCATGTATGATTTACACATGCACGCGCGCGCACACAGGCCTGCTAAATTGCCAATTAAATCTCAAAATAACGCTTGTGTCTTGAAATACGCATGTCCCCAAAGTGTCCAAGCTTGATTAAAAAATGGTGTTTAGATGATTACGTTCTAATAATATTTGTGCCTTTCTAGTTCGATTAACCCTGCAGACCCACGCGACACTTTTTCCATGTGTTTGAAGTTTTGTCAGAGCAGAGCGCTGAGAGGAGCTAAATCTGCTGTTAGCCTAGCAGGAGATAAGACGTGATAACGGGGTTTGATTACTCATCTGTCTCATCCGTTTCTCCTTCAAAAGTTGCATTTTCAACACACACACACCAACACACACGGTTCTTTAAGCCAAAGGACCCAGAATGCATTGCAGCTCAAGGTCACCTGAGTCTTCCCTGGCACTCAGCCTGTCCACCTCTGTCCTGCCTTTGCTTACATTTACGCCCAAACTAAAATAAGTATAGTAACATTAAACCTACAGGATACAAAGTATTGAATTTGTTTTCAAAAAAGAGGCTGTTATTTGAACATTTTGGTTCAACACGCTGCATATTAAATTTGGCCTCCTCAGTAGTTTTCCCCCCAACCTGCAGTTTAAATATCCTTTATGTCCTCAGAATAAATCCCTATTTAATTAAAGCTTTACAATGCAACTCTTAAAAATTTCATTTCCATTTCATGTTTCAAAGAAATCTAAATCCGTCCGGATAATCTCTACACCAGTATCAAATTGCACTGCAGCGTCTTTTGCCCTCAAGTGTCATTGAGGGGGAGGGATGTTATTTGAAGCAACACAGTGATTTTAACTGGTTTCGACTGATGTGTGTTCGCTCATTATACTATTAAATGAGTTAAAGTGATAATCTTGAAGATTTTCATTTTAATAAATGTCTGTTAAGCCACTGTCTATCTCCAAATGAGGTAACACAATGGTGATTGAGCCTATGGCCCACTGATGAAAGATTTTGCAGTTGCTGTATTACAGACTGGCTGTCTGTGGAAAAAATCACAAGCGGCGCCAAGTTAGTGGTTGGTTGGCGGAGCTAATGCAATGTAAAGTGGCTGCTTTTCCGGTCTCTGTAATACTCCTCTCCCACCAAAATTAGCGCAGGTTTTCAGACCCGGGAAGACCCGCTAATAAATGCCGATTGACTTTTTTACCATTGCCAGTGAAGTATACTCCTTTCGGTCTTTTCTGCTGCATCGCCGTCTGACGTTAAAAACCGCGCCGGACACAGGAATAGTAAACAGTGAAGATCTTACAGTGGTTAGGTCTTTATTGTATCGATTTCTCATTTAGTCTATTTATCAAACTCAGTTCCGACAAATTTGGAACGATGTACCAGCGCTGCTTGGACGGAGACGGGCGGCAGCACCGGGACGTCGACCCAGGTTTTGTGTTTCCATCGTTGCCGATAGGAGCCCGAGGAGATAATTACCCAGGTCTAAATGCTGATCGTAACCTTTCCCACTAAGCAAAAAAGCTGTGTGTTAGCAGGTTTTTAAACCAGTGGGAAAGTGTTGCGAGTAAACAGTAATCTACTATGGCTGAACAAACAGAGAAAATATCGATGACTACAGATACAACTTTAAAAATAAATGAAAATCCAAAGAAAAAGAAACAAATTTCGACGCTCAGATGAAGCAAACAGTATAAAAAGGAAAGCGACCGTCAGCGAGGAAAATCTAGAGTTACAACCGGAGCCAACCGTGGACGTCACACATGCGAGACTGTCTGGATATCTATGAAGTGTGCTCCCGCAATTACCGCTTATCGCCACAGGTGCCGCCAAAGAGAACGAAACTGAGATCTTCAAGATTATAACTTTAAACACTGCACTGAACGACTGCACATGATGAACCTCTTCTGAGAAAAAGCATGCAAAGCAAACCGTAAGCACCCTGACCTCATCCTGCTGCATGTGGTTTACACGTTTAAACAATACAGCATTTTAAAGGAGATCTTTAACTGGGGGGTAAAAATAGCTCCTGAGATTTTCAGAGGGATTTGTTTGTCAGACCGGGACACAATTTGTAGAGCTTAACCCAGAATTACACATTTGACTCTGTTTTATTAATCCCACAGTGGAGTACTGTAGAGCCAGCAGTGTGCAGCATCTCTTGAGCCACATGAACTCACAATGGGCAGAGTGGGAAGAACTCCATACTTAACCCCCATTGAGTTTCATGTGTTTAAATTGAACACGTATGATGTGAGCTCGTCTGAAGACATGTATGTTTGGCCTGTGGGACGTTGGTCCCGTTTGGAAATGGTTAATGAGAACAAAGAAAAGATGCACTGGATTAAAACCATGTCTCCACTGACAGCATGGTTTTATTTTTAGCTCAGTCTGAAAACAAAGTCAAAGTAAGCCTGACTTCATGTGATGTGAAAGCGGATGAGTGTGTTGCAAAGCCAGAGGAGACACTGAAGGTTGTTTCTATCAGCTAAAATGCTAAAACTCATTACTTACTCATAGACTGACATCATGTGTAATAAGAAGAAATGCTTGTAAAGGGAAGTTGGAGACAAATAATACGGATCAAGAACCCAACTCACCTTGGGCTGCACTTCTACTTCTACCACTTGGTTCTTGCTCATGCAACTTTTGACGAAGCCCTCCATGTTGCTGTTGAACTTCATGAAGATCACGTAGGCGGCGTAGCCCGACAGCAGGGTCATACTTTCCCACACCGAGATGAAGTTATCCAGGAAGAAGACGATGAGCAGGATCAGATCCAGGATGTAGAAGGAGACGTCGCGGAAGAGCGGCCACCACGTCAGGTTGAGGATCTCCTTGGAGAAGATGGCGCACATCCCGATCACGAAGAGGATGTTGAAGACGGCCGAGCCCACGATGGTCCCGATGCCCACGTTGCTGTGCGAGATGAAGACGCCGATGATGGAGGTGAAGAGCTCGGGGGCTGACCCGCCCGCTGCCATGAAGGTGGCACCGGCCACGTCGTCCGAGATGGTTAGCTTCTCCGTGATGACTGTGAGAGCTGGGACGAAGAACTCGTCGCACACTATGGCTAAGGCGATGAACATGTAGATCATGCCGAACATGTGGAGCACCACCGCTCCTTGGCGCCTCTCGGCAAGGGTGAAAAGGTCTCTCGGGTACTCCCCTTGGCTCTCATTGCCATCTGCTGTAGATTTCATGGCTATTGGCATGTCGGCTGACGCATTGGGGTCCGTCTGAGGTTGGGTGAAAAGTAGAGTCCTGTGGGGAACTGACTCTTGGAGGCTCTCCTCGCTGTGACCCCCTGAGCTCCAGGTCAAGGCACTGAGGGAGACGGCACTTAGGGCCACCAGGCTGAAGACGAACCCTAAGATTCGCACGGGCCTCAGCTTTTTCCGCAGGCACCAGTAGGCCTGCCGCTTACAGGCAGCGCCCACCGCGGGCCTCCTTCGCTCTAGTGAATCCATGCAGGGCTGATCCGAAGCCATGTCTGTGCAGCGCGTCGTGTCCTCACTCTCAAAGGCTTGGTATGAAGAGGGGAGAGAGGGGAGCGGGTTTTACCGGAGACAATGCATGCTGTTGTCCTCAGTTGTAAATGCGTTGATGAGATTGTAGGTGCTTCCCAGGGTCTGGTTTGCCGAAGGATGTCTTCATATTAGCCTCTGCTGGACAATGTCAAAAGAATGAAGAAATTATTATTATTAAGTCAGAGAATTAACTCTACAATGGAAAATTAATGACATTAAATTAAAAAGGCTGTTTGTATACAGAGCACAAAAGATCCCGCTCCTAAATGTGACAGACAACCAAACAATTAAGTTGATTAATCAATTACATAACCATCAGAAAGTTAATCTTTCTCAGCTCTGATCTAGCATGCAAAACATTTCATTCTAACAGATTCTCAAATGCTGCTTCTCTCTTTAAAACATTGCAAACAGACTAACCTTGACCTTTCTTTATGTGGATAAAAAATAAACAACAGATGGATTTAACAATAATCATTGTTGCAGTGGAAAAGTCAGCTACAAGTCAGGACTAATCTCCTCCTGCCCACTGCCCAAAAAAAGCTCTATGTAAGGAGAAAATTAAAATGTGGAGTTAAAACATGAACTCATAGTCTCAGTGTTTTCATCCTCTCACGGCAGTTTGAATTGAAATCTCTGAGAGGTAAATATCACGGCATATTATGGAAACAAACAAGAATTTATATCATCTTAATTTAAAAATGTAAGTGAATTTTTTTTGTAAAATAGTCAATTGCCATTATGTCAACTTACACTAGCTGCATTAAGCGTATTTAATGATTGGAAACACAGAAATGCCAAATTTCAAGTCATTCACGATCAATTGAACACGCAGGATGCAGCAAACAGACTGAAACTTACACACACACACGGTTCTGATGCTTTCTTTAAAGAAATGTGACAACTCGCAGACAAAAACAGCTAACCTGCCGTTTACCTGAGAAAATCTCACGTTATGAGGAGGCCGACGGTTTACGGACATCACTTGGCTGCAGTCAGTGAAAATGGTAAACGCTGTGACGCTGCTGCTCAGGTAGAAGCAGCTAAAAAAACACACCACACATCCTGTCCTGTTTGACTTTTCAATGATGCACAGCCATGCAACGGCTTGTATGAGGATCCAGCTGCACTGACAACTCTTCTCCCTGTCTGCCCTTCAATAAAGCCTTCGCCCTTTCAGCTGTATCGACTAACCATCATCTCCGACCAAAACAGCCCCAACATTAGTTTCCCTGGCGAGAAGGCGCGTGACGCGTGGAGAAGCCCGCACGCGGTGTCATGTCTTACCTTTCCCAGAGGCGAGAAAACAGCCGCACGGCACAGCAGCAGGTTGAAATTAGGAAATCCTCTCCCGGTGCCCTCTTGCTCTCATTGAGCGAAATGTGACCGGTCTCCGCTTTCCGACGACAGAGGAGGAGCTTTGGTGGGAGGGGTGGTGGTGGGTTGGAGGGGGGGATGCTTTTCCAACTGCGCTCACCTCTCTCGCTCACAGCAGCAGCAGCAGCAGTAGCATCCCTCCCGTCTCCGATGAGAGGAGGGGGGAAAAATCACTAGGTCGAAAATACCTTGCTAATGTAGCAGAATAATGTGCGGGGCTGGGCTGACCACGTGAGCATGGTTGGTTTATTAATAAAGCCAGGTAAGACAGGCAGACAGCGTATCCGTCCCCGCTGTGTGCACGCGGTGGGGGCTTTGGTGATGTTGCATTTTGAGGGAGGAGTTGCCGTGGTTACACAGCAAAGGCAGTATTTCCACTCTTTTTTTTTTATTCCCCTGATGACGGAACAGGTGGATGAGCTTCAGCTAGGTTGCTGGTTTTTCGCGCACGCCTTAGGTCATTTCAAGGTTACATGCATCCCTTTCTCAGATGACACTGTGATGTGCAGCCCAAGTTGCATCATCATTGATTGATAAAAAAAAATATGCATCTTTACATTTCAGAAAGAGTATTTCATTTGAAAAGGAATCCTGAACAAGTTGGGAAATATTAGCGTACTTGCCCAGAGCTGAGAGGACTGATGGGCTTCCACTCTGTGTTTTCAAGATGAAGCTGCAGCTAGCAGCTGGTTAGCTTATTTAAAGCTCCTATGGAGGAGTTTTTTGTTTGTTATGAAACAGACTGAAATTAATTTGTATAACTCTATATGACCTACAAAAGCAAACCAGCCCATTAGCGATACGATTGATTATTTCTATATAGTTATTTTTAATGTCTGAAACTGCTGATGGGGGGTAGCTGTCACAGGAAGCGATTGACTGCACTCCGCCTTCATTTACGTTTTCAACTGCTACGATTCACAATGAGCGATACATATGACTGTTAAAAGAAATCAGGATGACGTATTTACGTATTTGCTTTGTCCACAGGGGGCGCCAAAATTGACACAAGCCAAAAGTTCCTCACAGGAGCTTTCAGACTGGAAACATGCAAGACTGGCTCTGACCAAAAGGAAATACATTCTTCAGCACTTCTCAAGCTGACTGAATGTAGGCTTTCAGTTTTATTCAGTTTCTTGGTTGGGTGTAGTGACTTCCTGGAGTCTACCACAACTTTATTCTGTCGGCTACAAACACTAAAAGTACTAAACAAACAATATATAGCTTGATAACAGAGCTAAAGAGATGCTGGAAGGGCTGTTTTAGTCCTGTTTGCCATCCTTATGCTAGGCTAAGCTAAGCTAAATAGCAGCTGGCAACAGCTTCACATTGAATGGATGTGAAATGTATTTCTTATCTGACTCCCAGCAGTAAAGCAGATAAGCACATTTCCCAAAGTTAATGTGTATATTGTTCATTTTTGGTTTGAAATTCAAATGGAGGAGTAAACATTAAAAGGTCAAGCGTGCTTTCCGGCCATTTTGCTTCGTTTGAATATGTCAACCAATACCAAGCTTTCATCTGACATAACCATCATGCCAGCAGCCCCCCCGGGTCGCCATGTTTCCCCCTCATGTCAGAAAAGGCCTCCCAACCACTTAGCATTAGTCCACAGGCCGAACCCAGTTGGGTAGACGCAGACACGCAATCTCTACATAGTGTGACAAAGTATGTGTGACACTAATGGCCTGGTGCTGTATAATAAATCATGATTCAGTGACCTCATTGATTGCCCCCTCTCCTCTGCTCTCATCTCCTCTCCACTGTAGCTGCCTCTTGTTACCTAACAGGAAACACAAAGGACAGCAGCATTAACTTGATTTACCTCAGATTATCAATAGCCTGATGTTTCGTAACCACTATCAGTTGTGGTTCATGTGGAGTAGAAAGTTTTTAGCATTCTGCATCTCCTAAATGCCCTCTGATGCATAATTAAACAAAATCTCTTTGAATACCATGTCCCTCTTTCATTATTAACAAAAAATCCACTGAGAATATCAAAAGCACCCTCACATCTGTCCGCTAACTAGAAGGCTAATGCCCACAGCGTGTTAGCATAGCCTAGCTAGCAAAAAGACTGTAAGCAACAGAAACGTTTAGCTTCAACCTGTACAAAAACTAAAGTGGTAAATTATCAAATTACGCTTTTATGAGCGTTTACGTGCCAGACAACATCTAGGCTGGCGGCAGTGACTCCCTCATGTGTAATTGATGTCTTGAGGTTGGCGTGCAACAAGCTAAGCTAACCGCCTGATGCCTGTAGCCGTATATTTACTGGTAAGATGTGACAGTGGTATTTATCCCTTTGTGTAACTGACAGCAAGCACACAAATATTCCTTTAACCACTTGACCTATTGTGTAATGTCATTTGTAGTTCTGACAAAAATGCACTCTCAAGTGCTTTAAGTGAAAGGCTGGCGCACTCCAAAGCCCAGAGGACTATTCATTAGTTACAAAGTGATTAAGTTTGATTACTCTACTACATCCATAATGTACTGGGCTTTATACTGGAGCTAATTGGGACAGGGCATCCTTGCCAAACAAAGTTTTTTTTCCACAAAATGTGTGTCTTTGGGGGATGGGGAATGTATTTTGTTGTTCTTTTAATGTCTGTCTTGTTACGATTTCATTATTTTTACTGACCTGCCCAGGGACTACAGGTGGAAAATAGCGATTTGCTAAAACCGGTACAATACATCTTTCCTTGTTTTATAAAGTGAATGTTCTTTGTGCATTGTCCCTGCTCAAATAAAGACGTAACTCTGCTTTCGACGTAACAGAGAGCCTGCATTTAGAGGTGCAGGGTTTGAGAGAGGTGGGATTAAGGAAGTCAAGAAGGGTTTAATTTGACACTATTGAGTTGCATTATGGGAAATCTAGGATTCAGATTTGAAGGGTTAGAGGTTAGTTGTGGTTGACCGCAAATCTTTGATGGTTCGAGGTTCTCAAATGTATGGAAGCCCTTAGCAGACATGCATCCATACATTTTATTTACTACTTTTTCCCGTGATGACGAGTCATTTCTGGTGGTTTTCTCGAGATCTCGACTTATATATCATGAGAAAACGACACAGCAACACTGTCACGTCAGATGATCGTAGATTGTATCCCCAGAGTTGCAAAGGCACAACACAAACATAGAAACAGGCTTAACTTACCTCACTGGTGACGGCAATGGCAGCATGGAATGTCCTGGTCTGTATAATGTCACAGTGACCAGCCTGTTGTTTTGTTTTCTAGTTCGCCGGAAAATTATCCCGTTATCAGGAGAAACAGTACAGTTTTTGATGTTATGAACAGCAAACAATTCATTGATTTTTCCAAGAATATCCATCAGATTAGTCAACAATATAAAACAATGAAGATACATGAGTCAAAGTTGGAATTTATTTAGCATGTTTTGACTTGGTGCATAGATGAGCCACTTGGAAATTTGATATTGACTCAAGCATTTATTCTGAATAGTGTCACATTAGCGCCTCCATTTGTTTAACAAAGAGAAGATAGGACTTTTATTGTCCCAGTGGGAGATTTGCCTTGGACTTCAGAGTGCTCTGATACAGTTAAAAAACACAACAGTACATTCATGCGTCAAAAATGATGCATGAAACTGTAAGAGCCCATGTATCTGATCATTACACATCATCATCACAAAGTGCACTCTTAGATCGGTCAATATTTTTGCCTATCAAATGAGATCCCATCCAGGCCGTCAGCTCTTTTTCAACAATGACACCCGGCGCTAACGCAGCCTCTGCACCACACCACCGCATGGACCACCCCTCATCTGGCTGCATTTCCAGCATAAAAGTGATGACTGGTCACAGGTCATGTGGGTTATGGTGGGGAGGAAGGGGGTTTGGCGGGCGGGAGGGGGATGATGGTGGCAGTTGTTTTGATTTGTCTGAAATCTGTGCTGTGACAAAAACAACAGAAATTTCCATGCCAGCCCTGCCCCCCACCCGGCCCGTCCTCGCTTCGGCCCGGCAGCTAAATCCGAGCCATTGTGTCCCACATAGTTGTATGGATTTGTCAGCAATGAGGCAGGGGCAGTGGGGGGTAGATAGGGTGATGATAACCAAGCAAGTTTTTCCGGTGAAGAGGGGGGAACAATTGACCGAAGCAGGGTATTGAATTAGCTCTATAAGTGACTTTTATTAATAACTTGTGCCAAAAGCTGTTTGGTCCTGTACAGGAGGAAAGCACTGAAAATAGAGAGTCCCTGGATCAGCTTTTTATAAGAGACTTGCTCTGGATTAGATGTGGAAAGCCTCATATTAGCAACCCCCACCTCACCACCACCACCACAACCACCACAAGTCTGTACAAAGAGGCTTGGACAGACCACCTGCCCCTGAGGAAAATGAAATCAAACAAAACAGCAACACAAAATGGGAACAGTCACAGATGCCATGTTGAGGTAGTAAAGTGTGAATCAATGAGGCCCTTAAAACGGCTGAGTAAATGTTTCCCAAAAGACAAATGGTCTTAATTATAGACAAAAGCAAGACTGTTCAAAGATTAAGAAGGAGAAACTATTTTAGCTAAAAACCAGGGGTAGATAGGAAAGCTCTAAAGAGATTAACAAATTGATAATCCACAGGCTGGTCAGATCACTAAGTGCTGGAGCTAATTAGGTATGAGCTCTAAGTGTGAAAGTGAGACCCTGCTTTTACTGCTGGGGTCAATAAATCGACATGTATTGATTTGTATGTATTCTTAAAGACCAGCTCCAGTCATGACATAGGCTATAAAATGCTCTGCTTGAAATAATAAATTATGTCGTATGTTTTTTCTTCAAAATATGTTTAATTACCTTGTAAAAATCATCCCAAGGCATCTCCTTCTTCTCCCTCATTAAAAAAATCCTGAATCTGCATAGTCCCCGCCCACTATACACATTTACAACCGCCTCCTCTGTCGCAAAAACAAATCACATCTCTGCCATTGTTTAGTGGCAACTTGTTGAAACATAGCTAGCTTGAAATGTAGTAATTAGTTGTAGTAACGTTAGCGTCAGAAGTCAGTAGTGAGTTTGCAAAAATCACGATGACGGTTACAGCTGGCACACGCATCACAGAAGCGGTCATGCTACCGTGCTTACAAATACAACGCTAACATGCTAGCAATAACAATGCTGACATGTTAACAATGACAATGCTAAAGTACTCATTTCTAATAGAATGTTTACTTTGTTCACAACCTTAGTTTGTGTGTTAGCATGCTAACATTTGTCCATAATACTGGACAAATGAAGGAAGAGTAATGAGTCAGCGAGGAATGTTGAGCCTTAAGCAAGAGTTCTGAATTTCACGAAGCTATCTAGCTCTTTTAACCTGGCTAGATTGCAGTAGTAGCTAATGCTGCACAGCTAACCTGCTTCAGAGGAGGTTATATTTAGAGCTTCAGATTTAACACAGCTGTAAAAGTCAAATTCCTTGCACTAATTATAATTCTTTGGATATTCTTGCTGAGAGATATTCTTGGTTATCACTTTCTTGATACATCTGACAGATTTTTTGTCAAGCTAGCTAACTCAAATAAAGCCTGACTATATCAAACTTGCTTCATAGTATAAACCTCATAGGATGTTGTTATATGAACAGTCAGAGGATTACCAAGTTTCTTCATCCTTAGGGAACATGAATATTTGTACCAAATTTTAGCACGATCTTTCCGATGTTTGTTTAGACATTTAGGTTAGCTTAGCATGTCTTTCCTTATCCCGGTGCAAGAGGAAAGGTCAGGGCATCACAAGAGTCATTTGGGTTCATCCTCTGGGGACCATGAATGCCTGTACAAAAATACAATGCACACATTAATTTATGTCTTGTCCAACATTGCCATTATTAGAGCCGAGTCACTACTATTCAGGGCGCATTAAATGCAATCCCAATCTGTTGTAAAGAGACCTGTATCATTCTGAGTGTACTAATGCAGGAAGCTAAACTTTCAACCCTTTTATGGCAGAAGTACACATTAAAACCCTGCAGAAACGACAGGATAAAAAAAGCTACATTATGTATTAAAGTAGAATACATTATCTGAAATAGATTTCTCTGCCGGGGTCGTGAGTTTAGCTGTGAAAAAATCCAATCAATCTTTGCCTTTTTGACCTTAGAGCATTCAACCACTGAAAGACAAAGCTGTGTAAGGACACACAGGACAATAGAGTCACACTGATGACTGCATTTCAAGGTTCAAGCTAGCAATAAGAAGACAGTGCGGCATATTTTCTTTTGTTGTTGTGTGCCATGAGAAGTATGATGTGATGGAGGACAGCATTGATACAGGATGTGGGCTGCATTATGAGCTTAATCCTTGTGTCAACAGCCCCACAGATGGGCTGACCTGCTGGGCTGCAGGGATGAGGGTTTTTTGTTTTTTTCGGGGGTGGGAAGAAGTCGAAAATCTTTGCTGCCTGTCTGGTTTTGAAAAGCAGGAGAGAGGAATGAGAAAAAAAAACCTGACGAGTGGAAAAAAAAAAAAAAAAAGGAAAAAAAGTCGAAAAATGTTTCATGCTCTGATGTCATTAGGAAGGCGAAAGCAGAGCTGTAATCCTATTTTAATCGCAGTGGATTTATTAAACAGGAGCAGCAGGTTTAAATCTCAGCAGATTACACAGAAGGCCCAAGGAGATGCGGTGAGGGGGGGTCGGGGAGGGGGGCGGCTTGCGTAATCAAGTGCACTTAAGGTGATATGGTTCATCTTTGACTAGTCTGGGCTGATTGAGAGGGAGGGGCCAATGAAATATGAGCAGAAGCCAGGTGATTTTACTGTGAATAATGTTGCTTAACCATCACAAATTCATTGATAATTTCTCGGATTAAGATCTAAATTAAAATTCAGATGTCACTTAGAATAATTACGTCTGACAAGATTAAGACGGACCGCCTGCAGATGTTCCCAATTATTTGGACATGAGTGTGGGTGCTTCAGTGTCCCGCGGAGTCGGCGCAAATCTCTTTGGCACCCTTTGTAATGGACCGCGACTCTCGTGAAGAACTGGTTAATCCCAGGTCGCATCACATCTGGACTTAATCAAATCAATCCCTTAACAGAGCATGTAGAGCAGGCTGTGACCTCTAGAGGTCACCGGTAATGAAAAGTATTCAATCAGAAAGACAATGGCATTGTGTGTGTGGATTTTCCAATGCGACATTAAATAAATATTTTTTTCTATTTAACATGATAAGGTTAGATTGTATTGTATCAGTTTTCTTGTGATACACTTCCTGGTGTTAGATAATGAACTTGACAAAAACGACATCCAGCCACAGAAGGCATTCTGACTAAGTTAAGCATAAAACCAGACAGTTTCATGGCCTTAAAAGCGATGCCAACACACTGTACAGAGCCTTGTGTTGTACTGAACTTTGCCACTGCCAAATGCTTCATCTAAAAGGATGCCAAGCTCACCATCTGTTGGTTGAGCTTGGCAAATGTCTGTCTGTGACATAGCATCTCTTTTAGAGGGAGCCATTTTGGGCCGTTTCTCTCCGTTTTAGGGCTGCGGTGTGTGTGATGTAGATTTCATATGTGGATATTAGTTGGCTGTATACATGACATGTACCTTTGAAGACAATCTCCCTTGTTTTTTAAGCTCTCAGTGAGCTCCAATATTAAAAATAACAGATTTTTCCAAATGTATAGCTTTGTTGAAACTAAAATAAATGAAATAAATAAATCTGTGCATTAAAACGTACTTAAACAAAATACCTATAAATAACATGTTTTTTAAAATCACAGTTCAAAGTTTGAGGAACAGACTCCACACTCAAAGTTTCACCATAAACTGTAGGTACAAAGAAAGAACACACCAATGCTGCCATCTACTGGACAACCCATGCATTGTTTTTATACTGAAAATAAACTGGACGAACAAAAGTTTAAAGTTACTTACGTTCAGCGCTCCTAAGTTGTGAAAATAAGTGAGTTATTATGAAGAATTTGGAGGAATAAACTCTCGACACCCGAGCAGGACAAACACAGGTGCAACTAATCACACTAATTAGGGCACAAGCCATGACAGCAGACGTCGTTAACATTATTAACTACACCTGTGCTTTTCTGTGAAAGGGCCCGTAGTTTCAAATAAAGTCACCACCTCTAAGCAAACAGTGTATGTGACTTTGAAACAACTCAAAGGGTGATTGGTTATGGAGAGGATAGTATTATTTTGTCAGTTGGTCTCGCTTTCTTCTGGTTTACTCGCAATTTTGAGTTATATTTATTATTGCTGCCCCTCGAGGAATTAATAAAATAAACCCTCTTGTTCTTTGAAATAGTTGCATAGAAAAAATTACAATGTATCACTCAATTAATTTGTTTTCTGAAAACAAATTACAAACTCCAACATACTAATGTTTCATTAGAATGTTTAAAAAAAAACAGATTACAGTTAAATACGGCAGTGACACTGATTCACTCAAAATTAAAAGAAAGTAAAAAAAATATTAGGAAAACAGTTGCCAAAAAAGTTCCAGAAATTCTATTTATTCTTTAACATAAATTATATCAACCTATTGTTAATAAAAAAAATAATAAGTAAGGAATTTCAAATGATTTTGATTAATATAATTTATTTTATATTTCTCTCATCATATGTGTGTAGTTAAAACAAAACACCAGCAGAGGGCAAAATAACATTTGCCGCCTTGAAATACCGGTCTTTAACACTCAACATCCGCCTTGCTCCTTCCTCTTCCGGTTACGGCGATAGCAGGTATGGCGGCCCCTGCATTTCTCTGAAACATTATAGCTTTATAATCCGCTGTAATCTTATGTTTAAGATGAGTATTTGGACGATTTAAAGTAACTATTATACTAAATACGACTCTTTGTGTCTAACGGTGTGATCATTTTGTAAATTAGTAGTTTGAATAAGATTATTTATTGATGCCGTTTCTGTGTGCCCATGGCCGCTATCACTGCTGTGCTGGAAGCGGTGAAGTCGCCGTTGCTAACTATTCCGCTAGCAATGTGTTTTACAAAGTATTGAGTGAGACAAAATTCCCTTTTAAGTAGAATAGTCCGGCCTATTCTGTTAAAATGAACTCTAATGCTACCCGGTATCAGGGACATAATATTGATAGCACAGCTAGCAAGGTTAGCATCATGTACCGGTTCCTTATAACTAAATAATGTATCTGTTTTCAGCTTCAAGATGGTGCAGCGCCTGACTTACCGTCGTAGGTTGTCCTACAACACCGCCTCAAACAAAACCAGACTGTAAGTGCGGTTTTTACAACATCTTTTGTTTTGTTGTTTGCTTGGGAAGCTCACTAAAATCATTGCATCTTCACATATGACCCATGCAGGTCCCGGACGCCCGGTAACCGTATTGTGTACCTGTACACCAAGAAGGTCGGCAAGGCTCCCAAGTCAGCATGTGGCATCTGCCCAGGAAGACTGCGTGGAGTAAGTAAACTTTGTATCAGTAGTGGTTTCCCTGAGCTGTATAGCTACTCTCCATTGTGTAGGTTATGTGCACAAGTTTCTGGTCTGCAGGTGCAGATAATGGGCTGGTCAAATAAATGCTGGCATCAATCAATAAATCAGTCACTTAGTTGTTTTTCTCTGCAGTCTTTTAATAGTGTAACATGTATGCAAATATCTGTGCAACTAATTAAGGGGTTAGACTTCCTCTAGTTTTTCTCAATGAACCTTGGAGTGAAATATGAATTTCTTACTTTCATCGGCCTTTTCACAGAAGCATATCACAGCAGGAAAAGCGCAGGTGTTTATAGTAGCATTAATGATGGCTGTATTCCATATTGAGCTGCTTCAATTTCATGGTCCTGGTTGTGTGCATGCTGACTTCCTGTCATGGCTTTCTCATACACCTGAATGGAACAGAATCATTGTCAAAGTTATTAACACCTGTGCTTTTCCTCCTGTTAGAAGTCAAAATGTCCAGTGTGAAAAAAAAATGGATATGTGGGGAGGGTGATCACACCGGTGATTCCATTTCTGCAAGGGGATCAACACAGCTTGATCACCAGTTAACAACACTTGAAAACTAAATTACTGATACAAGCTTCCACGAATAGAAAATCGTATCTGATGCTATTTGCTGCTCTTGTTGTCTTAAAAGTTGAAGTCAAGAGAAATATAACTGCTGATTGTTGTTCAACGTTATTTCCTCCTAATAGAAGATGAAAAGTGGCAAAGAAATAGTGCTATTCAATGGCAGAGGAAGCTTGTTTTTCCCCCCCCAGGTTGTGTGCCTGTTTGACTAACACAAGGCCAAGTGATTATCACTCCATGTTGTGTTACGCTAACCTTATTAGCATTTGTCATTTCAAAGCCTGATAACAGTAAATGTTGGTTGTAATAACAATTTGTGTGCTATTGTCAGACACTTTGAAGCTGTTGGGACTAAAACTTTGTTTTTTTATACTTAGTCACAGCAGGAATTCTACTGAATGTATCTCGAAGCTCGGAAATGTTATATTTGAGATCCAATTGAAACAACTTTTTTAATGAGAAGTTAAATCTACTGTTAGAAAAAGGGACTTTTACACGTCTCACAAACAAGAACTGTTCAAATTAGTGGAACACTGCTGGTGAATTGGGTTTCTTACCTCAATATGTGGATACATCTGAGAACTTGTTGACTGGTCTTGCCTTATTTTGTCATGTCAGAATTCTGGAGGGAAGAGAAATTAAGTTTAATTCTCACACAGTAATCGTTTCAGATTTTCTGAGGTGCACATGAAAGTGAGACATGCGCAGTAAACTTATCTAGTAACACAAGGCAGTCTAATGTAATTGCAAACTGAATTATACTTAACAGTCGATTGTGACCTTGGAAGTATTTAAAACCTCATCATTTTGATCAAGTATTTCTTATTTCAGGGGGCTTAAATGCTCATGTTTTAGGCTGTGAGTGAATGTTGCTATTGAGTAGCCTGTCCTTCTAAATCTGGTTGCTTTTAATGTAGACATGTCTGAATGATCCACTGCATATAAACATGTTTTGGATAACATCCCTGGTTGTGGTATTGGCAGTTTCTCTACGTGAAAACCCAGTTACTTCTGTTGGCTGACTGCTTGTTTTCTGCATTGTAGATCCGTGCTGTTAGACCTCAGGTTCTGATGAGGCTGTCCAAGACCAAGAAGCACGTCAGCAGGGCCTACGGAGGCTCCATGTGCGCTAAGTGTGTGCGTGACAGGTAAGACGAGCACTTCCCCTCAAGTCTCATGGACTTTAAATTGAAAAGCACGACTATTGAAGTTATTGAGTTTTGAATTGGTAATGCATTAAGTCTAAATTGTCTCTTTTGTATTTATTCTCAGGATCAAGCGTGCTTTCCTGATTGAGGAGCAGAAGATCGTCGTCAAGGTGCTCAAGGCACAGGCACAGAGCCAGAAATCTAAGTAAAATGTGTATTTGTACTGCCACAATAAAAAAATGACAAACAAATTCATTTCATGTTGTGATTTGAGATTGTTTTAATTGAAAAGGGAGGGAAGGAGTGGGCTTTGATCTTTTAAAAGCTTCGTACTTGGGTAAATCAGGACTTATTGTTATACTGGGAAAAGCATTAACTAACATTTGGAAAGATAAGGACTGTAATAAAATGATTCTACCTTTTTTATGAATCAAGTTTTAAATTTGGTCGAACAATAAGGTCTTCAAAGCTTTTGAATGACTTCAGGTCCAAAGAGGGGTGTTTGTTACCTAAAGTGGTGTTCTACTGCATCTGTTCAGAAGGTGAAAGACTGATTTATGAAAGGTCCACTTGTCTGAGTGTAGGTTTCAGGGATTCTTCACCTTAAAAGTGTGGGTCTCTGATGCACCATCCTATAACCAAGCATTTGGATGCTGTGATTTTGGAAAGGTGGAAAAACTCATTTGAATGAGGACAAATGGCAATCTCAAATGTTAGTGCCAAGTATGCCAAAAATGTGGTGGCAGAGAGCCATGATCTGCTGGAAATTACAAGCAAGCCACTCTTATTGTAATAAATGAATGTGTTTACATTAAGTGGATATCTATTTTAAAGGTGCACGTACTATGCTGGACCAAGTTAATATAACTTATAAAAACTAATAAATTAATCGTGGTTACACAATGAATTATGACGACCATATTTAGTAGGCGAAAGAGTTTATAAATCCTTAGACAGCAGTTTGATGGACGACTTTTCAGAACCGTAAACTGCTGTCCCTTTAAGATTGCGTCACGCACAATCTGGCGTAGTTTTGCGGGACCAAATGTATATTTAGTTAACTACATTTTTTTTTAATTAATTCTATTTTTCACATCTGATATCGAATATAAAAGCAATACTAAGTTGATAAAATATAGGTATACACAGACAGTAAAAAAACAAACAAAAAAACTTGTACTTCCGGGACACGTCAACAAAGTCGCGGCGCAGACGGATCTCAGTCAGCGACAACAGCTGTATTGCAGTCACAGACAGTTTCTATATAGATAATGGAGACTTTATACAGTTTACCGTTCACCGTGCTGGAATGCCCGAATATCAAACTGAAGAAACCATCATGGCTGCACATGCCGTCGGCTATGACTGTGTATGCGGCCGTTATTGTGTCCTACTTTCTCATCACAGGAGGTAAATGGAGCTGCTAAGCTAACACTAACGCTATACAGGAATGCTAGCTTGTTAGCGTTAAACTACATTATGCCAACATTAGATTTATAGTTAAAGGTCATTCAGGTGGGTTAAAATAATGTCAGATATTGTAGGCTTTTCTTGCAGTTATAAATCGGCGTTGTGATATCAACGCTAGCATGTACACTGTTAGCATAATTGACATGAAAGTAGGCTAACTGTGCAGTCAAGCTAGCACCAGAGGCTAGTTAAATGCATCTCAGTCTGCTTGACTCAAAATATGTACAATTATGAAGCAGTATGTTACGATGGAAGTATCTATTTCTTGATTATATTCTATAGTTGTTATTTTTCACAGTAATCTGATTAAATAATCTCATTCACATTTAATCTTTCCCTAACAGGTATCATCTATGATGTTATTGTTGAGCCACCCAGTGTGGGTTCAATGACTGATGAACATGGACACCAGCGGCCAGTTGCCTTTTTGGCCTACAGGTATGACAGTCATAACACTGAGAGCATTACAACAGACTATTGCAAGGTGCTATTGGTGATCGTTACCTCATATATTAATGTTTAAATATTACATAGATCGCACTGATGAATACACAGCTAATGTAAGGATATTTGTTTTCCAGAGTAAACGGGCAGTACATCATGGAAGGACTGGCTTCCAGTTTCCTCTTCACAATGGGAGGCCTGGGCTTCATAATCCTGGACCGCTCAAATGCACCAAACATTCCCAAACTCAACCGCTTCCTGTTGCTCTTCATCGGGTTTGTCAGCGTCCTCCTCAGCTTCTTCATGGCCAGAGTGTTCATGCGCATGAAGCTGCCGTAAGTTTGTTTCCCGCAGAAAATGAAGATCTACACGAATAATATTGGTCATTTCAACGGCAGAATCAACAGTTTATATTTTGCAATTCTGCTTTTGTATTAGTGTATTAATCAATCTTTTGTCTTTTCAGAGGATACCTCATGGGCTAAATACAAAAAGAGCAGACTACAACTGATTTGGGTGGACAGAGGACATCAAATCCGGAGGGCCAAACAGGCAGTTCAACAAAATATATGAATAAACTCAACATTCGATAAAATCAACAACCATCAACGACTGAAAGCACTGACTTTGCTCAAGAAATTATACCTGGCACTGACAGTCTCTCACTTGCTGCATGTCAATAGTGTTCAATGACTTCCTGTTTCTTTTCCAAACAAAGTCATGCCACAGATTATGAAAATCATCACTGTGACAGACACAGCGTCATGCTTCTTTGATTACACTTGAAGAATAAAAAGGGAAGGACGTTGTTGAATACGGTTGACATGGAGCCACTGATTTGGAATCGGGCTTAGCACTCTGAATGATTTAGAGGGGAGCCTGAATAATGTTTTAGTTGTATGTTTTTGTAAAGTGATCCCAGAGAAAAAGGCCTTGAACTTGTCAAGTTGCATTTTTGTACAAGGATGTGAAATAAATCTTCTTTTCAGAGCTCCTTGCAGTCGTCATATGTATATGCTGTATAGCCTAGGTCACTTATTGGCAAACCGCGGTCCAGACCCGGACCTATTTACAGTTTTGACAAGCGCATCTATTTTAACCTGCGCAGCTTTTTTTGTCTTTGCGGTATTGATTTGGGGCGTCCAGGAAATCACAGACCGATGCATTCGTTGTCAACCATCACACATCAAATCTGTTACTCAGATGAACATTGCGACTGGACCTAGTGGGTGTGTGAGAATACAGAAAAATTAAAAATTCATGCTAAGTTATTAAGTACCAGACATTTATTATTTGAATTAATTTGTTTTCATTTACAAAAATAAAGACACTTCCATCACAAACTGGAACATAAAAATAAACCTGAATACAGGAAATAAAGGTTTTGAAATGTTTCACTACCATAATTCAAGTATTTACAGTATTATTATATTAATACGAGTCCCCTTACAGTTCTTTGTGAACTGTATTTTCTTTATTTGATTTGCCAGATTTTCTAAATGTATGGTATTTAATCATAACGCAAGTTAGACATCATGATTATTATGATGTTCTGGACCTTTGTTGAGAAGAAATTCTCTAACCTTTAAATTATAAATAAATTCCCCTGCTGCTCTATCATAAACAAATTAATTAATATATATTGTTTATTACACAAACCAGGCAAAAGATAAATACAGGTAAATCCACAGTGTGGTCTAAGTGCATACGCAGCATTTGGAGGATCACACAGAATTACTGCAATTTACCCTCCAGAAGGGGGCGTCATATACTAGGCTGTAGTGTTGTGTAGTTCCAGTGGCTGGAGGTGTGGCTTCCATTAAAAAGACAACGCTTGAGAGTAATGGTACATCTTGATCTATTATGTGTTTTCATTGAGATTATAGTCTGGATTATTTATCCTAATGCAAATGTTATTGCTTCTTAATTAATAAAAGTTTACGCTTACATTTAACATTAGAAGTTATTTATCTCGGACCTTGCTTTTTTCACTGGTTCTGCACTGCATGCAGTACACCCCATTACATACAGTGTAAGATGCTGAGTCTGCTAAAAACACCATCTGTTGACAGGAGGACAGTTTGTGGCAACTCTTACCAGTTCCAGTATTCTCATGCAGGAAAGGAATAACGTGGTGACACATCTACATACTGTACTTAAACTACATACTTTAACTTGTGTTGAAATAGCAAATGGATACCCTAATATCATGAGGCAGTAGCTAAGATAATTCGAGTTTCTCCAGTATAAGCATGTCCTTGTTTTCTACGTCTCCAGATTATGCATCAAACCCACCGAGCCAGTTCCATACACTGCTTGACGGCATTAGTCTTGGGGATTTAAACAGAGCAAACCTCAGTCATGTAATGAAAAAATAGAGACGGCAAGTTAAGCGTTCCACGAGGAGTAAAATTCGGTGCAGCATAATAAAAGTGCAGCTTTGGGAACGGCAAAGCTGAAGAGCAGCTTTTTGATCGTGCATCAGTGGAGAGGCCTGCACAGATGTACTCCAACGACTGCACCTCTGGAGTCCCGTCTGTTAAACTACTAAAGCTTGCTCACAACACAACCATCACAAGACTCAACTGGGCACCCCCGACACCGCCCCCCAAAAAAGTCGTCTAAAATACTCAAAGACTCTCGAGACGTACTTGCTGCACCAGACAAGTTCAACCTGCGTCAGGAGCTGCGGAACCTGTTCTAAGTGGCAATCAGCCAATCTGCTGTTTGCAGTTCCATCAGTGTGTGGTTTGGATCTGCCACCAAACAGGACAGGAACGAGCTACGATGTGAAGCCAGAACTATATTCAAAACGTATACATCTCCAGAGTCAAGAAACATCACTGCAGGTAACAACCTGGTAGAACTTCTCCCCTCTACCAGGTGCTACATAGCACAGCGCACAAGAACAGGTCTTTCCACAGACCATCAGTAGGATGCAGAGATCAGTCAGTAGCATAGAGTTAATAACCATATAACATTTGGTAATCCTATTACACACACACACACTCTAGATGATATATATACACACACACAGGTTAAAATACACACATATGTTCCATGGCTGTCAAATATAAATCCTGCACACTGTATGTACACATTCATATACTGTACACCAATTGTTTGCAATTACAGAAACACTTCACTTCTATAAAGACTTTGTTTTCGGTCATTGTTGCTGTTTAAAAAATATATATTATATACATATATTTTTTATGATAGTTCTGCGTTTATGTCTACTCATCTTTGTCTAACACTGTCCTTGTTTTTTTTTTAGCTGCAAGTCTATTTGTCAGGAGCCATATCCTCACTCTGTTAATAAACATGAGAACATTAGTAAATAATTGCAGACTTGTCAAACAGTGTCACTTTTCAGTGTTTGTTTGGTTGAGGCGAGGAGAGGAAAAAGATACCCAGGGAGCCTGAACTCACAACAGCTTGTTTTTTATTTTGTTGCATATTCTTACATGAGCTTGATTCAAGCTGAACCTCCTGCACGGCAGAGGTCCGATTCAGGATCTACAAAGTCGTTTCATACAGTACATCATTGAGATTAATGCACTATGAAATATGTAATTATCTGTAAAAGTGTTCAGCTTTCTACAACAGTGAGCATCATGTTTTCACCATAGACTGTATAAAAAGATGGACGACATGACAGCTCCCAAAAAGTGAAGCCAAAACATGTCGAGCGCCCCCTGCTGACTGGCTGCAGTATAGGTCATAAAGCCCGCCTCCTCCATGTTAACAGATGGGACATGAGTCAAACTATAAAATCAAAATACACGCCAAACATGGTTTCTGTCATTATAGTTAGTTCTTATTGTGCTGAATTATATCCAAATGTTCATTTTCTGACAAGTTTAGTTTTAATTAGTTATTTGATGCTGTAAAAAGGATGACTGACAGCTCTGTTGACAAATCCGGCTCCTGCAGGCGATCTGTTCCGGATTAGCAGAGTAGACGAGAGGAGATGTAACTAAAACAATCACTACATCATTGAAATGTCCATATCTGTGAACGTCAGAGCGACACATGAAGCTGTTCTGCTGTTAAATACGCCGACGTGCGGGATCTTTGCTGTTTTTTCGGTATGTTAAGTGTGTGTTTTGGTTAGCAGAAGTGGCCTCCTCTACTGCGCAGCTCTGGCTCCAAATGACGTCACCAGCGCAAGATGGCAGCACCCCTCACGGGCATCAGGTTGGCATCAGTTTTGTGCAATGAGAGCAGATGGAGACGCGTCGTCCATCTATATATACAGTCATTGGTTGTAACATCCATAATATATTAAAATTAGGATTCCCTGAAAGTCACAGGTAAGTGAATGTTGGCATAAATTAACATAAAAAGAACACGCAGCTTGTGTGCTACCTTGCACAATCAGGGGAATTTTAGCACCAAAGTGTATCCATCAAAGACTTGTTAAGTGGCTACACATGTAATTAAAAAAAAGATACCCGAGAAGACACTACAAACTCTGACATATGTAGTGTGTTATAATAATTATAAAAGCGGTTTTCTCTCTGTATCATGCTGCGATTCGACACCTACAAATATAATAGTGCCATTTATCAGTTGTCAGTGTTGTCATCATCAGCATTATGTCTTGAGGCGTTTGCTTTGTTTGGCTTGTTGAGGAACTCCTTCGCTCCTCCCTTTGTTGTGTGCTGCCCCACTGTGATACTGGTGGCCATTTTCATCAGCTGACTGTTTGAGATAAAACCATGAAGGGGTAAAGTTGAAATGAAAATGTAGGAAAATTAGAGAAATTGTAGTGTGTTATATCTTTAATTTCTTTATGCAAGTCATATGATTTAATAGAGCAAAGTTTTGGTTTATTGAGTTCTCTTGGATGCTATGAAAATGCAAAAGACAAAGTCACACCTACCTTTCTTTTGCCGCTTTCTTTCTCTACATTGTGCAACTTCAAGCCCAACGCCTCCTCCAGCTCTGGAACACAGAAACAATAACAAACATGACTGAAGCTGTAAAAGCAAAAGCAGACTCTCATGACACTCCTTACTCCTTGAGGTCGCACAAGTCAGAGCGATGAGAGAACATTCCAGCACCACTGAAAACACAGGAGTGAAAATGTTATGTACCTGTGAGAATGTGGTCGATTTGCTGCACTGCCAGGTCGGCGTCCTCTTCACTGAAGCACATGGGTGGCTTAAATTTGAGCACATTGCGATGAGGTCCGTCAGCACTGAGAAGGATGCGCTCTTCCTTTAGCCTGGGACCAAATGTACACATTGAAATCAAAAGTAGTTGCCTTTTTTCCTAGCATAGCTGGAAAAGCACAGGTGGAACTAATAGTATTAACGACGGCTCTGCATCATGCAGGTGAAGCCTACATGGAGGCAGCCTTAATTAAAGTAATTAATTACACCTGTGCTTTCCTGCTGTCATTAAATGCTTCATTGCAGCTTAAATTGTATAAGCAGACACTGTGTTGATAAGAAAGGGTTTTTGTTCCATTGAAAATCTGTAAAATCTTTTATTCTTTCTGAGAATTAAAATAAAAAATTCTGTATTTATATAGGATGTAGAATTCAAATGAGAATGAATAATAGGAGTGGGTATACCCACATGTTGAGGAAATGTACATAATCATTGCCTATCAATAACTTCAACAGGAGACTGAAATTGAAGTTGGCCAAAATGAAGAGATCACAACATTTAACATGGATTCTTTGGTTGCGGGCATGTATTACATAGCAGTCAATGGCTTTCTACGCTTCACTGACGCACAGCAGCGGAAAAAATAGACTTGATGTGAACAGAACGAAGCAGCAGGAAATGACTCGCGTGTTACGCCCGCCTCCCTTGCAGCATGCGCGGCTGGTGGAGATTGCAGCATTGAGTAAGATTGGAGCATCCCTGTCACAGTGCGCACGTGTCAAAAATACACTTCAAATATGTTGCCTGTTTAGATTCCCCGAAAGAGTCAGGCGCATCCATTTGCAGAGGCATTACACTGTTGTGACGCATTAAACACTTTCCAACCATTAAGGGCAGGAAGAACTCTTATTCAACTTTACTACCTCAACATAAGTTGATCTTCCTTTTGCGTGATATGAGACTGGTGTTCTTTATAGTGTATCAAAGCTATAATAACCCTGCAGAAACCTGTTTGTAGTGAAATATAAATAGACATGGTTGCATATTTTATCCATGATGAGTTTTTTTTCATTGACAGGACATCAGACATCTGACTTCCACTTACTTATATATGACTTCTTGGGCCTCTGCAGTAGCAGGAGTGAGCTTCAACCTGTCTCTCACAAGCTCCACCCCAACGAAGAGACCACGCCCCCTGCAGGATGTGACGCATACTTTTTAGTCATCTCTTACGCACAAAGAATCCTACAATCCTTATAATTAAAGCTTGTGGAAGGTAAAATTCCCATCTTATATATTAATATTAATTAAACAATAGCAACAGCTTTAAAAGGTTCAATAGCAATTTCTTAGTGAGTGTGAGTCAAAGGTAAATATATCACATTGTTTGACTAGCAATCAATGAAAGCGCAGAGCAAATGAGTCACTGCAAGAGAATCTGATGCCAAATTAATGCATCATTATGAAGTCAAAATGTTACATAAATATTCTGGTTGGTGCAGTTATAATCAGCAGCGTCGGATCAGTTTTACAGTGTACAACTTATCAGCTGTTGTGTCACAATCTGTAGCTCTTTGGGTCTGTGCATGTGCACATGTGTCAGCTTACCTGATATCACCAATCAGCGGATGTTTCTCTTTCTGCCCTACCAGCAGTTTGGTCAGGTATCCCCCCACACGCAACGCATTCCCCTGCAGGTCCTCTTTCTCAATCACGTCCAGCACGGCCAGGCCGATGGCACATGACACCGGGTTACCG
This sequence comes from Semicossyphus pulcher, assembly GCF_022749685.1. Lineage (NCBI taxonomy): Eukaryota > Metazoa > Chordata > Actinopteri > Labriformes > Labridae > Semicossyphus > Semicossyphus pulcher. The sequence goes on from NW_027211695.1 coordinate 8,305,496, forward strand.
CCGAACTGAGAAATTCAAAACGCACACACGGAGGAAAGATTACACCAAGGTGAGGATCACACTGTACAAAATCAGCTGTTAGGATAGGACGAAAGGATCGGACAATTTAATGCAGCATGATGATAACACTGCTATTTTCAGTTTGTGATCCAATAATGCAAATAACAGCAAACTGGATAAAAGACATTCAGTGTGACAGACATAGCTTCTGCATTTGTTTCTTCATCCCATATTTTTCTTCGCTGGAAAACAGGCCGTCAATGGGAAAAAAAACTGGCTTGAACAGAATGTATTTTCCCGCCTAATGTGGAAAACAGATGTGGATCCGCTTGGCAAATATAGACAAGAACATGATGTCAAGGATGAGGTCAGGTCAGTGCCATTTTTGGTCAACTTCAGGGAAACAGCCAAGAACGTATCATGAGTTCTCTGCAATCTAGATTTTAATAACTAAATATTACAAACTGTACATATGTGCTCTTACTGTATTGAAATAGTCCATCCCAGTTTGCATGAAGGCCTCTGCCACCTCTTTGGTCGTCACCACACACGACATGGGGTGTCCGTTTCCAATAGGCTTCCCCATGGTAACAATGTCAGGCACAAAGTCCTCTCCCTGGAGCTGGAAAGCCCAGAAGTGGGTGCCAACGCGGCCGAAGCCCACCTGGACTTCATCGGCAATGACAACACCCCCTGCCTTACGCACATGCCTGCAGACATAGATATTCATATGTAGTTGTTAAGTCATCCTCTTGGTAAGGCAGACATTCACATGAATGTAAGGCACAAGTGGTGTCTACTTTCTTCTTTGCATTTCGGAATTAAATCATGTTAATAAAAGTAAAAAACTTTTATACACTGTGTATAAATATGATTAAATCCCTGCAATAACTCTGGTACATACTCTGCAACTCGCTGGAAGTAGCCCGCAGGGGGAATGACCTGCCCGCCACAACTCTGCAATGACTCAGCAATAAAAGCTGCAATCTGCAAAGAGCAAAATAACAAGCATTAATCTCATGGCACACTGATAAACTGGAGAGGAGGAGGAGGAAGAGTTCTGGCATCTTTGACCTGTAGATAGCCTATTTCATAAGTGTGTTATTTCACTCCACAGTGGTGTAATGCTCAGACAGGAATAAAGACAGTCGCTGTGGAGAAATATGTATATTACATATGTATATTTGATCAGTTCAGCAGGATTCAACATTCATGTGTTTCTGCAGTATTACAAAAAGAAATGTAAGTGTTATTGTACTTCCTCCTGCAGACACATATCTGCAAAAACATGCAGAAGAAGCAACTGAAATCCTCTCGTCACTGGATGCATGGACATACCCTTGGTTCAGGCTTTGCAACATACGAATAAGGGCCAACAAGCTTGGACACTAACAGTCCCCTAAACATCTTGTGGTCTGGAATTTAACCCTAAAATCCAGAGTCCTCGGCCTTAACCTGAGAAGTGGGAGATAAAGAAGGGGAGAAAAAATAAAGGTGGTGAATTAAATTTGAATCCATAAATAAGGAACACAAGGCAATGCCATGGAGGTCAGAAGTCAAAGCTTTGGCCTGCCTGCATCACACTTAAACATTAGCAGACACGCTTCACAACACAGAATACGGGAACTTTATTTTGAAAAAAAAGAGTTAAAGGTATAATTAGTAGGATTTTCCAAGAAAAATAAAATATAGACTTTTACAAATATAATATAATATACATCATCACTTATGGGCCTCACAGCGTAGGTGAGTGTGGGAGTGGTTCAAATTAGCAGCTGGGCCCCATTCAGACCGGCGGACATGGCGAAAGAGCGATGCAAAGTTGACCTTCTATCTGCTGGGACAGCAAGGTGCCTCAAACTGGTTAGGACAAGCTAAGCTATGTAACCCTGATGCTGTCGGTGTGAGCTCGGCGGGGTGGCCGTGTTCTCGCACGAGAGAGTGGAGGAGCCCAGGAGGAGGGGCCCAGTTTAAATGTGTTGTTGACAAAATGCAAGGAAAAATCCTACTTATTAAACCTTTAAGCTTAAAAAAACAAACTAATTCATAAAGGCATATTTTAGACATTTCTGGGGTTTTTTTTGCAGAATAAGGTCCCCTTTAAGTAACACTGGGTCGCACAGCAATATCAGACCCAAACTGTACCTTGCCTCCTTTTCCTTGGACTCTGTCTATCATGTCTTTGACATCTTCTGCATATGCTGCGGCAGCGTCAGGATGGTCCACTCTGTATTTGCCTCTGTACACATCTGGGCTTGGAGCCTGAATAGGGGACAAGACAGAGAGGTGATTACGAATGTGCATTCACATGCAGACACCCAGCCTTATCCTAAAGTGTGCAGCACATTCACACAATGTATGTGTGGAGCGCTAATGTGACAGTAGGTTAATTAGCAGCAGTTGACTCCTTCGTGTCTATGATCATGAATAAAACATACAAGCTGGCGAAACAGACAGAATCGCCCCACCTTCGGCATGTAACATTAGAGCCGGGGAGTCCACAAGCTGCCGTATCAAACTACACTGAGGCTATCAAGGAACAGAGCAGGATACTTAACTCAATGCAGCAAGGGCTGTGGTCACAGACTGTTCACTCCAGACTGTTTTACATTAAGCTTTACAGTTGTACTGTTTTTAGGCCCAATGTTATCTTATCGCTCTATTGTGGCAGATGGTTATGTATGTCTGCATTTATTAAAGCATCTCACTTGACACTATGCTTGCCGTCATCCCGTCAGATAGTTCTCCACTGACACATAGATTAGTTCAAATCAACACCTTTCAATTAGATGAAGCCCAAGCTAGCCCTTGCTAGCCGTCAGCTACTCATCAGATTATTGGTGTCTTAGCTAGCGGTGGAGGTTAGCTTGCGCGGTGGAGGAAGAAAAGCACTTTTGCTGTTTGGAATTGTAACAGATGAGTTACCATATAGCTCATATGCACACTTCAAAATGTGTTTATTTATCGCAATTATTCTCATTGCCGTTTTGAACAATGCTACTGCACATGGCAGATTTTCCTCATATAGTGCAGCCAATATACACAGTTTGGACACACTTTCCAATTCACATGAGAAAATGTGTCCAAACTTTTGACTGGTAGTGTATATATAAAGGCTCAAGCTACATCCTACAATTCCCACAATGCAACTAAAAGCATGCTATCTTAGAACTTTTTATGCCTTAATTAAGAAAGAGAGAGAGGACAGTGGCAAGGGACCAAGAGTGGGAGTTGAACCCGGGGTCGCTGCATTGAGGACTGTAGCCTCTGTGTATGGGACGTGCGATTTAACCAGTGAGCTAAACCGGCGCCATTCTTAGACCATTCCACCGTTGGAGGAATCAAATCACTGGTATTGTTTCTGGAAGCATCTTTACATGTGGTCTGTAGACATTCAGGATTCTCATCTAAATCTTTTTCTCTTTCTCTGTGATTTACAAGAAGAAACTCTGACACAAACCGTAAAATGTTTCCCTTTCAAAAGCACGTTGGCTCTGTCTTGCGTCTCTAAATTCATTAAACACACTTGTGTTTTTACGCTTCTGTCTCTTCTTTCTCATCCACACACACACACACGTGGACACACTTCACGGTAGCCTGCCAAAGCCCAGTAGTGCAGGTTGAGTCATGGACTTTTAATAGTGTGCAGACAGGGGGAGAAAAAGCACTCACCACATGGACAGATTGGTTCTGCTCAACATCTGACAGCTGGTGGAACTTGTACGGACTGATGTCAATGAGGGATGAGACGTGGCCGTGGTACGCGCTGCGAACAAAGCAAACACAGGCCAAATCTGTCACTTCTGTTAATGTGTGATATTGTGTCATTTATTCTTTTTGCTTGTGTGACCCGGGACTCACTTGTCCAGCGTGATGACGTCTTTGTGGCCTGTGTACTGCCATGCCAGACGAAGAGCCAGGTCGTTGGCTTCAGAGCTGAAGTTCAAAAGAGCAAGGGTTACTTCGAGTTACTGAGTCACCACAAAACACACAGGTGAAGCCACGGATATCACATGCACGTCAGTCACAGTTTAATGTTTCACCACCCAATATAAAGGGCATATAAGGTGATGTATCAATGCTGGTAGTTTATCAAATTAGATGTAGAAGACTAGAATTAACCTGCTGTGGTGTCTTTTCCCTTCCTCTTTGTAAGTCCTGCTTGCAATCAGCGATCTTACACCACGCAAAGGAGATCAGTGGGGTTGAGGTATAGACTGTATAGAAGTGAAAGTAGCTTCCAGTGGTTTCAAAAGTAAAGCCAATGCTGAAGTGCCTTAAACCTGCATTATTTCTAATGGCCAGCAGGGGGCGACTCCACTGGTTGCAAGAAGCAGAGTTTATGGTTTCGATCGCTAGTTTCAAGTCTTCTCAGCATAATGTTTGTAAACTATAGTCCAATTTAAAGTAAAGTAGACAATAAAGCACCTCTACCCTGCATATCTTCCAAATATGGTCACTTCTGGTGCAAAGAGAGCGCAACAGTGAACAGTCAAACGGGAACTGTTATGTGTACAGGGGCACAGGCATGTCGGAACAGCAAAGGGCCTGCCCTCAACTGTTGAAACCTCACAGTTAGCTATTTGCTTTTTGTATCCTGTATCATAAAGAAGATCCTGAACTCTTAAGGACACTTTGCATTCTTATAAGAAGTGTTTTCTCAACCCGGATTCATCCATGAGATCGCTTGATTGTGAAGACAGTGATCCGTCAGTCCAAAGCTCTGGCCATTTTGGTGCCCTAGGCGAGGATATGGCGCCCCACGGTATATCAGTTGTTCTGCCAAGCAATATCTCTTTTTATATGTATTGCATGCAATTTTTCCACGCAGTTCTCCAGAAGAGACCTGATCACTAGATTTTATATTTTAATGAAGATGCCAGTGGGTTGTATGTACATCAAATCAATAAATCCATCCATTATCTATACTGCTTATCCTGTTAAGTGTCATGGTGGGCTGCAGCCTATCCCAGCTTTCCCAGCCAGTCTTTGGGCGAGAGACGGGGTACACCCCTGGACTGATTGTCAGTCAACCACATAGCTGACCTTTCACGCTCACACCCACACCTACGGGCAACTGAGTCACTAATTAACCTGATGAGCATGTCTTTGGACTGTGGGAGGAAGCCGGAGTAACCGGAGGGAACCCATGCATGCACGGGCAGAATATGGGTTCAAAGTAGGAACCTTCTACCATCTAATGCAGCCTAATCATAAATCAATCATTACAATTATTGAGACGGTACGACAGAGGCCAGCTTCCCCTCTCTATTAAGAGTTCTGTGGTTCTAATGGTGTTGTGGCGTTTGCGAACGATCAGATTCTTTTGAACGGCTCTCTGCAGTGATCGCCAGAGACCCACTCCCCTTTATGCCGAAGTAATTTAGGGCTGCTGGCTAAACCTAGTCCACACATGCGAATTGAAATTATATTGGTGGGATGTCTAAGTTTGAATCTGGTAACGTCCACTCCCTGAAAAAAAGATTAAAAAAAAGAACGATGAGCCGTTCTGTCGGAAAGAAACAGAGCCATAAGATCCGACTCCCCTCGAAGAACCATAGGTGACAGCCTATATCGCCTATGCCTTGAGCATACACCAATCCAGCCAACGTTTGCTCGCTCATTAAAACCCATTTCATTTTGCTCTAAAATCAAAGTTCGCTCCCCTCCCCTTTTTCATGAGTTTGCATGGCCTACCACTTTCAGACTGAGCTGTTACTCTCGGGCGCTTCCACTGCACAATAATCGCAATTATAGTTAAGAGCGGCAGATCTACTGGTGGCATGTTATGGCATGTTAACTAAATGTTTGTTTTAGGAGATTGTATTACTTTGTGCTGGATATCTTGCGGCTGTAAGCAATGGGTGCGGCTGAAACTCGGCTTTTTGTTGTTTTTAACGATTATTTTTTTTGCCTTTATTATACAGGACAGCTGAAGAGAGACAGGAAATGTGGGGAGCAGAGAGCGGGGGAAGACATGCACCAAATGGATCGGCAGACCGGGAGTTGAGCCTGCGATCAGTGCGTCGAGGACTGTAGCCTCTTTACATGGGGCGCCTGCTCTACCAACTGAGCTAAACCAGCGGCCCGCCCTTTCTTTACAATAGTTTTTCTAACCTTTGTAGTGATAACATCACACCTCTCGTCTATCAGGTTTACGACTTCTCTCAAGCCATTTATTTCCCCCTGGCTGATAAATACTCCGGGTCATTATCTACAGCATTATTACCCCGGACAAGATAATTCCTGTTGACATTGCGGAACTCTCGCAAGTGGTTTAAATAAGTAACCAGACACGCCCAAAGCTGGACATACATTACAATACATCCTTTTGTCTAAAAGGCTAGAAACTCCAGAGGAATGTTGATCTGCAACTCCCCGTGTAGCTCTCTACTGTTGTTCTTATATCCGCCTAACTATCACACTTTAACATGCAGACTAGGAGGAGGCAGTTTCAAGGAGGATGGTCAATTGCAGCAATTGCTTTGATCTTTTTCTGACGCATCTTGTTTCCTTTTGATTACAGAGACTTACAAGTTTGGACTATACCCATTTATCTTACAATGCCCTGTGCTTTATTGCTGCTATTAGGGATAGTCTGCCTCAGGCGCAGTTCCCACAGTTCTGAATCTGCAACTGTCAATAAAATAACCTCAATAACGTCTTATTTTACCTGTACTGTGCCGTTACACACTCTCATCCACAACCAAAAAACAAGTCTGGTGAATCTTAGCGTCGTGTTTGGAGTATATCAACATGCAGACTTACCCCGAGTTGACGAAGTAGCACACAGACAGCTTGTCAGGCAGCGTGGCCTGCAGCCTCTGAGCGTACAGTACGAGGTTGTCATGCAAGAACCGAGAGTTGGTGTTGAGTTGTTCCATCTGCTGAGCTCCTGCCTTCACCACATCTGGGTGACAGTGGCCCACTGAGACACGGAAGGAAACATGCACACAGGATTAAGGTTGGTCTTCACATTTAGACCTAAAAAACACATGAGTCATTAAAACATCTGACTGTAATTTGAGGTCCAAACATACCACATCTTATATTAAGGTACATAATTGGAGGCCATATGTTGCAATTAGAGAAGCAGGAGATATCCTGTTATACATTCAGGTCTCTGCCTGCCAGTAGTGCAGCTGTAGTCACTCTGAATTAGGTAAACATTGCACAACAACTTTCTATGTAGAGCAGATCAGTTTGTCAAGTCATACCAAATATGAATGCCATCCTTACACAATTAACCTGCATGCAAGAGAGAACAATACTTACGTTTAGCAAATGTTAGTGTTAATATAGCCTACTTATTATGGTGCATTTAAATGTGTGTGTGCAACAGTGTGGTTACCATGAGCCACGTTGTTGATGCAATCCAAGTAGCGCTGTCCTTTTTCATCATACATGTACTGGCCTTTGGCTCGCACAATCTTGATGGGGTCATGGCTGAAGAAAATCTTACAAGAAGGCCTGCAGAGAAGCTGATGTCAATATTTCTGTGTGCAAAGTGTGCCTATTAATCTGGTTTGACAATGTTTTAATGTGGTAATAATAAGGTGTTATGATTTTCCATAATTGATAATATCATTAGCTGTGATATAATGAAATGCACACAAATGGAATACTACTGTACCTGTCAGAAAAAGTAGCCTACCGTGTTTTAATTTTAATGTAGGCCTATGTCAAATTAAATGTCTCTTTTAGCCACTATATAAGCTGCTTAGCTACAAACACATGAACTTAATGATCAATAAATGTTGTTTACAAAATTATAATTGACTTATTGTTAAATATATCCTTTAAATTCTTTGTAAGAAGCTTTAAACTATTTTAATTCCTCGTCTGTAAGTAGACTTTAATCACGTTTAAGGACGCCTTTCTGTTGTTATATTACAGTAACATAGGACATGTTATAACTACAAGTGTCATCTTTTTTTAGAAACTCTGTAGCGTAAGTGTCAGTTATCTTACCCAATATGCTTCTTCCTCAACTCTATCGTCTTCTTTTTCTCAAACCTTTCCGCAGACATCCTGAAGTTGTCCAGCGGGCTGACGACTCACACTTTCCCTCCCCACAGACTCCAAGATTAGTTGCATCTGCTCGAGCAGATAAACCCGGCGTTGTACGCGCGCGAGCACGTGCACGCGCAAGCAAGCACACAGAACAACACCCAAACACAGCTCGAGCTCGTGCACCTCTCCCTTGCTGCCACCGAGCTAGAATGTAACAGCTGATATGTAACAATTTGCAGACGCCTCGAGGGCAGTGACGTAACAGGTATTGACTGTTTCAACACCTGTTCTGTAACTGTGAAAGTATGTACAGTTTTAAGGGACTATGTGTTTCCCTCCCTGCCCACATCTACTCCAGGGGCGGAGCCAGACATTTTTGACTGGAGTGGCCAAAATGACTTATGCAGTGGTGGCTTTTATTTACCCTTTCTATGTCCACTAATCATATATCTACTTTGACGAGTAATTTTGAAGGTATAATAAGTAGGATTAATCCTTGCATTTTGTCAACAACACATTCAAATTGGGCCCCTCCTCCTGGGCTCTTTGTCACCAGAAGCTCACTCTCACTCTCTTGTGCGAGAATGCGCCCACCCTGCCAAGCTAACACTGACAGCATCACAGTTACCTTTGCGCTACCATGCTAACTGCTGGTCAGCTTTGTGCCGGTTAGCTTGTCCTACCCGGTTTGAGGCACTTACCTGTCCAACAGAAAGAAGGCCAACTCTAAATAGCTCATTCGCCATGTTCGCCGTTCTGAATGGGGCCTGTGTTTTATTTCTCTAGAATAATCCTACTTATTATGCCTTTAAAGTATCTTCAAGATATTTTTTTGACTTTAAAAATTAACACAACCCCTCTGGATCCGCCCCCATTCTACTCCACAACAACTTTGAGGGTAAAATTGTGGCCTACCTTTCTTCCTCTACATTTATTTGGCAGCTACCGTTAGCAGTTTCATCCAAACTTATTAAGAAAAAAGATGCATTGTCCAAAATTTTAAAAATCAAGCAATACAAATAACAACATTATAACATACAGTTGGGTTACAAATACAGGCTTTATGTGTACACAAATAACTGTAGCGGCAGCTGGAGAATGTCATATTTAGTGATCTAAATTCATGTTATTGGATAGTAAGGAACCACAAATAAAGGCAAGACTGTTATTTGATGTACTTGAAAGACTGTGTTTATTTGGCTCCAACAGTACAGTCATATGAAATGTCATTTTGAAATATAGACGTGTGAACACAAGGGTCTTCAAAGAAATGTCAACCAGGTTGGTAAAAGATGCAAATGCAGAACAGAAACTGAACATACACCACAACCAAATAAATCACTTAAAAAAGAGCCACAGCATGGATGTTGCCTTGCATTCCTGCTCCTGTACCAAGACTGCATTTTGTTTTATGTGGCAATAAATGTATTTCAGTAAGGCTGCAGTGCATGGGAGGGTATAGATGTGTAGGTTCTGATAAGAGACCAGTGTACTTTAATCTAGCAGATTTTGATGATTCATGTCTGGCTATTGGGTGTTTGCTACTGTCTTGACTCAGAGCATTTCTGCAAAAAGCACAAATACTAAGATGTGACCTATCAGTGAGTCGTTTAGGAGCCCCTCACCAGCTTGTCTAATACTGATACGGAGACAAATACTGATATGGAAAAACAAATGTTTGAAATGTTTTGGCACTTCCGCTAAAAGCAGAATAAACTCAATTTAAAATGTGAACAAGGAAACACATTATCACACAAACAAACAAATCAAATGAAAAAAGTCCATTTAAAAAATTAGCTGCACATGCTAACGATACAGCAACTTGTGAGAGAACAAATACTGTAACAAAAGGCTGGAAATCAAAACACAAATAAAAAAAAACTCAATGCAAAAAATTTAGTAAATATTACGCAATGGAAATAAAGTTTTACAACACGAATGAAGGGACATTATTTGAGGAAATATTCAAACCGATCACAAATTGATATTTAATGAAAGGTCCATCTTTGTAGTTCTTTCCAGGTAGTGGTACACAGGGGTAGCATGACCGAGCAAATGGAGCTATTTCTGCTGCATTTGATGCTACGCACATTAACCAAAGTATAAATTGCACTTCTTGTCAAATGAGCACACATTTTAACAGTACATTAATAATCCACTATACATATATCAAACTACATTCAATGCAAAGAGAGAGAGAGAGAGAGTGTGAGAAAAAGCTGTGTTTTAACTTTACGCTGTTGTCGGCAACAGTCAGGTTGCAGTACTTTGTTGCCATCGCTTTTTGACACGCTAAATGAAATAAAAACATCTACTGTAAGGCCTATACGCTGAAATAAATGCACCATGAATAAACGCTCAGTCCGTCATTTGTAAATAACCGCCTTCCGTCACGCTGTACCATTTGCAAACCTGTTATGTGATGCCTTATATGATGCAGATTCCTCATAATAGAAACAGAGACGCGGCAGACATCAAAAGCCAAAACAACTGAAAGGAATGCTGTTTAGAACCAAAATGCCTTAAGAAAATATAGAAAAATAAATAATGTACCACTTAAAATATTGAGACAAATACACAAATATATGCACAAATGTTACACACATAAAACCTCGACAACAATAAAGAAACCTGTCGTGTAGTTCTTGCCACTGGTAGAGCCCATTAACAGAGCTGTTCTATCAGATAGCACCAATATAATCTATACAGAAGTGTATCCATTCATTAAACGAGGAGATGAACTGTACAATCAAACTGAAACAGTATGGAAATAAATGCTCGTGAATCCACCTGCTGCATCACAACAGTCTGCCCTCACAGTAAATCATCCAAGCGTATTTATAACGCTGAAGAAAAGACTCCGAGGATCACCTTGCATAGCATCCACTATGTCAGAAGGCAATTTGAATATAAGAAAGATGAATAAAGTATGGTGAAAATTAGACCTAGTGCTGCTCCACTTTTTGCTCCATCTGATAAGGAATGTGACATAACTGGCCACCAGTAAGATTGTGGAGTAATAACGGAAGCTTACCAATTAACTGTGAATGAAATGTAGCTTTTCTCGCACTGTAATACATGTTTCCCGTTTGTTTAAGACAACACATGAGGTGAAAAAGAGCAGCGGAACGCAACTGCTGTTTAAAGTGATAATCTCGAAGATTTGCATTGAAATAAATGTCTGTTAAGTCACTGTCTATCGCCGAATGAGGTAACACAATTTTGATTGAGCCTATGGTCCACTGATTTGCATTTGCACTATTACGGACTGGCTGTCTGTTGCGGGAAAAATCACAAGCGGCGCCCAGTTAGTGACGCGTTTTCCATCACCCAGCAGTGGTTGGTCTGCCAGAGAGGGTAGGCGGAGCTAAGTGGCTGCTTTTCCGATCTCTGCAAGTGTTGCGAGGAAACCGTAATCTACTTTGGCTGAACAAACAAAGATGGATGACTACAGATACAAGTTCAAAAATAAGTGAAAATCCAAAGAAAAAGAAACAAATTCGACGCTCAGATGAAGGAAAACAGTCTAAGAAGGAAAGCGACCGTCAGTGAGGAAAATCAAGAGTTACACCCGGAGCCAACCGTGGACGTCACACATGCGACACTGTCTGGATATCTGGGAAGTGTACTCCCGCAATTACCGTTTATCGCCACAGGTGGCGCCAAAGAGAACGAAACTGAGATCTCCGAGATTATCACTTTAATGTTCACTGCCTTAATCTGACGCACCTGAAATACCAGCTAACTAAATCCGCTTTTACTTTGAAACATCGCCTCTTACTTCTGCTTCACTTGCTGAAATCAATGCTTCTTTTCAATATAAAAAAAATCCATACGTCATAAATTGTGTACATGCAGTGAATTGACAACACTGTACAAAGAACATCCCATACAACAAGTCCAGAATGAACAAGTAGCACATTTGTTACAATGCTGGACGATGAGCTTCTTTAAAACCATGTACAGGTTAGCTATTAGCCTACATGCTATTGCAAAGTCCTGTATAAACAATTCATATGAAAAAAACAGTGCGCAATGTGTCTCACAACAAGTGTTTTACCAAAATAAACTCACCCTTCTGAAATAAACCACTCCGGTAATTGATGATATAAAGTTGTACATTTCTGATAAAGGAATGAATAAAAGCTTGAGGCACCAAAGGCTATTATACACAAAATACAATGTTAAAGAATGAGAGCAAAAACGAAAGAAAAATAAAGAAAAGGACATGATTGCATTCTGTTTACGCTCTCAGTAGACCTTGAAGCGGCGCCCTTTTAGGAAATGCTCCGGCTGATCCGTATGGAGATGGACTCTTAGCGACTTCCTGCAGGATCCATCCCTGTCCGTTCTCAGACGGGGGTCCCCGAGCCTGATTCGCTTCTTATCAGTACCCCGCTAAGTCTCATCTTGTCCGGAGCCGTGTGGAGGCACCACGCTGATGATAGTGCAGAGCCACACGAGTGCCTCAGTGAAAACCTGCTGATATCACACCCTCTGCAGGCATCACCACAATAAAGCAACAACAACTTTACTTTTCTGGGGGGTCTTTCAGGCTACCAGCCACGGCGTGACTCCCTTGAGAAGATAAAGCAAAAAATTACTAATTCAAAGATCCGGGATGTTTTTTTCTTCTTCTGATGTTAGTGTTGTTTTTTTTCTGCAGAAGCCATGACGCAACCACAAAACAGTGACATGTATGTACAATACATATAAATATAGTTTCAGTATACTACTCATGCTTTTGCAGGGTCGGGGGTGCAATGTTCTCTTTCGCAGTCTTTTTATTTTTTAGAAAATGGTGCTGCATGATGGGACGAAACAACACAAAACACCTAGCGTTTGGTGTTAGAGAGCCAGTCCAGATCCCCCTCCACTTCCTCCTCCTTCCTCGTCTCCGTTCACCCCCGTGAATCTGGCCGGGCTGCGACGCTCCGGTCTGAGCCATGCAAAGACTACAGAGACAAGTCCTGCCGCCAGCCAGGGATCGAGCTCCAGCACGATGTGGATGTGAGAAAGCGGACACACACGCACACGTTTTTTTTTTGTCTCCACACGGTGATGTGAGTAGAAGCAGCTTAGGGACGGTTATCTCTTTTTGTATCATTGTACACATAGACTTCTTTTTCTTTTAGACTTTTTTTTCCATTAAAAAAACTATAAATACCAAAAAAGAAGCATTATTTACAAACTCCATGCGTTTCAGGTTAGAGTGATCACTGCAAGAAAAACACAGAGAGAGAATGACATGAAGGTTTTCATAGGTGTTTCATGACTGAGTTGAGCAATATGTTTGACACAGTGAGTGTTACGACTTATTCCACAGAAAACCCATGCAAACATAGAGAAGCTAAAACCGACATGAAACAATGACTAGACATGGATCAAACTCAGTATTAGGGGACCTGTGTGAGTGAATTTAGCAGGAAATAAACAGTTGAACAGTTGAACAGTCCAAAACTAAGATATTGCCATTGTATTTATTTCACTCTGTATAGATATGTAGCTACATGTTACGCCAATATTTCCCTGTCTTACCTTCTGCCAGCACCCAGGCATTGGTAATCCATCCGGGCCCTGTTCAAGAAGAGAAGCAGGGAAGAGAACAACTATAAGGACTGAAACAGGAAGAGGTGGTTTGCTGGCAACAAAATGCACCCAAATTAAAAGTGTCATGAATGAGTGGATTTTAACCAAAAAATAAAACGCATAAAAAAAGTCAGATATTTAGGTATTAATGACAAAAATGCATTCCAATAAATAAGCTCACATCACATGTAGGAAACAGTGGAGGCAAAACCTCTCATCATGCCTAACTGAGGCATCATAACTCAGTTTGGTAAGTCGGTAGAGATGGGAGGTTCAACTCCGCACTCTGCTAAAATTAATGGTGATTTAACTGACCCTTCGCTAAGTCCCGCCCCCCTTGGTTACTGTTGCTACGCCCGTCAAGCTTTCGCACAGGCACGTATATATATAATCCTGTACAAGTTTGCCACAACAACGGCACAAACCATGGGGTGGTAAAATAAAGGCTGTGCCGATATCATGGTGGTGGTAATGAAGGCCTGACAGGATGGCAAGCGGAGACCAGCTGACTGTCTTCCTCAATTTTTAATCCATTTCCGACGTCTTTTCTATCAAGTTCGGAAAATCGAAACATTTTGACACCCCCCTTCTAAACTTTAAGGACATCCACTGTCGGACTTTGAGATTCCGTATGCACACTGTTTCGGTATTTCTCCTTGTTCTGAAAGCTTGACAGGCCTCCCACGCCTAGTTACAGTTGTTAACGTAGGATTGGACAGTGGCCGTCCAAGGGAGGGGCTTAGCGAAGGGTCAATTTAATCGTGCAGCTCTTTTAGACATTCTGATTGTTTTTGGAACGACTCAATCAATTTCTGATTGTAAAGCGAGTCATTTCGCGGGGTTTGTGACGCTTGTTTTTCCACGATTGTGTGCGGGTAAAGAGCTTTTTGTGCCCTGCCGCGTTGGGAAAGCGGGTACTGGTTCATGTAACTTGAGTCAGACCTTCAGCTCAGGGCAGGAAGCGAGTACTGAGTAGTGTTGGGAATTAAAGCTCTTTGAAGCGAGCTCTTTGCCAATAATTCATGATACAAGTCTGTATGACTACAGAGATGTCAACAAAAAAACTACAAACTTGGCCGAGGGTCATAATGTTGCTCACGGTCGGCACTATGTTGCAGTTGAAAAAAGCTGCCTGTGGTAATTCGGCATAAAGGGGAGTGGATCTAGGGAGGGCAGTGAAATGTGGGCATAACTATAAAAAAAAACAGCTCTCACCTACGACCAAAGAGCCGTTCAAAAGAATCGCATTGTTCGCGAACGTCACAACACTAGTACTGAGTTGAAACAAGCGCTAAAGTGGTTGTTTATCTCACAGGGCTCGACTTATACGGTGGTCTCGCCTCAAATACACAATTTGCAGTGGCTAGTAGCGAGTAGGAGGGGTGAGTCAGTGAACTAGTTAGTGGAGATGATGACGAGTTCTGAGTGAAATTAATCTGCAGCAAAGCAGATTTCTGTATTCAGGATTTATGGGTATCGGAGTCTTTAAAAATCCTTTGCTTCATGTAAAGCTATTGACTTGTGAAAACTGCACAGTCATTGCATTAACTGTTGTGTTTGCATCATTGTGTCCATGATGAAATGTTTAGTAGTTTAGGGGAAGGAAATGTCTGATTGTGAAGTGCACAAACTTTCTCCGACTTATTTATATATTATATATAAACTTCAAGATAAAGGATTTTAACGTGACAGTGACTCAACCTGCAATAACCACTGGTCCATCATGTCAACAAATGGATTTTTAAAGTAGCCGACTGATGAGCTTTTGCTCAAACATCTTTCTCTTTGCCTAGTACGGTGTTATAATGAAATCACATCTGTATCTTCATTCATGCACACAGCAAAGTATATACAACTCATGCACATCAACATGTTGATGATTCTACTCTCTGATTTTATTACAGGCTTAATTGTGGCGTTTGTGGACACCATAACAAAATCAGGGAGTTTCTCTTAAATTACACTTATTGCTGCTGGCTCAAGTCAATGAACTGAGATGATATTTAATGAGATGAAATCTGTGATAAATGAGTGTTTTCTTACCGCCTATGACTCCCGTTGAAACATTTCTACCTGTAATGCTCCATGGATTAATAAATGAACTGAAATAGGTCTATAACCAGTGTAATTGATTTTCTCTTCTTGTCATGGTCTGGCCCAATTGGTACAAATAGAAGAAGGGGGAAAGGGGGAGTTAACAGAGTAGAGGAGGGGTCCTCGAACATAGGTAGAGAGTCTGTTAGCGTCAGGTTAAAAGGTGACTGGTCCATGGAGGGATCAGCTGGAAGGAAACAGGATTTTAGCAGATTTTTTTCCCAGTTTGAATTAAGGGAGTGGAAGGATTTAGTTAGAGGGATAGATTTTGTAAGATATCACATGTTGACTGTTTATATTGTGCTTGTAATGATGTGTATTATCTATAAGAGGCTGCTTGCGGTCAGGAAGTTAGTGAGATATATGTCTGTGCGTGTTGTTTTTACACTTTATGAATGATGTGATAAAAATAACTTGTGTGCATGATTTTCAAGCGCTCAAGTCATGCATGGTTTGGTTTGACTGCAGGTGAGCGGCATGCATGGGTGGAGGAGGAAGGAGAGAAATACTGTACCAATTGGCATGGGGCATCCAGCCCGTCCAGACCTGGCTGCCCTGGTTCCCCCTTTTCACCCTTAAATCCCCGGAAACCCTGTTTGCAAAGATGACCTAGGAGTGTTACTGGGAGAGACCTGGGTGACCTTTAACCCCTGCGGCCGTCCACTATGAGGGGCGCAAGATTGGGGCCAAAGGAGGAGCGTCCCTGTGAGCTTGCTGATACCACAATCCAGCCTGAATTATATGTTTTTTTGTGTCAAATTTTCAGAGAGAAATAGACTCTGTGTTTGAGGTTGCTGTCGTCTGGTGGATGCTGGGTATCTGTGGACGCACAGGGCGCTCATCCTTGTTCGGGACGACTGCTCTACGCGGCTGGGAGGAGATTCCCAGCTCACAGTTGGGACATACCAATGGGCAGGGCGCATCTAATCCAGGGGCACCCTGTTCGCCTTTCTCGCCCTTAGGCCCTTTTTTGCCCTTCTTTCCCTTCTCCCCCTGTGGATACAACGATTTGGTCAAGTTAACATCATTTTCTTTCACATTTGGGACAGCACTGCTATTAGGAAGGGAGCGATTAAAAAGGAGGAGGTCAATGTTAGATTAGGGGGAGTATCAGACCCTTCTTTAAAACATTCCTCAGGACAGGAGGAGGACAAAAAGGGGGGAATAGTACAGGAGGAGGGAGGAGAAAACAGCTGATCACTTTGAGGGGGAGTCAAGGGCACGAAGGATGAGAAAGGGCAGCAGGAAAAAACCTCCAGAAGGACAGAATTAAATCGAACGCACACTGGAAAGATCAAACTGTATCCCTTTTATATTTGGGTTGGAGTTAGTTGTCTTATTACATAAAGTACATGCATCAGAGAATAACGAACTACACATAAACTGAGTCCCAAACCAGGGGCTGCAGCCCTCGAAGGAGGCGGTCTACGGAGGATGCGCCATTCATAGCCTTTGTAGACCGTTAAAGCTGAACTGAAATGAGACGCTCGCCCTTACCCTTGCTTTACCAAATGCTGCTCCTGTCCCCTAACAGGTAGCTAGCGGTCTAACTAGCTAGCATAACTAGGTATAGCTCTAACTTAACCTATTATTTTAAAGATAATTTGTTTCAAGGGCCCTTTCGTTTCCTTAAACATGTGTAACGCTAGCTATTCGACTGACTTGAAACCAAAAACTTTTACATTAAAAAGTGTATTCCTCGGCTTCGAGGGCTGCCGCCCCTGGATTGGGACACAGCTTACATAACAGTCCCTAAATCCTGATGTTTAGCCACAAATTGTACTAATACTGTAGGCTATTGAGTTTTTTAAACATCATATTAATATGTATATTAATTAAGTTTTGTCACCCCAATCTTTGTGTTGCCAGTTGTTGCTAAATACCTGGAAAAGAAGCATAGCTAAGATCTGAGAAATGGTCGGTAAATGCGATGTTAAAAGTGACATAACGAACCAAGGAATGGGATACAGTTTCTTAAAGACATTAAAACATCTAAGAAACACATTAGAAGTGTTAGTAAGTGTGGAAACGGAACAGAAGAAGCAGTGACAGATATTAACTACTGTAAACACGAGCAAGAAATGGGCTCAGGGGCTGGAAGGGAAATGCAAGTAATGTAAGTGTGTGTTCAGGCATGGAAACAACGGAAATAACAGAAAAGGTGGATTTGTAGAGCCTGTTGTCAATGGACTTGTTTGTTGAAATCACTTTTTTGATGCTTCAGAATGAGGCTGGACTTGTGATTTTGAGAAATGAGATGACAAATCATTCAAAAGTGGAGAACGAAAGCTGGATTGAGGCGACTGGGGATGAAATTTTATGCGAAAAAGTAAAGTTATCATTTCTTTTCATCTGGCTGATGAGTTCATTTCTCCCCAAAGAAGACATGCTAAAATGACTTACATTAGCATATTTAATGTATCTAAAACAATATAAGAAGATCCTTTCCAACAGCTGTATTTCAAACCTCTAATAAGGGAAAGAAAAAATAAAGTTAGCGTAAAAATAGCAACTAAAAATACCTCCCAAGTATATTTGCTGTCCATTGACATCAGTCCTCTGTTTGGTTAGGGGGTTAAAAAAACCACAACATCCTTTCTACATCTACCTTTTCTCCTCTTTCCCCAAGGTCGCCTTTCTCTCCCCTTAAGCCTGGCAACCCCTGAAAAAGTACAACTCCACTTAATTACTCTTCACTGCAAAGAAATAAAGAGGCTGTTCTCGTCCTGACGTACGTCTAAGGAATCTGGCCAACAGAGTTTGAGAGACTTACATCCAAGCCCGGTGTTCCGGCTGCTCCCTGCAGGGAAAGAAAACAGGAGTTTTATTAGCTTTATGTTGATGACTTTCACAAATCCTGCACGAACAAACAGATCTGACTTGGGGTAACTATTCTTCTGGTTAAAGTTTCCTGCATAGCAAAGATGGTGGATGGATGGCTTTTTAAAGTTCAGTCTGCACAAGTATGTCAGAACTACAAAATAAAAGCACCTTCAACCAACGGGGACGCACCCCAATTTGTAGCCCCACTAGGGAGAGCTCAGGGCTCAATGTTAATCACTTTATTGTAGGAGCGTCACAAAGGTTCACAACTTCACTTAAAGGGGGGGTATTATGCTGTTTCACATTAAGACATAATGTTACAATGTTGGATGTCCCGACTAAACGTGGGTGAAGTTTCAGATCTGTAGGTAAAAGTATGTTGGAGTCAGTCTGCAGGCTGCTGTGAACGCCAGGTTTTTTCTACACGCCGCACTTTGTGACTGGCCAATCAGAAGAAAGCGGGCTTGTAGGCATGGGGTTTCTTAAAGGGACAGAGCCGACTGAGTCGTTTCACGCGGAGGCTGTATGAGGGGCTGCACAGAGCACAAGTTTTTAAACTGTAAATTATGCTAAGCTACTCCACAGGTATCACACAGTGAAATATGACGCTTGAAATTAGCATAATACCCCCCCTTTAACTCTGCCCTTAATGGTGTTTTTGGACATGATATTCTCCTCATTTAACTTACAGGAAGTCCATAAGGTCCCCTCGGTCCTGGCTCGCCTTGCGCTCCTCTCTCACCCTAATAAACAAGAATCAGAGTTGGAATCACATGAATCATTCAGTAAACGTTCACATTAAACCGAGACAATACTTAAAGCACCAGAAATTAAAGTTAAAATCATCAGTTAAATGTCGGTCTTACGATGTCACCCTTCGGCCCAGCTGGACCAGCTGGACCCGGAGGCCCATCAGTGCCCTGCAATGAGCAGTGTTGTCATGGTGAGTTTACATCATTGGATTAAAGCAGGTATTTCAAAATAAAACTAATCTTTCAGACAAATAACGGATGGAAAGCAAAAATAAATGTTTAGCGTTCACATTTGTATAATCTGCTTTGACCTACAACCAGCACACAGAGCTGCTGCTAGTACACGTGCATTGGCCACAGAGGACATTTGCAACACTGCTGACACAGTTAATGTATGAGTGTGTGTTAATGCTGAGTTAATGCAACACAGGACAAAACGAGAGCCTTGAAATGCCTGCTGTAGCAGCTTTCTGTATATCCTGAGTGGCTGAATTTAACTCATGACACTTTGCTAAAATTTAAACTTCCAACAAAGCTGCTTTAAGTTTCTTTTCAGTCGCAATAACATAAATAACATGGTGGTAAAATAAATGAGGAAGTATGGGGTCTGTATGGAGTTGGAGGGGGGAGAAAAGTTGGCAGAAGTTGGGTGCTGAAGCCTCTTGGTCACATGACACTCACCCTAATTCCGGGCTTGCCGTCCAAGCCGGAGGCTCCCTGCGTGGTTATGGAGGTATGAGTGACATGAACAAGGCGGGATTAGTACCAGATGAACACTGTTATTAGGACAGGTTGATGGCAGGGTTTACAACAACTAAATTACACCGTGTGTTACACAGAGGTCGGCAAAAAATCGTCAGCCCAGGCAAATGAAAGTGAGGACAGAAAATGGAGAAGGCCATATATAGACGCACACACGCACGCACAGACACACACTGAAATGTGTGCATAAAAGCAAAACAATCACACAGGCTGGAAAGGAAATGAGAGGATGTCAGGGCTTTGTGACTGCAGATAACCCATAGTGCACTGCTGTACTTACAGGGAGACCCAGGGGTCCACGGTCCCCTTTGTGTCCTGATTCCCCTCGAATACCCTTCACACCGTGCAAACCAGGCTCCCCCTAAAAAGCAGAGGAAACAAGACAAGTAGACAAACATGAGGTAGTTCCTGCTGCGACACCTGAGAGATATGGTTTGTAGGGCTAATGAAGAAGCATTTGTGTTACAGTTACATTATAATTACAGTCATACCTTTGGTCCAGGGAAACCATGGGGGCCCTGAAAACATATAATCAGTGCAAAATATTAGTTTGTGTCCTATTGCCCATCTTATTTTTTTATCTCAAACAACTTAAGTAAGCTTTTTTTTTTTTAAACGAATCCACCTCCTATCTATCCTTCTTTTGCCTTGTGTTCAAGTCACCGTAAAGAACTTGCAGTTGAAGGTGTCAGAATGGGATGGGACAAGTTGAACAAGTGCAGGAAGGTAAAAAATTCCTTCAGGCACAGATTGCCAACTCCTCTTTCCTGTTTTTATATTGTTATTTTCCCATTGCTCCTGTGTGACTGAGCAGGAACAATGATGCGTTTAAATCACACAGGACAAACTGGTTCAAACATTCAGCAGTAAGAAGCCATTAAAGCTCTTTAAATGAAGCTGTGGCATCTGAGAATATGAGTTATCTGAGGTCAGTAAGCAGGTTGAGCAGAGCTTTGAGTAGACACAGGTCTATAGATTCTCTCCCGCCATGTCTACACATGCTCAGGAATTTTTCAAAACAGTTTTCCCCTCCCCGCCCACGCAAACACGGTTATTAAAAAAATCCTGTCAAAAATGCAAAAACACAACAGAAACACGGTGATGAGAATGCCACACCAACAGGCGCCGATATAACTCAGTCATGCAAAGAAAAAAAAAAATTGCGGCCAGTCAAAAGTCTGAAATAATCTATTGCCTTAAAGGGCCAGTCCACTGATTTTCAACATCAGCTATTTTGGGAGCTAATTCCATTATGGTAGAGAAAAAAATGCAATTTGGCTCTGTGCCTTTGGAGGACGCTATCTGCTTCTCCAATGGGCCCTGGAAAACCTCCGCCAGACTATGTAAAGCGTGTCATCTGGCGGAGGCCAGGGAGCTTGCTAAACTATACTTCCTCTATCTAGGACGCCCGCCTCCGATGTCATGTCTCGTAAAAAATCTTTGAAAATGTAGACCGCAGACCTGAAGATTTTTTCGACGTTCCACCGGTATATTCTCGTCGTATTTCGGATTCTGTACCGCTCTGAGCCGTTAACCGCAGTGAAAATGTAAGTATTTCACTCCAGTGTCTCTCGCTGGGCCGTTCCTTTCAGAGGGAGGGGCGCAATGCACGCTGGGTGTTATAGGAATGTGGAATGGGTGAAACCACAAGCTGTTCACTTTCTCCACAGCTATGGCGCCAATTTCAAATATTATTGCTTCTATCGATTACAGAGAACACCAGCTTTGACTGGCTTTTTCCAAGGTGAATTGCTCCTGTAAGTAACGCATCCCGACGCCTCTGTTCCGCAATATAGTGGACGATTTACTGTACATATATGTGTCAACACGTAAAAAGTCCTGTTAGCAAGGTTAGAAGCATCACTTTTTTTTTCACGTCTGTCATTTTGCAAGGAATGTCGCCTCACAAAAGAGAAAACTGCCCACAGCCTGACGTCACCAGCTAAAAATGCTGTTTACCCCGTCTGCTCCTCTCTGTGGAAACAGAGTTTCTCAAAGTGTTCACCCTGGCCGGAGTTTTACAAGAGACTCGTTTTCGGCGACCTAAAACGGTGTTTATGTGTGGACGAAAGACCAAAACGCAGAGAAAAGCGCTTTGAAAAATACCTGTGTACGTGTAGACAAGGCCTCTGTGTGGGTTACTTTGATGAAAGTATTGTGGAAAGTGTTTTGGGCTTGGTCACTACAGGGAGGAGGAAGTTACATTAACGTACATAAATAGGATGTGTATGTGTATATACTGACCATGGGTCCTGGAGGTCCATGGGGCCCAGGTGGCCCTGGAGGACCGCTGATCTGCAAATATAAAATATGGATATTTTAATACCAAATTATGATCATAATTGACTGCATTTCACATTAACAATAAAATACACAACACGTACCAAATCAGTGCTTGAGTGTGTTCATGGCGAGTCAAATTAAAGGACTTACTGAAGGACCTTGAGGACCAGGTAGCCCTGAGTCTCCCTTGTCGCCTTTCATCCCGTTGATACCCTGAGGAACAAAAGCTTAGTGAGGCGTGTGTAGGCTTTGTCTTTAAAAATACTCCGACGATGTATTAAGACTCTCACAGGTAGGCCGGGCAAACCAGTTGTTCCTTTATCCCCTGAAGCTCCCGGCATCCCCATGTCACCTTTTGAACCTTTGTAACCCTGAGAAAAAGAGCAAACATGTGTACATTGAGCATCAGAAGGAACCTTCATCATTCAATGGTAACCTCTAGTATTAATGAACTAAAAACTGAGGCATAATTTCAATACACCAATGCAAAATCCAGTGAATCTACACATGAATACATATACTGTATAATGAACTCACTCTTTCACCATCCAGTCCAGGCAGACCAGGCATACCACGATCGCCCTGAAAGAGCAGATAAAGACAAACACAATAGAAATGTTCTGGTCAACATCCGATTTGTACGTGTAAAAACCAGTAGGTTGAATTACTGAGGAAAAATAGGGCTCACCTTGAAGCCGTGTGGTCCTATCGGCCCAGGAGGTCCAGGAGGACCCTGAACACAAAGAGGGACACAGCAGGAGAATGAATGAGATTTATATTTACACTCAATGTAATCACCAATGGAACTGACTGTCACAATGAAATGGCTTGCAAGGGAGACAAATAATGTTAGCAAACAGTCAAGTAAGGACACATGCCCAAGGCAAAGCATAGGGAATAACAATTATCATTCACACAAGAGACAGACTTTTTTTTGTCATGAGATTGGAATTACCCCCTTAACGATTTTGTCTTTACATTTACGTTTGAAACTAATGATCTTGATATTATGTATATAACCTCGGCATAATTACATACATGCTATTTTGCTAATGTTAATCATGCTAATCATAATACACAATGTATATTACTTTATGTCCATATTTAGTCTGGAATATATTTTTGAGTACCACCTTTCAAATTCAATAATGTTACACAATGTTAGCATTTTTGAGAAAATATGTATTTAGCTACACTTAGCTTGTGTAGCTAACAGCTGGAATTGAACACTAGAATAACACAAACATGCAAATGTCCAACATAATCAAAATGTAGGATGAGTTTTGGTAAATAAGGGTTGATTTTAAAAGAAAATTTCCATTATGTATTTGTCAAGCTAGACAGGCTTATTTGCTACCATGCTATCTAACATAATACATTTTAAACTTTAGTTCTATCTTCATAGAGTAAGACTCAAAGGACGTGTTTCTAAAATCCAGTCCATCCGAGAGTAAATTGAATACTTGGCTACAGTTGGCTTGCTTACGTTCAATGCTAAACTGTTGCTGAAATAACACTTAATACTTATGACTACTTATTCTATACCATATTATCAACATTAATCCAAATAAAGTTGAGTCCACAAGGATAAATATTATTTTAAAAAATGTGATCTTTGTGTGTTTGATGCTAAACATGCTAATTTTTCACCATGCTAGCAACATACTGTAAAATTTGATGTATAAGACACACTTTTAATACTTTCCTTCATCAGAAAAGTGGGCTGCATCCCATACTGGTTTAACCAACATACCAGTATAGATTGCAGAGAGAGGTACTGTCTTGTGTTATGGGATTTCACGCAAACAATGGCGCTATAAGCTAGCTAGCGCTTCGTCAGGGACGTGCGCCGTCATGACCACCAGTGCAGCCGCCACCCTCACAACAATCAGCGTTCACATAGGCTGCTAGCTACCTCACCATGTAGCTAGCAGGGTTGCAAACTCGACATGGCGAAAACAGAATTGTGCGTTTTGAATGTGTTTGAAAGTTTTAAAATAAATTGGAATAGTGTTGAAATAACTTGAATACACATTTTTATTCCTAAATGACTATAGTATACCTTTTTCCCTGTGGTATACCCAAAAAATCAGACTGCATCTTATATTCCGGTGCAACTTATATTACGGATTTTACGGTAATACATTGCTTTAATCGCTCTCGAATACAGACATGGGTTACTTTCACAGAGTACGGCATAAATGATCTATCATTTGGTTCCAACATTGGGTTTTCCAAAATCTAGGCAACTTGGAAAACGTTTTTATTTCAACTTTATGTTTTGTTAGCAGGGAACATTAAATACAGACAGTAGCTTTAGCTTTATTAGATCATATGCAGCTCACACTTGGCTGGTGAGATAAAAAAACAGTGATCAGTTGCACTAACCCATGTGTTTGTCTATGTTGGAATACTTCCTGGTCCCAGATTTGCTTTGAGGACACTTGATTCCTTATTTAAAAGTGAGCAATAGATAAGCATCAACTGACAGTGAAAACTTTAAACAGAGCTCTTGTTCAAGACGGGGCTGACATTATGATTGCTGTAAATTCACACAAGCCAGGACCTTGGAGCAGTCACCTGCTTTGCCTGTTTGGCAATCTAGCCACACCTTAAATCAACACTTGTATACTGTGTAAGTTTTGAAAAATATAACTGATAATCAGGAAGAGTTGAAGCTAGTCAGGCGGCTTGTAAGGTTGATGGCAGAGAAACATAGCACACAGCACTGGATGATGTTTCATTCGCTGTTAAGCAAACATGTTGCCAGGGGACGGAGCACAAACAACAAGGCAGTGCAAACCAGGGTGGAGGTTGGGTTGGGCCCATGCGACGACAACAGAGAGGAATCACTTGTTGAAATGACACAATACACAGAATACACAGAGCCTAATTACCGTCACTGTAAGAGTGGTAATCTTCTGCAGTAGGCCAAAGGAGTGGAAATGGGGAGGAGGTGAGAGATAAGATTGCAGAGGTCATACAGGAAAGAAACAGCTGTGTCAGCACATTTCTGCACAGATACACCCTCAAATGTAGTTTTTTTTTTAAAGAACTGATGTTAGCTGTTTTTAACTGTAGAGGACATGAGCTAAAGAGGGTAGTTATTGTAAGGGCATTGCACTTTAAGGAATCAATTATTTAGAGAACCATAGACAGCGAATACGTGAGTAGGACAGTCCGCCTTGTATTGTTTTCAGCTGGGTTAGGTGTTGACTTGTCTGACCTGTAAAGCCTCCTGAATGTTTCCGTTGTAGTCGATGATTTCAGTCGCTCCTTGGTCTCCTTTCTGTCCAGGAGGGCCCTGCACATTATTAACATTTAGAAACACACTAAAACATCTCATACTTCATTTACACCAATCAGCCATATCATGCCGCCTCCCTAATATTGGGTAGGTCCCCCTTTTGCTGCAGAAAAACAGCCCTGAACCGTTGAGGCGTGGACTAAGATGGCACGTTGGTCGCCTAACAACAGGATATACATTCTGCTAGTGAGCCTTTACTGATACAATACACCAGCTTCACTGAGCTTCCCCAAAACTCTCAACAAGCTTATTCCTCCTATAAGTCAACACACACGATTGTTTACGCTACCCACATCATCGCCCATCATCAGTAATGCAATGCCTCACACACCTTTACTGAAGGTGTGTGAGGTATTTGGCAGTTTTGAGGTGCCGCATCAAACTTGTTTGTGCAGCACATCCCACAGACGCTCGATTGGATTGAGATCTGAGGAAGTTGGAGGCCAAGTCCACAACTTGAACTCGTGTTCCTCAAACCATTCCTGAACCATCTTTGCCATGTGGCAGGGCGCGTTATCCTGCTGAAAGAGGCCACTGCCATTAGTCAACACTGTTTCCATGAAGGGGTGTACTTGGTCTGCAACAATAGGGACTTTAAGCAGTGCGGCTAAGGGACGGCTACAGCACTTGGGAAACATTCCAACGGGTTGCCATAGTGGAAGAAATGAGATGTCACTAAACAACAGTTTGTTCCTCACTGCTGCTTGCGACATGTCTATAACAACAGGAAAAATGGTCAAAGCAGGTATCTTTAATAAATATACTCATAATCCATACAGCTACTAAAGGTAGAATCGAATAAAAACAAAATGACATGAAAATGATGATGAAAAAAACGTATAATTACTGCTTACACTATGACGTTGTACTGACTATGGCAAACCAGTCTTTCTCCAGTAGTAGACAGCTGGGCTACAACGACGAGTGTGCAATGTGGAACTTTTTTTAAAAATGCCGTAGCTGTCCCTTTAACCGTACCTAATGTTTAGGTACATGGTACGTGTCAAAGTAACATCCACATGAATGGCAGGACCCAAGGTTTCGCTGCCTCTGCTGGCTTGCCTTCTTCCCATAGTGCATCCCGGTGCCATGTCTTTCCCAGGTAAGCGATGCACACGCACCCGGCCATCCACATGATGTAAAAGAAAACGTGATTCATTAGAGGACACCTTCTTCCATTGCTCGTTGGTTCAGTTCTGATGCTCACTTGCCCATTGTAAGCGCTTCCGGCGGTGGACAGGCGTCAGCATGGGCACCCTGACCGGTCTGCGGCTACGCAGCCCCGTACACAGCAAACTGCGATGCACTGTGTGTTCTGACGCCTTTCTATCAATAGTTTGAGCACCAGTAGCTCTTCTGTTAGATCTGACCACACAAGTCAGCCTTCACTCCCCACGTGCATCCATGAGCTTTGGGGCGCCCATGATCCTATGAGGACAAAGGGTTCACTTGCTGCCTAACATATCCCACCCACTGCCAGGTGCCATTCTGGCAAGATAATCAATGTTATTCACTTTACCTGTCAGTGGTCATAATGTTATGGCTGATTGGTGTATACGCAACATAAGAGAAATAGCAGTGTGTCTGCTGCCCCCTGGTGGTAATAACTGTGTTTGTCATGGGAAATGTAAGTGGACTTTTTCAAGCTTCTTTGCTATACTGGCTTACCTTTGGGCCAATAGATCCCAAGTCTCCTGTATCTCCAGTCTCCCCCTGAAAAGACAAACCAAATATATCAGAACTATAGTGACTACATTGTCCTTAAAGGTTTGCATCTTCGTCACAACACTAGTGACTAACAAAACAGAGCATTTAATGAAAGAAAGATCTGCATCACCTGCAAAATCTAATTAGAGGACAAGCTTATCAAGATGATATGTTCTGCAAATTAAAGCAAACATGTCTGACACACTCACCTTTGACCCTTTAGGACCAGGTGTCCCAGACTCTCCTTGTGAACCCTGCAGCGGGTAAGAAAACAGACGAGTAAAAGGGGGAGTAGTTGAGATATAAACGTAAAATTGAAAACACATAAAACAAACTCTCTTTATGGGTTCAATCTAACTCATCATAAAAATTTCAGCGCATTTAAAAGATATTTTTCACAAAGGAAAAATCATCAACCTCTCGTGCTGCTCCCTCCCAAGCGACACATTCAGCTTCACTATAATAAGCAGCTTTTTAATGTGCAGAGCGATGGAGGAAGTGTTTGTTTGGACTCTGGCAGTGATAGAGGAGGGGTTTGACGTCTGGGGTTTCTAAAAAGGATGTGAAGCAGATCTGTGGGGCGTCTAAGTTTAGACTAGAGCTCAAGCTACCTGCTGGGTCAGTGCCAGACATAAACAATGGCAAACTCATTTCGATTTGGTTTACTTAGAGCAGCCTCCTGGGAAGCATTGGACTTATTGCAGGCTGTAATGGTTTAACCAGCTCTCTTTGTTCACACTACTGAATATTTGATGGATTGAATGCTGTTTGGATAAAGCTGACTTTTTGTGCTTGAATCAGAGAGGCTCTAGATGGCAGCAAAAATCAATGAATCACATGTGTGTTAAGTCACTTGTGAACAAATAAGAAGTAGTCTTCTGAATATATTTCCACATGATTGGCACCATTTTTGTATCCAACTGACCTTTGGTCCAAGGGGTCCCAGGTCTCCTCTTTCACCTTTTCCTGGTGGCCCGTGGTCGCCTCTCTCGCCCTGTGAAGACAGAAGACAAACCGCTCAGTGGGGCTGTCAACTTCTATTGGAAAAAACATTCATGCGGACAAGGAGGAAACATTCATGATCTAACTGTAATGGCCTTGCAGATCCTTTTGACCGATCACTAAACTAATAGTATGTTTGCTAGAAAACAGCAGGAAACGAGTAGACACCAAAACATCTGACGAGCAGGAAGTGATAATGATTTTGCCGGCTTTTTCTGTGATTGCCGCCGATTTTTTGTTGTAATGCAAGTTGCAGTGTTTTGATGCATTTTTTGTGTGTAGCACATGCCACATCCACTGTGAGCTCCAAATGAAGCAATAACTTGCGTGTCAAGACGCCAAATAAAAGGTGAAAAAATGGACTGAAACTTATGCTTAAGCATATGCCCAAAGAAGAGTCTACACATATATTGCATTAAAGCTGTTCTATTTGTTATTCCAGCTGCTACGCTTGTATAAAACCACTGATAAGACACGGAAGAGTTGGCCAAAAAAGCTGCAAGGATTGGCTGAATCGCATCTTCGCAACTTCCTGGAGGGACTGTCTTATCCCATAGATCCCATACCCCCTGTTTGTCGACACTGTACAAAGCAGCTGTCTCTACAAGCTATCTTACTCTGCTAGCTTAAGTAAAGCAGTGGAAGCGCCACAGACGGCCGCAGCAATGTCAGCTGTACAACACTGACTGACTGTCTTTTAATTGACACACTTTTCTTTTGCAGGCCGCTTTCCAGAAGCTCGTAAAAAAAAGCCATCATCTTTAAGATAGCAGGAAATAAAGTTAAAATTCGTTAGCCGCAAAGTGAGCAGAAGTGCTTTTGTCCTTCTTTGAAACATCAGACATGAGCTTCCCTTTAATGTTATGCAGATTTGAATAACTGAGGCGTCTTCTTTAAGAGCTCCTCGCCCTTTTTGTGCGTTTGCTCACCAGACCATTGCTGATATTTATGCTGAGTCAGACCTATCTGATTCCAGGACGGCAAGGTCAGATGTTATTTTTAAAAAACATACATCTGCATTCAACCTTTTTTGTCCTTTAGTTGAGTATATAAAGATTTGATGGATGGTTGCGTGCACTTTTTCGCCTCGTGAAGTGACTTGAAGAAGCCAATAGAGGGAGGTGTGGTATAACGCAGAGCTCAGTCTCTCTATGACTTAATGCTGATGCTTCAAACCAAGTGGGACCCGACCGTTATTCAGCAGTGTTGAGTCAATAAGGCATTGGTTTTCTCTTCAAATAACCGCCCACTAATGATAACTTAATGGCCCAGACTTGCAAATAAACCTACAGACTTTTAATGTGAAACATGTCCTGCAGTAGTCTCTTAAATATGAGGTAGTTGTCTTAAACATGTGTGCAGCCCTGAACACAAGGAAAAGCCATCAGATAAATTATTGTCTGCAGTGCTTCTCCTCTTCATATTTTATTAGGTACCAAAGATACCCAGAGGACAATGCAAATAAAACATCTGGATTATCAATGCACTGCAAAAAGCCTGATGCAAAAGGACAATGCTGACATTACTTCCTGGATTATCACTGATGTCTCCACGGTGTGAAGATTAGCTTATTCTGAACACTTCTAATTGACATTTTAAAGAACCAGAGGCTTAATCACCTTGCTAAAGTGATACTCAGGGATAATGAGTCCATAAAGCCGGATGAATTACTGATTTAAATGGCGATTACACTGACAAGAAGTGAGACAGAAGTTAAATTCAAGATAATTAAAGCCACACTGACACGCTCAAGTCACCCACCTTGGTTCCTGGGAGTCCGGGAAGCCCTGGCTCTCCCTGGGGGCCGAGGAATCCGGGTTCACCCTGGAACAAAAATGCAAGTATAACTAATTTTTCCAAAAGGGGAATTTTAGCGTGGCATTAGCGACACTTGCTGCTAAACACATACACAAGATGCATGGCCCAACACATTCACGACGACATGCATGCTCGTACTGCTTGCACACTTTTACATGCTGAAACACACACACACACACACACACACACACACACACACACACACACACACACACACACACACACACACACACACAATCATCATTTATCCTTACTGTGTGTTCTCACATACATTAATGTTAGAAAACCAGCTTGCACTTATACTTTGAGGAATCGGCTTCCAGTGTGACGCATGATGCTTGATTTTATATAACATTTCATTGAGAAAAAACTTAAAGGGGGGGTATTATGATAATTCCAAGCTTCATATTTCACTCTGTGATACCTGTGGAGTAGCTTAGCATAATTCACAGTGAAAAAAACTCATCATTTTTCTCACACTGGTGCTCTGTGCAGGCCCTCATACAGCCTCTGCCTGAAAGAAACCCCGCCCCTACAAGCCCGCTTTCTTCTGATTGGCCAGCTCTCAGAAGCCTGCTGAGTGTCACGCCTCCTACCCTGTGGCCGATGTAACAGAGTTGTCTGGAACGAGTAAACTTCACTCTTTCGATTTGAAATTAACGTCTGCTGCTCTTGTCCTTGAACTGTGCCAGGGGCAGGAAGTTGTGCTGTGTCTTGAGCAGATGCCCAAATATAGAGTTCCTCTACTTTGTGACATCACAAAGTGAAGCCCGTCTGAAAGCTGCCGTTCACAGCAGAGACTTTTTTCGCAGGGGATTACTCCAACATGCTTTTACCTACAGATTTGAAACTTCACCCACGTTTTGTATGGACATCCAACATTGTAACATATATGTCTCAAAATGTGAAACAGCATAATACCCCCTCTTTAATCGTAATGTATGAGACCATCTGCACCCTCAGTTTCCACCTACAGCAGTTTCGGCCCCCTGGAAGCCTTTGGAGGTAACGGGCACTTACTTCTTACACTTTGATCGGATAAACAGCCAAGAAATGCGGAGCAGTATATAGTGCAAGCCGAGCTCTTAACTCACGAGTGCTATGTCAGCAAAATATTGTTAGAATCCATCAAGCATTCAGGCCTCTTAAGTAGGAACAGGAGTATATAAAATATAAAATGAAAGATTTTTTTTTTTACATGGCCAGCACATTACAAGCACACAAAAAGAGAACAAAACCAAAGCAGTGTTTCATCATGCCTGCGTGAGCATTCCTTGCATTCACATGTTAGATTTCAAGCTAATGATCTTGGGAAATGTGCCTTTTGTGCCTTTAGTTTCACCATCTGCTCTTTGATTTTTAAGCTACAGCATATTCCAAATATCAAGTTCAAATCTTACTTCCTGTCCTACAGAAGCTGTGTTTTTGACACATTTTTGCTCCGACTCTCTTGATGCCACTTCCAGGAAGTAGATCGATGTTGTTGCCAGGGATTCCAATCATTAATTCATAAACCTCTACACTATTCACAAACCCTAATGAGGCACTTTTCTTGCTGATTTCTGCCTCGTGAAGATCAAAAGCTTCAACTACTCGGCCTCAGTTTGCCTGAGCTCCTTCTTTTTCCTTGCACTGACTGCACAGGTATTACTCTGCCTCTGCCACTCACGCAGATGGAGCTAGGTACAAATCCCACACAGCAGGATGAAGCGAGGTTATGAGACCTTAATGTGTCATGCATGAGGCATGACGGTAGGTCGGCTGAGTTTTGCTGTGAGCTCTGCTACAGGCGGGCTGAAGGGGATGGACAGGGACAACAGCGGGGGGATGACTGGGGATAAAAACAGCAAAGCATTTACCTTTATCCCTGGGAGTCCAGGCAGCCCTGGAAGTCCTGGCTCTCCCTACACAGGAAGAGTGTGACACGTTACAGCCAAGCCAAGCTAAGCTGAGTCAAGCCTCATTTGGAGGCTCTTTGGGGTTCTAGTAGCTCTACGCTTTATTTTCTATTTGTGTTTCCTCTGGCTATCAAGCTGCTGTGACTCTAAAAGAGTGTCTTGCCGCACATTAGTGTATGATGACTCTCATTTGCTTGCAGTAAGCGCTAGCAGAAGGTTCTGCACATGCACTTTCAAACCAACTCATGCAGCCGTGGCTTGACAGCGTGATTAGTGCTTGTTATAACACTCAACCCTTCACAAAGTGCAATGGCGTTTTATTCTTATGATTTTATTGGTTTGGGCAGGTGTGAAAAGTTCTGGTTTCTGGAGGGAAAAACCGTCAGAGGCTTTGGATTAAAGCTGCAAAAGCTGCCGTGGCTTCAAGGTCGTTAGAGTTTGGCAGTGCTGGGAGTCGAGAGTTGGCCTATTTCTCCGTTACCAAGGTCGGGTCATTGTCAAGTTGAGAACTCCAGATTCCCATTACATGCAAGTTTGAGTAACGCACGGTCGTTTGATTCAACAGTGGAAAAAATCAGAGGTCGAGTCCCCTGAGACGCCTCTGCGAGACTTTCAAAACAAAATTTCAGACTCTGGATAATTTAACGCTCTATTAAGACCATTGTATTTATGGCATATAAAAAGAAGTGATTAGCGCCACACGAGAATGATCAACTGTAATGGCACTTGGGGGATCTGAGAGAGGGCTGTAAAGTTCCATTGTGGCTAATGAAAGCATTGTAAAACTAATGAATAAAGGTCTTTCTTCAGGACTGCTACTTCAACACTTGAACCTCGTCCAATGGTAACGTCACATGGGGAACAGCGAATCAATCTTGTGATTGCCGTTTTCAGGAGAAATACAATTTTCAAATGTGTCAGCACAAGCAGATTTGCTGTTAAATTACAGATCAGATTAAGCAGTCAAAAAATTAGTTGGGCCACGACTGTTTTCTTTGCAGCACAGCACAAGAAAGACATTTGCTAAAGCTCTTGTGTCTGTCCAAACACAGCAAAGAGGGGGAAAATTAATGGGGTGCGACATTTGGGATTAAAAAGTATAATTAGACGGCGCACTGGTGCAATCTTAGCAGCCGTCTGGTCATGGGACAAGTAATGGCTTTTATTTTGCAGTAGCTCTTCATCCGCTGCATGCTTTTTTTTGTATTAGTTTCTTATCAGCGACTGTTTCCGCAACAATATTCTTCTGATTTCCTTTTGTTGGCTTGTCAAACTCTAGAATAAAGCTAGCTGGGAAAGAGAGGTTACACAGGCAAACATTACTTCAGCAACAAAAAAGTGTGTAGTTGGACTCCTGCAAAGGAAATTAATGGGATGACCTGGTGGGTTCGACTCTGCAGAGTACAACTCGCAATAAAAAGGAGCCAAAATACATCCCAAAGACTCTATCCAGAGGTGTTAGTTTGATTCCTGGGACCCTTACACTGGCTCATATCAAGTGTCGAGCCAAAGTAAATGTAAAATAAGTCGGGGCACTGTGATGTAATGAAGTTTGGGTTGAAGAGTCAGGTTCTGCTCAGCGAGCTCCCCACGTACAACCATCCTTATTTGATTTCTAACTGTGAGTCTGGAATGCTGGTATCCAAATGTGAACTATTTCAGAATAAAGCTTCTTTTTACAGTCAGAATAGTTCAGCTTGTTTAGCATGGAGCATTATGAGCCTAACATACACTTCATATGTAAACTGTTTTCATGTATTAACTACTCTGGCATCTATCTTCCACTTGTCAAATATGTAGCAAAGTGCAATTATTACCTTGTGTCCACTTCGTCCAGGCTCTCCGGGTTCGCCCTGAAATACAAAGAGATTTATTATTAACCAGAGATGTGGACTTGAGACATGGTAACTTGGACTCGAGTCACTGTTTTGATGACTTGCAACTTGACTTGACAAAAAACAGTTACATGATTGTCATGATTGGTTAACTGGCTGTCAGTTAAACTCCTTGCTATGGCAACAGGCAACATCAAAGCCCCCAGCTACCTGATGTTTTTTCCCCAAAGAGAAGCCTCATCACTCGTACTCATTATGACTCAATACAGTCTCAGACCAGACCATCATCATGGCTGAGTCTGTGCCAAGATAATACAGATACAATTCATTGTCACATGTACTTTTTGAACAGGATATATAAATTGGCCAATAATACCATTATTAGACGGGCTACTAATACCTTGTCTTTTCTCTTTATAAAGACCGGATACTACAGGTAAGAGTGCTGTATCTTGGGTGGAAAAAAAGCGACTTGATTTGGGACTTAACTTGCCATAACTAAGGACTCGACTTGACTTGACATAACCTGTGACTTAACTTGACTTGCTCAAGAAAAAATGACTCGAGACTTGCCTGAGACTTGGACCAAATGACTTGCGACTTACTTGGGACTTGAGCAAAGATGTCACAACACTGTTATTAACTGCTTCACTTCTGGATCAGGTTTAATTGTATATTCTTCAATCCCTTAACCTACTAGCTTTGAGCGGTACGTTTTTAAGTTCTTGGAACTACTAGCTAGTTTCACTCGCTTAACCTAACTGACGTTATTTGGTCATTCAGGCTAACGTTACTGGCAAAATTAATTGTAAATTGAGGTATATCAAGTTTGGTTTGATGTATTTTAACAAAAGTTAACATCATCAAACAGATTTTAGATCAAGTATCGGTTAAGATATGCCACCCAAAGTACACTTACTCCTTCTAAATGTGTCAAAAATTAGCACGCTAACGTTACATGTCTGTGAAGGTTCTCAGTCATTCAGGTCATGGTAATTCTAAACTTAGTCCAAAAGGAAACTGGACTTGGTTGAAATTCTTGAAGGTTTTTGAATTAAGCTTAGAAGCTAACATTACCAGTGGAGTTGGTTTAGTAAGCCAGGTTAGCAGTTACACAGGAAGTGTTATGTTCATGATTATTAACGGCTTATCTCCTTGTACGGAGTCGTTTCTGTAGTGTTATTTGGTTAAACATAAATCTCCACTTAGTAAGTTAATTTAAACAAACAGCTGGTCCAACCAACTCCTAATACTGACCAAGAAAACCCTTAAGCGTTAACTTAGCTCTTACCTTGATGCCTGCTGCAGAGGAGCCTGCATCTCCCTGAGGAGAAGGTAAAAAAGACAATAATTAGAAATGTGCAACATGGCGAAAAGAGGTTTATACAAGACACAATGGGCCTTTGGTCACAAAAAGAATGACCATTACTGTGCAATCGCAGCTATTTTTACAAGACAATGCAGGTTATTATTTCACAACTGCTGCATTTACTGAGTTTTGCAGGAAAGTCCAATTAGAAAGACGATTGTCTGCTTTTCTAAGCAGTGTTCAGATTGAATGTACCTTCCCACCAAAGTTTGAGACAGCATTTTTCATAACTACAGCGCTGGGAATTATTTCATTGTTTTTACACTGTCAGACTGCAGCTGCATAGAGGTGCTGACATTAAATCTTCACTGTATAGAAGAAACAGTATAGGGGGTAAAGGGCCTTGATAGATATACAATGTAAAACCATTTTTTTTAATTGTATGTCTTTACATTAAGTATTGAAGTAACCCCGACATCCAATACCCGGGCCCTTTCCTATGCTCTGCATTACTTCTGCAGTGTACAGTAAAAACATACATAAAACAAGGGGCCAATAAGCATAATTATGGGCGGTTGGTGGGAAAAGGGAGCGCGGGGAAGGAGTCTGCGTCTTTAGCTCTGGTGTGGATGCTGTGGTTTGACTACACATACGCCTCACGCTCAGAAGTTGCTGAAGGAATGCTTCTCGCCCTCAGCTTTTTATGGGAGTCATTACGACGCGTAGCACACAAGGCACGTTTAATTGCCGCGTTTTATTTTTTTTGCTGACAATAAACTGTGTTACTGTTTACAGCTGGGATTTGTTGCATTCTAAAGGGGGGGCTCTGTCCCTATCTTAAAACGTATCATTTTTATAGGAGCTTTTTCTTCGTGTGTTTTATTGAGGTTCTAAGAGGAAGAACTTTTACAGTAAGCTGCGTAAACAGGCCCTTCATTTTACATACTGGCATGCGAATGAACGACTTTTACATGATTTAGATGATAAAACAAAAATGCTTTTGGGCAAATACTTTAGAAGCAACATTTATGTCAAGTACAAAAACATGATACTTGAAACAGAGGCCTTGATTGAATAATTGTCTCAACAAAACTCACATCAAAGTCAGAGCCCGTTTACACCTGTTGCTTTCTGGCAGCAGTGAAAACACAAGAATGCATCACGTCTGTACTTCATTGTAACATCTTATATAAGAGAGATCTCACCTTGTTAAACTCATAATCAAGCTTTGGATTACATGGAAGCATGATTAGCTTTTTTCCCATTATTAAACTCAGCAGGGGGACAGCATAAGAAGCTAATTTAGTGAAAAATAAGAATTTACAGCACGGTTCCCACACTTTTAATCAAAAGTCCACCATGACCCATGTGAAGACAAATGTCAGCGGATGCCACACAAGCAATTAACACCTCACTCTCCTGCTGTTCAACTGACAAACCCCACCGACGTCTCTCTCAAGTATCACCAGGCCCGAGAAGCAAGTGAGAGTTTTCACAAATGAAGTGGTGCGAGATGGAAAAAGTGGCGGAGTTGGGAGGTGAGCTGAGGTGTGGCACCGAGTGCTGAAAAGTCCCAATTGGGCCAATTACCATGGCGAGGCCACAGCCTGTGATTCAACCACAGAGCAGAGCGGGACGGAGAGCCACCACAACTCCACTTCATTACAGCCACCCGCCGCATATTGCCATTTAAAGATAATAGCATGAGGATCTCATCATGTATACTTAGTAAATCAGGCTATTTTCCAGCTGTTTGCTTAGTGAGAGCCAATGAGACGGGGTGGATTAATCAGCCGAGACAGAGTTGTGACAAATGTAACCATTAAATGTCACCGCAGCCCTCAAAACATGACTCCTATTTCATATTACGGTCATTAGCAAAGATGACCGAATTTAGCGGCCTCAGCTGAATAGCAACCTCCGTCATCGAGTCAGAATATACTGTGTGAGGCAATACAGATTATGATTGGCTCCAAGGGCAGAAAGGCCCTGCCAACAGCTGAAACACGGCCAGTTCACAAGAGCTTGGACCGGATCTCAGGATTCAGAAATTATACCAACCACTGTGCCACACCGGGCCGAGCCAAGCGCTCACAGCCCGGTGGTTCCCAACTCGAGGGTTTACTCGGGTTTGTTTTCTTTCTCAACCTTTAAAGAACGTTTCTGTATCTAAGGTCGGACTTTTTCAACAGGAAGACTCGCTGTTCATTTCACAGCTAGTTAAATACTTAAGCAAAAAGCATCAGAGGTAAATGGTTCGGAACGAAAGCTTTTAACTGCAGTAATGATTTGATTTAAATGAGGCTGGAGATGGACATGCAGGGGCTGCTGGAAACCCTGATGACGGCGTGTAATGTGTTTCTTAAATTTACACTATAAACATCGGTGGAATGTAATAGAGTACTTTTACCTAAATACTGAACTTAACTACTATTATAAAAGAAGTGTAACTTGCGACGCTAACCCTAACCCTCCACATTAATTTCATGGCTTAAACTACTTGTGACACATCAGATCAAGATTCTTCACGAAAAATCTCACATGAAACAGAGCCAAAAAGGTCCAATATAATAATGTAGGACCTCAGTTGAGTGCAAATTCTTAAAGCCTCTCTAAAGCTCACTAATCAATACATATATCTTGTGTTTTCAAGCCGTTCAAAAGAACTGTTGCCGTTTTCCGGAGGGTTACGTGCCAGACTGTTTCCTGGCCAGGGCCAGTGGCCAGGAATCCAGTGAAGCTACTGGTGCCAGCCAAGAAATAGTTGGGCACATCACCACCAGTAAAATGGCAAACTGTAATTTTTTACTGTCCAGTTTATGTGCAGATAAAACAAACAAGATACAGTGGGTTAAAAAACAAGCTGTAGACATGCTTGAGGGGGCATTCTTTCGGTGCAGGTTTTCCTGCCGTTTTCTTTTATGCTAAGATACGCTAACTTGGCACCTTATGCTAAGCTAAGCTAACATGCCCTATAGCTTCATATTTTCCATAGTTATGATATTGGTATCAATCTTCTCATCTAACTGTCGGCAAGAAAGCAATTATGAATATTTCTTCGAATGATGATCTGCGTCTTTAAACAATTTTTGAGTTAATCCGACGATATAAGACCAACTGACAAATGAGGACTTTGGGTTCGCTGCGAGTCCGGTGTCCCAAAGGTTCATAACTAAAAAGCAGTTACATTACATATCGTGAATAGTACTTTGAGTTCCCGATTGATATTTGTGTTCAAGAGAGTAATTGATGCTGTCTTTTAGGATGTGGGTTTTGAATGTGTGCATTTAAAGAGTGTATCTGTCTTGCCATTCCATCTCTCACACACTCAACACATCCCCCGCAGTCAAAACAATCACCCTCGTATCAGACGAAGTCCCGTCTGACCGCTAGCGCTGCCATTCCCCCCCCCACCGTCTGCCATTCCCCGAGGTCTCTCCGCTCACCACACCGGAGCTTTCACTGCCTCACCTCTCACCTCGCGTTACCACACTTTCCCCGCAGTGCGTGCTGTTTATTGTTAACTTTGGCATCTTCAGCGTGGACGACTTAAGATGCTCTCCCCTCCCCTCCTCTGCCCACTCTACTCTCTGGTTTCCTCTTCCAACAGGAATTTCAGGGAACAGAAATTGATCTCTCGATGTATATGAGCATGCTTGAGACGTGTGAGACATATGTTAAACTCATCTAGACTAGAGTTATATATTGATTGAAAACCAATTATTCCTGCCATATGTGCGCTGTAAAAAAACACTCACTCCTTATATTGACAAGCTGACAAGATGAGGTAAGCCTAAGCATACTAATGTAAAATCCTCACTGGTTCCAGATCTTCACACTACTTCCTGTCTCTTTTTATTGTGTAATACACAGATATGATCTTGAAGAGCGAATGGCAGGTGACTGGCTACAGAAGTCTGAATTCCCTTGGTACTCAATTTCACTTTTTCTTCTGTACTCCTGCAGCCAAAATCCATTTTTTCACCTCTTTTACTACATTAAGGACGACCAGATCAAAGCGGCCCTCGAGCTGCAAAGTTTTATCGCCATCCGCTTTTTTTTCCACGACGATATCCTGCATCTGCTTCCCTCAGACGTTGTCTTTCTTGGCAGCCACGTTTGGCAGTCTTTTAAAAAACCGGAGTGCCCATAAAGTGCGAAGTTATCAAAGTTGTTCTCTGCTGAACAGCAATAAATTGGCAGCGACATTTTGAGTACACCGCTTCTACTCTCATTCTGGTTCTATCACTTGTGTTTTGTTTTTATACCTTACTCAGTATTTCAAGCGAAGAAGCACCTCCAGTGTTTTAAGAGTACAGTGTTTTGTTCTGTTTTCTGTTCTTAGCAACTGTGTTACAATTTCTGGCAACGTTAGGAGGAATCTTTATCTTTTCCCAGAAGTGTGAGCAGGTTTTTTTTTGCAAAGGCTGATGAGAAGCTGAGCAGACGTTTTCAAAGAACCTTTTATTCCAACCCTTAATAGTTTTGTTTCTGAAACATTTTACGATAAGTTGGAGGCCCAGTTGTTGTCATGAGGTCACCCAATACAAATAAAACAGCGTCCTATTTTCATGAAAGCTTCTTCTTCTGCAGCTTGACAAGTCCTGGAGAGGATGCATAATCTGCCTCTGGACAAATAACACAGCAAACAAAAGACTTTTGGACAGAAACATGAATCTATTACTTTTGCTCTGAACAATCTATCCAGCAGAGCTCCACTCCTGCCTTTTGTTGGAAATGGATCCCAACTTGACAAGCTGTCTTGATGATAAATGGTCCCAAATTAATGCAGGAGCCACCCGACCAGAAAATGTAGCGTCAGCATAGCGGAGCAATTAAGTGCACATTAAGAGTAAAGGATGAATCAAGTGCCAGGATGATTGCCGTCGTGCAGCCTTGACTACAGCTGATGGCACTTGACCTCTGCTTCTACACCTCCTCCTCCTCTCACATGGCTAACATTACCCTTTTTTTTATGTTTTCCGGCCACAGCCTGCTGTTTCTCTGTGCAACTTCTAAGACATAAAGAAAGAGAGTGAAAGGTAGAATTTACTCACCTTCTCTCCTATATCACCTTTCGTTCCATCTTCACCCATATCGCCCTACGATGAAATCACACAGGTTATTGATCGCAAGAATGTGTCAGTGCTGAAGAGTAATATCTTACAACATGATTGCCATATGGCTTAAACACACAGAACACGCAGTAGAACTTTATTTCTGTGATTCACTGCCTGTAAAATAGTGCAATGGATGGAGTACAGTGTAGCACAGTACCATTACTGTACATAATTCACTTTGGTCGCCAACTGAGTCATCACACATGGTTCAAATATTAATGATCTCAGGTGATGTAATGCACTCTGTGGGAAGTCTTATGGAGGCTCTAAACTCCTGGCATCAGCTGTGAAGAACTTAACGTCTAAATTCACAACTTTTACTTCTTAGCTGTATAAAGTAGACAAAATGTCAGGGTTAGGGTGTGGAGCGATGGATGGCAACGAGGGTTGGCTGGTTGGTTCAACGTTTTTGGCTCAGACTGATCTGTCATTACAAATATAGGGTGCATTGTCATTTAACTTTGTACAATCCCTTGCCTTTAACTCCAGTGCGACCATGAGGTTGACATTTGCTGTTAAGACTGAATACCCCGAAATGTTGTACATCAATTCATGGTTGCCTCATGATGAATAAAATAAAGTTGTTTATCCATTTACCGTTTTACATCAGATCATCATTCTTTATCGGAGTTGTCCTGGCAAAGAAAGTGCATGCTAATGCCACTCAGCTTTATATCTTTTTTAGCGCTAATATTAGCATGCTTACACATGAAAATATTGTGAAAATTATGAATAGTGTAGCTCTTAAAATCAGCATCTTAGCATTGTCATTGTATGCTAATAAGCTAACATTAGCATGCTCACACGCTAAACTATGGTGAAAATGGTAACCTTCTCATCAGCACCTTAACATTGTCAGTATAAGCTTTCTAATAAGCTAATATTATGCTAAAGCACCAAGAAAATGGTAATCATTGTACCTTCTTAACATTAGCATCGAAGCATAGTCAGTTTGAGCGTTCTAATAAGCTAACATTAGCCCGCTAACATGCTAAAGTATTGTGAAAATGGTAATATCCGACCTTCTGAACATCAGCATCTTAGCGTTGTCAGTGTCGGCATGCTATTAACGAGTTTAAAAATGGTAAACATTGTAACCGCTTAATATCAGCAATTTAGCAATGTCATTGTAAGCATGCTAATAAGCTAAACTATTGTGAAAATTGTAATTTCTGTACCCTCTTAATGCCAGCATCTTTGAATTATCATTGTAAGAAAGCTAAAAAGCTAATACTAGCATGCTCACACAGTTACTAGGTCAAAAATAGTAGACATTGTAACTGCTTACCATTAGCATCTTAGCAGGGTCATTTTAATCATGCTTTTAAGCTAATATTAGCATTCCTACATAATAAAACTAGCTTAAAATGGTTAACACTGAACCTGCCTAACAGCACCAGCTTGTTAGCATTTTAGCAATGTCATTCTAAGCATGTTAGCATTCTGGCATTAGCCTTAAACTCAATGCTCCTTTGAGCCTTGTGTAGAGTGTGGTTCGATACTTTTTTCTGCACTGCTAGAAATCCAATTGGTTTTATATGAAGAACATTACAACTTCAATATTCCTATTTTGAAGGTGAATAGGACATCCAAGAATTTTGAATAAAGGGTTGTGTCCTCAGAGGGAAAACATCCTCATAAAGTCAGAACCTCTAAAGGTTTTTATCATTTACAGGTCAGTGTTGTTTTCTTGAATTTGCCTGCTGACTCTTTGGTTAGCAACCAAAGCCAAAAACAACTATTTATGTTAACATATTTGGTTCCTTTAGAAATAAAATTTATAGTACTTTGGAGTAAATTTCAGGACTGTCTTTGGCAAGAAGCTGATCATTTCACTTTTGATAAATCCACATGATATATCAAGTAAATGATAGCCTTTTGGATTGTGAAACAGGTTAAAGTTGTGTCCTTTTGGAGAGTATTATAAAGGAACTTCAAGAAAATAGGGCTAACTGTAACAGGCACAATGCCTGATAAGTTCAAATGACTAGTAGAATGGGGTCAGGACTACAAAAATATACCCTCCCGACTTGCCTGCTGGCTCTTAAGTTAACAAGTAAAGCCAAGATCAGCAGTTTATGTTAACAGATCTGGCTCCTATTAAATTAAAAGTTGTAATTCAGAGCTGTGATTCCAAACCTGAGGGGTTTTTGGATAAACCAGAAGGGACTGGACATGATTAGAAAGATTGTAAATGAGATATTAAACATATTCTACGACAACACTTCACCAGACTTTTCTCCGCTATCTCTGCAAGATGCCGTTTCTCCTGCACATTTTTAAATCCAGCTTATTCTCCACATGATGCTGCGAGCACTGGTTGCTCAGAGATTGGCTGTGTGACTGCACAGCATCATCATTACAGTGATTCAGGTGTGGTGGTGGTGGGCAATAAGTGACTGGAAGTAAAACTCAGAACAGCGACTGAGACCACTCGCCCGAGGGCCAGTTTTGCAGCCGATGAAGAGCACTGAGTCATCACCTCCCTCCCCAGCTCATGTCACCCTCGACTGGGTCAGTGTTCACACCTCCCACCCGCTGCCGTCCAACAACAGTGAAAAAGGGCACCATTAGACTAAGTAAAAGGGAGAGAACAAAGCTGCTGTCCCTCAAGGAGGCCGTTGTGTGGGTTCAGTTTTTTGGTCCGGATTTGAAGAAACTGGGTTCAATGTGTGACTCACTGACTCGCTGATGGCCAAATCTCAGAAGGGAGTCAGCTTTTTAAGAACGAGCTGGAGCCGCATGAAGCATGACGGCTGTTCTAACACATCGAGACTGGTGCGAACAATAATGTTTAGTGATCTGAATTAGCACTTTACCTTTTCACCCCGCTCGCCCATCTCGCCCTGTTGGAAAAGAAAGCAGAGTGTTGGAGACGGAAAAATCTCAGAGGGAGTTGGGTTCAGTTTGGGAATTATGGCAGCCACTGAGGGTCAGATTGTATCTGGGGTTAAATTCATGTTAGATTATAGAAATTCTCATGTGTTTTGACTGCTTTTTTCCCCAGACGGATCATCGAGTTTCAGATTTCTACAGAAAGTAGCCAA
Source organism: Semicossyphus pulcher (assembly GCF_022749685.1). Lineage (NCBI taxonomy): Eukaryota > Metazoa > Chordata > Actinopteri > Labriformes > Labridae > Semicossyphus > Semicossyphus pulcher. The sequence goes on from NW_027211695.1 coordinate 8,348,855, forward strand.
TTTCAACATGTCAGAATCCTACTGACAGTGTTATTTCACCATATATGTGGGTACCACTATGACATTTATTTACACATGTTGATATCTGCTCTGAAGGTAGCTTGTTGTAAGTGTTAGAATAGCAAATACAGATCATGCAAACATGATATCCAACAAAAATAATGACAAGGTATGTTTTTACAGAAGAATGAAAAACAATATGTATAAATAAAGTTTGAAGAAAAGTGAAAAAGGGTCAAAAATGGGTGAAGCTTGGTTAAAAGTGCCCATCAGTGCAAAAGAAGGAAATGTTTCTTTGATGGAAAAGGATTAAAAAATAAAAAATAAATACGATCATGATTTTTACAAAAATAAGAGCACACAGAATGTGTGTGCACCAGACCTTGCCTCCGGGGATACCGTCCAATCCTGGGATGCCAACATCCCCCTATGGACAGCACAACACACACACACAGTGGCTGTATTCAGTGTGCTGCTTCCACAACGTCAACTCTTATTTAAGGTCAGAAGATACAAAAAGGATGTACATTCTTCCGTTATATACAGATAACCTCTGACCTTAGCAGAGGTGAGGTTTGTGTCGTGCCTGCACAGGTGTTGTGCATTTGCAGAATGGGTGATAAGGAAGCAGGATAGCGAACAGCATAGCTTATTTAACCATAATGCAAGGAATGGACTCTCTACATGTTTCTCTACGTCTAACGCTGAATATACTACATACATGTGTTCCCATAACAAGTCAAAAAAGGTCCTAAACATGAGCGATAAGTGAACCAAAGTCTGATGAATGGCAGCCAGCTGTTAGTCTGAATCACTGCTTTCTGCGCTGCAACTGGGAAACCAACCCAACTCTATCTGCTGCCAAAAACAGTTAACCTCCTGACCTTTGGAAAGCTACCACATCGTAGGCCTTTTAGAAGAGTATCAGTGTTGTGCTGATGTTATTTAATCTCAGATACATGTCGATGAACTGCTCAGTACTGTCTATTTGTAAGCAAAAGGCGGTACAGCATGCAGGGGCGTGTCCACACTTTCTGGACTGGGGTGGCCTAACTGGATCAATGACTTATGCAGGGGTGGCGTGAAATATATGTATGTGCACTAATCTACATTCACTACTAACATAAAAGATATCACAGATGTCGAATTCCTGTAAGGGCGTAGGTTTAGCTCAGCGGTCAAATCAGTGGCCCATGTACAGAGGGTATAGTCCCGGATGTGGCGGCCCCAGATTCGACTCCCACCCTCGGCCCTTTGCCATGCGTCATCCCCCACTCTCTCTTCCCCTGTTTCCAACACTATGCACTGTCCTCTCTATAAATAAAGGCATAAAAAGCACAAAATATAATCTTCAAATGCCTCAAAAGCTTCTAGCAGCCTGTTGCGACACAGCCTAACATGTTGGTTTGAACAGATGTCCCGCCTCTAACCGGCTAATCAAGTTTCACGGGGGCCAATGCCCCCTTGGCCGCCCCCTGAACACTGATTGGTTGCAATTTTCTTTTTTGTTTCAGCTTGTTAGTGTTTCACAAAGCATTGTGGGAATATCAGAGTGTATTATCAATAGCTGTGTCTCAATTTGGGGGCTGCATCCTTCAAAGGACGCCGTCTAGGGAGGATGAGTCATTGGTAGCCTTTGTAGACCTCGAAGGGCGAACCGAAATGAGACAGCCTGGTCTTTGGAGAATTTCCTGTTTGTGTCACCAGCTGTTCCCACCCTTCACCAAACGTGGCTCCTGTCACCTAGCAACAGGTAGCTAGCAGGCGAACTAGCTATTGTTCTAACTCAACCTATTGTTTAATAATTTTTTTCAAGGCCCCTTTCTTTATTTTTAACATTTGTATCTCTAGCTATTCGACTGAGTTGAAACCGAAACATTTACTTTTGAAAGTGTAGTCCTCGGCCACTCAAGAGTCCGCCATCTTGTTTGAATTGGCATGCAATGCATCTCAACACACGTTGGGCCGCAAAGGATGCACCTGATGGATCCTTCGTGGCCCAGGAAAAGGAGGACGCATTTGCCGACCGCATCTGACGGAGCTTTTGAAATGGGACAGCGCCCAGTGACGCAATCAGCCTTCAAATACATCGATTTCTTCAAAAACGTCCTTCGAAGGATGCAGCCCCTGAATTGGGACACAGCTAATGTGCAGAGGAAGTCTCCCTTGAACTACACACGAGTGGTGAAGCTCGTCATAAATGTCGGAATCATGAGCATCTATCAGGCCACATATGGGACTCATTGCCATAATGATGATGGAGGCTGATTAAAACCTCCTAAAGTCGTGCTGATAAGGTTTGCATTAGAGATCATCCCCTGTGAGTGGATCTCTCTGTCAGATCAATAAGACGTCTGCCAGTCAACCTGCCACCGCTGGCAGAGCGGCTCTCACTGCTTCAGACTTCAACTTTCTGCATGAGCGACAGCTACATACCGTAACAGATTCGGTTTTATAACTGCACTGCGCAGCACTGGGGTTCTATTTCATGGGTGCTGGCAGACCCCGGCTCCTAACACAAGTATGGAATTAGACCTTCAGCGTTTGCCGTCTCCAGAGTCAGTATGTCTTTCACTCCCAAATCAAACTTCTTCACCCTGGTTCCTATTACAGCCGTGCGTGCCTCTCTGCTTATATAATTATAAATACATGCTTGAGATTCAAAAGATGGAGCCGCTCAAATCATCTCCTTATTCATTCTCATCACTTATACTGCCATTTGTTCTGGAATAAATATGCCTCTCTAATTTCCCTCCATTGTGAAACACCTGCACTGTGTCTTCTTTATTCGCTTTGAGACAGAAATGCAGAACGGAGCGGAGAGAGCGAGCAGATTCTCAGGCAGCTGGGTACTTTTTGTGGTTAAGGCTTGAAGATGCAGCCCGGGGGATTTCTCCAAAATAGGGGAGCCTTTTTTGAAATTGTCAGAATGCATGGCAGAACTTTTCTAATATGAAAAGTGCAGCACGTGGCCGCAAAGACTAATGAAAACTCTAAGTATGTTAAAGGCAGACGTTTGAAGATAAACTACTTTCAGGTGTGGATGGAAGGCAGCTTTCTGAACTGTGTTCATGTGTTGTATTTTTGGAGTGAAGCACTGCAAGCATGTTCAGGCTACAATTACAGGAGCTTAGTTTAACTGAAACAATTGACCCTTCGCTAAGACCCTCCCTTGAATGGCCACTGTCGAATCCTACGTTAGCAACCGTAACTAGGCGTGGGAGGCCTGTCAAGCTTTCAGAACAAGGAGAAATGCCGAAATGGTGGAATCTGCAAGTCCGACAGCAGATATCCTCAAAGTTTAGAGGGCGGGGTCATATTATTCACTTTTTCTAAGCCAAAAACTCGAGAGGAGAGACGTCAACATGGATTAAAAATTGCTGAAGACAGTCAGCTGGTGTCCGCTTGCGATCCTATCTGGCCTTCACTACTACCACTGATGATGTCGGCACAGCCTTTACATTACCACCCCGTAGTTTGTGCCATTGTTGTGGCAAACTTGTACAGGATTTTGTTTGGCTTTCCTGTTGGGCCTTTAGGAGATCCGGTGTTTGGATCAAGCCCACGATATGCGAGCAACTTTAAACAAAATGAAAAAGTGGGATAATTTAGTTTTGCTAGCAATGGGCTAAAACATATCAGATAAAGAAGATATAGAGAGTCATAACTAAACATTAGCTGAAAATAAGACAATAGAACATTGTTGTTCCTGTATGTGACTGTCCTTAACATGAATTGTCAAGACGTTGGCTGCCTGACGCTTTTGCGTCGTCTTCATTCTCAACACTCTGCTAACAAATGATATTCTGGATGTAGCTTTTAAATGCGTGTTGTCGTCCTTCCTGTCCACTTCTCTCTGATATTTGGGAACTATTTTTCTTTCAGAATTGTGCTATTATTTCCCTTCAGAACATGTCTCACTGTTATAGTTAAAAAGGCCATAATATTTACATGCTGGTGCGAAAGCTTGACAGGCGGAGCAACAGTAACCAAGGCGGGTGGGATTAGAGATGGGTCAGTTAGCTGTTAGACTGTATAAAAAGATGGACGACATGACAGCTCCCTAAAAGTGAAGCCAAAACATTTCGAACGCCCCCTGCTGACTGGCTGCAGTATAGGTCATAAAGCCCGCCTCCTCCATGTTAACAGATGGGACATGAGTCAAAATATAAAATCAAAATACATGCCACATTCATTTTTCTCAAACTTGGTGACAAGCTTATTTTTAATAAGTTATTTGATGCTGTAAAAAGGATGATTGACAGCTCTGTTGACAAATCCGGCTCCTGCAGCCGATCTGTTCCGGATTAGCAGAGCAGAGGAGAAACGGCGAGAGGAGACGTAACTAAAACAATCACTACAGTCATTGAAGTTTACATATCTGTGAACGTCTGCTTCAGACCAACACAAGAAGCTATTCTGCTGTTAAATACACCGACGTGCGGGATGCTGCTTTTTTTCGGTAAGTTAAGTGTGTGTTGTGGTTAGCAGAAGTGGCTACGGCGGCTCCATCCACTGATCTCTACTGCGCAACTCTGGCTCCAAATGATGTCAACATAACAAGAGGGCAGCACCCGTCATGGTGGCTGTTTTGGCATCAATTTCGTACAATGAGAGCAGATGGAGACGCGTCGTCGATCTATATTTACAGTCTTTGTTATAAATAGGCTGTTACAAAAAGAAAGTCTTTCTTAATAAAGAGTAAAACAATAACAGCTAAATCTGTATTAGGTGCTGTTGTAGTGTCATATGTCTTGATATGAATATCCTCACCTTTAGTCCGTCAACACCTGGGACGCCAGGAAGCCCGAGTGAACCCTGAGAGATAAACACAAAGCCCTTTAGATGTCATTTCATGCTTCAGTTTACACAGTAATTTGTTTGCAGAGAAACTGAAAGCATCAAACACTGTGGTTGTCAAAATTCTAACAAACCATCCTAAAGATAAAGTCAGTAAGAAAACAGTCATAAACAAAACTAGCATCCAAACAGGCGTTTAATTGAACAGCCTACAGAAGCGCCCTGAGCAGGCCTGTGTATTGTTCCAATCCACACTTCAGCACATACACCCAGTGTGTGTGTGTGTGCGGGTGTGTGTGTGCTGATCCTACAAAACCAGGCCAGAATAAATATTGCATGTCATATTTTCAGATCTGCCAAGTTCTGGAGGATACAGGCAGAGGGCAACGCTGCGAGCGGGAATAATTGTGTTGAGTTTCAAACGGAGAGCAGAGAAAGTTAAAGACAGAAAGGCAGAAAGTGTAGCTCGTATGTTTGCATGTTCTCTTTGGATGATTTACACTCTGAGGTTGCACCGAGCGTGTTTTAATGAACTCCCACTCTCTCACACGGTGGTTTGCTTGTGTTGGCTATTTGTGCTTCTTTGTAATAAAAATGACTTACTGTTACCATGGTCACATTCAGAGATGTATGAGAGGCTTTAAAAAATAATGTGATTTTTAGATCAATTTGGTTTCCAAAATAAAAGCTCAGATAAAGCCGCAGGAGGAGAAACTTAGATAACTTCAAGTGTATGATTCACACTCTACTTTTCCTCCTGTAATGACACCACATCAATCACCAAGGTGATGAAACTAGAATAAGTGTTGACGTAGCCTCTCTGCTAGACACAGCTCTACACCAGCGGTAGATCTAATTGAGCAGCCTCGAGGCCTGGCTTATGAGTCATTAACACGGCGGTGTGTCATCATTGACCCCTCCGCGCACACCCCCCTCCGCCGGGAGGCCTCGCCGACAGATGACAGCGCAGACAGGAAGTGTCTGATTGGGTTACACTGAACAAACACTGGCAGCTACCTGATGGCTGGATATGGCAGACATCTGTTCCCCACATCAGCGCCGGCAGAGAGCCGCGGCCTGCTCGCAGCGAAGCGCTGCGCTCCAGGTTCTCTGTTCTCTGTCACTCTCTCTTCCCCGCCTCGTGTTGTTTGAGCCTTAGCTCTCCTCTTGTGTGTTTACTCGCCCTGGCTGTGGCCCTGTAGCGCTAATCTCCGAGTAAACATATTCAACACCCAGCATGCTTTCTTTTTTTTTCCGCAGCCGTTTCTGCCTCTTGTGCTCGGTTACTATCAAACCAAAACATTACTGTACTGCTAAAGAAATCCAATTTTGCTTTATAATAGAAAGTGAAGACTGAGGTAACAACAGAAGCAGCTTTTGATGTCATTCGGTAGATAACTAAGTCAGGGAATCCAATTTTATTTCACCTAAAAGAAAAGTAAGGAATGTCATTGGAGCAAGAAATCAATTTCTGGACGTACCTTCGGCCCCTCCGGCCCCTCCGGCCCCTGTGAATGAGAAGAGAGTGGAGGGAAAAGAACAAAAAAGAGTCCACGTCAGATGACATAAAACCATTTTTAGAGCAGAGACACTGGCAGGGCTCGTGGTGGGATTTCACACAGTGAGGAAACACCCTCAGGGCCGAAGTGAATCACAATCAATCCCTTGTTTTAGTCGCCGACAGAGAATGAAAATCAGCTGTTCCTGCTTGTCGATGAGATTCTCTAATGGGGCCGTGAATAACTTTTATAGTTTGATGTTTTATGTTGATCTCTTTCTTTATTCGGTTTGTACAATCTTTTCCAACACATGGATGGGTTCATTACCAAAATGGGCCAGTAGTTGGAGAGCGTGACAAAGCTTATAAGTTAGGGCAGGGGGAAAAAGGCGCCACATCTCTAACTGGGATTTAAGTCAGTGATAGATCTGTCTGGGAGGAGGGTGCCTATTTCAACCTTCTGGTGAAACTGGAGGCCATGTTGGATCCTCATCCTCCTCCGCCAGAATCCGCCTGAAACAGCACGTTTGCTTTGTGACTAAAACGGGAAACCAGGCTGAGACTCAGTCCCTTCCACGATGGCTCCATGAGGCGCTGAAATATTGTCATACACGCAGCACTTCATCAACGCCTTTACGCTTGGCTGCGACGACACCTCGCGTTTGCCAACATTTTTCTCACTGTCTGGCTCAAGATCTACGGTAAACGGTGCTATTTGGCTCATCAGTCTCTGTCGGGTCGAGGTGAGACGGCTCTTACGCCCCACAAGGCCTCTGAAACAGCAACTTTCCTCGCTTTAATCATGTTGATGCAGTATAATTGGCGGAAACTAAGATGGTGTTGGTCCCCTGATGAGTGTAAAAGCTTTTTTTTTTTCCTGTGGCTGGATTCAGGTTGTTTCACTGTCAGTTTAAATGTTTGTTCAGAAGTGTATTTTTTGTGATTGCCAACGTTTCCTTGTGGCCAAAGCACCAACAGATGCTTGGCTGAGCTGAAAGAACTAGAATAAAGACCAATTTTCAGAGAATCAACTCCATCTTTCCGTATTTGGTTTAGCTTTTGTTGAAACGAGGCAATCACCAACTAACACAGCCTCCAAACTTTTCCATTTGCAAAATGAGCCTGTTAAAATCCCCGCAGCAGCGAGTTCTCACATTTACAGAAATGCCCCACACAGTCGCAGCTCGTTTATAGTGCATTCCATCTGCACTTATAACAAAAACCTCAATGAACAACTTTCATTATCCCCGCCAACCGGGCAAAAGCTTTTCCTCCCGCTTGCCTTTAAAAGCCTTTGTTAGCCGTCCTCAGTAGGGTTTGGTAAACATCTTTATGACCCACTAGGTATGTGAGAGCATGTGCCACTCGCCCCAGCGCTAATTAGCTTGGCTACATCTGAGAGCACTCAGGAGCTACTGGCTGAAAGGGAGAGTTTTCACAAAGTCAAGAGGAAGCCTTGGTCCCGTCTCTTTCTTCCCCATTTTCTGTGCCTGAAATTGCTTGAAAATTAAAATAAGGAACACTTCATTTAAAGAGGATTATTCCGGCTTAAACTATTCACAGTGATAGCACACCTTAGCTGCCTCATTTAACTCCACAAGACTCCACAAATGTTCAATAGTAACAGGACGTCCATTGAAGTCATCCGAGCACAAACACAAAGAGCTGAATGTTCGCCTGCTTTCATTCATGTCTCAAAAACAAACAATGAATTCCCACACTCAGTCTGCAGTTGGACCCTCAGCCACTTCAACATACTTCTGCATTTACAAGATAAATATTTGGGCTGATCAAAGCCAAGAGACGCTACATGTTGGAGCTTCTGTTTCACTTATAGGATCATTGAAAAAGCTTTGCAATATAAAGCTGATGTTTATATTAAATTAAAGTATTTTCAGCTTTAAGGGGAAAGTATTTTTTTTCCACAATCTGGGTCTTATTGTCTTAGCTATAGGTTAGCATAACAAGGTAACCTACATTATTGTGATATCATAGACATGTGTGCTTTATTTAAAGAGGGCGTATTGTGCTGTTTTTCATTTTAAGACATATATATAATGTTACAATGTTGGATGTCCAGACTAAACGTGGGTGAAGTTTCAGATCTGTAGGTGAAAGTATGTTGGAGTAATCCCCGGGCTTCTCAGCTCAGTCTGCAGGGCTGCTGTGAACGCCGGGTTTCACACACGCCGCACTTTGTGACTAGCCAATCAGAAGAAAGTGGCTTGCAGGGGCGGGGTTTCTTAAAGGGACAGAGCTGACTGAGTCGTTTCAGGCAGAGGCTGTATGAGGGCCTGCACAGAGCACCAGCATGAGACAAATTTTGTTTTTTTAACTATAAATTATGCTAAGCTACTCCACAGGTATAACAGAGTGAAATATGAAGCCCCACCCCCCCTTTAAAACACTTTGTAAGACCTTTTCAATCTACTGCTACTGTAAACACAACAAAGGTAGGAATGTGTGGCCTCCCAATCAACCTACAATTTAAATCTTCACCTTCTTTCATACTTTCAAGTCACTGAATTCAATGGCTTGGCTGAGGATTCAACTGTTAAATCTGTGGCTGTGACAGTGTTTAGTACCGTAATATGCTGACTGTACTAGCAAAGGTCATTGAGGACCCTGTGGTTATGTCCCGGGTACTCCGGCTTCCTCCCACAGTCCAAAGACATGCTCGTTAGGTTAATGGATGTCTCTATAATTACCCGTAGGTGTGAGCGTGAAAGGTCGTCCGTCTTTATGTGTCAGCCCTGTGATTGACTGGCGATCAGTCCAGGGTGTCACCCCGCCTCTCGCCCAATGACAGCTGGGATCGGCTCCAGCCCCCACGCAACCTGAATCTGAACTGTCTTCTGTCTCCAAAAAGGATTTAGTATTCTCCAAAAGAAGATTTACGGAAGAGTTTTGTGGCTTGTGGTTCTTCTGGGGGAATCTAGATTTCCATTTACAGTTTACATTTACTTAAATTAAACTAGTCAGGGCCTCTGAACAAAAAAAGAATAGCGCTGCAAATAATGATTATTGCATACTGAATATTGAACTATTTTTTAAATAACCTGTTTGGCTATTAAGACGTCTGGCCAACAGTCCAAAACACAATGATGAAACAGAGAACGGCAGTAAATGCGCAAATTGGAGACACTGAAAGATTTAACCCCGGATCTACTTTCCATATGACCTCGGTATCTCTACATTCCTGATAGCAGCCCTGTCCGAAGCTACACTGCCTCAGACTATGATAAAAAGACCCAGGCTTTAAAACAAAGGGAATATTCCTTTAAGAACAGACAGATTTGTCCTCAGATATTTACTCCCATCTTCGCTCCTCATGTTGGCTTCACATTCAAAGGAAACTCAAGGACACCAGAATATTCCAGCTATGTCCTTTTTTACACAGCATTTTTAACCAATTAGATCCCTACACGCGTGCCTGAATGTCTTAGGTGAGTCACTGGTGCATTGTGGGTAGTTATTGAATGAATGGGATGTAAAAAGGGAGCAGCGAACTTCTGCAGCATAATTGGAAATAACACCAGAAAGCAGATGGAGGTTTTTTTCAGTCATGGTTGGAGCACCGCACACAATACAGCCCTGCTTTTCCAAATGTCGTCTTTTTGAAGCAAAACCAAGCCCCAAATGAAAACTGTGTGCGCGGCTGCAAGCCACCTTAAGAGAGACGAGAACCCGCTTAATTTACCCCAGAGAGACCTTATGGCACTGATGATTTTGAATTGAGTCCTGAAAATATTTCCTCCTCTTCTTCCCACCTCCCCCCGGCCCCTCCTCTGCTTGTTGCTCCACAAGAGCTTAATCCTTCTAACCAGCTCCACATGTCCTGGAAGACTGTTGGAAAACTCTGGAATCTACTTCTGCCTCCTTAACAATAGCATCTACAACAAAAAAACGCTGAGCTGTGTCAAGTGGGCGCTAGCTCCGAAAGAGCCATAAAAGAAGCAAAAGTTGGTTAAGGAGGCGACCTCGAAATCCCTTGCTCAGGTTGATTTGTGCGGATCTAAAAGTGCCAATCAAAGACAATCCGTTCAGCATGTAGCACAAGCTGGAGCCTATCAGTCTAGCTGCTTATACAAGTCTAATTCTAATTGATTTTTAACAGCCAATCAAGGGTGTGTTCCTGTGTGTTTCCAAGTGATCATTTATTGCAGCCTTTCTCTCTAATCCATCATTGTATCTTTGCTTTTTCTCTTCAAAGTGTAGCAAAACAGTAGCTCTGAAATTCTGTGTTCGAGCGCTCATGTCACATCTTTTTACAACCTCCAGGACATCACGCTGCTTTCCTGAGGGATTGATTTCCAAATGATGACATTAGTCCTTGTTAAAAGTACATTAGTGTCATGCTGCGTTCGCATTCGTGAAATAGTATTCCCTGTCTCCAGAATTACAGGTAGCAGCGCTTATTTTTCATTCAGGCCTCGTTCTGAACGGGCTTCCACATTCATCTTTAGTAGAAATACTCCAGCTGCTGCCATGAGGGGTTGTATAAGCACCGGAGACTTATGGCAGCACACCTGGGACTACTGGGAAGTCTACTTTATACTTCTGACACAAGCAGAACTTTGCTGCTTACACGGCGCTGAGCACGAGGGGGGATGATGGGTAAAACATATAATTAAAGCCAATAAAACTGGCGACTTCATTTACATAAAAGCAGACAGAGAGCAGTTAATTTGACAGAGGATGGTGTGTTTAGTGACCTTGAAATTATTAGAAATTTCAGCATCTTTCTCGCCACCCAATCTTTTATTTTCTTTGTCCGTTTCTTTTCGATTCCACCAACTTTTTCCACACAGCGGGAAAGGTTCGAGGCGATGGAACCAGAGATGAAAGCGCTTGATAGCACCTCCTCTGTCAGCTTCACTTACTCTCTCCCCTGCACTTGTGAAAATCTGACATCACCGATTGTTTTTGCATGTCACGTTTTCCATCCTTGCTCTCTGTGGAATTTGGCTTGACCTATTCAGCGCAGCTTTTATGGGGAAACTTTAATCAAATGCTTTATTTGCTGAACACCACAAACGGTATCCAGTTGCCGGTTACTGGAACAGCTCGTACCTACCGTACGAGGGCTTCTGCAAGTGAAAACAAACGTTTTTGCAGGGTATCGTAAAATGTGCCATTAATATTAACCGTCGTGCTCATAAACCCCCTTATGAACACTCGTAAATTAAATGTACTTTTAAAAAACATTTTAAGTTGAAGTACCCAGCATGCTAGCAGATTTCCCTGCTTCCTTAATAAATAAAAAAAACAAGATTTAAATGAACAAAATCTGTTATAGAGCAAATTTTGAAAAGGTCAGAGCTGGTTGGTTAACAAACTAGAAAAAGAAAATTCTAAGACATGTTATTTTTATTTTTTTTTACCAAATTAAATCACTTTTATTGCAACATTATTGTTGTAGAGAAGGCAAGTGTTGTGTAAAGGCTGATACCTTAGCATGACATAGTTAAATCTTTGGATTCTTTTTGCAAGAAATAATCATGGCAAAGAGGAGAAAAAGGCTAATTTGATGAGATCTATACCATTTGCATGTCTGTATGGCATATATTAAGCTAACTCTAACAGGAGTTAGCTTAGCTTAGCATAAAGACTGGAAACAGCTAGCCTGGTTCTGTCTAAAGGTAACAAAATCCACATACTTGCACCTCAATAGCTCAATAATTAACACAAGTGAGCTTAGCTTAGCATAAAGACTGGAGACAGCTAGCCTGGTTCTGTCTAAAGGTAACAAAATCCACCTACTTGCATTTCAGAAGCTCACTTATTAACACTAGCTAGCTTAGCTTAGCATAAAGACTAGAAACAGCTAGCCTGGTTCTGTCTAAGGTAGAGTCTAAGGTAACAAAATCCACCAACTCGCTCCTCAATAGCTCACTAATTAACACTAGTGAGCTTGGCTTAGCATAAAGACTGGAAACAGCTGGTTCTGTCTAAAGCTAACAAAATCCACATACTCGCACCTCAATAGCTCACTAATTAACACTAGTTAGCTTAGCTTAGCATAAAGACTGGAAACAGCTAGCCTGGTTCTGTCTAAGGTAGAGTCTAAGGTAACAAAATCCACCTACTCGCTCCTCAATAGCTCACTAATCAACACGTGATAGCTTACTTGTTTTTTGGGACAAAAAACGAGTATAAAAACACATATGTAGTTATGTACGGGACTATCTCTTGGCTATCTGCAGTGAGCTCCAGAAGTTTTGTCATTGCTCTAAGGGCCTTTGTGCTCATGCTTAGCTTGGCTAACGCTGCAAGTTGTAACTTCATATTTATTCAATAGATATGAAGTGGTATTGATCTTCTTGTCCTACTCTTAGTAAAAAAAATGAATATTTGTACTTTGTAATTTTTTCTAATTTAAGAAGTCCTTAATCTTAAAACCCATCGGCTATAGACTGACGACAATATAGCCTCTGGGGACAACGGTGAACATGTCGGGCGTAAAGTGAGCGGTTAGCAATAAAAGACTTTCAGTCAAGACTTTTGTTTCCGTGCGCTGCATTGTTTACAGTCCAGTTAGCAACTTGAGAAGTGACGATGTGTTCAGATCAAAAGTGAAGCGAATTTCACCCCTCCAAATATGTCAGCAAAATAAATGCTGTCATTTCATAGTTCATTAAATCCCCGGAGGAGATCCGTTCATCTGTTTGTGATGAAGTTAGACAGAGGCTGCACTTTGGCTTGCTTCAGCGGTATGAACCCAAAAAAGAAATTGTTTTTCTTCTGATTTACTGTAATTAACGGGTCTTAAGTTTGCTAAAATAACAACATCATGATGCAGATTTGTTGTTGAGAGGAAGAGAAAACGTTTTTTCTGATGCATTCGAGGAAGTCGGGAAATACAATTACTGAATGGCTTTCCTGACACTGCGTCAGGCAAATTTATCTCAAGATGAATTTTAGATCTAGAACAGATTGTTAGCTGTTAGCATGCAGATGTCTGTTTATAGAGATTAATAAGAAGCTAAATCATCGTCAGATGAAGCTGATGGGAGCCGGGATGTCATTACGGCGCATTACGTTCCGCCTGCTTTTGCTCTCAACGTGGACTGTTTTTCCTGCATACACCGAAGCCTGCTGATACGTGATTGGTCAGTCCTCGCTCTACATAGAAATGTAGAATCTGTAAATAGACATTAAGAAATCCTTGATGCTAAGTTGCTAACTTAGCATCGGAGCTCAGCTACAGACATGATCAAAATGTGATTCCATAGGGAAAGCTTTGGTCTTACCATGGGTCCTGTGTCTCCGGGCTCCCCTGGATCCCCCTATAGTGAACACAAAACAGCCAGTTAATGGTGGCGCAGTGGGCCAAGTTTTCCCAGTAAAGTTGAGAACATGCATGGAGTTTTAAAATGATCATAAAACAGCATTCAAGTCCAATTTTCAGGTATTTCAGTTTTTCCACGTTAAGGTTGAATTCTCCATCCTCCAATATGGTGCATAGGCCTCAGGTTGCCAAGTACAGCTCTGCATTGTCCTGCTCGTGTACCAAGTTGGCAGTGAGGCCTTTATCACGCTGTGGCACCTGTACCCTTCACTGTCTCTGTCCAATAACCTTGTTCTAGCCTCTGCTTTCAGTTAAGGCCTGGCTCTTAAATGTCCCTGTAGCTCTCGGGGTAGAAAAGAGACATTTTCCATGTCCAGATTTCTATGCCAAAGCCGTGCCTGAACATTATTCCATTTCTGCCTCTTTGTGGCATTTACAGGATCATTTTGCCACGCTCCTTCTGAGTGATGCACAGCAGGGGAAATAAATCATCAGAGGAATAAAGCACTCCAGCAAGAGAGGTTTAATATCTTGGAAAAGCACAACAACTATAGAAACTGCAACTGGAAGATCTGAAAACAATAATAATCAAAAAGTTGGAAGGAAGAAGATAAACAACACTCAATATTTTTTACACTCCCACTGTGAACCCTGCCAAGACAATAAAGATCAGCTGGAGCTCTCGGAAGGTTTTATGGCTGAACATAATTGACAGGCCTTTTCTGTTTCTTCTTTCTCTCACAGGCAGAGTTCACATAAATTCAGTGTGATGCCAGTGACAGGCTTATAGACATGGAAAGTCTTACGTTATAATGAAAAACAACAGAGTAAACATAAATCCATACAGTGAAGAATTCCCTTAGGAGTATATTCATGTTAAGCTTAAGACATCAGGGCAATGAACTGCAACGCATAGTTTTCATTAGAAAGCTTTTCATTGGTATAAACCCTCCTGGCACCGAGTTAAAGTCAGATTAGGTACAAGTACAATAGCAGCTGAATTGTTTTATTCTTAATGGAAACAATGCTGTACTCTTTAAAGAAAAAAATCACACATTTTTAGTAATCCAATGGTATTTAAATAACTGACAGAAAAGAGAAAATCTTAGAGCTTAAAGCTAGGGTAGGCAATTTATTGTACGAGCATAATTGTTATAAAAGTTAGACTTTAAAGAGGGGGTATTATGCTATTTCACATTTTAAGACAGATATAATTTTACAATGTTTGATGTTCATACTAAACGTGGGTGAAGTTTTAAATCTGTAGGTAAAAGTATGTTGGAGTAATCCCCAGGCTTTGAACGCCAGGATTTCAGACAGTTTTTTTCACACGCTGCACATTGTGACGTCACAAAGCAGGCGTTGGAGAGCTGGCCAATCAGAAAAAAAGCGGACTTGTAGGGGCGGGGTTTCTTAAAGGGACACAGCTGACAGAGTCGTTTCAGGCAGAGGCTGTATGAGGGCCTGCACAGAGCACCAATTTGCGAAAAATGCGGACTTTTTAAAACTGTAAATTATGCTAAGCTACTCCACAGGTACCACAGAGTGAAATATGAAACTTGAAACTAGCATGATGCCACCCCTTTAAATGAAAGGAAGGGAAAAAAATCTGTATCTGTGGCTTCCTGAATGAAATAATTGGATGGTATACTGGACTGTCCTCTTATCTACCTCTAATGGAGTATTCCACAAACTAATGCTAGCTAACAAGTTGTACAAGAATGGCAGAGAAAGTTAGTTGGGTAAGATCAGCGATGACGACGATTCTCTGGACTCCTCTCTCCAAAGCTCTATTTTGGAGCTATGTTTTGGGAGCGTGGCTTTGGAGGGAGGCCTGATGGATACTTTGAAAATCTAGCTAACACTTGCTGGTTTCTCCAAAGCTGCCTACACAAGCTTCACTCAAACTACCTCATATCTGTGAAGGTTCTCAGTCATCCAGGTCATGGTAATTCAAAGCTTAATCCAAAAGGCAACTGGACTTTAGTTCAGAACTACTCAGAACTGAAGAAGCCTTTCGGAGAGGTGAAACATCTTCAAGAACTTCCACCAAGTCCAGTTGCCTTTTGGATTAAGCTTTGAATTACCTAATATGGAAGTTAGAAACCCATACTCACTGGTAGACCGGGTACGCCTCTGGGTCCATCTTTCCCAGTGTCCCCTGGAGGCCCCCTCGGCCCAGGAGGACCCGGCGGCCCAGGAGGCCCAGGTGGTCCTGCTTGCCCTTGATCTCCCTGTGTGGCAAAAAAATACATGTTAACATCACTGCTGTGTGATATTGTTGGATCCATTGAGTCTGGAGCCACTGCAGTTACATGATAATGAAGAGAGAGTAGTGGTATGATCTCCTGGGTGGCTATGGGCTGCCTCCATCAATAACATGGAGGAGAGTTTGCATTTAAGGTCTTATGGCTAAAGCTAACGTAGCATACAGGAATGAAGATGGAGCTGTAATGTGCCTGATTTATAGCTGAAATAGTAATCCCCTAAAATGCATGCAATCCGAAATGGACCTAATGAGTTGAACAGAGTTTGTGCATTAGGCACCGAACGTAAAAAGTCACATTTGTGAAGCTACAATAATCAGGAAAAATATACAGAAAATGTGTGGTCCATTATTGTACTGGATTACATCAAGTCTAAGAAAATACTAAGCAATCTAACTTGCAGGGAAAGTGCTTTAAGAAGTGCCAGGACAATAATTCATTTTACTTTTATAAAAGCTTGTTTTTTGGAATTTCCATATTTCCCCTTAACAATAACAAAAAGAGTGAAAGAGTACTTGTGACAGGTCTGTCTGAAGGCTCGCATGCAAACTGCAGGATGCCAGGAGAGAAGTGATTTGGTGAGACTTGGCAGAGAGACGAGAGAGGACATAGCCACTACCTTAATGAGCCGCCGCTTTATGAGCTGCTGGTCAGCGGAAAGAAAGCCATGATTGATCTTAGGGAAGACCATCTGAGCAGGTGTGTGAGGTCAAGAGGTCGTAGGTCAGAGGTGAGAGAAGGTTGAAGAAGGATGAGGTCCCAGAAGAAGAAGGAGGAGGAGGAAGGCAAATGCAAAAAGAAACAGAGTTTGTTAGAAAGGCCTGTGTTCATGAACCCCGATCCAGCGCCTCCACAGACGGGGGGAGAAATCCACACTTTTCCAGCTCGGAGGTGGTTTTATCCGGAAGTCTGGCTTTTTTTTAAGGAGCCAGGTACTGTAATTACCACCTCATGGGTGCGAGGGCGCCACAGCACGCTCACAGTCCCCAGAAAAATGGGAATTTCTCCTCCTCTGTTTAAGTGCTGTCATCATCATCGCGCCTGCTGCTAAGTCAGACCCCGGGAGCTGCACACACCGAAACCAGCGTGGTTGACCTTCTGAGTTGAGGTTGATTTCTAGCCTTGCTTCTTTCAATGCATGCATTATTCTGCTGGTGTCCATTGGTATTAAGTGGCTTCATCCATCGCTGATACAATCCTTGCGGCCAGATTGGGGTATTTAAGGATTTGTGGTGAACCATGGGCATGAGCGTTACAAAAACATTTTGCCACTTTGGTTCGTCATTGAGTATTCCTCTTGGAGTTCCTTCCATTTATTTTAGCATCAATGGACACCAGCCAGACCATGGCTTGGTTTCAGGATGCAGATTCTTGTTCCAGGCGGCTACATATTACTGGGCCGTAAATGCCACCTTTGCTTTCAATGGGGAAACCTGGCATGTAGCGTGCAACCCAAATCTCCAGGGAAGTCGCTGCAGTGAGGACGATTGACTGGTTGTGATTAATTGGATGGGGTTTTTCCTGGGCCTGGTCTATCATCAAGCTTTGAGAAAAGACCAGCCGACAGTGATTCATTTACTCCCAGTGTGTGCTGCCGAGGGGTCGGACGGAGCAGCTAAGGCGGCATCACCACCGACAAACCTTGACAGTCAGGATCTGATTGCTGTGCAAAGCAGCCAGCGTAGGGAGACCAGGCAATCCCTAAAGGGACAAACAGCAGAACATGGCACAACACACACGTGACATTCAAACACTGGGTGAACAAAACACAGTTAAAGGAGGAAGAAGATAAGCATCCTACTTCTAAATAGTCGTACATGTAGCTTATAATATGAGTCCAACATCAATTTAAATGTCAAACAATTACTTTTGAGGACCAGACATTTAAATTCAGACCTAAACAAGACCAAAATGTTACTTAAAACACGTCCAAGTTTACTCTCAGCCATCCAACAGTGTGTACAATGGCACAAGGACTGTCCTGTGCAGAGCTTACGCTACAATGTCAAAGCTAAGTGACCATTTCCTGTTGTTTTCTTCCCAATATACAGACAGAACATTTGTTGAGATTATCGTGGAAGAGACTTTGAGCTATAACGGGCCTGGAAATTGAGGAGCTTTGTTGTTCGTGGAGTTGTTGGGGACATCAAGGGATTGCGACGTTCGCTGGAAATTCAATCAAATGGTTTCCAATTCCCTCGTCAACAATCGTCATGACAGATGTGATGTACTCATGAAAACTGAATAAGAGAACAAAGCGTTGGGTTTTCTCCTTGTTGAAGGAGACACGGGTTTATAGCTGGATGCTTACTTTTATGTGAATCCAAATAGCAGTGACATAAAGTCGGCTGAACATGGCTTTTGAAGTTAAACGCATATAACTGACTATCGTGAATCATCAGTTTGGGGGATTGTGCTTTAATGCTACATTTGTAGAAGACAATGCAAAGGTTGTACCACATTGGTCGTCCAACAGACCTGAAGAAACTGGTAAAAATGATCCCCATAGACTGGCACACTATCATAAACACATCCTGTAATCAATCTCCTTCTATATTGAAGCCTAAGATAAAATCTGGCCTATACAAACAGTGCTTTGGTGCCATCCCACTGGTTTTCCAAAGATAATTCAAAAAGCATGGCTCATTAAGAATTTGGCTTTAAAGGCAGGCAGATTTAATTCAGCCCTGCAGTGCTGAACACAGCAGTGGATACTCTTACACTGCAGACAATGGCCATGCTGTGTGCGACTGGGATGGAAGCACAAATGTTTCTTGAGTTATTTACGACCTCAAACAATGTTGAGCACAAAATGGGAAAACAAGGACTGGATTATGGACAACACAAAGAGTCCAGGAGTTAAAACGCAGCGTGCAGGCTGGCACATGGGATGGTCTCTGGGTTCTTTCTGGGGAGGGAAACCGAGGCCAGGTGGACAGCATGCTGACAACCTCGCTGACCAATGTGTGTTTTGAAATTTGTAAAAAAAAAAAAAAAAACTGCCTCTGCGCTGATGTCTGTCTGTGAGAATGATAATGACATCGTGGTTGACAGAGAATCCAAACCATTCACAGATTGCTTTGTTTTGCTTTTCTCCTTCGAAAAACGGATGTTGGTTATTTGGTGAGGAGCTCTATTGCTCTGTACCGCCTGCAGCAAGACGACTGCAACTGTAGTAAACAAAAAAGCCAGATATGAGGACAATCAGCAACAGCCGTCAAGGGACGCTGGCCAGAAACAGCATCTCTTCGACCACACCAAACGCACAAAACATCCCGAGCAAATGCAGGCTGCGGCATTTTCTGAATATCTATATGTGGAGCGGATAACCGACCCCGCGCACAGATGGTTTTAATACATTTAAGAGAGGAATAATACATTCATTTGAGGCCTCAGATTTGGCAACAAGCTGATGCATCAAATTTATCTCAACTGAAAGTCATTTGAAGGTTTCTGATTTCAAACAGCAGAATGCAAAACATTTCTTTGTTCATGAAAAGTCAAATCCTGGAAATTACATAATCCCAGCCTGTTTGTTTTGGAAGAACATTGAAAATTGGTTAAATCCCAAGATGTGAGAAACAAAGCACTGGACAAATAAGGGCAGATTTCTGGTGAAATATCAGGAATTTTTCCTCTAACTGACCCAAGAATACACCAAACTCTGCTTGACACCTGTGGTTGGTGCCATCTATCATGGAGACCACACACCTTCCATGGTGATGATTTAACCACTAACCCTTGTTAATTATATCCCAACAGTGGAGCTGGAACGGTGGCCACATGTTTGTTTGTCCAAACTGGGCAATTTATTATTTGTTGCTTGGGTAACCTTTGGAGTTTGGATGTGGCCTTTGACCTTTGGGGCCGACAAATGGCTGACCCTGACATGTGGGGAGCAGGCAGAGGAAGTGTGTGGGTGAGGACATTCTGCCGGCCATGTGGCAATTCTCACACCGTCTCAAGCCACAAAGGCTGACATCCACATGAACACAAACAGTCTGTCCTTTAAACGAGTCTAAATTTAAATGTGTTTAGGTTTGATGTGATCAGGACATGTTCTTGACATGCTTTGTTGTTTACGCACAGCCTCGTGCACACAATAAACACGGCGTGAAATTAAATTCATTCCCAGCCATGTAAAAAAGGTCAAGGCCAGGCAGCACTTGTCCTGTTAAACCTTTATTTGTTAAGGAAATCTCTTTATATTGTTCCCCTACCTTTACCTGCTAATCTAATGTGCAAAGTCAATGGGCAGGTAATATGATTTGCCAGTGACCTCGCCTGCTTTCATTCCCTGTAGTCCGTCATACGTGACTGTGTTCATTTGTACCTGTTCGGGGACAATTGTGCTGTAATTGGAAGTTAATGAAATGCTATCTTGAGTTGGACAGTTTATTTATTCACTCTGCAAGACAAATCGGGCCTGGCTGGTTCTCTGCTACAAGTCTGTCAGCCGCGCTGCTGTTTCCAGAGCGTAAATCATTGAACTGAGACAGATGACTCCATTTCCTGGGTCAAAAGGGTATGAATTATGGGCAAAACCAAAGAAAGTCCCTCTAAAGGATGATATTTATTCCACTCAGCTCCAAAAAGAGATTTTCTTTCAGCCTGTTTGCAATCCAACACTTTTTATATCATTAAAAATTAACTAAAGGTATCACAAAGATCTTGTGGAAGTTTGAAACCACTCAAGAGATCCACAATCTCCGCGAACTTGGCTGTCATTTGAGCAGCGCCCGTGTGTAACGTTAGACGGATCACTTTTAGACCACTAATCCAATTTCTCATGGAAGGTCGTTTGTATTGACTTCTAAATCATAAGAAATGTGGTGCTTTGACGTGCCCGCAGCAGAGCTGACCATGTTAATTGGCAAACTACAAACGTCTGGCCGGGCGCCAAGGCTTGAATCGGAATCAGATCCACTTGAGAGATGTCGGGTTTTTTCTGGTGACAAGACAAACCTCTGCGTTGTTTTGTTCCTGTGTCCTTGTTCTCTAACCTCTTTGTGCTCTCTGCCCTCATGAAAACCAATTACAGGCACTTTGCCTCCATATGATCTCCTGACAACATCAGATAGAGAGGAAGTGAGAATTAAGTCTCCACGTGTGCACATGTTCCCCCAGTTAATGCAATCTACTTTAAACAAGCAGTCTGTTTTTCAAGGAGGACTCATTTCTTAACCATTATTTGTGAAAAATGAGGGCGCGCTGGCTGCTAGGTAGAGATAGAGTCATTCATTTCAGAGTCTGTCGAGCACGGAAAAGCACTCACATCATCATCATTTAGAAGCAGCACTTTATAGAAATGTCAAACTACGGAGCTGGAAATGATTAAAGCCTTGAATACGGCATGTCACATCGAGGACTGAAGTGAATCAGGAGTAATTATAGCTACAGAGCTAGTTGGCTTTTGATTACAGCTGAGATTGAGCGCATGTCTTCTGCACAAGCTTGTTCTCATTTGCATTTTGAGGGCTAGAGGTTAAGGTCCTCTAAAAGTACTCCCAACTTCCGAGGTATCCTTCACGTTAGCCTGCCCATTCTCGATGTTGAAATAAGCAGCGCTGAAATGTTTGTTGTATTTGGCCAGATGGGAAGAACACTATCCCAGGAATTTCATGCATCCCAAACCTTTTTCGCCCACAATTCTGCCGGGGGGGGACACACACAGTCACATTCATCAGCTAATCACAAGAAGAAGTTGGAGTAAACCGCATACCCGTGGTCCCTGGTCGCCTTGATCCCCCTGCGGAAGGCAAGAGAAAGAATTTGTGTTGAAATTTAAAGGTCGAACACACACTTTACACACACACAGACGCAAGTAGAGGCTTAATAATAAGCGCAGACTCACCGAAATAAGTGAGGTATAATGCAGAACACATTGATAAAGGAAAATAATTCAGGAACCCTCAACTATTTGTTGTGGTTGATGGTAGAAATCACTTACGATAACATGGACTGACATGAATTGGGTTTGAGAGAAGGGGAAAGAAAG
The DNA here is from genome assembly GCF_022749685.1 of Semicossyphus pulcher. Classification (NCBI taxonomy): domain Eukaryota; kingdom Metazoa; phylum Chordata; class Actinopteri; order Labriformes; family Labridae; genus Semicossyphus; species Semicossyphus pulcher. The sequence continues at coordinate 8,370,709 of NW_027211695.1, forward strand.
AGAGCGGTGGTGTGAGGTTTGGGTGGTTTGGTGAGGGGGGGCTGAAGTGCAATGCAAGGCCAGATTTTATGCCCCAGAGATCTTTGGCGTTCTGCCTTTTTTGGGGGGGATCTCTGTGGACGGAGCGGATTCCTGAACAAGAAGATGTTGGGTTTCCAATCAACCTGCGTGTAGAAGACTTTTGTAGAGTAGACTTTTGTTTGAACCAACTCATGGACGACTGAATGTTGGACACTGACTTATACCATTAATCCGTCCGCTTAAGCCATCCCATTTGACGCAGGCTGATCTCCCGTTGGCTTGGTTACAAGTTAGCCACAGAAGTAAAGTGAGCCCAACAACTTATCACACATGGATGGGAATTTCGCTCAAACAAACTCGCCAAGGCAATTTCAAATAAAACAGCTCTTGGAATTTTTGTAATTTTTCATTGGGCAGTCGTTCCAAAAGTGGATTTAATGGGAAAACACTTGTGAATGGCCACACTGATGCACGCTGCCTTCGTCTTGGGTGGGAGGAAAGGCCCCGTGGTTGTTTTTCATTTAATTAAACTGCAGTTGAGGAAGTTCACATGAGAGGTATGAACACGCATCCAATCAGCAGGGCTCTGTTAATCACGATTGTCATTACATATGCTCGTCAATCATCTATTTCGCGTTTTATAAGTCACCCTAATGGCTTCTAATTTCTTCTTCAAGGGGCAACAAATGAGAAATCACACTGATGATTCATGGCGTCGGTCAGCGACTGCAACCAACGTCATCCCACGCCCCACATTACAAGAAGTCATCAGTTTCCAGAGAGTGCGACGTGATGCAGATGACAACTGCGTCTCCGTGTTTGACTTCACCTCTGGTTAGCACTCTCATGCTACTTCATTTCACAGCACTATAATCCTGACAGCTCACAAAATAGGAATAAACACTTAATCTATTCATCACCGGTCTATAAAACAGGAAAAGATCTTGCCCAGCGTTCAGGGGCTTTATCAACTTTTGTGTGAGTTTAGGGATTTTGGGTTTTTATTCTTGCAAAGCAAAGGCCCGGGCACACATTTGTCCCTGAGTCCTGCAGACTTATAAACAGACAGTGTGGTTCTTTTGCATGCTCCACTGCTGTTTTATGGAGGAATGCTCAGCGAGGCATTTAAGGGCTCCAGCTCTCACTCTGGCTTTCAGTCATTAATGCACTGTGCTGTGGATTTGTGAACGACGAGAGAATTTAAATATTCAGACTGAGAGACTTAAGGTCAGGATGACTTGAATGCTAAATTATTCCTGCGAATGCCAAATGACTCTGTTTATGGACATATTTAGTGAACAGAGCAAAAGGACAGATTTATATGACTGTCCTGACCTCCAGAATGTATGACAGAGCTTCACCTTTCTCAAAGGGATAGATTGACACATTGGAAAAAAGCATATTTGCCTTCTTACTAAGAACATTATTACAAGATTTATACCTCTCTTTACAGTAGATATAAATCTGTAGCCAACAGCCGATTACTGGAAACAGAGGCAAGCTTGATAGATGGATCAACTTACCTTCCGATGGAACCAGGTGTATGCTGAGCTAAGCTAAGCTAACTGTCTGCTGGCTCTAGATTAGCATACAGATATGGGAGTGGGACAGATTTTTCTTTTACTAGCTCTTGGTAAGAAGGCAAATTAGCATATTTACCAAAGTAAAATGAAAGATGGAAAGGGGAAGAACAGTATATCAAAAAAGACATGAGCCGCGGAACCGGTAGGACCAGTAGGGCCCAGGCCCAACCCAATTTTGAATGTAACCGTGGACGTCACACATGCAACACTGTCTGGATATCTGGGAAGCGTGCTCTCACAATAACTGTTTATCGCCACAGGTTCCGCCAAGAGAACGAAACTGAGATCTTCGAGATAACCATTTTAAATCGAACTGTGTGAATAATTGTTAATTAATGTGTGCTTCTCTCCCGGTGCGCTTTATAAAGTTGATGTAAATATATCAATTTCTTCACACATAGTAAGAGCTGTTGCACAAAATTCAGCCAAGATCTCCTCCTGTAGCGCTTTCACCTAATCACTTCGTCCCCAGTTTTTAGCTCCATGTCACCTGTGGTTTGGCTAGCTAGCACAGAGTTGTCGACCCTTTAAGACACTGAGAATGAGTTGATTGTTGTTCACAGAAACGTTGTGTGTGTCGATTCAAAAAAACCCAATCGCTATATGTATGAAAATATGTGAAAGTTCAGTGGAGAAGCATGTCAAAAGCAGCTAAATAGATGTATGACACAAAATGTAAAATGACTCACCTTTTCACCCTTTGTACCGGGAGGGCCCTGAAAAAAGAAGACAAAATATTTTTTAACTTTTGGACAAGACATGAAGAGGAAGAACATGACAAACTATGGTCCAAGTCAGTTATTTTGAGTCCTTCTAATGCCGTGACACATTTAAAATAAAGATCAATGCTCTATAACTGTTAAATCGATCACGTTAGCCAATAAACAGCTGCTTAACAAGGCTTAAACATGGTGAACTTAGAGGAGGTTAGAATAAAAGATTAACAAACTAACATTGTGTGCTTTTTGATTAAAATGCCCCTGTCAGAGTGGGAACCGATGCTTTATGCATTGTAGACAGCGGGGCTTATACAAACATACAATTAAAACCAAAAACAGGCCCAAATCAAGTCCATGTTTACACAGAGGAACACATCCAGCAATCTCCAGCCGAGTGTTGGCAAGCACCACGTAAAAATGTGCCCTGAACAAGAGGAACACCTCTTTTTTTTTTTTTTCCTTTCTTTTTTACACAGCAGTTTTTGTGTAGCAATTTTTGCATCCAACTTCAGTCAGTCAGCAGGCGGGGGCTCCTGGGTGGGCTCTGTGGAAGATCACGGCTGCATTAGAGGATTTGACAATGAGGTGTGCATCCGTAAGCTGCAGGCTAATGAGCACTGTTTTTATCATTCAAGATGAAGGATGGAGCCCGGTTCGCTGGACTCTTATTCTTCCTGTGAGGTTGCACTTTCGGGAAAACTATCTTTGGAAAAAATCAGTATTAGATCAGTGTCAGAAGAGTGACTAACTGACCACCCGCTTAGCAACAAGGCTACTAATCTGTATTTCATATGATGAACTATCCGTCAAATATACAGTATAAGTCAGATCAAAGTACTTTTTCAGCTTCTTAAAGGGCCAGTTCACCAGTCCTTTCATGCTACTAGGGGGGCTAATGCCATCATGGTCAGAAAAAAATGCAATTTCACTCTGTGCCTTTGGAGGACGCTATCTGCGTCTCCAATGGGCCCTGGAAAACCTCCGCCAGACTACTTAAACACGTCATCTAGCGGAGGCCAGGGAGCTCACTAAACTACACATCCTCAGTCTAGGACGCACGCCTCCAATGTCATGTCTTGTTCAAAATCGTCAGGTTTGAAATGTAGACCTGAAGATTCTTTAGAAGATCCACCGGTATATTCTCGTCGTATTTCGGATTCTGCACCGCTCTGACTCAATGCCTGCAGCGAAACGGTAGCATTTCAGTCCAGCGTCTTTCGCTGGGCCGTTCCTTTCAAAGGGAGGGGCGCAATGCACACTGGGTGTTGTAGGAATGTAGAATGGGCGAAATCACAAGCTGTTTGTACGACTTTCTCCACAGCTATGGCGCCAATTAAAAAAATTACTGCTTCTATCAACTACAGAGAACGCCAGCTTTGACTGACAGTGGCTTTTTTCCAGGGGCGAATCACTCCTTTAAAACAACTTCATATTTGTGCAGACATCTTAATCTTCTACTTCACAAGTTTGGGAAATTGTGCCTCTTGTCTGACTTTGTCATTGATTTTGCAACTGCCAAGAAAAGTCTTGTTTACCCTCCGGTAAAAAAGAACACTTTGTTCAGCTGTCACTGATACAACTGTAGTAATAGCTCAGCCTCTGCAGTGGGTACCTTTCCAGGCTGGTCAAACGTGATTTGTATCCAAAGATGTCTGACACAGAGAGAAAGGTACGCTGACACTAATCCATAGATTGAGGACATTAGTATAAGACGTGTGTTTGGAGGCTGTCCATGTGAGGCTATGGACCGGTGACCTAGAATAGCAGGCTTCCACGGCTCTGGCACACAGAGCACAGTCTAAATCTGAAATGCTTCAGAGGTAGTCCAGCAGTTTTCCTCTGCCAGTTTCCACCACACTACCTCGGGGGAAGTGAATTTCAGCCCGCTCAGCGCCTATAGATATTATTTTTGATGCTCAGTTAACTATCAGTAGATTTACATAGAGTCGTGCATGCGGTCCTGACTGGATCTGTACTCGGCCCGATGGTGTTTCATCCCATTTATTCTTTATTTTTGCTCCAACAAGCCCTGACAAAAGCTGATGGGAAATGCAGTTTTCATACACACGCCTCTTGGACCTGCTGCTTTCTTGACTTCCCATAGAAAAAAGCCACAACACACTTGTAAACACAAAATGCACCATTATGAAAACAATGTTTCCGATTGCGGTTCCCCGGGGGCCAATAACAGCCGCACCATATTGGAATCAACACGGCCTTTTATAATGATGCAGAGGCATTCCAGAGGGGCTTAATAAGTTTCCAGCATGTTCCTGAAAATGGAAGGCAGCTACAGAAAAGCAGGCTTTTTGTTAAGAAAGAAAATTGCCTTTGGACAATACGTAGCTATTGACAAGCTGTTACTGCAAACATATGAATGGCTGCAACAAAGAAACGCATAAATACACCCTGCTGCAGCTTTTGCCCAAGCCTGCTTAGGGTATTATATCTGGCACTGACAAACACAAATAGTTGGCACAACACATTATTGAGCTGAACGATTGGGCACCATAAGTTTGTGGAAAGAAATGAAAACTCTCCTTTATATGGTTCAGCATTTTCAATAAGTACAGATTGTTTCAGGGTAAGTGCAGCAACACAGGGAAAGTTGATCAAATCATTATTGAACTTTGTGAGGGAATGTCAGCGGTCAGTGGTTCCCAATGTTTTTCATGTTTAACCACATGTTAGATGTCATGTGCAACTTCCTCAAGGCAGTTCATCCATTTAGCCCAATATTGTAACTGCTTATCTTTATCTTTCAGCTAATAAGCTAACAATAGCTAAAACTGATTATCTGTTATGTTCAGGTAATGACTCTGATTAAGCATTACTTTTAGCTAGCAACTTTATAATGTATTCAGAACTATTACATAACTATCAGAACAGTTTATCCTAACTTTGAGCTAACTAATCAAACCTGTGTCCACTAATGGAAAACCAAAGCAGTTCAGTGTTTTCAGCGCTCAGCATCAGCTGTTTTTGTCGCTCTCAGTTGTGTCGGTGTCACTTCTTACTCACCGACTAATCAAAATCGAGAAGGGGCGGGACTTCCGTTATTAAACTTTGTCAACAACAATGTAGGAGAAGCTAATCCATGCGTTTTTCCGAGGGTACAATTTCCAGGTGTAGAGCTGCTGCTAACGCCAGGACACGATTAATTTCCATAGTTCTTCTTTGTTAAATTTCCGCGAATAAAAGCAAATATTAAGCACACAGAGTGACTTAAAACAGACTTAACGCTCACTACCAAGGAAGGCGGATGTGCCGCCAGACAACTTTTGTAAGTTAGCAACAATAAGCGCTGGTGAGAAGCGCTCTGAAATTCAGGCTGTGGGCGCTGCAAGCACAAAAAACGCTGCAAGTGGACACAGGCCCTTATCCATCACTTCTTGCTACTTTTTAACTTTACCTTTATTTTACCGGGAAGTCCCATTGAGATCAGATTGAGTCTGATTAAGCATCCATAAAAATCTTAGTGACGACAATCGTTTATAACTACCTAGTTTTAAAATAGATAATTTTGTTGTTTGTATCATTTCCCAAGACTGTGTGGCCGTGGCGATCACATCTTGATTGACATCTCCGGTGCAACTGACAAGCAGTGTGCTGGAGGCTTTAACTGTAGGTCTGAGTCGACGCTTAACACTATGCAGGGCTTACAATAGACAGTTACTAAATGCCTCGCCAACCACACCAAACACAGCAGTAAGCATACACGTTATGCAACTTTAGCTTGTGTGTTATCAAAGCTATAAATGTAATGCTTAATGATAGCTCTGTAAGCGTTAGCTAGTGCAGCATTGTTACGGAGCAGCTGAAAATTGACAACTGATGTGGGTGCTTAACACCAGCTGAGGACGCCAACGCTGGGTGTAAATGGTGGAATCGCGGCCATTTGACTTACAGTATTTGCTGTTATCGGTTGGTGGAATCGTAATCACGCCTCATTCAAACGTAAAGGTCAACGAAGGTCAACAGAAACTTAATGACAATATTTCGGTTTTTAACTGAAACTAATCTCTAATACTTTCAGATGCTTGCTATTATAACATAGTTTTAAGGCCAAGGATTTGGGTTCCCAGGGGCTTTATGCTAGTGATAGCCTGTAAAAATGATGTTGTGTTTAAACACCAACTTCAGATTCTCTCATAAGGCCTGTTTCACTGTATTTATCACATAACAGACTTGGTAACTACACATGTACGCAGCATATACAGGTAGATTTATACTCCACAAGTGAAGTGCTGCTTCTGACGCCCCTCACCGTATCTTCCCTAAAAACCTTCATTCATTTCACTCTTCAAACTGGTGGTAAAGCATGTGGTAATGATTTCGCTACACACTCCTGCACCTGCTCATTATACGGCCCATCATTTGCACATCACTTGGATGGACAGCACCCACTGGAGCTTTTCCAAAAGGTTTAAGCCAGTACAGTGATGGCTCTTTACAGAGACTATTAAACAGCTCTCCTGCAAAGACCATTTCAAAGGAGAGAACTGTACTACAGTAAAAACTGCAGCGGGTGTCTATTTGTCGAGCAGTCTCTGCAGCTTTGTGGTTCCACTCTGCCCCCGAGGAAGCTTTCTAATCAGCACCTGTGTATGTTTTACACATCTTTTTACTGCTTCTGCTCTGGCTCGCTTTCCAAAGCAGCCCTCTAGCAGGTGCTGCACGGCTCATCAGGCTGCTTCTGTTTGATCAAATGTGCTCACTGTGAGTTTGCAAGTTATTTTGTAGAACAGGATAAACCTTCTATAGCGCCCTCTAAATATGTATAAGTACTTATAAATGTCCAATTATGATTATGATAGTATTATCAACACTAATATAGTCTTATAAACATATATTTAATGTTAATAAGAATCTTATGGGGACTTATAAGGATCTTATTACCTATTAACTAACGCTTATTATAAGGACCTTAATATAAAGCGTTACAATAATGTTCTTTGAAGGAAAAAACATCAACATTTTGGGAAACATAGTTTATATTCTTTCTAATAGTTTCGTCGATTGAGAGCACTTCAATGTCTGTAAGGTAAATATGATGCTAGCATTAGCAGCTGGGTACCTTAGCATAGCATGTGGACTAGAAATGGGGGCACCAGTGAGGTTGCTTGGTATCCTGCAGAGACTCCCTGAATGTTACTGTGTCGGCTTGCCATTTTGAAACCTGTGTTTTTGTACATGCTGATTGGTGAGAGTTGTTTCCAGTCTGCATGCGAAGCTATGCTAACATGCTGTAGCTTCATATTTATGCTCGAACCATTTTTACCCACAAACCTCTTTAAAGATCAGCCCCTGACGGTAAGTGACTTAAAAACTCTTAAAAACAAATTCATCCTTCAGATGGGTATTGATGAACAGATTGCAGTTGCCCCAAAGCAGAATCACTGTATCCACTGATTGAAAATGACACATATCAGGTTGATGGTAAGCCTCACATCTTCTGCTGCTTAGCCCTGGGCACACTCCTGTCAAGCTTCCATCACGAGATGATCTGTAACAGAACATCCTGTGTGTATGTTATTGTCGAGTTTATGGCGGACCACTGGATCAGCATTAAGCCCTTTTTCTCTCCAGATACATGCCTAGCTTCTTATTCGGAGCCAAACCATGACCACTGTCTCCTGCGCGGGCCTGAATGAGCTGTTGGTGTAAAAAAAAAAAAAGAGGAAACCTCTGCCACCTTTGAAACAGAGTGTGGGAGAAATATGGAGAGGTCTGCAGGGAAATATAAAATGGCATAAAGGGAACTGGGGCCAAACCCGCAAGCAACACGAACATCGCCATTCAAATCTGAAAATGTAAGTTACGACACTTCATATTACAGGAAGGAGTAAATGGTGCTCAATAAAATGATCCTGGCACTGAGATGTATTTCATGTGTGTGTTATCAAGACCTGAAGATATTGCACAACTGGATTTTCATATGCTCTTTAATCGTATCTGAATTTTTTTGTATTTCATATTGCTTGTACACGTTTCTATACTTTGTGTTTTTAATCTGTGAAAGTTTCACACATTTACCTATTCCTGCTGGATGATCTGGTTTCTCTAGTTCCATATCTTCTTAGCCAAAATAACTGTTTATTTGCTTCTAAGATGCTTCTGCTGCTTTTTATGGGATCAGTTCACTCAAAATATCCGGAATTGTTCTTCAGTGCTCCGGATTCTGTGATTAGAGCTGAATCCCTAGCAATGGTCTGTTATTGAGATATAGCAGACCTCGGAATGTCGTAATTAACCAATCAGAATCAAGTATTTAACACAGCCGTGTATAAATTGTTGTAATTCATGTGACAATATAATCTTGATTCTAAACCCACTTTAACAGTATCTCAATATGATTTTCAGTGCAAGTGGTTTGTTCAGGTGTCTTTTGACCAATTTCCACCAATGACCACTTCAGATCCTTGAGATGCAGTTAAGAACTCTTTTTCCACCATGGGGCAAAGATTTTACGATCCCGGTTTCTTTCTGTCTTACATATGGACATGGACACCGATGCAGAGAAACTTGGGTAATACAATACAATGTCCTGCGTCTGCTGATTTCCCACTACTCTGCTGGTAGAAAAATTGTTGGTTCTAACCTTCAAAAAAAGGCAAAAAAAAAAAATGCATGTAGAAATGTTGAGTCATCCTCTCTTTTTTTGCCTTTGTTTGACAGGGAAAGTTAAAGAGACAAACCGTTCTTGCTCAATGCATCATTGTTCTTACACATTTTTAAAGAATGAAGCTACAGCATCACACTGAATACCCCAAAAATTATTAAATAATCTGATCACAAGATGAAAAATTGATTGAAAAACATCATTTGGGGGGCGCTGGTTTGGCTCAGTTGCTAGAGCAGGCGCCCCATGTACAGAGGTCACAGCCATCACAGACTCGACTCCCAGTCTGCCGATCATTTGGTGCATGTCAACCCCCATTCTCTCCTCCCCACATTTCCTGTCTCTGTTCAGCTGTCCTTTAAAATAAAGGCAAAAAGCCAAAACAATAATCTTTATGAAATACTTACGATCGCACACCAAATAACCAGGCAGAGTTTGCACCAGCTTACAAGCTGAAACTTCTGTCAGCATAATTTCAAATTGTCTAACAGAGAGGTCAAGACACTGAAAATCCATCCTTCATATTTAAACTCTCCTATAATTTAGTCAAAACATGAAGGATGAGAGCTTGACAGTGCTCGCCTGACTGCGAGTGGCTGGCTCGCGTCCACAGCTTTAGCCGTTGTTGACACGAGCAAAGATATCCTCGCGGGTTTGGCTGCGCGCTGCTGGTACAATCTTGTGAAACAATCCACCTAATCCAACACGATGCAGAAAGTCAGGAACAGGGGATGCATGTAACCTCTGTCTGGACTCGGCTGTATAAGTTTTCATCACAGTGACCTGTTAAATGTATCTGGGTCCAGAAAATCAATCCATCAAACGGAGCTCGTATCCCCGTTCTAGAAACGTGGGCCAACAGGCCTGGCAGCGGTTGCTGTAGCCCAAAGTGCCGGCCACATGGATTCAATCATCTCACCCCGGAGCGCTGGCATCTCCAAGAGCACAGGCCAACAACTACTGCTTTTACAGCGTCTTCTTTACGGGCATAAGGTTTTCTCACACAGCTACACAATATTAATAAACATGTGTGTACACAGGATGCTCAGCAAAGGAATCCTCCAGGCAGCGAGTGTTGACAGGGAATGAGTGGGTGCAGAGGGGGGCAGGTGAGGAGGGCTGCTCACCACAAAAGTGGGAAGAGGGCCAAAGTAAAGCAATTGAGAAGACTAAACTTTGATTTACGCACTTACACATAATAAAATAATGCATCATGTTTGCCATACATAGATATTAAAATTACTAAAACAACAGTCTGGATTAAGTTTTCCCTGGCTTACCTAAAGGAAATATTTGACATTTTGGGAAATATGGTCATTCATTTTTTTTGCTAGGAGTTAAATAAGAACATTGATACCACTCACATGGTAACTGCAGCCAGCCAGTAGCTTTAGCTTAGCAATAAAGCTTATAGTAAGGGGAAACAGCTAAGCTGGCTTTGTCTATGTAGTAAAGTCTGTCTACAGGTGCATCTAAGACAAGGCTACTTACTGCCAACAGTAGTGTGCTAGCTAACGTTAGCCTCTGGGCTAGATTGTTTCACGTTGGCTGGAACCACCATCCCTGTTGATAAATCATCCAGATTTGTAATCCTAAATTTCAAACATATTTGCAATATCGAGACACCTCAAATGAGTCTTTGAGCCATTCAGGAGGTTTATGACTGGATCTATAAAATCCTCACATTACCAGATAATCTGGACTAAACGTTGGTTCCCATGGGTCCAACCAGATTCCTTCAGTTGGGCACAAGGCACCACGATCCTGCTGTTGTCTAAGCCCAGCCTAAAGCTTAATGATTAACCCATCTAGCACATAGCCCCTAGGACACTTTAATTAACTGTGGTAACTAGAGAGCAGGCTGTCAGCTTCCAATCTTAATGCTAAGCTATGCTAGGCTAACCATAAGCTGCTAGTAGCTTCACATATAACAAACAGACTTGAGTGTGGTATCAATCTTCTCGTCTCGGTCACTGGGGAAAGAGAACTAATTAAGTCTCTTACTTTGAATATCTACCTCCATTTAAGTGTTTTTAGGAGTGATGAATATTGCACTATAAAAAGAAACTGCATTCGTTCTCTTGCAAGATTTCCCATAATTTCTCTACCTAGCAAAGGTGAAACACATCTGGATACACAAATGTAGTGAACTGCACAAATGCCAGAGTGGAAATAGTGGTAAGGCAATCTCAAAGTGCACATTCAGCCATTTGCAGCAATAACCTGTGGGCACCACTGGAAGTGAAATCTACTCAGTTTCAAACTTACACAAACCTGAAACAGCGTGAAACACTTCCAGTAAAAACATATATCTATATGAGCACCTCCATCTGTTAGTTCTAGATGGGAACCCTCAATCATATTACCCCAGGCCCCGGGGGAACTTTTTTTTCAAGGCGGGGAACTAATAGAGGACAGGGATGTGAGTAATCAGAGCAGAATGGGCAGGAGCGGACGACCACAAGTGGCTGGTGCTCGTCGGGGGAATCTGGACGCAGAGGTTAGGCAGGGATAGGAAAACCGCACTGGAAAACTGACTTGGGAATGGCATCTGGTTCCCATATCCTCAGTGTATCACAATTAGCCGGCATAAAATGACTTTAATGTGTGCGTATGTGTTGGTGAGCGTGTGTGAGAAGGGACGCTGTGAACTGAGGAAAGTGAAACTGATAGTGTGACTGGTTATAGGTGTGTGTGTCAAAATGTAGTTCAAGCACGGAGCAGATTCTAACTCAAAATCTCATTCGGGGAAGGTCTCATTATTCCTGAGGATGGGAAACATTTAAGCAGCTTTAACCAAATTGTAGGCATAAAAAGCCAAACACCGTAGCCAAAAGATTTTCTGTGCAATACGTAGGCAAATTTCTGACCCGCAGAGTTCTTGTCATGGATGTGAAATGTTGAATAAGAGACAAAATTCCAGTTGGAAAAGTATTTCTTTCACTTCTCTGTTGAGTCAATTAGAACCACAACGTGACAGCTCTACATTTCTCATCATCTGATGTTTTCAGTTGGAGGAAAATTCCTCTGAATCACAAAGCCTTTTCTTTAACTGCGAGCGCTGCTTTCAAGCTGTGCTAATTATGCTAGCATGCTAAGGTAGTGACAGTGTGAATATCCAGCCGCTCAGCCACATAAAGTGCACTATTGACTGCTTTAAATCACTGCGAGTACACCTCCCGTTTCGAGTGCTGCCTCTCTACGTTTGCTCACAGACACGTGCTTCTAATGGGAACAGCATGAGGAGAGTGGCGACAACAGAAAGGTCAAACTCTTAATGTTGTCACATCCAGTGACAGTCCGCCTCCTCAGGCACCAACACCCTTATGAGCCAAAATTAAGGCTGTCGTGTCAGATAGATCTACGTGCAGCTCTCCTTGCCGTGCCAAAGCCTTTGTGTTCCTGTGCTGATGCTCTCAGCTCGAATGTGAAACTGTTAATTGGCATTCTCTGTTTGAACTTGCAACAAATCTGTAAATGAACACAACTTGGAAGCAGGCAGGGCCTCCTTCAAATCCGACTAAAGTTTCACTGTAGTTAAACTGGCACCTTCTCTACTTACGCAGGGCGAAAGTGATCAAAGTCCAGCTGGAATATGTTTTATTAACAGGTGTGGAGCTGCGGTGCACAGCAGATGAAGGATGAAGGGTGGAAGGGCGCCTGAGCTCCTCTGATTCACCCCAACTTTGCCTCTAATCCGTGTAGCGCAGCTGCATAATTCATACGTTGTGACAGATCTTCCTCGACCTACGTCCCTGGAATCTCAGCAGCGAGGTGGAGACTACTTGTCAACCACACGTACAGATGCAACCGGCTTTATTTACCTCATTTCAAACATGACTGAACTCTTGTAAGGGCTCCTGGGCTGTGCTGTAACCGGCCTGGCTTGAGAATGCAGTGTGGTGCAGAGGCATGCTCAGCAGGCCGGAGTGGGTTTGAAATTCCCAATATTGTATCATTTTCAAATATTTCGCCTTCCTTCTAACCAGATTTCAAAACAGGAGAGTTTATTTCGCTGTCTGTATAATTTTAATTTACTATGGCATTCAGCCTGTGTTTAAAAAGTACAGTCGGCGTGTGGTGTTGGTGGGTGCACGAGTGCAGCCTCGGGGATGGTGTTTTATGCTTGATTGGTGCTAAATGGCGTGCGCACACAGCGGTGGGTGTTTGGGGTTGATGTTTTGACACGGACCGCCCTTGAGGAGCCGCAGAATGATGAGAAAGGAAGATGAAAAATGAGAAGCGAAGAGCCTAAGCTGTTATTTCACGGACTTTACTAACCTTTGCGTCGAGTAAAAGGCTTTTCTCTGGTAGCAGTGGCAAGAGGAGGCAAACTTGTAAATACTTTTACAGTTTAAAAATCGCCTCTACCCATTTCTGTAACGTGCTAGCTTAATATTTAGACACTGAAAGGCTTAAGCAGTGGAAAAGGAAGGAAATGACAACAAAGCAAATCACTTTTCCAAGCCGAAACGCCGATCATGAGCCGCGACTGAGGCTCTCTCCTGATGACTTTCAATCGAGGAGACCCTCTCTCTTTCCGTCTCTGAAAGCGCAGGTCCCGGTCCGTTCATCAGCGGCTCAGTCACGATAAAGTCACAGAGGTCTGTGATGGTTTAAGCAGCGGTTGGTTTATTTGGCTCCGAGGGCTGTGTACAATTTACGCAGTGTTTGCTGAGTTATGGAGGGAGCTGTTGAATATTCATAGCGACGTGTCCCCTGCCATCCCCCGGGTGGGCATACCGAATGAAAAACCCACATGCGATCGCTTACAAGTCTGTTTTCAGGAATTGGCACAGGAGTTTTATATTTGGGGAACAGATTTGGTGACCATCGGGTGAGTCATTGTCAGATCGTAGCATTTTTTTGTCTGCTTTTAGAAATGCAGTCAGTCAGCCACACTTCAGCTTTTTTTGGTCTGTGCTGTAAATTATAGCCTTTATTTGTTTAGTGCAGTTCTTCTTGGACCTGGTTGCTTTGCAACAGTAAATATTGGCCCCCGACCAAACATTCACAGCACTTCTGCTACCGATAATGACTTCATCAGAGAGTGATTTGCAGGCCACTGGATTTATGTCACACTGAAGGAACAATCCAGCGTTTCCGAACACTCCTTGTTCTTTGGTCTGCTCTTCTCAGTATGAGTTTATTCGTCAGATGGCTGAGACACGAGACCACCTGCACTTACTTACGTCCCAGAACCCCAGGAGCGAGTGCCTGAGAAGGCTCCGAGGATTAACTTACAACTTTTACAGCTCAGCCGACGCACGCTATTATACCTATTCAATCACACTTGCCTCTAGACTATAAATAATTTTAACAGAGCACACAAATACAGCTCAACGCTTGACCTGGTTATATTGAGAACTGTCACAAACCCCCGGTGTGTGCGTGTGTGTATGGGTTTGTCTTCATCTTTGGGGGAAGTCTGAAGTTTTCCATCTGTGATCAGCCAGCGGCGTAATGAGGTGAGATAATCTATTCGGGTGCAGGGAGCTGGCAGGGATGGAGGGCTGGTAGCGGGGATATTACAAACCAGACTGCCCAAATGACAGGGAAGAGGCTCCGTATTAGGGGGCAGCACAGATCAAGTGATTATTTTAATAATAGAGTTGGTCTGTGAGGTAAAGCTGAGATTTCTGGTAGCAAATATGTCATAATCAGATGTCTATTACAACGCACATCATTTAAAGCTTTAAACATATTTACAGCTCAATCATACTTTGAGGAATAGTTTGACATTTTGGGAAGAATGTTTTTTTGCAAGAGTGTATGTTTCCAAAACTACTTAGCTTAGCATAAACACTGGGGAAAAAACAGGGGAAAAAGCTAGCCTGGCTCTCCAGGGATAATGCAATCCAGTTACTAGTACCTCTTAAAGTCCCTTGACATGTTATTTCTTGTTTTATTCATACAGAAGTGTAAATACAATATTCTCTGGTTTGACACTGGAAGGACTGGAAGTAGATGGGAAAAAGGAGGGAGTTTGGGGTGTGCTGAAGTTAAAACAAAGTGTGAGTGTAAATAAAACACCCATAGCATGGTGTGGAGAGAGCTGTTCTTGCTGCTAAGCTAAGCTAACCAGATTTTAAAATGCTGGTAGATGGACTATTGGTACCTTTGGAAAAAACTGACTTGGACCAGACGCCAATCAAATGCATCGCATCAAAAACAGGCTAATCAGATCAAAGTGTCATGCATCGTGTCAAACAGCGGTGCCGGTTGATTTTCACTGAGTCCGAAGCGAAGAAGGAGAGCTGCATATGCTAACCCGACACATAACGTGAGTGAACCATGAATGGGACAGAAGAGAGTTCAGAGGAAACACCACCTTTGACACCCAGAAACAGCCGTTAGAGTGCTCTCTTCAAAGCCACCAGACTCCATTAACAAAAACAGTAATTTAACCTCGCAGA
This sequence comes from Semicossyphus pulcher, assembly GCF_022749685.1. Taxonomy (NCBI): domain Eukaryota; kingdom Metazoa; phylum Chordata; class Actinopteri; order Labriformes; family Labridae; genus Semicossyphus; species Semicossyphus pulcher. The sequence continues at coordinate 8,386,070 of NW_027211695.1, forward strand.
ACACGTGACTTGCTCGTCGACCGTTGCCTCGTTACACGTCGTAACACACGTTAGTTCTGAACCAAACTAACGCTTTAAAACACCACACAACAACACAAACAAACAAACCGATCGAGGCCGCGGTGGACAATCAGCAACTCCCATGTTATGCGAGGTAAAATTACTGTTTTTGTCAATGGAATCTGGTGGCTTTAAAGAGAGCTGTATAACTGCTGTTTGTGGTTTAACAAAGGATCTTACTCTTTGACAAAAGTTCCATCTCTCATCATTTTGACACTAAAACATGTAAACAAAGGGCCCAGGTTTGAAAACAACAGAATTTCATTTCATTTCATTTGCGTAGGATGCATGTGTAAGGTAACCATGGCAACATTTGTTGTCGGGAAAGTAACTAAGGAACTTTTACTTTTTAAATGAGCTACTTTTTACTTTTTACACAAGTACTTCTAATTGAGTAGAATATTTCAGTACTCTTTTCACCTCTGGAACCAGGATAGCAGCTTCCTCCTGTTTGCTGCGTTCATGCTAAGCTAAGCTAACCAGCTGCTGGTTGTTCTTCTCTCAGTTCTTCTGTGACCTTTTGATTCCCTTTCATATAAAATGATGTTGAAGTCAAACAGTAAACACATTTCAGTTTGACTGCATCATGGAGTTGTTTGAACAGTTGGAGTTTTTACCTTCCCATGGCTATCACAGTAGGAGAAGATGTGAAGCAGGCATACTTACAGGAGGTCCTGAAAGAGGAAGGAAAAACAGTCGGTTAGAATGTTTTCAATCAGCGATCAAACAGACTCAAATCATCAATGTTCCACTCAAACCACATAACCAAATAACTAGGAAATAAATACCCTTTGCTGAGAGCAATTTCTCTGGGAAGGAACATTTTGTAAAGATGCATCTCTTCCATGATGCATTCACTGACTATGCAGAAAGTCCTAAACGTATTTCAACCAGAACAAAAGCGACACAAGATTCCTATCTATCTGCTTTCTATGCGCTTAGTCCAACAATGGCCACCAGGCTTAATGATCACATTTAACATTGTAAGTGGCTCTAATTTCACTACTACAAGGGGTTGCGAGCTTGTTAAAAAATACCCCCACGTTTTTGTGAGGTGACACTCGTCTTTTTCCCAATTACTGCTGCTCAAAGCGCCGTGTGCCAACGCTCTTCAGAACCCTGCAAATGATGTTAGGTCTTTAGGTTCTTATTAAAAAGGTACCCAGCTGCTTTAACCCTTAAAAAAAAGGCGATTACTTTTTTTTCCTTTACAAGTCCAACGTCCTTGAACTGTTCTTCTTCATGACCAGGGGAAAGTGCAAATGGCTGCAGCAGCTGGAGCGTTTAAGGAGCCGTGTGTTTGAGGCTCGCCGGGCTGCACTTCTGTAGCCTTGTTTTATGGATCGTTGGGTTACAGTAGACCACTTAGCTTTTAATAAACCTGCTCCACTGTGTGTTTTTCGACATGTCCCACTGTGTCCAATTCACGGTACAAAGTTTTCAGCAATTATGGGATAGAAATGTGAAACACGCTTCAAAGCACCTCAAAGGTATAAGCCTTCAAATACTTAAATTTGATGGGCTCAGTAAGACCAAAAGCATTATTTGCTGTAATATAACACATGTTAAATGAAGTAGTCTGTGACATAATGTGAAATAATCAGCTTCAGTCGCTCAGGCTGAGTTTCACTTTCTGTTCTCACACTGGCTGCACCAGTCATTTCCACAGTTTGTCACCCTCAAGCTTCTGCTAACCAGAGTCACCAGTGATGCAAAGGTTACTGAGCTCACTGGACGGGCACTGTGTCGAGTGTGTGATTGCTCACATGATTGGGAGAGTTGTTATATTGCTCAAAGGTGACATTAAAGTTGCAGGGAAGCTGCAAAGAGGCTTTTAAAGTCCCATTTTTGAGGAAGATTCAGGCAATTCCTGCAGAGAGAGCTGCTTTTCTTTATACTTTATGCACCGCTTTAAAGGGCCAGTTCACAGATTTTCAACCTCAGTCCTATCATCGGGAGCTAATGCTATCATGGTAGGAACAAAATGCAGTTTCGCTCTGTGCCTCTGTGACGGTATCCGCTTCTCCAATGGGCCCTGGAAAACCTCCCCCAGACTACGTAAAACGGGTCATCTGGCGGAGGCCAGGGAGCTCGCTAAACGACACTTCCTGAACCCAGGACGCCCGCCTCTGATGTCATGTCTCGTTCAAAATCATCAGGTTTGAAATGTAGACTGCAGACCTGAAGATTTTTTAGACGATCCACCGGTATATTCTCGTCGTATTCTGTACCGCTCTGAGCCATTGTCTGCAGCGATCAATGTCCTTGACTGGAAAACAGTAGTATTTCACTCCAGCATCTCTCTCTGGGCCCTTCCTTTCAGAGGGAGAGGCGCAATGCATGCTGGGTGTTGCAGGAATGTAGAACGGGCCAAACCCCGAGCTGTTTGTACAACTTTCTCCACAGCTATGGCGCCAATTTCTAATATTATTGCTTCTATCGATTACAGAGAACACCAGCTTTGACTGACAGTGGCTTTTTCCAGGAGCGAACTGCTCCTTTAAAGTTACAGTCTCAAATATTTCTATGGCTAGATTCCTCCCTTTGTAAAGTTGTATCTGTAGTCATCCATCTTTTCTTTGTCTGATCAGCCGTAGTAGATTACCGAAGTGCAGCCGCTTAGCTCCGCCTACCCTCTCTGGCAGACCAACCACTGCTGGGTGATGGAAAACGCGTCACTAACTGGGCACCACTTGTGAAACACCCAGTCCATAATAAAACTATATACCGCAAATGCAAAGGCTTTCATCAGTGGGACATAGGCTCAATCACTATTGTGTAACCTCATTCGGCGATAGACAGTGACTTAACAGATGTTTATTTACATGAAAATGTTTGAGATTGTATCTTTAAGGTTAAATTGCTCAACCTGCACAACTTGAGAATCAGTTCCTCCTTCAGTGAAGGCAGGTACAGATTATTCACATAAGGAAACTATGCGAGGAACTCTCTGACACTTTCCAGCACTGACCACTTGCTAGAACAGCTTGAGAGCGTGGCTTTCATCCCTAACTGTCCTGCCACACTTTTCCTTTCCATATGTTACCGGTAAACAAACGTGAGATCCTAATGAAGAGTGCCATTCATTTTTAAGGCAGAGGTAAATATCACCATGTCTTTTTCCTATTTGTTCTCCGCGTCAGCTGCAGCCCGGCGCGGGCAGAAGCCTCCCCCTCGCCTTTGTAGACAAGTAAACTGCAAAAACACCTCAGCATGAATTTGTGGGGAACTTGCAGCAGCTTAGTTACTTTTGGTGAAAGCGAGTCATGAATTAAATATGTGTCCCTTCAACATCCACCAGTGTGCGCAACCTAAAAGAGGGAGGTTGGATTGGCAGAAGGCTTACAGTGCAGAATGCGGCACCGCTGTGCCCGTCAAGGACTAAGATTTTCAGACGTATAAATAATGTCTCCTAAATATTTTTTCATCCTGTGGAACTGAGTGTGACACCAAGCTCCCATAATGCAGCATGGTGCCATATTAGTTTTGAGTGCATCTGTGAGTTTCACACAGAATATTTGCTTCACTTTTTATGCTTGCAAACTTATCCAAACGGTAAATGCAGCAGAAATAACGTGTGTGTGTGTGCGTAATTATGCACAACCCCTGTGTGAGCACAGTAATTACACTCTTTGTTCGACGACTTCTGAAGCTTTGCTTTCGTAACAATTGCAGGGCTTTTGTGGAGGCTGCGCATAACCAGAGAAAAAGAAGATAAAGGCTGGTTTAAGTTCATGACAGTAATAAAACATCCTCTCTTGCAGGTGAGGGACTGTCTCAGGTAGACAAAGCAGAGCCCAACATGTCTGATGTGACAACATACCACAGCCTGGTTTAGTACAGTAATTTGGGCTATTTCACACATGGTAAGGCCTGTCATCCCAATTGTTCCCTATTGTCCTCCCTTAATAGACCACTGTGCCACTCCGGTCCAGACATTGTGACTGGGTATGATTGCTTGTTTCCAATTGCTTTGTCAAGAGGAAGCCGTTCACATTAGCTCTGGCTGAGCAGAAAGAGAAAAACAAAAACCATCTTTGCACAATGGTGCCATTTGAAGTACGCTGGCACGGTGCATGTTCGCTGGAAAGTTAAACGAAGGCTGGCGGGCTTTCAGGTCTGCAGCCAAGCGGAACATTGAACTGTTGTCTATCTGTCATTTGATTTCTCATTTTTCGTCTGCTTTGGCTTTAAAGTCGTACACTGGATAACGTTAGTGTTATGTAAATGAGAGAAAGGGAAAGGCAGAAAGCCACACTAAACTGAACAAGGGAACACGGCCACAGCTGGGTTGTAAATGAATTTGGAAAAAGAAAAAAAGATGCTTAAATAAAATACCTCGACTGATTTGATTCCTGTGACTTTAAAAAGTCATGGCTGGACTGTTTGGCTTTTCTCCCCTCACAGACAGTGTTTGTTTCTCAGGCCGTGAAACCAAACCGCTCCCTTATTACTCCACCTCGCTTCAAACTAGGACCTCGATTTGCCCTGTCTCTCTAATTCCTTTTTACAAGGGCACCACTTTTGTTCCAAAGCGCCGGCTGCGCTCCGCCGCGCTGCGATCTCATCGCGGGAACGACGCCACACTCCAGAGCCCATTATCGCTCTCACTTTCAGGTGAGCGGAGTGTGGATGCAGCCTCCTGCCAAGTGCATGTTCTCGCTGCGAATTCAATTTGTGGCGACACTTTCCGTCTGTGGGAGTGACGCTGCACGACATGTCCGTTTTCCTGGAGGCTCCGGGCCTCGATGGGCTCGGCCAATTTTGTTGAGTCAGCTCAGGAGAGAGTGTGTGGGAGGAGGGAGGGGGGATGGAGATCCTGGACCAATTACGAGAACTGAAGTTTTTGAGGCTCAAGAGCACGGCCTATTATAAACAGTGAAGCTTCCAGGGTCAGAAAAGGAGTGTCTCAAAATCTGCTTCAATAAGTTGAGTCTTTATTTTGTTTTTCTCAACTTGCACTGTCTTCTGGTTTTATTGTGAAAATCTCATGTTTCCATAGCAACTGAACCTGAAACAATCCAAGCCACCAGGCCACAAATTACACATCTATAACCTATTTTGGCCTCTAAAGATATACAGTGCGCTTTTACGTGATTATAAGTGCAGTGCGATTCGCTGATGTCCCACTGAATTATTCCTTGAATGTTGCTGGATTGAGACTCCAGTGATCTTTGGCCACACACGCACACACACACACAGATACACACACACAGACAAATGTACATACCAGGTTCTCCGTTGCGGCCTCTTCTTCCTCGCTTTCCTGGAGGTCCTTCAAAACAGAAGAATATAACACACGTTAGTCAGTAATTAGATTGTCTTTCTGTTTGTTTAAGTTTCGTATTGTTGGAGTGTTCTTTCCGTGAAACCTTCCTGCAGCAGGATGAGCAAGAGACACGAGTAAATGTTGACTTTGGACTACAAACAGCTCATTAGCTTCATTAAGTATTTAGCTTCTATTTATACACAAGCTGAGGTGGAAAAGGGAAACACAACGTCCCTGTTTCTTTTCCCACAGTTTTCCCTTTCGGCACGGATGCACTGGTTTTTAATTTGTTCATCTTTCCTGTTTGCTATTTTCCTGTCAACACTATCAGTCTGCTAAAGCTCAGCAAGAGGGGTAAAAACAATTACACGCTTTGCCAGGTTTTACATGTTGAAGACCTGAGTGGGTCGTATTGAACGCAGGTAAATTTCAGTTTGGAAATTGGTAACGTCCCCCCCCCAAAATGACCTTTTACTCTCAGCAATGCTTCAATCTCACGCCAAGGTTGGAACTACTTTTCGGGGGCATTTTGTTTGCCCCAAAAAAAAGTGTGTTCATTCACCTTTCAGTCAAAGGCTTTGACTTGGAGACAAGCTGGAAATTAAAAGTCCTTCTGGTTACACAGTAGTACATGGGAACGCTCCACTTTTGAGGTGGGCTTGTCAACGTGCAATGGAATGAATAATATCTAGGGAGGGAAATTGCTCTTTCCACTCAACATTAAAGAAGCTGTCAGGAGCGAGAAGATTGAAAGTTGTAGTAACCCAGAGGAACAATCTTCCCCCCGTCTGGTTCTGCACAGAAAATATCCAGATTCAATTTCAGGCGGTAACAATGCAGCGAGGAGTTATTATGTAAATCATTTTGGAAACTCTTTTGACCTCCTTACCGCCAAAGAAGAGCGCTCTGTCTTCGTGTTTGAGGTTCCAAATAATTACAGTGTTGAATGGGGCTGGTGGGAGTTTTGAACAGGCTTCACAGCTCGACATTAATTGCCTGGGTGTCAAAAGTTGCTCCCAATAATGACTTTGTGACACTGGGCTTTTGTTGGCAGACTAAAAACAGGACTTTAGAAAGAAAAAAGCCAAAGTAATTACTGATCTAAATAACCTGATCTGACCTTTGACCCTGTACAAAAAGAACTCTTTATGTTCCATTAAGTCATTCAACCAACTTTCCTTCATACCGCCTGCCATCCGTATGAAGAACAATGACTTTTACACAGTGTTTGGCTGATTTAGGGCGCTCCAGATGTGTTACTAGGGTGCAAAATGCAAGATTATGTTGCACAGCTCTTTGTCTGATGCTTCGTACTCAATTTGATCCCACTGTTTGGCTCCGCTTCAGGCTCAAACTCTGCTCCTTTTGGATGTTTTCCAGGATAATGTCAGGCGCTGCCAGCGAAGGGTCCAGGCAGTTTAAAGTACGTAACCACAGGTGGAGCTTGACTCTCGCTTTACTAAGGTTCACATCAGCCCATGCTTCCTCCATAGGTTTGTTTTTTAAGGCTTTCAAAGAAGCAGAAGGGGGTTTACTGCGCTTGGCAGTCGCTTGCTCACTTTGAAACGACACCTGACACCTGAGAGAGGAATATTTTTGAGCAGCGATACGACATCCTCCTGATTTTTTCGTGGTGTATTTTTGACAGCTGCCGAGAAAACACAACCCACATGGGAGTCGGTGGTCCAGACAAAATACCCTTACAGTATTTTGAGATATCATCATGATTCACAATATTCATCACAATATTTTTCATTCTGATTATAGTGTGTAAAAAGAGACTCCCTTACAATCCATCTGTAGCCGTAACGTTAAAACTTCTTGGAACGTGTGCCAACGAAAACGCGATAACATTTCACTTAATGAAACACCACTGAAAGAATAACTTAACAAAGTCTATCAGGAACAGTCCGACAGGTTTGCAGAGCTTTGATGTGTTTAAATGAATCAAGACCCAAAAAAGTGATAAAGTACTGCAAGAACTGTTGTCAGGAGTGAAACTAATATGAGGCAAAATGGGTGAGAGTGCTGAGAGATCTTAAGCTACTTGTCAAGGCAAACACTCACTGCTGAAAAATATTATATTGGCTCGCTAATTTCTCCCAGAGCCCCGAGCGCGGTCATGGAACAGCGGCTTCAGAAAAAAATTGTGGCAGGGAATTCATGATGAGGGTCAACGGCTATGAACAATCCGTTGAAACCTTTTCAGCCCTTTCAACAGCTTCTGGGTCTAAAAGTGAAATAAATCAAAGCGAACTTGATGTTCATTCAAGTGTTTGGTCAGACAGAGATTGCGGTCAGAAATAACAAAATGGGTCCCGTGGTGTTGTGTTTTGTGTTTTGACAATTTGTTATTCGGTGGCTTTTGTATTCCAGGCACTTGTAGCCACTCTGTCAGACAGTCAGAGGGTCCCAGTTGAACCACACCAACAGCTATTGGATGGATCATGATCCCCAGTGGATGAATCCAAATGACTCTAGAGTTTTGCATGGATAAAAAGTTAGCTCACCAAATTCTTTTCAGACCAACCTAAACTAGCATTTATGCTATTATGTGCTTAGAAAAGGTTAGCATGCTAACCAAAGACTAGTATAAATATTGGACATAGCCACTGTGACATCACCTATTCGTTTATTAACTGCCTTTTTGAAGCCAAGAGTTCAACATTTTGGCCGTCCCCATGTTGGTTTTCTAAACTAGAAGTGTCCAGATAGAGTGAACTATAAAGTCTATGCTAGTGGCTAATTAATTAGCTGGCTAATAAGCTAGTTAAACATCAGGATTTCCACGGAATGGGATTCTACTTGTGGCGGTAGTTGAGACGCTAAGAGAGCTTGTGGATAATAACAAACTTGCTACTTGCTAGGCTAAAATGACAATGGGATAGTGACATTTGGCTGAATGTCAAGTACCAGGTAGCGTAAAAGTACTTCTTTTTACATGGCCCTGTAGGGAGAAGCCAACAACAATCCTGATTCCCATAAACAGGACGCCACAAATGAATTAACGTAGGAGAAACAGTAACAGCCAACGAGCCAGATACGGTGAGCGCAGACATCAATACCAGTGTTTCCAGTACATACAAGTTGCAGGGGCGGCCCGCCGCGGCAAAATGATTGCCGCCGCTGCTTCAGATTTCTATAACGTGTCCCAAAGTTGCAATTAAACGATTCCGTCACAGGCGTCACGGGACATCAATCACACGTGAAGTCGTGGCAACCAAATAAACAACAGCGGGACCAGTTTACTCCTCACACAGTGTTCTAATGGCAAAAGACTCTCTGTCCGCACACAATCATATGCAGTTCTGTTACGCAATGTAAACAATCCTATTGTGTATCTCCATATGCCCCTACTGTAAATGCATCGATTGTCACTGTTTATAAAGCTTATAAAAAGGTGCAGATGTCTTTTGGTAATGATCGCTCATCTACATGTGATGTGCTTCTCCCAGAAATCATTGATATATGTGATTAATTAAATACAAAGCCTGTAATTAATGAAACACTGAACCTACTAATTAGTGCTACCACATGTGATATAATACTAGGTTTTTTGGAGCACCGATTTCTTTGACAGTCTGTTAGTATAATAAACTGCACAGAAAGCCACAATATTTATCTGATATTTGCTGAAAAAAATCACCAAAAGGCACCAACAATTCAAACATGGCTGAAAGGTTAAGTTCAGTGACTAAAATTAGCTAGAGTTGACACCTAGCAGTAAGCTAGCAGCAGGCCTTGTAATATGGGGCCTAATGAGGACAGACTAACTTATGGGGCCTGCCTCAAGAGGCCACTAGAGGAACTGCAGTTCTTGGCATTGTCTTGTGTGCTAACAAACATTAAATGTCAAACTTAAACATCATAAGCTACTAAAATATTAGCATTCTAGTGAAATCAGCGCTATGACATCGTACAGCCTCATTAGCTGCTTGCGTGGATGTTGTGTAGTCTTGTTTTAAAATTAATATATGGCAACTATTCAATTATGTTATCAAATGTACAGTATAATTTGGTTAACAATTACATCTCTCAAAGACTGTAGATGTTTATTCGCATTATTGTAAACTTTGAGGTTAATTGGAGTGCAATGATCCAAAGTTGGAGAGCAATGGATATAAACTTACACAGTGATGGTTTAAATAAACGTATTGACTGGATATTTTCAGACATCACAAAACATTAAATTCTGACCTGTGAATAAGTACGATTGTCATATTGCCATCACGAATTGAGGACACTCACATGAGAGCAGTGAGTTTTTCCTTTTCTTCAAATCATCTTATAAAAGTGGACACATTTCTCCAATAAGCCAACCAAGGAAGTTCTCAAACACTGCCATTGTACATGCTTATATGATGGTAATGGATTGTGATGTTAATGGCAACAAGTTAGCTTTAAAAGCAGCATGAAACCATTAGCACGGTGCTTTCAAGTCTCAATATTTATTCATTTTCTGACTTTTTCAGAAATAGTAAAACAACATTTTGTTGGGTTTCTTTACAATCCCACAGAATGTTTTTGTCCACAACACTGATAGTAGTTGTCATTTTAATGCCAATTGGCAAAAAGGATCCAATACAATTGGCAGGACTGGGAAACATGCTGTTTTGAAGCCATGTCTATTGTTTCTGAATGCTTGTGCTCATGTTGGTCATTACGCTGCTATTTCAAAGTTACGCATTCCTCGACATAATAAACTTCTTGTTTATACTTCATGCATTTGAGACAAAGTTGGATTTTACCACGACCCATCATCCATTAAATATTGATTGGGCCTGAACAGCCAGCAGAACTGCACCTCTGCTCTATTTCTTTTTCCACCAAACCAATCAGTTATACGTGAAGCAGCCCCGGTCTGACTCATTTACAATACCGGCATTGTTTCAGAGCTTGATATACATAATCAGAGCACTCAATGCTGCTCTCACAGAGTAATACAGCTATTCCGCAGAATATAAGTTGGGCCAAAAATAGCAAACTGGGTACCAGCTCCAACCTCCAAAGTAAATCAGGTTTGAAGAGAATTGGCTTTAGACATTCAGCAAACCCAACTGCACCTTTCTGGGTAAAGAGAGTACATTCAGATGTTGTATGAAAGTGAGATTTATTATCATTTACCTTGTATTGTCCTACGTTTAAATGTTCAGTTATATAGTTTTATTCTCAGATGGCACCTGCCATGTTTTCTTTGTGCAAATGAAACAGCTAGATGTATGATTCATATATGTTTATGATGTATTTAACGGGGCAACAATGCCTTTTGATGGATACCAAAAGCTCCACAAACTACCTCCCCTTACTGGTTATGTATGACTCATAAATAACAACATCTAGCATGAATGTTTGGGAAAAAATGTCAAAGTGGCACAATACTCCTAATGCTGATGTTTTTAGAGACTGACATACGGCGTTTGGTACAGTTAACTTGAGGGGTAGAATTGCTAAAAATGTCTTTGAATAATTTGGTTCTTAAACTGATCTGCAGCCATTTTGGAGAAGGCCTCGCTGAGCAATTACCTTTTGTATTCTGTTGCATAAATACACTCTGGTGTCCATTTCATGTTTGAAATGATTGACAGTTTAGCAAGGGTTTTGCCATAACATTTCAGGTCATTTAAGTGATTTAAAACAATCCATCTGAATTAAAAAATCAGCTGTGTAACATAAACAACATACCGGGCCATTCAAAGGTGGCTCCCAACGAGGTTTAGAAGCTGGCGCTTAGAGTTTCTTTCACTGACATGTTCAGAATATTTCTCAAAGAACCTGATGATCAATTTTTTATTGCAAGCATTCCAAAGACTTAGGAAGATTAGGAAGATTTAGTCAAAACAGACTTTATTATAGTCCATTTAATCCCACAACATGGATGGATGACTTTATTAAACCTGGCAACACATTGGTATCCAGGTCAACAGAACTCACGCAGCACAAAAGCTGGCTTTCAACTGTTAAATCATTTGTTTCTCGACAAGTACATTCTTCTGGAAATGTCTGGCAAAGAGGAAAACAGTTTTGATCCAAGATCCTTCTTACTATGCATGACAATGAATAAATCAATACATAAAATGCTAATACATGGAACAGTGGGCCCACTGTCCAATGGAAAAAATGGAAATGAACCACAATTTAACAATCTTCGTCATCTGTAAATGTCACTGCTCTCCTCATCTTCACGGGGATGTGTATTGTTGTCAAAATATGAATTGCAAAATCTAACAGCTAACACAGAGGGCCTCGCCGGCACAACAGCTTTGGAATATGTGCACTTCAACAGAATTAAGTAGAGAAAATGTACTCTCCATAAAATGCCAAGTCTGCAATTTTATTCCCCTCAAGAAACTAAAGAGTCCACTGTAAAACCTGACTGACAAGCGTGAGGACTACTTTTACATGCTAATACTCGGAGCTCCCACGCTGACATTCAGCGGTTCTCCATCGTTTTTGTTACACATTTCCTCACAGATTGGACTTGAGTTTCCGTTACTCAACACAAACATACAGTAGAGCCATATTTCCACTATTTGGTATGACTTAAGGGGTAGTGGTTAGCACTGTTGCCAAACAGCTAGAAGGTTCCTAGTTTGAGTCCCGGTTCGGACGTAGTGGGCCTGTGTGTGTGGAGTTTGCATGTTCTCCCAGGGTTCCCTTCAAGTCCCACAGTCCTAAGACGTGCTTGTTAGGTTCAATGGTGACTTTGAAATGCCTGTAGGTGTGAACGTGAGCGTGAAATGTTCTCTGTCTCTGTGTCAGCCCTGTAATTGAATGGCAATCGGTCCAAGGTGTACCCTGCCTCTTGCCCAATGACAGCTGGGATAGGCTCCAGTCCCCCCCGACCCTGAACAGGGTACACAGTAAAGATGATGGATGGATGGATGGATGGATAGTACGACTTGATTCAACTCGCTTTTGGTAACAGGTATTTTCTCAAATTTTGTTTCCCACTGAAGAAAAAACACCTGTGTCGGCAGGAATGGTAAATGCACTGCGCTTATATGGCACTTTTCTAGTCTCGCGCTTTCACACTACATGTCACATTCACCCATTCACACACAGATGGCAAAGGCCTAAGTGCCAACACTTCGACATGTGGGAGACGACTGACTGCCACTGAGCCACAGCCGCCCCAACGACAGAGGATAGTAATGAAGTGGTTTTGCCAGCGGCCATTTTTTAAAATCTTGGTCAGTTATTCAAAGAATTGATGTTGCTTTTGTGTGACAGTGACGATTCTCTCTGACAAATCAGTGGTCTAGTCAAGTGTTTTTATCCCCCTTTTAGTATCCGTTAACTTGCTTGGTACCTCATCTGCTGTTATTCCAATGAAAGAACCAGATACTATCCATCATTTTAGCCAATTTATCATCATCAAATGGCAGCCATTTTCATCTGACATTGTGTTCATGGTGGTAAGCTCAAATGCTGTTTTAATCTTGTAATGCTGTGTTTGGAATCCGACAAACGGTTATCATTTCACAGCTTCCTGATTGATCGGCAATTAAAGGACAATGGGAAAGGACAATCTGGAGAGACATCCAGGGACATTGCAAGGTTAAACTACTGATCTGATAACTAACTTAGCTGCCCTTGGTCAAGATGTTGCATTGAACCAAAGTAGCTAACAATAACGTTAGCTAGGTGTTTGTATTGTGCAAAACTATCAATCAGTAATATTGGCTGGGTTAATGCTAACAGTAGCCGTTGTGTATATGGCCTAGTGTCCTTTTGTCATAACAATTATATTAGTGTGTTTTAATCTCGTGGATTTCCAAGCCGCTGTGCATGCAGTGTATTCGTTGTCTTTCAGTTGCTGATCAACCAAGAAGGAGTGAAATCAGAAGAATCAGCAGTAAGTGAGTCAAGTGAGTCATGCCATAGTTAATTATCCTCAGTATCTTATAAGTAAATGTACGCTTCTGATTAAGCCCATTAAGTACACATGCAGTTATTGAAGTACTATAAAGCTAACGGTATCAGTGTCCCTCCAGCACTTATACCCAAATTCTAAACTAGAGGTCGTCTAACACAGTCTACAGATAACAGTACAACAAGATGAAGATCTGGACTGCGTCTCCAGCAGTTTGAAGCTCCTCTTGAGGCCATCGGTCATGTGCATTGTTGAGAGAAAAGAAGGAAAGTCCCCTTGAACTTGTGACCCTCCAGCATACCTCCGGAAAGGAAGCCATTGTAGTAGCCCTTGTACTCCTGCTGACCTTTCTTAACTACTTTTACTAATCCCTTAACTTCCTCAAACCTCTTCAATTTAGCAGGGATGAGGAGACACAAAGCAGAAGCAGCGAGGGTTCCTTCTTAAATAACAAGCTTTCAGTCCAATAGAGGACTCCAGGACCTTAAATGCCGGTTCTTGGATTACCATATTGCCTTTCAAATTTTTGGTAGCATGACTGGTGGAGTCTGCTGAACTAAAGTGATTTCAATTGACCCTGTTGTATTTATCATGGGAGAAAGCACACAACCAATTTAATGGCTTTCAAAACCCAAACACAAATTTAACCTCTGCTCGGATGTTTTTAAGACAGATGGGTGTTTGGGTTTCACTTTCGGGCCAGCTTCACATTGTGTCAGTGAAAGTTCAACTCGTGGAAATTGGAGGTAAGTTTCCACATTCCTGCAATCTGATACAAGAAGCAGACTGCAGCATGGTTAGCGTGTAACGTTAGGACGTTTTCAAACAGCAACCCCATTATCAACCTTGTTTAGCGGCGGTGGTTCTTTAACGGCCTTCAAATAGGAGCCGTGCTGTTTGCATTATTCATCTTCTAAGTGGATGATTGTAATAGAGGCCTGTGTAATAAGTTGTTACCCTGTTTAGAGAGTGCTAAGCTACCACTGTATGGTGTTAAATCCAGTCATCTCTATGTTATAGCAGACTCTAGAGGGTTGGTTTTTGGCTAAGAGAATTCAGGCGCTCATTTTAAATTTCCCAAGACCCACATTTGATTCCTGTCTTGACCTGGAATAACAACAGTCTAAAGGGTATTTCCCATTATGCTCTGATTCTGTGGCATATATCTTCATTATCCTTATTTCCAGCTGCACTTAAGTCCAATGCTGCCGTTTCCTTTAATAAATATGATGATTATAGCCATTTCCTAAATAATTCTGCTCAATTATTTTTAATCTGTTGCCCAGAAAAGACTCATTGCACTCTGTAGGTTCACTTATTTTGTCACCACGTAATATCCTGTGCAATATTTTTGATAGCGCACACACACATCTGCATTTGCCTATAATGAATGCATTGTTATACGTAGATGGATGCTTTGATTGCTACTAAAGAGAGTAGGATAAGTTTTTTACAGTTTGATTTATACAACAGCGGCGGAGTAAGACGTCCCGCTGATTAGGAGGCTGAATTAAATCTAACGAACAGTCATGAGGGGTAATGAACAGTGACGCCTGCTCCACAAACTCTAAGGGAACTCACTTCTGCAGTTTTCAATTACAAGCCGTCGCGGAAACACAGTTCTGATACACCCGAGCCAGCGTCGTCATCATTATGTGAAAGCTTTAACTCATTTACAGTACCGACAGGACGCTTGTTAATGTCAGCTCGTCCCGAGACATCACGCAGCAGGAATCCGAAAGTAATTACACCTAGCGGCGTTCATTACGATGCAGAAGCAGCGGCTGATTAAAAAAAGACACTTTCTATACAAGCATCTCTACTCAGTATCGGTCAGAGGATGAACTTAAAATGAATTAATTTCTCCTCACATCCCTGATGAATATGGCAATCTGGTGCCTGTGTGTGTGTAAGTTGGGGCCTGGCTGTGTTTGTCCAGATGCCAGTTATCAGTTCATTAAACCGCGAGTCAATCAATTAGGATGGAAGGAATTTGTCTGTCACTGCAGGCTCCATTAACACTGCGTCAGGCAGACTGAAGCAGGTTTTAAAAATGCATCTCTCTCTCTCTCCACACGCCAGAGGAATAAAATAGACTTGGCAAGTGTTGCACTAATTGCAGACAAGGTAACTGTTGTTGCACTTGAGAATCTCTGTATTGATTCCTGCGGTGGTCTTTAACAGCAAAGACACACTTGCTTCTACACAATAAACTGTTTCAGGTGCTCAGAATCATGACAGAACAAGCTGTTCTCCTCGAGTCCTTTCATAGAAGACAAATGACATGAATACGACTACAGCTGGCAGGCCTGCATGGATCATCTACGATTTTGCTCTGGTTCAGCGTCGAGGCTGGAACGCTCCTGAGGAGGAAGCAGGGCCTTTTGAGAGAGCCTTTTCATCACCTTCAGAGATCAATGTGTTTTCCTCTGGCAACAGGCTGAGTGCTGGGATACTTGAGACCCACCCGGTGAGCTACACACTGCAATTATCCTCCCCGCAGTACTGACTGCGGTCGTGATGGAAGCAGAACACACTCCCTGATGAGGCGAGGTCAGTAATAAGCCGATCGATTGGCTGAGTCCCATCGGTTTACGCTGCGAGTTCAATTGGTGCGGGGCGGCCATCCTGACGGCTCTATCAGAAAGCCTTCCTGGTAACATAACCTACGCTTTCATACCAGGGAGTGTTACTTTTGGGGAAGAAATTGGAGAAAAATCCAACAATTTCTTGTCTTGCAAATGAAAAAGGGAAACACTAGGATGAGCCCAGCTTGGCTTGGCCGAGCTGAAGTGTAATCCAAAGTGGAAATTAATGGTTTATTCAAGTGTTAAATCTTGGCGTGTTCGACACTGCATGCACAGCGGCTTGGAAATCCACGAGATTAAAACACACTAATATAATTGTTATGACATTGTGGCCATGCAAAGCAAACAGGCGCGTCACCTCGCATTGAACTATATCGTCTCCCACCTGTGCTCCAAGAGAACCGCTATGGTTGGACGCATGTTAACAGAGAGTCTGAAATAAAAACACAGGCAACCACTACATGAAGCACTAAAAGCGGCGTGATTTGTTGAATCTGATTTGCACAAGCAGAAGTATTAAACACTGAGGAAGACTGACACCAAGGCCAGCGGTTAATTAATCCACTCAGCATATGCACGCAGAGGGGAAAGCAACCTCAGCCTAACCTAGCAAACATTGATTGTCCACAGTCAGTGACTGATTTAAGCTTCTGAGTCAATCAATATCCCTAATTAGACACTGAAATACTGAGATGCAGAGGCTAGCAAATATACCTACAGTATGCTAACTTTAGCACTCACGACAAGATAATCTAATTGGATCGTTCTAGCTGGGAGAATCCTGATTTATCCCTCGATGGCGAGATGACAGACATGTCAAAATGACTCCATCCTTGGGATCAGCCAGCAGACGCTTTAAAAGCCGACCGAGGGTGTGTTTGAATATTACACCAAGCATACTGATGGCGTCAGTGTGATGTGCATGCACTGGAGCGCTTGAGTTGCTGAAATAGTTGCATGAGCATTTCTGGTCTCTGGAAGAAATCGTCAACCGGGATGCCAGAAGGCAAATGGGACATTCAGTGCATGATTAGCATCAAATGATCCCTCTCTTGTTCAAGTTCAAATGGAATACTTTATCTGTGTTTAAGACTTCTGCGGCTATTGGATGTCACATTCGAATCATGTGTAACCCAATACCTGCTGCAAACGCATGACATGACTGCTGGCTGACCCGATCGTCACCAGGGGTGTGTGAGCCAGTGTGCGTACGTGCCTGTGGTGTGTGTGTGTGTGTGTGTGTGTGTGTGTGTGTGTGCTACGCAGCGTGGACCACAAGGCCCCAAACTGTTCAAGGACAGTCATCGCCGCTCCTCAACCAAGATGAAGTCACCAGAGAGAAGTCAACTGTGCTCAAGTCAAAGATGTTTTTACACTCATCAGCTACTTCAATAGATTGCCATCGACTTTTCTCCGCCTGGATAGCTAACCACTGACAGTTGGTGGTAATAGAACAAAACGTTTCAACATTCGCAGTATCTCAGGTACTTCTTGGGATTATATCACGGGGCCGCTGTGGCTCAGTGGTAGAGTCGGCCATCTCTTAAATGAAAGGTTGGGGGTTCGATCCCTGACTGCTACAGTCACATGTTCAAGTGTCCTTGGGCAAGACCCAAATTGACCCCAAATTGCTCCTGGTGGCATCGCCATTGGGTATGAACGGGCATAGATCTGATTGGAGATTGGCACTTAGGCCTTTGCCATCAGTGTGTGAATGTGACATGTAGTGTAAAAGCAACTTTAAGTGGTCGCAAGACTAGAAAAGTGCAAACAACCAAGATGGCTGCCGTTGATGTGGAATATCATGAATCAGCTCATGTTTCAACATTCAACCAACTAGACAGTAATTCACATTTTGTACATATGCTAAGTGTTAGCTACAAAGTCATGTCATGCCAAGCACGTGTTTTATATGGAAGTAGAAGCCGAATAAATCGGATGTTGGAACTCGCTTCCTCGCAGCCAATGTGTGTGTCGATTGTTCGGTTGCTCAGATTGGTTGCAGCGTTCAGAGGCATTTTGGTGCTAACGCCTCTTTGAAATCGAAAATGAACTGAGAGGTTTCAGACTAATTAATTGAAAAATATTCTGAGTACCGAGGGTGTCTGGAAAGACGTTTTGTTTTTAAATTTTTAAGAGGCCCTTACAACTTTCCTTCTTAATCAGCTGCCAAATTTAGAACAACTGTGGCTATTTTAGTTGACCTATTTCTGTCTGCGCTGCTTTTGTCTTTGCGCCTCTCTCTGCTTTGAAGAGGTCAGGGCCGAGGTGGGGAAAGGACACATATTGTTTGCAACAATTAAAACATCTGAGTACAGCTGTTGGGTTGTTTTCTTCTTTTTTCACCAAAAAAAATACACAATGTTTTCCCTGGGAAACTTTCCACATTCTGTAAGCATGCAAAGATTTACACAAGAAAGCAGCATCTATAGAAACTACAGAGAGTTTTTTGCAATCCCACAGAACAGTGATTTCACACTGAACTATTGTCAATCAAATCTGCACAAACCGCACCAAGACAGTTCTGCTAAGGCAGATTAACTCCAAAGGTTATGCTCTTTATTAAAGAGGGCGTATAATGCTGTATCACATTTTAAGACATATATAATGTTACATTGTCGGATGTCCAAACTAAACGTGTTAAGTTTCAAATCTGTAGGTAAAAGTATGTTGGAGTAATCCCCTGGCTTCTCAGCTCAGTCTGCAGGCTGCTGTGAAGGCCAGGTTTTTTCTAAAAACTTTGTGACATCACAAAGTGCAGCCTCAGCAGGCTTCGGCGAGCTGGCCAATCAGAAGAAAGCAGGCTTGTATGGGTGGGGTTTCTTAAAGGGGCAGAGTCTTTTCAGGCTGTATGAGGGCCTGCACAGAGCACCAGTGTGAGAACTGTAAATAATGCTAAGCTACTCCACAGGTATCACAGAGTGAGATATGAAGCTTTAAATTAGCATAATACCCCCCCTTTAAAACTAACTAAACTCTAACTTGAATTCCTCTTACTTTGTTACATATTTTTAATATTTAGAAATATTTGAAATCAAGTTTCCAGGGGGTTAAATGGCCTTTTTTTTTACACTGAAAAGCACAAGCAAAAATGCATTTAGAAAAAAGACATATCGATAACAAAAAAAGTCCAGATATATTTTATATTTGCTGACCCTTAATCTAAAATAATAACTGTACACTGATATTGTTTCACATTGGTCAGCTAACCGGCCAATTTCCCCTTTGATCTGCCTCGAAGCTTGTGAGTGCAAAATTGTTTTTCTCCCTCCTCTCTTCTGTCTTTTATCCCCGCAGCTCACAAGGGCTTCACTTGCGCTATCTCTCAACTTATCTGCCAGCGTTGGTGGTCCGAGGCGGCTGTTTACTTGAGCGTTGCATGACCCACGTTGGATTATTCCTGCAACAGTCTGAGCACGCGAGCGTGACGGGCACCGGCTCTTATGTCATAGATACCCTATCTTGTCAGCAGCAGAGGAAAATGTATGATAGAGAGGCTGTGATGAGGAGAGGGGGGGAGGGAGGAAGAGAAGCTGGGACTCTGAGTAGAAGAGAGGGATGAAAGATTTAAGAGCGAAATGGAAAGTCCAGAGTCTGGAGTGTTTCTGAGGCTGTTGCGTGAAGTTGTTGAATTCACTGTTCGTATAAAGCTCCTCGGTCAGGGCAGATGTCACGGCTGTTACACTCCAGCTATGTTCGGTGGATATTAAAGTCCTTTTTTATCATTTCAGATAAAAGAATGAGAAAGATGGACGCTATTTAAATTCGAACAAGAATCTCATCAAAAAGAAGATGCTCCACTGAACTCTTAAAAACTGTCCGCGCTAAAGACGAGTGCCAATTTAAGCCTCCGCTGGGCACCGGCTGCAAAAGTACAATCTAATTTTTCCATTCAGCACTCCAGCAAATCATACTATTATGGTGCGGTATGTCAAATCAGCTGTGGTGCTATCTGAGAGTCTAAAGTCCAGCCTCTGGATGCACCTCGACAGACCTGTGGGTGCTGAAAGACTGGTATGGAAGATGGGTGCTCCAGTAGGACAGGTAGGTGTATCTGGATATCAAAACAACTAACCTCTTACAAACCTATATAACATGCACGATTGGTAACAGTGCCAGCAGGATAAGTCTGCACGCACATGTCTAAAAGGACATCATGTGTGCCATCACATCACAAATCACTAGAAGTGAACGGGCTGCAGAGTTTCATGTATTTCCTGAGCAGCATAAAAAAACAGTGAAGATGAGCTCTGTGAGAATGCCGAATGCTGGAAGTGTCTCCTGGCCCTGCATTTGTCCTGAGTGGAAAGAAAATAAAGTGTCATCATTGAGCTGTCAGTCGTCGACTCACTGAGAGTCAGCCAGCTCAGAGTTTATTTTCCCAAACCCAGGAAACCCCTCTGTGAGGCTCTCTGCGAGATGTGCATCTCCTGTCCTGTTTCCAGAAGACATCCACAAAACAACTACAACAAAATGAAACACTGTTATTAGAAAGTTTTATGGGCCGCAGACTACGGTAATCTTGCCAAGGATGGGTTGCGAGAACAAAAGGATACATCAGGAAGACAAAGAATGCAGCTAGAGTTCAAATCTGAGTTTTGGCAGGAAAAGTCCAAATTCCCTGCAAATGAACACGGCTCCTGTTTCTCTAAACTCAGTCAATCTTTCCATCTCAGAAACACACAAACCGCCGCACCTTCACTTACTTCTATGAGCCATTAATTCCCCTTAATGAGGGCAATCTTTTTTTTACAAAGCAATCACAGGTCCTCGCAGGACCTTCCACCGAAGCCGAGTTACTGCTGGCAACAATGAGCTTTCGTACACCTTGTTCATTTTTACTGCAGTACATGGTGTAAAAGTAGATTTGCTGCATTCAGTCGGGGAAGCCTTATAAACAGGTTTAGGAGTTAATTTACTCCTCTTAGCTTTTTCAGACGGAACAACAAAACAAATTGTTACAAGGAAATTGGACAATCCTCCACACATTACAACTCAGGATTTACACTGAAAAGCTTTTCAGTGTCAGACTGCTTGTTGTTAAATCATGTCGGGCTCTCCCTCTTTGTGCTAAATTGTTGCTATTAGGGAACTGTGCTATTTTGATGTTTTAACTGAGAGTAAGTTGGAAATATGAAGCTATTGCTTGAAGCTGGTTAGCTTAGCATAGAAATAAGACTGTAAAAAGCTCTGTCCAAGATAAAACACTGAAGAAAATGTATGACAACCTCCTGGATTCTTTGCTTGTTGCCTCACAAAATCAAGGTGGCAACGGGACCCAGAACATCCCTTCATCAGGCCAGAACAAGAGATGTAATGTGTTATAAGTGAGTTGTAGATGTGGTTAGTATCGTTTTTTAAACTTGGACAGTGTAAAGCTAGTTCTTTCCCTCTGCTGTATGCTAACTTTAGCTAATCACCTGACTGTAGCTTCATATTTAAGGACACAAAGAATATATATTTATATAGTCTTATAGTTTACATGGAGTCTGGCATTGTTGTATAGGTTAAACAAGAGATGTAGTGTGTTGTTAATTAGTTATTGAGGTGGTTAGAATCGGTTTTTAAACTTGGACAGAATAGGACTAGTTCTCTCCTGCTATATGCTAACTGAAGCTAATCACCTGCTGACTGTGGCTTCAAATTTAAGGACACAAAGTATATTTTTTGTAGTATTTAGAAAGAAAACCACTCGATTGTCTTTTCAAGCTAAACTTTAAAGTATTTTTGATGGCTCATCCTGAAATTACACACATACACTTGTCTAATCTAGCTAACTTCACCAATCACAGTGACTTGTCGTTAGCATGTGAGATGTTGTACGTTAGCTAGCAAACAAAATCATGGGGCGTAGATGTGTGATTGAATCCAAGTCTATTGTAGCTTTCCTTGGGCTTCCAAAGGACAGGTTAATGTGTCACTGTTTTCTTTTGGAGACTTGTCCAACCACATGCTAATAGGCTAACTGGATTTTAAAGATCCCCCTCTGATAAAAATCAAGTGTTTAACCTTGTAAACATCTCCATGTGGTGTTTTTCATGTGCTACAAGACATATCAGGGACAACATAAGCAGTCATCTCTTGGCTGGGCCTGTCTGCTTTCAAACTGCAGTGTACCAAGGACAGGCTGAACAACACGTTTTCAGATTGCCAGGTTTGAGACGTCACAAACCTAAGGAGCCAATCCCATTAATGAACTGGCTGATGCTGTGCATGTCGTTATGGCAACTACTTAGGTGATTTTTAATGAGGGAGGAGGAGGAGATGCCTTAGATTTTTACAAGAAACGTATTTTGCAGAAAAAAACATCAGACACAATTTATTATTTCTAGCAGAGCATTTTATACGTCTTAAAACATGACTGGAGCTGCTCCTAAAACCTACCATTTTGTAAATTAGTCACATTACAGGAGCAAAATAATCCCCACCTGCTGTTTCACTTTGACTTTAAGGCACATACGTACTACTATCTATTTTTGTCTTGACAAGTAGAGAATACATGTACGTAAAACCAACAGTAAAGACCCAACACTAATGTGCCTACTTTCATCCAGTAGGGATCAAACACAGGGCACACGTCAACATGCAAACACAATAAAAGCATTTGGGAAGCTCCATGTAATATAAAGAAAAACATTAGAGTAATTGTATTAACTTAAACATTCGGTTCTAAACAAGATTGTTACACACCAAAGTGATGGCATCAGTGTGTCAAAAATGAGCATGTGTGACACCCGGGGGGCTGGAGGGTTAAAGAAATGCCAGACACGGTAACACAATGCCGCATGAGAAATAACTGGAGGAGGTTTTTTACCATCCCTTGAAGTTCCACAGAAAAGACAACAAAGATTGTTTTGAAAGCGTTCAGGCAAAGTACCTCTGCATCAAGTTTCCCCCTTATGTGTCAGTCAAACTGACCAGGTCAAAGGTCAAAGGAGGAGGGGGAGTGGGGCTCATCCTCTAGGGACGATTTATAATCCTGACCTGTAGTTTCAGGTGGTCGGAGGGCAACGGAAAAAGCTGGTGGTGGGGCACAGCTGGTCATCAATACACATTGTTCTTATTATCAACTGGCCAACTGCTTAGCTCAGAGATGGGTATCGGCTGCTGTCCTATATATTGCATATCTTTACCATAATATATTTTATATATCAGTACATGTCTCACAGGCGAGAAAGCAGAGCAGAATGTTGCTCACAAAGAATTAGCATGCTTACTAAATCCCTTGGATAATAAATGTTTTAGCAATATCACTCGAGAGGGAGTGCTGTTATACTGAATATAAGCACAGCTGGGATTCCGTTATAGTTTGGAGGCCACAGTCTGATAATCAGTACAACAGCATGAGCCTGAATTTAAACAGTTCTTCAAGTGTCAAGCAACATAGAAATGTTTTCCTGCACACTTGTTGCAAGTTACCACAGACTAACTCTTTTTATTCTCTTTATTTTTGGTACATTTATCTGTACGTTTCCATTGAACGTGCAACAAACCGTTCCTCTGGTGTGATTCTCAGGTATCAGGCTAGGGCTTTTTACACTGCCAGTTCAAGGCGGGATTATTACGCCTCTGTTACGTTCCGTCTTCTGTGTAGAAGGCACGGAGGCGGAATGGTGGGGCGAAGTCGTTCCACCTCTGAGCCCGCGTCTGTGTAAACAGCGGAGCCGGAAGGCAACGCTGGAACGCTATTTAGAAACACACACTGGGGTGGCTTTACATCGGCGTTGCGTGGTCCATTGTAGAATGACAAAGGTGGCATGAGGTTGGAGCTTCGTTACAACGCTGAGGCGGAACCGCAGTGTAAAAAAGGCTTCAGACTTTGCTGAGATGGGGCGGCTGTGGCAAATTGTATGAATGGGCATAGATCTGATTGGAGATCGGCTTTTGCCATCAGTGTGTGAATGTGTTAATGTAGTGTAAAAGCAGCTTTGGGTGGAAAAGAAAAGTACAGTCCATTTACCAATGAATGAATGGCAATCAGAACACCACTCCACTTAAGTTTGGATTGATACAGTGAAAAAGTCTCAATGATGTATGCTGAAATGAAAAACCATTCCCAAATACAAAACTCTCATAAGAAGACATTTAGAGTAAAACAGGGTGTTTGGACTGGACGTATCGTGAGCAGGGACATGCCTGCATAGAAATTCAGAGGACAAGTTGGGTGCTAAAATGATTCTTAGACGGCAGCTATTTCAGTAGGAAGTGGACAGAACCATTAGAGTGCAGGATGTAGCAGAAGAGTCACTTTGTATTATGAACTGTAGGTGAACATCAGGACATGGAAAATCAGCTACCATGAGAAAAGTACATTTTCATGATACTTGATCTTCACCCTTGCGGTCGCGTTTAACTGTAAAACAACTTCAACAACTTCAGCAAAAAAATGTAAGAATTTTAATGAGCTTATGAATTCAATGTGATCCAAAAGTTTGGGGTGGGGAGCACCTTGTTCGGCACAGGCTCCAGCTGGCAGCCGTACAGAATAATCGGCTGTCGGAGAAAGAGTTTTACGAGAAATTAGCAGACGTTTTAAATTAAGCTGGACAATCATCTCCTCTTACAGCTGCCGTAATGAGAGAGATTATAGCAGATCAAGCCTCTGCATCTATTCTGTTCCACCATAAATCATAAGGAGACATGCAAGATTCAATTAGTCCTGCTCGCTTACCCTCAGCAGCACGGAAATTGCACACCAAACCAAATACCGTGAGCGCAGAATGAGGGGTATTTACAAAGGAGATTTGAGGAGGTGGGCTGTACCAGTAAATGGCAAACAAACTTATGAGCACCGCCGAAAAGAAAGGAGTCAAGATTGTTATTAGATAAACAGAGAACGAAAGCAGCAGTGCGGTGGAGGATCTGTTGGTTTCATGGCTTATGAGCGGAACCTGGATGCTATTTTCAGGCCACCCATTTGTTCCAGTGCAAGCCAGAATAGAAATCCTTCAGCATACAATGCGGCTATTGAGTTCCTGGATGAGGCTGTGATAAAATCTATTCTTATTTAAAGCTTGTGAGTGTGTCCACAAGCATCGGAGAGCGCATTCTGTTATGGATTACCTTCATGGCGTCAGGAACCGCCGCACAAACAGAACACGAAGACGCACGAGAGCACGTCTTATTTCTGCTTAAGCTGCTCATAAGCTGCATTTTTAATGATCCGGTTCATTACTTTTAATCCAAATGAGGCTTTCATGTCTGCAGATCATTGGACATGTATGTTGCTGTCGCCTTCCACAAAGTCTCTGTTTAATCAAACTACAAAGCTTCTGGGTGCTTCATTAAAAGACAGAACTAGGCCACAGATGATGACATTGGGGAAAGTTTTGAGCCTGAGAAAGAAACTTTTTTTTTTCTGGGGTGGGGATCAGATTTGGTTTTCTGACCAAATAAAGTGACGAGCACCGTAACTGGCAGCTCGTCGAGTCTCCTGCAGTTTGAATTTCCAAGCGCTAATGAAAATGGGATTAGACAGGAGCGTATGCACGTTTCCTTATTTACAGTTGGAACGTCGGCAAGGCCACACATGCGACATGCACGCACTTTCCATTTACAGAAAGTGGAAGGCCATTTGCTTTGAGCATTTTAATAAAGAGGGACATCCTAAAAGATGCTGTGATAAATAATGACTGACTCTTCGATGCAAGCAAATTCATTTAGATTACAGTTTGCTTTGAAGTATGCCCATTTAAAAAGACAGACAAAATTATTGTTTGTCTGAGATCACAACTCCAAACCTTTGAGTAGCTTTTAGCACGGAGAAAGAAAAAGCCAAACTCGGTCCTCATATTGGACACTCTTACGGGAAAGGAGTGGGTTTTATTTCTGCAAACAGGGCACTGATTGTAGCTCTGCTGAAGTCAATTACTCGTCCGAGTGGCAGCATACTGTTCGCATTACAATTGCCATGTAACGCTGTTTGTTGCTGCGTATGTTCCATGAGAACTTGTCACTGCCTTGCACTTGTGGGAAGCGGATAAAAGGCGAGGCAATGTGTTACTGTACTCCTAAAGAGAGGTTCAATTATTCAAAGCCTGCCTGGGGAAGATGTTCTGGTCCAAATTCAGCACCAAGCCATCCTTGACAATTCTCTCTGAAATCTATCAGCCTCTGAAACGATGGGATGCTGCATCAACCGTCTTCTTGTCATGCACTGTGACTGCTTGTGCCTGAGCGGGCTTGTCATGTGCTGCTTGGTTAACAGCCTGTGATGCTCTACATATAACACCTACCCTGGCAGCCTAAGTTTTCCACCAGCTCCACTTTATCAATCATTGCTGGGAAAGAGCCCGAACAGAGGCCCTCAGCAGTAATTTTGGTGGATCATTTTGTGCGTGCTAAGGCTGTGGTGATTTACGTAAACACTGAGCACTTACAGATGCGCACTATTAAAACCAGGTGATGAAGATTTAAATCTAGTTGGACTTGAAGAATATCTATGGGGCACAGATTTAAAGAATTTAGAAAAAAGTTTAGAAAATGTACAAATCCTTTTGTGCAGGGTCAGCCTGAGTCAAACGTTGGTATTTTTCTAAAAGTCATTCATGCTAATAAGATTAGGTGTTCTTCTGCAGCCGGGTGTTCCCGGTCTGCAGTGGTCAGAACCTACCAAAAGTGGTCCAAGGAAGGAAAACAAGTGAACCAGCAACAGGGTCATGTGCAGCCATGGCTCATTGTTGCGTGTGCTGAGTAAAGGCTGGCATGTGTGGTCTGATCCAACAGAAGAGCTATGTAGCTCAAATTGCTGATGTTGGTTCTGACAGAAAGGTGTCAGAACACACAGTGCTTCGCAGTTTGTTGCGTATGGGGCCGCGTAGCCGCAGACCGGTCAGCGTGCCCATGCTGACCCCTGTCCACCACTGAAAGCACCTACAATGGGCATGTGTGCATCAGAACTGGACCACGGAGCAATGGAAGAAGGTGGCGTGGTTGCGTTGCTTACCTGGTGAAGACGAGGCACCAGGATGGGAAGAAGGCAAGACGAAGGAGGCAGTGTGATGCTCTGGGCAAAATCCTGCTGGTAAACCTTGGGTCCTGCTGTTCATGTGGATGTTACTTTGACTTGGACCACCTTCCTAAACATTGTTGCAGACCAAGTACACCGCTTATTGGAGACAGTACTCCCTAATGGCAGTGGCCTCTTTCAGCAGGATAATGCGCCCTGCCACACTGCAACAATGGTTCAGGAATGGTTTGAGGAACACGAGTTCAAGATGTTGACTTGGCCTCCAAACTCCCCAGATCTCAATCCAATCGAGCATCTGTGGGATGTGCTGGACAAACAAGTCCGATCCATGGAGGCCCCACCTCGCAACTTACAGGACTTAAAGGATCTGCTGCTAACGTCTTGGTGCCAGATAACTCAGCACACCTTCAGAGGTCTAGTGGAGCCCATGCCTCGACAGGTCATGGCTGTTTTGGTGGGAAAAGGAGGTCCTACACAATATTAGACAGGTGGTCATAATGTTATGGCTGATTGGTGTATAGTGTACAGTGTAACTCTCCACTACCAAGTGGATAAGCATATTTCACAATGTCAAACAATTCCTTCTTAAGTAACTTTGCTATAAGTAGAGATCATCCAGGAAACGCATCCATCATGTTTATATAATGCTCTTCAAATATCTTTCAGGCTGTTTTCTAATTCTCCATTAACTCTGTTTTGGAATCCTGCTGCGGCAATTTGAAGATGAAATTGTTGGATTAGTTTTTTTTATACCTCGAAGGAGAAAAAAAGACACCGTAATAACTTCAGCATGATTACTGGGAGTGCAACAATTCCCCAAATCAAACTGAGGTGGATGGCTGCATTGATTCTGGCGGCCTAAATTAGGACAACCCTGGGAGGAAATCACAGATAAATAAATGCAGACGTTTCTGTAATGGAAAATCGTAATATGACAGCAGTGTCTTATATTTTTCTTAGTGCATAATATGCCTTCTACTGCAGGTTGTCAACAGACTCCTTTCAAGTCGATAAGCAGTGTTGTCAACCCCAGCAAAAGCACTCAAACATCTCTGTGCTTATGTGCTCGTGGTCCTGATCAGCTAATTATCACAGCAGAGAGGTAGAAAATCGCAAGTACAGGCCCGAGGGTCCTCTAATTGAGTCTGAAAACTTTCAGTGGAATTTTCAGACGGCATTTAGGACGGCCTGACTGCCCTTTTCACCTGCAGCCAGCATTAGCAAACATGAGAGGTGCCTGCATGTTCTTCCATGCTGCAGATGTGGTCAGAATCTTTTATGAAAGCCACTGCATTTAAAGCCACAGCCAGTAGGAAAGAATAAAAAATGGCCTGTTATAAGCTCAGTTTGATAAACGAGTATTTGTTTTTTGACTGTCAAGGTCAAATGGAGAAGATAGTTTTTAAAGTAGATCCTCATTAAACTCTTAAAGTTCTGGATTTTAACACAAACCTGTCTGGATGTTGCAACATAGATCACATCATAAATTGCTAAAAAAAAAAAGTCCACTGCATCAAATGTATACAGCTGATTTTCTGACCCTGTGGGAAACTAGTCTTAAATTCTCACTATATGCCTCGTTCTGCTCCATAACCGGTAGTTCCACCTCTCTCTGCAGCTTCCTCCGCCATATTCAAAGCTTTTACCATGTCCAATAAAGCATGGGAAACTTTGTGGAGCTTTGGCCTGAGCCCAAGAGAAAAGTTCTCTAATGCATGTACGCAGTGGAAGCACAAGGTTTCCCCCCCCACCATACCCCAGTTACAGATGGTGAGACCCCGGCTTGTCAGGCTCCCCTGTGCCAAAGCTCTGCCAGGGAGGCCCCTTTGATAATGAGCCTTACACACAATTTACAGCCACACTACAATAATCCTGCAACAATGGTTTCCACATAACTTTTGATTGAATGGGCCTTTATGGGCAGGAAGAGGCTTGGACGCGGCTAATAAGTGGCCCTTGGGGGGGTTTGCCAAAGTTTACCTCACTGCTCCGTGTGTGACTAAAAGAACTTGTCTTTTTGTATATGACACAATTTATATTTACAAAATACAAGCAGCTTCCTTTTTAGTAAGACTTTGCTGTTTTATCTGAAACTTAACTGTCAAAAAAACCTTCTCACAGTGAGTCAGATGAAAAGATCAATGTGACTACGTCATGTCTGTACAGTAAATGTGAAGCTAGCGCCAGGAGCTGGTTTACTTAGCATAATACCTGGAAACAGGGGAGAGGCTAGCCTAACTCTGTACAAGGGTAACTAAATCCACTCAAAGTTGGGTTACCTTCGGGGAAAACCAGGCTAGCTGTTTTCCAGCCTTTTCCTTAAGCTAAGCTAACTATCTGCTAGCTTTTGACGAATATTTACCTGACAGACATGAGAGTTGTAGCATGAAATAAAAGAAAAGAGGGAAGAAAGTGTCTTATGGTAGGCGAGAAGCAAGCTAGCTGTTTTCCCCTGTGTCCAGCCTTTTCCTTAAAGCTAAGCTAACTATCTGCTAGCATTTGACGAATATTTACCGGACAGACATGAGAGTTGTAGCATGAAACAAAATAAATGAGGGAAGAAAATGCTTGTGGTAGACTAGACGCAAGCTAGCTGTTTTCCCCTGTGTCCGACCTTTTCCTTAAAGCTAAGCTAACTATCTGCTAGCTTTTGACAAATACTTACCGGACAGAAATAAGAGCTGTTTTATGAAATATAAGAAATAAGAGTAGGAATGAGTTGTGTTATGTTAAGAAGCAGGCTTGCTAGTTTTGCCCTGTCTCTAGTCTTTTTGCGAAGCTAAGCTAACCGACTGCCAGCTGTGGTGATATACAGGACAGACATAAGAGTTGTCTCATGAAATAAAAGATATTCGACATGATTCAACAATGTCAGATGAGAAGGTTGATTCTACTCTCATGTCAGTCTGATAAATATAAAGCTTCTCTTAGCATAAATTGAGACAACAGGGGAACGGTTAGCCTAGCTCAAGACAAAAGATACCTCCCAGCTCTAAAGCTCACAAATAAACAGAGTATATTTTGTTTGTTTATTTGATTAAGAATAAAATGAGGATTTTCAGTTTTACAAGTGTTTAATGTGTGGGACTATTTTGGATTTTATTTTTTGGCTAAGCTAAGCTAACTAGCTGCTGGCTGAAGCCTTATATTTACTGGATAGATACGCGGTTTAATGCTTTGAATTGGTGTCTCTATTCCCAAAGGTTCTGCTGGACAACATACACAAACACAGACACCATGTTTACTGGGAAGTTGCCCCTACGGTTTCTCAGACATGGGGGATAATTTAACCCAAAACTTCTCAATGTTTGCCTGTAGCTCCCTTTGCAACTGTGAAAGCTATGTCAAAGCACACAATAGTGCAATTGTCCAGTGTTGTTGTACAATCAGTAAACAGCTCAGTTGTTATCCTGTCACATTACAAGACGTAGGACATGAGCGCGACGTTGCCAGAAGACATTACGCATGTGAAACCTTACCGCAGAGGGTAAGAGTACAACCCCCGGCATGAAAAGCCCCTTCACCCGTTTGTTGTTGTGTGATTTGTGGAGTGGGTAGCTGGAGTTAGATCATGGGCCCTGCTTTAGGTTGCGCCGGTGCCAGGCGTATGATGCAAAGGAAAAAGAAGCGCGGGCAGAAGGAGGGTGTGGGAATTCAGAGTCCTACATGAGCCTCCAACCTTAGCAACCTGTCTTTCCTCAAAGTTCACCCCAACGACAGACAGTGGGGTTGTGGAGTCAGTGTGGAGAGACAGAGGAGGATGTAAGAGGCTCTGTCTTTTATCACTGCAGAGGGGCAACCTCTTGGGAACTTCTTTTACGTTGTTTGAAGGCCACTTTCTCACACAAAGTATGAATTATAACATTTTAAAACCTGGCATAAATTGTAAATTACTCTCACTGGAGGTATCTGACTTTGAGATGTAATTCCCAGTTGAGATATGACTTAATATGAGACAACATGTTTCTGAATAATGTCCTTTTTCAGCCATCAAGTCCTCTGATGACGCATTCATGGAAGCAGTTGTCAGACAGCTGACATTTCCCATACCAGAGACATTTCCCTCTACCCTCTAAATTTTCCTCCCTCATATGCTTTGTTCCCATCTTCCGTTAGTGGTTCAGCATATGCCAAATGCATCGCCAGAAACCTCTCCAAGCTTCCTGCTTCTGGACTCCTT
This sequence comes from Semicossyphus pulcher, assembly GCF_022749685.1. Classification (NCBI taxonomy): domain Eukaryota; kingdom Metazoa; phylum Chordata; class Actinopteri; order Labriformes; family Labridae; genus Semicossyphus; species Semicossyphus pulcher. Next base: position 8,417,009 of record NW_027211695.1, read on the forward strand.
TTAAAGGCTCCTTTAAGGGTAATTGAACAGCAGCGGTTGATGTCCTGAGTGTATTTAGGGGAAGTAGGGGAGACAGGTGCTTCCCACGGCGCAAAATGCAGAACATCGGAGACCTGGAGAGAGGTTAGATGCCTCAGACAAGGTCACGAGCTGTTTTGACTTCCCCGATCTGCTTTACTGAATTCTTTGGCAGGTGGTGACAGCTGCGTGTAAGCAAAAGGGGGTTTCTACTTGGGCTCAAATCTCTCAGCGGCAGAGGGGAGAGAGGACAAACTTTTTGACAGACCTGTGGCACATGTTATGATAATCTTCAACCTTGTTCATTTTCTTGTAATATCTGTGGCCTCTTCCAATTATTCCCATATTCCTCACCTTCCATCTCATCATCACGGCCTGCCCGCTCAGCCAGAATACTTCAAAGTAAAAGGTAAGTTTGCTCTTCTGTAGATTTTGGAGAATCTTTACTGTCAAACACACAGTTGCTGATCCATGGCGAAATTTAATGGAATTACTCGCTACAACTACTAAGGTAATTATAGCTGACCTCATAGAATAGCAACGAAAACTGGTCTATCAAAACCGAAGCCCTTAGAAATAAATTAATCCACATTCTCTTGCCCCCCTTCACCCACCGTAACCAAAGGTTTGATTACCAATTAAAAGGAAGTTGATGAACACAAATTTAACTGACAGCTTAGAGTACGGGTTAGCATTTAAGCATCATCAGGTCTTCCAAAAGCATCCCAAGTAAGTTGGAGATCATTGAGTGATTTCAACCTGCAGTAAACTCAGCAAAAGTTTTGGTTTGCACCAACCATGGACAATTAGAAGCTAGAAAAGGTGGCTGCATTTTCCGGAAAAAATACAGACTTCAGTTTCTTACTTTCTCAAAGTTTGGAAGTGTGTCTGAAATCCAATTTCTGTTGCTGGAAATGCTAAACCTGCCTTGACATTTCAATTCTCCAGGGTAATTGCCGTATTTTGTCTTAGCCTTTCGCAGAGATAAGGCATGATCTTTCCCAGCCGAGGTAATAACATGCCAAATCATCCATCCTTTCCAATGCAACGAAAGAGACCAAAACCTAAGATGACATTATAGCGAGGTTGTACATTATACCTGTGACAGGAATGAACTCCAAGATGAAGCGGCTACGGATGCCCTCTCTAGGGCACGATAAAGATGAGGTATTTCATTCTCGACTTTCCCCAAAACAAGGACCAAAGAGTCGTCTTCAACCAAAAATCCCACTGGAGAAATGCATATTAACATAGAAGTGTTGTTTAGTGGCTATTTTGGATATAAATAGAGATACATATATGAAAAATTATGAAGAGTAAATGAGGATTAGTTTGACGTTATAAATTAATGCAGGGAAAGGGTTTGCATAACAAGCAGCAGTGGAATCGATGGAGGTTTTGCAGGTTCAAAGTCCTAAGTGTGGAAAACCTTTGCATTTATGAAGCCAATGTACAACATGACTACCAACAAGAGATCTGGAAACAGCAATATGAAATGTTCCTCCACAACAACAGCAACATCTCCACAGTAGGAAAATATGCAAAATTCAGCCTGCCGCTAACTACTAACACGCAAACTATATGAACCCATGATGGACACAAACATTGTGAAGATTCACAAAAAGGAGCAACAAGACATTGACATAGGAGGTAAAGCCGGGCCTCAACAAACCAAAGGGTTGGCAGTTCGATCCTCGGCTCTGTTTAAATGTCCTTGAGCAAGACACTCAACCAAAATTGCTCTTGATGGCAACTCCACCATTTGTGCAACCTAGGAACCCACTGGCTATGGTCTCGCAAAGTTATAACCTTTGGGAGAGCGACGGCCAACTTTTCGGGACTCAGGTGCAGCAGATATCTGTTTATAGAGATTAAGTAAAGCTAAACCACCAGCAGATGACCACCAGTTGGAGTAGGGTTTGTGTTACGGCAGGTTGCGTTCCACCCCTTCTGCTCTCCAGGCGGACTGTGTTTCCTGAATGCAACCAAAGCCTGCTGATAGGGGATTGGTCGATACTACTTGATCTTTAAATGCACCATTAAAGGAAAGTCCCCGGCTTACAGATTTTGCATTTTTATGCAGAATATGTAAATACAGATTACTATTATTAGATCATTTTAAAGCACCAGGTCCAATATAAATGTAGTCTGTGCAGTTATGTTTCTGTGTTTGCTGAAATAGAGCTAAGAACAGCCAGTAGGGATGGTGGCTTCAGCCCTTATTGAGGTTTATAAAGCATGCAAACATTACAGGATAGGATTTTATGATTTGCACCATTGGCAAAGCTTAGTTAAGTGAGTTGTCTCTGTATTTAGACGAATAAATCCTTAAGTTAAAGTCACCACAGTCCAGAACAACCTGTCGCCACATTAGAGAATTCCACCTTCAAGATTCATTGCACTGATGATAAGATAATCAGTGATGAATGGAGTTGCAGAGTCCTGGCTGGGCACAAACACTTGTGTTCTCCACTGAGCTGTCCTGAAAGCAGCATACTTTTTGAAGGGGGAGCTTGCCTGTGAATGCTACATGAGCACTGAGTTTGCAGAAGCACAGCAGTTTGGCAGCAGCAGCATTGGCAGAGCGTTGAATGTTTAAATAGGCGGCCTTATTGCGCAGCGCTTGGATGCATGTTCTGTTTATGATGTAGGGAGTAAAGAAGGCCATGTTTCACTTTAATAAAGTAGCTCGCAGGCTGAATATGATATGACAGCAAACCATAAAATGAACATGAACACGCTAAGCATACATATGTGATATAGTCAATAATCTACGACTGCTCAATCAAGTGCATTTGCAACCTGTAGTAACAAATCTGACTGGAAAGTTTTGGTCCTTAAAGGGTCAGCTAGACGATTTTCAACATCAGTTCTACCATTCTATTACGGGGAGCTAATGCCATTATGGTTGGGCATTTTCGCTTTGTGCCTTTAGCGGACGCTACTTCTCCACTGGGCCCTGGAAAACCTCCGCCACACTACGTAAAACTCGTCATCAGGCGGAGGCCAGGGAGCTCGCTAAACTACACTTCCTCAATCTAGGACGCCCGCCTCCAATGTCATTTCTCGTTCAAAATCGTCAGGTTTGAAATGTGGACTGCAGACCTAAAGATTTTTTAGACAATCCACCGGTATATTCTCGTCTTATTTCGGATTCTGTACCACTCTGAGCCATTGCCTGCAGCAAAAACGGTAGTATTTCACTCCAGCGTCTCTCGCTGGGCTTTTCCTTACAGAGGGAGGGGAGCAATGCACGCTGGGTGTTGTAGGAATGTAGAATGGGTGAAACCACAAGCTGTTTGTACAACTTTCTCCACAGCTATGGCGCCAAAAATATCATTGCTTCTATCGATCACAGAGAACACCAGCTTTGACTGACAGTGGCTTTTTCCAGGGGCGAACTGCTCCTTTAAGGTCATAAAATCTTTCAAAATAAAAGTTTTAAGTTGTATTCACCTTCAAGTAGCCTGCATCCATGTTTCAACAGTGCTGCAGCTGCTTGAAGGAGAAATTAAAAATTGGCGCACTGGCCCTTTAAGACTGTTTTTCATGTTATAAAAGATTACAAATAAGTAACAGAAACCAGACACACGCCTTTGTCAGCTGATCCTAAAAATGAGCGTATATTAGCTTAGACATCATGTAAATAGAGTCTGGCAAATTGTGATTGGGTGCAAAGATTACGGCTGTTCTGTCTACTGTACAGGAAGCTAATTAGTGTTGTTGTGTTAGTACTGATATTTAAGGCTTGATTAAACCCGGGCATGTGTGTGTGTGTTTGTTACAGTGAAGGAAAACCACCAAAGACGTTTCCTCACATTTGGAGCAGCAACAACTGTCATTCATCCGAATTATTAATACAGAAAATGATGAGGAAATGAGGCAACGTCTTTAACAGTGCTGATTGGGAAGTGGGTGCAGTAGAAGAGAACATAGTTGTCTTTGTTCGCATGCGTATGCTTCAAATTACAGCTTTTTTTTTTTCATTAAAAAAAGTCCTTGGCATTTAGAAGTTCACTTTCTCACTGAGACCACTCATGAACCAGATGCTTCAAAAAAGGAGACGTTTTGAAAGAGCAGTAATCCCTCAAAACTGTTATGTAAATGGTCATTGGGGCTGTAATTGTTTGTTTGTTTACCATATGTGATGGAGAAGCTTGAGCGCTGCCTGAGCCCGCCGCCCACAACAAAAAGGAGACGGGGGGATTGAGAGGAGCAGCCTCAGAGGGGGAAAAAATCATTACAGACCCGTGTCAGCCTCCAGAAAGAAGGAGACGGGTAAACACGGGGGGTCAGAGGGGACGCTGATTAGCCGGAGAGGATAAGTAGGACCTTCTGCTGCGAGGGAGATACTGATGACAACATGAAGGATGGGTGAGAGGAGGGGAGGAAGGAGAGAAAGAGGACAGGCTGATGTGCAGGCGACAGGAATAGGTTCTGTGCCACCCAATGACACATTCACACTGACATCAAAGTATTTTCTGACACGTCCTCAGCTGAAGGACAGAATGGGTGGATTGTCAAGGTTGGCGTTGGCGAGTACAAGGGACGGGTGTACGGGACAGACACATTAAACATGCGGTAAATGGTCACTTGTTGGTCAGGTTTATGCACAAAACTACTTGGAAAGTTTAGGAATACAAATTTAATTGTTAGTTTATGAAAAGATTATGCTTTGGGTTACATTACGCAGATGATGTGACTGTAATCCATCCATTCATTACCTATACGGCCTATCCCGTCGGGGTACACCCTGGACTGATTGCCACCCAATCAAAAGGCTGACACCAAGAGAGAGACAGCCATCCACACTCACATTCACACCATTGGGCAATTCAAGAGTCACCACTTGACCTAACGGGCATGCAAGAGACAACATGCAATCCCCACACAGAAAGGCCACCTATGTCCGCACTGGGATTCGAACCGGTAACCTTCTAGCTGTGAGGCGAAAGCGCTTACCACCATCGTGCAGCCCATGTAATAGTAATATGTTACATATATAACTCCATTTGGGTTGGTTTGGGGGCACTGGATGGGTTATACAGCGCATATTATTTCTTATTTCAACCCACATGACGATGTTTTTCGTAAACTTAAGCAAGTAATTTTTTACGCCTAAACCTAACCAAATCATCATGGTGCCGAAACCTACCAAACAGAACCTCCCACAATGGTCACATGTTGAAAAGGAAGAAAAAAGAAGCTACCTTGCGCGTCTACATGAGAAGCATTGCTATTTGATGACCCGGGATAACGTTGGGTCGTCCGAGTGAAAGCCCTGTCTTGAACCTATCTATCCAACCCCACCTCCTCCCTCTGCAGACTTTGTCCCTCTTTACGCTACATCAGCTGATTTCCTCTTTCGCTTCCATCGATATTAATACAGCCAAAAGAGGTTGTTGCCAAACTATAAATGTAAATATGGGTTGCAATACGCTGGCGATGCATACCGCTGTATTTTTGGTCAGGGCGGTTTGGTCCTTTTCCCACACTGGAAAGATCGAGGGATAATACCAAGATGGTGAGATTTGTGGAATGGTACATTTTCGTGACAACATAGGTTTTGACTCTAATGAATGCGTCTGAAAATACCAAACTAGGTCCACCAAAGTGTACCATGGTGATGTCACTAACAACACAATCATGTGGCTGACTGTGTCTGTGTCTGTATGTCTGACGGTCTCTCCCCCTTCAGTCACATATAGACACAGACACAGAAGTAGGCAGAGAGAGAAAGAGCAGCAGGGCTATAAATCTGGTCAGAGCACTGAAGGGACAGCAGACACAGGAAACAGGTCTGATAAAGCACCGCATTAACCATTTCCTTATGAAAAGCAAGCTAATTAGCTAATTACAACCTTCTGTTCCCTTTTTCTTTTACTGTTCCTGAAGAGCTACTGCAGTGATTTAACATCACCTGCGTCTTAACCCCGCACCATCCCCTATGCTTGCATGTAACTGGGAAAGAGGACTAAAACATGTTAGCTAACAGCTGTTAAGAGAAATCCACCCTATTCCAACAAACCAGCGTGTGTGTTAGCACTTTTTTTACAATCCAACAAAAAGCCCCACAAGGTAATTCTTTGAATCAGTCTGAAGGAGCGGCGTTATACAGATGTGTTCAACACAAACCACCTAAGTCGAACACAAACTGTGTGGCTAATATTGAGCATTTTTACTCCTCAAAAGAAGCATGATGATAAGATGTGACACAGATTTCTAGAGACCTTGTTTATTGAATCCAACAGTATTTTAAGTGGTCTGCAAACGCATTTGGAACCTGCCAGGTCAACCCAAACAACTTAATTGTCCCTCAGTGCAAAAGATCCTAATTTGCTCGCCGCTCAAACGTGATAATTGCGGCAAAGAAAAATGTTATTTTACTGGAAGGCTGTGCAGCGAACACTTAAGAGCACTGAATAATTGTAGGCACCAATAACAGAACAGGAACTGTAGTCGTTAATTGGAGAGCAGACGTGTGTTTGCTTTGCGAAGTGAGAAGGAGATTTTGGAAATTATCGGCAGGCAGGTCTGCTGGAGTGCAGGTCACCCTCTAGCACTCAGTCTGGAGCCAAGTTGCCGCACTAGTGTCAGTTTTAAATTCAGGGTATTTTGCAGATTGTGAAGGTCAGGGTGTTGATGCACTCAAGTGGGAGGGAACAAGCGTAAGTCTGTCTAAAGGAAGAGAAACGAACAAGGAAATTAGCGCCCGTGGAGAAGTCTACATTCCAAATTAAACTGGGAATTTCCAAATCCACAGAGGTTTTCAGCAGAGCTTTTTCCTGTACTCCAGTATTTTTACTTTTACTTCAGTATGTTTTAAATGAAGTGAAGTAATTCGCTACATTTGCACATCCATCAGTTACTGAGTAAAATATTTATCTACGGATATTACGAGCTAGAAAGACAAGCTGACTTGGACCAGACATTAAATGCATCCCATCAAAAACTGGCCAATCAGATCAAAGAGTAATGAATCACGTCTTAACAGCCGGTGCCGGTTGATTTTGAGTCAGAAGCGAAGAAGGAGAGCTGGACTGCAACTAATGCAAAGCTCATTTTACCTCGCAGAACACGGGAGTCGCTGGTCTACCGCTGCCTCGTTACATGTCGTAACACACGTTAGTTCTGAACCGAATAATATCTTGCTTTCAAAAAGGTATTAAAATTAGCTACGCCTAATTATGTTACAGATTCATTATAAAGCAATTCAATCAGACAAGTTTATAACAAGATAACACCGACGCTGTCCTCCAAATGTTTGAGAAGTCAGTCTGTCTCTAAGGATCTGCTCATCTTTTACAGCCACCTGTACATTCCAGTCCACTCTGACCTTGCATTGTTTGCAGGCCACACTTTCTACAATTACCAAATAAGTGGGCTATTGTTAACCTGATTGACACTAACAGCATGGAGCCAGGGTGGGTATGTAACCCTGAAATCACTTTGTGCTGACCCTTGTGACTCCTGCAGCAGCTGAAATAATTATTCTCACATTCAGCCAATATGGCTGCCAGTCAACCTCACAAAGGGAAGAAGACTGTGATCAAGCAGAACGGAATCTGAAGGGGAAATTAACTGCTGAATACTCGTGCATTTATGTGCAGTAAATCTACAAGTATGTCCATGAATCTTTGTAATAAGGATGTTGTATGCAAAGTGCCTTCTGCGGTCATATGAGGCAGGAGTGGATGTTTGAAAACCCATCGACACAGTAAGAAGCGTTTTCACAAAGATTCCTGAAAGAGGAAATACTGTGCTGCATGAGGCTCAGCTGAGATCAGACAGGCAAGCAGCGTCGGGGAAATGTGTCTGACATTAGAGGGAAGCCGTCTTTGACCCTTTTTAAATCAGACTGCTGATGCATAAAAGGATATGCACTGACTGAGAGGCGGCGGCAGGCAACTCCAATTTCAAACTCACGAAACCTCCAATATGGTTTGCAAAGCAGGTTTTTGACAAGGGTGAAAACTCCCACCTGGACAATTTTGAGAATAAGGAAGTGTGGAAATTCTTCAGCAAAAAGAAAATATACCCCTTTCCCACCGAAATGAGCGCGTCGATGCATGTTTTTCAGACCCGGGAAGACTTGCTTATAGATGCCGATTGTCTCTTTTCCCATTGCCAGTGAAGTATATTCCTCTGAGTCTCTTTTCTGCTGCGTCACCGTCTGACGTCACAAATGCGCCTGAGACAGGGTTAGTAAACAGTGAAGATGGTACGGTGGTCAGGTCTTTATTGTGTCTATTACTCGTTCAGTCTGTGTATCAAACTCTGCGCTGACAAATTTGGAGCGATGTTCGAGCGCTGCTCGGACGAAGACGGGCAGAATTTGTAGCTGAGATGACAAGGAGGTGCAGAAGTTATCGACGGAGCATAGCATCGTGCCGGAAAGGGGGCGGAGCTTAATGTGTTGACACAGGTTTTGTGTTCCCATCAATGGTGATTGGAGCCGAGATGATAATAACCCAGGTCTGAATGCAGATTGTAACCTTTCCCACTAAGCAAAAAAGCCGGGTGTTGGCGGGAGATATTTAAAGCAAAAGCCAATCAGATCATGCACTGGTTGGAAAAGCAATCTTTCTGAACTGCCTGACTCCGCTTTCCTAATGTAGCTACAAAAGTGAAGAACAAATCTGAAGCTGAGGAAAGAAAGTAGGTCCTGTGTATTTGTCAGATGATACATGTCTTTTGGCGCCAAACAACCAGGAGAGCAGGACGTCTTCATCAGAAAGTAGCCGCCAACAACTTTGGAGACACATCTTCCAGGAGTTATTAAAAATATATTGGTTGAATTTGAGCTTAATTCTGCTTTGATCTTTTCCAATATCAAATTCTTCTTGCATACAAATGACCCTGGCTTTCATTTTTACAACTACAGAGAGAAAGAAGTCTCCACCCATATCTTGTATTGAATATCACGGGCCAACACTCCCTCATTGACATCCATTGGGTTCCGCGATGTCCAGCAAAGATATGAGACAGTCTTGTGTCTGAGAGAGAGCAGAAACACTGATCCAAGTTCCTGTCTCATGCTAGCTGGATCTTGTGGTTAATGTTTGCCTTTAGAGATATTTGCTGACTTGCGTTGGCACCTCCTGAAAGCTGCTCACTAAAACGTCACCGTCTTGAGGCGGGGACACTTTCTGAACAGGTCATTAGCAGCCACATTTAAAAACTCAACGCCATTACTGCTTCATTTTCCCTGTCAAGATTTATAATAAAACTCATTTTGAGATGTGTAATTGCTGGACAGTGCGCTGTGTGTGTTGACTCTGGCCTCGGAGGCAGAATTAATTGACATGTTCAGAGTTGACTGTATTTATTTGAGCTGAAGGGTGGCCAGAGCGCCGTTTGCCAAGGCTCTACCTCTGGCATTCAAAACGCCCACATCTGGGCTTGATTCATCAAGGTATTTGCACCGAACAGCAACAATGTGGAAACAAATATAATGAAGAAAAGGCGCCCAAGAAAATGCTTTGCATGATGCACAGCCTGCATGGGATAAATAAACAAACTAAGCAGAGCTGCAACAAGGCAATTTGGGGTCCTATTTTTAAACCCAGATGCTTGTGGTCCCAAAAGCCGAGCCTTTAATGCGACTCGATGACAAGAGATGGAACAGGGTCAATCTGTGTTTTTGATTCACCAAAGCTTTGGCTCCTTCTGCAGCTCGACACAGGAGGGGGAACGGGGGAATATTCCAAGTTAACAAACGTTCTGGAGCGCCGCAGCCTCTTATAAAAAAAAGATTTACACACTTTTTAAGGTACCGCAGAAAGTTCTGTCCTGCAGCATCTGTGCTCCGCTCAGATCCACGCACATGATTAGATCACTGCAAACGGTAATGCTCCTGTGTTTGGCCGAAGCTGCAGCCAAACACAAGAGGTTCGTTATTTCTCCATCATTATCAGGATGACATGTTGAAAATGTAATGGATGGCTGCAGAGCTAGCGGCAGGATTGAGGGATAAAAGTCCAAAAAGGTTAATGGTGAAACCTAAATAAATCCTTCCATTTCATCCATCCATGGCTCGGCCCTGGCCCATGTGTTCATTTTTCATTAGCAATATTTGAGGTAACTTTCCTCTGACCTTATCAGAAATATAATTTAGCATCCTGCAATTGAAGCAACCGGCTTCCCCGAGCAATAATTGCAAACAAGTTTCCTGGATCCTCCAAGATATTCCTTCAGAAAACTCATCGATTCTCCTTTTAAACCTGAACATCTGCAAAAAATCAGATCCAGTGTCTCTTGGATGGCTCGCTTCGCCCGTTTCTTTTCCATCATTATTTCATTACAAGAGGGATGAAGGTCTCTTCTCGTCTTGAATACGGTGTAATTATTGCTGATGAAATGAAATGCTTTCCTGTCACAAGCCCTTTTACTTCTTTTGACGTGTTTTGGCGCTTGAGAGGAGGGGAGGAGTCAGGGATGTTACCGATCAGGACAGGAGACCACACAGGGAAGTGTGAAGGAGGAGGATGTTCGGCAAAGTCAGGAGGATTACTATGCAGAGAGGAGCTACGATTTACTCAGAATGAATGCAAAGTATTAACATGCAGCATCCAACCTCTATTTAATAGAGTGAACAGACTTGCTTACTAGATTAACCTTAAAATAAGCAAGAAATTAAACGGACTGTGGGACCGTTTTAGCCCCCGTGGAGCCCAGCAGATGCTGTCTGCCGACATGGAGGACCCGGGCCTCCGGGCTAATTGTACAGCCTGATAATGCTCAAGGCTATATGGTGTCTGGCAGTGACACTTAGCACATGTGATACCAGCCAGAAGTGCCAAGTGAAAGCCCTCGACTGCTGCAGGCGCTGCAGCCCGGCACAAGAATGAACAGGCAGCACCAGAGTCAAGCTGTTCACTGACAGACCGACGCGATTTGGCCGTTAACAGGTCCCCAGCTGGCGTCTGCGTGTGTTAGCGTGGGTAGAGTGCCGCTGTTTTTGGGTCTGCGGATGTTCGCGAGCATGTGTGCAGCATGGATGTTGGCATGAAAAGCGCCAGAGGCCCCCCCTCCCGCCCGAACACAAGCTGCCACCGGAATAAAGAGGCAGCGGCGGGCATTTATTTAGACAGCTTGTGTCTACGACAGGAGGAATGCAGACCACAAGCTCCGGGGCTGAAGTGAGTGAGAGGGCTCGTTTGTACACAGAAAGCCCCGCGGAGGGGTCGGGTTACAGCTAGATTGGAGTCTGGGACTGGTTGCAGCTTCGCCACTTTGCTGGTGGGGTTTATTCATGGTCTGATGCAACGTTTACATCGAAAGGTAGATGAAAAGCACCAACTGATCCCTGGATTGAAGACAAATATGGAAACGTGTTTGTCTTGCTACAGTTATTAGACAGATCTCTGGCTTTTGATTCCTTTGGATATATGCGTGTGGGAAGCCGAATTTTTGTGCATGATTTTAGCACACGGGGAGAAAATGAAGTTGGGAAAGTCAGTGAAGCATGTCGCCAGCAAGCGAGAGTTGCTTTCTCATCTCCAAGTAGGAATGGATGGTGGGAATGGCGGTGGGAATGGTGGTGGGAATGCCTGCGGTTTTGGTTTCCTTCCCGAAACCTCCCTGGGTCACCAATATCATTTAATGAATCACTTGGGGTGGCTTCAAATGAGAGCAGACGGGTCCTTGATGGCACCCCGCGGGATTGGCTCCCCACCGCCGATCACACACACCACACCGCGCTCATGAACCTCAAATGAGAGGCTGTCGTTGCTTCGTAATTCCTCCACCATATTTGCCCCGTTATCTCCGTCGTAGCTGTGTTATCAACAAAGATACCAGCAGCGGATCGGCAAGCTGGAGAAAGTGCACAGAACACCTGAAGCGACAGAACAAGGTGAACATGTGTTGAGCTTCATTACATTGTGGGAATCATTTACAAGTCAACCAGAAGGGGAAGTTCCACCAAAACAATTAATGTCAGAGCGTCTGGCTGCCAACAGAAGCGTGACAGCGCTCCCTAATGAGCACTTTATTCAAAATGCAATTAATTAACCACAAGAGGTGGAGACGGCGTTCCCTTTAATGAAAGGCATCAGTATTTACTCAAATATTAGTTTATCAGTCGAGCAGCGACCCCGCGACATGTGACATCTTTAACGTTGGTGTAAAACCTGCTGACAGGCCGGTTCTGGTAGCAAACAATGAGCCTTCAACAAACCGTGTTTTTGCAGGCATGCTGCATAAAAAATGACTCTTAAAAATTGATGGGCTTTGTTCTGGAAGTGGCCGGTTTGCTGACAGTGAAAAATGAGCTGCGTTCCCACGTACAGGAGTGTATACAAGTTTTGGAGTAGTTTGGGGTAGGTGAGTTTTTGTCTGTTTGAAATGCAGGAACAGAGCGGAGGAGGGAATATCTGTGACAGGAACTAAACTGAGCCTTTGTGCATACAGTGAGCAAGACAGGGAGAGCTGTTTATGGACTCTATGGAATTTGGTTGATGTGAACTGACTTCCACTGACTCACATAACAGGATATATCATCATCTCTATCGTTACTCTGTGACACTGGGGATCCACTGGAAGGTCTCAATCATGAATCATAAACCCATAGCCCTGGACCACAGTTGTTTTCATGGCCCTCGTGTTGTTGCCAGGGGTATTTCATTAGTTCTATACAATTCTTCCGGGAAGACACTTCAAAAGCAACAAAAAAAGAGGGAGAGCAAGCAAGACCGTCCACAGTGGCGTTCCTCATCAAGATGAGCATCAGGAATTTTGGGCGGCGGGCTCTTTCTGATCATCATCGGCAGGATTAATGTGAGGAGACAAAGCCCATCAGTTTGAACCTTCGCCCGTCTGCATGACTGCCCCTGCCTGGCAAATTGTGTGGCTGCTAATGAGTCAGAGCGGGTCCAAAACCAAGATAAGAGAGGACGAGAGAACGCAGCGCCGGTATTTCTTTTTCAATTTGTCCTTTTTGACCGCAACATGGGCTTCAAGTAGACAACATCCCAGAGCGAGACACCCACAGGCAGAAAGGTCTTACTGTTGAGATGAGGAAACAGTATGCTTAGAAACCTCATCAGTGTGAGATAAGAATGGGAAGAGATGGATTATCATGGGAGTAAAGTCCGAAGAAACCATCTGCTTCTGCTGTCTCATAAACACTAATTCCATTTCCTGATTCTGGCTCTTTCTGAATATGCAGTCTGAAAAACCAGAGAGACTGGAGGAATTTCAAAAAGAGATATAAGTTGAAAACTCTCATTAAAACAGACTTAAATAGTTCCATAAAGAGAGCATCTGTTGAGCCAAGCAAGTAAGCTAGCATTCAGATGTCCCGCTAATTAATCAAATAGTTTCATCATCAGAATAAATGAACAATTTCTTCCATTTAAACTCTGTTTGAATGCCAAGCAGTTTGTATCAATACGTGTATCAATAGAGACTTCGTTTTAAAGCTCCTGCGAGGAACTTTCAGTTTGTGCTGACTTTGGCGCCCCTGTGGACAAAGCCGTACCTCTTATCTCTTTGCTGATTTTGTCCAGCTTAAGTGGTGGTTTTTAACAACAATTCTCATCCTGCTTTCTTTAACAGTCTTGTATCACTCACTTTAAAGTTGGAATCTCGAAGATCTCAGTTTCGTTCTCTTTGGTGGCACCTGTGGCGATATACGGTAATTGCAGGAGCACACTTCCCAGATATCCAGACAGCGTTAAGTGAGTGACGTCCACGTTTGGCTCCCTTTGTTACAGTCGTAACTCTTGATTTTCCTCGCTGACTGTTTGCCTTCATCTGAGCGTTGAATTTGTTTGTTTTTTCTTTGGATTTTCACTTATTTTTGAAGTCGTATCTGTAGTCATCGATCTTTTCTTTGTTTTTCAGCCAGAGTAGACAGTGTTGCCAGATTGGGCTTCTTTTGATTACCTTTGGCTGGGGAAAAAAGCCTTGGGCTGCTTCTGTCAACATTGTGCGGAGTTTTGACCACCAAACAAGCTGTCATTTTATGGTCAAAAACAAAGATTTTGTTGTTTCCACTCTCTCGTTGTTTACCCATTTGATTGACATTAGTTGTATCCAATCGTTGAATTCTATGAATAATTTTGTTGCTCACATTTCATGCCAGTATATGATCACTTTATTGTGGTTTTGCCACAAGGCCAGGGGTACATTTGGCAATCTGTGTATTTGGTTGTCTAACTGCACTCCAACATTTTATTATTATTTGATGCATGCATGAAGCTTTGCATGCTTATGATCTGTTTTCTGTTGCATATGTCATTGTTTTATGGTTTTACACAGGTTTCTGGCGAGGTTATGATTTGGGCTGGTTTTTATTGAAGAGTTGTCAATCTGATCTGGCAACACTGATAGTAGAACACTTGCAGAGAGTGGAAAAACAGCTGCTTTACACAAAAGTGTATTTGTTGCGTTGGCTCCGCCTACCCTCTCTGCAGACCAACCACTGCTGGGTGATGGAAAACTCATCACTAACTGGCAGTGTTGTGACCAAGTCATCTTTGCTAAAGTCCTGAGTAAGTCTCGAGTCATTTTTTCTTAGGCAAGTCAAGTCGAGTCCTTAGTTATTGCAAGCCAAGACCAGAGTCAATTCACTTTTTTTCCACCCAAGATCCAGCACTCTTACCTGTAGTATCCGGTCTTTATAAAGACAAAAGACAAGGTATTAATAGCCCGTCTAATAATGATATTATTGGCCAATTTATATAACCTGTTCTAAAAGTAGGACCATGAATTGTTTCTGTATTATCTCGGCGCAGGCGCAGCCATGGTGATGGTCTGATCTGAGACAGTATTGAATAGTAACGAGTACGACTGATGAGGCTTCTCTTTGGGGGCTTTGATGTAGCGTGTTGCCATAGTGAGGATTTTGACTGACAGCCAGTCATCCAATCATGAGAATCACATACCGGGGAGCTTTTTGAGTCTTCCAATCATGATTCTCAGTTTGCGCTGCATACATACATAATGGTTAGACAGAAACATTTTACAGCTAACATTCAAACTTAGAACACACTCAAGTCATCCTAGTTCTTCCACTGGTTTCAATTGACTTGTTATGTGGGTGCTGACAATGCCAGAATTAATGACTCCAACTTCACCCATATTACTGTCATATATCAACTATAAGTGGTTTCAGGCGTGGTGTAAACCCCTATAGGAAATAAGGACATGCCTGTGCTGATCTTAGTCGAGCAGCCTTCTGATTAGATGAGCTGAGGCACAGCCAGCTGCAGTCCCGACAACTTCTAGTTTAGACGGAGAGAAGAAGAGGACAGTCCTCCTGTTCCTCCCTCCTCCGAGCGGTCACTTGTGCCTGCTGTCAGTGCCTCCCTAATGGAGTGGGACAGGAGCACAGAGGCAGGGCAGATACGGCAGATTGGGCTGTGTGAGAGAGGGAGGGGGGGATACGCGACCAGCAGGAGTTCCCACCTCGCCGTCACTCGTCTCGGGATGCAATTAAGAGATCATAAGGAAAAAAAGGCGTCCTGGCAACAGGAGATGACAGCTTTGTTAATGTGCTCCAGCTTAATGTTTGGATTCATTAAGCTGAATGCTCACAATCTCCGTGTCGGATCGTATTTGTTAGAACGTCTATCATCTACAAGGAGTTCAAATTGTTATGATTGAAGCTCCTCACTTTGCACTCCTCTATTTAACCCCGCACAGGTTGTACTTTTGTTTTTCACTGAACCAACCACTCTTCCAAACATCAATGGGATTTCATGCCAGTATAGGAAAAGCTCCAGGGAACTATTCATTGTTTATCCAGGGCACAGCATGAAGAATTCATCAGTGCGTGTACCTGATTCTGTAGGAGAACGGCGCAGAGCATCTCCGGTGGAGTGTTACTGTACGCCATCGGGGTGACATGTAAACAATCAGCAGCTTAACCTCTCCGTCGCTGAATAATCCATGAAAGCAAGTGGCTCGGAGACGCTCATTAAAAAAACATGTCAACTGCTTCTGAAACATATCTGTGAGAGGACAGAGAGAATACTAATGACCGCATTTATGTTTGTATTTACATTTTCCACCCCGAGCTGTGCTTTTATTTCAACCAGGGAGAATACGAAGCACCGGCGAGGGGGGGGTAACTAATGAAACATTGATGGAGATAAAGGTTAACTGTTCTTCTCCGAGGGACTTTTGATGACTAATTGATTTGGCATACAGAACAGGCTAACACGGAGTGTCCCCTTTGAAGGAGGAAGGGGAGCCGTTTTGTTCCTTGCAGACGTGTTAGACTGTAATTAGACGATGAACAAAAGTGCCCTCGAGACAGATGTCATGAAAATACTGTGATTTTCCGTCCTCTGGAGCTGGGGGGCTTTTTGTTCTTTATGGATGGGTAGCAGGAGCTAATTAACCAGACACATATTTTCCTCCTGGCTAGTAACTAATGATTTACCAGCCAGCAAAGTCACATTTGTCACATTCACCGTACGTGCCTGCTAATTTGTAGAAATTATCCGTATCAAGCGCACAGTGTACGCTGTTATTCAGGAGTGGAATAACTAGCAAAGCTCATATCAATACTCTTGGCTGTTAATTTGCTGATAGTACATCAAATACAGCATGTGATCGTCAAATACACTTACAAATCCCTCCTTCATCGTCTTAAAAATAGCCTCTCCTAGGAAGACACCTGACACGACAACTGCGTTTGATGGCGGGCGCTGGTATGCCGAGAGCTGCTCCAGCATGGGAGAGCCGCCAGCGCGCTCCTCCCATTTCAAAGCCAAAGGAGCCGATGGCCCGTCGTACTCATCGAGGCTATTTGAGCGTCTTGACCTGCGACCCCATCACCCCACACCCTGATCGCGTCCCGCTGTGCGTGCTTTCAAGTGCTCGACCCTCTAACCCTTGCACCGTGCCCTCGGATTTAAAGTGTGAAACGTGTATCGATTACGCAGTTCCTGGGCTGAGCATCACCAGACTTCCCTAAGAAGCGATATTGGATTGCAGCTTTATCGCACTTACAACATACTGTACATATCTGCCCCTTAAAAACACTGACATCATGTTGGTGTTCTTATCCAAAACATTGAGGCGATATTCATCATCATAAACCCTCTTAAGTTTCTGTCTTAAATCCCCTCTCCGCAGAGAATCGGAGGTTGTTTTAACCTTGGCCTCATTGCTCCAGCTTCTCTCCCTCTGGCCTCACTAGCGAATGCATTAGTCAGTGAGTGCCAGGCATAGCTTTCTGTGCCAGTGCTGTGACTTGCCTAGACTGTATCGGCGCCCTCAGTGGCCTTCCTCCTCACAGATTCACTGCCACATGAGTGTAATGAGGGCCCCGGCCCGACAGGTGGCATTATTTATAGTGAGACGGATATGGAAGGGAGCCCGGAATGAGCGGGGAGAGGTCTTGATGGACAGTGGGAGAGGTGGGATGTACATGTAATCAAGGAGGGAGAGAATGGATGTGAAAGACAAGCAGGGATGTAGGAGAGATGATTGACAAGAGGAGAGGATGTGGTGGCATGAGGGTGGGAGGTTTTGAGGAGCAGGGAATAAGAGGTAAAGGAAGGTTAAATCAGACCTGATGTGTGGGGAGAGGGATGACGAGAAGAGAGATAAAGCAACAGCCAAGGTCCTGAATCGCTATGACATGAGAGTTGATCCCATATCGAAACCAATACAGTATTCGTATCAACATCTGTATCTGTATCTGTATATTTATCAGTATCAGTATCGGTGTCTATATCGGTATCAATATCGGGAAAATTATCATCAGTATCGGTATCAATATCGGTATTAATATTGCTAAAAGTATCAGTATCGGTATCAATATCGGTATGAGTATTGGAATCGGTATCTGTATTGCCCTCCGTTTGCCCAAAATGTGGTTTCTGGTGTCAGAAAGTACGCCAGGAAATGCACCAGTCCGATACCACAATTAATTAGCCCCCCCAAAATCAACAAGGTTCAGCTAAATTATCATGTGACTACAACAATAACACCAGTGCAGTGCTGGCGGAGAGTGTAATGTTAGTCAAAGCTAGCTAAATATCTGTAAGCAATGTTTTTCTATCATTAATCCTGCTGGTGTCGTTGGGATATATCAGCCGATACTCAAGTCTGGGTATGGCAATCAGTTTCAGGAAGTAAAGTAGTGTTGTAACTGTTTGACACACAGCCTTGTCTTTGCCTATAGCTCCTATAGCTAGCTTCGTAGCCGCTAATTACTCCAACCAAACACCAATTCGTCATTGTCTTGACAATAGACAAGAATGTATAAAAAGATGGCCGACATGACAGCTCTTTTAAAGTGAAGCCAAAACATTTCGAGCGCCCCCTGTTGACTGGCTGCAGTATAGGTCACAAAGCCCTGGCAGCACCCGTCACAGGGACTATTTTGGCATCAACTTCGTACAATGAAAGCAGAATGAGACCCGTCGTCGACCACGACCCGCGAGCACCACACAAAATCATTATTCTATTTGTGTATTTTTTTATCTTTGGCAGGAAACAATCCACCCAGCAATAACAACAGCTTTTCTTCTGCACAACATCCTGGATATTTCAAACTAAATGAAAGCGTGTCACTGTAAAACAAATAAAGAACACCCTAAGTAGGGATCATATGCTGTCCTCTAATCCACCCTGAAACGACCATATCAAGCAGATTCAAGAGATTATATTTTGATTGCCTGGTTGTTGCTGTTTGCTGCCTCAAACGGCTGCCAGATCCCAGGAATAAAGTCATGGGATTAGAGGTCTTTTGAATTGATCCCTTAGTCTCTCTCGTCAGCATTAAAATAAACCCCCACCCAAATACTGTCATTATCCATTTTGGTGTCTCTTAACTTTGCAGCCAAGATGTATTTCCCATCTCGCTTCCCTGTGGTGCAAAATTAGAAATACAAGTCCTTGTTACACTGCAAAGTGAAATATGTGCAAAATGTAAGGGGGGATCCAGCAATAAAAATAAGTATTGTTTGCCATCTCTGTGGTATTGAGTCTTCTATTTAAGAAAAACATTCCTGCACCGTGGGGGGATGCAAACTGAGAGTTTGGTTGCACACCATGCCTCATCTAGTTTGTTCTCTGAATGAAAAGTGGGGTGCAAATTGCCTGTTATGCAATACAGACACAAGAGCTTAATGGGGACTTAGACTCTTCATTGCTGCAATGAAAACCTCAAGAGACAGTACAGGTATTTAACACTGACTGGGCAAAATACATTAAGGTCTGTGGTACTCTGTGGCCTTTGATGTGGATCTATGTGTTCATCATTACATACATTCACATAATAGCTGCGCATTCCTGACTGCTACCTCAAGTTCAGTGCTAAGTCAGGAATGATTTGGTGTTTCCCAGTAAAATGTACAAATATTCTGAATTACCATTTGACAGATTATAGCGCAGGCAAAGAGGATAATCTTACTAGATACAGAAGTAGTGATGTAAAGTGATCTGACATACCTGAATCATTCCAGGCGATCCAGGTCATCAGTTGGGGACAGAGAGAAAGAGAAAGAGAGCAGAGTTAGTCACAAGGATTTATAGACTTTTATTTCATGGTAAAGCAACTTTGGCATCACTTTTAAGTTCAATTCAGAGTGTGCAACAAAATCTCAGTTAAACATATATACAACATTCTTCAGCTGTCAACACAGCTGAAGTGCGTGTAAGAACACAGTGGCCTTCTACGAGATGATATTTGAAGCGGCTGGTCTAAAAACACTCAGAGCCTGAAGTATATCTTCTCAGATCCATTTACAAAGAGAGAAAGAAACACAATTTCATCTTTGACCGCTGTGTTCCACTTGTTTTGCACTCACATTTTGACATTTCCTCAGTTGGTATACCAGATAAGAACTATAGGTCTTCCAGATTAAATACCCGTTGTCCTTGTTGCTACAGTATGCTTATGCAAACACTTGAAAGGGAGGGGCAGGGGCAAGAGAAGGGGTGTCAACTTCAGGATATATTACCTGCCTGAAAAAACTATCCAGATGGATTTGTTGACACTTTTTTTAACTTGCTGGCAAGGCCCTGTAGCTGTGCTGTTGACAGCGTGCATAAATACATGGGATATTGACTAAACACACACAATCCAACAATCCCATCTGATGAGTGCCAGACATACACGTCGAACGGCACGGACAGCGCCTCCCAGATTACAATATTCTCTCTGTTCAGCTCCAACTGATTCCATTCCGCTTATTCCTGCGGGTACACACCGTACCCGATTGATCGACACGACTGTTTCTGCTCATTACCTGGCTCACGCTGTGGATGTGAAAGGTGTCTGCTCAGATTTTACACCCCTTAAAAATGTGCTCATTTTGTGCATTTATGCTCAATTTACAACTTATTCAGCTCAATTTGTTGCTAATGACTTTCTCTTAGTAAATTTGTTCCTACAAAGCAAAGCATGCTCGCAATAAGTGATTAGTTTCAGTATTTCCTCACATCACTGCAGTTTTCTGCTGGGCTGAGCAAGCCGATCGATCCTCATGCTGCTGTGCTTTCATGAATCGATGGCTGTCTGCAGAGGCTCACTGTCTACACACTGAGCTGTATGCTACAGTATAAATGCTGCTTTATACACGGGTTGGGGGTTAAAGCTGTGGTATGTCGCTGTTAGATGGTTGTTAGAGATTGGCAGCCATGAAACAAGAGCAGATGATATTGGTAAGTGAAGTCAATACTGATGTTTTCTGATCCTTTGGTCAACCAAGAGCCGTGTTCAAAAACTATTCTAAAGGCGAAGTTGGTTTTGAGTTGGTTTTGAAACTTCTTGCTCTAAGAGTAGGCGAATTCCACAGTACGTGTTCATGTGTGTCGTATTGCAGTGGTTTTATGAAGGGAAGCGTCCACCTGGGAAATTGGCTGCGAAGAAGTTCTGCTAAAGGACAGACAGGGTGTATGTGTGTAAGTTGCTACATCCCACCCCTTAGGCTGAGAAGAGAAAGACACAGGACATGCTAATGGAGAATTAATGTTAGTCAGACAACCAGTGGGTGAGACAACCTTGGGTTAGTTGTTGCTACAGCACAGGACCAAAGCATGGGGTCTGCTGAGCTTTGAACGCACCTCCTCTTCCGGCCTGCCTACCAGGCAGTGCTACACTATCACTCCATCAATATGTACCCTGTTGCACTAATGTGTACTGATGATTACCGTTTTTAACATTCACTGAGACAAATTGGTCATTTAAAGGGCCAGTTCGAACGCCCTTATAGTTGAAAAAAATGCAATTTTGCCCTGTGCCTTTTGAGGATGCTATCAGCTTCTCCAATGGGCCCTGGAAAACCTCCGCCAGACTACATAAAACGTGTCATCTGGCGGAGGCCAGGGAGCTCGCTTAACTACACTTCCTCAATCTAGGACGCTCACCTCCGATGTCATGTCTCGTTCAAAATCATCAGGTTTGAAATGTAGACTGCAGACCTGAAGATTTTTTAGACGACCCACTGGTATATTCTCGTCGTATTTCGGATTCTGTACCGCTCTGTGCCGTTGCCTGCAGCGAAAACAGTAATATTTCACTCCAGCGTCTCTCACCGAGTCGTTCCTTTCAGAGGGAGGGGCGCAATGCACGCTGGGTGTTGTAGGAATGTAGAATGGATGAAACCACGAGCTGTTTGCTCAACTTTCTCCACAGCTATGGCGCCAATTTCAAATATTATTGCTTCAATCGATTACAGAGAACACAAGCTTTGACTGACAGTGGCTTTTTCCAGGGGCAAACTGCTCCTTTAAAGAAAGTGTTAAAATTATTAAAACTAATGTCATCCATACAGTTGCTCTCTGTATATTCATAAATTTGGCCCCAGGTTCCCAAAACTTGATGTCAGTGGGCAGATACCATAAAGCACAGGCCATACTAACTGCAGAGGTGCTTATGCTTTATATAAGTGTTTACACATTTCACATGAAGGTCAACTGTGCCAGAGACCTTGAAGAAGTGCCATAAATCCTATGTTTGGATTCCTAATATTCTCTCGTGTTTATGACCAGTAAACCTGCCACGTTCTGGATTTGTTAAGGAGGCCGGCTCTTTTTCCAAGCTCCGGGGTGCAAGAGGCTCTGCACTCAATCTCCATTTGTTTTTGAGCCGTTCTGTGCTAAACAGCTGGGTCAGAGCCCGACTTTGACCTGATTTCTCCTGCTTCTTTGTGTTCCTGATTTGGGGCATGGGATTAAGGAATCCATCTAATGCAGAATGCAAAAAGGTAGGCAGAGCTGCACTTAGAGAGCTCATTATTAAGCTTATTGGCGCTAACTGGAGCTGCCAAGGTTGTTATATTTTATATTTGAACAGTCTTTGTATTTCTCAAAGCGCAATGTCTTTTAACACAGAGTAAAAGAAAAGATCTATGCAAGTTCCTACCATAGGAGATGCCTGAATTTGTCCTTGAGTTTCACTCAATAGAGTGTAATGGGAATTCCTGCATGTGTAGGCATCCCACTGGAGACCAACCTGTTTTAAATATGAAAACACATTCCTACGCAATTCTCTGCAATTCAGTTTAGTGACAGACTTTAGCTCAGACGCTCTGCTCTCTCTGGAGTTAATTATGACACTTCTCAGCAGACGACTACCAGGAAGATTGGATTTGATCTCGCTGTCAGCCTGCTTCCCATCTGCAGATGCTGAAGAAGTGATAACACACAATAAAAACTGATGAATGGAAATCCTGCTCTCTCTTTCAAATAAAAATTCACAGCTCCTCCTTGGACCGAGATGTAACACAGGGGTTTTAAACGGCGTGAATCTCGTGTGTGAGCAGCTAGCTCTCCACGCTAAGAGGACTTTCATCATGCTTTGGTGACAGAGCCAGTAATTGGAGTGCCTTTAAGCACAAACCCACATGCTGCAGCTACAGTGTACTGCTTTGATTTACATCCCTTCATTACGCACAGACCCACCCACCATGGGTTAAATCTGTGGGTGCTGAAAAGTCAGCTGAACTTGTGATATGAGTGCATCCATGTAGCACTTGGATAGCTCCTCTGCTCCAGAATCCCAGCTATCTGAACAGCTTAGGAGAGCGTAAACAGGAGGAGCGGCCCGGTTTAACATGCCTCGTCTTCTCCGTGCCTCTTTGGTGGGCCCTTTCATTTCCCTTGTGATATATTCATAAATCAGCAACAAACCGGGTGGATGGGATCGAGAGAGGAGAGATCAAGTCAGAGAGTTTGGGACACCCGGGAGGGGAACAGCTGTCTTTGAGATTGCTCCAATGTGTGAGCGCAAGAGAAAGAATCCTTTTGTTTCTGCGCGGTTTGCCGCCTCACCGCGGACCTTTCATCTGCGAAAGTGCAGACAAAGGCCCCATGCATCTCGGATGAGGCAGAAACCTCAGGAAGCGCGTGCAGGAGAAGTAATGAGCGGGGAGGGAGAAAGCATAAACATGTTCCAGGAAGTGAAACTGGGTGTACGTAGAGAGGGAAGTGGATTGCTGATGCTGGACATCGGTCTCCAAAAGGAACCAGTGGATGGCTAAGCTAGCTATGTGAGAGTTCGAGCCACAGTGTGAGCACATTTGAGACTTCCTAATTTAAACGCTTTGTAGGTCTCACGACAAGACTTTGTTTCTTATACCCTTTCCCACCAATATTTAGCGTGTTGACGCGGGTTTTTCAGACCCAGGAAGACCCGCTTATAAATACCAAATGTCTTTGTTCCTATTGCCAGTGAAGTATACTCCTGTTGGTCTCTTTTCTGCTGATTCACTGTCTGACGTCACAAATGAACCGGAGACAGGGTTAGTGAACAGTGAAAATGTTACGGTGGTTAGGTCTTTATTGTGTCTATTACTCATTCAGTCTGTGTATCAAACTCGGCGCCAACAAATTTGGAACGATATTCGAGAGCTGCTTGGACAGAGACGGGCGGAATTTGTAGCTGAGATGACAAGGAGTCGCACAGGAGTATCCTACCTATCGCGGCGGAGAGGGGTAGGAGATTAGCGCGTCGACATGGGTTTGGTGATCCCACCAATGCCGATCGCAGCCGAGGCGATAATTATTTGACCTGGGTCTGAATGCCGAATGTAATCGTTCCCATTAGGCGGGTGTTAGCGGGTTTTTTGACCTGTGGGAAAGCAGCTATATTGATGCCATCATTCCTCCTTTCTCTACACTTGGGCCTGTTCTCTTGTCAAATAAAATCAGCTCGGGAGCAGATTAGAAAGAGGGAACCTCTGACGCTGAAACAAGGTCCTAACATGAAAAAAATGCATTTTCTTTAACCATATTGTTGTTTTATACAAGAGTCGCAACACTGCAGCTAAAGTTACACACATTGTCAAATGTTCTGCATGAGAAAATATACCCTCCATTGTCTCGTTTTACCACAAACGCCGAAGGGCACCACTGAAACTTTTATGAGCCGTGCAGTGCTATAAGTCTTACAATTTATATTATAGCTGCAAGGATGCAAAATGCATTACAAACAAAGTGCGTCAAGTTATGGACACACAAGTTTCCAACTTTTAATAGAGGTTTGTGAACATAGAACAGACACAGAAGAGGTGTTTGTTGTGGGGTAAATATATGCACATGTGCTTTCTAACTGCAGCCAGTTCACAATTTAGCACAAAAAGTTTTCTATCATACATTTTATATTTAGTCTAATGAGGTCATATGACTCACAGATACATAAGTGTTTTATGTGGGGGACGGTTGCTACATTGATTACGATTTTACATAACTCTGATTTCAGGCTCTATTTTCATCCAGCTGTTTTTATGCCGTTTTTGTCATAATTGGACGCGGCAAGATGTCGGTTTCCCACAACGTGTGGTTAAAAGTCTTTTACTCATCAATGGAGGGGGGAGTGAGGCAACCAGATGTTGGCCGCTGTGTTAGTTGTTAGGGATGAGTCTTTTTAAGTGCCGACTGTCCATGTGACTTGTTGTTGAACTGAGGCATAGCGGCACGGATATTTCCAGATTGTACTTAAAGTTAAAGGAAACCAAATGGGAGGTTAAAGCATTCCTACTTAAGTTTATTTGGAAAAACTGCCAAAACTATGAGGAATGATTCATACGTTTTGCTGACATTTGAAGAATGATTTTAGATTGAACTGTAATGTGACTTTTTAATCAGAATACATGTAAAGTGCATTTAAATAATAAATTAATACAAAATTATTTTAAAAAACAACAATGAATCAGCGTTTTGTAATGGCAACACTTCCACTACAGACAAAAGCTTCTGTGCAAGCTTTGTAGAAACACAATTGGATAGCCGAATGCCTCTGCAAGGAAGAAATCCCCCCGCTCCAAGAACTACTGTTTGTTATCTTTCTATTACACTTGTCAAGCATCCACTTGTGTGGCTCTTGGTGCAGTCTCGTTCTGTCAAAATAAACAAATGTCTACAAGGAAACCTTGGCGAGGAGCTTCCTTCATCTTCTAAATCAAGAGCGCTGCAGAATGTAGACTGTGTTTTTTTTCAGTTCTGTAAGAAAGCGAGGTTTACAGCGAGCTTCCAAGTCTGTCTCTTCTTTCTCACAAATTAAGTCCTTGTGGAGCTGTGGGTTTGTATTGTGGTTAGATATCAGGTGATTTCTTTGCTAAGGACTTATTTCACGTAAGATTAATTACTTATAAATGTTTTCACAGCAAAAACGCCCTTACAAATACAGACTGAATGGGTCAGCACTCTCAATTAAAACAGCGCTAAAACCAATATTTATATTATAGTATATCAACAGTTGAACAAATGACTATGGCAACTGACATCGTTCATAGTGCATGAACCTCGTTTCCAAAAAGCCAAAAGGTACTGTCAGCACAAATTCAATAAACTCCATCTACACATCCTGCCTATGAAACAGCGGCCAGACATGCGAATTAGCAGCTAGCTATCAAACCTTGCGGAGCATTTAGCAGCTAAAGAGCTGACTCATCTTGGAAGTTTATGAGACACCAAAACTTGTAAAATGTTAGCCTCAATGGAACAGAAATATGATTTAAATGAAAGCTAATGTTGTTTTGTGTCTGCTAGATGTGAAAATAGTCAACTGTATCGGCTAACACTTCCACAATTACATGCCTAATAGTGATAACTTGTCAATGTTTGTTGCTCTCACCGCTGTAAAGTAAACCCCCGCAGCCCCCGTGAGGTAGTATCTCTTGGGGCTAATATTTACAGACAGCTAACAATCTGTTCTAGATGTAAAATTTAACCTGAGATTAATTTCCCTGACGCGGTGTCACAAAAAACGCCGCTAATTGTTCAGATTTCACGACTTCCTTGAAAGCATCACAAGTGATCGATCCGACCTCCGTTCAACAACTTGAGGACAGACCTCACAAAGTTTCATTTTTACTTTTTACAAATCTGCATCATGATGTTGAAATTTTGGCAAAGTCGTTTATCCCGTTTACCCCGGCATGTTCACCAGTGTGGCTATATCGTCGTCAGACTATAGCCAATGGGATGGTCAATTTAAAAACACAATAAAGTAAAAACCGCACATCTTAAAAACAGTTTAAAATGTATTCAATACATTTAACTCCATAAACTGTGTCCAGTGTTCTAAAGTGGTCTGGTAAATTTGGTTGCCACTTTGAAATGATAAGTATCCTCACTATGAAAGATGTTTAAACTTGCCTGCTCTGCGCTGCAGTAAATGGGCCCACTCAGGATTAGCTGCACGGGGGCCTCCAGGTTTGCGTTACGGTGCTGGTTGCTCTCATGGGTAAGTGCAGCTTTTAAATTCATTAACTTACATGACTAATATGTTTATAAGTTCTATTACCAGGAGCTGGTCAGGAAGACTCTCTCTCTCTGTTAAGTAGAAGTCCAAATCCAAGACGTACAGTGTAGCCGTATAGCCTAGCTTAACACAAGAATCCCACTGGAAGCTGAAAAAACTACTTTTAAGTAAACTCTTCGAATAGCTTTGACTTGTTGGATCAAGTTAGCTAGCTAACTAGCCAAAAATACAACCAGGAGTCAACTGGGTTATGGTCAGAGTTGTGTAAAGACAGCAACCTCGCTGAGAGGGCAGGACATTTGTGGTTCACTCAGGCAGCAGCAGAACACAGGTGTTGGTAATTAAGGAACCCCAAGGTGTATGCTAGGTGCTCGTTAAATCTCAATGTGTGCATGTGTGTTTCTGCATGAACTTCATTAACAACATTCAATATATTATTAAGGCCACTTTGATGTAGTAAAAAGGCAAGCATGACAGAGCTTAGCTAGCTGTTCCCCACTCTGTGCCAGCCTTTGTGCTAAGCTAAGCTAAACATGTTTTGAATGAACATTATATTATGCCCTTCACCAAGGGTACACTTGCAAATACATTTACACATTATCTCTCACTTTCATGTTTTCATATAGCATTGTCATAATGAGACATGCTGCAGCCCAGTCCTGTGGAAAGCTGTTACATGAGCACGGAGCATTCAATGACACACTTGGCTGACACTGACTATGATCTTCTTTCTATGCTTTCAGAAGACTTGACAGCATCACAGAAAGAAAACTGGCAGTTAAAACGGGAGGAATTTTGACATAAAGGTACTGTTTTGTGTTTTCTAAAATAGCGGAGGAAAGATACTGACGCTTCTTCGAGCCAGTGACATAAACTCAGCTTTATTATGCAGTTCCTGAAGGGCAATAGCTGCTCAAGTGCTGGTAGTTGCTAATAAGTAGCATGACTTATGTTGGCTCTCAAAATTCAAAAGAAAGAGCCAGAGCCCTGGCAGAAATTATCTCCACTCCAGAGATGCAAAGAAACTCAGCATCTTGTCGCCGAAAATTATCCATTTATTTCCGAGAAGTCTCTCAGCTGCAAACATAACAGTTTCTAAACAAAATGAAATGCAGTCATGCTGCGCTTTTTCGATGAATATTGAGAAAAATAGAGAGCAGATACTTCACTCTCTGTAAGTACACCGGCTGGGGAAATTGGATGGTGTGTGTGTGTGTGTGTTTGTGGAAGGATTGCAAATGATTTCCCTTTTCGATTTATCAGTTTCTCTGGCACAAAAAGCAGGACTTCTTGAAGTTAGGTCTCAGAGGAGTCCTAAAAATGTCATAACGCAAAAAGTTAACTTAGAAGTCATGTAGAGGAGATGCGATTTGGAAATTCAAAGAAAGTATGTTTTAGTCATAAGGCTGGTGGGTCGATAAGGTCTGGAATACTTGCTTATATTTTGGCGCAGTTGGCCTAGTTTACTGGCACCAACGGTTGGCAGTAATAAAGCTACAGGAGTTCGGGTGGTTTTCTTCTCTCTGTGTGCTATAACTCAGTACATTATCAGAGTGTATACGTACATTTTTACAAGCCAAACTTTATAACAGGTTATTTATTGTAGATATCAAAGATGTGGAGTCATAGAGGGGGGTAAGGGAGTCAAAATAGTACATAACAAGTGTGGCATAACATAGTTGGACTACAATCCCGTGTCTTTGCAGAGATATCAGGTGAAACCATTGAATGACTCTTTGTTTTGGCGATAACAACCTTCTGTCATTCACAGATATACGGTGAGAGCTGTCTGTGCTCCAGACGTGTGTTCACACACGCATTAATCCAGAGGGCCGGGTCAGCTGTTGGCTCAGACGTGGCACCTAAACCATAAAATATCAGCACATCGCCTTGTCTGTCACTGGCATAACGACGTCTGTGTTGGCACATGAGAACGTTGACTGTCGACTGTATTCGCTCTCGCCATCTGTCCACTACATGTCACCAGTGAAAGGCGCTGGCAACGGTCACAATGGAGGTAATAATAGACCTGTAGTGTAAGAAAGAAACATAAATCATCAAACACTTCCTCAAGAAAACTACATTTAAAGGAGCTGTTTGGTGGACCAAATATGTCTGACTCTTTCTATCTGTACTGGTATTTGTCCTTCGGGCAACAGGATCAACAAACCATGCACAGATTTATTTTAGTATGTTGTATAATGATGGTACAGAGGATTAAGAATTTAATATGGCTCTACATAACAGGTGTAAATTCTGGCTGACTCAGCCCCAGAAGCATCCTCCCTGATCTATTCCAATACTCTACCCTCTGATGTAGATCCAGCAACAGCACTTGAAGAGTAAATACATGCTGCAAACATAGTCTATGTAACAGAATCACTTTTGTCATAAATCAAACTGGGCAGTTCTCCTGAGGACCTGACCTGGGCTCAGTTGTGACAGCTGTGAGTAATGACCCTGCCCTGTGAGTTTGGGTAGCTGCTTCGGATCAAGAGCGGGCGGTGCGCAAAATCAGGCACTTGGGTGATTTAATTTCTGTTGTTGGCCCTTTGCTAATAATGGCGAAAAAGTGCAAAGGGAAAAGATCTTCTGAGGCAACTGGTCCTGCGTCAGATTCAAAACATTCTGGGATGAGCCCCGTGAGCCCCATAAGAGCTGCGGTTTGGGCGACAAAAGAGGGTCAAAACAGCAAGGTAACGTCTGCGGTGAGGAGAAGAAATGTGTCTGTGCTTACGAGCAGTCTGTGTGGTAAGCAACTGGCAGTTGAGGCCTGACATTGACAGCTTTGAGGAGTTGGAAACTCAAACCCTTGTCAGTCAATCCCACACTTGGCCTGAGGGCCGATGGTGGGATGTGGCGGTGGCTTGTTGCTTTATTTTGCTTTGAAAAGAACCTTTTTCCTGAATTATTTTTTTGGGGGGGGCGGAAAGCGAAACGGCTCCTGGACCTGTTTTGAGGCCATTCCAGGGCAGAGTGACTCGAGGCATCTCGCAGTCTACTCCTAGATCCTTGATTTCACACTTACAGGATTACTCTTGCATAAGCCCAAGTGATACTTGACGTGTGATATCATTTGACTTCGCCTTTGGGTCCTGACATTCTGTGTCACACAGTATTGAAGAATGGCCTTAAAAGAGGGAGCAGAGTTTCATTTAGGTGGATTTTAACTGGACAAGTAAAGTGGCTCTTTCATTAATTGCCTCATTTACCGTGTGACACAAGACAAACTAGTTAAAGGCCTTATGACCTGCCCAGAGTCGATCAGGCAATTTCAATGTACTCAGTCAAACAGGGGGTAATTTCCTCACCATTAATCACAGCAGCCCTCGCACTGACAGAGTGGAAGACTCTTACTGATCATGGAGATTAATGTGGCGCTCTCGCAGGTTCAGCTGTGCTCTCCAGTGGATGCAACCAGCTCTCATTTTTTTATTCTTATACTGACTGTAGCATGGTAAATCACAAAACAGTATATCAAATACCAACTTTGCAATAACTTTAAATACAAATCAGGACACCCAAACTTGACATCCGAGGGAAGCAATCTAACAAAATCCTGGCCTCCTAACTGCTTGTTAATATAAGAGAGGTACTCAAAACACACCTTAGATTCTACGAACACCATTAAATAAATTCATCTATTTTTTTAAACTTGTTGGAGCGCCAACAAACACTTGGGTTGGGCACCATTTTGGCCCCTCCTTTTGTCTCGACACAAAATGTTGTCCTACCAAACTAGACATTCCAAAACTCCGGGCCAAAACACTCAAGTGGCCATGATGGCGGATATTGACCTGGCTGTGTTTGCTCCTTCTGGGAATGAATAGCTGGACTCCTGTATCCTTGTTATGCGCCAGACATTTCAGACAGAGTGGAGTTACCAGCTGCTCTGGTACCTCAACGGGCGACCAACTCCCCTTGCAAAGACATACACCAAATCTCAACTTCCCTATCAAATCCACCCCTAACACACTCACAACACTTGATACCATGAGCTGCGAATACAGTGGATCAGGGCAGACGCAAATAACTGCACCAAAGTTTCGAGTGGTTCCAGCAGACCCCCAACTCCACAGAGGCCACTTGTTTGCTCTCAGCAGCATCTCCAGACGAACAGTTGTTTAGCCTCTTAAAAGGTTGGATCCTCTTTCAATCTGACAATATGCCATTATTAATCCAACCCCTCATTTAAATTTAGCCAACTCAGGACCACCATACAACCATTTTAACTGAGACTGTGGAGAAACTGGAGAAATTGAGTTAAAGATCCAAACAGAGATCTCCAATGGATTGTTATGTAAGAAGGTGTTTTAGTAAAAATGGCAATACTCACTATAACAATATTAAGAGTCTACCGCCATGCTAGGCTTAAGGCTGGTCTAAGGACAGTGGTGAGCTTTCGCAAACATCAGAATGTTTAAGTGCTCATTATGACAATGCTTACATGGTGATGGAAGTAGGTATGTTAACCATGGAGGTTTGTTGTGTAACCATTCTAATATTTGCCAACTAGCACTAAATTCAACCCATGGGGGACCTGAATATTTATTACCAAATTACATAGCAATTTATCCCAGAAGAGATGCCAGAAAATGTTCCCAAAAATTGCTTCAGAGGAAATGTCAGGACATAACCGCAGTCATTGGGATTCATCCACTTGGGGGCCGTGAATGTATCCTTTTGTGCCAGTTTTTTTTTTTTAACAAGGGATACATCTTTCATTGATAAGCCAAACATTTGACCCACTGGTGGCTGCTGGGTGGTAAGCCATAAAATATTTACGGTATTATTGTGATTATCAGCATTAAACCATTAAATGCCAACCTCAAAGTGCTGGTACAAACAAAGCTTTAATGATTCACCCTCTGAGGATCATGAATGTCTCACAAAATTTCATGCCAATCAATGCAGCCCTGAAGCCAGGGCACTAGCACGGATAAACACAATTGCAACGGCTCATCATCTGAGCAAACTGCACTGAGCTACTGTAAGAGACAAAAGTGCTGGCGCAAACGGCCGTTTGTAGTGACAGGCCTTCACAAAGGCCCCCCGTCGTGAGTCAACAAACATACTGTCTCATGAAGATGACAAGGCCCCCCATCAAACACATCCACACACAAAGGGATCTTTGGGATGCGGACAATGTTGGCCTTTCATTGAACGGGCATGGTGGCTTCAAAAGTCCACCCAACACACATCCCCACTGGTCCCCAAGCCCCAACTTGTTGCCATGACGCTAAAAATACAAACTGAGCAATGCCCAACGAGAGGGCCATCAGAAGGCAATCGACCAGAATGAAAATCAGATAAAAATGTGCTTAATGAACACTGCTTGAAATGAATGTGATGAGGGAGGGAGGAAGCATGGGTTATTGAGGACAATATTAGAGAGGGGGAGGCAATGGGGACACACAAAAAATCATGAAACAAGAAAACAGTTCACTTGCAGTTATGCTGTTTAATTTCAAGCTCTATTAACTGCGAGCTAATGCAAGACTCAACCTGGAAATCTAAAATCAAACAACTGTTTGGTCCACCAAGTGTATTTCCCTCAAAAGTTATTAGTTTTCACATACTCGGGGTCAATACGCCTGTGTGCAAGCAGAATGTGTTTCTGACAACTCCATTACTCTCCATGTTCAATAAAGCTCCCCACAAATATAATGTGAAAACAGCAGCTACTGGAGACCCAAATGCAACGAGCAAATACACAAGAGGACCAGCCAAAGAGCACATATGGTACAAACTATTGTACAACATACTGTGCGTCTTTAAAGATGTAATCTATTCAAAACACTCTCCATCGCTCTTTATATTTGATTTGACATGAACACATTTTACAGCATTTTATGGGGCATTTCTTTCCATGGGCGGAGTACCTTTGATTTGTGGCCTTCCTAACCTAGGCATAGTAACATTGCTTAGCTCCCCTCCGTCAAGGCTCTGGCTGTAGCAGAACCTCGGGTTGTGCCAGAGACACAATACCCTCCTCAGGGCTTGGGCTTGATCTCACTGCTGGCAGGGATTTGGTATTGGACACTTTAACCTGCCAGCAAATCTGGGTGGGCAGCTGGTAGTAACCTGAGCTCCATCTAATGAACGCCAAGTTCTAAGTCGGTGCCGTCCCTGGGGCCCTATTTCTAACCTTACAGCCTGGTACCAGACCTTACCACGACTGTCTCTACGCTTTAACATGCCACACAAAGACCGCATTGACGGCTATATGAAAATGTGATACTCGAATGTGTTTGTCTTGAATTAGAAAGACCAGCACTGGAGGGAAGTTTGGGGCTGCATTGGTGTATTCAATATATAGCAAGTTAATTCGGCCTTTGCAGATATCCAGAGGCCGGTTAGCTTAGCTTAGCATACTGGAAGCAGCTAGCCTGGCGCTATCCAGTTGTAATACGGAGAATGACCTTACCGAATTGTTAAATCTTGACGCAAAACAGAGTGTTAAAAACAACGAGATGTGGTTTTCCAGGGGGGTTATGTGCCGGACAATTTCTTGGCAGGGCGAAGTAACATTTCGAAGCCAAGAAAGAGTCAAACACAACTACTTTTTTTGAAATGATGGACAACTCTTGAATATCAAACACAAATGTAAAACAGTTTATGTGTTTAAACTGATGTATCATGGTCAAATAAAGAAACCAAAAGCATTTATGAACTGTACAGGATCAGCGCTGGCTGGCGGCGGTGTACAGTATGAGGTAGTGTTCTGAGGAAAGGGTGGAGGTTTCAAGGGTGCAATGCAGTCATAGACAGCAGGCACTTTCTCTCCAGTTGCCCCTGGTACACAACCCTAAATCCAAGCACAACACCATGCCGGTTCAAGAGTCAGAGCGTGGCTTTGTCCAGTCTTGGAGCACCGGTGTTTACAGACAGGACTGACTAATACCATTGGCGTCGACATTATGTCATGATGACGGAAGGCTGGGACTTTGTTTATAACTAACCAGCCAGAATGTCTGACCTTGTTTACAATGTGCTTAGAGCTCCCCAAGGAAACATATAAAACCCTTTACTGAAATATCAATATTTGCATAAGACGGCATGCTAAACATGTGAATTTCATGGGAGGATTTTAAACTTGGACCAGGATAGGGACACATATTTCTGTTATTCACAACTGACAGCATTCTCTTGTTTTGGTGATATATACTTCTTCTGTCGAAGTCTTAAAGGGCAAACAAGCACTTAGCTTTTTTTATTTGGGGGATTAATCACACGTGCTGTCCCTTTAAATCACAGGTCATATACCTGCCAACCAACTGTCAGCAGCTGCAAGGTGTTGTTAACTGCCAGGAGATTGATTTGGCAGTAGAGCACAGTTCAGACAAGGAAATAGTTTTCAATGATTAGTGCACAATGTAGGGTAAGTGACAGGCTTCACTGCTGCTGCTGCGGGGAGTGCAGCTGTTAAGTGCATTGAATTATGTTCATAAAACAATGTCAGTGGCACGGGCGTGTGATCAGCAGGGAGCACCCAAGAGAAATGTATATTATTTATTTATATATTTACATAATGTTTTCTATATAAAATGCACATATGGACTGAGCACCTTACCCTACAAGGAATCAGCTGATCAGATCACAGTTTGATGTCATAACTTGGATGGCCCACTGATCATGTGCAACGTTATGAAACATCCTGCGGTTGTGTGTTGGGTATGAATTACAGCCAAACACACACAAACAAACACACACACACACACACACACACACACACACACACACACACACACACACACACACAGACAACTGTAGTATCAAAAAGTAGGCTTGCTAAAAAAGGACACAGCTACTGTTATGGCTCTCATGTTCACAGCTGTCCACGCCTAGTTGGCAGACATCGCTATGCCCTCCCCACTCTGAACGCTTAATAACAGCTTCTCCAGGCGTCTTTCAGAGGTCATTATCTTCCAAAGGTTAACACTACATGACTTGTATAATAATTAATTTTTAAAAAGAATGGGTCATCTTTAGAAATTTTGATGTATGACCAAGCATACCATGTGAAGAAAGCCTTTTATATTTATGAACCTTGGATATCTAGTGTTGAAACCCAATCTAACCTAACCTAATCTAATGTAGTGCTTTCTACACCCTAGATCAATTATACAACAAAGTATTATTTGACCTTGCCCGAGACTTTCTTGAAAATTAATGAATGAATAAAGTCATATTTTAATTATGTGTACTTCTACTACAGGCAGGTAATCTTCCTGCAGAGAATAAATCAGTGACTACCTCATTAAACACAACCCATCTGGCTGCTTTGAAGGCAAAATCCTAAAAGCAGGAGCATACTCGCTGCACCTTTCCATGAAATTGTTTCTTTAATACCTTTGAGGTTGTGTCTAATCCTTGCAGCGAAAAGGCTCTTTTTCAATTAAATGTTTGAAATTGAAAATGAGGAATTCAGATATGTCAAAAGACTGGTCCCAGTGTTGTTTTTTCATAGGTAGATGAAAGTACAAACATTTCTGAGGGATATTTGGATGAAAAAAATCCCCCAAAAAACTGCCGGAGATTCTTTGGAAAACTGGTCTCAGTTCAGCCCAAACGATTTCGGCATTGCGCCCAGTTGTTGTGGACTTTAGAGGAAGCCAAAGTGGGAACAGGTGCATGGCACTCTATATTTTGGGTGCCTGCTAGACTGTGTGCAGTTGAGAGAAAGCTGTAAGCAAAATGCTGCAACGATACGTAAGACTAATATCAAGGAGCTGTGAGACGATGCCCAAGATAAACACTTAGTCTGCATGTGTTCAACTCATCAATCATCCCAATACGTTTGGGATTTGAGCAAAAAGAGGGAATCAGCTGCTAGCTTAAGTGTTGATCTTCAAATTCCAATAGCAGGTGTTGCTGAATGACCCAGTTCACTTGATTGTATCAAGGGTTTTGTGGGTCTTCACCAAGAGACTTACATGCATGTGTCCCCAAGCGGAAATGAGAACGTTGTATACATGAACACCTGTTGCAAATGGGGATTGCTACAAAAATACCAACGCTCAACTTAGGGTACCAATGCAGACATTCTGCACAACAGGTTTTGTCATTGATGTCACCCATTATCACCAATATTCCCTGCTGGTATCATTTCCAGGGGAAGGATTTGCACAAAGTCTGCCTCTGGGGATCATGAACCCTACTGTCTTTCCGGTTCCCCTGGTGCTAGTAACAAGAACCTGATTAGTACATTCCAGCGTTACAATCGTGTTCTCAGTGCTAAGCTAGACACGATCAGTAAGCCCATTTACATGTTCTGAAAACTCTAGTGTTACACTTTCCTGCTTCAGATACAAAAAGCAGCTGCTCAGTGCAAAATTTACCATGGGCCATATAGAAGGGGAGCTGAAGTGTCCGGGGTTTGAGTGTGTGGGTTCGACAAACAAAAGAAGTATTGATTACACCATGCTGGATTGTTTCTCCCTGAAGGTTGCTAATAGTTCCCACATTGTAAACATTTCATCGCAAGCCTTCATTCAAGGAAATGTTTCCCAGAAGAAGGGGCAACCATTGGCACCCGTCAATCCCATGGTACAAGAGTGTGCTTTGGCCTGACAGTGCTTGTAACTCAAGAGTGAGAGAACAAGGATTGAGGGGGAACTGCTTCACTGTTGAGGAGGAAGAGAATCCAGGTTCCTGCAGCTACAAGGCACAGCACAAGAACTGGTTCCACAAGATTTACAAAATGTGTTTGTAGGGCCAAGGTTTGTACCACATACATAAAAGAAAATATGCTCAAAGACGGCAAACGTTCTATTTTGGTTTTGGACAAAAAACTAAATAACATCTTCTTTATAACCATTGACACTTATGTCTCTTGGCGTTTCTTGATGGAGACAAAAAAGCTGGCATCTCGAACTTGTTTGCTTATTTAAGGCCACTTGGAGAAGCCGTATATTGTGGGCACCAGCCCCAACAATTCAAAATGAACATGGATGGAGTCAATGCAGTCGTAAAGGTACAAATTTGACATTGGTGTTTATTGAAATGACCTGGTGTGCTGAGCTGACCCGGGTTCTTTTTAGAGATTTAAAGCCAGCTGGAGACTAATGTCCTACCTCATTTTGCCACCTCACCAACTCTCCAAGAACTGCAAAGGTTGGATTGTTGGGATTGGTCCCATTCCCAAAACCTTTTGGGAGCAGTAAGTAGGTTATAGCGTGTGTGTTCCTTCCAATAACTTTGGGCCAGTCATGTTACCAAGAATGAAGACAAATTACAATGAAGATGA
Organism: Semicossyphus pulcher; assembly: GCF_022749685.1. Classification (NCBI taxonomy): domain Eukaryota; kingdom Metazoa; phylum Chordata; class Actinopteri; order Labriformes; family Labridae; genus Semicossyphus; species Semicossyphus pulcher. Next base: position 8,453,950 of record NW_027211695.1, read on the forward strand.
CTTCTTTACAGCACAAAACTATCAAGATACCGAAAATACTAGTGTTTACACTTGAAATAGTATTCTTAAGATTTCTTTCACCACCATCTCTCAGGGACTTAAGCATCGCAACAGATGGGCTGAATTCTCATGTTTCCACCCCCCCCGGTACTATTTTTGTCTCAAGTGTTGTTCTGCTGCCTGCATCACAGTTCTGACGAGAGCTCTCTAAGGTCAAAGGCCTTGTCCACTCTGAGGGCACCAGACCATAAACAAGTGAGTTGCCATTTCCCAACTTCCTCTCCTGTTCGAAGAGCTGACGTCAGAGCGTGGTATCTGTGGCATCTCCAAACAGCCTTGAGGATTTGGAAAGGTGGCGATTGATAGATGAGCTTAGGGAGCCATCAAACATGGCTCAGCCGTCTGTCTCTGAGCCTCGCTTGTGCCAGACGGCAGAGTCTGCCTGTCTGCCGGCCCACCCGCCCACCAGCATGTCAAGGCTTTGGCAAATCTAGTCAATGCTGAGTGGTTGATTTGATGGCATCGTTCTGCATACAAGTGTGTGGTGACCTGAGGTCATTGCAACCTGGAGCTCATCCACCTGCGTAAGACTTACATTTTAAACAGCAACCAAAACACTGATAAAAATACACAAAATATATATTTAAAGCACATTCCTTGAATGGAAAAAACATTTATAAATGCAAATTTGATGCAACAAATTTCAGGGTTAAGGCATTTAGGGGTAACTCCGCTCTCACTTTATGACTGATCCAAGGAAACTGTGTTTGAGGGTGGGCTGGTCTATAGGTCGTTGTCCAACCTTTTGGATGAACATACAGGGCATCCAAAAAAGTTAATTGCTCCATGCTATTCTAGGATGATGTAATAGGCCCCAGACAGCGTCCTGTGGCCAGTGGAGTCAAACATCCAAGGATATGGAGGGTAGGGTCTTCGCTTTAGTGTGGCAAAATAAATTCGAATAAAATCAAAAGTCCTTTAAGAAAACATAACATGACCCCTCTAGATCATGTGTAGGGACCAGTTTAGCCAGTGCAGGAGTTTAGGTTGCATCCTAATTGAGACTGTCAGGCTTTGCCAAAGCCACTTTGATATGGATCACTGCACAGCTGCAGGGCAAGCGGACTGTCAAGAGTTCCTGTCTGAGCACAGGCATGACTGTTAAGATGGACTAGAATATCTACAGTGGATAGACAGAGGGTTCAATTTTCCAGTTCAATATGTAGTTCCACAGGGCACAAGTTAGTGTCTCATGGCTTTTTGGGTTTAAATGAATCAGGTCAGAAAGGTGCAAAGAAAAGGTGTTGAGTCATGATCATATCTTATAGGCTGTGTTGGGTTTGACTGATGATACAATAACTAGTAAAGCAGGACAAATGGAGACGCCACACCATGCTGCAGCATGGGTAATATCATGCACAATATGGTAGCCATGTCCTATCGACACCTCTCCAGGGTAAACACAGACACAGAACAGAAGGAACACACAAGCCAGCCTTTCAACTCCCCCCCCCTTCTCTGTGTCATCTGTTTTCTGTTTGGCTGGCGCTGTCTTGGCTAAACAGCAGCAGCCGGGTTTAGGCCCTGCGGCGGAGCTCCAACACTCTCACCTTCCCTAATCCTCTCTGCACAGCCACCCTGGAGGTGCTGCAGACATGCACCTGTCTGTGGGGCTTCGTCCAGTCTGGTCGTCATACTAGACCCCTTCACCATGATTCAGTCTGTTCACAAAGCACGTGGGGCAAGTGCTGTCCTGTTCAGACTGAATAATAACTCCTCATTAGGCACAGACACAATCAATTTGTACATGATTTAAATGGTGGCTAATTTCTTTAATAGGTCAATAATGAGTATTGCGATTGCTTGTGTTGGCTAATTTAGTCTTTATAATTACGGTTCTGAATCCTGAATGAGAGAATATTTGTCAATGTTAACATGAGTGGGTCCCCATATTGTTTGTTCCCGTCACTGATTTCACTGGGTTATTCCACCCACTGACAGTTGGTGGCTCTAGCGCGTGAAGAAGCCTCGCAATGTGCCGACAAACGCAGCGCTAGCTCGTTAGCATGGATGTAAACAATGTTGGCTTTTACAGGGGGGGCCTTTATACAATTAAGATGTGATCAAACGTGTGTTATCGAGCTCTAACATTTATAGTCTCCAATATACGCCTGGAGATTTAAAGATGGCTTTTTACAGCTGGACTGCATTCCAAGTGTAAGACACGGGCTTGTGTCAGCTTAGTGGACATCTATCTCTACCATCGCCTAGTTTTAAGGAAAAGGTGTTAATCCTCCATCTTGGCAGCCACGTATATACATTGGACATGTGCCATGATAATCCACTATTTAATTATTGCTAAAGTTAATCCTGTACTTGAGGGGGATCTAGTATTCTTGTTCAAATATTTGTGGATATGTGACCCGACCGGCCAAAATTCAAATGGGATAATTAAATTAACACCCTTCCTATAAATACTTGCTTAATAAATTGAGTCTGTGACAACACGTATCTCTTCTACATCAGGATATTACATAATGGATATTAATAGATTAAAGGGCTTAAGTGTTCAGATTGATGGCAGATTAAACAAGGACTATATAAAGTTCACTTCATTACAACTGTGTGGAAATTCAATGCCTTTCTGTTGAAGATGGTGAAGGCTCCTTTTAACACTTCCAGCTCAGCTTATATAAAATAAAAATCTGTGAACCACAGCTGGAGGCCATGTAACCATCAGCGTCTGGCTCACTATTATTACCAAGTGTCATTCTGTTCCTGAACAGAGCCTCTGTTGTTTTCGGTGACATGAGTGGTGCGCCGCATTCACTTAATGAAGCATGCTGACTTCCTTGCTCCCCAGTGTGCCGGCACGGCTTCTCTGAAGACTGTGGAGTGTGAGGAGGAAGGAAGGAGGCTATAAAAGGACACTAAAAAAGACTGCAGCACAGGAGAGTCGTGCGAGCGAGGCCCTGCTCGGCTTGTTTACCATGAGCTCCCGCTAATGTGGAACCTTAAAGCTTAAAGTGTGGCTGATTTGCTTCGCATGCATAAAAAGGTGTGTGAAAACCCATGTGGTACACAGTCCAAATTTTAAACTGGACCTCATGGTGTCTCCCCAAGTGTTAACCAAAGCCTGTCTGCCTGTGACTCATGTGGTTCGTTCACAATTGTATAATTAGGTAATAGCTATCGAGAGACTGTTTACTTTAGGAACCGAGTGCTGCTACATTTTCCAACAAACTGAAACTTTTTTATCCCTGATGTGTAATCCTTTCACACTGGTGTCTCCTTGCCGTCCTCGAGGCATATTTCCAACAGATCTGTGCCTCCTCAAGTAAATTTATGAAAACTCCTTCATCGCACATGAGGTTGTGTAAACCTATAAAAAAAAGAAAAATCCACTGCGATGGTCTGTGATAGAGTCAAGACCCCGTCTTGTCTTGGAGCCCTGTGGGGGACGGTTTCAATGAGCAGACAGGAGCGCAGGCAGCAGACCACATGAGAGAAGCTGTGATGGAAACCCCTCGGTACACACTGCAAATCAAAGCAAAGCTATGTAAGTGTTTTTCCACCTACTTTTGAGAGACAGGGAGGGGGGGGTGGATGCAGACACCAGCGTAGTCTGCTCTCCTGTGAATGTGTTAAAATTAAAGTCTGCTCTGAGTCCAAATTTAAGATGGATTAAAGAAGAGGTTGGCAAAGGTTTCATCAAAATACTGGTATCAAAAAGGTGTAACGTAGACATGTAAAACAGCTTCATGGATAATTCTTTTTAAGTTTAAGCCATCATTGCTATCATTTGTGGTAAAATTACTTTGTAACTGCTTGGATCCGAGAACACAAGCCACCCCTCTGATGTCAGAGAGGTTGGGAATAATCCAACAATTCAGCCAGATTCACTAATCTGTTTCTGTGTACACACAGGTTGCTAAGTTGAACCAACTGTTGGCCTAGCCCTACAAGCCTATTTAAAGTACAAATACAGCAGCCACTGAGCACCATTGGCATTAATGTAGAGTTACTTGGCCAACAAATGAGTTTAAGTCTATATTCAATGTCTTTATAGTTCTGTTTAGGTCTCCACCGTCTAGTTGCTAACTTTACCTGTCTCCCAATTCAGGGACTGCATCCTACAAGGACATATTTAAAGGCCAATTACAGCGGCGCGTCGAAGGTGGGCCCAATTTGAAGGCTCCTTCAGATGTGGCCCCAAAAATGCGTCCTTCTTTTCCTGGGACACAAAGGATCCATCGGGTGCCCAACGTATCCCAAGATTCATTGCGTGTCAATTCAAACGAGATGGCAGCCAAGGAATACACTTTTTTCAACTCAATCAAGTTGCTAGCAATACAAATGTAAAAACCTTAAACTTCAAATTATCTTTAAAACAACAGTTACATGAAATTATTTATGTTAGCAAGTTAGCCAGCCAGCTACCTGTTGCTAGAATCCTCCCGAGACCAGCGGTCTAAGCAGGCTAGGAATGACTCATCCTTCGTAGCCTGCATCCTTTAAAGGATGAATTGAGACACAGCTTTTGTCTCTTTACCAGTGCTGGGCAGATAACATTCAATGGCTTAACTTTTATGTGATTATAGTTATGACAAGACACTGATGAAAGCTGTGAGAGAGAATCAAAACAATGAATCTGCTGTCCAATAAAATCTAAACAAAGAGCCAGTGGAGGCTAAAAAGCTTTGTGACGCAGAGGTGAACTGCAGCCAGGTGATAAGTATCTGAGGGTTATGAAGGGGTTAATTTTCACATTACATTATGTAGGTTGACCCATGTATTTGATAGAAACTAGTCATGAGACAAGAAGGTGACAATAGTGTTTAAATCACACTGTCCACTATTCTAACTATGGGGCAACATGAAGTTCTTCTAAACACCAATCAGTTTATGCTAATTCCACTTAATATGACAAGTGTGCAACACCAGTGTAACTGTTGCATACGGCATCCCCAACATATCCTCCATTCATACACAAGCTAGCTCCTGTACAGCTTGGTTTTTGATACAAAAACAGGGCTGGCTTTGATACCGAGCGCAAATATTGACTTCTCCAGGACGGTTTGACTGCAGCCTGGGGTTGAAGGGACGCAGACCTCCCCTGCTTCACGGTCTGCTCCCCACACCTGCTGTGGTCGGCGGCCTTATTTACACCAGCTACCAGTTGGAAACGTCAGTATGAGACACAGGCAAACCAGAGATGCATAGGGCTCACACATACACCGTACATACATACACACACACACTCTTCTCTGTTTCATCTCCAGCCCAGGGTCTTTGGGAGTCTGACAGGGGCTGCTTTCTTGGTTCAAACTCGGAGTCATGCCAACGGTCTGTCTAACCTGAGCTTGGATTCCTGTGCGCGCACACACCTACACACAACAACCAAACAAGCTACAAGCCCCAGCTGACATATTTGATATTTTAAGACATCAATATTGGGCAGAACCTGACCCTGCTTCATCTCTGCAGCAGTGTAGAGTTTCAGAGGTTTCTAATGGATGTAGCGAGCGCAGCTAGCTTGACAATACCGTGTCAACACCAATCATGAAAAGTCACACTGGTGCATTGCTTTGCTCACTGGAGAAAATGTACTAACACAGGAAAAATGAGTCAGGATAAAACCTTATGGCATTTGGTGAAAGCAGATTGAACAGTGTACCATTTAGCATCATCAAAGCACGCTGTACAAAGAAGGCACAGTGAACTCTCAGAGGGCCTGCTATTTTCATGAACCATTTAATGTGGCCTCCAAAGACATTTATATAATTTATCACTCTGAAGCGTCCCTTTTGCAGAGAGCAGGCTGAAAAACCCTGAGTGTGTTTCCTGTTTTTTCCCCCTTCAACTTTGAAGCGGGAAAAATCCAAATAAATCTTTTTTTTTTTTTTTCAGAGGCCTGTTTGAGGAGGGATTCGGTGACCTGAACCGTCTCATGGGGGATCCGTATCAGCGGCGCACACACAGGCTGCTCCGCTTACAACAAAAAGCGGAATTTCTTTTTTGTTTTTTTGCCCACCAGTCCGTTTCTGTGTTGCTCTTTGCTGCTTATTTTGGCCACTTTTAGTCGATAAATCCAGTCAATAGCTACACACCAAAAACAGCTTGCTTCCCGTGCTCGTCTCATTGAAAGTGGGGAGAGCTTTTGAACAAGCTTAAGAGGTGATTGGACGGAACGAAGGAGGTTGTGTTGGTAGAGGAAAGGATAAATGTCCCTGTGAGTCACAGATTGCAAACAGCTAGACATGTCTTTTATGCAGAGTTGCAGAGGGTAGCGAAAAGGTTTTTGAGCAGATAACCCCTGTCAATTAGAGAGTTCTTTGCAATCGCTTGTCCTGAGTTCATCGTTGCAAGCGTGGTGGGGAGATCTCATTTGAAGAGTGCAGAAAGGGGGGAAAAAAGAATCCTGGCAGCCTGAGTGCAGACAGCAGCACAAAGAGGCGATTTGAGTGAACAATTATTAGGCCGCACCAGACTTGACTGGTTTGTGTGCACATGGGAAATTCTTTAGCACATGGCAATTAAACACGGGTGGCTTGGGAAGGGCCTTGAACATGACCCAATTTTGACATCAGAGGTGGCAAAGCAGTGCCTTGATGATGTTTTGTTGACTTTTGGATACCCTGTTTTACAAGCTATTTGCCTCATTTTCAAACTTGTTACCCTTCCGTTCTGGCCTCTTTTATGTGGGTGTAGAACTCTGAATGCTAAATAACATGGGTTGCATAATGATTGAACAAGAACAGGATGTTTATTGATTAGATAACATCGTATAAGCATGCATCTTATTTTAAATTGGCACCTGTTAGTGGTAGGGATAGGTTAGGCAGCAAGTGAACATTTCGTACTACAAGTTGATGTGTTGGAAGCAGGAAAAACAGGCAAGCATAAGGATGTGAGTGACATTGACAAGGGCCGAATTGTGATGGCGAGACGACGACTGACATGACATCTTCAAAACTGCAGCTCTTGTGGGGTGTTCCCGCTCTGCAGTGGTCAGTACCTACCAAAAGTGGTCAAAGGTAGGTGAACCAGCGACAGGTTCATGGGTGGCCAAGGCTCATTGGTTGTCGGTGGGCGAAGGCTGGCCCTTGTGGTCCGATCCAACAGAAGAGCTAATGTAGCTCAAATTGCTGAAAAAGTTAATGGTTCTGATTGAAAGGTGTCAGAACACACAGTGCAGCGTAGCCGCAGACCGGTCAGGGTGCCCATGCTGACCCCTGTCCACTGGCAAAAGCGCCTACAATGGGCATGTGCGCATCAGAACTGGACCACGGAGCAATGGAAGAAGGCCTTGGTCTGATGGCCGCGTGCATGTGGAGAAGACATGGCACCAAGATGCACTATGGGAAGAAGGCAAGCCGACGGAGGCAGTGTGATGCTTTGGGCAATGTTCTGCTGGGAAACCTTGGGTCCTTCCATTCATGTGGATGTTACTTTGACACCTACCTAAACATTGTAGCAGACCAAGTACACTCCTTCATGGAAACAGTACTCCCTAATGGCAGTGGCCTCTTTCAGAATGATAATGCGCCCTGCCACACTGCAAACATGGTTCAGGAATGGTTTGAGGAACACGAGGTCAAGGTGTTGACTTGGCCTCCAAATTCCCCAGATCTCAATCCAATCGAGCGTCAGTGGAATGTGCTGGACAAACAAGTCCGATCCATGGATGCCCCACCTCGCAACTTACAGGACTTGCTGCTAACTTCTAGGTGCCAGATACCTCAGCACACCTTCAGAGGTCTTGTGGAGTCCATGCCTCGACTGGTCAGGGCTGTTTTGGCGGCAAAATGGGGTCCTATACAATATTAGGCAGGCACAATGTGGGATGGTTCAGTATATGGCTATTCAATTTATTGTTGAGAGTAAGACAAGAATAGCACTATAATATTGTTTAATATGACACTTCTGCCAGCTAGCTAATTTAGCTTAGCACAATGACTGAAAATAGGAAAAACAGCTTGCTTAGCTCTGTCTAAAGGTAACAAAATCTGCCAATCAGAACGTCTAAAACTCACTAATGGCACTTTGATGTACAAAAAACAACAAATAGCTATTTATGAGGAGTTTTGTGCCAATTCCCAAAAATGCTTTTCCTTTAAGATAAAAGTCAGATAGATACAATTTATTAAATGGACGGCTGCAGTCCAGTTGTCCTTGGCTGGAAGTTGTTTTGCAGCCCTTCTGTGTGATGGCTTTCCTGTTGGCAGCCAAAACTCTCTTAAAATATTCATCATGTGCCATAAATGTGTCTTGCATTAAGCCTTGGATTTCTATACACAACTTCTATTCCAAATATTCACAATATCTCTTTTGCAATCCTTCACCAGTACACTAAGATTTTAAACCCAGAAAAAATCCAAGTGATCAGCCAAGTTTTATGTAGAACACAAATTCTGCATCTCTAATTGACTGGCCTGACATCAGATCTGGGGAGGCATTAGCAGTCCTGGTGTGAACGAGGGAAGTCGTTTCTCCACTTCCTCTCATGTTGACTTTGGCTAGCAGACGCTAATCTGAGAACAGGCCGGAGGGGAGCAGTCTACCTGGAGAGGAGTGTCTGCGAACTGTAAAGAGAGTAGGAACACATTTCTCCCTGCAAACCCCTTTTGCACTCATAACACATCTTTGCCCCTAATCCAATGCCTGTATGCTTTTCATACAAGCTAGCAAGTTAAAAAAAAGTAAAATATTGGATCATCTACATCAGTGTATATAATGACTAAATGCACAAAAAGCTATGTAGGCTTTTTTGAGACTAATGTCGTCTGCAAATCATGCTAGCATAAATATTATGCCCAATGCAGCAGGGCAGGTCTGCAACCTAAAACTGTGCAGCTCTGACCTCTGTCAGCACTTCGCCCTGCCTCAGGCGGCACCTCTCAGAGGTGGCTTCATATCCGGCCCACTGATTTTGTCTTGCCTCGCCACCACCAGTACAAACACAACCAAATACGTCAGTGAAACCAACACTTCATGGTCATATCAAAAGCTTTTAAAGAGCGGTGACGAAGGCACGAAGAGAAGCTAATTGATTTTACAGAATAAACACTTTGCTGTTCTCTATTTTCCCTTAATATGCACTTCAGCAGGAATTAGCTTTAACTATATAATTTAATTTAACTCGGGAGCATTGTCCTAATCTGCAACTGGATCTAGGGCTGGCAAAATGTAGATTTATAGGTATGACATTTACAAGCAGCGCCTTAACTCCTCTGGGAGTCAAGATTTAAACCAAAGAAACATTGACTTATGTCGTGTTATTCCCTGTTCTCGCTCAGACGAAACCTACACCCTCATATTATTGGGCCCTGACATTTGCAGTAACGCAGACGCTCTTGCCAGCGCCTGCCAGCTGACCTCCACCTCAAAAAAAGTGACTCCAAGTTCGGAAGCGGGATAGCCAATCGTGCATGAATAACTGCTTTGAGAATAAGCGCACAATCAAGCCTGCATTACATAACTGCAGAGCCACAAGTGTGCAAGACTTTCCCTCTCATTTATTACATGAATGCTGAAGCCGTTTGCGAAGGCATGCTGGAGCTAAATCCTATAGCCAATTCGGGCGTCAGTATGTTAATGAATACACTTTAAGAAGCCACTATGGTTACCCTGGGTACCTAAAAAGACTGTGGCAAGTTCAAACTCCTGTCACGTCATATTTAATCAGCTGAAATGCGTGTCACACAAAGTCATGTCTCCTCTCCATAATTTTTCCACTGGCTATTAAAAACGCCTCTAATGTCTAACAGTGGCAGGCGAGGCAGAGAGAATGCTGGGAAGGTAATTTGTTTTGAATGTCAAGGTCACGGAGGATGGATCCCTGCTCATCTCTTACTGTTTAGCACTGAGACAGAGATAATCCCAACCTGAAGCACTTCAAATCAGTCATGCTGACACCCAAAGGGAAAGATCACCTCATTACATTTTATTTCAGACACTGACAACAGCGATAACCTTGACTACACACATCAGTAGATTAAGTCATAATCGCCGAGCAGCATGAGGTCTGTGCAAAAAAGAGCAGTGGGTCAATTTTCCCACCAGCTCTCACAATGGTTTGCAGGGTTTCGGTGGGTTTGACTGTTTTAATCTGCCGCAGCTTCGAACCATGAACATAAATACTGCCATTCATTTTCACTGTACGCAGACCCTGGGAAAGCAGTGAACACACTCGGGGGCATACTTATAAGACAATAAACATTAACAGTGCGCTGAAAATGTAAGGAGAAGGATGGCTCCAATTAAGCAACTGATTTATTTACACTTTGCTTTATGCGCAATTTGTCTTCGTACATTGCCACAGAGGGCAATACAATCAATCTAAACTGACATAAAATCTAATTATATGTATTAAAGCTGCAGTAGATAACACCATAAAAACTAACTTTTTATCATATTTTCTCCAACTGTCACTTTAAACATGCAGTAGTAAATGAGAGAGATAATCTGTAAATCTGGCTCCTCCTACTGCTCCTAATGGCATTTGTAAGAATCCAACGCTCCTGAAACACACAACCAATCAGAGCCGAGCAGTCTCTCGGGCTGCTGTCAATCACACGCTGCGCAGTGCCACTTCTCCGCGCATGCTCACACGGTCAAGCTCAATTTCTTCAGTGTGCGCAGCGTCAGCCGGTTTGTGTCCACAAAGGCTTAAAAACAACCACCAGGAATGAAAAAACGGCCCATCCCGCTATTGCCAACTACGGCTTACACTACAGGACTGTTAAACCGATGAGGAGAAATGAGGAAAAGCAAGATAAAAAGAAAGAGTTGGAGCGAGACAGAAATGAAACGAGAGTAAACATTGGAGCGGCATTTCCGAGGTGGAGAGAGCTATGAGACATAAACATTGGGATAAACATTTAATAAACATTATTTGTCAATGAGGAGTATCCGTTTGTTGATGATATGTCTGCCTCCAGTAGATTAGTGTCCGTTTACATGGACAAACTCACGATTACGGTTTCTAATAGGGATGCACCGATACCGATACTTTTTTTCAGACCGAGTACAAGCACTTACATTTGGGTACTTGCCAATACCCAGTACCGATATGATTACTTAATTATATCATTACAGTTCTAATAAAAACTTTAAAAGCATGTTTCATTTTCATCAGATGCTCCTTACTTTCTGACTGTAACAAAGTAAATCGACAGAATGATGCAACTGTTGCTGACATTTTAACACTCAACTTTGTTTTACTTAACTAAGGACTAAGCCTTTATCTGAAAAGTGCTCCTTCTCTGCCTACCAGCTTAACTAACGGGAGGCTAACATCAAGCCGTAAAGTGGTATTCGGCTGCGGTACTCGTCGTAGTTTTATGAGTACTGAGTACGAGTACTTGAGGTCCGATACCGCTCGATACCCGATACTGGTATCGGTGCATCCCTGGTTTCTAACGGTCATTTAAAAACAGACAGACTGAAACTCCGTCTATTTTCTCTCCTCTCCGTTTTGTAATGGGCCCATAGCCGGGCAGCTGATAGAGGAGTGGAGGACAGTAGACCTAAAGCTAGGTACTAAAGCTGTTGATAAGCTATTGCCACTGGTAAAGCTAATTTAATTCTTGATAAAGCTAATGCCCGACTTCATTAAACTATCATGAAATGGAGAGAAAACTTATTTCTGTCCATCAAGTTGTGTTTAAATTAACTTGTAATCGTGTGTTTGTCCGTCAGAAGTTAGTTACATTTCCCATTAAGTTCATGGCTGCATCCCCAATGTCCTTTTTTATTGTAGTGGCCTGTCTGTACTTTCCGCTCTCTTCTCCATCTTACCTACTGCAGCTTTAACAAAAGCTTTAAATGTATTGCATACTACCAACAATACAAAATCCAAATATTCCCGGATGCTCTGATGTATTTCAACCCTTTCAGTCGAGCATATGCATGGAATTTCTAGCATGTGTTGAATTTATCCAGTGCATGCATACACCTGAAGCACCCTGCAGCTGACACAGCAGGTGGTGAGTGCAACACTCTGTTTGAAATGAATGGCACTTCCAGCTCAAGCCAACACACTGACGCCATCAGTCTTGTGCAATAGAAGAAGTAGAAAAAGAACTTTGTATTTCGGAAAAAAGTGTACTATGAGAGATGTGAAACTGCTGGAGACAGTGGAGTGGCTCCTGGGAGACGGCTCATTAACCTGAATCGAGACGAAGCATCGCAGAACGTCATGTTGATTTGTAGAAAGTCAAGATGGATATAAGATGTAGGGCAACTGATTGCAACGTATGTGTTTCAAAGCTATACATAGGCAAACATTGGACGGAAATTGGTGCACAACAACCTGAAGTACAGGTGCCCCTACAGCCACAGCTACTGTCAGCAACTATGTGCTATAAACTAAATTAGAGGTTGAGGCTACGATAGCTTAACTTTTTACATTGTGCTCTAACTTTTACAAATTAGGTACCAGAACTCTTGAGCAGACCTAGTATTATGAAGTCCATAAAAAACATAGAAAATGAAGTATTTTGCATCTTCACACAGTTGGGAATTTGGGTCATATCCCCAATAAATACATTAATATCAATGAATGCATTTATTTTACCACTAGAATGTAGAACACTTTAAGTAACCTCTCTGTCTGTGCATCATTTGAGCGTTATATTCCGCATAAATGATCATTATACTTTTATATTTGAAAGGAAAATCTATAAAATATGTATGAGGTGTTCTGATTTACATTCTCTTAACATTTCCACTCAGTGTGCCTGAATCATTGAAACCTAACAGACACCAGTGCATGGATGCACACAAACAACTCATCAAGCTCACAGTGAACAGCATGAATCCAGATGAATGGCATTATCAACAGAGATAATCTTCCTTCAGCTCTGTGCGCTGAAACAGGGACAAATAAATCCACCCTCACCTTTAAATGTGTGAATGCATTTCAAATCTTGGGAACACTGAATAAATTTAGCATTATGTCCTGCTTAGCTAATGCTGCTATGCCTTTGCTTAACTTTCTAGCTCTTTTTTTCTAGCTTAGCTTTTTTAGTTTTAGGACTCATTCAGAGTATGGGTTTTCATTCATCTCACAAAGAAGAAGGCCTACATAAAGGCAGACTCATCTTTTGCTAGCTAAAGTTGCTACTGTTGCTAGCAGGTTTTGTCAGCCGCTGCTAGCTAGCTAATTATGGTAACTTTTATGAGTTAGTGGAAAACCCCATCTGCAGCTGACATTGTACTGTTTCCATCTAACTCAAGGTGCTTAAATACAACTTTCATTTCAGTACACAAATTGATTATAGCATCACAAAAGTTGAATTTATGATGTAAGTATTTTCAAACCTGTTGTTCAGCTTATTAATTGATTTCACAAAGAAGTACGCAAAAGCCGGCTTATCTTTTTAAATAGCGACTGCTAGCAACAGGTTTCATCAGCCACTGCTAGCTAGCTAATTATGGTAACCTTTTTGAGTTAGTGGAAAAACTTCATCTGCAGCTGACATTTTACTATTTCCAACTGACTCAAGGGTCTAAAATATGCTATCGATCGCAACATACCAATTGACGAGCAACAATTTATGATTTTATTGATAGTATTTTCAAACCACTTAGCCCTTACAGGAGTAAAGGCTTTTAGAATTTGGACTTACTGTTATATAGGAAATTTCTAGACGTAACCTTTGAAACAATGTAGCCTGGTTAGCTAAAAACCTGTTAAACTTTGCTTTGGATGTAGACTAACACTAAGTTAGTACTGAACTGTAGTCAGGTAGCTAATAAGGGTGTGTACCCACTGAACGCAGACTCTTGTGGCAGAAAATTCGCCACAATTAATTGTGTATTACAAGCAGCTGATGCGCTACTCAAAGGATGCTTAGTGACGCGCAGCAGGCAAGCAGCACTCCTTTATTTTTTTTACGATGATTTTTTTGGCTTTTGCCTCTATCCATAGGACAGCTGAAGAGAGACAGAAAATGTGGGGAGTAGAGAGCGGGGGAAGGACATGCACCAAATGATCGGCAGATTGAGAGTCAAGCCTGCGATCAGTGCGTCAAGGACTGTGGCCTCTGTACACGCTAAACCAGCGCCCCGTGGCACTACTTTTTAACATCTTTTCTCTCTCATAATGTCTTAAACATGCATTCAATGAAACACCGATATACTGTTTAGTAAATAAACCTCATCGGGTGTTGGTTTGACTGAAAAGACTCCTCAACTCATCCCAGTAAGTGACCAGCGAGGCCGGGCGGACGTGAGTGTATGCGAATTGGTCGTGTTCAGTGGATCCGGGCCTTTAGATGGGTGTGCTACATTTGCAGCTTAAAGAAAAGAGCTGAAAAAACCCCCACATGGTTAAATGTATTCCTTAGAATTGTATTCTTGTTTTCACAAAAACAAGACAACATGGTTTAATGATCAGTCAATCTGCTACTTCCACTTTACTTCATGCTCAATCTAATTGTTAATATCAGACTAAGGCCAAAATATCTAAAGTTACATAAAAGTTCCTACAATTCAAAACTGGGCCACAAAAAAAGTGCAATGAAATATGAAGACAAGCAGAGTTCACATCATTAAGCCACAGTGTCCCAAACTAGTCCATCCATCTACGGCTAGAAATCAGACAAACCTATTTTCAGGCAGCCATACAGAGCATCAGCGCCGTATATCAAGCTGTCGAAAATTACAATTTAACCAGCCGTCTAGCCTGCGTGGCCCATATCAAATGACCGCTCAATTAAATTAAAGTGCAGAGGGTTGTCTGTCTCACCGCTGGGTTTTCCAGGCCTTAACTGTGGCTTACACAGCTGTTTCTACCCTCCTCTTCATCAGATACAAAGGGAGGGGCCCCTGAGAGCAAGACTGTCTGTGCTACGACCAGACCATGAGGCAACTCTCTGCAAATCAATCCATCTTAACTGACACAGACGCAGTAGGTGCATGTAGGCTACATTCCCAGGTATATTCAGTTGGCAAGTTGCCACTTCCTCGGGCACTGTATTGTTTGTTCGAGCCAAATTATTTGATTGCATGTTTTTAGATTAATTGCACGCTAAGGGGGAAAGAAAAAAACATATTCATAAATACTTGGGGAAAATGCATAAGCCTTAATTAAATAACCACATTCTACACCATTTTTAACATCACAGCCTGTTGAGAAAATTGAGATTGAATGGCTGCAATCCATTTCTTTCAAGCGTTCTCCCTCTTATAATTGTGAAATTAAATTAACCAAACCACAATATCATCAAAAACCTTTTGCCACTAGCACAGATCAAGTTGCAAATTCTTCAGTGGGGGACTGCAGGCTGTCACGCATGGCTTCATGTCGCTGTGGTACGGGTGTCACTACATATGAGCGGTATCATTCGTGTGCATATTTTGCGACAGCGTGTTTGTGAGTGCACATGGGGCTCAAGTGTTTGCTCGGTGTGTTTATGGCCCTCTCAGATCCACAGCAGGACTTATGTTTCATGTCACATTTAGCACAGCTTTACGAAGGAAGAGCGGGTTGGCAAAGCGTGAATCCCCCGGTGAGCGGTGGCGAGACAGGGGGGGCATCCAACAAGCCGACAAGATCTCAAGCAAGACATTCTTGTATCTTGAACTGAACATGGAATTGGGGAAGCAAAACTTGATGAACCAACTGGGCGTCTAGTGGTGGTTTGCCCTGTGGACAAGACACACCAGCAGTGTGATCTAAGCATTTGGACTCCAACCTCTTGGTGCATTCCGGAGGAGTGTGGGATCATACGACATCTGGCCAGCCGCTGGGCAAACCCTGCTTACCTCCATCACTTTTTCCACTCGGAGAAGTCGCCTGAATCCCTGCTGCCTTTGAATAGCTTGAGGGATTTCTTGCTTGTTTTTGCTGGGACTTTAGGGTTTGAAAATTGTTAAGAGGGCACTCCCAAATGTTAGCCCTGATAAACATTTTGCAACCACCGTGAATAAATACTCTGAAGGGATTGCTGCAAATGATGAGCTAGGTTTAGATACGTTTCGCTCTGAAGCTTGGAAATTAAATGTCAATCAGGAGACCTAATCAGGAAGACGGATGAGGGATGTCTAAAAAATATTTTGGGTGTCGGAAAAGAGGGAGGGTATGATCTGAAGGGAGGGTATTCCGTCTTTTTCAGAGGCCAAACATTTTGTATTTCAATCATTTCTTGTAAGTTTCTTGTAAGAGACAAATTGAAGTGGCAGTTCATCAAGTAACCACTAGAGGCTTGCTGCAAAAGTGAGTCAATCCCGATTATTCCACTGATAAAGGGCCCGATCAGACAGGGCGCGTTTTAGCAGCTCGGGGCGGCTTTTTTGTCATTGTTTTCAACGAGAGGGACGCTATTTGCGCACTGCTTTTGCTTTGCAGAGCGCCTCGCTTTTTTCCGCTCTGTGCGCCTTGTGTTTTTGGGGAAATGCTCCGAGAGCCTCGAGTTGAAAAAACTTCAACTCAAAGCAGAAAAGCGCCCGACGTCATGGGCGTTTTTTCTCATTGTCCAATCCCCCCCCCAGCTGCTAAAACGCGCTCTGTCTGATCGGGTGTTTCCTTTCACAAAAAGGCAGTGCGGTGCGCCTTGCGTTTTACGCCTACAAAACGCGTTCTGTCTGATCGGGCCCTTAAACTGCAAAAACGTACAGCAAAAATAAACTAGCACAAAAACAGTCTAGTCTATGGTCCTAGCAGACAATGGTCCGGTCTCAAAGCCCTGATAAGGATATGCCTAGGTTAAAAAACAAAAACAAGTGGACATTATTAGTGATGTGATTGTGATGTTTTATTAGTGTGGGCAGTCAACACAAGCTTGAGCTGGTGCATTGGTGCAGTGCTCATTTCTTGGCTCGTGGTTCAAAAATAGAGTGGATGGAATATTTAATTAATGGGACGCCATCACCTCAAATTGAAAATGGGCCATTGGTTAATTGTTGACTCTTAATGTGAGTATTGATGGCCTGCACTGTGAAAATATGCTGTGTCATTGGGAAATACCAACTAAATTTGCTCTGCCTTGTCGTTATTAATGGTTAAACACTTGGAAAGGTTATAAGGTTCCACCCCCTACCAACACCAATAATTGTCATACAGTCCATTGCAGGTTGAGGATAGGTAAGCTATTTTTGGACTTAGGAACTGAACAAAAAATGGAACAGCTCTACACTAATTCTGCCCGAGGTCTGTGGACTTACACTAAATGATGCATACACTCACATAAAATAAACAAACTCAGCAAACACCACTCATGCATTGTTTTGAAAAGTATAGACATCTTTTTTCGGGATCGGTGGCGAGACCATATTAACCATAGTTTGCATGTCAGGCACACGCTAGCAAAATTATAGCTTCCTGCCGTAGCACGTCTCAGTGCTTTTTTTTTTGTTTAACGCCAGCCTGTTTTATTTGTAGTGCCTGTTCTTATTAGGCTGATGGAGTACAGAGTAGCAGCATCTGTGCCCCTCACCCCCCATCCGCCTTGCCTGCTAGGGCTGCGAGGCCTGGGGCACAAAGCCGCAGGCGGTGGGGAGGGAGGGGGTGTAGGAGAGCATGTGGGGAGCGCCTCAGGGGTTCCTAGTTTTCTGGAGCTCAGAATTTCCATGACACTGGCGAACGCTGGCATCGTTGTGCTTTACTGGTGATTTGAAATTGATGACAGACACTGGTAAATAATTCTTATATTCAAAACTAATTAAATGAGAATTGCTTCATGGAGATGGGCACTTGGGGGCTAAATTAAGGGGCTAAATCAGGGAGCATTTATAATGCATTTACATTTTGACATTTTTCTAGCATCATGCCAATAATGCTTCACGAACAGTATACTGGCTATATATCAAAAGTTGATCCGAACGCTGGTTAAAAGAAATACAATATGTTTAAAAGGGGCCTCGGAGAGTTTCTTGTACACAGACCAAAATGTTAATTTCTTTCCTCTTAAACATTTGCCAATTTATCATAGTGTTTTCAATCCTACATCGTTTAAATCCATCATTTAAGTGGTTTTCTTCTTCACTGCCTTTGTTGTTGCATTGCAGCATATCTTCACATGTTACCGCCACCTGTAGCTCAGAATAATAATGTGTCACCGTTGGTTTTACCAAGGAAGGTAAATCGAAGCCTAATCCAAAAGGCAACTGGACTTGGTTGAAGTTCTTGAAGATGTTTCAGCTCTCATCTGAAAGGCTTCTTCAGAAGGTAAAACTAATCATTCGCATGCCAGCATATCCTTGTGCAAATTAATTGACCAATTTTTATATATATAGCACCAAATCACATGACCTGTAAGAGCAGGTATAGACCGTACTAACCCTAAGCAGAAGCAGAGTTGTTGGTGGACAGCCGTCTGAGCCAAGAGTTAGACATCACAGGTACCAGCTCCTTAGCGCTACTAGCGGTCAAAACACAAAAACATCCTCAAACATGGCAGAGTCCAAAATCACCATATTGAACAGTAGACCAGCTGTTCCACATGGGTGCCACATAAGAAAAGATCCCCCTTGTCTATTAACGTCTCTTTGAATATTAGTGGGTCAGGGATGAGTTGAGGGCTTGTGGAGGGCAGGGTGGGCTTGAGACATCACAAAGGAGACTTCAGTAGGAGGATGACTGGAACTTTCAGTCCAGTGTCAGAGGGCAGCCAACGAATGAGGCACAAAGTTTGAGAGCCGTCTTTTGTGGAAGATTTGCCACCCAGCTCTGAAAGAGGAGCACTGGATCCTGGGAGAAGGAGCATCAAAAGGGAACCAGAAGCAGTAATTCCCTTTCCTGCATTGGAGGTTTAAGGGCACTTGAAGCAGGGGGGGTTAATGTATCGCCACCACCAAACCTAACATGCTGCTTCCCAATTACTTTCTTCAGTATCTTAACGACATATTTATCCCCAAGGATGATTAAAAGGAAAGCATTTCCACAAGCGAACAAGAAAATTGATAGATTGAAAAGACTACCGTCTAAGACCTCCCTGAAACACCATGACTAAATAAATAAAAGGACGATAAAGGGAATATATCCACTAGGAAAATCCTTCAACTGTAATCAAACAACTTGGGTGACATCCATTGGTGAAGATCCTTTAGAAGACATTTACAAAACCACACCAAATCCACCTTAAAGCAGTATGAATCCCATTATCCAAGTCTATGCTTTGGTGGTCCATAGATGAAATGAATTTGAATGGGAAAATATTGATTGCATTATGAACGCAACCTATTTTTGGAGCAAATTCATGTCAAGTAAAAATGGGAGACAATCGTTTTATTCAATTGTGGGGTGTGCCGTTATGTTGTGCTGATGGAAACCCCTTCATTTACCTCCAAGAAGTAACTGTTGAAGCAGCCAAGACAGGATCTCCAAGCTCCCTACTTTATTCCACCGAATATGACGATAGAGGACCACGGCCAGGAAATGTTCAAGGACACGTGAGACGAGCCATTAGGCCCGAGCATTTCAATCCCCCTCTGTTCCTTTGGCCCTGTCCCTGTTCACCCAGCCTGGGGTACTTCCATCTCCTTCTGTTGTGACATCGCTCATATAAAAATCATGTCATCTCCTGAGTGTCCCCTCAGGTTAATAGTATAGTAAAAAGGAGAAAAGGAGTATCTTCCTTTCAAGCCTCATAGTCATTACCAGTGCTTTCAGCTTGCATGCCTCATCATCCCCCATAAAAAGTGCTGTGTCAAAGGTATAAAAGAGACCATCTGTGCTATTTCCAGCATCCTGCCCTTTATAATAAACCTTGTGTGAGAATTGAAAATCAGGGCAAATGCACCACTTCTCAACACTCATCGT
Source organism: Semicossyphus pulcher (assembly GCF_022749685.1). NCBI lineage: Eukaryota > Metazoa > Chordata > Actinopteri > Labriformes > Labridae > Semicossyphus > Semicossyphus pulcher. The sequence goes on from NW_027211695.1 coordinate 8,473,718, forward strand.
GATAGAAGTTAATTTATTGGGAGTGATGTAAAATCTGAGCTGAATTAGTGCCGCTTTTCATGCACAAAGCGATCCCTACAAGATGTTATCCTCTGTGTAAAGTTCATTAGACTCATGATTTACACAGTTAGATTGATACAATTTAGCAGCAATCAAATTCTTAATTGCTCATTCGTCGTTGCCTCCAGGCGAGGCTTCCCAGGCTCCATCTCTAGTCCCAGGCCTCACAAAGGCGGCCTAACCTGACTCGCGTAACCAGAAGCAGCTGGCAGCAGTGGCTACCTGGAAGTCTGCTTAGCTTTACCTAGCACTCAGTAATTACATGGCCATTAGGCCACCTCCCAGCACCAAACCACACAGAGGGCTGAAATTCAAAAGCTGTCAGTGATTAATTACTATTGCCCACTGAGTTGAGGATATCTGAGGGGATTGGCACAACTGTAATTGTATCAGGCCATTGGGATTACACAGTTTGTGGGGCGAAAAAAAGGGAGGGGGGCAAGATTTGCCACAGGGAGCTGACCAGGAGTGATTAGGTTGAGATTTTTGCGGGTTTGTGTGTTTGTAGATTTGCCTCTGCTTAAGGGAATCGAATCGCAACTCGACATCCCAAGCCAAAGAGATATAGCTGCATCTGCTTCTGGTTTTATTTTGAAATCCTAATTCACAGCAGCCAGCTGATGTGACCCTCTGCTGCCCCTCTGCCCTTGACAAGCAGCATTGGGTGTTTAGAGGGGGAAAAAAAAGTCCCGCACATAACACATTGTATGTTTCTGTTCTTTCAAGAGCACTTTGGCTGGTGTTTAGCTGCCAGGCTTTTTGAAGCGTAAACTTCAAGAACTGCTGCGGAGTGGGGCGAGGGGGTGAAGGGGAGAGGGGGGGTTGGGGCGTATGGGTGAGTAAACAGGGGAAGGAGCAAAGCACCAGTGCTTGCTGACTGCACATTTTATTATAGTCCCATTAAACAACAGGCCTTGCTTGGAATGCAGATCCCAGGGGAGGAGAAGGTATACAAAAAAATGAAAACTGCCAATGCTGAAGCAATTATTAGGAGGAGACTCGCTTCACAGTGTGGCACACTGAGCGGGTGTGACTCAGACATTTCACACCAACCTTATTTGGTGGGTTTTCTTTCCCCTGCAGACCCCAGACTATTTACACCGAATATATGGTGTAAAAAGTGTTTAACTTTTAGGGTGCAGTGCTGAGAAACTGGCAAGGGGTTCAAGATGAAAAATGGATCGAGTTTCCTCCTTGTGAATAAACAACAGAGGAGAACCTGAAACAATGCCTTTTACATGCTCTTCCTTGTTAAAACCTGGCGCATACATTACACACTTTGCAGCAAGTCACGGACAAACTGATTTTTTACCATTCATCCTGCGGGGAACATGAATATCCAAACCAAATTTCATGGCATTCCATCAAAATGTTGTAGCTTCGCTGGAAAATTCAAAGGATTGCCAAAGTTAGTTGACTTCCTCCTCTGGGGACCATGAACGTCTGCACACATATTTGTTGCAATCCATTGAAAGGATGTTACGATATATCATTGAAAATCAAAAATGTCATGGTGGTGCTGAATGAAAAAGTTGCATGATAACTTAAGTTGATGGGGTTAATCCTCTGGACACCATGAACTCAATTCCTCCAAAAGTTGCCAAAAAATTTCACCTACAGCAAAAATATTAACATGCTGATCGGACTAGAGGGAACAGTTAATTGGTCACCAAAGTCAACTGAATTCATCCTCTGAGGACCATGAATGTTTGCACCAAATGTCATGGAAATCCATCTTATAATTGTCCCAACCAATCGCCATCCACTCTGAGATTCAGCCCCAACCTCAGCCTAAAGTGTGAGCATGCTTTTAGTCGATCAGACGCTAACAACTCAGTGCTAAATGTCAGTGAACCAGGCACTGTTACAATGACAAATTGCGCTATAACAGAAACTTCAACTTCATTAACCAAGAATTACATCAGTGTGAATAAATTGGACTTAAAGTTCAGGCCAGACTTTCTTTGATAAAGACGGTACGAACTCCCTCTGATTCAGAGGCAACCTATAAAATATCCTCAAGCTATGGACCATTGCTCTGTCTTCGCAACCACTCCATCTTCTTTGACAGCAATAAAGTGAAGACTGTGAAAAGCACATTACGTTCCTCCCCTCAAAGAAAAAAAAAGCCACATCAGAGCCAGGGGCTGTCTCTTAGACAGAAGAGAGGATAAATATTGAGCGAACCCATTCAGCATTCATGGGGTATGAAGATATCTGGCCTGAAAAAGCCTCGCGCCCCAGCATTAAACAAGCTATGGTAGACGTTGCATGTGTAACACACTTACACTGCTTGAGTATAACAATATTGAATACACGACAGAATATTCTTCAAAGTATACTAATGATATATGTTTTTTATGTAACCAGTATTCACTACAGAATAAGTGCCGGACAAAAAAAGATTTCATTGGCGAGTGCCAGCTTCCAAAATCAAGCTTGGTGCCGCCTGAGTTTTAGCGTTGTCGCGCTTCATTTGATGTGAAATGTTTTCATTGTTTTATTCCTGCCCTTTACAGAAATGTGGTGGGAGGAAATAAATGGCCAACATATGATGGGGACTGAGAACAGAGAGAAGCATGATTGTGAGAGTCTCATTATGGTTAATACATCCAGTTCTTCTGGCTGGCTAATTCAGCAGATGAGTCATTCGCAATCAATAAACCACATGTCTTCCATCTTTTTCTTCCACCTGTCTGATTCTGATGGCCGTAATTATCTTTTAATAGTGTCGCTGTGTGTACGCACAAGAGCACATCTTTTTCTTTTCACCTGATGAAGAGGTCAAAGAGCAGCAACTACAAAGGAACAGTCCCTGGCAGAAGGATTCAGCATCTCGCTCGATTGCTTCCCAAACATCCAGTCACAAGGCTGCACTGCACAATGTCACAACTCTGACTTTCTCAGAGAGGTCACCCACAGTTTGTTCACACTTACTGTATCGCATTCCCTGCTGGGGTTTTCTGAGACTGTGATGCACACAGATCCCTCTTCATCAAACTTTTAAAAGTTATGAAAACATGTCAGTTTTCTGCAGAATGGGCGGTTTAACAGACAGCAGTCTGCCAGAAACAAGCACATGTAGTTCACTGAGAGCTCTTGGAAATGTTATGACCAGTGACATGTTATTTACAAAGGAAAGACATCCTGATTGTTAGTGAGCTTGTAGACATTTTTTGACTACTACTGCTACTAAAAGAAGCACAAGACGCTATATATACTGGTGCAATCCAAAAGAAATTCACGTGTCCTCATTTCCCGAAGAAAACCGTGCGGCCTCACCCTGTTTAAACTTTCTTGCGATGCATTTGCTCTACATAATCCAATTGATTTTTAAACTCTTTACCGAAACGCACTCAATTTAACACTGATGCATCTATATGAACTACAGAAAGAGGACAATGTTTAACGCCTGTTACTCTGACAAAGTGATATACAGCACGCAGACCAAAAGAGCCTTGGTTTGCATTCCCCCTGGCAAAGTTTCACATGGAGTCATTCAGTATGTTAGACAGTAAAAGGAAGCAGGAGGAGGTTTTCCGTTTCTGAATACTTGCCCATGTAGAGGACAGGATTAGCAAAGAGATAGGACGCGCCGCTTTGTGCACACGTGCAACCGAAATCAACACAAAATTTAAGAGAAATTTTATAAATCTACACCAGCATGAAAAAATATCATGCTATTATGCAATAAATGGAGGTTTAAGGCCTTTATGTTTTACACAACTCTTAGTGCAACAGGGAGAAAAGTCTTAATTGACTTTTAACTCTGCACATCCATCTGAGCTTCACATTAGAATTGCATAGTAGCTCATGAGGTGTGGTTTATCCATCTCGCTCGATCCTGCAAGATTCTTCTGAATGTCAATCACATCTTCAAGAGCAGCATTACTTTCTAATATCTGAGAATGATGCACAATAGTAAGGGCCGTGTTATTGACACAGAAGTCAGAATAGATGTGATGTTGCAGCTCAAATCGTGCAGCATTCCCTCTCACATCCCTGGCTAACCCAACCTTGACTCCATCCCAAAACGGCTCAGAGTGCTGACCCTCTCTGAAGGCATAAATGTTTCCATCTACTGGTGGGAAACGTGAATTTCAACCCTTTTTTTCACCCTTCCTCCCAAGTGGACAAGTGAGCAGGCAACATCACAAGTCAAACAACCTCTCAGCGCCTCTATGTATAGAGCCCTGTTAAATACCTTTCTCTCTGTTTAGTGTAATGAGCAGTCAGCTGTTTGCATCCTTCACAGCAGGGTTACATCAACACAATCCAGGCAAACTGTGATGTGTCATCGGTCTCAATGGAAGCAATTTAGGACCAGAAAGCTTCCATTCATTCTTACATTAACTCTGCTCCGAGTCAAACACAAGCAGGCTTCCAATCCAGCGTCTCACACGCGCACTGTCAACCGGGAAAAGTAGTTTTTCCTTACCTGGAGGGCAGTTGCATTCAGGTGATGTTTGTCTTGCAGTCCGAATCTTCACAAAATTTTCATAGGAGCGCTGAAACATTAAAAAGAAAGGCATTTTCATTCATATGCACATGTTGCACTCAGTGAAATCAATACATTTGAGGGGTTTTCTGCAAAGCTGCTCACTGAAACAAATCAAGTTTGCATGCAATTAAACAAGCAAGGGGAGCAAGTGCAAAAGCCAATCTTACCTGAGAAAGCAGCTCGTCCACTCTTTGTTCAATGAGTGAATTAAAGTCATCCATGGAGTAACCGGGAGCACGGATAAAGGTGTGCTCGCCATTCCCACTCTCCAAATCCACAACCCGGTTCTTGATATCAGCTGTGTTAATGCACAGAAAAACGCAAAACGCGATGGACGCCACCGAACATAAAGACGAGATTATGTTCAGCACTGTTGCGCGGTGATATTGTCGCTTCTGAGGCGCCACTTCTTTCTCCATTTTTTCCACGCACGTAGATGCTCCTCTTGCCTCCGCGATCTCCATTTAACTACAACTACACGCGCCGTTGGGAGCAAACTGCATCTGGCGCGGAGTCACGAATTTATGGCACACTGTTCTGAGAGAGTGTGTGAGTGTGTGTGTGAGAGAGAGGCTGCGACGCCGCGTTCACGTACAGTGACTTTGTGGTGACAGCGACAGATAGATGAGTGGAGCTGCACTCCGCTCCAGAGCTGGCAAAGCAAGTCAACCTGTCTGACGGCGTGTTGGGGGGCTCGTGCAAACTTGTTGCACAGAGCCTTGCACAGAAGTCTGCAGCAGAGGAAATGTGCGATTATGCACAATAAAGTAGAAAGAGAGACTGGGGAAACAGAAGGCAGCGCGCGTGCAGTGAGGACAGCATTAGCGCTCGGAGGTTTTCCACGGTGCAGGCATGCGCCCCCTCATTACGACAACAACACGCCTCCAATCTGCCCGGACTGATTAACATAATTTATTGACCGGCTGCTTGAGCTCTTGAAGTCGAGTACAATTGCCATGAAGCGCAGTTATAGTATATAATGTCAGATCTCCAGTTATCGAACAACGGAACGCTGCGTAAAGACGCGATACGAGGATTTTGATTTAGCTTCCATAAAAGGATAATGCAAAGAAAAACACGTTTTAAATAATAAATTACATGTGTTACCTTTTATTTAAGAATTACACTTTCTTGAGCGGATGTATTGCAATGTCTACACAAGCTATTGCGCTGCGTAAAAGCGCACGAACATCTTTATAGATCTCTTTATAAAGTTGTGGGTGGACAGAGGAACTCACCAACCCAACCTTAAAGAGCACATCTTTCTGACTAATTGTGTTCGACAGACATCATGCTGAGAGAGAAGAGCTACAGAGCCCTGCAGCGCGCTCCATTAGAGATGCAGTGTTTGGCGAGCGAACAGTCTGTGCACCTTTTGTGTTTGATGATTTGAATTCTCATAAACCACTGATTCTTGGGCACAACCATCCAGAATGAGAACCTCTGTTGTCTCTGGTATTGCACAGATACTGAAGGATGCAGTTTGAATTCAATCTGCAGTCTGTTGCTCTAAAATCGAGCCACCTATAATCTATATTTCATAAACAGCATTATAAACATCTCTCCCTCTTCCACATTTCAAAAATGACAAAATGAATTTTGGGTTATTCTGATGACACCGAATAAAGCAGACATATTTTATATGCAGTCAGAAATACTTAATGGGAAAGTGCTTCAAATATCCATAAACCTCTGCAGACTCCTGACTACTTATTCAGAGATTCCTCTCTCCAGCCTTTCTGCATTTTAATGCATCTCTGTGAAAATATATCTTCACCTCAAATCACTCAGAATGAAGGATACGGGTCGAGCGCACAGAGTCGGGGGGCAAATTAACATGGGCTTTGTGAAACCACTTTAAATGCATTAGTTAAGAGTGGCAGCATGGCGCTGAAGCCATTGTTTTGTTGCAGAGTCTGCAGGCTTTGAGTTCAAAACGCATAATGCTTCATTCAAGGAGGGCACGATCCAAAAGATCTATGGGAAATGCACACAGATTTGCTTCTAATTTAGACTTGATGATGTAAAATGACTTACTCAAGTCAATTTATATGACATCTTTCGTACAAACATGCAGCCCAAAGTGCCTCACAAAGGCATAGAAGGTGTAGAAAATAACAGAAATTGGCAACAATAGATACAATTTTGTAAACCTAGAAACAACAAAACATATAAAATGCTAGAAATCAATAAATAGTCAAATAAAATCCACAGTTTATGGACATAAATACTGATGGCACTCTTAGCAGAGAGGAGCTTTGTGCTCTGGCTGGAAAATGAAAAAGCTTATGTCTGATGTAGGTAGATGAGGGAACACTTCAATATTTAGAAACAAATAAAATACTTAAATAATTGGGAAATACATTTTCTTTTTTGAGTTAAGATTCTGGTCACAGCGTTCTGCACTAGCCGTAGTGGATTATGTTTTTTTTGGGGGGAAATCCAGTAAAAAGGTAATGACCGCTTGTAAGAACAGTGTGCCTTTGAGTTACAAAAGGTCCAACAGCAGCAATATTCCTGAAATGAAAAATATGTTTCATTACCTTGTTTAAATTAGGATTAGAATTTAAATCAGGGCCTTAAATCACAAATGTTAAATCGGGGCCTTAAATCGGGATGTTAAATTTAATTTGTATTTAATGCAGTTTTTCTCCTCAATAGTGAACAATTAGTTTAAAAAAATGTTCACCATTCATATATTAATTTCTGTGAGAGACGCAATGAGAGCTTGTAGTTTGCAGAGTCATTTAGTTAGACAGAGATGTACACTTGAGTATTATAACCAATAGTGGTAGCCTAATAATGAAAACAAAATTGGTCCCAGAATGCTTCCTTGAGGGACCCCATATTCAATAGTCTATGTAACACAAGTACCCAGGCTGATACAAAGTCAGATTGGAGCTTTTCTATCATGCTGTTGTTGTTTTTGATGCACAAGTAGTTGATGAAAACATTATTTTAAAAGGTAACTAAGAAGAGGTATGAAGTAGGCTGTAGCTGTTTGGCCTTGAGTCATATAAACTGTTTTTTTCATGAGAGGTTTTACAATTGTGGTTATGAAAAGATGCCTAAATTAAAAGAGGAGTTTATAATCCCTGAACTAATTTACTTGCTGATTTGCATTTGACTCTCAGGTACTTTGAATATTCAATATGTCAGAACATTCCTTGCAACTGAAATGGTGGCCTCTAGTGTCTCGTGGTCTCAATCATGCTTACATACTTTTGTATTGATTGCAAAGCTCTGTTCATCTATCATTCACTTCCTACTTTATATTGTTTCATACGTGGAGGGAGGTCCATAGAGGCCTCTTCACTAATATTAGTTCTATTTCTGTTCTATGCTGCTGCATAAGCCACATGTTATAAAATAAAAAACTAACTGATTATGTGTGGTGCTTTGAAAATATCTGTCTACTCTCCTTTCAATGTTAAATAATTTATTTAACTGTTAGTGGCACAGAAAAGATTATGGATGTCGTTGTCTCTCTTTGGGTCTTTGTAAAAGCTTTGGGCGCCATCTAGTGGACATACACAGCAATGCACTTGATTTTGTGCATTGAATAATCCATAAAGTAACATGAGTGCATGGCAAAATCCCCATGACTAGATTTTCTATTTTAAAAGGTCGCCCTTATCAGTTTGTGTATATGTGTGTGGGTGTGTGTTTGTGTGTATGTCTTTAAATCCCCTCTCGCTCTGTTATTTATTTATTTATTTTTTTGGACATGACTACAAAGTGACAGATGGACTCCTGAGACCAAGTCACGTTGCAGAATGCCCGACACGACTGCACTTATTCAGCATGTTTTAAAAAAAAAAAACAGTAAGAGAAACATAATCTCGCGCAAGCTTATAGAGTTTGATGCCATTCGATTTTAAAAGCAAACACATACAGAAAGACTACCTGGTATATTTTCCAAAAGTCGCTACAGGACGTTTGGAATCCTCTTTATGCGCCAAAAAAGCGCATCATCACGAGCATCGTCCTCGCCTTGACAACCGGCCCGCATCACTGAGTAATCCACTGGTGTTTATTTTTAGAAGCTCTCGGCCGCTGCGTGCAAGTCCCGTTCAACACACACCCTTTGTGCCTCCTCCGGTCAATAATTCATATGCTGTAGGCCTGCAGCGAAGTGTGAGAGAGCGGGCTGCCACAACTGCGAGCCACAGGACGCCAACGAGCGCATAGGGTGCATCACTCGTCCAGCGATGCGCCTCAAAACTTTGAGAAACACACATCATAACGGCCGGCACCAAGACGCTTTTATAAGGTGAGGTCATCTAGTGATGTAGATAGTTTCTTTAATAGACAGCACTTTAGCTGAGCTTTCTTGAAGTAAACATAAAAAGCTAGCTTGATATTTTTCAAATTATTATTTTCAGTAGAAATATGACCTTTGGTTGCAGGATGTTTGTTGTGATGACCTGCAGAAATGTGTGATCAGCTTTCTCCTGCAGGGGTTTATGTTGATTCACTATGTTGAAATATGTCATTATTCAAAATTTAGTGGGCTTAAACAACTATACATGCCATTTATCCTTTTAGAAGATGACAAAAGGATTGTTTTGTTCACGTTTAGCATTTTATTTTCTATTTCATGTTCCTCCAAATGAATTAAAGCCTTTTAAACTAAAGTTGGTGTGTGTCTTTTAGAGATTGAAGCACCCCTGCCATGTTGATGAAAGTGTTTAAAGTTTCCTTTGACTTGTCCAGGACGCACCCCAGCTCGAAGAGAGCCCAGACACTGACCGCCATGACCACCGAGTACCAGGAGAGGTTCGCTTCCCCACACTGCCACAAGGCAATAGTGACAATGTCAACACGGAAAGTCCCCGACCATCTGATGAAGGCGAGTGGTGCGGATTCAACCACCTTAAGGAGGTAAGACCTAAAGTGTTAAATGGCACCTGTGAAAGGACGTCCTTACCTTTGAGGACTGATTTTCCTGTTGTCCACGACGCCTTGCAGCTTGACCTCTCTATCTAAGCCTGTTTGTAAAACATGATTAAATTAGGGATGCACAATATTTTCCAATCCTTTTTTACGATTTCATTTTTTTAGGGAATCATGGAGCATTTCGGCGGGATTAAAGCCTTGTTTTATCGGTGGAAAATATCAGCAGAAAAATTATATATCTGGCGATGCCGTTATGTCATTTTCAAGCCATGATCTGCAGATACCAATAACATGCCGATAATATCCTGCATCCCTATATTAAGTGGCATCTTGCATCATTAACGTGTGTTTCAGAACGTGCTTTGTGAGCCACAAATTGATTAACAACCCACCACAGCCCCCACCGCCACCTATGAAGTCCAAAGGCCAGCAGAGAACTTGCAGCTCTCCAAACAATCCTTTAGGCTTTGGAAGAAACCAAGTTGCCAAGCTGGAAGACTACACCTCCGTGTACCAAAGTAAGAAGTTTAAAGATCAGTAGAGAGATGCAATGCAGAAAATAACACACTGTTCATTCTCCACATCCATCACCTCTTCTTTTCAGGTGATTTCAGAGCATGGAAGGTCGACAAGCGTCAGCCGTTTAAGATGACCGACAACATAAAAGTCAACCAAGGATTATCTGTCCAAAGCCCTGCTTCCAAAGGGGGTCGCTTACACAAAAAATCAACTGCAGTCAACTCAAAGCCAGACCCACCGGTGCAAAAGCCAGAGCCGTTTCAAAGCGTCACCAGCTACCAGTCTGATTATGTTGCCCATAAAGTGCAGCCCAAGATCCGCAGAGAGAACCCTGCCAACCACTCCAGCAAAGATCTTCTATCAGAGCCTGTGGTGTCCCAGAAGCCTAAGGTCGCATTGGAAGCAAACCAAAATCTTTCTGATAACGCCAGTGACATTTTTAATCAATTCAAGTCCTGGTGCAGTGAAAAGGAGTTCCAAGGCAAAGTCACACCACCAGCAGATCATGACAAGTTCACGTCTACAGCACACGCAGACTACCCAGCACACAAGTGCCAAAGCACAAAACCCATCCTGCCATCTATTCAAACCATCAAGAAAGAAAGTGTGGAGCCCTTTCAGGCGATAACGACCATGAGGGAGGACTACAAAGCCTGGAACACACCAAGGCGCTTCCCTGCTGTCAACAAAGAAAAGCTGGATGGGCCTAAGAAAATCACCATCTCTGTTTGCACACATGCGCCTGCAGAGAGCTGGACAACAAACACAAAGCCTTTTAGTCCTCACCCAAAATTGAGCGAGACTGCAGACTGTAGTTCCACCTGTAACGTCATCGAGAAACTTCCCTCTCCCACTGAAAATGGTGTATTTTCCAGCTTTGAATGCATCTCCAACGGGGCTGAAGAATCCATCAAATACTGGACCACTTCTCTGAACAGAGGAGTGACTTTGGCTAATGTTGTGGTTTGTGAGGAGCCCTCTGATGCTCACTAAATTCCAGCAGAAGCTAAGGCTTCACAGTGAGCAGGCTGATGACGAGACACGGTGCTGCCACAAGCTACCTCAGGTGGTTTCTGCCTTGAACAACAATAAAAGCCATAAATGACACTGAGATCATGTAACAGCAGCTATTTTTATACTTGTAAGCTTGACACTGATGCTCTGCAGTACAACTCATATTGGATGTTATGTAATCTATTTAATTGAAAGCAATTCATATTCAGCTTTAAAAGCAAGTTTACAGCTAAATGTGGTCTATCACTAAGTACACCAGTCCAATAAAGTAACGAGTGGTGTTTGGGAAAATACTGTAAAACCAAAAGTTAGACTTTCACTTTTCAAATGGGGTTAGCGCTCCATCAACTCTATAATAACTTAAAGGTGGGGTATTATGCTAATTCCAAGCTTCATATTTCACGCTGTGATACCTGTGGAGTAGCTTAGCATAATTTACAGTTAAAAAAAAACCTAATTTTTCTCACACTGGTGCTCTGTGCAGGCCCTCACACAGCCTCTCTGTAGGAGCTCTGTCTCTTTAAGAAACCCCGCCCCCTACAAGCCTTCTGTCTTCTGATTGGCCAACTGGACAATTTCACAGCGGTGAAATAAAAAAAACATCGGAGGCAGACTGAGCTGCTGGGTGGGCGTGTCCTTTAACTGTGCCAGGGGCAGGAAGTTCTGCTGTGTCTCAAGCGGATGCCCAAATATAGAGTTCCTACACTTTGTGACATCACAAAGTGATGCTTCTGGAGAAGTCTGTCTGAATCCTGGCGTTCACAGCGGCTTGCAGACTTTTTTAGCAGGGGATTACTCAAACATACTTTTACCTACAGTTTTGAAACATCACCCACATTTCATATGGACTTCCAACTTTGTAACGTTATGTCTTAAATAAACAGCATAATACCCCCTGTTTAAGAATAGCTTAATAGTAATGTTTGGGATGCATACATGAGGATTGGTGCCAGTGACAAATAACAAACAAATACTTTTATATGAAATAATTATATTTTATTAAAAAACAAAAGGCAAATATCTTCAAAAAGAAATGCCCCAACTTGTCTGTCTTAACCGGGAGAACTTTCAAATCATCATATTTACATCCTATACAGAATCTTTTTTTCTTAAAAAAAAAAAGAAATCAATTAAAAAAAAGGTTTCAAAACGTCTTTATGCCTTGCAGCATTCCACATTAACTCGGGGGGCTCCAGTGCAAACATAAAAAATAAGGAGACATTTCAGCTGGTTTGCATAAGTTTCCAGTCCTCCAGCCATATACATATAAACACCAACTGTCCCCTTCATATCACATCATGTGAAGTCTACTTAATTCAACGTGTACCGGTGTTTCCAGAGCGATCAGTCCTCTTGGAAACGGATGTGCTTACTGGCCTCTTTGGCACGGGCGATGATGATTTTTTCCGCTTTGGATATGAGCTGGAGAGTGAGGAGAAAATAAGAAATTAAATGCGATGGCAGATCAACAAACTGCTTTAACAGTATGATGGTGTGTGACTGTGCGTGCTTGAAGGCAGATACAATTCCAGATGTTGGTCCATATTATTGATTGGATTGGGGATAAGCTGATTACAACTTATGTCTCTTACGTTCTAATATACATACAATATACAGGGCTGCACGAGCCGTTTTTTAATGGCTAATCCACAGGAAAAGTCAGTCTGAGATCACATTAATGCAGCCCAGAGTGAACTGACCACTGTGCAGCAGAGTCTGTGCGTCACCTGTTTGTAAACTGTAAACAAGCATGCAACACTGCTGGCGGGATGATTGAGGCAGACGCCCCATATCACAAGTTAGCTTACAAGTGACACTATTCCTGCAATCAGCAACACCTCGCTCTGGTGCTGGTTAACGCTGTTTTTGTTCAGAGCGTTTAATTTTAGCGCAGCACGCATGGCGTGAAGTTGCATGTGCCAACAGGAAGCAAGAGACCTGCGCTTTCATTCAAAAACTGACTGTCACGAGGCTGGTCACGCTGAAACATACATTTGAACACCGTTTGAAATGGTAGATGACATACCGTATTAATAACACAACTGCAGCCCACAAGTCTGTTTGTATTCATGTGATAAGGAAGCATGTCCGGCTGTGAGATTCCTTAAACCAAGAGTGTTCAAAGTAGGAGAGGGTTTTTTTTTTGTTTAAAGAAGTTAGACTTAAAAGTCCCGAATAATTAAATGTATGATTGTTTATGTGGACGTGAAAACACACTGCGTTTATCTGGTATAACCTCCTGTATTTTTTAAAATCACAATAAATATTGCAGAACAGAAACCTATTGCAATGTCTGTTTTCCGTGCAGCTCTAAACCAGCTCTAAACCACATAATACAGATTTCCTGTAATTTTGCTAAGGGCTTCTTAATGTAATTTAATTTACATTTAATGTAAATGTAATGTAAACAGTGTTTTTTAACACAGTCAAACTGGAGTATCTGATCAGCAATAGGAATTTTTGCACAGTGTATTTTTCATTTAAAAGAGGAACCTAAGGTCTCACCTTCTCTGTGCCCCGCTTCTTTTCCCTTGGACGATTCAGTTTGACTTGGCGGTCCACGAGGATCTTCTGCCAGTACCTTTGTTCATGATCACCTGTTCAAAGCATTGAATAAAGATTTATTATGTTGTAACATGACTGTGTAAGTATTGAAATGTTCCCAATGAAACCTTTTGGAAACCCCAGAACTTAAATGGATGCAGTCCCGATAAATTATTCCCACAATCATCAATAATGTAAAAGCTGCCAGCTCAGTCATCCACATCGTCTCCTCAACGAGAGAGCATTTGAGGTGCATATATGCAATGAGCAAATAATTCTACCTTGAAATATGGAAATGAAAATTCATACCTGAGAGGATCTCAACCTTCCAGCTGTGCTCTTTCTGTAGCTCAGCTTTCACATCACTAACGGCTTTGGCTTCCTCTGGGCTGTGAAAGCGGATGTGACCCTCAGCATCTCCTTCTAAGATGTCGACGTACGCCACTGGGGAGATTTTGCTCAGAGCATCCTGCACAAAAAACCCCACACAGAAATAAAAAGTACACCGTTCACTGCAAACCTTTTGACCAGTTACGCAGTGCACAGTTTGACTAACCTTAAGTATATCAAATTAATTTCCCTTGTGCACTGTTGCCTCACCTAGTAATCTTTGTGTGATAATGATGATCTGTGATTTAGGCCAAGCTTTCCTGTGCTGCTTGTTTAGTGTATGGTGATATTATGCTTTTATACCACTGAAGAATCGTCTTTTTAAAAAAGGAAGGTGTGAACCTTACCATCATGTAGCTTATGTTTGAATTGAAAGTCATGGAAATTACCCTAAAATTTTGGAGGCATCTCAGAGGGGAAACATTTCAAATCTACTTCAATTCATTTTCATTTGAAACACATTCGAAGCTTTAGCGAGACTATAGCGGCATCGTTTGGATAAAATACCGTAACACAATAAAATACCCCTCTCTGCATTTGATAATGGTATATTGGTCGCACCGGTATATAGGACGCAGCCCACTTTTCTAGATGAAAAAGACGTATTAAAAGTGGGTCTTATACACCGAATTCTACGGTAATTCGAAAATTAAACAGTGCTGAATTTGTAACTTAAAACATAAACTGTACTTTGATGATCTTCCTCCCCGGTAGCGGCTTGTTGTCTGTGATCTTCATGATGACGCCGCTGGTAAACTGAGGGCCGTGGTTCGCCGCTTTCTCACTTTTGTCACTCTTCTCAACTAGAAGAATTAAAAACACAAACAAACACTGTTGCATTAAACAAACAGAAATGATCGTGGAAATGTAATCTAGCACCATTAGCTTCTGTGAGACAATGTTAATTATTACGAGCAATTTGCCATCATTAAGTTTGATTTGATACATTTGGAGTAATATTGTGATGTCGAAACTGTGAGGAAAGGAGAACTTTGACTAGTTTTGAAATAGATTTTTGCTAAAACTCCAGACTTTAATCAACGTATTTGGACGCTTGAAAATATCATCATCCACTTTATTCTGTTGTTTTAATCATATGGGAATAATAAAATGGGTTAATCTCATTACTGTAAATAAAAAGAAAAATTCCCCTGGCTGATTGCAGTGATTGTTAGGTCCTGAATTAACCAACTGGATGACTGGAAACAAAACTCACTATTTCCATCTTGAGCGTCATCCTCTGTTTCCATGAAACTCTTGTGCTTTCTGTGAGCAATCTTAGTCATGCACTTCTTCAGGGACGTCATGCTGCGCTTCTGCAAGGTCAGATACTCGTCCTTCAACACAAGCCAGTCCTTTCTTAGTGAGAAAGAGGAAGGAAGACAAATGTCATTGTGTTTTCTAATTTCTGCATGACAAAAAAGGGGATGTGGATCTTACTTTGATAGAACCCTGAGAGGGATGACCTCCTCCCCGATTTTCAGTTTCTCCTTGTGTTTCTTTTTTCTCTTCCTCTTCGCTTTCACTGTTGAATCATCTCTGTTTTCTTTCCCGTCCTCAACACCCCTCTCTGCGTTGCTTTGAGCCGTTGGAACTGAAAGGGGAGTGATATGGTTAACACAACATCTAATTTGTGGTATTGTTGCTGTAAAAAAAAAAACTCATCACATTAGACATATTTATAGATAGTGCTAAGAAGAAGCAAAGAGAAGGATGGATAGAGCAGAAGATTATCTAATCACTTACTCTTTGTTAAATCTTTGTCCCTCTCTACACCTTCGCTTTCACTCGCCCGTCTTATTTTAGAAGGTAGTTCGCATTCAGTGCCCTCTGCTGTCTGTGACCGACGTCTCTTTTTTTCCGGTAGCTTGCCAGGTGCCTTCTGAGTGCTGGTCACCTCTATGTCAAACTCTCCAGCTGCTGAGCGCTTCCTCTTTTGCTCAGTTGACTCTGCTTCCATCGCCTGTTCTTTATTTTCTTCAGCAGGAGTCTGTACAGCTGTGCCTTCTTTCTTTTTCTTCTTCTTCTTCTTTTTCTTGTCCTCCTCTTCAACTATTGTTGGATGTCAAGACATGGCAATTAATAAAACGAATAGCACAGACAGCATCAGATTTTGCAGAGAAGTAAAAGAAATGCTTTTAAAAATTAATTTTACCGAGTGGTAGATTGTCGGCTGGCAGAGGAAGAGGCTTCCTGTTCTTGGTCTTCGGGAAAATCCCAGGTTTTCTAGGAGCATCTTCAGGGGGGTTGTTCAGCATCTGATTCAAACATCAAAATTTTCTGTGAGTTTCCATCCTGCCAAAATCAAACACTGGACAGAAGTGAAGTATCAGATATATCAGGAAGTAACTAAATATTTATAATCACCTCTATGGCTTTTTGTGCTTCTTCCTCTTTCTCAAACTCTACAAATGCAAAACCTTTGACGTCGCCAGAGGTCTTGTATCTAGGGATGCTAACATAAACCACATTTCCACATTTTGTGAACACTCTCTCGATCCAGCTGTGATTCACATCCTTGGGCAGAAGTTCCTTAAAAAAAAGAAAAGAAAAAAGATACACGTTACAATGTTACAATTTCAATTAACAGACACTGTTGCTTAATGCAACGTACATCTGAGAGTTAATGCAACACAGCAACGATCAAGACAGGAGGGACCAAAGTCCGTAAGTGCCAACAAACAGCTTCAAGTGCGATCGAACGCAGGTGCAGACAGGCAGTGCACAGGGCATAATGAAGCAATTTTTTTCTATTTTTAAATCATCATCAACAACATCAACAAGGTCAATATCATCATGAATATCCTAATCAAAATCAACAACATCCTCAATATCATGTGTGCGGAGGTGTTCATTAAAGAGCTGGGACTTTATCTATATATCATTTGGTTGTTCAAAATTCTTCTTACTTACAGACATACATTTGTCAATAACCAGAAAATGAGTATGTGAATCTCGCAAGTGTAAGGTGCATTTCCTATTCTAACAGAAAATCTATCTTTCTTTATATAAACAAACAATCATCTATTTCTGCAAATTAAGAGAAGCCACAATTTTACCACATAGACTGTGCGGCTGTCGACATTATTTGGTACGTCTCCAATTGGGAACTGACGCCTTACTTTATTTCCTTCCAAGTTGACCTGAAAAAAAATGGGAAAACGTTGTGTTGATTCATTGCACATGAGTTTATAAAAAGTTTTCAAAATAAATCATTTAAAAGTTCATGACAAACTTCACTTTACAGTACCTCAACTACGGATGAATTTTTCAGTGCTCTCGCAATCAGCTTGGTGTCGGTTGTTAGCTTCTTCATTCGATTGAAGCTTGCCAATAGAGATATATCAACATCTAAAAATATAATAAAACATTACGTTAGTCTCAGAAAGAATGCAATTTCTTCATGTCCACTATATTAAATTATTTAATAACAGATGTGAATGTCATGGATATCGTCTTGATATTGATAGCCCCTTACATCCATCATCTGAGTCATCGATGAGTTTCCTCAGAAAGCGGTCCTTGTGAAGGTTGACATCTCCAAACCAGAACTCCACTTGCTTCTTCACATCACCCAGCAGCTGCTTGACACGAGACCTCTTCTTTTTCTCCAACTCCTTGTTCTTACTGCTGGGCTCTTCTGTGCCAGCATCACCAGCTCCTCTCTCGATGTCAATCATACTGTGGGGGAGACTGCAACACAGGCCGGAAACACACAATGAGAAAATAGCACAGTAACTTTGCTTCTTACCTTTGTCGCATTTTTATTAGAGGACATGCTAGTTCACTGGCGTACACTACGTAATATAGTAAACTGGATATTAAGTCGTATTCACAGTAGTTAGCTCTGTTAAATAACCTTCACCTTACAATGCAGAATAGACTAGCCAAATATGAACACGCCCCCTGAGTAATATCAACGGATTAATTCGATAATCGTAAGTCGTTAAACACCGTTAGCATCACATTTAGCCACTTGTAACTAGCTGTTCGCTCCTGCTTAGCTAGCTGATTATGTGTTAGCAATCACTGTTTGTAGCAAACAGTGGTTAAGGCTAGTATTGATTCGCGGGTAAGCGAACATTTAAAAATACTGCAGTCGAGCCCATTTCATTTTAAAAGCTCTCAACCACTCACTATACATTGAACTGACATAATAACTTTCAGAACTCACCTTGTTAGATATAAGGAAACGTTCAAGTTTGACGCGCTTCATACACAAAGATAGAATAAAACAGTAGCTTAACGGCTAACTTCATACGAACGGTCTTCAGTTCGTTCAGTTAGACGTCGCAGGATATATACGTCATACCAGGGCGAGCACTTTATACAACTTCCGGTAAATTAATAAAAAAATAAAAGATGCGTTTAATTTCCAACATTTTATTGACAATGCCGCAAAAGGTCAGTACATCTGATGACATTTTAGAAAAAAAACACATACAACAGAATATAATATATAACAACGGAAAACAACACCTTTAGTATTAGAGTAGATGAATTGACATTCAAAATTAAAATAAATAATAAAAAATAAAGTATATAAATAAATGTTTTAAATAGATAATCGCAAATAGTCTATTAGTGTTCAATGCCTTCAACGCAAACCAATATTTCGTTTCCATAAAAAATGTATACTTGCATGTGACATGGTTTGTGCATTTTTCTTGGATGAAAAAAAAACGTAATCCGGGTACTGTGACATTACGTCAAACACATTGTATCAGCTTGTAACACCGTTCAAACAACGACTTTATTATGTCATATATCCGTGCTGAGCGTGGCCGGTTAGCTCAGTTGGTTAGAGCGTGGTGCTAATAACGCCAAGGTCGCGGGTTCGATCCCCGTACGGGCCATGGAAGCTTTTGATGTTTGAACCTATGTACTCAGACAGCTGAAATGAATGTAAGGAACTCAATGGTGATACAAATATAAACAGCTCTTTGTAAAATCTGTAGTGGTAATTGCCACAGATAACCTCTAACAGTCTAGCCTTCCTAAACCCCTTGTTTCACACAGAGCATTCAGGACTTGTTATGACTTGAGGTTAGTGTGCCCTGTTTGTCAGAGGTTCAAAATGTGCTCAAACTTTTTGAGTTTCTTGCACATATCGTCCTCGGTGCAGCACTCAATCCTGCTCTTGATGAGCTGTGATAGTTGCTGGTAGAAGGTTTTCGCCCACCTGGTTTCTAAGCAGTGAACCGATATGTTGCACACTTTGTGGAGTACCATTATCAACTTCTCATTGCTGCTGACCTCGCACCTTTTAAAAACCCATTCCCCCCATGCTTCCCACATGTCATCATCTGAAAAGTCCACAGTGATGCTCTCCTGGTTGCCCAAAGACTCTGGATATGCGTCAGTCAGGTTATTCCATATGGCTCTGTAAGAAAAGGGAATCATAATTAGGTTTAGAAAACTACAAAAGTCGAAATACAGATTAGAAATATTTGTTGCAAAAAGTCACTCACACAACTTTTTTCAGAGGATTTGGGGTCAAGTCACTGAGTGACAGCAGACCTCTGTCGCTCAGTCGGTTTCCCTCCATCCTGCAAAAGCACGTCAGTAACTGTTAAATGTGCTGAACAATGTTTTAAATGTCAATGTCAGCAAATCAACCTTTGATCTACATGATAATAAAATCTCCTCAATGTTTTGAATCAGATCAGGCCTTTCCTTAATTTAAATTAGTTTGTATCATTTTAGAGTAAGACTTCTGCACTTTTACAATGGATCTCAAGCTCATTGAAAATGTGATTATAAATAAGGCTTTCATCATTTTAATTATGTTAGCATTGAACCATCTATTCAGCACTTAAAATAAGAGCAATAATATATGTTTATAAAATCATGATTCAGACAAACCCGATTTCCTTCTAACGATAAATACTTTAAATTCCTAAAATATATCATGTGACATCATGTGCTATACTTGTCTTATACAAGTGACTTACCACAATTCTTCCAGCTTTTTGTTCACCCGTATGGCACATGACAGTGCCTGTATTTCATCATCCCCAATATTTGACCATCCAAGCCTAAAATAGGAACAGAAAGAGGGAAACAGTATGAGTTATTCTTTGTGGAATTTTAATCTGTCAGACAAAGAGTAGCTGTTCTTTTTATATCTGTATGATGCTTGTCATCTTTTTTTTAATTATAGTTTTTTGTTCATATTTACAAAAGCCTGTAAAGTCTTGATATCTCCTGATATCTTACCCGAGATGGGTTATACTCCCTGAGACTCTCAACACGTCAGCAATGACCATGGCTGCATCCATGTCCAGGTTGTTTTCTCCAAGCCTTAAAAATTACATTGTGACGTTAGAGCCTCAGTTACAGAATGTTTCTCAACCTAATGGTGTTGACACTTGAATCTTTAGTTTATAGCCGCCAATACTTTAATACGTGCATGTAATACGTAATATTTGTTACCCAAAGGAAACTGCAAAGGTTGAAAACAAGATAAAGTTAATTCCTTGTCATAGATGTGGTCAGGGAATAAGGCAACACAAACGTAAAGAAATGTATCCTCTAACTCACCAAAGACTCTGACATCTTTGCAGCAGGGGCTGAATATCTCTTAGTGCCTCCGAGCTTACTCCAGTCCCGGTCAGATCCAGCTCTGATATTGTGCTCTTTGTAAAGTTTAGGAAGTACTTGATGGCATTGTAGTCCATCTGGGAGAGCGTTTCATCACTTACATTAATTCGTAGTGTCTCTGGTTGTACAGCGAGGGCCAAGGAGGGGTCCTGTTGTTCAAACAGGCAGTGTAAATGGTTCAGGATATGTGCCCCATTTTCACAGTGTGTCACAAGGTCTCTGATGATCCTCTGTCGATAGGTGTCAACTTTTTCTTTCCGACAACAAAGCCCAACCTGCCTCGACAGAAGGTTAGCATTGCGTTTGGAGAGGATTCCGGACAGGAAGCGGTTGAAAAGGTCCAAATGTCCGTAGTTGGACCCTTCCCCAAGACTTGCGGTTTGCTGAAGTGCATCAGGTAAAGGGTGATCTGTCATTGCACAAAAAACTGCAGCAAAGAACTCTTGAACAGTGAGGTGTGCAAAAGAGTAAACCTCTTCAGTACACCCCGGCTCTTGTGCCACTGTCTTGTCAAGGAAGGTACTAACAAGGCTGCACCCTTTCAACGCTGCTACATCTTGGTCGCTGCTGTAGAACAGTGTTTGATGCTCCATCAGCTTTTGGAAGGCGAGTCGACCCAACTTCAGCACGATATCAGATAGCGGCTGGACGTCCTTCCCCTCTTGAAGAAATGTTTCAGCTCTTGCTTGAGTGTGGGAGCGAAGCAAGGCCACCAAATACTGCACGTAAATGTCTGTCATGGTCTTAGGGCTCTGTCCACAGAGGTCTTTGCTTTCTTTAAGGATGCAGCACACAATGTAGCAAAACGCAGGTATGTAGCACAATGTTAGCATTAGATCATTCGCTGATACAACGGCAAACATGCGGTCAGCAAGGGCATTGTCTTGGAAGTACCGTGAGAAGAAGTCTTGAACTTCTAACAAGGAGAATCCAGAAATGAGCACGAAGCGGTCGATGCAGCCAACCGGGATGTGGTTGACAGCTGCGGGTCGACTTGTCAGCATGACAGAAGCATTGGGCAGCAGTTCACCAAGCATCAGACTTCCAAAAACTTCCACCACTTCTGCTTCTTCATCCGGCTCGGTCACAAATACATCTACATCGCAGCTCCTGTAGTGCCTGAACTCATCAAAGCCATCCAAGATGATCAGCAGCTTGTTGTCATTAGCTAAAATGTTATCCAGTTCTTTAGCTAGGTGCCTGTTCTTCCTCAAGACCAACTCCTGAAAGCTTGCAGGTTTGTCGATCAGATTCAGGTCCCTGAAGGTCAGGTGGATGACGAAGTCAAACGCAAGACAGTTTTTGTTTGTGGCAAAATCAAACAGCATCTTTTGCACCAGGATGGTCTTTCCAATTCCGGCCACTCCAGTCACCAGAACTTTCTTGACTGGACGATTTCCATTTGAGCTTAAAAAGAGTTCAGCTAGGGAGATTTTTCTATGCACTGCTGACTTCTGCTGCATTGATAGACGCTTTTGACCAAATGTCAGCACCTCATGTCTTTTGATATCTAAGCCCTGGTGTCCGTCCACCAACAAGAGATTGACATAATGTTCAGAAAACAGGATTTTCTCTCCGTGTCGAGTGTTGTAGAAGAGCATGCTCTCACTCCGCCGTCTAAGGACATCTTTATGCTTTTGTTTGACTTTGTTATACTCTGCAAAATAAATAAGATACAATTTATGTTTTGTCAAGCAATCAAAGATATTTTATCACACTATGGACTGCACTGGATGATCCTTCCAAATAGCCAATGTCATGCAGTATGTACCATTGACATCTCTGTGGTTTTAATTGCATACCTATGGACTGAGGTTGATCTGTGTTGTCTCCTTTGGAGTATTTCTGCACTTCTTGCTCATGTTGGTTGCTAATTGAGATAAAAATCTTAGCTGCTTCCTCGCCTTTACACTCCAGGACATCCAACACCTTCCTTACTCTCGCACGGGGCCCCAACTGACACAACACCTCCTCACGGTCATCACGAGTGAACACCTCCCGACTTACTAAGATCTCCAGCAGAGAGTCAATCCTTCCTTCGAGTTCATCCACCAAAGAAACTCGCAGAACTCTGATTGCTGTCAAAGAAGAATAACATCCATCCGTTTCCACCATAACGAATCCAAAATAATCCACAGCACTGAACTAACAATCCTGGTTAGGATCTGCTGATGTTGCCAGTTTGAATCGCAGCCTTTTGATTTATGATGTAATGCAATTTCCTCTCATTTTTCGGAAAGGTCCTGTGAATGCATGGTTCTCTTCCAAAGCTGAGAAGCCGAGTGAGAGCTGTACGGTATAAACACAGAAAGAGGAAGTGCTTTTGCTTTTGATAGAACGCACTGAGACAGATGTGTTACAGCCTTGAATGTCTTGTTATTCTGGTTCGTGGCGGGACTTCCCACGACAGATGGACACATGTTCTGACAAAGTGTTAAACGTGGATCTTTGGTATTTGACTTAGGCTGTTGTATTCTCCAACCACGTAAATACATTACTACTGATATTACTTAATAATCAAACCACTCCCAGAACTTTGACAAGATAATGCAGTGAGATTTGTATACAGAAAAAGAACAAAAAACAGAAAATCACCACAAACTGAATGTAAAAGGAATGTATTTGGTTTTATTTTGTGACTAACCAGGCATGAGCAGAGAGCAACACATCAAGTCACCAGCAGAGGGTCCCCATTGCATGCACATTAAATACCAAAAAACTGTAGAGAAATGAATACTTAAAAACCACCCCGTTATTATTTACAAAACTATGCACAAGAACACACATACAAATAAATAGTTTAAAGAACAAACAAATATCTACAAAACTTAAGAGCATAAGTAATATGTTATTGTTGATTTCCTCTCATAAAATCAAATAATAACACACTAATGAAAGGCCTGATGATAAGATTTGTGGAACCGAGGACGTAACGTCAAAAGTGCAATCCCTGTTTACAGTAATGTAAGTATTGTAACTCTAAAAAGTCCCCCCCAAAAACTAACCAATGTAACTAAACATAACAAAGAAGTCATATTTACATATTTTAAGTTAAACACTGAAATCTGTCCAAATGTAATGTTCTCTAAAATATCATTAGGTGGACACAATGGACCGAGCTTTATGAGCTCATTTTCAAACTGCTATGCTCACCTCGCGTTTAAACGTGCAGTAACGTCACAAAGTGGTTAAAGAGACACAAAAACGCAAAATATACAAACAATGTTACTTTACAAAATAAAAGCATAACTCTACAAGCCATGTTCTTCACAAAGACTTGGAGGAGTTGAGTGCAAAATAAGTTTCCAAAATTAGCTTGCTTCAATCATACACCTCCATAGTGCAACCCATGCAAGATAAATCTTTATCATGTCCTACTTTTTCTGCCACTTTAAACACCTGCAATTCCAACTGATCTCCCTTTTAATTAACTTTACCAACATGTGCTAAATGATCCAAAACAACAGCACGGATCATGATCTATTTCCCAAAGTGGCTGATACCAAATGTATACCATTTATCAAATATTGTTGGCTATTTCCAATTTATATGTACCATTATGCTGTATTTCAGTTTTAAGCTTGATTTTTGCCATACCTCCAAAATAAAAGCTCATATAACCCCCAAATTTGCTATCAACAATGTTTTTTACACCATTGCAATATCGGCAAACGCACACGTATCCAGTGGTTATTAATAAAGCAGGGGTCTACCCAGAATCCCTGGGTATGAAATTATATGTATTACTTAAATGTGTGCTGTAAACTAACTTGTATGGTGCTTATATAGCGATGGAGCGCTATTGTTCCATTCCTTTAAGAAAACCTTGAAACTAGACGGATACTATTTATGTTGTTCTTAACTACCGGTGCCTCCTTACATGTTCCCCTTTATGAAACCCAAAAGTTTTTACTGCTCACAACAGAAATGTTTTTAAATTACATAATTTTGGATTTAAACAAAAGGAAGTAAAACTGAAGCTTTCATTAATAGTAATGCCACGCCTCTTAATACTTTCAAATTAAAACCATGACACCACAGAGGATATCTTAGCGGAAAGTAGACCACACCCGCTCGAGGTGTGACCACCCAAACGTTCTTCCGCACTCAAGTTCCCCCAGCCAAGGCTGATCATTGAGGATAGTTGTGGGTGTAGGGACGGGGCGTAGAGGTTTCAAGTCTCTTGTGGCTGTTTGAGCATCATCCCCGGCCTGTTCAGGTTGTCAGTGGCCTTTGTCTTATATCCCCGCCTCAGGTGTTGCTGCAGGAATGACAGCAGCGGTTCTTGAACTGAGGAAGCGGACAAAGCTCCAGCTGTCGAACCTTCTCGCAGTACCTCGTGCTGTCCCGACACTCTCCTGCTGGAAAGCACAAAGGTTACAGCTTAGTACAAACAGAAACTTTTTGTTTAAGGGATCAAGGGTAGCAAGGCTCTCATAGAAGCTCTTGTACTATCTAAGTTTTATCCTAAGCAGATTCAAGGTACCAATTTCTGAAACTTCTGCCACACTCATAAAACGTGTGAGTGGAATTTCATGTGTGCTTTTCAAAGCGAATGTCATTTGAAAAACAAGAAGTCATAACGTTTCAAGGTAAACACAATAAAATGTGCCTGTGGTTATTAACAGAATCTAGGGTAATACCTGATGACACTGAGAAGTGAGTTCTTTTATTACCAGAAGCGTAATTCCCTTCACTTCTTCAGGTGGATCCCCAGTACAAACGTATGGGAATGTAATGTGCCAACCATCCTGACATTAACATTTTAATTTAAATTAAATTTTAGCTCAAAAAAGGTTTAACTAATAATTTGCCATTAGTGAAAAGGTTATTTTCTAGTTTCTCTTTAACTCAAAAAGTATGCTTGAGATGAGTAAATGTGAAATTTACAGATGAATCACATGAAATGATATCACTTTAAATATGTTGTAAGAATCATAATGCCACTCTCTCATTTTGTCATTTTTCCATGAGTCAAACCTCTCTTCTCACCTCTGCCACAGGACAAAATATTGCAGCGCTGCCAGCTGGGAGGCCGAGGCCTCCACATGCAGTGATGTTCCCTTGTGGTTTTCCCAGTTCGACGGTGCACGCAGGTCACCTGGCGTGACTGGAAACCGTGCCGCCCACAGGTGGCTGTGCACTGCGTCCACTGGCCTACACGCCAATGAAGGGCACAGGCCTCTGTGGAGCAGTTCTTCAGGGAGCTGGGCCTACAAATACAAAGAAGAAAAAGGGTCTGAGAGTTGTCAGAGACACTCTAACGATTGGCTTTCTCACTGAAACACGAGGTATCAATGTACTTTTTATTTACATTTTACAGCTGATATAGAGTAAAGTCATACTATGATATCCATGATTACCTCTGGAGTCCACTGCACATCCTGTAGGGGACTTTGGTAGCATTGGTGTCTAGGCAGAATACATGACGGTGCTGTGTGGCCAAACTGGGACCAACACATTGACCATGACACTGAAAGAAAAGATTGCAGCACAATTACAAGCAAGATCAGCTTTTAAATCTAATGTACAGAATTCTAAAAAGTTTTTGTTTTGCATTCATTTTAAAGACAATCGACTATTTTCAGATGGAGAAACGCTCATAATACAACCACGACAAAAGAAATAAAAAGATTAACAGATAAAAAAAAGGGTACTTCTCAAACTGCTACAAATATTTTAAGGAAGAATCTACAGACTGCTTCCCCCTTTACATAATTTGAAAAAAAGAGACAGACAAGTGCTGGAGAACAGTTTGTACACTTGTACTCTTGATTATCCATTTGTGATGAATGTATGCTCACCAGTCCCCAGTGGCTTGTTGCCCATCTGGTGCAGGGCTGTAGGTTGCATGACCTGGTGTCTGACGGCCTCCTCCCTGTGCTGAGGCAGTGCTGGCTCTCCACCTCTCTCAATCTGCCCTCAGGACCCTTCATGCAGCGGACACTTCTGGTCTGGGAGCCACCTCCACAACTGGCTGAGCATGGTGACCAAGGGTCGACTCGCCACCTAATCAGACCACAGCAGAAAAGTGGCAAATTATGTATATATATATTATATATAAAGGATTTATGGGCCCAGAAGTACTCATCACTTCATTCTCACAGTGGAAGCAGACCTTCGATAATCTGAATATTCTTTAAAAATAACTTCAAAAAATAATGAGCACTTTAGGATAGATATAACTTGCTTGAATCCAAAGGAGAAATGTAGAATGCAAGTCAAGTAGAGGGGGAAATATCAGAGTATACAATGTAGTACATGTAGTAACAGCAAGGTACCTGAGGGGGCAGGCTTGTCCATGGCATAGTTCAGCTGACTGGCTGCCGTTGATTCTCTCAGAGCAAATACGGCCATCCACTCCCATACCATTACCTTGGACGCAGTTTCTTCCTTTGCCACCTAAAAATACATTAAACAAATAGTATATTTGTGGTCTAGAATACTATAGAGAAACTACAAGAAGACAGAGTCAATTGTCATTAACTGGATTGGACAAGTGCATCCACTGGACATGTCCTTCAACTGAGTATTAGTTAAAAATATAAGAAATTTCAGACTGGACATTTTTCTGCACTTTTAATCCCCTACAATCCTCTCAGATTAGATTAAGTTTATAGGGTGCAGCCACTTAATCTCCTTTGAATCACTGCCTGG
Source organism: Semicossyphus pulcher (assembly GCF_022749685.1). Lineage (NCBI taxonomy): Eukaryota > Metazoa > Chordata > Actinopteri > Labriformes > Labridae > Semicossyphus > Semicossyphus pulcher. The sequence continues at coordinate 8,500,905 of NW_027211695.1, forward strand.
AATCTCTAATTGTTGTCGTATGGTGAGGGAAAGAGCCGGAGTATCACACAAGCCTCTCTGGCGGTGCTTTGATGAGAATGTAGGAAGGTTGCGACTGATCGTGCCCAGAGGAGATGAAGGACAGAGCAGCTCAGAGATGATCCGAGCTGTGGCACGCTCCGGACATTCCCCATCACTGACTCAACCCGATGAGCCACTGGGGTATGTAGAAGCTTACTGTGTATCTGTGTCTGTGGTTGTGCCTGTGTGTGTTTCTCAGCTGAAAAGAATGCCTTCCCGGAATCTCTACGCCCGAGCCACAAAAGAACAACACTATTACTTTAAACTGGACTATATGAAAGTAAATTAGGGCAAACTAAACTTGACATTAGGTTGAAACTGACTTTGTCTATGTAGCTTCATTACTGAAGCTAAATCACACACCTAAAGGAAGCTTCAGAGGTACCTATATAGCAAATTATTTTACATTTGGAGACACCCAGTCTAACTGTTTCCCAGCTTTTTCCTGACTTGACGCTATGATAAGCTAACCGTCTAATGGCTCTAGCTTGATAATGCAAAGAAAAGAGAGTGATATCCATCTTCTCAACTCACTCTGATCAAGAATAGTTATAAAGGTATTAAAGTTCCGATACCAATTCAAGTATCTGTATTGGATACTGGTATCGGTAATGATACAATTATCAGTATTGGGCTCTGATACTGCCTAAAATATCAAGTATCGGCGAGCGTGCCTGCAATGCACTGATACAAAACCAGAACCAAGTAGCCCCCCCCAAAAACTGGTTTCAGGTAAATTATCATGTTACCATAACAAACAACAAACATGTGATGTCAGCAATCAGTGCTTTTTCCACCAATATTGGCACTTGTATCAGAGGGATACTCAGTCACGGCAAATACGCACGTCTATCTATATTGGTGTGAATGGTAAATGGTAATCGGCTGTACTTATATTGCGCCTTTCTAGTCTTTCAACCACATTCATTCACCCTTTCAAACACACTTACATCCACTAATGACGGTACCATGCAAGGCCCATCATCACTTGTATACATTTCTATACATTCCCACATACAGTCACACATATTCATAGCTGATGGCTATGCCTCGGAGCAACTAGGGTGTCAGTATCTTATCCAAGGATATCTCGACATGTAGACAGGGAGAGCTGGGGATCAAACCGTCGACCTTCCACTTGGAGGGCGACCCACTCTATGTCTAAGCCACAGCCGCCCCAGTAAGGGAAATATGGACTCGGAACCTCTCTAAAACGTACTTCCCAAAAAACTTAAATTAAGAACAATATTTAGATGATGCTGCACAGTGGTGCAGTGGTTAGCGCTGTCCCCTCACAAGAAGGTTCCGAGTTCAAACCCCGGTTTGGGCGAAGTGCACCTTTCTGTGTGGAGTTTGCATGTGCAATGTGATTGGCAATCAGTCCCCCCGTGACCCTGAACAGGTCGGTCTAGCTAATGGATGGATGGATAGATGGATTTAGATCATAGGTGCACTGTCTCGATTTTTAATGCCTAGAAAGTTCTAAATATCTTGTGCTTCATTTTTTTTTTTAAAGCTTTGAATGTTTGGACAGCCCTATCTGGAAACATGCAATAGGTTAACCAATTATCTAGCAAGAATAAGAGTTTGTGACCTTTGAGACTTTCTAGACCCTACCTGTAATCTGCAGCAAGGACGAAAGAGAAGAAGATCCAAGACGGTTCCTAGCAGTGCAGGTGTACAGACCCTCATCTACCTTGGTTGGGGACTGGATCCTCAGTGAGCCAGTGGGCAACCGGCCTACTCTGTAAGCACAAAGACAATGCAACCAGTGAATATACCAATGTCTTTTATACAACTAAATCTGCAGTCTTGTTAATGCCTTTCGGAGTAAAAAAGTCACATTAGAGTTCTTACCTGTTGTTGTACTGCAACTCTTTTCCATTCCTTGTCCATGTCACGAATGGTTCAGGGTTCCCAAGTGCCTCACACCTCAGCTCCAGACTTGCAATGGGTTTCTGCAGCAAAACTGGAAATCCCACATAAACTATCATATCAGACGACGATAACACTCCAACCTTCCTTGGACGCTGGATTATCACCGGGGTTCTTGGCCTGGATGTATGAGCTTTGATGTTAGGGTTGTATAGGAGGGGTTGTTGCGTGGACGATTCTGCGGTTTCTGGAGGATGAAGAGTCGACTCATTGGTTTCTCCTTGTCTCATGGTGAGCTCACCGAGTAACTGTGCGATGAGTTGTTCCCCCCATGGTCCTCCAAGGCCTTCAGACAGGTTGTTCATGATCTCATCTAGCCTTTGGGTATCGGCAATAAGTACAAGAAGGTTTGAAACTTCCGAGCTTCCTCTCTCATCCTCCTGGGTCGACCTGTTCTTCTCACTGGATTGAGGTTTATCAGTAATGTCTTTTTCGTCTGGAAGAGTACCTTTGAGTTTGAGCAATCGCTCAACAATGTTGTCGTATTGGTTGAGGGGGATGGGTAGCTCCTGAAATCTTTCCCCTGTTGAAGCCACATCTGGCTGCCCAATCTTTTGTTGTCTACCTGCAAGGTGCCATGCCTCTGGTACAGAGAGCTTCTTCTTGCTGCCAATGATCTGTAGCACAAAATGCTCATTTGCCTGACCTGCGACACAAGTGTATATTCCGGCATCAGATGGACGGACCTGCTGAATCTTCATGTATCCTTGTGATGTGATGGAGAGATGGGGGAAGCCAACCAAGGGTTTTCCTTCCTTCAGCCATCTGATGTGGCCCCTGCGGAAGTTGCGAGTCGGGCAGCGAAGGACCACAGTTGTCCAGGGGAGCAGGTAGGCATAGCCTCCCACTACCAAGTGTACCTTTTTGCCCTTCCTCCACTGGATATACACCTTCCTCTGGGTCAGTATGGTGGGAACAGGTTTGACAGAGTCTGTGTTGAAATAAGAATTCGGCATCTTTATTATTGTCTATGCTCTTTGTGCATAGGTAATTTTCAAGCAAATTCTATTGACACAACTTAGCTGTGGGATTTGTTCTATCTTACTAATAAACCTTTCTATCAACTTCCATGCTCTACGGAGTACAAATTGATGAAACAGAAATAACGAGAGGGTCTCTTACTCTCACAAAGCCTGAGGGAGCATGGACGGATTCTGGTGGGCTGGGCCATCAGGGAACAGTTCCCAGAGTCTACAGTCCCATGTGCCCCATCTTCCTTTTGTTGTCTGCAGACTGTCTGTAGTCTCTGAATGCCATTTCCACAGGTCACTGAACACTAGACAAATAAAGTTATAGGACATAATAATGATTAGTAGAACCTGTATACTACTCCATATAGCAATATATTTTTATTTTGATTCAAGAAGTAGGTCGGTGCCTTGAGAAAAGCCTACCTGGGACCAACTAGTTGTGACCCATTGAGGTGGGCACTCTTTCTTAGCACAGGGCTGCTGGTTTGCGGGGCTTTTGGAAGCGCAAAAGGTGTCAGGCAGCTCAAGGATGCTTCCATCTGCCAACCTTTGTTTGCACACAACCTGCCTCTTTTGAAATCCACCACCACATCTCCGAGAGCACTGCAGCAACAAAAATACAGAGGTGCCAGAAGTAGTATTAGCAATATGTGCTCGATGCTTCAGTCTACAGTAAGTGCTTCCCAGGTGAGATCCCTTACCTGTCCCCATTCACGTGCGTCCCACATAGGAGGGCAGTCAAAGCGGTTGCAAGCTTGAACAGGATTGGGCTTAGGGTTCTGACAGTCTTCATCCCTCAAAACCTCAGTACGGTTGCTGTCTCGAGAGGGCCGGTGAGTGCATACCACAGTACGGGTCATCAAACCAACCCCACATGTAGCAGAGCATGAACTCCACTCTCCAGTTTCCCACCTGTGAATACAAAGTTTATCATCAAACTACTGTAAATCAGGGCTTCTTGACTCTTAACTTTTGCTGTTCCTGATTAACTGCCATACGTTATCTTTTGTGTACTTTTGAATGCAGCCCATAATCCAATCTATAAAGGAAAGCAGTCAAGAGGAGGTCAGTCGGAGAACTTGATGTTTTTACTCGATCCCATGAGAGGACACTCTTGCAGTCTATGAATGTGTAAATTCATGAAAGTGAATACGAGTGAAAACGAAAAGAGTGATTCATGGGGTCAAATCCTGGCAAAGAAACATTAAATCTCCCACTGCATTTATTGATATTTGAGAAATCCCTACGGCACAAATTCTTCATCCACATTTTTCCAATGACCTCTGCGGACCAATATTCATATATTCATTTTGTTGTCCAACACAGTTTCTCACAAGATGATCAATCCAGGGTCAATCAAAGTTTGCTGAGTATTTTTATTCCTTTCTTTCAAATAGTGGCATGTGTTCCTATGCCTTTAAAGACATCTATAAGCTTTGGCTTGGGCCACGAAGGCAGTGACTCTCCTTACGGCTTGACAGATTAGCTGATATTTCAAAACTATGCATATTTACTCAAGGGTCCAGGGACAGAGGATATTGGGAATGAAGCTTGTTCTGGCCCGGTACGAAACTCAAAGCCGAATCCTATGGCTGTTTCCCTTCAGAGGGAACAGTATCCAAAGAGTGTAGCTTAATACGGGAGGGCGAGGAGGCCTCAGGGAGGGAGCAAAGAGCCAAAGGAAACAAGTCCAATACAGCGTTTGTTGTGCCTGAAAACAATACTCAAGGCCTGGAAAAACAGGCAGGGGCAGGCTGCAAGCCTCTGGGTTTTTCTGACAAGAGTGTGAGCGGTGGAGCACTGACACTGCGCACGGTGTTAACTTGAAACGTGTGGCCTACCGCAAAATCCACTCACCGTTTAGTCATGCCTCAGTTCTATTATACAACATGCCATTATGCTGTTTAGCCATTCAGGTATTTCATTTTGAATTCTGTACAGTACTTGACACTTCCCATTTGAAATAAGCCCATTGTTCATCTGCTGTATTGCAGATTTATGCTAAGTGGATGATCGTTGGATGAAGTATAAAAACCTGCAAAACTTTGGATTCAACTTCAGCACATCAACTTACTTATAAAAGCACTCACATCATGAAACATTTCAGTGACATTCATGCCCCCTGAGGATGATTTTCATAAAATGTCATTGTTTCTCTGTTGAATTTGTTAGGTCCATTCATGCCTGATAACACTAAACTGCCCGTAGTTGTGAACATAAGTGTGTATGGTTGTCTGTTTGTATGTGTCAGCCGTGTGATTGACTGGTGACGTGTCCAGGGTGTACCCCGCTTCTCAGCCAATGACAGCTGGGATAGGCTGCAGCCCTCCCACGACCCTGAACAGGATAAAGAGCTATAGATATAAAGTAGGTGCTTTGTTTATCCAGTAGCACCCACTCAAGACAAAAGTTGCATTGTTATCCCCTCTGGCAATATGGCCAATATTGTCAGTGATCAGGAAAGGTCATCCCTACTGAAGTTTTACTACAGTAGCTCTTTAAACAGGAACGCTAACTATAGAAGCAGAGGCCTATTACATTTTTGTTCTGACACCAGCTGAAAAAAAATATCTTGAAAAGTTCTTCCAAGGACAATTTGACAACTGAGCCTAGCAGGTACTGTCAGGCACTGACATCTAATCCCTATTGTGTGGGATTCTGACCAGGTTCCACAAGCTGACCCGCTGGCTTCATTTCCTGCTCTCAGTGATACAACCATCCATCTCTGACTAAAAGTGGCCTAAATGGTGATTTAATTGACCCATATGGTTTAAACTGAGAGGGATACCACAGTGGATTTGGATCTCTTTTGTACACAATGAGTGATTAGAAGAGATTAATTGATTGTACTTGTGTGATGTGTGTTTTTTGATAGTATGAAAGTTAAGCAGTTCCAGGTGTAGAACCCGGGGAAACATCAGCGCTCTAGGAAATGGTACATTAATGTCCCAGCTCCATATAGGATTATAGTTTTGGCAAAGTAATAAAGAGCGTCGCCAGGTTTCAGTCCTGCTTTTAATTAATATTTTCTTATTGAATGCAGCCAAAACCTTTTTTCCAAAAACTAATTTTTACATTTTTAGTGCATCCATCAATCAAGGGTACTTTAATGCTGACGCAAAAAACATTTTAAACAGTCTAAATACAGGTTTGATTGAAGTGTTTGACTTTACCTAGGTGGGCAGGGCTGAGTTTTGCAGTCCTGGAGGAGTTGCGGGGGCCGACGGGAGCTCACGCACAGGCTCTGGTCTGCTGCCTCCCTGGTCTGCTTGTTCAGGCAGATGACCACAGCCTCCTGCACACCTGGAATTAGACCGCACCGAGCATTTACAAGGGATGTCCAAAGAAATATTAGCTAGTGTGCAGGATTCCATTTCAGTGTGTTATGCTAAACTATGCTAGCTGCTCCATCTCTTCAGTACAGAAGACAACAAAACAGTAAACAACAAAAATGGAAACATACGTTGTTCTTCTTAGGGATATCTTTCATGTTATTTCCCTTCTACACATGGAGTTGAGATGTTCTGATACATTTTTCTTACAGTTTTATAACACTAAATGATCGCTATTACTGTTAAGCAACTAGAAACTAGCTAAGCTAACATAATCAGCCTCTCGCCTCACAGCTCCTTCTGAAGTTTTGTGTCCTCCAAAAAGCGTTGGATCGACTTTAAACATGAAAGTTAATTATTCAGTGTTTTCTTAACTTTCAATTGAAAAAAGTACAGCCTTAAAATGTTGTCCAAACACTGATTGTTGACAATTAGCCAGCTTTGACTGTCATGACATGCTAGCACCACGATGTTGTTGTTTGCTAATACATGCTAATTTATACGAAACCAGTACTTGCTAGCTAGCTAGCTGCAGCCGTAAACTTTTTTTTTTGCTGTGTAGCTAATGCGTTTTGAGAAGAAAAAACAGGATTATTGTTTGGAGGCTAATAAGCCTACATTATGGTATCTGATTGGTTCAGTGACTGGTACACTTCTGATACCAAAAATCCTGCATTTTAAGCTGTCACATTGGCATTGGAACAACAATATGCAGAATAGAGTATTGTAAGTAGACACTGCAATGAAGCAACACAGATATATAATAGCCCATTGAAAGAAAGCAGTGGTTCAACCTAATGAGTCCCAATGAACATCAAAACAATACAGCTGCCTGCTTAAGTTCTGCGCTAAACTTTGGATAAACTTTGAGGGTGTGATGTCAGGCCACATTAAAAGCAATGTAACATGAATCTCCGAGCCTGCTTCTAATGTTGGGGACAATAACAGCGAAGCAGGCACTTCAAACGCCACACTGGTGTGATGGTCCACAGGAGCACAGCCCTCAGGGTGTGTATGTGACATCGGATACTAGTCTGTAATCATCCCCGAATGGGAGTTTGTTGGGTTTGGGTGAGAGCGCACACATGCAGACATTGACAAAAGCCTACGCCCATGTGTAGAAATTAAGCAACACATGCACACACACACAGACATCAACACACAGAGACACAAGTCAGGCATACAGGCTTGGATGGGGAGGTGGGGAGATTAAAGTGGGCCTCAACGAATGTTGGCGGGATGTTTAGGAAAGCTCTCTGTGTCTGGCGCTGCATTCACTGCGGCTGTGAAAGTGGGTGACGTATGACCTTAAGGTTAAACTTAGTATTCCATCCATTATCATGCAATATCATATAACTTATTTACTTCAAAGCCCATGGTTATAGTCATGGTGGATATGGATTCACCATATGCCAATGACTGTGTATAAAGATGGTCGACGCGTCTCCATCTCCTCTCATTGTATAAAGGTGAAGAAGACTAAGATGGTAGCAGTTAAAGATCAACATCTTAACCATTGCCATTTTAGCAAACTGATGCTAGCATTAAGGTCAAACACCACCATGCCATTACAGTCTCACACAGCTGCTAGCTTGGTTTGAGACTCTTAACCCTGTTAGCTTTTCTTATTTCTTATAAAAGAAAGTTTAATAATGATCCTTACCTCCTCCACAGCTCTCTGAGCACTCGGTGAATCCCTCATACTCCCAATCATGCAGCTCCTCTCTGCCAGGTGTCTCCTCCTCCTCCTCTTCCTCCCTCTCCTTTTCACCTTCTTCTCCTTTGCCCAAAACACCAGAGCAGGGAGTACGGTAGCAGGGCTGACTCGGAGCAGGTTTGACCCCCTCACATTCGTCATCAGGCAGGTCAGCAACAGTCTGGGAGAAGGACAGCAGCACTTGGCACTTGACGGTCCGTCGCTGGGTCCCGGCGCCACATGTCCTGCTACAGGGCTGCCAGGGGCCAGGAATGAAGCTGAAGAGGAGAGCCAGCGGATTTGAGAAAACAAAATGATTAATCGCACACAGAAAAATAAAAGTATGCTGTTCATTTAGTTTGTGTACTTCACATACCTATGCAAACAGGCTTGGGGAAAAAACTCACATTCTTTATTTGATTCAGAGTGATATGCCGCTAAGTTCATAAACTCACTAAGTATTTATGAAATTCAGTCCTGCTGTGGTTAATTGAACAGCTGTGAAGCATTAGGATCAGCCATTCTTGGATAAACAGCCTTCATGCACATCCTTCCTCATCTTAAAGAATGGATCACAGAGGAAATTCTAGTAGATCATTGGTGTTCATGAATGCCTGGATGTCTGCTTAAGAGTAAGGGCCCATAGTCTGAACTGTCACCCTCACAGTCAATTTGGGAGAGCGTAAGAGAAGATGGAAAGGTGTTGGAATCCCTCTTGATCCTCAGATACAGAGAGAGAGACAGGTAGGTAGGTAGATAGAAAGAGGGACAGGTAGGTAAGTAGACAAAGAGAGAGAGGTAGATAGAGAGAGAGACAGAATGGTAGGTAGATAGAAAGAGAGACAGAAAGGTAGATAGACAAAGAGAGAGAGGTAGATAGAGAGAGAGACAGGTAGGTAGGAAGACAGAAAGAGAGACAGGTAGGTAGGAAGATAGAAAGAGAGACAGGTAGGTAAGTAGACAAAGAGAGAGAGGGAGAGAGAGAGAGAGAGACAGGTAGGTAGGTAGGTAGATAGAAAGAGAGACAGGTAGGTAAGTAGACAAAGAAAGAGAGGGAGAGAGAGAAAGAGACAGAAAGACAGGTAGAGAGAGAGACAGGTAGGTTGATAGGTAGAGGTAGATAGAGAAAGAAAGGCAGGTAGGTAGGTAGGTAAGAAGGTAGGTAGGTAGGTAGGGAGGTAGGTAGGGAGAGAGAGACAGGTAGATAGATAGATAGATTGAGAGAGACAGGCAGGCAGGCAGGTAGGTACGTAGAGATAGATAGATAGATAGATAGATAGATAGATAGACAGATAGATAGATAGATAGATTAATCTCAATCTTTAACAAGAGGGTGTGAAATGCTTCAAAGACATTCAAGTTCATTCGATCGTGTTGACCTTTTGCTTTGCGTAACGGTCTGTGTGTTAAAGTCTTTACTGCTTTCATTGTCCTCCTTACATCAGCTGTGCACCTGTTCATTAATAAAAATTGCTTGGAGCCAGCCAACATGTTTACAGCATTCAGCAGCTGTCCTGTTTAGGGCTGAGCTCACCTTTGTTTTTCTTGGCAGATTTTCTATATTAGAGATGTAACTGACTGAATCACTGGTTGCTGTGTTTGCTTTGAAGCCTCTTTTATTAGAAAGCATGATATCCATGCAAACAATCATGATGTCATGGCTCTATTGATGTGTGGCTGCTCAGCATTACCTTATACACAGAGCTTGTGTAGGTCTTTTTTTCTGAGGCAAAACACAAACAACTGAAGAGTTCTAACGAGCAACACACTGAAATGACGAGTGACCTGCAGACAGTCACAACGTCATTGTGTTCTGAGTAATTATCCAATTGTTTAGCTCAGGAAATGAAGAATCACAGCACAGTCAGTAAGTACTAATCTTTTGAACTAAAATGAACAAAACAATGTTAATCAGCAAAGAGATTTGTTCTTTCCACTACCACATCACAGGGAGTAACTTGGCTCTGTAGCTCATTCTGTAATTATCATAGAGACTTTTCTGTGTCCAGTTATTTTGTATTGTGTTAACTGTAAAAAACAGGTATTTTTTTTTCTATGCTCTTTTGTATCAAATCCATTTAAAATGGGAATATGATTGGTAGAAGTAATGTTTTTAATCACAGTATGTGAAAGTAACATCCAGAACCATCTTTTAGCCCAATTTCCCAACAGGCACATTATCAGTGTCCTATTACTTATCATGGCAACCTGTGCCAAAGTGCAGCATTCTTCAGGTTTGAGCAGTCTGACCTCAACACAAGAGCACCCTGCCGTTTTATAAGATACCTCAATAAAGAGCTCATAATTACAGCAAAGTTGGCTTTTTCATGAGCGCTTAGGGACTCATTGTGCTTTAGACAAACAAATGAATCACTGGCAGTAAGATTTGGAACCAAGCAACAAAGTCAACAAGCTAACCCCTGGATAGGTTTGTCTTCATGCATGGTTAGAGCACATCTGTCGGTTCTGAAACAATCTTGATTTCATTCATGGACGGAAACAGGGTAGTAGGGTGAAAAATGCACTTTTGGCCAAGCGATGGAGCATATATGGGTTTAATTTTTCAAGCAGTTGCACAGCAGTGGCTCGGTGCAGGCATAGGGCCTGGCAACGAAGGTGCAATAAGTCTAACACAGGAATTTCCGCCTCTTTCCTCTCTCATCCGTGACCTTGCCCCATATGGTGGGCAGATATTGTTGTTGGCTTGACTTTGTATTATACACAGATATTTATGTGCTTCACGAGGAAAGACATGCTTTTTTTTGCAACAGAGTAAAATCATATGTTTTGGTGTTTCTCTCTCTTTCCCCCACTCCTTCGCTCCAAAGATAAGTCAAAGTAACAGATGTTTTGAACTGGCTAACATGGTCGCTAATACAAGTCATGCAAGACACTGGGCAGAGTCCAAACATTGTCCATCTTCAGAGGAAAGTATTCAATTGATATGCGGGATAAGAACATCTGGAGCATTTGAGGCTTGCTGAGGTAATGCTAGTAGCCAGTGACTAAACAGAAAACATGTTTTCCCCTTTTACCTCAAATAACCTAACACAACAAAAAGCACCGTTACTAAGCAATTATTTTCCCCTGATGTTTAGCGGCTGCATTCTTGTAGTATCTGTGGTAAAAGGCCAAAGCACCTGTGAATGTTTCAGCACAAAAGTCTCATGCGACGGTAAACTTCAGTGCCACTAAATTTTACTTGTACTACCTTGTGTGAATGCAAATTATTGCTAACTATGTTTACCCGGCCATCCCCCTGGAAAAAGTCTACGTGAATAAGGGTTAGCCAATACTTAAATGCAGCAGGTAATAGTCTGGAACATTCACTTCGAGTGCCGCTCAGCTTATACTCCTTACCCACCAAAATTCGGCATTGACACGGGTTCTGCAGACCCAGGAACACCTGCTAATAAATGTCTCTTTCTCATTGCAAGTGAAGTTTACGCCTTATGGTCTCTTTTCTGCTGCGTCACCGCCTGACATCACAAACACGCCGGAAACAGGGTTAGTAAACAATAGTACTCACAGAGAAGACGGTGGTTAGGTCTTTATTGTATCTATTACTCATTCAGTCTATTTATCAAACTCAGCCCAGACAAATTTGGAATGATGTTTGAGCGTTGTTCAGACGGAGACGGGCGGAAGCATTGTGCCGGAAAGGGGGCGGAGATTAGCGTGTCGACCCGGTTGCCGTTTGGAGCCGAGACGATAATTACCCGGGTCTACTGCTGAGTCATTTGACCCGGGTCTGAATGCCGATTGTAACCTTTCCCACTAAGAAAAAAAGCTGTGTGTTGGCAGGTTTTTTGACCAGTAATATGATGTTTTCTGCAATTGGGTTTGTATTGGGAAAATGGACTGTACTTAAATAGCGCTTTTCTAGCCTTCCGAGCACTTTTAGCGCTTTTACAATACATGTCACGTTCACTCTTTCACACTCACATTGATGGCTTAGGCCTAAGTGTCATTTTCCAATCAGGACCTATGCCCATTCAGACAAGCACTACAGCAATTTGGGGTTTAGTGTCTTGCCCAAGGAAGCTTCGACATGTGACAGTAACAGACAGGGATCAAACCCCCAACCTTCCGATTGAGAGATGAACAACCACTACCACTGAGCCACACCTGCCTAGTGTCCTTATACACATTGTAATGGTAGTAATGATATTAAACCAGAAACAGTCACCAGTACAGAAAACTCCTCCTGAGAACATTCAGGTCCCGAATGCCCTGAAACTGTTTGGAACTTGTCAGGAGGTTATGAGTGAAAGGGACTTTTCTTTAAAGCTTGAATTCCAGTTCCTACTTCCTTCATCAGAAGGAATCAGCAAATAGAGATTTATTTTTAAATCTCTGTGATCCAATTATTTCCCTTTTTTGGAAGTATGTATTTAAATGTTTGTCTTGCACTTACTTTGGTTCCTCAGTGACTGTGATCTCCTCCTCAAGCTCTATGGCCTGCTTATGCCACACGGGTTTGGCCTCAACTGGCAGCGTTTCTAGAAATCGTTAAAACACAAGTGAAAAACGTTTTAAATTTAGAAATAGGTAAAAGCTTGGTCGTTAAAACATGACAAAAAAAACCCCAATCGAACCCACCTATGGACTTATAACAGGGCACAGTGACCAGGCATTCCTCCTTGATGTGGGGTTTGGTTGTGGGGCTACAACCTCCAGCATGGAGCCCTCTGTGATCGATGCACAGCACCACCCTGTAGCGCAGACCCTGGCCACAAGTCACCGTGCACTGATGGTGAAAACACAGTTCAGGAGATATATGTTAAGTCTCGCTCTTCTGTGCCTGTGAAAGTCTCAGTCCTCGACTCAAGGGAAGCAAAGAGAGGGGCCTTCCAAAACCCCCGCAGCTTTCTGCGCGGGGTCCAACTTTGTGTATCCTCTGCCAAAACAAGCATTTAAAGGCAAGTTCACCAGGAAGAATGTGCTAGGTAAACAGCATCGCAGGTTTTTAGAGGGCCACAAATTTGACTCCCTGGGCCTCGGCTTGTAAACGGTGAGGCTGAAAAATCCTCAAGAGGAAGCTGTATGGGACATTTATGGTTAATGTAACAGCAACACTACGATAAAAGTAAGCTAAAAAGGAGTGTTAGATGATCAAGGTGCACCGCCTCGATAAACTAGCTATGTTTGGCAAAGAAAGAGTCCGTATGTGTTATTGACTTTTGGCTTTCAATTAAAGCTTTGTATGTTTTGGACGGTGTGCTCAAGGGCACGGGGGGGTAAAGGACATTCACACTGAGGTTAGCTTTGCTACTCCAAAACACATAGCAAGGCTGTGGTACAACCTAAGCAGTTGGAAGTGTTCCTGTCATGTTGAAAAGTGTGACTTTTAAACTTCATTTTCTCTCCACATTGTATCTACATCCAAAAAAAGGGCACCTACGGGTGACCACTCCTGTGCCAGCCAGGTGGGGCAGTCAAAGGTGTTGCAGGGCTGCAGGATGGCTGTCTTTGGGGAGTAGAGACACTTCCATTCATCTGTGGCAGTGATGATGCCCTGCATGTCTTCTTCCACACAGGACACTGAGCGACTCTGGATGCCTCCGCCGCAGGAGGTAGAGCAGGCGGTCCAAGGACTGCTATCCCACCTGGTATTATAAAAGGTGAGTTATGAAGTCAAAGAAGGAGACTGGGAAATATCAGAATTTGTGTGGTTGTGAATACATACCGAGGCAGGGGGTGGTAAAGGTCGTATGGCATTATTTGCTTGTAGCCATCACTAAAAGGCAGATTCAGAATTATATTAACTGCTGTGGACATATCGCTATATGTATGTAGGTAGTTTAAATGAACTGTTTCCTGTTGAACCCCAGGGAGGCCTGATATCTTACCTGGCCAAGCAGGGCTCCATGTTGCACTCCTGGAGTTTGGGTTTAGGTTTGATGTTCTCCGGGTAATAATGGCAATACTGATCCACAACCACTCGGCCGCTCCGGAGGTCAAAACACTCTGCTGAGGTTAGCTGGTACCCTGCAGACAAAAAAATGTCACTTCTCCCAAAAGAAATCATACAAAAAGACCCTAATATCAAAATGTATTTAGTGATTACCTCCACCACATGTCACAGAACAAGGGAAGAAGTCGGTCTCTCTCCAGCGGTGGATGATGGGCTGGTAGTAGATGTACTGGACCACACTGTCTGCTCCACTGGCAAACTGCACCTATAGAAACAATGTCCATGGTGAGACTGCAGACATTATGCCTTAGCAAGGCTAATATTTAATTATATTAAGCTTAAACGATTGGAGGATTGACTGTAACAAGAGAGTTACATGAGAAGATTGGTACCCCTCTTGTATCTGTTAATAAAATGAAGCAACCACTTTCAGCCTGCTAGCTAAACTTCGTTTAGCATGCTCCTGTAACCATTTAAGAGCACTAATGAAGGGTGAAAGGAGCCATACATCTTGTTAGCTGTAAAGAATCAGATATAAGGGCTAGTAAGTGAATAAATAGTCCATAGAGAGGACTTTGACGGGGGTTATCATGTGTTTCTGCTGCTAACATTAGCCATAATGTTAGCAGACGGGTAACATGGGTTCCATGGGTTTATTGCTAAACTGTTGGCCTAAACATATCTTTGAGGTCCGTTTTAAACCTCATCAATGTGTCATCAGATGAACTTAAGTGATATGGTCTTTGAAGTGGAGACCACACAGCTAAAACCAATGTTCTTTATTAGCATTTCTTTATCTCTTTATTTGATTTAACCGCCATTTAGCTGTTTCAAACTGCAGGTAAGCTAATCAGATGCTAAATGACACAGCAAAAGTAAACAAGTTTACACATCTAAATATAAACTGGCATTTTCTGATGATTATTAAAAAGTAGTCTTTCTGTGTCAAGTTGGAGAAATGAAAACATTAAGAAAGGTATTTAACATTTCCCTTTTTTCACTTTTCCTCCGGCTAACATAAAATGCTATTGGTCATTCCTAGATGATTTCCTCGACACTGTTTTCAAAGTTCCTGGATAAAAAATAAACAGCTGAAGTTAAGTAGCTTTGTCAACCGTCAGTGCCAACAAATGTCAGATAGATGCTGGGATCTATTTGGGGATTTTTCACACTGAGGCCTTGGAAATGTTGAAGTTGAAAACAGCTTCTAACAGAATCAGTGCCAGTTCTACAAAGTGATGAATAAGACAGGAGACGATTTCTTACTGCTTTGCTTAGATGAGAGGAAGGCTGTTTTTATAGAACTTAAGCCATGTGTGTAACATCTGTGGTGTGCAGGTTTTGTTGGAAATTTTGTGGAATTTCATAAATACTTCAGCAAACATTTTTCTTCCGACCTGAAGAATTGCCCCGAAACCAGATTACACCTACAAAACATATAAATCATGTTCTCCTGCCACTCCTTCACGCTCATATGTTTACAGTGGAAAGTTTGTGATTTTCCTTTTGTCCAAACATTTTCAATCATGGTGATATAGTTCGATGTCTGCCTCAAAACAGATTACAAAATTGGGCATTTTAGCTTCTCAGATTTCTGTCTCCTGAACTTCTATTTATTGACCGATTCTGACTCGTGTTTATGAGGGTGCTTCCAAGCCTGTGGCTTTGATAATCTTTAATATCCACTCACTGGCCCTAGGATGAGAATTTGTCTGTGTGTGTGTGTGTGTGTACAAATATTGATAACCAGATGTATTCCTCTGCAATTCTTCTTCGAGGCTAACATGTGACCATGAATTAAATACAAGTTTCATTTGGAGCTATGAATGTGCGCTTTAAAAATAAATTTACGAAACTTTCAACTCTCGTTGACACATGAAGTTTGCAGTGCTGAAACTGGGATAACATTATAAATGTCCCACTGATGTCAGCTGTTCAGGAAAAAGTAACCACTTCGCTTACCTGAAGATTCTGTATTGATGAATTTGGGGGCAGTGGAACAAGCACTAACCACAACACTGACACCGAAATTCATGAAGCTGATGTTTTTATGTATTAAAAATGTCCATTGGTCAAATATTCACTCTACTTTTAGCTCTGTTTTGGTCTCCACCAATGCCTGAGGGAAATAGCTGTCATTTTAGCAGCTACATGGTCCACAATGTTCACAATCTGGTTGTTGACTTTGTCAGTCTGCCATTTGTTGCTGGACATGTAGGGTACAAAATGTACATTACAAGGTTGTCATCAAAAACAGCCACCAGCTAACAGGAGACGGTGCTAACAAGAGTACTGCTCGTGAACCAAACTGATTAAATTACAGTAAAAAAGCTGAAAGACGCTAATTTAATAAGTTGCATAGAGCTGAGGGAAACTAAAGAGCTGGGTGATTATTCCTTTGAAA
The DNA here is from genome assembly GCF_022749685.1 of Semicossyphus pulcher. Lineage (NCBI taxonomy): Eukaryota > Metazoa > Chordata > Actinopteri > Labriformes > Labridae > Semicossyphus > Semicossyphus pulcher. Next base: position 8,517,220 of record NW_027211695.1, read on the forward strand.
CTTTTTACACATTGTCAAATGTGCTATATGCATAAGTGCAGCTTTAAGTCAGTTGTATTTATATGTTTAAGCTCTTACTTTGACAGTGAAGTCAGCTCCAAGTGGACCTGTGATTCTCAGGACCTCCTTATCCGACAGTTTCTGGAAGTCCAAGGTGGTGTTCTCCAGGTGGTACTGCCCTGATTTATCCATCGCCAGTTCATCTTTCACACCTTGTAGAGTCTTACTTTCAACATCTAAAGAAGAAAATAAGAGTAAAGCACAATGGACACATTAGAGTCACAATGTAAACATATCAATATGGTAATTTAGCACCACAAAATTCACTACAAACACTCACTGTGCTAGCTTTGCAGCGCTGCAGTGAGCTCCATCATTATTTGACCTTAATTCAACCCTGGCCTAACAGGGTCTTATGTGATTCCAGGATGGACATTAAAAGAAAAACAACAGGGAACAAGCAGTAACCAGCTGCAGTCCTCATCTGAACACACATGGTTACAGTTAAAGCGCCCTCGTCATAAAAGAACTGCGAAATATTTTATGAAGAAACGGTCCATTCAGAAAAAGTAGTTCCTTTGGCCTTAGTGAGGTAAAAAATCTGAGCACTAACCATGGAGCAAAGGATAAGAACAGGGATGGAACATTTTTTATCAATTTGATCCAGGCAGGAGTTTGATGCCAGCAGTTTGACATCAGTGATACTCGCTGGAAGCCTTACGTCTTCTGAGAGCCAGAGCAAAGCGGGGAAATAAAAACCTCTTCTGGTTATTCTGCTTCGAGCTACTTTTAAAACCAGTCTTTATGAGTGAGCCCAAAATATAGAATATTTTGGAATAAGGAATAAAAAGTTGATGACTCAGGTGAAATATTCACTAAAAAGGTAAAGTAAGTATAACAAATTCTGAGTCTCATATTCTTTTTGCATCACAAGTCACTAAAACTTAACAATAAACCCACAGAGCACATGCAGAATACTTGTGTTTAATATGCAGGTATTTGGCAGTAAAAAACACTGCCAATATAAATATCATATTCAACTGTTTTGGATGGAAGGGCACCCTGGACCTACCAGGACTTACACAAGTGATCCGGGCCTTTCAGGACTAGACGTACATGCCGACTCTTAAAGGGGACGACAACGACTGTGTCCTCAGCTTGAGTGAGACAAACAGACAAAAGGAGAAAACAGCAGTAAGTATGTAGACAGAGTTCATAGGAATGCAATTAAATAAATATAATCCCAACTGTAAATACAAATACTCAGAAGACAACTTTAATTGGCTTAATAATAAAATTCAATTTTAAAAAAGAAATTAAATTACATAAAAAGCCAAAAAAGTGAGCTTTAAAGGGGCGCTCCTGTGATTTTAAAATTGTACTCCAACAGTGTTAGGGGACTTGTGGGAGACAGATTATAACAAAAATATCAAAATCTAAGCAGCACATGCTGAGAAATCTTGACTTTTAGTCAGTAAAGTATCACTAAATTGAAAAAACACCCCAAATCACTTGATCCTACACTACCCATAATACAACCCAAAAGCCTTATTTATCAGATCTTCACTGCTGGGTAATCATACACCATTTTCGAATTAAATTCCCCCAGATTGTAATGAAGGATTTATATTTGAATTGCTTTCTGATGATGTAGGAAAATAACCTTAATGACATCACTATGACATAATCATCTCAGTAGAAACAAAAAATAGATAAATACAACTGTATGTAGTAGGCTGACCCTAGATAGGCTCACTTGAGTGATAAGTAGAAAGGTTAAAATCAAACAAAAACTGCCCAAGTAAAGATACTTTACTTTTTCCTGAAGCATGCTGGGATTTGTAGTGTCCTCGCACCAGTCTGCAGGACGAGCCGTCTCCTTTGCAGACACCGCAGTTATCCTCCTTTGCCGTGCTCCCCAACTCATGATCACAACCTACAATCTATAATAAACATAGAGAGATTAAAGACAGAGTATTTACCCTGAGTTCAGCTTTGATTAAGCTTGATTAAAATTTTCTCCCCAAAAGTTAGAAGAAAATGGGAAGAAAAACGGGAAGAGTCCCAGCAGATGTACTCTTGTTAGTTCCTTCAAAATTGAGTTTATTGAACAAAATGTTTTTCTTCAAAACATTTATATATTATAATCAAATGATCCAAACAACATTCTGGTTTCTTCCATATTCATACCAGATACTGTTTGTAAATGTAAGATAACATGAAACATCCCTGTGTAATTTATGACGCATTTTCCCCTAATTGTTCCCCACTGTTTTCTATTAAACATTATCTGAAAGGATCGACAGTTGATTGATGGCGTGTTTTGCAGTTTCTGTCGGAAAGACAAAACTGAAACCACAGAGTGATTATAAGCACGCTACGACAGTGTATTAAAATCCTTTGTTTGCCTTTGCACGCACAATGCCTTGGGATGTAATTCCATTCAACCAGGAGAAAATGCTTAGTAAACTACTTCCTGGACTGTCAGTCAAAAGCCCGATCTCAAACATTGTTCTCATTTGGTATTCATTTGTAAAGCAGATGGAGTGATGTAAGCACTGTAAACTTAACCTAATGTGTATGGGATTCTTCTCTTGGGTTTATTTCCTTTTTGGCTCTTGCATCCAAATAAATTGTGGTGTCACAGCTTGGAAACAATAAATATACTGTTGCGCTAACAGGAATATATAAATGGATGACATACTGTGTGTTCTGCTTTCAAATTGGAGATTTTGGGCCTGAACTTCTTGGTTTCTTTGTTTCAACCAGCTTAGATTCCACTAGAGTTAAAATTTGTTTTCAACATATCAACACAAATGCCTCAAATTCTCAAAGGATTGTGTCTTCCAAATCTGATCTTACCATTTTTCCGACAGCTTTTATTCTTTCAAGCTGTATTTATACTTTATAAAGCCTGTGACAATTTAAAACACATTGGTATGATACATTTTTTCCAGATTTTCCTCATAACAACGGATCTGAATCATTTTTTTTGATTCTGAGAATTTAAAAAAAAGAAGAGATTTATCTTTCTATTTTGTCTACACAATTTTATGTTTTGGCTTCTTGATATCACCACAACTGACAAATTAAAAGAAATCAATTTGACCTCCTTAACGGCAAAACACATTGAAGCTTTCAGATTCTTTCTCCTACCTGGCAGACTCCACTGATGCACATGTCCAAGGACTCGGTGTAACAGCGAGTCCCATCCAGCACCTTGGGCGCCAGCTCCACCAAAAGGCCAGAGTCCTTGGCTTTGCACTTGAGAGCGCAGGGGTTGTCCGGGTCATTGGGCACAGGCAGCCACTCGTGGTACTGACCCTGGAATCGCACGTCTGCATGGGCTGAACACTGCTGGGCACGGAAATCGCCGGCATCTGGAGGGCAATCCTGAGGGTAAAACAAATATTTAGGCATTTTTTTATAACAAAGGGGAAGAGAGAAGGATTGTTGAGACTGTGATTGCAGAATGTAAACGCAGTGATCAAAATAAATTAAAGAACTAGTTTGATTTCTGACTTTCTCTGAAACAACATAATCATAGATCTCTAAACTACACCCTGTTAGAAACTCCAAAAGGCTCTATTGACATGATGTTAAGATGCTGAACTTACCACATTACTGCATGTGCGATATTTGATGTTCTGCCCTTCACAGGTCCTGCAGAAGACAAAATGGACTTGTGAGTGAACTAGCTTTGGAGTAGAATGATAAATGCACAGCCACTTGTCTTTGCCTGAGGCAGCAGGTACTTTAACCATTGACTCCTATTGCTCCTACTGAGCAGTGCTTAAAATCGGACATTGCTGATGTGGCAACCAACAATCATGGGAGCTGTTGGTATGTTTGCAAAGAGTTAACCATCAACAACAAATGGGTGTATGTTTGGTCGAGAAGTATTTGTTACTGCCTGCATTTAAATCAATATATGATGAAATTGTCTACTATAATTTCCATAACAATGGTGGCCTTTTGGAGACCACCGTAAAATGTAGTGTATAAGACGCACTTTTAATACTTTTTTAAATCTGAAAAGTGGGCTGCGTCCTATATACCGGTGCGACCAACAGCGGTATTCTATTGTGTTCCAGTATTTTGTCAAAGACATGCACCGTCATGATTGCCAGTGCAGCTGCCACCCTCATAACAATCAACGCTACAGTAGGCTGAGCTCAACTACGGCACCGGTAGCTAGCAGGATGGCAAACTCGACATGGCAAAAACAGATGGTAGGTTATAATTTGTGTGTGTTTCAAATAAATATAAATTGAAATAGTGTTAAAATAACTTTGGATACACCCAAAAACTGACTTATATTCCTGTGCGACCTGTATTTCAGATTTTACGGTCTCTTTAACATTACCATACTGACTTGCTCACAATGAAAATGCTACCAAGCTGAAGCTCAAGATGTGGTTTTCTCCTTGCTTATTAGTCTTTTAACAGACCCTTGCTTATATAAACCAACACTAAAGCACGTACGGTAGTGCAGCAGGCACACAATAGCAGTCCCAGCTGTGTCTGCTGAACACATTGGAGTGGTTTGGATCCCGACTCTCCGCATGACAGTCTGCAGCGTCTTTGTCCAAATTATGGAGCTAACCACTTACTGAAAATTAGGACTCCTTTTCTACTTTGAAGCCGAGTGATGATAAACCAATGATGGTGTCTATGATAGGCCAATTATCCAAGACCTCAATGGAAAGTAATCAAAAAATATTCTTTGGAGTTTTGGACTTGAGAGGAATTCCAGAGTCGTCAGTCCTTAGCTAATCTGGAATCATGATTGGAGGCAACAGTGCAGAGTTTGGATTCCGAGATAAAATAGGGCTCGAGGATTTTTAGAATATTTTTCCAAAGAACGGAGGGACTGGATGTGGAGTGTGTGGCATGGCAAGAACATTAGACCCCGTGACGAATCCAGACAGTCCCCTCTGCCAAGCCAAACAGCAGGTCATGGGGCTTAAACCCAAACAAGACACTTTTAAAAAAACAAGAGTTGAGAGACAGGTTGCAACGATTTGGATCAGTGGGACAAGCAGTATATTAAAAATACTTTTAAAAAAAAAGAGGTAAAGGGAATAAAATGAATTTCCCTCTTCAATTCCTCTTGACTTTGAAAGCTACAAAGTGGAGGCGAAGCAGAAGGAGGGCCGGGAATTGGGATTCATCATGGCGTCATCACAGGTTAGGGAAAATGGTTGAAACAACAAAATTCCTGGAGCACATAACCCATAACTCAAAGACAATGACCCCTCTTTTTTCTGCCAAGTATACACAAAAGACACAACTGCAGAGTTTTTTCATCAATCAACTACACAAAAGACTTCATAAGAGTAAAACTACCATGTCGCATGCCAATAACCTCATCCTCAGAAATAAACCTATTGTAACCATGAATAATGTATAGTAATAACTTCCTAAAATATAGCATAAAGTAAAATTTGTGTGGCTCATAAAGTCCATATATATATGTCATCAACTCCTTCTGCTAGATTGAAAGTAATTGCAAGCAGGGCTCCGTAACCTTTGCCATAATATTGATACACTTGAGGCAGATGGGTGCATGAAATGCGGTTCAGTTTGTTATGGCTTAAGTATGCTCGTGTTGTGAGCTCTGCTATTGATCAGTTCAGGAAAATTGAGAACAGTCAGGCCATCAGACAAGGGGAATGGGAAGTTGAAAGATGACGTAATTGTACAAAAGGCACGACTTTTGTCTTTTGAAAACTGGTTTGGCTTTCAATCCAACACTTTGTCCAAAGCATGATGTCTCTGCAACTATTGACCCACATTGTAAGGAAGTACAAATAATCATGGTCCTAACGAGGTTCATCATGGTCATAATGGTTTTGGGACCCCTTGGCCAACACTTTGCTCTATAAGGCATGGAACAGCTGGATTGATTTGTATTAGATATCTACATTCCCATCTCATGGCTCATCCTGCAGACTGGTGCGAGAACACTACAAATCCCAGCATGCTTCAGGAAAAAGTTTAAAAAATAAAAATTTTCTTTCTAGACATTACTCAAGTGAGCCTAGGTAGGGTCAGCCTACTTGTTATGGTCTTGTTATGGACTTCCCAACCTGGATGGGAACGTTGGATGATTCATGGTATTATTGTTACCAAAATGTCAACTAGATATCCCGTAATCTACTCGCAGGACTACAAACAAATTGCTACTGGGGGTAAACTCTCAGTGGGTTAGACTATGGTCCAAACGACGAAGTATCTCCAAACCCACTGGACAAATTCCCTTTAATTTTTGGTAGACATTCTTGGTCCCCATGTGCGCCACCATGAGGTTGTTCTTTTTGAATTTAGCGAAATGTTTCATCAACTGTTTGATGGATTGACACAAAATTTGAAACAGATGTCCATAATGTTCAAAGTAAAGTTTCTGAGAAATATTTCAATGTATAAAAGATTTCCAAGAGATTTAGCAGGGATGTTCATAGTTCACAGATGACGTATCCTGCCATACACTGACTAAACATAGAGGCACCTAGAGGTGATTTGGTTTTGAGTGAAACATCGTAACTGTAAGATAGATTGACATGAAATTTGGCAGAGACATTGATAACCCCCTCAAGATGAATTTCAACAACTTAGATGAGCCAATTCCCTTACTTTAGACCCTGTAGTGTTATGTAGGTATATTGTTTCTTCTTCCTTAACTTGAGTCTTTCTTTTTTGAATCAGTTTTTGAATGTGTTAAAGGAGCTCAGTATAATACTGAGCTACCGAGGTGCCAAACCCAGGAGTGACAGTGAGGTGCTTTACCTTAGTTTGCTGTCAACGTTAATGGATTCAGTGTTGGTGGTAGGTATGAATCAGCAGGAAGACTTAATTGCAGTAAAATAGTCCTTTAATTGATTCCTCAGTGAGCCCATGTTATAGTGACAGCAAGACGGCGAGAAAAACGCAACTGACCTTGATAGTGAACTTCCTACCCATTATACCTGAGCTGCATCACAGTTGATGAAGGAAACTACACACAAATGATTACACAGAAACCTCTGATTTGTCTCTTACAGAATCTATTCCATCTTTTATTACTCTGTACATCTTGTGTTGACGATTATGGCACGACATGGGATCAGTGCAACTTTCGAGAAGGATTTCTTTATGCCCACGCAGAGGGTGGTCCCTGTACTGTAAAGTAGAAGACATAATCAAGGTGCCAGGCCCAAGTTAATTAGAGTGAGCTGATTAGTCATTGCCTTGGAGAAAATTCACTTTTAACAACCAAACCGTTTAAAGATAGACTTTAAACACAGCTGTGGCATGCCTTTAGTGAAATTCCAAAGTGCCACAGTCATTAAAAGTCACTACCCGTAATTTCTGCAAGTCAGTGATCCAGTGAAAACATCCTCATCAGCATCCAGAGGTTTTTGGGAATACTCTTATTCCTCACCCCTTCTTAGCAACGCTTATCATTATGTTTCCTAATGGTGGAAGGTTATCAATGGGGTACAATGAAATGTTAAGGCTGGCCTCTTTTTGTCAAAAGAAAATGACAGAAAAGTCTCATATTTGAAGTGTCTGCCAACCGTGAGCCTCATAAATAATGTAAGAGCGCTTTCTCTTGCCATGACACCCAATCCATATGTCCACACTTGCTTCAAACCAGCTACGCCGTTGTTAATAACAGAGATTGTGATCAAGTGAAGTGTGTTGTGCGGTTGGGACTAATGAGGGCCAGGCGATCTGTGTTTAGTCTGTACTTTGCATGTGCCCTATAGGGAGGTTTCTAACTCCTTCTACATTAGGTCCTACGTATGTATGTGTGCGTGTTTATGTGTTTAAAGGTCACCGAGTTGGAGTGGTATTGGTTTGGAGGGTGTTGCAGGCCCGTTTCCAGCCTCCCTTTCCAAAGAGTCACACACACATACACAAGGGGCCTTGTGCTGTGCTTTTTTAATGACGCTGTTTGATCTGCCACCCGCTTCCAGGCTACTGCTCCCTCATTCCCACGCAACAGCAGGGTGAGGTGGGATGAGATGGGACGCGGCGAGTCCTACAATTCGCTCATACATTACCGCTACAGCCAAAGGACACACAAGCTTGTATACATACCCGTCTGGACTCACTAGAACATGTACATCTTGACACACATACAACTGCCTACATCCCACATGGAGCTCAAACCCCAAACACCTCTTAACACGTCAATTGCTTTTACAGCCAGTAGCATTCTGAGGTTTGCCTGACCAAAGAATTCTGGGCAAGCGAAGAGAAATGGCTGCTGCTGATATCATGAAATGTACTCCTCAGAAAGCCATTGACCTCAATGTTTACAGTGCAACACATGGGGGTCTGGCACTTGGAGTTTGAGGTTTTGACAGCCTTGTGCTTCTCAGCTTGAATTCCCAATACCAGTGCAGACAGATTCATGGATTTTGGACGGCAGAAGCACATCTCAGTCGTGGCCTTGTTTTGTCGGTGTGTCTCTGGACGGTTGCATTGTTTTATGATCTCACTGGTTGCTTCTGTCACTGCTAGAGCCCACAACAGAGAGACAGAGGTGACTTTAGCAGCAAAGGCCGCTGGCTACCTTTATTGAGAGAGAGAAGAAATTTGGGGAACTGTAAAGCAGAGGAATGCAGTGAAGTCACCCCGCAGCTATTTCCCAGTCTATAAATGTGACAACATTTCTACGGAAAGCGTACCCTCTCACTCCTTCTGTCTCATTCTTCTCCAAATCCATTAGTAATTGACCACTTTGTGCTGAACACTTGGTCCCAAGCTTTTATTTTGAAGCCCACTGGGTTAGCTTGAAGCCTAATTAACCAGGTGACTTTGGCACGAGGATGAAAGGGCCGAGAGGTCCAAAGTGCAAGTTCGTGTTTGTCCTGAGATTTAAGCCTAGATGATGAGCAGTTGGAACCAATGTGGGTTCACTGCTTGAAGGACCCTGGGTTATTAAAAGTGACATAAACTTTGGCAAGGACAGCTCATTTTTACACTCTGATTTGATAAGAAATATGTCCAAAGATCTGATCCCTATCGTCACTGATGGATTCAAGATTTAGGCTCATATAGTCGTCTAGACAGTTTTAGGAGGTCGATGGGCAAGTGATCTCAGCGGACCCCTCTGGACTATTTAACAGTCACATAACAGTCATATGTGTTTTGAGCATTTCCATTACAGCCCATGGGAACTGAGCATTTGGTGAGATTTACTCACACTATTACGGACGCTGTCTGGATTTATTTGGCAGAACAGCCGTGAGCAACAGCCACCTCACCCCCACCCCCCCCTTCCTGCTCTTGAATCTGAAAGCTATGATATGGCACTTTAATGGAAACCAGTCCAACCCCAGTCTGGACTTTGCTCTTGAAAAGAGGAGATTACTTTGGATTGTGTTTGAATACTCGCTGACAAATTGTCCATGTGATGGGTCCATTTATCTGGAGGTCAGTGGGCTTCGAACTTGGAATTATACACATTCAATTTCATCTCCTGCTGTAAGATGAACATCGCATCATTTTTGCATAGCATCATTTTCTGTAGTACTATACTGTTCTTTATATCAATGTTTTTGTGTCCCTGAAAAATCAAGATTAGGTGTTGTAAAGGTGGGCTTATGGTAAACTGAATGTCATAGGGTCAAAGGACTTCAAAGACAAAGGGGCTATTGTTACGCATTACTGAGGCTATTTTCACTGGTGTAATGTAACCAAGTAATATTACTTCATTATAGTACTTAAGTATTGTCTCAGAGTATCTCTAATTTACTTTGATTTACATTACATTACATTACATTTAATAGATTTTCTGTAAGAATATTCGTTACTTAGAATTAATAAGAAGTAGAAGAAGAGGTAGAGGTAGAAGTAGAAGAAGAAGTAGAAGAAGAGGTAGAGGTAGAAGTAGAAGAAGAAGTAGAAGAAGAGATAGAGGTAGAAGTAGAAGAAGAGGTAGAGGTAGAAGTAAAAGAAGAGATAGAGGTAGAAGTAGAAGAAGAAGTAGAAGTAGAAGTAGAAGAAGAGGTAGACGTAAATGTAGAAGAAGTACAAGAAGAAGAGGGTGTAGAAGTAGAAGAAGATGTAGAAGAAGTACAAGAACAAGTAGGCGAACAAGAAGAAGTAGGCCTACAAGAAGAAGAAGAAATCAAGTACAACAAGAGATTTCAAAGCCCAGGCATGTCAGATACGAGGAACGGCTTCGTGACCCTTAACCCCCCACCTTGACCTAGAGTACCCCAGATATGATACGTCTTGCATCATGTTAAAACACAACATAGACATGTTAACCATGTTTTTCCTTCAAGTGACTCTATTTTGAAGGTGGTTTACAGTTAAAAATTAAGTTTATCATTCTCAAAATTCTAAACCAGTTTCGTTTTTACTTATAATTTACTTTCTATACTTAAAGCTCCAGTGAGGAACTTTCGAATTGTGTTGATGTTGGCGCCCCCTGTGGACAAAGCCGTACCTCTGATCTCTTTGCTGATTTTGTCCTTTACATGCCTAAGTGGTGTTTCTTTAAAAGTCATATGTATCAATTACTTTAAGTTTCGGCCCTGGAAAATGTAAACAAAGGCAGCGTGCAGTTAATCGCTTCATCTGACACCTACCCCCCGCCAGCAGTTTCAGGCATTAAAAATAACCATATCGAAATAATCAATCTTGTCACTGATGGTCTGCTTTACTTTTGTAGGTCATATAGAGTAATCAGAATTAATTTCAGTCTGTTTCAGAACCAACAAAAAACTCCTCACAGGAGCTTTAAGTACAATTAAAACAGAATCATGAGTACTTTTGAGTGCAGTAAATATCAGATACTTTGAAACGTTTACTTGAGTAGTATTAGAAAAGCTGACTTTCACTTCTATCAAAGTCATTTTCTGGTGTGATATCTGTACTTGTACTCAAGTATGGCTTTCAGGTACTTCATCCACCACTGGCTTTTTTTATCCTTAATCAAAGATAATTCAGGAAACCATTGCTGGAATTAATTAATATTAATATGGTACCTGCCATTTCCGACCAACTCTAATAACGGCATCACAGCAGAACAGATTGGTTTAACTCATGTAAAAGAGGGCTTTGGCTTCAAATACATTCAGAACATCCTCTTTAAATCAATTAAAAGCAAAGTCCTAGGATTTAAGGAAGCCATATTAAACAAAAGAACAACATATCACTCATAGAATTTAAATATGATTCAAACATGCACAAGAGTGCAACCTTGGTTTCTTTATCCCAATAAAACAAATCCTGCACCCATATCTCAAAAACATTTAAGCAGTAGTTATTTTGAACCCACTTGTTTTATAGTGTATGTATGAGGCTTTTGTGTGGGAAGTCAGAGTTTTGGCCTTACTTGGAACTGAGGCATCGTCTGAGGGAGTACGAGGCGCCTCCTCCGCAGGTACGCGAGCATTCACTCCACGAGCCCCAGGCATCCCACAGAGTGTCTCTGTCCTCTTCTGACCGAGCCGTCCGCGAGCTCTGCACACCAAGAGAAGGAAGTGTTATCTATCATGGAAATCCTTGAACTGTTTCCAGGTTGCATTTCTTGCCAAACATAATAACACTAAGTAACATTTAGACTTTGTTTTGCGATGGAAGCAACCTTCGCTTCCTTCCGTTCAACAACCTGTTGGTCTGGAGCCTGAGCTAAATTCCAGGAGCTGCTGAAACCAAACAGAAGTGCATGTGACAGGATGAGAGACTGAGGGGAAGTAATCAAAAGCTCTTGACATTTGACCCCTTGCATATTTCAAAGTCATCCACAAGATTATGAAATATTAGTCTTCTATTCTCTGCTTCTCTTTATTAATTGCATCACTCTGTATTTGGCAGCAGAGGTAGGGACATATCTGAGAGCTCCAACATCAACATTATGAGAAGAAGTATTTTTTAACTGCAAGGACAACGTGTATCTCAGATGTAGATCTTCTCCACCCCCGTATCTTCTAACTCCTCTTTCCCTTTCAAGGCCTTCTTGTATTTTCTGATTAGATTTGACTGGATTGACTCACCTTGCAATAAAGACGGAGTTTATTTGTACGACTTGCGCTGTAATGCGATGTGGATCATCTACAGCTCCATTGCAGCTATGTTTCTTTGTCTTGGCTTTTAATTTAAAACTGATTGAATGCTGCGTTCCCTAAATACCAGGCTCAGATGAAGAAGGAAAATAGATTGCTTTTGCTTTCTCGAACAAGGACAGCTAAGCTTGGTGGAGCTGCCAAAAAGACTCAGAGTCCCAAGAGAGAGCTGCTTCTATACCTGTCGAATGCTTGAAAACACTGAAAAAAAGACTTGGAGCTAACAGTTGGACAAATCATCCACCTCCTATGGCAGCAGGAATGCGGTTTAAAAGACTCGATTAGACGGATTTTAAGGCCATGAAAAGGAATAGTTGATCATTCTCCACAATAACCTGAACACTCAGGCCGCCTTTATGGTGTTTTTGAGCCATGAAAGAATATTTTAAGAGCAAAACTGCAGCTTTTGTGCGCTTTAGACAGCCTCCCATTGCGGGATCTTTACACCACGGCCGGCTGTTTGTGCCTGCATCCTGCGGAGTTTTTGACAGGGACTTAAAAAATGCCAAATCCTGCAGATTAGGAATGAAATGTGAAGCACAACAAGCCAGCTTACCCTGAACACACTGAATAAGGAAGCGAACTTTATGTGTAACACCTGCTCATAAAAAGATTTAGGCCTGCTGAGCTGACAAACGGTTTACAGTGAAAGTCCAGCCTTGAATTTCAAAGTTATTTTGACCTCTTTTGCCCTCTTTCCCCAACAGCACCACATTGTGCTTCGTCTACAAAGATGAATGGATCTTGTCGATAGAAGGTAATAATGCAGCCTTGATTATTTTCCTTGGGACCCGGTAGCAAAAACACCCCTGCTTTACACCGCGGAGCACTTTATTAAACGAGCATGGGGACGGATATAAATGGCTGTCGGTGCCGATGACGCCTGAGGAACAGCAAGGCCTAAACACGCAGCCAGCGGAGCATGCAGCCAAACATATCGGCAACGGCGCTACTTTCTGCACGCGCCAACTATTCCAATGTTTGGATCCACTGTAAATAAACACAGGCTCTGCTCTGGGCAGCACCTTACTTCTCCTTTGAAAGGCAATCAGCGAATTTTGCACTCAATTACGGCTGCGAGCCGTGTGTTGCAAAGCCAAGAGAGCCGGAGGCGCGACGAGGATGGTGAGGAAAGAGGAGGAGAAGGAACAGTTGAAGGATGGAGATGAGGAGGATGTTTGGCTGACGGTGCTGCTATTGTTCTCGACGGAGGCAGAGGAGCACAAAGCTCCGCGAGACTGACGCCCGTCCTGCTGGGATTTGGATCCAATAATCACAAGGCTCGAATTTCCATTAGGAGCCATCCTAGCCCTCCATCACAACACCTCTGATCCCTCTGCAGGGTTTAATCTGCACCTTAAGAGGAGCATTTACAACAGTGCATGCATTTATACATATTATTATGGCTCTTACTGTGAGAAAAAATGTGACCAAAAAATCCCCCTCAGCTGTCACCCATCCAGTGTTTTCACATCAGGTGCAAGAGAGGAAATGAGCACATGATAAAGGAGCTTATATGTTATTCTGATGGATAGATTCTATTTAAGTCACCTGTCAGCAGCTGAGGCTAAAGACATTTTCCTTGAAGATGGAAAACTCCTGGACAGGGGGAAAGAAACCCGACTCTGGTGGCTTTTTTTTTTGCAGACTGTGTCAATATACACGATGGCCTTTTCAGGCGGCAAGACATACGATATTTGCACATCTGCTGAATCCCTTGTCGTCTGCTCCACACTGCACGGGACTGGACGCACTGGTCACGCAGTGGCAGTCACTGTAATGTAAGAGGGAGTGCTAACCACTGCCTACACAGGTTGCGTGATGAGTCGACTTTTGTGGATCAAAAACACAAAGGAGGCAGGAGTAAATAAGTCAGAGGTCACACTTAATGCTGTATTAAGCTACATTTGGATCTGAAGGGTACATTTCTTCTGCAAAAGTCACATAATCATCACATGCAACCTGCCCGTGCACACACACCTCATCCTTTCTGAAAACAGCATTTTAAGGACATATAAAGCACCAAAATCATTTTCCAGCATGAAAACAGAGGGAAAAAAGTCAAATATTACAATACCAGGATGAGAAGTGCTGTCACCAGTAGCTTGCAAGATAGGAAATCTTGCTCCATGCCTTTTCAAAGCGAGTCAGTCACTCCAATACAGCCTGTGTGTGTGACGTGTGTGTGTGTTTGTGAGGAAGCCTGATGTGCAATGCCCGTCTCTCTAGGTCACTGTGCGTCCCGTCTGCCTGCCGTCTCCTCTCTGACTTGCTCCCAGTCTTCCTCAGGAGTAACTTAGGGAGGGAAAAGGAGGGAGGGAGGGAGAGAAGGAGGTGGACTGGACGTGTGTGTGTGTGTGTATGTTTTTGTGTGGGGGAGTAATCTGGGGGGGGGGGATCTGAGCCCCATGAGTCCTTCAGGTCTGGTGCTCCAGCCAATCAATAAATGGGCCTCAGTCAAGCGTGCTAGTTCAAACAAGGAGCCGGGCCAGCTGCAGCTTCACAACTTCACACATTAGTGTGTGTGTGTGGGTGTGTGCGTGTGTGTGTGATGGTCAAAGAGTCGGAATAATGGCAGACAGACAACAATTGTTAACCAATTTTCTTCCCTCTTTGATTCTTTCCATTTCTTCGCCTCATATCTCAAATTTCAGTCTCATATTCTTCGTTTTTTTCCTCCATGTCTCCTTGTCTCTAATTTTATTGTCCTCATTCCTCTGTCTCTCCATTCTTTCAGCTCTGCACGGCTTTAATCTGTTTACTGCCAGCTCTCTGTTTTGGAAATTGTCAAAAATCGAAGTCAAACAGAGAAAGCTAATCTGCAAGCATGTTTACTGTCGGTTAACCACACTTTCATGTGGGTTTGACAATGTTGTTCTATGAAAGCCCTCAAATTTCCATGCATGCACAGATAGACAAACATGACAACAACATTGAGATATATTAGGGCAGGCTTATTCAATTGCACTTGGAATAAGAAAAAAGTAAAGTGCCAAAGAGACAGCCAGAAAGCTTGGAATTTAATTGTGTTAACAATGCTCCTTCTAAATTCCCTCCTAAATTCCCTTTGCTCAGTTAAAACATTTTTAATTACATATTGTATTGTAGGGATGGGACAGAATATGTCCTGACTTGTGCAATACAATTATCATATTAATTAATTAGCAAATACAGCACTCTAAACAGATTTCCCTGCGATTTTGACTCACCGCTTCCCTACTTCATGACTCCTCGCAGCGGTGCTTATGAGGGTAACATGAACGGAAATTATTGCCGAAGAACAAGTTAATCTGATATCTTGATGTATCATTATACTGTATGATTGTCTTGCAATAGATCAATTATCGCAGAATCACTGCATCGTAATATCATCTTTATCGTGGGCCACGTATCGTGTCGTGGCGTGTGTTATTGTATTGTGTCGTGTCGTGTCATATCGTGTCGTGCCGTATCATGCCATGGTGTGCCATATCGTATCGTGTCATGCCGTATCATGTCATATCACGTTGTGTCGTGTCGTGCCGACTTGTGTTGTGTCAAATCATGTCGTATTGTGTTGTATCGTATCGTGTCTTGTCATGTCGTTCCGTATCGTGTTGTGCCGTATCATATCAATTCTGTCGTGTTGTGTCGTGTTGTGTCGTATTGTGTCGTATTGTGTCGTATCATATCGTGTCGTGTCGTGCCGTATTGTATCACTTCTATCGTGTCGTTTTGTGTCGTATCATATCGTGTGGCGCCGTATCGTATCGTGTCGTATTGTGTCGTATCATATCGTGTCTTGTCTTGTCGTGCCGTATTGTATCACTTGTGTTGTGTTGTGTCGTGTTGTGTCGTATTGTGTCGTATCATATCGTGTCTTGTCATGTCGTGCTGTATCGTATCATTTGTGTCGTGTTGTGTTGTATTGTGTCGTATCATAATCGTTGTATTCTATGCTTAATAATCAAAAGGCCAGACAGGGATGGTTAAAGGGCCGGATTTGGCCCACAGGCTGCAGATTGAATAGATCTGTATGAGAGACCACATGACTCTATGTCCAGCTCCTGACTGTGTTTTGCTTTACAAATGGGGTTACATGCGAGAGCCCCATGTAAATCAGATGACACAGTCTGGTCACTAAAGCTATCAGGATAGACTTCTCAGCCATGGTGACTTTACCCTGTTCCTTTATGAGCCACAGGTCTACTTCAATAGAGCCTTTCATAACATCTGGCAGTTTAAGCCAGGGAACATTTGCACTGTGGAGGCTGGGGAACAAGCCAGGTGTCCCCTGGAGGGACAATTCCTCTGGTTATAGAGAAAAACAAGCGGTGAGACGGACAGCTCTTGGCACAGAGGGAATATTCTATACGCTGAGTAGCTTTCCAGTTTTAACACAAAAACAAAAGAGAAAGTTTAAAGGAGAAATAGAGCAGACAGAGTTCGTGCCAACCCGCTGGTGCCCCTTGATGTGACTTACAGGGTAGCAGGCTATCATTCAAGCATTTCAACCCCTGACGTTCCAAAGACAATAAAAAGCCTGTGCCCTTCAAATCAAGACTTCAAATCTGTCTCCCAATCAAACACCAAATCAAAAACCACAAAATTGGTATCAATTAAGGCTGCGAGGAATGTGCTACACTCCAGAGCAAACAGCCAGCAACCCTAATCACAACATCGGAGCGGATGTCTCCACACATACACATTAACCAACACACACACACTTTCTATACTTGAGTTATACCCGGCGAACTTGTCTTGAAGTCTTCACTTGCTGTATGGGACTTGGCTTGTTTGAGTTGTTAGAGGGGGGTCGTCTGTACGTTGGAGAATTATCTAAAACACACATCTTCATGCACACACACTCAACGATCCACTTAACACCCGTGAATTTGTGGTGCCAGCGGGGGGGACCTAAATGTGCACATTTTCCTCGCACACACAGAAATTATACCCCCTTGCACCCTTAATCCATAACCTTCTGATATTTGCTTTCAGGAGAAATCCATCTCATATTTGCAAATGTATGACTACAGAAAATAAACCGTGGCATCGATGATGTGCCCAGAGTCGAAAACCAAACACCCGAGGAGGAAATTAATGTGTTTGACTGACACTCGCTTGGAGCCGGTTCCATACCACAACATCGCTGGAGGTGTCTCCTGACAGTTTCAACAATAATCCATGAAGACGACGAAGTGGGAAAAAAACGATATGGTGCATTGTTGTTTCACACAAGGGCAGGCTGGGATATTAGGTTGCATGAGGGAAGCACGCAAGATTAGGGGAACTGATTGTCCACAGAAAGACACTCGTACGTTATTTTTGTAGATTTGACCATCATTTGAATCGGTCATGATAACACTGTACTCCCTGAAGCAATGGCTGAAAACCAGGAACATGGAGAAATAACTTCAACAGAGTGCCAAGTGCCAGTCTCCATTTAGGGTCTATGGCCATTTGGGGTTCAATGTTTTGCCCAAGGACACTTCGACATGTGACCTCAGCAGTCAGGGATTGAACCCTCAACCTTATGATTGAGAGACGACCAACTGTGGCTGACCATTTAACTGATTATTTGAACCATTTTGTCTGGAGTCAAAGCACTACAAATTATAATACCACTTGCACAGAAGACTCTAAAGTGACCTCTACGACTTCCAGGCAAGGGTCACATGACATAAAGGGGTAGCGAAAGTAGCTCTTCTGCTAGTTAGCTAGCATGTTTATCGCTGGTTTGCTACTTTCGGCTGGTTGTAAATTTTGTTTTGGAGGTTTGAAGAATAAAAAACCCCAATGCCAACCCAAAATTGTAAAGTAACTAATTCACAGAATCTTCTAATAAGGTTCAAATTTAAGGTGCAGTGGTCAGCGCTGTCGCCCCACAGCTAGAAGGTTCCAAGTTCGAATCCCGGTTCAAATCCTGTTTCGAACGAATAGGGCCTTTCTGTGTGGAGTAACCAGCACTGGATGTTCTTCCAGTGCTGGTTACTCCGGCTTCCTCCCACAATCCAAAGACATGCTCGTCATTGGTGACTTTTGCCCATAGGTGTGCATTTAAAGCAGACCATGTTGTATTCTTGTACTGACCAACATCAAGAAGCAGTCATCTCAACAACAAACATAGACAAACAGGGGGAGTGGTTGCTTAACATGAATACATAGCTGGCTCACAAACTATCCCTCACAGAAGTGATTTCTTAAGTCAAAATGGAAAATAAATATATTTGTTATCCCTTAATTAAAGTCTATGATGTAGGACGTTGATTGAAAGATGTTGGAAACTAATGTAATACTTACAGTGCAGTACCCATCTCTATGTTTGGCAACAAATCACTCCATATTACTTCAACAAAAGAGTTGTTGACCCATGTTTGGAAAGTTCCCATGGTGCCTTTGCTCTATGACATAATGATTGAAAACCATACAAGAAATACTGGAAATTGAGGCTAAACATATCAACAATGGGCCTATCATGACTCACAGTGGAGTAAAATTACACTAGGAAAGCTCTCATCCAAAATAACACAGAAATGTAAACTGAAAATGTTTCAAAGTCTTGTAAAGGGGTCACAAAGTAAGCTTTCCAAGCAGCAGAACTTAAACTGATCCTTTCCTCTACCCCTCTGTGGAGAAATAAATAGTCAAATTATAAGATCTTCATATTATGAGGTGATGACCTGAGTTAACAGGCCCGTAGTTCTCAGAAAGAGAGACAAATGAAACTAGAGTTACCAGGGGCTGACATTAAGTTTCACTCAAGAGCCCAAACTCTTGGTTCCCATGAGGTGACTTAAATGGTTCAGGCGGGATAAATGGTAGCCTCCCACCTCCCCCGCAAGCGATGCATGAGCTCCAGGCATGATTTACACCAAAGGCATTGTTTTAAAAAGCTTTCTGGGCCACAGTATAAAATGTTTTACCAGGACAGGGATTTTACGACCTGCAGCTGAAAGTCAACCACACTTCCTCGCCCTCCAAAACCAGAGGATTGAAATAAAGATGTAATTCCTTGACAATCAGCTAAATCCAATTAAAGCCAGATGGGAGGTGAAGTGCGAAACAGAAACTTAAAGTAAGCAGTATTACAGCTTAAACATATACATTTTTCTCTTATTTACTATTGTTTCATGTGCAAAACAATGGAAAAGTCAATTGAATTGTTTGGGCTACAAGCGATACAGCCAATATTTGGTTTCAGTATTTGGTAGTAATCTTAAAATGACAGATTTACAGAACCATAAACACACCTTCTTAGGATATTGTATCACGGTTTAGGTGGGAGGAAGAACAGTTCTGCATGCAAAGCCCTTTTCAGGATAAATAATGTGCACAAGGGAAAGACGAACGCCAACTTGGCCTTCGACGGACCCAACTCTGCTGGCATACAGTCCAGCAGACCTTCTGACTGCAACTCCCCACGGCTCTGCAGAGGAAGACATTTGTTCTGCCTGGATATTGGTCCCTGAGTTATTACAGGAGAAATGAAAACAAAATGATTTGTTTCTCTCAAAGGCAGCTGCATATAAAGGTCTTGTCAGTTTGCATTGGCCCGGAACATCAGGTGAGGCTGTGTTGGATGGTTTCTCAATGGTAGATTCAACGTTTCAAATGGTGAATGTATTTTACATTTGCTTTATAAACTGGACAAAAAATATACAGTGAGGTTAATAATGGTGTCTTTGTTTTGTGAACCCATGAAACTGATCTATAAACAGATTATTTTTTTGATGGTTTGTATCTGCTTACTTTGTAAAGGTTTAGAATATACAGCCTCACTACTGGCTCTGTAAGTCTGTACAGACTTGAGCCTTTAGTGTGTCTTTAAGCTAAATGCTAACATGCTTGCAGTGGCAATACTAACAAGCTAATGTTTAGCAAGTTTATAGTTGTTAGCATGCTAGAATTTGCTAATTAGCACTAAATGGAAAGTACAGTTAAGGATCATGGAAATCAAAATTTTGACTGGATGAGGACGCAGCACAAAATGTCAGATGATCCCGATAGTTGATACAGTTCATACTGCGAGACACATAAACATCTGTACCAAATTTCATGGTAATCCATCCAGTTTTTGTTGGGAGATTTC
This sequence comes from Semicossyphus pulcher, assembly GCF_022749685.1. NCBI lineage: Eukaryota > Metazoa > Chordata > Actinopteri > Labriformes > Labridae > Semicossyphus > Semicossyphus pulcher. The sequence continues at coordinate 8,537,359 of NW_027211695.1, forward strand.
ACTATAAAACACACCGTCTACCTCATGGTGGTGCGAGACGGGATTGACTTAGAAGATTTATCCTCTGGGGAGCTTCAACGTCTGAACAAAATGTCATTGCAATCCACCCAATACCTATCCAATAGATCTTTAAGTCTGAAACAGTTGAAGGACCACCTGATTAACAACCGACTTCGCCATTCATAGAGCCAGTGCCAAAGAATCCTCAGTGATGTTAGAATTGACTAGAATGAAGTACTCCTTGAAATCTGCGTGTTGTTCAAAGCAATTGAAATTTACCCAAGCCGTGAAGCTCTCAATTTACCAGTCGATCTAGGTTCCAACCGTCCCCCTTTGGTAGTGACCGAAAGTATGAGATCATGGATACAAGCTGGTGAAATTAGTTCCTTTGCAGGTTGGCTGGGCTCAACCTTAGAGACTGGGTAAGGAGCTCAGACATCTGGAGGGGGCATCAAAAGGAGCCAGTTGAGGTGGTTTGGGTGTCTGATTAGGATGCCTCCCGAGCGCATCCCTGTGGAGGTTTTTCTGGCATGTCAAACTAGGAGAAGACCCCTGGGTAGACCCAGAGCCCGCTAGAGGGCTTATATACCCAACCTGGCCTGGGAATGCCTCGGGATCTCCCAGGAGGAGCTGGAAAATGTTGCTAGGGAGAGAGACGTCTGGGCTAACTTGCAAAGCCTGTTGCCACTGCGACACCAGCCCGGACAAGCAAAAGAAAATGGATGGATGGATGGACGTTACTTGAGAAGAATTCAGTGTACTCTATACAGTGACTTGAACAAGTGGGTAACCACAACCTGATCCCACCTTAGCAAGCCTCAAAAAACTCCACATGCAGCCCACACCAAAAAGGAGGAACCGGAAATGTAATTAAGAATAGCAGTGACATTTACTGCTTCCTGAAACTGCGTCCATACTTTTATGCACTGAGCTTTTCCCATTAACACATCCTGGAGAGCTCATATGTTTTAGCAGCTTTCTAGTGATCGCACAGGCAAGCTCCATCAGGGTCCCATTGCACCAACACTTCCCCCCAAATTACCCTCTCCCTTACCCAACTGCTGACACTGTGGTGTTTTAAAGAGGGTACGACAGGAGGGGATGGGCATAAATTAGCAGTGTAAAGCCACTAGAGTCGGCTAAACTGGCCCTCCAAGGTGGGCTAGAAGGAAATGGGGAGCGTGGGACCAGCATACAGATCTGGGCAGACGCTAAGCGCCAAGGCTTATTTATGGACTCCTAGCCAGCATCCAGCTTAACTGATCCCCTGTGCTTCAAAATAGAGACCATATTGCCATATCATCTGGATATTACAGCCCTCCAGACCAGTTTATACACATCTTCTGGCACTGTTCTTTATTTTCTGAAAAGTCAAACACAAATCAATAAAACCTGCTGACTTTATAGCTGCTATAATCAATATTCTTATATCAGCTGTGAAGCAAATGACTTACTTGTGGGTCACTGAGGTCGCTCACAGTGATAAACCCACAGAAATAGATCACCAGACTCTGTAGTTCCCCTCTGCTCTGCGCATTTAAATGGCGGACATTTTTCCCCTCTTTTAGCTCATTGTTTTGTTTAGTTTATATTGCCTCTAACTTATTTGTTTTGTTGCATCATGGCTCTCAGTAATGTTATTTCCTGCAGCAGTAAGCTTGTTTTGCCTCACAAAACCCTCACAACCTACAACGCAACAGCAGGCATTAGCAACTAGCTAGTAAAATAAAGTAGGACATTAGCAACTAAATTACCAAATAATTCCCTTAGACCAAAACATGAAAGGAGTAATCTCTATGAACAAATTCTTACATGTACACAGAATCTGTAGGCAAGTGAAACAATTTTGGTTCTGGTTCGGTTTGTAGTCCAAGTAATAGCATTTCAAAGGGCTTTGGATGTGTGCAGTCTGTGTAAAGAGCAAAAGAGGTGGAAAAAACAATTTAATTTAACTCTATGAACAGATTATGTTCATGCGGATGCAGCTAACAATCTGCTTATGGATGTCGTCTCTCAATTCCGCTTCTCAATCGCTTCTGAAGTAGCTAAGTGGGCTGTAAACGATGCAGGCCACCGAAGAGAGGTAGCTAACCGCTAACTGCTGGCTACACCAGATCCCTGAAAAGTTGGCCTTCACTCCATAAGGCTACATCGTTGATGGGTTCCAAGATTGGGAAAGCAGTGAACATAAGACTTACATTTGAATGATGGAAAGGAACACTATAAATGAAAGCATAGGTTGAAACAAGTCTGCTATGAGTTTAAATCAGCGATCGTTAGCTTAAATGTTAGCCAGGAAAACTATTAAGTGATAGCATGTCAGATGTTGTATTTCCAGTTTGTTGCGCTGCCCTCATGTGGCCAAAAAAGTATAAATGCTTTAATCTTAAATAATCAAGTTTGTGATTATTTATTTTAGTAATGTATGTAGTTATTGTATGATGACATATATTACTATAAACAAGGTAGTGTTGTTCCTCTACCACGATGAGCAATCAATCCAAAAAGCAGTAAAACAATAACGCCTTGTATGAAAGTGAATCGTCCAATAATGGACTGAAAATGTTTTTATGACACTGATGTATGACAACATGTCTGCACATCTCTCTCCTGCTCCTGTGAAACTGAACAGAGAACGTCACTGCTTCATCTGGGGCTGTTCACATTCGAAATGCATCTTGGCAATGTCATCCTATTTCCCTCCTAAACTCCTTCCTGTCTGAGTGACTAATTTGTTTTGGTTTCCTCAAAATAAATGACTCTAATATTACATGTGCTCTTGAACTGCTTTGAGAAGACCCGGTAACTTTTTCTGTTATTAAAAAGAAGCCCAAGTAGAGAACGGCTCTCCCTAATAAAGGCGCTTCTGTCTGCTGACATAATGCTACGAGAGCTGGTGGAAGCACTTAAAACATGTGGTAAGTCATTGTAACCCATAAACATCAGTATAAACAGCTTGTTTCATTTTATCTAATGCTAAAATGCAGGCTGCTTTGATTGTTTCTTTTATTGCTGCCATTATGCTGTTGTTTGAACCAGATTAATCATTTACATCAGGGCACAACAACAGACTTAATGCTCACTTCAGCTGAATCTTATCTACTAAAACACATTTTAGCACAAGGGGTTCTGCTGAATTGGACCAGGACTACAACTTAAAGGAGCAATTCGGCCACTGTTGGTCAAAGCTGGTGTTCCCTGTAATCGATAGAAGCAATAATATTTGAAATTGGCGTTGAAATCAGCTTGTGGTTTCGCCCATTCTACATTCCTACAACACCCAGCGTGCATTGCGCCCCTCCCTCTGAAATGAAAGGCCCAGTGAGAGACGCTGGAGTGAAAAACTACCGTTTTCCAGTCAAGGACACTGATCATTGCAGGCAATGGGTCAGAGCGGTACAGAATCCGAAATACGACAAGAATATACTGGTGGATGATCTAAAAATTCTCAGGTCTGCAGTCTACATTCTGACGATTTGATGACAACGGAGGCAGATTGAGGTAGTGTAGTTTAGCAAGCTCCCTGGCCTCGTCTGGCGGAGGTTTTCCAGGGCCCGTTAGAGTAGCAGATAGCGTCCTCCAAAGGCACAGAGCCAAATTGCATTTTTATCCTACCATAATTGCGTTGGCTCTCCATAATAGCGTGACAGGACTGAGGTTGAAAATCGGCGTACTGGCCCTTTAACACAGCTACAAGCTCGTGACAAGGCAGCACTTTTGAACAGGTTTCTGTACCTCTTCAGGAGTACAACCCCTGGACGGTTTGTTCAAAAGGCTGTCAGGGAAAAAATATTGCGGCCATTTGCAGCAATCAACTGTGAAACCAAAGTTTTTGGCTGTAAAATCCTTCATTGGGATCGCAGAACTGTAAATATGATGTCCGTGGTCATTTCAGGATCCAGGAGAAAGTGCATAAATGTGGATGAAATGGAAAACCTTGACAAATAGGGAAAAACATGGAACATGTTGTAATTACTACTTGAAGCATAAAGCTCATTTGAGTTGATATCATAATGCCAAGAGACACAGAACCCACATCCTGACTAATTACAACATTCATGACACGAGAGTTCAAAGCTGTAAAACAGGTTCTTGAACTGCAGACATGAAACAGGCTCTCTTGTTAACCTCGTTCGTAATTGCAAAACGAGACACAACAGTTCAAGAGCAATTTTTTGGAGCGGAGACACCGAGCAGCACCTCCAAATCAAAAGGCACCTGGTTTGTCTCAGAGGCTTATAATTCACGATGTGCGAGTGTGGAGTATTTACACTTTAAGCGAGTCGAAGCCTTTCTAGCCGCAAAGAGACGTGTCTGATCTCCTGTATGCGCTACACACAGCTACGGTTTCAGTTTTTAACCCCACAATTGAGTCACATCAGTAACATGTGTTCTTCATTGTCGAAAATGTATCGTGTGTTGTCTTTGGCTCGGAGACGATGGGAGAAAGTGATAGTAATATGATAAAGGTGGTCAAAGGGGGCTTTAACCCTCGGAGCGTCCTCTGAAATGTGACATCCTTCACTTGGTTAAATAATGATGCAATAACAGGGAGAGCAAAGGAGCGTGCGTGCTTCAGTTCCTTCTTATGACCCGCGTTTGACCCACAAATATGGAAGTGATTAAAGTAGAATGGATGACACCTCCAGCGAATTGTTCTAACTCCTTTGAGAAACACTGAATCTTTATGCGCATGCCATTAGGTTTTCAGCAAAACACTTCTGAAAGCAGTTCCTCATTTCCTGATGAAGGCTCGTCTCAGAGTGAAACATGCTGGCTTTGATTATTTTTGTTTCAGGAGTTTAAATTCTTGTAAAAATGGCTTGGACTTCAGTCTTTCCTGCTCCTCATTGCTGATGCTCCTCATTGCATGATGAAGGGTTCATTGATCAAGGGCATTTTGGCCATCTTGTTTTTTTTCCAAATCAGAAGTCACCTTTTTTGAATGATCGGGTAGTTTACCTATTGCAACGCCTTGCCAACGTTAGCCAATCTAAAACATACCCTGCTTCATCATTGATTTTTACTCTAAATTTATACTTAATCATACTTTACAAAATTAGCATCTTCCTGTTTTACAAAAAAGACTTGGAACTAGAGCCTGAGACCTTACAATCATTAGAAAATGTTATAAATAAGGTAATAAATCAAATTAAAAGTAGGGTGATTTTCTCACGTTTCCATACAATCTGACTTCTTCTAGGAACCAGTGCAGTCGCTCCCTGCTGCCCATTAGAACGAATCCAGGTTTAAGGCACTTTCGCATTGGTTCCTACTAAATGCAGTGTATGCAGTACAGTGCAATGAGGAACGCAGGGACCTGAACATCGGGGAAACAAAACAAAGCATGGCCCAGCATAGGAGAGCCAGTTCCTCAGGTCAGGACTCAGCTGTCCACCTATATCTAAAGAACAAAGGACACTCCTTTAGGTTCACATCCTGGCCAGAGAAGACTGTTGGTTCGAAAGAGGTGTCAAGGAAGCCATCTATGTTCAGCTGGAAAAACCATCCCTTAACAGAGGTGGTGGCCTAAGACACCACCTATAACCCACTTACAATGCAGTGTTGAATTCTCTTCCAAACAGCTGAGATCGCACTCACACTCAGGATCATGTGCGCCCAACGACGCATCAACACCAGAGGGTACCAGCGACTCTTGGTGCTATTAGGAAAACAACCCAGGTTAACGACTGATTACATATGTATTAGCATACTAATGACCTACAGAGGTTTATATTTCTAGCTCCGTACACCAGTCAGTTTGGAACTGAAGAAGCCTTTCAGGTGAGAGGTGAAACAGCTTCAATAACTTCAACCAAGTCCATTTGCATTTTGGATTAAGCTAGAATGTATCAAAGAAGTGGATGGAGCCAGAATGAATGCAGCTTTAATGCACTCTAACTTTGAAAAATGTCATCCTTTTTACACACAGATTCTGCAACGCCGTAATGAAGCCCCACTGTTACTCCACCTCTTTAGCTTTTACACTGCACCGAATAGTGTGTATGTGGTTATAAACCATGGTTTGTAAACCTGTGATTTAAAAATATGTGAAAGTATGAATCAGATTTACGAACGTCTGGGTGGAGATTCAAAGCGGACAAATGTGTGGGAAATTGAGCACTCAATGTTTTTACATTGTATGTTGTATGTACATGGACTTTTTAAATACAAGTACAAATTTAGTCGTGATTTTCACTGTTAAAGCAGGACAAAAAAACGTACTACTACGAACAAATTTTATTAAGAAATGCCCAAATATACGAAAGAAAGGTTAAACAAATTCACAAACTTGAATTTAAAATAATTTCTGACCATAATTTCACAGCAGAAAATCTTCCTGACCCTTTTTTGATTCTGTATCGGCCACATGACATAACTCCTTATGCAACACACCTCTCTGTCCATAAGTTAAAATGGTGCTGTGAGTGCTGACAGCTCTTTCAAGCAGCCACACTTCAACACATCGACTGGGCTTTGTCCTGCAGCACCCACAGTTTGAGAGAGGAAACCATCCATCAGTCTGCCACGGCGCAGCTCCGCAATCAGGCATTCTTCACACATGTGCTTCTGTAATCAGCTGAGAGACATACAGAAGGTGGACCTTACGACGGAGGATGGTGACATTTATCCATTAGAATGTGTTAAGTTAGACGAATTCAATATCATTTAAGGTGGCCGACTTGCACACTCTTTGTTAACAGGACGAACAAGCTAGTGAATGAGACAGATACTGAAAGACATCCTGAACATGAGCGTCGGATAACGAGTGGAAAAAGAGCAAAGTGACTCACATGCTTCCATTTCATGCACAATTTCTCCCGTAAAGCCTCTTTCTTTTTTAGACTGTCACTCCGTCAAGTCTTTTTTTCTCTTTCCATCCCTCTCTTATAAATGTTACTGGATAACATTTCAGCTCTGCCTGTCTAAACCCATTGAGCACATTGTGAATCTATATGGAAAAGAGCACTCACACGCCCTGCCTGTCTTTTCCAAAACCACTGACATATCAAATACACAACACTCACTCGTAGGTCAACAAGGGAATATATCCCACGAGACATATATTATGGCTTTTTAACCAAAGCCTCAAGATAAACATGACTCAAAAAATACCCATCGTTCCCTCCAAATTTGCCCTCAGACTCCTGCCTGACAGTGAAAAAGGGCTTTAAGGGTGCTTGTTGTAGCAATGCAATGCCAAGTGTTAGGAAACTCGGAATCCAAGAAGCTGTAACCACAAGAAAATGGCAAAAGAAAGCATGTGACATCACTGTAAGCATGTAAGCAGAAGCAAAACAGGAGAGGCTTTTTTGACAACTAAACATGGCCAACTGAATTCTGTTTCACTTTGTTTACATCCATGGTGTACTGTCATTTCAGGTTTCAAGTGGCTATAAATAATATTTTACAATCTGTCTGTAAGTCTGCCAGTTTGGTCTGGATCATAATATCTTAACATCTGTTGGAGAGATTATCATGAAGGTTAAAACATTCATTGACATTCATGTTCCCCCGAGGATGAATCCCACTGATTTTTTTGATCCTTTGACTTTTTCTCTCATGCAACCGTGGATTAACATTCATAACTTTTAGAGAAATGTCTCAACAAGTATTGCCACGATACAGGTATTTGGTATACTACATTTATGTCCACCAAGATTAATTATGTGGGGGTTTTGTATGACTTTTCAGCTAGTACCACTAATTGAATCTAGTAGTTTTCGATAGCCTTTGTGTCAACTGCAACTGTTAGCATGCTAAAAGGATTAACTTAGGTTCTGAGTATGGTAAACATTATGTCCTGCTTGCTAAAAAAAGCATGCTAACAATGTCATTTTGAGCAAGTTAACATGCTAAAAGGCTTAACTAAGGTTCTGAGTAGGCAGCTGGGGGTGGCTTTTTTGTCATTGTTTTCAATGGGGACGCTTTTTGCGCGCTGCTTTTGCTTTGCAGAGTGCCACGCTTTTTTCTGCTCTGTGCGCCTCGCGTTTTTGAGGAAACACTCCGAGCGCCTCGAGTTGAAAAAACTTCAACACTAAGCGGAAAAGCACCCGACGTCAGGGACGTTTTTTCTCATTGTCCAATCTGATGTAAGGAGAGGCAAGGCTTCTGTCAGTTTACAATGTAACGGTTAGGTTAATGACAGCTAATGATTCGGTAGTTGCCTTAACAACAGTAGGAAAAAAAGCTGCCCCCAGCTGCTAAAACACGCTGTCTGATCGGGTGTTTACTTCCACAAAAAAGGCAGTGCGGTGCGCCTCGCGTTTACAGCCTGCAAAGCGCGTCCTGTCTGATCGGGCCCTAACAACGTCATTTTGAGCAAGTTAGCATGATAAAAGACTCAACTAAGGTTCTGAGTAGGCCTTTGGTAAACATTATGTCCTAGTTTCTAAAAATCTGCATGCTAACAATGTCATTGAGCAAGTTAGCATGTGCTAATAGGCTTAACTAAGGTTCTGAGTAGTCCTATGGTTAACATTATGACCTAGTTGCTAAAAGTCAGCATGCTAACAATGTCATTTTGAGCAAGTTAGCATGCTAAAAGGCTTAACAGAGGTTCTGAGTATGGTAAACATTATGTCCTAGTTGCTGACAGTGTAATTTTAAGCTAGTTAGCATGATAAAATTGAGCAACACATTTTAAACTATGTTTTACTCTTGGCACTGCACATTGTGGTTAATACCTGTACTGATGAATTACCATGCATTTCTTAAATTCCCCTTAACTGTCTCTGTTTCAGTGCCTTTAAGCTGATTGTTGTCCTCCAGTCCGCAACTTTTTTGGCTAACTCTAATCACACTCAGTTTATCTCTGGTTTTTATAGCAGCAGGTAGATGTTTCAGCAAGAAAAGCTTTAAAACACACTGTATGCTACAGGCCAAACTCTTAACAGAAGACCAAAAAGTTAGCGACTAGCAGATGAAGTAGCATTTAGGAGCTAAAGAGCTGTTCCCTCGGGAGTTGGTGCAGACCAAAAGCAGAGCTAATGTTTTCAGCAAGAATAGCTAAAAAAAAACATTGTATGCTACATGGTCAGGTCAGCACTTAATGGTACACAAAGTTAGCAACTAGCTAGTTACGACAGTGAAGTATTTAGCATATATTTCCGACAAGGAGTTGGTGGAGACCAAAAACAGAGCTAAAAGGAGATTGAAAAGGTGGCTGGGAACACAACTCTTTATTGTTGCTCTTTATCTGCTAGATGTTTAAACCGAGTAGAAAACTCTGTAATATTTTTAACTTAAAAAATAGAGAATGTCAGTTTTATGTACCCTGTTTTAGGACGTGGCCTACATGATGGTCATGAACAGGCCGTAAAAAATTCTTTCTCCACGTCTTGAAGTCTGTGGATAGTAAGTCAAATTATCAGTGATATTGAGTTACAGGATTTGTGCAATGATGATTGGTTGCTGCTGGCCATGGAAGCCGGTATCTGTGCATCAGAGAGTATTGTGGGTTAGCAGAGTTTGTGTGTGTAAGAGGGAGACACAGAGAGACACAGAGAGCAGAAAAGAATGAGAAAGAGATGAGAAACCGTCTGTGTGTGTGCTCGCATGCCAAATAACACATCATCCCCCTAAATAAAATAAGTCAGTTTATATTGCAAAACTCACGCCTTGGGGTATGTTCCTTTACAGCGCTGTCGAAATGTGGAAATCACATCAAGTTTCTCTTTCACAGTTTACCAAACAAAATCAGCGAGTGCACGCTCATGGAGAGAAACCTCATGTGTCCTCGCTCAAGGTTAGTGTCGAGTCAAAGCTTGCCCAGGTGATGGAGAGGGAGAGGAAACATTTGGATGCATTGGCTGAGGAGAAACCGCACAGGAAGAGAGCTGCAATGGATCAGTGCACCCCCATCCCATCACGCTCCCACATAAAAACCCCTCTGCCCTGTTTTCTCAGGAGCTTGTGGGCTTACAGCTGTCTAAATATGCTACTGTAGTGAACTCCCTACCAAGGAGGTGTTTGCACCGTGATATAGGCAGCGGCTGTTCTGACAGTAAAACTGAACAGCAGGAGAGGAAGAAGAGAGAATCCATGAGTAATGCTGGCCATAATAACGCCCAGAAAAACTATCTTTAACCTTCTAAAGCTTTTAAAGACATTACAGGCTATGTTATGCATGAAAGAAAAGTTGCAAACAGTTAAAGGGAAGGTAAGACGAAAAGGCAAAATGTGTGTGGTTGCAGTTCCCCAAAGACATACAAATCAATGGAGTGACGACATTGTTATCATAAAAGAGAAAGTAAGCATTGACTTAGTTTCCGTGACGGCCTTCACAGCTCAAGAGCAGCATCTTGTGTCTCAAAGATTAAACTACAATTGCTTTAAAAGCTCATTTCAAAAGCTAAAGACAGGCAGACTTGGGGGCACGTATTCAGCTTCTCATGATCTTGTTTATTCAGCTAAATTTATGCTTTTTTTATGCCTTTATCATAGCGAGTGAAATGACAGTGTATAGTGTCAGAAACAGGGGAAGAGAGAATGGGGGATGACATGCGTCACAAAGGGCCGAGGGTGGAAGTCGAACCCAGGGCTGCTGTAGCCTCGGTACATGAGCTAAACCTGGCCCCAAACTGATTACAATTTTTTTTAAGATCGTTTCTTTCCCCTTTCTTTGATAGGATAGCTGAAGAGAGACAGGAAATGTGGGGAATATAGAGCTGGGAATGACATGGACATGGACATGGACAGGACACAATAGTGCACGCGCCGGCGAGCTCCATGACCGTCAGCGGGCTCAGCAAGTTACCCGAGTCTATCGATAATGTGAGTGAAATGCTATAACCCCAACGTCAGCAGTTTGTCAACAAATTTAAAGTGAATTGCACTTCCTGTCTGTACATGAAAGCTTACTGCCTTGTAAGGTCATTTGGGCTGGGCATCTGTTGATGCAAGATACTACACTGTATAACAATGTACAATATTTTAGCATTATTTCGTTGTTCATATTTTCCAGTATAACATTATGATGGTCAATTTGAGAATTTGTCAACCATTAGGTAGAAGTCATTTGAAAATCTGCAGGGAAGTCTAATCACGGTTGTAGCCGTGTCAGCAGTACAATGAGCTAGAATCTAAGACTATCTTCATAAATCAGTGATCACAAAGAAATAAAAGTAATCTCTGTTTGAAGTTACAATCGGGCGGGAGGTCTCCTGTAGATTTAATCTTGGAGTTAAAGCAAAGATTAGGTTAAAAAACAACTTTTTAGGTGACAGTTTTGCTAGCTTATCCGAAAACTGACAAGACGAGACGAATGCGAGCCGACGAGAATGTAAGGCACCACCCCCGGGTGATATATGGGAGTCCCGTACGTGAAGCGCCTGTTGTACCAAATGAGCTAAACCAGCACTTCAAACTGATCACCGTAACTTTTTTTTTTATTTTTTAGCATTTACTTTTGTTTTTTCCATATTGTCACATAAAAAAGGTTTATTTTTTTGTTACTTGGAAATTAGCATTATTGCTAACTCATGCTAACTGAATGTACATCTTTTATTTTTACAATTATGTTCATTTACAGTGCCTGTCTCTTATCAAATAAATAAATATGTCTACAAAGCCCCCAAAAACCATCCTGACTTTGACCTTTGACCTTTACAGAGAGGTCAGAGAAAGGCAAGCAAAAAGATACAGTTTTAAAGCATGACTGCCTGTTAACATATTCCCTGATTTTGTATTGCAACAGTAGGATTTCTAAAAAAATACCCTTTGACACACACATTCACACTCACACACACACACACACACACATAGTGATTCAATGGGAGTTTGAATAGCAGAAAGACAAACACTGACGAGACTCATCTGGAGTGTGTGGGGTGGTCTAAGCCCTCTCAAGTGGGGCAGAGGTTTACACAAACCCCTGGCTTCTTGGCATGAGACGCAAAATAAGAGGGTGTTAAAATAATTGCTCCCTCCTGCGGCCCGTACTCCGAGCAGACAAATCCATATATCACACACTGTGTATGTGCACTTTTTAAATCATTAGCAGATACTGTGAAGACGAATGCTCCTCTCTCTTCTTCTGCTATCGTCATCACATTCTTGCAAACAGAGATGTAAAGACATACACAAACCTGAAAGAAAGCAGTTAGTGAGGCCCCTGTGTGTGTGTTTATGTGTGTGTGCCAGACAGGAGCCGCAGGCTGAGCTCATCTAGAAGGGCTTCACTCTACGCCCTCTAATTGGTGTCTATTGCCGTGTGCCGCCATGCAATTGAGGGCGAAAAACAGCGCCAGGCCTTAAAAACCTCCGTCCCCACCTCCACCTCCATCTCCCACCCATCACTCCATCATGTACGGCAACCCAGCGAGAGATGGAGCAGAAGAGAAGGACTCATGCACTTCATCCCCCTATGATTATCCCAGTGAGGTCATTCAGAAAAACTGATTGTGAGAAATGCTGCTCATTTGCTTGTGGTTCGACCTGTAAAACCAAAGGCGCCACAAATCACAAGCTAACAGTGCATTCTTAAGTTTGAGGAAATAAACTGTGCTGTATATCGGGTCAGCGGAAACACGCTGACAAAGATGTTCCCCTCTTCACTTCTGACTAAGATGAGCCTGTGCAGGAATATTAATGATTTCTTCAGCGATCGAATGATTGATGGATTTTATTGTGACCGCAGATATTTGGCTGCACACTGATGCAAAGATTAATACCATAAATCACAGACAGATCTTCACAGACACACCGTGCAAAAACACAACGCAGACGTTTCATCTGGGGACAATGAAACCTGAATAGTTGTCTTTAGTCAACTAACACCCTGGCTCCCGGCCTGAAGCGTCCAGACAATGTTTTCATCACAGGATCTTCATCTTGCGCTGTGGGCTCATAAATCTGGGAGCTCCGATGCTCCGCTGGGTCACCTTTCATTACGATTTCGGGTCGGGAGTTTGAAAAGAAGCCGAGGGAAAGGAATCCAGGAAGTTTTGCAGAGATGCTGTGGGAGGACGCACGTCCCCTAAAAGACCAGATGCTGCTCTCTTTCCGTCCTTATCTTTTCCTACCCTCTGACTTCTGAATATAGATCTAACTACACACACTTAAATCTTGATCCTTTTGCATCGCACTTCTTCTTTCACTACTCGTGTGCTTAACATCAGCTCCTCTGAATTCATGTCCGGTGCATCTGGGAAGCATCATCGGAATTAAAGCTGCGCCGCCAGATGAGCAGAAAAGGCCCCGCTTCTTGCCGCCGTGGTTTCTGCACTCATGTTCAAATCAGGGAACGGGCCGTGCTAACAATCAGCCCAGGAGCATTTGTAAACCTCATGCATCAGTACTCAGAGGCAAGAGCACTTAAGCCACAACCAACAGAGTTCTTTATATAATAGATGGCAACATGCATGATCCATGTCATAAAAAAAATCCATGCCCTGACCCGTCGAGGCATGGACTCCACTAGACCTCTACAGGTGTGCTGAGGTATCTGGCACCAAGACGTTAGCAGCAGATCCTCTAAGTCCTGTAAGTTGCGAGGTGGGGCCTCCATGGATCTGACTTGTTTGTCCAGCACATCCCACTGATGCTCGATTGGATTGAGATCTGGGGAGTTTGGAGGCCAAGTCAACACCTTGAACTCGTGTTCCTCAAACCATTCCTGAAGCATTGTTGCAGTGTGGCAGGGCGCATTATCCTGCTGAAAGAGGCCACTGCCATTTGGGAATACCAATTCCAAGGTCTACTCCAATGTTTAGGTAGGTGGTGTCAAAGTAACATCCACTTGAACGGCAGGACCCAAGGTTTCCCAGCAGAACATTGCCCAAAGCATCACACTGCCTCCGCCGGCTTGCCTTCTTCCCATAGTGCATCCTGGTGCCATGTCTTCCCCTGGTAAGCGATGCCATCCACATGATGTCAAAGAAAATGTGATTCATCAGACCAGGCCATCTTCTTCCATTGCTCTGTGGTGCAGTTCTGATGCTCACGGTCCATTGTAGGCGCTTTTGGCGGTGGACAGGGCTCAGCATGGGCACCATGACCGCGCCAGGTGTTAGGTTGGGACCGCATGAGGCTACTGGTTTGGTTATTAGTATACATTATCTTATCAATGAGTTCACTTTTCTTCATCTCCAGTCTTCGCCACAAATGAAGTTAGGAAGAAAAATGGTGTAACTGTATGTCTGTATGCGTGTCCTTAGAGCTTAACTCTTCATCTCTGTTAGCTTATTCTAACTAAGGAGCATGAAATTCTTCAAGAACACAATTTACAGACTGGCGAGCTCCGATCTTTCATGCCCTGCACAAGATTACAAAGTGAGTATGCATGTGCGTGTTTGAGGCAGCATATAAGAGACTCAAATTAAAGCCTGAAGAGATCCTTAAATTATGCTAATTTGAAGTCAAAGGTTTACCTCTGCGTTGTACAAAGATTGGGTGTAAGTATGCCTTCTTGTGTTGCAAGCTCTGTTCACTCTACAGCTTGGAAGAGTGTCAGGATCATTATTCAATTTTGTGGTTTGTGAACAGATTACTTTCTCTCCCAGGGCTGCTGGAGAGCGAAACAGTGTCTGTGCAGGGTGTGAGCCTGCATGCGGGCCCGCTGTAGGTCCAAACACACACACGCTTTATGTTTCTGATTTTCTTATGTTTACTATCAGAGTACTTACAGCGGTTTGTTCTGATGCACCCGAGGGAGACTACCAAGTTCTCACATTGGACAGCAAAATCTCCTTTCAACATGCTCCATCACAATCAAAGATGTGGAGTTAAGCACCGGCCTACAAGGACCTTTAAATCCTTCAGTAACACACAACTTGAACACAGACGAGCTCCTGTGTTTCATGCCCTGCAGGACAACAGAGTTTATGTTACATGTTGGACACTAAGCTTTCACTGACATCCAAAAGACATCATACAGAGGTGAAAGACACTGCTGTTGATGATAATGCAGCAAAAGCTGAATAAAATGCTTCATTGGATGATTGTTGCAGAGGCAGACCCGTTTGTGAACCTAATGCTTTACTGTTAGAGCTCAAACCTAGGAACTGCAATTTGGTCTGTATCTTAAAGGGATATTTAGATAGATAACAGTCAGCACGGTCCCTGTTTAGAGGCAGGCTAGAGTACCTGCACGGAAGCTTTGCTAAACATTTCAGTTTAAGTGTACTCTGTATTTTTTCATTTTTGTCACCACTTCACATTGATGTCAGACATCCTTTTCCCTCAGCCCTCTGTCTTACTCCACACAGCGGCCCTGTATGCCTACGCCTGCAGTGCACGGTATCAGATCAGCTGTTTGGGTCAGCGGTTGATGGAAGAGACAACAAACAAAAAGAAAATACAATATTACGGGAACTGCTGTTCAAGGTGGGGAACTGCAGCGGTGCTTCGCTTAGCTTCTGTGCAGGAACTCCAGCTGGCTTCTCCTAAGAGGGACCGAGCTGACAGTTATCTACTGTATAGTACACTCTACTGTTGAGTACCTCATACACCCCACTTCAAAAAACCCACTCTTTACCTTTAAGTAACAAAAATAGAATTTACAACAATAATGGGACTGTCCATTATGTATTAGTGTTACAACATCCAAGAACTAAAAGGGATCCCTTAACATTGCTACTTTGGTCGAACAGTTTAAAGGCTACAGATATTGCATACCCAGATAATTCCAGAAGTTGAAACCAGAAAATGTTTTGCCTAAAAATGGCTCCAACAACAAAGAAATTCTCTAAATAGTTTCTGGTTAATTTCCCTTTTAATGGACTTGGACATCTCTTGGTGTTATCTTTAAAATCTTTTCTTAGGTTACACTTTTAATTCTTTAGATATAATGGACGGTATAAGTTGATCTGTCAAGTGTCCTAAAATAAGTTCCCATTTTCAGTCAGGCATTTTTTGAGCTTTGGTTGCATTCATGACCCTTTCAAAAGAAAGATAAGCACAATAAACAAGCAACATAAGTTCAAGTTCAGGGACCAAATCTGTGACCTTAAAATTGCAACCCCAGCTTCATTGGATGCATTTGGTCAATACTACAACAGGCATGACAAGACACCATGAAACTAGGAATTGTGTATGTTCTGCTACCGTACCGTACATGCCCACCTAATACCACACAGAGCCATTAGGGCCCACATTAAAGATCCACTTTGGGTTGCACCTTGTATACTGCTTCAACTCCACTCTGCATTGGTGGCAGGGATCCTTCAGCAGCATGTCATTACTGCTGTAAGTCAGGATAACACAGCTGCTTACAATGGATATTGGCTGCATATGAACACTTCATACAGAAGCTAACATTGGAGAGCTACAGAAGATTTAAAGTTAGTTACTGACTCAGTTCATTTAAAGTGAAGAACCACAAGGTGAAAAACAACTTCCCTGGAAACATCGTCTCTGCTGACTTTCTTTATAAACAGCTCGAGAACCCAAGACACTTTTGATTGAAATGTTATTGTTTGGCTACAAAATGCTGTAAAATTTAATTTCTTTTATTATCCTCTTATCCAACCAGAATGAAACCACATTTATGGCAAAGGCCTTGACTGATCTCGCCCACGTGCCCAAACACACAAGCAGAACCAAAAGAAATAAGAGTCTTAATGGCAACAACGCCTGCACTTGGAGCCAATTAGAGCCTGCAGCGCCAAAACCCCGAGCTAACACATCCAAAAAATTCCTGGATGAAACTTTTTGGCATCAACACGTCTGTATTGTACAAGTGTGTCTCTGTTTGCGTCTGTGCATGCCTGCGTAAATGCATGTCCAACATCTGCAACCGGGACCTGAAATGTAAACAATTAGAAATCAATCACTTGCCCAGAAAACGTGTGCGTGCCTTCACACGCCGAGGAGGAGCTCATTCTGCAGAAGGTGAGGAGAGATATGTGTGGGGATGGTAGAGGGGAGGAGGAGGGGGGGAGGAGGTTTCAGCCATTAATCAAAGACACAGTTTTGGATGGCGTGCGTGTGCGACATGCGATAGCGTTGAATTCTAAAGGCGTAATAAATTGTTCCCATATTTCCCAGCACATGTCAGCATGCAAATACAAACAACGATGAGATTACATGAGGGTACGCAGATGGGAGTGTGTGCAACAGTAGCCAGCAACACACACACACACTACTGGCTGCATGCGCTCACACACACCCACATTTGTTATGTGGGTGTTGTATTGTGGTGAGGTGAGGTTTTGTCCCTGGTGGTATTACCTCAGAAACACCACTCCAGTACCCACAGTGCACTGGTGTGAGACCACATCAAGCAGGGGGGAGATATTCGATGTGGCAGCGTGAGGGCCAAGGCTTTACTGAACACATATGTTGATGGAACAAACACAGGGGTGAGAGAAAGATCCGCAGTCCAAAGCCACGTGGCTTTACACCACATTCACCAGCACTCAGCACTTTCTCCAAGAGCACTGGGACCGAGCCTCCAAAGAGCGCTCGCATGAGCCAAACACCAGTCAGGCAGCCAAAGCGCACAAGTAAGGGAGGCAAATGTGTCCTAATTCACTTTGCCTGCTCAGGCCTTTCTTTTTCTTCTTTCAAATGCACACGGAACTTGAATGTAGCGCAAAGACAGTGTTATCCAGGCCTGTCTTGTACATTCATTTCAGCAGAGTTAGGGGAAGACGTCAGATTTCTGGCTTTGCAAAAACAAACAACGACACTCATGCCTAAAAAGGCAGATAATACCTCGCTGTTTGGACACAAGGTTTTCCAATCCAATCAAACATAGAGGCACTTTGTCTGATAAACAATCAAGCTTATTGCATGCAAAGTGGACAGACGCAGATCGATTTCTCTTAAGAAAACAGCTCTGACAATAAATAAATAGGAGCAAAAACAATGATTTCAGAACATGGCAATGGGAAACACTGTGATTATATGAACATCGAGACATTCAGGAACTGTATGAAAATACTAAACTAAGACCTTCCACACAAATGTTTTAACATTAACACAAGCATCAAAGTTAAAAGAGAGAAGAATAACAGCGTTTTTATTTTGAAGAAAGATATTTATGCTTATGTTATTATCAAAATTAACTAATCCAAGCATTTCAAAGTAAAAGGAATACTTAGATATTTTTAAAAATACTTGCTTTCTTTGTGAGCGCTAGACGAAAAGATTGATACCAATGTCATTATTGTTGTGTAGATATGTAGCTTAAGCCATCAGCCTATTAGCTTAGCTTAGCTTAGCACAAAGACTTAAAACAGGGTGAAACGGCGTGCCCGGTTCTGTCCAAAGGCGAAAAATCCTCCAGCCACCACCTCTAGAGCTCAAAAACTAATACGTACTATTCTATTTGTTCAATCTGTAAAGCCTGCAGCCTATTAGCTTAGCTTAGCACAAAGACTTAAAACAGGGTGAAACGGTGTGCCCGGTTCTGTCCAAAGGCAGCAAAATCCTCCAGCCACTGCCTCTAGAGCTCAAAAACTAATACGTACTATTCTATTTGTTCAATCTGTAAAGCCTGCAGCCTATTAGCTCAGCTTAGCTTAGCACAAAGACTTAAAACATGGGGAAACAGCCTGCCCGGTTCAGTCCATAGGCATCAAAATCCTCCAACCAGCACCTGTAGAGCTCAAAAATTAATACTTACTCTTCTGTTTGTTCAATCTGTAAAGCATGCCACCTATTAGCTTAGCTTAGCACCAACACTTAAAACAGGGGGAAACAGCTCGCCCGGTTCTGTCCAAAGGCAATACAATTCTCCAACCAGCACCTCTAGAGCTAAAAAAATTAATACATACATACTGTTTCTTCAATCTGAACGAAAAAAATGAAGCAAAAATAAGAAAAAAGGGCAATTGGCGAGTTAGGCACAAGACCATTGCTTGGCTAGGAGTAGTTACCTCCTGGATTCTGCACTAATTGCCTGGCAACTGGTTTCTAACTGCGGTCTTTATGCCTTGTAATCATATTGAGTACATTTCCTTGCTCATAAAACATTTTCAGAGCGAATTCATTCGGAAGAATATGAAACCTACATGGTTTAAATTAATATATTTCTCTGAAAGTTAACAAGCAAACATTGTTGCAGTCTGTAGCAATCTGTTGAACAATGTAAAGCCATGTGCAGGATTGTGTGTCTGCATGTGCGTTCTTGTGCACGTGCAAGAGATACTTACAGAACAAGAAACTTCGCTTGATAGCACTACAAGTTTCCAAACACCACAGGGTACCTATAAGGCTACAAAGGTTATATACACTGGCTAAAAGAAAGCCAATTTCACAACATCAAAAGAGTCCCCCTAAAGCTTTAACTTGAAGTGGTGTTAACACCAGGGGGCACAGCACGTAGTGGAAAAAAACTTGAGCCTAAACATCCTCTTAGCCAGCCAAAACTAACATGCCCATCCTTTTAATGAAGACAAATGAAGTGTTTAATTGTGCAAGACGGTTGCCCTTTCCACCTGGCGCTGCATGAAAAACACAGCTGCCAAGACGGCGTGCAGCTGAGCGATGGGCCTCTTTCTCTACGAGCGGCTCCTGCCTCGGCCACTGACTGCTCCCCCCCTGCTTGCCACCCAAACTAGCCCTTGGCCCCACTCGCCCGACCTCAATTACTTCGAACCCTGACACCCTGCCAAAAGGCGGAACCGTCTCGGCATTTGCTCGCCCCGAAGGTTTCTAAAAGGGAAAAAAAAATGCCCCTGACTGTTTCTGCCTGAGGTGCAATTGAGCATGTAAAAACATTAAGGCCTGAATTGCTCGGCATGTGATGAAGTGAGAGAGGCAGAGGGTAGAGAGGAAGAGGCGTCTAAGAAAACATCGAACATCCAGCAAGTGAGAAGAGAGGGAGAAAAGGTGAGAAAATAAAACAACAGTGCAAAAAGAACATAACCCTCATTCCATGAAACATGTGAAGACAGGCAGAGTGGAAGTGTCCTCGCAGCGGGCCTCAAGTCGTTGCTGCAAAGTAGGGCTCTAATGACGGTTATTAGCGAACACTTTACTGTCACAACCCATAATATCCTGGACATTATTGGTGGGGACGACAAAGCATGTGACCAATAGCAGCAATCAGTGATCCTCAGTGTGGCGTAAGGTGGTTTTAAAACCAAAGGAAGTATTTGTACGTTTTTGTAATTTATTATAGTTCACATTAAAGCGCCACTTTTCTTTTTTTTATTTATTGATGAGAAATAGGACATAGATAGTGTCAGAGGCAGGAGAAGAGAGGGTGGGGATGATGCGTGGCAGGGTCCGAGCCCAGGCCCGCCGCATCAAGGACGTGCAATTTAGGCACTGAGCTAAACGGGCGCCCCCAATAATCCTTTTTTAAGATAAATAACTGATAGTGTGCAAGGCTTTGATTATGATGACAAATCAAGAGAGAGTTATCACTGCTCTTAGGGTTGCAGTATTTTTTTTTGCCTATTTTTGCTTATTGTTTGCTTTCCTAGTCCATATAATCCTCTTACTTTAAGCCAATTCTGAGCAAAAACAAGCAAATACAGCCGAATCCTGCAGGCATAACACTTAAAAACAAAGAAAGTAATTAGCTGGGGAACAAAGTGCAACATTTAGCAAAAATATCTGAGATTACAGGTGGCTTTGTCTGTGGTGTT
This sequence comes from Semicossyphus pulcher, assembly GCF_022749685.1. Lineage (NCBI taxonomy): Eukaryota > Metazoa > Chordata > Actinopteri > Labriformes > Labridae > Semicossyphus > Semicossyphus pulcher. Next base: position 8,557,902 of record NW_027211695.1, read on the forward strand.
AAAATTGTTAGAATGGCAAGAAAGTGGGAGGAATAAGTCTGAAAAGTTTCATGTATGTCAGAGCAGGTAGTTGTGCAGTGCTTTCAAGGCACCATCACACAAACACAAGTATTAACTGACACACACATTCACTCGTCCAGTAAATGAAGGATCACCTTTCAGTAACCCACTTTAAAGTTGTCTGTTGACAAGATGATCGTATTTACCGTCTAGACTGCAGCCAGCTGAGGAGAAAACCGTGTGCTGCGTCTCTCTCTCTCTCTCTCTCTCTCTCTCTCTCTCTCTCTCTCTCTCTCTCTCTTTCTTTCTCTCCTGTTCTCCTTTTCCTGAGGCAATTTCTCGCTCTTCTATCCCAACTCTCGTATCAACTTTCTGACAATGATTGGAAGTTTACAACAACTTTTCTCAGTCCTACTTTCTTTCTCTTTTTTGATGTCAATCATCCCGAGCTTGAGTAGAAGCTGCCACCTGTGCAGGGCCAGGGAACAGAAGCTTTTCAAGAGATTGGGTTACAAACCTTTAAAGTTTCAATTTCACAGAGATAATATTACAGTTGAACATCTCTAACACTCTAAAGGGGGGGTATTGTGCTAATTTCAAGCTTCATATTTTTCACTCTGTGATACCTGTGGAGTAGCTTAGCATAATTTACAGTTAAAAAAACTTTTTTTCACACAGGTGCTCTGAGCAGGCCCTCATTCAGCCTCTGCCTGAAACAAGCTCTGTCCCTTTAAGAAACCCCGCCCCTACAAGCCCCTTGTGATGTCACAAAGTGCAGCATGTAGACAAAACTGTGTAAAACCTGGCGTTCACAGCAGCCTGCGGACTGACCTGAGAACCCTGGGGATTACTCCAACATACTTTTAGCTACAGATTTGAAACTTCACCCCCGTTTAGTCTGGACATCCAACATTGTAACATTATATATGTCTTAAAATGTACCCCCTCTTTAACAAAGAGACTGTTGCTTTTTAAAATTATATTCTGCAGGTTTTGAGCAAGTTTCTGTAACTACAGCAGGTCAAACTAACACCCTGGAAAAGTTCATTCATGGCCAAACAATGAGTGGGAATAGTCGCAGCGAGATTTATGACTAGCTTTTCTGTTTATCTTCACCGTCTTACTCATTCAGTCATATTACAGAGAACAAAAAAAGACTTTCTCAGAGTCTGCTGCCAACATTTCAGCCAACAGACCCCCCACACACTTTGATTCAGGAACTTCTCAACCCAATAAACCTACTTAATATTTGTTTATGAGTGCTGACATTGTTGAAGCTCTACAGTTCATGCTTCTCGTCACATAATAAATATTGGTTAATTTACAAAGGTATGTTAGGCCATAGCTGTTTAAGACAGCTCTATTCCATCCAAGTAGCTCCTGCTGAGGGCTGCCAGGAAAAACACTTTCCCTCGGAGAGAACAATTCATCTGTGGCCCTCTTGAGAAATAGGGTAAAGGGTGCTGGGAAGGTCATTCTTATTGCCCACCAGCCGACCCTGGTACATACTCATAAAAGTCAAACAAGAGAGAGTGAATACACTTTGGAGTCTGAGATCCGCCTCCTGGGTTGTTCGCTAATTAAGCTGCATTTGTCTTGGCCTGGAATCAAGCTTAATATTGAACCAAGATCCAACATAGAACAGCGCTACAGGCGTGCAGAGACCCAAATCGACTCAGTGCTGAAAGGAAGCACAAGTGTGGCTCCTGGGAGTCTGCTAGCTTAATATCTAAAGACATGTTAGCATCACGCATTTAGCAAACGCTGGTCCTGTCAGTCAAATAAATGTGTACCTGTGATGTCTTTTCTTTGTTATCATAGCAAGTGTTACATTTTGTCATGCTTGTGTCCAAAACAGAAAAAAAGTGAATATTACAGAGAAGGAAAAATAACCATGGGGAAAATCATTACAACAATTTTAAGGTTCAAATTAAGTGCTATTCTAGATATTTTAGCCAAATATCTGTGGTTCAAATGAATAGTTCGATATTTTGATTGATACCACAAACACCCCTGTGATTTAAGTGTGGAGCTACAGCCAGGAGGCAATTACGTTAGCTTAGCATAACGACTACATGCGAGGGAAAACAGACAGCCTAGCTGCCTCCAAAGTTCAAACACAGCTAAAACCCATTAATCAATCAAAGAGTTTGTCTTTCGGGAAATATGAATATTTGCTTTCTGTTGGCAAGTTAAATGAGGAGAAACATACCACTCACATACAAGCAGATAGTTAGCTTAGCTAGCTAGTTAGCTAGCTGTTTTCAGCACAATGACTTGTTGAAACAGCTAACCTGACTCTTTTTGAAGATGAAAAATCCTTCTCCTAGCTTCTAAGCTAAAATTATTCTGATGGGTTGTTTAATATTTGACAGAGGTAAGTTTTTTCACCTTGCTTCGAGTGTTTATGCTAAGTTTGGCTAAACTAAGTTAAATCGCTTTGACTCCAGCTTTATACAGTACTAAGCATACAGACATGAAAAATATGTGATATGTGATATTTCCCAAAGAGTTAATTTCATTGTGAAGGAGAACAAGATGTTCCCTGTCAAGGCACCTTATTTTCACTTGTGATCACGGAAAAAATATTGCAACCAAATTCATTCTGATGAAACCCATAAAGAGCAACTGGGGCTTTGATGGCATGAATACAGTATGTGGGAGTAGATATATAATTACAGTGTGTGTGATGTTTGGTTCTAAAATCATTCACTGAGGCAAAATTGGCTTGAGGTCATTACATCATAAATCACACAGTTACTTGGTTACAATAAGAAATCCCAATGCTGTAAAGATAGCTGTTTGTGGTTTCTAACTACAGCGATAAATGCATGTACCACTGCAGTTTCATTCTTGACTTCTAACAGAGATTTGTGATGAGTTTTCCATTAGTCCTGCCTTTGGGATATAAAAGAGCTTGTAAATGTCAAAGATGGATTAAAATACTGTAAAATATATCTTTAAGATACTGTCTACTGCAAATATTAACATGGATATTATACTTAATAATAAAAAAGAAATTCTATGAAAGATAGCATGTCCCCAAAGATCTCTGATCCTGTCTTAAAACTAAAAATGACCTCTGCCCACCGCTGATCTATAAGGCTATCCTTCACATGTGAATGTTCCAATAAGCCCTCTTGATCCTGCTTTAAAGTGTGATGGTTAGTTCAAGCAGATCATCTGTTTCAAACGAAAGTCGCTATATTTGTGTTCAAAGGGTGTAGAGGGCTGCTGAATATTCTATATGTTTAGGTCAAAGGGTCATTTAGTCAAGCGTGGAAGCTTGTGAAAGGTGCATAGGAAGGACATTCACCCTTTGCCCGACGGAGGAGGTCATATGCATGGGTGAGCACGAACAGTGAGGTAAATTACATAATGTCCTATTTCACACGGGAAAACAATTCTGTTAGTGATAACGCAATGCTGCTTAAATTGCGCCAGGACCAATATCTTCACAAAAAATATGACATATGAGAGCTAAATGTCAATTTCTGTGGCAATAGCAGTTACGCCGCTCCTCCACCCATCCAATAAGATACAACGTCTGGGTCAGAGACCGGCTTAAGTAAACTCATGTCTCATCAAAGGTGATGACAGAGTAAGAATAATGGGATGCAAGAAAAAAAACACCCGACCCTTGAACATGCAATGTGCGTTAACTTATTGTGTGTGTGTGTGTGTTTGCATGTGCTACCCTGTTTTACATCAAGCTTTGTCAGCCCACCTTCCACTCCCAATGTCATTACAGAGGTGTATTATGGTTGTGTGTCTCTGTTGTGTGTCTTGGGTAAACACACTGTCACAGATTTATTGGCTTACTTAGTTTTATAATTTTCTTAAAATAAAGAAAAAAGGTTTGGGAGGGAGTTAATGTTTAATATTGTGGTCCATCGATAAATGATTTCTGGTCACTTACAGGATCTTCTGGTTTTTGGCCGCCATCATGGAGAGGCTCTTCTGGAAGGTGGTCTCGTCGAATCAGAGTGAACTCCCTGATGAAAACTGCCTCCCCATTGTTGGTTAACACAGCAACCTGAAAAACAAACATCCTATAAGGAGGTGTCCGGTAGTTCAAAATACCAACTTAAAGCTTCAAGCGTACACCAAAGTGGTGGCATTCTTCAACAAGGAGGCAATGTGATGCCTTTGACGTGGTTGGAGGACAATTTGTATATGCAAGAAAGAGCGTTTGAAATCCTGTTGTTGTATTAATCTGAAAAAAACCATCAAATTTGAACCACATTAATACTCCTGACCTACTTAGTAAACCTTTAAAGATACCTTCAGACATTTAGAAAGGTCAACATGGTTGGTTGTCCGCATGGCACAATCCTAGGCCCACTTAAGTTTGGTTTTATTTATGTGGGCATCTTGGAAGAACTCTAGGAACAAGGATCTTTGAATTTTTGACATTCAACAAGCCCATGACAGATGATTTTCACTTTTCCAATATGTTCAAAAATTTTGGATAATAGAGAAAATATACAACACTGTCGGACTGATTCAGGACTAAAGGGAGCTAAAGTGGCAAATGTGGTAATTGCAAGTTAAAGGAACATACAAAACAAAAATTAAGCAATGTTTTATTGCTTAGTATTGAACTACAGATTCTTCCTTATCGGGTAAATGTAAATAAGAAAGGAAACTTACACTACACTGAACCCAATCCAAGTGATGCAACAAGTCCTGTGTTATCCATACCATAGTGTTTCCACCAGACCGTGTCATTTCACCACTGTACTCTGGAGAAATGGTGACCGTGGGAAATGTGAGTAAATTGTAATAAAACGTCCGTTTCTGTTTGCGATCATTTACTGTGTGTTTTTTCTTGTGGTTATGTGCTCTCAACCGCACATCCCTCGTGATGAGGGGAATCTCTGGAGGAATTCACAGCAGAGGAGATCTGATATCAGAAGACATATTAACCCACCTCTTCGGGGAGACAGTGGGGGGGTCGAGGGGCATCTTGGATAGGGCCCATTAGCTGCACAGCGGGGCCCGCATTCTCAGGGATGCACAAATTCACAGAGCGGGGGCCCTCAGCTGCTGTCCGTGGGTCATAAACACCCTGTAATGACCCGGGTCAACTGCCTGCCTCCCGGGTTAGTGCCAAGGCAGAGCGAAGAGGGGATGTGGGTTTGGGGTACTTGATGTTCTTTACATTGTGGGGGGTTGCACACTTTTTGTTGTGGGGCAACTGCAGCAAAACTGACACGAGTTTTGTGTGGGAAAGAGCCACAGAATGGAGTCTTAAATGAGACAAATCAAATCTGGTCTAAAGCCCAACACTCAGCGCTGCTTAGCTGCAGTCACTTAGACTGTGAAGGCATCTGTAACAACACATAACTCACGGCAGTAAAATGTGGGCAACTGCCTGCTTGGATGACCAAATCCATAACAAAGAAACACATTTTTGTCGGGTATGGATCTGCACATGTGGCAGCTGTTGGGTCACGACGTAACATTGATTTAAGTTTCTTTAAAGGTGAATGAAAGATGAATGGGGAACTGTGTATAATTATGGGTTTGCAAATCAGGAATGGGATGAATGAGTGTGAAAACTCATCTTATACCTGTGAGAAAATAGCAACATGCTTTACTGGAATTTAATACAGAACATTTCTCTGATTGAGTCAACAGTATAAAGGCTTCTAAACCTTATACCCCTAAGACCTTAATGTACTTAGCGTGGGAAAGTAAATAACTTTGTCAAAATACAGCCGAGGACTGGATGCCCGATTACAACATGAGATCTCTGCTAACATGACAAACGTTGCACTGAAGCGTGTCCTCCCTGACGCTGATGCTGAAAATGTAAGTGTTGCACAAATACAAACCAGGGGTAAAGCAAACATAAGTCAAGCATACGAATATTAAGAGAAACTTTAATGGTGTATGTGTGTGTAGGAGGGGGTGTGTCAGCTAAGATGTACTGAAAACAACTTAAGTGACCAGATGTCCTTGCTCAAGGCTAAATAGAGGCCCGGCTGAGATGAACATGCCGATTGTGTCTTTCTCCAGAGATTTTTTCCCCCCTGTCCACAGAAATTATTTTCTCACACTCTTTTTAATGTCTTAACACTTGACAAATCTGACAACCATTTCCTTGTCATTTTAAAGTTTGCATCCATCCTTCTTGAAAGACGTGTAATATGCTAGAACCAGACTGAGCTACAGGCTAATGGTGCATGACAGCTTAAACTCTCACTCGCTAGAGTCCTATAAGGGGGATCTATCAAATATGTTCCCCAAAACAAATAAGCTAGCTGTCCAGTGTCGATATCAAGCATACTGAACATCCCCACTGGACTAAACCATAAGGATCTGGCAGTGGATGGAATATTTCCAAAGAGGGTCTAATACAGTTTGGGGTAGATGCAATATCATGTCAAGGAAAGAGGTTTGAAATCTGATAAGTAACGCTAGCAGTGTAGCGCTAGGTCAGTTCACTACCTTGATCAAAACTGAGATGTCTCAACAACTATTGAATTTATTGCCAAGAAATTTTGTACAGACCTTCAACATTCACAGCAGATGTAACCTAATGACTTTGATAATCCCCTGACTTTTCATCCATCACATTTCACCATTTAAATTTTAGGTTGTGCTAAGTACCAATTGGCAACATCTGCATGTCAATACTCTAAGTGTGCATGTATGGGAACCATGATGTTACCCGTTGATGTGTGGGCTGCCTTTTTTGAATCATGAGTTTGGCATTTTGGCGGTCGCCATCTTGTTTTTGTTTTTGTCGCCCCCTGCTGGTTTAGAAATAATTCATGTTGAGGCATTTTTACATTGGCTTCACTTTTAAAACCAAGTCCAACTCTTGCCAAGTTTAGCATTCTCACATATATTCAAGCTCATTGCTTAAGTTTTATGGTCTGTGACTTTAATGTGCAAGGTGGTGCTGTGGTTAGCACTGTTGCATCACAGCTAGAGGTTTCTAGTTCAAAACCCTAGTTCAAACGTAGGGGGGCCTTACTGTGTGGAGTTTGCATGTTCTCCCTGTGCATGGTTCCCTTCAGGTACTCCAGCTTCCTCCTACAGTCCAAAGACATGCTCATTAGGTTATTTGGTGACTCTAAATTGCCCGTTGGTGTGGGTGTGAGCGTAAAAGGTTGTCTGTATCAATGTATCAGCCCTGTGATTGACTGACGACCACGCCTCTTGCCCAATCAGAGGCGCCCAATAACAGCTGGGATAGGCTGCCCCCCGCAACCCTGAACAGGATAAGTGGTATAGAAAATGGATGGATTGATGGACTTCAGTGTTTTGGTTTACTTTTACTACTCTCATAAAGCTAATGTCCAGTCGCTGTAGGCAGATGTTTTCAGTGAAAAAGCTCTGATAAACCCATTGTAAGCTAATTGCCCAGCACTGAACAGCAAAGAACCACACATTTCCCTTTGGCAAATGTAGCAAGAAACATAAAAATAATGCTTATGTTGCTATGTCTTTTGGAGGTTTCAATATAAAAAATCCAAACATTAACATATTAGCCAGAAAAACTTTATAAACGGTGATAATATTATATTGTGTTTACAGCTTGGTGCGCTGCCCCCAAAGTGGCCAACAAAAAATCTGTGAATGTAGTTCTACAAGTGTGCTTAAGTAGCTTAAACTTTATCCTAAAAGGATTAATCACAGGAACATTGGGTAAAAATAAATTAAGTATTGACGGTGAAGGTGGAAGACCACTTTAACACCAATAGTCTTTTTCCTCTCTGTGATGAGTAATGAGTGTTGGATTCTGTACAAGCATGCACTAACACAGGCAATGTTTGAGTTTATTTGAATTGAAAGTGGCAGAGGTTAAGAAAACATACACCCCCTGTTTGTAGGGCCGACTGTGATTGAAAGAACTCCAATGGGCATCCCAATCTCTAAAACTACACATCAGGCTCAAATCCAGTGTGTGTGTGTGTGTGTGTGTGTGTGTGTGTGTGTGTGTGTGTGTGTATGTGTGCGTCAATGTGACAAAGGCCAAGGGTGAAAGTAAAACAGGGAACCAGGCCGGTGATTCATTAACCTCCAAGGCGAGTTGGATTTCAAAGAGCAAGACTCAACCAGGAAAGGGGAGAGAAAGTGAACTCAGGGGCAGGTCGGGTCTTCAAAAGCACATAATCAACAGTAATAACACCAACCTGATATTATAATTGAGCTTTCCTATAACGTGGTGCCAGCTTCCACTGTTTGGGTGGAAACCGTGAAAACTGAGTGACTTGTACCGTTCTACACTAGGCCAAAGCATAGACTCGTGTTTCATGCACCGCTGCCTTTGATTAATAAGATTCCTTCCTATGTTTTGATAAGGACACCCCTTTTTCAACACGGACTCCTGTCTGAATGAAACCTGAGAGGAAAAGATATTTTTGCTAATCCACTTTCAAGGGGATTTATGTGAGCTTTCACTTAACACATTTCAGAGGAGGAAACATTGTGGCCTTCGTTTCCTCTCCTTCTCTGCTCCTCTTCCATATTTAAGGAAAATTCTGCCCTTTCTCTCATCCGAGGACTTTTGCCATATCCGTCACTGGCCCCACACGTCGATCTGTTAGGGAATTTTTCCATGCACCATGAAGGAATATGGGAATATGAAGCACTTAGTTAAGTATTTTATAATAAGCCTACAGACCAACGCTACTTCAAGATATCAGAGCTGATAAAAGTAAGAGCCATGTAGGCCATGACAGAGTCTTGGCTTGCCTCAGCTAACACAAAACCCTTCAAAGTAAAAGAGGAAGAACATTTTTCACTTCAGGCGTTAGCACAGGATACCTGCGACGCAACAACCCATGACTAAGCTCTCTAGGAAACTAAATAAAACTGAAACACCACTTTCATCACATTCTCTGATTCCTGATGGATTGTTTTGTTATCTTAAAGTTTTTCCTCAGACTGCCTTTGAAAATGTACCTTCCTCCCCATTTCTCTGCCAGATTTCTTTCAACCTGATTTATATGTATTGATATTTGCCTCCCAAGTGCAGTCTGTCCTGCGGAGGCTCAGAAGAAGAGCGGCAAAGAGCTTAACATGTCTCCGTTCCGGCCCTCCTCAACTCACCAGCACACGGAATGAACCCTCAGGGGAGAAGAAGAAATACCTTTGATAGAGGAAAAACGTTGCTAGCGCTGTCATCACATCCCTTTGCGTTCACGCTCTGTCACTCCCATGTTTTAATGTCTCATAACGATGCGTGGCACCGTTCTAATGATGCATGAGCACATCTTAGACGAAGGCTTTCAAAATCCTCACGAAACAACTCGCCACTTGTTCGTTTGATGTATTTTCTGTTGAAACAGGATACTGGTGCAGAATGCAGGTACTGATCACTTTAAGTCTTAAGGCTAAACCGAATGGAACAGAAAGCGGGTTAAATCCTGGAAGGGGAGGAAAGTAGTCACAAAATGGGATTATTGAATGGGAATTTTCTGTACTGTTATTTAACAACATTCATTAATGCTCAAATAAACAGCTAACCTCTGCCACAATTTGTTCCAAATAACTTAAACAAGCCTAAAAGCCCACATCCAAGCTAACAGCTCTGTGAGGCTAAATCCAGCAGTACTTTGAGCTTAATGCTAACATAAGTAGCCTATGCTAATGTGCTAACAATGACATTGCAAACACTTGCTAAAGATACAGGAGGCTGTACTTTGAGTTGAATGCTAGCTTCAGCAAGCGAACATTCTTACAATGACATTGCTAACACTTGCTAACTACAGATACAGGAGGCTGTAATTGGCATGTGTTTTGAGTTGAATGCTAGCTTCAGCAAGCTAATACTCTTACAATGACAATGATTGCACATGAAAATTTAGCAGAGTTGAATGCTAGCTTTAGGAAGCTACTATTCTCACAATGACAATGCTTACATGCGAAAATTTAGCAGAGTTGAATGCTAGCTTCAGCAAGCTAATATTCTTACAATGACATTGCCAACACGCGATAAATTTAGCAGATATAATAACCATATTCAGAGTTTTATTATATGCTAACACTTGTTAATGGGAATAAAGTCTGGACCAAGCAGTTGACTGACAGAGGCTGTCGTGCTTTGAGTTAAATGCGAGCTTCAGCAAGCTAACATTCTTACAATGGCATTGCTAACACGCTTAAGTTTAGCAGATATAATTACTATGTTCACAGTTTTATTTTAGCATGCTAACACTTGTAAATGAGAATAAAGTCTAGACCAAGCAGTTGACTGACCAATTATCACCATCTGAACACCACTAGCTTAAATGACGTCACTTTTTTTAATTGAAAGTCAATATTTCCCACTTTTAAAATTGTAGGCTACCCTGTACTTAACATCAGACAAAGTTGGTGACTAGTTGGAGAACAAAGTATAGCATTAAGCATCTACGGAGCTATTTCTCTCATGAGTTGGTGGAGGCCAAAACAGAGCTTAAAGGAGAATTTTAGAGTGAAAATTGAACTGGTGAAAATGTAACATTTTGTCAGTAGGCCAGAAACACAACACCAGAATAATGCTAATGTCAATGCTAGTGTTGCTTTATGTCTGCTGCCTGCATGTGTAAGTATGCTACTGCTTGCTAACACCTTATTTTTACCTGGGCAAGACCTTGAGGCCAAGAGGTAAGTAGTGAGGTCCTATAATCCAATACGTTAGACTAGATGCGTTTTTGTCTTCCTCAAATGTACGAGTAAATATTGTGCATACTGCTGCATGTGACTGCTGCTGCACACTCATATGATCCCTAATAGGTTACAGCTTTACATGGAGTATAAAAGGAAGACAACAACATAATTTGCATCATCATAAGTGGATGTGTTTAGCGAACCAGATCCATATATGGTTGTCACTATGAAAGGAAGGGTATCATACAGACGTCAGAAACATAACGAGGAAAATAAGAATTCTGTTGGCCACTGGCTCTTTCAGATGTGTCATAAACTTGACACAGAGAGGATAAGAGCACTGAATGTGTCATTATCCTTAATAAAAACAAGACTTTGACCACTACGCACTTGGCTCGCAGGAAAACAGTTTCCACAGACACTGCATGACTTGCTTGTCAGTACTATTTAAAGAATGAGCAAATCTGATGGGTTTATTTCTGCTTCCTAAAAGCCATGGCAGTGGACATGACCATTTCACCTGAACACTGCAGCCTCCCACCTGTCCAGTACAGGTACAGACACAGAGAAGGAGCCCAAAGACACCAAAATGTGAAGAACAGGAGCTCCAAAGACTGGTACCCTCCAGGTTTGGCCTTTGTGAGGAGCATGGAGAGGATGATAATGGACACAAAAAGCCAAAGGACTGGTGAAAGAACTGGGAGACTGCTTGCAGCTCTGTGACAACATATGTGCCCGGACAGTCTTCAAGTTAGTGACTGAAAAGAAAGAGGTGAGAGACACAATTTGTTGTTACATGTTTTACTTTATTTTAAATGAAAAATGTGCAGGTTGATGATAAAATGTACCAGGGCCACCATTATTTATTTCAACTTAATGTAAAGGCTTTTAAAGATGGAGAAAGTCATGCCTAAGCAAGGGAGCCTGCACGAGGCATGTTGTAAACGGTACCGTGGTATCATAACTTCAGCTTGGAATTAAGCTTGTGTACTTTAACACCAAAACCCACTTACAGAATTACATAATAAACAGTTAGATTAATTAATTCTAAGTGTTTGTTTTCCTTTTTTATCTTCTTTCAGGTGCTCTGTTCATCATGTGACTGAAAGCAGTCAGCAAGCCATCTGCAACACCAAGACTTAACTGTCACTGTCTGTCAATATATTTGACTGGTGGTCAAAAGACATCAATGAAGATATATCAAATGTAAAACCTAACATTCACGACATGAAGAGAACTACTTAAGACTCTGTAAATATGTATTATAGTTGTCACTACTTTATATTAAATAAATGTTACTTATCATGAAAGGTGTGATTATTCATTTGAACTTTTACAATTAGATTCATTTGAGATGACAACAGCATGAAGAGCATAAGGACTTAACACAGAATTCACTTGAGTGTTTGAATACAAAGAATAGTTTGGCATTTTGGGGAAACACTTAAGATGTATACCACTTTCATATTGTTGGTAGGGCTGTGGAGCAGGAGAAGCCATTATGCCAGTCAGGACCTACCCACTTATATAACTGGTAAACCCTAATGGAGAAAATACAACTTTTATTTTTGATTATTAACTTCTGAATATGTCATTATTTCCATGCTAAAAAAAACAGCAGACAACATTTATTACACTATTATCATGTGTGAAGGCTGGACCAATTAAAAGGTCGTTTTTACAACAACCCAGGCTTGTTGACCTTACCACTACCTGTGGTAGATGACTGCATGCGGGACAGAAGAGGGTACAAGTGAAGAGCGAGGCCTACACTTTCACCCAAGTAAGAGTCCATCCAACGTGACTGCCACAGCCTTTGGTGAGAAAGTGTCTACAAAAACCTGAGAAACAACGTACGAAAGACGAAAGGTTGAGCTGAAAACTCCTGCGTGACTTGCTTTATACTGTCATGAAAGCATTTATAAACTGTTTCTGTTGAGACAAACTGATGGTCTGACAGCGCAGTGCGCCGCTATCTCCAGCTTCCAGCGTCTGTCTTTCCCTCTGCTATCAATTTGAGCAAATAATAACCCAGCCAGATAATAAAACACGACAGTATTTACTTAAATAGAATAAAAATGAGAGTGTTTTAATTGAACGGACATATTGATGTACACCATCCACAACCAATAATAAACAGGATGACATAAAGTGATTATAAGGCCATAACTGTGAGTGCTTCTCGCAATAAATATAAACTGTCAGCAGATAAACAATAAGCTCCTCGCCTTCTACAGCGATGAGTCACTTGAGGTATTTCTGTAAATAAGAGATCCCACCCAAAACTACATCGGCCCATCCAAAAATTTAAATCCTGGCACCGTGCCTGCCTAATGCTAAGCTAACTCTCAACAACAAATGTATAGACCCATATGTTTAACTATTCCTAAACCATGTATTGTATATTTACTGTCTCGTAAAGTAAGTCCCAGTTATAATGTCTAGGAGATTCACAGGGTTTGATTCTGCTTACTCAGTCCTTCGTTCTTCCTGTAGCCTCTGCAGCAACAGGATAGCTCATCTAAAGAGGTCATCATCGATCATTTTAAACCAGAGTTGTCACCAGCCATTTTTCTTCAATTACCCACTGGCTTTTGTGAGAATCCCTTCCTTACCGCAGAAGATCAGTCTCTAATACAAACAGAGACCAAATACTGTAATGCTCACACCGGCTGTGCCCTTACAATAAATCACAAGCCCTCACTCTCCGAGCTGACCACAAGCTGACTGCAACATGAGCGCTTGACCGGTCGGAGGGTGCAGCATTAGCAAGTAGCATATTTCCTGCTAAGTAGACAGGTTAGTCCACCTGCTGACCATGTGTGGGGCCACAAGGGCTCATCACGGAGTTTCTGCTTCAGTGAGAAGCTAATTATGTGGTGGGACACCCCAATGTCGACCTCTCCTGGCTTACAATACAAACAGATGGAGCTATGAAACCCAGTGCTGAAGCCCTTTGTATCCCATTAGCCAGCAGGAAGACATCTCCATGCAAAAATAGCTTCACTGCCAACATTAATCGCTGCAGCAGACGTGGTGCGGTTTCCCCACTCAGGTAACAACGGCTATTATATTTAATGTGGAGGTTTTTAATGAGGTCTTCAAAAGAGTTCTGACAGCTCAAAGAGCAGCGGGAGTGCTGCGACAACGCCAGCACCGGAACATTCTGTGAGACCGCAAAATCAAAAGTGTTTTTTTTATTAATACGATATATATAGTATACCACAGCCACTGTGCTGGTTATTCTGCACGACTCTCCTTCAGATGTAGAGGAGTAGCAGCACAGTGAAGATAGAGGAATAAATGGACAACAAGGCCTCTTTGAAATCCCCCTTATGAGCTGGTGAAAGAAATAAACAAGCAAAGCGGCCGTGAAGAAAAAATGTCATTCTATTTTTGTTGTTTCAAATCGTCTTAGAAAGCTGGATATTAAAAAATATATGTGCAGCAAAAAAATGTACAATGGCAATATGAAGAATGACATCCATGCATATCGGCCTAGTTTTTTATATGTGCTTTTTGATGACTGGCACACTGTTAAAGGACATATTTTAGCTATGCAATCAATTTTCTATTTTTCTGATGTGTTTTTGAACCACGTTGGTAAAGTTTGTTTAAAAATTGTATTCATATTTTAATTTAATTAATTTTCCGAGCCTCTCCTTCCTCCTGAAACAAACAAGCCATTCAAAGGTTAGACCTCAGCCACGATTGGCTGACAGTATTTGGAGTGACCGCATAGCCCCTCCCCCACATGTGCGATCCAACATAGGATAGCGGCTGCACTGCGCTGTCACTCCAAAGTTGTAGAAAACATGGCTGCTCTAGGATCGGCTATTCAGCTTTATATGTACGAGCCAGAATCACCAGGAAGCATTGGAATGCTAACGACTTGACTACAAGCTAGTGTGAGAAAGCAGCCTGAGGTGAATGACGATTGGTCGATTTCAGCGAAAGGAATGGTTCTACGTAGAAACCTTCAGCTGTTCTGAACGGCCCATTTCAGAGCAACCTTTTTAAAAATAATTAGTAATTCTGCAAAAACACAGAATTATGCAGTTTTCACTTTTTCACTGTGAACAATAAACTACCATAAATGTGAAACCCATGCACAATATGAGAATATCCATTTAAAAGATATGGCCTCCTGAAATGACAGTTTATGCAAAAAACGTTTGTACGTAATAGCTACCTTTGTCTGAATGTTTTTTTTTATTTTGCAGCATAGTCGTGACACCGGTTTAGCTCAGTTGGGCAAACACACTCCCCCATATGCAGAGGTCCTCGCCACTATGATCCCACTATGAAAAAATTATCTTAAAAAAGAGCTGCACTGATACAACAATATATCGTCTTCCTGACTCGTGCAATACAATTATCGATAGGCTGGCGCCAAATATCGACATTTTAATTGACAAATACACAATGCTCTAAACTAATTTCCTTTCAATTTTTGACTCACCTTGTCCTGACTTGCTGTGGTGCTTATGACGAAGAAAAGAAGAGAAGCAGAAAAGCAAAAGAATGCCATGGGATAATGTCGGACAGAGGTAAAAGGAGGTTAAGAGATGCGCCAGCCACTTTTAAATCCAAACCTTATTTGTTTCTACAGTTGTTCTATAGTTCTCTAAATTTAGTTTACAGACTTACAACACGTACATTTAGAAGCAGAGACGAGTAGCCAATCAGGGACTGTTGCTGGGGCAAGATACGCACATATCAACGTGAATTTGGCCAATCAGCGTCGTAGAAAATAATCCCCGAAGGACGATTCTGAAATCGTCATTCGGTTAGTCTCGGTGGTTGAAGTCTGATCAGTCTATGAGTGATGGAAAGGACAATGATGGACGCGGACACTGCAAACAACTCAGTACACTCTCTTCTTCAAAATCTGTTCGAGAGGAGAAGTTGAGAAGGAGAGAAGTGAAAAATTAAGGACGGATTAAAGAAACTGTACCGGATCAGCCAGATATTAAAATTAACCAACAAGCGAGTGAAAAAGGTAAAACCTACACCAAAGGATTTTCTCGCAACTGGTACACCACAAAGGCTTGGCTAGCTGGATGTAGCAATGTAAATGCACTATTTTGCTTCCCGTGTTTACTTTTTAAAACTGCTGGCACGGATACAGCATGGACTTGTTAAAAACTGAGTATGACACAGTACAGCCCCACCTAGAATATTTTTCACCAGCCGCCACTGGTGAAAGGTGTTGCTCATGAAACACTCAGTTTCCCTGATCTCTATAAAGCATTGGAGCACATTTCAGCTGATTGTTTTGGTTGTTGTGTCAGACATGTTTAATCACACCACTCTCAACCATTTCCCGGCAGCAGCTGCTGGCAGCTTTTCGAGCGAACAAGCCCAGATAAGCATTATGTATCTTAACGTCCTAGTGCCAAATGATTCTAGTTAGTGAAAAGTAGTGAAAGATTTACCACCTAAAGAACCACTTTCGCCTCAGGAGAAGGTGGAGGCCAAAACAGAGCCAAAAGGACCGCGAAAATTGGACTAAACTCTTTATGGAAGCTAATGCTGCTTTGTGTCTGTTGGGATGGATACATGTGTTATTCTGCTTTCTAAGTGTGCATGAAACTGATAATAGTGGCTATAAAATGAGATTTCGGATTATCTGTAGTTGTTAGGATATAGCAAAGCACAATGAGAATGGACCAAGGAGGAACTGACATGTCTTCGTCTTTGAGTCACACAGTATTTACAGTTATAGCAACAGGGAAACGCTGACAGGCCCACATTGGTCGCCCAAGTGAAGGCAGGATGACGGAGCAGGGAAGGGAAGAACACATCCGGACACATCACATGTCATTTCCTTAAACATGCAAGTTCTTACTGAAGCCTCTATACCATGCACATAGGTTATGCCACTGCAGGACTTGAGGGAAAGCTAAAACATTTAGAAGTCGTTAAATTGCTGTCGATGTAGAACATACAGTAGCCCATCCTGATTATATAAAAGCACTGACATGGATTCAGGCCTGAATCATCAAATTCTTTTTATGATTCCCCTGCTGCCCAGCATCACAGGGCCAAGCTCTCCGTCCAGTAAGTGAAGGAAAAGAAGCAGCTGAGAGACCTCAGCTTGAGTCAGAACTGACATAACAGCTCTGCGTAAAGACATCCACCCAGTTTGCATCTCCCATCACACCCACTAAAACACATAAAAGCCACTTGTTTCTCTGACTACTGCCCCTGCTCATGATGGATGGCCTTGGACCCTTTTTTTATAGCTGATTCCAGCATGTTACGCAGGCAGGAAAGTTATGTAAGAGTGTGAAACTAAAGCAAGCGAGGGTGGACAATCATGACCAAATCACATTTTCACAGGGTGAGACAGAGAGGAGGAGAAGAAAGATGATTTCGGTAAATGTCTTACAGACCTGAGGCTCAAAAGCAGATCAACTGAATCCATTGTTAAGTTCTCCCCCAAGAGGAGCTTCCAAATGTTATTAGTGACAGTAAAGAGGCAGGGATAGGTGGGTTTAGGGAACCATCGTGGCTGTTATTCAAGTTTTAGTGATTTAGCAGTCTTATCTGTGTAAATTTAAACAGAAATGCATCAAGATCTTATTAAGAAGACCCTGTTCCACATTCCAAAGACAGGCTCATTAGGTTCATTGGTGACTCTAAAATGCCCGTAGGTGTAAGTGGGAGCGTGATTGGTTGTCTGTCTCTATGTGTCAGCCCTGTGATTGACTGGCGACCTGCCCAGGGTGTACCCCACCTCTCGTCCAATGACAGTTGGGATAGGCTCCAGGATGGATGGATGGTCCCCAAAAGGATAAATCCCAAGTCTTGTGGTAATATGACTTTTTATCTAGTGCCAGCTACAAGTCAGAATTTTGACTCATCAAGACGTCAGTATCGGAAAAAAGCTTGTACACATGTTCATGGTTCCCAGATGAAGTATCTTAACTCTTGAAATCTCTTGACCTTTTCCCGTAGTGTCACCACATCTCAACAACTGCTCCGGCATCATATAGTTTAACTTTTTATTTGGTGTAATACTTTTGTTCATGACTAAATACCTGCAGACCAATGTCTTTTCCATCAGCTAATGTTTAATGCTAATTGGAAAATGTTAGCATGCTAACACACTAAACTCTATCCGTCAATGAAGTTAGCGTCAGCAGCATTTTACATTACAATGTTATGATGGTAGAGGCCTCTATGGTCGACGGCTATAAGCCATAGTTGATTTAGAATAGCATCATCAGTTGGCCCATGCCTAGTTTGGACACAGCCATTGTCACTGTGAGAATGTTAGCATGCTGATATTAGCCTTTAGCTCACTGCTGTGCATTAGGATAGTGCAACAGCGTGATTAGATGTATAGATAGTGTCCTGTTATTCTTACTGATAGCCTACTGCCTACAATACAATATGTTGAGTATACATAAGAGTATGATCAAGGGTGAAACACCTGGATTCAGTCCAATATCCAACCCAAAACACACTGTATCTAACTGCGGAGTTAGAGTGAACGCAGCATACTATTACGTTAACACAACACTGGCAGCAGTCCAGCCATCAGACATAGACAGAGGGGAGTCTGCAGCAGCTGCCTGACAGCTCTCCATCACAGCTTTTCATAAGCTGGATCGATTCATTGGTCCATCTGCAGACTCTCTTCAGTGGTGCTAAGCCAGCGTGACCGCCGACTCCTTTCAGTAATTAAGCTGTGTGTGATGGCGAGTGTGTAAAAACAAGAACCGCCCGCCCTGACAGGCACAAGCTACTAAGATGGATGGTGTTGTGGTGTGTTCAAGAGAGCCATAACTAGGCTGTGGATTTCGGTTTCAGTCATAACCATGTCCTTCACACACACACCACACAAATACAAACATCTGTCCTCCTACATCATATCAATTCGCAGAAGGATTAAAATTGACAGCTGGGTGGCACAAATACAACACAATGTTCCACACGTAGCGGGCCAACGAGTTCACTGTTCAGTACATGTGTGCTGCTGCACGGCTGATTCAAAACACCAGGCTAATTTCACACATAAAGGTGACTGTCAATGGATGATTGATGAGGACAGTTTATATGGGGATTTGTAGTGGAGAACCAGAGAACTTCTGTTTTTATTTTCCATTCAGGCTCCAGGTCATTTCATTTATTTGAGACATTCAGTCTAATAATCTAGTTAAAAAGGATGGATCAGCATTCTTGTGGAGCAAACTGCCCTTTTAAGTCCAAGAACAAACATCTTATCAAGAATAAGTAGGAGTAAAAGTTAGATTATGGGACCAGCTCATTTAGTGAGTATGAAGTTCATACTGACCTGGAAGCTCAAAACTGATACAGTCTTATAAAATAAACTGAAATGTCTAAATTTTTTGGTATCTTTTAACACTTTGAAGAGACACTTTTGGGAAAATTCAATAAATCTAGTTCGGAATGGGGTTTTATATATCAAAAACATCCATTTAAAGTCACTTAGAGCTTTGAATTCCATCGCCAAAATATGAGAAAAATATCAACGTGTGGTACAGCCCATTCCACATTTTGGTGAGTCTGGCTGTTTTGGCCCATTTTCCAGGGGCCATAAATCAAGCAGCACACCCAAATCTGGTAATTTCTCCAAATTTTCTCCATTTATTCCATGTAACATGCCATTGTAAGACTCTGCAGAATTGACAGTGGCAATGTCCCAAACATGGATCCCTCCATGAAATGCTTACAAAGCCGTCCATGCCAGACCTCCCTGAAGACCAATCCGGTAATTCTGCTGTTTCTGAAATATAAAAAGCAAACCTAGCAAACTGTTGGCCTGAATTTCAACCACACATACTGAGCAACATTGGTGGTGTTCAGGAAGGTGTTCCAAAGGAGTCCTTTACAAGTACATGAGATTGAAAGAAATGGAGGAATCTGTGAAGACTCCATTCTCATACCGCAGCGAGGGCCAACAATTTGTTCCGCCGAGTTCCCTAAACTGTTTTCGTCGACATCAACATGCGCCATGAAAGCCCCGGTCCTCTCCAGAGCGCCGTCTGCGGTTACAGCCAAATCGCCGCTGCATTCCTGCTCCCAAATTAAGCCCCTCATTTGTGGAGTTGCCTGACCATCGAACAATCTTAATTTCCATATTCTGTGGCATTCTCGAGCGCTGATCTCATGTGGCTGGCAGCGAGGCAAATAATGAAATGCTGCCCTGCTTGTAGCGTGGCATCTTTAACCACTCAGCCCTCGCCTCCATAATCCACACTCCATTCATCAATCGTGCTTTGCATTGCGAGAAGCCAGCTGCACACTGGGCACAGAAAGCAGATAATGCACGGTTGGACGTTAACAAGTAAGCTGAGATTTCTACTTAAACTTGCTTGCTCTTTACTGTATGCGCATGAGCGTGGCCACATCCTTCAACGACCAGGAACTGTAGCCATGGGTATGTCCTATTAACTGATTAAAATGAATGCTGTATATTAAGCTCTGAAGCATGTTTATAAATTATAAAGACCAGAATCATCAATTTATGGCCTGGAGGGATCACATTTTTAAAAGCCAACACACTCTTTCGTCTCAGAATGATACATGGCTGCATCATTTAGGCTGGTAAACCCATAATTTGGCGTATTACATAAAGCATTTGCTTCCCTCATTTCGACATTACACTCTGATGATTGATCTCTAAGGGTATATTTAATGAGGACAGGCTTTATTATAACTTTGCAGGACAGTGCAAGTTGTAGAATAAGAGGCTCTCGCATGTCTGCACGGCACCACTTGGTTTATTAGGTGTAGGAGTGGAGAACTGGCTTGTGCATGTGCATGTCTGGCAACTTCCAACATACAAACTGCTTTATAAATGAAATGTACAATAAAAATAATAACATCATTATCTAATGTACAGCTTCGGCCAGGGAAGTGTCACGTTTTACGGACAGTCAGGTTCAGATTGTCCTACAGTCCCAGAAAAAAATGCTGGCAACAACACGATTCCCATGTCTCCGTCTGGCAGACGCTCCCAGACATCCCCACTTAACTCGACATTCTCCTGCAGCCAGACAAACCACAACATCATCGTCGCTCTGACAGACGAGCCGGGGAAACCCGGTGATTTGTCTAGGGTCCTCTGAATGTGACAATCACCCCAGGGAGCTATATTGGACACACACAGGAAAGATCAGAGGCAACAATGTATTCCCCAATGGCCACGATGACACAGTAAACATAATGTGACAGCTTAATGTCATTCATCCATTGTCTTGTCAGTATAGAGAGATTCCAGAGGGTGCAATTATCCTAGAAGATTGACAGACAACAACCCTGGAAGATGCCCTACAAAATAAAAGAGCAGAAAAAGATGCCTCAATGATTTGCATGAAGAATACTTCAAACTTGTAACCCTTAAAAAATGCATCCTAGCCTGATAGATGTCCTGGTAGTTGATGGCAATAATAGAGACGGATCGCCAAGACTTGCGACAATGATAGCACGTCAGGAAAAATGATTCAAACATCCCTGTCATACTTGTGTAATTACCGGCGGGAGGGAGCGGTTTGATGAATGACGTCCCTGACATCTGGGACACAGCCAAAGTGGCGTTTGAAGGGAGGTGGGTGCTGGGTGGGTGAGCGGGTGAGGGGGGTGAGTTGGCACACTTCATCCTCCACATTCCCTTTGTATTAAAGAGACAGATCATAGGCGCCATTTGAACTCTTAAACACGCCATGGAAGATTTATCTGACACCATGTGTGGGTCCATTACAGGGGTCCCTGTTTCTCTAACTTTATGTCCTGTATATGTGTGTGTCAGAGACTGTGCATGTAAATCATGTAGTGTTTACACTCTCTGGCTATTATTCCATTGGCGTCTCTAGGTTTGCATTGATGTTCACGTTGCATCCTTCAAATTTTGTAATGTTTGTCTTCGTTTTTGGGTAGCATGAACACATGTGTGCAAATTCCAGTAACTTCTGTTTGATTATAATATTCCAAACATGATGGTCATTTCTACAATAGGAATGCCATATCATACGTTTGTTTTTGCATTAGGGCTCCCTGTGAACCCCGCCGGCAAGCAGTCTGTTATCTCACTAAAATCATTAAGCTACAAAGCACCAGCAGAGCCAAAAGTAGCATCTCCTGCTGTCCACCACGGTCAGTTTAAATGTATTATGAGGGCACAGTTCATTGGAAATGGAAAGGTTGAGTTGTGTGGGTGTAACTGTGCACATTTCACCCGAAACTATTGAAGAAATTCTTTCCCAAACAAACTATTGTCGGATAAGATAGCACTTAACTTGTTCCAACAAAGGTGCAGCCAGAGTGACAGTCTCCAAATATGTGGAGAGAATTACGCACCCTTCTTGAATTAAGCATTGTCTCTCTATGTGCTAAACTTAGCCTGAGTGTTTGACTAATTTTAAGTGCTTGGTCTTGAATGTGTTTACTGTAATAGAACATGTAAACTGTGTACATGAAACACAGAGAACACTGAGTATTTAGTCAAGTATATGTGTTTTTGTTGTTGGAATCAGATACTTGTGGTCATATTCTACTACTTACCATTTAAAAAAACATGTTCGACTGAGATTCAAGGCAGCAGCTATTAAAATGTCAGCAGCATGAGCAGCCTCTCTGCTTGTCAAGCTGATTGCAACATGATAGTCCCAACTTTTCTTCTTCTACTACCTTTGTTTTTCTAGAACGAGAAACGGAGAAGGCATTTGTCTGCAGGCACTGGTAAACAGATCAAATGAACATCAGCTGTGAGATATAGCTTGAGACAACTGATCTCCTTTTTAATGACATTTTCAGGTGAGTAAGGTTGCTGCTTCCAAGATTGTAAGATTAAACTTGTGAAACATCTAGAGTGGACATCAGTGCAGTATCAAATGGTTGTATTACTTGGAAACATAGATTAAGAAGAAGTTACACAACGTTAAATGTTGGATATGGAGCATTGTAGCATCTTTTGGCTCAGTGTTTTGGGTCTACAACCAGCTAATACAAACTTCGCTGCCACGGCTTTCATGAGCGCCATTTTAAGTAAACCGCCCTGATAAACCTACTGTACGCTACCTGCCCAGCAACAACAAGAGGTAGACACATCTCACAGCTAGCTAGTGAACATTGAATTGAATATAATGTCAATATAAGTTTTAAAGATTTGGAATTGTAACCAAAAGTGATTTCACCCTTAACGTTGGCAAGACTCTAACTACGGCAAGCACAGCAGGTCAAATTTGAACACAAGGTAAATTTGCAAACTGTGATGGATGTTCACAACAGTTTGGATCCTTCTCTGAAAAATGACTTTTTTTTAACAATGTTGTCGTGTTCCGGATCTAGGTAATTGAGGAGAGAGTAACTGAAAAATCCTGAGAAATCTACCAAAACAAGATCCAAGTTGGAATCAAGTGGAATCATCCTTTAAAGAGAAAGTTGACCTGACGCACCACAGGTCATTGGACATAACATTAACGGCTGGGCGCTCATGTTCAGAGGTGCTGGACCCTCCTTAAAAAAAACCCCTCTTTTCCTGCTGTCATGGTCAACTAGCCAACGATTGAGTGTCTTGAATCCCCCTCTGTGTTGACTTTGGTGGTTCTCCTTTTCACAGAATGGATACCTACTGTCAAGCTAGAATTTTAGGAAGAAAAATGAGCAAGAGGCTGAGAAATTAAGCTGACAAGTAGGGGAATGTTCACACGAGGGGAAACACAGAACACGGAGAAGACACAGAGGTGCGTTTGTCAGCCTTGTTCAGCCTGGCAGCACGGATCATATGTACTAAGGTGGCTGAATATGCGCTACTGAAATGAAACCAAAAAAAAGTCAAGGCAAGGCAAATAATTGGATTTGGCTCAGCCTGAACGTGAGTGTGTGCTCAGCAATGCGGCTATGTTTGCACAGCTGGAGCGTGTGCCCAGGGTCATCTCAGCGGGGAGCTGGGTTTGGCACTGCCGGGCACCGCTAAAGTACAAGCCCGCTGAAGAATCAGTGGATGCCTCCCGCTGCCTTCCCTTTACAGAAACAAGCCGGTCAAAAACAGACAACGCTTACAGAAGAGTCGACTGACAAAACACCATTTCAGCTATTGGAAGACCGTGTCAGTATACCCTATTCCACTATTCCAGTAGATTGACCTGGCACTTGTGCTGTTCTACCATCATAATTATATGAAAAAGACTATCTATCATATTATGACACGGTACTTACCTGTGTAAATCTCATCTGTTGGTCACTGACTATGTTTGGCAGCTGAAAAAGGAACTTACCATTGATGGAAATTACCAATGCCTTTCTTTTGTACTGTGAAGGTCTGTTCAGACAGAAAGCGAAGCTATCTCTCCTTGCGTCAGTCACGAAAGTTTGACCAAGGGATCATTTGTGGGGTTTTTTATAATTGGTTAAACACAACCTGCAAATATTTTCCCCTCTAGATGTGTCAACCAAACGCTGACGTTCCTGGGTTAATTAATCCCTCCGAGGCCCACGTAGCTTGGTTTATTTCACCGCCTTCTCCAGGGACAGTGTCTTGATGGACTTCTGCTGATTCTACTGCTTTGAGCTACTTGAGGATGAACAACGCACAATTTGATGTCCTGATAGTTAGGCTATGTCAGGCTTGGCTCACTTGTGGAGGATTTCTTGGATGGTATTTAGCTCCAGTGAATGGGACATTTAGTGTAACAAGCAAATGTCGTAAATTTGCATATTCTTGGATTTGCGTCATGTGATTTGTGCCAATTTGGTCAATAGCTCGATCTTGTCCCTTGGAAAATGTGAGCAGACAGAAACTACACTGATCATATTGCAATATCGATGCCTTCCCTACAGAGCGACTACAGTTCCTCTTTAATGGGACAAACTTGACAGGCTTGCTGGCAAAGGCAGGTAAGTTTTGCCCTTTAAGATGAGCGATCTGACTCTTAAAACTTGCTGGCTTTGGCTTCAGTTTGTGCGAGAAATGTAATTCTTTTCGAGTGAAGAGCAAACCCCTGGTGGTAGGAAACCTAAAACGATCCAAGTAGTTGGAAGCTGTCTCTCAGCAGTGCAAAAATCGGCACAAGCTGAGGCTCTGAACTAATGGTTTATTGTCAGGAGGAACAAGTATGACATGAATTCGCGGTACATTTGCACACTCTTCACTCTCTTTATCATGCTCAACTTTCAGTGCTTACACACACAAAGAGCGGAGGATATCTCATAAATCATTTAGGTTATCCCTGTGTAACTTAAGCGCAGTCAAAAAAATCTCATGTTCATATGTTACAGTATGAATGTGCATCAGGGAGATGTAGCTACCAGACCTTAAAAACTGAAAATAAGAGGGTCCATTAAGTTTTGGCCCATGCACAACGACAGAACAGATAACAGAACCTCTGAAATGAATGGAATAGTGTTACACACCGACATAACAACGTATCTACTTATGGAAATATAATACCATACTTCTTATCAAAGAAATTCAGGTCACTTAAATAGCTGAGTAGCTTTGTGACAGGCAACCTCAGAGTTAAAGACACAGTCCTTGAAGCACCGGAGACATTTGAGATGCTAGAACCCAATAGAGGCATCCTCAACTCCATTGTGATAGAGATATTCTGCCCACGAAAGGGTATCTTTTTTTTTCCTACATTAAGAAAGTGGCTTTCAAAAAGGCGCACACCCCTCTGAGTAATTCCTGACAGAATTGACCTGCTCTGGCATCTTGAGTTTCAATCTGATAGCTCCAAAATTGCTGCTGCAACCAAAACCTTCAAAATGTGGTCCAAGCAGCCCTTCCATTGTTGCCGGCGTGTGTAACAGAGATGGTTTCACATTCTGCGGGTTTCACAGATATACAGGTGACACTAAGAGACCCTGAGGGTATATCTCAAGTCAGGTGAAACCTATGAAAGCTTCAAACAAGGGTTTATAGCAATCTGGTGCTGCTACCAAACCCCTGAGTGCTTTGGAACAAGGGCACGACCTCTCCAAAAGCCTTCATATTACAAATCAGTACATTGTTTCTTCATCTTGATTAAACCTTGACTTACACTTTTTTCCAGGTGAAAACACAATGAAGCACCTTAGTAATGCCAAGAAATCACAACATCCAAATAAGTTGCATTCGGCACCGTAACTTCTGAAATTGATACAGGTGGCCTCCCAAGCTGAACAATGGAAGTTCCAATAACAGATCCCCTTGGAAACCAAACAGCCTGCCCTTGGCTCGACTCTCTATTTCTGTTTCCAGGGATTAGAAAACCAACTGGACCCCAGAGATTACCCTGGTGCCCGTAAATGTGATGCCTCTAGCAGGTGGACAGGTAGTGAGCACTCTGTTAATCTTTAAGAGTTAGGTGGGCAGGAAGAAGGGAATTATGGGTCACAGAAAGGACAGAGAAGTGAAGACATGTGCTGTGGTGGAGGGGTGTGTTGTTAGTGACTGCAGCATTACCACCTTTAGTGATGATGGAGGGGGAAATGAGTTTCATTGCTTTTCCACCATAACTGCTAACTATGTCAAACTGATCCTCCACCAGTCTGAATTCTGTCTATCAAAGCAAAAAACAAGAGAAAGAACTAGAAGTAACCTGGAAAACCAGAACTATGATGAACTATAATACAAAGTCATCAACAAGAGTTTAAATTATCGACCTGCTTGTATGTATGGGGCCATACCTTTCTGAAATACAGACAGCATCTCCTAAGTTCTGTACTCTCCCAAAGAAATAGCTAAGCTAACGTTAGCAAACCTAACTAGTTCAGGCAGGAAAAAAAGCAACAACTTTATTGGGGTTTTTTTTTTTTTTAAATGAATACAAACCAATAACAAAACAGCCCGGACAAACATCAAAAACATCCAAGCTAACATGCTGACATTTACAAAAAGTTAAGCTAACGTTGAGATAGCTGTGGATCTTATGCTAACACCACTTCCAGCTGGATGTCTTCTGAGATCATAGGCTAATAATAGACTAGCATATTCGGGCCAGTGGTGTAATGTAACGAAGTAATAGTACTTCTTTAGAGTACTTAAGTATTTTCTTGGAGTATCGGTACTTTACTTGAGTTTTTAAATTTCTGAAAACTTCTACTTTTACATTTCCTGAGTAAAATGTGTACTTTTACTCTGATACATTTCCCCGAACGACTTCGATACTCGTTACTTCGTCAATCAGGAGTCATTTGTTGGTCTAATGAGTGTTCATTTAAAGCCATATCTTCAGTTAAAAATCCACAGACACTAAGAGGTTAAACACTGATGGTGGCAGTAATGCAACATCATGGACGTCAGCTGGTGTAAAAACCTTGAAGATGAAGAAGAAGTTTGTTAACTTCTCTGCCCCTTTTACTCTGCTCCGCCCAGTGCAGCGTCACTTTGCCTGCACTTTGCCTGCACTTTGCCGATCTCTCTTTCTCACTTAACCACTCGCTACCACCCCGCCCCGATGCCCCCCCAGTCTCTCCTGGTTGTATATTATCTCATTTGTCACTGTCTTCTGTCTAAAATGTATGTTATGAATCTTTACCATCAGGGTTTTAACTGGACTGGCAACATAACCACAGCTTTCAAATTTTCCAAAGCGGTAGCTGTTCCATCTTAAAAATGCTTTTGCAGCAAAGTCTGCTTTCAAACTTTAACATTTCTCTTCTTCATTTCCATCAACAACTGCAATTTTAAGAAGCCTTTTTACGGTGTGAGAACTCATTTAAAAGTCATATTCGGTGGTCACATTCTCTTGGAATGACAGTTTAATATATTTAATAGTAATAAAATGTTTTCCATCTTATGAGAAAAAAGAGATTAATTAAGTGTGGAATGGTTTTGGCGCTGTAAGCTGTGACCGTACGGTTCTGCTTTTTGAATTTTGACCTGCCCTGTAGTATGTGTGCTGTTATAGATGTAATGCACAGATACTTTAATGAATACAGATTTGAATACTGTTTTTTAACAATGTGTAATAGTTTCACTTGTTTTGCACTTGTAGAAATAAATCAGTGACACTGAGCAGCTGACCAAGTGTTACTGATGAAGTAAGAGAAGATGGAAGCACAAAAGGCCAGCGGCCCACAGCAGAATCATGACAACAGTTGGGCGTTGGCCTGATATTAATGAGACACAAGTGGTGGATCTGCCCCGATTCACTTGCGTCATCCAGATAACTAGGGCATGCATGTTAGGTGAAGGTTCAGGACCCAGGCAGGATTCCTATTCAACAGCAAAAATCCTCAACTTGCACAGCTGGAGCCAACATTCTGACTGATATAACCTTTGACATGCCAGACTCTGATTGGCAGTCACAAGGTGCTACCTACATGGGAGTTCTGCTGCCCTTTGCATGTGTGTATGTGATTAATGGGTTCATTTGCACTGCTAAATCTGGGAACTTACTGGCAAAGCCTCTGCAACATTCTGGATTAGTGCAGCGGAAAGAAAAGCAATCCATCCATTGCTCAGGATCATCACATAAAAGAAGGGAAATGTAGTTCTAAGTTTATCTCAGCAGATGGAAACTTTGTAATTGACGAGCCTAATGCACGCAAAGTGTGTGACTAATAAGCTACCACTGTAAAATTAGATTGTAAAGTTAAACACTCAATAGATTGAAGACCAGGCGTAAAGTAAGCATAAATACTCCACACCCTCGCTCGACATGAGAATATGCTTACCACTGTGCAAACTACTACCATTTTTCTTTTTCTCTGTCCATCTCCCACTGTGTTGGAGGAAATCATCCTGCACTCAGTGGCCCTGATTGACAGCTCCACTCTGCACCTCGCTGCAGAGGAAGAACCAGCCTTAAGGGTGGGGTCCCTGCAGGGCTAAGGCCTTTGCACGTGCATGCGTCAGCCATTCGTCCCCCTCTTTCTCGCTTACACAAAATTTGACCTACGAGGATCAGGAAGCCTGGGAGCCGAAGTAGGTTAGAGCCAGGAAAAGGGAGAGGCTGTGGATGAACCCCCAGACCCAGGAGCAGAGCTCAGCAGGAGCCGAGTGAGTCAGCCAGTGGGCACGCAAGGACCGAACTGTGGAGCTAAGCTTAAAGTGCAAAAGGACGACCAGGAGGAAATGAAACAGGGATTTATGATGTATATCTTTACGCTGCTTGCTGGGCCAAACAAAAGCAGGTATAAATCAAATACGTCAAGAAAAAAACTGACAATATAATGAAAAGATAGACTCACACTTACATATTTACCTACCAGAGCGGCTTGAAAGATAGCAGCATGTTGGAGCAAGAATCACCTAAGGTAGCGTTACAGACACACATGGACGCACAGATTAAAAAAAAAAGACGAGTGAGACAGTTTTGGCACACATTGTTGAACATGAACCTACATCCTCTGTATGTGCCTGACACACCTGCACACAGCAGCAGATCCAGTTACCTAACAGCTGGCGCTACTTGCAAACATTAACTTTATACCTCTGCTATACATGATTTTATTCATTTAAGCTGTTTAACTACTTTAAAGAGCAGCTCCACCCTATTATATTGCAACACTGGGTAGCTGTCTTTTAATATTACAGTGGTCTGTAAACCGAAATGTTTTGTTAGCGTTGCCCAATTCCCCATCTGTTGTATAAATTAGCGGTCTGCAAGCTCAGTCTGGTTTTAAGGAAAATATTCCCCCTGCAAAAATATTTGTTGTCAGCATAGATTAAGCCACTGCAATTACGACCACATATTGTAATATTAACACTGGGCGAGCGAGCATCGTTCAGCATGAGGTGAGAGACTGGCATTTTGTTAGCTTCGGGCAATAAATTCCAGAGCTGTTATTCAAAAAGGCTTTGTGCCAGTGACATTAAGGTGGAACTGTAATGTGCTCAGACAAAGTGCTGCACTGATTGATCGAGCAACTGTCGGGAATTTGGCTCCTGAAAAACATGTTGCGCACGAAGGGAAAAATAAATGTACCCATTTTAACAGATTTATTCCAGTTACATTAACTGTTTTGTATAATGGAGGTTTTTTTCACCTCTTTTGGATACGCGGGCTTATTTGTCTACTCTATGTCTTCTGCAAAGCCTTTGTGAGCTGTCGAAGTTAAAAGGGACTCACATTTATCTAGATCCAATACTCTTGTAGCATAAGAATGTCAGCAAAACAAATCCAGGATTATTTTCAGAATCAATCATCAGACTAGACTGAAGCCATAGGAGAGAAATACAGCAGTAAATATGAGTTTATTAGACTATTATAAAGCTAAACATGCAGGAAGTATGCCTTTTGTGACACAGGTCAATGGGCCATAAACTTCATGAGGTCACCAGAGTATGACTAAAGAGTCCATTCAGATAAGATAGGGACATTAGTCATGACTTTCCATGGGTAAAAAAGACATTAATAATTGATTAAGGATGTCTAGGAAACATTCTTTTACTTCACATTACAGAGCAGCTCCAGTCATGTTTTAAGACAAATGCTCTGCTTGTAATAATAAATCGTGTCTGATAGGTTTTTTTTCTGTTACCTTCCAAGGCATCTCCTACTTCTCCCTCATTCAAAATTCCCAAATCTTCATCGCTTCATCCTCCATCGCAAAAACAAAACATGTCGCTGCCATCGTTTAGTGGCAACTCCTTAAAACTTAGCTAGCTTGAAATGTAGTAATTAGAAGTAGTAACGTTAACGTTAGTAGTTAGTGGTGAGTTTATAAAAAATACGATGGCGGTTACAGCCGGCTCGCGCATCGCCTAAGTGGTCGCCATGGGTTGTGCATAACAATATGCATCCATTAACAGGATTGGCTCCTTAGGTTTGTGACGTCTCAAACCTGCCAATCTGAAAACCTGTTGTTCAGCCTGTCTTTGGTACACTGCAGTTCAAAAGCAGACAGGCCCAGCCATGGAGATGACTGCTTATGTTGTCCCTGATATGTCTTGTAGCACATGAAGAACACCACATGGAGATGTTTACAAGGTTAAAACACTTGATTTTAACTGGAGGGGGTCTTTAACAATGCACACAAAGGACGACAAATGAGTTCCAATTAGTTTTTCTTTTATCTTTTCTTCCTGTTTCCTGACATTGTAATAGTTTGGAAATGGAAATGAGGGGCCGCTGTGGCTCAGCGGTAGAGTCGGAAGGTTGGGGGCTCCATCCCTGACTGCTACAGTCAAATGTCCAAGTGTCCTTGGCCAAGACACTGAAGTCCAAATTGCTTCCGAAGGCGGAACCATCAATGTATGAATGCAATAGATTCTGATTGGAAATTGACAGCTAGGCCTTTGCTATCAGTGTGTGAATGTGACATGTAGAGTAAAAGTGCTTTGAGTGGTTTTACTTTGTAATCTGCATTTAAAACTATGAAAAACGGTGAGTGCCTTTTATTGCTTCTGGTTGGAAGACGACCTTGTTTCTCAGGATTCTTCAGGGTTCTTCAGACCTGAATTCTCATATGCAACCCAGTCATGATGAAAATACTTCCCGCTAGCGGGGCGCAGGGTTAGCTCAGTTAGTGGGCGCTCCGTGTGCAGAGGCTACAGTCCTCGACGCACTGATCGCACGCTCTACTCCTGGTCCGCCGATCATTTGGTGCATGTCATCTTCCACTCTCTCCTCCTCATATTTCCTGTCTCTCTTCAGCTGTCCTACCAAATAAAGGCAAAATCCCCCAAAAATAATCTTTAACTTCTCATAAAAGGCCTGAAGATGCGTGTCCCCAAAAACACCCTTCCTGATCCTGCCTTAAAATCTTCATCCTGTGTGCATCATGCATTCTTTCTCTGTTTTTATGATCTGTCTCTCTCCATCCTTCTCTTCTTCTCTTTTGTTGTCACCCCCTCCCAAAACAAGAAAAAGAAAGGTCTTGAGGGTTACACATATTTGGCAGGGCCATGGTTCCCTCTGATCATGTAATGATTTGCCCGTAACGATTACTCTCTCATGCGATGATGGAGCGGTTTGTGCTCGTCCTGCACTGAGCTGCAGCCAGGTGCATTCCTGCTGCGCCCTGCTGCCAATCAACGTCAGCTAACGCACTTGTCTCGCACTGACAGACACATCTTTCATCCACGACTCTGGTGCTGATGCACTATGAAGGAACGCACAAATGTCTTTCTAATACAGTCCGTTTTCTCTTTGCGTCAGTTACACTACTGCTCTGCCTCATTCCTCCTGCTGCATTAACAAGCCGATATTAAACTGATGTGTTTGATGACCTCAGGCATTACGTCACCTTGTTTTGCCTTTTAACGACATGATTTCCTGGGCTGTTATCAAAATCCTTCAGGTGGTGTGATGTTAAGTTGATTTAGCGTGCACCTGGAGGAAATGTTGTGCGAGTGATTGAGTGTGACAGACGAACAGACAGATGTTTCCCTGTACTAACTTTAAAAGTCAGCAGGTTTTATCATTGAGTTATGCTTGTTTCTTGAGGTCAGGGGAAAGATTGTTTCAGTTCATTGATCTGCTCAGCCAATTATATTACACTAACACATTTCAAAACCACATAAACAGTGACAGCAATAGGTGTGTGCCTCTGAAAGCAGGGTTGTAACTGGGGTTAAGGGCTGTGGTCCTCTCCCTACAGTAACGACAGTTAACATTAACAGTAAATGTAGTAACATTAACATTCATAAGCAATACAAAAAAGGTTTTCTGGCTGTCATGGCAACATAAAATTCCCACTGGACTCCACTGTAGTGATATAAATCTTTTATAGTAAACTTGGCGACAGCTCTGTGACATTCTGCGTTTTTTTCCGGAAAATTGGAACATACATTAGAAGTGCTAATAACCAAAGCTAGCTAACAACAGTGACTGAATAACCACAGGCTTATTTAAAAGAACCACGACTTCTTTTTTAGTTAGGCTAATCCCATCTGTAGCATCGCCATCGGAGCCACCGGGACTCGGAGGCTGCACTAGCAGTTCCGCTAGCAACGGCATTAGCGTTAGCCGCTTTGCTAGAGCAGTCAAACATGCTGCCTTGCTTCAGATTTATAGAACATTGAACTTGTATGTGTTTTACGAGGTTGCTGGTGTTACCCACTTAAGACGCAGCTATCTTGTTACATAAATTGCACACAGAAGCACTGGAGTTCAATACGAGAGTACGAAATGTACGAAAGCTTCGCAGACGTAGCAACAGTAACCAAGGGGGGGGCAGGACTTAGCGAAGGGTCATATTACAGTTTTTTTTGTAAAATCTTAATCTGTAAAGTTACTTCTAGCTAAAGCTTTTATATTATGCGGAACAAAGTACAATATTACCCTCTGAAATGTATAAAATATAAAGCATACATATTTATGTAATGTAAAATGTACTTTTATTATTATGTCTTAATTTATTTCTCTGCCAATTTCAGCGAGCCCTCATACATCTTATTCTGACAGATGTCCTTTATCAGACCACTCTCAGATTTACACGCAGAGTGTGGTGAGAGAACTAGTCAATAATTGTAACAAGAGCAGCCAACATGCAGAAAGACATGCACTAGTTGCTTTCACCTGCCCAGCACCTTTCACTCCTCTAGCCCGCAGTCTGTCTGCCTGTCAGTACATCTGTCTCTCAGCATTCAACCTAAATGATCTGAACACACAGGTTAGAATCTCCATGCTGAGCTGAGTCTCCAGTATCTGTCATATCATCTAGGTGGCTTCACAGGCCACCTGGTCACCACAATCCCAACTATTCCAGCTATGAAGCAAATCACGCCAAGATGAGAGAAGAAATGCACCGATAACACAAAAAGGCCTTTTTTAAGAGAGCATTAGGTCCCGCTGATGTGGAGGAGGAGTGAGGAAAATGAAGGCTGAGTGACATGCTCAATGTCAAATGTGCACTTTTCCAGGTCATGGATGCCAAATAGTTTTCATGCTGCATACCTGTCATCGGGGAGACGGGGGGGCGAGGGCGGGGAGGGTGCTGAGAGGATTCAGACTACACAGATTCTAACAACCCGCACGCATATGAGACGGCATTTTTGCATGTGGTGCAGGTCCCGTGGATGATGTCACCGCACAGAGGTATGTTGGGGTGGAATTCCACAGTGGCACTTTGAATGCATCACCACGGTGAGACAAAGGCAAAAACAACAGTGACCTGCGGGTGCGTTTGTCTCATAGGAGTAATTATTTTTAGAGGTCAAACATCAATCATTGCACAACATGGACATAACAAGCCTGAACATGTCTTTTGAGAGGATAAAAATTTGAATAAAGGTTATTTAAAGTTCACGGTCAAGTTCAGTTTTAGTTCAGATCTGCCTCCAGAGTTGAGACGCTACTTCTTTAAAAAAAAAATACATGTACTTTAACCAAACTTTGTGTGTTTATAACAAATCTTTGTCGTTCACATTCCTGACATTTTTCCACCCGTGCTGTAACAGATCTCCTGAGGTCACCGTGTGTTTTCAAGCAACATAAAGCCGCCTTTAATTCCCATGACCTCCATCCCGCCACCTCGCCCCCTCACACTCTTACAAATAACACATAAACACACTTAAGATTCACTTTCAACTTTACACACACACACACGTATGCTCCAAGACCACACAGATCTCCCGTGCAGGGGCTTCCTCAAAGGGGGGGGACCCAGCCAGGCCTCTTCAGAGGGGCCAGTAAGTCTGTGCTGCTGCCGCTACATCTGTGCTGTGTCACTGCTCACCCCTCTGTGTGTGAGTGTGTGTTAGAGCATTTCATAAAGGGCACTGTGGCCTGGGTAATCCCTGTGAGCGGCCTGGGAATGGTCCCATGGTCGCAGCACACACAGGGCAGTCACAAGACTACAGACACACACTCACATACTGTACTCAAGTGCAAATTTAAAGGAACTTGTGCATGAGTATTTGCATTTTATGGCAATTAATATATATGTTCTTTGTAGACAATATGGTGCATGTTTTTGCATTATTATTAGTAGTTAAACTGTCTGCACAATTACTGTTTTTCTCTTGGATATCTCAAGTTATGACATAGTCATTATAATATTTATCTTTGTTATTTAAAGTGGTAATCTCGAAGATCTCAGTTTTCGTCTCTTTGGTGACACCTATGGCGATAAACGAGAATTGCTGGATCACACTTTATTTTAGACAGTGTTGCATGTGTGACATCCACGGTTGGCTCTGGTTGTAGATCTTGATTTTCCAGGTCGACGGTCGCTTTCCTTTCTGCGCTTGCCTTGATCTAAGCATGGAATTTGTTTCTTTGTCTTTTCACTTATTTTTGAAGTTGTATCTGTCATCTTTCTTTTCTTTGTTTGTTCAGCCAAAGTAGATTACTGTTTATTCGCAACACCTGCAGAGACCAGAAAAGCAGCCGCTTAGCTCCGCCTACTCTCTCTGGCAGACCAACCACAGCTGGGTGATGAAAAACGCGTCACTAACTGGGCGCTGCTTATGATTTTTTTCAGCGAAAAACTCTAAGACACCCAGTCCACAATTCTGCAAATGCAAAGGCTTTCATCAGTGGGCCATAGGCTCAATCACCATTGTGTTATCTCATTCGGCGATAGATAGTGACTTAACATTAACATTTATTTACATGAAAATCTCCTTGGTTATTACTTTAATAACATACATGTACTGGTTATTGTTCCACATGCACAGATATTATATGTATTCATTGCTTCTGAGAATCTCTTGTGTACAGATCCTTAAAGTAAAGACCATGACTTCTTGTTCCAGCAATGTACTTTTGCTAGAATGTGATTGGTGGAAAAACTCTGCAGTCCACATGGACAGTGCAGCACGCACATTTACTCAAAGATCCACACACCTATTTTCCCAAGCATGCATGATTACAAGCTCATCAATCTGCTTCTGTGGGCGTACGTGTAGTAATCCTAATAGCACATCATTTGTAACGGGGTCTCCAGCGTTTAGCCGTGGCGGCCCCAGCGTTTACTCAAAGCACATGTGGCCACGGCGGGGGAAGC
Source organism: Semicossyphus pulcher (assembly GCF_022749685.1). Lineage (NCBI taxonomy): Eukaryota > Metazoa > Chordata > Actinopteri > Labriformes > Labridae > Semicossyphus > Semicossyphus pulcher. The sequence goes on from NW_027211695.1 coordinate 8,593,368, forward strand.
AGATGTGAGAACACCAGAAAGCATCATTAGCCTCGCAAACATTCGCCGCAGCCAGCCGTGGAGACCCTGTCACACGCCAGCGCTGCAGACCCTCCGTCAATCATGTTTCCACTGGATTTAGCCGTCCGTCCTTCTTTTTCCCCTCGCACGTGACCTTTCTCACACTCATGTGCTGCCTCCTTCTTCCCTTTTCCAAAGGAGTGGGGTCAGTGAGAGAGATAACTCGAGTTGTATTTGTTTTTCATGCCTGTCAACCAGTCAGTGGATCTGGAATAACTGCAACTCCTTTTTGTCCAAGAAGCTACAGTTTTAGTTTCCAATTTTATGCGGGTGGCTTTGTTCTCTGTTACTCCTTCCTGGCCTTTTGCTTCCTGTGCAGAGTTCATGCGACTCTTCCATTCTCACTCCATCAATATTGCTCCTTTTTCCATTTCTACAGACATCTTTATGTCCTTCTGCTCAAATCAATAACACCCCATTAATATTGCATTATTCCTTTGTTTTTTTCAACCCTGGACATTCACAAAGATCTTCAATTTGATCGTTTTCACCTGCTCGATCTGGTGGAAATCTTTGCTTTAACCTGTGTTTCATTTCTTTCATATAGACATTAATACACTAAATACTTATGACTTATGTTTCCTCTCTTTCTGCACCCTTCTTGACCTTTTTCCCTCTATTATCCTTCCCTCTTCCTTCTTTGTCCTTCCCTCTGCAGTGTCCGATCTGGCTCCTCTCTCTCTCTCCTGACGATCCTCTCCAGTGCTGTCTCAACCTACACACCTCCTACCTGCCCTCCCCTCTAATTAGGCGTCGCAAGAGGGGCCCAAGTGCTCCTTCTCCCCTCTCGTTAGCACCACTCCCGGACACTCCCGCTGCACTCCCACCCTGGGACGGATCTGAGGTCAAGGCCGGGGCAGAGCCGAACAGAGCAGACAGAGCTAGTCGCATGTGCTCAAGCCAAAGCAGAACGGTTCAACTAGAAGATTCTGGGGCTTTTCAGATTGGCTGTGTGTTAATAAAATGTGCAAGCCAGATGATGCACGGAGGGCCCCGGCTGCAGCAAATGAAGTTTGAGCTGGCGTCCAGGAACACACAACAGGATAAAACAACAACGCTCAATCACGCTGATGGAGGGGACGTGGGCGCGCTACATATGGAGCCCAACATGTTTCATCAGAGGAACAGGATGCCAGAGGCTCGGCTTTCAAGCTCGGCTTTGACAAATAAACCTCACGAAGAAGGAAGAAATACATTCACGAGGGGCTCCAGAGGAAGCAAAGAGGGGACGGAGGGCAGCCACCTGCAAAATCACAATAGAGCCGACTATCTGTGATGGGCGTGGGAGCTTCAGAGGCCTGAACTGGACACAAGAAGAAGTCCTTCTGCTGTAATGTTGCCATCTGCTGGAAGATCTGTATCAATGCGTGACAGCAGCCTGATATAAAATCAAAGTTTCAAGTGTGTTGCACATTAAAGACATGTCCAATTTCCTGAGAGCCCCATAAAACCGCAAAAACTCATTAAGCCTTTAGATATTGTCGTCTGAACAACATGCCCTCTTGCATACATTTTGGCATGACACTGCAACATGACTCCAGCTAGTTATGCCATTTACTGGCACAGGCTACTTCGGGAAGTCAGTCGCAGCATTTTATTAGAACTTGGCATCAAGTGATTGAAAGGCAAACAACACTATCAAGTTCCAAGAGTTTGAAGGGAAAACCACAAAAGCTATATTCCCCGTTCCACATCTTTTTCAATTTTCACACAGGCTGGTTTGTTAATCAACTCCTGGTGCTAAAGACGCAATACAATAGCTACAAAAAGTTCTTCAGAAAATACTTTACGTAGCTTTTGTGATGCTAATTCAATGATAAAAGTTGATACCACTCTCATTTCTGTGCGCTAAATATGAAGCTAGAGCCCAGACGGTGTTAGCTTAGCTTTGCATAGAAGAATAAGTAGAGTAAAACAGCTAGCTTGGTTATGTTAAAGGGTAAAAAACGTAATAGCTGCTGACTTAAGCCCTCCAAATCCCACTTTTCAATACAGTATGCCTGGTTTGTTTCATCCCAAAAGAAATTGAACTGGAAAACCAACTGGAAAGCGCCAGGGTAGTTGTTTTCCCCCGTTTCCAGTCTTTTTGCTAAGCTAAGATAAGCTAACCGACTTCTAGCACTAGCTTAAAATTAAGCACGCAGAAAGCAAAAAGGCATATTTCCAATTTGTCAAACTATTTAACTTAAATTCATGTTCAGAAGTTATTTTGCTGAGAAAACAATACCACTCTGCTTTATGTGCGCTAAATATGAAACTAGAGCCAGGAGGGCGTTAACTTAGATTTGCATAAAGGATTGAATGAAACAGCTAGCTTGGTTCTGTTAAAGGGTAAAAACCGCCTAATAGCTGCTGACTTAGGCCCTGTGAATGTCACCTTTGAACACAGTATGTCTGGTTTGTTTCACCCCAACAGAAATTGAACTGGAAAAACAAATGGAAAGTGCCAGGGTAGTTGTTTCCCCCCGTTTCCAGTCTTTTTGCTAGGCTAAGATAAGCTAACCGTCGTCTAGCACTAGCTTAAAATTAAGCATGCAGAAACCATATTTCCAATTTGTCAAACTATTTATTTAACTTAAAAGCACTCTGTTAGGTTTAGTTTATCTTCTGCTTCACTGACATCTGACACGTTTCTACACATTATAAATATAAAACCAGGGAAGAGCTCATTAAACAGAACTACAAGCCGGGTGTAACTTTATATTCTTTTCAGGCCATGCCACATTTGTGAAATCTCTAACTGGGGATTTTGTATTTCCACAATTGCTTCTTTATACTGAACAGAAAGAAAGAAATACAAATTGGAGATGAGTGCTACGTCTAGGCTGAGCTATTGGTTTATTGCAAACACTGTTGTAACTGAAGTTTTTTTGGGACTCAACATCCAATTAAATGTGCCATTTCTTTTTCAGGTTGGCAGGACTTTTCCTATGTTGGCACACTGAGAATGGAGTAAAGGTACTTCCTTGGCGCAGCTCTATAGGGATGAATGCTGGTGCTATTCATTTCCAGTACTGGAAGAGCAGCATCCCAGTATACCTGAGTAGGACACACAGGAAACAGTGCTACAGCGCCAGGAACACTAAGAGCACTGCATTAAAAGTGAAATATTTTGTGGGTACTTTGGCAATTTTTGCAAAGATGAGTACCAGTGAATTTTGGACTTTAGCACTTTCTCACTAAGCAACCCTGAGTCTCACTCTGCAGATTAGGCCCAGATGGGAACAATAAGATGAGTATGAAGGCTTATGCTGCGTAACTGAAAACACTTGGTTTTGTTAACGCACTCCAAAAACTTGCTCCATCCATCCATCACTGGCCAGATGTTCTCTGAAGCCCTTTTTTATCCTCAAGTGGGACCAAGTCCCTTTCAAAATTAATTCACTTCCCATTCCACTTGAGTCCACAACAAAAGCCCACATCACATGAAAGCTAATTGAATAGTTTCTGGTCTTAATGATGAAGCAATCAGGGCAAGGAGTGTGTTTGAGAACAAGAGATGTTGTTGTTGACAGATGGTCACTTGGGACCATTTGCACGCCATGACCCCACTTAATCCTGCCATTAGACCCAAAAGTTTCCCCATCCTGAGGACTTCAATACACTCTGCTCACTAAGACTCTGAAAGGGACCATTTCCTTGAATAAACATCAAAATCTGTTGCTTTTGAGGCTAATTTCCTTTTGAATTCCAGCTCAGGAATTAGAGGAAAGGCATGTCGTGAAGTGAGTGTGGCAGCCATGCACTGTGATAGAATCTGGCAGCTTATGTAAATCCATCATACGTCAGAAACCATAGACGATGTGGTTTACCAATATTTCCGAAAAAGAGGGTAATTTAATCCATTTCAATGGAAATATTATAGTACCAGTTTACTGCGTTTCATTGGCAGCAATTAAAGTATATCTAGGCTTAACCTTATATTCAGCTGATTCTGTCCGTGAAAAGAGTTTGATCTTATAAAAGTTTTTTCACTGTCCTGCAATGTCCCTGTAAATAAGCATATGCATTGACCTTATTAAGTGGGAAAGGCAAACGCCAATGTCCTACATTACACACAGTTTCCTTTTGTTCTGGTAAACCTATGTGTGTATAGCTAACGCTGACATTTCTCTACTTCCTACTTGTGCTTCTCAATAAATGTATTTGAATGTGAAACTGCAATAAGCCTTTTGTTGTGGTTGACATCAAATGTAAACCATTTTTACATTAGATAACGTAAACTTGTATCTTTACGTCAGCTAGCATAAACTAGCCATGTATCTTTACGTTAGCTAATTGAAACTAGCCGTGTATCTTTACATTAGCTAATGTAAACTAGCCTCATATATTTACGTTAGCTAATGTAAACTAGCCTCATATCTTTACGTTAACTAACATAAAATAGCCTTGTATCTTTATGTTTGCTAATGTAAACTGACCTTGTATCTTTACGTTAGCTAATTGAAACTAGCCGTGTATCTTTACATTAGCTAACATAAACTAGCCATGTATCTTTACGTTAGCTAATTTAAACTAGTCTCATATCTTTACATTAGCTGACATAAACTTGCTTTGTATCTTTATGTTAGCTTATGTAAACTGACCTTGTATCTTTACATTAGCTAATGTAAACTGACCTTGTATCTTTACATTAGCTAATGTAAACTAGCCCTGTATCTTTATGTTAGCTAACATTAACTAGCCTTGTATCTTTCGATAGCCATAAACTGGCCTTGAATCTTTATGTTAGCTTACATAAACTAGCCTTGTATCTTTACCTTAGCTAACAAACTAGCAAGTAATTCCAAAACTGTGTGAACAGACATTCTGACTTTTTAAACTTTGTAACAGCCAGAACAGCCCAGAACAATGGTTCTTACATTAGCTCACCATGCTTAGTCACACACATAGAGGTTTACAGATTGCATTAAGGGAAAATACATCATTGCAGTAATTGGGGGATATGCTGAGTTTTGGTATCAATGCATTCCTACCCATAAAAGCAAATTTTACAAACTGATTCTTATTAAGGTGTGAGAGGAATATAAAATAAAAGCACAAAGGGCAAACGAAATGGGAGGCACATAGAGCCAAAAGCAGAAGGATTTGCTTTGCTCCATCACCCTGGCAGGTGCCAAATCCTTATTTACGGGCACGGACCTTGGTGCTCCAGGAGCTGTTTCAGTGTCTTTTAAGGGCACAAAATCAAACTGCTCCTGGAAGGTTCTCCTTTGCTGCACAAATCAAAGGAATAGAGTGTGAGCAAGAAGACCCTCCAAGAATCACTCGAGGTATGTCATTATGTCACCCACAAAGGAAGGTCTATTCCATTTAGGGTTGGAGCCACAGGCCATTTGGCCCACACACGCAAATCACACAACTTCCAACAGCCATACACACAAATATAGAGTCCCATTCTTCATTTAAAGAGAAATGCAAAGACTTTGACCTAAGAGTAGGGATGAAAAGAAAAGGCCACCGCATAGCAGGGACCCCGGGAGGCAGCACTTGTTGATCCCTGGTCTGTGAAGCAAAGCACTGTGTCACTCTGGTGTGTGTGAACAGATAAATGCCCAGTGCTGACTCATGCTTGCACAGATGGGAAAGCTTGTCATGTGTTGACGACAGCAAAAACCCTACTGAGGTGTTGTTAAGTCTCAAAATGTGACAGAAAATAAACAAACCACAGCTACTTGTTGTCACAACGAACTCATTTCAGTGATTTATAATGCACTTTTGTCAGAGAATTAAACAAAAACCCTTCGGGGAGATCAAATAGCAGGTTCCAAACATCTTAAACACACAGTTTTGTCACAAATTTAAGGACTAGCCTTTAGAAAATACTAAAAAGTAATCAATGGTCTTACATAATCAGCTTCACACTTATGCAAAGTTAGTCCATTAATGCAGTTTCATGATTTTCTTCCTAATATTTAAACTGCGCGATATTCAGGCCAGCATTGGACAGTGGCCTGGAAAGAGTTGCAAAGCCTCCAGCGCTTCCCTGTCACAGACGTCCACTGATTACAGCGCGGACATGCTCAGCTGGGCTGCATGGTGGCCAGGATGTCTAAAGCCCAAATCACCTTGAACTGCTATTAGCACCTGTTGTGGTCATTTACACACGCTGACAGCGGCGTCCCGCCCCTCTGTTTGAGATCTGGAATCTGTCTGCAGGCCAAACAACTGCCTTGTGTTACACTTTAAAAGTCTCGCTCAGCTCTTGCTGTGCCGTTATGCAGCATGTGTCAGCTTTTACACAACTTGGGTATGACAGGCCTTTAGGAGATAACGTGTAAATGTATTCTAGTAAGCTGAGTGTTCTGATTTTAGAAGATGGTTCAATGCAGGACAGATAAGCTTTGACCTTTCAGAGGATGAGCCATGCTCTGGTAGATTTCAGGTTTGATATTGCAAAGTAAAGGGAAGATGTGTTCAAGTACATATCAGATTAGTTTAAACATATTTAATTTGTAATTCTTTTACATATTGTTAGAGTATTTAAGTAACTGTCTCTGTTTTTGTTGTTAACCTTATTAAAAACTCGTCCACCTTTTACCTGCTTCAGCATCACTTGGTGGAAGAGGAGGACCACTGAACACACCCTAAATTTTGTTATACACAAAAAATTGAAAATTATTCAAATTAAACATTAAAAAACAACTCTTATGTTTAATTTGTATTTTATAAAGTTTCCTGTTAACTCAGGCATTTAGGTGCTAATGCTCAAATTTTATCAAATCTTTACTTATCTGTAGGATTAGATGAATTCTGTAATGAATTACAGCATGGATAAATAAAATAAAAGCATTAGGTTGTTATAGTTACTTAAAGCAGTAAATCCCCAAAAAAGTTAGTTAAAGAAAAAAAAGAGGGGTATTTTAGTAAAAAGAAAACAGCGGTTTCGTTGTGCGTCAATTTCACAAACGCATCTGCCTCAAACTGAAGTGACGCGCCTTCCTCTCAAATGTTCAATGACTGCATCAAACGTTGTTTTAATCTGAAAGAACCGCTGCAGCTTACCTTCACACAAACAGCGAGCAGAAGCAGTCCAGCCGTCCACAAGCAGCCCCCTGTCATCTCTCACGCTGTTTAATTCAATGTAGTTTGTATGGAGACGCTTGTGTTTGCCCGCTCTCCGTCCGTCTGTCCCAGTCCTTCCAGTCACTACAGAGGTCTGCCCTCCTCTCCGCTCCGCGCTCCAGCCCCGGCTCCAGTTTGCTCTGACAGACAAGAAAGGTAAAAGTTAGCCAAGAACGGCCGAAGACGACATGACACTTCACGGTCGCTTCCAGATATTTTGTTCCCCCAGCAAACACGTTGCTGCTAAATTTATGTTTGCATACCAGGCGTGCGTCAGGAAAAGGGGCTCACCCACCTTACATTCTTAAAGAAACACACTCCCGGGCCGGTACGCGCTGATAGGCTGCTCGGTGCACAGACATGCAGCGTTTTAGTGATGCTTGATGGTTTTTGTGTCTTAGCCCAGTTGTAAGCATGTACAGGCACAGAGTCCCCACAGATCTGTTTTGAAACCAGAAACCAGAGACCCACGATCATTTTATAAGAACTCCTTCGCTCCATTGGGGCTTCACAAAGGAATATAATTTTATACGAGTTATCCACAAACTTCCCATGGAGCCACTGAAATTATGTTTAATCATGATGTTGGTAATAAATAAACAACAATATGATTACTGAATTGAAAATGGAAACTTTAAAGGAACAGTTACACTTTTGTGAACACACTAATCTGCTTTCAAGCAAGACATAGATTAGACAATTTAAACCATTCTCAAATTTAAATGGTAAATATGAAATTAAATGGTAATAGCGGGAGCACACTTCCCAGATATCCAGACAGTGTTGCTTGTGTGACGTCCACGGTTGGCTCCGGTTGTAACTCTTGATTTAACTCGCTGACGGTCGCTTTTCTTTTTAGATTGTTTGCCTTCATCTGAGCGTCGAATTTGTTTCTTTTTCTTTTGATTTTCACTTCTTTTGGAAGTTGTATCTGTAGTCATCGATCTTTTCTTGGTTTATTAAGCCATAGTAGATTAGGGCTACTGTTTACTCGCAAGACTCGCTGAGACTGGAAAAGCAGCCACTTTATTCTACAAATGCAAAGGCTTTCATCAGTGGGCCATAGGCTCAGTCACCATTGTGTTACCTCATTCGGTGATAGATAGTGACTTAACAGACATTTATTTAAATGCAAATCTTTGAGATTATCACTTTAAGCTGCATAAATTAGCTACTGATAAATGATAAGACTGATCACGTTCTGCTACGTCTCACGTCTGTGTTAGCTTAGCGCATAGACTGGAAACTGAGGGCTGCTTGCCTAGCTAAGATGAAAAGTAGCTAAATCAACACAGCAGCATCTGTAAAATTGATGAATTACGTTGTCTTTGATACCTTCAGACAGAGCCATGTAAGCTGTTTTCACTTCTTTTTAGTCTGCATGTTAAGCTAGCGGTGAAACTACCTATTTCCATTAAAGACGCGATAGCTTTAAATCATCCAACGCGGCTAGAAAGTAATTAAGTTGAACAGTTTCTAAAATACAACATGTTGGCCCTTCGATATTTACTGTTCCCTTTGTCATAACCCCTCTAAATATCCAATAGCGTGCAAATATAGTCGCTGGCTTCTAGTTTCTCTCTTTTCTCAGAAATGTTATCAACCAAAAAGATGAGCTAAAGATCCTGAAGGTAAAACAATAGGCCCAATTCTCTTGTTTAACATCCTCCTCACGACATCATATGGACCACAGGTACCTGGGCTACAGTTGTAACATGGACCATGTGTTGGCGGCTCAACACCACTTGAAGATTTTCCTTCCTATTCACAGCTTTAGATTTAGTCACAAGTATGAAATGCATTAGTCTTTCAAGTTAAGCGCCCGGTGCTGCCAACCATGTGCCATTTAAGGTCAGGAGGAGTTTTTATCAGAATCAAGCTCTGACTGCTTATGAACTGAGATCAACTGGAGGGAATGAAAAATTCTTGGCCTTTGCTGCCACATGATTGAAATCTGCTGTTGTTTCTGATTTACCTTGATGAGACCCATGTCATTCCTCCCCAGCTCCAATGAAAACTGCACTTCCCTCTGATTTTGTGAAAATCGTATTTTTCGTGCAAATTCATGAAGGTCTGCGTTGTGTCTTTGGAACATGAATGCCTCCCACGCCTCCTTGACGTGTCCATAACAAGGTCAAATGCTGGCCTGACCTGATGTGTTTTACTTTTATGAGTACAGTAAATGAGCTGTAAAAACAAAGTTAATGAGCTTTAAAATAAACAGTAACATAAAACCTATTTGGGGTGATTCTAGCATATCAACCAATAAACTATATTTCTCATCTATTCAGTGAGGACCAAAAACCTATCACTCCATTAGAAAGGAATTCTGTATTGCAATATAATTGATAGCTGGGGTCGGTGACTCCTCTTCCTTTTGATCCCATACCTTCATTACAGTAAAGGACATAAAGTTCTTTGAAGCTTAGCCCTCAGTGGTCGGGCATTAGGACGTGCTTGTCGCTTTTGAAGCTGTCCAGGGCCACCATAATAACAATGTTCTTAGAAAATGTCAACTGTCCTCAGCCTGGCTCAAAGGACCGAGGGAGATACCCCTCAAGAGCTACACAATAGTACAGGTATGTATGGTATGAGCTACCTGAATTGCTGCCTGACACGCAGGCTTGAATTCAGCTTAATCTCTATTAACACACTGAGCACAGGAATGTAAATGTTTATTTCCCCGGGAGATGAAGAAAAAATCTTTACCTGAATAATGGAGGCGGGGGTTTGAAATCATTTCCTTTCCAGCTCGGGGTTAAACTATCATCCTTGGTAGATCCTGGAAGTCCAGTGTCCTTGATATAGCAAGGCCTTTGATCCGCTTGTGCAACTTTGACCTACCCCCAGTACCCTAAGAGCACTGCAGACACCCCACAAAGCTGGGGTAAGCAGTAGATAATGCTCCAAGACATGAATAGTTTACATTCACAGTGACTGGCGATGCATAGCTAAGCCACGTCCTCAAATTACAAATGCTGTTGCTCTTATTGATGGACATGTTCAGCAGTATCAGTCGCTCCAAGCTCAAATCAGTGGCGTTGCAAAATGACTGCCCCGAGCACAAATGTATTTTTAGGGGCTCTACGAGCTTAAATAGCATCTGTCAGTTGTTTGCTCTACAGATCTTACAGGGACTTTTCTGTGTGGGAGGACAAATAAGAGGTTGAGGCAGCAGCTAATGACAGTCTTTTAGCTGGGATCTTTTGTTTGAATGCAATGATGGGAGGGATGCCGGGTTCTCAACAACACTGTTTCACGTTTCCAGGCCTTTTGAGAGACAGCTACAACATTATTACACTGCACTGCATGAACTCACAAGCATAAAGATATGGCTTTACAAGTGCAAAATAGGGCCACAGTATGTACAGTACATGTGTTGGTTTCCTAGCTAAACATACTTGGAGCAGGTCAGTGCCCCCCGCATGAGTAACCTAGTTGTCTCCCTTCGGCTGACACCAAACATAGCTGTTTGATCAGTGATATTTGGCCTGAAAGTCAAAGCGCTGCTTGTCACTTGTGTTCAAAGAGAGGGCAGGAATTTGCCAGATACCAGCTAAAGAACATGTCCTTCAGGGGGACACCAGCTAGCTTGTTTTTGCATTAAACAGACAGCTAACACATTTTGAAAAGCAGTTTTATTTTCTCCCAAAGCAACTGAAATACCACTCATGTTTTTCTGCTACATATGAGGCTAAAGGCAGGTGAAGGTTAGCTTAATTTACCATACAGACAGAAAACAGCAGGGAACAGTAAACCTGGTTCATTCCAAAAACAAACCTGTTTAACCGCACCCCCAAAGCTCAATAATAACATAATAACATTTTCGGCCAGGAAACCAACATCTTTGCTAGTTTCCTGGCAACCTCATGGTGGAAGCACAACTCCAAGAAGCCACTGCACCCGGAAAATTAATAGTCAGGCATATAAAACCACAACTTGTCATTTTTACACTTTGGTTTTGTAAGCTTAAGACATAAAGGAATATTGTGTTGGTTAGTGAGCTCTAGTAGTGCTTTGAGCTCTAGAAGGTGGATTTTGGAGCCTTCAGACTAGAGACGTTCTGATACCGATACTAGTTTTGGAAATGCCTCCCATACAGCAAAAAATTAGTTTTAGGTTATTGGCAAGTAAGTCAATGCACCTATGATACCAGAATTTATTGTACCCCCCCCAAATGTACTTGCTTCTACTTCTAAAAACAGTTGCCAGTTTAGCAAAGATATGTATTAAGGCTATAGCTAGCAACTACTACTACTAGATTAATTACCAAATGAACATTGCTAGCAAACAACAGTGCGGCTCTAATGAAAAGTTAATCAAAGCTAGCTCAATGTTAGAACTCAGTGTTTTCTAGTGATACAAATTTAATATGATAAAACACAGAAAGCTGTTTCATGCTAAAATCAGTGTTTCGAAGCGAAGTCGTTACATCTCTGAGCCGGCATCGGAGGCAGTAGCCTAACAGAGGCATAACAGAGGCAAAACTGAGTCTGTGTAAACAGCAGTGCCAGCAGGACAGAACAGTGCCATGTGTCTGTATTTGTTTACACCTCGCGCACGTTTTGCTTCCACAACGCCGGAATGCTTAAAACACACACTGGGGTGGCCTCAAGCTAGCATTGCGTGGGCAAATGTAGAATGACAAAGGTGACATCAGGACGGAGCTTCGTTGCACCGCTGAGGTGGAACAGCAGTCTGAAAAAGGCTAATGATTGCTATTCTATCACATCCATATAGGGTTAGTATAAAGCTGTTAAGATATATTTTCTTTTATCACACTGGTATCAGTACAGAGAAAAAAAGACCATCTCTACTATGCACATAGCTAGGCTAGCTGTGTACCTGTTTCCAGGCTTAAAACTAAACTGAGCATTAATAGCTGCTGGCTGTAGCATTTTAGGGTACATATATGAGAGTGATATGGGCCTTGTCATCTTTCTCTCAGCAAAAAATTAGCTTTTTCCCTCAAAAGATTGAACTATTCTTTAAGCATTAAGCAACCAAGCTTCTCTGAGTGTTGTTGTTGCACCTTGTTATTAGGTCCTGTCGCCTGCCATGTGGTTTACCGCCACTTGATTGCCTTTCTCATCTGTCCCTGATTGCCTTTACGGCTCTGTGGAATTTGGCACGCTCTCCGAATGTGTTTGTGTCTGTGTGTTTGTACGTGCGTCTGCTCATGCTTGGAGGAAATGAAAGCTCCTGCCATTGCTGGGCCACAGTGTCCCGGGGAATGCCAGGCTCGCTCAGGGTACAGGAACCTGTATATCTGTCAGCGCAGATCTGTTTCAGCTGCAGGGTTCGCTTTCCTTCAGGCATGTCATGTCCACTGCGTACTGTCTGAGGGCATCATGCCACAAACCACCAGTCAGAAATGTAGACAGTGGGCACTGCTCTCTTCACACTGATGCCAATGATCAGTCAGCTTGTCTGACAACCCAAGGGTATAATTTGTATCTTTCTTTCTTTTGGGAAGTATCTAATTACATACAAATCCTAGCTTACGTCTACAACCAAATATGCTTCTGGATGAATATTCATAAATTTGCCCAAAATTATTTAGCGATGAAACAACTTGCATTGAGTTCCACATAAGAAGATTAAAGCATCATACAACACTAATCCTGGATTTCCTGTCAGCTAATGACAAAGTTAACCTGAGATATCTGATGTATCCTCATCAGATTTTCCAAGGATCTTAGCCAGAAACAAGTAGAAAACAATCAAGCGGCTGGCAAAAAAGAGACAGAGCAGAAGAAAAGAAAGAAGTTATAATTCAGATGTGGGCATCTATTGTTTCAGTAAATCTGCTGCAGGCTAGTAGCTGGCAGGAGAGTTGAACAGTGTTATTAAAGGGCCAGTTCGATGATTTTCAACTTCAGTCCTATCATGCTATTAAGAGGAGCTAATGCCATTATGGTAGAAATTAGCCTTTGGAGGATGCGATCCGCTTCTCCAATGGGCCCTGAAAAACCTCCGCCAGACTAAGACTACACTTCCTCAAACTAGGCCGCCCGCCTCCGATGTCATGTCTCGTTCAAAATCGTCAGGTTTGAAATGTAGACTGCAGACCTGAAGATTTTTTAGACGATCCACCGGTATATTCTCTTCGTATTTCGGGTTTTGTACTGCTCTGAGTCGTTGCCTGCAGCGAAAACGGTAGTATTTCACTCCAGCGTCTCTCTCTCTCGGGTCATTCCTTTCAGAGGGAGGGGCGCAATGCACGCTGGGTGTTGTAGGAATGTAGAATGGGAGAATCCACGAGCTGTTTGTACAACTTTCTCCACAACAATGGCGCCCGTTTCAGATATTGATTCTATCGACTACAGAGAACACCAGCTTTGACTGACAGTGGCTTTGTCCATGGGCGAACTTCTCCTTTAAGGGTTAAACATCGCTTGGTGTAAGTTCTCTACAAGGATTGGGCAAATAAGTGCCCAAGAATGTTTTTCACTTTCTGTATTCCAGCCTTTTTATGGTTATAAATCCCACTGTATTTTGCCCTAACAAAGCAGTAAAGATTAGAAAGGACTAAACAAACTCGTAGTTCTGTAGAGCAGCATTGTCCCCACATATGATAATCTTTAACTTTTCCCTATGAATCTCATCGCTTAGGTAATACTTCCACTGTAATTAGTCAGGTGTTCCTTGAGGCTTTTTGGGGCATGCCGATAAACATGTGCGCTTGATATTGTCTCAGTACATCACAATCCACATGACTCATCTCCTTTATTTCCTGGAATATGAAAAAAATTATAATTGCAGAGAGGAGAAAGCAAGCACTGATGGTCATGTAGCATTTAGGAAACACAGGCTCAGACCTCACAGTGTAGTTTGGTTGCTTGTAGTGCGCTGCAGGCCACTGGTTACCCAAAAAGACCACCTGGGCAGAGGTCTGGACGGGTGCATGTCTCCTGTTGACAACGTGTGTATGTGTTAAAAGAGGAGACACAGAGAAGGAGAGGGATGACAGACAGTTTGGCCCGGCTGTCAGCTGCCACTCGGTTCCCATTACGATCCCTCTCCTCTCCGCCATGTATACACGGCTTCTCCAAACTTCTGCACGCCTCAGGTACTGTTTTGGAGGCCAGTGAATGTCCATCTGACAGAGAGACTGCGAAGGAAAAGCCGGGAGAGAAAGCAGAAATAAAGCAAAGGCCAATTTCCCACGTTGTTTTTGGCTCCTGTCTGCCCCTGAAGACTTAAGCGAACACTTCCAAAACAAAGAGTTTGTCTGTGTAGGTGCCCAAACAGCCAACCCACGCATATATGCACACTTGCACACAGACAGAGAAACACTCACGCTGGGACGTAGAAAATGTTATTCTAATTCCTTCTAAGTGCCTATTTAAGCAGCTGTTTTCTGTAAACACAGGAGAGTTCGGACGTTTGGTTTTAGATCATTCTCAATTATATCATAATTACTCGGACTCGGTCTGGTTGTCAGCAACAGCACCCAGAAAATATAGCTGTGAATTGCTGCCCCTTTGCCAGCACAAACAGCCGGCCTGCTAATCCCAGCACGGCTCTGTGAAAACGAAACATGGCGAGGTCATGTGGCCCACGCCGAGGACAAACTTCTGTGGTCATTTTGTCACCTCTCGTTGGACCCTTTCAAAGTATGTGTTCACCAACCGGCTTAGCAATTATATCTGTACCTTACAGGTCAGCAACTACTCAATATGAGACCTTTTTTTTTTGTGTCCTTGCTGAGAAAATCATTCCTGAAAATCATCATGGTGGAAGTGGGGTCATGGATCTCATTTTCATAGCACAAACTGATCTTTCCTCACACTTTTAACCTTGTACAACTGTTGACTCGTTTTCCGTTTTGATCCTCTCAGTGGGAAATGTAGACGGTTAACTTAGATGTCTTATTTAATGAGCCGCGGTCATTATCTGAGGATTACATCCGACAGGTGCACAGAGCCCCGCTTAACAAGCCCCGGCCTTGTCTCTTTGTCTATATTGTAGCTATAAATCTGCAGTTACAGCCCTGCTAAACACACATTGTCTGCGTAGATCTGTTGTTTATTAAAGGGCTGAAGTAATGGTTATTTCTAGAGGGCAGGCATCTTGTTAAAATGTAATTCACTTCTGCGTGCATGGCCGCTCCAGCTTTGGAGTTGAAGCTGGGAAGAATAACAGTGTTAAATTTAGCAGCAGGGTAAAGAAACGTTTTGAAGCTATTTTGGTCTCAGATGTTGAAATTCTGGTGTAAATTCACTCTGACAACATGAACACAGCCAACATGTAATCCACCCCCTACTTGATCAAAATGACAGCCAGACATTTCTTGACAATAGTAGCACTATTCAGTTCATTTTCTTTTTCATGCTGGTCCAGTAATATCTACAATATATCACTGTATTACGCAGTATCATGTTTTTCAAGTGCGTTGTTTGCTTTTGTAAAAATGTAATAAAAAGGGTTTGATTCTAAACAAAACAAGAACACTTAGCGGGTGCCTTTAAGCAAACAGCTGCAATCATAATTGTAATGTCTGCAAAAACATCAGTGACACAATTAAGATCTAATATTTAGCAAAACTCAGACAATGATTAAACTTGACGGATTAATAAGAATATGCCCTTAAACTTCAAAATCTTGGATTTGTTCCTGTTTATTTAAAGTTGTCTTTTCCCAGCGCTATCATGAAATGCATGTAGAACTTTTGTGGAAGACAGATTAATACTTAAACTTGCATTTGTACAATGTTACGTTTTTCAGAGACTTTCAACTGTTTTCTGACCCGCAATCTCCACTGTCCACCACCTGCCCCTGTCCAAATCACAGATGTAGCAATGTTAGCGGCTAGCTGGTAACTTAGCACAGCATTTAGAAGCTAAAGACTTTAATATTACTTAGCAGTAAGCGGAGACCAGCTGCAAAGCTAACAGGTGAGTGAATATTTAATTTTAGAAATGTCATTAAATACAATAAACCTACATTTTTTCTAACACATAAACTGTTGGCTAACAAGTTTTTCATGTTAGCTTAAAACGTGGTAATATGTCTGTTCTGTGTTAACAGTTTGTTTCTGCTGCCCAGAAGTTGCCAAATATTCAGTTACCTCAGGTTTAAGAAAAGGTCAACCACCTTAAAGGGAAATGCTGTTATTTTTCACTTATCTTTACACTTATAATTGTGTCCTTATGGCTATGGGTCTTTGAACGCAGACGTCAAGAAGCACAATCATCGTCAACACTATCAAGTAAACTTTTTGGGTGAAAATATATATTTTACGGAAGCGTATTGCTGTCACCCTAAAATTATAACAAGATATATCACGTTATAACTATAAATGATATTGTTATAACATTAAACTGATGTTTGAGTGAGGAAACGCGGATGGAAAAAATCAAAGTTCTATGCTTGGGTTGAGATTCTGCTGTTACAGAGCACGGTGGATGATACTGTGATAAGTATGCGTACACTGAGAAGGATTTTAAAATGCATGGGGCTTTACAGGAGAAAGAATCCGTCCGATATTATGCGTCGCATCAGGCGATTTCTACTTCTTTGCTCAACACCACGGGGGTCTAGAAATTTTAACAAATGCCTCACTGTGCTTTGGGTCACCACATACCCAGCTTGGGTGCAGCTGAGATGGTGTAGCTTGTATCCATGGAGCCTCCCGTGCCCCTCCAGCTGATCAACGAGAAAAGATGCAATCTCCAGAGGATCGGACTGATTCTTTCTCCTGTAAAGCCCCATGCATTTTAAAGTCCTTCTCAGTGTACGCATATTCATAGGGGACACCCACAGGATTGGCACTTATGGTCGTAGTATATTCGGCCACCCATTTCCGCCCTCCCCGATTAACTAGTGGCACTGGGCAATCTCCCCTCGTTCTGTTAGCTGCTGTTAGCTAGGCCTACATAAGCTAATCCCGGTCGCTAGTTTACTTTACTCTTACTCAGAAGAGCTAAATTTAACTTAAGTTAAGTTTATTTGAAACACTTTGGAAAATAACAGAGTAGGCGAAAGTAAAGTTAGCATTAGCGATAGAAAAGCTACGCTATTATATATAGAACAGCTATTAGCGTAAGACCCAAGTTAAAAATGTTCACTTAAATGCTATCCTGTTTTACTTCACTTCATATATCAGGCCTGTTATTATAGTTCCGTAATGTATTTAGTGTGAATCTGTTTGACTGTTTCTGATTCAAATTCCCACTGTATTATCTGATACAGATTTGATGGACAGTCCAGCAGACTACACTGTCTGACATCCACAGCATTGTTTGAGGGTCGAGTTAACCAAAGCATACCGCTGCACCAAAGACATGTCACTTTCTTTTCTCCTCCACGCTAAAGCCACATTTCTGCTTCTATTCCACATGATCTAAAGAACCTGGAAAGACAGCACCTCTCCCTCTGTCTTTCTCTTTCTGTCTGCGCTCTTTCTTCACGCAGCGCCTCTCACTGTGTGTGATCCGGAGGTGTGACACTTTCCCAGTAGCCCACAGGTATCCGTTACCCAGCCAGGAGCCTTGGCACGCTGCCCACGGCCCTACCTGTCTCCGAGGGCACAATGGAGGGATGTCCTGTGAGGATCTCCTCTCCAGTCCTGCCAGACTCTGTAACCCCTGATGCCACCTGCACACCAGGAGACCCCTTGGGAAACAGGAGGGCAGAGTCTCCGTTACTGAAGCTTCTTTTCATCATGACTGCCTGCAAAAAGAGAAATGCAGTCAAGACTTGGCTTGGGTCATTACCGTCTCTGTCCTGTTACTGTGCACATGTCTATTGAATACGAGAGATTACCTCTCTCATCTAATTCTGTTTCCTGTTTACAAAAATCCTCATTCTATTCCCCTTGGATGCATTTCCCTTTATTTGGTTTTTATACCAATGCACTCCTAATTTTGCAGGGTTATCCTTTCAAAATAAAAGAAAAATTTGAAATCTTAACATCATCAAACTGGATAAAATTCTTGACCTAAAAAACTAACAAAATATTCCAAAAGGTGGCAGAAAAGTAAAGATCTGAGGAAGACACAGGCTGTGATGCATAAGGTTATGAAGAGGAAGGACTTTGTCTACTTTGGTGTCATCTAGTGGCCTAAATCTATCAATACTATGCTCATATGCTCATAAAATATCAGCATTAGGAACAGAACTGATATCTGGTACAGCTTTTAGGTAACAGTGATACTTTAAAAACATGTACAGGAATTAATTCCAGAATTTATTTTGACTTTTTGTGAGAGGAGAAACAGAGTTAGAGAAGGCAGCTAGCTGTGGCTTGGAGGGTTTGATCTTTCACCTTTATCTGATAGATATTTTTAGGTCATTAAAAACCAAGTCAAGTGAGGACACTGGACCAAAATGACCCCGAAAAAACACGTGTATTAACACACGATGGTGAATCAGAGTGCTGCTTAGCCATATGTGTGGACATACTGTACTACTCAACTAAACTGCAACAGGAGTTGTGTAAGTGTAAATGAGCTTATGATCTAATGACACAATCTTCTTATATACCTACATATATAGTTTCCCACTTAATTAGTAGGTATAAAGTACTCTACTAATGAAACACGTCCTCAATGAAACTTTTACACACATACAGAGTTGCATTCCTGCTCCAACTGGACCTGACACATGATTAAAATATTAAATGTTGACCTCTTTTTAATCCTGTAAGCCTATAATTAATTTTTTAGAGGGTTTGATAAACTGTTTGCCAAATATTGCGCCCTTTTAAACCCAGTCATTTCATCATATGGTGAGTCATGATTCTTAATCAACCGGTTGTACTTTGCTTGCCATCAAATCACATAAAAGCTGATCAAGGCAATTAAAAGGATATGACGTGGACAATAAAGTATGAGCAGATCAATGTCCAACGCAACGTGGTGTCTATGTGTGTGTGTGCGCAGCGAGGCCTGCATGCTGTAGCCTATATAACAATGGATTGTTAGTTATATAGCTCTTAAATAAATCAGACTCACTTAATATCTTCATCTGTGGACTTCCTCCAGACAGAATCATATTAAAAATTAGAGTCTGTGGTTAACTGCAGCCAACATTTTCATATGGGGTCTATTTATTAGTTATACAAGGGCTGATAAATGGGCCCCATGGGATTCATCTACAGAATCCAGGACCACAAATGTGCGAGCCAACTGGAGTAACCAAACTAAGCCCACGTTTCCTCATCTGGCTTCCAAATGTGTCGTATCCAAGAAACCGCATTAGCACTTAATTTACATTTTTAATAACATATGCAAAAAAAAAACCTTGACAGAAATAAGCCCTGACACGAAGAAGAAATATTGAAGGGCTCTGAAATTAGAAACAGAATCACACATGTGGCTCTGATGAGCTACTGGCAAACACAGACCTGTTGATCTGTGGGTAAAGCCCTGACGTATGGTTCTGTTCAGGCCATTAAAATAAGTAATCAGAAATGTATTAAGCAAGTGTTAGGTCAAATTTCTTGCATTCATTTAAAAAATATCACCTTATGTTTCCCATAAATAGCATGACAGCAAATATACAGCTACGCTAGCTTTTTTCCATGGTGAGCAAATATTTTGATGGTGAATATACGCTTTCAGACTACTTCAATTATCTTATTTTTGCCAGTTAAGACTTTTAACAACTTATGAGCACTTTTATTAGTGGGCCAATATAGCTATAGCCTAGCTGTATGAAAATCTGGTTTAAGACATGTATTGTCTCATTCAATAGTGGTTAAATGTTGCACTGCTTGTTCTGTGGGTCTTTACTACGGAAGCCCTTAGCGGACATGCATTTTTCCCAATTTGGCAAGAAAAATAAGTCGAGATCTCCAGAAAACAACTGAAATTGACTCGTTATCACAGGAAAACCAGCTATGTTATCCCGAGATAATGGGAAAACCAGCTTTGTTATACAAAGATGAAGGGAAAATAAGTGGGGACCTCAAGAAAATGACCAAAAATAAGTCGTTATCGTGGGAAAACAGAGTAAATAAAATGTATGGGTGCATGTCCACTAAAGGCATCAGTACTTTACCATATCATGGCAATTATCCAGTGTAGCTATCAGCCAGTTGTGTACACACTAAGTAAAGAGAAGTAGGGGCCCTCACATAATTTTTGTCCTGGGGTTCCCTTGTAGGTTAGTGTGGCTGTGTGTGTACTTGTATTAATGTAGGCCTATTAAAGCTGTAGTTAATGTAAGACCTTGTGTTTGTCAAATGTAGGGTGATAGCCTTCTTAACCAGACGCAGTGAAAGCATGAAAAAAAGCGAAATAATCCTCCTTTGACCAAAAATTGCCCCTCACTTGCGAAATCTTAAGAAATCAGACTGCTGTTGTGTGTAATACATTGACCACGTGACGTCTGCTTTGACAGGAATTCCCCGACTAAACTTTTACCCCTTTTACCTTTGCCCTAGAAACGACGTTAACTGTCGCTGACGTCATGCTGCTGCGCTACATCTCGCGATAATTATAGACTATAAATACAGCTGCTGTCGACTCCCACGTAGTATCAGTCAGCTCATTGACAGTTTGGATACAGTTGAAGCTTTCGGTGAGTCTTTTAAGTTACTTTTTTAAAGATATCGCTTTAACACATTAACTCGACGTGATTTGAAGGTTTATTATAAAGCGCAATAATAAGCACAGACTGTAATAGATAATACGGAAGTAATAGACGTGGTTTCTGAAAATGTCGATACAGTATATTATGTTATTTTTAATAAAGCCGTCATGTTGTGTATTATCTCTACAGGTTTTGTTTCAGCAGAAATGGCAGCAGCGGCAGTTGTCTTAAATCAGGTAAGTTTCCTGGAAGTTTCATTGAGGGTTATATTTTGTTATGTTATTATAACGAACTGCAACCAGACAATGGAGTTTGATGTAGAACAGGCTTATTTTGACTCTGACACTATGATTAACTGCCCAAAAAACGACACGAGAAAGTAATTCTACACAACCAGGATTAAGAGAACATGTTTACCCTTTACATTTTTAAATAATACTTAAAGTCCATACAGAAGTAAAAAGTGTGGAAGTTGTCCACCTTTCTCTATTAATGATGTATTTGTATTGACTGACTACTATCATCTGATCTTGGACTTAAATACAAGTAGGACTAAAAGTACAAGTAGGAACAGCAAAGTTAAAATGCAAATATGTGTATTGTAAGCTCACTTTTTTCTGTGTATTTTCTTACAGAATGTGGTGGAGAGAGTGAGCAGCCTCCCTCTGGTCAGCTCCACCTACGGCCTGGTGTCCAGCGTGTACTGTAACACCAAGGACAACCACCCTTACATCAGGACTGTGTGTGAGGCGGCCGAACAAGGCGTCCGTAACATCACCTCCGTGGTCCTCATTACTGCTTCACCCATCATTGGCAAGCTGGAACCTCAGAGTAAGAATCCTGTAGCTTGACTTATTCTTTAGATAACCTCTTTAAATTAATCTGTACAAATGGCTCCGGCTTATCAGCTGTCCAGTTGAGTCACTCTAAGAAACAGGAAGATCAGGTCAGGTCGCTGGCTCTTACTCATCTTGATCTTTCACCCAGTTTTTCTGTGTACTCAAAATCAGATTAGAACCAGACAAAAAAGATTTATTAACTTGTCCTCCTCGTATTTAAACAGTAAATGTCCTTAATGGCTACTTTTTTCAGCTTGCTTTCTTACGTAATATTTACTTGAATTGTTTGTTGTCAACAGTTGCCATTGCCAATGACCTGGCCTGTAAAGGTTTGGACAAGATTGAGAAAACGTTGCCCATTCTTCACCAGCCATCTGAGCAGGTATGTACTAGAAGAGTTATCAAATTTTACAATGTTGTAGCTGACAGTTGATGTGGGTTTGTCCTCTGAGGAATTAGTCATGACTTCCTGTTTTGCCATACTCATTAAAAAAGTATTTGTTCATGATTTTGTTCTTCCCAGATTGTTTCCAGCGCCAAGGGTGTGGTGACCTCCGCCAAAGATGTTGTGACAGGCAAAGTGTCCGGGGCCAAGGACACAGTCTCAGACACTCTGACCAGTGCTGTAGAAAAGACCCGGGGTGCAGTGCATGATGGGATGGAGAAGACCAAGGCTGTTGTCAATGGGAGTGTGATCACAGTGCTGGAAAGCAGAGTGGCCCGGCTTGTCAGCAGCGGAGTGGACACGGCCCTGAGCACCTCTGAGAGCCTGGTGGAGCAGTATCTGCCTCAGACGGATGACGAGCTGGGTGAGGAAGACTGCCAATGATTATATTTTTATGATTTTTTAACTTCTTCACTTAAATGACATCAATGAAAGGCAAGTTAGCTTGAGCTTGTTTTTCTGTAACACGCTGTGTCAAGGGTCAGTGATTACCAAGCTTGTGAAATATCTGTTAAAGATGGATTTGGTCCAGTTTCCATGACAACAGGACATGCCACATAATGCTGTTTGTTACATCATAAAAGGAGTCGTTGTTTAGAGTGAACTGTAGTTATAAAAAACAAGCATGTTAATTTAAATGGATCTGTTATACAAGACTGACCAGTTCCTGATTGCATTCATGGCTGCGACGCCTTTAGCTGCTTTAACATGCACATACTGAACAGAACTCTGATGTAATCATATGTTGTTTGACCTCTTTTTTTCCCCCCTCGTGACAGAGATGGAAGCAAAAACTGTGAGAGGCTTCGAAAACAAGGAGACGAGCTACTATGTCCGGCTGGGTTCGCTCTCCACCAAGCTCAGGAAGCGGGCGTACACCCGGGCCATGGCCAAAATGCAGGACGGCAAGCAGCGAAGCAGGAAATTCATCTCTGAGCTGAACTCCACTGTAGACCTGGTAGGCATAAACCAAAATACTAGCACAAACTGCTTCCTATTAACAAAGTAAACTACCTCAATATGCATTGAGGCATCCAATTTATAGGACAGTTTGGGAACAGCAAAACATTTAGAGTGTTTGTTTTCTAGATCGAATACGGCAGAAGGAATATTGACGGGGCTAACCAGATGGTAAATAACAAGCTGAGCTCTCTGGTGGGGTGGAAGTCCACTGGTCCAAACCAGGATAATGGTCACGAGGCAGAGGTAAGGAGGTTAACACACATATGCAATGAGATAAGTGTTTCAAGGAAAAACACATATTATGCAGTCATATTTTGGATACACAGCACATTTCTTTGAATTAGAAGACTTTCATATCTGTTCTTCTCCTCCACTCAGGTAATTGAGTCTCGCACCTTGGCCCTGGCTCGCTCCCTCACCACGCAGCTCCAAACAACCTGTCTGTCCCTCGCATCCAGCCTCCAGGGCCTCCCCAACCACATCCAGCAGGAGGCGCTCTCCCTCAGCCGCTCTGCCACGCACGTCTACAACAACTTCAGCAAGGCCAAAGAGCTGGGAGAACTTTCAGACAGCGTGCTGATCAGCAGCAAAGCCCACCTGAATCAGATGAAAGATTCCCTCGACAACGTCATGGATTACCTGGTCAACAACACGCCGCTCAACTGGCTCGTCGGTCCTTTCTACCCTCGGATGGAGCCAGAGCCTAATTCGAGATCGGTTTCTGCTACATGCTGCAGCCCTGACTCCGCCCAGCCACAGCAAGAGGAGCCCATGGAAGTGGAGATGCAGTCCCTACATTCCCAGCAGCACTAGTTGCATAATTACAGCTTTTATGTTGCAATGTTGGATGTATTCTGCTTCGTAGGAAAAGATTTGACTCTTTTTTTTAAAACAATGAAGAAGAAAAACTATAATAGTTCAGTGTCAAATAATTTTATACTTTTTTTAAATGAATTTTAGACCTCGCTGTATTAACATCTAAAATGTGAGTTTTGCCAATTCTGTGCACAGTTCTACAAGGGAGACGTTTACTGCTGCCTTTATCTCTACATAAACTTGATTGGAAGCAGATATTTGCATTGACTGGGTTTTATTTTACACCACATTAATACTGAATTTGGTTTAGTTTCTTGAGAAGTAATGACTTTGAGAATAAAGATGGAACTTCATTGGGAAATTGCATGCAGTTTTTCACTTATGAAACAGAGTGAAATTAATTCTTTGTGCTATGCTAAGCTAACTTACATTGTATTAAAGTCAATACAAGTATTTAATCTAATAATTTGTCATGCTAAGCAAATCCAATACTTTGCCATTCTTCTTATAATTTACAGACTAAAGAAAATAAATTGCCGACCATGTAGAAGAAAACAAATAAGCTTTATTATATTATTTTAAAACTCTTTAAGACAACCAAAGCACAACTGTTACTCTTATTAGAACATCAAGTTATATACATTAGTTTAGTACAAAATAATGTCACAAATGTGCAGATAAAATCCTGTCCACAGAGGATATCAGTGGATCTCATTGCTGGCAGCGACTTCGCCTCGACAGACATGCCAACAGACTCTGAAAATCAATTCGCAATGAATCACTGATGGATGAAATGGTACAATTCAAATGTTTACGGATATTTTCAAAGAGATGTAGTCAAGTCCCTTTTTCTGAAAATGGCACAAGCACTCATAAAGTAGATTTAAAGGTGGACTTTATTTACCGTGAGCTTCTGAATGTGGCACCATGCCACGTCATCCAGCAAGTCTAAGTTGATTTCATCCTTGGTCTCTTCAGAAAAGCTGACAGTCTAGGAAGGAAAAGAACAATATCCTTAACTCAAATTTGTGGCAAATGATTATAACCCAGGTGTTCTTTTTTATATATAAGTTGGGAAACTCTCCTGTTGAGTCAGGGAAGGACTACCTAGCTTTAAATGAAAGTATCAAACAGCAGGTCTTCCTAAAAAGGCGGTACCAAGTTCAGTACCTGTCCCTGTGCAGTGGTTACAGTGATGTGTGCAGCAGAGCCTGCCATTGAACAGTGCAGATCACCAGTAGAGACGACAGACCTGGAACAGCAAGTTACAATTTTAATAATAAAAATTATTTTCTCTCATATGAAGGCACATGCAATATTCAGAAGTCCAAACAGACCTGAGTTTAGGTTTGGTTGGTTTGGTCTGGTCATTTGTCTTTGTCAAGCAGCTTTGAGTTCTTTTGACGGTGACTGAGGAACCCCTGTAGAAATAATGTAAAGGTATCCATACTCATTCACCATGTCTGAATACTACAACACCTTACAGTCAAGTCTTACCCAAGATTTCCAGTGCTGTTGCTCCCAACTAACGTTCTGGTCCGTTTTGTCCCCTTTCCACCCTAAAAAAACAGAGATTGACAGCAACATATTTCCTGTAACTGTTGAGGCCTGTGACTAAAGTAAGTAAACATACAGTACCACAGTGATGATTCAACAAGCTATTGATTTACTTACCTTAGACGTCTTGGATGAGGACCTCTGGGCAGGGGTGGACTGAACAGGCGGAGAATCAGTTGATTTCGCTACAAAATAAAAGCACAGATGATGGCTGTTGGTTTAGTTTAGGATTTCAAACTGTGTTGTTTCTATCTTGGTATATGAAAGTTGTTTACCTCTTTTACTTTGTAACCTCTTGAGAGGCTTTTGCATCTCGAGGGCCTCATTCTGGAAAAAAAAAGTGGCTGACATAATAGGAAAACTATGGAAGCCCACTTGGATGAAAAAAACAAAAAGGTCCTGTAACCTGCAAGTCATTATATTGAGATACTTTCTCAATATTTTGACTTAAAATCTGAAAATAAGGACTTAGTATCTCAATATTTTGACATAGTATCTCAATATTTTGACTTAGTATCTCAAAATAATGACCAGTCATTATTATCAGTATCTCAATATAATGACTTAGGACCTCTTTTAAAAAATCCAAGTTGCGGAAATTGGCTTCCATACAGAACAACCTTATATTAAAGCAGGTGCGACCTAAACTTAACTCACCTTCATGGCTATGGACACCTCACTTGCTGAAATTTCCTCCTCTAACACAGAACATGAAAAAAACAAAACAAACCTATGGATAAGACATTCTTTGGAGTTGTGTTGTCTTATTTGTGAATGTGGAGGGCTCACCGCTTATTAAGTCCCCTATGAGAGTTGTTCGACGAGAAGGCGGCATCTTCATCAGTTCCACTTTGAAGACTTTGTCCACTGTTGCCAGCATGTTTTCCAGTTTGGCCTCTAACTCGTTCATACGCTCTTGTGCTGTAAGGGGAAATGTTTGTTGCCATATTTAGGGCAAAGGTAGGGACGAGTAAAGGATGTGAAACCTGACATTTGACCTGAAGTCGTTACCAAACCTTCTTTCTCAAACTGTTGAATAAAGAGAGCCAGTCTGCTCTGTCGCAATTCCCGGCTAAGCTGTTCTTTGATTTTGGCATTTCCTGCGTTTCTCGTCCGCTTCGACGGCATCTTGTCCTCTCCTCTCCAAGTTCAGGGCCTATGGAAAACAGCTCGGTGAACTAAAACAACGCACCTGTGACTGCAAAACGTTTAACTAAGATATTCATGCGCTGACCGGAAACGCACTCAAGAGGTTTCCAAATGATGTTGCATGGCGGAAGGATACATGTGGGTTGTTGCAATTGTTATTGACAAATGAAGTACGAATTTAACTCGGGCCTCGTGTCTTAGTCATTATAGAAACAGAATGTAGAATAATTAATTACGGGAGGACTGTCCATTATTTAAGGAAAATAAAACGTGAACGGGCACAGACATTTTGGTGGGCAGGGGCTCAACATTAAAAAAAATGGTTGCAAAATCCCTAATTATAATCAGAATCGGGGTTTATTGCCAAGTAGGAATTTGTTTTGGTCTTTTGGTGCAGAACAATGAACACAGAACTAGAATAAAAATTAAAAGTAAAAGACTTAAATGGAACTAGATAAAAAAAAAAGGCAACAAGAATAAAAAATATAAAAAACAATACGTAGGCTATAATAAAATATATGTACAGGTGTGCAGGATATTGGTGAGTGCAAAAAGCTTACAGTATAAAATAAAAAAATAGTGCCGTGTACAGACAACATATCAGTCCAGTGTGTGTTAATGTAACACTTAGAGTCTGATTTAGAGTCTTGGGGCTGGACGAGAGTCCATGTCATGTGAGGTGGAGTGGTTGATGAGGCTGGCAGCAGAGGGGAAGAAATTGTTCCTGTGTCGGGAGGTTTTGGTCCTGATGGAGCGCAGCCTCTTGCCAGAGGGGAGGATCTCAAAGAGACTGTCTCAAGGGTGAGAAGGGTCAGCCACAATCTTACCTGCACGCCTCAGGCTCCTGGAAGTGTACAGGTCCTCGAGAGATGGCAGATTGCAGCCAATCAACCTCTCTGCAGAGCGGATGATACGCTGCAGCCTGCCCTTGTCTTTGGCAGTGGCAGTACCAGACTGTGATGGAGCAGGTGAGGATGGACTCAGTGATGGTGGTGTAGACGTGCACCATCATTGTCTTTAGCAGATTGAACTTCTTCAGCTTCTTCTTCAGATGAGGGAGCCGATGTTCAGCTCCTACTTGACGACCTGCTTAGTTATTTTAGATATTTCAGGTGACTGGAAAATACAGTCTTCATGTGAGTCATGCCAGCATTACATTCAAAAAGGGCATTCATGTGTATTAGAGAGATGTGTGCATTGATGCAACTGTCAAATAATGCAGGAAGAATAACACAGCACACATCGCTCTCCTAAAGAACCATGTTTAACATCACAGAGGACCAAAAATATACTTAGCTACTTATTTGCATGATAAACACACCCTGCTGAGTCACTCCTCCCGGCGCTTTCAAGTTCAGCTCAGACCGTGGTAGTCCCCTAATGAGCCAAAGCAGCTGCAAGCTCATTTGAAAACAAACAAAATGCATTAGAAGAGGGTATGCCTATTTTTGGGTACATTTTTTTGTCAATACTAATGAACATTTCCATCCTTATAATTACTGAAAAATAATGATTATAACCTAGTGCAATAAAAAACCAGCCATGTGACCCCTGTTCCAGACCTGAAGCCATACACTACAAAAAAATGTCTGAGTTGTAAATTTATAAAAAGTACATTGTTTCTTTTTAAGTTAGATTTCATAGTAATAAAAACATAATGTACCATACCAACCCTAACTTCCTTGTAAGCCACTATGGGTATGACCCCTTCCTGGATGTTAAGAATCATTTAACTGTGCCAGTTAGTGATGTATTCACTGTTAAGATGGGACAGCACATTTTGAATGCTACATCTACATATTTTTGGCTGACTGCCGGAGTCAGCCCTACACACAGGTCTGTATGTGAGAGAGCGAGTGAGTGAGTGATGGTACTTTCACAGCCGTAGAGAGTTGCGACATTGCAGTGGTGTATCATGGAGCATACTGGATCTCCACTGACGTGACTCTCTGTCTATACAGTTCTGGATACTTTGTTCGGGGGAGTAAGCGGGGCTGCTCCTCCTCTGCTTCTCCGCTGTCCTCACTTACATCTGCAGCACGCACCTGCTTTCAAACACGTTGTCATCAGCCTCATAAGGACAGTCTTTGTAACACATTGCCCACAAAAGCACACATAGACCTGATGCAGTCAGCCACATACCAGGTTTTGACCTAGTCTTGTTTATCTTCATAGTCCTTCAGGATACGTAAAACAGACACCACAAATGCAAAGCGATGCTAGACTGATGGGCTATGACACAACTTTAATTGGAATCCTACATACCCTGTATATCTGAAGCCCTCTAAATGTGCCTGGACAGCCTGAAAAATGTCAGTTTAAGTTTAAGACCCCTGACAATTAGACCTGCACTGGCCTCAGAGAAGTGAAAGAGCCCTCTGAATTGAAAAAGAAGAAAAGGACACACTTTGTTTTCAATCAGTTCACAAACTCATTTATTGCAGCGCACTTAAGTGTAGACATTCAGTTTCCTTTCCACAGGACGGTAAGAGATCACTTAATCTATGGTTAAAGAACAGTCTCTTCTGTACATCCTCTGTCATAAAGAGGAGAAATTTACAAAGTCAGTAGAGGGTAGAAAAGGCAGATTTAAGGGGAAAGAGGGATTGTTAGTCATAAAAAGTTACTACACTATCTGCAATCCAATGTCCAATGTTGATAATACAAAAATAAATAATTGAGAATGTTTTTTTTGGGGGAAGAAAAACTACTTTATGTTGTTAATATTTTGTAAAGGTCGCATCTCATCCTCATCCTGTATCAGGTCAGGTTTTAATCTATGCAGTGCAAATTGAATATTTCACAACATCATCACTTCTGTACAAGTCTCTCTCCCAAGCCTACAAGAGAACCATCTATCTACACCCATCTCCCAACAGCTGCTTTATCTGTCTGTTTAGTGGAATGTCATGTTAAATGAACAGTGTCAGGAGTACTGAAGAAGCCCTTTTGCAGCATGAAGCTCTACCTGCTACCGATATCCAAAGCTAGTGTGTGTAAACCATAAAAGCAATATTGTCTGCACAGAATACACCTAATTAAAAGCATCCCACTGGTTCTTTCTATGCTAGAGTAAGGAGTAGCCCCAGTACATGTAATTAAAGCTCTAACTTAATATTACAATAAGGCATATTAGCTGAAGAAGTACACTTTGTTACTGTTTAAAAATGCAGATATTAAAAACACAAATGCTAACTTGTTTTATTGTGTGGGGATCATTGTGTCGTTGTCTCCTCCAATTGGCAGGTTTGAGTCAGTTCAGTGTTGTCGCAGGGGTCGGTAATACTTCTGTAAGACCTCAAGGCATCTGGAATGTTGTTTTAGTGATCGATGATTTAGTGATTGTCCGCTCCCGTGCACACGTGTGCTTCTAATTCATATTTACACAGATAGAAAGCCTCATTATGAACCTGTACATTTACAATGAACAAACGGGACAATTCATTAAGACTTGAATCAAGACGTCGAGACTTGTTGCCTCCAAAAAAAACAGGCAACCCCCTCCCTCCCTAGTAAACAATATGTACAAAAAGACAGGTGGACTTGAGTTACTGTGTTTAGAAAGTGCACGAAGAAACAATCTGGGTCTGCACACGCTCTCAAACAACTCAGACTGATCGAATCCTGGGAGAGTTAGCGCAGATTTAAGCAGGGTGGACAAAGGCTACGAGACAGAGAACTAACTGACAGACTGTATGATTACACACACTCACACATGTGTCTACACCTTAGGGGCAGCCAATACAATCTGTACAGAGATTAATCATTCTATACACCACACTAGTCCCAAAGGATTCACTGCAGCTTTCCAAAGAGTCCCACATTTATGTAGCTGCTTGGTCAGCCAATGAAAGCAACATAACGTTGTAGAAAAGCAGACAACAGGCATCAGGAAGTAGTACCATGTTCAGGCGATTGGAGGTGCTTAAATACAAAATAATTTTCCGCTCACACTTCAGCCTGCCACCTGTCCTTCCCTCCTGGCCAGTCAGAGTTTCTATCTTGGCTGTACGTGTTGGAGGTCAGATGAAGGGTGTCCCGAAGCCTTTAAGGCACCACTGGACGCTCGGGGTCGGGGGTCGATCGATGCGGTTCAGAGACTTGAGCTGCTCGGCGCTCAGTTCGTCGTAAGCCTGGCGGTACTCCCTGTCGAAGGCCTCTGCAGATGCACAGTAAAGGTTCGTTAAAATGATGCTGAGATTAAGGAACATTTCAAAGTTTTCACAACCTTAAGGTTGGCTTCACATTAGAAGTGTGGTGTGTGTGTGAGGGCAGCGGGACGTCTTCGTTTTAAATGTATGAAAACAGGTTAGAGTGTTCACACCGCCGGCGTGAGTTTTGCGTGTCTCACACACCGAAAATCTAGAGAATGGGAGGCTCGCTTATTTTCACCACGAGCCGCATGCGTTTCTCGGCCAAAATATACAGTGAAAATGAAATGTGATGAGTCCTATTGATCTCTGACAGCAATATTAACATCTCTTCCTGTAGAGTATATCAAAGGCATGGTCACTAAAGTACGTGATATTTCAAAGTAAAAGCCCGACCTGCTGACTTCCTTTGTTTGTACACAATGCTTTTATTTTGATGTGATATTTTTGACTTTATTTGTTACATTTTCAGGAAGTTATTTGGTAGATAAAGTCACTCACAAGCTCGTTTTTGTGGTTCGCGCTTAATTTTCTTTGAAAAAAAATGTAGTCTTAAGTCTCATGTAAGCCATAAATACATTATATAAGTAAAACATGAATAAATAACAACAGGTTACGGACATTATTACTTCTTATGCAACCCCCCCTCTGGGCTCATACGGTTGATTTCGCCGATTTAATGTAAATAAGATGTATATGTTTAGTTGCTGCACACGCCTCTTCATTCGTTCCTTTATATAATAAAACTAAATGACAGTTATTAAGCGAACATATTCAAATGTACTCATGTACGTAGAAAGACAGGGCTGGCAGGAAGCCCAGCTGAAGCCACAGCCGACACGCACCCAATGTGAAGACCTTGACCGCGCGAACCAGAGCTGAAGCCAGAGCCGTCACGCCAGGCAGCCGTAACGCTCTGCTCATGCTTCTTGTGTGTGTACTTTAATTATACAAGCATGGTGTGATGTAACAGGTCCATTTCACTCTCACACATTTACTCACCTACGTCGATGTTCTCCTTTCCCAAGGCCACCAGTGAGAGGAACAAAATTTCTCTATAGATACTCCTGAGAGTAAAAAACAATCGAGATTAGGGGTGTTTCATTAGGACTACAATAGAAATACTTTACATTATTAATAGGTAGATGTAAAAAGTTCTTCAAGAAGAATTAAATCGGACACATCTCTCTGAGAAGGATGATCAAGGCTGACCTTTGCCGCTTGACTCCCTCTGGGCGATGTTTGATCTCTCGGATCAGCAGGTTGATCGGCCCGTAGACGTCGTTGGTCTGGATGTTGCGGACTATTGTGTTGAGGAGGGTACGGATCTCCTGGTGGTCTGTCGGAGCCAACGTCCCCTTCTTCTCCACTAGAAGAGTGCCATCAGATTCCAACTCACTCAAAATCACTTTCCAACAGTGGTATTGTGTTCAAGAAGATAAACATAACTACATAATATGAACCACAGCAAGTACATTAAGGATTCAAATATTGTTTACTTTGTCTCCCCCTAGTGGTAGACTATATTTCTACAAAGAAAATATGAGGCGAACAAATGCACTCACTGAAAGTCCTCCAGAGCAGGTAGAGAGGCTCTCCATGTTCCTGGTGCAGGTTGATGTTGTCCCACAGGAGCTGCACGTACACCTGCTTACTGTCCTGAGACAGCGACGTCAGGGGCAGCTGCAAAGACAAACAAGGGAAGATGTAGCAAAGGCAGAACAAAAGAGACAAGAGGAATAACAATTGGTGACATGTTAAGTCGAACCTGTACTCCTTTGTTGCAGTGTTCAGAGGTAAGGATGAGACCAGGCAGGTGACTGGGCAGGTCCAGGCGTCGGAAATACCACACCAGGTTCCAGAAGATGATGGGGTGCTGGCTGAGGAACTTGTGGGTGTAGATCACCTGGTTTGACATGACAGGGAAGTTGGAATTAACAAGGAGGAAACCTCTCTGCGAAAGACATTATGTGTGTGCATGTAAGTACTTTACCTGATCGCCCTCGTTCTCTAGCAGGGTCTCCAGCTCTTTGCGCAGCACCAAGGGGCTGAGGTACGGTACGGATACGGGCTTGGGGTTTGGCCGTTTAGTCCCCATGCCGTCCTGAGAAACAAACACACACATCTATCATTTTCACTGCACTCCAGCTACAGTAGGTTCTATGATATTTAAGCATTCGTGGGTTATTATGGGAGGAGGATGATCACTGACCGACACCTCTTGGAGGCTGCAGGGCAGGCTGGTGGTGGAGACGCCATGTCCCGGTCTCTGGGAGTAGTCCAGGCTCTGTAGCGGGCCACCAACACTGTTGCTGCGCGTAAGGGACGTCCCACTGCATTTCTGCTGCTTCCCTGCCGCCTGATGCTCCAGGAGACCAAGGGGGTCGGACTGCACCGGCTCTGGAATCAGACTAAAACACAACAAGGAAAAAGGGGTCAGGAAAAGATGTTGCAAAAATTGTTTGGTAGAATTCAGTGTATAAGACACACTTTTAATACATTCTGAGTTCCATTTAAAAAGTGGGCTGTGTCCTAAATACCCGTGCGACCAATATACCAGTATAAAATGCAGAGAGGTATTCTATTGTGTTACAGTACTTTATCCAGACCACGGCGCTTTCCGGTTGTTAAGTGGTGACTCCTGGGTGACTCCACATCTTCACATTAAACTGTTTCCGGGTCCGAGCCGCTACAACATCTCCTATTTACAACATGCCGCAGTGCTATTTTGTTTTTTCCTCGCTGTTTTTAACGAGGAAAACTAATACTAACTAACTGAAAACTAACTGTTATGTTGCTAACGCTTCGTTACGGACATGCACCGTCATGTTGGCTGCGCCATTGCAGCCGCCATCCTAACAACAATCAACGTTACCGTAGGCTACTAGCTACCATTAGCTACAGCAGAATTGCAAACTTGACATGGCAAAAACAGATGGTCGGCTGTAATTTTAGTGTGTTTTAAATGTTTTAAATGAAAATAATGTTGGAATAACTTGTTTACATGTTTGTATTAATAAATAGTCCAAGAAAAAAAATTTCCCTCTGGGATACACGAAAAAACAGAATGCTTCTTTTATTCCGATGTGACTTATATTATGGATTTTACGGTAATTAGCTTCTTGGACTAAACTTCTCAAACTTTCCTCAAGGTGCTTAAAAGATGGGTATTACGCTAATTATAAGCTTCATATTTCACTCTGTGATACCTGTGGAGTAGCTTAGCAAAATTTACAATTAAAAAAACTCTCGCACTGCTGCTCTGTGCAGGCCCTCATACAGCCTCTGCCTGAAACGACTCAGTCAGCTCTGTCCCTTTAAGAAACCCTGCCCCTACAAGCCAACTGTCTTCTGGTTGGCCAGCTCTCCGAAGCCCTATGAGGCCGCACTTTGTGACGTCACAAAGAAACCTGGCATTCACAGCAGCCTGCAGACTGAGCTGAGAAGCCTGGGGATTACGCCAACATACTTATATCTACAGATTTTGAAACTTTGAAACCCACGTTTAGTTTGAACATCCAACACCGTAACATTATATATATGTCTTTAAATGTGAAACAGCATAATACCCCCTCTTTAAGG
Source organism: Semicossyphus pulcher (assembly GCF_022749685.1). Lineage (NCBI taxonomy): Eukaryota > Metazoa > Chordata > Actinopteri > Labriformes > Labridae > Semicossyphus > Semicossyphus pulcher. The sequence continues at coordinate 8,627,537 of NW_027211695.1, forward strand.
TGTGTCACATGGTCGTTTGTACCTCTTATGTGTTCCAGGCTGATTATCTGGAGTCTCTTTCGGTTCCTCTTCAGGAAACGAGATGAGGTCTGGTGTCTTGATATCAGCTGAGCTGCTGGCTGTGGGCTGGGCACTGGTGCTGTGGATGCTGTCTCCTGAGGCACTGGGATTCATGAAGAACCTGAAAGGGATTATCATTACTCATTCAGTCCTATAATTGATCTGAAAATTATAGAAAGGTCACAGGGAGACAGCAGATCCTTACTCTGTCATTGTGCGCAAGTCATGAAACTCCACATGCAGTAAGGGAAGGAAGGCTGTGCGACAGAAAGGGCAGTTTGTATTCAGGTTGGAGTCATCGGCTGTCCAGCCGGCCATTATCTCCTCATCGTACACAAGGGCTTCGCAAGAGCGGCACTGGGAGCAACTGGACATCAGTACCTGCCAGCAGAGACATACACAGTTAAGAGTTAATCCACTGTAGCAGCAGCAAAGTCAGTGTTTGTGTGTGCAGTATCTGACCTCTAGTGCACAGTTCTGGTAGATACTGGAGGAGGAGGCATGATGCGAGGAGCCCTGCTCAGAGTCTGGACCCCTGCCTGCTCGTCCTGGAGTTGGATCTGCGGGTACAGACGAGTTTGAATCAAGCCTAATTTGGGCACTTCCAATGTTGGCACAACAGAACGAGTGCTTACGTGTCTGGTGGGTCCCTCTGCCCGTGTCGCTGCTGCCGCTGCTGCTGCCCAGGCTGGTGCAGCTCTGGTTCAGGCCGTTTGCCACCAACCCTGGGATGGGTCCTCTATCGGGGCTGTCGTCTACTTCATGTTCAGCCAGCATGTTTTCATCCAGATGTGACGGGAAGCCTCCTCCTCCCTGAGCTTGCTCATCCTACAGAATGAAGAAGGAAACAGAACTGATGAGTAAAAGAGAAAACGTTTCTTTAACAGATCAGGAATCCTCCTTTAATGACACTGACCTCGTCATCCGAGTAGTTGTAAGCTGAAGCGACTGCCCCCCACACTTTGCTGGCCACATTTGCCGCCTGTTTCATGCTCGACTTAAGCACATCAATCTTAGGTCCCGACAAGAGCGTGTCCATCTTGATGCCTGAAATGGAGTTAATGACCGAGCCCAACGACCCTCCCTGGGAGGACTTGACTAGCGCAGTCAGTGAGGCTGATCTAGGACCCGGGCTAGCTGTAGCGCTACTGGGAGTTCTCATCTTTACTGCAAAAGTCTTGGAGCGAGTGACAGGGCTGCGTTTGGGTGTATCGCCCGGGGAGCCGGTTGGAGTTTTGACAGGAGGAACAGGGAGGCTAGACCTGCGCTCCAGAGATTTGGGTTGCGGGGTGTCGGTGGAGTCTCCCTGCGCCTGCTGGAGCTCCATGCTAGAGGACTTCGCACCCAGGGGGCTTCTCAGGCTCATGTACATTTCGATCTCCTCGGCCAGGTTACGGGACACCACGGCAGGCACGGAGCGTGGCGGCTCCTGGCTGGTGACAGACGCCGACTCTTCGCTTTCGGACATCAGGAGGGAAAGTGGGTCAGCACCTGCCTTCACATCCGCCCTCTCTAGGGTCGCTCCTCTAAGCGCAGAGTCATCCTCAAGTGTCTCGATGAGCTTGCTCTCCTGTGTCTCTGTTTTTACCTCAGTCCGCTCTACCTCCGTATCGTCTCCCTTCCTTTCTTCTGCTTCTCCTGGCCCCTCTTCCTCTTGCAGTTTCCCCAATAGCAAACCCCTATCTTCCTCCGGCTCCTCCTCCAGGTCTTTAAAAAGAGTTTTGGACACACTGTTAGGGGGCGGGCTTTGGCCCGCACAGAGCGCTGCAGCCAGGATACGGGCATCTGCGCCCATCTGACTGGCCATGTGGTCCACACCTTTCTCTAGAAGCATCCCGGCACGGCTTTCAGCGCTGAAGCTACAGCTGCGTTCCGCAAAGGATTTCTGCCGCTGCTGTTGAGGAGGGTGAGCTACATCCCCCGATGCTAGCGGGGCGTCATCATCAGGGAGAGACACGTTATCGTTCTTGCTGTGTCTTCTGAACAGCTTCCCTGTACCTGCAGAATGTGCAAAGATACAATTAGAGTTGGCCTTTTTGCAACAATTAAAATGTACATTAAAAGGCTTTATTTTTCTCCTTACCTTTTTCCCTGCCACCATCGAAGCTCCCTGTAGACAGCTTCACAATACTTGGGACAGAGGGTAGATCTACAGGACTGGTGGGCTCTGCTACAGCTACAGCACTGTCCACTGAGCCGGCAATGTCACCTCCTAGTTGTGAAAGTACAGTCAACAAAAAAGCTTGAATGTACAAGGAAGAGATGTGGTTTCTGTTGAAAATACAACCTTCAAACCCAGAACTAGAGGAGGAAGTGGCTTATTGCTAGATGAAGTAGCATTTGTTACCGTTATGCTGTGTGTTGGAGTTGTTCCTCTCCTCAGCAGGACGGACAGGTGAATGTGGAGGCTCTGCCAGCTCCTGGTGTAGCTCATCCTTGGAGCCGTAGCCTTGATCAGACTGCCTTCCTGTGGAGCACAAAATCACCGTGCCGTTTAAATTAAGATATGATTAAAAGAAACACTTTCACTGTTTTCTTAGTGTCTTTTTTTCAAGACTATTTTCTCTTCTTCTCAACTACTTCTTTGCTAAGATTTCGGGATGCAGTGACTTTGCAAGACAAACACAATTAAACTGAGTTGAGTGCTGGTAAATGGTGTCACAACATCTCCAGAGGGGTGTACTACGAAGCGAGATAAGTGGGTAAACCGGGTGCTGAGCTTAAAGTCAGAGTTTTCAGTGTCAGGAAGCTGGTTCTCTTTTAACTTGGCTACATCACCATGGTAACTTACTCTACAGAGCTAACCTGATCGGGATCAGGTTATGTTCAGAGTTTCGGCTTAAAACCGTAACATTACGCATGTAAAGACACAGAACGAAGCCGTGCAGTCACAGTGTTAAGAGTTGCACTATGTGTACTTGTACATTAGAAATAAACAGGAGGCACTGAGAGTGTATCGGGTGATAAAATAAATACATTTACGTATTAACACAACCATTTTCTGCAGCGTTCCTCTCTTGCCTTTTTGCAGCAGCAGTGTCAGTTTTTACCTGACCTTAAGAAAGAACTTCGTAACTGTACGGGATCAGTACCTGTATTACAGTGGGTATCTGTTGTGTCTTCCAGGCTGTGGCTGTGCGCAAACAAATTGTGTTCCTCCCCGTTGACCTCATTTGAGCTGTCAGCACTCCCATGACTCAAGCGGTCAGCGTCTGTGATCGCTGAAACACCTTTGGATGCAGCTGGAGACAGAGACGCACACAGTTGAAAGTGAGTGAGAAACAGGGAAACAGAATGACAGCAAACCGATCATTCTGTACTTTCCATTCCCACCTGTGGTACTGGGTGTGGCTTCCTCCTTGGTGGATGTTCGGTCTAGAGCTTGCTTGAACTGAGCCACTCCACGAAGCACATTACGCAGCTTGGTCCACATAAAGAGGCCGCTTCGGTTTCTGCTCGGCCACGGGCTCTCTAAGACGGCCTAAAGAGGAAAGAAGAGGGAAGGATGAGGACATGGGAAGGCGGTGTAGTGCTTTGAGGCTTTTATACTGCAGTGCAGTCTGTGACCTTGTTGTAGTATCCATATGTGATGGCGTTGGGTTGCACTCCTGCTTTCTTCATCTCAACCAGGACTCGTACAGCCATAACAGGAAGACCCCACACACCACAGAGCTGCATCACCACCCTGTAGCACACCTGTAAGCAAGAAAAACATTTAACACTAATTCACAAAATAGAAGATAAAAAAGAAAACATGCAGAAAGACTTGTGCCGTACCTCATCCAGCACCTCCACCTCAGTGGTCCTCATCTTCAGGAGCACGTTGTACGCCTGCTGCATGGCGCGGCTTTTCGACTTGGCCAGTCGCACGCCTGCAGGGAGGCAGATGAACCACAGGCTGTAGCAGTGACTGAACAGACACCGGGCCCAGAGCGGAGGGTTGGAGTAGAAGTGCTTAGCCATCTTGTATGCCAGCTTGATCTCCTGCACGAAACGGTTAAAGAGTTGATGAGGAGAGAGGATAAGATGCGTTCAAGTAACAGGGTGTTCTATGGGAGTATGTTCACACCTGCTTCGTCCTCTTAGCCAGGAGTGCGGGGCTGCTGGAGGAACTTGCCCCGGCTGTTCTGGTGCTAATCCCGGGACGTAACTCTTTGGGACGGTCGAACAGCCCCATGTGCAGCCTGGGGAAGCTTTTGTAGCTGGAGGATGAGAAATAAGATGTTGTAAGGTCATGTAAGACTTTGTTTTATGCATCTTTAAAATAAAGTTAAATACTTACGTGTATCTGGCGCCAGACTCGGCTCCACTGTCAGCAGGAGGTTCTGGTGGCATGACGAAGACAGTGTGCTCGCTCTTCTGGGACTCGTCCAGCTCCAACAGCCTCGTGTCCTCAGATGACTCCCCTTCCACCTGAAGTGAGGATAACGCCCAGCCAGGCCTTAGTGAGTCTGACAACTAAGAGTTTCATTAAAAGCACACTCTGCACGCCATTTCCTGCCTGATGGAACAAAGTAAACAACTACATGCGTAGTACAATCTATCTGAAGCAGTAAAACATGCATTTGATTGTGGGTAGGGTTAAAGGATAGAGGAAAAGCAGGAAATTCCCTCGCCCCTTAATTGAGAAAGGCTCATTTATTTACCAGTGACAAACATAAAAATCAAGGTGCAGGGAAAACTGACGTCAGTGTAAGTGATTACCTTGGTGCCCTTGTCCGTGATTTTATCAGAGGGAAAAAGCTGCATGAGGAGGAAAGAGAGCAAAGGGAACAGAATGAATCAGAGGAAATTTTGGCTTCCTTACTTCCCCAGCAGGCGAGCGTTACTTTGCCAATGAAACAACATAAAACAAAGGATCGTTCGTGGAAGGAAACCTCAGGTGGAAGTGGAAAGACAAGAAAACACAACACCAGTGCGCGAGCGTGTACACATCGGAGACCAGCCTGACGCCGAGGCGGTAATCACCTTCTCGACGCAGTCGTCGAAGAAGGCAAGGCCAGTGTCCTTGTCGCTGACGAAGGTGCACTCCTCGATGAAGCGGATGAATATCTGGGTCTTTGTGAGCTGGGAGTAGAACTTCTGGTGGGTGCGGTCTCTGCTTTTGAGAAAGCCTGCAGGACAGAATGACAGACTCTTAAATCCACATTTCAACATTCACATTCTTGTGTTCACTTGTAGGAGAAATAAATGAGGTTTCGATATGCTTTTCCATCTTTATTGCTTTAACTAATGTGAAGCTGTATGCTGTGATAAAAGCATTTCCTTCCCTCTATCAGAATCTAAATATGATCTGTAACAATTAAGCTAAATGGAGATGAGAAATTTCCCAGCAGTAGGCATTAGTGAGGTCTTGTTATAGCTGATGAGAAAGCGATTGATTTCTTTAAACACTTGGGCTGAGTGAGCTGCGATGCTGCTTCAAATAGAAATGTCAATACATTTAAACATGAGGTGAAGCTATCTAAATGAAGGCTGTAAATTATGCAGGTTCCTGAGTCTTCACATAAACGAAACAATTACCTACATGCTGCTTTCATTGTCTCCTGGTTTATATGCATGCAAAGCAAGCTGCCGATCAATCTTTTACCTTGCAGGTCGTAGAGGGAGTCTGCGGCCGTGGCCTTCTCAGAAGGCGCCTGGGTGATGGGTTTGAGGTAGACACGGTAGCCCTTCAGGATGGAGGCCATGAAGCGAAGGAAGGCCTCCTGGATCTCCATCTCCAGGGCCGTCTTCTTCTTGTGCCAGGTGAAGTCCGCCTCGATGGGGGTCATGTCCACTGCCGAGCTTTCTTGGGACGTTTGACGTACTGCGACTAAAAAAACAAATCATTTGGAGGTCAATTGAAAGTTCTTTGGAGCAGTAAAGCAGTAAAAATAATGGGCATTATTATAGTACTCATTTGATTAAGGTTGTAATTACCTAATCTTTTTAATTTTTATATATACCACCAATCAGTTATTATTATTATTATGTGTAATTAATTTTATTAACACTTTTTAAAATCTTTCTAAGATCTATTTATCATATTATCCTTTTTTGATCTTGACACACATTTAGTCATTTATCCCTTTTTCCATGTGTCCCATTTATTTGTCCTCGTCATGTATTCCGTAATGAAAGAAAAACACTCTTCAAATACAAAGCTTTTTTTTTTTAAATCTCTTATATATAAAAAATGTATCTTTACAAATGTGCTTTTGTCTTTCAACTGGACTGACCTCTGTCACTAAGCGGACATGCATCCATATATTTTATTTACTTTCCTGCGAGTAATTTCTGATTCTTACTTGAGATCTTGATTTATTTATCTCGTTATCTTGAGATAATGACGCTGCACCACTGTAATAATAATAATAATAATAATAATAATAATAAGTTAGATTTATATTTATGTCAAGAAAACCAAGGTCGATTTAGATGTGAGTTCAAACAAACAAAAACAAATAAACACAAGTACAAGGAAAGAAATAGGGATGGACCGATTATTGGCCTTTTTTTTTTTTAAATTTAAATTTTTTATTTTTTTTTAATTCGACGGCCGATAAGAGATCAATTTAAAACTGGGTTATTTTGGCTCTGATGCATATGCTTAAAGGCATTTAAACAAAGTTAAGTGTTGGAGTTTGTATTATTCAAAATTTTGACGCCAATATTTTCACTTTTACTGCAAATGAATATCGGCTTCAAATATCGGCCTCCTTGACTACTAATAATCGGTATTGGTATCGGCCCTGAAAAAACCATATCGGTCTATCTCTAGAAAGAAAACAAAGTGAGCTGTGTAACGGTCGGTAATGACTGTAGATCTTGTTGAAAAGGAAGGTGTTGAGAGTATGGTTGTTGCGTTGCTTATCTCAACAGGGAGAGAGTTCCAGAGGGTGGGGCTGCCACACTGAAGGCTCTCTCCCCAAAAGTCTGCAAGTTACGTCAGATGATAACTCGTATCCGCATCATTAGTGTGGGTAATGGCAGCATGGCATGTCCTGGTCTGTAATATCACAGGGATCAGCCTGTTGTTTTGTTTTCTAGATCGCTGGAAAAATACCTCGTTGTCAAGAGAAAACCAGCTTTGTATTCACGAGATGAGATTGATCAATCGGTTATAATGGGAAAACAAGCTTTGTGAACCAGAGATAACGAGACAAGTAAGTCGAGATCTCGAGAAAACAACTGGAAATTGCTTGTTATCATGGAAAAATTGAGTAAATAAAATGTATGGATGCATGTACGCTTAGGGCTTCCGTGATCTGTCTTTCTTTAAGGTTGTACATTTTTTGCATTTTATTATTTTTTTAAGTTCTCCTTTTGCCTAAGCAGTTGATTGTTATTAATCGTTTTTCTTTTAAAGCTCAGTTTTAACTCTCTGACGAACAACATTATTGATGATGCTGTTAGTTAAATGTATGATTAGTCTGATAAAAACATTTGGCAGTTTCGGGGCTCAGTATATAACTACAGGACCAAATAAAGATTCAGAATGTCTGGCCACATTTTTCAGAGCAGAGTTTTTGGTGTTTTATGAAATGAGATCATATTGTTTCTGGTATTTCAATTCCCCTCTACGTCTTTTAAGGACAAGCTAATTCTCTTAGTGCAGATGCAGTTTGTACCGGTGGCCAGCTGGTGGTGCAAGTTGCTCAGCGAGTTAACGAGACTCTTGCAGGGCTTCTTTGGGAGGTTCTTCCAGTTGCTGTGTCTCTTTTCATCAGACCTGTAGCACACAATAACACAAAGGCAGTTAGCTGGAAGTAACAGGAGAGCTGCAAAAAACACAATCTGATATGTGCTCTGGGTTTAACACAGAAGATGTTCTTTATGTTATGGGAGGTGTAAATAATAAATACAAAGCCTACAGGTAGATAGTGTTGGTGTCCAGATCCACACAGACGACATCTGGCGGGGGGTCGTAAAGGTCGAAGTAGCGGGAGTCCACACCCACAATAAATGGACATGGAGCGTTGAGGACTTGTGCTAGGGAGAGCGGGCACAGAGGGATGTAGGGACACTGCCACTGGAAGGGGAAGATCATCTGAGGAGAGAAGAGAGAGGCTGGTTAGATAAAGTAGTCCTGTATTGGATTGCTTTAATAATAGAGTTTAGCATGGTGGTAAATTATCTGCTCTTGTTTTTCAATTGAATACGTCTGCCTGATTTTATCTTACTGTAAGCCCTTGTTTACAACTCACATATAGTGTAGCTATTAAATAAAGGGAGCTTGGCTTGCACAGCCGAGCGTACTCACAGCCACCACGGCCTCAGCCACTCCGGTGAGCACAGCGGGTCGGAGCGAGTGCAGCAGGATCTTGCTCTCCAGCAGGACAAAGTGCAGCAGCGTGGCGCAGTTCTCCGAGCCCAGATTCATCAGCAGAGTGCCGTAGTCCGCCCCGCTGAGAGGGAGAGACGGAAGAGTGGGATGATGATGAGTTTAGGCAGAGGACACATTAGACATGAATACAGTGTGAGAACTGGGAGAGGACTGGGTTATGCAAGAGTGGAACAAGGCAATTAAAACCTCTAAACAATGGTGGAAAAGGAAGATTTCAAAAGGAGCAGATGGATGATTTAATTATTATAATTAATCATAAATAATAAATAATGGAAACTCTGTAGCATTGATCAAATGTGACAGTTGTTTCAGAGTTAGTTTCTAATGTCTTTAAGATAATGTTGCTTAAGTTGATGTCATCAAAAGTCTATTTGATCTTTTTGTGATTTTCCTGTGTTAACATCTTCTGTCATTTTGTTTAAGATGTTTTCAGAGCCTGGTATATTTGGGATAATGTATCTGAGCATGTTGTTATCGCGTAATGGAACCGATGTTACCGGAGTTCTTTCGGCGGACTGATATGATTACAATTCATCCTCCGGATTGTGTGATTAGAGCCGCATCCCTAGCAACAGTCTGTTCTTCATACCAAAGGTCTGTTATCGAGAAATAACAGACCTCGTAATGCCGCAATTAACCGATCAGAACCAAGTATTTAAAGAGCAACTTGCAGGTTACATTTTTTACATTATTTTTTACTACATTAACACTCAACTTGTCTGAAAATGGCCGTTTGAAGAGGTTAATTTGATTTCATGTCATTAACAAGACATGAGGGCACAAATTTAGAGAAATTTAGAGAGAGTGACGAGACGGGAGTACGGGACGGGACACACAAGCACCTATCAAACAATCAAGAAACTGTCATCGCTCTCTCTCCCTCTCTGTCTCTCTCTCTCACACACCGCTTTGGCACCATAATCAGATCATAATGTGATCAGCTTTACAATGTTGTGATGTGAACACCTGCCCCGTTCTCTACTGGTTCTCGTCACACTACAACTCAATGTCTTCTCCTCCGTTATTTCTCCTCATTTTGGCCTGTTCCTGGTCCTGGCCTAAAAGGCTCAAAATTACAAGCCTCTGGTCCGTCGTTTGCACATCAATTAACAATTTCTTCTCGTCAATGACAAGACTGGTATTTAGATCCATATTTATTAATGTTAAACCCGTCATTAATCAGCAGAACTCCCTTATGTTACGTCACATCTGGTTGTCTGTTTTTGATGCGGAAATATAAGAAAATTTACAAAAAATGACTCCAGAAGCCGCTGTAGGCTATTCATTCATATATTTCGTTGAAAATATAATTTTTAAATCACATTGATTTACTCCAACAGCCGTGTAATAAGTCCATTTAAAGGGCCTTGTTGTTGTGACTCAAAATGTATTCAACGAAATTCTGAGACTTTCAGTCTGAGCCTTGTAAATAATGAAGAGCATAGAAACAAGTTGAATGCCAGCTAGCAATTTGTGTCAGCTTGAACAAAAGACCAACAATCACTATTCTTGTGAATTTTCAAAGTAACATAAAGCAGCTTTCAGCGCTAACAAAGAAGCCGAAGCTGGAAATTCTTCATATCAGTTGAAAACACGACAGAATTATGCAACACAGTGATGGAAACAGCCTCAAAAATATAAAGCCTGAGGCTGTTTTCAGTGTTGAGTTTTCAGTGTGACCTGGAAAAAAGGCAAACATGTATGAATGCCTTTTGCTTTTTTCTTGAACAATACACTGCTCTTTATCGTTCAGCCTGCTCAGCTGTTTGTCTATGAGACAAAGAAGAGAACACATAGCTAAGCATTGCAAAGGTCATTTTACCTGAGTGGTAAAGGTGTGCACACAGGCTGGGAGAGGATCAAGGTGTCATGTGCCGAGAGCTGAAAGGAAAGGATTTACAATGTTAATATGAGTAACTAAAAAATGTATATAAAGTATATGTTTGATGGATGAATATTAAGAATGTAAAAAGATTAAAAAACAGTCACCTGGACTAAGATTCTTGGCCGTTGTGGGGAAGGAAATGACACATTGTGCATGAAGTGTGAGATGTGCCTGTTGAAAGAAACACACAAAATGTGGTCATAGCTTCAACTCCTTCTCAAACGCATACAACTTTGAGGTCTTTATGGTGCTTAGCATACATATCCCCAACACATTTAATGTCAACAGCAGCAGGTAGGCTCTTACTTTTCAATAGGCAGTGGGTGCGGGCCTGAGACGGAGAGCTTGTAGAGGAACATGAGGAACTTGCGGAAGGACTCAAAGAAGGGCCAGCGGGAGAGCAGGCAGATGCACTTATTGGCGTTCACGGGCCGGTTGGGGATCATCTTCTTCTCCACCGTGGTGAGGAGGCCCAGCTGGATCTTCTGCTTCTCGTTCAGAGAGTCCACTGGATACGGCTCGTAGAACTGGATGGCTGACCCATACACCTGCAACGAGACACGGACAAAGTGTTTTTAGTCAACTTTTTGGCTCCCAAGTTTAACCTTAAAGGGGGGCTAAATGCTACTTTCAAGCTTCATATTTCACTATGTGATACCTGTGGAGTAGCTTAGCATAATTTACAGGTAAAAAAAAAACCTCATTCTTCTCACACTGGTGCTCTGTGCAGGCCCTCATACAGCCTCCGCCTGAAACGACTCAGTCAGCTCTGTCCCTTTAAGAAACTCCGCCCCTACAATCCCACTTTCTTCCGATTGGCCAGCTCGCTCTGCACTTTGTGACATCACGTTGTAAAATTATATACACTGTCTGTCTTAAAATGTGAAAAACCATAATATCCCCCTGGAAAAAGCCACTGTCAGTCAAAGATGGTGCAATAATATTTGAAATTGGCGCCATAGCCAGGGAGAAAGTCGAATAAACAGCTCGTGGTTTTGCCCATTATACATTCCTACAACACCCAGCGTGCATTGCGCCCCTTGTTCTGAAAGGAACGGCCCAGAAAGAGACGCTGGAGTGAAATACTACCACTTTCCAGTCAAGGACATTGATTGCTGCAGACAATGGCTCAGAGCGCTACAGAATCTGAAATATGAAGAGCATATCCCGGTGGATCGTCTAAAACATCTTCAGGTCTGCAGTCTATATTTCAAACCTGACGATTTTGAACGAGACATGACATCGGAGGTGGGCGTCCTAGATTGAGGAAGTGTAGTTTAGCAAGCTCTCTGGCCCCTGCCAGATGACACGTTTTACATAGTCTGGCGGAGGTTTTCCAGGGCCCATTGGAGAAGCGGACAGAGTCCTCAAAAGGCTCTTTTCTACCATAATGGTAATAATTTTATAAAAATTGTCTTTTCAAAAAGTCATAAAATCTGGTTAATATCTTTTACTTATTGTTCTGCATCTCACCTTTTCACCAGAAGATATCGTTAAGACAAACGTGGAGAAGACAGGCAGAGGATCTCGTGTGTTTGGTGCCCAACACTCGATATTGGCACCCATGGGCAAACAGAACAGAGGCACAGATTCTGACAGAGGAAACGACTCATAGTTCTCTTCTGGGTAACGAAAGATGAGACCTAGAGAACAAAGGAAAAAACAAATAGAAGATATATGCAAGCGTCATCATATACGAAAAGGTGCAGTAGCTTGATCAGCTACATTTGGAGCTTTATTTCTCTGCAGGGATTCAATAAAAGAGGCTCTAAAAAAAGGGAACCTAGGTGCTTTTCAGCTCTGATGAAACGTAGTAATCAGTCATTATACTTTTCAGGAAATAACTGTTTTGCTTCTCAGTGTAACTTCTTGTTTGGCGGCTGCCTTTCAGACAAGACACACATTCTTAAACACAAACAACCCCGCAGACACACAAGTGATGGGTGTGGCAGGAAGTGCCGTTGTCTGAGATGAATAAACAGCCGCCTCACAGGAACAAGGCCGGACAAAAAGATAAAGCCAGCATGTGTGTCTGCATGGGCGTGTGTGTGTAAACGGATTATACGTGTTGCACAATGAATGGCACCAAAGGGCAACGAAAATGTCACACAACGGTTAAGAAATGCCAGCTGCAACAAGAAAGAAGTATCTGCTGAAGGATCACTGATAAACAGTGAGGGAGCCGCGTAACAGAATAACAGTAACAGAGGCGGATTGTGAACAACCTTTCGAATAACGCTGCACGTTTGATATCAATCCATCAGATCATTTTAAAAGGCTACGTGACAGGAAGATGAGGTGCGGCTGATAACGGGAATAGTTTCACTTACAAGCCACCTGCGCGTCTGCCTTGATCATTCGGCCGACATGATCTGTGACGGCAGCAGCTTCGCGTGTTTGTTTACAGTTTACAGGCAGGTGACACACAGACTCTGCAGCTCAGCGGTCAGTTCACTCTGAGCTGCACTAATGTGATATCAGACAAACTTTTCCTGTAGATTAGTGATGGAAATTGAGAAACTGGCGAGTTTTCGCTTCGCTTGACGCTCAGATGTATCAGACTTTTACTCACCAGCTTTGTAACTGATGGAGTTGGATGCAGACACTGACTTCTTGTAACACAGGAACACGTTGGAGCCCCACTGAAAGGTTTACAACATACATGTTACAAATGTGATCTGTGTGTTCTGCTGATGTACAAATCGGAGCTAACGAAGAAAAACTACACTTACCATGCCACAGTTGAGGTTCTTGTCCACCTTGCAAAACGTATGTGGCGGTATCTCGCCCTTGCTTGTGACAATGACGCAGATGTCCGTCACGGCAAGGGAGTTCTGAGGCTGGACGGGTGGTGCTCGGCGGAAGGTGATGAAGATGCGCAGCGAGGTGGCCGAACTGTTGTTGACGTTGGCGCATCGGCCGTATGGAGTGGCCTGGATGACCTCGCAGCCCTGGATCAGACGCTCCTTACCCTCATACAGAACACTGAGAAACACAGTACGTAGAAGTGTTAGCTTGAGACCACAACAAAAAGGGACAGCATAAAGAGATAGAAAGACATTACCTGAGTCTGTACAGCTGTGTTGAAACTAACATGGCAATGACTCATACTACAAAGCTCTCATTAACAGTTAAGTGTCTCACACAGAGTGCTGACAGGCATGCCTTTCATTTCTTAAACATTCCTCGCTGCCAAAAGTAAAATAACTCTCATTCTGATGATGCAACAGCGTCAAAACAAAAGGACATTCAAGTTTGAATCTCAGCAAAAAAGAGGAAGATAGAGGAAGACAGTAAAAAAGGATTTCACAGGAAAAACAAAAACACAACTAGAGGATTTTGTGGCTTTACAAAGTGGTGAAGTTTTCTGACAAAGCAGTCTGAAGCTTTAGGGGAATCCTCCTAAGCAGAACTATCAACAGGGTGGATTTCACGGGGAAACGATCTTGCTTTCCTACTAATGTCTATGTTTAGTTTATGTCTCCATCAGCTATCTGCCAAGTCATGCTAAATCCAAGTTTGCAGGCAATAGAATACCTGAGAGAGAGACCAGTGCAACAACACAAAAGAGACTTCGAAAAAACCGCAATTGTGTTCAAGCTGTTTTTCATACAGCAAAAGGTCTCAACCAACTCTAAAGTGAAGTGTCTCTCTCTTAAGCTCCACTACATTCAACAGCTAGTTGCTTGTGTGGGGTTTGTTGCTGTTCATGTAGTGCACTTTGGGTTTAACAGAGATTTCTAGTTGAAACTAGCAGCCTGCTGCGGCCTGAAAAGACACTGATGAGAGCAGTTGCAGGCTGTGAAATAAAAACAGCTAGCATATAGATGCTAAAATGCTTTGTAGAGCTAAAAAGATCTCAAGAGTTAAATGATAATTCTATCCTGAATCATCACAACAAGTGACCTCATTTTAATCCAAGTTGTCGTTTTATAGGGCTGCACAGTGGTGCAGTGGTTAGCGCTGTTGCCTCACAGCTAGAAGAGTTTGCATGTTCTCCCCGTGCATGCGTAGGTTCCCTCCTGGTACTCCGGCTTCCTCCCACAGTGCAAAGACATGCTTGTTAGGTTCATTGGTGACTCTAAATTGCCCGGAGGTGTGGGTGTGAGCGTTAAAGGTTGTCTGTCTCTATGTGATTGACTGGCGATCAGTCCAGGGTGTACCCCGCCTCTAGTCAGCTGGGATAGGCTCCAGCCCCCCGCGACCCTGAACAGAATAAGCAGTATGGATAATGGATGGATGGATAAGTCATTTTATACTCCGTTAGTATAAAAGTGCTGACTAAAGCCGCTTTTCTACTGGTCAAAAAACCCACTAACACCTGGCTTTTTTGCTTAAGGGAAAAGGTTAAAATCAGCATTCAGACCCGGGTCAAATGACTCGGCATTTTACCGTAAAGTGCTTTCTTGACAAACAAAAAGCAACAGAGGCTGAGCTGTGGCTGGTGAGGATAATCTCTCTTCACATGGACGATCAGCGTGTGGTGAACACCACCGACTTTCTTCTAAAAGCTCTGGTTTGCCTTTGAGGCCTGGATGAGAAGCCTGGCATCAGTGGGAGATATGATTCAGACATAATTACCAGCTGAGTCACTCAAATGCCAGACAGGAAGAGTAACATCAAGCATACACACTCACATCCAACTTAGTAAGAAACTCTTTGAATGAAATGATATGCCTGCCTAATTGTTTAGCGCATTACCAGCCTCTTCTTTGTTATCAAAAGCTGCAGTAAGGAAAGCAATCAGTTTAGGATTTTTGTTGCATGACTGCACAGCTCCATGTCATCCCATTCTTTCCAAACAATCCCATGTGGGAGGCCAAAACATGTAATTGCCACCCTTTTTAAACTAAGAACGTTTTTTCTAATCTTGTGCAGGCAACAGGGCGGCCATCGCAGATACAACAGTCCTGAAACACTCCATTTATTCTGAAAAGAGAGCAGGACAAACCTAAAGAGGCCAGGAGGACAGTTGCCAGCACATTCTCATTTAGGCAACAAAACCGGAGCCCTAATGGGCACAGTGAGTCGTGACGCCGTGCAGCCCCGGGCTGGGAATGCTGCGTTCACTGACAGCAGAGGTGGCAGAGGGAAGAATGAATGATTTACAGGTTGCTATGGTTTTATTAAAGAGGGGGTATTATGCTGTTTCACATTTTAAGACATATATGTAATGTTACAATGTTGGATGTCCAAACTAAACGTGGGTGAAGTTTCAGATCTGTAGGTAAAAGTATGTTGGAGTAATCCCCAGGCTTCTTCGCTCAGTGTGCAGGGCTTTCTGTGAACGCCAGGTTTTTTCTATACGCTGGCCAATAGAGCTGACCAATCAGAAGAAAGGGGGCTTGTAGGGGCGGGGTTTCTTAAAGAGACAGAGCTGACTGAGTCGTTTCAGGCAGAGGCTGTATGAGGGCCGGCACAGAGCACCAGTGTGGGAAACCTGATGACTTTTTTGAACTGTAAATTATGCTAAGCTACTCCACAGCTATCACAGAGAGAAAATATGAAATTGAAATTACCATGATGCCTCCCCTTTAAGTCTTGTGATGAATGAAGACTAGCAGGTGTAACGGATCAGGAAGGGAAGACACTGAATGCAACACGTCCGGTAATATTTAGTGACCTGTGTTGAATAAGGAAGTGAGGCTATAATGCATCTAATTGGGGTCATTCTATGAAGACACACATATCATGACTTATTAATAAAACGAGGCATGAATTTTACATCAGCACTCTCTTAATATAATCTGTGTTTGCAGCAAGACAGGAAATCGGCGAGTCTAATTTAATTGTATGACTGATGTGGTGCTACTATAAAGTAGCTGGATTGTAAACTGACTTCTCTTCCCTCCACCCCATGTGTCTGCGAGCATGCTAAACAGGATTGTGCAATCTCTTAAAGGAAACATGACTTGACATTCGATCTTCTGTTTATGCTCAGTGCACTGACGGCCACTGAGGGTTTTACGGAGGCTCTACAGTTTAGAGCGACATCAAGCAGAAGGGAATCAAATTACTGTTACATGAAATGCACCAAATTCATGAAACAACAAACGTATGTTGCTGTTTCAAAGGTTGCATCAGAGAGTCCTGACATACAGTATAGTGAGCACAGTGTCTTTCCTGGTAACTGGAAACTCCAGTTTGTTAGCGGGGGACACAAAGAGGTTTCAGACAAAGACGAAGGAGTGTGAAGGACGGAAATGCCTCAGGAGGTTGCATCATTGTTCTTAGTAGTGCTTTATTATGAGAGAGTTAACACGCCAAATAATAACTTAGGTAACATGGAGTAGGAGCAGCTTTGGGCGAACAGGACAGGATGCAATGATTCACCTCTTGTACGATAATTGAAGGAAGCAGGAAAATTGGATCCATGGATCGGAGCCAAGAGGTGTGGCGGAGAGGGAGAGCTCAGTGACGCGACAGGCGAGGGTGAAGGAAGGAGTCAACACACCTCCTTCCTTTCCCCTCTGAATAAATATTTCACATGCCATAAACCCAGTGTTTCCGCTAGGATTTTTTTCAGCAGCCGAGGGGATACATATATCTATATGGATATAGATATAGATTTGCATATATCAATGATTCCTGTGAGAAGCACGTGTAGACTCTTCACCTTATTCATTTTCAATTCACGATGTACTTTAATCTGATCACTTTGCTTTAGTCCCCAAACACACCTGCACCTCTGCTCCCTGCACAGCGGCTGGCCCCGCCCCCCTCTTTCTGTCTGTCTCTCTGTCTGCTTTGTTGACTTCATTCTGTTTAATTAAGTCACAAAAGTTAATTTTCGCCATTAGAACACTGTGTGAGGAAGAAACTGGTCCCGCTGCTGTTTATTTGGTTGCCACGACTTCACGTGTGATTGATGTCCTGTGACTCCTGTCACTGTTTCAGTGCTCTTCCTCACTGAGAACAACCGTTCATTTGGAGCGGACATGTTTGTGGAGTAGCGGAAATACTGATGAACCATTTGATTTATTATTTGTATCTCTGCTCTTCTACAAAAATATTATTGCGTGTGAAATTCTGTTGACGTGCTAGCTAGCTGCTAGCTCTGCTGCAAGACATTTTGGGGATGTTTGATCGAATCTGTAATGACTGGTCATGTGGTTGATTGTTTTTAACCATCTTCCCTTACAAAAACACACTCAGCCTCTGAATGTACTGCAATGGGAAGACTAGATTTAGGAGTCAATTGGCTGGATTAATGCTAAATCCATTGTTAGCTTAAAGGAGCAGTTCGCCCCTGGAAAAGCCACTGTCAGTCACACTGTCAGTGGTGTTCTCTGTAATTGACAGAAGCAATAATATTTGAAATTGGCGCCATAGCTGTGGAGAAAGTTGTACAAACAACTCGTGGTTTCGCCCATTCTACATTCCTACAACACCCAGCATGCATTGCACCCCTCCTTCTGAAAGGAACAACCGAGCGAGAGACGCTGGAGCGGAATACTACCGATTCGCTGCAGGCAATAAGTCAGAGCGGTACAGAATCCGAAATGTGACCAGCATATACCGGCGGATCGTCTAAAAAATCTTCAGGTCTGCAGTCTATATTTCAAACCTGACGATTTTGAACGAGACATGACATCGGAGGCGGGCCTCCTCGATTGAGGAAGTGTAGTTTAGAAAGCTCCCTGGCCTCCACCAGATGACGCGTAGTCTGGCGGAGGTTTTCCAGGGCTCACTGGAGAAGCGGATAGCGTCCTCCAAATGGCATAGCTCCCTATAATAGCATGATAGGACTGAGGTTGAAAAATAGCCAACTGGCCCTTTAATAATAATAAGAAAACCAGCTCATAAAATGTATAGATGCATGTCCGCTAAGGGCTTCCGTAGTAATGACTGGAATTGGAAGACTAGATTTAGGAGTCAACTGGCTAGATTAATCCCAAATCCATTGTTAGCTCAATGACCATCTATATTACAACTCTATCAATGATAAACTTATTCTGTCTGAAAAAGAATAATGATTCAGACTGAGCTGTAATCTCTTTAGTGATCTCATGTACTGCATACAAGTAGAACTGGAACCACTTATCCTGAATCCCCTCGCTGCTGCAGGCATACAAACATTCCAGATTACATACAGACACATAAACAAACTGCTGACTCACCCGATATCAATGAGAGGAGGCTTCCCTCGAGTCCTCTTGTAGCACAAAAACAGCTCAGGGCTCTTAAGACTGCCATGATTAAGGTTGGCTGGCTGGCCGCTGTAGGTGCTGTCGATGCAAGTGAAGCCCTCCGGCACCGCTTCCCCTGCTGACCTGTTGATGACGGCCAAGTCTGTGATGGGTGCTTTGGGCCCTCCGGACTTGGTCTCTGACAGGTCCTGCTCCAGGGGCTTGGACTTGTCCGTCAGCCCGGCTACCACAAAGTAGTCGGTCACACGGTGACCCTTGTCCTCGATCATGGCTGGGCGTACCTAGAAGCAAAGATATACAGTGACATTAAGGCATTTTCACGCTGGAGAAGATTTCATGCTATGCTGATGATAAACTCTTTCATACCAAAGATACCGTCCGCAGGAGAACACTGCATGTGAGTGAAAGCAATGCTCTTACATACCAGCTCTAGACAGTGGGATGGATTACACATGCTAGCATACACAGAATGTTAAGTAATACTGTGTCCAAGGCAATACAAGGGTCCTTTAAGAGAGCTGCACCACAAGAAGCACACAAACTTGGGAAACATAAGGGGTAATGAAAGGACTGGATTTGTTGACACGCACAAACACTCTTGTCATTGTATATCACCGCACTGCTCCAACTATGCGGAGAGAGTTAAAGCTCGGGCTGCTACAGAAAGCCAAGGGAGAGCAGCCGGGCCCGGAGGAATGCTCAGAAATGCCACTGAGAGCGTAAATCAAACAGACACTAAAGTCTTTGAAAGACTAGAAATATGGTCGCGAGTTTGACTCGAGAGGAAGAAAATATGAGAGAGATGTTTGGAGCTCCAAAAATGGCTGTTTGTTTTTTAAAGGCGTTTTTAAATAAAAGTTTGAGGTTCTGTTTTTTTAATGTTTGAGTCATGACGGCAAACTTAGCAGTCAGTGACTCAATGCAACTTTAATACAGTGAAGACACGCTGATAATTAGGACATCCAGAAATAGTGTTACTGAAAGCACTTGGCAAGCACCTAACAGCGTCACACATTTCTATACATGATGGTGCAAAGAATCAATGTTCTTGCGCCAAAGAAAAGCACTTTGACTTTTAAAGCCAGGCCAAAAACAACAGAGAACTTGTTCTTAAGAAGAAAGACAAACTTAAAGCTAATACATCTACATTGCCTTTCAAAGAGCTGTTCAGACCAACACAGGAAGTTCAGTTTTTCCAGTGGTGAGTCAGCTGTGGCAGGAGGACAAAAAAAGAAACCGTACGGCCACAGCGAGCACAGACAGGCCAGGACTTCATGACGCAGATAAAGATGCTTCGTTGTAGTTTTTCATGTTAGATATGTTGAAGAAATGAGGTCTACATGTAAGGAAAATACATCTGTTTGTAGCCTATGTGTGAAAGCGATAGCTAACGCTGACTGGCTGCAACACTTTCGTTAGCTTGCGCTGTGGCAGTCTGACCTGCCCAGGTGGAAAAGCATACAGTACGCCATCTTGAACAACAATGGCATGACGTGTGGAAAAAAAAGTCACATATCTCATTGAATCATAAACGCAGCACTGCTTTTCAGTTGTAAACTTGGCAGTTTGCCGATGTGAACATGCCACAATTGATTCATTTCGAGTATACTGCCAGCCCTATACTCTTCACAGGTAGCTTTGAAGAATGCAGCTGGATACTTGCCCAGAATATGGCCCCATTTTTTTTCCATTTCTCTTTAAAACAATGTCGGGAAAACACTCAAATCAGTCACTGTGTCAACACGAGCCTCGGGCAGTGAAAACAATACAGCTTTTTGTCACAGAGGCTGGATGACTTTAAGTTTCCACAAACAGAAACGGCAATAAAAGTCCATCAATAGAGAAAGGGGGATTAGCTATGAATTTCCTTTATTTGATTATTTTCCTTCCAAAGTAGGACATTTACTCTTTCTTATTAATGTCACTGAAACGTTCAAAAGCCCAAATGATTCCAGATGTGGCTTTTCCCAGCACACTGACTAATATTTGTCCCTCTCCTTTAGCACGCCATGCTCTTATTTTATGATGATGTAAAACAGCAATCTACAGCCATAAAGCTGTGTGAAGACATATTGCTCTGAAGAAATTTACAGCTCTGTCTGTATCCATGGTAATGTCTCACTGGTCAAAGCAAAAATGTAGTGTTTTCAGACTATATTTGCTAAACCACATTATTAAATGTGTTCTCACCAACGGCTGGCCAGTAAATGTAGTCTGATGGTTTAACCAGTGACTGGATCGTCTTTCTTTTGTTTGTTACTGAGCCACAACTCTGATATTCCACTCAAAATTTGACACATTTAAACACAAGACTATAACACAAATAGAAGGCCAGGTCTTGAAGACATTTAACCTCTCATCCAAAAAGGCTACAGAGGCTTATATTTCTAGCTCTGTCCACCAGTCTTCCAATAACTTCCAGTCCAGTCCAGTTGCCCTTTGGATTAAGCTTAGAACTTCTAATATAATGTCTACTTGTTATACCCATAGACTAAATAATGGAAGTAGCCATCGTGACGTCACCCATTGGTTTCTCGACTGCGTAAATTAAGCCTCGAGATATCAGGATATGGTTGCCGCCACGTTGGTTTTCTGAAACCAGTCGTGTCTATATTTGGATGAGATTGTGGTGCTGGAGAGGAGCGGCGGGGTTGGCTCAACAGTTTACACTCATGGTTGATTCTAAAGCCGGTGAATGAGCTAGTTTAAAAAACTGAGCTAACATCAAACTCTCCTCGAGGACAAAAACCCATTAAGAACGCTAAGAAATAAAAACCTCAACTCCTGTGACATGAAGCAATAGCTTTTTGCCCTTTTTTCCTGTCTGCTTGAAATCTCTTCCTGCCTCAGGCAATCTCTTTCTTCGTGACGTGTATGAACCCGCCTAATTCCTCCTTGTCTTTTAAAGCGTCTATAATCAATATTTTTTTATCCTAACAATGGATGAAATGACTGTGTGTAATGTGAAAGGGATTACACCGAGAATTATCAGATGACTTAGCTTTTCCTCACAGCTACACAAAGCTTTAAAGCTTTATATTTTTTTAAGCTCATTGCTGTGTATTTTCTGGCAACTTCACTGTTTTAGTTTAGACTCATAGTATCATTCTTTGACTGGAGCTGGGAGCGTATTATGCTACATGTCAAGCAACAAATGCTAGACATAGTGAGTGGCTAGCTGGTGAATAGTGGATGGTGTTAGCAGGTAAAGAGCCAGATATTCCATCAGGAGTTGGTGATGACCAAAAACAGAGCTAAAAGGAGGGTGAATATTCTTTTGTTTGCAAAGTGGGAATGAAAGAATGTTTCAGAATGAATGTTAATGTTCCAACACGTCTGCTGGATGTGTAAACAAGAAACTATTTGCTCAATTAATGCCGTTCAGTAAACTGTCCTTGTTAGCTTTTATGATACTGGTTCAGCTTGTGTGTGACTCAACGATTGAATCAGAGACTGAAATCTGAAGTAAATCTTGAAGAAAAATTCTGATTAGTCTGAAATAGATGTTATTGCTATAGCCAAGGCATGTGCACTGGACCTGACATGGGGGTATAACCAAGCAGCAACCTCCAGTATTGAAAAATGAAGCCAATGCGGAAGTGCAAAAAACTGCAGTTCCTCGAGTGGCCACTCGAGGCTCCAGAAAGCAAGAAATAACATTACGGCAGATGGGAAAATGACCATTTTTACAGCTGAAATAAACATGTACGGGGGATTAATTTTTTTAATAACTCACTTTCAGGGAACATAAGAGGCCATCAAGTACTCAATAATACATGACTTATGAGGATAATAACGGTCATTTTAAACCTGATTTTCTTGTATTCTTGTATCTTGCAGGTCAGAGGTCAGCAGGAAATGATCACCATCTCACTCAGGGAAAAATAACAGAGCAATTTTTGTTATTTTTGTTATTTAATAAGTGTTTTCCGAGAGTCTTCTCTGTTGAGTACATTTTAAAGGGGGGTATTGTGCTAATTTCAAGTTGCATATTTCACTCTGTGATACCTGTGGAGTAGCTTAGCACAATTAACAGTTTAAAAAAAAAACCTCCTCATCTTTCTCACACTGGTGCTCTGTGCAGGTCCTCATACAGCCTCTGCCTGAAACGACTCAGTCAGCTCTGTCCCTTTAAGAAACTCCGCCCCTACAAGCCCACTTTCTTCTGATTGGCCATCTCTCTGAGGCCGGCTGAGGCTGCACTTTGTGACGTCACAAAGTGTAGACTGAGCTGAGAAGCCTGGGGATTACTACAACATACTTTTACTTATATATTTGAAACTTCACCCACGTTTAGTTTGAACACCCAACATCGTAACGTTCTATGTCTTAAAATTTGAAACAGCATAATACCCTCTCTTTAACCGTAAGCCTCTACAATTCATCCGTTCTGAAATGGTGACATGATTATAAAAACAAGGCTGTGAGTCGTACAGCTTCCCGACAGCAGGAGCACAAATCAAGAGAAAGTTTCACAGCATGAAACATAGAAATGTCAAAAGAAAAACAAACATTATTCCGGGCAACCAGCAGTTTGGTCCTCGCTGGCCTTTGAATGCGGTAAAGTGAAAGTTCACTATGCCGGTAAATCAATATGCACATCACAGAGAACATCAAACATCTCTTTACCAACATTTGAAAGTGACTTGTAATAGGCAGGATTTTCTCTTTGCAGGCAGGTTAACCTCAAAATATGACGTAAAATGAAACTTCAGGGACTTTCCCATCAACTCTTAAGAGGAATTCTGTCCTATTATTTCCTGTTCTTATCAAAAAATGGGTTGAATTATATCAATAATGTAACACAGTTTGGTAAGTTTGTCATTCTTTATCACTTCTGTACAATAAATAGAGAACTATTAATGAAAACAAGAAGATACCTTAAAGAAATATATATAATTTAGACATATTGATGTGTTATTTGTGATACCTGCCATATTCATATCACAAATTACCAACACTAGTACTGAAATGAGTCATAGGATTTCCCTGCAAGGTCGAATACACACATATGTGAAGTGAGGACACTCTGCTTCAACCACAACCATACACACATCTCTTTGATAGACAAACATCGACGCTGCCATGGCACCCGAGCCCCAACAATGCCATGCCGCGCGACCCTGAGCTGCGACTAGTGTTACTCTCGCTGAGGAAAATTGATCTCCAAGTCTTTCAAGGGTACATTTAGTCTAGCTGACATGTTCTCTGTAGTCTGCCGTCTAAACGAAGTCCACAGATGGAACAAAATGGCTCGTTTTATTGTCATCTTTTATGTCAGGCGAGCACATAAAACATGGAAGCGGCCATAAACTGAGCTGGTGTTGACAGAAGATGAGACTAAAAGCTTTAAAGCTATTGCAAACAGACAGGAAGTGTACATTTAGGATGTTCTACCTTTCTTGTTTTGCACTTGTGACGGCATGCAGGGTGGAAGAAAATATGCAGGAACTTTTAGAGCTTAAGGCAGAAATTGTCGGGTCAAATAGTAAAATGACTGAGTCAAACTGGCAGGCAAAACCGGTCCATTAAACTTCCACTGTATTCAGGCTAGTGTTGTAACCTGAGCCCCGGCCTGTTAAGGTTGTGCGCTGCCCCTCCCTTTCCCGTGTGCAAACCTGTTCCTCTGTTACTCCTGAGCCCCGATGATCGAGTGTCGTGCTCTTTGTCTGGGCTACCCTCAGGGACTAGGGTCACTACGAGTCATGACTAAAATACTCAGAGGCTTTAGAGGACATGTAAACTGACCGGTCGCTCTGAAACTAGTTTCTGGCTTCCTTGTAGCTTTGAATGTTTACAGCTTAGACCCTGATGTGGACTCAGTCTAGTCTACAGTTTTAATGCAGGTTACAACCAGCAGATAGTGTATTCACCTTCTATTCAACAATGTTACAATGTTGCAATTTCATTTAGCAGACGCTTTTGTCCAAAGTGACGTACTTCTCAGAGTTAATACAACACATGCATAAAAGGATCTAGACAGGAAGGCACATCAGTAAGTGTCAACAAACAGCTTCAAGTGCAATCAGACACGTGCCAGGCAGTGCACAGGGTGTCTAGAAACAGATCTGTTTTTTATCATTATCATCGTCATCATGAACAACATCAACAATGTTGTTAATATCAACATCATCAATAGCATCGACATCATTAAGGAAGAAAAGGACTCTGTGCACCGATTGGAGTTTGGGAACTCATTCCACCACCTCAGGACTACAGAGGAGTCTAGCTAGAGACTTAGGGCCCTGTTGTTAGTACCAGGCCCCTTTCATTGGGGAGTGCAGTGGGCGGGAGGAAGTGTAGACCTGGATGAGGGAGTTCAGGTAGGCAGGAGCCGTTTTTGTAGCTGTTTTGTAAGCAAGCAACAGGGTTTTGAATTTGATGCGAGCTGCAACTGGGAGCCAGTGGAGGGATATAAACAGTGGAGTGACGTGTGCTGTTTTGGGTTGGTTGAATTAGCTCAAACTAAATTTGGCCACTATGAAAATATATACAGCCAGACTGTTCATTTATCAACTAATAGGGATTTTGGCATGTTGCTTACACTATGGTATTTATTCTAGTGCTATGTTGGTACAAAAGGCATTTTTTAAGTTTGTCAAATGTGAGTTTTTATTGCCTTTCTTGGTCACACATTGTACCTGACTGGATGTTTTAGGGTTTTGGTCTGTTGGAAAAAAACTCAAAGGGGTTATGTTGTGGTTCAGGATGCCGTAATGGGAATCGATAAAACCTCAAATTAATCCTAAATTGCAGCCCTCATTAATGTTATGTTAAGCCATTGCAGGTATTTTTTTGGCCTTTTCTATGCCTTTATTCAATGAGAGAGACAGGACAGTGGATATTGTTGGAAACAGGGGTCAAAGGGCCGAGGGTGGGGGTTGGACCCTGTGCCGCCTTTTTGAGGACTTAAGCCTCTATATATGGGACGCGCGATTTAACCACTGAGCTAAATTTTGTAAATTTATTTGCACGTAATGAGCAGGGTTATTTTATGGTAATGCTCGATTTTTAACATATAACATAACTTTGTGCTAGATGAACAAAACCAGACTCGCCCGTTCAGTGTTTTTTCCTGATATTAAAGGAGGATTTTATCAACATTGCCTCTTCTAAGTAGTCAGTCAAATAGAAAAAAAAAGGACATCAAACCCACTCCTTGAATCAGTGTGAATTATCTTCCTGGTTAGAGAAGTTTTGCAAAACCTTCTTTCAATATTGCAGAGCATGTTTACCAGCACTGACAACATATCACATGACAAGGTGTCAATGCCTTTAGAGTGTGAATAAAGGGGGTGAATTAACTGTTCAAACAATTAATTCAACTACATTTAAAGCCACAATGCAAAACAGGTTGAACAATCCAAATCTTAAGAGCACCACAGATGTTACAACTGGCTCATATTAATTATGACCCTACAATCCCTCTGCCTAATAATCCATCACTGCTGTTTCAGTTCTAGCACCTAAGGAAGTCCAGCGTCCTTCATCCGCACTTAGACCTGAATTGGTGAACCTGAAGGCAGCACGACTTCAGATCCAATCAAGCAGGCATAACCTTTGGCCAGCAGGTAAGTTATATTAAAAGGTATGATAAGATAAAAATAAAATATAGACTTTAACAAATTTAACATAATATAAATTATCACTTATGGGCCTCTATACATGTGTGTTGGTGAGTGTGTGTGCAGACCCTTGTGAGACCCTTCCCTTTGCATCTATTCTGTTGTTTTGCTTTGCACAGGACGTTTTCAGGAGGGGCGCTGTTGTGGTTCCCTGAGCCAATCACGGCGTATAGGTGAGTGTGGGAGTGGTTCAAATTAGCAACTGGGCCCCATTCAGACCGGCGGACATCGCGAAAGAGCGATGCAGAGTTGGCCTTCTTTCTGTTGGACAGGTAGGTGCCTCAAACCGGGTAGGACAAGCTAACCGGCGGTGATGCTGTCGGTGTTAGCTCGGTGGGATGACCGTGTTCTCGAGAGTGAGCTTCTGGTGAGCCCAGGAGGAGGGGCCCAGTTTGAATGTGTTGTTGACAAAATGCAAGGAAAGATCCTACTTATTATACCTTTAAGTTATTTAGTGATTATTTTCAGAAATTTGGAGGCCAGATGGTTCGGCACTGTCAATTTATCTGATTTTTTAAGCTGCTCTGTGATCAGTTAAAGAGGCATGCAAGGGAGGGAGACCTATGCCAATTTTCTCATGATAAGACAACACAATTGTGTGCTGGAATATATACAGGTGTAACGAATTACTTCCTCCAGTACAATAGCCCATTCTTTTGTGAAGTCAGTAACTCGAGGTACAGGGGCATAAATTAACATTTCACATAAGGAAGTTAAACTAAGAACGCAACATTGAGCTGTTAAAAATGTCATTTTATTTTTTTAAAAAGGAACAAATGAGATCTTTTTGTTCTAAAATCCTGGGTGGCTTGTTCCTTGAGGCCCCTGATTTAAGTGCACTGGAAAGTCCTGTTCCTTAAAGGCGGCACTGGCCTGAACTTGCCTGCAAATGTGCCAAAAGGTTGCAGCCCAACAACCCCGGAGGGCGGAAGAAATCCCTCTAGCTGCCATTAATAAAACCGGGGAGGTCCTACTCTTCACATTCCTGGCACCAAACCTGATGTTAGTACTGTTTTTTTCTACATTCAAAGCTAATTGAGACAAAAAGATAAAGAGAAAGACATTAAAAAAGAGAGATTTCTCTACACAGAGTGGTGCCCCTTCCTCCATCCCCCCATGTTCTGCCCCACAATGATCTCATCCCGTTCACACAAAAGAGCCTGGAGGCTCGTTCCCCAGGGGTGAAAGAGCCTGCCTGCGTGTGTGCGCATGCACAAGTCTGGCTGTTTTGTGTGTGTAATGCTGGACCACAGACAGTGCCGTGTCTGTCTCAGTCATTTCAGCAGGAGCTCTGCCATGCACATCCACTCACAGGCTCGTCTGAAACAGCAGCTGAGCATGACACATGCAAACGTCATGTATTGTGAGTTGGAGGCTGCAAATGAGAATAAAAAGGGATGTAGTGAGCGCGTGCAGATGCAGGAACTATACTGTCATAGTGTACGTGTGCGAGCTTCTGTGCATCATCGTGCAACAGGTCGGCTAAATTGCCCAGGCTGCACAAAATGTGGTCAAATCAAAAATCAAAAAGAGGTAGTTGTATTTCAGCAGTGACGGCCTACAACACCTCAGTAAGTTAGCTTCTGCAGCACCACTGTGTCGACCTCAAGTGCCACTCTGCTGTGGGCTGCTGAGGGTCTGAAGAGCAAAGTGGCCCTCCCTGCCACCTGTCATCACGGCGTGCTGTCGGCGGTGGAGGCCAGGCTGAGTGGAAGGTGCCAATGAGGTGACGAAACCTCTGTTTTACAAGGCGAAGACCACATACAAAAATATGATTCAATTAGTCTTAGCAGCTTGTTGTGATGAGACGAACAGCCTAACTCGGCGGATTAGCTACAGTAGCCTTCAGTTAGCGCCACAAATAAGGTATAAACAGACCTTTATATGCTCAGGTGTGCTCAATAAAGGCTGGAAATATATTAACTTGCTTAATATTTGTTTTCAAGAGATTGCGTGAGGTGGAGCATTCACAGTGTGCTGCATTTTGGCTTCAGATAAGCCTAGCATTATCATATCCATATGCTTACAACAGCTCTCGCTCTGCACAGCCTGAACCAAGCACCGAGACCAACTGTAACTCTGTTTATTAAAGCAGAACAGCCTAATGAGGAACAAACATGTTCATGTTAAAAAAAGAGGTATAATAATAATAATAATTACTACAATTTTGAAAAATCATTTTGAATCAATAGAGGTTCTGTTTTTTAAAGAAAATATTTACATTTCTATATCTACGATAAATGCCCAAAAAAGCAGCCAAAAAAAAGATCTAGTGGTGGCCATTTTTCTCTGACACCACACTCATGTTGGGAAATCAAATGTTATTTCTAAATAGGTAACATTGTACTGCTGTGTTCTGCTGGGAATCTGACAAATTGTTATCATTTCCCAGTTAATCAGCGACTGTAAAGTGGGACATGTTTCAGTGTAAAACAACACATCTGATAACAGATAACGTTAGCATTTAATCAATACAAGTGTGTTTGACTTCCAGGCTTAAAATATTTGTCCAAGATAAGTGTTTGTGTATGATTTCAAACAGCAATGTAGCTAGGAAGTGGTTGTATGCTAACATTAGCTGTAGTTTAATGGTAGCTGATGGGTTGGCAAATATGTAGTTTTACCTTTAAACATGAGTCAATGTCTCTCCTGATTTTCATCCATTGTTTTTGAGTTGCAGATCAATCAGGAAGCGTTGAAATCATCATGATTTGTTAGATATTCTCTGTTTGCAGCCTGGAACATAGCAGTGTCACATTATCTATTTGATATCAGCATCTGAGCGTCCCACGCTTAAGCCCCTTTCCCTCTGGTCAAAAAACCAGACACCAAACACCCAGCTTTTTTGCTTAGTGGGAAAGGCTACAATTGGCATTCAGACCCGGGTCAAATGACTCTGCAGGATACCCGGGTAATTATCGCCTCGGCTCCGATTGGCAATGATGGGAAGAAAAAAACCTGTCGACACGCTAATCTCCGCCCCCTTTTCAGCATGATGCTATGCTCCGTCTTTAACATCTGCGACTCCTTGTCATCTCAGCAACAAGTTCAGCCCGTCTCCGTTCCAAATTTGTCGGCGCCGAGTTTGATAACTACACTGAATGAGTAATAGATACAATAAAGACCTAACGACGGTAACATCTTCACTGTTTACTAACTCTGTCTCAGGCGCGTTTGTGACGTCAGACGGTGACGCAGCAGAAAAGAGATTGAAAGGAGTATACTTCACTGGCAATGGGAAAAGAGACAATCAGCATCTATAAGCGGGTCTAAAAAACCTGCGTCTATGAGCTAATTTTGGTAGGAAAGAGGTATTAGCACGACGTCAAAGAAAGATGGCTGCCCTGTGAATTAAGAAACAAGATTTGTGTTTAGATTTTATAAACTGTAAGCAGGAAATGTTTGCTCTCGTT
This sequence comes from Semicossyphus pulcher, assembly GCF_022749685.1. NCBI lineage: Eukaryota > Metazoa > Chordata > Actinopteri > Labriformes > Labridae > Semicossyphus > Semicossyphus pulcher. Next base: position 8,656,999 of record NW_027211695.1, read on the forward strand.
ACTTCAGAACTGTCCTTCCTTAACTAACCGACCGTTTCAGCACGACAGCAGACATCCACTGTTAATGTTTTCTTAGGAGAACATGAAAGCGACTGGTAGCAACCTTTGACTGCAAGTAATAAATGGAGAGGTGGCACAACCCTAATGACTAAAGCTGAAAATTTCCGCTTCTCCTTCCTGGCTCACTGTAGGCCCATAGTTACACTTTACACAGACCTGAGCATGTGATTGAAGAGGCAGGTGTGCTTTCAAGGGAAGGTGACACACTTTAAGTGTTTGCTTAACTCTGTTGAAAACAAGAGTTTCCTGCACAGCCAACGGCTGCAGGTAGGTCATGTTCCCGCCACAAAAAAAACAAAAGTAGGACAAAGATAGTTAAGGTTTGATCAAATCTGATGTTCTACATCTCAAACCACCCTGGGTTGTTTGGACGATGAGAGGCAACTCAAGGCAGTGAGGCTAGGCTCAGCAGAAACGTCACAAGACTGCCTCCCTCCTGGAGCGTGACAGCCCGGCGGACAGAGAGCATTCTTTCCACTCCAAGGAGAAGGGAGCGAGGGCAAACTCATTGCCCTTACTAACCAGTGCAGACCCAGGCCTTCTGGAAGAAGACGTTTAAAACACAGCACAGTACAAGGGTCAGAGGAAGGAAATATGTTACAAGATTCTCATTGTAACTTTTAGGCGCAAATTTTTAGTTAATATGTTTTAAAACATGCAAACAGGCAGCTGTACAAGTTGTACTAGCGCACAGCAAACCCAAAACTTTGCCATCTAAACCTGCAATAATTTCTGGCGCTTGAATAGAAAGACAGAATATAAACAGCAATGATGGGGAGAAAGAAAAATGATGTTGACTCCCTACCAGATTAAGGGATGCTATTATAATGCTGAGGATGTGTAGTTGTAGTTGCAGGTTGAGTTGAAATCCAGCTATTGAAGATTAAAATAGCAATTAAAATACAAGTGCTGACAATTCATTGAAACTTCAGGGAGTCTGAATGGAAAGTGCTGGTTTATTGCTCTTTGAAATATTCCTGTCGCTGTCCAATAGAATGACTAACTGGCTTCTCTTACACTTGTCAAAATCCAATTTGACTTGCGCCTCGGCAACCACAGAGTCGTTCCACAGCCCGTCGCCGCTCCCTTGGCCGACCTCCTTCCTTTCCTTGGTCACCTGACAGCGCCTTTGGATGGCCAGCGGTGGTGACAAAGTGCAAGTTCAATGTACACAAAGCCAAAGTGCAGCCCTGACCTACTTTATACCTGCCCGACTCAGGCAGCTGGTAGGAGGCAACATTCACTCCACTCCCATTTTCCAGTCGGTGTCAGGCCAAGCCAAGGTCAAGACGGAGATTTTCTTGCTGAGTTTCCACGTGTCGAGGGATCAGGGGCTACAAGAGCTATTTCAATGATTTACTCCCTCCACAAGACATCCACTTCAACCTCAGTGCAAAACACCTCAATAAAAATGTAATGAGTACAGTACAAGAGGAAGTGCCACCCTCGGCTCTAAGCTGCCATAACAGGAACATCACATGCATGCCATGAATCACCAAAACGCTGATGGGAAGCAGGGAGTACTCTGCTGCCATTAAGGGTTAGACTTGCAGCTGGCTGGCTGGCAAACACTCAAGTGCTGAGGTGTAGATATGTGAGCACCTTGGCATTGAATACAATTGCATTAGTGCTCACTCCACACAGAGCCATAAAGCAAACCAGCCGAGGCATCTTACACAACTCTGTCCTACATTTAGGGTCACACAATTGCAGAGATGGCAGAGAGAGTCCCTGGATGAGAGCAAGGCACATGCCCAAAAGGATTAACAGTTCCTTAACTTAGAGATAGTTCAGATCGTCTTTTAGTTTAATCATCTCTTTGATTTTAAGCAGGGAATTAAGTGTAAGTGTGGCTGGGATAAGACACCTGCACGGTTAGGCAGGCTCCAGGAGAGCACAGTCTGATTATCTGGCGTCAAGGAGGGCCAGGAGGACACAGAGAAGGAGGAGGAAAAGGAGGAGGAGGGGGGTGTTATATTCCCAACTGTTGCATCCGACCCACAACTAGGTCAGCTTTCGTGCAGGAAATACACATCACCGCGGATATAACAAAATAAATAGTTCCTCCTGTGATCAGCCAGTGCAGATACGTGGCTGCATGTCTGTCTTTGCGCAGTTTGATAAGACACGGTGAAAAGTGTGGCAGCAGCTTAACACAAAAAAATGTGTTTTTAAAACGGAGTTTTCTTAAAAACAGCTTAAATGTACTTAAAATGGGTTAAATACTTAATTTAATTCCAAAATGAAAGTATGCGGAGTCTCAAAAATATGTTCCACTTACCAGCTGTTTACACTGCAGCGCGAGACAATGTTGACATGAAGGCAACTTGCTGTTTTTACCCGCTTGATATATTCCGTCTTCCTATTTGTGCAAACCAAACCAGGTAAAACCAGCACGGCGGGCGGAAAAAAGCACTTTAAATTAGTCCTCTGAAACTTTATTGTCCACTTCTTCGCCACACTTTCATCTGAAGTTGTCGGCGGAGGCAGGCGCCATGTTTGTGTCTGAGCTGATAGTTTTGTTGGTGAGCTTTCTTCGTGAACGTCTCTTTCAGGCTGGAACCGCCCAGAGAAGAGGAGAGGCTACGGCCCCGGCTGTAACTGACAGAGGCTGGCCTCAGGGCGCGCGCTCAAGTTAGTCTACGTAAAACGAGCATTTTCCGGCGTTAATTTTCAAAGTAAAAGCCCTCAATGGAGAACAAATTAGTACATTTTTTTTTAGAAAAGTGTAATTCTTTTAACAGTTGAAGGGTAAATGTTTGCCAATGAATATATTATTATGATGATTGGTAGTATAAATAATAATAGCAGGACCATAATTCATAACATAATTATGACTAGGGGAGGGAATTGCAGGGCAACTCACGATACCATACATGGCCCACGATAGCGATAATATCATGATACAGCGATTCTGTGATAATTGACATACTGCAAGACAATCATATGATACATCACAATATCTGATTAACTGAAGAATACAAATGCACCTGCATAATTAATATATTTATTCACTGCAATTGGGTGTCAGTTTCACAGATTTGGCAGGAAGATCTGTTTAGAGCGCTATATGTTTTTAAAATTAAGATATCCTAATTAAGATATACCCTAATTATGACAAGAGTGTATTTTATCAAAAATAAATGAAAATGAGTGTATTTTGTGTATGTTATATTTTAGATTCATATTTATACCAAGTTGAGTATAACTTACATTTGCAACTTGTATACAATTGTACAGAAGCCCTTAGCGGACAAGAAAAATAAGTCAAGATCTCGAGAAAACGACCAGAAATAACTCGTCATTACAGAAAACCGAGTACATAAAATTTATGGATGCATGTCCGCTAAGGGCTTCCGTAAAATAGTGCCATTCATTCATACTCTTTTTATGTATGTATTTTGTATTTACTTTTATACAAAAACGTTTTTCCTTGTATATATTACATATTACGCTTAGAATAGATTTTACAAATTAATAACCACAATCCTACAATACTTATTTCTGAATAAAAATATTTGTACACAGACAAATTATATATAAATTATCTTGGTATTGGTAGGGAATGTCATTTCTTTTTTCAGATGTAAAAGATTAGTTACATTTTAGACTTTTTTCTGCAGAAACATACTATAATTTCCCCCATTTAAACTGGTAGGATATGACATGTAGAAATCAAACGATAATTTTCATAATTGTCTTAAACTGTACACACATAATTTACAGCATCTCAAATCTTTCTTCCCCAAATGCCAAATGTTGCGTTTTATTGTGAAGGTGAAACGGGTTCCTTTTCCCGCAGTGTCGGGGGTTTTTACACTCCCTTGACTCACTTGTTTTTCTTTCATTTTGTGTTTTTTGGCTCTGACGCCCCCTTCTTAAAATGAGGGAAATTACACCAATATTAAAACAGCAACAGGTGCACGAGACGTTTTACCATTTGCAACACCAATAATAAAGCAAAAAACACAAGTCAGAGTTTTTCTATTAAGACTGGTTTGTATCAAATATCCAATGAAAGCTAGAGATATTAAACCTGACAATACAATACATAAGATAATTTCAGACTGCAGTTGAAACTCAAAAATAAAGAAACCCTGAATGTTTGCATTACATTTTTATTTCTACTTTTTTTTAAATTCAGCCATTTTTTTTTAATCGAGCTGCCTGACCTTACTTTCGCACATTTGTGGTTACATACATCCAAAGAAATAAACATCTTGTTAAGAAGTTTTAGTCAGAAACCATGACAATAGTGCAATGTAAATGTTATGGGGAAGAGGCAGCGTAGCCTTTGTTCAAGACAGTGGACTCCATTTCCCAACATTTGAAGGGAAAACAGCCTCAAGTCCCATTTTGCTCCACTCCAAAAGCCATAAGCAGACAAAGAAGTCATTATTATGTACACAAGTAAAATTGAAATTAACCTTTTCCAATTTTATTTAGCAGTTCATGTTTTCTTAAATTAAAAGCAAATATTTATGGTCAGAAAATGTATTTACTTGATAGAAGTAGGTTATTTTAGTTATGTGCAAATTAGTTGCGTGACTTAAAAAAGAAAGACAGTTAACAGTCAAGGCTGAAAAGTGGTTTTCTATATGAATGTAGTTAACATTTCATGTCATCTATTGGGGAGAATGTGATCAGTTTTGGGAGGCTGTACTCCTGCTTCTTCGTGGGCGACTGCGTCTCCAGTGTATCTAAGTCCAGTGAGAAGACCTTGTCTGAGGCTTCCACTGACTTTGAAGGCTCCATTAGCCAGTCTTTGTCCAAAGCAGGACCCCTGTGTCCTGTTAAAAGACACTCAGGAGTCCTCTTCCTGCTCTCCATATAGGAACCATCATCGTCATAATGATAAGTGGTTAGCGGCGAACGCTTCGCCTCGCTCTTCAGGGAGGGAATGAGGAGATCTTCGTCATCCTCGCTCTTCATATCCACCGCTTCATCGTCAAGGCTCAGCAGACTGTCGCAGCTCGGCATTTCTGGGAGAGTTTCGTGCTCGAGGCTGAACTGGACCGCGCTGCTGCCTGTGCCACTCGGGCTGTCGAGGGCCTCTGTGGCGAAGGTGTCCCACAGCAAGGTAGATTTGAGTAAACTCTCCTGCTGGCTGACAGGTGGGCTGCTGTCGTTGGTGACAGTCTGATTGATGCTGCAGAAGACGCTCTTTGAGGGGCCAACAGGGCTCAGGAACTCATTGTGAGTCTCATCCAGGGGAGTAAGCCTCCCCATTATACTGTCCTCAAACTTGGCTGAGCGCCCAATTTTCTCAGCTTTATCTTCCGCAAGTGCCTTACGCCAGGAGCTCTTTACATCCATAACTGAAGAACAAAAAAGAAAATTAAAATAAAAAGGTGAAAGAATGCAATTTTTTTTTCCATTAATCACATTGAGGACAGTCATCATACTTAAGTCCATTACTTTGAACTGATCACCTACATTTAATGGCAAATGAAATAGATTTTAACTTACTCAAACTCTCAGGTGTACGTGGCAGCTGCTTTTTGGTAGAGAAGGGATCTCCATGAAGAGTGCTGAGAAGGCCCTCCAAGCCCAGACCTTTGACCCTGCCGTCTGTGGGGCTGGCTGTAGTTACAGCATCTGCAAACTAACACACACACACACTTGAGTCAGGACCGAACCTACGAAGTCCTAGCCCTTGTTGTGGTCAATGCCACTTTCACCCTCTTTTCAGACTTTAGAAATAATTCGCTTTATAAATTATTCAGTAAATATTGTCAAACCATCCATGCTATACCTGATCAGCGAGGTTATCACATTCCATGTCCAATATCTGAGTCTTGGTCCTCATTGGTGACGCCTTCGGATGAACATGGACCGTCTTCCTCACACTGGCCTGAAAAACAAGGTTTGTTGTAGGAAACTTGATAACAAAAACTCTTAAGTCGAGTAAATTCAATCAGGACTTTAAGGTTAAACAGTGGTATCTAAAATATAATACTAGCCTGAAGTGGTGGTACTGATGGCTCTGTCACAGAAGGAGCTGGAGGTGTGTCAAAAAGCCAGTCCAGAGAGGTATTCGCTTGAGACGATGCTACAGTGGTGACGACAGGACTTTCAATCCTCTCAGCTGTTGCAGGGACAGGGCTGATTAAAAAACAAAAAGTATGTTTTACAAACATATTGACCTGTAACTTTGCACAGTAAAGTGTGTTTTCCTCACATTGCAATACTTAGAGCATCTTAATGTAGCCGTTAATAGCCAGCTATGTGGCCTTGGCTCAGTGCTAACACATTAGCAAAGCTGGCACATTGCCCTCATTAAAAGGACGAGCGCAGGGTAATTTTAAAGTCAGGCTGCAGAATGACACGACAAGTCTTCAGGTCTTCTATTAGCTCTTAAAATTTCATTATATGTATCAAGAAGATACTTAAGTATTCCACTCTGCTCTAACACCATTTAAATTCAATTATGTTTAGATAACTTTGTATAGTGAATTTAGAGTGTCTGCTCCGTATCTGTCCGTGGCGATTTCTCTCAGTTCGCCTCGGTCATCAGAGAGCATGGATGCTGTAGGGAGGACTAGTGACGGACAGAGCACTGCTCAGGACTGCCCAGGTATCTGCCTCCCATCAGAATCCAAAAACCTAACACACTTCAAATACAACTTTATGAAACTGGAAACTATCATCGTCGGCCTTTCCGATTATAACCGTTAAAAGAATAGATTAAGGTACCTCTTCAGGTTAGAAGAACAAGCCTGGACACTTTCTTGTGGTTTGCTCTCTGCAGGCCTCTCCTCTGAAAAGAGTATAAGCTCAATTAGAAACAAAACCTGATGTGATAAATCCAAATAAATACATGATATGCATGAAATGAGGGTTTGCTCACCAAGAAGCGTTGCAGGGAACTGAGAGAAGACACTACTTTTGTAAGTGGCATCGGCTGCAGGTTCAAAAGACAGCGGAGCCATTGGTGAGAGGAAGCCGAGAGCCTAAAACAGACAAGATTAATTGTAAATTAACACATGCATTCCAGGGTAAAATGGCAGATTGATATGACTATTATGACTGAAGCAAATCTAGTATATAACAAGTTCAAGAATCCAAAAGACAACTCACAGGATCTTCATTCAGAAACGAGACTAGGGGTGTGTTACTCAGTGTATCCATCCACTTCCTGTCCCACTCAGCCTCCAACTCTCTGACGGTACTCCTGACCTCAGGAATTCCTTCCTTGGAAATCTTCTGTCTGTGGTGACAGGTATTATAGAGATAACGATATAACTCTAAACTGTTTATGGTCTTAGTTATGTTGCAGCATGTCAGGTTGGACATCAAATGAATTGGCGAGAATGTTTACCTGATGAGGTGGAGGTCCTGCAGCACACGAGCCATTTGCTGACACTTCTCCTGCAGGCGCTCAGGATTAAGATGCGGTTTGGGGGCGTGCGAGACCCGACAGCGCTCCTCCTTAAGGAGCTGCAGTGTGTGGTTCATCAGCTCAAACACACAAAGGAGGTTCAGCTGGCCAGCCTCGTACACGTTCCCTGAACTCAGCTGGAAAACATACACAAACACAATCAAGGTCCGGACTGAAAATCCACCTCTTGGAGTTACACTGATTAAGTCCATGTCAGCAGTGCTCATCTCTTTACTTCATCTTTTGATACTGCTGGAACCTGGATTATGCCCACCATTTTTCATCAAAATTTGATTGTGTGGGGGAAAAATTTAACTATAGGATCTGCAGTGAAATAAATAAGAGTCTTATGTGCCTAGTATAGAGATTAACATGCCAAGTAACAGTATCACCTGACCCATTTCCCTCACCTGATGTGGGAGCCGTTCAACTCTCTCCAACAGAGTCCGGGGAATTTTCAGAACCCGATCCGTCCCATCCAGGACGTATTGATCTGCAGCCCCCTTCAAAACACTTTCCACTGCCTGCTGCTCCTCTTTTGTGGTTGACAGCATTCCATCAATCTCTGACCACAGTGCGCGCACCTTAGGATAACCATATATCCATGTGAGCTCTTCAATTAACACATCTCGGTACAGAGCGACTTCTTTAGGAAAATGTATTTACAAAGGCAGGAAAGCTTGTATCAGTCCAGTTATGTCTTTTTTAACATTGTGTTTAGTGTTTCGAATTAAGTTTTGCAGATAAAACATAACTCACCTTTTTGATCTTCTCAGCTGGAGAGGCTCCCTCTTGTGTAGAATCGCTGCTACAATGCCTGAAAGTAGATTGTCTTGTTGTTGAATCTGCTTAAAAAATATAAAAGCCAAAAGACCTGAGGGGGAAAAAAGCCATACATACTTGAGTTGCTCATCATATTTGGCACCCTCTTCTCTGACATCCCTCTTTGATTTCACGAGGATCCTTCAAAAGTGGGAAAAAACAATAAATAAAAGCTTGGAAAGAATGGCCAAAATAGCAGTAGCATTTGATTTTCCACAAGCAATACAAAATATCATGTTATACAATCCCCCACACCAAGTTAATACATAAAACACCACCATCTACAATCCCCAACATGTAGTTGACTGAGCACATGGTTTGCATTGGACTTAATATAACAAGAGACATTTGATCACAGGAGGAAAAGCACAGGTGTAATTGATATCATTAAAACACAGCAACACTGGTATTGCATCTTAGGACACTTGATGGAGCTGAGCCATCGTTAACTAAACGAGTTTCACCTGTGGTGTACCAGCTGCAACCAACTGAGCCTTAACAACGGCTTTACCGAAGTAATCAGTTCACACAAAACAGGTGGGGCTTCAAACTACCAGCCAATGGAACGACATCAAGAGCAGTACTTTTCAACTCATAATACTCAGTAAAATAAAATACATACAATTAAACAACACAACAAGAATAGAGGAAGCAAGGTATCACATATTTCTGTTTCCTTTGCATGCAAGCGTTATATATACATCTGGAACGTACTAATTTGTCATAACACTGGGTCATGAACTTTGACCTTCTTGCTCAGAGATCTGCTGCAGACCATAGCAAAAATCAGAAATGTTAAAAACATGGTTACCTTCGATAAACAAAACTCCAATAACATTACCAAAAGGCTGTATCAGAAATAGGAATTGTGGGTATTAGAAAGCATCCAATGACCACATGCCGAAAGTAACAGGCCGTACAGCTATTAGGTTCAGAAATAAAATAAACCTTATTAAAAGGATCATTCTTTTGGATTTAGGGGAATCAATTAGCAGAAATGATTGTTTGATTAGTGTATTCACTTGCGTCTTTTATGCATTTAGAATGAACCATTTATATCTACATGGTTTATTATTTTTTTAACTTGTTGCTGAACTGTTCAACACTGCGGTCGAACCCCACTGTAGCCATCTCGCGCCTGATCTCCTCCAAAATTGCTTTGGTCCTCGTCGATCCCTCCAGCTTGCTCTGGATCTCCTGCGAGGACCAAACTGCAAGGAGGCAGCTTGCTCCTCGGCCGACCACCGCTTCGCCTTTGTATCTATAACCTTCCTTGTTTTTTGTCGCAAAGAGTTGCTCTGGAAACTGTTTTCCTGGCTGAGAGCCGGTTCTTTCGCTGTCGGAACAAAAAACTGGTTCTCAATTGAGCACTGATTCCTAACCAGCCCTGACACTGCCTCCGTGGAAAAGGGGTAATAGGGAGTGTTTCCTCTTCCACAGAGCTAGCCATGTTGCACCAACATGTCCCTACAGTAGCCCTGAAGGACAAACCAAACAAAAGCTCCAGAGAGGTTATCACAACCACAGCAGGTTCTTACACATTCTAAAAGGGAGTGGTCATCAGTATGTTGCAATCTGCAACCACAACACGACAGGCCAGGCTCAAGTGAGGAAAAATTAAGATTTCATTGCCATAGCGATGAGCGGTTTGTAAAAAAGGTTCCCTTGTAGTAAAAGAGAAAGCTTCTTTCAACAGTCCATTTCTACTGCTATAAGTATAAAACAACATAGAGCTCTGTACAATTGCCACGATAGGCCTTCGAGGACTTACTGGGCTCGTTTCTGGTACTCATGGAGAAAACGATCCTGGTCCACTGCAGCATTTAAAAACCTGGAATGGATCTGATTGAGTCGTTTCAATGCCATGTCAAGTGAAGAAGCAGGCATCGCTGCAGCCTCAGGAACCCAGCTGTCATCTGGTGATGACAATATTCAAGATTATTTGATGACAACTTCAGGGCAAATTAATAAATGGGATGTAATGATGCTATGTCAATCTACACTTCTGAGTTGAAGTCAGATTGGGAACAGGAGCTATTGGTATTAAAAAAGGATTTTCTGAGTGGATCTACCTGTGGTGAATGTCTTCATTTCCTGAAGCATGACATGATTAGCCAAATGAAGCATCAAGCTGATAAACTTGGGGCCTCCAGGAGAGAGGAACAATGATGCAACAACTTTGGATCCTGCATTTGCACTTTCATCCTACAGAGTGAAAAAAAGAAGGTTGATGTGAATTGTGGCATACTATTGAATAAAGCAGCATTTGTGGATTAAAATATATATGAGACATGTTTGCCTTTGATTGTGAGTTGAAAAACAGACAGGACATTTGGGGATAGAGGGTGGGTAACGACATGCAACAAATAGAAAGAATCAGCCTCCAGCTGGAGATGTTGCAGTTAACAGGGTATGAATATTTCAGTAATCACCATCTGAACCAGAATGATGCAAAGTCCCCCCCCAATCATTTTATAAAGGATATTTTCAGATCGTGATATTACAGGATTTGGTCACTTTGAGTGAGTCTCTATTAGTCCCTTGTCAATCATTATGCCCTGTTACTGTTTTTTATATGTGGATTTATATCGCCTTTATGCTGTACAAGAACTGCAAACAAACTTTATGATAAGCTTGTGACTGGAGCCGACGTGGGTGAAAGGAAAGCCACAACAGATAAAGCAACAAACGAAGAAAGATGGAAACAACATCCGGACTGTGATAGCTGGGGTTTCCTTACCATAATTTCTCGCAGCCAAGCGCAGGTCACTTTACGAAATTCAGCATCTGCTTTGTGGTCTAAAACAGGCCAGCAGTGCCTAGTCCAAACGAAAATTGTGTTAAATTCATGAGAAATCCTTGGAACTGTTATTTGTTCGTGTCAATGGTTCGCCATACCAATAACCTTACCTGTATGCCTCATTGAATCGTGTCGGGTTGAGTTTGAACAACAGGAAATGGTTCACTATGTAGAAGGCATCCTTGTTTGGTTTGTCGAACATATTCCTGTTGGCCAGAAAATAACAGTCAACCTAGTTAGGATAAAGCTTAACATTAAGAGCGCTGCAAATGACAACTTGAATGTTAATACAATGTTACAAAGTAAAAGTAGCTAACATTAAATAGTCGTATTCAGTGCTACATGGGACAAACCATTCTTGGTCATGCAATATTACACTGTATGCAAACTTCATCATTACTAAGCACACTCACGGCCCCAGGTTGATGTGTTTCACGTTAAGTTTGGTTTTGCCGGCGATTGACGACATAGCAATATCTGGTTGAAATCCGAGCCCGAGTAGAGAAAACCACAGATATTTGCCATTCTTTTTCTGCAGTAATACCGGGTTCGCCATTATTCCAAGGGAGAATGCAGCTTGAAAGTTACCAGTAGCGACTGGTCAGAAAGCCAGCTTGGCTATCTTTAATAGTAAGCAGCTAACCAGCTAGCTTTAGCTGCTAGCTACAAAGTTTACTGTTGGCTAGCTAACTTCCTCCGAACTTGTTTTGAGTTTTTCGACACACATTTAACAAAGTGTTCTCAAATTAACACGCACCAACAGAGATAGAGTTACATGTGTTTAAGCGCTATGTTAAGTTACAATAAGTGTGAGTTCATATTTGGTAAACTAAACTACTCAGGAGCACGGAGACACAACATTAACAACTCCAACCGCCAATTTTTCCAATAAGCACCCGGATGTTGTTAACAAGTATTTCCGGTGAGCGGTGATGCGGCCGCCCATCCTTACTTTTGTCTTTCTTTCTTTCTTTCTTGATTAAATACAAATAGATTTACACAAGAAGTTAGGGAAGATTAAATAAATGTATAATTTAAATGGTTGTAATGCTTTAAACTTGATATCTCAACAACTATAAGTGCTAAAATATTCAAACTTAATAGTAAGGTGCCCTATCCGAAAACGCTTAGCATTTTCAAAAATGCTACCAATAGCGCCCCCATGTGGTCAGTTAAGAGCGACATCTCAAGGACCGTTCGGAGAAGCCAAACAATACTTGCACAGTGTGCTTCTTGGAGTCCATCAGTCTTTTCAAAATATGCAAATTAATTTATAACTCAACAAATCTATATTCAAATGCTGTCAAAATTGAATATATATATATCTTTGGACACTAATTATTATGTGTACATGTTACAACTGATCAGTCAAACAATGAGCCTGAAGTGACAATCTGTGTCCTACTGTAGTTTTTACTGTATGCAAAATATTTTCTAATTTTGCTAAAGACGTCAAAGTGGAGGGTCATTTTTATCATCAATAAACCACTGGAAGACAACTGTTACCAAGCTTAGAGACTTGTTTTATATTTTATAGAAAGCGTTTTGACTGAAAGGATGCAGTCACAGTAGTCTGTAAGAGTACCTCACAGACTTGTTTTTTCCTTCTATTAATTTGGATTTCACTTGTAATATTATTTTGAAGGTAATCTTCTCCAAGTTAAAGTTTTGCATGCCAGCAGGAGACAATATAAAACATGTTATCAGCAAGGCAGAAATTTGACTCTACAGAGTATATTGTTCATAGTTCTTACACATTTGTAAGCCAGTATTACATGCACTCACCCTTCATTTTCCAACAAATTAGTCAAAAGACTAAGATATTTTATTTGTCCATTTTTTATTGCAGAACATACAATTATTTAAGTCTCCACCACAACCGATTAAGCAGAACAGAGTAATAGTAAGAAACAAGTGCTCTTTTTTTCTAATCATTCACATCATTGTAGTTCTTTTAAAATCAGCTGGCAGCACTCAGCGACCTTAGATGGATCAGACACTGATGAGTATTTGGAAATCTGAGAGTTGACACCCAGCGAGCGAGCCAGGTCCTTGGCTGTCTGGTCTGAGGCCACAGTGGTTCCCAAGGCCACCAGCAGCCTAAAAACAGCCTCCTTGTCTTGAACGGTCTCCAGGGCTCTGCTGGCCACAGACAGGCACTGGGCCTTGGCTTCCAGATCGGGTTGGCTGTGCAGGCAGCCAGCGTAGTTAAGCACCAGAGTGGCCAGGGCAACGTGGATGTTCTTATTGCAGACGGAGGCCAAGTCAGCAGCGCGTGATAGCACCGTTTCACGCTGGGCCATGAGGAGGGCTCGGCCGTGCCTGCCGGTAAAGCAGTTACACAGAGTCCGCAGTGCTAGCATCTGGTTAGCAGGACGCCCCTCAGGCCTCATCAGGCTCAGCAGGTGGTTGCACAGCTGGACTCCTTCTGCCTCTCCACAGAGGCTCTCGTTAACCAGTGGGTGGCGCACAGCCAGCCTCATAATGTCCAGGACAGGAAACACGATGTCTAGAGTCCAGAGGGGAGGGAAGGAGAGTTTGGTTAGTGAACGTTGGGGACCTTAAGGACCTCACTAAATAATGAAATGAAAGACTTTAAAAATAGGTTGGAATGCTGTAAAAGCTGTTTGTACCATCGGGCCAGTGAGAGGCCTTCCACAGCAGGTTGATCTCTTGGATGGTTGGGGGAGAATTGGAGGAATTGGGCTCACACACAGACATCAGCAGCCGCTCAAGAGTTTCCAGGATTTCTTCAGAAAGCTTGTGTTCCTGAGGGGCTCCTCCATTCAGCTCCTTTAGCTTGGCTGGTGAGGAAAGAACAAATCATAGACCAAGATACAGCATGAATGAACCTTTGTGCATTGATAACTGAAAAAGCCATTCAGACAAAAGTCACACAAGGATAATATTTTTGAGTATGTGCCAGGCCGAGATGAACCTCGAAGGAATCTATTTTCCTGACCTGTTCCTAGTTAAGCTTTGTAGATGAATCTTACAGATACTATGACTTACCTGGTGGGATTAAAAGGTTAGATATCAAAGTTCCACATAGTTAAAAGTAACATACTAATATAATAAAACATAAACTTGAAATGCTCACCAATGATCTGCGGGATATTAGCTTGCTCAAAAGTCACACCGTCAGTCTTGGGGAAGTAGATGTTGGTCGCCGTCTGTCTGAGGGCTGCTGAGGAGTAGGCACCTCCTCCTGTAGAGTAAGGAGGAGTATAATCATATGAACTCAATACTAAAGGATTAAAATAAAACACAACTGCCTTGTACTTTTTTTTTTATTAAGGAGAAATGTGTGCATTGGTATACTTCTGAACAGCTTCTTTAGTCTTTGGTCTACACTTATATGTGCAAAAAAATCTGAGGTTCATTTCGTAATAACTCACCAGTGAAGGGATCTGCCACACCTGCAGGAGCACTTGGGTTTGGACCGGACCCCGGGATGTAGCGGCCAGAGCCTGTGAGGACGAAAACAGCTGTGATAAGAAAAAATCTCTGGGGATTGTCGGATTGTGAAAAATCTAACATACTGTACCGGTGAAGGGATCCGCTCCAAAGCCTGGCCTTTCATCAGGACCCCCGGGGATATACCGAGCTCCTCCTGTCAATGAAGAGAAAAAAAACTTGTGAACATCTAATTGCTGTTATTGACATATACAAAATGCCCAGCATATAAGCAAAAGGCTAAAAAACAGACTAAAGAATCAACTATTCGGCATTACCAGTGAATGGGTCGCCATCAGCAGGCTGGGCAGGTCCCACCACGTGTCCTTTAGTGTTCTCTATAATAAAATTGGCAACCTGGTCGAGGAACATGGGGCTCAGGTCATTCTTCTGCAAAAAGTTATGTGCCGTCAGCCAGGGGTCCTCTGACACGTTATAAGGCAGCTTCATTGACGGCCCTCCCTCATTCACGTCGATGGTGAAGACGTAGTCGTATTCCTGAGGGGAGATCAGGAGTCACTCATGACTGTTCTCATGTGTGCGTGCATGGTTTGCCTTGTTAATAAGCTTCTGGTCTTACCTTTCCTTCGTACATCACACTCTTTGATGTCTGTTGGTTTGAGCCTCCAACCACATCTCCGATTTTCATCCAGCGTCCGTCGCCAACACTCCACTGATATGCCTCAACTTTCTGTCCTTCTTTAATCAATCGTGTCTGTCCGTCACGATTCCCTGGAGGAAACAAACGTGTTGATGACATCTTGGATGTGTGATTTTAGAAATATAGATGAAGTAAAGGTCAGTCTATTTTCTCACCAGGTTCATCAAGATGCTCCCTTCCAGGAAGGTCCTCCACTTTGATGTCTCCAAGGTCGCCTGTCTTTGGGTCGATGGTGGCTTTGGAGAGTTCATCCTCAAAAGCCTGCAGGTCCTCTGCACTCGCCATGCGGTCCTCAGCTTCCGTAAATATACGGATAATGCCATCACTGTGGGCAGAGGAAGCAGCATGTGGATTAACTACAAGAGTACTTATTGTGTCCGTTGAACCGTCAATCTCCTTGTGTGACGGCAAAAGTGAAGTCATTTAATAGCAGTGCAAAAAGGTGCCTAAATGTATTAATAGTTTATATGACCATGGAAATGGTTATGGACTGACTGCACATCAGCATGCCAAATGAAGTTCTGTTACCTGGCTCCAATGGCTATATCACCATTAGGTAGAATACAGCAGCACCAGACAGATTGAGCAGGCAGGCGGATGGTCTGAGTGCACTCTCCCTGCCGCCATATCCTCAAAGTCCTGTCCTCTCCGGTGCTTACAAAATCTAAAGGGATGTAGCATCAGTCAGAGGAATAAGAGGATGCTGGTTCAATAAATAACTAAGCAGCAGCTGTTAGTTAGAAGACATTGCAAATCTCTCATTTAGCTCTTTTATAGGCATTTAAATATTAATATAAATGAACAAACCTTGGCTATTGGGGAAGACAGCCAGGCTGTAGATGTAATTGGTGTGGCTGTAATAGACCTGTACACATTCGCCTGTCACAAGCCACCTTCTGATACTTGTGTCATTGCTGCAAGAGAAGAACTCAGTACTGCTGATCACTGCTAGTCCTCTTACACAGTCTTCATGACCTAAAGTGAAATAAAAGAGGCTTGGTTTTAAACATGAATTTTTCCATTCCAGGACAAGAAATTTGTTTTGAATTATTATGGTTTGAAAAATATTTTTTTTAGCGAACACAAAGTTCAGCAATCACCAAAAATTAAATAATTTCCTACTGAAAAGTTTGAACTGACATTTTTGCTATGTTTTGTTGGTTCTAAGCTAGTTAAAAGGTTAGAATAATACATGATAACCTATACAATAACCTGACATGCAAGCAGAGTTAATGAAAAAAAAATAAAATAAAAAAATATTTATTCAATTAATCCAAAATCTTACCTGTAAACGTCTTCTCACATCGACCAGCTTTCCAAAGCTTGATGGTCTTATCTGCTGATCCAGACAGCATAAGGCCTTGTTCAGGTAAGATGACAACTGCCCACACTGCTGCAGAATGGCCCTGGAGCAAGAAGCAAACACAGATTTTGCTTGGTCATACCAATCAATCCAATTTATGCCTATTACAAATTTCTAGATGGATTCAATGTCAACTACATCCAGGTTCCACGAAAATAAATAAATAGCTGAATTTTTAGGAAAACTCTTGAAGATCAGAGTAACGTGTACTATCACAGAACCTTCAGCATACCTCTAAGGTCATCATGCACTTCTCATTGAGCCAGACTTTAGCTGTAGTGTCCCAGGAGCCGCTCAAAAGTGTCCCAAACTTCCCAGAAGATAGAGAGCAAACTGTGGAGAATAAACATTCGAAATTACATGCTTCTTAACATGTTATTATCCTTAAAGTGCTGAGTAAAGCATATCTCACCAGTATTCTTGTGACCCTTGAGGATGAAAAGGGGCTGTGGTTGGTCCAGTGTGAAAACACAAATGTTATTATCATTTCCTCCCGTGGCAATAAGTCCTCGAGGATATGTTTCACTAGGTGCGATCATGCACACACAGGATACAAAATTTGAGTGGCCAGACATGCAATGCATCTCTGTGAAGCCTTTGTCAGGGCTGTCAAGTGGAGAAGAAAGAGAGCAAGAACATCCTTAATGAAATTATTTTCTTGTATGGGAACAAGTGGGTGACAGTTGTATGGCTTATAGTCAGTAAAATTAACTGAAATAAAACAACACCTTAGAGCTGGTGAACTCTAACAAGTACTAGAACAACGGTGCTAATTTGACAGTTGCAGTTGAATGAATGACAAAGCTAATTTGAGTACACGTTAGCAAAGCGCGTGCTAGCTAACTTAACTACCAAAGTTAACACGAAAGTATAACTAACCAAATTACTTCATTGGTGTTTGTTGGCTGCTTTACTGCAATTTTTTGGGTTGAACACATTTCCTTACAACAGGGTTACTTGTAAACTGAAATAAACCGTATTAAACCATCACAATTAGAAAGTCAGTAGCATGCTAAAGCTAGCTACCTTGAGTTTGGTACCCAGACTCTTCCGGTTCGGTCTCTTGACACAGACACGAAAGCTCCCTCTGGAAATACAGCAGTCGCGAGGCCCCTAACGTCCATTTCGTGGCCCGGGATGGAGCACCTGAGTTTGTATGAGTTAGATGATGCCATTTTGCCCCGAAAACACAATGAAACCACCACTGTAGTATGCTTGGCGGCGTTGCTGTCAACAAACACCGGCCGCTAATGCTAGCGGACGTTGAATGACGTCACTCATCTCAGTTAAAAGTAATATCGTTTAATTTCAATGAAATTAAAAGTGAGTCGAAGTGAGTTTACCTTGTATTATTGAGAAAGTGGATTGAAAAAATACATAGTAAAAAAAAAAAGATTAAATACAATTAACGAGTCATACTGTATACTGCCCCACATGTAGTGGGCATGTGTCACCAGCAGGCGGCAGCAGCCTGTTTTGTATATGGTTGTCTCTCTTGCCGATGGTGCACTGCGCTGCACCACCAACCTGCCCACAACCGTGAACGAGCAGGAAACAGTATGAAACGAGATTTTTGTCGTAAAATAAAAGCCTAAAGTTTTTTTGTTTTTGTTTTTTCCCCCCCATATTTGTATTCATAAACAAAGTCTGGCCAATACAATATATTTATTGGCATATAACACACAGTAACAGACTAAGCATGACTTAGTAGAACAAAACAAAGGCATAAAAATAAATAAAATTACAGAATGAATGAATTAATAAAACGTCAAATAAAAATACAGAGGTCTAATCAGAAATCAATCTAAATATTTATAAATCTCCAAGTCTTGTTTATTTTTGATACATTTCAGTGTTTTTGTGAAGTTTTTTAACTCATTCATGAATATAAGTTAGCCTTTGGTAACGCAGGTGGGTCCCAGCATTAATTTGCTTATAAAGAGTTCAATTTCTTCTCTAAAGAATTGAGACATCTAAAACAATGCTTAAATTGAAGTCTTCAGAAGATGTAAGTGTATTTAAACATTATTTCACCAAGTCTCATAGATGATGACAGGTAGATGATAGGTGAATGCAGTGGAGCACTCAGGAGGGGGGCAAGGGGGACAATCGCCCCTTATGGATGCCCCTGTAGTAGATAAAAATGATACGATGAAGTGCCCTTTCAGGTGCCCTATCAATGGATAAAATTTGATTGGGTGCCCTTTAATTGGATAAATGATAAATGTTGGACTATAAGTTGGCTTGCGCACCTACTACGTGTGAGACAATGTGCCCTTATGGGATGCTTATAGTTGAAAATGCCCCTGTTGTTGTTGAGCATCACAACTTTCTGCGCACTGGTGTCCCATGGCATACAGCTGGTGCCCTTTTTTTGTTTTGTTTTACCTCCGCCCCTCAAACAGCCTGAATACGCCCCTGGGTTAATGGATGATTGAACTATGTGTACTGATAATACCTGTTTCATAATCAATAGGAAATATGTTTCCTATAATAGAGGGGGGAAACAAACAAAGAAAAGGCAATTTTTTTACCTTTGAGAAATTGTTATTTTTATTATTATTATTTTTCTGCCAGCTAAATTATAAGTTATGTTTATTTTTATGTATGTACTTTCTTTCCCTTTATGTGTATTACATTAAAATAAAAAAGGCATTCAATCTAAATAACCAAACGAAACTTAAGTGTGCCAAATAGGCCCTTTTAGAGATCTATTTGGTTTTTTTTGTCTCATTAAAAATTTTCTTATGAAGAAGTCTTTTATTTCTTAGACATTAATTAACCGGAAGTGTATTTTTTTATTGCAGGTGGCAGCACTGCTCTTGTCCAGCCCACAGAGGCTCGGATGAGGAAGTGGCTCCACCGATACGTTCGCTGAATAGGACAGCTATAAAAAAGTATGTATCTTTTAAATTTAATGTAGGAAATCATGACTTACACTAAACACGTTGAATTATGTACAGTTTATATGAACGCTAGTGAATCAGATATCATTAGCCCGCTGATGTTAGCTAACAGTAAGGCTGTAGAGCCAAGCCCTTCGCGGCTGTCAGTGTTACCAGTAGTATGAATGATAGAGCAGGCGAGGTTTAGCATTAACAAGGTTATCAGTGCAGATTAACAGGGTTGCGTGGGCTGTTTATGCTGATTTAGACTGTGTTAGATGAGCAGGTAATGCTAAAACATCAGT
This sequence comes from Semicossyphus pulcher, assembly GCF_022749685.1. Classification (NCBI taxonomy): domain Eukaryota; kingdom Metazoa; phylum Chordata; class Actinopteri; order Labriformes; family Labridae; genus Semicossyphus; species Semicossyphus pulcher. The sequence continues at coordinate 8,676,732 of NW_027211695.1, forward strand.
GTATTGTTGTTAAGGTTGAGCTTGTTTGCAGACACCTGCTTTATAACACAGTAATAGGCCTTTAATTAGGTCTCTTCTCATGAGCATTATTCAGAATAAATGACCTAATACACTCTCCTCAGTACATATCAGATAAATGTATCTTAATTATACTGATGGTGATGTTAACATAGGTTTATGCAAATAAATTATATAACAACCACAGCAAACATGTATGTCAAGTGCATTAAGCATTGTGTGAGATCAGAGGATCAAGCACATGCTAAATTTAGTCCTCGAGTTCCTGTCTTTTATCTGGAGAGCTATTTCCAAACATCAGATGGGAGATCTGCATCTGTATCTGTGTGCTCGGTTCACTGCAGGTTTCCCTGGAGTCCCAGCAGCCATGAAGCTTCGACTGCACTTTGTGGTGGACCCCATGGGCTGGCTGTGTATCAGCATGGTGTTTGGGATCTGGCTCTACAACACCTTCTTCATTCCTAAACTTGTTCTACTTCCACACTACAATGAGGGACACATCCCATGGGCCATAGTTGTTTGTGAGTATCCTTGCTTTCTCAATTGTTGTGGGACCAATGCAAATAAGTCATTTGAATTTCTGGCTAGTCAACCTTTTGTATTCCTTTAGGCTATTACATAGCATCAGCACTCTGCATATCAGCCCTGTTCAGAGCTTCCACAGCAGATCCTGGTCGTCTTCCTGTGGACCCCAAAATACCTCACTCTGGTATGATTAAAGAAGAGACCAACTCACTTCTCTTTACTACTTCTTCTCAAGCTATACTGTGTCATGTATTGTTGCTCCAGCTTGTCAGATTGGGCATGTATTAACCCATAATAATCAACATGTTATTGTTTTTATGTCACAGAGCGAGAGCACTGGGAGTTGTGCAATAAGTGCAACCTAATGAGGCCCAAAAGGTCCCACCACTGCAGTCGCTGTGGCCATTGTGTACGCAGAATGGACCACCACTGTCCTTGGTAAGGATGCACACAGTCAGTGAGGTCTTGCCTTACATATTAGACACATATTATGTGTTTTATTAATGAAAAACTGCAAAATTCACACTCACGTTCTTAACATCTGCTGATGGGGTGCATGTATGTACATATGGGGGAGAAAAGTTAGGATGTTTCTAAGGGCCCAGGACTGACAGGGGCCCCTACAAATTTTAGAACAATTGTTTTTTTTCCCCATTTTAAATTATTAACCTAAAGACATAAGAGAATACTTTCTTCCCAGTGTACTCATGAAAAGAACAGTTTCTTTGTCTTTTCTTGATTTTGGCAAAAAATAAAAGTAACGGTAGGACACCCTCTGTTCTTACATTGCACTAGCTTCTAACTGAGCATTAAAGGTATAATAAGTAGGATTTTTCCTTGCATTTTGTTATCACCACATTCAAACTGGGCCCCTCCTCCTGGGCTCTTCGTCACCAGAAGCTCACTCTCTCGTGTGAGAACACGCCCACCCCGCTGAGCTAACACCGACAGCATCATGGTTACCTTTGCGCAAGCATGCTTACCGCCGGTTACCGTTGAGCTAGCATGCTAACCTCCAGTTACCTTTGTGCTAGCATGCTAACCACCGATTAGCTTGTCCTACCCTGTTTGAGACACCTACCTGTCCAACAGAAAGAAGGCCAACTCTGCATCGCTCTTTCACCATGTGCGCCGGTCTGAATGGGGCCCAGTTGCTAATTTGAACCACTCCCACACTCACCTATACGCCGTGATTGGCTCAGGGAACCACAACAGCGCCCCTCCTGAAAACGTCCCGTGCAAAGCAAAACAACAGAATAGATGCAGGGAGAAGGGTCTCACAAGGGTCTGCACACACACTCACCAACACACATGTATAGAGGCCCATAAATGCTGATGTTTATATTATATTATATTTGTAGAAGGAAAATCCTACTTATATATATTATACCTTTAAAATAACCAATTGTTCTTTTTTTACTTTTACAGTCTAAAAACACTAAATATCCTAGCCTGTTTATTGTATGTTAGGCTTTATGCGGGACCACATAAGAACTAATTAAAACAATAAAATCTAATCTATTCTAATGTAAAACCTCTTTGAAATAGAGTCTATCGGCCTACTTCTCTCTACTTTCCTGTACATACGCTGATGTGTAAAATGTTGGGTGTTTTCAAAAATACAATTGACTACAGTCGATGTAACTCTTGAGATTATTATTATTCCCCATTTTTTAGAGGCATAACACAAAGGTTTTAATGGGTCATTTAGGTTATGGAGATGTGGTTATAGCAATTGTGCAGGGTTAGCTTTGGTAGTGCTGGTGGTGCCCGATGTGATCTTTTCATGGGGCCCAAAAATATCCTGGCCACATATAATTTATTATCTCTACAAAGTCAAGAAGGATTTTTTAAATAATTAACTGCAAATGTATTTCTGGGAACAATTCTTGTCATAAAAAATTACAAAATGAAAAAACACATTGTCAATGCAACTCCTTTCAGGTCACATCAGTTCACTTGTGTCATAAAAATGATAGCAAGATAACACCTGAAACCCTGTGTTCTTCCTTCCAGGATCAATAACTGTGTGGGAGAAGATAACCACTGGCTCTTCCTGCAGCTCTGTTTCTACGCTCAGGTCCTCAGTTTGTTCACCCTGGTGCTGGACTTCTGCCAGTACTATTACTTCCAGCCACTGACAGGACTAGATCAGGTACATTGTACAGGAATATGAATAAATGATAACCTCGGCTGATAGAGGGAAAGGATTTTTGATCTTCCAGAATATATTTCAGACATGAATAAGCTTTAATGTGTGATTTAAAACAGTTTGAGTGCACAATATGTGAACTAAATGCTTTATAACACGCTGTAAAAGTCAGCTGCAACACTGGTAAAATATAAGGGTAAAACAATACTCTGAAAAAGTCATCACAAAATGAATATTACACCAACTATAATATAATTGTTTTTCTTCTTGCAGGAGAAGTTTACAACACACCATGAACTGGCTCTGCTGCGGGTCTCAGCGCTCATGGGTTTGGTCATGTTTGGAGGAATGACTAGCTTATTTTACACCCAATTGACAGGAATTCTCTCTGTGAGTAATGATTGGTAATGAATAATATAGTTTCAAATGATGTTTACTGCCACTTTGTAGGATAGGTAAAAATCAGTGTGATGTACTCTCTGTCAAGCTCTGTCTTTTCAGGAACATTCTAGCAAACAAAACAGCCGTTCACAAAGCTTTAAACAGAACATAGCACACAAAAATAAAACAATCAATGTCAGTAATGTGATGATCAGTAGAAAAGAAACAAGAGAGAAAGTCGTGGGTCAGGTTGTGTGTATGAGTGAGCATGCCAGTGTTTGCAAGCCAGACAGAGGAATTTGCAAGCTTTCATCAGGAATTTGATGAAATGTTTGAAACGTCTAAACTTAGCCTCCATCATCTGTTGGGAAACTAGAAGCTGTTATTCAGAGGGAAAATGGTTCGAGATGGGGCTTTATTAAGGAGCAAAAAGAGGAAACAGAAAATGATGATGCTGATGTTTTTGCTGATCATGTGACACTTTAATCCAGGTCTTAAATCATCATGTTGGAGCATATTTTTTTAAATGATTGACTAACTTTACATTCTTTTCCCCCCTTACAGGACACTACAACCATTGAGAAAATGGCTCAGTTTTCAAATGAATTGTAAGTCTGATTAACTCCCTGTGTCTTAATTTCAGCAATAGTTTGCAGCTGTATTAAACAAATGGGTTGGCATCATGGGAAATATTTGCTTTTTGCTGCAGGTTGAGGTCATTTTAATCTCTACTGACAGATTCTACATAGAAATGTAGAGTCTGTGGGCAGGGACGTGGATTTTAAGGATGGCAAATGTTCTGGTCTATGTTTGTAGTACGCTTGTAGTCCGAGTAGTATTGATCAGTCACTTATCAGCAGGCTGCGGCGTATGCAGGAAAAACAGTTTGTGTGCAGAGCAAAAGCAGGCAGAACGTAATCGCTGTAATGACATCCCGGCTCCCATCAGCTTCATCTGATTTAGCTTCTTATTAATCTCCATAACTAGACATCTGCATGCTAACAGCTAACAATCAGTTCTAGATCAAAAATTCAACTTGAGACAAATTTGCTTGACAGTGTGTCATGAAGCCGTTCAGCGTTTAGATTTCCCAACTTCCTTGAATGCATCGGAAATGATTGATCTGACCTCCGTTCAACGAACGACCTCTTGAGGACAGACCTGACAAAGCTTCATTTGATGTTGTAATTTTGACAAAGGCAAGACCCGTTAATTAAAGTAAATAACAAGAAAAACAGGTTATTTTTCTGTAAACAATGCAGCACGCGGAAGGAAGTCTTGACTGAAAGTCTTTTATCGCTAACCGCTGGCTAAACCAGACACGCCCGACATATCGTCTTCACACTGTAGCCGATCCGAGATTGAGGTCATTTTAAAGAAATAGCCCTATATATTTGGAAATAAATGCATTCATTTTAGTTAGCTATAAAGATTGATACCAATCTCATGTATGTCCATTCACTGCAAGGCTTCAGCCACCAGCCAATTAGCTTAGCTTAGCATAACAAAAAGACTGGAAAAGGTGGGAAGTGTTAGCCTAGCTCTGTTCAGAGGTAACAGTGCGCCTCTAAATCTCAGTCATTAAATGTTGTATCTTGTTTGTTTGATCCATACAAACAATTGTTTTATGGGGGTTACGTGCAGGTTTTTTTTCATCATGAGGTTGTCAGGGAAACAACAGAGATTCCAAACGAGAATATAATATGTTAAACATGCACAAGATTAAACACTGAGGTATAATATGTTAAGAAATAAGCTTCAGAGGTGCTGGAAGGTGGATTTTGTGATCTCCGGAGAAAGTTTGGCTAGCTGTTTACCTCTGTATCCAGTCTTTAAGCTAAGCTAGGCTAACTGGCTGCTGGCTTGAGTTAATATTCATATTGAACAAAGATATGAGCAATGTACCATTTTTTTAAGTTCTGCAAAAAAGCTTGTTTCCAAAAATGTGGAACTACTTCTTTGAAATGGTCACATAAAAGGTTTTTTCTTTTCTATTTTCAGATTTGGCTCAAAGCGATCCTGGCAGTGGGCACTAGCTGAAGTTTGCGGCACTCGCTGGAAAATCCTGTGGCTCATCCCGCTCCGAAGCAGGCAGCCGCTCCAAGCCAACCACCACTTCCGCACCCACGTGTAGGTCGGCACCACTATCGTACCTCCTACCTGCACAGATGGTAGGAGCTGCCATGTCAAACACTGTACACACACTTAAGAATCCATCTGCTCGCCTTCACCGTCCTCTTGTTTGCTCTGGGAGCTTGGCAGCAGTTTGTCAGTGGATACTCTAAGCTTTTTTTTTGCCTTTCTCTACAAGACCCAGACTGGCAGGACACAGGGTAGAAGAACTCCTGAGGATGTGATGGGAAAATGTTGCTTTTTTACTCACTGTGACTGCCACTTTCAGCGTTCGGTAACCACTTTTAATGGCTTATTGCCTCGGAAGGATGGACGTCTTCACCTAAAAGAAGCTGGCAAAAGGGACCCCCCTCTCAGGTTACTAAGAGCCTTTACTACTGACCTTTAATCAACTACAGACAGAACAAGGGAAACTCCAGTGTGTCTTTTAGACAGGCTATTTTTTTTGTATAAAGTTCGTGCCTTGTTTCTTTCAACTGTCTTTTTTTATTTGTCATGCACGACTTGTGTTTTCACTTTATGTTTTCTAGTGGGTGATATTCCAGTTTGTGAATAGTGAAGGGATGTGCTGTCAACTGCATTCCTTTACTTGTTTATTAATTGATGATTCATGAATGTTTTTTTTTGCGTTATTCTATGAGCCATGTTTCTATGAAAGTTTAACGAAGCATGGCTACAGAACAAAGTTCCTAACTTGAAAAATGCTGATTGGGGAAACTTTTATGCCGGATGTGAAGATTTGTAATAGCAAGCAGGCAGATAACACTTCCAAATCAAACATTAAAAACAATTTTATACTATCGATCTAAGGCTGTACATACGTCATAGTCGAAGCTGCTGTATTATCACAATGATTTCTGTTTTGTGGAATCCTTAATAAAGGGGTTCAAGCGTCACATACTATCCTCAAAGGATAGGATCGTTTTACTGATAGTAGATGTAGTTTGACATTTTGGGAAATTCGCTCTCAGTTTTCCATTCTCATGTCTGTATGCTAAATGTGTCTCTTTGGCGGCACCTATGGCGATAAACGGTAATTGCAGGAGCACACTTCCTACATATCCAGACGTCCACAGTTGGCTACGGTTGTAACAGTTGTAACTCTTGATTTTTCCACGCCGACGGTCGCTTTCCTTTTTAGACTGTTTGCCTTCATCTGAGTGTCAAATTTGTTATTTTTCTTTGGATTTTCACTTCGTTTTGAAGTTGTATCTGTAGTCATCGATCTTTTCTTTGTTTGTTCAGTCGTTGTACATTACTGTTTACTCGCAACACTTACAGAGACCGGAAAAGCAGCCGCTTAGCTCCGCCTACACTCCCCGGATAGACCAGTGATTGAAAATGCATCACAAACTGGGCGCCGCTTGTGATTTTTTCCGCGAATGTCGCCACAGACACCCAGTCCATAACTCTTCTATATACTGCAAAGGTTTTCATCCGTTGGCCATAGGCTCAGTCACTATTGTTTTTCCTTATTCGACGATAGATAGTGACTTAACAGACATTTATTTAAATGAAAATCTTCAAGATGATTACTTTAATGCTAAGCTATGCTAACTGGCTGTTGCCTATTTCCCGAAATGTTAGTCTTTTAAATTAGTCTGTTTAGCTTATGTCTGCTCTGTCAACCATAGCACTTATGCGTAGGCACAAATAATTTTAAACATTTTAATGCTCCTGACAATATAATTTCTTGATTTATACCTACAATTTTAGTGCTGCAACTGTTATAGTTAGGTCTTAAATGTGTCTGAACAAATGGCTTTATAAATGCGAGCAGATTAGCCTACGTGTGGTGACTCAGCTAGTCACGACACTGCTAATTTATTTATGGTCGTTTTGGCTATAATCCGGTGGTATTGAATTCTTTAACAGGATACTTAATGAAGAGATGATTCAGTGCATAATAATACTAGCATAACGTGGTTGTCCTTGTCTATAATACTTGGCAATCTCATACACGCTACACCTTTATGTAAACCAAGCTTGCCATGTGTGGAAATATTACAATATCCAAGTAGTTTTAAGTGCCTTTCTAGGTCTTCTTTTTACTCTCACGGTGCGTCATCGTTATGTTGGTCTCCATACAAGCCAAAGACCTGGGGAATTGTTGCAATAGTCAGCAGGCATTCAGTAAATGCATGTTTCACCAAGTTTTTGAAGGTAGCGGTTCAATATTATGCACTGATTTTCACATTAGCACACTGTCTGTTTCACTGCATCAATGTACTCTTGAGAGAACATCTTAACTTTATTTTGTGTGAATTATTTGTTTTATTCATGTTTAATCAGATTGTTTGTAGTTGCATGAGTGTGTGTTGAAACCTTTGCTCAGTGGTTTTTATATCTCAGATTCAGGTTCTTGGATGTTTGTGTGAATTATTCTAATATTTTGTGGTGGAATTATCGGTGGGGAAATTGTGTGATTGGTATTAAAGAAGGGGGGGCTGATGGGTAACATTCACTGTTTCTTTTTTACAAACAAGTTTTGAAAGCAATAACCATTGTAAATCAGAAAAGCCATTCTAATTACAAGAGTAGTGAAAATCTGATACATATTGTTAAGTATATAAACAGGTTGCGTGAGTTTTGGTTAACGCTACTGTAGCTGCTGTGTATAGTTTACAATTTATCTCAACAAACATGTCAGGCTCAACACAATGTTTGGAACCGTATAACAGAAAGTTAAGAGTTTGTTTTGAATCAAAGCTGCAGGAGACTGAAGGTGTGAGCATTTCAGAGATGTGTGATTGCTTACATTCCCAATTGGTAGTTATGTGGCGTCCCCCAGGGCTCTTACATAAGATCTGTGCAGTTTTGTTCACATTGTTCATTTTCTGTTTTTTTGAATGTGTTTTCAAGCTTTAATTTGTTTAAATCAGCCCTCAAACACTGAAACAGTTACGTTTTGTAAATTAAATCACTATACCATAAATATCTTACCCATTTCTTTGTGTAGAAAGCCTACGAAAAATTGCCAAGTAATTGAACTGTATTAATGGTGGTAAAGAAAATATCATATAGGTATTCATACTCTAATAAATTATATTCTGGATATGTTTGAGCATGATTTTTTCTTCTTTTTCCAACTTTGTTTTTAGCAACATACATTTTGTATTCTTGTAATGGTAATGAGGGGGGAAATTAATATCAGTTAAGATAGACTTTATTGATCCCTCATTGGGGGAAATTCACTTGTTACAACAGTTCAAAGTAAAGGACTAGGGTAATATGGTATTCTAGGAAATGACATTTATTACATTGAGAACTTGGCTAGCTAGAGTCTAGCTAGGAAGGAGCAGTAGCCTAGCTCTAACTCTGTTTTCACCAACATACCTCTCTTAAGAAAATAATGAAAAAACATAGTCCAAGGTAAAAGTCAAACTGTTAAACAATAATAATGGAGTTTAAAATGAAATCTTAAGCTTGTCCTGAAGCTGTATGAGTGCAATTGAGAGGAATGTGTGGCTAGCTAGCTTAACTAACTGAAAGTATTGTTGTTTGAACACGCTGAGTTATAGCCTTTTCAGCTAGCAAGCCTACCTAGCTGAAATTATCGTACAACTAGACTTAAGAGCGCAGTTACGATATTTATCAACATACAGCACTGGATACAGCTGTAGCATCACTGTACACATTTCTGTAACATTAGCCAAAGCATTTTAGCTGAAGAGCTAATGCTTACAAAGTTAGCTATTTAAGCTAACACCATTTGGAACATCGCCAACCATCCAAATTAACCAAAGACTGCCTCAAACATGACAAGATTGATTATAATGACATGTAAAGTACAGAAAAAAACCTAGCTACAGTATTGGCTCTTTTAATGTTCACCTCAAACTAGTGTCATCTGGATGGACTCGGCTCATTTAACAACACAATAGACTTGTTTTCTACTGCGGACAGTTTTACATCTACTTTATACAAAAAGACAATTATCTTTACTGTAATTTTGTAGTAAATCCACACTCGGTAGCATCAAAGTCAGACTACCTAAATGGTTTAACAGCTGCTTGTTTCTTTCTGTTTATGTTTCACAATAAGAGCACAAGCAGCAGTTCAGTCGTCTCGAGTCAAATGGTCATTGTCCTGGATGTTTAGTGTCAGTGAGGCGTGTCTAATGTGTGCATGATCCGTGAAAACTAGCAATGTGTCTTGTCTGAAATGGTTACATGTTTTTAACACACACACACACACACACACAGACACACACACACACACACACACCATTACTGTCTTGGTTTTGACACCCCTAAACCTGGCCTCAATAACCTAATGTCTTTATCACATCTCACTTTTTATTACGCTTGAAGGAGGCACTTCATAATTTTGTTTAGAGTAAGAAAAGAAATTAATAAAGATAAATAGGAATTATGTTCATGGGGGGAAAAATCAACTTAAGTTGTTGTATTTAAAACTGACATCCAAACCATTTTCTTAACAAGATAAATAAATAAAAACAGTAGTACGCTTTAATGAGCCTCATCTGTTTGGGCTTCAGCACAGTAAAGAGGTCCATTGTAGATAATAGCAGTCTGCAGCAGCCTGGGTTAAATGTGCTCTTAATCTCTGGTAATGGTTGGTCAACTGCACTAATTAAATAAGTGGCCACCTGCTACTTTTACAGTCTATGACATCTGGCTGAACAAAAGAAATAATTAGCCACATGCTTGATAAACATAAACTATGCTTGGAACAGTTATCTCTCCCATACAAGGCTGTTTACCTGTCTCGGATTGGAGTTAGTGGCTTGGCGTGTTCTGCTGCCTTTTTGCCAAGCCGAGACAAGGATTAAGTCTAAGAGATGGAAGATGGAATTTATTATCCGATTACTAATTATGAGTAGAATGGTCATTTTTCAGATTTCTATCCATATGGGCCGTATATCATATATGGCCTAGTAATTGGTGCCAACCCTTATATCAGTTGTGCTTTGCTAGCTTTTTTTTAATGTAGTGCTTCAGAATAGATACAACATATTTTAAATTCAGTTTGTCAGTGTGATTTATATTTCTGTTTCCTTTATAAATAAAATGGCACATCCAAAATCCTATTTCTCACTGACTCTGTCTCCACTTTAAAATCGTAAGTATTATAGTGTTTCTTCACTGTTAATAAACATATAATTAGATTTTTCAGACCTCAGCGAGTCATCTGAGTGGGTATCCAGTGGCAGGTGTCTGCCAAGTTCCTCCTTTCTCAGCTCCACAGCTGAACTTCCTAAACACGGAGGTATTGATTGGCCTATTGATTTTCCAAATATGCTCTCATTGTAGAAAGTAGAAATCCAATTAAAAGTTGAACTTGAAACTGAAACAGTTAATCCAATCAAGACGATGAAATGTATCGATTTTACCCTCAAAATCAATAAGGTGCACGCGGCGCAGGCGTGAGCTCGGCCCTGAGCGTTTTCCTTTCTCCTTAAGGCTCTCACAGACTCCACTGCTGTATGCTGTATGTGGAGAGATAATACTACTGCATAATTAACTTTTTATTCAAATATAACTTTTATTTTCTTTTTACATTATTAAAATTCAATGCAGAGGATGATCTCCCTAGACATGCTATCAGAAAACACATTACACTTGTGAAACTCCTATGAGAGAAATTCATACACACTCTTTGTGTACAAAGGGAATGTTAAAATGTATTGTAATGTGATACATTATATTAAGCATCTTTTACTCTGAGTATGAGCTTTCACCATCTAGCAGACAATACAGAGTTTTAAAGATTAATCTGTGCCTACCTTAATCAAAAATTTTAAATAAGGTTTCTTGAGGCTGTAGGGCCTGTGCAATAGCTTCATGGAGTTCCTATCTCTTTCACTTATCATTGTTATATATTATACGGAACATGTATGTATGTGCTTCTCTGTGAACATGTGGATTGTTTTTTATTTATTTATGAATACTACTGTAGAGGCAGTTAAATGTAAGTAGCACATGAGTCCAAGACTAATTTCCCTTCAGGGACAATAAAGTGTATTGTATCGTACTATAACGTATCATGACGTAGCGCTTCGTATCGTACTGTAACATATCATAACGGATTGTGTCGTACTGTAACGTAACATAACATATTGTGTTGTACTGTAACATATCATAACGTATCGTTTTGTACAGTAACGTATCAACACAACTCGTTTCATAACATACTGTAAGGTATCGTACTGTAACCTATCATAACCTATTGTGTCGTACTGTAACCTATCATAACGTAACGTATCATAACGTATCGTATCGTACTGTAACATATCATAACGTAACGTATCATAACGTATCGTATCGAACTGTAACGTAACATACTGTAACATATCGTACTGTAACATATCATAACGTATCCTGTCGTACACTAACGTATCAACACAAATCGTTTCATAACATACTGTAACGTATCCTACAGTAACCTATCATAACCTATTGTGTCGTACTGTAACCTATCATAACGTAACGTATCATAACGTATCGTATCATAACGTATCGTATCATAACGTATCGTATCAAACTGTAACGTATCATAACGTATTGTATTGTACTGTAACGTATCATAAAGTATTGTATCATACCGTAACATATCATAATGCATCGTTTCGTATCGTGACGTACTGTAACGTATCATAACGTATCATGTCGTACTGTAACATATCATAACATATCGATTTGTATCGTGGAGCTCAAAAACAGTTCAGAATCATGTTAAAAGAAAGTCTTAAAGTAAAAATAGAAACGTATTATTTGAAGCTTTTAACGAGGACCCAGGGTTTACTGGACCACGAATATTGAATTTACAAGGCCTTTAAAAAACAACCATGAATAAATATTAAATTATTTATTAGAGGAATAGTTTAAAACAACATAAAACCAACTGTGCAAAAGATGATGGGAATAATACAGTATGTCTTTGTTTTTCAGAAGTGTTCTTTTGAAGATACAAGCCGAAGTGCTCAATGAGACCTTGTATTAGTTGTCTTTCATCCCTCACAGTAATATTCATTTGCCTTTCCTCTGTCATAAGCTGACATTTGCCTTGACAATGGCAGCTGAGCGTCTCATTGTTCTTTGAGTTTAAGGACTAATTAAATGGGCCAGCTCCTAATTAGGCTCCTAATTAGTGCTTTATTAGAGTCAGGTGTGTTGGAAAGGTCAACAGTGAGCAGGTACTTATTAAAGCAGCTGTAAGACAAACAAACTGCATGTTGTCTAGACTGAACGTGCAGAATTATTTTCATAATTTTTCTCATTTTCTGTTGTATTGTGAGGTTTAACACTCAGTGCGAAAAAATAGTGTTAATTAATTCTGACTTGAGTGTGCCAAAAACTACAGTATAGAGAAATCATTGTCCTCATTTCCAAGTATTAGCCTTGTTTTTGTCCACTTCTTTTTACTATTTGTTCTAACTAATGCTAAGTAACTGTCGCTAAGTCCACCCACCACCTCTGTGGGGAAATCCAGCTGCCACCGAGCGGCCTCAGCGAGGAGGATTGGAATGTGGCAGGAGAGAAAAGGTCCTTTCAAGCGGCACTCAGTTAACATTTACATGGACACGCCGAACATCTTAATACACGGATCAAAACACAGTCGGCTCCAGTTAAGCCCTGACCTTTCGAGGAAATGAAATGCAACAGCTCCTTTGATGACTTCTTGATCTTCAGTACTGCAGTATAGGTAATGGATTGGATCTTTGAAGAGGGACAATCATTTTCAGTGACATTAGATATTAATTAACGAAATCATCATTGTTTTTTCGTTTGGAGAAGTCCAGATCAAGATAGATTTAATTCTTTTAAATGGGCCTCCATTTACTGCCACAAGATCCCATCAAGCTAGCCTGGTTTTTCAGTGGATAATTCCTTACCTGGCAGGTTTTTCTTGCTCTAAAACAGAGTTGATGAGGTTGAAACCAAGAGACAAATACGGGCCAAATGTCAGGACTGACACACAAGCAGCGCTGCAACTGAATCTGACGAAAAATATGACACAAGAATTATTTGAATGTGATTTTAAGGGTGATAACATTACATTTTTACATTTTCAACCAAAAACCTCAATGTTTTGTTTGGAAAACTTTTGCTCAAAGTCAATAAAATTCATTTGAGTCACCAGAAATGTCGCAATTTTTAACTACAAATTTCTTCCCAGCTTATTGCGACTCATCATCATCTTATTTGTAACTATGTACAACAAGTGTATCAGAGGGGAGGGGGGAAAGGGGGTGGAGGTTAGTGCAGGGGGGGGTCATGGCTCTTGTAATCACCACAGTCAGGTTCAAGTCACTGGTCAAGATGTCGCAGATTTATTTTTTCCCATAATGCAACGTTGGCCTACATGTGGCACAGCATGCCCCCACTGATGCCCCTTTGATTAGGTGTCTTGTCTTCCTCCGGGGCTGCGTCCGATGAGAGCATGGAGACGGCTGGGAAACTCACAGAGAGGAACATCAAATGGCAGCTTTGTTATGATGTGTCGGCCAGGACGTGGTGGATGGTGAGTGGAGCTTTTATTTTGACATCTTCCTCTGAAAGAACTTTTTTAAAACAGCACTATATATCAAAATCAACTTTAGAAACATCTTCAAAACTGTCTCAAATGTAATGGTGCTTGAGTTGCACATTTGTGATGTTGTTTTCATGTCTAGCCTTCAACTGTAACGCTGTCTGTCCCCCTTAAAATCAGATTTTCTTAGAATTAAAACATAATTTTGTGTTGTTTTTGGAGTTATGTCTTTATGTGTCTATTGTGGAAAAAGTCTTTATGACTGCAGCACTTTACTTGCATTGTCATATTTTCTGGTTAACTTCTTATCTGCTAAGTGCCTTTTAAACATGTTTAGCTTTTAATTTGGTAAGATTTTAAGAGCACTTTTGGCATTAACATTTCTAAATTATTGTTCTCCTCAAGGCCAGCAGTTGTAACTCTGACCATTACATTGTTTTAAATCCAAATATACTTAAAGTTTTGAGGATTTTAAACTAAAGTTTGATCAAAACAGGCTTTAAAGATAATGTTATTTTACCTAAGGAAGCATTTATCCTCCTTTCAGAGTAAGAGTGTTCGTCAAGTGCACCTCTGTGCGCTCCCTCTTCAGTGCTAATTTGATATTGTCAGACAAAGAACCCTTGTCCAGCCCGCGCTTTTCCCATGCAGAAGAGTCAAAGCAGGCTGACATTTCTCTCTGAATATTTATTTACTCGTCTGACTACAGGCGAGCTTTTATTGTGCGCCGTCACCAGGGTTGAAGTTGAGGTCTGACCTTTTCTACTCAGGCCTGCTGCTGGTGCTGCAGCTCAAGTTGATCCTGTTTTATGTCATATTGTATGTCAGCATTAATATGTACCAATATGTGCATTTTATTTAAGTGATATTCATTCATTTACAAATGTGCCTTCTTTAGCCGCTGCAACATTTCATGCGTTTTAATGTTACTCAGTGGTGTTATGGAGAGGAAATGGTGCAATCGATAGGAAATGGCATTGGTTATTACACAGTAAGTACCAACAGTACCGCTAACTTCGCCTTTCCGGATAAAAGCAAGTAGGGGAGACCGGGGTTGGTTGTCACAGTGCTTATGACAGCCAAACGATAGGGCGCTGTTTCATGTTCATATCAAACACTTGGCCTGATGCCATGATCATTTCTGTTTAGCCATTTTGTGGAGCATACTCAAAACATTGAGGTGTGATTTTTATGGGTCAGAGTAATTTTTCTTGTTTATGTTGTTATTGTATTCAAGCACGGCGCAACACCGGGGCTAGGGGGGGCTATAGCCCTGTCACAAAATGGCATAGCCCCAGTTAAGCCCCTGAGGCCCCTTGTGATGACCTTACGAATACTCATTTGTGGACATCTTAAAACTTTTACGCACATCTGTCGCACTGTCAGTAACCTCTACATCATGTGAGCGCAGTTTTTCCTGCATGCGGCGCATAAAGACCAGAACAGCAAATCCTTGACTCAGCAACCTTGCCTGCCTGTCTATTCTAGCAGAAGGCCCTGGATGTCCAGAAGATTATGCACTCATTTGCAACAAACCACAACAACAGACACATTTTAAGCTTTTAGTGAATTTGTTGAACATTCTTAGGCCAAATCCAATTAAAAACTACATTTATATTGAATGTAAATGTTCGAAATTGCTTATAAAGTAACTCTAATGTCATGAGAATCGATTATTTTCTTAGCACCCCCACGTATTGGTCAAGCTCCCCTTTTGCACCGGTAGAGAAATAATCCTGGTGCTGTGTCTGTTCGTATCAAAAGTTTGAAGGTGGTGAGTCATTTTACAATCAAACATTTATTTAAAAGTAGAAGGTAATAGCTTTGATGTGAGCCTAGTTTCAGCTAGCTAGCTCAAGCCATGTGGTAGCTAACATAAAACTCTTGTCAAGAGGTCAGGCGGGGATGGTTGTCTCACTGCTCTGGGCGCTGGTTGTCACACATGTGACAGATGTTGGACATACAGTATTATGAAGGCTACTTTTAAGGCTTTCCTTTTTAACTCATGTTACTTCTGGTCATTTTTTCTTCGTCGGCATAGAAACATCTATATTACAGTCCATATGTTCTCAAATGTTTTTGATAACACACAGTCACACACACTCGCTCTCTCTCTTGATGAGTATTATTAAGATGGCATTGATTTTAAAACTTATTTGCTGTCTCAAAGAAAATAGTTACACATGTTTTGTTTTTTTTTAATCACATTTTTATTCACTAAAACCCCATTTATAACTATAGAACCAACCAACTTCATACACTGTGACAACCAACCTTGTGATGAGTTGAGGCGTTTGTATTCTCTAAAGAGTTATTACACTGGTTCATTATCTTAAATGTCAAGCACAATGATATAATAAGCAGGATTACATTAGCATTACAGGATAACACAGGTGGTCACTACAGTAACAGCACTGATTTATCGCCACCTACTGGTGTAAAAATGATGCTGCTATTACGCATGCTGGCTCACTGTTGTGTAAGGGTGTGATTATTATTATTTATTTCTCTAAAATATATGTCCCAAAACATTTCTAATAGTTTATTTGTCATTATTCTGCACATTATTACCACATTAAGTATATTTTGACATTAATAGGTGTTTACAATGGCACTGTAGCGTTGCTAATGTTCCATAAATAGACAAATGAGACTTCCTGACTCTGCTGTAAGCTTGTGCATAGCTCTAGTTATAAATTCCTCCTATGTCACCAAAATATTCTGTCCTTTTAAAATTAAAGCTTCAAGTTATACAAGACCTCAGTTTAAACTCTCCAGAGGGCCCCAGACACGCAACTAGCAGTTTTGTTTGTGACCACATGGGGGCGGTAGGTCCCCATTTTGATGGATAAATCAGTTAACGCTCATGCCATGTGCACTAGCAGAATAGCATGATACACTGCTGGATGAATGGAGGGAAAGAGAGTATGGTAGCAGAGTATGTGTAAAGATCTAGCCTTTCGTGGACTCTTACGTATTAAATAGAAATAATGAGGAAAATGAATTAAAACTAAAACTAGGAAGTTCTTGGGTAAATACTTGATAATGTGAGTTTCAAGAGACTTCCAAAAAGAATTGAGTGTGCTTGAAATTTCAATTCAGCAGGTTTTTAATGGAGTCTTTAAAAGGCATAATAGGAAGGACAAGATCTATTCAGCCGCAGCAGAGCAAATAACTTTGCTTCAATCGTATCAGGCCGAACTTGGCCTTGAAACAATCACTGATCAGCGATTTATAACCACTTCTGCACCAACTGAATGCTCTTAGCTTAATTATTTTTTACAAGTGAATCGCAACTGATCCATGGGTGTGTGTGGTGTACAAAGCAGGACCTTATAACAACACTGAATACTGTGTTAATGCCATGATGACAGTGATGAGGGAGCAGTAAAACCTATTGGCAGACGACCCATTCAAATCATTCAATCACACTGACATACAGTCACACTGTGATTATGCTGGCATAGAGTAATGTGCATCCATTGAATGATTCATCAGTGCAAGGTTAACATTTTTAAACAGCCTATTAGGCGTCTACGCTGGCAACATTGCTACATTACTACTACAGTACTTACACTGTGACTGTATTACTATCGCACTACTGCTATTTTTACTGAGCAACATAACAGCACTCATGTATTAGAATACTCTTATATGGCAATTTAATTACTGTATAATAGTACAAATGTGATTTCAATGCAATTTTTTTTATCGATTATGGAAATAAGCTATACTATAATAATCATAAAATCTAAGAATAGGTGTAAAATAGTATAATAAAATAGTATAGGGAAAACCACAGTAATGAACAAAAGATTTACATCTAAACATGTTTACACCTAAAAAGTATTAATATTGCTAGTTTGATATCGAGAATATCGGATTTTGGTAGTTGCTTAACATAATATTAATAATAATCATCATCATCATCATCATCATAATAGCAATAATAATAATAATAATTTTTATTATTATAATATTAATTATGATTATTAATAGTATTATTATTATTTCTGCATGTTGTAAAACACTAATTACTGCAGTATACTGATTTCAACCATCAGTCATTGACCGCATCGCTATACAGGCCGAATTTCCAGCAGCGGCTCTGTCAAGCCCCAAACAGCACGTCAGCGAAGCGGAAGTGAGGGGCCCAGGGTCGAGAGTCCCGGGGCCACTTTTTCTGGCCAATGAGAAGCAAGAATGCATACACTTTTACACAACTGAGCTCGGTCAAGCTACAAAGAAGCAGCGGGATCATCAACAGGAAATAGGGGGTTTCGCTTTCAAAATAAGAGATTGATTGAGTCACGTTTTGGGGTTAAAAACGTGGATTATAGTATCACAGGTGGTTGCATTAACAGTAATAAAAACATTAAAATCCTTTAACCTAGAATAACTTTATAGTTTATAGCAGTTTCATTAAAACATAACATTTAAGCTGGGTTTACTATCTAGTTGAAACAATTGAAAGTTTCCCTTTTTAGTTTTTAGGTTTACAAAGAATACTAAATACTCTTGCTTTTGTGTGTTCAGACTATGTTATGTGTAAATAAAAAAACCCTCTTAAACAAAGAATTTTCTTTCGAAATGTGCTGTAATGATGTGAAAATATCGGATCTGTGGGTAACTTCTTGCTATGAAAACTTAGTAGCCTATTGTAATTTCCGCGTTAATTGGCTTTACGTTAATGATCTATATTCTTAGGTCAATGCGCATAAGGAGAAAATTGCTCAAGCAGTTTCTGCAAATACAGGCTTTATTTGCAAAAATCATACCGGAATCATGTGGTTTAAGTTATACCCACTTGACAGTTACTGCTGTGAGCCGGAGGGCGGCAGTCAGTCAGACAGTGAAAGTGAAGGCGGAGACCATCCCAGTGCCGAAAACTCAGCCTCTTCTGGATCACGTTCAACTTCACTGAACAACCCCAAAACCGATCCAAAAAAGTAAGACTTGAAGAGGAAGGAAGACAAGAAAAAAAAAGAGAAAAAAACCCGAGGTGCTCCAAACTTCTGTTCACCGCTATCTGCAAAGAATTGTCTTCCGGTGTTGACTTTTTTTGCGAGCACTGCAAGAGAAAGCCCTCCAAAACACACAAGCTACCGGCTTGTGTGTTCCAACCAGGCTCCAGGATTCCCTATTAATCCATGCAGTACAGTGCAATGGTACGTGAACGTGGATTATTACTGCTTTTAAATTTTGTGATAATGCCATTTGTGCTTTTTTTTTTGTAATTCTTCCTGTCCTCGCTACGATTGAGAAATGTGGAGAACTGGGTTAACTTAACACGGACCACAACATTGGCACGGTCGGGCCAAAAACGTACTAAACTTGGCACAGGTTCTCCGGCAGCCTATTTTAACTTCCCATTCCCCTTAATTTGGCAAATGAACTCTATGTGGACTGTTGACAGCTCGGCGGGACACACAACACACGCACGCGCACCCAAACTGCACCATAAAGTAACAACAAGCAAAAGTGCTACAACGCTAATTTAAACACATAACTTAGTTATGAGCGTTTATGTGAAAGGGTTATTAAGGTGTTCAGGAAGAGCTGAGTTATTCAGTTCAATTCATGAAATACATTAAAAGTAAACTGCAAAGTTGTAAGGTAGTTTTTACTTTAACCTTATACAATCAATTAAATTAATTAAATTCAGCTGGGGCACTTTTAAAGAATTTCTTACATTTTCATAAAATGTGCCTTATCTTTAATCTAATTTACTATGGATATTGCCATTATTCATTTTAGGAACTTTTTAAGAAGACTAATGTGAGTTCATGTCCGTTTCCTTACTGCAATGTGACTGAAATAAGTAAAAAAGGTCGACAGTATTGGTCCAATGTGTGTTAAATTATATTAACTGTTAAAGCAGTAAGCGCGTGCAGTTGACACGGAGCTCGCGGGGTAAAGGGTGCCAGATCTGCAGAGGGAAATTCTCCCTTTCTGTGTCTGAATATGCCCGAGGCTGTGGTCCAAAGTCCCCTAAAGCTAATAAAAAAAATCATCTGGATTGAGGGGGTAAATGAATTGTATGCTGTGTTTTCAGATAGCCGAAGAGGAGAAGAAGGTGTTGGATTGTTGATAGGGGCAGAGTGAGTGTGTGTGAGTGTGTGTGTGTGTGGAGGAGGAGGAGGAGTGTGACTGTGTAATTACGTGGGTGTAAAAAAAAAAGAAAAAAGTTGGGTCTGATTTGCTGGGATCGCGCAGGACCGAAGGTGCGCCGGTCGATTTCATATCAACTTTGGTGAAAGCAGGGGTGAACATCACACACTCGGCGCCCTCTGAAGCTCCTCACAATGCTTTTATGAACGACACATCACAGCACCGAGACGCGCACAGAGAACGTGTAGTAGAGGAGGACGCGGCAGCAGCAGCAGCGTTTGCACCGGCTCCACGAGTACAATCCGCATGTGCTTACAGTACATGTCAACTTAAGAGAACAAAATCTGCACATTATCCCCCTTTTCTCTGCGGAGACGACAATCTTTGGATCGCAGAAATTCATGGATTTTATTGGATAAGCTGTCGTTGTTTTACGCGGATAGCTGCTCCACAGTCTTGCATGGTGCACATCGGTCCAGGAATGGCGCGATAAAGTGATCAGAGCAATCAGTCCGAGTGCATTCACTATCTTTGTAGCCGTCTCGTCATGTATTCTCCAATCTGTCTAACTCAGGTATTTGTGTCTGTTTTATATTCATTTATTTGCTGTGATTTGCGTTTTTTGTTGTTACAAGCAGTGCATGGTCAGGGGATTTGAAGTTTTGTGTGTGCGTAAGGATTGTGCAGTTTCAGCTCTGCTTTGGAAATGCTTTTACAAATCATAACAATGAAGTGTCTTTGGAAGTGAAAATATAGCCTTAGAACTAACCACATTTTAAGTTATAAATCTAATTTTGTTGATTCTTTCTTTCGAGACCTTAGAATCGACCTAATGTCCGAACTAAAAATGATTTAATTGTCCTGCAGGCTCTTAAAAAGTCCCACAAGTGCCAATCTTTACGCGTTCTTTGTATGCGTAAAGTTATGCGTAAAGATGATTTTTAAGATCCAACACAGTCATCTCACTGTATAAGTGCAGCTATGCGCATTTTCTTTGGTTTAATTAAGTTATTTGCGTCCTCCAATAACCCCCCACACACACTTCCCAGCCTTGCCAGAGCTGTGTTTGTATTTTTTTCCACGTGTCGATTTTTCTTTATAAAGTAAACCCCTATACTTTGTGGTAGCAAAGTTGGAGGAAGATAAAGCCACTTTCACTGTAAGAAGATCAAACGCATGATAAGGTTGATTCAGCGGTTGGACAGAGTAGCTGACTGTTTTGGCTGACTCAGTTTTACTGTTTATATTTTACTTGGCATAAGTAAGTGATTGACTGAGATGTGGTTTAGTTTGTACTTAAGAGGATTGTGCTTTTATGGCCCCAGCTGAAGTGCACTGCACAGGGCCCGGCCAAGTCATTTATCTTTACAGCATTTGGCTTTAGCCTGCTTGCAAAAAATTAACGGAATATTTAAAGTGTTTCTGAACAGGAAAACAGAAGTAAAAAAGGTTTCAGGAACAGTTGCTGCTGTGCACTTTTACAAGCATTTACTGCTTGCTTTTGTCAGTTTAATTGGCTACATTTTAGTGAGGAGGTGACATTTAAAGGAGCGCTGAATTATTATTTTTTTACCTCTTAAAAAGCCCAAGAATAGGTTCAGAATTCATAGTGAATAAAATACATTTAAAAAGTGGAATCTGTAGATAATAAAATGCTACTTCACGCTGTATAATACATGATTATAATTTGACATTACTGTACAGGAGCAGAGTTTTATTAGCCCGAAAGTGCAGACCAGAAATGTGGCTTCTCAGCGGCAGGCACAGATAGGGAGTGGATTTCTGTGGTTTCCTACAGCCCGCCTGCTCGGCTGCCTACGAAAAGCACAATATGTGGTTTTAACTCTTCAAAAGCCCGCTTGAAAAAGGGGGCTGCTTACACTTATTAAATGTGACATTTTAATGACGTAAAACAAAAGATAAGTTAATGTTTCCATTTGTCACTCGCTGCTGCTGTAATTTCTTGTGGCTCCTAAATCATCCCCACCGTCCTGTACATTCCTTCACCTACAGAGAACAGGCATTAAGAGGTTTATATTATTCCCCTGTAGGCCGTGGAGTGGCTGGTTTGCTGTGGACATTTTTTGCGTTTAGCTTTTTTAGTTGTGAGGATCAGAAATTCAGTTGAAAAAGCCGCTGTAATTTTCAGTTGATTTAAAGATGATGTTTTAATTAAGTGTACAACAACATAAAGATAACCTGTATGAAATGTAAAATTATTGTCTAAAATATTTCCGGTAATTTATCATTTAAATAAGCTTCAACATGTATATTTTTTTCTATTTAAAGAGAGAAGGAAAATGTTTAAGCAGGAGATGATTTGATGATTTGATCACTGACTAACTCAGCTTTTTGGAATGAAGCTCGGCGAGTTAACCTGAACACCTGACAATGATTGGCGTGAACTTTGAATCGAGTCCTAACTCAACCTTTTCAAATACCTTTCACTCAGCTGCTTCATTTTCTGCTCTGCTTGTGTTTTTACTGCATTTCGAACATACGGCCTGCATGCGAGGCCGTCTGTGCGTGCCAGTGGAAACGGGAATCTTCTTAACATCCTATTTTCTGACTCGGCCTCCCAGTTTATCCTCCATCCTTTTGTGAACGGGGGATAAGTTCACTCTGGAATGTGGACGGTTTGATAAGAGAAATGTAACTGTGAGGGGAGCATGCTCTCTGTAGCAGCAGCAGCAGCAGCTCAGGAGTCCGGCTCAGAGCGTGCTCGGGAAAACAGAACAGAGACGAGAGTGCATTCAGTCACCGGGCTCTGTGCTATTGTAGTGCTGGCAGTTGATATAAACAGTGGAACGTCCTTGTCATACCTGCAGTACGCCCAGATACATCTAGGATGGTAAAACCAGTGTTGCAATGTGTAGAGAAACTTCTTGACTCTAAGCTGTTAAGATGTTATGTGTCTGATTATGTGGAATTGTTTATTTGTGGTCTGACTTCCCTGCTGCCTCAGATTAGTAGCTGACTAAACCCATATTTCTTCTCAGTGGTTGATGACATGAGTTTTTGTTCACATTTCTCTCCTTCTGTCTCTCCCCCCTCTCCTCACTGTCTCCCTTGGATGCCCCAGGATGAATTTCATCCCTTCATTGAGGCACTTCTTCCTCACGTCCGTGCCATCGCCTACACGTGGTTCAACCTCCAGGCCAGAAAACGCAAGTACTTCAAGAAGCATGAGAAGCGGATGTCCAAGGACGAGGAGCGCGCGGTGAAGGATGAGCTTCTGAGCGAGAAGCCCGAGGTGAAGCAGAAGTGGGCCTCCAGGCTGCTGGCCAAGCTGCGTAAGGACATTCGGCAGGAGTACCGGGAGGACTTTGTCCTCAGCGTGACGGGAAAGAAGCATGCGTGCTGCGTGCTTTCCAACCCGGACCAGAAGGGCAAGATCCGCCGGATCGACTGTTTGCGGCAGGCCGACAAAGTCTGGCGTCTGGACCTGGTGATGGTCATCCTCTTCAAAGGCATCCCTCTGGAAAGTACAGACGGGGAACGCCTCGTCAAGTCTCCACTTTGCAGCAACCCAGCACTTTGTGTCCAGCCTCACCACATTACAGTATCTGTCAAGGAGCTGGACTTGTTTCTAGCATACTATGTCCAGGACCAAGGTAGGTTTAAGCTCATACTGTGTGTGTTTGTTTCACTGTGTGTGTGTGTGAGCTAACCCACGTGTGTGAATGATGGCTTGGCAAGGTCAAGGGTCACATGTGTTACTTCTTGGCAGTCATTGCCGAGGCTGGCTGAAATCACCGCTACATTTGCCAGACAAATAAACATAATAAACGTGATCGTCGGGACTGTATGTATGCCCATATATTTTTGCATGGCTCATGTGTTGCTCGTAACTAAACAAAAAGACAATGTGTACCCAATATAACACGTAGGACATGTTTTATATGTTCCTTTGCTCTGCTGTAGTCCAGCAGCAGCTCTTACTCATGTTCAGTCATTATTCACTTACTGTAATTTGGAAAGGGTATATTTTATCTCGTACGCACACAACCATCCAGGCATGTACAATAGCACACACTGTACACCTCCTCTGTTCCTCTGGATATTAAGTCGTGACATTAGTTGAAAGTTGCAGTGCAAACTGGTTAAATTAAAATAAACCCACCAGTATATTTTTCTAATACAGAGTTTTCACTATGCTTAAAAAAACATACCTTAAATGCCGATACTTCTATCATGAATTTTAACACCCTGAAATCAAAAATTTGAACACTTTTATTTTGAAATGAGATTTCCACCTTTTAAACGTTAATACGTACAAATATCTGATAATAAATACATTGCTGATAGTTGATCAGCTGATATTAATAAAGTTTAGACATTTTGAATATTTGCAATACATTTCAGTTGCCTGTTTTCAGATATATATGAGATATTATGTCTGTTATAAATTATATGTGTCATCATGTTGAACTGAAATGGAAAACCTCAGTCTTTCCTAAAGTCCTGTAAAGTTTGTAATGTTTGCCGTGTGTGGCCTGAATTGTTTCAGCACAGTGTGAAATAACAGTTTAAAAAATATTCCCTTTTTTATTTTAGTAATATTAAAATTAAATTTTCCCATTGATATACAACAAATAGAATAAAACTAATAAAATACCGGCACTTACTAAAACAGGAGATGAGGTCCAAATCGATCAATTTAAGCAGAAATGTATCACTGAAAGTTTATTTTGAAAAGCAGCTTTAATCTGCTTTCCTCACTTTAAACACACAGAAACAAAAGCAGAATTTTTACTTATCAAAGACAGAAACATCATTTTAAACTGATATTAATTACTAAGTTAAAGGAGAATGGGGACAGTTATTAAGGATAGGCAATCACAGGTTGAGCAGAAAATAGATGTCAAATTTTTAACTCTTATTGCTCAAAAGATTCATAGATGATTTATTTTTGCAGAATTTAAGGCTTACATCTTAAACATTTCCGAAATTAAATTTGTGTCTCTAGAAAAATACGGTTTGACTGTACATAATTTAACATCTCTCACTCACGTCTCTCACAGTTTTAACCCTCCTCCCTTAATCATGACACCATAGGAATCCCCGCTATAACTGTTAAAATTCCCCTGATATAAATCCATAGCTCCACCGAAATACCACCAATACGTTGCTACTAAGGCAGAAACGGTGCTATAGCTAGCTCATTATCATCAAACCCTGAGCGCCATTTTGTGTTTGATAAGTGCCAGGGAAAGCAGAAGGCACAGCACACAGACAATAATGGTTGCCACTGGCACCGGGGTTGGCATCAGACCCTCTTTTGTGTCTTTTGTAGGATGCCACCGCTTCTCTAGTTTGCATCTGCTGCATTTTTAACTGTTCAGCACCAAGTTGAGAATGGCTCTTTAGTGCTGCTTTTTCCATTTTATATGCACCATTTAAAGGTTTGTGCTCGTATTGTACATTATGGACGTTTTTTTCCCGCAGCTTTTATTGTAGAGAAATGTGTCCGCCATGGAGGAAGAGCAAAGTACTGGCAATAAGATTCATTTTAGTGTTTGAAATGAGCGGTGAACATAGTGTTCTCTTTCGCAGGGAGCATTAAATTCACTTGGATTCGGCATCGCATTGCGGATCAGAGCGATTATTTACCGTTGTCCTCAAATTTCTGTGAGTTGAAACTTTGGCAAATACAAAATAGCATTCTTTTACCAGGATCACAGAGACGGCCGTGCTTTTTTTTTTCCGTTTTTTTGCAAGCTTAGGCGTCTTTTTCTCTTCTTCAAGTTACCGAGCAGTGTCCGCTTCCAGACAATGCAGCCATATTGTGGTAGCGTGTGGTGCGGCGCCATTTTGTTTTGCTCGGTGCCAGGGAGGCAGGCAAATCACCAGTAATGGTTGTTAGAGGTTTGGAGGTTGGCATCAAACCCTCTTTGTCTGCTTGCAGCATGCCTTTGATTCGTTGGTTGGCATCCGCAATGCAGTGGGCACGTTGGAAAGTTTTTTGACAGTGGCAGAATGGAAGCCGCTGCCTTTGTTCTGCTGCAACTGCACGAAACAAACAAACATACAATCAAACACAAAGAAAGTGGCAAACGGCTCTGTCTGAAACAGAATCTGGTGTTTGTGCGGAAAAAAATGGTGTTCGGACTGTGCTTTTCATAATGTCTTCTCTGTCCTGTTACCTGGCAGTGGCTCGCTTCAGCTGTGTTGTGTAATTGGATAACATAAAATATGTTGTTGCCGTTTTTTTCTCCAGAGTATTTTTTTTTTCTGTGGCAAAAATCAATAAGTTCCGAGTGTGTTTATTTTCGCTTGTGGTGTGTTGCTGCCTGAGAAAGGTCGGCGGGTTGGCAGCGAGTGTGCTGGGTGAATTTAGAGAGGGCACTCAGCCCCCTTGTTCTGGGGCACAGACGCGTTTAGCCAGGCAGGGCTGTAGCACCCATGTGCATGCCCAGATGAATGCCCGCTGGGAAGTAGGCTGGGGGCTGGGAGTGGGGGTTGTGGCATCCATTGTGCCAACTGGCAGGCCGCGTTCAATACAAGGCCCCGGCTTCTCACACACACACACACACACTCGCTGTTGTTTTACTCCAATTCGCTGTTTTACCGTTCTAATAAAACAAGGATTGCAATCCTATACTTTTTCTTCGTAGTCATCTCCTCTCCCCACCTGAATTCATATTTTGCATATCCAGTTTGACAGCTTGATGGAATAGTTGTAAGAAGGCATGTGGATAATAGTCGTGTTAGGACATGTTGGAATACTCTCGGCCTCGTTTGTATTTGGTTTTGTTAAGCTGCTCATTACTATTGTGTTCAGGGAAAGTTCTCCACTCTGCTCATTTATATCTTATAAACACGTCTGCAATTAATTAAGTGTAAAATACTTTGAGAAGATATGAGACTAAAATACACAAAGAATCCAACTGAAGTATTCTGAGGAATCTTGAATATTTATATTATTTCTAAACTCAACTATGAATCAATTCCACATCAGTAGAATATACCAAAAGCGGTTGTAGACATTGCATATAACTCCAAAGAATTATAAAAGCTCTCCGTGGATTTCCTCCTAACCAGTGACAGAAAAGGATTGCTGAGGTAGTCCAGTGGGAGACTAAAGAAGTCAAGGTCAAGCAGCTTTCCCATTACTCTGGTGCTGGAAGTTAACACAGCCATAAAACATCATTACCTTGACTCCCCCCCCCCTCAGCTCGGTAACGCAACTATTTTCTCACACCGCCGTGATAGTTTGTGGAAATGGATGGATTACCTCTGAATGCGTGCTGCCATGTTAATGGACACCTTGTTTTACGAGCGCCTGACTTAACCTCTGCCCCGGGGTCGTGACCTTTGCGAAGGGATGTGGCAGGGTGTCCTCTGAAGTTTAATTGAGCAAAACAGATCAGTCAAAACGCGTTGTTGCAGGGCCCGGGGGCACGTGGAGGAGGAAGAGTTTTTGCCTGGGGGGTTGTGGTCAGGAGTAGACGAGGGGGAGCTTGCTTGTAAGCCCCCCTTGTTGACCTTTTCAATCGGGGTCAAACTGTGGCGGTTGCAGGATCACTGGTGGTCTCTTGGCAACTGTTTGTCTCCACTCCCCCGCCACTACTTCTGGTCTGGCTGGTGGTCCCTTGGTTCACTGGCCTAAGTGAGGGGGAGTAGGTACCACTGATTCCCTACACCTCCCCACCCTGCTTTCCAATCCTTCCATCTCTGGTCCCTGTCTTCACGACGGGCAACTGCCTGCCCTGCCATGCTGCGTTTGGCAACTATTTGTCTCCACTCCCCCACCACTACTTCTGGTCTGGCTGGGGGTCCCTTGGTTCACTGGCCTAAGTGAGGGGGAGTAGGTACCACTGACTCCCTACACCTCCCCACCCTCCTTTCCAATCCCTCCATTCCTGGTCCCGTCCATGTCTTCACGACGGGCCACTGCCTGCCCTGCCATGCTGTGTTTGGTCGCTGTTTGCATCTTGTTTTCCGCCCGGCTGCCTCCGAGGCTTTGGTCAGGCGGCCAGAGCGGAGGCCTGACCTTCTGGGTCACAGTGGAGGTCTGTGACTAAGCACAACATCCATCCCTCCCTCCCCTTCATCCCCTTATCCTCCTCTGCCATCAGGAATCACCCCTGCGGCACACTGCCCAGCCAAATGACTCTCTCACTCCTTCTCTCTCCCGGTCTCTTTTCTTTTTCTCGCTCCCTGGCTTTCCCTCAAGCCTGAGACTCCAACCATGACAGCTGTCCCAGGCCTAGGCACTTGGCCAGAGAAAGGGTGGCTGGGTTCATGCCAGAAGTGTGAAACAAAAGTTGTTGCAAGCAGACAGCGTTAAGGACACTACTGTTTATCTTCCTTTTGTGGTTTATTCGGATACACATTCAGGTTTACAAGTAATTCAGCTCCCTTTCCTGCAGAAATGATTTTGGGAAAGGATTCAGGAATGGTTCTTCTGGAAGCTGAGAGGGATATTATTTTTGGACATGAATTTAAACGCTGAGCTTTCTTTAAAAAATCAGTAAGATCGTAAAATACAAATCCTGGGAAAAACCCTAACCGTTGACTCCAGAGCCATATAGAAAAACTCTTCAGATTGAACTGCACAACCCTGTGCTTAGCTTCCATTCTGGCTTCCTTATTAGTATGCAATAGAGCCTGCGGTGTCTGGCTACCTCTCTCTCAGAGCCATAACCTATCGAACACATTCTCTCAATCTAATCCACTTAGAACTCCCTCCCAGCTTCACCGCTTGCCTTATTGATTTCCGCTTCCCACTAAATGTCTTCCCGATCCTTTTTCTCTTAACCCCGGAGCTATTTATGTTTTGCAGTGTTCTTTCTTTCTATCTTGCCTCTTGCTTTCTTTGCTTCTTGTTTCCTTTCTTTCTTACTTCTTTCTTATATCTTCACTCCTTCTCCAGGATCTTTGGTTGTTTGTGATCCCAGTCTGACTTTCCTCTGCCTTCTTCCCCTCCTGCTCTTTCTCAAACACAAACCTGTGTGCAGTGCAGCCAGGTTGCCTGGCTCAGTATGAAGCTTGTGTTATTAGCAGCAGGGTTTTGCTCGAGCAAATACCTCAAGGCTTAAACAGGCCATGTTACCTCCTTAGCCCTCTTTTGTGTGCCATGTGTACATAAATCTCCATGGAAACAAGGCAACTCGGAGCAGAGGCCACTGAGAAATGTGGATGCCTTCTTTCTCAACAGAATTTACTACTCCCTCTTTTCCTCTTTTACAGTGTGTTTAATTTGCTTGAGTCACAGTTTGCACTGTTGCATCCTTGTCCAAAAAACTGGACAGGGTCTGTCTTTGGTGGTTTAAGGCAAGCCTTTTTGTGTGTTTCAAGCAGGAGACTCTGTTTTGTCGTCTGTGGCTATACTTGGTTAAGGACTGCAGTTTGTGTCATTAGTCTATGGTTAAGATCTCAGCTTCCCCACACTTTCCCAGGCTTTCGGGGAGGACCCCAAATGCATTTCAAATCCCCCCGAGGCCACTTGACTGGAGGACCGGCACCTCCCACTCCTCCCGGATAGATTCCCCACCCCCACCCTGTCTGCCGGTCCTCCCAAATGAAGACAAATGGGTACATTCACCCCTGTCCCAGGCACTACACTGTACCTCACTGTCCTGTCGTACAAAGCAGGCCCTCCCTGAGCCCTGAGTTTCACCACCCAATGGCTGCCCATCTCTTCTTTGCCATCGTACCAGTGCAACTGCTAAAGAACTTGTTGTCCCATCTGCCAGGTCATGTTAGACCACAGGGTCGGTAGAAAGAGTGCTAAAAAGATTCGAAGAGGAGAAACCAAAGCCTTAAATGGGAATTCAGGTGAAGATGTTTTTTGGCCTCACATTTATACAAGTCAACCAGGAGAAAAGAACCCTCAAGTGCCAGACTTTCATGCAAAAGCCAGTCCACTTTACCCAGGAAGCAGCCTTCCCAATGAAAGGAAGAAAAAAATGGGAAGGGTAGTAGGTGGGGTGTGATGGGGAACTTCAGGCAGGGACAGACAATCAGAGTGGTTGCCCAGGAGACACTAACTTCTCTGTGCAGCACCCCCCTCCCTGCCTTACCCCATCAAAGTCTTTTCAGTCCAGACAGGGCCGATCAGTGGCCCAGAGTGATGGTTGTCTCTTCTTTTGTCTGGCGGTACAGTACGGCCCATCACTGTGACGGCTCGACACGACCTGAGCAGGACAGAAAAAAAAGACCCCGCCATCGCAGCGCTGTGCAAAATGTTCTTTTGGGTGGGCATGTTGCTGTTTGGGGTGGGGAGCGAATCCCCAGAGGATTTCTTTCTAATGTGCGGGTCAAAGAGGGGATATGGTGTCTGGGGCTTGGGAATGGCCTGCTTGGGACGGATTCATCAGCGCCCCATTGAGTTGTCAAAGCTAGCCAACGAGCTTCAACTCCTCCCTCACATATGTCAGGTTCACTTCTCGAAAGGCTCCAAAATTTAGAGACCAACTCTTACACAACCAGGATCTTTAAAAGTTAACCAAAAGGAAACACTGAATCAATAGGTTTAGTAATTATTGAATTGCTTGGCCAGTGTGCAGACTCTTGTTTTGGGAAAAGGTTGGCCCATTGCTCTTTGGTCCCTCAAGTTAAAGCCCTTACACTAACAGGATGGCTAATAACACCTCTTATTTGTACTGGGAAAGTGAAGGGCTTGTTACCTTGGTGCCTTTTGAAAATGTAACTCACCTGCTTCTTCCATTGGCATAACGCTCAAGTTCCATTTAGCTGCACTGACATTTCAAATATTTTATATGCAAATGCAGAAATGGGCATACATGTTCCAACTTGTACATATTTCTTTACATGTGCATGCAAACCACCATGAACTCATTTTTTGCACATACAAATCAGATTATTGCTCACCTGCGCTTCATCTCAGAAGACTGCATTTAGACTCAATGGACCGCAACGTCTCAATAACAACAGGGCTCTAACATCTGTCGGGCGAAAATTGAAAGTGAGAGCTCTTTAAAAGCTTGTTCCGGATTTACCAAGTCAAGATTGTAATTAGGCCTCCAACATGTGCGCAGACCCACAACCCACAATTACACTGTGGATTCTTACCAAAAAATAACTCTACTCCACCATCCCTCTTTTAAACCTCATGTTGTAGCCGACATTACCAGGGATTTCTTGCTATAACAGCCCCCAAACCTTTTGTTATCTCTGTAGTGTCCCCCTGTTGCCTTTCTAATAAAACACATACCTTCTAATTAGAGATATATGATGTAATAGCTGTTCATTGTTTATACATAATTGTTGCAACCTGTGGTCTGGGATTTCTGCATAGCTTTTAGAGCTGTTACGATAATGACCCTAGCCGACCTACAGATGGCTAAATGAGTAATGCTAAAACTCAACATCTCATATGGGATCCCAGCTGAGTCTGCTTGGTGTTTCCCAGGAACATCTTCATCTGCTTATGCATTTCTGTTTCACAAACTATTAGACGCTCGGCAGACATTTTTTTTTCTCCCCCTTTTCTGTAAAACCTCTGGCTGTAACTTGGGTTGCCATGTGTGTCTTGTTAAGGGCAGTTATGACAAATGGCAGCAGCTGTACAAACTAATCTCTCTGTAGCTTTCACACATGGCGCCCAATTAACAATGGACCACTGTGGGGCCCTAATCCACGGTGCAGCCATCCTCTGGTCCCGCTCGCTGAGCCAACTGCCCCAGGAGACTCTTCTCCTCTGCACTCCTGTTCGTCCGCCTGTAACTTCATTCAGATGGGAGCTGGTGGACACAGCGAGGGCCTGCTTGGGTCGGAGACACGGTAGCCATCTTGTTTGTTTCCATGCTGGGAATCCTGGTTCCCGAACGCTAAAGAGCCTGGGCTTTATTTGACACTTTAGTGTTCTCTGGGATTGGGTTGCAGCCCTGAGAGAACACACTGCATCTGCAGGCTATGAGTAGTATTTGCGTGTTTGAACTCAGATACATGTACATATAAACTCACGTGTGTTCAGCTTGTATGCATGCATTAAAATACATGCAGGCAGCTGCAGTGGATAGATTTAGCAAAGTGGTGGCTGAACGGGTGGGTGGGAGCAGTGTGTATGTACGATATAGCTCTCCTGTCAGTGGGCATAGTTCCAGTAGTTGTGGGATGATAAACTGCTGTTTCTTGGAGCCTCAGATAGCTGAATGCACTGTGTAATGCACTTAAAGTATGGCGGTAGAGTGCTTGACACAGTGCATTCACTACCTCCACAATCTTATAGTAAAATATAGTATATAAACTCAGGGGGATTTCAGCCCACACACTCTTTATTTAATGGTTCTTTTTCAATTCTGGATTCATCCCAACACAGCTACTCGCACACACAAATCCAATAATATTCATCCACTTTCCCAGGAAAAGTTTCAATGTGTGAAGTCTGTATCTCCATCCAAGAGAACGTCAGCAGGGCTTTACATGGCCTTCCTTAAGTAGCTTTGGTTCAGTTTAATATTACAACTTATATACTGCAACTTTTAAGACACCTGGGGGCAAACCATTGTGAATTGTTGTTTCCACATCTCCTTCCCTCTGATGCAAAACAAAGCCACAAACGGGAGTTGGAGCCTCAAAAAAGGAGGGTGTTGAAGGGTCGACAGCCATCAGGAAAACGATGCCGGCCCCTGCCAAATCTATGACATGAATGAAACAAATGGATGAAGGAAAATGAAAATGGTTGGGGTGTGATCTCTGGCAGGCAGCGCGAAACCTGTGCCAACTGTTATGAATGGGAAACCGCTGCTGAGCTAATGAAAAAAAAAAGAAAGAAAGAGCTCACTTTTTTCATCTTCCTTCCAAGAATAATTAACCGCGCGCAAGCCTTCTGTTGAGGGTGGAGAAAAACCACAAGACACTTGACCAACATTACACAGCGGAGGAGGACAGTGAAACAGAGAGAGAGGGGAAATAGAAACAAAAAAGGAAAGTAGAAGTCTTGTAACTGTAAGCTTTGAAAAAAGGACAGGTAAAGGTGAAGTAAGTGAATGCTGGTATGCTCATATTTCTGTTAACCTATCACACACACTTTGCATTAAGGCATGAACACACTTTCAGCTCTTAACTCAATTCCCATGCAGGGTGTTTGGTGACGGGGCTTAAGGAATCTTCAGGGATCATGTACTTTAATGTAGTGCTGACATTATTAGGGTATAAATCAGTTGGGCTGGGAATCGATAAGGGTTTCTCAATTCAATTCCGATTCACAAGGTCCCGATTTCCGTTCCAATTCGATTCAATATTGATTTGTTTCAGTGGTATTTCAGTTACTATGCACCTCTAACCTGGTGCATTATCAACATTTTTAATGTTTAGAATAAGACCCCAAAGAAGTTAACAATTTTATGAATTAGACAGTTAATTAACTTTTTTTCCAGTTCAGATTTTTAGTCTGCACATCTGACTCATGTGTTGACTAAACTAACTGGGCTTTAACTTGCGCGAGATTTGGTCACGAGATCTCACTGCGCAAAGAACAAAGCCATACGAGACTAAGAGTTATGGAGAAAGGCGTATTGTAACAACATGTCGAAAATACACTCGCGGTCAAAGCCGACGCTAACAGAGAGTAACATAAACATCAGTGCAGAACTAACTTACATATTCACGGATGCACGCACGATAGGAAGAGTACGTCGGCGATCACTGATGTCTCCATAGTAGGTGCAGTAAACAAGTCCGGGCATGTCTCCCTCCCTGCCGTGTTTTGAGGGAATGCGCTGAGTCGTGCTGCGTTTAGCAGCGCTCAGAAACGCGAGTGATCAGACACGTTTTGACACAATTTTTGTAAAGATCGATCTTGGGATTTATTCATCGATATTGGGTCATTCAAATGAGAATCGATTTGAATCAGAAAAATCATTTTTTTAAACCTAGCCCGATAAATCAGTCAATTAATTAACAGGAAGTTATTAGTTGTATGTTTATAATTGATTATTTGGCATTTCAGAAGCTAAATATGCTGTTTCCAGCTTTCAAATGCCTGTTATTTTATTATATCTTTAAATATAAATTAGGTATGTTTGATTTAAAGCTTCAAAAAACTATGAATTCATAATAACAATTATTTTTGAGCCATGCTGAAATGTACTGTACTGTTCTGTAGGTATCTCTTACAAGCCTTCTCCCTAAGATGACATGATGGAAAGAGCCGAATGGGGGCCAGATGTATGTTTATATATAGGACCTGACAAGGGTACAAGGCAGGACACCAGGCAGAGGCGTTGCATATCACATGCACCCTATCACGTACACCACATCCCGTAGTGATAAGGACTAAATGTACTGTATGTAAAGCAAAGAAAGGAACAACTGTTAATCATGCATGGTGGCCTGCTTCGTTATACTGGAGGGTTTATAACAGCTAATTACAGAAAGTTAGAGGGTGTTTTTAAATAAAAGTAGTTTTATTATTGTAAGCTTTTAAGTAAATTAAGTTTCTTCTTGTCAGCAAGGGGCCTCTAGGCACAGACTTTATTTTAATCCATTATCAATTTGCCCCTGTACCCAAGAACAACATTGTTTTTGTTTTACCGTTAAACCTTTTTTTAATCGGCATCTTGTATGCCACGGACGTCACCCCGGGCTGACAAAGCGTGCACTGTTTGGAGGCGAACGCTTAAAACAAAAAGTGGTTTCCCCATTATTGCAATCAAAGCAATGTTATCAGCGATCAACATATTCTCACCCGGAGACAGAGGGGAGAATAATGCCCCATTGACTGATACTGCCTGCTAGGCCGGTCGCGCTGATCTCCTGAAGAAAAGACCAGTGTCGCCGGTGGACCCCCAACTCCCCCCAACTGCCTCCCCGCTCTTTGCCTTCTTCCCTCTATATATGTCTCAATACTTGGGGGATCTTAGAA
The DNA here is from genome assembly GCF_022749685.1 of Semicossyphus pulcher. Taxonomy (NCBI): domain Eukaryota; kingdom Metazoa; phylum Chordata; class Actinopteri; order Labriformes; family Labridae; genus Semicossyphus; species Semicossyphus pulcher. The sequence goes on from NW_027211695.1 coordinate 8,711,384, forward strand.
GAGGGGGGGAGCCGAAGAGCATGTGTGTGTGTGTATTGTTGAGGTGCTGCCGGGGCGACTCTATCCCATGCTGGTGGTGTAGGAGGGGGGGCTGAAAAGACGGAGCCGTCACCTGCCAGACTGCTGGAATGTTAATGCCGTGGCTCTGATAATTGGATTTTGTACACACCGTCTGTGAGGAACGTCCAGCAACTTTCCCCCTCTTATTGTTCGACACAGCCCCGGACCCTCAATAGGGCTTGGCTATGTTTATACAAGCACTCACGTCTCAATAAAGACTGTTTACAATGTGTGTGTGCGTGTGTGCGAGTGTGTGTGGCGTTGGACTTGTGAATCACAGCGCGATTGTGTGCGACAGGGAGACTGAAAAGAGAGAATCAGATCATCAAGATTTGGCAAATATTAAAGATGTTAAGAGATTTGTTCGGTCTTAAAATGGGATTTTCTACATGTTAGTAGAGTTGCTGTAAGATTTTAAGCATTCTTGGATTAAAGATTTTTCACAAAAGGACATTTAAACCTCAAATTTCTAGTCTCTTCAGCCCAACACACTCGCACCGTGCTTACATGTTCTAAGCGTCATGCAGAGCCAAAGGTAGGCACACCCACTTTGAGGTCAAAGGTGAAGAGGAAACGCTCCTCATTGGTGGAGCGTGTCCGAGGCGTACATGATCTGGGATCATTAGGGAAGTTATGGCTCTTGTTTGCGTTAGGGGGCGGGGGGGGGAGGCTGGAATCGGGCCGGGAGCTGTGACGCACTGGTTTCCCTCTCGCTGGCCTCCCGTGCTATTTCCACCAGGCTGCAGCGGCTTGAGCTGGTTAAATGTCTCGGCTGCACTGACCTAAATTCTTCATATTCACCTCAGAAGACCCTTGCCTTAGCCAACCAACCGTTTTTTTTCCATCCCTATAGTCTGCCTATGCAATGAGCATGCGCTTTTGTTTGTGTATAAAAGTTCCTTCCTGCACATAAGGAAGCTTCATTTGAAAAAAAAAAACTTGTCCTATTCCCAGCTGCAATCCCTCGGAGCAGAACCGCGAGAAACAATGACAGAGGTTTTCTTTTGGCACAGAGACTTGTTGTGGTTAGATAAACAGACTCTAATTGCATTTAATCTGTGTTAAAGTAAGGCATTTGGAACAATTACTTTGGTATGTTTACCAAACAGCTGTTGTGTGGATCTGTTTTTTTAAGATGTAATGGATTTGGCTCACCTTGCTGGTGACTGTAAAAACAAGATAGGCGCTACATTAACTTATGCATGTGTTTGTATTCAGGCTTCAGCTGTTGCAGCGTAAAAATCTATTAAGTTTGGGTAAAATTTTATTAAAGTTAAATTGCCTTGGTTAGGGTTTCAGATTTCCATTTTGTAGCACCGCAACATTTTGCCGCTTCTAATAGAAAACATTATAAAAGCATTACGTCCAATAGAATATGAATAAAAGCATCTCTTACATAGCAGCATGTTAGTTATTACTAAGGGAGGACAAGTTTTAAAATAAGCAAAAAAGCAGGGAATTAAAAATGCCTGTTTTTTTGTAACAGTCAAAACAAAAAATCTCACATGCATGAGTAAATATATGAAAACGTGTCACTAAGCTGTATTTGCACTGGGAAGATTTACAGAAAGCTTAACTCTGTTGCTTAACGGCAGGAGCTCTGCATATTTATTCACCGTCTTGCTCTTTTCCCTTTAACCTGGCAGTAGTGTGCTGTTGCATAAACAATGGTCTGGGCAGCCACCTTTGGGCTATTGTAGCCTTCCACGTGGGTTGAACTCTGGCCAAGTGGATGTTGTTGCAGGAGACGGCCCCGCAGCCAAACACACGAGCCAACCAGAGGCCTCCGTTCCAGGAGGCGAGTACTCACTGGACGATACCCGAGGATAGTAGTGTTTGACAGCACTTGGATCGCGTTGAGGAACTTTGAAATTCAAACACTGCAGTCCTCAAAAAATGACGCGTTCACTACAAATGTCACAACTTAGGTCACAATTTGTACCAGGGATAGAGCACTTGTGCATGAGTGTCTCTGTGTTACTTGACATGCCGCATGTGTTTAGTATTCATAATGAGGTGTTGCAAAATGCATGCTCCTTGCATATCTTGCTCGACTCACCCACCACCTGTATAAACAAAAGTGCTATTGCGAAACGGTTCCAGGGAAAGACTCTTCCCGGGCTTGTTGTCAGAATGAGGTCAGCGAACACTACTCTTTTCTCTCTTGCTTTCCCTCCTTCTCTCTGCCTCTCGCCTGACTGGTTTAGTTGTACTTCGTCCTTCTAACTCACAAGAGATATAAGGCCACTTGATCAACCTCAGGTCATCTCTATCCATATGGTGACTTGTGTGTGTTGCTAAGTTTACAGGCTTAGTTTCCTCAATAGGAACCATTGGCAATCAACAACTTGATAATTTATTTGGAGCATACAAAAGAGTTAAATTTGTTTCATATTTTCATTATAGGATTATTTTTTAACACGTTTTCAGTCCACTTTTGAACTTTACTTGAAGTTTACATGACACCAGTGTACCTCAAGTAGTAACAGGCAGAAGGAGCTTGTGCAATAATGCAATTATTATAGCAATCAGAGCGCTGACTGTTGAACCACTTGTATATTTTCTTTGGTTGGTCATGGGAATGGGGGGGTTGCTCTTTCTGAATTCCTGCAGCATGACATCATTTGACCCCCCGATGATCATTTTACACCATCTCGGCACAAAAGCATGCGTGGAGACGAAAGAGGAGTGCACATGTATCATATGCTTAGAGTTGAGGAAGCACCTAATCGCGCCGCCCCGCCAATCGCCATGCTCCCAGAGGCACCGCTGGTGGAGCGCGTAGTGTCTGGAAGACTGTAACAGGATCTCCAGAGAGGAGCACAAAATGGGCGCTTTGTGTCTCAAGATTTGTCCAGACAAACCCAGATAAGGAAACCCAACAAGGGCAAGACGAAGGAGCTGCTTCTGTGACTTGAGCAAATAACCTTTAATCTAGGTCATGCAGCCAGATAGGGGCGGCAGCAGCAGTAGCCTCGCTACCAGAAATGGCATTAGTGGTGGCGTAAGTCCTATGACTAGTTGAAAAAGGATTAAACATATATGATAACAAGCTAGCTACCTTCAGATAACAGCTAATGTTAGCATACGTGTTCAACTACCTCCTAGCTAACATCTTTTTTTTGATAGTGTCACTAAAGGACAGGTTGATTCCTAGCTAACGTTCATGTTAGCTTGCCAATGGTAATGTAAGCTAGGATTTGGTTGAATTCTAATATTAGCTTTTAGCTTAGTGTAGCTAATGGGTTATCATATTTGTGTATTCATGTGAATATGGTGAATTAGCGAGGTTCTCCTATTTTGGTCGAAGGTCTTGGTTCCTCTCCTTATATGGTCATATTTGCCAAAGTATACTTAGGAAAGCCGTTACAACCAGTTCCCATAAAGTATATCAAATTCAAGTGTAACACCTGTGTCTTGTAACCAGGCCTTTAAGAAGATAACAGTAGTTTATTACAGCAACCCCTTGCGCGTTATATTTCTAAAAGGTTCAAACCTGATCTGAATCTGCTACAACTGAACAAGTACCATTTGGTATATTCCACACACTTACTCCCTCAGTAGCCCGCCGGAGCCCAATTCTCATGGCAGCCATAACAAGACCCATACACTCCTCCCAATAACTGTGGCCGGCCCCTGGGGCTGTGTGTGTCTCCCTCTGCCCACAGTTCCCTGCATGTCCTACAACCAACAAACAGGGGGACCAGATCGCTACACGGACCATATGTGTCGGCAGACCACAAAACGCTGAAGCCATTACTTGGCCCACTCTAGTGAAATTGAAAGCAGGAGCCAGTAACAGCAGCAGCAATAGCTAGTTTTGGCTGAGTGTATGGGGGCAGTGTTAGGAAAGCCCAGTCAGATGGTAGTGCTCATGCTGACTTGTTGACGGCAGCAGGCTGCAGACGGCTGATGTCTTGTTGTCATAGCGCCAGCTCCTCCCTCTCATGACCTCCCAGCGATGACGTTTTGCCTCTTTCTGTGTCAAGTTTGTGTCTGCATGTGTTTGTGATTACTGGATCTAATAGATGCCGGCTAGTACTGCCTTTTTGGTTGCTGTGCTGCTGATCATTTGTCTTAAATTATTTTGCAAACATATACTTTGAAATATTTTCTTTATTTAAGGATTACTCGATAAAACCCAGACTTGACTCTGCTTAGCCCATATTCGTCCTCCGGTCAGTCCAGCTACAAGTGGAAGCTTACCAGATGTAAGATTGCATTACATGTGCTGAAAACATGTACTTAGGCAGGCCTGTCTCATGTTCATATTATATTAATGATGAAACATTTGTCCAACCACCATGTCATTGTACGCTGCAACACTACTCGAGCGCTGGGCTTTTTAAAAAGGCACAGTAAGAACACTATCCTCTTAGTGTTAGCTAGCTGCCCTCAGTATCCAGCTCTCCTCAGACCTTCATGCTGCTGTACGCCTTGCAGGAGCAGTATGCATCTAATGCATTAGTTCGGGGTATTGTGTTACATGTGGCATACATCATGCTTTGTGATTGTTGGTAATTTATGTGCGAGACATGATGATTTGCGGGAACGTTTTAAAAAAATAATGTGTCATGTGGAAGATGCTGCACTTTAGGCAGCTTGTTGATCTTATTAGTGATTTATTGAATAAGAGAAGTTGTGTCCATGCCTGCACATCAACAGGCTTTTGTTCATTGTACTGTCTTAGTATGCTCGTATTCATACATGACTCTCTGTTTGTCTTCTATTATCAACTTAAATCCTCTCAGCTCAGGCTCACTCAACTTGGCCTGTCTGGTGCCGCTGGTTTTAGCCATCATCTTATGCTGTAAAGGGGAACTGGCAAAATACACCCTTCACTTACCCATTGATGCCTTCAAGGTGGGATTCTGTTGTATTTCGGCATTTTGTAATCTATTTATTTCTTTATTAGGTCGGACGGCGGGTGGCGGGTGTACGTAGGATAAGGGCTCATGTAGGAGACTTATCTTCAAGCGCGCGTCTGTCATCTGCTGCTGCAGACAGAGTGCTCTTTCATTCGCTCCACTGAAAGAGGGTTCACAGAGATTTAAGGGCCAGCATTGTTTGTGCTCTGCGATGCTTAATCACTTTTGATTGGACACCATATTAAAACTTGGGCTCTAGACGGGGAGAGAGGCTCTTCGTCTAAAAAAACGACGAGTACCCGCCGCCTACAAAAAGGAGCGGCGCTGCCTCACAGGGCGGATGACAGAGACAAAGGAACGCTGACAGGGTTAAGCCGAAAGATGGAGGAGATGAGGACGGATGAGAGTGACATTCTTCAGCAGAGTGAAAGTTAGCACCTAAGTTACATAAAGACTGCCTGCATACAATCATCCTTGGATGTTTTGTTCTTACTCACTAAAAATTCACCCATCATATAGGCTTAGGCGTTCTGCAGCTTCCCCCCAAATGTTTTATCTTTCTTCAAGCCCAAGAAATAAGATGGCTCCCTGTTCCTAAAGCACTTTACTTTCCCACCCCCCCCCCCCCCCTGCACTCCATTTCACTGCAGCACTGATTACACATAGTGTTTACATATTCCATAGAGCACTGTGACAGAGATAAACCTCTCCTGATGCTTATCCCCTGGCCACAATGTGGAAACCACTAAGATATAATGTAAACCAAACGTCGCAGCTGCCCTTTCATGTCTCAAGTGCCAGTTCTACGTGCTGAGCGGGAATTTTGAGAGCTCGGCTTTAAGTAGCATCGGTTAAATTTAAGCTAAAACCATAGTGCTTTTTTCTTTTAACGACACAACGTGGTTATTTTATTCTGAGTACTTTCTCATGGTAGCGCAGTGAGTGCAGCTACTTCAGCTACAAAGACTGACCTTAGAGTTGGATGATTTGTCAGAAACACACATTTACAGTCCTCTCTCTTGATAATTGATTGTGGAAGGTAATGAGGAGGAGTATATAACACACATAGCGTTGAGATTTGGGGCTGAATATTTGTGGCAAGGGACAGGCCTTTGATATGAAATGTGATTAATGAACGCACAGCAGCAAAAGAGGGGAGCGTTCCCCATAAAGTAGGTTGTGGGATTATACAGGGGGCTGCACTCCGAGGAACGTCTCGGCATCACGGCTCTCCTGTGGCTCCAAGTATCGCTGTCACTCTCGTCCAGCACACTGCGGTTCGTGCGTGTTATCACTCTTGAGGTCCTTCGCAGTAAATGTGTCACAGGGAAATTGCGCTAGCCTAAAAATACCCTCACATGTGCATTTCCCAACGTCTCACATTTGGGTTGCAGAGTGTCTGGGGCTGCTCAGGACTCCGTGCTGGATTTGTCTCCGCAGCCAGGAATGAAATCAACAAGGCGTTAAAATCTCTTGATGTTCCAATCTTCTTCCATTCAGGTTTAACGTTTCTAAATTGTCCCTCATTGACATCAACGCACTCCATGGCCTTTTCAGTTGGAGTCTAATCTATAGGTTCCTCCGCACTCTTCGCATAGCACCTGCACCACACCCTTGTTTTATGAAGTGCTGATGAGAGCGAGGGCTTGCCGCAGGGCTACTGCTCAGTATACATAACCTGCTATCAGGATACACAATACACACACATACTGTCATACTTTTACAGTTGAGTTTACAGAACACACTGTACTACAGTCGCCAAGGTTAACTAAGGGAAATGAGGTCTGCAATCTTTATTAATGAGAAGTGCTCCGTAAAGTTGACCCTGTTTGTAATGTACCTCAGATCCTCTTTGCTGGAACAACTTCACAGTTAACAAACTTTACAGTACGTCTTACATAAAACTACATCCTTTAACTTCAGTGCCTTATTAATAAATATGCAAATGTGCGTTTGTTACTAGCATCTTCCAAGCTTTGACAGACTTCTTTTCTCTACTTCGCATTGCCTCCGAGTTGCCTCCATAAATCTAAAACTAATCCACCGAGTGCGAGCTCATCCCTCTTAATTTGTTTGTTGCTTTACGTCCACGAAGATGTTCTCCAGTGACATCTAAGCCATCATATTGACAACCCCAAGTGGCTTTCTAATACTCCGACTGATTCACTTCTATAGCCGCTTTGATGCTCTCTATATTATGTTCCACGGGACTATTTTTCCCCCTCCTCCACTTGTTTACGAAAGAGGTCCGATAAGGCCTTTCAGTGCGCATAGCAGAATGTGCAGTCTGCTGCGTGGCCACTTGGGCAAAGCTGAGGCCTACTTTAATCAAGACATGAGAATGACCCACTTCATCTGATGTTAATTTGTTTTTTTGGGAAAATTAGCTGCGATTGAAATGTTTTCCTTTTTATAAGCTTATATCAAAGATATATCCATGCATTGAAGTAGGCTATGATGTCATAATTCCTCTGTGGCTTCTTTCTTCCACACACACAGGAACCCAGTTTTCCATAGCATCCAATCCCCTTGCTTTGCTGTTTGTATGAAAGCTGGACTAATCTGTTGTAAAGCACAGAAGTGGCCCTTTTACGAGGTGCTAATGGCCTGCTAATTCTTGGGGAAAGGCAAAGTGACCAATTGCTTCAGCGGAGTGTTTACTACCCGCTGCCCTTTGACCCCTTTCTGTCTGGGCTAAGTCAAATCCAAGTTGTTGTTCCTGCACTGAGCGCCATGTTTACATTCTTTTCTTACATGTGGGTTTTACAGTGCTAAATGCCGGCTACCATCACATTTTACAGTTGTACAAATTATCTTTCTATAACAAACATTATGATAAGAGCTGTATGATTTTGATCTTACTTGCTCCTTTGAACTAGACTCAGTAGTTTGTACAGTACAGGAGCTGTGAGGGTATTCTTTCCCCAAGCTTTGTCTGTAGCTGTATCATATTAAAAAGCAAACTATCCATATCATTCAATTAGCTAATAGCCCGTCTTCCCTTCTCTCCTGCAAGCCTCTTCAAATGTATTTACTAGGCCTTGTTGTCTTTATGGTTTCCTCTGGCGAAACTTGCATAAATAGTGGTGGATAAAACGAGAGGTGATTTAGGGGCCTCGTCACAATGCGCCCTGCTCCGGCCGCCGCTTCCTACCTTTGTGTGGTCGAGGGCTCAGGGGTGCGGCAGCGGATACATGGCCCAGGTCCCGGCAGGCTCCGAGGAGGGAAGGAAACGTGGTGTCAAAGGCGATCGCTCGCTGCTTCTGTAATCTGAGCGGCAGACACTCGCAGTACGACTCAGGGACTAAATGTGCGGGGATACTATTAACTACAAAATGTTATGTCAAAGGTTTTAAATTATTACTCATGTTTTAGTTTTAATGGGAGGCTGAAAATAAAGTATTTCTTAAAGTGAAAGCAGCACAAAAAACAAGTCCAGTGGAAACCTTGTTGCGTGTGGACCGCTGCTGCATGGTTTCTTTCTCCTGCTCCTCTCCGCACAGGCTTCTCCTGTAACCTTGAGAGAAGCCCGCGCAGGCCCCAAGTTCAACGAGTGCATGAGGCATATTTTCGCTGAGCGTGCTTGGACCGCCCCACTAAACCCCTCGACCCACCACCCCCCTCCCTCCTCACCATACATACAGCTTTTTTTTCTCCCTCCCCTCCTCCTAAAGAGGACTCCCTGTAGGCCTCGCCTTTCACAGCGCCTGCAAAGGAAATACATTATGTGTAAAAAGAATTCCATATGGTGTCATACGATCTGTGTAATTCTCTCTCAATTGATAAAAAAAGTCACCTTGTATGCACAATTCTGTCCTTTGTTAAAGGAACCCAAGCCTCTGTACTGTATGTACTACCTTGTAACATTTGGTCAACTTTCTTCCAACCAGGAAACAGGTTTTCCTACAATTCTGATACATTTTACAGAAGAAGAATATTTGAGACTTCCACCATTGCGCTTACACATTTCTTTTTTATTGATTAAACAGTAAAGAAGCAGTTCAAACAGCTATAAAGGGACAAGCTGATAAAAAACTTATCACTCCCCTCTTCCTTCACAAATACCTGGAAGTGGGTTGTATCCAGTTTTCTGGAGGTGTGGCTGACATCAGCTGTTGTAGCTTACAGTGAGGCCTCCCGCCTTGGCTGAGGGGGAGAGTCTGTGGCAGTCCTACGGGTAGGCTGTTCCAGGTAAGCCTTGCCAAGTTCAAGTGGCTTGGACCAAGCCCCGCACCGCAAATGGGAAGTGTTTCTGCAGGGCTGCCAACCTTACGAGAGCAGTGATTGCAACAGCTCGCGTCCTGCCGTGCCGTCGGTGTCAGCAAAGAGATAGACTTTATTACGCACGTTTAAGTAGGCCCTCAGGAGAAAAAAAGTTAGTGGTAGAGACGTATATATGTAGATGCTTGCCAGGAGGGAGGATTATAGAGGGGGCTGCAGTGGTGGCCCTTTGAATTTCCTTCTAGTTCCCATGATGCAACACGGTGGCTATCAGGAGATTATGTTTTTATGGCCTTTGGACAGAATCCCTACCAAAATGAAAACAACTTCTCAGGCCTAATAATGTAAAGTATTTGTGTTCTTCCCTTTGCAAGAAGAAGCTATAGATGTAGGGAATGTGTTTATTTGTAACTAAATTAAAATGACATTGGCTAATGGGTGAGCTTATGACATAATATATTGTGGCTTTGGGTTAATAAAAGGGACTCGAGTTTGGAGGACTTTAGACAATGGAAAAACACCTGAAGACAAACAATCCACGCATGTGACAACTGCGTAATAATTCATTAACGTTTGGCTGCAGGGAGGTTCCACTAAGAGAGTTAAAATGGAAAATCAGCGCAAGGGTTTGAGTATGTATTTATATTATATTTCTGTAACGCTTGAACCAGCGACAGTGGGGCTGCGGTTGAACCGGGGTGATGAACGAGGGAATCAAGTCAGTCAAATGCAAGCAGAGGCCACCTTTTACTAAGTTTGTTGCTCGCAGTCAAAAGACGACCCTGCCAGAAGCATTACGCATAAACAAAACTGACTTCCTGAACCGAACAAGGGCTGAACAGGAACTACCCCTCTCCTCATCGTCCTGCAACAGTTACCCCAACCCTATTTGCCCTTCCACCAACCCCTGATCTCGGTGTATGAACTTTTGCCATCCCAGATAAAGTGAAAACAACATGCTTGGGCGAGTGGAAAGCAAGGTCTGCGGGAGCTGGCTGTGAGGCGGGTGTAAAGACCCCTGTGGTGTGGCCCTGAGTGGACAAATCCTAGCAGGCTGAGGAAGTGGAGGAAGGAGTGCTGGGGGGGGGGGGTTACATGGTTTGGTGGGAGGTTTGCGGGCGGGAGGGTTACAAGGAAAAGCGGCAAAGGGGGAATTCCTGTTCCTGAACTGAAAAGTGATGGAAAAAGTGACTGCTGGATTTTGCTCATGCCGTTCTATGTCAAAACAGCCAAGCGTTGCCGTCATCTGTGCAAATATTTCAAGAGATTATGGTTTGAGAGCCTCGTGGGAAAGGCTGAAGCAGCGCCGGGAGGACAGCCTGACTTAAACTTGCTTTAAGAGAAAGCCTTTCCTTCTTAACTGTATCACAGAAAGTGTGTAATCTCAAAACCACAATATTCACCGGCAAACAAACAGAAACCTGCCAGGTGAGGCCTGATGACATATGTCTTTGTTCTGCGTATCATTCGAGGATTTTGGCATCAACCCAGAAATAATTTGGAAACAAAGGCCCTTTACATTCTCGTCCTAAATAGCGAGGTGGGACCAGGCTTGCCATGCCTGAGGACACATCATGCGTGCCTGCCTTCTACACACCTTTGTTTGATATGATGCCTCCTAAATGAACAGTTCGCTATGTAAATTTGATTTGTAATATCTCCCTACTCGCAGTGCATAACGATATATACCCAAAACCTTGAGAAGCTACTGATGTAATGTCTTCTGACCATGTGACCAAACACTGTGGCTGCCTCTCTGGATGCCACGCTTTGCTGTGACATTGTTTATTACTCCCAAACAACAGAATATGAAATTAATTTAGCGCCTCTCCTCCTCCCACTGTAAACTGGCGCTGTGCAGCCAAACCACATGTTGTTATTGCTGCAGTGGCAGAGGGGGCTGCCCCAGCAGGCCTTAGTAGCACAGAACAGATTTGCTCTCTGTTTTTTTGCCAGGAATGTGGAATCGAGCTCTCTCTCACTCTCTGGCTGTGAATACTTGCTTAGCATGCACTTAAGTGTGATTTATAAATCATACGCCTGTGGTGTGGCAAAGGGAATACTCCGTTAAACCTGTGAGATGAGATTTGCATTCTGATCTCCTGTTAGACCAAGATGTTTTGTCATGATTATATGGTGCTTTGTTGTGGTAAGTGATGGGCTGTTGACTGTATTGAGTCTCTGGATGTTTGCATCTGAATTGTGCATCTGGGACCTACAACCGCAAAGATGCTCCGCACCTTAACTGCTGTCAGATATCTCCAGACATTTGGAGGGTCCACGAGGAGCGGAGGAGCTCCGACGTCTCTGGATGACTGCCAACACTCTGACCTTGTGGCGGGCACAGGCGCTGTCACTCCCTCTTGAGTTATGTGAGAACCTGTTTTATGAAGCTGTTTTTTTAAACCACTGCTCCGCATCTGACTATGGCTCACCAAATGAGCACTTACCTGGTGCTGTGATTCCATGAGAACCGCCAACACTTTTTTTTATAAGGGCAGTGGTTTTTGTAAAATTACTCCCATAATTTCCCTCATTGCTTGCCCTAAAAGCTTCGCTCCCTGGTCTTGTGCCAGTGGAGACTCCAGAACCCCACTCCCTCAACAAACTCTCTTGCCCCCTAGCCTCGATCCCCATGGATGCTTTGATTCGGGCCGGCTCTGACTGGGGGCCTCCGAAAGCCCCGTCTCCAGGCTCATTAAGGGGAAAGGAGGGGTTTTACTGGCCATGCGGCTGGCAGCCGGCATTTAAACCACCAGCAAGCTTCTCTATTGGCGTACTGCATCTGAACAACTTTCAGCCTTAAGAGTTAAAACATCTTTCCGTCATTACTGCACTACTGGGAGTAGAAAGTCCAGAGAGGTGTGGGCATTATTAGAACTAAGGCTCTTGAAGATTGCTCTACACCTAGCCAGACGGTACCAATCTCACTTATGTGGTACACAAGTAATCTGTAATCCACACGAAGGGATTATATAATGTGTGCTATGTGGGCAAGAAGAAGACACACAGTGGATTTTGTGGATCAGATCATTGCATGGACTGCTGTACTTGCAGATACCTGGATAACACAATTAAGGCAGTATATAGGAGGCATTTCTGATACTGGTACTGGTAAAACTCTGATTTCCAGCCCAATCTCCATGATCCAGATGTGATCAGGAGAGGAAAACAGATGAGGAGAAATGATGATGCAGCACCTCAGTATCCTGGATTGTCAAGAAGAAAGCTACGACGAGACATTTGCACCTGCCGCTTCATTCCCTACTGGAGTTTTAATGGCAAAAAGAAACTGGCTCGACATCTGTTGGCAATGTCAGTAGTCTGTTTTTATGCTTGTAATGACACATTAAACTCTGTGGTTGAATCTCCCCCTTTCTCCGCCCCATGTCCCGTTCCAGGGGAGCAGTGCCAGCAAAATCGTCTGAATGAGTGCACGCTTTGTTTTCTTTGTCTGTTTTGGGCCAAGATCTGGTCTTAGATGTGGTGGCATTCTATGATCGGATAATTCCTTCCACGTCCTCAGTTTAAGGTGTGTGTGCACTCGTGTGTGTTTGTGTGCGTTTCACCGCTGCTCGCTTGGCAGAGCTCAGAGAGTGCAAACAGTGGCAATGGGTGGCAGGGATCCTCGGTGGCCTCTCGCCCAGCTGGAGGAGAGCCATTTGCCCTGTGAGGGAGCACCCAGTCGCCCTGGCTCGGCCTGCTTGCTCTCGCCAGTGGGAACTCCTCTTGGCTGAGGCCTGACGCCGTCGTAAGCGTTGACAATCACTGACACATCACTGGCAGAGGTCTTACAGACACAACATTACACAGGCCTGAGTCAAAATTAAGTGACTGCCACTGAAATTGCTCAGAAAGAAAGCAAAGTTTTCTTATCTGGGGGAATTTCTTGCTTGTACTTCTGCTTGTTCTTTTCTTTCTAAATTACAGTATTTTTTACATAAATAAGTTTTTCAAAGTTGTTTTACAGATTTTCAGATTGATTTTCATGTCAAGTACAATTGAAATTTGCTTGCATGTTGGCTTCTGGGGTAAGGCTTTCAGGGTACAAGTGTGGTTGGTGTAAGATAAACAAGTAGGTGCAATTGCAGTTCCTAACTGTGCTCCCTTATCAGTGCAGACCAGAGCACCTTCAAAAACATTAATAAAACAACACGTTGAGAACCGGTTCAGTTGCAAACTCCACCAGCTGCCACTTTCAGATGTTTTCAGGTACGTTTGAAAACCAAACAATACCATCGATCTTGATGTGTATGTGTGAAAGTTGAAAGGAAGTTGGCAGCTAAAACCAGTTAAGCCTCGCTAGTATCACAACCATGCTGTCCCTGAACTATGATCTGTGGGCCAACTTGTCTCTCTCGGGAGAGAGGGGAATTTCCCAGAGCCCTAAACGCCCCCACCATCTCTCGTTCCCTCTGCCCCCCCCTCGCTCCAGACCAGTCGAGACGTGCAGGTTTGAACCCTCTCTCTGTGTTTCTGGCCTCCCATGCCCATTGCCACTCAAGCAGCAGGGGTCCAGTGCATTTGTCTCATAATTATCCGACTGGATGGGGGGGTTCTGAAGATGAAAGAGGCGAATCACAGAGCTCCTCTGTCAAAGGTCTGTCTGCCCGACTGGGGGGTTTTGGATCTATCTCCCTTGTCCTCTCTCTCTCTCGCCGGCATCCACTGCTCACCCCACCACCTCTACTCCATCACACACAGACTTACTTTTCCTCAAGAGCTGCTTCCATAGAGCGTAATCGCCGACAGTGAACGCTCATGCACACCCCCCTCTTTTCTACCAGCCACCCCGCTGCTTCATTCACAACTACAAAACTGCAGAAATACCCCCCACCCTCACATCCTGAAAGACTTCAGACTCTCTTCTTTTTTTTCACCCCCCTCACATACTCCGCCCACCATCCCATCGGCTAGCCGCCCACCTTACCCGCTTGTCCCCCCCTACCCCATCCGCCTCCTCTTTTCTCCTCTCCACCCTCCCCACCACCACCTTTCTCCTTCTTCTCCTCTTAACTACTGGCTAGGAGTTAATGGACTGTTTTGGCTAGTCTCCAGACGGTGAGTGTCACCTCATTAGCCTATAGCGGCTCGCTCCCAGACTGCTCCTTGTGTGTGTTTGTGTGTGTGTGCGAGTGGGAGGAGGACTACAACAACGGAATGTCATTGGTCTGCCTCCCCCCCCAACCCTCCCACCGCACACCCCTTACCCTCTCCTTCTCCCCTTCCCACCACTACAATGAATGAGAAAACACGCATGCATAATTAAATCTATAGTCTCGTCCTCACTCCACCCCTCCTTCCCTTCTTCCTCCACAGCCATGCATTAAAAAAAAAACGCTCTTGCTTGGAAGTTTGCCACCTTAGAAAAAAAGCGGTGTCTTCGAAGCACGGAGATGTGGCCAACCTTCCACCCTTGTATGGACCTATTCTTTTCACGCCAGCCCGTCGAATGGCAGGGTGGCAACAGCGGGCGAATGTAAATGCCACCCGGTCCTGCCAGTCAATTACGCCGCAACAAAGCTAATTGTTTGTTTGGTGCATACCAAAAAGATGCTGAGGTTGGCCATTGATGGGCCCATTGTTTCAGCGCAGATGCAAAGTTCTTTTTTCTCACAGGCTAGACTTGACGCTGATTAAACTTGTGAATGATGAGACCACACTTTCAGAAAAGCCCTTAAGACTTTTAGGGCTACATCTAGGAATGGTTTACTTATCGGTGAATTTATTATCTTTTTAGTCTATATCCAAAATTTAAATGCCCATAACAATTTGAATTCCCTTGTGCTCAAACTGAGGCCTTCAAATTGCCAGATTAGACGGTAGCTTTGGGGTAGACGGTAGCTCAGTTTGTAGGGACTTGGTTTTTTAACTGGAGGGTGGCTTGTTCATGTTCCGGTATGGACCAAACACGGAATTGGGGCTGGTAGCTGGAGAGGTGCCAATTCCTTTCCAGGGCTCCGTCAAGGTATCCTTGAGCAAGGCACTGAATCCCCCACTGCTCGGGGCGCATTAGTGCATTGTCAATGGACTGTGCTTATATAGCGCTTTTCTCGTCTTGCGACCACTCAAAGCTGCTTTTACACTACATGTCACATTCACCCATTCTCACACACATTCACACACTGATGGCAGAGGCTGCGATGTCAAGTGCCCAACTGTCAATCAGTTATCGCATTCACACACCAATGGCTGTGCCACCGGGAGAAATCTGGGGTTCAGTGTCTTGCCCAAGGACACTTCGACATGTAGACTGAGGGAGCTGGGGATCGAACCTCCAACCACAGCCACCCCTCGTGCATGTCCAAGGATCCTGTTTGTGAATTTCCCCTCGGGGATAAATAAAGTATATCGTCTTCTTCGAGACTTACCCATAGTCAGAAATCCAAAGATATTCCATTTAGAATATGAAAACGGAGAAAAGTTCCAAACCCTCACATTTGAAAACATTTGGAATTTGTGCATAAAAATGAACTTCCAAACGTATTAGGGATTTATTTCCTATTGAAGCACAATGACTAATTGTTTCAGCAAAAACACTTTGCTAATCCTGTATGGTAGCACTAAATGCAATGGACGGCACCAGGTGCCGTGAAGGAGATAAAAAGTTTCAAGCTGAGAGGAAAGTGACAGAAATAGAAAGGAGAAAAAAAAGGAATGCAATAAAAAAGTGAAAGGAAAGGCCACATTGTGAGAAAAAAGGACAAACAGAGAGCGAGTGGAAGGAGGTGGAAACATTAAGTGGGGCGCAGTGTGCTGACTGCAGGCCAGCCTGCTCATTTTTCATGGGACAGATGAGCCACTGTGTTGTTGTGTTCGTCTGCAGCCTGGCCGCTGACTTCATCGCACATGTACGGCACAGATCAGCTCGCAGCGGGACGCCGGGTGTGTGCCACTGTTTGTACATGCATGTACGTTAGCTTGTGTTAGCATTCGGAGCTGCTTGTGCGGTATGCATTTGTGTAGAGGTGGGTAAACTTTATTTCCCAAATTAAAAGGTGGGAAGTTGAATTCAGATGGGTTAACCCTCATCTGCATCCTTGGTTTTGTGCCTGTTATCCCTTTGTGCTCGCCCGGTTCTTCCTTCTCCTCTCCCGGGCTCGGTGTGGCTAATGATCCGTCAGGCCTTTCAGTTCCTTGTTCGAGGCCCACTCGCCGCTGAATGCGCTCCCTCCCCGTCCGCACTGTTTGGTGACCTCAATGAGGAGCCTGTTGTCCTCCCGGCTCGGTTAAAATGCTCTCCTCTTTTCACCGCCGTGAGAGTTTACTGAGGAGAAGGCACAGAGACTCGGCGGAGAGAAAGAAGGCCCGCTCTTCATCGGCATTAGTATGCGGCGATTAGAAACAAACACACACTGATGATCCGCGCACACACACACCGAGGTGGCTGCAGTCATGTGCGTGCTTACATAGAGAGATACAAGTGAGACGCACACACACACTGTACACTGTATGGCTTCTCATTGTTCTTGTCTGGGCTGGGATCCCACTTGATTCCATAAGTCTCAAAACCCTGACAGTCCTACTGTGTGTGTGTGTGTGTGTGTGTGTGTCCCCTCCTGCTCTATTGAAGAAGTCTGTGGTGTGTCTGGCTTGAAGAAAAGAAGGCAAAATGTCATTGTTCTCACAGACGTTTCAACTTTGCCCCTCTCACTTTCTCCCTGTCCTTCTCTCTCTTTCGCCCCGAGCCTGTGTGTGTGTGTTCGTCTGGTGTGTGTGTGTGTGTGTGTAACTCATCCTACTGTACCTGCATTCCCCGTCAGTGGCAGTCATTTGATAGGGGAGCTATCCGGATTACCAGGTGCTCCTCTAAGCCAATAAGAAATACTCGCCTTGTTCCAATTATGAGATAATCATTACAGTGTCACACGATGTAAGGGCACCATTGGGGGAACACAGTCGTATGTTGTCAAAGGGAATACAATACAAGAGGTATCACTGATAATAAAAAGAGACAGTTTTTAATACGTAGAACTTAAAAAGTGTTGCAAATTATTTTCCAGCCCTTCCATATAAGGTTAAAGTCAACCAGGAAGTTGTCATCTTGCGTGTCAGACAATGCCATTCCAAGATGGCGTCCAATTTGGCTCCAGCATTCGCCTTCCCTTCACTCTCGGCGTCAATTTAATTTTCCCTTCGATCAGGTCAGGTGCCAGCGCTTTGCAGAACGCCATGCGTGAGTCTGATTTGATGGGGGGGAG
Source organism: Semicossyphus pulcher (assembly GCF_022749685.1). Taxonomy (NCBI): domain Eukaryota; kingdom Metazoa; phylum Chordata; class Actinopteri; order Labriformes; family Labridae; genus Semicossyphus; species Semicossyphus pulcher. The sequence goes on from NW_027211695.1 coordinate 8,728,734, forward strand.
ATCCCAAAATTTGGTGTGTGTGTTTGCGGGGAGGGGTCGTCAGTGGGGGGCATCGCCAGTTGGCAGGCTGGCACACAATGGCTGGCACGATAAGATCCTCCCCTCTTCTGCGGGGCAGATTTCCTCGCCCATATCTTTTGTTTGGCTTGTTTGGGTTGCGGCTCATCCTGATAAAGGCCACTTTGTTTAGACAACAAAGCGCGAGGGAGGGAGAGAAGAGAGAGATAGAGAGACAAAGGGAGAGAGAGAGGGGGCATTAAAAAAAAAAGGCGGCAAAGGGGGGGAGAGTGCGAACACAGATGGAGACATTAAAGAAGGAAAGAGATAGGTGTTAAAAAAGGGGGGAAAGGGAGAAATTTGAAGAGAGATATAGTGTGCACTTATCAGCGGATAAGACGATATCTTCACGGATACACACTGAATAGTAGATATACACAGTCTGGTATGAAAAGATACAATAGAGGACGGATACAGTTGCAGGCACAGGGACAGCGATAGACAGATAGCGAAGAGAAGGAAGAAAGAGATTTGGAGAAGAGAGGAGAGCAGGTTCTGCCGGCTGTTGGAAGCCAGCCCGGGTAGTGTGAGGTCATCGACGAAGCTGTGAATGATAGAAACCAGGAGCAGAGGAGGACACGGGACAAAGTACACACACACACACTCCATACCGGCACATGTACATGCACATGTCATTTATGCATGCTGTCAAGGCTCGCATGACCCTGCGGTACACACACAAACACACATATACTTGGACGTGCATTCCCAAGGAGAGGACAAACTGGAACCTCCTGCAGCAGGAAGGAAAAGCAGGAGGACACTGAGCAGAAAGTCTGCGCGGCCACATCAAATATTTACTCAGGAGCAGCTGTATTGTCGAAACATTACGCATCGAAGCTGCTCCGTAATTAGGTCGATATTTTCTGCCCCTCTCCCTCTCTCTGTTTCCCTACTTCTCCGGGAGTCCACCCCTCTCTACCTCTCCTCCACCCTCCCCTCCCCTCGCCTCCCCAGGCTGCTGAAATGCGTCTTGGCTCGGGACCCATGCCTCTGGCAGCCAGAGTGCTATACATGTGCACAGAACCCCGCTCGGCATAAAATGGCTGCCAGACAGGCTTCTCCTCCTGAAATGTCGACAGCGGTATGCATCTGCAGGGTTTGTGCGTGTCGCGCGTGCGCACACTTTTTTTGCGGAGGATATCTGTACGTGTCTGCAAGTGTTTGCGGGCGAGGAACGTGCACCGCCGATGTCAAAAAAAAAAAGAAAGTTTCCCAAACTATGTGGCTAATTTAATCCACACAGTGTATGCATGTGCATGTGCATGTGTTCTCCTCGATTTAGTGGGAACAGAATGGGTACCATGCCAAAAAATGAGCGGGTGGGTTAGGAGGAGTCTGTGTGTGTGAGTGTTTTAGTGATTATAAAATCCAGGCGAGTTACACACTTGGGCGTGGAGAAACCTCACAAGCGCTGAGAAACTTTCTTGCCGAGCCAGATTTCTGTTGCCATTACCCCTAATTGCCCTAATCGTTACAGTGGTATGATAAGTATCCCACCGGACAAGAAGGTGTAAGAACTCGTGGACACATCCAAAATACCCACAAGCCCCCTCTGCTACTTTTTCCCCCTTGCTTTTTTTTTTTGCTGAGTAACAGCAGATAATCTGAATCATACGTGCTTCTGTTTTTTCACTTCCTTCATGAACCGGTTTGTTTATTTAAACAAGTGGCCGGGACGGAGGGTGCCAAGAAATGTTGTTTTTGGAGAAGGGCCGTGTGTGTACGGCAGTGTTTATGTGTATGTGTGTGTGTGTGTGTGTGTGTGTTAGAGGGCGTGTGTGTGGTGTCTGGCCCTGTGATCGAGGCCTGCCAAGCTCCCAGGGCAAAGCCCAGCCTCCTCGACCGCAACTGTTTATTTACAGGTTTCACTACTGTTTATTTGAAGACTATCGGATTGGCCGGGCTTCTGCACAGGACACCTTTTAGATACAGATACCAGGCCTCAGCTCTGCTAATACCCCACTTCTTTACTGGATTTTAGCCACTTTCTCAGCTGCCTTTATAAACATCAGAGTCATTTTATCTACATTTAAATCCTTAAATATCTTTTTCCAACCTCTCTAAGATTTTAAATTGAGTCTTTATTTAAATACCTGTTGAGTGACAAAGGCGATTAGATGTATAATAAGTGCTGAGTAGGTGCAGTCAACACATTTGCAAGCAGCTCTAAACAACGTAATCACCCCGCAAGACGAAGGAGCACGAGGCTGCCCTTCTTGGGTCAAAGGTAAAATGTAATGCAACAGGGGGAGGTGTTTCCTGCTCCGGCGCAGGCCTGGCAGATGCGCCATATGCTTCCATCCCACCTTGAGTCATCCAGGTGGTCTCTCCTGGTGCTACAGTGGGGCCTCATGCTGGAAGATGCTGCCTGGGATCTCTAATTGCCACCACCATCTGCTCTTTTTGTCATGGTTGCCTGTTCAGCTCTCGAAGAACTGAAGGAAAAAACCCAAACACAAAACTCTGATCTGATCCAAACGAACCGTAGCACCTCTCCCACCTCCACCTCCTCCACCACCTCCTCCTCTCTACACTCCGGCGCCCTTTTCTCTCCCCTGGCCCGTTTCTCTCCCTCTCAGCAGTTCTCAGGGCGCGAGTGCGGAGTTGGCAGTCGTAACTAGACTGATGGATGACTCTGAAAGTGGCACTAGAGGGGGGGGCGGGAGGAGACAGGGAGACAAGGCCGCTGAGCTCCCTGCAATCACTTTATGGACATGTGCTGTGCCAAAGCTACACAAACCACCACTCACCCACAAAGCCTTACACACTTTACACACTGTGTGTACGAGGCAACTTGAGGGACTCACTGCTTTGTGGATGATGGCGGAGGAAACTTTGCATTTTGCTGAGGTCAGACAATGAGTTGGATGAAATCATAAGGTGCAGTCGTGACTCCTTCCGCATCTTCATGTGAGAGATTTAACACTTAAAACCTGTAAGACTACATCCAGAGAACGTTTGGAAGACTCAGGAAGCAGAGCAACTTGTATGTTACTTTTCGGGGGCTATCACACTGCAAAGAGGGGATTTTTTCCTCCTTAACGTATGGTCCCGTTCCCTCCCTACTTTTGTCATTGTTGAGCCTCGGCCAAGAACATTCTGTTTTTGCAGTGCCGTTTAATAGTCAAATTTAGGAGAGGGGGAACAAGAGAGAGAGTGAGAGAGACACCGAGAGAGAACAAGAAAGGGATAAATCTTTCAACTTTTTTTTCTTCCTTCTCGACCCCCCACCCCCCCTCTCTCTTTCCTTCTGCCTCTGTAACACAGCTCATGAGAGCTGCGGCAGGAAAAGGGGTGTTGTTGCAAGGCGAGGGTATCTGAGTTCACTGTCTCTGGCTTCTTATCTCGGCTCTGTCGTGTTAAAGGCGTTGATAATAATCTCTGCGGGTTCTCGTTGGGGCGTCTCTCGCATGTGGGGGTCCTCTCAGACGCTGCTGGCATGATGGCACTGCTGCTACATGTGTGATTGAAGGCCTTGCTAAGTTGCTTTCCTGCTTAACATGCAACCTGGATTGTAAATCAGACAATAATTCATACAGTTATTTTTCACAACTTTTGATGTAAAAAGAAAAAGCCACCTGTGCCTGTCAGATCAGGAAATCCTGAGGACTGATTGGTTCCCCTCCCAGCGTAACATCGAGCTAAAAGACGTCAGCGCGGGCCATCTCACACCAACCCCTGCGCACCGTAGCCGGTGGAAAGAATTCCACACATGTTTCCTTGTGTTTCCCCGCCCCTCCTGTCTTCCCTCGCCGTTTTGTTCAGTGCTCGTACCTCGCACAGCAGGACCGAACACATTCTGTATCCCCCCCTAAACACTCCTACAGCCCCTTTGAAAAATTACCCACACGTCTGCCGGTAGAAAACTTTGACACTATCCTGAGCTCTTTTTTTTTACTTCCATTTGTCCTCCCATTAATGATAATGCTGTTCAAACAGAGCTGTCTTGTTTAATGTCAGTGGGTAAACTTTTCTTGACTGGAAGATAAGGAAATGCACTCTTACTGTCTTCACACTTAACAGTGACCTCAGTTTGTGATAGCCCAAAGTTCTTAGACAAACTTTACTTGTACCACAATTTAAAGGATGCACCCTTTCGACCCAGCAACTTGGTTATCTTTACTGAATTTAATCAATGCTGACAAGAACACCGTGTTTCAGTAAGATGGCATGTTGTAACCCCCCTCCCCCCTCCCATCTCTCTGTGTGTTTGCAGACTCACAGCAGTCAGGAAGTCCCAGTAACAATGAGCCAGGCAAGAACCCTCTTCCAGGTATGTACAGTACCAGTCATCCTCCCTCCTGTCATCGCTCTATTGTTCCTCCGCTGCTCGGCCTCTGCACGACGGCCTGTGTACACCATAACTAACCTAGTTTGAGTAGTATTGATCTGCTGTGGACTCAGTGACTTTAAGACGCTCTTACTGTCAATGAAAGTGTACTTAGGTGCATACCATTTAGCTTGGATGTCTTTTGTCCCATGAGATCTAAGCTACTGTGAGGAGTTTTTTAGTTATGAAACAGACTGAAATTAATATTGATTACTCAATATGACCTACAAAAGCAAACCAGACCATCAGCGACGAGATTGATTATTTCTATATAGTTGTTTTTAATGCCTGAATCTGCTGCCGGGTGGTAGGTGTCAGACGAAGCGATTAACCGCACGCTGCCTTTGTTTATATTTTACAGGGCAAACATTTAAAGTGACCGATACATATGACTGTAAAAGAAAGCAGGAAAAAAACCCCACCACTTATGCATGTACAGGGCAAAATCAGCAAAGAGATAGGAGGTACAGCTTTGTCCACAGGGGGCGCCAAAATCAACACAAACAGAAAGTTCCTCACAGGAGCTTTAAAGAAAATGTACTACAGCAGCCTTATGTGCATACCTTGTAACTTGGATGTCTTTTGTGCCATGAGAGCCAACTTCAACTATTTTAAACAACAAAAACTTTGTACGTTTTTATAAAAAATGAAACCAAACTAGTTAAAACAGAGCAAAACTGCTGTAAATAGCAGTAATAGTCATTTTCTGACGTCTGTGTGAAGCCCACTGTCTGTGGCCAACATTTTTAACTTTGTTCAGAGGAGAAATCAAATTTAATTGCATCATTAAATTTTAATCATCATCATTCCAGTGGCAACACAAACACAGAGTAAATAAATGCAGAGATCTGCGCCTTCGTCTGGTACCTGACTGTGTCAAGGAGGGAGCACTCCCTGACAGCGCTGTTGTTCCCCTGAATTGACCCGCGCTGTGTCGTCACACTGTTGGAATGAAAATAGTTGGAGAAGTATAATTAGTTTTCTACCTCAAGAGCAGGTTCTGCCGATACAGGTGCCAAGGAAAACATTCTAGCGAGCCAATGACTCAGGCCTCGGAGGCCCTCGGCAGCGGCACAGTTCCCCGCGAAAGCCGTTGGCTCACTGGAGGCATTAGGGCTTTGTAGGTGCCAATCGAGCCGCCCGCGTATCCGTCTGGCACGGCCCCGAGTGCCGTTGGCATCGCATCAAAGCCAAGCCGGAGTCATTTGGGTGTCAATAACTTGTCTGGCTGTCTTACTTGACTGACAGCCTCTGATTAGTGTTGCTGAGATGCAGATCGTACAGAGAAAAATACACAACAAGTATGATTTTGTTCAGAACTCTTTACAAAGTTCTCGGAAAGCAGGAGAAAAAATCTGGCTGTGTTGAAACAATCCAAAGCGGATTTGTTTACATTGGAGAGACGAAAACAATCTGACATTTTTGAAATAATCCTAAACGCTACCCTAAAGGACTCTTTAGTCTGGATATGTCCCTTTGTTATACTGTTTCTTAGTAATATTGTCAGAGTCAATATTGACAGTTATTAAGGTTTGTGTGTTTAATCTAATGCGCCCGAGGCTCAGCACGGACTCCCTGCTTACACTCGCAGCAGCAGGAGTCCGAATTTCGCTCCCTCCTCCTCCTCACACCTGTCCTGTCACTCTTTGCCACACTGCACAGAACAGTTCGGTGCTAAAACACTTTGACTGCGCACATAATACACACATTTTCAAGTCTACATTTATTTGCTAAAGTCTCGTGGAAATAGGGTGAAATAAAAATGGGAGGACAAGCATGAAAATGATGGATAAAAAGGAAACAGGCACCAGTTTTTAAACCTTGTAAACATCTCCATGCTGTGTCTTTCATGTGCTACAAGACAAATCAGGGACAACATCAGCAGTCATCTCCATGGCTGGGCCTGTCTGCTTTCTACTGCAGTGTACCAAGGACAGGCTGAACAACACGTTTTCAGATTGGCAGGTTTGAGATGTCACAAACCTCAGGAGCCAATCCCGTTAATGGACGGGGTGACGCTATGCGTATCATTATGTGCAACCTATGGCAACCACTTTGGCGATGCGCGAGCCAGCTCTAATCCCCATCGTAATTTTTGCAAACTCACTACTGACTGACTGACTGACGAATTACTACATTTCAAGCTGGCTAAGTTTCAACAAGTTGCCACTAAACAATGGCAGAGACGTGTTTTGTTTTTGCGACGGACAGGGGGGGACTATACAGATTTGGGATTTTTAATGAGGGAGAAGGAGGAAATGGCTTGGGAGGATTTTTACAAGGTAATTAAACTTATTTTGCTTTATTTTTTCAAGCAGAGCATTTTATGTCTTTAAACAGCCATTCCCAACCTGTGGGAATGGCTGGAGGGTATTACAAGTGGGCCTCTAAATCATTTGCAAAAGATGTAGTTATTTAAAAAAAAAAAAATTGTATTATTTTAAAACAAAATTATTTTATAAACATTTTAAATGTTTAAAATTTTAAACATTAAAAAATGATTTTTTTTTTAATGATAGGAACTTACCTATCTTACCCATGTTGCCGCTGGACCACAATCCTCATACACCTGTATACTTGTTGGCTCATTTGACTCCTTGCTAAAAGATCCATGGCTAAAACTGAAGGATCAAAATGGATAGCTGGTTAGCATCAGGAAGAGTTTAAAGGAAAGACACAGATGATGAATCGTCAAGTGATGATACCGTTATTTAATCACATATACGTTAATTAGCCTATCGCACACAGCCCCTCACTTTTAGACTGTGATTTCTGTGTGGTGATGATGGACAGCTCCTTTTATAAGATTCATTATTTGGCCTCTTCATTGTTTATGGTCGGAACATTTTTGAGATTTTCAAGTGGGCCATGAGTCGGAAAAGGTTGGGAACGGCTGTCTTAAAACATGACTGGAGCCGGTCTTTAAACATACTACAGCGTGATCAAGCCTCTGTGTAAATATCTGTTCTTGTATATTTGTCTGTTACAAATTCATGACCTCATCTTAGTTCTATTTTTTCATATGATCTTTTTCTAATATAAAATGTTATAAAATAATAGAAAACAGAATTGATGTAGCACCTGAAAAACAAGGTTCTGTTCGTGCGTCTCGGACTGAAAGAGGATATCGTCTCTGTTTCCATTTGTGGCTACTTAAGATAATGCTTTATTGACTGTATTCTACACGCAGCTAAAAATACAATGATCATTTTCTGTATGTCTCTGTGTTCACAGTCTACTTGGAAGACAGCTTCATCAAATCAGGAGTCTTCAGTGTTACAGAACTGGTGCGAGTGTCCAGAAGTAAGTGCATGTTTTCTGTTTCTGTATTCACCCTGCACACACACACACACACACACACACACACACACACACACAGGAGTTTTCAGTTATTCTCTCACTTATTGGTAATCTCTAGTTAAGCTCCGCTCAGGTTAAAGCTGGGCGGAGCAAAGCCGGGAATCACATGAGGACACCAACGTCCTTGTACTTACAAGAATGTTGAAGGTGTAAGTTTCCCCGCCTTAACAGGTGCAACCTAGTTGATATGAGAGTCAGGGAGCCGTCGATCAATCACAATCTTTACACGCCCACACAGGCCTGAGAAGTCTAATCAGGTAACTGAAGCGACTCTAAATCTGTCCTCGTGTATTTTTATATAAACACAACAACTGATTCTTTGAACACTCACAGCTTTTCTAAGAATCACAGCCTCTGTAAATTAACTGAAATCCACTGTACAATTGAAGTGTAGTAAATCCAGTTCGTCCAGTCTCTGCTGAAAGAGAACACTAGACTGAGCACACGTCTGCATGAGCCTGGGTGTGCATCTGTACAGACATGTCTGCCCTCCGCAAAGCCGTTGACGGTTGTTCTTCCAGCCTAGCTGTGCACCCCCGAGGCGTCGATTACCTGCACTGCCTCTGAGCTGTAACTCTGGAACGTGCCTGCGGTGCACAAAGACTCAAGTCACCCCCAACAACCTGTGTTTAAGAGAGACATGCCTGTGCTGTGCCGTTCTGTGCTGTCTGTGTGTTGTAGTGTGCAGCAGTCGACTGCTGCCCTATGGTTAGAGTCAGTGTGGTTTGTAATCTATGTTCAGAGCTACAGTCAGAAAAAATGCAGTATAGCACAAGTTAACGTTTATCTTAACTAGGTCGAAGAGTTAAAGCTAAAGCAAGAACGAGAAGAATAGTCAACTCAAAAAAACATTAAACTTGACTCGACCGATATGAGAATTTGAGCCTAATACAAACATCGATTTTAAGGGGGAGGAGGAAATGACCAATATGGCTGCGTTTTTTTTTTTCCTATGTGGATTCTGCACCTATTTTCTTAAACAAATAATTTTATTAATAATTATTTTGCATTCTTATACATCATTAACCAAGTCTAGTGTAGACAACTGTCTAGTATATATGCAAACCAGAGTTTATGCTGGACTCACACATGCAACACTGTCTGGATATCTGGGAAGCGTGCTCCCGCGATTACCGTTTATTGCCGCCAAAGAGCATAAAACAGAAATCTTTGAGATAACCACTTTAAATAAAATGATTTTAAAATAAGCTACATGAAGAAGCCAATATAGGTCTAAAAAAGATTGCGGGGCTTCATTGAACAGAACTGCTCTGCTGCTTTTGCAAAGGTAAAGCCATCCAACCCATACGGTTTTGGTGCCCTGGTTTAGCTCAGTTGGTAGAGCAGGCTCCTCATATACAGAGGCTACAAACCTCGAAGCACTGATAGCAGGTTTGATTCCTGGTCATTTGGTGCATGTCGTCCCCCACTCTCTCCTTCCCACATTTCCTCTCTCTCTAGTTGCCCTATAAATAAAGGCAAAAGCCATCCCACCCATTGAGACAAGTCTCATCAACCTTGTCACTTTTTCCTCAGTGAGGCGGCTTCTCAGGGTTGTTTTTATCCGGTTCTGGAGCGAGAATCCACGCTCTGCGGGCACGCTCGACACGGGAATTGTGCTGCCAGCTTTGCCTCGTCGGGGTTGATTTCCCTGAAATCCCGTACAACAGTTTCTGCACTGCATCTGGCAAAGTACGGAGATGCAAATGATGGGTCGCACTGTGCCGTTGTCCCTCTCCACCTGTCCGTCTCTCGATGTTTTAACAGTGGAGGCAAAAAGCAGGCTGTTGTATAATATACGTTTATATTTAAATTCTCTTGGCAGCACATATTTTCGGTACCACTGTTGCCTATTTAATACGTCATTATTAATTTATTAAATATTTATTTATTTGGCATATTTTCCCGCTGGAAAATTTGGCCGTTGATATCTTTATCTGCCGAACAACTGCACGTGATACCGGCGAAAAGCTGACATAAACGCTGCTGCAGATCACTGAATATATTGTAATCGTTGGAATGAGAGGCTTTGAATGTTATTTGAAAAATTATGTTGGTGCATATCAAACAACACACACCAATACGGATATATCTGTGATAGTCCCATATCGGCTGAATGACATATCAGTCCTGCTCCACAATTGTTACAGAAAAAGAACTGGCAACCGTTTGACAGTAGTAGAGTAAGTCCCAAAAATGACAGCTCTTGCTTCTCAAACATGAGGACTGTTTCTTGAATATTTTTGTGTGTTGGACAGTTGGTCGGAGAGTACAACTAATCTGAACATGCCATCTGCGGTTCTGTGAAATTATGATTCTTTTCTCCCACTTTATACCAAACGATGAGTCAAAGAAACAACCGGCAGATGTTTTATTTCTTTATTTGAAAGGAGACAATGTACATTTATCAGCATCGAAGAGATGTAAATGCACCAAAGGAAGCTGATATACCTGATATTGTCAGAATAACTGATTTATTCGCACATTTAAAATTGTCAAAAAAACCTTTCCTTTCATAACTTGTTTTGATACACATTGTAATGAGTATTTAAAGCCGACCTTGTTTCTGTTTACCTGCTGCTTCAAAGTATATCTGATGCAGGGACATGGTTCTCACTCTCATTCGTCTGGCTTCCAAAGGGAGAAGCCACTTCCTCCGATGCTCACAGACTGAATCTCCCCTGAACGCCTGTGTTTTTGTTTAGTGTTTAATTTGCCCCCTGACCAGATGGCCGCTACGCTGGCTTGTTTGCTCTCATGTGACGGAGCCCTGTTTCACTAAAGCCGACTGAAGTCGAGCTGGAATTTTAAAAAGGTCGACGGACACACAGGAATTGTCACTCACTCAGCCGGTCACTCCCCGGGAAGATATCTAAGCAGCCGCTCGTCCGTCATCGAGCTTCTCTCCCAACTCTCCAGGCTGTCGAGACATTCTTTGAAGTCCATCAAAGGGAGCTGCGGAGTTCAAGGCTGACTTGCAATCCAGCATTTCGACGAGGACACTCATTAATGCAACAGGAGCCTCGGCTGCAAGTGTGCAAAATATTTTGTCAACAGTGAATGTGGGCATGCACGGGCAAAAGCTGCTCTAACAGTGCACTTTCTGTTCCCCCTTTATACAGTAAGAGGGGTTAATCTGCTGGAAGGCGCACTGTGTGGCAAATGTTTGCAGCATCATTGTCTCATTGGCTGCTTTTTCAGCTTAAAAGTCAAAGCCCAGATTATTAAATTAGATGACTGGCAGGGCAGCCAAGCGGCATCACAAATATCGTGCCGAGCCAAGAAGAGAAAGAGAGAATCCAGCACAGAGAGACATGGTCGGGGGTATCCTCAGCCATGAATGAAAAAAAACCCAAAACAATGGTCTTGTATTCAGCGTCCTCGGGCCGGATGCATTCCTCCACAGACAGCTCGGTGTGGGTAGCAGCGGGTAGGGGCCGCTGCCAGGGCCACAGCGAGCTGCCAGGGCGGAGGCTGGCGGAGGGATCGTGCCAGTGGTGAACCTCAGACCACAACAGACGGCGCCACACACTCCATCCTCTCATCGACTCCAAACCAAGCGACCGCTCGAGCTGCAGGCTGCCTCGCGGGCCACACACTGAAGGGAGAGAGACATAGAGAGACGGGGGGAGAGAATGAGGATGGGTGGCGAGCTCCTTTTGTTCTGTAAACACTGAATCGGCCTCCCCTTGAAACAATATCCCTCACCTTGACCGCAATGGGGAAAACAACACCTTTTCCACTGTAAATCATTATGAGGGGAGAGGCTGGGTTTTATTCTGGGTGGCAGAAAGGTGAAGAAAATATTGAATTAAATTGCAACTTTATTGATATTGAATTCACAGGCAAACTCATCCAACCAAATCTGCAACTAATGGCCTTTTTGGCAAGTGTTTCTACTTATTGCCAACACAGATTCAACCAGAATTTACATGTAATAATGATGATAATAATAAAGTAGAGTTTCATCCATCTATAGAAATTGCAGCCACAGTAAAGTTGCCTGTGAAAATGTGCTTACCTGCAGCCACAGCCACTTTGGGAAGCCCTAACTTGTTAATCAGAGTGCTCAGCAGAAATGCCTGCAATGGTCAGACAGTTAACCTGTGAAAAGGGAGCGCTTAATTTGATACAGAGCGCCTCCAAACACAAAGCGTCAATAACAGTCAGTCAAGCTATCGTGCAATTAATTGTGCGTCTCTAGATGCAAGGCTGAGGGAAACACTCGGTGCTCGCTCTGACAACACTGCTGACATTGAACTCCTCCTTTGCAGTGATTACTGTATAAATGTCTCTCTTTGTTTTCTGTGTCCTCTGCAGTGCCCATCACCCACGGTGCGGCGGTAAACTTCTCCATGGCCGACATGCCCAGCCAACCCTACTATCACGACCTGAACTCCAGCGTTGGGCTGCATCGCTCCCTGTCCTCCCCTCCTGGCAGGTCAGTGGATGTTTCAGCAACAAGACAGACTTTTTGGATGAATTGTTTTATCATACTATTATTGAAACAATGTGGTTCAGTTAAGGGTAGTGCATGACCGATGTTAAAGATAATGTTATATTTACATGGAAATACTATTGGAAACTTGGACAGTGTCTGTGCTAGCTAAAGTCCATTAATCAAAACTTAGCCTTGTTATTATCCTAGTCATTACAAAAAAACAACATGGAAATAAGCAAGATTTTTATCTATGACAGAACCAGGCTAGCTGTTACCCCATTTCCAATCTTAATGCTAAGCTAAGCTAACTATTACCTGGCACTAGCTTCATTTTTTTAGCATATACACATGACTTTGGTATCAATCTTCTCGCCTTACTCTGGGCAACAAAGCAAATAAACATATTTCCCAAAAAGTCGAACTAGTCAGCTTATATTTACATGGAAATGTTATTGGAAAATTGGACATTAAGTGTCTGTGCTAGCTAAAATCCATTAATCAAAACTTAGCCTTGTTATTATCCTAGTCAGTACAAAAAAACATGGAAAAAATAAAGATTTTTATGTATGACAGAACCAGGCTAGCTGTTACACCATTTCCAATCTTAATGCTAAGCTAAGCTAACTATTACCTGGCACTGGCTTAATTTTTTTAGTGTCTACACATGACTTCGGTATCAATCTCCTCGTCTCCCTACTCTTGGCAACAAAGCAAATAAACGTATTTCCCAAAATGTCGAACTAGTTCTTTCATATACCTAAATATATCTGAGCAAAAACCTTATTAATTAAAACTAATTCATTCATTCAAACTGTCCAACATCAGTTTAAAGCCATATTGCAATCTTAATATTTGATACCAAAAAAGACAGCTAAGTTAATTATGAACTTCTTCATGTCCGACAGCAAAAGGCCCAAAACCGTCAACATGGAGGAGAACATGGACACCAGCCCGACAGGACCCGACTTCTACTCGTCACCCAGCTCACCAGCCAGCACTCGGGCAAACTGGCACGACAGAGACGGAGGTGATTTTCCTGTTCTTATTTTACCACGTTTATTTACCCACTGGAGGTACGTCAGGCATGGGTGCGCTTTGTCAGTAACACCCTCCCTCACATTCATACAGTCACACAAACATTCAGCGCCTCAGCGTCACACAGCTCGATGCTGCACGACAGCGCGTTGACAGACTTTAATGAAAGAAACGGGGATTCATCCTGATGCACGTGGATTCGATCAAAGTGAACCCCTCACATTGTTTTCAAACAGCAGCTGAACTCGATCTAACTCTCAGCCTTGTCATTAGCTACTGTACATCAATGCCGCCACCCATTTCGTTGCGGATGAACTGCATCTGGTTTCTCTGCGCGTGAACCTGTTCAACCCTCTTAAAAAACATACCATGACAGAGATAGCCTCAGGCATCGCTACTCATATAAATGTTTAAAGCCGTGGACTGCTGTCTGAATGTAGATTGTCCCGCACCTGTCGCTTACACAAAGGAAACATTGGATTCCAGAATGCATCCGTTACGAGAACAAACTGTTCCAGCCGACATTCACAGCCTGGTGTCTAAAAAATAACCACAATTTGCTTATTTTCAGAACAGATAAACTTTATATTATGTCTCTTTCTTTCATTCAAGTGCAAGTTGTGCAAGGGTGTGTCATTTTCTTTATATAAAGATACCTGAAACTCCTTGTCAGTGGCTTTTATGGAGAAAGTCCTGTTTATAAACCCTAACGTAGCGCTATTAGATCCGCAGTGCAAACATGTCATATGATCCCTCATCAGGAAACAAGCCTATACATCTTGGCTGAACTTGAGAGAAATGCCCCATCCATTGAGTTTTTCGTGATCATGTGCCAACTTTAAGGTGCACGCCTACTTAAGAAGGGAATTAAGAAGTAAAGCTCACCTAATGAGCTCACACGTAGGGCTTATTGGAGCCGGGGAGAAAAAAAAGGAAAAGAAGAGGTCTGTCTTGCATGCTTCTGCGCGAGAGGAAGTGAGATCCTCACGGGACAACTTGCATGTCTCATTACGTTGTCTCCTGGTGCAGAGCAGAGCCCGTCAACCTTTTAATTAAGGCCTCACTGTCCCGTGTTTCCGGATCGTTCTCGCTCTCTGCTGACTTCTTTCCACACTCTGCTGCCCGCACTCCACCAACAGAGGCGGTGGGAAACATTTTGTTAGACTGTGGCAGACAGTATGATTAGAAATAAGCAAGGAAAAGCGCGGTTATACATTTTTTTTATCACTTTAAACTTTTTTCAATTCAATCCACTCCTTATTTTGTATTTTAATATAATAATAAGAGAGAGGAAAACACCAGATCATACACAAGAGAGACACAGCAACGGTGGGATTCAACCACAGCCCAATGTGGGCGCATGAAATTTCAGCCTGTCCCTTTGCACGAGGCTTTGGAGCATTGCTCTGCGTAAACTTAGACACTTTGGGGCGAGGAGAAAGGGAAAGCAGCGGGTAGGAAAGTCTCCAAAAACAGCCATTATTGTGTCAGGAGAGAATAAATGAGAAGTGGGGCGATATTAAACCCATATGAGGCCTTTTCGAGTGCCAAGTGGTCATTTCTCGCACATGGTTGTCATTCGACGAAAGCCTCACCCGGTAGAGGAAGGGAAATTGTTCCTCCATTGATTTTTTGTGGGTGCATATATTAGATTATACACTATTTAAAGTGTTACATTTCTGTTAATTAATCGTCCAGTTTCCTGAGGCTGTTCAGTGGATTCTCCGATGGATTTAATTAGCAGAAAAGAGGCACATCAGCCGCTGAAATCTCATATTTTCTACATGGAAACATTAAGCAGTGATATCAATCTTCTCAAAGGTATTTCTCCCTCTGACACAAAAATGAAAGCACTTAAGCCTGTATCCTCTTGCAACCTCAGAGTGGGAAATCCCCATGAATCCCAGCCACCTTTGTCGCTCTCTTGCTCCGGAGCTGAGTGATTCTTCCTCTGACTCGGGTGCATCCCTCTCAGGAAGGGAAGTACGGTTAATACTATGGAAATGCATCAAAAACTGGGGGTTTATATAACATATTTTGGGGGGGAAAGAGACGGACGATTTGAGCCCCACAAATCTGTGGCAGACCAGAAAAGCACTTGATGGATGTTCATAGAAGAAGCACGAGCAGACATAGGCCATTGCCCGTCGCATCTAGTTGTTATCACGTTCCCTTCAGACGCCGCGTCTCACCATGGAAAATTGAAAACCGCACGTCCGTGACAGCAGAACATTGCTCATGAAAGTGTAGAGCAGCAATAATGAGCGACTTGTAGAGTTTGCGCACATACTTCCTCCAGTTTTATGGAACTGCACAAATTTCTCAACAAAACAAACTCTTCTGCTGAGCCTTTTGGATTATTCATGGGGAATTACAGGAGCTTGTCAGACACCGTGTAAGGCCCAGGCGAGCAGATGTTACAGTGTAATGTTCTATTTAAGATTGCGTGAGGGTTTTGAAATTCTTAAATCCTATTTGAGCGACCGGCTGCTTTACAACCGAGCGTCGGTTCGCTGGATTTAATCGTCTCTCTCAGACATGACAAAAGGCACATTTTTCACAGGACTCATGTTTCTTGGGGACGTCCGGTGATTTGTAATGATTCCAGAGATTACAAGTGATTTTGACCCTTTGCGATGTCTGTTATTGACATAGAACATTTCCCCTTGACTCTTTCTGTTGCCAAAGACACAAGGCCCTTGGTAATGCTAATCCCAAAGATCAAATTCTGCTTAATTTCAAACATATTTCATTTTTGGCACTTGATTGGAAGGATTTGTGGAAGAAGTAGGGAAGTGATTTGAGTCATTTTCAGCAACATGACTAAAGTTTTAGCCTAAAAGAAATGTTTATTTTTCTGCAACTTGTTAAACCAGGGGTGCTGGTTTAGCTCAGGAGCAGGCGCCCCATATACAGAGGCTACACTGTAAAAAAGGATTTTTGAGGGTAGTAAATAAAATCCATGCAAATTGTGTAAATTAAAGTATATAAGTCAGCAGGTGAATTAATCGAATGTTTTCAGCTGAAGGCCAGGGTTGGATTAATTGGTGCTAGTATCGCCAGTGTCGGTGTGCCATCGGGTTGAAGTTAGGATTCCTGTTTAACATTTTGCTGTGTATTATAGAATGAATGAAAGTGTATAAGTTAGATATACCAGACGATTTGTCGTTGGTGTGTCTTTAGGCTACATAACAAGAAACGTACATTTGTAGCCCTCTCTTGGCGGTTACACTGGCTGACTTTCCTGAATATTAGTAATTAAATTAACACGAGCAGGCTAATGTTGTTCGAGCTAGAAGGCGCCTAGTTCGAACCCCGTTTCAGACATAGTCACCTTTCTGTGTGGAGCTTCCATGTGCATGCGTGAGTTGCGTCCCACAGTCCAAAGACATGCTTGTTACGTTCATTGGTGACTCTAAAATGCCCTTGAGTGTGAGCGTGAAAAGTTGTCTGTCTCGTCGTGTCAAGAGGTATTATAACTAGGTGCCGATTTGGCTCAGGGGTTAAATCGGCGAATCGATGCAGCGGCTCGGGGTTCAACTACCGCCCTCGGCCTTTTGCTGCGTGTCATCCCCACTCTTTATTACCCCGTTTCCGGCACTATCCACTGTCCTCTCTCTCTAATAACCTAATAAAAAGCCAAAAAATAATCTCAAAAAAAAAAAAAAAAGAGTTATTATTACTCATTTTTATTGAATAATTAGTTGTACAATCTAATGAGAAATGTAAAGTAGAATTTACCTAATTTATTTTAGTGTATCATAGCTGTAAAAATGAGGTACTCTTCACTCAAAACACAGGGTAAAATTTAGCCTCAACATGACATCAACTGAAGTGCAAATTGTTTTTAGGTTGCTTTTTATAGCGTACAGTCCTCGACGCACTGATCGCAGGTTCGACTCCTGGTTTGCCAATCATTTGGTGCGTGTCATCCCCCACGCTCCACTCCCCACATTTCCTGTCTCTCCTATGCTGTCCTATAAATAAAGGCAAAAGGTCAAAAAAATTATCTTGGAAAAAAAAAAAAAAAACGAGGAGAAATAAGGTGTAAAACTTACAATATCTTATGACGTTTTTGACCTTGAGCACACATTTATGCCTCTCTATGTGCTGATGTTTGTTTCCTCCCACTAGCAGACATGTCCTCTCCCACCATGAAGAAGCCAGAGAAGCCGCTGTTCAGCCCCACATCCCCGCAGGACTCCTCACCACGACTCAGCACTTTCCCTCAGACTCATCACCCCGGCCTAACAGGTGTAGGACACAGTGGTGAGCGACTGGCGACCTAATAAGCTCTAATCGACTTTCCCCTCTCAGTCTAAAAATCTATGCTGATACTTAATTCCCCCTCTCAGATCAATCATGTTCGCTTTATCAGAACTCACTTTCTATCTTCCGTCTCTCTTGCAGTTATATCGACGAGGAGCCCCCCTCCGCACTCGCCCCTGCAGTTCTCCGCCTCGGCCATCTTGCCCCCGGCGCCGTCACCTTACTTCTCGCACACCACCATCCGCTACCCGCCCCACCTCAACCCCGCTGATCCCCTCAAGAGCTACGTGCCGTCATACGACCCGTCCAGCCCGCAGAGCAGCCAGGTCAGTCTTTTTCTTTTTTCTCTCTCTCTCTCTCTTTTGCTTTGAATGAGCCGGTTTGTCGGCCAAGAGTCAGAGGCTGGTTTGGCAAGACTTTCATGGCCTGGAGTCGTTCTTTGTTTATCTTCTCATCTGATGTTATCCCATCTGACCTAGAGATTAAAGATAAGATAAATAGCATGCATTTGTTATTATTTCATTACTGCCTCGTGGGTGCATTTGCAAGTAAGGCAATATGTTTTTTTTATTATCTACTGCTTCTTTTCAGGGCTTTTATTAAGTCCAGAAAAAAGGAATCATTTTACAAACCCCAAATTAGACATTTGAAGCTCTTAAACTGACCACAATTTGATTAAATCTGTCCTGGGATCCCTAAAACGGACACATGTCTCTTAAATGAGCACTGGGCTGCATTTGCTGTAAGTGGGGACGTGATATTGGTCTGTAATTAAAGTAGCCATCGTAAAGAGTTAATTAATGAGAATAATTTACAGCAAATTAAATCATTGTAAAATTAAACCACTTCTTAATTTGCATGCAGCCCCAGACTGAACTTTTCAGGCCGCTTCATGTGACAGAAAGACGCGTATAACACTCATGGTAAAGGTTACAGTACATTCCCAGCCGTATACTCGTAGTATACTTGTGCTTAAAGAAAACAACCCAAAGCCTCCATAAAAAAGTCGACCAAACTATTGCGATTGCAGTCACACGTGACTTACAAAACTGTATCGAGACGCTGTAGTAAATCAAATAGCTGAGGGCTCTTATACTTTCTGGTTACACACTGCGGCCAGTGTGTCGGAGGAGAGCGAGAGCAGGGTCTCTATAGATGAGAGAGCAGTGTGATATTTATGTGAGTTTTATATCCCCGCTGTTCTCACTGTAAACAAAGGCCTCGTAGACGGCTCCATCTCCAGAGCAGGGAGCGGGTTGGGGGTGTTGGAGGGTGGATTGTGGAGGGGGGGTGGCTGTTACTCTAGAGAAAAACCACGGGGAATGATAAAGGTTGTAAATATTTGCCGTTGCCTGGGCCCGGCTCTTGTGCAGAATTAACTGGCCCTCTGCTGGGGTGCTGGAGAAAGAAGAGAGGAGGGGGGTGGTGAGGTGGGGTCCGGTAGGGAAGCGAGAAACCAACTGGGGGAGGAAGGGGGAGAGTCGGCAAATAACACAGTGCTTATAATCCCATGGACGAGTGCCAGAATGTTTTTATGCTTGCTTTAACGCAGATTATATTACACTCTAATTAAACATTCTATTCACATGGGAGGGAACCCTGTGGACACAATTCTTTTCCAAAAAGGCCTGTTTGAGTTTTGAACCCGGGGCGGCCCTGAAATGAACGCCCCAGACAGTCTCCAGCCGTCTGAAAGAGTAGCTCCCACTAGCTTCCTTTATTTCTCTCTCTATATATATAGTCCCTCTGCTTGCTCTCTATAGTTGCACATTCACACCATTGTAACAGGTCACTCCGCAGCTCCCTCTGTCTTTTCACGCCCGAGTCCTCCTAAATTCCATTTATGGCCGCCATTAAAATCATTGTGTAAAATCATGTAGGAAATCCATCGTCAGTGACTGAGGATCTATTGTTGCTCCTGCCCCCCTAGAGCTTTTAGTAATAACTGTGACAACACAGCGACTTAAAGTACCCAAATCTTTTCTTCACGCAGGGCATTAAGTCTTAGACTGAGCAGTCCACTCACCTTTTGTTGTTTTATTGGTCTGTGAGGGCAAACAGAGCAGTTACGATGAGTTAACTCCCCCCTAAAACAAAGGATAGGACATTCAGCTTTAGTGCTAATAATTTTGGAAAATGTGCAGTTTGTTGCATCGTTTTCATTTCACCAAACATTATCAGTTTGGCATGAAAATCCATTTAATATTGACAAAAACTAAAGCGTTCTTATAATGAAATACTTGTACTAAATTGTGTTTTTGTTCTCTGTACCCAACCTGCAGCCTAACAGCAGTGGTCAGGTGGTAGGAAAGGTCCCAGGCCACTTCACCCCAGTTCTGGCACCTTCCCCACACCACGGCACTGTGCGACCAGTCACGCTCTCCATGCCCGACACCAAGCCTATCACCACATCAACAGAAGGTGAGTCCATCCAAACTACATCCATGCGTGTGTCTGACTTCTCATAATAATTACATGACAGTGTTGCAGGAATTTTGTAAGAGCACCAGTGTTCTTAACTTAAGGAAAAACAATGTTTAAAGAGTACCTTAATACTTGGCTTAAAAGCAGCATTTTAGCTTTTTAGTGCCGCCTTGTTAAAAGCTTAAAATCTTTTGCACTTCTTTTTACATCACTGATTGGTGGTGTTGTGTGTGGTAGTATTCTTGCAATGGCACTTATCAGTGATGTCACCGTGTACTGACACACCCTTGAACTTCACTACAATCAAGATTTGAAGGTTTA
The DNA here is from genome assembly GCF_022749685.1 of Semicossyphus pulcher. Classification (NCBI taxonomy): domain Eukaryota; kingdom Metazoa; phylum Chordata; class Actinopteri; order Labriformes; family Labridae; genus Semicossyphus; species Semicossyphus pulcher. The sequence goes on from NW_027211695.1 coordinate 8,748,974, forward strand.
AAGTTGCTCCTTAATCATCTGAGTCAAAAAGATCTACAGATAAAACACAAAATAACTGTACAACCTAAGCAAAATATATTTTTTGTAAAATTATGCCCCACTTGTTGACAAAATTTACGATTGTCTAAGAATGGGAACGGGCCAAAATTTGAACCTTGTGGGATGCCACATGCATTTTTGTTTTTTTTGTGTTGACAAATGTGTTGTACTGTGTACAAGAGCAACAGCTAAATGTTAAATTGCTGAAGTGCTAATTGTAATGCAAGCATGTATTTGTGTTTCTCATCAGTGATGTCACTGTGTGCTGACACACCCTTGAACTTTACTGCAGCAAGTTGACTGGAAATCAAGATTTGAAGCTGGTCTAAAGTTGCTCTTCAATCATATGAGTCAAAAACTAAAACATTTACAGATTAAACACATCTGTAAAAGATTTTGAAATTTTCAATAAGTTAACAACATAAGCAAAGTATATTTTTTATAAATTGATCCCCTGCTTCTTGACAAATTTTACAAATGCCTTAGAATGGGAACAGGCCCAAACTTGATTCTTGTGGGATGCCACATGCAACTTTTGCTGTTGTTGTTTTTTTTGTGTTGACAAATGAATAACTGTTTGTTCCTCTATACAAGAGCAACAGCTACATGTCAAATTCCTGAAATGCTAATTGTAATGCAAGCATGTATTTGTGTTTTTGCAATGGCATGTTACCCAGGCTACTCAGCCCCTGGCACCCCGACGGCTAATCGCTTCGTCGGCCTGAGCACGAGAGATCCCGCCTTCCTCCACCAGCAACAGGTGAGATTTTTTACCCCCTGCAGCACTCACCTCACCTGCTCCTCTTATCCTTTCATTATCCGTCCCCCCCCCCAATCTCTCCCTGCATATCAGATGAGAATTCCCTGCCCTCTGCAAAAGCCTGTCGCAGTAGGAATTTGATTTTCAGGACACATAAAAGTGTCTTGTTAGATGAGAGCACTTCTTGATCAGATCAGAGCACTTACAGGCCAGGGTCAGGAATAGCATTCATGTATGGCATGATATTATAAATAAAGTATATCATTGCTAGAGCTTAATGCTCTTTTTAGTGTGAGTTTTGCAGACGTTTTAGTCTAATAAAATCATTAAGACCTTTGAAAAAGCCTTAAATGACCCACAGTTTATGTCCTCAGTTAAAGTAAATTATACCCATTTTTTGAGCTTAGAATTAACCATATTTCAGAAATCCATGCTGATAAAAACAACGTCAAAACAACATTCTCCACTCTTACATTTTCTCTTGAATTTTTAGTATTGACAAATAAACAAAACATAATTTTGAGTGCGTGTGTGAGTGTGTGTTTGAGTTAAAATACTGCAGTCTATGATAGAAAAGGCGTCTATTTCTTAAGGTCAATGTAAGAGAAAAAAATGAGTGTCAGGAAATGCACTGTCATTGTGCGGCCACTACTCAGAAGATGGATGAGACATGTGGGTGTCTTTGAGAGTCTAATGTGATCAACTCTATTTCCTTCACACACAACTTTAAACACACACACATACCACATGTAATCAGCACACTCCCTCATTTACAGTACACAGGCTGAATATTTTGCATTGGCGTCAGGCGGTTGCCCTAGCAGCGCTCCTAGGACAGATGTGGTGACCCCGTGTATGTCTGTGTGTGGGTGTGTTTGTGTGCGTCTGTGAGGTTAGGAGTGTTGCGGTGTTGTCGGACGGGAGAGAGTGCTCTCCCCCCACCCCGTCTTATTGAAAGCGCTGGTCTCAGGCCAAGGCTTTTCCAACCACAACTAATTGAATGCATCTGCACGCGGCTACATAATGATCGCTGGGTTTCTCCTCGGCTCCATTTTTTTCCCTTTTTTTTTATGTTTAGTAAAAATGACAAAGCTGGCCTCTGTTTCCTCACTCCTCTTTCAGTCTTTCTTTTCCCTCCCTGCCTTTTCTCGTTCCACATTTTATCCTAAAATCAGAGCAGGCAAAAGAAAAATTGCGGTAGATGTTCGTCAGCAGTCAGGGGATGCTTTTATTCCACTCGGGAGGAGGAGGGGGAGGAGAGGGAGGATTCACTTGGCTGGTGTCGCACAGTTTGTCCTACACATTCTCTTGTAGCCGTGCTACTTCTTTCACAGGAGCACAGAGTGGCAGCAGTCTGAACGGAGCTGCACGAGCTGCTGAATTCAGTCCAAAGCTTTGCCCCCAGAGGCTTTTCTTTATTTTTAAGCGTAAATCAGCCATACGTATAAATATCCTCCTAAAAAATACAATACAGGAGATGCTGTAGCTTGTTTCCTATAAATTGTTCAATTCAATCTTCTTGATCCTGTTGCACGGACTTACTCGGGTAATACCAAAAAGACAGAGGCTTAAAATGTGAAAGATTTGTTAGCACAACAGTAACATCTTCTCGTAGAATATTTTATAACCAGATAAATAAGTGTTCATGTCGACTTAGGGAACTCTAAACAGCCTTCGTATTGATTCATCATGCTTCTGCTTGTCACAGTTGTTTTTGCTTTCTGTGGTATGATTTAACAGCCTGGGATCTGGCCTTCGCGGAGCGGGCCCGACATCGCGCCAAGTCCCTCAGGACTAAACATTTTCACCCAGCGCTCTGTCATTGTCCTCATCTGGCGTTGTTTATTGTGCGGAATCCGTGAAGCTTACTGACACTTTAAGTTGTTTGGTCGCAGCCGTTTGTCGCTGGGGCTTGGTAGGAAAGGGAAACACGTCACACGCGCACACATTTGTCTCGAGAGTTTTTTAAATGCGGTCAGCTGGGCCGTAAGAGGTGCGCTGTTCTTTGTCTGACTGTCTGTGTGATGGATAGAGGTCATAACCTGCACGGCTGCTTTCAAAGCTACCTTTGATTTTGTAGTTTAAACAGAGGAAAAACAGAAGCGTCACACTGGAATCATTATTTTAATAATATAGCATAAACATATATGTCTTTGTTCTTCTTTAAACTGCTAATTATTTCCAATTATACGAGTATAATTACTAGAAACAACCTACTTTTAAGAGCAAGGCCTATGTTAATATGTGGCACCGCAAAATAGAGGCCTGGGTACACACACACACACACACACACACACACAGTAGGCTTCCAAAATGAAAGCAACAAAACAAAACAACACCACCACACGCTCCCACACCTGCTCTACGATTCCCAGGCAGCGAATGTGTGAAAACCCTCCATTCATCTCTCGCCTTGGTTAACCCCTCGAGGGAATGCCACCATCTAGCATTCCGCAGGGAAAGATCCGTGATCAGATGTCATTTGGTATTATCTAAGGAAGGATCCTAATCCACAATCTGCCCGCATCTGTTTGCTAACGTTCCCCGGCTCCGTCCCCTTTTTTTTTTTCCTCCCCCCGCTGCCTGTGCCACTCTGATGTGCCGGTGCCAGCGGACAGATGGCAAGCCCCTCGAGGAGCGGTGGCACCGAGCGTCTGGCCCAACCCGCACATTCTCTCCAAGCTTTTGTCAGGCTGGAGAGCGCGGGAGCGACGCGGGGGCTTAGTCTCCCAACCTTTAATAATAAACACGGGGACGCAAACTGGATGGAACAAGACGCATTGTTTTCTATTCGGTTTTATTCAGTTTCACGTATCATTTGAAGTCTTGAGATTTACAATCCTTCTTGAAAAAAACAAGGAGCATAACATAAAACATCCTTGTTTTTAAGTGTGGCTTAAGTAGGGAGCCATCATCGTCTCCTGATGTGTTCGCCCAGGTGCTCGGAGGAGAAAGAGCACATTTCTCGACGGCCGCAAATGGCTTTGAATATTCAGCGTATGCGTATATATCTGATTAAAACCCTCTTAAGAGCCTCTGCAGAACGTCTGCCACTGCACACAGAGTGCTAACGCTGCAGTTTTAGCCCGATGCATTACTAAATGAATGTGTTGACCACAGGGCAAGGTTAGGTTGGTATTGGCAGAGATAGCTCTCAGCTGGATTGCCGACACGTGCTCTCGCATAATGCATGCAAAGGAGACACAGTTTGTATGTGGCTTTTTTGTTGCGGTAATTTGTAATCTGTATGTAAGGTTGGCATGTCTTAAAGAGGGCGGGGGGGGGGGAGCGTGTGCGTGCATGTGTGTGTGTAAGCGTGTGTGTGCTGTTTAACTTCATTGTAATTTTGACCCCTAATCAATAAAAACAGTTAGCTAATGAAAAAAAAGTCTGCATGCTTGAGGGCATGCACTCCTTCCTGAATCCTTCCTGAATCTTAAAGTGCACTTACAGTGAAGCAATGATTACGGACAGCGTGCATGCATCCAGTGGATTGCATGGCTTCAATGGCTAACCAGCTTAAACCGCAGTAACCACGCACAGATGAAGTACCAATATGATGCCACTCACATTTGTAACTAACTAACTCATTTTTTTTTACTTCCAGGTTAGCTGTTACCACTAACTGTGATTGCATGCCTTTTCTTTGTGTCTGTTTTATCCATAGCTTTGATTTTACTGCTATTTTCCCCAACGTATATTGACTACATACATTTTTAGGAGTCTTTTTTTTTTTATATCTCCTGCTCCTACTTTAGGCTCTTCTGCATGCATTTGTGTATACAGTGTTGAGTTGTAGTTGTTATCTGAAGTGGAAGTTGTCTTGGCCCAGTGATCTGACCGCTAGGTTTCAATTGACAGCTGAGGAAGTGTGACTGGAGCGTGACTCAAAACGGCAGGCATTATGGCCCCAGTGCCACTGACGACACTTTGGGGATTACTTGGCAAAGGTAACCTTTTCATTCTTTCATGCCGTTTCTCTCTCTCTGTCTCTCTCTCACACAACACCAACACACACACAAACTTTAATCAAAGCACTTAAATCATTTTCCCTTCTTATTCCATAGAAATTTACATATAAATTCACTTATAAATCGAGTTTATCCGGAATATGTCTGTAAGTTTCATGCTACACCACTGAACTCTCTCTTGTGCTGTCTTTCCCCCTCTTTTTGCCCCTTTTCACTCCTGTATTATTTTCCTCCTTTTGCAGTAATTGATAGTGTTTTTATTGTGTGAGATTTTTCATTTCATTTTTGGTTTTTAAGCCTAAAAAGCTTCGGATCTGGTTGAGCTATAAACTGTGTCCCAATCCAGGGGCTGCAGCCTTTGAAGACCGCATTTGAAGGCCGATTGCGTCACAGCAGCACGTCGAAGGCTGTCCCAATGCGAAGGCTCCTTCAGATGCGGCCAACAAATGCATCCTCCTTTTCCCGGGCCACGAAGGATCCATCGGGTGCATCCTTCGCGGCCCAACATATCCTGAGATTCATTACCCGCCAATTCAAACGAGATGGCGGACTCTTACGCAGCCGAGGAATACACTTTTAAATGTAAACGTTTTTGGTTTCAACTCGCACTGTATAGAAAATTAAAGGGCCCTTGAAACAAATTATCTTTAAAATAAAAGGTTAAGTTACGTGACGTTATGCTAGCTAGTTAGCCTTCTAGCTACATCTTGCTAGGCAACAGGGGCGGCGGTGATGCAAGGGTAAGGGCGGGAACAGCTGGTGACACAAACAGGAAATCCTGCGTAGACCGCGTCCTTCGAAGGATGCAGCCCCTGAATTGGGACCCGGTTATAATTTACAACTGGTCGCTCATTTAATCCGTCAAGGTTTTCTTTCATTGCTCTGTAATTTTTCACTAAAACATGACAAATATTACACATCAATGGAGGTTCTGAAACACAGCTTCCCTCTTGGAATCTCACCCAACAAAAACAAAACATCCTCATTTCCTAACAGGAACCTTGATGAAGGTAATTAGAAAAAAAAAAATGCAGTCAAACCACATCGAGTCATTTCAGGTCAGCTTTTCAGCCGCGTGAGGATGTTTAACTTTCCACGTTTTAACAGGCTTAGCTTTGTCGGACTTACTGCTGAAGTCATGCTGACTATCTTTAACTTAAAGCTACATAACCCCTCCTCACCCTCTTCCTCACCTCTCCCTGCCTCCATACTGTAAACGTCTCCCTCTCTGGGGGGGAAAACCTGAACCGTTCCACCATGGCAGAGCAAGCGAGCGAGCTGAGCTCAGCCTTTTCCTGTTACGTCTCCCTTTTCCCCTTTTCCCTGGAAGTGTGGAGCATCTGTGTGTGTGTGTGAGCGAGAGAGTGTGTGTGTAATGCTCATTTTGTGAAGTTTTTTTTACAAACACACATGCACACAGCAGAACCCCCTTCAATAGGCCTCCTAATAGGCCAGTGGAGGTAGCAGAGAAAAATGTCCCCTGCAGCAGCTCGAGGTCTCTTTACTCACACACCAGCTAAGAGTGAGCGTACAGTAATGAGCTCAGATAAAATAGATCCCAACTGAATTTAGTTACGTTTATTACAAAGCCTGCATAGTAATTCTATTTTATTTGTCCCTCTCTGATGGATTATTCCCTGTTCAGCATATCGATGAAATCATCTGGATTTCTGTTTTATCTCGCTCGCCCTTTAAACGCAACGATGCCTCTTCAGTACGAGCTCCCCAAATTAAAACGCTGCCCGACTCGCATGTTGCCATTGTGCAGGAAATGGGTCAGCAATCCATTAAGATGCCATTAGATAATCTAATTTAGGGAGCTAATCCTTGAACGAAGCACGCTGTAGGCCTGGGCTGTGCTCGCTGGGAGCAGAATTAGCGAGGTTTGGGAGCTTGGACGGGGGCAAGGGGAGGCCATCTTGAAGGTTATCTAAGGGAACGCAGCAATGGAGGTCGAGATGTGCTTTGAGTGCAGAAACATAAGGCAACAAGTTGTATGGAGATAAGAAACAGAAAGCTGCACAAGCTAATTTAGCAGACATGTCAGGTCCAGATTGGAGCAAGAAGGAAATGCTTAACAAATTGGAACAACAATACCCAGAATTCTTTGAGTTTGGCATCAAAAAATTGCATTTCCAATATTGCCTGTGTATGCCCATTTCCCCCAGTAAAAATAAAAAGCAAAATTAGCCTTGATGAAAAAAAACCCTGCTAATGTTAAGTCATTATTATGAGATTAAAAAGTCATAATTATGAGATAAAAGTCGAAATTATGACATATAAAGTCGAAATTATGAGATAAAAAGTCGAAATGAGAACAGAAGTCATAATTATGAGATTAAAAGTCAAAATTATGTGATAAAAAGTCGAAATAATGAGATAAAAAGTCGAAATCATGAGATAAAAAGTCAAATTATGAGACAAAAAGTCAAAATTATGAGATAAAAGTCAAAATTCTGAAACAAAAAGTCGAAATCATGAGATAAAAAGTGAAATTATGAGACAAAAAGTCAAAACCGTAATTTTTGTATCTCTTTTTAGTTTTCAGTTTTTATTTTTACTGGCAAAAATGGCCTTCCACATGAATGTCATTGCATTATACTAAAAGAGTACTTTGTAATTTGGCCTGATAAGCAGAGGAGTGTTTACATAAAATCCAGTGCGGCTTTATGTTTTGGGATGCAGATGTGGACTGACAGCCGTCAATCTTAACAAGATTATAACCGATCTGCTGCTTTAATGCGCACAAAGGCCCTGCGAGTCCGCCTCTGTAGCTGTGTGGTCCCCCTAATGTAAGCCATTACCTGAGAGGAGTTTCATAAGGCAAGAGAAACACAGAGAGGGAGGAAGAGAGAGAGAAAGCTGCAGCCCTCGGCCACTCTGTGCGCTCTTTGTTCAGCAAGGTAGGAAAAACTTAATCCCCCCTTTCCTGTCCGATGATTTTTGGCAGGGGGAAAGAGAGACGGAGGGAGGGAGGAGAGCATGAGGACGAGTCGGACAGGGGGAAAAAACTGCTTGAGAGGATTAGCCTGGAGGTTGTTTTTAACTCTTTGAGTGCTCAGAAACAATCTGAAACTTTATTTTGAAGCATCTTTTCTTTGCTCTGTCACTTCTGATGAAAAAGTCTGACTCTTTGACGCCACGAGGTGAATTGAATTTGCACTTCCATTGTTTTAAGTAAAAGAGCGGTGACTAGTGATTTGTATAAAATGCAGACTGGTTGATCGGCGGCTTTCATGAGCGCAGACAGTGTCGTCTAGTGTTCCACCTCTGCAAACCAGCATCGTCACACTTTAGTTTCCTGTAAACAAAAAATCTCCTCCTTGTCATCCATCTTTCTCTCTTCTTCCCACAGTCATCCCTCTCTCCTTCTCTTCTTCAGTCCAGTTCATATCCTCTAAATCAGTCGTAAATAGTTTGTGGAATCGGGTAGAAAACGTGCGACACAGGTACTCTCAGACGTAGCGGGGGTGATGTGAGAGGTGGGAGGGAGTTAGATGAGTGCACACTGGGGGCCTGTGGGGGAGAAAGCGGGTGGGGAGGTGGGGGGGGCTAATTATCTGACATCTACGTAGCGCAGCACCCCACGGGAACAACATGCTGTTTGTTCCCGCTCGCGTTTTCAGTTAGCACCGTTGCTCCCCAGGAACAATCACTGTGTTGTTTTGCCATTAGCGTGAGATGAATAGGGATGGGACAGCTTTGTGTAGGGACCCCCTCCACTTTCACCCACAACCACCCTCCACCTCTTCCCCCCCATCCCCCAGCACCAATCACAATCTCCCCCTCATGGTTTTCTATACCGCCATCAATGCAGAGAAGAGGGCCTGCGTCACGGCCCTCTCACATGATGTCCTTCACTGGGAATCAAGTGGAATCACCTCGGCGTAGATTAACGAGCCAGTGCGGCCATTTTTCTTTTCCTTCGCCTCTCTCTGTGTGAATAAGACAAAAATGAGACCTTGATGACTGTCAGCAGAGCAGTCATGCTGGTCATTTAAGATGCAGTGTTTAGGATAATTGAAAGAAAGGATCTGATTTTGCTGCACAAACAATTTAATGTCATGTGACTGATCTCTGCCTCTCTCTCTCTCTTTCTGCTCTCTCTCCACAGTCCTGGTACCTGGGCGAGCTTAGTTCCATTCCAAGTGTCGAACGGGACTCCGATTCTGCCAACAAATGTCCACCAGAACTACAGCATAAACATCATTGGTGAGCCCCTGGTCCCCGCGGAGACAGGGAACTGAGAACACACAGAGGCCGGACGACCCCCAGGGTGGACGGGTGGTGCAGAGCTGGCACTAACAGGTGTCCGCAGCCATGGATGAAACCAGCAAAGCAGCACGCGCTGCGCAATCGTCCCCCTTCCCCACCCCCAATCTCACCTCTCTCCCAACTCCCGTCCCTTCCCCATGGAGGACACTGGCCGTGAAGAGAAGACAAGGGAGTCGGTTCAGAGGAAAGAAAAAAGAGAAAGCTTCAGGTCTGCTGTCTCCTCGCCCTAAGCCCCGCCCACACATCCACCAGCCACCAGTCAGTTGTTGTGTTTGCAGGACTTTTCAATCCATTCAAATACTGTGATGTATAGATGCCTTAATGTTTTATTGCATGACACTCTAGTCTCTTAGCGGCAATTCCTACTATTTTTCAAGTTGGGGGAAGACATAAAATCTTGATTTACACACACACACACAAGTGAAGAGGTCTGCGCATCGACAACCTCTGCCTGGTGGATGGCTCCGAGACTCTAAGCTCTAACCTCTTGAAAAGAGGCTTTCCCGCGTCAAACGATTCACTGTGTGCACCATAGGAACAAAAAAAATTGTGAATTCAGAGTGTTTCTTCTTCCGTTTGATTTCAGTTTACTGTGATACGACTCTTTGTTCAGAAAATGTGTTGACTTTGCTTATTCTTTACTGCTAATTACTATTCAGAAATTAACGCAAACACTTGTGATGAGAGTTCAGAACTCTCCACGCAGTTTTGAAAAAACACTAAATGTTCGGTTTGAGATTGGACCCCTCAGTAAAAGATTTGCAACTCCTTTCCAAAAGGATTAAAAGAGTATAAGAAAATCTCGTTAGAGGCAAGTGCAATTGAATTTTTGAAGGGAAGCTATCAGTCTGTCAGCCCTAAGACTCTAAAGCAGGGGGATAAATATTAAGTGGTTTTATGGGTAAAATGTTTAAGAAAACATTTATAATTGATTAAGTCACATATCCATGTCCTCACATGAGAAAACATCAAGCGTGAAAGGCAGTTGAAGGCAAGCACTAAGCTACCTGTGCAGCGCTGAGCAAAACCAGCACTTCTTTTGAGCCCTCTCCATCATAATGGGGAGTTTTTTTTATTTATTTTTGGGAAAAAATAAGCGAACATAAGCAAAGAAATAAGACGCACGCAGTGTGTAAAAATGTCATTTCATTTTTTGAAATGTTCAAGATAAGATCAAGAGCATTTGGCCATCAGCTTCTGAAGCTTATGTTTACAAAAAAAAAAAAAGGAATGCAAAGTGTTAATTCATGGAAATGTACAGTCGGCTTCTTTGTAAAGCTACAGTATGTGCAAGGTTCACTCTACAGTGGAGAGGCTGAAATGATGAATCCAGGTGGTGGCAAATCCCTGAAATCTCTAAATGTGCACGGCATGTTCGCAGCCATGGCCTCTCCAGTCCAGACATATTTATACGAGGAAAATCTCTCCAGTACTCTTAATTTGCACGATGACATATAGTCCACATTACGTGCCTTGCCTTTGAATATAGAGACATCACTACACTTGTTTTTGCTGCATTTATCATTATAGAAAAAATTAACATTTTTATGATAAGACTTGTTTTGTACTCTGAATGAAACTGTTGATTTTTAACTTCATGTACTACTCTATCTCACAGTTACATTGCATATCAAGGCTGTGTATAGTTGCCGTTTAAAGTTTGTAATCAACCAGCATTTTTTTTTCCTCAGTATTTTGGTGGTTTTTCTAATAACCTGTCATCTTTTGTTTTCCTTATGCTCATTTTTGTTCATCTTCCAGTTACTATTGTGGAGGGTGGAATTCAGAATTATGAAAATTATGCAATACCAAGTTTTGCCTATGTAGGTAGTGCTTATAGATGCGTCAATTATTAGAGGCTAGTTTGGAGATAGACAATATTGTAATGCATTTATTTTGTTGATATCGTTGTTTGTCGTTGTTGTTGTTGATGATGTTGTTGTTGTTGTGGGTGTTTTCCTTTTTTATTGACCAAAGTGGGGACTGCTTTCTATGCAGTGTATGACAAGGTCTTTTTTTTTTTCTTTCTTTAGCATATAGGCCGACCGGATGATGGTGAGACGTGTTCCAGTGTAATTTGAATTTTTAGGGGGAGGGCGGTATTTTTCTAGAAAAAAAAAATGCACCCTTGGTCCTTTTTTTTTTACGGCTGCAAAGTCACTGATTGGTCTACTGTGACTCTTACTTTTAACTTTCCACCTGGGGTGCTAGCATGTGACCTTGAAGGAGTTCATTTTTCACAGGAGAGACGGCTTGACTTGAGTACGACAATCATTTTAAAAAATCATTTAGCGTAGAATTCCCTTTTTTTGTTTTTGTAGATCCTTGGGATGTACGATATTATCGGCATTGGCAGATATGTCATTTTTCTGCCGATATTTTCCGCTGATAAAACAACGCTTCAATACTGCCTAAATGCACGATGATTCCCTAAAATAGCTTGACGTAATGCTACAACATTAACTCGGCGTGAATGTGGGCGCGCACTGCCTGCGCGAAATTACCAAGAATATACAAACAAAGACTAAAAAGTCACAAGACACTCGAGCCAATGAATAGAACTTACACAGCTTTCATATCTCTTAACTAGCTAACAGTTAGCTTAAATTCTCGTAATTTTACCGGACTTAACATCAAACACGCTGAAAATACACTCGCGGCCAAAGTCGACGCTAACAGAGAGTAACATAAACATCAGTGCAAAATGAAATTACATATTCCTGGACGCACACACGATAAAAAAAGTCCACTGGCAATCACTGATGTCTCCGTAGTAGGTGCAGTTAACAAGTCCGGGCATGTCTCCCTCACTGCCGTGTGTCAGGGGGATGCTGCATTCAGGTTCGCTCAGAAACGTGACACGTGAGCCCTTTTTGTACAGCGCCTCTTCCATCAAGCGTGAAGAAAGGCGCAAGATGGTGCTTTATGGCAGTTTTTGGCCACTACAATAAGAGTAGGCATCAATTCCACTACAGGGGAGACAGATGTTCTCTGCAATTAGGTGGAAAAAAACATGTGCCTAATATATCGGTATCGAAACCCTAACCCTATCGAAATTGGCAAAAAGGGTTGGAAAATATCGGCATATCGGCAAAAAATCCAATATCGTGCATCCCTAGTAGATCCCTTAAAGCTGCAGCTGAAGGCGGATACAGCTGCTGTGCTTTTATTGAATCCTACGCCTAGACGTCACCGAATGCAATTCCCAAGTAGATGCCTTAAACACATCAGTGAAGTGGCCTGTGACCTGCGCAACAATCACACACCGACTAATGCTACTGAGCCCTGTCCAAATCAGTTGCAGACAGGCTCAAGCAAGCCTTTAGAAAGTATTTTATAAGTAGTAGATTTGTATAAATGTATATACGATATGCACATATGTCAATTCCTGAGATGCTCCCCCCTGCAGAGCCCCGTAGAGTATGTCGAACTGGCCCAGTAGAAGCTTAAATAGAATCCACTAGGAGGAAAATATAGCACTTAAATAGCACATAGGCAATCGTGTTCTCCCCCCGTATAGTGTTCTAAACTTAGTCTTAAATCTCTCAGGAGTAATACAGGGCATTATTTATATCAATCATTATATTTCCATTTGTAATGTAAAAAAAAAAAAGTTCTCACAGAGAGAGCAGCGCCTCCGTTGCTGCTATGACACCTTTTGCACTCTTTCCCCTACAATCGTGAAAGAAAAGTTCGAACAAGCAGAGGGCTGAGACGCAGGAAAAGGAATCCTCAAGTCAAGCTCCATCTCTCCGTCTTCACCCAGATTTCTTATGCAGAAAAAGATGAAAAAGTCACCCCGTTCTATGTGCACTGTTCTGTCTATTTTAGTTTTTTTCTCTTTTAAAAGAAGTGCTTTGCAGCCTTTGGCCATTGGAGACCCCACTGAAGTGCATTGTCCCCAAGTGTGTTTGTGAGTGGCTGTGTGTGCGTGTGTGTGTGTGATAAATGTGTCAGGGTCACTGTGCTGTTGGTGTTTATTTGAGTAGGAAACTGTACATAAAGGTAAATATCCTGATTGCGTCGATAGCAGTAGGTCCGTGGGGTTGAACTCTGCTTTGGCAGCTTGGGTGTTCGTATGCATGCGCGCACGTGTGTGTGTGTGTATGTGTGTGAGCTTGATGTGTGATCGAGTGCCTCTGACACTACACAATGAGAGAAGATGAGGGTCTTTCTATTGAAAAAAAAAAAGCCTGCCGTTGGACAGGAGTTTGTACACTGTAAACTTTCTCGAGAGTTCTTCCCTGAAGCCCTTATTTGTAAATCTTAAATTCTGGGGGAAAATAAGTCAATTCCATTTTTCGGAAAAGTCAATCTGGGTTTTGTTATATTTTGTTTATTTGGCTGGATTTGAGTTAGAACTCTCCAGAACTCCCTGATTAGTCCAATCTAAAGTGTTTTCATGAAAATGTTGTTGTATTCTTGTATGTAAAGTCAAAAAAAGGGGTGGGAAATATTCTATACAGATCCGCAAATATAAAAACACAACAACAATGAAGGCTTTTTTTATGATTAATATTATTTTTGATCTTGGTTAGCACTTAGATATTTTCATTTGGGAAACACTTCATGAATATTTGAATTGTTCTTTCATTAGTGTGGCCATAGCGAGTGTGATGTGATTTATCTCCTTTTTTTTTTTTTGGAAATGGGTGTGAATTCTTGTCCAACAAGATCGTGGTGTGAGTGTGTTCCTTGTAGCAGCTGGGAGGTGATGTCACTTTACCAGTAAAAAAAAAAAAAAAAAAAGGCCCCAGATTGCACCTGACCTTAAACGAGAAGCAGGGTAAAATCTGCAGTGACAAACGTCCTCGATGAATCTATCAGATAGTTTCTTTTTTTTTTTTTTTTTGTATGATTTGTTTGTTTTTTTAGAGGAAATGTTGCAAAAAATCGGTGCTACATTTCAACACTGTTTGGATTCGGCCAATGTGGAGCCGTCTACTTCGCCAATATGCAGACGACACTCTCAAATATCTCTCTAAAGAAAAAGCATCTCTCATTTTGCACATTCCACATGCTGTCTTTGCCTGATGTGATGTGGAAAACGCTTCTTTCACACTACAAACAAACACGACATCACATGCAGATGCTCCAGATTTGTGTACTGCACCTTCCAGCTGATTAGTGTATTCCGGTCATGTTACGTGTTCTGTTGCTAAACAGGGTGTGAATGTAGCCGATCAAAAAGCTCTTGAAAATTGAATCAGCAGCCTAAAGGCAAACTTTGACACCCACAACATGATTTTAGAAAGTATTATGTCGCTGATTATTTAGAAGCAGGACAACTTTATGCAAGGAGGACCTGTGGCACTCATGCAATATGTGTGATTTCCCGTTTAACTGAATGTCATGCATTCTGTAGAGGGCAAATAGATTAAGAGGAAACATTACAACTTAATTTTCATCCTTCATGAGCAATACACACCTTCCATACGCTGGCTAGCTGCTAGTCACTCGGCATCAGGTTGTTATAAAACATGAAAACCAGCATTTTTACAGGATGTAACATTCACCAAAAGAAGACAAAAAGATAGCAATGCAGTGCCTGTTCGAGCTGTCCAAGTGTCTGTTGTATATAATTGTAAAATGTGATAGACTTACTTTCATATGTGACAAGAAAAACACCTTCACACAGAACAGAATGTGGCAAACTCATCTGGAAATATGCTCTTTATGACCTTTCTGATGTTTGTTTGGGGGATTTATTAATTTTGAATTTATGTCCGCACACAATGCCCACATCAAGCTTGTTAAAAATTTGAGAGGAAGTGTTCTTTTTTTCTTTATTCTCTCTCGGAGGGGGAGTCAGTGCTACATGAGACGCAGTGAAAGGATGAATAATGTCTTCTCTTAAGATTACTCACCAGTTTTCTCTGCAGGGTTGATTTATTTTCGGGGTCTTGTGGCACTTTTACTTCCCTCTGCGCACACATTTCTACTTCATGAATCATGGTGGAATTATATATGATGAACAACAACAACAACACCAACAAAACAATATGTAAACAGTCTCCAGTAGTGATCGTAGTTACACTGCAAGTGTGTGCAAAGGTCTATGTATGTATCTGAATGTACGTTTTAGAGGACTTTTTGGAAAACCTTTTTTGTTTTTTATCTTTTCATTGACAGTTTAGGAGCCACAGGTGTCCATTGTGAACTGTATAGCGAAGGCCTTGATATCCCTTCTTTTGTTGATTTTAGAAACGCCGAGCATTAGGCGATGCCTTCCAGCTGGTTACATTTGGTGCAGGGGCTAAAATTGCCACAAGATTAAAATCAGTGTAAATAAAGGCTCAACTTTTTGTGATTGTTACTGTTATATCCAGCCTATACTGCTAGCAGCTGTTTTTACTGCAGTCAATTACTGGAAGTGGATATATTTCCTATGCAAAACTGTTTAAACAATAAAATGAGCTATGCTACAAAAATGACTTTTATGTTATATCTCTCTTCTGGTGTTTATTTTATTACTTTATAATGGGGTTCACATTGTTTGATGAAAAGCTGCCACAAGCCAGTTGGCTGGAAGTTGAGGGGAAAAAGAAACAACATTCATAATTTACTGACCGTATAAAAATGATTAGGGTTGAGAGTGGGTCAAAGGAGGGAAAGGGTTGTATATTTTTTCTCTACTAAACAGGAAAGTTTGAATATTTTTTTCCCGCATCCCAGTTTGATTCGTCCCTTCATTCTAAAATACTTGCTAGTCATGTAGTGGATGCAAAGCTATTAGCTTACTCAGCGAGTCCCGTGGCCGAAGTTCTGGCCGTTCCAAACGTATAATAAGTAGTTCCGGCGAGATGCCAGGGTCATGAAAAAGTTTTACACCACAAAAACAACACGCAAGCAATGGTGATCCATTTTCAACACAAAATCTCTAATACTTTGGCACTATTTTCTCTCTTGAACAATCCAGTATCAATACGCCTGCAGCTGGCCGGTTTCTCAGGTGAAGAGATCCATTAGCTGTGGTGTCCAAAAATCTGAACTATCCCTTTAAATGCATTAAATAGTTAAATAAAAAAGGTGGTTTTGACATTTAATGCTATGCTATCTGCCATGCAGCTTAATCATCATATAATTGATTTGACTGTACAGGCTATAGCATCATACGATCTACTGCTTTAGAAATATTGAGTAAATGGATGGGGCAAATAATGTGGTGCTGTGGCTGTAATATTTTTTAACTGAGCAACTCTTTGTTTGGTTATAAATATTAGCCAATTTGTTATGTTTTCCAAATATTTTTTATTTCTTCAGGTGTTATTTTTCTATGCTAAGAGTGCCTAAAACAGACTTTCTGTATAACAGTACAAAGGCAGCGTTCAGGATCACCTCACACAGGACAGTCTTCAAAGCAGCCTGAAAGAGCCAAACAAGGTTAGCCGCTGCAGGGGTGAAATAAGGACAGTGTCAGAGCAAAGACGACTATTTGACGTAAAAGTATTAAACTAATTGGATCTTGCTGATTCTCAGAAGTGTGTCTGTGACAGTTTCCCCCTGAAAGCAAACATTAGTTTTCATGTCCTGGAGCGATCCCATGACCCAACATACCCGTGCTCTATTGTGGTATTACTCCAGCTAATCTACTGTAATACCCCAATCCCCAAGGAATGGGAGACAGACTGGAGTGTTTGGACCACAGCAGAATCAGTCTGCTGGGACCTCGGAGGGTCATTCGAGGTAACATCCATCTGGGTCACTGTGTCAAGTACGTGAAGCTCTGATCTAGTAAGCCTTTCTAATGGGATTGAGGACATTGAAGGAAGCAAAAGTCAGGCTAAAGCGCCAATTAAGTCTCATTACTGGCCTCTGTGATGGGCTCAGGGCTCAGCTGGACACTTGATGACAACAGCGGGCATCATCAGCGGTGCCCACAAGACCAGGCGACCTGTCCGCAGCAGGGGCGCCCTCCTAAAGGCCGGTTAAGGCACTGCAATCACAGGAAAGCCCACCTGGCCTCGGGCACCAACCGGAGTTCATTTGGCTATCATTAAAGACGACCAACAATGTGGCAGGCTGATATAAAATTACCCGATCTATAATGGTAATCATCATGCCATTTATCAAAATTGGCCAGTTGAGTCAACATCTGGCTTCAATAGGGGGCTCTAGTCGGTGAGGGTCTTGGCAGCGTCTTGTACCCTACATATTTTCCACTCTCTTTTATCAAGGCCTGCTGTCAGTGATTTGACGAAGCTAAATAGACGATGATTTGGCCCTATTATGTTTCGCAGGGCTCAAGCAAAGGGGATTTGTTGATTGCCTTTGTGTTTGTCCACTTTTTTTTCTCTTCTTCTTCTACCCTTATGGATCCAGGAGAGGTAACGGCGCCTTGTGGTTCTCTGACTGTGTACCGAAGAGAGGAAGAAGAAGGGGGGAAAAAGCACAGCGAGTTCTCTCACACAACCCTGTGAGTGCAGAGGCTGGACTATTGGACGCGAGCCAATGCCAGCACAAAGAACTCTGTCACATCCCCAAGTTTTATTGGAGGAATATTATATTAATCTTGTGTGCTGTTTGAATCAGGTAATGAATTAATCTGATCCTTTCGTCTTTTGGCATCAAAGTATGAGTGTAATGCACTTTATCTAGCAGGAAGTCATTAAGGCAGATTTTTCATTGGTTTATGACTAAGGGAAGGATTTATGCTGTCAGCCAAAGTAGAGCTAAATGATTTCACACAAAGGGAAACAAAACATTAGCTTCTTTAAAGTAAGTCAAATCGGCCTCTTTTGAAATAAATCACAAAGGAAAAGGTTTCAGTAACAAGGAGTACTCTCAAAGGAATACTTTAACATCTGTGAAATACACTTATTAATTATTTTTAAGAGAGCAAGATGAGAAGAATAATACAAGTCCAATGTTTACATGCTGAAAATGAAGCTAGCTACAGCTAGCTAACAGACCGTTTGCTTTGCGTAGTATAAGGATTGTAAACAAGGGGGATATGCTGTCCTGTCCTTGGTCAAATATTTAAAAAACAAATTATCAACCACCTTTACAGCTCGGTAATTTACATGTTACAGGGTATCTTGTTTGTTTAAATCCCTATTTGTCTAACGCTAAGCTATTCTAACCATCTCCTAGCGGTAGCTTCATATTTAACTGACAGGTATGAGAGTGGTATCAATCTTCTCATCTAACTCTGCTCTCAAAAAAGTGCATAAACTATTCTCAAAATGTCAAACTATGCATATGATGGAACGCCGTGCTTCACTTAAATAAATAAGCAGACTTCCCATGAGCTCACGAGAGCTCAAGTCTTTCAAAGAAGTACAATCCTCAACACTCAAGATCTCAGACAACGGCTTGCATCAGTTTGCAAAAATGCAGTTGAAGAGAGCTCGGGGAATAAAAGAGGCCTGTCTGAAAATACACTAGTCCTAAATCGTACTCTCAGCTCCATGTATTCCCACACAAATTTGCATAAATTTCATAGTCTAAGTCATGGACTGTGGCTGGAGCGTGTTATTAGTCTATCTTTAGGTGGTAGTACAGGCCGATCACACTGAGGCTTGTTGTTATCTCATTCAAAGCACCCTGGTATTACACCCAGCGGATTGAGAGTGGGTCTTAAGATCGTGGGATTTGTTCACATATTAAAGCATGTCTGTTTGGATGCGCTAAAAGAAACAGGTGTTCAGTGTTTGTGTGTGTGTGCGTGAGAGAGAGAGAGAGGAAGCATGTGTGCGTCTTTGTGCTGCGCCTGTGATGTTTGTTTCGAAGGCGTGCACGCACGTAGCATGAGAACACGCTGTTCATGTGTGTGTGTGTGTACATGTGTGTGTATGACTTGACAGAGGGGTGGGGGTGCTTTATTGAAAAGTACTCCTCTCCTCCCCTGTTCAACATGCTGGATTAGCACCAGCAGTTTCCCATGGAGCCGTCCCTCCCAGCCCCCTGCCCATTTGCATAAGGCGCAGACAGGCGGAGATGTGACAAACAAACCTGGCACACACAGCGCCGGCTGCCTCCTTCACATGAACTCTTTCCCTCTTTTCTCGCCATGACAAGAAATACACACAAGACAGAGCTGAAGCAAACCCACCTGGGCTCTCTTTTCAACATAAATGACCTGTTTCCTGAGTCCAAACCGTAAATAAAATTAAAGGCAGCGCCAGACTGAGGGTTTGAGGCCTGTATTCCTGCCGGTGATCATAGTGATTCACAAGTGCAGGAAAGCAAAGGCCTAAAGGAGGTGAGAAGGGCTTTCATAGCTCTGTCATTTGGACAAAACTCCCCTGAATCAAAGTCTCCTCCCCCCTCGTTTTTCTCTTCCTCCAAGATGGTAATGTTCACCTTAAAACATCTTTACTGTACTGTGGCTACATAACACAGCTCTCTGCGTTGCTGTCCGGCCGCCAAGTTCCTATCAAGCCTCTGATTTATGGCGCTTGATGCATTCCTTGGCCCTGGCGAGGAGGCAGTTTAGCTGAAATATGAGAAGAGATGCAGAGAACACGCTCAAAGTGAGTTTCAGTTTAGCCCTGCGAAGCTGGTGCAGCAGTAAAAAAATTGTCTGTGCAAAACCTGAGAGACAACTCAGGAGATGTTTTTTTTTTTATCTTTAGATGGTGAAATATTTCAGCAATGTGGCACGGTCTGTCTGCCTCATCAGCATGTCCTGATAACAACAAGAAGAACTGTAACCCAGCTGTCATGAAGCCCACAAACCCTCTTTTGTTGCTTGTGACGTGCTGCTTTCAGCCTCCTAAATTACATCAGGATTAAAAATGTTAACTGTAACTCCTTCCCTTTTCCTGTCCACGTACATGTAGAAAATTGCATGCAGGTGTAAGAAGGGGAAAAAAGACAACTATACAGTAGTTTTTTGTTGTAAATTACTTTCTTGCTTGTGCAGTAATGACCTGTAATCAATCATAAAGGCTCTAAGTAGCTGTTGGTCTTCATTTGGGCCTTAATGTGAAAATACTGATAAACTTGAATCAGATAAGTAGAAACAGATATTTTTAAAGGGGGAAAAAGTCGAGGCGTTCAGTGTGCGCCTGCATTGCGTTGTCTGCTCCCAAGTTACAACAGTGTGATTACATGCTTTATTAAGTGCTGAAGTGCTCTTCCTGAGTAAAAGCAGATGTCACCACAAGGTCTGTCACTAAGTCTGGATCGGGGTGCCTGTGGTCAGTGTCTCGGCCCGCCTGTAGCTCCCTGTGGTTTCCCATCAATTCAGCACACAAAGTCATCGCCAAACAGAGCGGGTACAGATACGGTATGGTCTGATTTCTCTTAACATACTCTATCGGTATTCAATAACCTTTTAAATTTAGTACTATTTAAACAGACAGATGATCTACTGCACCATCATTCCGGTGAAATTACTGATCTATCAATCCAGAAGTGAAAGGTATCGTCAATATTGTATTGAAATGTCTTTTTTTTTATCTATCACTGTATAACCCTTTTTCTTTATGTTGAGCTGCTCTAACAAGTGGATTTCCTCCAATAGGAGATCAATAAATTATATCTTATCTTAATTTTGTGATTATAAATATTCATGGTATTACAGCTGTTATATATGGAGGCATGGGTGCGGCTTACATTTATATAAATATTTTTAGTAAGTGATGAGGACATTGACCTGCTTGTAGCACAATTTGATGAATTGGTTGCAAGTTAGATTGAACATGCTGACAACCGAAACACAGGCCACTCAAACAGTTTGTTCTCAAGGAGTTACTAGTTTGTGCTAATAAGCTTACTATAGACCACTCCAGTACAGAGGATGCTAGCTGCAAACGTTGTGTTACCAAACATGGAGGATATTGAAGAGGAAGAAGAGGTCTGTGAAGACTGTCTGTCTAAACAAGCTGCATTATTAGGTTCTCAGTCACTTGCTTTGTGTCTTGGACTAATTATCTACAGCTAGCGAGCCGCAGCTAGCTAGCAGGAGATGTGTCATGCTGTTTCCATTGTAGCTTGTGGTGGCTGTGATTTGAATTTTAATCGTTAGTGGTTGTTGTTGTTTACTTTTCCTATGGATTTCATTTGTTCATTTATAACTAAAATTGTGCTTGTGTTTTACAATTAGTAACATGCATTTCAATTTTGTACTCAGAATAAGTGAATCTCTTTTTTCTGTCGTATTTTACTTTGTTAATGTTTGTTGCGTCATATACTGTATCATTAGTCCCGGCTGACCCTCCATAGCTAACCTAATCACATCTGGCCCCCTGACTGTAGAAGGACAACCATCCACAGTGCCATCTCTACAAGTTTTAGGGCTGCTTGTCTGGACATGAGTCTGACCTTTGACCTCTTTGTTAGGCAAATTATTCAAATACTATGGTACATTTTATAACATAACTGTGCACACTCATAGCTTTTATTAGTGCCATCCTAGTCTTCCAACCACCCAAAGGTATGACAACAGCAGACATGGTAAAACTACCTTATTTATGAGAAATAAATAAAGGAAAAGAGGCATCATAATGTACTACTTTTTTTTAAAGTGGTAATTCCCTTTCATCTGACTCTTCCCACATGTGCTCCCTGTGTTTCCCAACACCAGGAGGGAACAATGTGTAGAATTTACCCACCATAGTATTAATTAATCATTGCACATCTGTAAGTGTGTATGCCCATTTCGGTGCCTGTTATGTTTGTTGACTTGTGTGTGTTACAATGGCGCTTTGGCACTTTGGCACCTGCGCTACATTATAAAGCTAAAGGCTTGGATAATAAGCTGCAGGTGCACTCCTGGCAAACAGAGAGGAGAGGCAAGAGGGGGGTGGTGGTGCTCGAGTGTGTGTGTGTGTGTGTTGGAGAGAGGAGGTGGTGGGGGGTCACCTGCTGTTACCGGTTGGCACTCTACATTAGCAAGTATATGACATCAACCTGGCTCCTATATGTCGCTCTGCGCAGCACATTCACTTGACTTTTTGACGCTTCTTCCGGGAAATTGGCTTCAAAGAAATCAGCTCGTTTGTCCGTCATCCCCTCCTGCATTGATTATTATTGATGCTAATTGACACGATGATTAGGGTAATTTCTTTATAGCTGTGTTGGCAGGTTTGCAAAGTAAAGATGGGGCTGATGGAAGAGACCACAAAAGGGGCTTCTCTCATTGACAGCATATAAGTCGAAGTGACAGCCAATAAGGAGCCAATCTACATCATGAAAATCTAATTATGTGATGAATGATGCAATGTATGGAATCTGGCACAATAATATTGCACTCCCACCTGTGAAAATTCAAGCTGGAATAATTGTTTACGTTGGGGGGAGGCTACTTTATTTGTATAATGCAGGCAGGGTCGTGTTGCGATCTTAAGGTTTTATACGAATTCTGCAAAGAAATAGTTCCTGCAGCCTGTTTCGCAGCAACAAAATGTGTTTTCCACTGTGTGAGATAGACATAAATTAGTGCAAAGCCTGAAAATAAACTTGCAGACTTCACAAAATCCTTTTCCAGCTTCGTCTGCACATGATTGATGAGCAAAATTCACATCATTATAGCTTTCGAATCCCTCACCTGCTTAACATTTACTGTACGTTCTGCTGAAGCCCTGCTCTACTCTGCGTTAATAGCTTCCAGACTTCATGTTGGCTGAAGCACATCGACGTGATTGAGAGAGAACTGAGGCCGACTTCTTCTAACAAAATGTAATGTGTTCAATATAAGACTCAAACATAAGCTTCTTTCTTGGTTTAAACCTTTTTTTAAGGCTTTTACCTTCAGGAGTAAGGCCGCATCTCCCATTCCCAACCATTCTCTGCTTTCTGGTTTAAAATGTATTACCCCTGCAACTGTTAGCATCTTAACATCAATAAAGCCCATCAGCCCACCTGAATCAGGCTGCCTGTTAGTGAAGCATATCAAAATGACAAATTTCAAATCCTCGGTTTAGAAGTAAGGTACCGAGGCAGAATACAACATATGGCACGGTGTGTTCAAACCTGGCAACAGGCAACCGACTAACAATGAAGATTTCCTCTAAATGAAACAAAACCGCCCCAAAAAAAAGGACCGTCATTAAAAGGGCCGCAAGTGTAACCTTCACTTTCATGTGCCCATGGGAGCGAGCGCGACAAGAGAGGGGGACTTTTGATTCTTTCCGTCGCGTTCGGAGAGGGACTGAACATGCGCTTAGCTCTCGGATCTTCTCATCCACACTTTCCCATATGGCATATGGATCTGGGTGTAGATCGAAGGATGAGTGAAAAAAAAAAAAGAAAAATGAAAGAAAAAAAAGAGTCCCATATGTGTGTCTGTTTCTCTTCATTAGCTCCCAGGCAAACAGAAGTACCTCCTCAGCAGCTTGATTGAAATTAATGTTGTTGAAATGTCAAGGCGGACGCAGTTCATTTACACAAGGACTTGACATCACAAACACGAAGGATCTCAGAGATTTTGACATTGCCTCGAAAGACTCTTACATTGATGAAATACATACATGTATTTTATTTATGATTCACTGTGACGCCTCTTCTATTCAAAACTGCTGTTAAATGAAGGAAGAAGCCAGGACATTAAAGACCGGTCTAACAACATGACTGTCAAATTAAAGGTGACTAACATGCAAAGCTCACCTGACATGACCCTGAGAAATTTTTACAGCATGATTCAGCTTAGCAGCTTTTCATTATATAACCTAAAACTCAGCGTTTATTGATGTTTTTGTCCACTTGGGGGCAGCACATCTAGCTATCGGCACATACACTTTGATATATCATCTTAGGTGACACTTAAGGTGCTTTTCGACAGCAGGAACTTTCCCCAAGAACTAACCTTTTGAGGAGCTCTGTGCATTTCCATAGCAGGAACCAGGGTCTAAATGTAGTTCCGGGGTAATTGATTGAACCGCTGAGAAGTCCCGGCTTGGGGGGGTAGTACCTTCCAAAGGTCCAGGAGCTTACAGGGCGGGGCCTGCAGTCCTGATAGTTTCTGATTGGTTGAGAACTCGCAGTGTTTTATTTCAATCAATCAATCAAAACAAATTTTATTTGTATAGCGCCAAATCATAACCAGGGTTATCTCGAGACACTTTACAGAAAGAGCAGGTCTAGACCGACTCTTTGTTAAGTTATTCAAAGAGACCTGCCATGTTTAAAAGACTGCTGCTGCATGCTTTGAGATGGAGTCAGAGAAGAAAGCCTACGAAATGATGATACTGACTTGTTCGTCGCGTTTCATGGCGTCATCTTTGTTGTATGGCCTATATCTTCTTCTTACCGCCACCTACTGGACTGGTGGTATAGTGCAGTTACTTTTATTGCTTCTCCGTACGTCATTGACCTGATTTGCATAATCTTCCCGTGGCTTTAGGCCGCTGTGGAAACCCAGACAACAATGGGCCGCAGGAACCATTTAAGTTCCTTGAAGATAAGTTCTTGGAACTATAAGTTCCTACTACTACTCTTGTTGATATGGCTAGCATGCTAGCAAACAGCTTCCTTTTACACACCAAGCAGACAAGGCGTATAGCATTAGCATCCATTTGGAATCAAGTTGTAGTCCATTTAATGACTCTAAGTCCAATATTAACCCTTCTTTTAGCTCTATTTTGCTGGCTACTAACTCCTGAGGACAAATTCTGGCTCTTCAGAAGCTAAAGGCTCCACTTTTACCGTTAGCTAGTTGTTAGCTTTGTTTGCCTTCCAGCTGCTAATGTTGATGCTGGGCAGTTGACAGTGTTTAGTATGTTTATCAGAGGTTATTATCTGATAACAGCTGCCTGCTGCGGCTGGAAACGGTGAGAAAACAGTTAAGTTCAATCCATTAATGCCGCAGCTCACTTCCCACCGCAGTGACCCCTCCTTCCACTCGCTACTAAGTCTAGACAAAGTACCCATTGTACCACTGCCCTCATTCTTCCTGCAAAACCAGCCTTTTAAGAATTTCCCTGTCCCTACCCCTGCCTACCTAAACCTTAATTTTGTCATATAGACGCACATCTTAATTTATGAATATATATATTTGATTGATTATGCATAAAGACTTGCCAAAACACCACTTATCTGAGTCATAAAATTGGGCCTGATTCCATTTGGGATAAAGCACTTAAAAGTTACCTGAGGTGTTAATGCGCTGTGCTTTTAGATCAGTGAGTCCAGCCCTGTGACTTTTTTCTCCTCGGAGTATCTTGAGCTGATTTTTTTTTTTTCTTTTCTTGTCCAGTTTTGTTCGAACTCTAAACAAGAGCCTCCTCACCTGAGACTTAAGGAAAGCAGGTGTCTTGAAATGGGTACCTTTCTTTGCAGACGATTGCCTGATTTAGACCCATGACACCACCGTGGGCTACAGAGGAAATTCTTACATGCTAGACCCCCTCCAGGTTCTTTTCTCTAAAAAGCACATGTGTATTATCTCCTATCACAAACACAGCATCAATTTGCGCATGGCCTTCCCACATCCCTTGTGACTTTGTGATGAATCCACTGTTAGCTTGAAGAAGGTGTTGACACTGGGTCTGGCACCAATGAGTTGCACTGTTGCCTCAATTAGCTGCTCAGGATCTTGTGTCAGAGCCTTGAGGACAAGGGGGTGATGTGATACCCTGCAGTGGAGCCTCTGTCGCTTACCTGGTGGCCCCATAGTGTGTCTTAGCATATCGTATGCCTGCACACGCTAACGCATACACGCTCCCAGCTCTTTTTACATGGATTCGGCAGAAATACAGCCACGGGAGCCTCAGTGGGTCCGCGGCTCCTCCTTAGGCCAGGAATGCCCCTCTCTAACCAGGGCCAGGCCTGACGGAGAATAAGTTACAACTGATCCGATGTCAGATATTCTCTGGAAACTAGTTGTTGCCAGCAGGATTTAAGGTTAAGGAGCATTCTGGTGCTGGATCTACACTTAGGGGCATCTTGTAGCTCGGAGGAAGTAGCGCCGGCAGAAGGGGGCAAGAGTACCTCCCTGTTACCCCCTAGCCACCCTCCTCCAACTGCCATCTGATGTGAGGTAACATGTGAGGGCGAGCTTCCATCTGTCCACGGTATACGCTAGCAGAAGGTGCAGCTAATGAGGCTTGATTTGCTGCTGCACCTGCCTCCAATCTGTGGGGTGATGG
The DNA here is from genome assembly GCF_022749685.1 of Semicossyphus pulcher. NCBI lineage: Eukaryota > Metazoa > Chordata > Actinopteri > Labriformes > Labridae > Semicossyphus > Semicossyphus pulcher. Next base: position 8,775,052 of record NW_027211695.1, read on the forward strand.
TAGTGGTGGTGGTGGTTGTGTTTGTGTGTGCGTGTGTACAGAGGATGCTCTATCTCACCAGCCTCTCCTCCTCCTCCTCCTCCTCCTGTACCACCCGCCCCCTCTCCCCCTCAAGGTGTAATCATTGGTTAGCTTGTATGGGAGCGCCTGCAGGTTGATGGACCCTGGGAATTCATTAGGAAGTAGGTGAGGACTTGGGTTGAAAGGGCCTTTTGACCTGCCTCCAAACACCCTCACGTTACAAAGCAGAGGACGATTCAAAGGGAGAGCGGAGTCAGCCAACTTGTCGATGCGCCTTCACATTAGCCTGCCCTGATTTTGATACTCGTTTTGAAGCTTTGGCTGCGTTTTCTGCAACAAAGTCTTCAGAAGTTGCACATGTTATTGCATTAGAATCTGTGCCTTGTAAAAGTTAATGAAATAAAACCAAAACGAGATTATTTTTAGTTGCGGAAGATGACGTTGTTGCCCTCCAGATGGTCGGAGGCGTTGTGTCCACATGTTAAATGCAGCATGTTTATCCCCTTTCTCTGTTCCCTGTCACAGATACCATTTGACACAAGAGCTCTTCAGGGGCCAGTTATTCCAGGCCATTGAATCCAGATCAAAACCAGCCCCTGTGTTTTTGTGACTCAGTCTTCAGCTCCCCTTTTTCTTCACCATCAGCCCTTTACTGCTTCTGGAACCGAGAGAAAAGACTCACCGCAGCTCTGCATTCAAAGCCGCAAATATGACCAGCTCTCTGGAGGCTGAGAGCGGAATAAAACATGACATCCTAACAGTGCGTGTTCAGGTCTTAAACTTTTACTACAATATTCTGTCACTTCTTCTTGTAAAATTGATGCATTTGACCATGTGGTTTGGTGTGCGAGTCTCAAAGAGAAAGAGGAAAACAAAAGAGAAAGGACTCATGGCCTGAAGGCAGCACTTAGAGCAAGTATTGAACCCATCGCTGGGAAACGTTCTCCGCAAGCCGCGTGAATAATCCACACGGTGATGTCATCGCCGACAAAAGCTGTGTGCCACTCTGGATTATTTTCAAATTAGCTGCTCCATTCAGAAAAGACTTCTATATGTGGAGGCCCGAATTAGAGTTTGCATATTAATGAGAGATTGTTTAAACTGGACAAATTCACATTTGACGAGCTGGACGCCTTTGCATTAAACGCTCGTACTCACCAAACCCCATTCATTTTTTTAGAAGATTTAGTGGATGTCTACTTTATTCACCAGAACTGCACTGAATGCTCTGCCATGTTATTCTAAATGGCTCAAATAAACTCAGCTCTCTACACTATCAGTGATGTGGAATAATACAATATAAACTCTCAGCATCTATAAATAACACGTGAATGCTCCTTACAGCTCTGCAGCCGCTCCCTAAATTGTATTTTTAATCCCACCCTGTCGCCTCTATGGATCCTTAAAAAAAGAAGATGTCAAATCTGAGAGCTGTTATGAATCAGAGCTTCGTCACCAAATGAATCAAGCGCTGAGAGATAAATCCGCGGCCTGTGTTGAAATTATGAGCCGGCTCCATGGGAAAAGAGTTTATGCCGCGCATCTGAGAATGCTGATCATCCCATCGGGCTCATTTGTTTACTTTCAAATTCCCTCTTTTGTGTGGTTTGGAATTGGAGCAATGTTTGTGCTTGCTTTGGCCAAGGGGGAAATCACTTGAGATGTGATTAAGAAAATGGATACTGCCCTCTTCTGGTGGAAACAGTGATCACTTTTTTTATGAATCTATAACAACACCATCATGACAGCAATCAGAGCAGCGCAGTGTAAAGTAGATCTGAATTAGTGATTTATAATCTTTAATTTGAGCTTTTTTGTCGTCAGAATTTGCACTAGAAGTCCAGATTTAATCAAAACACAGACTTCTCTTTTTTTTTATGTGTAACTTTATGTTGTGAATATGTGACACTGCTGACACAAGCAGTATATCACTCTTACAGCTCTTAAATTAAATGCTAAATTAACAATTGTCAGACAATTTACCAGGCAGCCCATCCTGCTCTAACCAGGTAATTGTCCAGAGATTTTTACGACCACTGCAAATCATTAATTAAAGCGATGTATAAATCCCATATGTTTCCCCTGCCTCTCTCTTGTGTGTAATGGTGCTCCATCCTCGTGGCTGACGTGGGTCAGATCTTCAGGCAGGTGGCTGGGAAACGGAGGCAGATGGGCCCGAGCACGCCACCACTGAATCAGTGAAGTTCTCTCTTCAGTTTCAAGCTGCACCGATGGGCCCTTGAATTATTACCGGGCCCCCCATTCATAATTAGCCCGGGCCTGGTGGGGACCAAAGCCCCACTAATGATGCCTTTGTTGCCGCTGATCCACGCTGCACAATCAACAAGAGAGGACGTATAACTGGGAGAAGCAGTCCCACACTGAGCGATAACGTGCCTTCAGGGCAGCCTCTCTAAAACAATCACGCATGGTTTCAGCTCTCCCCTCGTTAAAGACGAGTGTTCACATGGGGCGTGCGACGCGCTCTGTGTGAGCATGTGTGTGTGTGTGTGTGAGAAAGAGCTTGTAGGTCTTCAGATATTTCAGTTCCCACAGGCAATATGCAGCTATTTGATTTCATAAGCACTCCAACTGAAGTCATTATACGTTAGACGTCTCCATTCTTCAGATAATATTCAGTCTAGTTTGATTCACTTTAAGTTTATTGATTGATTGATTGTATTAATGTTTTCATTTAATTTTCATGGCCTGCATTTTAACAACTTTTTTCTTAGCAATGTTAATGCATATTAGTAGGGATGCGCAATGTTATCGGCATGTTATCGGTATCTGTAGATTATGGCTTGAAAATGACAATGATCAGCATCGGCAAATATGTCTGCCGATATTTTCCGCCGATAAAACAACACTTTTATTATGCATAAATGCTCGAAGACTTGATGCTCTTTGCAATTATGGTGGGAAAAACATGTGCCTAATATATCGGTATCAAAATCGGCAAAAAGGGTTGGAAAATATCGGCATATCGGATATCGGCAAAAAATCCAATATCGTGCATCCCTACATATATCCCTACAGTTTGCATTATGTTTTGCTAAACGGCATGTTCTTCTTTGAAAAAGGCATCGATACCCATCGTTTTAATTTCTATCTTAGGAAGACATGACATTAGAAAATATTATCATTTTCCTCAATCTTGCATTAGTAGAAAATAATGAAATAATTTGACATTTCATAAGCTCTGCAGTTGATTTAAACTACACAGTTTAAAGTATGTCAGTGTCATGCAGTTAATCTTATCTCTAGATTTTAAAGAGTGATGGTTAAAGGATAACTATTATGAGTTATAGACACATATTACGTCTAATGTAATATCATAATTAGATATATATATTCTTAATTAAAGATGTAACATCTCCAGAATTTAGACAAATTGCAGGAGTGACTCGGCTGCTTTCTTCTTGGCCTGGATGACCTGAAGCCTGCATTCATTATGTGGCATTGTTAGAAGAAAAAGTACTCATTGGACAGCATTTCTCATAATATTAAATAATTAGTGCTGATATATCAACATACAAGCAGCATTTTAATTTTGTAACTTGTCATAATGATGCAAATTTAAACTATTTTCTGTATTGATGGATTTTAAAATGTGTAACAATAGTAATTTTAACAGGTTACCGTGTGATTTACAAGCATTATTTCAAATTGTAGGGTAAAAACTACAATACTTTCCTCCAAAATGTAGATATAAGTTTAAAGTACCATATAATAGAAAATAACATTCAGTTAAATAAAGTATTTTTTTAGGTCTGATTTTATGCATCAAGTTATTCCACTCTCACATAGTGTGTGCTTTAATTCATAAGACAACAATTAAATGACGGTCATTAGAAATGTTTAATAAGCTGTGGTCTCAATAATTTGATACATTTCAGATCATTCTAGGTTGCTGGTTTCATAATACGAAGCGGAAATCACATTTTTACTCTTAAATAGCACCGGAATCAGCCCACTGCCGTCCCTCCATCACCTACCCAGCTTCACCCTTTCAACTTCAAACTTCCACGCAAATACACTCCTACCTACAAGAACGGGTGAGTGGAAAAGGTCACATGTAGGTTCTTTAATAAAACCTTTTTTCTCTCTTCCTCTATGTGGTTAGAAAGGACAAAATCACAGGACAGGAAATTAACCACACGTGTGCTTCCTTTACAAATTAAGGACTTTGTTTATAAATTATGCCTAAAAAGTTTAGCTACTGTTTCATGCAAATTAATACTCCAGTTATTCCACATATGAGACGATCACCGTTTCCTTCAGAGGATGCACTTGAACATCACTTAAGCCTCCTCCACTGAAGGAGACTTTTTGGCAGCTCTTGTCGTCTTCTCCGCCATTGGGAGCGCTGGCATCATGGTGGCACCAGCATCTGTTTCTGGCTCACAGCGGTGAGGAGGAGCCAGAGGAGGGAAAGGATTTATTTAGCACTTTTGGGATAAACCTACAAAACGCTGGTCAAATGCGCAGCTTCTAAGGGCACGGCAGTGTATTTTTGCTGATGATGGCAAAGATAATTCCTTATTTTAGTGTCACAATGCAGATCGAGGGTGAAGCTTTCGGTTAGTTAAAGTGTCGGGGTGCAGTGACTGCAGCTGAGGAGGGGTACGTCAATCCAAGAGGGGGTGGATCCTGAAGTCCAGAAACTTGGCCCTTTGTCAAATGAAAGTGTATTTGTGCATTTATTGGTGTGCATTGACAGACTGTGTTAAACGACTGCGCTGCGCCCGCCGCTTAAATCCAGCTTTGAAGTTTCACGTGAAAGGATTATATGCAAAAATACACTCTCACTGATTACACTCACTTTCAAACTTTCTCTCAGTCAAATGAGCAACTTGGGTAATGTTGTGTTTTTTTTTCTTTTAAAGGAATTCAATGGAAATTAGTTTAAGGCATGTAGGCAGACAACATTTATCCAAATCCCATTCACTTAAGTTGAATTTCATAAGTTTCTGCACTTCTAAAGTCATCTATATGAAGCAACTTTCAATACACAGCGCGATTTGTAAGAAATTATTTGACGTTTGAGAAATACACCTTTCCAGAGAAGAATTAGAGAAGATAGATACACCTCTCTGTCTACAAAGTACATCTGCATGAAACTGCAGGTTAGCTTAGCCTAGCATAATGACTGTAAATCAGGAAAGAGCTGGCTCTGTCAAACATTACAGAGCAAGGCTAGCACATTAGCTTAAATATCACGTTATCTATATGTTTGTACAAAGACCAGAGTGTTTTATATGGTACAAGAAATAGTCAAACACATACACCCTCATGAAATCTAAATTGTAGCGTTAGCTAGCTCGTAATCGCTGTTTCCATACTTCATGCTAATCCAAGTTAGCAGCTAGCTGTAGCCTTATATTTATTTTCCAGACAAGAAAGTGGTAGTAATTTTCTAACTTAACTTTTGGCAAGAAAGTCCAAATTTGTATTCCCAAAATGATTACATTAAGTATTATTACAAAAAGTCTGTTAAACCTAATTTCTAATGGATGGGGCTAATACTGCTAATGGAATATTACTTTTTCTGCGTTAATTCTCACCAGGGTCCACTGAAGTCAAGAAACGTAGTAAATAAGTGTGAGATTTTTAACCATTTTCTTGCACCTAAGGCGTTCTTTTTGATGAGTGACTCAAAAGTGTCTTGTTAATATCAGCCTGGCATATTTGCCAAGATCTAACAAATCAGCCTTTGGCACAAAACTCCAAACACGATTGTTAAGATGTTGTTACAGTTGCGTGAACCCTGTGAATTAACAATGTCTGAGCAGCGCGGCTCACTGATTCCATTGATACTAAGATGCAGGAAGTGAGCTGTGGAGAAGCCCTTTATGGTTTTTGGCATATTGGAGCGACTGTTTGCACCCTATTGTTCGAAACTTTGTAGTTTCACACATCTGAGCAAAGAGGGTTCAGTGATGCAATGAACTGATTAAAAGAGGACCAGATCATGGCACTAGTCAAGTAGGATAAGTCAAAGCTTAAGAGTAAAAGCATTATGAAAAACCCCCTGACTGTTTTAGATTTGTGTTTTCACAAGATCCCTACAACTTTTTCTGCACCACATATGTTTCTGTTTATCACACGGCTCCGTTAAACACCTCATAGTACCATTTTAGAAAGTGCTTGCAATAAGACCAGAAGCTAACAGCTTCCAGATAAAAGGCCGCTTTTTTCTGACCCAGCACTTTTAGTGCCCTTGGTGACCTTCCTGCTTGTAGTAAAACACATAACACACATTGACCTGGTCAACACGACAAAAGTTCTTTAAAAGCATACTAAAGTCCATAATGTGAAATGTGATTTCCTCTTGTTTCCGGACATACTCTCAGGACAAACGCAGGGCAGACAGCCACTACTGTACCTAGTAGATTAGACTTCTCCACTTCTTCCTGTTTCATTCCATCCAGGTGCATACTGGGAACGCTGCCATCTATATCCCTCGGTGCACAACAGTACAGCGCAGCTGTGGAAGCCACCTAAATTTGATTCCTCTCGTTGTAGCCTAGCAACGGTGGGTATTAGCACACACAAGCTGGATGGGTGCAGTTCTGGTGCCAGAGGCAGGATGGGCGCCTGGTTGCAGCTCATTGGCAGATGACATTGAGTGAAAGCTGGCATTCTGAGATTAGGGGATCAGATGCTCACGGTGCTCTATGCAGGAAGTAGTATGAAATGTAAAATCAATGCCAGGAGGGCTTCACAGGTTCTTTACACTTGACGTCCAGATGTACACAGATACAGCAAACATAATGTTGTTTTACAGCACTTAAACCCACGTTACATCATCTCTGTTTTAATTTCTGTAATTACCTTTTTGTACGAATTCAGTGTGTCGAATGAAAATGTAGTATTTGTTGATGTAAAACAGACTTTTATCAGATCATGGCTACCGCAGCAGATAAGAAAAGAGGCGCAGGATTTTGAGCAGATGTACTGGCATCTTTCCAGGAAGCACAAATTCCTAATGTCACCTTTGCTATTGATTTACTTTGAATACATAAGCTACTGTTTGGGCTGTGGTAGGAACTCAGCACAGGGGGCGTCCTGGCAGCTTGGTGGTCTAACTTGTGTATACCATGTTAACACAAAGTCCTGGTTTGAATCCAGATCAGGACTTTTGTCACGTCTGACTTGTGTCTCCAGCACCTGAAGAAAATCAACCGCTTCTCCCAAAATATTAAAATAAATAAATAACCATAGGACAACACAGCCAACAATACACTTCTTGTGGATTTAAAACACAAGCCAGTAGCGTTTCCACTGGCTTGAGGCCGCGGAGCGGGGGAGGCAGCTCTCCCCGAAAGCGTTGGCAGCTACGCTAGCTTCTGTTTGCTAGAATACCAGATGCCTCACGCCACATGCTTCAACCACTTTGATTTCATCTCGGTGCAGTTGTTGATCAGATCTGTCTCTGTTTGACGCAACCTGCCTCCCGTCTCCTTCATAACTTTCATCTTTTCCAAGCTGGGCAGGCGGGCGGCCGCGGCTGTCTTGAGATGTCACCCGGTGACGTGCAGTGTCCATCTGGTACACGTTGTAATGGGCCTGGATGAATGAATGGCCAGCCACTCCACTGCCTCCTTTATGATTCTCAGCAGTGGTGCTGTCCAACTTTGATTCCCCAGTTATTAGGGAATCGAATTCCCCACTGAGGCCATGCCCAGAGGAGAGGAAGGGAAAGAGACACACAAAAAGAGTGTGAAATCTGTGGCAGTGCTACAGAACATACTGTACAGCCCACTTCTGCTCACTTCCTGGGGCCTCTCTGTCTTTGTGTGTCTCTGCAGCACTTTATAACTGGAAGCTTGGTAAAGTTTTGTAGCAGCAAATCAAGGTGTAGCATTTGATTCACAATTTCAGGTGCTCAATTGTATGAATTTGGGCTTTTTGGCCAAGTAAAGTGAAAGTTTTGGTTGGTTTAAAGGGCAGTAGTTCAGAAAAAGCAATCTGAAGGCCGAACCAAGCACCCTACGACAGAGGCAGACTACACTCGGTGGATAACCCTTGGGGGATTTTCCTTCATCTTAAAAACTATCGACCGTTTCCCTCTGTATTTAAAGGGCTCCTACTGGATCCCATCACAAGGGGATTAAAGAGGAAAAGGGCAACTGGGATCACTTGGAGCGCAGACCCCTTCCACTTGAGCCAACACTCAAGCAGGGATGAAGTGGAGGCGCAGAGACGACCCAGAGGGAGCGAGCACAGAGGGAAGGGAGAGGTGGGGAGGTGGCATACTTTGGATTCCCAATATGTGTCCGGGGAATCCGAAGTGAGGCCAGATGGCACAGGCCTGCCGGTCTTTGGGAATCACAGCATACGGCGGCGGGACGCATGGCAGAAGGTAGCGGGAAACAGTGCCGGGGTCAGCTCTTGATGTTGGACGCTCCCCGGAGCGGTTCCTTCCATCCCTTTGAACAAGAGAGCATCTCCACACAACTGTGCCGCTTCTCTGCTTAATGCGGCAGTTGACTTCAAACGCCGCGCTATTCCCTCCTGCCCAAAGCCTCCTGAGTTCTAAACATATGTTATCAGACCTGATGAAAACACTGTGCCAATAACATGCCACTGAGCGCCACGCGCGGACATATGTGTTCTGTTTTCGCCTCAACTTTCATCTCGTACAATTTCATTTGACTCTTTGTGAAAGTGACATGTGGGAGCTACGTCACGAAGCCGGAGTGAACAGCAGCAACACTTCTCAACGCCTGTCATGCCAGTGTGCTTTGCTATGGAGTGAATGAGTACGATGGCAGCCAATTATGTCAGTCAGCTCTCTGAGACAGATGTCCAATATAACCTGGTTAGCACTAATAGGCAGATTTTTAAACAAGAGTAATTATTCATCGCTCAAAGACCAGCAAAAGAGACGGATTCTAATATCTGATGCTGAATGTGTGTGACAGGTGTTACCACCAATTTCCCTCAGTCTCCTGTGGCAGCGCCCACTATGAAAACATCTTAAACACGTCTGCATCCACGTTGTAGTGATCTCACACATTTTCTACACATAGGGCTGTCTTTGACTTCAGGAAAAAGAAGCAAATCTTCATGTGCATGCTGATTATCTTCCTCTATTTCTGTCTAAATAACAACATTTTGGAAGCCAAGTGTGGTGTTATGCTTGTTGTTGCATCTCCATATCCGTGTATAGACTAAGATCCCCTCGTTATTCTCATTAATGGTCCATCTGTCATGTTGGCAGAAGCCCACTGGTATAGAGTTAGCTATGATTAACATTTAATCTATATGATTTTCTAATGAAAGCAGGAGCGCCACACTCAGTAATGATTGATTTGTCCGCTTTTCAATAACAGCTCAGGTTGTTGATGGAGATGTTTAACTGTGTGCTGATTAGGAGGCTATTGTTATCAGGGTTTCATACAGTGATACTTGTTAATATGAGTGTCCCGACTGTTTTTGTTGAGCGTTGTAGTTATTATTGTAGTCACGCACATCGGAGGGAAGATGATAACGCTCGATGAAGTCTCAACCAGCAGTGATGCAAAGCGTAGGATAGTTTTTGATTTTGCCGGCAGATAATCGTGTTCTTTGTCTCATCACTCAGTGTTAATAACAAAAGAATATTGTGTGTGTATTGTATGATGAAGCTGTTTGTAATGTTTTGCAGTTTGTTAATTAATTAAACACTTGATTAAGATAAGAAAAAAAAATTATTAGTAGGGATGTCCCGATCAGCTTTTTTGCCCTGGTACGATACTTTTATTTGCCTAGATAATTTATAATTTTGTTCACAAAAATAACAAATGTAAGCAAATTAACTAAAAGATAAGTTCCACTTTATTGATCCCCCATTGGGGGAAATTCACTCGTTACAACAGCTCAAAGTAAAGGACAAGTGATGGATAAAAAAAGGCAAGACAAAGACAATAAAATACAATAATAATATCATTATTAATAATAAAAATAAACACTTTATACGCTATGTACACCTTTTACTTTTTGCGATGGTTAAGTTTTTGTACAAACAAATTGCACCAAAAGATGTCTTCAGTTTATTCCATTTAGTCGAGCTAACATTGTTGTAAAACTAGAAAATAAAAATTCTACTCAGACTTATACCCCTTTCCCACCTAAAATGAACGCGTTGACGCGGATTTTTTCGACCTGGGAAGACCTGCTTATAGATGCCGATTGTCTCTTTTCCCATTGCCAGTGAAGTATACTCCTGTTGGTCTATTTTCTGCTGCGTCACCATCTCACGTCACAAACGCGCCCGAAACAGGGTTAGTAAACACTGAAGATTTTACGGTCATTAGGTCTTTATTGTATTTATTACTCATTCAGTCTGTCGGCGCCGACAAATTTGGAACAATGTTGAGCGCTGCTGAGATGATTAGGAGTCGCAGAAGTTACTGACGGAGCACAGCATTCCGTCGGAGAGGGGAAGGAGATTTGGTGTCACCACGGGTTATGTGTTCCCATCAATGGTGATTGGAGACGAGGCAATAATTATTTGACCCGAGTCTACTGCAGAGTCATTTGACCCGGGTCTGAATGCCGATTGTAGCCTTTCCCATTCAGCAAAAAAGGCGGCTATAGTTTAACTTTAATATTCAGTCACAAAAATAAATCAAAAATCCACTTAGTGCTGTTTAATAATAAAAAAAAAACAAGTATACTCAAATACAAATCTTAGATCCACTTAAAAGCGGTGTAAACAGCTTGACTTGAATAGCAGCCATTTCCTCTGTTGCTTTAGTCAACGCGTCATGTTCAGTTGCACGTTTAGTTTTTCGATGTCATATTAAATTGGTAGTATTGAACGCAGCTCTACCACCACCGCCTCGCAAAACTATTGCATATGCTGCAAGCGGATATTGGACTGTTTTTGCTTTCTGGTTTGAAATATTTCCACACTGCTGACGTTTTAGCCACGGGGTCGTTAATGCTAAGTTACTCGCATGTTTGCGTTCTGATGCTCAGTTTACGACAGCTGACGTAAATGATCGAAATTACACCACAGATGAACAGATTTACTTTATAAAACATATGAACAACAATTTCTGGAAAGACATCAAGCTCTCTACCATCCACCTACCACTCACCCAAAAATACCCTTCACTATTCTTTGGAGCCCATCTGTCAATTCATTGTTTCTCTGACCAACAGCCCAAATATTGAATGTTAAATATAAAACAATATGAAGCAAAGAAAACCAGAACATCTTCGTAAAACATTTCCTGATAAATAAACTGAAAAATCCACCGTACCAATGCCAGATTTTAAAATACCTGTACTCCTCACACACTGCAGATGCCTCAAGACATCAACCTGCACTACAAACGTCTGTATGAGCAACATAGATGTGGAACCTTCCATAGGCTCACCCAGACATCTGCCATACATGGCAACATGAATAGAGCTGTTGGCTTGCGTTCAAGCTTTCGAGAGTGCCTTTTGTCTGCAAACAGCCCATTGTGGAAGGATAGGAGGATGGTGTTTACGGCCGACGCTACCTCCGTGGCCCCTACGAGGAGGATAATGAGATACAGTCGCTATCAGTGACAGCCGAGGGCCACGAGGACTTGCTTTGGCCTGGTGTTTCCATTCTGATCCTCCCAGGTGAGACAGAAGATTGGGGATGACACTCGCACTGACTCATTAAGCGTCTCATTTTAGTGTTTTATAAAAAATAATGCTGAGCACGAGATTTGACATTAATTTATCGTTGTTAATAATCATTTGTTCATGTTTGGTGGAGGTGAAAAACCTTATGGGACCAAATTAGAGGAGCCTACAATACAAAGAAATAAAGCAATTACATTAATTTACTAATTCAGGAAAGAAATAACATACATTAATTTTGTTATATGAGCCAAACCCTTCAAAAGTGCTTTTAAATAACCCTAAATCCCCCATACTCGATAAGGATAAATATACCACAAGAAATTGGGGTTTAACAAGAATCAAGCCTGTGGTTTGGAGATATTTACTGACTGTCAAAGCTAATGTTAGCTTGGCTGTGGTGATCAAAACCAGTTAAGGATTGTAGACTCATAGTCTGATACAAGTTAAAATCATCTGTAATGATGTTAAAATCAGAAATAAGGTTAAAAAGATCATAAAATCATGGTTAGCTATCATTAAAACTAAAGTAATTTCTGTCTCCACCCAAGTCGTTACCTCATTCGACTCCAAATGTCGCTGAGGAAACATCACACTATAACTAGTAGGATTATTTCCCCCCATTTTTCAGGGGTATAACACTTTCTTATTGAATGCTTACTACCAAATTAAGCTATTGCAGGCTACAGAAGTCTTATAAATTATAAACTTGTGAGGTGCCTTTTATCTTTCTTACACCTCCAGCCCTGTGCAAAGTAACAAGTCCCACAAAAGCCTCTCCTTTGATCACACAGAGAAGAAATTTCTATCAAATTTTCATCTCAGTGCTGGTAAGACAGCAAACACACTAAAAGCTAACGTTAGCTTAGCTGTGGTTAACAAAACCTGGTGCTTCCTGACTGAAGGATTACCAACCAAATATAGTTAAACCTATCAAAGGTTACAGAACTCAAAATTCTCCTTCTAAATATTTAGACTTTACAAGGAGGTGCAATTCTCCTCTGTTTGGCTTCCCAGAGCTCCAGCCCCAGTTGCTAGCGAACATGTCCTATGAAATTCTGTTGTCTGAACACACTGAGGAGAACTTATATCAGACCTCCATCAAACAAACAAACAAACAAACAAGCACACCGCTAAAATGTTAAAGTAAAGCTTTAAAGCATATAGCTAATGTAGGTTACATTTAGATGTTCTCGCCTTAAGGCTAACCAACCGAATGTGCGTAAATCCACAGGAGGCTACAGACTAGCTCAGTTAGTTGTATAATAAATAAGATAACTTGTGAGATACCAGGATGTGCATTTCTGCTCCTTTTGGCTTCCCTTGAACTCCAACACCAAAGCTACGCTAACATGTCCAGCAAAAGCCTGTCCACTTGTTGAACTAACGTTAGCTTAACTGTGGTTAACAGAACATGCTTCCTGACTGAAGTCTTACAATTTAATGTAGGATAGGCTATTGGAGGCTACAGAAGCTAGCAGCTCATTCAAAAGTTGACTTGAAAATAAGAATACTTTTGAAGTGCCAGGAGGTGCATTTCTCCTCCTTCTGGCTTCCCTAAACCTCCAATATATGCTAAGCTAACACATCCCCGAAAAGCCCTTGCACACACTGAGGAGAAGTTCAATCCTCCATCAAACTCCTTGTAAGACAACAAACAAACCCACCGCAGTAATAGTGAAATATGGAAGTGTAAATGTAATGTAACTAGTGGTTTTCAAATTGTATCATGTGACCTTTGACATTATTTTTCCCAACCAACCTTTTACACACACATCCATTCTTATCTAACAGCTCAGACCAAACATAAAAGCAAATCAGTGGTGGCACATTTAACCAATATCCACGCTGGATGTAGCACAACATCTTAATTGATTTGTTCCAAAAACCAGATGAAGTGAGTCACAAAAATCTGCGCTATATGCCCCTAGATAAGTGCAAAGAAACAGGATTTCTGCTTTGAAGAGTATCCAGCAATTATGTGTGGCATTTGCGGACAAACACCATTGTTCATGGAATTTAGGGTCGAAGCTGAGGCCCTTACAGATGATTTATGTATTCAGCTGGGGATGGGGGTGGATAAAATGGGCAAATTTCATCTGGCTGTAGAAAGCTGCAGCCCAGCGGGCCTGAAGAAGGCTTAAACAGAAGCAGGACGGGTGCCAGGTCCTCTCCTCGGCCATTGTGCTTTAATTAACCTACATAGGAGCTGACTGTTTAAATGTGTGGTGATAGATAAGGCCCCTTGGATGATTGATTTATTTACTACACATGCTAGTGATTTCCATAACATTACTATCCCAATTACTAGCCATATGAGGCACAAAAGTCATTAACAACCAGCTTCAATGCATGTTCCACATAAGTGTACCAACCTACAGTAAAACATCTTCTAGGGTGGATTTAAGGCACCAAAACATGCCAAAACTTCTATCAGGAGGAAAAATCACACCGCACCAAGGTCAGTGATGTTTCAGGTAAAGACAGCAAGGAACATTAGCGCTAAATGATCAAGAGATGGTGCATACACGACTCTTGGAGACATTGTTTTACAAAAACACACCGGGCCTGGCTTTGTCAAGTGAAGTCTGGCATGGGCCCAGCAGCAGTCTGAGGCTGTGATTGCCGCAGAACGTCTCCATCAGAGAGCACTAGAAGGTAACGGTGGGATTAAAATGGGCACTGCTGGCACATACAGGCGGGCAGAGTGTTTCTTTTTTTTTTTCACTGGGCCATTGTTCCATATGTGCTCCACCTGCGCCTCTCAGAGCCTCGCGCCAAACACACGGCCGGCAGGCTCCGCCATCCTTGCTGATTGGAAGTTGCCATGGTGATGCCGTAAGCCTGCGCTGAAAATGGGGGTGCACGCTGTAAATCTCAACATGGTATTTTTTTAATTTAGGAAATTGGCAAAGGAAGTGTAGTAAATGAATCGTCGTTAATAATAATTCACATATGGGACAAAACACAATTAGGCTGTTTTTGGCTACAGGCAAAGAGCAGGCAGCTCGCTCGAAAATGTGATCTCATCTCATCAAAGGCACTTCAGCTCTCCCAGTAGTCCTGAGTGAGGACGTAGCACGCCTCCATCTGATAATGATGTTTATGGAAATAATATCACTGAAGATTATCATTGGACACAGAGAGCAGCGAGATGGAGACATCAATCATGCAATCATGACCCACAAATTGATTCCTTATCAGCTTGTGCAAATGGATGCTAAGAGTGATTCAGTGCGTTGGCTTATTAGAAAACTCGCAGAAACTCACATTTATTTTTTCCCTCTGGGAAGCTAACCCACTACCCAAGCTGTTTTTTCATAAGTTATTTTTTCATAAAGCGTTTGGAGTGCAGAGGAGAGGCGAGCAGCAAAGCTCACCCGTAGCTTTTAATAACACGATGGCCTCCATCCAGCTTCAGACGAGAGCTGGGATTGGTTGATCCCTTCACACCCTGGCACCTGGAGCAGCCAGAAGAGTGTGTGTGCATGTGTGTGTGGGTGAGGGAGAAAAAGAGGGAGCGGGTGAGGGAAGCTGTTATTGGTGGCTGCACTATTGGAGGCGTGACATGACGAGAATCAAAGGCCCTCACCTGCAACCGAGTGAGAAGAAAAATCATTAAAATGGTTTCAGGCCAAAAGCCTTTGCATAAAATCCAGAAACTTTTAGCTCAAAAAACACTTTCTCCCGGTGTTAAATTCAAAGTTCAAAGTACATTCAAGGAAATTCTTGGCTGGGATTTCGGTATTTGCAGGCGGTTTGTGAGGAAATAAAATCTCCCCGTTGAAAATCTGCAGGGCTTGAGTCTGTATGAGGCAGACAAAGCCGCAGTGACCCAGGTATTTGCGTATGATTAGCACCCTCTGCTGAAAACGGCTGTGCAAATATGATATGGACATTTGCATGTTTGTTGTCATACATTTGACCATTAATCCATAATCCAAATTAAACTGGTAGTAAACAGCATTGTGTGGATGCTTGTTTGATTGTTCAGCTGTGGTTGCAGGATCATCCGGCGGGTTAATTTGTGCAGCGAGGAGCTTTGGGTCGGGATTGCCGCATTGATAAAGACGAATGAAGATGATGCAAACTCTATCAGAGAAAGTATGAAGCTTTCTGCGATAGAGCGTTAAGTTGGTGCCGTTTGTGGGGGTTTTGCAGTGCGGATGTGACCTTTCGGAGTCATTGAAAATGCAGAGTAGCAACAGACAAACTGACCTGCAGAGGAATTAGCCGCTGCTCCTTTCGTCTCCTGCAAACCCAACAGCTTGAACACGCCTGGGCGCAGCCTCACAAAGGCGCTCTACGGAGGAGGCCTATTAATCTTCCCAAAGCCTCAAAAAGCAGAGGAGCCGGCGTGGGCCCCTGAGTCCGCTGCCTGGGGCCCGCAGACAGGGGTTCTTGGCAGGCTCTGCGGGGTCACTCTTGGCCCCCGATCAAATAGGCGGGGGCGGGACAAGGGCACAGGACGGCGTACCTGTGCCCTTTAGCAGATGCCAGGCTGAGGCGTGCTCCGGGGAGAGGTGAAGAGGATCATCCTGGTGCTGCTGGCCTTCACCGACATCAATCAGGAGGATGTAGCTGCTGTTTCTCCATCATTAAAGAGGAGATGGATGGAAGGTAATCTGAGTGCGCTGCAGCTTTTCTCTCCGGTGTTCAAGGCCCGACGTGGAGCTTGATGAATAAGAACACCTGTGGCACCACTTTACGTTGGCTGTTGTCTTTGTTGTTTAAATTATCATGTAGAGACATATTTTCACCACCGGTTTGATCTCTTGATACATGCAGCGATAATACCTCACAGCACAACACAATGTATTGTGGGTGTAGGTAATTTGTTTGCTTATGTTCTGAGTAAATATTAAAGCACAATGGGCTTGTTCAGTTCTTTACAGTCTTTTGTGGGTTCTAAATAAGACAAAATGATCACTTCCAAACAGATATCCAAGTACAAAAAGGTTAACACTATAATGACACAAACAAGCTGAGGCCTCGTGGGCACTTTTAGGTGTATCTTAAGGAGAATCTGGGAAAATATAATAGAATGTTCTGCGCACACTGGGGATACGCTTTTATTGATTTTTTCAAAAGTGGTCTTCCTAGATGTTGCAAAATTGTCCATGTTTTTTACCAATCTCAAACAGTCGTTAAGACTTTAAGTCAAGGGTAAAATCTGCACACGCCAAATGTGTATTCATTCATATCTGAAAATAGTCCCCAGTATATGCATTTCACTCCTGGTTGAGTAAGCTAAAAAACTACAGTACCCAGCTGTTGTAGGAAATAAGTGAGCCAAAGCTCACCTCCTCACCCTGTCGGGGTTCCATTCCACGATAACAACCTGTTCACTATACATTATCACGCTTATTACATGGCTATTACTTACAAAATCAATAATTTAACATAAAATATTGATTTGGAAATTATTTTATTGAATTAAAAATTATAATATTTCTGTTTTCCATTTCAAAATTGTCCGTTACACTCGCAGTGAGAGCTGTGTCCATAGCAACGGTTATGTCATGAGTTTCTAGTTTAGTTCCGGTTTTCTTGTATTTTGGTGTTCAATTATTATTTCTTGTTTTACCATGTCACTTTGTCTCCGTGTCATGAGTTCTCATTGATTCATTTTGTATTTAATATATTGTGTTCTTGTCTTGATTTAGTCTTGTTTAGTTATGTAATTCATTTGTGTTTCATTGTCTAGAGATTTCTGCTATCACAGTCCTGAGTTTGGTTTTTAGTGTTTCCTGTTTTATTTTGTAGTTCTTGCCCTATGTATGTTTTGTCTTGTTTTACTTCCTGCGTTTGTGTGTTTTCCCGCCTGTTTGATTATGTGCCCTGCCCTGATTGTTTTCACCTGCCCCTTGATTGTCTCACCTGTGTCTGATTAGCCTCACCTCCTAAGTTTATTTAGTCTTTGTGCTCCCCTGTCTCGTTGCCTGTTCATTGTCGTCTATCGTGAGTCTATGTCCCTTACTCTGGATTATCTTAATGCCTCCCCTGATTTCATCGTATCCCTTGGATTACCCTGTTCCTGGTTTTGTTTGTACGTTTTTTTGCTGTGTCTTTTGATTTTCCTTTTTGTCTTTTGTTTATTAAACCTAAGCATCTAAGTCTGCATCTGGGTCCCCACCTTTTTGTTAAACTGGAAACCGTGACAGGTTAACTATGTAGCCTTCTTAAAATGAGCTTACTGAGCGGTTTTTACGTCAAAGTTACCGGACTTCTTTCGGCGGATTGATATGATTACAGTTTGTCCTCCGGATTGAGTGATTGGAGCCGCATCGCAGCAACGGTCTGTTCTTCATAACAATGGTCTGTTATTGAGAAATAGCAGACCTCGGAATGACGTAATAAACCAATCAAATTCAAGTATTTAACATAGCTGTGTCATAATACAATATATTTGTGATGCATTTTTTAAATTAATTATACATTCAGTAGGAAACCGTAAGATTGGGTCTGACAGGATATGTGTATAAAATCTGGCAGTTCTCAGTTTTGTTCTATTTGGCACCTTATGGCGATAAAAGGCAATTGCGGGCACATACATCCCAGATAACCAGACGTCCACGGTTGGCTCCGGTTGTAACTCTTGATTTTCCTCGCTGACGGTCACTTTGCTTTTTAGACTGTTTGCCTTCATCTGAGCGTCAAATTTGTTTATTTTTCTTTGGATTTTCACTTATTTTTGAAGTTGTATCTGTAGTCATCAATCTTTTCTTTGTTTGATCAGCCATAGTAGATTACTGTTTAACGGAAAAGCAGCAACCCAGCTCTGCCTACGCTCTCTGGCAGACCAACCACTGCTGGCTGATGGAAAATGCGTCACTAACTGGGCGCTGCTTGTTATTTTTTTTTCGCAAAAGTCACCACAGACAGCCAGTCTGTAATACTGCAAATGAAAAATTTTTAAGATTATATCTTTAAATACCACCAGCCATATTGTGTAAACCTTCAAAAGAAAGAGAGAAAGTTATTTTTATCACATGTACATTGAGACTGTTAATAGCGTTTGCATACAGATGCACCTTACAGACTCTGTAAGTTAGTGTAACAGCACTCAACAATAAATGACACTGTCAGTTTAGTCAATTTACGCTCAGCGAAAAGCACAGCTACGCCATCTGGACACAATTCACACAGAAAGCAGAAAACCCCAGAATCCCTGGAAGCTCCAGGAAAGTGAAGATTATACTTAATTAAGCTTAATTTTAATTACTAATAATGATTATAATAACTTGTAATATCAACACAATTATATTAATGCTACATGATCCAACAGGTTTATTTCAAAATAAAATACATCACATAAACCCATTAGGGCTCCTTGTTTCAGTATCAGTAGTAGGAATGTAACCTGACTATTTCCAAGCCTCTGCTAATTCTTATGAGGAAAATCCAACCTTCCATCCAACCTTGACCTTTGACCTTTTGTGGAGGAGGTTCAGGGAAAACAGAATTTAACCTCTCAGATCTGAAAAAGAATGATCTCAATCCATTAACCGTTTCAAAGTAATGCAAGTATAAAGGAGTTGGAGATATAGGCAAGGTGCTGCCCTCTTTGAGAAAAATGTCTGTCCTTTTAACATAAATCAGAATTAAAAGGAGGGTGAGGACTGCAACTCTGTGTTCTCACATCATTTATCAACAGATAACTGGAGTCTGAACATTTTCCTCCCGGGATGTTAACAGAAGGTTGCTCCAGAACTCATTTACATCTCTTCTTGCCAAACTTCCACTGAAATATATATATATATATATATATATATCAACTTTTTAAGGAAGAAATTGTTTCCTGAACTGTTACTGCTCAAACAGCAAACAGGAAACATTTAATTTGACTTGAATACCTTCACTTCTAAAAGCGAAACCCTAAAATTATCCTGTTATCGCGTTAAAGCTTCAGCATCCTTCCTCTATTGCCTCTTAAACAAACACACCTCGCTCGGGCTTTTCAGAGTGTGTAAGAACTTGTCAGAATAGATGTTCCCTGCTGCGGCTGCTGCTCTTTTCACCCCACAGCCTGCGAGCACCGAACAGAGCTCCACTGTGCCTCGGCGGACATTGAAATTCCCCCGACGTTTGTACAGTGAATTCCATTTCCTTGCACTTTTGATTCATCTTGCGCTTTTTTTTTTCCTTTTGCTGTGAAGTACCTTTTTGTCCTCTGTTTGAACTTTTGGTGAAGAATCGCTCTGCAAATGGAGGCTGGGGTCAGACGGAACGGGTGAAGTGAAAGACTTCAAACTGGGGGGAAGCTATAAAGAATAATGGCAAGCAATGACCACGGAAATGTATTGAATACAGTCTCTTTAAAGGATGGCTACTCCTGTCAAGACTTTTAGTCAGAGGGAACTGTTTATTTAGGTGCATGTAGGAATTTAGCTCATTTTTAAAGTGGTTTGTAACGATTTAAATCTGCAACAACTGCAATAATAACTGTAACTTTAACATTCTTAAAATAGAAGTAATTCGAGGTACTTTTTTCCTGATGTAGAAGTGAGAAAGTACAAGCACTAAAATGTTTGTGTTAACATTTAATGCGGGAAAAGTTTGCAAGGAACAACTCGCACCTGGAAAAAGCCACTATCAGTCAAAGCTGGTGTTCTCTGTAATCGATAGAAGCAATCATATTGGCGCCATATTCGAAAGAAAGTTGTACAAACAGCTCCTGGTTTCGCCCTTTGTACATTCAACACCCAGCATGCATTGCGCCCCTCCCTCTGAAAGGAACGTCCCAGTGAGAGATGCTGGAGTGAAATACTACCATTTTCGCTGCAGGCAACGACTCAGAGCGGTACAGAATCTAAAATATGACGAGAATATACCGGTGGATCGTCCAATAAATCTTCAGGTCTGCAGTCTCCATTTCAAACCTGACAATTTTGAATGAGATTTGACATCAGAGGCGGGCGGCCTAGATTGAGGAAGTGTCGTTTAGCAAGCTCCCTGGCCTCCGCCAGATGACATGTTTTCGCACCTCCAAAGGCACAGAGCCAAATTGCTTTTTTTCTTCTACCATAGTGGCATTAGCTCCCCATAATAGCATGATAGGACTGAGGTTGAAAATCGGCGAACTGGCCCTTTAAAGAAAAATAGACACTCTACAGTAAAGTAAATATACCTGAAAACTCTATTGAAGCACAGTCACAAAGTATTTGTACTTAGCTTCTTCCTACCTCTGCTCAGAAACCCTCATTTGCTAAAACGCTGAAATTCATCTACAGTAAAGTAAATATACCTGAAAACTCTATTGAAGTACAGTCACAAAGTATTTGAACTTAGCTTCTTCCTACCTCTGCTCAGAAACCCTCATTTGCTAAAACGCTGAAATTCAAATGGAACTTTTGTATTAGCTTTTGCAAGACTGTTTCTCAATACAAAATCAGCTCATTAGCAGCTTAAAGGAAGTGAGGGTCAATATGCAGCATTGAACCGGACTCTTCTTTCTTACTCCTGCACCCTACAGCTCATCCGCTCAATGTCTCTATACCCAATCGAAGGTGTCCACATCGACCTCATGGGGGTCCGCTCAGAACAGCGTGTTCTCATCGCAGTCAGGTTCATCTCTACTGTATGCGGGGTGTGGATTAGGGGATGAAAGAATGCCACTGACTGTGAAATTGCCTGATTTTTATCGGGGGATGTTGGGGAGCAGCTGTGCACAATCCTCTGCCCCTAATCCTGCGACCGAGGGGAGGTGTGTGTTTGTGCATTTTTCCTGTGTGTGTGTGTTGCACGCATGCAAAGGTGCATAATGGAGAAGTTTTGAATGGTTGTGTTTATGCATGCTCCTGCAGCAAGTTATCCCTGATAACTTATCCCACTGTTTGTACTCTTATGAGTGTTTTCGCAGCAGTGTGGAACCAGCGGGGTCGCTGGGACGCAGGATGGGGTTCAGCAGATGACTAGTTTAGAGCTGTGTCATAACAATATCAGTGATGCGGTGACTGTATAATCCTGTCTCTTCACTATCTGACCAAGCCTGCTGCTGGAATAGAGGGAGAGGGAAGAGGGAATCCAACCTGGAAGTTTGTCAAGACTTGTACTGAATTTCAGTTTAATGAATACATTTAAGGGAAACTTAAAGCTGCACCAATATTTTTTTGTATATTAATAATGGGTCCAATCATTATGTGTACTATAAGTGGGATCATTTAAAGTGACAAACCCCAAGACCATTATCACCCAATTGTGCAGTTAGATCCATGTTTTAGCGTCTTTAAGCTAACTGTTTTGGTTCGTCTAAGTTCTCATCAACCTTTACATGTAGCAGTTCGCTTTTCCAGCAAAAAAATCTGATAAGCTAACAATACCTAGCACCAAATGGCGGATGAACAAAGAAACTAGCCAGTAAAAATAGTGGAGTATTTAGTATGCTAATGTTGCGCTGTGATTTCTGATCATGTAGTGCCTACTGCTTCATCAAATCAACTTTATAATGGAAGGTTATATAATGATAATCATGATAAAAACAACTTTCACTTTCAAAGTTATAAAGGGTTGTACATGCATAACAGAGATTGGAAAAAGAGACAAAGTACCGTGGGGAATTTCAAGTGTGACAACAAAACTAAATCAAAAATCTAAAATGAAAATAAAACAAAGACAAAAGCAACAGACTTAAAATCAGCTTTTTACAAGTGTGTTTTGAGGTGTGATTTAAATAGATCACCAATTCAGCAGGCCTGATCTCCTAAGGCAGATCATTCCACAATCTGACAGCAAACGCAAAGTCACCTTTCGTTTTCTAGCAGTGACTTTGGCACAGATAGCAGAGTTTTCCCTGTGGATCCCAGGTAGTGTGTTTGGTCACAGAGGGAGAGAAGCTCAGAGATGTTAGGAGGTATCAAAGCAGACAGGGCTCACAGAGTGGTTAAAAGTAATTTAAGCTAAAATATTGTGTGTAATATGATCACATTTTTGGACCAAGCTTAAAGGGGCCCTATCTTTTAAATGGATATTCTCATATTGTGCATGTTTTTTTTTGCATGTTTATAGTTCACAGTATATAGTTTCACACATAGTGAAAAATGCATAAAAGTGTTTTTACAGAATGACATGTTTAAAAAGGTCGCCTCTGAAATGGGCCGTTCAGAACAGCTGCAGGTTTCTACATAGAACCTTGCTTTTACTGAAATCGACCAATCGTCATTCGCCATCAGTCACCTCAGGCTGCCTTCTTGCACTAGCTTGTAGTGAAGTCAAGATTTCATCTTACCATTCCAATACCTCCTGGCGATTCTGGCTCGTACATATAAGGCCGAATAACCGATCCTAGAGCAGCCATGTTTTCTAAACCTTTGGGGTGACGGCGCAATGCGGCCGCTCCCCCATGTGGCAGCCTACACGAGGGGGTGGGGCTGTGTGGTCACTCCAAATACTGTCAGCCAATCAAGGCTAAGGCTAAGGTAAGGAGAGGTTCCGAAACTTTGTTTTACATGGAGGCCAAATAGGAAATAATCAATAATAGTGCTTTAAAAAAGTTGGTGTTTTAGGTGTAGTGGATTTAGTTCACATATAGCTACGCTCAGTCGTGAACAAAGAAGAATGTATTTAAACCTTGCGCTTGAGATTGAGATTCAATACTTTATACCTTATTAAAGGTTTCTTTGCATTCAAGACATTTACACTTTATATTTCACTTATTTGAGTTGTTATTTTGAATTACTCTTATTTTGTAGTGTAATAAAAAAAAGCCTTTTACGTTAGCTTATACCATGACAAAAATATGAATATTAACAAGTATTAACTCTCTTAAAATGTCTAACACTATAAATATATACCGACATATATAAATGTATCCTATTAGGAATTTAAATCCTTTACATTTAAAAAAAAAAGTATTACAGTGGATATACACTAAATATTTAACCCCTTCTTTTTGATGCACTTCTCCCCACATTTATATGCATGTTCAGTGTGTGAAGCTGTCTCTGCTCGTCTCTCTGCGTCTGCACGGGGAATCATTCCTCGTGGCGGTGCTCGGATATTTGCATACACGATGAGTCGAGGCCTATCTCTGTGGCCACGCCTGATCACGGACTGAAATGTACCCAGCAGGTGACAGGCAAACATATGCCTCAAATGCCATGGGGTCCTGAAGCCGGATCATCTCCAAAGGCTAACTGGCAGGTCTAAGCAGGGACGGCATTAATACATATTATTCACAAAGAGCATGATTGAACAGAAAAATGTGCCCGGCGTGTACCCAGCTGCTTTGTTGGCACACAGCTCAGCCTCTGCCCGGGTTTCAAGACTGGGCTCGGATTTAGCCGTGCATTCACTGAATTCCCCATGCAGCTCTTATTCATTCATTGAGGCGCAGGCCG
Organism: Semicossyphus pulcher; assembly: GCF_022749685.1. NCBI lineage: Eukaryota > Metazoa > Chordata > Actinopteri > Labriformes > Labridae > Semicossyphus > Semicossyphus pulcher. The sequence goes on from NW_027211695.1 coordinate 8,799,024, forward strand.
GGCTGTACCAACAAACTGATATCTGTGTCTGCGTGTGTGAGAGAGTGTGTGCGTTTGTGCCCCTTCCTGTATAGTTTGTACATCACAGCAAATTCAGATTTTTGACAAGTATATAAAGAAAATATTTATTATTCTGAAATTCAAACGATGACATTTAAAAAGGCCTCTTAAAGCTTTTTCTTTTAAATGACTGAAGCTGTTTTTCACACAAAGATGCCTGCACTGAACAGAGTGATTTCCCAGCTAAATTTAACCTTTGACCTTTAAAATATAACTCTAACAGTACCTCCCTGTGGACATTTTTATGCCGCCTTACATTTTCCTAATTTCCAGCTCATTTATAGATTTAGTTTGGCACGTCTCGTCTCCGCTGATCCAAACCAAGATCAAACACTCTCCTGTTTCCTGTTTGCATCCAGGCACAGCAGGAAGCGCTTCACTGATGTTCTCACCTGCTGCACGAGTATTTTACACTCCGTTTACATTCATAAACATGTATGGAGACATTTTTTTTTTCCATAGCATGCCTCCCAGACATCGGGAGGTCAGCAGGTGCTTCTGGGCCTGCCAGATGTCTTTAGTTGCTTGAAAGAGGGAGCGTGATGGAGATATTTAGAGATGAAGCGCCCTCTAGTGGCAAAGACATTAACGTTCTTTTGAAGGCCAAGATTTGATGGGAAATTTGCAGCCCCATTAAAAACTACACTTCCATTAAGATATGAGTTTACTTTTGTCACTATGTAAAAGATTAGTAAACAAATATATTATAAACATTATGTTGACATTTAATTCAATGCATAAGAAATTGTCATTGATTGACAAGTTTAATTTTCAAAATTACAGTGGAAAACATTCTTGAGAATTCATAAAATCAAAATAAATTGATACTAAAAATGTGAATTTGCACATAATGTACATTATATTTTACTTAATTAACTTCCATAATATCTTAAAGAGGCAATAAGGGCTGAACAAGCAGGAAACATATCAAACATCTGTTGTTTAAAGCTCTGAAATACATTACTTTGTTAAAAACGCAATTTTAAAGATGACCTTTTTGGCCTTTTATTCTTCTTTAGTGACAATGAGGACAGTGGATAGTTTTCGAAGCAGGGGAAGAGAGAATGGGGGATGACACACGGCAGAGGGAGTCGAGCCCTGGGTTGCCGCATCCAGGACTTTGGCCTCTGTACATGGGCCGCCGATATATCTGCTGAGCTGAACCGGTGCTCAATAATGCAATTTTAATGACATATAATGAATCTAATTCATGGAAGGATAGTGTCTTGGTTGAATGATGGAGCCTGTAAATATAGAAAATGTGACAGAATTAAGGATCTTGAACAAATGAAAACCAAAAATATAAATGGATTAATATTCAAAATAGTTTTTACCTTCACCGTTTGTCAGCTTTGGAAAAGAAATTTGACTGCAAAACAATTCAGAGAGAACATGTCACTGGTTTGTTAGGCCTTTATGTTTTTAATGGCTCCAATTCTATTTGAATTAGTGTTATACACTCATCAGCCATAACATTATGACCACCTGCCTAATATTGTGTAGGTTCCCCTTTTGCCGCTAAAACAGCCCTGACCCGTCGAGGCATGGACTCCACTAGACCTCTGAGGGTGTGCCGAGGTATCTGGCACCAAGACGTTAGCAGCAGATCTGCTAAGTCATGTAAGATCCGAGGTGGTGCCTCCATGGATCGGACTTGTTTGTCCAGCACATCCCACAGATGCTCGATTGGATTGAGATCTGGAGAATTTGGAGGCCGAGTCAACATCTTGAACTCGTGTTCCTCAAACCATTCCTGAACCATGTTTGCAGTGTGGCAGGGCGCATTATCCTGCTGAAAGAGGCCACTGCCATTAGGGAAAACTGTTTCCATGAAGGGGTGTACTTGGTACATGGTACATGTCAAAGTAACATCCACATGAATGGCAGGACCCAAAGCATCACACTGCCTCCAACGGCTTGCCTTCTTCCCATTGTGCATCCTGGTGCCATGTCTTCCCCAGGTAAGTGACACACACGCACCCGGCCATCCACATGATGTAAAAGAAAATGTGATTCATCAGCCCAGGCCACCTTCTTCCATGAACTTGTTCAGCAATTTAAGCTTCAGTAGCTCTTCTGTTGGATCGGACCACACAGGCCAGCCTGTCGCCAGTTCACTGGGTTTTCTTCCTTGGACCACTTTTGGTAGGCCCTGAACACCCCACAAGAGCTGCAGTTTTGGAGATGCTCTGACCCAGTCGTCTAGCCATCACAGTTTGGACCTTGTCGAAGCCGCTCACATCCTTATGCTTGCCCATTTTTCCTTCCAACAGCAACATTGGGGACACTTGCTTCCTAACATATACCACCCATTGACAGGAGCAATTGTAATGATAAATCAATGTTCATTCGACCTGTCATAATGTTATGGCTGATTGGTATATAAACTTCATATATGAAAAATGCTGCAAAGCGTTCTTACATGCTGTCCTTTTAACGGCTTGCTGTAAAAATCCGACTCCGCTGCTTGGCTTCCTCTTCGATTTCCATTCACTGCAACACCTGGAGGGAAATTACCCAACATGCAGTGCTGAATTGTTTAGTCAAAGAAAATAAAACGCTTCCATTCAGTGCAAATGAAACTCACTACATCAAAACATGACAGTGGGGATTTGATTAAGCGACATTCCCTGGGGATTCAATCCCACCACTAGAACTGGGAATACAGAGGCTTCCTTGTGCACACCGAGCTAACTTCTTAAAGACTTACTTGGCGTTTGATGGATGATGTTGATTTTATCTGTGGGGAGAGAAACCATTTACAGTATAGAGTTTAATGCAGGCATTTATAAGGCAGCTACTTGTTGTGTAACCTTTACTGCACTGCGTATTATTATTGAAGTTCCTGGAAGGCCGAGCTCTGTGCAGTCTCTCTGTGATGACAGCAATGTTTTACCCGCATAGCCAGGATGGAGAATATTTACCGTACACACTGTAATCCTCCCCTCTGCTGTTGGTGGTACTGGCTCTCAGCTGACCCGACTTCTCCTGTTGAGACAAAGATCAGTGCTTTAATAAGGAACAACAATAAAGAACAATATACTAAAAATATACATTTATTCACAAATTAGGAACAGATGAAATGGTTTTAGATCTGTAAAACATTTTTGGTACATTCATGGAGGTCTGCTAGAAAATGTAACCAATCATTTGATGAGTTGAGTTTAGTCCTTTGAAGAAGCCGTTCTTAAGGAGACATTCCACCTCGATGATTCTCATATTTGTGTTATCAAAATATCTTATTAGAAGATTAAAATGATCAATATTGGACAAAAAACACAACGATGAGGGAAAATTACAAATATATATAATTCAATTTTGCGTAGAATAATTTATGTTTTTTAAATAATACAACCACCCAGATGTGTCTCTGGACTCCTTGTAAGGCCTGAGTTCTACATAGAGAACCACTAAGTTAAACTGACAAACTGTACATACGTTGTTTAGTTGTGTAGTTAATTTCCACCTTGACTAACTATAACTAATATATTATTACATAGCTGTGATAAATACTTGATTCTGATTGGTTAATTACAGCATTCCGGGGTCTGCTATTCTCGATAACAGACCGTTGCTATGAAGAACAGACCGTTGCTATTGATGTGGCTTTAATCACACAATCGGGAGGATTATCTGTAATCATATCAATCCCCCGAAAGAAGTCCGGTCAATTTGACGTTGGTCTGTTTACGGAGGAAAAAAACAAAAAGACAAAAAGGAGAGAAAACAATTAAGTTTAAAAGATGCAGAAACTGTAGGCTATGACAAAGAGATCCACAAAGTGAAGACGGCACATGAAGTAGACATTAAACGAAACACAGTACAGGATACGGCAGAGTTTAAAGATGGTGAATGGAAAAGAAAATGTAAACAGACTCTGACAGCGACGCTTTGTTTCTGCTCACTTTACATTATTGCTTTCTTGACGCACCAGTAGCAATTTAATAATGTGATTTATAATAGTATATAAGTCACAAGGGGCGTTTTCCCCTGTAAAACAAACACTTTTATGAAGATTAAAAACATTCTGAGAAATAATATTTAACCTTTTTTTTTAGGATTCTAATTGCAAGACACTTTTACTTGTAATGTAGTATTTTCAGATTATTATTGTTGGAAATAAACACAAGAAAATGATCTCTTCCATTGTTGAACTCACATTCATTTTGTGGTTATTGTGACTGCTATATTGTAATCATTTATAATTTAGAAAAAAATTAAAATAACATTAGAATGCTTGTCACAATATAGGCCAGTCTCAACCTGTTTAATTTCCTGTGTACTAACTCCTCTCCATGTATATACCCCCTGCTCCTGCAATTACCCACCACCTGACCGCACCAACCACCTGCTCACCTGTTCCCACTGTCCTTATTTTCCCTTCAATATACACCACTCAGCAAATTAAAGGAACAGGTATTAGTCTGATGTCCCTCATCCAGGTACCGTGCCTGCTTATACCTTTGCCTTTCTTTCTGCCCCCTGCTTGGCTAAGTTTGCCTTTCTTTGTTTGCTTCTTATACACACACCTTTGCTTCACAACCTTTAAAACACGTCAGTCTGAAATGCTCTATTTATATTAGACTTGTCAGCTTGAATTCACAGGTGTTACTCGTAACATTAACAATGAGGCAGTTATAAATGGAATTCAGCCAACGTCGATTTTAGTGCTTACACCTGTGTTTTACAGACTGTGATGTTTCAAAACGTGCTCCATGAAAACGGTTTCTTAAGACAGCAGGAAGCTCGGGGCTTTAGTGTAAGTATATATTTATGTGAGACTATTGTTATGGAGACAGTATTTGCCATATGTCTTTTCTGGCAACTCCTGTAATTCCCTCTCTGTCCAGCAGGTGTCCTCAGCTACAACATCATTCCTCACTTGCCAAATTCAGCCTTGTTTTGATCTTGGATTTAAACAGTGGCTAATTATACCTTTCATATTCAGCTTTTTGCTACATTGTGTACCAGTCCTACCTGCTGGATGCCCTCCGTGCCCTTCTGACCCCGCTGCAGGTCGCTGGAGCGCTCCAGGTTCACGTCCACAGAGAGCGGCCCTGCCTTCACCCTCTGCTGGAGCTCAATGAGCTGCTGGAGCCCGTGTGTCTGGTTCGGCACGAAGGTGTCATAGGTGGAGGAGATGCTGCCCTCTCGCCCGCGTGCTACAGAGGACAAAACTTCATCATAACACATGCTCACCACATGTTATGACAACTTAAAAGACTGCATTTAAAAACCATACAATGACAAGAAGAAGAAAAAACTGGGTATGAAGTGATGCACTACTTTTACGCTTTTATTTTCTTAATCTTCTCAGCACCTAAATGTTTCAATGAGCTACCTTCTCTTTTTATTCCCTTTTTACAATTGTAATTAATCTAACAAAACACCTCAAATTATCTAATGAAGTCACCATTAATTGAAACCACCCAGTAGGTAATTTCAACAGGTTATCATGAGGGAGAAAAAAATCACTGGCACAATAAAAGTCCTGCTGCTACGCGTATAAAAAATTACAATCTGCAGATCTCACAGTGATAATAGTAGAAGGGGAAACAGTGAGTGCCAGCAGATATAAATGGAAACTCCCTGCTGCTCCTCACATTTTGTTATTTTTACTCTAAAACTGATGACTGCTAATTTCTTTTTGTGCATGAATGATGAGAAAGGAGTGATAATTTCAGCTTTTAGGTTAAGATAACAATATTAGCAGCTTCAGTCTGACTGGGTCTGCTTCTCTACTTTTCTTAAATAAAGGTATTTTATTGTATATAGAAATGCTAAAAAAATCTTTAGAAATTCCCCAAAATCGATGAAAAGTCACCTTGACTCGCACCTTGTTTAGTTGGAAGTGAATACAGATCAGCCTCGCCCTGGGGTGTCTTCTTCTTCTGGAACACTGTCAACACGGATATAAACACAATCAATAATACTTAAGCAATATCACCTGAGAGGGAGTGTTGTACTGAATACCATCATGGCAGATAATCACAGCCGTGCTGATATTCAGTACAATATCACAACCTCCAGTGAGATATTGCTTTTATACAACAGTTATACAAGCGGCAAATAGCAGTAAACAGGAGCAAGCAACAACAGATTCCTTTCGGCTTCACCAACTCAACTAGTTCCACTACTAAAAGGGCCAGTTTGCCGATTTTCAACCTCAGTCCTATCATGTTATTATGAGGAGCTAATGCCATTAATGCCAAAAAAATGCATGTTCGCTCTGTGCCTTTGGAGGACGCTATCCGCTTCTCCAATGGGCCCTGGAAAACCTCCGCCAGACTACAGCAAAAGGCGTCATCTGGCGGAGGCCAGGGAGCTCGCTAAACTACACTTCCTCAATCCAAGACGCTTGCCTCTGATGTCATGTCTCGTTCAAAATCGTCAGGTTTGAAATGTAGACGGCAGACCTGAAGATTTTTTAGACAATCCACCGGTATATTCTCATCGTATTTCAGATTCTGTACCGCTCTGAGTCTTTGCCTGCAGAGAAAACGGTAGTATTTCACTCCAGCGTCTCTCGCTGGGCCGATCCTTTCAGAGGGAGGGGTGCAATGCACACTGGGTGTTGTAGGAATGTAGTATGGGCGAAACAACGAGCTGTTTGTACAAGTTTCTCCACAGCTATGGCGCCAATTTCAAATAATATTGCTTCTATTGATTAAAGAGAACACCAGCTTTGACTGACAGTGGCTTTTTCCAGGGGCGAATTGCTCCTTTAACAGTATTCAGAACACCTGGCTGAGGCGGAGTGATACACAGAGTGAAAAGTCCCAGTGCTGTTGTTCTCATGGAATGTCTCTTGTCTAATCAGATTACTTGGTTGGACCTAACTGTTGTATAAAACATGATATACCATTACATTTATTTAGAAAGCTGTATCTCGTATGTCATTTTCTTACTGTGACTAAAACATTGTAAGACTTCTATAAACAAGACGAGATGCTTTAAAAAATAGTTTAGGCTCCTGCATTTTCACCGGTCACCCACAAGATAGCGCCACACCCTAAACTTACATGCAACCTCCTGACTAGAAATCTTCATGTGAAAACCCAGCAGGAAACATCCTAATAAATGCCTGAATATACTCATGTAATTTAATGTAAATATGTGTGAAATAACAGTTGATATTATAGCGTTTAAATCAGCTCCTTCATAGTCAGACACACACAGTCAGCTCTGGTTTGAATTAGACTGTCTGAATGATGCTTTTAATTTGGTAGTGAGCTGTCAGAATGAAAGGCTACACTGTTTAGCTGTCAGGGGCGGTGGATCTGCGGCTCTGTGACCAACGCTGGATTACAACTCAACATCCCCACCCTGCGAAATAATCCCGTCTCTGACTTCTTCCTCCATGACAGCATCTCTCTTTTCCACTTCATGTTCAAACACAGCCTCTCTTTTCGGCCCTTTTTCAGAATAAAACAGTGAGTGGAGTACTGCTGCAGATGTGTCACATGACTCTAGCTATTACTTTGGAGTGTGTACATTGCTTCTCCATGCCGGGTTATTCCACTCCCTGGGATTGGATTTCATTCACATTTCAGCGTTTCAGTCTCATCGAGCTGGAGACGTCGGCCGCTAACAAAAGACAACTCCTCATTATTTCCACTTTGTGCAGTGGTCTCCAATAACTAATCCTCCTGCAAGCCTCATCTCTGCTCTCACATCTCTCACTGCGGCAGTGGGAGCGAAAAAAAACAAAAAAAAATGTGATCCTTGTGTGGTTTTGAAGCTCCACTGTCTCAATAGATGGAAACCTCAAAATCCCTCGTCTTCTTTCTCTTGTGCGCTCTGGGGACAAGGACGATGGAAAACATGTGTAATGACTTATTCTGGCTGACTTGGCCTCGGTTTTGGCCGAGATTGGTTGCAGATGGCAGCCCGGTAGTTCCCTCTCTGGTTGGGATGCGGAGAGTTCAGTGGTGCACTCAATTTCTCTTTTGCTTTGCGAGTCCCATTGGACGGAGAGTTGGCTCAATAAAACGCTGCATTGTGGGTAGAGAGTGCCTGTTGCACGGTTATAACCATTATGTGTGTTTTTCAATGCACAAGTGTGCATTATCTGTGCTAATAGCTACATTGTGGACGCATGTTTGCATTAGCAATGAAAAAGAGAAGTCGCAGCCCTTTTAATGATTTATAAGCCTTAATAATACCAGTCACTTTTGGATGTTTCATCTTCATGAAATATTCACGCTGCTGAAATTGAACAGTTAGGGACTGTGGGCTCTCGATGCAGGCAAATGGCTCTTTTCTCTCTCTCCTCGCTTTTGTTTGTTTTGCAGCACGGAGCGGCCGTGTTCTTGTGGTTTATGGGATCAAAACAAAACTGCATCAGAAAAAAAAAAGCCTCTCCTGCTCTATTCAGCAGCACTCCACTCCACAATGGCAATGCACATTCCAGGCACTTCCTCCCTCCCACATGATCTCCCAAACTCCCCTTCACATACTGTGCATAACTCAGTGTTCTTTTTGCTCCAAATCAGCTCCAATCGTATCTGTGATTTGGGGGCGAAAGGAGTTACCTTTAGTGATGTAAGGGGTTCTGTCCTCCGTCACATGGGTGCTCTCAGGCCGAGGAGTGGGTGCTGGTGGGCGATTGGCTATAACCACAGCTTTTGTTGAGTTCAGCATGGTGTCATATTCATCACTGACCCCCAGTGGTGCATAGATCTCATCCTCCTCCTCTGCCATCTCTTCTCCTTGCTCTGTCTGCCCATCTGTCATGGAGGGAGTACCTAATGTACAAAGTGTTTACTGCACTATAAGTCATGATGAAGTTCTGCATGCTGTGTTGTGCTGCTGTCATTTCGCAGCTAATCGGAAGCAGCGCCACATGGTGCGCACATCAGCGAGGGGAAAATATTCAGCGGTCGGAAATGAACGGCAAACCCAAAGCATAATGATGCGGTGGAAAATAAAAACAATTCCATTACCGGCTTTCCCTTTTGTCCTCCTTCCACTTCCCATCAGTCCTTCACTCACCTGCGGTGCTCATCATCTCGTACACGCTGGCGTCGGCATTGTCCTCGGTTGGGTTGAACATATTCTGCAAGAAAAGAGCATGAAGAGGTGCGTTTAAAGCCTCGTTCAAATCACAAAGACACAGCTCGGTAGAGGCAATTTAGAATCCTGCGAATGAAATGTCTAATCTGCTATGCTGAAGCCAGACTTTCCTGTCGAAAAGTGTTTTTTCTCCCCTTTAAATCAGGCATTTTTGACTAATCTTGGTGCGATTTTCCCTCCTGAATCCCTCCTTGGCTGGCTAACAACATCCTGCTTGTCGGCTCATTTTCTCACCTGTTTCTTCCTTTTCAAGGCACAGTAACGACACATAAAAGCTAGGCTGATTACCCGCTAAGCACCCTCTAAGCTCTGTCGCACTATAGTCTGTAAACCGCCTCTACGTCGTGCTTTATTATTCAGCGTTTTCATGTAAGGTATCACAAACGTCCACATTATTAATTGAGCTTTCTCCCTGCATCTGAGGAAAAGCAATTTCAGAGCCATAACAGACATTAGAGAGGTGTGCTGTAACTGTGCCTGCTGGCTAACTGAGAGCAGTTTTCCCTCTGACAGCAGAGCTGCGGCGGAGTCGGCCCTATTTGCTAATAGCATGCTGAGGGACAGACAGGGGTATGATCAGGGTAATTATGAAATCAGACAATCTTCCCCTTTCAGTCCAAACATATCATTTAGCGAGCGATTCAAGACCCTCAGCGCGATATTTAGACGGCATCCGCTGTTAGATTGAGACAAGGATGTTAGTTTGGTCCCAGTTTTCAACTTCTGATCGATTCAGAAACTGAAGAGCTGCTTTTTCTTACATTCTAAAACATTTTAATCATTCAATAACACAAATCCCAGTCAGTCTTAGCAGAATATAAGAGATACATCTCTCTTTGATCAGGCTATCCTCCATATAACCCACCACGCTCTGTGTGCAGTTTCCAAGCAACACAGCCACTCATGACTCAATTAGAATATTACACTGTTCCTGGTACTGCAAATCACTTATTGGCTGCCATGAATCCATTACTAAACAGTGGAGCTTCATAACAGGCCCAACAGGTAGAAAGGACGGGTTAATTACCATCGCAGCTTGAACATTGAAATATAATAGCTGGATGCTGTGCTTAAGCCCGGTGTGGTATTTTCAGAGGTAATATCTGGACAGGGGAGGGTATTTATTTACAAACCGCAAATGCTAAATCATTTCTACAGATGTCTGAGTCTGCAGGAGCCTCGGGCATTCCAGACAAATTCACTTTCACTGCCGCAATCCGAGCAGTGGTGCTTCAGACTAAACGGCAGGCGTGATTTTGTTACAGGGAGAACAAATCTAGTGCAGGATAAGGAGCGTAAGTCTGTTTTCAAGCTGCTGAATTGGTCAACTCGCAGGCTGGCTCGCTTTCAGTGGCAGCGTGCAGGTTTCTTTTTGACACGGTGGTTTTAGGATGGCAGATTGCACAGTTTAACACTGAAGCCGTCATTTAAGTCAGCTTAGCAATCACACTTCTGTTAGACTATTTAACGTCTGTAAAGTGATATCTGTGCTAGGCTAAGAATCTACAGCCATGCTAGCAGCTCTGTGAGGCTGTCCTTAAATACAGGGGAGATCCCAGTATGCTCACAATAGCAATGCTAACATGCATATGTTGAGTCATAGCCTATGTTTAAGAAGTGGACGTAGCCTCTTGTTTTTAAAGTGAAACCAATGCAGAAGTGTCTTAAACTTGCATTCTTTCTAATGGCCTGCAGGGGGCGACTGGTTAATGGTCTCAACTGCTAGCTTCAAGTCTGCTTCAATGCACCATCATGTCTTTGACCAATTAAAGCGCTTGACCCTACATGCCAGCATTCACCCTTTCACACACACTCATTCATACACTAATGATGGTGCCATGCAAGACCCATTATCCTTTAATACATTCAGACAACTGGGGGTTTAGTATCTTGCCCAAGGATACACTGTACTTTGCAGGAGTCTGGGATCAAACTACCGACCTACTGATTGCTGAACAACCCACTCTACCCTGAGGCACAGCTGCCCTGGTGGCTCACTTCTGGCTCAAAAAAAATAATAAAAAAGATTGGCGACCACCAAAATTGCAGAGAGAGTTCACAAGCAAATAGCTGTGTCCCACTTCAGGGGCTGCAACCTTCGAAGGACGTATTTGAAGGCTGATTGCATCACAGCGGCGCATCGAAGGCTGTCCCATTTCTTAGGCTCCTTCAGATGCGGCCGCCAAACGTGTCCTCCCTTTCCCTGGGCCACGAAGGATCCATCGGGTGTATCCCTCACAGCCCAACGTATCCTGAGATTCATTGTGCGCCAATTCAAACCAAACGGTGGACTCTTAAACGGCACATACAAATGCTAAAGGTTACGTGACGTTAGTTATGATAGCTAGTTAGCCTACTAGCTACCTGTTGCTACGTGACGGGAGCTGCGTTTGGTGATGCAAGATAAAGGGTGGGAACAGCTGGTGACACAAACAGGAAATCCTCTGTAGCCCAGACCGTCTCATTTCAGTTCGGCCTTCGCGGTCGACACAGGCTACGAATGACTCATCCTCCTTAGGCCGAGTGCAAAGTGCAGCCTCAGCAGGCTTCAGAGAGCAGGCCAATCAGAAGAGAGTGGGCTTGTAAGGGTGGGGTTTCTTAAAGGGACAGAAGAGTTTTTTTTAACTGTAAATTATGCTAAGCTACTCCACAGGTATCACAGAGTGAAATAAGAAGCTTGAAATTAGCTTAATACACCCCTTTTTAAAATAGCTGAAATGCTGACTAATAGGTTAAGCATGTTAGCATGCTAACAATTGAAAATTTGCACAGAACCCAAATGCCAATGCCATGGCACAAGAGAAAAAGTCACCAAAGTCAGAAGAATTCATCATCTAGGAACCATGAGTGTCCCAGCTGGTGAGGGGAACGCTAGCGTCAGTAGGCTTCATCCGCTTTGGACCTTGAATATGTGAAAAATCTCTATGGCAATCCATCCAATGGTTGTTAAAATATCTCAGTCTGCATTATGGGGAAAGTGGTGAACCAACATTGCAATCCCTGAGGCGAGTCAGCTAAAACAAACTCACAGGTTTTGGTTAAATTTAGAGTTACAGAGATCCTGCTGTATTCAACACAGCCTGAGAGATAGAAACTGTTTCTTTGTCAGGATGATCACGACCGTGTCATTCAAATGATACACAAATCAGTGGAGGTTGCTGATTGTGCAGTTACAGTCCATGCAAACATAAAATGCAAAATAAGGACAGTGGAATACATGGACTGGAGTGTAGGATGCCACTAATTTGCTTCCCCTGCATTTGGATAGGCGAATACTATACACAAACGCAGCATGAATGCGGCACACAAATAGCTCTTTGTAGTCTTCAGAGGACTGCACACTTTCAAGCTACTTTGTATTTGTTGTAGCACAGAGTCCATCAAATGCTAAGCGACACTCAGCCAAATCTGTGACCCAGTATTAAAATATTAAAGAAGGATAATGTTTGTGTTTGTAATTACTCCGAGCAGGCCCAGTATTGCAGCGTGAGGACGTAAACATCGTAGATAACAGCGGAGCATTTTCTATATTTGTATTCTAGTTATGCTCTCCCTGAATAATTCAACTTCCCCCTCCGGAGCAGTTCACAGCTAATTAACAAAGAAGTGCGGTGCCAGGGCAGACTAGTGGATCTGACGCAGGCCCTGTGAGTGATTCTGCCTGTGCATGAAGCAAGGGACCGATCCATCCAGGATTTATTGACAGAGTGCTGCTACCCTGACGCCCAAATCACTGATGCATCATGGGTTGATTAATTGGAGGAGGGGGGAAACGCTGTAAATGAGTTAATGAAAATGCCTTTCCAAAAAAAAAAAGCAAGATCAAAACCCCTTCCCACAATGCTGACTCTTCGACTTCCTCTAAGCACCACACAGGAACAGTATGTCTATAGTTTGAGCTGTCAGGATGGATTTTAATTACCCTTCAAGAAAAACCGCAAAGAAATGTCAACGTCGACTCTGTCTGTTATGTTACAACTATAGGCTTGTAGAAGTCCCTGTGGGGAGACCTCTGTTTGACTCCGCTGCTCCTCAGTCGGCGCGGAGTCTCGCAGCGAGCACTCACCGGAGCGATCTGATCAAACCTTGCTCCATCTGCGGTTGCTCTCAATTAGCAGTGTTGCTAAGGGGGATAAATACATTTGCAACAGCTGTTGGAGTGTTTAAATTTCCCCAGAGGAGGGAATTCTCTATATGTCGATCCCGGCAGTCGGAGGAGGTAAAAAGTTGTCAGTATTATACGGGAAGATGGGAGATAAGAGCAGTGATTTGCACATGAATGACTGAGCAGTATAAAGGGTAAGACTAAAGGAATTCAACAGATGACTTTAAAGGATCAGTTCACCCAAATGACAAAAAATAACATTACCACTGCATTCATACAGATAATTGTCTTATAATTGTATTGATAATTGTCTTATATGTATAATAAAATAATACCTAAGCATTTTTTTAAACCAGAACCTTTAGTTACAGTATAACGTGCAGACCATTGCTTGGTTATTTGCTGTGTAAAATAAGATACCACTTTCAGGACTTTATGGTTCATATAAAGCTAGCACCTGTAGCCTGTTAGCTTAGCATATCAAAAAGACAAGAAACGAGCGGAAACAGCTAGCCTGGCTCACTCCAAAGATAATGAAATCGGCCCAGCACCACTGCTAAAGCTAACTGATTAGCATGTTTTTTCTTCAGAGTTGCTGCTAGGTGGATTCTGTTACCTTGGACTAAACTTAACTCGCATAGCTAAATTAACTATTGATTAGTCAGGAAGTAGTCCAAACATCATGATGTATTTTATCATTTCAGTAAATGCAGTTTCCTTGTGATACATAAAAGAAGCTTCTAGATAGCATTAGCAACAGTAGCCAAAAAGCCTAAAAGGCAGAGCAGACTGTCAGACCCTCTAGGATTTTGCGGGCATCTTCTGTGATTGTTATGGCCTAAAATGCCTGATTTTGTGGCATCCATCCACCCTAGGGTGGACCTCTGCCCCGTGGTCTCCTCCCAGTTGGATTTGCCCGGAAAACCTCCAAAGGGAGGCGCCCAGGAGCCATTCTCATCAGATGCCGGAACCACCTCAACTGGCTAATTTTGATGAGAAGGAGTAGCGGCTCTACTCCGAGCTTCCCCCGGATGTCCGAGCTTCTTACCCTATCCCTAAGGCTGAGCCCTGACACCCTCCAGAGGAAACTCATTTTTAACCACTTGTATCCACGATCTCATTCTTTCGGTCACTACCCAAAGCTCATGACCATAGGTGAGGGTTGGAACGTAGATCGACTGGTAAATCGAAAGCTTTGCCTTTCAGGCTCAGCTCCTTCTTCACCACGACGGTCCGGTACAACGCCCACATTACTGCTGATGCTGCACCTATCCATCTGTCAATCTCACGATCCATTTTATCCTCACTTGTGAACAAGACCCCGAGATACTTACTCGATTGTGCAGCAACTGCTTTTTTTTCTGTTTGACACATTACACTTCCACTGTGAGCAAACAAGTGATACTCCAATAAAGCCACCTATTGGCTGAGCGAGCTGTTGGTCTTCTGACATCACTTCCGGTCCATTCCTGCGTCAAGACGCCAAGTAACATGTAACAACTGAATGAAACTAAAGTCATTAGCCATAAAATACTCATTTTGCACTGCACATGCACATTCAATGCTATCAATATGATGGAGAATCCACTTCTAAGTGGAAGGCTTAGTTTTCAGCACGAGAACATGGATAAATCACAAGAAGACACTGAGTCTTGGAGGAAATAGAATGATTTGTCAAATTTGCAGAAAAGTTGTGGAAATTGGAAGGTCGAGAAAAAGTTGGTGCAACTGGTTGAATTTGCCTGAATTCCCTGGAATGCAACATCACAACTTCCTAGACTTCCCTACTAGGACTATTGACTTAATCAAGGAGGTGAACACTGGTGAACACTCTCTTATTTAGTAACTCTTATTTTTCGCATAGTCCAAATACATATATATATTTATAAAGGATCTGAAGAAGTCTAAGGATCACGCTTAAGCTAAGATGGGTGGGGTTTTTTGGATCAAAGGGCTTCAGTAGATACAAGATACATCAGAAATAATGCGGTGTTTTCAGCCTGACATCTTGGCTGTATCACAGGGCGCACCATGTCTTTTCCATAATGATAATGTCCTCACGGCTAATGAAATTAACATCGGGGAAAAAAGACATTATGATGCCAGTGTCCTCCACGTTTATCGAACAAATGGATGCTCACGCATGCAAGGGATCTATTAAGTTTGGATTGCAGTAAACGTGTTGCTCTTGTGTTGTTGCATCTACACAGTAAAACGGAAGGGTGGAGAGCGAAGAGGCTCTTCATATTATCATGAGAAAACGGCAGCCATTATGCAAGAAAATCTCAACATTAGTGGCTGCGTTAATTGTCTGAATGTATGCAGACGACCCTGCGCTGTGAGCCATTGAGCATGCATGAACAAACACAGTCTTTCTAATCTCTGCGGGGGTGTTCCATTAGAAACCTCGCAGGCCAAACATATTCAGGATGAGAGGAGAGAGGGGGTTACCATCAGTCCACTCTCTGCGACATGAGCTGGATGAAAAGACACTAGTTAGCGAGGTAGCGAGGTCGCCCCTAACACACAGGTCACTCTCTACCTTTTCTATCCTCTCCATTCTGTTCATTATTGATAAAGCATCACTCAGAGTCGTAACACTGTATTGGTGTGTGTTATAGCATTCTTGAGTGCTGCATGGCTTCTTCTGGCTGTAAGATCTCACAAGTTAAGGTGCGTTGCATTGTTTTCCTCAGCTGTCGACAGGTAACTGAAATCACTGAAGACATAACATCCACCCGGACAAGTAATGTCGTTGGGTTGTTTTCTAATTAGCTCACAAATCCCTTCACATGAGCAGCTGTCATTTGATATTGGCATTTTGAGAAATGTCTTCATTGTATGGGTCAATAAAGCTGCAAGAATATTTTCTACTAAGGATGAATTCCAACTGGAGCGAGGGATCGACAGCCAATAAAGAAAGAAAACACTGTAGATCGGGTGAAGTTAGGAAGTAGTTACCAGTGTTTCCTTCAATAGGACGTGCAGCTCTGTGTGGCCGTGACTCTTGGCGATCTCAACGGGAGTCTGTCCGTGGCGATTAGCTGTGTGCAGGGCCCGCTCAGCACCGGGACACTGCAGGAGCAGGCTGGAGACGCTCTTGAGTCCATACTGGGCGGCAAAGTGGAGGAGTGACGGTACATCTGCCTGGCGGAGCTCTGATGGGGGAGAAAAGGAACTCCTCAAAATTGACAGCTAACATCCATTTAGGCCTGAAAATGAACAGCCCAACACTCGACGGAGATTACACCACTTATATCACTTCCTTCACAGGTGATAACTTGAAGTTGAACCCGATGCGATCTAACACAATCAGGAGAGTCGAAAGAAAGGCTCCTCGGAGGCACTTATTGACTTGTTTATCATGGAGACATTTCCCCGTGCCCTTTTTAGCAGAGTTTAGGATCAATCTCAGGAGCTGATGAAGCCATCAATCTGCCACATAATGAGCCAAGCAATAATGGAATGCTTTCCTTTTCATGGTGGATAATGTCCTTCATGTAACAGGAGCGCCTTCCAACTGTGAGAAGTCTGTTCAGTCCACATTGTTGCATAAACACATGCTCAGAGGGAAAGGATGGAAGTAAATGGACATTATGTTGTGGTAATGAATTCACAGGAATGCCGTTTGGGAGTATTTTTCAATTTGATGTAACTTATGATGAGATCCACAATAACTCTATGAAGAGCATTGGTTTTCCACACATTCAGAGGCAAGAGTAAGGAATCTTTTTTACCTCGTTCAGGTGTCTTTTCGCAATGCAGTCCCTGGAATCCCCCGGTGGGCATTCCCTCCAACAGCATGGAGGACAACTTCTGATCCAGCCCCTCCACAGAGGACTCCCCAAAAGCCTGAAATCCAAAGGCAGACCAAAGTTAGAAAAAATCTGAGGTACGGCTGCAAAATGAAAACTAAAGCCCAAAAAAGTGGTCTGATTTTATTTTGAAATACAGCCTATACATGCACAATAAAGACACCAAGTAGATAACAACTACACATACGAGTCTAGCTGTGCTAGCTTAGACTTTTACTTTGAAACTCTCTTGGCAAATTCTTCTTTTGGCTTTGCACAAGTTTGCCTCCTCAGCAAAAGAGGCCTAATCAAATCAAGTGTTCATGACTGAGAGAAGGACTGAAACTTGCCGTCGCTTCATTTTGAGAGCAGGGACTGTAAACACTGGTGCACATAAACATCAGCAGATATATGCTGACGCCATTTATCTTCTCATTCTCTACCTCTTTAAAATGGCTCGATGGAGGATTGATTGTAAGCAGTGTTTTTGGGCTGTGATTGACTAATTTCTATAACAGAGTTACATAAGGATGAGTCAGTAAGTAGAATACCACATTCAAATGACTCCAGAAGAGAAGTTTGAAGTTTTAAGTCTGAGATTTGCCAACTCAAAGACAATATTGTTACATTTACTTTCTTGTGTGAAAGTGTCTTCATCCAATCATTAAAGTTTAATGTACATTGTTATATCAATGTTGCTTTGTTTCCAGCTGGTTGGCAACTGCCAGCGCAACTCTCCAGATTATGATGTAATGCAAACAAGTAATAAAAGCCTTTCTAACGCTTCTATCAAAGCAGTCTGAAGGAATATTTAACTTTCATCAATTTAAAGTGCCAAATCTCGGTTTCATTCTCTTTGGGACATCCACGGTTGGCTCCGGTTGTAACTTGATTTTCCTCGCTGATGGTCGCTTTTCTTTTTAGACTGTTTGCCTTCATCTGAGCGTCGAATTTGTTTCTTTTTCTTTGGATTTTTCACTTATTTTTGAAGTTGTATCTGTAGTCATCAATCTTTTCTTTGCTTGTTCAGCCATAGTAGATTACTGTTTACCCGCAACACTTGCAGAGACCGGAAAAGCAGCCGCTTAGCTCCTACCCTCTCAGGCAGACCAACCACTGCTGGCTGAGGGTAAACGCGTCACTAACTGGGTGCCGCTTGGGATTTTTTCCACGAAAAACTGAAAAATCACTTTAAGTACTGATAAGAAAAAAAATGTCAAAATCAAAGCAGCAAAGCATGAGATGTCCTGACCTTTTACCCCAGCGTTGTTAAACACTCCATCCAACATTTGCAGTAATGAAGCTCTCTAGCATTTAGCACTTTATATGCTTCACTTTCCCGTCTGGTAAATACTCGGTGACTGTGACTCAGGTGTCGCATTTGGTTGGGTCATTGCTATAGCTGTGTTAGTGTGTGAAAAAGGTGATTGACAGCAAAATTGTTAAAGCGTTTTGTATTAAATGCAGCCATTTACAATTTAAATGTGTAGTTTGTTGACCCAAGCCATTGCAGCTTGACTTCCTCAAGGTTAATTTCTCAGTACTGACAAAACTCCTCATGGCAGCTAAAGTAACCTAAAACAGGCTATGATAATACAAAAGGGGTTAAAAGGGGGGGAAGTTACGCTAATTTCAAGCTTCATATTTCACTCAGTGATACCTGTGGAGTAGCTTAGCATAATTTACAGTTATAAAAACTCCTAATTTTTCTCACACTGGTGCTCTGTGCAGGCCCTCATACAGCCTCTGCCTGAAACGACTCAGTCAGCTGTCCCTGAAACCCTGCCCCTACAAGCCCACTTTCTTCTGATTGGCCAGCTCTCCGAAGCCTGCTGAGACTGCACTTTGTAACGTCACAAAGTGTAGCGTGTAGAAAAAACTGTGTGAAACTTGGCATTCACAGCAGCCTGCAGACTGAGCTGAGAAGCCAGGGGATTACGCCAACATACTTTTACCTACAGATTTGAAACTTCACCCACATTTAGTGTGGACATTGGACCAACACTGTAACAATATATGTCTTAAAATGTGAAACAGCATAATACCCCCTCCTTAAGGTGAAAGAGCCCTTTTTTGGCTTTACCTGACACATAAACTCTACCGGGTCTGCTGCCCTCGACAGAAGGCAGTTTATTTCCTCCATGTTGGTGTAGTACTGCAACTGTGCCTTGCTCAGTTGCACTCCATTACTATACACTGTCACTCCAACATTACCGGCTGGAAAATCTGCAATAGTAGTAGAAACTGAATATTTTAGTAGCATGTTATATAGTTTTCTGTTAATCATAAGTTTTCTTAATATTTCATTCACCTGGTGCATTGACGCACAGGATCTGCTCGCTCCAGCGGACAGGCTTCACTGTCAGTGTCTGCTTCTCACCAGTGAACTCAACCTCAGTGTCGCTGCCAGCCGCCTTATTTTTCAAAAGAATGAACACTTCCATGGAGCTCTGCCAAGAATTCAGTACAGTGAACTGCAGTGTAATCAATGTTGTGGATGCTTTATGAAAAAAAGAAATGGCTTACTACTGACTAGATGAGTGTCTCACCCCGCATGAAACTCTGGAAGGAACTACCACAATGCTGGATCTGACACTGAGGGCTCCAGTCGACTGTTCATCTGATCTGGATGATTTACGCATCAAAGGGTTGGCATTTGCTGCTGAGGCTGACGCACCTATAAAAGATGGGACATTGAATGTCATTTCGATTGATGCACCATTTTAAGTCTACAAAATAAGTTTCCAATACTAAAAGCTTTAGCCATGCTAGCAGCTTGGCTGAAGGGAATGTTGGCCAGTTGGTCTGTCACACATATAGTATCATTTATGATGCGCAGAGGACGAACTCTAGTGACTTTTGAGTTCCTTTGACTTCCCTTTTGTTTTGATAGGAAGGTCACAAGATTTGATGCGAAATCATCATTACATTTAGTACACACATTCAAGTCCCTATGAGGATGAAGTGGAATTGCCTAGTAATTCTTTATATTGTTATCTAGCACCATTATCCGGTCAGTGTTTTATGACCTACATGCAACTAATAACTTTACTCTTCGGCCTCAGCTCAGTGTTAGCAAATACAAGCATGCTAAAAAAGATTAAAATATAAAAAATGTATAAAACACTGTAATTGCTAGCAAGGTAACAATGTTAGCATGCACGCTTAGCACGCCATTAAGTTAAAAATGTACCTCAACCGCAATCATTACAAACTCTGGTAGCCTATATGCTGTTATTACTGACATATTTGTTGTTTGAAAACAAAAATATAAAAGGTCCTGTAAATTTTATTTTTTACATGTGGTGGCTACCTAAATAACATCCATAGCAAAGTAACATTTTGAAACATTCTCCTTGCTGGTATGTTAACCTGTCAGCCATTGTAAGTATGTTAGCAGCTTTAGCTTAACACACAGCTGTACCTCATAGCCCCAAAGAGCCACTAGCATTACACTCTGGTAGCCTATGCAGTTATTACTGACCTATTTGTAGTTCAAATAGAAAATCAAAATATAAAAGGTATTTATTTACATTAGTAGTGGCTCCCTATTAGCAGGCTACTACTATTAAGTGTCAATTAGCTAATTTTAGCATGCTAACAAAATCAAATAAGATAATCTCAAACATTGCAACTGCCAAGCACATCAACATAGTAAAACTGTACTTGCTGGTATGTTAACATGCCAAAGTTAGTTTGTTAACACACCTAGCTTAAAACACAGCTCTACATTAGTAGCACAATGACACTAGCATTAAAAACTCTAGGTTAACTGAGGTAAGCAATTTTTTGTTCTTTACATAGAAATATAAAGTTTTAAGCTTAGTGGTGGCTCGCTATGATCAGAGACTTTGTATTTAGTGCCAATTAGCAAATGTTAGCAAGCTAAATATCTTGAGTACGATAGCTAAAATGTAAGGCAATAAAACTGCCTAGCACATCAACATTGTGAAATTGCGTACTTGCTGGTATGCTAACATGTAACCAAGTATATTAGCAAACCTTTAGTTTATTACTCAACTTTACCTCAGTAGCCTCACAGAGCTACTAGCATTAAAGACTATATACTGTAGTTACAGGCATTTTGAGCAATATAATTTTTATTAAAGTTCTTGTAATTTTCATTTGCATTAGTGGTGGCTCCCTGTTATCAGAGGCTTTGTATTTAATGCCAATTAGCAAATGTTAGTATGCTAAGAAATGTTGGTAAGATAGCTAATCCTGCCTAGCATGGTAACATTGTAAAACTTTGTACTTGCTGGTATGCTAACATGTCACTGTGAGAATATTAGCACAGCTTTAGCTTATCACTCACAGCAGCTCAGCAGGCTCACAGAGCTGCTATCATTAAACAATATTGTAGCATATATACTGTAGTTACTGGCATTTTGAATATTTCAAATATCAAATTTTTTTTTTATTGAAGTTCTTGTAATTTTCATTTGCGTTAGTGTTGGCTCCCTGTTATCAGCGTAACCAGTCATGAAGAGCACTTTTCTTCCCCTGTGAACACTAAAACTCATCAGACGCCCACATGTCTGTTGCGTGAGCTAACAAACAAACAGCATCATCCTGTATGAATAGGGAAGGGTACTTCTGGGTTAAAATATAACTGTTTGTAGGAACCTGGTCTGAACCACTTCACTGTATCAGTGCAATGAAGTGGTGCAGAGTGCACTTGAATTTGCATGGCTCACGGTGAGTAGTCAGTGGTGGCCAAAGAGGAAAGACTGGCTATTTGCATCAGATGTTGTTCCTGCATACACACCTGTTTAAATACAAGCCCCCCTCCCCCGCTCTATGATCTTATACACATAGTGCAATTAGGAAAAACAGGGATGGAGGCAAAGCGTAATTAGCGGGGCGGATGAGGACATGCTACAAATACACACAGTTTTTCAGCTGCTAAAAAATATTGGATGTCAATCTTCAGTGCTCCCTGGGAAAAAAAAGTCAGCAAACAGGTTTCCAAGCTGCTGCTCGGGCATTCTCGCAAATAATGAGCATTCTTTTCTTGCACTTATGGCAGAAGAACAGCAAGGCCATGTGACATTTTTCTCCTGAAGGGACGCCATGTTGAAGAGGATGAGTGTGTTCTGGGTGTACAAGACTGGCATGCAAATTGGGACAAAATTTCTATCTATGTCTATTTCTGTCTATTTCCTGTAGTGCAATCGGACATTTGTTAGTGGGGCTGCAGTCTGATGTATTATATTAAGTCTGTTGAAAAAAATATCTGCCATTAAGTGCCATATAACTCCTGTGTGACGCATTTAATAAAAGTTATTTGACTAGAATAAAATATTCAGTAGGTCTTAGGTACTAAATGAAAGCACAAATGATCATATGTTTGACTTGTGGGGGAACTTAGCGGGATTTCATACCCAGGATCTTTGAGGGCATCCGAGGAGCTCCCCAGTGACGCATAATTTAATTCACCATTAATTTGTTCGGCAGAAGGCGGCAGAAAGGGAATAATGCGCAAAAGCAGTGATATTTCTGTAAAGCAGCTATTGCAAGACAGAACTTAATCAACAGGTGGTGGGTGATATTTGCCATACCTTTTCTCACAATGTCCGTCACAGTGGACAGGTACTTATGAGCGTCTTGTTCACTTGAGATCTGCAGGCACTCGTCGCCGTTCAGGGGCACCAGCTCCAGCAGCGGGGTCAGACTCTCCACCCCGCATAGCAGCACGACCACATTAGCCGCAGGACTCAACACGCGGGCCAGGAAGAAGCGGCGCATCTGACAGAGACTCTCCAGCATGCCTTTGGAAAGGATCAGGAGCTTGCAGGTGTACTGGGCCAGTCGGAGGAAGTCGTCTGGCTGGCTGGACGCTGTAGCGACGTCGTAGCAGCAGATCCCGGCCTCTGAGATCGAGCCAGTAAAGACTGAGTGAAGGTAGGTGGCCCATTGCTCTGCCTCTGCCTCATAGATTATTAGCAGCTCCTCAGCTACAGGAAAATTACATTTTTTGTTGAATAAAATGTGCAAATATTCCTGGTAAATTTCCAAAAACATCCTATTCTTCATCCTAGTAATCATTCATCATTCTTCATCCTAGTCTTAAGCACACATTTCAGCTTCAAACGATATATTTAAAGCAAAAGGGCCCAGATTTTTATGCAGCTAACCCACATAATTGAAAATACCAGTGCTGTCTCTCTTAGTGTATCATATTTAAATATAACATACTGTTTGTAGAGCACTGACAGGTATAAAAGCATGAATAAAACTCTCTGACATTCTTCTATATTGCGCCAATATTGACCAAAATGATGCTGTATTGAGTATTGAACGCACCCATAAACTGCAAGAATTCTATATTAAAGCAATTAATCATTTTCATTACCCCAGTAGAAATCTATGCAGTAATGAACTTATAAATAATTAATGCAAAGGGACAGCTTACCTGTCTGGCTCATGACTGCAGTGCTGTTTGTGTGCAGGTCCTGCTCCACACTGACATGGAATAACAGAGCTGCTATTGTCAGGAGGAGCTCAGATAAGAGGGAGTTTCCTGCTGCACTTCAATGGAAAAAGAAATGATACAACTTTTCCCCCCCACTGATGGTAAAGCCAGTCCTCTGCTGCGGTGACAAGAAACAAGCTTGGATGTGAGTTTTTATTTGGCGTAAGCAAAGTCCTTCAGTACTAGTTGGATGGCAACAACTGAAAGGCAGTGCATTGTAATTGTACTTCTTGCAGTTTTAAAGTGTTGTGGGGAGAAATATCAAATCTGATTATGTGATTTTGACATCAAAAATGCATCGTCCAAGTTTAGTTTCGCTGCCAATGTCTTCCTGGTTCTGGCTCTAGCAAACCTGGTGCACAAAACGGATGATTATAAAAGTCTAGTTTAATTTCACCACCCTAATAATTATATAATGTTTAGTCACTGTAGAGGGCAGCACAGTAAGGTGAAAAGGGTCACGTTGTGTATGATTAGGATGTTTTTTGGTTTATCTGTATGGAAAAATTTGTGTGATTGCTTATTTTGTAATTATCTATTGCCAAATGAGGTAACATACTGGTGATTGAGCCTGTGGCCCACTCATGAAGGCATTTGCAGTAAATAGTATTATTATTATGGACTGGGTGTCTGATGCGAGTTTTGCGGAAAAAACCACAAGCGGCGCAGTTAGTGACGTGTTTTCCATCACTTAGAAGTGGTTGGTCTGCCAGAGAGGGTACGCGGAGCTAAGCGGCTGCTTTTCCGGTCTCTGCAAGTGTTGCGAGTGAACAGTAATCTACTATGGCTGAACAAACAAAGAAAAGATGGATGACTACAGATACAACTTCAAAAATAAGTGAAAATCCAAAGAAAAAGAAACAAATTTGACGCTCAGATGAAGGCAAACAGTCTAAAAGGAAAGCGACCGTCAGCAATTGCCGTTTATCGCCATAGGGTGCCGCCAAAGAGAATAAAACTGAGAACTTCGAGATTAGCACTTTAAATATACCACATATTTAAAAATGGAAAAACAAATGCCTAAACCACAGTGGAAGTAGACAGAACTGATAATGAACAAATACAATAACAAGTAAGAAAAACGTTTTTTTTAATGATGGCACAAGGAAAAATAAAGAGAGAATATGTGTATTTGTTAACAAAAAGAAACAAATAATAAACACAAAGGTCATTGTCAAGCAGACAACAGGTGATCAGAAAGTCGCAGCCTCGTCCAGAGTTTAATTAAGTCTGCAGCACTGTGGGTGCAAAGCCAAGCGCTAGAACCTGAGGCGTGTTAAAACTAATGATGTGGTGTGAATGTCTCCACTACAGGCGCACATAAAAAGGCTGGGATGTTCTGACCTACTAGCACAGTCCCTCATTGAGACAAATAAAACTCAGGGCTTCATTAACGGCCTCCACCTGCCAAACAACTGACTCATACCACACCAGCGTCTCACTAATAGCAGTTTGCCACCATTTATTCTCTTTCTGATGCAGAGCGGGGCAAACTGAAAAGCACAAGTGTTGAGAAAATGAGCGGGTGAACACTGAGGTCTCCTTCATGCAGATCGCCTTTGCCGTGTACCTGGTGACTCACCACTCACAGATCATCTTGTTCCCATGTATGCAGAGCACACTGTCACTCACTTCACATTGATGTACTTATCAAAAAGACACGACATGAAACCCTCTTATGGACTTCAACTGAACAAAACACATCCTCTATAGCCAGCAACTTTTCTTAACTAGTGACATGAAGACAAATCAAACAACAGGTTAACCATGACCTTAAGGAGGTGCCGATAATGTTATCACCAGTGTAAACAAGCGAGACCGAAACCGCAAGTCTTGTCCTGAGGTTAGTGCTGTCGGAAAGGACATGGGCTAATTGAAACCAATATGTCTTATCTGCATGGGAGTGGGAATATTATCTGCAAATGTTACGGAAATCTGTTCCATTAGGTTAGATGTGAGATATCGTGTGCAGTTTGGATACTTTGTCCTGTGGGTGGCACTAGAGAGGAGTATGGAAGAATCCATCATTAAAAGATCAGCTTCCATTAAAGTCTGGCTTCATAGTTTAAGGTATCTCTTCACTGTTATTGTTGTTGCCACAAAGGTGGTGGAAAATCAGAAGTCACTTATAATTTTGACTTACTAACTTATAGTTTTAAATGTATAAATTAAAATATTCACTTTAATCTCCTGACATTTTACATAGTATATCTTTGTGCATAGTAAGCTTACTATGTTATAACTTTGATTATCTAAAAAGTTACACATAGTAATTGAAGTCTATTAGTGTTTATTGGTGTGAAAACATCTCACCAAAGAACTACAGACGTGGATGTGGGTTTCTAATTCAAAAAACTTCATATAAAGGTGCACAGACATACCGTTTTGCTTTTAAGCCTGTATATTTGTAGCACATATTGATACCTTCTTAATCGAGAACAAAAATCTGCTTCTTTCCATCCTGTGCATTGCCTCACACTGCCAAGCTCTTTTTTGGCACTTACTCATGTTGTTCTACGTTGTACCCACGTTTTACATTTCTTTCAAAATACGCGGAGCTCTTACACCAGAGAAGAGCTCATGGACATATGGACAACAGTTCTTACTTATTTTTATTCTAGTTCTGTCTTAATTGCTCTGCACCAAAACACCAAAACCTTGTTTGTGTAAACGTACTTGGCAATAAACCCCGATTCTGATTCTGTTCCGACTTGTCTAGATCCTCGCTTGGGTTTTACTAACTCTCAGATGTTTATCGCTTTGGACAAAAGTTTCTGCTAAATCAAATTTTAACATTGTAACTTACTAATGCCTTATTCAAGTATACGAGTATTTTACACAACTACCGGGCTTAGAGAGTTTTCCCTCAATAGTATACGTGTAATATATAATGATTAATGCTTATTGATAGTAAGTGAGGAAGTTGCACTTGAAATATTATGTTAATTTGCTTTGCTAAGTATGGAAGCCCTAAGCGGACCATCCATACATTATATTTAATCAATTTTCCCGTGATAACAAATAGTTTTATATATATATTTATATATATAATAGTTTTTTCTCATTATGATGAAATAACAAAGCTTGTTTTCTTGTGATAACGGGATCATTTTCCAGCGATCGGGAAAACAAAACAACAAGCTGATCACTGTGATATTACAGACCACCACATGTCATGCTGCCATTGCCCACATTAAAGAGGTAAGTTATGCCTGTTTCTATGTTTGTTTTGTGCTTTTGCAACTCTGAGGATACCAGTTTTGGTATGATCATCTGACGTTTAGGTGATGCAGTGCTGTAATCTTGAGATAACGAACAAAACAACCAGAAAGTACTTATCACGGGAAAACAGTAAATAAAATGTATGGCTGCATGTTCGCTTCGGGCTTCCATAGAAAAGTATTGTGGGTCTACCACCTTATATATCCCATTGTGAGCAAAGCTACTATTAAGATTGGGAGGCATGACTCTAAATTAATATCAAGTAATCTTAGATTATAATCTTGCTGATTTAGCTCACTCACTACTCAATAGTGAATATGTGTGCCTTTAATCTGAAGTCTTTCCAGGAATATAATACTGACCCGCCTTGAGCATTTTTATCTTTAGTTTGAATTTTTTTTCTCTTTCTTTTTCTGGTAGAAGTAGTTCTCCATACTGACATTGTTCCCTTATACAGCTTTAATCCAAGCCAAACATGATTTATCAATCTATGTTATGCTTTACATATCCGTGTGCATTTGTAAGTGGTTAATAATTTATCTGTTCATTCATTTTTTTTGTTCATGCCAAGAAAATGTATTATAAGTGTATTATAAGTTATTCATACCAGTTATTCATACCAGGTCAGATTGACACAGAAGCAGCCCTTTGATAAAAGTGAATGTACAGGCAGAGTAGCAGCCTGGCGCTCTCCACCAATAGGAAGATTCGGTGTGAGTTGGGGGCGGGTCCTGCTGGTCAGCAGGTTTGACTGCGCACTGCGCTCAGACAACTTGATACAGAGTAACAGTAAATCAGACAGAGCAGCTCCTACAGCTCCAGCAGTGAAATTGTAACCCTGTTGCAAGTATTTTTGGCCGCTGATAGGACCGAGTGAGATCACTGCGGTCTCTTTTCTCGGATAGACTCAAGAGTTGTTCGGCAAGAGCAACGCAGGGACCGTTTTCAGTCTCATTTCTGCTATATCTCAATATTATATCACACTGGAAATGTCCGAAAACAAGCCGAATGATGAACCGAAGTTATCTACGACGGACAGGGTGGTGAAATGTAAGTGTATTTTTTTTTTAATGCCACACTGAAACGAGACGCAACCACAGCTCTCCCTCTGACCAGCAGACTTGAAGGAGGCACAGTCGCAGCCGCAGCAACAGAGGGAGCAGCAAATGTAGTCGAAATTTGTTTGCTGGCTATGGAGGAAGAAGGGTGTTAGCCGAGCTTTGACAGCAGCAGTAAACTAGGAAGTGAGGGTAACTCCACTTTGTAGACCCGAGCAAGAATTCTTCTAGAAATATGTCACATTCTGCCTGTGAGGCGTGATACAGCCGCCTGTCTGTATGTGCACTGTTTTCATTAGGAACGAATAATGATTTGATCCATATACACAGTGCACACAGTTCTACAATATGCATGCAGATATTGCACAACCAATGCAACCCGAGGGCGATTTTCCCTCATTTTGCATGCATCACCAAGCATACTTTTACCAAGGCTTGTTTTTTTTTTCACCATTGCATAATACTACTTGATGTCGCCTATGTTTTGTAATCTCACATTTGGTTCATCGTGTGCTTCATGCCATATGGGCTGGCTCTTCCTGCCTTCTGTGTTTACAGGTCTGACATTCCACCTTTGCAGTCTACCATAAGAATGCAATAAAGATCATAATCGAGACGACCTACCCCTTGAACAAGGAGCAAATGTAGTAAATGTAGCCTGCCTGGTTTCATGTCAGTTGACATTTCATGTTGACTTGAAGGCAGTTGCAGCAAATACCCTTTTTTTCTGCTTTAGAGTGGGTGGACTTTACATCAATTTAAGTGAAATTTCTCATATTGGAAGAAAAATTGAAGCCTTTCCTTAGAGGCAACATGGCAGAATGTGTTTATCTGTCCTGGCTGCTTTGGAACAAGCACTAGTTGAAACCATTATCCCCTCCAGCTCCAGTACATCCCAACAGGCATGTGCAGAGATCCCAGTGTGCACACAAGCACACAGGAGGGAATTGTTGAGTAATTTTATTCAGGCTTAGTTGCTGTGGTTCAACCGGTTGAAATGATTAGATCATCTGTGACCATTAAACATTAGGATTTAGTTGGGAAAAGGCAATGCTACAGTGTTCAAAAGACCATGACTGGAATCATTTACTGTATTAAGAGGCAAGCCTGAGCTCCGTCTCGCTAAGCTCTATCGCAAACATAGTTCCACTTGAGTGCTTCCTTAGACTTAGCTTCTTCCATTTGAAACTGTTAAACACAATGATAACTGCAACAATTTGTTTTCTGCAGCGGTTGTGTTCGGGCTACGCTCTGCTCCGAAATGGGGTTGAATGTTAAAAGAGAGTCACACCATGTCGTGGGTGCCTTTGTGATGAATATTTCAAGAGATCATCCCCCTACAGTCTCCACCAACTTGAAGGGTAATGAAAAATAGATATGACAAGTATGTGTTTTTGAAGAGATTTAACAATATCACCGGGAGGATCGGCCGGTTGTGGATCTGAAACTGGAGATGCCAACGTCTCAATCCTGCATTTTCACTATCTTCCTCCTCCTCGGCTAAGTGACGGTCGGCTGTGGTCTTAATCAGGTTAAAACGTATTGATTAGTCATTAGAGAGGCTGAGTGTAAGGGAATCTGAGCGCCCAGTTTCTAGTGCTCACTCCTAAACCTGATGTGGAGATCAACAAAGTAATTGAACTCATTATTCATTCATCAAGTTTCAAGAAGTCAGTGTTTTGGTAATGCATCATGTAGTATTATGACAACATAGACGCTGGCTGTGTACAAAGCACCTCTCCAAAATAACTGCAGGCTATAGGTGTGAAGTAATTTGTTTTCAGCCGCCTGGTTTGCCCCTGCTACAAGGTGTCAGTCCAACTTATCATAAGTGCTCTGCATCCACCTGTTTTCAAAATGCATTATCATAATGCTCCTGCTGCATAGTAATTACTCATAGGAGTTTAATCAGCTGAGGCAGGAGGAGTTGCATAATTTTCAGCGCGTTTTTATCCCCGACAGAAAGAAACGGGAATATACGAGCAATTTCCAGTATGCAGCCATTAGATTTAATGAACTCCATCACCTGAGTGTTAGTCACTTCTGCAATATTGTTGTTGTATGCCGCCTGTTGATGGACTAGTGCAGCTGTTTTGTGGTAATTTTTAAAGGGCGACCTGGTTAAGCAGCATTTGAATAAGGATTAGGTTGTGATTTGAATGATTATCCTGATTATTTTGACACACTCTGATGTTTTTGCAACAATTATAAGCCCCATGGCTGCATCTAGTGACTGTTTTTGTCATTGATCAACCTGTTGATTGCTCTTTCGCCCATAAAATGAATCAAAACAGCCGTTATTTTGAGAACAACTAAGTAACTTTTTGCGCTAAAGAACATCAATATCATTGAATGTTTAGCACTTTTAGTACTTAAACAACAAAAAATAGTTGCTTATTAGCTTTCTTTTGAGTGACAAATTAATTATTTAGCTTAAATTAGCCATTGAGAATGCATCATTCATCAAACTTGTCTATTAAATAAACATATTGAGTTTGCAGCTGCTACAGTCTTGTGAATATGTAATGAATGCTAAAAACCCTTCCTATAATTGAATGTCTCATCAGTTATATACTGATGAGAGCTTGTACTAGAGCGACCCAGAATTAGATATAAAATAAACAAACAGTTGTTAATATGGTCGTCATGGTGCCATCGTGACAACCACCCCCCCTCCAAAGCAAAGCGACCTCCGTAATGGTGTTTTTCCGTCACCGGCTAAGAAGCAGGGCCTCCGAGCCCCCGACGCAGCCCGGGTCCTTCTCTGCGAGTGGGGATGGATAACATCTGACATTTGACTTTTGAGGAGAGGCCCCCGTGCTCAGACATGCGTGGGTTGGAGATGGCGGTGGTGACAGCGGCGCAATGCCAGCCACTGATCCCAGCTGGAGAGCCGAGTCATTTATAGAACAGAACATTAAGTAATGCCACATACTTGATCCTTGCCTTACATGTGATCACCTGCATACATTTGGGCCTCCCGGTTAAATCCTGACATGTGTGCCTTTGTAGTGTTTCTTTCTTCTCAGGTACAAACACGGTGTAATACAGAGGTATAAAAAACACCATTTATCAGGGTCTTTCCTCAGGGTGTCATACTTCCTCATTAGCATGCAATAACCATTAACTTTTTTGCATGGGAATACGATTACAAAGGGAAAGTTAAGCGATTTATAATGAGTGCTGAGGCTGTTTGTTATTTTAATCCTGTAACTTGTAAAGTTAAAACTTTGTCATATTTTGGTGAAGTCCCTTTGTGTTTAAATTGTTGTATTTTCAGCATCGGTAGTTTTTGACTCTTAGTCTTGCAGAGCAAAACACATTTTAACTCTTCTTTTTAGTGCGAGGAAAGGTCTAACACAAACCATTATAATTCTGCACTATAAAGGAAAAACTATCCAGGCTGTTTGTACTTCTTTAAACCAGTCACAACTGTCATGGTTGCACCAAGATTAGGTTTTATAAATGGTGCTGAATAGTGTCAGGAGGGGAATTATATTTGGGTGACATCTGAGCCCTGCCACTTAAATGGCTAAATGCCCAAAACAAGCCAAAGAACCAAGACCTGCCATATTGCAATATCCAAAGTGCCATTAGTAGCATGTTGGTTGCTAACTCAGGTGCTTTTATTGCTAGGGCTGGGCGATGTGGCCAGAATCCTATTTGACGACAAATCATTAGTCAATATGAAATAACCACGTTGTAAAGACTGTTTTTGGATTATCCTGTGTAAATTAAATACTTGCCGTAAAGCTGCTCAGCTGCTGGTTTTGTGACATCACGATAGAGACGATTTGCGTAGACACCTCCATTTTCATATTGTTTTAACGATATATATTGACATATTGCCCAGCCCTATTTGTTGCTATTTCAAGTAGTGAAGGGGATTTTTAAAGTAGTAACATGCATATGGCAGAAAAGGAAAAGAATTCCATCAGACATAGGCAGACATCGTCAGGTATAGGGGTGGGAATCGCAGGGCAACTCACGATACGATTTGCGATACCTGACCCACGATAACAATAACATCACGATACATATATATATATATATATAGGGCCAGCCTATCCATAATTTTATTACGCGAGTCAGGACGACGATATATTGCTGTCAGACTATTTGATTATAAACCAGGAGACCGACGAATTTAGGACTTGCTAGTTGCAATATGAAAAATGCAGTAGAAGTTTAACCCCACTTTCTCTCCTTTTTATTCTTATGTTCTGCTCGACAGTTCATTTTAATCAAGACAGAATAAGGACGTTTGCTTTCTGCTCTGTAGAAAAGATACAAAGCATTGTACATCAGTGGTTCCCAAAGTGGGGTACTAGGACCCCTGGGGGTCCAGGAACCATAGCCTGTGGGTCAGCGAAATAATTATAATACATTTATAATAAATTGTAAAATTGTGCTGAATCATTAAAAACAGCATGTCTACAGATTTGCACCAAATAAACAAGCATATTGTGTCCATTACTCCCGACCACATTTGGACCAATAGAAACTGACGTGATTGTGACACACCAAGTCAATCTGTCATGAATCAATCAACTCACTCAGGTCGCAACGAACAGTTCCTCCGGCTGTCTCCTACTGTTGATTTTCTGAAAGCTTTTAAGATCAGTTACTTAATAAATGCTGTCAAGTTGAGTCCACACGCAATTTGAATAAAATTACCTTCTGTTTTTAAGTTTTATAATAGAAATAGTTCCTGTAATTTAACTGGCTGCCCCTAAAATGTAAACGGTAACAGCATAGATATGATGATGAATTTGCTCACTCCTTTAGGTTGTTTTTCCCACCAGTTGGCGTCTATGTAAATAGAGTGAATATAAAGAGCAAAGCCTTTTTTGTTTAGCGTCACTATGGAAAAATGATTCGGGTAATTATTTTTGTCAGTGATACAATCTCACTTATGATTCCCTTTTTGTACCAAATATTTAACTAGAACGTAGAATAACACAATTTAGCTTTAACAACATTAAATCTACTAATAAATATTATTTAACTGCCACAGCTTAAAGGTACAGAGCTGCCATGGATACGCAGTAACACCACAGGTGAGAGTGTGAAGATAATCCTGCTGGCAGCTGCTTCTGTGTAGAAGAGACAGAGTGGTTAATAAGAGCCGGTGATTGGTCACACAGTTGAACTGTGAGGAGGGAGCGCTTGATCTTCTGCACCGGTGCAAGCACTTAAATAGCAAACTGTCAATATAATACCCAATCAAGGTGAGTTATTTGCAGAAATCGGGATGACGAGTGTTATAATTGAGCCGCCATTATCTAAAGCACATGGTCAAGCGTTCAGCAACGCGCCTCGGTAGATTGTCTTCAACCCTGTCAGGAGTAATGAGCTCGCAAGATTTAGGTTAGCGGCGCGAGGATGTTACTTTAAAACTTTTCTGAATAAGTTTCCTAGATCTTCAGCGATGCCTGCTCCCTGTTTAATGTCTCGTCTCCTTTGCATGTGATGAAATCAGGTTGCTCGTGGCTCAGAGGGCCGGCCCCCTCCTCCTCCTCAGCATCTTTCGACAGCAGTCCACTCTAAACTACCTGACCTGGAAACGTCGCCTTCAGCAGAATCCGCGAGCGACGGCGAGATAACCAAACAAGAGATCAGAGCCTGTCGTGTATCTCCTCGCCTCGTCTGCAGCGACGCAACAGATTCTTTATGGCGGTTTTTGATAACATCGTATTGCATCACGGCACAGTAGGGAAGACCTGCGCTGCCTCTGCTGTGATGTGATACTCAGATACACACTGTGGTATCCTGAACCTGAGTAAGTGCACCTTTACCGCTCATTAGATTAGAGAGGAATTAGGCTCTGTTGTGGATTTAGGGCACGGCAAAGCGCCGGATTTGGACAGATTAAGCTCCATATAGGGGGATAAAGGCGGCTCTGCTCTGAGGTTGTAATCTGACTCCATGCATTAGCTGCTGCTCTTGCTAATTCATGTGAACAAATGGATGTTGGGTCTTGATAAAGCAATAGGAGAAAACTGTTTACCTACCTTTGCATTTTCAGATTGTTGCTAAGCCTATGAGCACAGTCTGTGGATTTGTGGACCTTTGAACTCTTATAGTTTTGTAGCTGGATGGAGTCTTAACTGCTTTGTGCTATTGTGACTTCCTTTTCAGCCACCAAGGTCCCATTTTGCAGAGGACCAAATAGAAAAATTCCACTCTTGATTGCCTGTATCTAGAGTGCACATCCTAAAGCCATGGATCATAATGTTCCTCTATTGTATTTAGTAAAAAAATCAGCCACCGTATAAAAAAAGCCCTCAGCGTTTCCCATTTCATGGCTGGCAGACACCAACACATGGCCCCTTTGTCAGCTACAGCGGCTCACAAAAGCCATTTTGGAACACAGACAGGAGCTGTGTGTCATCAGATCACTCTCTGGAGCTGGTCGCAGCACACTCGCAAATCAATCAATACACTGTCTACAACACATGTAGCTACATATTGGGCAGGCGGTGCAGTGCGTGTGGGGGAGGAGAGGCTAACCCAGTGAACTGGGAGCAACTGGGTTGCTGGGTTACATTAGAGGCTAGTAGAGTAGTAAATCTGCTTTCTCACCTCAGGTCCTGCTCAGAGGTCAGAGAGTGGACAGGCAGCAGAGACATGGAGTTTTTAGACACACTAATGTGTGCATGCATGCACTTTATGTACAACATGGGCCATTTTTAATTCATTTAATTGAAAAAGCTGATTCTCTTCGGAAGTCAGATATAGAAAACCATCTGCCATGGGACCGTCGCCAAATGCTGTTTAGCAAATATTGTGAGCAAAGGCTTTGTCATGCGCTGCGAATAACTGGCTTAACAGAAACTCAATTCAATTAACAACTCAGTGGATGATGATTTGATTCAGGAGCGATTTTGTGCTTGTGTTTTTTGCACAATTTGACTTTAAAGGGATAGTTTGGATTTTTGGACACCAAGTTGTATGAAATACTGGTAGTGTAGCGGATGCAAAGCGATTAGCTCACTCACCAAGTCCCGTGGTCGGAGTTCTCGTCGGTTCTGAACGTAGAATAAGTAGTTCCGGCGAGACAACACAAAATCATCGTCCTAGGATTTCATATACTGCGCCCTTTTTTTGGCACTATTTTCTCTCTTGACAAATCCTGCGGTGAAAATGGATCACCATTGCCATTAGTGCACCCTGAGCAGTGGGTGTTTTGGTCCATACCGGGACTTGAACCAGTCACCCTCTGGTTCCTAAGCCAAGTCCCTACAGACTGAGCTACCGTCTACCACAAGTATTTGATATAACTTTGTGTCCAAAAATCTGAACCATACCTTTAAGACCTGTCTGATTTTCTTTGAACTGTTGCCAACATCCATAACAAACGTTGTAAAAATGTTGGCGGCATAGGTTTTTAGAATCTGGGAGCATTTCACAAGTCCTGCAAAGTTTACATAGTGATACATAGTTTTTTCCTGTTTATTTTAGGAACCGGAAAGTTCAGAGATCTCAACTTTAGGATCCCTTGTTTGCTTCTTTCATCTGCAGTGCTGCTTTAAGAAACACCGTGTCAGTAACATTATTTATCTCCGTTTAGTGACAGCTATTAAGATGTAGACCCTACAATTTAGCAAATGGATTTATCATTAGCAAAAAAAAAATCAGTCTGTTTATATTTTGAATTGCCTGAATATTTATCTAACCCCAGCCCACAGGTATGCACACACACAGCCGCCTCAAACCGCATGCTAAATGAGAAACCGTTATGGCACCACTGAATAATGTTTTATGCCTCTGAATAAAAGCTCTCCTCAGTAACAATTTTATCTGGGACAAACCTCTTTCTGTTTGAACACACACCGTGTTCTGGCTGCAGCTTTCCTGCGATGCTAATCTCTATTAAAAAGAGGAGGATCTTTGTGGTTACCTGTATGCTAAATGGGAGGCTTTGTCTCTGTGGATTGGGACAGGCCCCTGCACGCTGCTGTGTGACAGATGCAAACACAGACACACTCTCCTGTGTTGTGCCAGGCGGTCGTTTGTATTTAAATATGGGTAAAATGAGTAAAGCCATCTGCGGGCTGCCTGTAAACGGCAGATTAGTGTGCAGGGAAAAGTCACCGCAGGGGGAGGGATGTTGTAACTCTTGTGTTGGCTCATCGACTTGGTGCTTATAGAGAGGGGGGGGGGGTGACACAGGCAGGGTGTGCAGTATCTCATGGTAACAGTCTAGTGGAGATTGCTTCTTCTCTGCTATCATGTAAGCATCGGTACTTGTTGACACCCACACACACACACATTGAGGCTGATGCAAATGCGACCTGTTCCTATGAAGAACTGATGAATATGCAGATTTTTCATTTCCAGTACTTGAGCTTGTTTGTCAGGGAACATGCAAGAAGCGCACAACCTGTACACTTCATCCAACATTTAGCGATAAAGTCACACCTTAGCTATGTAGGAGTTTGTTATGATGGCCTTACTCTGCCATTTTATATCAGCGCATCCTGAACGCCCACAGTGACACAGGTTTTACAAAATGACTCCAGAAAAACGAATCTATTGAAACCATCGCACCCATACAAGAGAACGCACCCACTGGCTGTCATTCCCGAATCCTGGGAATGACAGCAAGCAAGGCCTAATTTTCTTGTCTCTAACAACGTTGTCAGCATCGATAAACTTGAGTCTTAATAATATTTTTATACTTTGTAATTTTCAAGAACACCATATTGATGCATGCAAAGATTTTATAGTTCTTACCGAAGAACAAAAATTCCTTTGCTAAGACTGCATTAAAAGTAGTGTTGTCATGTTGGACGTTACAGGGACTTTAAAGGGGTCACATTTTTGGGTGTTTATTGTTCACAGGGAAAAAGTAAAAACTGCATAATTTTTCCAGAATGACATTTTTAAAAAGGTCGCCTCTGAAGTGGGCCGTTCAGAACAGCTGCAGGTTTCTAAGTAGAACCTTGCTTTCGCTGAAATCGACCAATCGTCTTCCACCGTCATTCACCTCAGGCAGCCAACTTACCATTCCGACACCTCCGTGTATCGTCCTCCCACTCACAGTCCAATTCTGGCTTGTACATACAGTGTAACGCAGAATAACCGATCCTAGAGGAGCCATGTTTTCTACAACTTTGGAGCGACAGTGCAGTGCGGCCGCCCGCCCACGTGGGATTGCACATGTGGGAGAGGGGGTATGCGGGCACTACAAATACTCTCAGCCAATCGTGGCTAAGATCTGACCTATGAATGGCAAAACAGCTTGTTCGTTTCAGGAGGAAGGAGAGGCTCCGAAAAATAATTAAATTAAAATATGTAAAATTTCTGAAACGAAACAAATTGTGATATATTGCATCGCAACCCCTGTATCGCGATACGTATCGCATCGCTAGATTCTCGCGGATACACAGCCCTAATAATAACTGTAGATTTTATTTTTTCCCATGCTGCCATTAGAGCAGAAGAAAATTTCTCCCAGAATTCAGACTTGTCTTTCGGTCGTAGCTCCACATTCCACTGGAGGTTTGGCGGGACTTTGGGTTGGCCGACCGCTGAAGCATTAGACCCAGAGAGCAGCATCAGCCAACATGGCATCTGTGCTGTGCATTCAGTCAAGCTGCCCGCAGGTTTCTAGCCAGTCGCGGGCTTCAGGCCTTCAAATGACATTTTTCAGGGCATTTTCAGCACGGGTAGCTCTTCACTATAAACCAGAAGACCTTTTAGAGCGAAGTACGTGTGGGAGTCATCGTGAATGTCATGTGTACCCAGCTTTGCCACTCGTTTGCTGCACTATGAAGGAACGCAGTGGAGAGTTAACCCCACTCCCTCACCTTCTTATTTACCACGGCTCGAGAAATGGATCTACTGCTGGGCAGATTTTATCAAGACAAGTTGAGAGATCATGTTCTATACACAGTTCCTTTTAATTAACCGACCAATCAATACTTTTAATCAAGTGTTATAGATATGCTTTATTAAAGCCTGGAGTAGCAGAGGGGGCTTGAATAAGAGCACGACTGCTGTGCTGTTCTCAGGTTCTGCATGGAGCCTTTTAACAGTAAGGACTGTTTTAATTCTCAGCTTCACTAGGCAAGTGAACAAAATTAGCTTAATTGAGCAAAGCCCTTATTTAAGATCGATAAAAACAAGCCTTCTATGTAGTGTTTTTCCTTTATTCCGTCACTGCATAAAAAGACGACCTCAGGGGGACTTTCTCTTTCTTTCAGGTGTTGTTAGCCGGTTAGCTAAAGCGCCCAGTGTGTGGACGAGTGAGAAACTCCAGCTATACAAATACAGCTGGAGGTGAGTCGAGGCCCCAAGGTTTATTTACACGTGTTAATTATAGACCACCTGGCTGAAAGTGAACCCTCTTATTCCACGTGGCGAAAATTGGTGTCTGCTTATCTAAGTCTACCGTAGAAAACAAATCTTTCATTGGACGTCAGCTTGTTCTATAATTGACCTGACAGGATGTTATGTGAGATTGGCGTTTGGTCGACTTCCATCAACACATTAATTATCTATAAAAAGACATTTTTAGGAATCAGAATCTAATTTAAAAGGTGAATTTATCTGTGTTTTTGGCCCGCTGCTCGGGCCTGCGTATGTGTTTTTTAAAAATGTATCAGACAACCAGGCACACAAGGGTTAAGTTTGCCCCGGAGCTGATGATGGCAGGCCTCTCAGTCACTCCCGCCCACGCGGAGAGAAGAGGGCGGAGGACCGCTGACTGGCCCACTCACTCAAAACACACTCTGCAGAGGCTAAGCAGAGCCAGAGTCGTGACTGAGGTGTGTGTGTGTTGGGGGTAGAAAAACTGTAGAGGTGTATTTGTTGTCATGCCCTTATTGTTTTTCTGTTGAATCATGCGCCCGGATCAACTCAAAAGGACCACCAGGTGAATTTTCATTACAGGCTTTTGGCCCCTTAGCAATGAATTTTCCCTGGGTATAGTCTGCAAGGTCAATTTATCTTGTTTAAAGTTAGATTTAATTTACACTCGTGTTTGTCCGTGATACACTGTAGCTTGCCAGCAACCTGAAGCAGATCTGACAGTCACATCCACCCCCTCAGACTCCGGAGTTGGCCTCCGCAGTTGCAGTTGCGGATCATACAGTCGTGCAAGCTGATATCCCATCAGTCTGAGCTCGCCGTGCGTGCCTCCGTTAGCCAGATTGCGGAGAGGTTAGTGTGTCCCAGGGCTCCGATTGATTTTGTGCCTGTCCAAACACGGCCGGGGTGCCATACATTACGATGACCAATCATTTGAGCTTTAATTCCGCCCCGCTCCCCATCGGACTATTAGGAGGAGTGGAGGGATGGCTCCAGGACTCCCGCTGTATCTTTTTTGCCGTCAAGCGGGCCTGCAGCTTATTAACGGCATTTCGCTTTATTGATCGCATGCAGAGTGAGATCCTGTTTTGCAGCAGACTGTTGTTGATGCAGTCATTGTTGCGCATGTTCATACTTGTGTGTGTTTTCATATTTTCAAGAATATCAAGAAAGTAAAGGAGCGTCCCATTCGGCTGATTTAATTTTTGTTTGTGTTCAGCCTAGTGAAAACTGGATGGCGAGACCGTGGGAGACATGTTGTTTCAACAAGCTAATCTCGACTCTGTTTGAACTCTTGAGCCCAAAATGTGGGCCCATTGTGGGTAATTAAATCCGTTGTCACACCCCAGACCAACACACACACATGCACACTTGCTCACTGGCTGTCATACTCTCTGGCAGTGTGTTCTTTGTTTTGCTATATCGTGCAGGCCTTTAATATTGGCCCAGCCCCCACAGAAACCGGCCAGGTTGATGAGTGACACAGACGTTCACTGGCACACACTCACTGCTGTGAACACAAGTTTGGTCTGTCCCCGTCCATGACACACTGTCTCAAGAAGACTAAAGAGTACACTGTCTGTGACAGGCTGCACAGTTGCTTTAGTCGGCACTGCCTCCTTTTCTGTCCTGTATAAATGTGAGACATACTCTACCAGGCAGAATATTTTCTTTTTCCCTGCCTCAGCTCTGTCATGTATTCCAGCCTCCCTCCAACAACATATTCCTACGTCTTCCTCTGTTGAGTTTCAGCTGTGGTTCTACCATCCCTGGCTACACTGCGTCCTCTAGTCCGCCATCTGCCATTCATTCAGCATTTTCTTTTCGTTCCCATTTGCACACTCGCTTGCTCACGCTGCTGCTCAACAGTGTCAGACCCATGTTGTAAGACCGAAACCCCCATAATGCTTCGGGCCCGTCTCCCTGTATAGAACGTAATCTGATCCCCCTGGAGGAATGCGGCAAGCCTCGGGGACGGCCAAATCGAGGTGCAAATCAGCCGGTCTGCAGGCAGATAGTGTATCTCAAAGTGATTTTAAGCCAGCAGCGATTGCCAGAGTGAAATCAATTTAGCTTTCCTCCTACGCCACACCAATTTTTTTTTTTTTTTTTTTACTTTTGACACTTTCAGACAATAGATGTAAGCCGCGTTAAACATTTGTTGTCTGTTTTGCAGCCAGCAGTTAAGAGGCCAGGGACTTCTCCTCAGACAAACAGATGGTGTATACAGTACAGAGCTATGCGGCTCCGCAGTACAAGGCTGCAGCACTGCATGTGATGTCTTCATGAAGCCTATTTGCTTTTTGATTAAGGTAAATAAAGTGTCTTTTAGAATCAGTAAAGTGCCCTGATATATGGCAGCATATGTCTCTGTTTGCTTTGAGTGAAGGAAATGGTTGTAAAATGTTTGCGACTTCTGATAAAATACAAGCTGTTCTGCATGTTCAGCCTTTTTTAGTGTTGTTGTTATTGTGCCTTCATTACGCATAGAATAGCTTAGCCCCAGTTTGTGCACCTCATGTATCAATATTCATGTCGTAGAGCTCCAACTTTTTTTTTACCTTTTTTTTTATAATAATGGACCAAATTTTGAAAACCGAGAAGGTTAATCTTAATTCGGGATGCACCGATGCATCGGCTGAACATCGGAATCGGCCGTGTTGACGGACAACGGCCCCTCTGCCAATAAGGTGGCATGTGCCGATGTTTTCATTATTTAACTGCTTTAATTGTGCAGTAAATTTAATTGTAACATAAAAGTATTTATGTTTTCAGAAAGATTTTTGTTAGGCTATGTAAGCACTGAAAAAAAAAAAAGAAGATTTTTATGTGAGAGAAGTTTAAATAAAAAGATGTATTGGGAATTTGAAAGATTGAATTCATGCTTTCCCAAAGAGTTACGGTTATTGGAAAAAAAAAACATCAGTATTGGCAAAATTGTTGTCACCGTGATTTTCTCAGTTGGTGCATCCTTAATCTTAATATTTGTTCTCATCAATAGTCTGTCTGCTGCACTATGTTAAAAATGTTTAAACCATTTATTAAACAAAGATGGTAATGGTTTGGCTTGAAATTTGTCATGTCCAAAGCTGTGACTTATACCCCTTTCCCACCTGCTAATAAATGGCGATTGTCTCTTTTCCCATTGCCAGTGGAGTATATTCCTTTCGGTCTCTTTTCTGCTGCGTCACCGTCTGACATCACAAACGTGCCAGAAACCTGTCGCCTGTCTTCTTCTTCCCCTCGGATCAGAAGAAGCTCTATTGCGCGAAACAAAGAACAAATTTGCCGTTGTATGTTGTTGGCCGGAACTTCAATGCTTGTCATCGCATCGCTCTGGAAAGGGGGGCGTGTCGACCCGGGTTTTGTGTTCCCATCATTGCCGATCAGAGCCGAGGCGATACTTACCCAGTTACTGCAGTCATTTGACCCGGGTCTGAATGCCGATTGTAACCTTTCCCACTAAGCAAAAAAGCTGGGTGTTAGCGGATGTTGGCGGGTTTTTTGACCAGTGGGAAAGAGGCTTTAAATTCCTGTCCAGGAAGCCAAAAAAGACACACTTCCTTGGCACTTTTATTTATGAAAATATTCAATAATACAGTGCAACATTAATAAAGAAAAACATAAATGATGGAAAAACCGTATTAATATGGCGGCCATCTTTGTTTGGATTATGAATAACTTGCAAAACCAGAGAATATGGTTATAAACACTTTTAAAGATGGAATATTTTTTCAACCAGCTGGTAAGAAGAGTCTTCACAAGAGCTGTGAGTGTGTTCAACAACCTTCTGGGTTTTCTACAGATTATGGTTTATTTATTTTCCCCCAAAAAATGCATGCTTAACTGTGGGACTCTAATGTAATGGTAATAAATGAGAGGCACAGACTGGGGCTAAGCATAGCTCTGCAGGGGGAACACAGGAATGTTCACAGAAGAATGTAGAAAAGGCTGAGCCACAGTCTGGTCTGTACATGTACAAACATATGTATGTACAGTGAAGGAGGCCTTTGACCACAGCAGAGGAGAGTCTGGGATTCACACTCCCTTCAGGCAGTCAAGCTGTCAAGTGTCCCTTTCTGAGTTCTGAACATACTCGCTGACCTAATCCTCAAGGATGCATGACCTCTGGAGCCGGCGTGTTGCCCCGAAGGGATCAAGGGCACGACCCGAGCCGTCCACTTCTGCTTGACCCTCACTACTCAGCAGCACCTAGAGTTTTATGAAGGCCTTGGCCCCTACTTACTATCCTTGTCTTTGATTGGACGCTGACGGCAGAGATGGCTTTTGTATGTGATGCTTTAACTGCCTTTAATCTCACGGCTGCTAGTAAAGCCTGCACAGATGGTGCCTTCAGCATAATACTCGATGAGTGAATTTTTGAAAGTGCTTTCTCTGCAATATGGAGGTCAGGCTGGCGGCAGAGAAGGATGATTTACTTTACAGTCACTTTTAGCCCAGAAGGGTTGCATAATAGCAGCTACTTCAGGGGTTCCGTCACAGCTTCTCCTGATATATAGAGCTCCTCCGGGGGGCTTGGCTCGGCGAGACGAGAAGTGTGTGTATGTGTGAGGTTGGTGAGGAGTTATATCCTTTGCTGACTCAGAATTCCTTTAGTCTTTAGAGAAGTAATTCCTTTGTTGCCCTCCCTTCCTCGTATCCCAGCCCCGTGCTGTTTTTTTTTTTGCTTTTCATTCTTGGCAGTCAGGTGGCCCTGCTGGCAGGAGAACCCACCACACCCGCAGTCATGGCCTAGATACAGATATTGGCCTGAGAGGTGGGCGTGGGCAAGGGGGAAAAGGAAGCATAGCAAAAGGAAGGGAACTCTTAGGGACCTTGTTGTCTTGGCAGGAGGAAGAGGAGGTGACTGGCTGCGCCGTCCCATTGCCTCACCACCTGTCCGCAGAAAAATCACAGCCAGCCTGCCAGAAAGGCTCACCATGGATCACTTGAACACAACGATTTAATGCCAGAAAGATGCTTGTTGCAATATTTAATATGTCTAGGTGTTTAATGTGTTTAGCTTTGTTTACATATGTATTTACTTTAACGCACATTGCTTACAATTTCAGACCCTCCCTTGTCCTTTCGACACAGCCTGGAGGAATGCCTTTTCACATATGTGATGGGGCTATTCTTGTATGGTGGGGATGGTTTGCCCAAGTCCACAGATCATTGCGATATCACAGGGCGGTGTGCTCTTTAAAGTCAAGCAGGTAACCTTCACAGCTGAGAGGAGTGGCCGTGTGGATGGGGGAGGGGTGGGGGGTTAATTAATGATGAGGAGCGTTATCTACAGTTCAGGCGGTGTTTTATTTGGGTCAAGTCTTTGTCCGTTCTCCAAAT
The DNA here is from genome assembly GCF_022749685.1 of Semicossyphus pulcher. NCBI lineage: Eukaryota > Metazoa > Chordata > Actinopteri > Labriformes > Labridae > Semicossyphus > Semicossyphus pulcher. The sequence goes on from NW_027211695.1 coordinate 8,842,476, forward strand.
GTGGGTGCAAATATAGACCGGCCCTCATCCCCTCTGTATGCGTCTAGTAATTGCATTCTAGAAATGCCAACATCTCGACTGCCAACGAGCCCTCCTTGGGAGGTGCGATCACGCCTGTTGAGGCATATTATCTCAGAGGCAAGCTGTGAATGAGTGCACAACACACTGGAGTCAGTCGGAGTTTCTGGAACATAACATTTTTCTTTTGGTTTACATTAACATATTGTAAAGTATTAGAAAATATTGTGTCGGGAGTCATGTAACTATCATCCATCTAGCTCTTTAATTTGCGATGAGAGGTGTGGTAGTACAACTTAGGTCAGAACTTGATCTCCTTTTTATAGACAGCTCCTAATTAGCCAGCATGATATTCATTATATTCAAGGTATCACATGTGGATGACTATTTTTATATCTTACAGTTGTACTCCACAAACAAGGCATAATTCATCTTGATACTTCTGAAAGCTGAGATTCCTTTCCCCTGGTCTCTCTTTATCCATGTGTGGATTCAAATATTTAAAAGGGGGTGGAAAAGCAAGAGCCACAATATGCCTCTTGACAGTCCACTATAGCTGGCAATGAGAAAGATTAATTTTTACAACATTTAAGCAATATCACACTCGTGGTCGTGCTGTTGTACTGAATATCAGCACGGCTGTAATTCGGTCATAGGAAGATAATCACAGCTGTGCTGATATTCAGAACAACAGCACAACCTCTTGTGTGATATTGCTTTTATACAAGAGTTTTACAAGTAGCATATAGCGGTAAACTGTAATTATTATTTTCTGTTCATTAAATCACTTATTTTGTTACACCAAGACAAGTAGCACCTGAATTTGATTGATATAAGGGGTGGGACAAAGTATCGATGTCGCAATATATCGTCGTCCCGACTGGTGTGATACAATTATCGTATTGCTGCTGCCCAATATCAATATTTTAATTTAAAAAAATACTGCGCTCTAAACAGATCTCCCTACCAATTTAAGTCACTGCATCATTGTTTCATCTCAGTTTGTGCATTTTGTATTCTTCAATTAATCTGATATTGTGATGTAACATTTTATGATTGTCTTGCAATATATCAATTATCGCAGAATCGCCGTATTGTGATATCGTTATCGTGGGCCACGTATCGTATCGTGAATAACCCTGCGATTCCCACCCCTAATACGTATAGTGAAAGGTCCCAGTGCGGTTGTACTCTATATCAGCACTCATGGAATGCCTCTTTTCCAATCAGATTACTTGGTCCGAACTAACTGTTATAAAATGAGTCCCAGGTGCAATGTGTACTTACTTTGCTTACAAAGTTGACAATTTTATTACCAACCAATATTTTAAAGCACTTTCCAAATTTCCTACAAGTCCGTCCAGTTTAATGTGGTCGCATACTGCTGTAAGTTTTAACTTCTCTTTCATGCTATCATTATAGAGTTTCACATGCTTGATTTAGATTTTGAGTATTAATTTACCACATGTATATAATGTTGGATATCCAGACTAAACGTGGGTGAAGTTTCAGATCTGTAGGTAAAAGTATGTTGGAGTAACCCCCAGGCTTCTCAGCTCAGTCTGCAGGCTGCTGTGAACGCCATGTCTTGACACAGTTTTTCTACATGCTGCACGTTGTGACATCACAAAGTGGTGCCTCAGCAGGGGCCTGTAGGAACGGTGTTTCTTAAAGGGACAGAGCTGACTGACGTTTCAGGCTGTATGAGGGCCTGCACAGAGCACCACTGTGAGAAAAATGAGTTTTTGTAAACCGTAAATTATGCTAAGCTACTCCACAAGTATCACACAGTGAAATGTGATGCTTGAAATTAGCATAATACCCCCCCTTTGAAGTTAAACTTTTAGTTTATGAAAACAACTCCAACCCCAAGCGGAGCTGCACTCTATCACGTCCAACCACTCGTCCACATGTCACTACTCACTCATAGAACGTGCCACCAACAAGAACGCTTTGTTAAGTGACTGCCTGCTTACCGGCGAAGCCCTCCAGGGCTAGTGGGGACATATGTTCTCGATAGACCTGTGTCGTCAGTCCTTCCTCATACAAGCGCCAGTTGACAGCATGATGGAGAGCGGTGGAGGACTCACACAAAGGTGGTTCTGTGCACGTGCAGGGCCAGGTTTTTATTTGTCCAAACACGCCCACCAATCCCCCCTTTAGCCTGACCTCTTCTGTTTACCATATGAAGAAAATGTTGAAATAGCAGCCCTGCCGGAAGATGCCATCATATTGTCAAAGCCTAGACACATGATAGCACAGACCTTGTAGGTAGACTGGTTTACTTGAATTTGATCTACTGATGACAATTTAGAATTGGTTGCTCTTGGGAGGCCGTATAAGAATATTGGATTTTTACTGGTGTCTATATTTTTTCATTGGAGGTGTAATTCTTGATCTGGTGCTTGTTATGTCAGGGCCTTCAGATTACAAGTAAATCAATTAGCATGTTGCATTTAAAGTGCATTTGTCATGCTAGCAGCCTTTTATCCGTAGCACAAAAAAACAGGGAATTTGCAGAGATGTGTGGCTATAAAACTGTCTGGCTGTTATGTGCCACAGGTTAAGCGGGAATGGTTTGCATACAGCCCGAGCACGCACCCATAGCACCCCGTCTTCCAGATCCTTTCAGCCTCCTCCATTGTTCCGTCTCCGCTATGCTCCAAAGCTGATTACAGCGCCTTCTCTAATGAAAGCTAATCCTGTGTCACGGCATTGTGGAGGAGGAGGACTAGGAGGAGGGGGGCAGGCCTCAGCACGGCAAAGCTAGCAGGGAATGTCTTCTTCAGGGCCTGTCAGAGTGGCTTTCAGAGGAAACGCCAGAGAGTGTTAACGTCTCCGTAAACCTGGAAGTCTGCGAGGTCTTCCAGAGTGAGATTGAGCTTTTTGGTGCTGTCCTGTTAGCCCTTTTACACCTTACACGCAGCACTGCCCCAACCTGTTATAGGCTGTTGTAATTCACTTTACCTGTGTACAGCCCGGCCGTTCATCATTGCGTCTCAGTAGTTGGACCTGGCATGTCTGAATTACTTCAGAGTTGGAACCCAGAGTTTACTATTCTCTTAACCTTTAGGTCTCTCTGAGCTTTCTGTGCCTGCACCTGCGCTGAAAACTGCCTCATTCAATACAAGCCCTTTTCTTTTTAAAAACCTAACTGCACACTGAGTCTACTTTCAAAGAATTTCATAGAAATTATCATAAAGATTTTTCTCCCTTGGTTTTAATCATTTGAATCATCCAGCCGACATGTATTAGTTTGTCTCCTTGTTTTGATGTGTGATACATGGCAGCTTGTATAGAAATTGTGGATGGGAACATTATAACAAAAGTATGTGCTAAATGGGTTTTAAGGATGCATTGATACATCTGTTTCATTGCAATGTCTATTATGTCAAAGGAGCAACTCGCCCCTGGGAAAAGCCACTGTCAGTCAAAGCTGGTTTTCTCTGTAATCTATAAAAGCAAAAATATTTGAAATTGGCGCCATAGCTGTGGAGAACGTTGGACAAACAGCTCGTGCTTTCGCCCATTCTACCTTCGTACAACACCCAGCGTGCATTGCGCCCCTCCCTCTGAAAGGAACGTCCCAGCGAGAGACACTGGAGTGAAAAAGTACCGTTTTCCAGTCGAGGACATTGATCGCTGCAGGTAAAGAGTCCGAAATACGACGAGAATATACCAGTGGAACATCTAAAAAATCTTCAGGTCTGCAGTCTAAATTTCAAACCTGACGATTTTGAATGAGACATGACATCGGAGGCGGGCGTCCTAGATTGATAAAGTGTAGTTTAGCGAGCTCCCTGGCCTCCGCCAGATGACGTGTTTTATGTAGTGTTTTCCAGGTCCCATTGGAGAAGCGGATAGCGTCCTCCAAAGGCACAGAGCTAAATTGCATTTTTCCTACCATAATGGCATTAGCTCCCTATAATAGCATGATAGGACTGACAAACTGGCCCTTTAAGTAACATAAGGCCAGCAATGAAAACTTGCTGAATTGTAACTGAATTTTATGATGACATTTTCAAGGAAACTATATATAATGTAGCTTAGTCATGTCATGCCTGATACCAGATCTGCTTGATTAGGTCATCATCAACACCCAAATTAACCCCAGCACACATTTCGTCAACATCCAAACTCTTGATGCATTTTTATTTCATTGACTGATCTTCCCTCGGCCTGACTCCCACCCCTCCCCCCGATCCAACTCCAAATCCACTGTAGCCATTTGCCAGCCACGAGCCCTGTCCCTTGCGACCTCTCACTCCCCCATTGATCTGGCCGCTACATTTGATGCCGCACGCTGAAACACCAACAGTAAAATGCAGTGACAACCTTTAGAAAATGCCCACCACCCACCGAAAACCCCAGCATCCGCCGCCTACTCCCATCCATCCATCCTTATGTCCAAACATCCATCCATCCATCCATCCCTCTATTCACCCACGCCAGCCTCCCACGCCGCAGCCCTCACCTCACTAATTAATCAGAGACTTAGTCAGAGTGCTGTCTGAGCAGCGGTGCATTTTGATCACCTGCTGCTGCTAACGCTTTCTACATTTCTCATCTCAAATCTGTTGAGCCAGCAGCGGGATTAGCGTTTGCCTGTCACTCACTCTCACACTGCTGTCGCCCTGTCCTCTAAAGCGCCGCTATGGGCTATTTTCTGTCAGAGCTCGATGGTCTCTGATAACCCTGACAGCCATGGCAGCATGAATGCAGGTCTTGGGTGTATTGTTGGCTTGTTTAGTATACGACCTGTCCATCTTAATAATGAGAAGCCCTGGATAGCTGTCAATGACGGGACCCTCTGTGCAGACAGCCATGCATGTTATTGCAGTGAGCAGCTGTCGGATGCTCCATCACACCCCTTTTGTTTGTGTTCACCACATTCGACTAATATGTATTATGTCCAAGCGCGTTACAGTGGTGCGTCGGCTTCTGCTCGTACTGTATTTCCAGCCGTGGATGAAATCGGTGCAGAATGTAACATGCTGCCGGCGACTCATTTTTAAAGCCAATATTTTGATGGATGAGAGATTAAGACTGAGACTCTACAGCTCTGTTTCCCTGGCAACGCCTTTTACTCACTTTTATCTAATATCTCTCCTGTTTGTTGATGCGATGTTAAAGCTTATATCACTGCAGCAGATGATCATGGTCAGCAAATCTTAGAAGTACAGGAGCAGTAGCATTTGATGAAAGATGCGGCCCTGAGAGCGAGAATCACAGGCCGAACAGACCAGTAGAATAAATGTTATGTTGATTTATTTAAAGGAACAAAACATGGAGTTTGAGGACTCTTCTATACCAAAGCATGGACCAACATCACAAAGAACGACAACATTCCCTCTGCTACAATAACATGAACTGGCTTGCTATTAATTTGAGGGAATGACTTCAGCGTTATGAAGGCACAGTTTTATAATTTTAGGGCATGAATTATTAATTACAGGGAGCAAATTAAGTAGTACAAGTTATTGTACTATTGCAAATTATTAATTCGAGAGGAAGGAACATTTGTGTGCACAAATGATTAAATATGTTCTCCTGCTGGGCTCAGTAGCGTCTTCATAGCAGGATATCTTTGATACAGGTCCCCTGAGTCTTTGTCGACAGTTCTGCTCCGTCTCCTTTTTCATTTTATTTCCTCTCCTCCTTTTTTTTCCCTCTCCCTGTCTTTTTTACTCTCTTTGTGTCTGTCTGTCTCTGGGAAGGTGAGCGCTGTTGGCTCCGCTCTCCTTCCCGCCTCAACCACAGAGGTAACCACTCCATTTCCAGATATATATGAGGCAGACTCAAAAGCACTGAGCTTCAAAGCTAAGCTCCGCTAAGCGTCGGGTTCAGGGCCGGCTTCCATCCCTGCTAATGCACGGTAAAGAGGTTCGCGCCAATTTCTAACTGACCTTTTCACCGTTGCCCCTGAAAGCTTTTTGAATCTCTGCTCCGCACTCGCTGGCCAGATGGCAGGCATTACTGTAAATGTTCTATAGGATGATTTCCATTTTAATACGCCGCATATATTGTGACGTAATATTGGAAAACCGGAGTGTTTTCCAGCTTTGCTGCAAATACCAGGTGTTCCGGTTCAGCTCCATTAAAACCCATTTGAGTCTTTTCTAGGTTTAATTTTTCTGTTGTGTAATTTGTCTTTTTGTGTTGAAGCAGTGTTGTACGATCAAGCACAATTTCACGCCGGAAAGAGTCTAATTATGTGGGAGATGAATATAATTTTGACAATACAAAAAGAAAATACTCAATTTTTAATGAATGCCAATGAATGTCATTCAAAATAACAGTGAAGTAAATTGTTGAATCAAAGAAAATGCTTCAAAAGTTATGAAACTCAACACTCCATCCTTTTTCTTGTGACTGTTTGTAGTGCTGTCAAAATTGGCCAAAAATGACATTTGATTATTCCTTCTTACAAAACACAATCAAACTGTTCGAATGTCAATATGGACAACACCAACACAACGAAAAAAAGTTTGAAAGATATATTTATTACAAGATGAGCATGCCTTTTAAAAGATCAACATAGGCTCCCTACACCTTGTAAAATACACAAAAGAATTCTGTTACGTTAGAACACACATTCAAGGCTCTGAGCGAGCTGTGCTGTAACGGGTTTATTTATTTAAGCATCACTTTGGCGGCACCTATGGTGATAAACGGTAATTGCAGGAGCACACGTCCCAGATATCCAGACAGTGTCGCATGTGTGACGTCCACGGTTGGCTCCGGTTGTAACTCTTGCTTTTCCTCGCTGACGGTCGCTTTCCTTTTTAGACTGTTTGCCTTCATCTGAGTGTCGAATTTGTTTCTTTTTCTTTGGATTTTCACTTATTTTTGAAGTTGTATCTGTAGTCATCCATCTTTTTTTTGTTTGTTCAGCCGTAGTAGATTACCGTTTACTCACATGACTTGCAGAGACCGGAAAGGCCTCTCTGGCAGACCAACCACTGCTGGGTGATGGAAAACGCGTCACTAACTGGGCGCCGCTTGTGATCTTTACCACGAAAGTTGCACAGACAGCCAGTCCGTAATACTGCAAATGCAAAGGCTTTCATCAGTGGCTCAATTACCATTGTGTTACCTCATTCGGTGATAGATAGTGACTTAACAGACGTTTATTTAAATGAAAATCTTAGACCTAATTACTTTAATGTCGAATTATTATTATTTTTAGTGTTGACGAACAGTTTGTAACTGACTTTCTGAACTCACTACTCTACGTGCTGATTGGCCGTTGAAACGTTTGACCCACATTTTCTTAAATTTTACGATATTTTGCTACATTTTGCTATTTCATCAGTGATTTTTCAGCGTATATCTCGTAATATCTCTCGCCATCTTAATTTGCAAGGTGTTTTGTTTACCACATATTAATGCAGACAATATAGTTTTTAGTTATCATTTCTTTGCCTGTCAATCATCTCTGATTACACCCAGCAGGCATAAGTACCCTCTAAAATATTGTTTTAATCCTGTTAATAATGTTATACATCTTTCTCCTGTGGGCGTCATTGTGCAACCGGAATTCATATTGTGCTAATTGTATGTAAGGACTGCATTATTCCAATGAAGTGTTGACTTATGAATTATTGATTGACAGCGTTATAGGCTTTCAAGATGGCATGGAGAGGGAGGCGGAGTTGTGGAAAAACTGAGACGCCAATTTCAGCCCTGACATATAGACGTCTCGGTGATGTATCCGGTGTGTGTGGTAGACCATATTGCAAATAATTATCGCCTTGTGAATATAATGCGTTCTATGGTTCAGCTGCAGCTCTTTGTTGTCAGCGACATAGCCACATCTCTTGCATTATGCATGTCAGGTAATCAGATTCGAATGGACTCCGTGGTAGTGTAATAATGAAGCGATGAAACTGCTGCCAGATGACATTTGAAGTTGAGGTGGTTTCGGATGTACAGTATGTTCCTTTGTTTCCTCCCGCCCACAGAAGCCCATGCGTTCTGTTCATCCTGGACTCCTCAACATATCCCCTTCTAATTGAATGCAGTTATGTAATTGAATTAACAGACCCAGGCTATCAGTAGAGAGTGACTTGCACACTCTTGGTGCACTATTCAGCACTTGGCAGTCGTCCTCTGTGCATACCGCACACTCAGTGGATGCATCATCACTAAAAGGCTTCCAACTGGGAAAAAGTCTTGAGTGTGATGAGTTTTTTTTTTTTCAATTCTGCACGGTCAATAGCAGATTTATCTCATGCATAGAGTGCCACTACATTATACTGTTATTGGCAAGCATATTCACACACACAATTTCTTCTTTTTCTTTGTGTGTTGCATATTTCAATCCATACAAATGTACATTTGTAATGACTTCTGACCTATGGATGGATCACTTAACAGGCTGATGGGGCACGAGCCCAGAGGCCAACGACCTCGGCTGCAAAATATCCAAGAAAGAGATTCGGGAAAACAACATACTGACAAAAAACAACAATGACATGCAAAATGTCCTTATAAAGACCACAACCAACCACGTCATTGTTTTTGTTTCTCCTTTGCAGCCAGTTCTGTCATAGTCCATCTATGGTTTTATCTGCCACTGGTTTCCCCGTACCATGTCATCACATTACACAGACATCTTGCGTTCGCTTCCAGCCACATGCCTTTCCTGAGGTTAAAAACCACAGCAGCATCAGCATTCGATTGTATCGTCGGTCTGCTTTTTTGTGCGAGTAAGGCTCTAAAGTCAAAGATCAGTATCTTGCGGTAGATCATTTCCTTTTGGATAAAAAACATCTGAACGAGCAGTCAAATTACCTCTGGTATTCTATGCTTTATATGAACCGACCTTTGTTGCTCCCGCTCTGAAGTTCTGAAGTCTTTGTTCTGCATCAGCTCCCTGTTGGTCCTGCTGAGATTTCCACTGGTCATGCTGAGTCTTTGGGAAGGGGAAATTGCTGGTGTGGTGGCTTGTCTGGTGGATGGGGATGGAAGGTTGGACGTGGGCAGTGGCAACCTGAGACTCGTCCAGGCAATCAATCAGCCCCTAATCAAAACAAATGTATCTCAGGACACTTCACAAATAGAGCAGGCCTAGACCTCGTCTTTGTTTTTTGGCAAGACCCAATATTAATCCACCATGAGCACCAATGGGCAGAAACCTCAAGAAGAACTGGACTCTTTGGTAGACAGCAATCTGCCAGGACCAGCTGGGCCCATAAAAGTGGGATAGAGGCAGAAAGAGAGAGATGGATACAAACAAACCAAAACGACATGATAATACAGACTGATAATTACATTCCTACAGATTTCTTTTGGTGTCCATTTGCCATTTGATGGAAAGCTGCTCTGCATTGAACGATTTCACTTTCTGGCCCAGGAAGAATTGATCACAAGTTGTTGCTTTTCTTGCCAAGCTGTCTGCTGTACCTGTATGGGTTTAAAGGAATCCATCCGTTTCATCAATGCCCACTCATTGGCCACAATCCCAACCCGGCTCGGGCAACGCTGACTTAAAACTGAGTCAATCCAAATCAATTTCATTTATATAGCGCCAATAACAAAAGTCATCTATGGGCACTTTTCATACAGAGCAGGTCTAGACTGTACTCTTTATGTTATTAGCAGAGAGCTTACTCTCACAGTCAATGTTTGCAATAGGTTTTCTGTGCGGTCAATATGAAAATAAACTGGCACGATGGCTGTCAGTTGAGTTGTGGCACTCATTAGATGTGTATCGACTGACTATATCGTGCAAGTGGAGCTGTATTATATCAATAAAGCACTTCCTAAACAATTTCTGATGCCATATAGTAAAGTGTAGGCATGTTTTAGATGTGTTGGGTTTACTGAATCACAGACATCTTTCCTCTTAATGTGACTGTACTGTTTGTTTGCACAACTTTCCGACAGCTGACAACGCCAAGAAGGCAGGTGATGTACAGCAACTGTAGACATCTAAGCTGCCAGTTCAGGCCCCAAAACAAAATCACGCTTTCACTCCGTGATCTTCGCTAAATGAAGCCGGGGTTTGCTCGGTGAGCTCTGCAACAGCCTGTCTCACTTTCTCCAATTAAGCTGATCCGTCCAGCGCCGTACGACTGCACACCTCCCGCCGTCTCGTTCCTCAGAGGGATCGCATTAGCTCTGAACTACACCAACCTGAACATTTCAAGCTGCCTGTTTCCCCACTGTTTCTCAGCAGTTGCAGATGCACTGCGCCCCGGTGGTGCAGATTCGTCTAGAATAACACCTGAACGTCTGCTGTTTTCTGGGATGATTTTGCTACCCACAAAAGGTTGCGTGAACAAAGATGGCTGCTGGGGTTGACGATCTAAAGCTTTAGGAGTTCAAGACTTTATCCACCAATGAAAGAAATGGTTGCTTTAAACTTGACGGACACAAGATGGTATTAAATAAACTTTAGACTTTATTTAGCACGCCCTCGAGACATTCACAGGATTAGCTACCTCTTGGTCTTTAAACCTAACGGTTGATGGATGGCTTTAATTTGTATGTTGGAAATTACAACGCTAATCTGAGACAAATTACCATGGAAAGCTAAATCAGACTCCAGACTTTGTTTTTTCTCCATCCTCTCCGACCCTCTCTCACTCTCTCATCATTTCTCTCTCATGCTTGATTCGAGGCTGCAGAGCAATTTCGCCGTTACATAACAGAAGGGAACAGAGAAATGGTAAAACTAATGAAGGCAAAAGCAAGCGGCTAATGGAGACCATTTTTTGAGTCATACTTGGGTTTCAGGCAGATCGCCTCGGGTCAGTTTGCGCTCTCACAGCTCTGTATGAAAGGATGGATACACAGGGTTGTTCGCAACAAGCCACCATTGCTGTGTGGGAATGCTCTGATACTGTTGTTTGGCAGGAGAAGGGTTGAGATTTTGCCATTTTTTTTCCTGCAGCGAATATTTAATTACTGCAACGACAGCCCTTTCTTCTATCGCAGTTTTTGACATCACCTTTTATTTTCTTCAAATACCAAATCTGATTTTTACTTATTCAGCTCAGGACTTTTAATTTTTGTCATAGGGATAACGCCTTTTTTCTCTAGTGTAGCACCTACAATTACAAAGTGCCATGTTATGTTTTGGCAGGGGTGGGTGTTCCTCCTGTTAATAAGAGAGCTGTTAGAAATTCCATAACGGGGAAGTTCACAGTGTTTCCATTGTCATGACTGTAGGAAATTGAAGGAAGATGTGTTAAGAGGCAGCCAGTGTGCCAATAACCACAAGCTTTCACGCCGGTTATTTTAATTAAAGAATAATGTTATTCTTTAAGTGTTTGAATTTTAGGATGCCTAATACTTTGTCACTTCAGAGGGTTCAAACTCAACTCAAATGCACATATACGCACACTACAGCAGGTTTCTTAAAGTTCTATTCAAGCGACAGTTTGAACGTTGCATGCATCGTTAGGGTTAGGGTTAGGGTAGTGCTTATCAAATAGGGGCTCTAGCACCTCTAGAGGTGCTATGGAGAACTGCAGGGTGTACTTGAGATGTACTTTAAATGTTGAAAAGTTGGATTGACCACATTTTGGGTGAGTGTGGCTCAGAGGTAGAGTGACTCGCCCCCGTATCGGAACGATGGCGGTTCGATCCCCAGCTCCTCCAGTCTTGGGCAACATACTGAACCCCACATTGCCCCTGGAGGCGTAGCCTGCGGTGTGTGAATTTGTATGAATGCTTAGCAGATCAGTGGGCTGGAGTGGTCAGAAAACTGGAAAAGGTGCTGTATAATAGGGGTGGGACAAAATATCCTAACTTTTTCTTGCAATATATCAATTATCGCAGAATCACTGTATCGTGATATTATCGTTATCGTATTGTGTATCGTATTGTATCGTGAGTTACCCTGCAATTCCCACCCCTACTATATGAGTTCAGTCCATTTACCACTTACATTTTAATATGTAATATCTTTACTTAAAATGCTATCGTTAACTGCAGTCTACTGTCAACTTAAGCAAAAAACGCAATCACATTGAGTTTATGTGTAGCTTTGTAAAGGCCACTGGTCTTCTGGGTGTCTCTACTGCCTAACTAATTATTAGAAGTATATGTTTTTGCTGACAAAGTAGAATTTAACTTGTTTTAGTCTCATGAAGTTCAGATTAAAGACCAGCTGGGTTGTGGTAGACTGCCTTGGGAGTTTACCTGTCAGTGCCGTAATCCTTAATTGGCTAACAATGTGGGCTGAGGAAAACACTGTAGCCTACCATACCCTCTGCTTTTATCAGATGGGCTATACGGTTATTTCTGACAGCTAACTAAAATCAACACACCTAATATTTAGTCTTAATTATACATGAGTCCTTTGTGGCGTAACCACGTTTCAGACTCTTGACCTAGCTGTCATGTTGAAAGCACAGACCCCTCTGTCTGCCCCCAAAACAACTTCTTAGTAGTTCACACGGCACATGTTCAGAGTGTCTCCGACAGTGCAGGGTTCAGAGTCGTGTAGTCGCTCAAGTCAGAAGCCCCAAGGCCCTGGCCTCGGGCTAGAGTTGCACAGCAGGTGCTCAGGGGAGGCCAATCTGGGGCCCGGAGTAACTCTACCTCAGATGGGGATTTCTAAATGTCCCAGATACTTGAGGGGACACGTAAAGCTGATATTGTTTTAAAAGACGCTCTAGCAGTTATTTGGCTTAAGCATATTGGGAGCAAATTATAATATTTTATAGGATGTTGTCCTTGAAGAAATTGAATCATAAATATGTTTTACACCAACTCTCCACTATCGTGCATTGAAACATCACTTAAAGAGCAAATAATACGCCACAAGAAGAATTCCCTATGGCTTACCAGAATCAGTATGTTGACTTGGAGATTTAAGAAATAGGTTCCCACTTCCTTGTAGACTTTAGGGGATGTTAGAGCGTTCTCTGATTGGATCATGCATCGTCTCTCCTTATCTTCAAGAAGCTAGTTGGCCTCTCGCACCTCTGTGATTTAACTAGTAAGAAATGCAGGAACTGATCAGGGTTGGCCTCAGTGACACAGATAAAGTGCAGGTCTAGTTACAGCTGATGTCACCTTTGGGAAATGCACACACATACAGCTACCGACTCATCAGTATTTGCTTCAGGCTTAGTGCGTAAGTCACACTTGGATGAGATGTGCAAAGTCCGCCAGTGGACGTTAATTAGGAGCTTTTATTTTTTTAAACACTGCTTGGCTTCTGAATTGAATAGTCCACAGGAAGTAGTCTTTAATTATGTCCTTTTTGTGTCTTGCTGTCAGAATAAAAGTCGCTCATCAGGGGGTTGTAAAAAGGAAATATTAACACACTGGGCTTTTGTTCGGAGCAGGACACGAAAAGTACTTTTTAATGATGGTTTCATTTAAAAACATTAAGTTCCTTTTTACCTGTTTGATGTCAGCTGCTGAAACGGCACTGACACGAGGTCCATTTAAAAGAATTGCATTGTGGGGTTTCTGTTCTTTTGTGGCAAGAACAGGCTTTTCATTAAAAGTCTGTCTAAAGACTCATCGGGCTATTTGCATAGAGAATGTGCTCCATCTCTTTTTAATGCTGTGATTAGATTAGAAAAGTTCACTGTTTTAAATTAAAATACATGCAAACAGGATTCAGGCTTTTCAATGCATCTGTTGTATCCGAAATTACCCCAGCACATTGAATTGCTGTGAAAAGCTACCCTTTATTAGCCTCTAATTATGGAAATTGACAGTAACAGAGATTTGTTGTGGATTTGGTTTAGTCTAATTTCCATGATGCCTTCAAGACCCGGGGGAAAAAACATCATTTTTCTCCTTTAGATAATTAGACTGACAGATAAGTAAATGCCCGACTTGGAGATGTCATGATGATGATGATGATGATATTATGGTGTTTATTTTACACATGAAACTGTGCAAGATCTCACGTTATTTAGACGTTATACTCATATTAATGGCCTTTTATTCTAATGAAACCACAGTTCTGTGCTTCATTTTCAAAGTGTAATCACTTTCGCTATGAATACTGCCAAGCAAACTAGAAACTGTGTGGGTCTGTTATAAATATTGAAAATTGAATGAGTCACAGATCATGGCGGCAATCTGGTAAATTGTCTCAGAGGGTGGGCTCCGAGCGAGGGAGTGAACAGTTACTCCCTCTCCTGCGGGAGTCGATCCCCTGGAAGGTACAAAGTACCTGCTACTCACACGGCTTAAATACCTTTCGCTCAGTGATGTGGAATTAACTGCGTATTCTCATAAGCCTTTTTGTCAATGAAAGATATTAAAGCACTTTAAATATATCATGAAGGAATGACAGCTCTGATGTTTTTTCCCCCCCTTGCAGCTGTCCCGTTCCCCCCCAGTCACCGGCTGACGGCTAAAGAGGTGTTCGACAGCGATGGGAAGCCCAAAGTGGATGTGCTGAAAGCTCACCTAACCAAGGAGGGCCGCGTGGAGGAAACGGTGGCGCTGAGGCTCATAGGAGAGGGAGCAGCAATCCTGCGCGCAGAGAAGAACCTGCTGGACATCGAGGCCCCTGTGACAGGTCAGGAGTCATATTTGATACACATTGTGTTTGTCGCCAGAAAGGAGCCGAACAGTCAGTTAATTAGTCATTGGAAGTTTTTTTTTTTCTATTAAAAATGCTTACATTTTTTGGTGCCAGCCTCTAAATGTCATAACTTCAGGTTGTACTTTTATAAAAGACATTTGAAGACGTTACCTTGGGCTTAAAATTTAGAAGTATTCATAATTGTCAAGTGAAAGTCAGAGGGCAGAAACCTTTGCTCTTTGCACACTTATGATTTTCAGATACTGTAAATAAGGAGTGGGACAAAATATTGATACGGCAATATATCGTTGTCCTGACTCATGGCGCTTATGACATGAATGAAGGTAATAAATTAATTGGCCGAAGAATAAGTAAATCAGATATCGTGATGTATCATTGTTGATTATAATTGTCGTGTTGTGTCATATCGTATCGCATTGTCATGTCGTATCGTGTTATGTCTTGTCGTGTCGTGTCATAGCGTGTCGTGTCGTAGCGTGTCGTGTCGTAGCGTATTGTATCGTATCATATATCGTATCGTATCGTATCGTGTTGTGTGTTGTCTTGTCGTGACGTGTCGTGTTGTGTCGTGCCGTTTTGTATCGTATCATATATCGTATCGTATTGTGTCGTGTTGTGTGTTGTCTTGCCGTGTCGTGTCGTGCAGTGTCATGACGTGTCGTGTCGTGGCGTTTTGTATCGTATCATATATTGTATCGTGTTGTGTGTTGCCTTGTCGTGTCGTATCCTTTCATATCATATTGTAACGTACCTTATCATATCGTATCGTATTGTTTGGTATTGTATTGTGTTGTGTCGCATCGTATCGTATTGTATCGAATCATATCTTACTGTAACGTATTGTTGTCCTGCGATACCCTCCCTACTGTTAATAATGATACTGTTGGTTATCTTCTTAGTTTCCTTTATTAATCACTTTTTTATTTATGGTAATTCTTTGCTGTCTTTGCTGCTAGGGCTTTTGGCTGTATTTCCGAAATGAAAACTTAAGGAGCACTTTGTGCTGCTCTTTTATCTATCACCTTAACAAATGACAGATAATGATCCACTTAAGAGAGAAAAATCGTGCTCTAATGCAGCCATAGCAGAAAAAAACAAAACGTTCTCCAACTCCTGGCTGACCTGCATTTCTGACCTTGTTTGTCACGGTGTTTTTCTAAAGACAGGCATTATCACGACTGCCTCGGGAATTGACAACTTGCAGATATACAGAGGTGTGAGATTTAGTGTTGGATTTGAAACGCTCACTCTGTTCTCTCTCAAGACAGGACTGCGATGTTTCAGCCATGTGGCAACTTAATTTTCTTAATTAAGTGAGTCATCGTGTCCCCAGGTCACATGTTGGCCATGAAGCTAGCCATGGCAATGTTTTTTATATTTGAGAGCTCAGGTTTAGTGCATCCAATTTGTGAAAATTAACAAGGTTAATGAAACTCAGTTGGCTGCTTTATGATGTTTTTATACTCAGCTGATTGTAAAAAAACAGATAATAAGACTAATTTCCCTTTTTTATCATAGCTAACTATTGGGGTAAAGCTTTAAAAACAGCATTAAAAGCTGCTACACTTTCTGTCATTTGTTCGTGGATGCTAATTTTTACAGCTGAGCACTTATTTTATGTGAAAAGCGCCCTGGAGCTGAAGTCGAGCTCATTCATGCCTGCCTCTGTGAAGGAACACTCTGTAGTAGGAGGCTCACTGATGCATATGCACAGATCCAGAGCATCCATTGTTGTCTTTCTTCCTGGTCAAGTGCCCTGTTCCTCCATTAGACTTTCTGATGAGGCGTCTTTGATGTTTGTGTAATCAGAGGCAGAGGCCCACTCAAAGCATCTATGGCAACCCATCGTTTTTA
This sequence comes from Semicossyphus pulcher, assembly GCF_022749685.1. NCBI lineage: Eukaryota > Metazoa > Chordata > Actinopteri > Labriformes > Labridae > Semicossyphus > Semicossyphus pulcher. The sequence goes on from NW_027211695.1 coordinate 8,858,878, forward strand.
CTAATACGAGATCGTACTCATAATGTGGTGCAGAGCGGCCGGGGCAGGCGTCGTACGTACTTAAATTCATGAATGCGCGGCCCTTTCAAAACAAAAGCGTGGTTCTTGTGCGCTTTTTAATGCCATTATAATAAGAGAATATCTTGTCTCATTGTTTGAGAAGATGAAGCTTTACAAAAAGATGCAAACAGGTTGAACAATCATGAGCTTTATTTGCTGCCTGTGTCTATATTTGCAGAGTAATCTTGTTAAACATAGCTAGATTTTTGTGGTTATTTAGCCTTGTTCACACGTAACTGGCTTTAAAGGGATAATAAGCAGGATTTTCTTAGAAAATAAGGATAATAATAATAATAAAATATAGACTTTTACAACTATAACATAAATAATAACTTATGGGCGTATCCGGCGGTTAGCATGCTAGCACAAAGGTAACCCTGATGCTGTCGGTGTTAGCTCGGCGGGGTGGGCATGTTCCCGCACGAGAGATTAAGAGTGAGCTTCTGGTGACGAAGAGCCCAGGAGGAGGGGCCCAGTTTGAATGTGTTGTTCACAAAATGCAAGGAAAAATCCTACTTATTATACCTTTTAATAATGGTGTTTGAAAGATTCATGTGCATGGCAAAGAACCTCTGTGGTTTCAGGGTAGTGGGATTAAAGGAAAAATGTGCACTTCTATGCAGGCCATGCAAACAAAAACTCAAGCTGAAACTTGAATATATTGTATCTATCTTCCAGTTTAAACCGAATGTTGCTAAATAAGTTGGTTTCCAGAGGGAATCACTGGGCTGTATGTAAAACTGAAATACGTCTGCCTAAAACTGTCCTTAAGCAAAAAAGTAGTCCCTTAAAGAGACAGTAGTAATTATGGTCATTTTAATTCCCTTAAAATATGCTTATACTGGTTTTAAGTTATCCCAGTGTTTAGGAAAGAAATCTGATTCGTGATTACTGGACGTTTTTTATGATTTCCAGCCTTAACATGATCCCAATCTGGTCTTGTGCTTGCATTAGCTATGGTCCGATTATCACTGAAATCCTCAGAAGCTAACATGTCTCAATCTTCGGCCGGTACACGTCCTTCTTTTGTTGTGTTACATAGAAACAGTGGACAGCTCCAGTTCTGCGTGCAAGCGGTGGATCCTGAGGAGCTGTGTGTGTGTGTGCGCGTCTGTGTATGTGTGTCTGCGTGGCAATGAAGCACATCTCTCCCTCCCACTCAACACCCCTGTCTCAACCCCTCTCCCACTCACTCGTCCTTTTCAACACGGATTGCACTGTTGCGCGTGCTCGTGATCCTGCTGCGTCTGCCTCTCATGCGTGCCCCCGGACTCGCACACACACCGTTCTCTCTAAACATTTCTTTGTTTCTCTCGGCTCCGCTCTCCCCTCTGTCTGCCATGTTTTTATCCGTCTGTGTCATTTCTCCCTCCCTCCTCCCTCTCTTCCCGTTAGCACACCTCCGATTCCAACATGGCACCCAGTCAGCAAATTAGTAAGTAAATATTTATCATAGATGTAAAGCGCCATGACATGTCAGCTATCTTCTCTCTCTTTCTTTCTGCTCCTCACAATCACACAGTCACTTCCTGGTTGGGCCAGATGGCAGGTGGGGTTTTCATAGAGGGAGGGGTGTGCGTGTGTTTGTGTCTGTGTGTGTGTGTGTGAGACGAACAGAGCAGGCTTAGGCCACTGAGTACAAGCTGCTCCCATGGCCTTCGCACAAGTCGCCCGTCAATAGAGCTCCTAGAGCCGCATCACCAGGCAACAGCGAGCTTTTACACTGTTCATACACCTGTTTGCATCGCAGGGTGCTCGACCCCATCACAGCATACATACCAAATTACAACAGAGTTAACCAGTAGAATTAAATACTTCTGAGAATGAGTCTTTTTATGAAATTGTTTTCTTTGTCAGGAAATGTTAAGACCTTGAATGTGGATTTCCTGTGTACATCTTTTAAAGCTCTTCCTGAGACCTTGATTTGAACGGCAGCTTTGTAAGTGTAGTGTGAAGTGTGTTTGCTCTGTGCAGCATTCAAGGACATTAAACCTTTCCAGAACGTTGTTATGCAACAGTCTGACAACGAGTAGGCAGATAAATTGGACACGGCAATATTAGAATTGAAATCATTTCTTTTGGAAAACTCTCGTTCGGTACAATTTTCTTCAAAGGAATCCTTATCTAAAACGATAAAGTAAATCTGTCTTTGCACAAAAGGAGTGCGCTTCAACAAGTGTCAATCATAACGAAAAGACAACGCACACTCTCCAGTAGAGTAGACGTGCTTTAATCATTTAGGCATGTACTTCCATTAATTTTCTTTAATTTTTGATCTGTTTAATGGAAAAAAAACTGCAGGCAGGTTTCTCATTTTTAGATTAGTTTGCACTCTTTAATAATCGCTCTTCATGGGCCTAAAATCAGTATTAATTGGGCTAAAATGGACAGTGCCAGATTGGTTTTGCAATGACGGTTCCCAATCTGATGAACCGTCTGAGCTTACAAGGGAGGAGGACCAAATACAGGAAGCAAAACCAAAAGACTGCATTGTGGGTTGTTAACGGGTGCTGACACTGGCAGAGACAGACAGCAAGATGAGTAGAGGGCAGACGTGGGGAAGGGACGAGGAAATAGAAATAAGGGCTGACCAGAGACTTTCATAAAAGCTTGTGGAAACGCACAAACACGGAGGTATTCAAAGTGTTCAGTGAAAAACTAAAGGAAAGTGATCAGTGTCGGTTAAAAGTAAAAAAAAAAACTCCAACAACAAAACATTAAAGTCAGCGGTTGTGTTGAGGTTGATTGAGAAGTGTGCTCTCTCTTTAGTTTATCACATGGAAATTCTGACCAATCAGAGAGCAGTTTTCTCCCACATCAAAACTTTTGGTCTGCTGGTAAAAGCTGCCGGAACACAAACCAAACTTTCGGCAAAATATCACCTAACAATTTTTGGTCTGTGATTCGGATCCAGCCATCAAAAAAATGCACTCCGAAGGGGTTGAAGTGGAAGGGATGCAAAGCAAGCGCTTGGCTACAGTTGCCAGCCACGGATAACGGTGCACATTTCATCTCCAGCACTCAATAGGACCAGAAAAAAAGTCCTCCAGTTACTCCTTTTGTTGGCGCCAAAATGTTGTTTTTTGTTGGGTTTATATTTAACACTCGGACTGTGCATTATCATGCTGTTCTGATATCGAACACCAGGTGGAGCATCATGTATGGGAGTGCAGATAGGTGATCCCCACTAATGAGGGGCAGGTGTGTATGCGGAGGCATGACCGCGTCAGTGTGTCGTACCGGGTCGGTTCAGCTTGTTTTATGTTATGCCATAACATGGACATTGAACTCTGCCTTGATGAACTTGTTTGAATGTCAACAAAGAAAGGTGAATAAATGGATCACAGAATCGAAAGATGGATATTGATTTCTTTTCATCCCAGAACACGCGTCCGAAAATTGTTCACCCGTCCACACGTCAGTGGCTTATTTAGATACAGTATATTGGTTTGTTTAAAAGTCACTACAAAGATTAATGTGGGTTATTATTTCAAAAAGCTAAGTCTTGTTTTGGAGGGGTTAAAAAGGGAAATAAAAATTAAAATAATATATTTCTCCTGCACAAAATTAGATGCATTGTCTTTATTCGTCTGTGATATTTAAAGTGAAATGCTGTGAATTATTCTAGATATTCGTTATGCCTCCAAAACACAACTGCACGGAGCTCAGAGACACACAGTAAGTGAGTCATCAATAACCTTTGCTTGGCTCTAAAGGGTCTCAATTGTGAAGACTTGCAAAAGCAGTGCTTTACACGGGCGCAGTAATTTAAAGTTAAATCTAAGTCAGACGCTGTGACATTTATTGTCGCTGCAGCACAGCCTTTTAAAACATCACAAACAGCTTGATGGTCGTGACAGATTGCAATCTCCACCTCCACCTTTGCATAAATGCACGCTCTGCAGGATGTACGCTCTCATAAAACCAGGGGGGGGATTGTTACCAACCAGTCTCAATCAAAACATGATCTGGCACAGTCTGCCTCACCGTGCATTTCTCTCGCTCAATGAGCCCGGCCTTTGGAGTGGCCTGTGTAGGTTCTGAAGCCAGGTTGTGTAATGCCCACCGCCCACTCAGTAGCTGCTGCCCCGCTGATATGCTGCTACTCAGGGAGATCACTTTAGCGCACAGGCAGGAGATGGCCAGAACGAATTGTTTCTCACTCCAGATAATGTACTCCCACCTGCTCTTCTTATGTGGGCTCTGCTTCTCACCTCGTTTTTGTGTGTTGTGTGACAAGAGGGAGGGAAGCAAAGCGCGTCTGTAGGTGTGCTGGAGCAGAGCGATGGGTGGATTGTGTGCTCGCCGTGATGAAGCAGAGCCCCCGAGCTGGAGGAGTGAGCTGTTTGCGCTTAATATGCATCGACCAACGACGTCCACGCTCGCACATATAAGTCGACTACAATTCCCAGGGAGCATCACATCGGGTCTTTGGTCGGAGAATAAACTCTCGCCATGGCCGTGTCACCCCGCTGTTCTCTCTGCCAGCAAGTGACAGCTTTCCAAAAGGTCAGCTGGAGGTGCAGTCCTCCCACACACAGTGTGTTTGACGGGCGCTTCAGGTGAAATTGCAGCCACTTACTCCCTCACTGGACTCCCTCCTGCAGCGCTGGCGTCCAAAAACATGAAAATATTGTTAATTCCCCTGTGTGCACTGTGAGGTATAAAACTCCTGCTGTGTTCGTTCTAATACGGCTTCAGCATTCAAGGTGCTAATTCTAAACACTGGATTTTCACAATAATTGCTCTCTTAGTGGTCATCCTGTCAGAGTATCGGACTGCTTTACAGAGCTGTTTGCCTATTGCATCCATCTGTTTCTCCACAATAGATATGTTGCATTGTTGCCAGTGGTGATCCTCACAGAGGTCCTTTATCAGGTCAGCTGCAGCTTGAATTTGTTTTGTTTTTTTCTCACTGACAGAAGCTGCCATTGTTAGAAGGATGTTTCCACAACAATGACGAGCCTTAGCATGATGCACCCTGCTGGAAAAAGCAAGATGAATCACTTGGATTGCCCGGCTGTGCTGTCCTTTTTTGGGAAATATATTCACCATTTCTTGCATCCTGAGGAAAAGCCTGAAAGTTGTACACTAACCCTTAAATGGTCAAAGCTGGTGTTCTCTGGAATCAATAGAAGCAATAATATTTGAAATTGGTGCCATAGCTGTGGAGAAAGTTGTACAAACAGCTGGTAGGAATGTAGAATGGGCAAAACTACAACACCCAGCATGCATTGCCCTCCTCCCTCTGAAAGTAACGGCCCAGCAAGAGACGCGGCAGTAGAATACTCCGCGTTTTACATAGTCTGGCGGAGGTTTTCCAGGGCCCATTGGAGAAGCGGATAGCGTCCTCCAAAGGCACAGAGCGAAACTGCATTTTTTTCCTACCATGATGATGTCATTAGCTCTACATAATAGCAGGATAGGACTGAGGTTGAAAATCGGTGAACTGGCCCTTTAATGTGAAGAACTTAATGGCGCCATTGATGTAAGATTTAGAGGCATGAGGTCACCAACAATATAATATAAAATTGCTTCAATGCTGGTTTTGTTTTGCAATAGGAGTTGCTTTTTAATAGGTTTAATGCAGGTTCTAATTTCCTTAAAGTGTCAGACAAAAATGGGCTGCACGGTGGTACAGTGTTAAGCACTGTCGTCTCACAGCTAGAAGGTTCCCGGTTCGAATCTCGGCACGAGGAAAGTGGACCTTTTGCATGTTCTCCCGGTGCATGCGTGGGTTCCTTCCGGGTACTCCATCTTCCTCCCACAGTTGGGTTCAATGGTAACTCTAAATGTAAGCGTGAAAGGTGGTCCGTCTCTATGTGTCAGCCCTGTGATTGACTGGCGATCAGTCCAATTACAATTTTATTTTAACAGTTCAATGGGCTTGTTAAATAAAGTTAAATAAACCACACCAAATTATTTGTCTCATAGTTCAAATAACATTAAAAATATTGCTCCACATTTGCCTGTAATTTCTCAACAAATGTCCACATAAAAGTCAGAACATGAAACATCAAATATTTGGCACAAATTAGAAGCTTTTCCATTGGACATAAATTAGTTTAGTCCAAACCATCGAGGCGTTTAAAACCAACCTAATCGTCTCTGTTAAGTTATAAAATAAAGCTATGGTGTCTTTTTAAAAACAGAAAAATATGATACTGGCTGTAACCTTTTGTTCTTAAAATAAATTGGGAGAAATGTGGGAGTAATGGTGAAAATAGAATCAAGTTGCTAAACCTCCAACACACTAAAATGTGCAGGTTTTTTTTCGGTGATACATACATAATGACATTGCCAATAAACAAGAAGATAAATAAAACACTCTCTATTCATTCAAGCAGTCTGTTCCAATACATCAATCCTCCCTCACCCTAACACCCGATGTAAGATCAGCCATCACTCCACGTTTGTAGTTCTGGCTTCATCGGGACATCTTCAGAAATCGGACACAAACAACAAGCCTCCCTTTGAAGTGGGTCCCCACTGTGGATTTAAACACTTACACCGTGTGGGTTTAATAAAAGACAAATGGTAAAGCGGAGGTTTACGATACAGTCAAGGAGAGCTGATTCTCAGAGCTGTCTCACGAGGCTCGTAACTTGAGATAATTGCTCTCCGACGCTGTCCTCCAGCTCCCACTAATTGGGTATCTCTCTGAAAGACTTCTTCACAGGTCTTATTGTGACTCTGCCTGCTGCATACAGTTCATGAAGCAACAAACAGGCTGAGGGAAAGACGGTCTGCGTCCTTTTCAAACTAGATTTCAATCTGTTCAATCTGTTGGCAATTACTTAATTAGGTGATTTCCCCGAGAATAGATGAAGCACTTTGACATCTGACTTGGATTGTATGCTAACGTCGCTGTCAGTGTGATATTGTTCAGATTTAGTACTCCTGATTGTTGTCTTTATGTGTTGGTTTATTTAAACTCTCAGGTGAATAATTGACTTTTTAAACCTTTGAACTGAAGGCTTTTTAGTCTGAGAAGCTTGTTATTGTTAATTTAAAAGCGTTGAACATACTGGAGGGTTTTTTTGTCTTTATTACTATAATCAGTACTACCAACCTCACATCCATTCAGCTTATTCCATCTTCTCTGCATGTCTTTGGATTCAAGCCAAGGGCTTTCCTGCTGTGAGAAAAACGCTGCTAACCACTGTAGCATTCTTCGCTTTTAATTCACAACATCCATCCATTATCTCTATACTGCTTATCCAGTTTAGGGCGTCAAAGGGCTGGAGCCAATCCCAGCTGTGACTGGGCGAGAGGCGGGGTGCAATCACAGGGCTGACACATAGAGACAAACGGTCACACTCACACCTTCAGGCAATTTAGAGACACTAATTTAATGCCAAAAACGAGCATGTCTTTGGACTGTGGGAAGAAGCTGGTGTACCCGGATGGCCCCTGACATCCGATCCGGGATTCAAGACCAGGAACCTTCTAGCTGTGAACAAAGAAACTGATTCATATATTATAAATGTATTACACGGTGAGACTGCTCATTGTGGTGTTGGTATGCAGGACGATAGGAAGCGCAATATGTGTAACATCAATGTGTTGGGGCGGGATTTCCAGTTTTCGAGCTTTAGATGGCGATATTTATTTTCTTTTGATGTATTTAATTTTTAGTTTTTTTAAAATGTATTTTTTATTTAATATAATTTCAAATACTTTATGTCCCATTATTATGTTTCCTCAAACATGCAATGGGAAACGATCGCAAAATGTATGATTTCTTCTTTTTGTGTCTCTGAAAAAAAACAATAAAACAAAAATTACAACTGGGGCAGGAAATTAAGTAGGAAGCCCCGCATCAAGAAAATGTAATTAAAACCATCATTAATAGCATTTCAACAGCAGTTACAACTAATCCAGGCTTATTCAGGCTCCTTAACGGTTTTTTAAGCATGTAAATTGGCCTGATAAAAAAAAGTGGAATAAAACAGCTGCGCGGCTGAAAATAAATAGATTTAAGTTTTCAGGCACGTTTGTAACACAGGCTGCATCATTTTTATAGTTGTTGTTTTTTTTACAAATGGGTTATGTGCGGGGAATTTCTCTTGGGATTTCTTAACAAAATCTGCTCCCATTTGCAGGAAAAAATGCCCGCATGAACCTGAGGGACTCATTCATAAAGGGTGCCAACTTAAACACTTGAAATTGAATCCCTCTCTGGATCAATTTGTCAAAGTGTTTTTCTAGTTATTCTAAGTTTAACAGGGAAATAGGCTACTTTAAAACCTTGTGTCGGACCTTATACTTGTTATAAATTGAAAATGAAAAAGATGAATTAGTTGTTTTTAAAATAACATGCTGTAAAAATCAGATATTGTTCATGCTGAGCCTTTCCAAAAGCTCTTTGTGGATCCACCAGTTGGGAACTTCAATGAGATTTATCAATAATAAATGACAGGTTCAGGTGTAACCAGCCCTTTGAACCAACCTTTAGAGGATCTACAAAATCAACCAAAGGCCTTTAAACCAGACGCCCCCCACATGTAACCTTTCAGCCAATGACGGCTGAGCAGCAAATCTCCTCTGACCTTTGCTCCTCTTGTCTCCCTGGAGAGCCATACAGTAAAGGGTCACATTGGGTGATGGGAAACCAATCCGTGTTGGCTGATTTGCGGTTCCTGATTTCTGATGGGAATGTGGTTTTGTGGTTTCGTCCCCTGATGCCGTTTAACAGCTGCCTGCTTTGCTGTTAGTATCTGCGCAGAATTGATATGACACTAGATTGAAACAAGTCAAGCGATATAGTGGATTTAACAGCGCTGACAGGACTGGGATTCCTGGGAATTCAAGTGGAGAAACAGACTGTCAGTGCTATTAGGATGAAGTGAACATGTTCGTAGCAATTATCTGTTGGTAATTGTGACGACGAGCCCGATTTGCATCACGGTTAACGGGGCATGATGAGAAACAGATACAACTGAGAGCCGTTTAGCGGTTTCAGCCAATGAACTTCTAGTGTATTTGGCAGCGAGAGGTGTGTTCAAATTAAGTCTTACTAGCCAGTTGAAACACCTCAAGGTTATAAAGAGGCTGAATGAGGATGTGGTGGGAAAGCAAGGCATGAAAATGCACACAGAAGCCAGAATTTGTGATTTCTTTCCATCTGTTTTAAAGAGAAAATTGTGTGCACTTACGAATTTACAGTTTGAAAGGTGTTATTACTCATGATGAATGCCATTGTGTTCCCATTCTCCCAGTTTAGGATACTACATATTTAACAGTCCTATATTAAAGGTTTATTGGGAAATAACCAGAGGTGTAAAGAGTGCTGAAATTGTACTCAAGTAGAAGAAAAAAGTAGCTCACTAAAAAAGTTACTTTCCCACCAAGATGATTCTTATAATAAACAAATTTTGCCATGGTTACCGTACACATGCGTCCTACACAAAGAAATAAAATGAAACTGTGTTATTTTCACACCTGGGCCTTTTGTTTACATGTTTTGCTGTCAAAATGACGAGAGATGGACCTTTTCTCAAAGAGTTTGTTTAACCAGAAACAGCAGTTGTACAACTCTCTTTAAAGCCACCAGACTCCATTAACAAAAACAATAATTATACCTCGCAGAACACGGGAGTTGCTGATGGTCTACCGCTGCCTCGATCGGTTAGTTTGTTTGTGTTATTGTGTGGTGTTTTAAAGGGTTAGTTTGTTTCAGAACTAACGTGTGTTATGATACGTAACAAGGCAGCGGTAGACCAGCAAGTCCCGTGTTCTGCGAGGTGAAATGACTGTTGAGTTGGTGGCTTTGAAGAGAGCGATCTAACAGCTGTTTCTGGTTCAACAAAAAACTTCAGCGCTGCATGACACTTTAACCTGATTGGCCTGTTTTTGATGCGATGCATCTGATAGGCGTCTGGTCCAAGTTAGTTTTTCTCCCAAGCTCGCATTATCTGAATATAAATATCTTATTCAGTAACGGATAGATGTACAAAAGTAGCGAATTACTTTACTTCACATAAAACATACTTAAGTAATCTTGATTTTCAGAATAAATGTGTGTTAAGTCACTATCTATCGCCAATTGAGGTAACACAATGGTGATTGAGCCTATGGCCCGCTGATATTTGCCTTTGTATTCGCAATATATAGTATTAAAATGGACTGGGTGTCTGTGGCGACATTTGTGGAAAAAAATCACAAGCAGCGCCCAGTTAGTGACACGTTTTCCATCAACTAGCAGTGGTTGGTCTGCCAGAGAGGGTAGGCGGAGCTAAGCGGCTGCTTTTCCGATCTCTGCAAGTGTTGCGAGTAAACAGTAATCTACTATGGCTGAACAAACAAAGAAAAGATCGATGGCGATGACAAAAAGGGAAGCGACAGTCAACGAGATACAACCGTAACAAAGGGAGCCAACCGTGGACGTCTGGTTATCTGGGACGTATGCGCCCGCTATTGCCTTTTATCGCCATAAGGTGCCGCCAAATAGAACGAATCTGAGAACTTCGAGATGATATCTTCAAGTAAAAGTAAAATTACGAACTTTGAAAAATACTACAAGTACACGAAAATGCTACTCAGTTACAGTAACGGGAGTACTTGTGATTCATTACTTCCACCTCTGGACGTAATACATCATCAGAGCTCTTCTTCACATCTGATGGAAAATATGGAAATAAGCAAACATCCTCTCCCAGTTTTCTAAAAGATTTTTTTCTAATGTTTCTCGGCTTTAAAAATAGCTGTTTTCCTGATGCATTTTTGATCTTCTTGCAGTGTGTGGAGACATCCATGGGCAGTTCTTTGACCTGATGAAGCTGTTTGAAGTCGGAGGATCACCAGCATCCACGCGCTACCTTTTCCTGGGGGACTACGTTGACAGAGGGTATTTCAGTATTGAAGTGAGTCCGTGTGTGTGTGTTTTTTTTTTTCTTGTCCTCACGAGGGCCTCATCAAGTGTGACACGCGCCATGTGCCAAACTGAAGCTGTGTTTATTAATAGCTTTCTTTGAGCGTAGATCAAATCAGGCTGCAGATATTGGAGCGGCAATAGGCTTTTGTAATAACTTCAAATGTAGCAAATGTCACGGCGAAGCTCAGGGTTATGTTGAGAGAGAATGTGAAGCTAAATACGTGTTTTAATCTGGGACGTTGGTTGGAATTTACTTAGATATATACTCGCTGCCATCTCATCGTCTGGAACATTATACTTGTATTAATAAAACATATTTTAATGGAGTGTGCCGTGCCTGTCTTGTGATGGCTCCTCTGAAGGTTTGTCATCTCTTCCAGCCCGAGCCTGAAATGTGCCACAAAATGCACTGCATAAATGTTTCATTAAAAGCAGAAGCGCTGTATTATTCCACTCTGTGAAATTGACAAAGTCTGCCTTGATGGTTTGTGTTGTCGAGTGTTATTTCAAGATGACACGCTAACCGTTCCCCACTGCTTCTTTTCTTCTTCTTTTGTTTCAGTGTGTGCTGTACTTGTGGGCCTTAAAGATCCTTTACCCCAAAACACTGTTTTTGCTGCGTGGGAATCATGAATGTAGACATTTAACAGAGTATTTCACATTTAAGCAGGAATGTAAGTAACGCTTTGGCACTTCATTTTCTTACCTTTGATCTCTGTTGAGTCTAAGCAGTCTGGTCTGTGAATTTCTGCACAGTGAGTTATTCTTTCTAAAAGCTGTTTATTATGCCACCAACCTCAAACGCTCACTTAAAAGCGCCCTCTGGCCTGGTACAGTCTGATTTTTTTCTACCCTTCTTGATATTTACACATGTCAGAACTATTTCTGTTGGACTCAGACAGAGCAGCGGAAAAAAACACTGTGAAATTGTGCTCTTTTTAAAATGTGTTTGGGAAGTTTTTTGGCCTCTTTTAGAGGCTTTTCCGTCCCAGTCTAGCACACTGCCCCAATGTATGAAAGCTGTGGTGTTTGACTTGGCGTGCTCTCCTTCTCCCTGCCCTGTTTCCCCCCATGACAGGTAGAATTAAGTATTCAGAGAGGGTGTATGACGCATGTATGGACGCCTTCGACTGCCTTCCCCTGGCTGCACTTATGAACCAGCAGTTCCTGTGTGTACACGGAGGACTGTCTCCAGAAATCACAAATCTTGACGACATCAGGAAAGTATGTGTCTGATTCGAGACCGTTTTCTCTATGCAGCTACAGCTTGTGTGTGTGTGTGTGTTTATGTAACAGCAGGTGCCCAATGATGGCTGTTAAAATACAGAGCATTTGCTGAAAATTGGAGCTTCCTGTCTGCTTCATGTACTTTCTGCATTCATTCAAAGTTAATGGGGAAAAGACTGCGTTCGTTTTAGCGTGATGTGCTGTGAAAATAACAACCGTAGTTGCGAATGCATGAAGCAGCTCGCCCAAGTCTGTCACAAAATACAGCTCAGGACTTGGACCAGAGGGATTGGAAGCACCGGGGTCTGGTCCTCGCTCTGATTAAAAAAAATGTTGAAGAGTCGGATCCTGCTTTCAAACTAATTCAATAATTCCAAATGGATTTTGTGGCTGCAATCAGAGGGCATGCATAATAGAATTTGCTCCATTGAAGTGTCCATCATGCAACCCGTGCAGTAATCCACAAGCTTTTGTTGGAGAAGGAGCTATACTTATGACTTTATGTTCATCGCAAGATTTTTCATGAAAAAAAGCCTAAAAGATGTGCGCTTTCTTTTTCCGCATCATCCACACCATTCAGCCTCGAATAGCACTAAAAACCCCTTCAGTGTAAATGTAAGTCTGTAACGATTTAATCACGGCAGCAGCGGCTCTCTGCCGCGGCTCTCACGGAAGAACACTTTCTCTGCAATCGCATGCAAACTCTTGGTGCTTTTTTTTCACCCCCCCCACTCAAACAGGCTGACAAGAGTCCTACTTTCCCCTTCCACAGCTAGACAGATTCAAAGAGCCTCCAGCGTACGGACCAATGTGCGATCTGCTCTGGTCCGACCCCCTGGAGGACTTTGGGAACGAGAAGAGCCAAGAGCATTTCACACACAACACAGTGCGAGGCTGTTCCTACTTCTACAGGTGAGACATTTTTTTTTAAACTACATGCATTAAAGATCCCAGGTAACAGCTTTTATTAGCTACTAGCATCACATCCTGCTGCAAAGGACCCTTTTTTACATTAGACTTTGGAATTAAACATGATTTGAGCTTTATTTCAAAAAGGTTTTATTTTGATTTGACAAATTTTCGTGGAAAGAACATCCTGATTAGTTTTGGCTGCACTATTTGTAAAAAGATATGCAAGCTGGTAGAAGTCTTATAATCATTAACAAATGTTTCAAAGGAATAACGGAACAAAATGACCACCATCTTGATAAATCAAACTTCTGCTGCCAAATTTCCACGTCTTTATTTCCTCAGCCCTGCGTTTCCTCAGCTGTGAGCAGCAGATCAAGACTTGTAAGAACATAGCGTGCATTAAAGTAGTCCAAAAGTCTCCTCCTTAGCCCGCTGCCAGTATTTATGTAACCCACATTGCCTTTCGATTTGAGCTGAGTAACTGAACAAACGGAGGAAGTGCTCGGAGCGGGCAGCTCGCACTGTCACAAAATGTAATGAAGTGGCACATTACCGCCAGGCACAGTCCTGTCTCTGAGAGCGTTCGGCGCTCCCTCCGCTCATTACGGCCTAAGCGATGCTTGCTTGGCCCCGGCGTGCCCGGGGCGAGGCAGCAGAAGCAGTCAGAAATGTCCTCCTGATGTGCATTTTCTTTCTTTAATAACAGGTGTTTCATAACTACTGACTTAATAGTGTTTTAATGGCCGTGCTTAGGAATGAACTCCCAGCACTGCTGTTGTTTTGAGAGCATCGTCTTTACGTGTTTTGTTAATGTATGTGAGCCATCAACAATTTGCTCTGCATTAAAAGAATGTTAGCTATCATTATAGCTACAGAAATGTTGCCTCATTATTACCTAAAATGACTAATTTGCACCAGCATCCTGCTTAACCTTCTGTCATTCGGTCCAAATTCCTCCAGAGTCTTGTTTTCATCAGTGTCCTCCACTTCGTCTGCCCAGGGGATGGTCGCTAATTGGCATCACACTGGCACTCAGGATTTATGAGACAGTTTAAGCCAGACTGAGTGCGAGCCGTTCCTTAACACCCCTCCCAAAAAAAAAACCATCAGCGTCTTTGTTGCTTCTGTCTTGCAGCAACCAATAATTTCCCCCAGCGCCATGGGCACGCTCGTAACACTTTTACAAACACAAGTCAGGCATGAAATTGCACATGTTTTGAATATAGTTGCTTTCATTTCCCCTCTCACTCGGCAGCGTGGATGAATCCGCCTAGAGTGTTTTTTACACCTTTTCTCATCTGTGTTATTCCAAGCTATTGATACTAAACCAACTTAATTTTTCACACGCAAAGTTTCACTTGATGAAGTCATTTCTCGCACACGTTTGTCCGAGGAGCTCATTAACATCTCTGCCCTCTGGTCGCACAGATGGGGGAGACGCTCTAAATGCAAAATTGCCCCCCAAAAAAACAAGCCAAAATATATCTCCGGCTCCATATGGCATGTGTCTGCATCTGCTGCAGGAAATCAAGTGAGAAATAAAACATCTCTTCCTCATTTCTACCCTCCTATAAAGACAGAAAACATTGCATTTCTAATTCCCTCTCGGCAACTGCTCCCTCCGTTTCACATCCCTCCCAGCAGATGTTTGTTGTGACTGTCAGGCATGCATGTGTTCTCCTGTCTACACCAACCATGATTGTTAATGAACCTCATGCAGATTCTTCAATTTCACTCTCCCATGATGGCTTTTCACACGACTTGGATTTAAGATAATATACCTCTGCGCCAACCATGGTCTTTGGTATGCCTGCATACAAACACAAGCCAAGTTAATTTGCTGATATAACACTTTATTACCGGCCTGCCCCGAAGCGCTGTACATTTAGAGAGGCAATAAAGCTGTCATAAGAGTTTTCTCTATATCAATCTTGACCTAAACTCCACACCAGCACAGCACAGTCATCCTGAAACTGAGACTGAAGCAGCTGGTTTTGCTGCATTAACAAGATCAAAAATATCTGGATACTTTTACTTAAAGGGCCAGTTCGCCGATTTCCATGCTATTATGGGCAGCTAATGCCATTATGGTGTAAAAAAGGCTATTTGGCTCTGTGCCTTTAGAAGACACTATCCGCTTCTCCAATGGGCCCTGGAAAACCTCCACCAGACTACGTAAAACGCGTCATCTGGCGGAGGCCAGGGAGCTTGCTAAACTACACTTCCTCAATCCAGGACGCCCGCCTCCGATGTCATGTCTTGCTTAGGATAGTCAGGTTTGAAATGTAGACTGCAGACCTGAAGATTTTTTAGACGATCCACCGACATATTCTCATCGCATTTCGGATTCTGTGATTTCTGTGAGTCGTTGCCTGCAGCGAAACGGTAGTATTTCACTCCAGCGTCTCTCGCTGGGCCACTCCTTTCAGAGGGAGGGGTGCAATGCACGCTGGGTGTTGTAGGAATGTACAACTGGCAAAACCACAAGCTGTTTGAACAACTTTCTCCACAGCTATGGCGCCGAATTTCAAATATTATTGCTTCCATTGATTACAGAGAACACCAGCTAAGTGTTTCAAGCCAATATGGAAGTTTAGTTTTGATTGCTGCATGTGCGTGTTGTTTTATTGTTGTGCTCGGATTTCTGCAGGGGCGCTGAGCTAGCATTACACAACTTAATACCATAACATTAACCTCTATTTTATGTAGAATCTCTATTTACAGGTTCTCCGTAGAATTAGTAGTAGTCTGAGCAATATTAACAAATCACGTATCGCAAGCTGCGGCGTATGCAGGAAAAACTGTCCGTGTAGAGGGTAAAAGCAGGCGGGACGTAATATGCTGTAATGACATCTTGGCTCCCATCCATATTGTTCTCTATAAACAGACATCTGCATGCTAACAGATAACAATCCGTTTCAGATCAAAAGTTCAACCTGAGATAAATTCTTGACGCTTTGTAACGAAAGCCGCTCAGCGTTTAGATTTCCCTATTTCCTCGAATGCATCATAATTATCGACCCGACCTCTGTTCAACCAACGAGCATTTTAAAAGTAGTTTTCTTCTCCTCTTGAGGACAGACCTGACAAAGCTACATTTTTACATTTTGCAAATCTGCATCATGATGTTGTAATTTCGGCAGATTTAATGCCTGTTAATTGCAAGGAAGTCACAATAATCTGTTGCTTTTTTGGGTTCATACTGCTGAAATATTCAGAGTGAAGCCTCTGTGTAACTTACTATTTACCGTGAAACTGTGGCTGGAAGTCTTTCATCGCTAACCAGGACACCACCGCCAACATGTTCACCGTTGTCCCCAGAGGCTATATCGTCGTCACACTATAGCTGATGGCTTCCGAAGTTGCCATAACATAAGCTGTTTTTTACACAAGTACACAGTACGCTTCACTGAACCACAACCGTTTTGGTCTTTCTTTTGTTTGTTGTTGGGTAAAATAACAAAGGATATTACCACTGATTGAACTAATCACGGAGATGCCCTCGTGATTTATCTAACCGCTTATCTAACCGCTTCACTCCAGGCTCTAAGACACCCTAGAATATCATTCTTTCATGCTGGAGTTTCATGTTAATCAGCCAAAAATTCTAGACATGAAACTGCGAAAATCAACTTCAATTCAGCCCCTATTAGTGTGGGAAAATCCTCCCACATCCGCTTAGTGTTTCAGACGTAATGCAAAGGTGTCACTCATTTATATTGTGCTGCCACTCAGTTTGTTCATTACACAGCATCCCACGATTCACAAATCCTGACATCCATCGGGGTTTAAATCCTGTTTGTTGGAGGCAGCGCTCAAATAAATTGTTCCGTTTAATCGCGACGTGTTCAAAGATCAAAACCTTTTATTCGAGAAATGCTGTTTGCCTGTGGCTTTTTCTTCTCTCGTTCTCATTGTGAGGCGAAGGAAACTTCCAGTAAAAGCCGGTGCTGAGGAATGAAAGGTGGAGCGTGGAAAAAAAAACTCTACTGTAGTTTGATCGTTGGCAGCGAGGTTTTGCAGACTGAATAGATCAGCATGAGCATAAAACCCACTTGAACACTCCCCAGTGATCGGCTTTTTTTCTTGAAGAAACAGTCTGCTGTGAATCATGTGTCATACTTGACATTTTTTTGAGTTTCATTCTAAAATAAAAAGCGCCGTTTGAGCGGGATCACACCTCCTCCTCTTTAAGTATGAAGGCTCGTTTAAAAGCTGAGCATATGATGGGTTATTATTTTGAGCATGAGTCACCATACCTTTGCAAAAACGGCTTCTTAGGCAATAAAGTGCCTGTTTTACATCTTAAACCTGATATGAAATCCTCCCTTATGAAGCACTGTTTGTTTTAGGACAAATTCAGCTTGTTGTAGATCCTCAGTTTCTCTGTGCACAATCAATAATCGCCATGACTTATTTAGTTATTTCTATTGATCCTTCTTCTTGATTTTACTGTGGTTTTTCTCAACGTCTGACTAAACCGAATGTTTGTCTCTTTCATTCAACAGCTACCCTGCAGTCTGTGACTTTCTACAACACAATAACTTATTATCTATCATCCGGGCCCATGAAGCGCAGGATGCTGGGTGAGTGTTGTGGCATTTCGTCTTCTCCCATCACACTGTCGCACGGCGGAGTGATTCACACCGCGGGTATTAAATGAAAAGCCCTGCCCCCTCCCTCCCTCCTCCCGGTGGCCCCTGGGCTGCGCTCGAGCCTGTCTGGAGAGCAGGTTCGGTGCGGTCTGAACTTTGAGAGAAGTCGGGGTTAATCCTAGAAATGAAAATGAATCCATTTGGGGAGTTAGTCGGCCAGATGTGATGTGACAAGTTTGATTTGTGCGGATCTTTTCAAGAACTGTTGTTAAAAGTTATTCGAGTGCTTTAAGACTTCCTAACTCGTCTGTTATTCATCAGGAACGAAATGTGTGTCTGAATTTCTAACAAAAGCGCAGAAAAGCTTCTTCAAAACGGGCAGGTGGGTGGAATTGCCAAGCCGATCTCCCTCTGAGGGAGGTTAAGACGGTGGGATGCACAGCGCACAGTTGTTTACCACTACTCTCCCACGGCGCGGCCACACGGGACGCCTCGCCACGTCTCAGATGAGGTGGCTTGCCCCTTACGTCACACATGTAATCATGTCACTGAGTTTCATCTCTGTTTCCTTTCCCTTACTTCTAATCTCTGCAAATAGTTGCTGCAAGGTGTGGTGCAGCGGATAAATCATCTGAGTCAGAGCTGTTTACCGAAAGCTCCGTTTCATTCCGAGTCTCCAAAACCACCAAACACAGCGCAGCCGCTCGCGGTCGGATCACAGTAGTTTAATTCAGATGCTGAGTTGATTCAGTGAGAGGACTCTTAAGGGCATGTTCCACCTGTAACACGGGGATTTACTCTCCTGAGGCTACGCCGGCTTGCCCCCCTTGCTGATGAATCACAAACACACAGCCATAGTGAAAACAAGAGGCCATAAAAACTGTCACAGCTAATCATATCCCGAGGGCCAGAAGGCTGCGATTAATGTGTGAATGACATGTTCTAATGTTTACTAATGCTTACGTCTCCTTTGGATATTCACCAGATATCGCATGTACAGAAAGAGTCAGACCACTGGCTTCCCATCTCTTATCACCATCTTCTCAGCACCCAACTACCTAGATGTCTACAACAACAAAGGTAAGCAAAACTCATTTTTAAGCTCAATTGTCATTAAAAAACCTTTATTGGCTTTGTCACATTGAAGCCCCCCATCCTCTTCATCTCACGTAGTTTACTGGGAAGTGTAAATATGTCCCCCCAAAAAAAGCCCATGGAGTTCTCCTCCTCTTTTAGCTCCTGGTTTGTTAACTTCTATCCATCCATCCATTATCTATATCCCGTTATCTTGTTCGGGGTCACGAGGGCTGTCATTGGGCGAGACACGAGGTACATCCTGGACAGGTCACCCGTCAATCACAGGGCTGACACATAAAGACAGACAACCTTTCACACTCACATTCACAATTTTAGAGTCACCAATGAGCTTTACAGGCGGCTGTGGCTCAGTGGTGAAGTCGGTCCTCCTTTTATCGGAAGGTTGGTGGTTCGATCCCCAGCTCTCTCAGTCTACGTGTCAGGCAAGACACTGAACCCCAAATTGCTCCCAGTGGCATAGCCATCGGTGTGTGAATGTGAAGACTGACTGACAGTTGGGCACGTCACGTAGCAGCCTCATCAGTGTGTGAATGGTTGAATGTGACATGTAGAGTGATCTCAAGACTACTTAACAAGCATGTCTTTGGACTGTGGGAGGAAGCCGGAGTACCCGGAGGGAACCCATGCATGCATGGGGAGAACATGCAACCTCCACACATCAAGAACCACTTTGTCCCCGAACGGGATTCAAACTTGGTACCTTCTTGCTGTAAGGGGACAGGGCTAACCACTGCACCATCATGCAGCAGTTTCTTGAACTTACTTTTTTTTGTTATTTGTTCACCATGACTTTATATTTTGTTTTAGGTTTTGGGAATTAACCAGAAAAGCTCAAAAAGAATGAGCTGACTGAAACCTACGCAGCGCTGCAAAGTGTTGTTCTCAGTGGGTTTGGTGGTATATCTTTTACTGACAACATTTTACCTTTTGGACAACCTTTG
The DNA here is from genome assembly GCF_022749685.1 of Semicossyphus pulcher. Classification (NCBI taxonomy): domain Eukaryota; kingdom Metazoa; phylum Chordata; class Actinopteri; order Labriformes; family Labridae; genus Semicossyphus; species Semicossyphus pulcher. The sequence continues at coordinate 8,878,587 of NW_027211695.1, forward strand.
CTTTTGAGTTAATATCAAATATATTGCATAATGGTGATTTAAAATGCCCTTTAAATCTTGTCTTGTACTTTGTTAAAAACAATACGCGGCAAACATAAGATGACATGGGGACATTTACTCGTTGCAGCAGCTCACAAAACAGGCAAAATAAATAAAGTACTCAAGTAATAAAAATAGGCAAAAAGTACAGGTGGCAATAAAAAGATTAAATATAAAATATTTCAACTATTCACACTATGTACACATTTTTCCTTGTCAAAAGATATGCGGGGGTTCTTTTTCTGCACAGTCATTTCTTTTGAAATCAAAACACACATTGTGTGTAGTATTATGATTTAGACCAGAATGAGAGAAATAGAAATATTGCAGAGTGTAGCAGAACAGAATTTGAAACATGCGGCTTATTTAACAGCATGCTGTGGGACAACAGTTGAAAATTAGCCTCACAGTTAACACTGGCACATTTACTGTGCTGCTGATACATTTTAATGCCCAATATAAAATTATAAATAAATACACTCTTTAATTTCTATCTTGTTAGAACATAAAAAAAATAATGCTTTCCACTGAATTTATTTCATTTTTTAAATTAAATTATTAAATTATTACTTTTTTTATTACATTTATGAAATTAAAAATGTATTTTTAATTTTAAAAAAATCCCCGGTTACAGTGTACAAATGTTGGAGAACCCCTCTGCCTCATATCAACAGTACACAATATTTTGGTTATAGATTTGTACTTGTTTTGTGACAGAAATCTCTGTGACACTGGTTTTGGTCACGGGATGTAGCCGGTGTGATATGAAATGGCCTGGTGCCGCCTCACTTGGCACCTGGTGGCGCCCTATGCGGCGCTTCGATGCCCACGCAGCAAGATAGGCTTGCCTTTGTGCTGTGAGTCAGCACTTTTTCCCCGGAGAACAGACAGTATCTGACTTGGCTGTGGGGGCATGTTTTTGATGGGGGCGGCGGTGGGCAAACCACAGGAAATGGAAATGGGAAGGAAAAGAGCGATGGTGCTGGTACACGCTGTTTTGTAATTCCTCTCGTGATGAAATGCCATAACAGAGCTTTGTGCTGCAGAGCTGCTGGTGTGAGCGTGTTACACGAGGGAGCTATGGCTGTTTTCTTGTTTTCAGGTGTGTTTCTCTGATCGGAGATATTAGGTTGCTTGTGTTTACTCTTTTCCCCATGAGCTCCCTCCATGCCTCCCCTTCCTGCACAATAAGCATGGTTAAGAAACAGCATGGCAGTTTGCATGTCTGCTGTGTTGTTTATTATTAGGACCCTATTTGTTCCATGCCAACTAATCTTCCCAGGGCTCGCAGTCAACACAACACATTACAAACAAACAAAGTGATATCAAGCGCATGTTGTTTTTAGTTTTGGCAACCGATTGCCTGGCAAATCATTTGCACCTCTTGAGCTCAATATGGAGCAGTCAAAGTATCTAAACTGATCCAGTCTGGTCTTAGCTGCAACTGGCCGACCTTCTGTTGGTAAAAAGCCTCCGAGAGCAGGAGCGGTTATCAGGAAGAAAAAGATTACTCTGTTTGTTTTAGACTTCATTTAGACGCAGATGTATCTCACCTGGCAGGGCTGCGTTCTTTTGCTCCCATCATTCACTGTCTGCTTGAAAATGAGACGCACTTTTCTCTTCGGCTAAATCCATCTCGAGACAGATCCTTGGCTTAGAATGCAGACATAATTGCAGAGAAAGGAGCAAATCAAACATCCCTGGAGCGAAAGGTCTTTCCTGAGATTTTATGTTAAAGCTTTAAAAACTTCACAACTTGTGGTTATGTAATTACCCGCTTCCCAATTCACTTTATCAATCGTTTACTTGACTCGGCTTGATGTATTTTCCCCCCACAGCTACACAATTCCACGGAGCAGGCACAGCTAAGCAATACAGCCCTATCAGTCCTGTTGATGCTCTTCTAATCAGTCATGTGGGTGGGGTTCACTGGGAGAACCAAAGCCTCTGTAATGAATTGGTCTGCTCTTTGCTTCTTGCCGGAGCTCCGAGCCCACTGAGCATGTTCTGTGATTGATGGCCAATCGAGCGGGGACATAAATCTTACAAGAGGGGGGAGGGAGGCGGCATCAGCAGGTCCCATCAATACAGTGCTGGGAGTCGGCCAGATTAACCAATGAGACCTCTCCACGTGGGGGGAAAGAAGTCAAGAGAAGCGCACTTCCCGTCAGAAGAGGAGGAGGCGGAGGATATCTATGAGGTACCAGAGACGGGTGAGGAAAAACTCCTCCGCCAGAGGTAAATTGGACTCGTAGCTGAGTCAGGACAATCAACAAGAATGATGCTCAAGATTCCAAAAAGATAAAAATCCAGCCTTAAGATGCCATCCATCACTCCTTTTTCTTCCAAGTCAAACTGTTGGCTTTGCAATAAGTGTCAGAGCGCTGACCGGCTGTCCGTCAGCGCTCTGACCCCTGCACCCTGCACCCCCCTGAGCTGACAGTGGAGCGGCGGTAAATGAAAACACAGCAGCAGTGATGTAGCAGTTTTCACAGTTTGAGACTGCAGCAGGGAGATGGAGATGGAGATGAAGAGGAGGGGCGGGGGGTGTAGCTGGCAGTCGTACACTTTGGAGATTGCGGTTTTGTATTAATGGAATGTTTTCTGCTGCATCATTATTGAATGGTCTCGAAAGCCAACAACTGAATCCTAATGGCTGCGGTGCTTGGAGGGAATGAAAGCTAAGTGACAGTTAGCTGCCAATCTTTTATTACACCCCAGAGACAGTGGTGTGGTTAGATCCATGTCTCACCTGTTAAGCCTTATATAACCATATTAATGTCTCTTTCTCCCGTCTTGTGTTTGTGTTTGATGACGGCGTGGAAACAGGAATGGACTGACGTAGTGGAAACTTGAATTAATCTTTAAAAAAGGGTTCTGGTTCACTTTCAGGTCAAAATGGACGTGGTTGTGTTTTTTTTACGCCGTTTCCTGCCTGTGGTCATGTGCTGATTGGTGGGTACTAGCAGAGATGGGTGATTTAAAGAGGAGGGAAATGTAATGGTATGATTGGCTCCTGGCCCTGCCACTGGAATAAATAGCAGGATGGAAGCCGGGGCAGCGATGACGCCAGCGCAGCAGGGAATTCATTTTTCCCCCCTCGTCACGAGTGCCAGCGAGGAGCGTTCTCCCGGCTGCAGATGCCCACCCATCTGTTATCACTCCGGTCATTACTGGGCTTCCCTTCACTTTTCTGTAAACATGATTCGGTTACAAAACTTTTCAGGCTGCATCAAAGCAAGAAAAATGAATGGGGTAATGTGCTGGAGAGGCTCGTCTTGTTCCATAACAACAGGGATCTAAATGTTACAGAATATAATGTGCAAAGTTTTGGATCACTGAGGAGAGGGCTGGTTATTGTTTTAGATTTTATTTAATCATGGTTACGTTTTCCATCATGTCTATGATTCAGAAAACTTTACAAAAGATTAGATGTGGTTGTAGTAAGTAAAAAAAAATCTAACAGTATTATTGTGAAGTAAAAAACTACATTTTAATTTTGAAATCTTTTTTTTTTTCAAGTGTTTTTTTTATTATTTTGTACCTTGTACCAATGTTTTTTTTTTAAATTTCTCCTTCTTTCTTTTTTTTTTAAAGATTTAAAGAGATGGGGAGTCTGTACACGGGGCACCTGCTCTACCAGCTGAGCCAAACCAGCAGCCACTTTCAAACAATATTTATTAAAAAATGAAAACAACCTTTAAAATATTTTTTTCAGGGCACCAGTTTAGCTCAGCGGTTAAATCGCGCGCCCCATATACATCTATATATGTGGATGCCCTGGGTTCAACTCACACCCTCGGCCCCTTTCTGCATGTCATCCCCCATTCTCTCCTCCCCTGTTTTCAACACTATCCACTGTCCTCTCTCTCTCTCAAGTAAGGCATAAAAGGCAAACAAGAAAACACATATTTTATTGTCAAATCAAATTATTTTAAAGAGACCTCCTTTTTCACAGTAGTTGTGGTTCTTTTTGAGTTAGAATTGTGTTTTCAAGCAATAAAACTACCTGTTGTCAATATAAGGGTGCCCTGAATGGTCATTTGTCATACGTGAAAAGGTATTCTGTCCTAACCCTATCCTTGAGCGCTCATGGTCGACATTAATGATCGTCCCCTGCTTCTGCAAACGGCCTCATTAATTTCTTAACTGACAATGAATGAGAAACAATTCATACCTACTATCCCCACGTCTGACATCTAATGGAAGTTGAGGGCTGAATGTAATGGACCAAGGCGGGCTAAACGGTTGAAATGGCATACTAACCTAGGGGAACTTGATACAAGACGCCTGAGAGACAGACATGCAGGCAGCGTTAAGCAACAGGGCCGGACAGTGGGAATCTCCCCCCTGATCTCAGAGCAGATTTAACAACCCTCGTTACTGGGGAAACCGGCTCAAGGCACTCCCTTATGAATAATGAATGAGCGGGCGTCGCCTCACAATATGTGTGTTACCGTGGCAGCAGGCTTGGCCTCAGCTACCCTGTTCAGCAGCACCAGAGCTGCAGAGACATCTAGTGGCTGTCACGCAGTGTTAGAACTAACAGTGGAGTTAAACACAGATCTCACAGCTGGTCACCACAAGAGCTGGGCCCTCCTGCTGTATGAGGAATAACTTTGCATGTAATTGTGCATTTATACAGTAGTGATGTGTGTTCTCTTATTAGGGAAGCAAAGTGCTGCTCCTGTAACCTTTATCAGCGCGTTAAACGCAATATCCAAAAAGTGGGCCGTGACCTGCGCGTCCCCCGAGCACGACAGTCGTGTTTTGTTTTGTTTTGCACGGGGGGAGGTTGTCGGGCGTCTCTGTTCCTTTAAAGGGAATCCGATTTGAAGGAGCGACGGCAGGGGAGCTGACCTTCTCCCCCGCTCTGCCTTTTTTCCCTCCGGGCTTCTATGGCTGCATTCAATCAAGTGCCTGGACCATGTTTATGCAGTATGTGATGTTTATGCAAAGCCTGCCCACGCGTGCGACTGCTTTCATGCACGCCCACACACACGCATAAACACCCACAGCCCTGTCTGAGCGGAGTGTGTCAGAGCAATGCAGTGCTTTTCTTATTGGCCTGGGTAGCAGTGTTTTGCTGATAGAGATAATAAAGCCACAATAATTATACCGTAAAGGGATGCTCCTCTGTTAGTGCGCAGGATGTGTGTGTGTGCTTGTGCAGCCTAAAGAGGCGATGCCAGTGGAATGTAATGCTTTGCAATACTTAAGGGACCACTTTGATTGCACAGTTACTGCACTATATGCATTACCATGCCTCATTGATTCCATACACACACACACACGCACACTGAGGCAAACCCCAGCCTAGCAGGATGTTTCTGACCCCATTTGTGTTGCGACCGAGGTTAGAGCTGCCTGGGATGCCAGGTTTGATGACTTGCTATTCCCGACTCAGAGAGAGGCCGAGGCAGGAAAGTCCCCCCATGATGACCCAGCCCAGGTGTCCAATTTCCCCAGATCTGGGCCACCAGACAGGCCTGAGAGGCTGGAGGGGTCTATATACAGCAGAGATATATTTAAGTTTGGCAGCTCTCATGTTTTCCTCAGCACCCACATTCACACTGTCCCTTAATCATGGGAGAGGTCACATGGTGCATGCTGTGGTCAGTGTTTGGGAGCTGGTTTCTATGTCAGTGGTACACAGAGACATTTTCTAAAATATATACTGTCTATGCATCCTGAGAGTCGAAACTGCTGCTTTCTTAACATGACAGTCGGGATTGAATTTATCAAACCACATACAGCTAATTCTGTTTCTTCTGCATCCTCTACTACGAAGACCACCCTTACAACACCCATTGCGCTATCCTATGTAACATGATTAATATAACTGCTTCTACAGTGGGTGGGATATGTTAGGAAGCAAATCAACATTTTGTCCTTGATGTTGCTGTTTTGGAAGAAGGAAAAATGGGCAAGCATAAGGATGTGAGCGACTTTGACAAGGGCCAAATTGTGACGACTGGATCAGAGCATCTTCAGAACTGCAGCTCTTGTGGGGTGTTCCCGGTCTGCAGGGGTCAGGACCAACCAAATGTGGTCCAAGGAAGGAAAACTGATGAACTGGTGAAAGGTTCATGGGCGGCCAAGGCTCATGGATGCGCGTGGGGAGCGAAGGCTGGCCTGTGTGCTCCGATCCAACAGAAGAGCTACTGTAGATCAAATTGCTGATAAAGTTGATGCTGGCTCAGAACCGGTCAGAGGGCCCATGCCGACCCCTGTCCACCACCAAGACCACCTACAATGGACCGTGAGCATCAGAACTGCACCACAGCGCAATGGCAGAAGGGGGCCTGGTCTGATGAATCACGTTTTCTTTTACATCATGTGGATGGCCGGATGCGTTTGCATTGCTTACCTGGAGAAGACATTGGGAGCGGCTGTGGCTTAGTGGTAGAGTCGGTTGTCCTTTAATCAGGAAGGTCGGAGGTTCTATCCCCAGCTCCTTCAGGCTACATGTGTCCTTGTGCAAGACACTAAACCCCAAATGGCTCCCATTGGCATAGCCAACTATGGGAAGAAGGCTTTTGGCAACGTTCTGCTGGGAAACCATTCCTGTGGACTTTGACTTGTACCACCTCCCGAAACATTGTTGCAGACCAAGTACACCCCTTCATGGAGACAGTACTCCCTAATGGCAGTGGCCTCTTTCAGCAGGATAATGCGTCCTGCCACACTGCAGAAATGGTTCAGGAATGGTTTGAGGAACACGAAAACGAGTTCAAGGTGGTGACTTGGCCTCCAAATTCCCCAGATCTCAATCCAGTCGAGCATCTGTGGGATGTGCTGGACAAACAAGTCCGATCCATGGAGGCCCCACCTCGCAAGTTACAGGACTTAAAGGATCTGCTGCTAACGTCTTGGTGCCAGATACCTCAGCACACCCTCAGAGGTCTAGTGGAGTTCTTGCCTCAATGGGTCAGGGCTGTATTGGCGGCGAAAGGGGGACCTACACAAAATTAGACAGGTGGTCATAATGTTATGGCTGATCGGTGTATATGGATTTTCACTGCCCGCTTGCTGTTTGCTGCTGCTTTCCGTATGCTAAGCTAACGGCTTCATATTCATTGTATAGTCATGAGAGTTATAGCTCGTTTACTCGAAGCAAGATAGGACATAAGCACATTTCTGTCAAACGATTTCCTTTAGTAAACTACATAAACTCTTTTGACGATGCAGGACTCAGGTTTGATTTATTTTAGCGTTTGAATTACCAAAAGAAGGAACACTTTAATGATGGAAAAAGCTGGTTATAGAAATTGTTAGCTGTTGTATATCATGGTTCCATGTCCGAAAACCACAAAATGATCATCATCCAGTCTTCATTACCTTCTCTTCCTGTCTCTGGCTCCTCTCTCCACCAGAAATTGATGGTTTTCTGTTAACTAATGAAAATTGCCCAGCCGCATTCAGCCCAAATGCTGAGCCATGTGTTTCTGTGATGACGGACATGTTTCACCCACTGGGGGTGGTAATCAATACGCAGAGGAAATGTTCCAAAGAGGGGGGAAAAGGAGATTGATTTTTTTTTCCTCCCCCCCACACAATTCTGGCTACCGTCATATTGATGCTTGTGCAGTTTGTAAATCCGCGTATTTATTAGCCGTTCTGTCAGAGCGAGAGATTGACAGATTTTGATTTTAATACATCACCTCGAAATGTCTTTGTGTGGGAAGTTTTTTACACCGGATTCTTCTTTTAATGTTGTCCAGAGGTTGACTGACAGCTTCTGACAAAATCTTGAGCTACGTCCAGGCTACAGTTCAGGCTTGGTGTTGCGTTTTGGCCACTTTTCTTTTCTCGATTGTTTCGCAGCCAATTGGAAATCTGTAGCGATTTTAGTTGAGTCACACGTACAGCACATTACCTGCAGCTAATAAATCTTTAACCAGGAGAGGTAAACAACAATGACAACTTGGGACTTTGCACATTAAAACTTTAAGTGTTTTAAATATCGCAGTGTACTGTTGAATACTTACAGACTATTATAAAACAAGTGTTTATGTAAGAGTAAAGAATATCTTACATCATCAGCTCTTCTAACCTTTCCTTTATTATTCTACTTTAATGATTCCTGTTTGCTCTTATGTGAAATTGTCCATCACTCTTCCATGTTTCTTGGTACTTTGCGGGTAACTTTCCTGATATTATGTAGGACCGCTGGTGCCGGCTGCTGAAGCCACACACTCTTTCTAAGTGGTGGTTTGGAACAGGATGGAGGCCGGTAATGGACCCGGATTTTAATCAGATCTGATGCTTGGTCTGTTAAAGTGTTGGCTGATTGCCTGATTTGCGATCGCTGTGTGTCAGAAGAAAATAGAGATGTCAAGATTTTCAGAATCTATTCTTATGTATACTTTAACAATAAGAAGAATCACTGAATTATATTCAAGAGATATTTTGTATTTTATTTTGAAATCAGGTCATACCTTAATGCCAAGAAAAAAAGATTTGTGGCAGAAATTCTTTCTCAGTGTAACGACCATGGGACATGGATGTTGACAGATGAAGAAGCTAGATTTTTTTAAAGGGGGGGTGTTATGCTGTTTCACATTTTAAGACATATATATAATGTTACAATGTTGGATGTCTAAACTAAACGTGGGTGACGTTTCAGATCTGTAAGTAAAAGTATGTTGGAGTAATCCCCAGGCTTCTCAGCTCAGTCTGCAGGCTGCTGTGAACGCCAGGTTTCACACAGTTTTTTCTACACGCTGCACTTTGTGACGTCATAAAGGCTTCGTGAGCTGGGCAATCAGAGGAAAGCTGGCTTGTAGGGGCGAGGTTTCTTAAAGGGACAGAGCTGACTGAGTTTTTTTAACTGTAACTTATGCTAAGCTACGCTACAGGTATCGCAGAGTGAAATATGAAGCTTGAAAATAGCACAATACCCCCCCTTTAAAAGATTATTCATTGTGTGTGTCCAAGGACCTGAGAAACCTCACACACATTCAGACATATTTTAACAACCACCTTCCTCTGTGTCGTTTCTCTCCCTCCCCAGCGGCCGTGCTGAAGTACGAGAACAACGTGATGAACATCCGACAGTTCAACTGCTCACCCCATCCTTACTGGCTGCCCAACTTCATGGACGTTTTTACCTGGTCTCTGCCCTTTGTCGGGGAGAAGGGTGAGCTCGCCTGCACATGTACACTCACAGTAATAAGGACAAAATGAGAACATCTTGTACAAGATGTTTAAACAAATATTGACTTGAGACTTGCAGTATGGTCATAGTCCATATATATAATACTTGCTACACATGATCTAGGAGCTAGGAAGCTAGGGATGCAAAGTTATTAAATTAGTTTGACATGCTTGTTAAATTTGTACAGTGTAAATCAGTTGTACAAGTCAGTGACAGTTAAGCATTCTTAGCATTTAGCATTCTTTTACTGCCCTCCTGTTATATCTGTGACACATCTGTGTCAGTTAATCACACACAACTATGACTGACGCACTCAGTCCGGGAAGCTCTTTTCTGGGTATGACCCTTCCTCACAAGGCCATTCCTCACAATGTTGCAAGGTCACTGATGGACACAGCTCACTGGGTGTGTGCAGGGTGCATTTTTGTCTGTAAACACAACATGACAGGACACATGTACCAGGTTGAGTACCTGCAAAGATATGACCCACAAAGTAGCCCTGTTTTATAACTTTGTATATTGTCTCTACAGTGACTGAGATGCTTGTGAACGTGTTGAGCATCTGCTCCAACGATGAGCTAACGACTGACGAGGAGCTGGACGGTAAGCAAAGCAGCCACAGCAGGTCTCACTACAGTTTGCCTTGGCTCCACTAGAGGGAGGCCTCTGGTAATGGGAGTACCAGACACACACTCATGCCAAATCTCATACGCACACACACACACACACACACACGCACACACATTCTTTGTAGTTTTTCACAATAACATTGCTGCTCTGCCCTGTTTTCAGGACACTCAGTTTGAATATATTAACAGTTTTAAAACTATCTTCCACCTACTCATCGAGAGAAAATACAGAGACTGTTTACACTTGACGAAGTCTAATCAATAGCTGATTGAAAATACTTCCCTTAGATTCCAAAGGTTTCAGTGAATCCCAAGAATAAAATCTAAACACATGCCTCTCGGAGGCCTTGAGAGTTTAAATGACGTCAACACAATTGTTGGAGATGTTTTGTTGTACTAGACGGCTCTATCGTGCACATTCCCTTTGTTTCAAACAGCAGTTAGTCACACAGTCTTCATGCTTTTTATCACATAATAGTAACAAGTTCAAGTCATCTGCTTGATCCCGGGTCGCAGCTTATCTACAATGAGATGTTTCCCCTCCGCCTGCCCCACCCCTTACTGCCAAACAGGAAATGATCTCACCAGCCCACCTCCTGCTTCTCTCTCTTTGTGTTTACTGACGCACACAGTTTTGACTGTGTAAACCTCACCCAGGGGTGGAGTGTCAGGATGTTGCCAGATTCCAACCATATCTGAACTTTTTAAAACATTTTAATGGGACTGAGATTAAGCTCAGATGATTAGCTGATGAATCATCAGAGAATTTAACTGGTTTTATAAATAAAAAAACAGAAATACGGTAAATCAGGCACTAGATAGAGGCTATACTGTGTTAGTTGCACCACTGGCAAATTGTTACAAATACCTAATTGTGGCCTAAAATACATTTTTAGTTTTCTACAAAAAACAATAACATAAATGGTTAAAAAGTTGTAGTTAAACTCCACAAACAAGCCATCCTTTTGCATTAATGAAGCAATATCACACTCGAGGGAGTGATTCAGCCGTATGCCTGGGCGGAGTGCCGCAGATAATCACAGCCGTGCTGATATTTAGAACAACATCACTCCCTCAGGTGTGATATTGCTTTTATACAACAGTTACACAAGTGGCAAATAGTAGTAAACAATTTTTTGCTCCACCAACTCAACTAGTTCCACAACTTAACTGAAACTTGACTTTTGTTGCCAAGCAACCCAAATATTCTCCTGCACTGTGTACAAAATGATGTACATTTATCTGTATCTTTTAATTTATCCTCAACAAGTGAAATGAGAGTCTGCTGTGTGATTCAGAGGTTTCATTAATGTTGACATACAGTCTGCTGTAATGTTAATTAACAGTATTCAGAACACCTGACTGAGGCGGAGTGATACACAGAGTGAAAAGTCCCAGTGATGTTGTAAGCTATGTCAGCACTCATGGAATGCCTCTTGTCCAATCAGATTACTTGGTCAGATATAACTGTTGTATAATCTCGTATTACTGTAGTAAGATCGAGATATTTTGTAGCAAAGTTATAATTTTTTATAATATATTTTTAATTAATTAATATATTATAATAATGCGCTGCGCATTTCCTCAAATAGTAAATCGTCCTCTAACATCTCTTCATTCTGCTCCAACTCATTACATTTTCACATCCCTCACTTTGACTTTCCTTTTTCCTTATACGCTTATTTATTTTGTCATATACCGTATTGGTCTGAATATTATTATTTTTCCCTTGAAATACATCTGAAAAAGTGGGATCGCTTATATTCAGTGTCTAGACTTTTACATGCCAATATACGTTCACAACAGTAGACGTCGGCACTTATCTGTAAAGCGAATGTACCCCTCACGAATAACTACAGTACCAGGGGTAGGGCTGCACGGTTATGGCCAAAGTGATAATCACGATCATTTTGATCAATATTGACATCATAATTATTAATCACGATTATTTATTGATTTCAGCTACAACATTTTTTAAATGTACTTTCACATTTAACGCTTTCAGCTCCATTCTGTGCTACATTCAGGCTATATATTTTGAGCTCGTAATGAAAAACAACAGAGAGGCATTCAAGAGGACAGCTACATATTATCTTCCCGTTTTCAACAGCTGATGACAACCACAGAGGCATTCGACACGCCAGCTCCCCCTGAAGTGAAGCCAACCCTTGAGGAGTGGCTGTTTAGGGAGCGCTTGATTTGATATGCATCTGAGTTTCCCACAGGCACAGCACACATTTTAAATGTCAATATAGCTGTCAATCAATTATTTTATTGTGGGAAGCAAAAAACGTGACCCGGATTTATATTAACAAATGGCTAATATGGGTGATGGCTGGATAATGGTTATGAGTGCCGCAGAGTCATTAAACGACTGTCAAGCAGCCAAGAAATACGGTGTCACAGAGTGTAATGTCCGAAGACTGCGAGGCCAAAAAGATCCACGTAAAAATGCTAACAGAGAAAACAATGGTTGTCTTATAATCAGGGTCGTCTTATATTCGGACCAATAAAGTATTTTGCTAACTTTCGCATGTTGACATTTCTTCTGCTTTCTTTTGTCTTTAATCTCATCATTTTAATCCTTTTGATCGCCCTGCTCTTTATCTGCTGTTGTATCCATGGTTTCCAATTTCACTGTTGTTGATTTCAAATCTCAAATTCACATAATTCTCTTGCATTATCTTCTCTCTCTCTCTCTCTCTCACTCACTCATGCTGTGGTGTCCCCACCTTTGTTTACTTCATCTAATTCCTTTTTTTCTGTTTTCCAGAGTTTTGTGTTCAAGGCATCTTTTCACTTCTTGTGCTTTTATCGCTTCTTACTTCACCGCCTTTCTGCCGCCCTCCTCTTTCATTCTACAGCCATCCACTCATCTCTCTGTCCTTTTTTCTTTTGTCTTCTCTTCTGGGGGTGTTTCATGAGAAGGACAGCTAATATATCCCCCCAAAAAAGGTACAAACATAAGCCGCACTGGTGTGTGCAGAGGTAGATAGACTTTTGCTTGCTCTCTGAATTTCAGTCTGTCAACCAACATCACTGTTTAACGCGCCTTCTAACAACACTAATGAGCCTTTCTAATGATCTGGTTTTGATTATTTCCAGTGAAGATTTGTCTTAATGTATTTACTGCACAGTTAAAACAAAGTGCTACAACCGGAGATAAATCCTGCAGAGAGTTACATTCTGAAGTACAAATGGTGCATCCAACTGAGGATAAGAGGAAGAGTCTTAGACTAGACACCAGCTCTTTCCTTTCCCCAGCCTTTCACCACACATCAGCTTCATTTCCATCCTTCATACTCATGCATTTTCCAAGCAGGCTCCCTGGGGCCCTGAAACTGTTATCCTACACAAAGTTTTGTTTTCCAGTCCTGGAAAAAAAAAATCCCTGTTTGAGTCTCTGCAACCAAAACACAGCAAAGGAAAATTCATATAGTGTGTGTTCATCAAACATGCTGACATGTTTGAACAAGGACCCATCCACTTACAGATGAAGGTTTAAAAATGCTACATGGGGAACAGTATGATTTAAAGGGGCTTTACTGTTGGTACGATGCAGAGAGGCAGCATGAATGCACTGAATGCTGAGAATCACTCACTTGTTGTGATGTGTGGGTGGATTCAAACTACTTCAGACTTCAATAACCACATTGTGTTTGCATTGTGTCCGTCTGATGATTCCCGGACAAAACTAATAGTCCAAAAGACTAAACTTTGAGTTTACAAGACTTAGAGAATAAAGGGCATGTAGTGATTGAAACAAACACGAACAATGCAGTCTAGTTCACACTTCCACAGGATATGGTTAAGTATGCGTGAGTCACAGTTTGTATGACTGTTTGTCTGACCTCTGACCCTTCCAGGTGCCACGGCTTCTGCCCGCAAGGAGGTCATCCGCAACAAGATCCGTGCCATTGGGAAGATGGCCAGGGTATTTTCTGTGCTGAGGTATGCAAACGTGAACTAACTTTGTCTAACTTTGTCCTGTTACCTACTATAGCTCCAGAAAGAATTAAGAGACCACTGCAGAGATATGTTTTTCTCTGGTTCTACTATTTATAGGTTTGAGTTTCTGTTAAATTCACTTTTGTTTTATTGTAAACAACATTTCTCACTACTTCCAAATGAAATGTTGAAGTCTTTTATTTGCAGAAAATGACTACTGGTTAAGATAAACAGGATTATGCAAAAAATCTGTTTTTGCGACCTCGAATAATGCAAAGAAAACAAGTTCATGTTCATGTTTAAACAACAGAATACTAATATTTTAACTTTCATGCATCTTGGCATGCTCTCCACCAGTCTGTCACATTGCTGTTGGGTGACAGTTTAGTGCCAAAATTCAAGCAGCTTTGTTTAATGGCTTGCAACCGTCCATCTTCCTCTTGATCACATTCAGGAGGTTTTCAGTGGGGTTCAGATCTGGATTGGGCTGACGCATTTTAAACTAATTGAAAAAGTGGGGATCATTTGGTTTTGCCAGCAACGGGCTGAAACATATTGTTATTAAAGGGAGTCATTACTAAACATTAGCTTAAAATAAAACAATATATTGACCTACCCTGCTGTGCAAGAACATTGTTGTTCCTGTATGATTGTCCTTAACATGAATAGTGAAGACGTGGGGTGCCTGACGCTTACGAGCTTTTGCCTCGATTTTTATGTCGTCTTCATTCTCAACACTCCGCTGACGAATGATATTCTGGGTGTAACTTTCAAATGCGTATTGTCGTCCTTTCTGTCGACTTCTCTCTGATATTTGGGAACTATTCTTCCTGAAACTTGCTATTATTTCCCATGAAACATCTCTCACTGTTAGCATATAGTTGAAAACGGCATAATATTGCATGCCTGTGCAAAAGCTTGACAGGTGTAGCAACAGAAACCAAGGGGGCGGGACTTAGTGAAGGATCAACTGGCCAAAGAATAATAATCTTTACTCCATTAACATTATACAATGAAAATTACTGTGTTCTACAGGCTTGATTTAGCTTATGTTTCATTTAATAGATATTAGATTGTCCAAAACACATATTTAGTATATGTTGTAAATAATGTTTCTGTGTTGATATTTCAGAGAGGAGAGTGAGAGCGTGCTGACGCTGAAGGGACTGACCCCAACAGGCATGCTACCAAGCGGAGTGCTGTCCGGTGGCAAAGAGAAGCTGCAGAATGGTAAGACTTTCACCAAGTACCCCCAGACCCCCACTTTGGCCCCCAGAGCGGATTCTCACACACATAAATTCCCCTTACACAGCAATGCCCTGAATAAAGTGCTAGCTCAGTGTTTAGGAAACACTGTATACATAGACTCTTTCCCTTCCCTTCCCTCAGTGACGGTCCTGAAATTAAAAACTGCTGCCCCCTGAGTATAGTTAAATGATTTTGGCAGCTTCAGTCAGAATCCCTTTGGTTAACACTACTAAATAATAACAGCTAGTCCATGTAGCTTTCTTTCCTCTGTAATGTATTTTAGCCTAGTCATTCTTCCGGTATAAATTACTTTTATATGTCAAGTTAAATTTCCTACAGACATCCCCCTCTAGACAATAGCAGATACAGTTAGCAGATTTCCTTTGTCCCTTGTCTTCTCTAATGTCTCCCTCCTGATGTCTTGCATTAATACCCTGTCTCCCCGTCCCCGTCACTTCCTGTATTCCACTGGTTTTATCTCAAATATTACCTGTATCTTTTTCTTTCTCCTTTCTCTCTAGAAACTGCAGGTATAATCGGTTGTGCAAGTATTTTGTTGTGTTATATTTTCTTTTTTCGTTTATGTGAGACAAGTTTAGAGTTCAGTTCACCCTCCTATGTTGAATTCCAAACACTCCCTAAATAAGTCCGACAAGCTGCTGCAGCGAGGAAGTAAAGACTTTCTGGAAATGCCTTTACAAACACTTGAAATTTACTTGGACTCTTGACAGAAATGGTCATGTTATTGTCCATTTGAGTGCGAGGTGCGGATCTCAGCAGTGCTCCGTCAGGATAGAGACGGGGCTCTCTGCGATTCAAAGGATGAATTGGAATTGACACAACCAGCTGTGAATGAAAGGGGGAGCGCTGCTGTCTGCCCTTTCATTCACAAAATATAGCAGAAATCCAGACAACTTCGCTCTCCTCTCACTGGTTCTCACACAATATCAGCTAGCACTTAGCTAAACATGTACAACGGTGTGCTAAACACAGAAGCACGATTGCTCATCTTTCTAAGAAAGGAACCTCTTTTATTTTAGAGGGAGTAAATGTCTTTAAAGCTATAATAAGAGTATGTTCACCCTGTGTTTCACAGTAGGGCCGTGTCATAAAGTCAGCAAACTGTCCTGGTTTTGTCTTTTCCATAGCAATATTTGCTTTAAGTTTGCCAGCATTAGCTGCAAGAAGCTTCTGGTTATACCAGACCAAGTGAGGGCCTGTGTCCACTAACGGCATTGTTTGCACTCACATCGCTCTCTGTTGACAATAGTTAAACTTTTAGCTCCTCAGTGTCACTTCTTTCTCACCGACCAATCAAAATCAAGAAGTGGTGGGTCTTAATATCAACTTTGTCAACAACAATGGCGGAGGAGAAGCTAATTTCGTTTTTTTGGATGGTACAGTTTTCAGGTCTTGATCTGCTGCTAACGCCAGGACATGTTTCCTTTCCATTATTTTTATGTTTTCTTTGTAAAGTTTGCTTGAATAAAAGCAAATGTTAAGCATACAGAGCGATTTAAAACAGATTTAGGGGATGTTCAGACCTGGTATTATCCATGTGGTCCAATCACAAGTGGACAGCTCTAATGCTGTGTTCCAGACAACTAGTCGGAGGTCAGAAAAACTCGACTTTCGAGTTGTCTGGAACGCAGCATAAGCACAGCAGTTACGTGCAGCCTCGTTCACCTTCATTAGACTTAAAAAAATCTCATAATAACAAAAAACTAAGATATCACTACCAAGGGAAGGGCTGAAGTGCTGCCAGACAACTTTTGTAACCTAGCAACAGTAAGCGGCAGTGAGAAGCACTCTGAAATTGAGGTCATGGACACTGCCAGCACAGAATACACTGTTAGTGGACACAGGCGCTAAAGCTGTGGAAGCAAAACCTTTAAGTACACGGAAACAAGCATGTGTATATTCTATAACTTTACATAATGTCTTAACTTTTTATTAAAACTGTTTCATACTGTCACTTGCTCCATAGATCAACTTGTTGAAATTGAGAGATCTTATAACAGAATATTCGTCTGCACTGATTTTCACTGGGACCATTTGAAATTTGTATTGATTTGTGACCTCCTGTGGGAGGAGTAGTGACCAAGTAGGAACAAAATAACATCTTTAACAAAGTTGGCAATTCTGCAGAAGTCAAATTGGGAGGATTGGATGCTCCTTGAGAGCCTAGCCCCACAGGGTTACGTAGAAACAAACGTCTATGGTTCATAGAATTGAGCATATAGAATAAAAAGTAGGCGCAAATACGTTCCATAAAGCTTTTAGCTTAAGTATTTTTTTCAATAAGGGCTATTCAAATCCTATGGTGGTCCTAAGGATTAACATATATAAACAGGGAATTTAAAGCCATTCTGAAGCAGCTGATGCTAAAGAGAACCGCGCTGGAGGCAGAGAGATGTTCAGAGATTCCTGTTGCAGCATTGGTAGAATCACATTGCTCTCCTCCTTTACGCAGACGACACTGTGCTTCTACTGCAATGTTGCCTCCATCAAACCATTCTGTTTACAGTCTGTTACTCTCGTGCCTTTTCGTAACCTCTTCACCTCATCATGACAAGTGTGCTGCGTAGTATCTAGTACTGTTTAGCTGTTACTTTGCCGTCACCTCCTTCCTCATCCCTGTCTGTGTGTAGAGCTGATTTACAAACTTGTACTGTATGTGACTTTATGAACTCAAGGATGACTTAAAAATATTGGTAAGTGGTTTTGAATACCAAAGGTTTTTTTTTTCCTCCCCTCACCCCTCACACAAACGTAAGCCGGCACTTTTGATATTTCATATCAAAAGCTGCTCACCCTGCAGTTCCAGATGCTGCTTCATGCTGCACACAACACCACAGTAACGCTGATCCATGTGTCTAAACAGTTGCCCATAAAACCCACGATCACACATGCTCTTTAACCTTATCCCTGTTTCCATTCGTACGATATCAACTCTCCTTCTTCATGTTTATGCGAAATAGTAAACGACTAATATATTTCCAGCTTTATCGGCTTGTATTTTCTATCAATGTTGGTCCCTGCAGTTTCCATTATTTTCTATCACATTGATTCCTGTGTCCGACTTTTTCAAAGTACCTCAAAGATGCAATCCTTTCCATGAGGTCATTCACTGCCACAAACATTTATCACCTTCCCTTTACAGATCTGGAACTCATCAAAAAGCTAAGGCTCACCCCTCTCCTCCTCCTCCTCTCTCTCCTCCTCCTCTCCCTCTCTCTGCTAACATCCATGTGTCCTCTGTCATTAAAATGTGGAGATGACGTTAACCTTTGTTGTCGGCATTGGCTGTCTTTGCTGCTCATTGACTTGTTCCTGGGACAAAATGAACTCCTCTGCTCACTTCTCTCATTCGTTTTGCAACCCCCCTCTTCTTCTCTTCAGCTACTATTGAAGCTATTGAGGCTGACGAAGGTAAATGGGTCTGGCTGCCCTCTTCTGTTGCTTTTCATGGCAATAGACAGGGGGGTCCGCTGGGTTTTCATCCATCTCGCTGGTGCTTGAATAGAGTGTGTTGGGTGTTTGGGCTAACAAAATGTGGCTTAGTATTAACGGAGAAAAAAGAAGTAAGTAATTAGGAAATCCTGTGGTCACATGTGTTTTAAAGGGGAATGGATTTCATAGCACAGATTTCAAAATCACAGAGATCCTGCTGTGATTTTGAGTGAGTGCAAAGCAAATACTTTTCAAATGTACTTTTCATTTAAGACTGCAGGTTGTTAACAAAAATACTTTCTATAATGCCATTTTATTCAGTAAAATCAGCTTTTTTTTAATGGAAAATGATCAGGCTTTCCTCGTTCAAAATGGAGATTGCACTAAATCACATTCACACATTGTGAACACAAGGCCATCATCAGGGCGTCTGGCACCTGTACTGAGCTCTTACTCTTACATACCAGAGGCACCAGCTTGTTAACATAATATAATCCTGTAGAGCTACACCGCTTAAAAATTGACTAACAATTGGCTGATATCAGCTTATCATAGTTACATTTGTATTGGCATGTGTTTCAACCAATGACTGTATTTAAAGATGGACGACACGTCTCCATCTGCTGTCATTGTACAAAATTGAAGCCAAAATACCCCCCATGTCGGGCGCTGTCAGCTTGCGATGGTGACGTTATCCGGAGCCAGAGCTGCCCAGTAGCAATCGGCGGGTGGAGCCGCTGTAGCCACTTCCGCTAACCACAACACACACTTAACTTACCGAAAAAAGCAGCATCCCGCACGGTGGTTGTTTTAGTTACGTCTCCTCTCGCCGATCCTCCTCTACTCTGCTGATTTGGAACAGATCAGCTGCAGGAGCCGTATTTGTCAACAGAGCTGTCAATCATCCTTTTTACAGCATCAAAATCCGTTAAACCGGAATATAAGTCGCAGTCTGTTTCTGGGGGTATCCCGGAGGGATAAAGGTTCTCTATAGCTATTAATTAGCTATTTATTATTTATTTTAAATCTATGTCAATTTCTTTTCATTTAAAACACACACAAATAACAGTCTACCATCTGTTTTCACCATGCGATCCTGCTAGCTACCGCTGGCTACTGCAATGGCTGCAATGGCGATCATGACGGTGCATGTCCGTGACGAAGCGTTAGCAACAATCAAGTTTCCCTCACTTAAAACAGTGAGGTAAACAGCACTGCGGCACCTTGTAAATTGGAGCCGTTGTAGCGGCTTGGACTTTCAAACAGTTTAATGCAGAGATGTGGAGTCACTACTT
Source organism: Semicossyphus pulcher (assembly GCF_022749685.1). Classification (NCBI taxonomy): domain Eukaryota; kingdom Metazoa; phylum Chordata; class Actinopteri; order Labriformes; family Labridae; genus Semicossyphus; species Semicossyphus pulcher. The sequence goes on from NW_027211695.1 coordinate 8,898,359, forward strand.
AACAACTTTAGCTAGATTATAGGGCCATCATCTGGGTAAAATACCATGACACAATAACATACCTCTCTCTGCATTTTGTTCCAGTATATCACACTGGTATTTAGGACGCAGCCTGCTTTTTAGATAAAAAAAGTCCTATGCACCGACTGTAATTAAAAATTTAAAAAAAGCACACTTGGACGTAAATCAGCATAATAAGAACTAACTATCATGACAGAAACCATGTTTGAGAAAAATGTATTTGGCGTGTATTTTGATTTTATAGTTTGACTCATTTCCCATTTGTTAACATGGAGGAGGCGGGCTTTATGTCCTATACTGCATCCAGTCAGCAGTGGGCGCTCAAAATGTTTTGGCTTCACTTTTAGGGAGCTGTCATGTCGTCCATCTACAGTCTATTGTATCAACCAATAAGTGCCAAAGGGATTAGGGTTAAAAGAATTGCTGCAATATACTGTATGTTTGATGTACTTTAAAAACAATACACACATATATTTATCTGATGTTTAAAGTTCACACAAGTCTGTATCGGCCTCAGAAATCTGATATTGGTCGAGCTGCAGTATTCAGAAATCATGCAGGACATGGTAGATCTTATACGGACACAACTTTTGTTATTAGGTAAAATATGTTTAAAAAGTCACAGATTTTTGGTAGGATACACTTGCTTTCTAATCCACAGCTTTGTTAAGAACAATTGTTTCTTTTAAAACTGTAATTTAACTGAGCTTTATCTCTTACTTTAAGATAGTTCCACCTGCTCTGCCCTCGCACAATACACTGAAATCTTGCTATGAAAGATAAAAATGATATTTCCCCTTTGAAACAACCGAAGCAGTTGTGCATTGTTGTTGCTGTTGTATTAATGTAACACTAATAGTTTTCTGTACAGTTGAATTTGAATTAGAAGAGACAAGCGCTCCACAGGAGGCCTTCACATCCAAATTGGATCCTCCCTAAAAATCTTTATTTAAACCGCCTTTGGCGCAAGAACAACCTCAACTGCGAGCTAAATAGTAGTTTTGCCAGCTGCTATTTACGTTGGAATTGTCCAGAACTTCCTCTCTAGCCCCACAGAGGACAGTCCGTTGTAGTGTCGAGACACTTCTCTGCTTCTCTCTCCATGTGGATCCTCTGTGGCCCTGCTGTGTCGTGTTCTTTCCTGTGAGCTGCTAATAACCTGTGTCTGACCTGTGCTATGCAGCAACACAACTACGCTACCCATCATGCCCCTCTCCACACTCCCCAATTTGTCTTCAAATTCTGATGCCCCCTCCCTCATTGTAGTAAAGGGTCATCTTCTTTGCAATCATAGTTTTTATTCACCATTAAGACCCCCAGCCTTTATGAAAGGTGGAGGTGACAAAATGTGTACATGTTTATAAAAAATAATGGGCTGAAATGAAACAAGCTTCATTTCAGTGGTATTTTATTAAACAAGCTTCTCTTGTAATTCCATTATTCTACTCTCCTCACCTCCAGTCTTAATCTTGTGACCTCCACCCCTCATAACCTCCACAGACCCCTTAATTGCTGCATGCTCCAAGCAGACTAAACAAGTGGTTAGCACCCCAAGTACCTCTGTAGTGTCTTTGTACGTGAGCTCAGTCTCAACGTGGTTCTATTTTGTGGAAGTGAATGTCTCAGTGGGCTCCACTCCAGTGTTTTTTTTTTCTCCCCCCGTTCTTTTTTGTCTCTTTGATCATTCTCCTTCTCCCCCTTTGTCGTTTATTTAATCTGTGACGTGATGGGGCGATCTGGATGTTTGGGGTCTTCAGGTGTTTTGAATGTGCCTTAGTCAATTTAATTGTAAAACTACCCACATGTTTTAAAGTGCATACGTTTAAGGTTACAAAATAGCTGTGCGAGATTGCCAAGACGGACGAGTATTGTAGGTGGATTTCTGCACACACTGATTAGCGTTGGATTGATGGCACAGTGAAAACCTGCTGACCCTGATGCTCAGACGTTCCCGCTATAGATTTTAGAAGGATTATTTAATCCTTTTGTCTGTGCAGTTATATAATTTACAACTGATAAATGGTGTTTATGTGTTGTCATTTAAAAAATGAGTTATATCCTTTTATATCTGTTACTGTACGACTAAACATTAATAATGATCTACATGTAAATGTGCTGTACAATATGCTGTTGTCCATAAACACAGAACACATTTAAACAATTACATCTAATTGTCAGTGGTCAGTGTTTTGGGAAATAAAGTTATTCACTTCCTTATGTAAGTTAGTCGAGAGTATCAGTACCACTCTCTTAAAAGTCTGACATATATGAGGTTACAGTTGGCAGCCGGTTAGCATAGCTTAGCTTTGTTAGCATAGCTTAGCAAACATGTTGAAATAACGTACAGATTACTGGATTGTTTTTTTACACTTGTTTCTTTTTTGTAAAGATTTAACAAACACAATTTAACGTGTGAATAAGTCAGTCCCTCCAGGACGTTGCGATTCAGCAAATCCACGCAACTTTTTCGTGACCTTGTTACTTTGGCCAATGTCCGCAACTTTTCAGTTACATAACCAAAAATTGATCTCCATAGGTCTGCAATGTTCTAAACATCAGAGAGTATTGTTTACTGTGCCTTTAATATCTCCAGAACGCTGCATGCTAGAGACAGACAGCTGCGCAGCTCTAAAGAGGCTCCGGTGCAATCAATCAATCAATCAATCAAATTTTATTTGTATAGCGCCAAATCATAACCAGAGTTATCTCGAGACACTTTACAAAAAGAGCAGGTCTAGACCGACTCTTTGTTATGTTATTTAAAGAGAGGCCCAACATGAATCACCATGAGTAGCACTTAGCAATATTCGGCACATTGGCAAGGAAAAACTTTTAACAGGCAGAAACCTCGAGCAGAACCAGACTCATGTTGAACAGCCATCTGCCTCGACTGGATGGGCCGAAAATGGGATAGAAGGAGATGCAGGATAGAGACAGGCAAAGAGAGCAACAACAACATATGTTCTTGTTACAACAACAACATATGTCCTTGTAACATGAACAACAACAGACACATACTTATGGTTACAATACCAATAATAGTGGTAGACTAGGGTGAAGATTAGCAAAATAAATAAATAAATAAATTAGCGAGAGAAGCAGAGTAATGATAAAGGCCGAGGTAATCGTAATTGTAACAGTTGAAGTCAACAGGTCTACTATTAGCATTAGCAGCAACAATAATGATACTATGGGGAAGGCTGATGTTAGTAGTTGAGTTAGATCGTCTCTTTCATAAACTTTCTGATCCGCCCTCAAACTACAGAGTCTTTTAATTCAACTCTACACAGTGAATCCATAATAATAAATCCAGCAATCAATGTCTGCTTGTGATTATTTATCCATGTTGAAAACTGTTAGCCGTCTACTTAGCCACTTCCTGGTGCCTTTAACTTCCCACCAACCAGAGCCTGTGTTACACATGAATCAGTGTTGATCATAAAGAGTGTTATCAGCGATCATCACCTCTTATCAGTGGTTTTATACAAGCTAAACATCTGAAATAACAAGTAGAACAGCTTAAATGCAATATATAATGTGTCGATTCTTCTTTGGGCTCATGGTTAGCACGTGTAAAATTACTATTCTGTGGCCATTTCCTTTAGTTTCATTCCATTTTTACATATTTTATTTGCTATCTTGACTCAGAAATGGACCCAAAGTGATGTCAGATCACAAACAGCTCGGTCAGCCAATAGATGGCTTTATTGGAGCGTCTGTCCCAGTCGCTCACAGCCGATATGTAATGTTTTACACACAAAAAAAGCATAGCAACTTCCAAAGCAACTTTTTCAAAAAATCTGCCGCAATTTCATTTTAGGACGCAACAATCACAGAAAAAGCCCGCAAAATCCTGGAGGGACTGATAAGTGAGCTTTAGAAGCACTTGCAGGCAGATTGTATAAGCTCAGACAGATTCAGCCTAGCTGTTTCCACTATTAAATGTTAAGCTAATGTATGAAAGCAAGTTATGGTCTTTTGTCAAACTATTCCTTTAAAGCAAGGTCAGTAGGGATCTACACCATGCAGTTATCATTAGTGTTAACAGGTCCTGCAGTTACTCATTTCTCATGGATGACCTTCCGTTGACTTAGCTTAAAGCTCCTCAGATGCAGTCTTTATGTTGTTGTTTTCTCAGTTAAGTAAGTTTTGTGTTGCAACAATTCCATGAACCACGGCCAAACTAAAGATAAGCCAAATACGATGCTGTGTGAGTGAATGTGAGCGCGTGACCCCATTCTTTTAATCATTAATCCCTCCCCTCTTAGATCACTCCTGATTTCTCCCCCTTTTTCTCTTTCTGTTCTTGCATCTCAACAGCCATCAAAGGCTTCTCGCCCCAGCACAAGATCACCAGCTTCGAGGAGGCGAAGGGCCTGGATCGCATCAACGAGAGGATGCCGCCGCGGCGAGACGCCCTGCCCTCCGACGCCAGCCTCAACTCCCTCAACAAGGCGCTGTCCTCGGAGACCAATGGCACGGACGCCAAGGGAAGTACCAGCAGCGGCAGCAACATCCAGTGAAGGCCAGAAGCGGGCGCCAGCTTGGCCGCCGGGGCCGCCCCGCCCCCAGCCTCATCACGGCCCGCCACCACAGAAAAGGGGCAAGGGGTGAAGGAGTGTTAGAGAGAGGAGGGGGGGGGGGAGGCATCTACGGCTCACACTGGGGGGACATCTCACTTGCTAGTCTTTGGATATGCCTTCAAAATATTAGTTCATAGTCAAATCTGCTAAGTTATTGCCGGTTCACATTTCTGGTTGGTCAGGCCTTTATTGTGCTTGATCGTCCACCACACCGTATGTCAAAGAGAGAGAGAGAGAGAGAGAGGGATAGAGAGATCTTAAAGCTGATTTATTTTCCTTGATTTCCTGAACGACCCTTGCTCATTTACACCGAAACGGAAAGTCGTGTACCTTCTTACTAACTATCGTACGTTTACAAAAATACAGCACTAAAAAGGACAGAACATGAGATAATGTTTTTAACATATAAGGGTGTACAAACTAAATAAGGACTATTTATTGATAACTTTTTTTTGCTACTCTTTTAAAATAGCTCTGAAATTAATTAGGCAGTCTTAAAAAGAATGTTGCAATGTTGTCGAAATGCCAAATAATGGAACGTTTTATGGTTTTGTACATATTATGCTTACCTCAGGTTCTTTTGGTGTGTGCTTTGACCTGATTTTTCTGTATAATGGCTAAATAACTCGGTAATGAATACCTATTTTCTTGAGTTTCATAACTGGAATTTACATTTACCTATCTATCATTTGCAAATATGTTTATTTTTTGTCTCTTTTGGAAGGGGGGGGGGTAGATTTATCGTGGCTTGCTGGAATTGAGTGTTAATTTTTCTCTTTTTAAGTATTGCGAACAAAGTAAAAATAGAGAACCTATATTGTGTAAAAAAAAAAATACAATAAACTTAAAAGTGTCTGCCTATGCATGTTTTATAAAAATCAAACAAAGGAGATAGAAAATCTGAATACTTGGCTGTGGAGGCCTGTTTTGAAATATATTGCGCTTTAGTGAACATATACTGGATATACCTGCATACTTTAAATAACACCATGATGCTCTATGCCTTCAACTTCTTTTGTAATTGAAGCATTTAATGAAATAAGATGGATGAGAAATCATATTTTTAACCTGCGCTTGTAAGTGCACACAGTCCAATTACGCATGTTTGACAATTCTTGTGAGGTGTGTGGTTACATGTGTAACTCAAAAATGCATGATTAGCTGTTTGTGTCATATAACAGGTAAAATCGGTTTTGTTCTGTTCTGTAAATGTGCCACAGAAAGTGTAATTTGATTATTATTACTACTATTATTTGGAACTCTGCTTTGTATATCAGTTACAGGTTTGATACTGCTCAATACTTTAAGATGAAACGAAAAAAAATAATACTTTGATCTTTTTTAAGAACTGCTTAAGTGCCCAAGTAATTCACTACACGACATGAAGCCTTGCTTTTGTAATTTAACTTCAAAACTGTTGGCAGATGAGGCATGCACTTGCAACTATGAAAAGTATTTTATATAACTGTTCAATAAAAATGTGCATGAATTTCAACTTGAAACGAAGCCGCTTCTCCTGTATGTGTGTGCGCGTGTGACTCAGGCTGTCCTTCAGTCCTCCGCCAATGAATATGCAACCGTGTAAAATAAAATCTAATACATGATACACATAGTCCTTTGGGCGTTCTTTGCGGGCTTTATTAGAGAGCTACACGATGTTTTCAGCAACAGCACGGGAAACACTCGACATTAGCCATAATTCACACCTGCAGGAAGAGCAAAGATGAACAATAGAGGGGCAATATTTCAGTCACACCTCAGAATTCAAGAGAGGCCTCGACGCTATCCTCCTTTACTACTATGTGTTCAGCCTCAGTACAGGACTGTTTGGGTCTTTTGTGTAAAGTCCAAGTAACTGAATGTTTTGGTATGGAGAGGAAATTGCTCCTTGGCAATTTAGCAACAAAGGTGTTTCCTCCTTGTGAACCTCTCTGACTTCTTTCCGCAATCTTGGCTTCGTCTTCGTGGTTTAATCAAACGTACCTGCGTACATCGGAGACAAAGATCTTTAGGCTTCCTCCTTTACACAATGATAAATTGTAGATTACAATGCAGAGGACTGGATTTTTCTTAAGTAATAAACTAATTTCTGAAGTAGTTCCCTAAATAAATAAAAAACTCCGACATAACTTAAAAAATTCAACAAAGCAGGTTACAGTTTGTTGTCCCTGCTTTCTTTCTTGAGTCTCTTCAGCTCAAATTAAACACAATGCTCAAATGAAAGGAAGTCAACTCTGGCATCCTGTTTTTTTTTCGGGAAGGCCAAAAAACAGGAGCTTGATTTTGTAGCCTCAGAGGGACAATCTGAAGACCAATTATTTCTTGAAATAGACAATGAAAGTGTAGCAGCAGTAAGCCTCTTTTTGTTTTGTCCTCGGTGTCCATAACCCTTTATAATCGGCCATATCGAGGTTTATTCCAAATATATCTGGAAGTTAAAGCTATAAAAAGTAGGATTTTTCAACAACAACACTCAAACTCGCCCACCCCGCCGACTAACACCGACAGCATCACAGTTAGCTTTGCGCTAGCATGCTAACTGCTGGTTAGCTTGTCCTACCTGGTTTGAGGCACCTACCTGTCCAACAGAAAGAAGGCCAACTCTGCATCGCTCTTTCGCCATGTTCGCTGCTCTGAATGGGGCCCAGTTGCTAATTTGAACCACTCCCACACTCACCTATACGCCGTGATTGGCTCAGGGAACCACAACAGCGCCCCTTCTGAAAACGGCCCGTGTAAAGCAAAACAACAGAATAGATGCAAAGGGAAGGGTCTCACAAGGGTCTGCACACACACTCACCAACACACATGTATAGAGGCCCATAAGGGATGATTTAGATATTATATTTGTAAAAGTCTATATTTTATTTTTCTAGGAAAATCCTACTTATTATACCTTTAAACTAATAATATACCTCAAAAGTAGAAAGTAGATTTAGCTTACAGTTATAGGTCGCCTCAACACTCCGGATGGTGAGCCATCTGAGGTCACACCCATGCTGTGTGGAGGCTCTGTTACATAAACAGTGAGTAATCCCAGTAATCAAGACTTGGCTCTTGGACTTTTTTTTAACAAAACAAACAGATTTGTAATTCCATATTTGTTTGTTTTGATGCATAAATGTTACGCTTAGTATGGATCTGAAATATGATGCAAGTAGTTCCTGTCTGTTTTCCATGGATGAAGCGTCTGAATCAGTGCCAAAACCACTTTTTCCAAACACTTTACATCTCTGTTCATCTTATACAGTATAATTATATACATACATACAACTCTTTTTTTGCATCACACTCTTGGGTTTGCGTCACACATCAACTTGTTTATGCACCATCTAGGTAGGTGGGTGAGTCCAAGTCTCCTCCTAACTGGTTAAGTTGTGTCAGAGCAGGAAAAAATAAGTGGAGGGAGTTGGCGTTGCATTCAAACACCAATCTGAAATTCCAGTAAAATCGCCTCAGGTTTGCACCCACCGACCGCCTTCTGCCGGTCCCCACAGCCACCCACTTTACGTCAGGAAGTGTATTTCCTGCTCTTTCTTTATCTAAAGGAAGTGCCAAAATAAGCATCAGCAGCGCAGCGCCCGAGCTCGGACACCTTTTCCACTGGTCAGTCTGCTGGAGTCTGAGGAAGAAGTCGGAGGAGTTCACGGCTGCAGAGTCACCATGAAGACAATCAGGGTTGCTGTGCTGCTTCTGCTCGCATCTGTCCACAACTTCTCTCCAGGTAGGAAAACCATAGTAACTTTTTGGGGCAGATAAACTCAGTTAGATATCAAAGAATAGGGCCTTTAAGGGTCCTGAACTCTACAATCCACCTTGGTTTTGTGTGTTGTCAGTGCAGCCAGGATTCAAAAATTGCAACCTTTACTCATCTGTGAAGCTAAATTTAATCTATTCTTCTTATCTATTATTAAACTAATAATAATCTTATAGTTACAAAATATTTACATGGGGGCGGCTGTGGCTCAGTGGTAGAGTGGGTCGTCTTTCAATCGGAAGATCGAAGGTTCGATCGCCAGCTCCCTCAGGCTACATGCCGAAGTGTCCTTGGGCAAGACACTGAACCCCAAATTGCTCCCGGTGGCATTGCCAACGGGTATGAATGTGATATCTGATTGACAGTTGGGCACTTCACGTAGCAGCCTCTGCCATCAGTGTATAAATGTGTGTGTGAATATGATATGTAGTGTAAAAACAGCTTTGAGTGGTCGCAAAGACTAGAAAAGCGCTATATAAGTACAGTCCATTTTACCATTTTTTTTTACCATAAAGTTGATGAGACAAAGAATGATCAGAATGTGAGATTTAAATCATACAAATTTGGAAATCCCATTTTTTGATATGTGGGATCAGCTAATCCATCCCCCTTTTGTCCTGGTTTTTCAAAATAAAAGCGGATTGGCTAAACCTTATCCAGACACAGACAAGATAACCAAATGTCTGCCTTATCTACTGTGTCACTGAAGCAATACTACAACAAGTGCAAAACATAAAAATATCTACAGTATAAATTACATTGTAAAACATTCTATATTGTTTGAACAATTAAAAGTTTTACATTTTCTCTCTAAAACCCAGCCTGAATCCAGCCTTCAGCCAGGATCAGGATAATCCAGACTTTTTAATCCTACTTAAAAGTTTTTAATGACACGACTCAGAAAAAAAACTACAACTGGATCACTGGATCTAATAAGATTTCAGAATCCTTTCTGTCTTTTGAACAACCCATTCTCAAGATTTGATCCCATAGCCAGAGTCCGATCAGACACATCTGAAAAACTAGGCCCTGATCTTTTTGTGCTATGCAGGAAGAAAACATTTTTTCAAAGTTTTAACCTTGTTTTTTCTACTGTCGTTTAGTTTTGTTTTGGTATGTGCAAAGATAAAGATCACAGTGTTGTTCAAAAGAAGCTCACACTTTGAACGGTACCTCGGAGACGTCCACTCAAACAGTGTATTTCCGTTCATTCAGGCTGAGATAAGCTCTGTGCTTGTCTGTGTGCACGGACGAGAATACAAGTGCTTTATTGTTTTGCTTTTTTTGTTTTTTATCTGAAGGTAGAATATATTTTTTTAATCATGAATATAATATATCAGGACAAAAAAATAACAACCTCTGCAGTGAAAACTCCCGGTGATAAGCTGACGAAGGAGCGTCCCCTGGTTGAAGGAAAGGAAAAACAGGGTGGCTCTTGATGTGTTTGTTTTCCTTGCTCCGAGCCAAAAAGAACTTGTAACTGTTCTGCGCCGGGCAGATAGGTGATCTCACAGCAGATAGCCAGTGGGAACCAAAGTGCCCCCCTCTCTCACAGAGACAACAGATCATTGTCCTGAGACCCAAACGTCCCAACTGGCAACAATTCTGTTTCCAGCCTACAGCAGTAAACATCTGGAGGAAACACCCTCGCCCTGAGTGCAGCTCTCCCGGCCCAGGCTTTTATAACTCGACCTTATCGTCTCTTTTTTTCCACAGGACATAAAGAAAAGTTTGATAAATACCTTTAAAGACTTGCCTATCAACTTTTATGCTGTTATAGTGCACAGTCTTTAATCAAGTCACTGACTTCCTGTCCAAGTATAATCTGTTGGACCCAAATCAGTCTGGCTTTAAGCGGGCCACACGGCACAAATGTCGGTAACAGAATCACTGCGTCTGCCAGGAACCTGGGTGTCACAATTGACGACCAGCTAACCTTTAAGGTTCATTTGGCCTCGATTGCTCGTTCATGTCGATTTGCCCTGCACAACATCAGGACCTACCTTTCAGAGCATGCAACACAACTGCTGGTACAGGCTCTCGTGATATCACGCATTGATTACTGCAACTCCCTACTGGCAGGTCTTCCTGCATGCACATTTAAACCTCTGCAGATGATCCAGAACACAGCAGAGCAACCGGTCTTCAATCAACCCAAAACAGCACACGTCATTCCACTGCTCATATCCCTCCACTGGCTCCCAGTTGCCGCTCGCATCAAATTCAAACCCTGTTGCTCATTTACAGAACAGCTACAAAAACGGCTCCTGCCTACCTGAACGCCCTCATCCAGGTCTACACTCTGTCCCACCCACTACACTCTGCCATTGAAAGGCGCCTGCTACTCCTGCTACACGCCGACTCCCATCACAGGGACCTAAGTCTCTAACTAGACTCTTCTCCTCTGTATTCCCCTGGTGGTGAAATGAGTAACCAAACTCCATTCGGAGTTGACTTATCATTTGCTCCAAAATCCAAAATAATAAATTTGGACTGAACCCAAATGACGAAAGATTACTTACTAGTTTATGTAACCAGGGTAGTTAGACCCTAGAGAAATACAATGTTACTGTATTGTAGGTTGTACAAATGGCTGCCTGTCTGATAAGCTCACACAGCTAAGAACACCCACACAAATCACTATAAAACCGTGTTGGGAGAAGGAGAGTAGGAAAACAAAAAGCTTTGGGCGGACATTGAACCAAAGAGCGATATAATTTAATATAGCGCAATTAAACACTACAAGTACCACTACCAGCAATTCCACCTTGGATACTTCCAGATGCAACTGTAAATTTCACAATATTAGATAAGCTTTATGTAAGATATGTATGGAGCCCTGTTAGCAACTATTTTTAACTGTAAGATGAAAAGGTGAATATAAGGTACATTGTATGCTGTGAGTTAAGCATAAGTCGGCCAGTATATATTTTATGTTTAAGATGTTTATGTTAAATTTATGTTCATTGAGGTATACTCCGAGTTGCACTGTTAGGGAAAAGATGAATATCGAAGTGAATTTCAATGGACATTTATTATGGACTTGATGAGTAACTGTCCTGCACCTGTGTATAGGCTGTCTTTTCCTGTAGTGCAGATTTGTTTTCGCAAATCCATGTGGTTTATTTGTTAAATAATTAAGACTATCGCTATGCACCAACTCAAACAAGATGGCGGACTCTTAAGCAGCTGAAGAAGACACTTTTAAATGCAAACGTTTTGGGTTTCAACTCAGTGGTAAAAAAACCTTGAAATAAATTATCTTTAAAATAATATGTTAAGTTACGCGACGTTAGCTATGATAGCTAGTTAGCCAGTTAGCTACCTGTTGCTAGGTGACAGGAGCCGCGTTTGTTGATGCAAGGTTTTAGGCGGTAACAGCGCGTGACGCAAACAGGAAATCCTCCATAGACCAGACCGTCTCATTTACGTTCAGCTTTAACGATCTACGCAGGCTACGGATGACTCATTCTTCGCATTCTTCGAAGGATGCAGCCCCTGAATTGAGATACAGCTTAACTTAATTTCTAAAATATTTAAATAATCATTGTTGTTTTTTTCATATCTTTGTAATGGTAAATGTATAGGTAAAAGCTGCTCTCTGTAACAAAATTAAAAGCCCTTTTGGGAGGTTTTAGGTGAAGGAGTTGGGCCACTTGGAGTGAAATTGTGAGTCCTAACCGCGGGGCCCTTGCATTCAATAAGGAACAACTCCTGTCCGCCCTATGGTCCACCTACCACAGTTCAGGAAACAATGATGTAAGAAATTGAGACTTGAGTTGAGACTTGTGACACAGTGCCCGAGGAACTTCTCTGGTCTCAAATAGATAAAAGGACATGCGATTAGATGTGTCTGAATGACTCAAAGGACTTGACACTAGAGTCGCTTTAAAATACTTAAACTCTTGAACTTGCCTTGTTTTTAATGATTTAAAAGACCTGAGATCCTCTGGAATACTTGAACCCTGACTCAGACTTGATTGAAAACACTTGACATCCAAAAAGTCTTCAAACCTGCTTTTCCTTTCTGTTGAGGCTCATAAAGCCGGACCAAGCTGCATGCAGTCTTCCTTAAACGTGCAGTTCAGGCGTTCAGTGACGGCTCTGGTGTGAAAAATGTCATATGGCATCATGGCTGACAGCGGTGAAGACAGGAAGCTCGGCTGCTCAGGTCAGGGGATAACAATGGTGTGTGAGGGACAGGATGCAGCTTCACACTGCTGCAGCACTTGGAACAGAGGAAATCCACCTCAACCATCTTACATTCTCATCCCCAGTGTGACACTCAGAGCAAGGGCACGCCTTTGTCTCAGACTCTGGGCTTTAAAGCTGTGCCAAACAGGAACAATGAAAATATGGAACCGTGGACCTAAAATAGAGAATCTGTCATCGGAAATGGTTTACATAGACAAACTGAAGCTGGTGTTGTCATGATGGATGTATTAAGAATTCCTAGATAACACAATTGTTTAAACAATGTCCACAGCAACAGATTTAGTCTTTAGAAATCAATGAACCTCCATGAAGATTTTCAAAACCACATTGAGAAGCTGCTGATTTTCACCCGTCACACATTTACAGTGTTCAAACCGTTTTGTTTCTGCTTTACAGTTTCATCAAATGATCCAGCTGTGGGCAAGCAAGAACCACCTCAATCAACAGCATCACCAGTAACAATGCTGGGTAAGTATGGCAAAACATTTAAGTACGGCAATAAAGCTCTACATCTTAGAAAGTAAGAAGAGAGGATCACTTCAACTTTCATATATGCGTATAAAATAAGGTTAAGTCAATAGCCGTGTAGCTTAGCTTAGCAGAATCACAGACAGAGGGAAGCAGCTGTTTTTGCTCCGTTTGAAGATGTCAGAATCCACCAGCCAGCACCTCCAAAACTCAGTAATTAACTTGTTATATGCCTGTGTTTCAAATTGTAAGGACAACAGTTCAATGCTAACTGTTTACATGCTAACTGCATTTATAGCTGATGAATATCACCCAGAAAACATCAAATTGCAGTTTTTTTTTACATGACATATGTTCTTTTTTGCACAGATGTAACAACTAATACAGTAAATGTTAAATAGGAAGCTGTTTCTTCCTCTTACCAGTCTTTGCACTAAGCTAGCTAGCTAGCTAGCTTACATGCTGCTTACTTTAACAGATAGATGATGATTTAGGGTTGTTTTAATCTTCACATTTTACTAAAGGACAGTAAGCAAATAAATATATGTTGAGCTAAACTTTTAAATAAAGTGATACAAAGAGAAACGTAAAAGTCAGTGAAAGCCAATTTTTTTATGTAGTAAACAAACCGCTCTGTGGGCTGATCAACGTGTAAAGTTTTTCCTGTTGAGCCAATAACAACTTTAACAATAACAACCTTGTTGAGTTCTGTTTTTTCATTTCATTAACTATTTTCACATCTTTTTCTCTCTTTTTTTCTTACACTGACAGCACCAACAACACCTTCAACAAACCCAGCAGCCTCAACAGCAGCACCCACAACAACAGCCTCAAAAGCAGAACCTACAACTGCCCATGTATCTCCCGCCATTGTTCATGTTGACACCAGCAAAACTCCTCTGACTGGTAAGTGTTTTTTTGTTTTGTTTTTTAAAGTAACCTGGACTGGAGCCATGTTCCAGAAAAAAAGGCCTTTAATTTACCCTTTTTTAATCTAGGTCATGCAAAGCATATAGCCCCAACAGCAACTGAGAAGAATCAACCTACAGCAGCAACTACAGGCCAGAAGAATGGGCCCACTACACCTGTAGTTGTAGTTGGTGAAAGTAAGAAATTCTCTTTATTTATTTGCCTTTTTAAATTGGTTTGGTGTTGATGCATAGCTGTAGATGTGATTTGTATTTTTAGGAGGTGTTGAAAGTACTGAAAAGCAAAACACAGGCAAAGGTAAATACAAGAAATTTTAATGTTAAATACTGTTCATTTTAGAGGAAGACAAATCTCGACATAAACAGTAAGTTTAAGTTAATACTAAGATAAACTGCTCTCTCCTTTTTGTAGGTGTGACCAGTACAGCACCAGGTAAAGTACATTTATCATATACATTAAGATTGTTCATGTTTTATCTTGCATGGAACAAACTCCTCCATTTTTCTTCTTTTATTCTTTATATTATTTTTACTATTAGTTATTGTTATTGCTAGACCTGTGAGATATTAATGGTGTACATTTGGAACGCTTCAACCATGAAAATGTTGATTGTTTTTTTGCTACTAATTGATTAAAAAATTTCTTGATAGCATTACAGCAAACCGATCCACCTCCCAAGATGCCAAAAACTTTTAAAGAAACAGACACAGAGAAAGGACTTGGTAAGTTATACTGTTAATCTATACCTGTCATCATGTCGTTCAGTATGACAAAACAGGAAGTTAATTAAAAAAAACATTGTTTTGAAAGGTTCTCAGAAAGGAAGTGAGGACAAAGCTGTCGCCAAGTCAGGTACTACACGTAACTTTATTAACCTCTTCTCTGCTGGATTTATTCTGCTAGTGATTTAATCCAAATCAGACTATTGATGTAGCAGATCTTCTTATGTTCCAGTTACACATTGTACAAAGCCAAAAGTCATCGTCCATCCCATCAAACCATACCGGCAATATCTGTACAGATCATCTGAAACTTTGCACTTTTGGACATTTAATCTTTTTAAGAAGGATTGGCAAGTTTTAAAATATTAAACCTACAGTGATGATGATTATTGGCACTAAAATACTAAAGCTACATTATATGGTCTAACTGTACCCTCAGACAAAAGGCTGTGGTGGATTCTGTTGCCGGTCCTTCTGGTCGGAGCTGCTGCTGCCATTGTGCTCAAATTCAAAAGCAAGAAGGTCCACAATCACACAGGTACGTACAAGAAGGTTGCATCTTTAACTGCATCTTTATACTATAAACTCTGATATGGATGCTTTGCACTAGATATTTTTTAATGTCTTCTCTTCTTCTTGTATTCAACAGAAACCCTCGATACTGGAACTGAGAAGTAGGTTAACTCTGTATTGACAGTATTTAATAGGTGTGTGAACAACTAAAGCACTCATCACTTTGTCTCTGTAACTCTCCACAGCGCATCTTTCCAGAGCAGACCCGAAAGCAACAAAGATGGAGTCATGCTCCTCGGAGTGAAGTCATCAGGCGGAGAAGAAAACGGTGAGCAGCCTTCCATCTATTTCCTGCGAGAGTTCCTTCCAAGTTCCTCCTGTTTGTGCGTTCTTCCATCACTTGGTCAAGCTGTTTCTCCACACACAGTTTTGCAATTATCACAGGGAAGTAACCGGCTTTTAATATCTCATTGTGCTGCACAGGCTTTTGGGGCTTTGCTGGGCAACAGAAGGTGTTTCCTGTGATTTCGCGCCCCCGCCCTCCAACAAGCAGCAGGGCTTGAAAGATAGGGACTTCCTAACATAAACACAGATTATTTTGGACGGGAGCTATTGTGCGGCCAGTAAATGTCAGTGCGTCCCAGACGCTGCAGACGTGTGCGTGTTTATGTTAGGTTTAATGCATGTGCACATCCACAAGTGTGCATGTGTCACATGTGGTTTGTACACAGACTTCGTACCCTTTGACCCCACCCATGAAAAAAAAAGAAATGTGGGCAGTAAATGTCCTACCTTCCTTCCCCAATACAATCAGGGCTGGATGACTTGTCTGCAGGTTTCAGAGGGAAATGGAGTCATGCTTTAGGAATTCTGCTGAGGAAGAAAGTGTTTATGTTGTTACAGACTACTGGATTTCTTTGGATTTCAGCTTTATACATTCTTATCTGACTGCAGACCAGGTTACACTTGTTGCCCTCAACACAGATAAAACCATAATCCCATGCTCATGAACTAAAACGTATTTTTTACTAACTCAGTGAGCAAGTTGTTAGAAATCAATATCATCAGGTACCATTGTTATTATGACTCCCCCAAACAGTCTGAAATGTAATGTTATATAATGATGTGATAAATCCAAGGCAGCCTGGATTAAACTGGTTTCAGAAAACATTGGGAGAATTATTAAAGCCTTAACTGCCGTACAACTATCTCATATAGGGTCTTATGTACATTAAAGTTAGCATCTAATTGGTTTCCAGGTTGGATAAAGGTTTTTAATCACAAAGAGCTTTTTTTGATCCCAGTCTGGTTTCATCTGTTGTTATGTGTGTTCCAGCTGCTGCGAGATAAAAAAAGAAACGACTGCAACATCAAGATGGGCCAGTGGATGAGTCACACCAGTCGCCCACACACTGATGGTGGTCTGGAGGAACAGTTTAGATGTTTTTGATTTAAGCAGAAAAGTGTTAAACAGCCGTTTTGATGTATGAATCTGTCGTTTTAAAGCAGGGTTTGTGACTGTGATCAGTCAGCTTATTTCACCCACAATATGTTCCTACAGACCTTATGCATCTCTTTGAATTGGTATCACAGGCTAATGTAGGCAGATTCATAATAAGGTGTGGGTTATAGTGAAAACTTTATCTTTTTATTTCTGTATGATGTTGAAAAAGACGAGCTCAAACACAGCTTTGTGAACATGTTTTCTTTTCAGTGCACTGACCTCAGATCCATCACATTATGATGTAATTAATTACTTCTCATTTCATGGTTTAAGAATTATAATTATCATTTGATTGTTGTTTTACTCATCATGTATTTGTCTTCAACTATTTTGTAGATTATAATGTGGTTTTGCGTTTCATTCAATGTCAAGATGCTTAAAGAACAGGTTCTGCTGAGGTGTACTTCGTTTGTCCTTTTTTTTATGTATGACATGTCTTTCTTTAAAGGATGTAATTATTATTCCAGCATCTGTTTCTTCATCAGAAACATTTTTGAAGACAATGTTCACTGCACATTCACCCCCAATTCTACATCTACAAGTAGCTACACTCAGTTAGAAGGAAGTTATATGGAAGGTTTGCTGTAATTGCAGTTTTAAGATAAATATAACATTGAAGCACAAGAAATAAGTAAAGCAGTCGCAGGTGATTGTATTTAAAAACACTGGAACTACTTTATGGCTGGAACTTGTTTTTTTGCACCTATATTTCCTCAATAAATCACTGGAAAATAGTGTTGTTGTGCGGCTTCTGTTCTTCAGATTTAATCTCACATATGTGAACCTTTCAATAGTTACGTAACCTTATTGTGGATACTTTTTCAAACATCTGTGACATATTTTACGTGGACATCATTTTAGCTGAAAAATGCTGTTTAAAGTAACTGACTGGACATTTTAGCCTCTTATTTATCATTTAGGGCTGTTCTCAAATTTGCCTCAGCTTAGACTGATTACAACCTGCTATTTTCTTTCTTTTTATAACCTGTAAACGAAGTGTAGTGTACTGAACAGCACTGTCTGATCATCAACAGTGTCATTTCACTTATTCACCCCTAGAGGGAGCTGACGCACAACACAAGACAGATACAGCAACCATTTTTGTGCCCTCTCTTCATGAGCTGGTGTTTATTGCGGAGAGGTTTCATTAGGTTGTTGACAGAGGAGTGACATTTAGACACCAGTGTAAAAAACTTACTCCGTCTCTCTGTTTGATCTTCATAACACTATGTTCGTTCATTGCAGGTCAGACACACATCTCAATACATCTTTATGCAGTGGTTTTATAGCACCAATTTAAATTTTATAGTGTAAATTCAAATGACTTTTGCTACTTTGTTACCATGACCTTCAGTTTGAATGAATTTACACAACCGGCGCTATCTGTGGCCTTTGTAAGCTGAGCCTGTCGCAGCTTCGACGGTGGGCGCACAGAGACAGAGAGCAGATTGGCAGCAGGCCCGACACACACCACGATAATGCCTCAGCAGCTGTGGCATGGGCTGAGTTACATTCAGGGTGTCATGCCAGGCCCCTTCTCCTTCAGCTTCACTACACAACTTACAATGTTAACTCTCCCTCTTTAGACTACTTTCACTCTCAAGTTTAACATGCATCAAAGCCTCTTACAGTGCAAAATCATTATAAATGTTCAATCGAGTGCTTACAAACTTAAACCCTGCAGATTACTGCCTTTGCAATGCAGCAGTCGCATTGATGGAAAGCTGCTGTATGCTTCGGGGAACTAATGGAGGCAATTTCCACACATTCAAGCTGTAATGTTTGCAGCACAGCAGGAAAATTTAACATTTAGCGATATGAAAATTGCTCCCTTTGGAGTGTTTCTCGGTGGGGAAAACATAACTTGGCTTAGTTAAAATTTACATCAGAAAATGGCATCTGCAGATTGTTTTGGATTCATCAACAATAATGGGAGCTAAACATTTATATTATAGTGAATAACTATTCCCTTTTTAACTGTTTTACATTGAGGAAGCAGTAAATTAGACCAAAAGACCAACACCCAGGCACCCAAATAGGTCATACATCAATATATGCACACACAGTTTCATAGCACATACACTGCTCCTTGTTGCATGTGCTCTTTAATGTGTTGCACCTCTAATATAGGCCATAAAGGCCTTCCATATTTGGCTAGTTTTGCTCTGGACATTATTTACCCGAGAAATCATGATTTCAAAGGCAGCCGTCTCTGTCATGAGTATAAGCCACTCCGTGAGCTCTTCCAGTTGAGCAGGATCAGCCTAGCTGCAACAACACAGCCCGTCACCATCAGTCCAGACTCTGCTTTTGTAATGCCTGGTGGCACAAGAGATTTGTCACCCAACAAACATAATTGGGGGGGGGATCTGGAAGAGGCTGTTTAAGCTACCCTTCAAGACTTTTCATGACCACCCTCCAGAGAGGTAGTACCATTGGGCACTCCCACAGAGCAGTGGTTCTCAACTGGTCTCGCCTCAGGACCCACCACCACTTCCTACATGATACATCGTGACCCAAGTTTTTTTCAATCACTCAAATATGTTTAATGAAAAATGGTGCAGTTTGGACCTGAGACAGAACGAAACATCCCAGTATGTCAGCCTCGAAAAAGACTTCAGTATAATAGTCGACCAAAATGGTTGCAGTGCATAAGAGGAAAATATCCCCTTTACTTATAAATGCTAAAAGCTGCATCATAAATGCAACCACTGTAGGGCTCACCAAGTGTCCAGAATGTAACTGTAGCTGGAATTACCCAATCAGTGGATACATGGAGTTTAACTAAACTACACTACTAATGCACGTCAAAGGAAACCTATGTCCTTTAAAATAAAAGCGCAGCATCGACTTTTTGCCACAACTGTTTTTTTTTTTCCAAGCACACATCTGCAACCCACTGAAAACTGTTCGCCACCGACTTTTGGGTCCCGACCCACCAATTAAAAACTCCTGCCATAGAGCATAGAGGAATGTGTCTACCTGTTTATTACATTTCAAACATTTATTGTGCTTAGTTAGGCCCATTTGAAACAGTTTCAAAGGTGTAAGATAATTTATATGTTCAATTCAGTAATGGATAAACTTACTTCTTGCATTTCTTGTAACCAATCTGGCATTTTTAGATCACTTCCTGCCATAAATCCAAGATCCTTTTGACATATTGGCTCTGGTCTTTTTAATTGCAGGGACATTTCTGTACAGTCACTCCTTTTTCACATTTACCTTTTTTTTTAATATTCGGCTTTTTTAAATTTTATTTTTTTATTCAACTTTTTAATAGTCTTTGTGACTTTAATGGCCTTTTATCAGCCTGTCCTCTGGTTCTTATATCGCCTGTCGTCTGTCTTATAACTGCTTTTTTAATTGGCTTATTATAATTGTAAATGAGGGTATAAATTAAGGTTGATTTATTGATTTGTGGTACTGTTGGAACTTATTGCATATCCTAAATTATAAACTTACCACTTAACAGTAGGTATCACAATGAATATTACAGATAACTGTATCCTGTCCTGTTGAAATTAAGATCAGTTATAGAGGACGTGCAGTGTACAAGAAGATTTATACAAGATTTATCTGGGTAAATATGAGGAAATATTTAGTCTGCTGACTCTAACAGGGATAAGGTTATTATGTGACATTTCTTCAACCTTTTCCCCTGAGAGGCTTAACTTCCTTGCTTGAGACATGCCAGCTGTCTGCTAAAGCAGCAGAACTCTGGTATGCACGAGGAAGACTCCCGCACATGCAACCGGTTATCTCCAGCTGAGATAGAGAAATGCAACTCAGCAAAAAGTCTCCCCTGTTAAATTTCATGGTGGGGGAGAGAAGAGGGAGCGACAAGAGGCACGTTTCACTGAGCGGGGAGCAGTGCCAGGCCTGCATACCGGCAGTTCAACTGAGGGTTCATCTGAACTGCGATGGCTTAGTGACCTGAAACAGAACACCTTTTATCTTTTGCTTCTTACAGGGAAACGGGGGTTGGCACATGGAGGAAATTCGACTGGAGATTTTGGCTTACTTGGCTTACCAGCAGGGCGTGAAGGTCAAATGCAAAGGTGTTTAGTATTACTACCCTCAGAGACAGAGTAAGATTAATTTTACTGCTATTAACTAGTGAAATGCAGGTCTTGAACAAGTTTTGGAAGGTGTGACAGAAAGCTGCAGACAAACATCAGAACGCAAAGTTTTTAATGAGGCAGAATTGAATACAGAGACATGGGAAACATCTTAAGCACAGGCAGCAACACATGCATTGATCTTTAAGCATTATACTATTGGTCCCCCTAAGCTTTAAGCTGCAGATTTGTGTTCCATGTTTAGAGGTCATACTGGCCTTCTTACAACACTCTGCCACTCTGCCAGCTCAGGCAAGGTCGGTCCAAAAAAAGCAGTCCTGGACCTCAAACTTTAATGATCTCAGAAATATCTACATTGTCTTGTTAACAGTTTATCTACTTTCTTTTTCTGCACACTTATCACTTTGTGTCGGGATGATTGCATCCCAGAAAGACTTCACTACTGTGCAGATAAGAGTCACTCAGTTTGCTTTTTTTTCTAAAGATAGCATTCTGATAGGTTCCCGAATGATTTCTCTGCTGCAATCTTTTACCTGTTACCCTTGCATGGAGTGATTTTGCTCTCACAGGTGAATATGGTCATTTTATTGCCTTGAATTTATTGCTTTATGATTAAATACATCTGCTGTAGACATTGCACGACTGCATTTTCACCCTGCATGGGCAGTTAACCCACATTGTTGCAAATTATGACCTCATCTGCAGACAAGAGATAGACACTAACCTAAAACTGTGTGTACTATAAAAAGTTTATTCCTACTGCTAAATAAAAGTGTTAAAGTGAAGTTCAGGCTTTTCAAGGTAATAAAAATATTCAATCTCATTTTCTTTTCAACCTACTTGTTCACCTGAATCGATGTCAGTCTTTACAAATCTAGTCCTGCTTGTTAAGTCTTTATGATGCAGTGTAACATTTGGGCCACTGGGTCTAAAAGATGCTTTCTCAGCAGCTGTGGTGACCTTACATTTACAACGTATATATTTAGGTCAAACCCTTGTTAAAATAGAACTGTCATGGAGTGCAGATCTTAATCGTGGCATGATGGTCTAGGATAAGGCCTATTCAAGAGCTCTTAAATCATGAAATGACGTATGCATGTACAACAAATAACTAGGACACCTCAGCGCGTGTGTAAAATAACTCATAGTGACCGTTTATAGTTTGAATTGTGGTCCCTACACCTGCTTATGAATACATTGCGGCTGATGAATGACCAAAAATCCAACATTGCTTTTATTCATTTTAATGATTTCAGAAGAAACAGAAGAAAAAATTTAATGAAGGGGCTTAAAATGATTTGCTTTATTTGACTGTTTTTGCTGAGAGTTGATTCGATCAAAGAGAGGCAGCCAATTACTTTTTCGACACTTCAAATCTTAATTTCTTGGCAACAGCAACTTTAAAATACACTCTAAGTACAGTACACTTACAGGTAACACATACAGGAAACTTTTAGTTACAATACTTAAATGTATTTGAATTAAAACCAGCTCATATTGCCTTGACCTACTTAAATAAATCAAACCTGACTACTTAACTTGATCCCCCGTCATTATCAAAGTATGATGCACATAACTTCTACAAAAGCCTTGCTGATCTAGCACTTTCCACAGAATATACCTGCATCCACAAAGGCAGTCACACTTGCAAAAGCATGTGACTTTTCTTCTAAGGTATATCTAGTTCTCCACATGTGACTGAAGGAAAGCACTCTCTCTCTCGCTCCCTCTCGCCCACTAGATTCCATTACCCTTTAGCCAGCAGAGCTGCTGGGGGTAAGAGGAGGCAGATCCAGTTACTGGGAGAAGAATCCTGTGGAGACCGTGTGTGATGAAGGATAAACTGCTGCTGAACAGCTGAACAACTGTGCTCAGTGATTTACCTGCCAAATGTACATGCACAAACACATACACATACACATACAGTAAGATGAGACATTTTGGCTCGATAAACCATGTCAATTTGTTCCAAATGTTATTAAGGAACCTCTGGTAAACAGGAAATAGGTCACAGATGTCTATTTTGATTTATCTCTTTTTTTATACATCCATCTGGGAAAGGGTTTTGTTTATTTTGCACATAATTGCGGGCATGTCGGAGGTGAATGCAGCTCAGAATAGACTTTATTCTCTGAGCTTCTATTTCGGGGGAATATTTAAACTTTCGGTGCAAGAAACTCCATATTCATGCACATATCTCTACTTTCAAGATCCCTACAGTTACAAAATAGCTTTCACTGTCAAAGCATCATGGGAGATGTAGTAGGTGTTGAAAGCTGTACAAAATGTCACTGATTTATCTTTTAGTGAGTATTTTTTGTATGTTTTCTGTTTGTGCATCTGTCTTATTTGCTAGACAAATATGACTCGTGGTGGTGTGATGGTGTCAGTTCTGTTAAATGTTTATCAGATACTCATATCCTGCTAAACAAGTGGATAACTGACCCCCTGTGGGCAAATTGCTGTGGAATAATCCCACAATCTTCCCTTTTCAAAGCAAGTACCTAACTTCACGTCCCATGCTTAAGCTAGCATGTTACCACGTCCATGTAGCAACAGAAAAAATGATCCCCAAGCATTGGTCAATCATTTAATTTGAACGCTGTTTCGCAGCCAATCAGGGAAGGGCTGCGTTTACGTCGCGAGGCGGGCTCTGATTGGTCAAACCCTCGAGTCAGCTGAGTAGGAGGAATGTATAAATATTCCATAGAAGTTTTGCCTGTCGCTGCAGTTTGTCTGTATGTCTGTATGTGTGTGTCAGTGTGGGAGAGAAAACGGTTTGCGCGTGTGAATTAATTTATGAGAAACCGTCGAAAGTAAATTATTTTGCACTTTAATATTTAAGGTGAGTAATTTAATATTCAGAGCAGATTGCTGTTAGCTAGAAATGAACCGCTGAAGTATTACAGCTAAACTTCTGTGTTGTTTTCAGCCGGGATATGATGTTAATGGCTAATTTTGACAGTTTAAACGGTTTACAGCACAGCCTAACGTGGCTAACGTTACCTTAATGAGCCACCTGCCTCTTATTTAGCGAAAACAACCCGCTTCGACCCTTGCTTTGACGCTGCTATGTCGTTTTTCTTTATTTTTTCAGGCAGCTTTGCCAAAACCACAGGAACAGCCCACTCCTGAAAAATCAAGACTGCCACCATGGTTGCTACAAGCACTTTAAAAACCAAAAGCAACGAATGCATCTCAGACGTAGGTGACAGAAGATATGACCAGGCGTGCATTGAGAAAGGTAAGAGTACTGGCTTTTTCT
This sequence comes from Semicossyphus pulcher, assembly GCF_022749685.1. Taxonomy (NCBI): domain Eukaryota; kingdom Metazoa; phylum Chordata; class Actinopteri; order Labriformes; family Labridae; genus Semicossyphus; species Semicossyphus pulcher. The sequence continues at coordinate 8,922,419 of NW_027211695.1, forward strand.
GTGTGATTTTGTCAGAATGTATAACCTGCAAGTTGCTGGACACTTCCAATTGTGTGCTTGTTTATCCCGGTGTGGTGCATGGCTGCAGCAGTGGAGGGGCGGGGGGCGGGGAGAGTAGTCAACAGAGGATGAAGTCATCCCTTTAGCTTGCCTGCAAAACAGCAGACTGACTATCATAATAGCAAATCTAACTGCTTCTTTCTGTCGTATGCTAAAGTATTGTATTGCAAAATCTATTCTGTGATTGGTTTGATTCAAATCTCATCGATATGAACAGTTAAGCAATCTGTTTATAATGTTTATCCATCGGTTTCTCATGAGTTTGCTGTCTTATATCACATACTGCAATCAGAGGGGATGCAAAAGCAGATAAATTCCCTCAATCCCTTCATTTGTAGAAAAGCCTTAGTTTGACTTGTGCATGTTGTCGTCTTGAAATAGCAGGTATTACCCAGCGGTTTACATGTTTATTTGAATTTGAAAAAAACATGCATTGTTTTCCCAGAGCTGGACTTCTGGGATCACTGCTTGGCTGAACCCCAGAGGAATGCAGAAGTCACAGAGGACAAAACCTGTCAACAGCTGGCTAAGATGTTTGAAAACTGCCTGTCACGAGCCAAGAAGACAACGCTGCACTGCTCCTCTGTGCTGGTACCAGAGAAGCTCACTCGAAGGATAGCTCGCGAAGTCCTGCGGCTGGCATCCTGCGAACCCTGCGGGCTTCGTGGCTGTGTCCTCTACATCCACCTGGAGCTGGAGAAGGGTTGCAAGCGGCTGGAGCGCATCGTGTACGATGCCACCGTGGTGCCCACATTTGAGCTGACTCTTGTGTTCAAGCAGGATGGCACAGCCTGGCCCAGCCTAAGGGACTTCCTTTTTATGGGAACATGCTTTGCCCCGACTTTCAGGCACGTACTTAAACTGAGTCCAGGTTTCAGGCTGGTCAAGAAAAAGTTGTACTCCTCTTCGGCTGGTACCGTGATAGAGGAGTGCTGAACTATGGGAGGGATTAGAGTGGGATATCGGGTTTCCTGTGGGCAAACGCACTTCTGCCCAAATGTAAATGACACTCCAGTGGTGTCATGTTTTCTACAGTGTTTTTGTACAATAGTTTGTCAGTTCAACTCTTAGTAGCCAGTCGGTTCAGTTTGGGACTTTGGGATGTTAAAAGGGTTAAAAGCTTTTGCATAAATGAGCCTTATAGTTCTGGTTTGGCTTAAGTGTTTCTAAAGTGCTTTTTTTATCAGTAAATTGTAATATTCTGGGTGGGTTTTTTTCTTTTTTCTTTTCTATCGGAGCATTTGTCGCTCAAACAATTTTTAAAATTGTCCATTTTGCAGATGAATGTAAAACAATGTTTGAGAGGGACATACTGTGGGTACACTTTGTTAAAGACACTCGCCACTTTGTTGATGCACCTGCGTGTTTCCAGAAACATTGAATGTGTTTAGCGACAGTTAACACCAAGGCTAGAATAGGAGACTGAAAATAGTCTTTGGGGGCCATATGTAGCTAGTTGTGCAATGTTGTTTTCAGGGCTGCGGATGTTTTTTTTTAGGAATGACTGTCTTGTGACGATGCTGCTGTCGTGGTGTGGGTTTCTCACGCTATGGCAATGTTGATGCCTTAAATGTCATAGAAATGTACGTTTTTCACTTAGATCACATGTGTACGTCTTGTCTGAATGTTTTAATGTAATTATTTTTATACCCCCTCCCTCAGAAACATCTTTTCAATGCAGAGCCTTAATACATAATTAAAAGGATGGTTCACCCAAATGTAAAAGCTAATTTGTTTTTAATGTTATTTGGGACTAGAAGAAATTACTGGGGTTCCAACTGGTAATTTGTGATTTTTGGTGAATTCCCTACAGTTGTTTTTTTAAAACCTTTGAACTTCCTGTTGAAGGAAACTATGTCTTGTCTATTAGACAATAAAACGTTTAAACCTTAAATTTTGTATTTGTACTCCTTATTCTGTGCAAACTGAATCATTTTGTTGGTGCAGCAGTCACAGTACATTACTGTGCATATTCTGGTTATGACCCGCAGGCCTCGAGTTGGCCAGCAACAGGGGGACAATGCGAGCTTTTGAAACTGAGGATATAAAAGAATGCAGTTATTATTCATGGTTTAGGCTAGAATGGCAAGAATTTACTGGTTCACTTAAAGCTTCAAGCAGTCACTGAAGGCATAATGTAACTTATTTGGGATAACTTGACTAACCTTTGGTTACCTCTTTTAAACTAAAGTCTTATGAAAATGAATCTTACCACTCTTGGCACTGTTATTTGACCATGTGAGTCCTTACACTCATCAGTATTGATTTTAACCTGCCCCTAAGACACACCAGGTCTAGACTGCACGTAAGCAGCATTTCTGCACATGCTCTGCTGTAGCTGTTTAAATAAGCACATCAGCTGCTTGTTGTGCAAATCTGCAGAGCTTGTGTGACATTTCTCCCACTGTCTTTAATGGAGGCATCTCCATAGTGACCTTGTGGGCCACTGTGAGCTACACAAATGAGATCCAGATGAACTAAAAATTGTGACACTTGCGTGGGGCATTTGTAGTAATAACATTTGTGCTGCTGACCCTTTTCTCCAATGCAACCTCTTATCTTTGTAAGTGCATGCATGGTGCGAGGCTAAATAAGGTAAGCTATCGACCTCATGGTGTACTACTTTATAGTGATTACATAATAGTTTTACCAATTAAACTGTCACGTCATTCATGCCCAAACAAAAGGGGACGTGGTTACAGTAGGTTAATGACAGAAGCACATGATCATGTTGCATCACTGTCACTGTGAGAGAACAAAGCAGCAGTGATCATTTACTCAGCGTCACTCGCCTGATCACTTTCGCCTGCTGTGCTGATGTGGGTCAGTACAAGTTAGCATTGTTGAGCCCAGAAAAGTAACACTGTGAAGACCTGTCTGTGGAGATGAGCTAGCAAATATAGCCTACCACATAATATACTATATATAGAACATTGTTTCTGTAGATCATATTGAAATATACAACATTCCTATATAAGGTTACTCTATACTGGGAAAAAAACATGTTAGATGAGGGGTTTAGTACCATTCTTATCTTTCCCTTTAATATGAAGTAGCCAGGAATACCCTTAGCTTAGCTTAGTTTAGCTAAGCTTAGCTAAGTGTAAAGAACAAGTTGCAGTTTTACGTTCAGACAATTTTTTTCCTTTCTTCTCATCACTGCAAGGTAACAAGCAGAGGATGTCTTAGCCTACCCAAAAAAGAATCGGGCACGTTAACTTCACTTTCCTTAAATCTACTGTGCGGAACTCTTGCTTTGTGTTGATTATGGCGCCCCCTGTGGACAAAGCCATACCTCTTATCTCTGCTGATTTTGTCCTGTACGTGCTTAAGTGGTGGTTTTTAACAAAAAATCTCATCCTCCTGCTTTCTTTAACAGTCAGATGTATCACTCACGGGAAAATGTAAACAAAGGCAGCGTGCAGCTAATTGCTTCGTCTGACACCTACCCCCCAACCAGCGGATACATGCATTCCAAAAAACTGTATAGAAATAATCAATCTTGTCGCTGATGGTCTGATTTGCTTTTGTAGGTCAAATAGAGTAATCAGAATTCATTTCACTCTGTTTCATAACCAGTGAAAAACTCCTTACAGGATCTTTAAGTAATCAAACATTTATTACACAATATAATATAATAAATTCATAAGTGAGCTTTAAATGTGCTGGTAGGCCAATTAAGTCACCTTTAGACCAATGGACAGAGCAAGGCCATCTTTCACTTTATGCTAAGCTAAGCTAACCAGCAGCTGGTTTACCATCACATTTAACGGAAAAATATGATGACTATGGTCGTCAACTCGGCAAGAAAGCAAAAAGCTGTTATGCAATTATGAACCCTTTACCTTTAAAAAACAGTACTTGAATGTTAAGCCCATTCCTCACACTATCTGCAACCAGATGATTTAAAATGGTGTAGATTCATTAACACCTATGCTAAGCTATCTGTCAACTCCTGAATTTCAACATCCAACTAAGCCTAATGTAGATCATTGCTGTTATGTCACTTTTAATGTGTGACATTTATAATACATTACAGCCTTGGTTTATGCTGTGCGTCCATAAAAAGGCAGAGGCATCAAATGCTTCTACGGAGGGACACACCAGCATAATAAATCTAGCCTCAAGGCTCATGGAAAAGTACTGGAGGTCTCTGTGCTGCTCTCTACTGAGTTGGCAGCTCGTTCACTGAAGCTAGTGATGGTACTTGAGATTCTCTTCGTTGTCATGATTCACTCAACACGCACAGAGTGGGTATCAATGACAGTGCCGTGTTGTTGTGAAATGGGTCTTTCCCTGCCACAGCTGCAGAGTCAATCACAACGTTTTGACTGATCGCACATGACCACTACCTACGCAGTGCATGCTGTAGCATTGACAGCCTACAGATGTTTACCAGCTTTGAGTGTCATCTCTATCCCGACGGGGTGTCAGATTCCCTGCATAGGCCTGTTTGTTCCTGACTCTGAGCTGGGCTTGATCCATGTTTCCTCCTGACCCACGGCTCTTTAAAAGGCAATGTTTTCACTTTAAACCTTTACCTGTAACATGTATTTGTTTTTAATATCACAGAATTACTTATTTTCCCCCTGACTCCCAAACGATAGAGAATAAAGTTTCCATTCACTAAGAGTTGGACTCTTTAAATCGTCTGCTTGGTAAACATGAGCTTGCTTTCTGCTCGTCACTGAGGTTATACCACATGATTTCTGGGTATTGAAATTCAAATCTTTCAAACCCTCGTCTCTTGCTGCCTTTGGAACTGGCAACATCAAATGTTGGTGAGTGGAATTTTAAATCTACTTTGCATTGCCAAGTAGCACTTAAAAAGCCTCAGCATTGAGGGCAATCTGACAGGAGTATCAAGTAGCCTATTGCATTTAAACTAACACAGGAACACAAGCAAAACATTAATTACTGCAGAATTTTATTAAAGTTTATGTTTATTTTTGTTCATTTTAAAAATGTTAGAAAATGTGTACTCTACACAGGGAAGGTGAAAACTGGAAACATACTTCTTATGTTAGATATCAGGACTTTAGCATTCTTATGAGGATGTGAACATTCTATACAGTTTTGATGCTAACATTAGCATTTAGCTTAAAGGGCCCCGATCTTTTAAATGGATATTCTCATATTTTGCATGGGTTTCACATTTTTGGGTGTTTATTGTTCACAGTGAAAAAGTGAAAGCTGCATAATTCCATGTTTTTCCAGATTTACATTTTAAAAAGGTCACCTCTGAAATGGGCCGTTCAGAACAGCTGCATGTTTCTACATAGAACCTTGCTTTCACTGAAATCGACCAATCGTCATTCACCGTCATTCAACTCAGGCTGCCTTCTTGCACTAGCTTAGAGTCAAGTTGTTGTTCAGATTATAACTTACCATTCCGATACATCCTGACGATTCTGGCTCGTACATACAAAGGTCAAAAAACTGATCCTAGAGCAGCCATGTTTTCTACAACTTTGGAGTGACAGTGCAGTGCGGCCGCTCCCCCACGTGTGCGGCTCTGCGGTCACTCCAAATACTGTCAGCTAATCGTGGCTAACGTCTAACCTTTGAATGGCAAACCAGTTTGTTCATTTCAGGAGAAGGAGAGGCTCTGAAAAATATGTAAAGGGTGTTGGCATTGTTATGAGGATGTTAACATGCTAACGTTAGCATTTAGCTTAAAGCACTGTTGTGCCTGTACAGGGTAGCTAGCATGCCTAGTCTTATAGAGAAATTATAATACTTATCACACATTAGATAAAAAGAGTAAAACATATTTTGACTCTTGTTAAAACATAAAGGGCTATCCTACTAGGTAACTAAAGATGTCAGCTGCAATCAAATTTATTTTACACATGAAATAAGTTTGACTATTGACATGATAATTTGTCTGGTCATTCTGTGTATTTCAGCACTTTAAATATTGCTTTATGAGCTGTTGATTGCCTTGATATCTCAGCAGCCTGCCTACGCATGATCTAAATACAGCTTTAAAATGTTTGCAAGCACATGATTTAAAATTGATTGCTGTGTGTGGTCATAGATACTTTGAGGCCTGAGCGTTACACAGTGTAAAGTACAGACGGTACCTTCCCAAGAACTCGGGGTCTAATTTTATTTGCCATTTAAGTAGCTCAAGTGTTTTATAACAGTTCTGCAATTACGTATGATGTTGATGCCTCCTTTGGTAGATTAATATTATATAAGTAAAACCCATTTATTGAGTAACTAAGTAGCAACAGGAGAGAGATCTTAAATAACCATTATAGCGTCTGCTAAAAGACTGAATGACAACATGAGCAGCCAGGTCTACAGCAGTGTAATTCTAAAAAAATCTGGGTATTTTGAGATGTTGCTATGCTATTCGCAGCAGCATGATGGAGTGATATTTGAGTGCCACTACAGTGTTTATCAGGTCAGTGTGTGACCTTCATTTAGGACGCTGCCTCTGGAAGGTTTGGAGCTGACAGCTCCTCCATATGCTAGCTGCAGAATCAAACATGGATTTCTCTGGCATCTGAAACGTGGGCGTCGTCTCACTTTTGACCTTTTATGGGGAGCTACTGGAAGTAGGTTGTTGCCTGGGTGAAATCCGCTCCATGACAATGGACCCTACATTAATATAACTGCTCCCATGGGATTGATTGGAAATCTGTGCCAAAACATAACTTTGGTGCAGAGATGTGGTGCACGAAATTCTTTCTGCTACTCACTGATGAATAGAGCAAGAAGCACTCCATGAAGGCAGTGCTTCGGTCATTGTTAACAGAGGCCCAGTGTTTGCACTGTATTAGATTATTCATTTTGAGCTGCATGTTTTCTCGCTCTGACATAATTTAAACTTTATAGCTCTGCACAGTAAATAAGCTCCTATCACGAAAGAGAATTTGTGACTGTAGTTAGCATGTGCAAAGACATGTGCCTAAGGAAAACATATATAAGCAGCTAGTTTAAAGTGATAATCTTGAAGATTTTAATTTGAATACATTTCTGTTAAGTCACTATCTTTCGCCGAATGGGCTAACACAATGGTGATTGAGCCTATGGCCCACTGATGAAAGCCTTTGCATTTGCAGTATTACAGACTGGGAGTTGGTGGCGACTTTCTCGGAAATCGCAAGCGGCACCAAGTTAGTGACGCGTTTTTCATCACCCAGCAGTGGTCGGTCTGCCAGAGAGGGTAGGCGGAGCGAAGCGGCTGCTCTTCTGGTTTCTGCAAGTGTTGCGAGTAAACAGTAATCTACTATGGCTGACCAACACAGAAAAGTGATTTTTTGTTGTTACTCTTTACTTGGTTTCCAGAAAAATCACAGCTCAAATTCTGGAAACTAAGTAGAGAGTAACAACAAATAATCACAGCTACGCTGGAAGAATCAAAATTCAAAATGGCAAAAAACAAACTTGGAACAAGGCTCTGTAGACATGGACGGCACACGAACGACGATCTGGCACAAGACAGGGGTAGACGCAGACTTTTATATATGATATAGTGGGAAACAGTTGGAAACAATGAGGGGCGGGGATCACAATCACCACGGCAGGAAAACACCAGGGCAGGAAATGAAGTTACCTGAAACGAGAGGAGAGACTACAAAATAAAAGCTGACATGACAAACATGAAAGACAAGACTGAAGTAAAAAGGTGAAAACTTAACATAACAGAAACAAATTCGATACTCAGATGAAGGCAAACAGTCTAAAAAGGAAAGCGACCGTCAGCGAGGAAAATCAAGATTTACAACCAGAGCCAACCGTGGACGTCACACATGCGACACTGTCTGGATATCTCGGAAGTGTTCTTCCACATTACCGTTTTGTCGCCATAGGTGCCGCCAAAGAGAACGAAACTGAGATTATTAGTTTGAAAGAAAAATGACACTTTAGGTTCAAACACTGTCAGCAGCTAATTTTTGGGGCTGAGAGAGGAGGGGATGCCAATCTCAACAGGTAATATAACACACATCTGTCTAATACTGCATCCACACAGAAAAGTTAACGGTTAGTCCACATTTCAGACCAATCATAAAAAGAAAATGCAACTGCTCGCTTTAATATACCAGCTATGTTGTAACTGCCTCTCATTGTCATTCTGTTTTCTGTTTGCCCATCTTTCTATTTTTGGTTCCTGACTGTTATCATTGAGGCAGAATGTATTAGGGCCTATTGTGTGTTCTGCTCATCACAGTTAATCATCGCACCTTAAGCAAAGCGCCACTGAAGATGAGCTCTCAAGCTTCATTCAAGACTTAATTATACACACATATTCAATTAGCAATAATAATAATAAATTGCTTAAAGCTGTTGTGAGGAACTTTTGGTTTGTGTTGATTTTGGCACCCCCTGTGGACAAAGCTGTACCTCTAATCTCTAGTTGATTTTGTCCTGTACATGCTTAAGTGGAAAATGTAAAGGCGGCATGCAGTTAATCGCTTCATCTTAAACCTACCCCCCCACCAGCGGTTTCAGGCATTCAAAAAAACTGTATAGAAATAATCAATCTTGTTGCTGATGGTCTGCTTTGCTTTTGTAGGTCATATAGAGTAATCAGAATTAATTTCAGTCTGTTTCATAACCAGTGAAAAACTCCTCACAGGAGCTTTAATAATTGAGCAATTTATTTAAATAGCGCTACCGATTTTATTGTAAACAATATTCTGTACTATTGTTGGTTTAAGATGCTATAATAGTGTATAGCTAGGGGCTTAGATTGAAAAGACATGAGACATATTCTTTCTTTATTTTCTCTCTCTCAACCCAGTTCTCACGGGTTGTACTGAAGATGAAATTAAACCCTGTTTTTTAAACATGACCTCGTGCCTCGTGTCTATTACTAGATAGTCTCTATTTATAGAAATGTAGAGCAGTGACGTGGATTTAAGGCATGGCAAGTCTTCTGGTTTACGTTTGTACTTTGCATGTAGTCCGAGTATTATTGATCACTCATGTGTCAGCAGGCTGCAGCGTATGCAGGAAAAACAGTTTGTGTGGAGAGCAAAAACAGGCAAAACATTATACGCTGTAATGACATCCTGACGACTTACAATTTACCTTCTTATAAATGTCTATAATAGGACCTCTGCAGTAAGTTCAGCTAACAATCCGTTTTAGATCAAAATTCAACTTGAGTTCCCTTGACGTTGTGTCACGAAAGCCGTTCAGGGTTCAGATTTCCTGCTTCAGAAATGATCGATCCGACCTCCCTTCAACAAAAGAGCATTTCAAAAGTTTTTTTTTCTAATCTAGCAAAAACAATAAATATCACTCCTCTCCTCTCTCAGTGGTGGTCTGAAGACTTCTCACTCATAGATGGATCATAATTTGGATCAGGGATCAGCTGGTTTGACCTACAATTTGAACATATAACAAAGTGTTATTAACAGTCAAATAGTATGGAACTTATAATAATTAATATTTCTGAGGCAGTATTTTATACTTCACCGCCCTGAGGGACATTAATGTGGAACTGTAACAGAGGTGGAGGCAGAGAGAGAGGAGCAGAGGGAACCAGAGGAGACAAAGCCTAAAGCAGCTAGGATAATGGAGGGAAAACAAGCTAACTAGCTAAAAAAAACAACTTTTTCTTTTAATTAAGGACACTTTTCAACTCTGGGAGCACAAGGGCTCAACCCCCCCTTGGGACCTATCTGTGCATGTGTCTGCACCGGGAGCAATTTGGGGTTCAGTGTCTTGCCCAAGGTCACTCAAGGTCAGTCCGTCCGGATGTGAAAAACTTGTTAATGTGGCGCCATAGCGGACTCTGGCCCAATGAAAACGAGAGGAGGGGAGAGCTTGGCCAGTAGTGTGATCTCAAAATCTGAGGCTGGAATACATTACCACATCTTATTTGCTGCTTGTCTACAGGCCCTGTCTGTGGCTTACTTGTGACCTTTTCTATGCAGAGACATGTTTATGTCAACAGACACACATAGTGGTGGATGAAGTAGGCCACCTGAAAGACAATCTTGAGTAAAAGTACAGAATTCATACCAGAAAATAACTTTGTTATACGTGAAAGCTATTCTGATATTTCTCTAGTAAAAGTCTTAGAGTGTCTGATCTTTACTGTACTTACTTTCGCTGGTTATGAAACAGACTGAAATGTATTCTGATTACTCTTTATGAGCTACAAAAACAAACCAGACCATCAGTGACAACACTGATTATTTCTATATAGTTATTCTTAATGCCTGAAACTGCTGGCGGAGGGTAGACGTCACAGGAAGTGATTGACTGCAGGCGGCCTTTGTTTATATTTTCCAGGGCAAAAATTTAAAGTGAGTGATACATATGATTGTTAAAGAAAGCAGGATGAGATATTTATGTTAAAAAATACCACTTCAGCATGTACAGGACAAAATCAGCAAAGAGATAAAAGGTACGGCTTTGTCCACAGGGGAAGCCGAAATCAACACAAACCAAAAGTTCCTCATAGTTAAGTATCACAAGTTTTTTTTCTCTTCTTCTTCCTTCGTTGCGGTTTTTACACCACTTGGCATACATTACTGCCACCCTCAGTTTTTAACCTTGCAGTGTCCATTCATTTAAAGCTGTATTTTAAGTAAAAGAAAAAACTCAAAAGTTGGATCAAAGTGGAAGTTAAGTTAAGTTTGTTAAATTACACCACTGGGCACTGGGCACCACTTATGTAGATTCTAACTGTCACCAAGCTGGCAGCACATTTTTTTGTGTGCACGTGTGTATGTGTTTCAAGGATATGTAGCCTTAGTGGAAAATTAAACTTTGGGAATTGGCACATTCATGGTAATACAAACATACATACTAATAACATTTTTAGAACATCATCATTATAAAATTGAGCAACCCCATAGCACCCGATCAAGAGAAAATATAGAGATGATATCTATGGGTGAGGATATCACAGATTCACACAGCCATTCTGGCAAAATGTGAAGTAATAAGTGTGGTTTCTGTAAACATATGAACACTGCTGACACTAGTGTATATGCTGCTGGTAGATGCTTTGGCACTGCTGCAGGAGTATGTGAATGAAGCAGCTACGTGTTGCCGCTTTCTCTTTTTGTGTGGGATCTGCTGATGTAGCCTAGAAACAAGATTTGCTTTCTAACTTCCACCTCACCTACAAGCATCTCTCTCTCTCTCTCTAATGTTCATTCGTATTCATTTATTTATTTTCATTCACTTATTTTCCTTCATTTTCTTCCCATCGGTTGTTGACACAATATTTCACCGAAAGAACAATCAATAAGCTTGCCTATTTGAATCAACATTCATTAAGTTATTTGCATTTCCAAATCCAATTGATACAACAAAAAGTCATGTTCATTTAGCCACAATTTACTACTTAGACTGAGGAGAGTATAGTGCTCAGTAGAGATCAAAGTCTATATTTGAAATACTACAACTATGTCTTCATATTTTAATGACATTTTTTTACCCATCCATCCTCATTATATTGACAGTTCTGGGCTCAATACTTTTGTGTCACTGACATGAAGCATATGTTTTATACATTTATTTATTTTACAGACAATTTAGAGACAATTTTGCTCCGCTGTATACTATTTTGTTATAGACAATTATTAATATTACAATGTTTATTAAGATAAGATAAGATAAGATAAGATAGACTTTATTGATCCCCCCATTGGGGGAAATTTAACTGTTACAACAGCTCAGTAAAGTAAAGGAAAACAGTAAAAAACAGTGATGTAAAAAAAAATGCTAGAAAAAAAGACAATACAAAACAATAATAATATTAAAAATAAATACACTATGTACAACTTTCACTTGTATATGTATATGGATGTTTACGTTTTTGTACAAAAAAATTGCAACGTTGGTCTTATAAGTGATATATTTTCTAAGTGAGTAACATTATTTCAGAATTCATCTTTTGGGCATTGAGTTTGGAGGTCTCAAAGCACAGAGATCCCACTGCCATCTAGTGGAAGAAAGGAATGATAACAACATTTGAATTGTGTGCCCCATCATGCTTTTGTAAAGTGTACCGGAAGTGTCATGTATCACAGTATGTTTGACACTGGTGTCGTTGCGGTTGCCATGGGCAACACAAGCACCAACTGACGCTGGCAGGCAAAGTCATGATAAACTAAGAGTTTTCAACAAATTAGATTCTGCCTTGACAGCTTTAAGGCTATTTTCGTTGCTTTGTGTTATTTTTGTGTAGATAATAACATTAAGTGTAAATGGCACCAAAGGCTGCTAAAAAGGGCTCAGCCAGGAGGTCGAGTGTTGGAGCCGCAGTTATCAACGAGAACTGGGAGGCTGGTCTCACCAAAGCCCAGCTCGAAGAGGTTTGTTATCTCATTTATAGTTTTCTATTGTTTAAGTAAATAAATGTCGTCAAAATAGTATTTTTTTTTATCACACAAAGAGAAAGTTGTAGAGTGTTATGAAGTGGCCACGACATAGTCGTTATAGTTAGCCAACATCTTACAGCTAACTGTTGCCAGTTTAGCTAGCAACGGTGTGCGATATTGCCTGTGTGCGCGCGAGATTTTCACTTTTCACTTCCGGTGACCGGAAGAAAGTGCAAATTTATATGAGGTGTTACCGAGCGAACTTACTAAAAATTACTAAATTCCTACAACTTTATCTGGATAGTTGAGTGAAAACATGTTGCTTAACATACTTCCTGCGCCATTTTTCACCGTAATTAGAACACGTGTTAAAACATTTGCAACATGAAATTATTTTGAAGGCAAGAGTTCCAGAGAGGAAGTCATTGTTATTTATTATGTTTGTTATCGTGATTCACTTGCCTCCAGTAAAACTTTACAGATTAAGATGTGGCGTTGCAACTTTCTTTCGCTGCCATATTAAACAGTTCTTCTGCGAGTATAATTAAGATTAGAAATCCCTGCTGCGTTGTTTAGTCAGCGTTAATCCAGTTGTCAATTAACAGTTATGGAAATGGGAATAAATTGGATGTAGTTGTTGTTGACTTGGATGGCTTACGTGTATTAGCATGCATGTTAATATCCTTTCCAGGAATCGTGGCAGGCGTGTGTGTCATTTGTGGTTGGAAGAAGTCCAGGGGACGAGGAGCTGGTCCAGGCTTTGGCCCTCGCTGCACTGAAACCACAACGCAAACTTTTCAGCTTGTTGACCTGGGACAGCACACTTGCAAAGGTATTGTTGGTTTGATTCGAGTTGTTTTTGATAATAGTGTCTCTTGTATTTTTGTCCAACTCTTATTATTGTTTTATTTTTGTTCTGGGACAGTGCAGTACTCCAGAACTTTGCACATTGTCATTAACTTGTATTTACCCTAACATCTTGTGTGTTTATGGTTTAAGCGTTCACATTTTTAAATATTGTATAAAGTGATCAACTGAATAAATGTCACATTTTATTAAATCTACAATAATTAGTTCTAAATTTGTGAACGTATATATTTTAGTCACTTACACATTTAGACTTTAGTCTCATCTAAATATCTTCATTTTTTTTGCTACGTATTGCTACGTATTTGTTTCTATTCATACAACATTATCCTGTCTGTCGTTATTATAGATCCAAGAACTAGGGAATCTCAAAGCCAGAAAACCTGATGCCCCTGCATTTTATAAGGTAGGCTTTGGATGTTTTTCAGAGGAGTAAATTGATACCCTACTGTACAGAAGAGGGGAAATGAGTGCTCATATGTTGTGTTAGTGTATCAATGACTTCTGATTGTCTGTGAGAAACTCTCTGTATTATTTAATATCAACTTTGTGTAGCTGTCTTTGTGCTTGCATGTGTCTTGTGCAGGTTACTGTGGCAGCTAAGGTGCTGCTGGATGCAGGAGAGGAGATTCCCTGTGACCTGATGGCAAAAATAGTGAAGTTCCAGCTGCTTCAGATCAAAGCCACTGATCAGCAGAGGAGAGAAGCAGAGAAGGTACGTTTTTGATCTTATATAGGACTATATTTATTATGGCATTAGAGAAATAGGTGACCAAATGAATTTCAATCAATAAAACGCAGCCTGCGGTGTGACTTGGAGATGAAAAAAGTTTATAGAATTTCTCTGAGGATTTTTTCTTTCATTCTTGTCTCCGTCTGTTCAAGGCTGAGGAGGAAAACCCAAAGGCTCGTCCACTTTCTGCCAAAGCCTCTGACAAAAAGGGAAAGAGTCCTCTCTCACCTGTGGGACCTTCTAAGGAGAAGAAAACCAAGCTGAAACGCAGGGATGATGTTGATCCACCTACATTTATAGGTAAAAATCCATTTGGAGATCATAAATTTAGATTGTGAGAAATTACTGTGAGGGCAAAAAACAAGACATTTTTTTACACTGCCACCTCCTTTTCTGTATAGAATGGTTGTGTGTATGTGTTTATGTACCAGGGAGATAAAGAAGCTAAACACTGAAATGGACTCATTTACTCTTTGTTTTGTGTTTGGCCTTAGATGATGAACCGGAGGATGGTCCTCAACATTACATCCTGGTGCTGGGCTTTAACCAGCCCCGCCTGATTGGGGCACTTGATGCCATAGGTGTACATGTAGCCAACGTCATCAAACTGGGTTCGGAGCATGCACGAACCTCTGAGAGGCAGCAGGAACAACACACACGTGAGGGCGAGGAGCAGAGTCTCAGAGCTTCTCCAGACCCAGGTAAAGTGCTTGAGATAATAAATGACATCAAACTCTATAATAGGTATGTAAGTTGTTATCTGCATTACATCATCATTTCCTGTGTGTGTGGCAGAAGAAGAGGTTCATGGAGGGGTAGAGCTGGCTGTGCAGGCCAGGAAGTTGGATCTATTCTGGTCAGGTCTGAGAGAGGTTTTGGACAGCGGGCCACCGGAGTCCAAGCTCCATGATGTGGTTCAGCTCAACTACACTGTCCCAAATGGGGTCCCTCCCTTTTACACTCAGGACCCTGAGTCAGAGGTGTGTTCAGCCTGACAGATCTACGATTTTCTTGTTTAAAATGACATTTGTTGTTATTTGTTCCTTTGCTGTTTGTTCATTTTGCTCATCTTTTTCTCATTCTAAAACCACTTCTCTGTTTTTCTAAGTGTCTCTTTAAGTTGCCTTTGACTGAAATTGAGTTTGAATTCTTATCTGTGTGTTCAGCTTGAGATGGGAAGCCAAATATTTGAGGGTGTGGCCAATCTCATCTATGACTGTCTGGACTGGCGGAGGCAACATCAGCATTACGTGGACAACATGAAACTGATCAGTATACCCGCTGTTGTTGGATTGAATCCAGAGCCTGCAGAGGTATACATATACATACATACATGCACGTCAACCAGGATAACTACCAACAGGCAGCAATTAAAGATTACTTTCTTTATTGTTTAATCTACACGTTTTCTCTATAAATGTTCTACTTTTTTATTACATTAGATTTAAGGTAAGAATACATGTTGTATTTGTATTTATTTAAAAGAAGTCCTGTTTTATCAAATCAGAAAGCAAAAGCAGAATCAGTGTTCAGCCTTCTTGTAAAAATGTACTCCTAGCAGAGGATGGTTTCGATCCATCGACCTCTGGGTTATGGGCCCAGCACGCTTCCGCTGCGCCACTCTGCTGCACATTCCTTTGTGCACTCTAACATACATTCTATACGTTGAAGGAGGCTGGCGTCTGAACATTGTTGCAGGTCGTAAAATAAGCATAGAATCCTTTCTAGTTCATTTTCGTCACACTGTTGCCTAATCTCACAAGAAGGTGTATCCATTTTATAAAGCATGGAATATGATTATCCTACAACATATGCTATATAACATATAGAGAATAGTAAGAACTTGCCCAGTGAACAGTGTGTAAGTGGCTGAATATTTGCATTGTGTTTGTGTGTGCCAGGTTGTTCCATCCACTCTTCCCATGACTCCCCTTTCAAAGAAGAAAGCAGTGAGAGAGGAAAACTTAAAAGACAAGGGTAGGACCTTTCTATTTAATAGACCTGCCTTTTACATACATCTGTGTGTTTGATTTAAAAAAACGCATGCTTAAATGTCTTTTCCTTTCTGCCCTGTCTTCTTTGCGGACAGAGAAAGAGCAGCCTCCTCTCTCTACAGATGTGGACATGCGATATTATAACAACCTAGTTGACCTGGTTCCCCCTGAAGCCTGCTCTGTGCCTCTAATCTTGCACTGTATGCTTGAACAGGTGCGCAAATGTGTTCGTTGATTAGTGTTAAGGCTTATAAAGATCTTTAAATATAGAAACGTGTGTAGTATAGTCCTGCTCTGGTGGATGTTTCCAAATCTTTTAATTTGTGTGTTTAGGTGGTGATTTCAACAGAGCCGTCCGCCCCGTCCCTTGTGTCTGAGGAGCCCAAACCTCACAATGGTCCCGGGTTAGACCCTCAGCTGGCCAGCTTCATGCTTCACAGCTTCCTGCCTCTGTTACGCACAGAAGAGGAGAAGGAACTACTGTTAAGCTTTCTGCTTTCAGCACAAACTGAGGAAGATAAGAAGGTATAGTGTCCATACAAAAACAGTCATTGATTCATTGATTCAAATCTCAAAATGTTTTGTTGCAGGGGTTTTCACATCTGCAGCATTGGTGGTTCAGTGGTAGAATTCTCGCCTGCCACGCGGGAGGCCCGGGTTCGATTCCCGGCCAATGCAGCACAAATCTTATATTTCCCCTCACCACACACAGGACACAAACACATCTCTGACCCAAAGTTTAGAGCCAGGATTACATAAACTATACGGTTTATTCCTTTGTTTCATTCTGAATGCAGGGCTTGTCACAGGCTTTTCAAAGCAGACAGCTAATCCCCGCCTGCTCTAGTGTCATGTTGAGACTTCCCTCGCTGAAGCCCACACAGATTAGAGTGGGCTCATGCGCGTTGTGGCAGGGGGAGGGTGAATTGCCTTGCCTTCCTGAGCAGAGAGAGAAATGGTCTTTCGTTACATTTATTAAACAAACCTTTTTGTGTGAAAAAAAACCCTTAACTTACAGTGCTTGTAGATACGATTATATTGTTTATGGTGGGAAACATTCCTGTGTTATGGTTAAAACCGCTTTAATGTAAGGGCATAGCTCAGCCGTAGCTACATACAATGTACGCCCAGTAGATGGTGCTATAGTCACAGCAAAGAGCAGGTCACTTGCACAGCAGATTCATGCTGTGGGGGAAGTGTTACAAACATAAAAACAATGACTATAGTTGATAAAAACATTTTTTTAAATGTGTAATTTCATGAATGATCAAAGGACTATTCACTAATGTGTTGCTGTTTTATTCCACTTTGTGTCCTTTGTTAGAAGCTATTGGAGACATTTGGAGGAGAGGAGAGCAAGAAGAAGTCTGAGCACACTCAGATTATCAGACACCATGATGAGAGGGCACTGCGCTTGAGGGACATCACTGTAAGTATTATTTTTAATCATCCATGAGTAGTCCCAGCGTGCATGAATGAAACAAAGGAATAAACCGTATAGTTTATGTAATCCTGGCTCTAAACTTGAGATGTGTTTGTGTCCTGTGTGGTTACAATCATGTGTGCCCCTTTCAGGTGGTTCATGGTTATGATCCAGCAGAGGTGGAGTCGTCCATGATGAGGCTGTCTCCAGTGTGGGAGCTGATCCACTCTGTAGCTCAGCAGAAAAACGGCACCCCCTGCTGGATAGCAATCAAACAGCAGCTACAACACTACTGCACAGATGGTCAGACACCAGTTACCTGTCGCCTCAGCTCAGTATACATCCAAAGCTGTTGATAGTTAACTTGTAGCTCTATCTCAGAGGTTTTGGCAACTTGTTTTTATGTTCCTTGTGATTTCTCAGCTTAAAGGATTATTATTATCTCGCAGATGTTGTGTCATGGTCGGAGGTGGAGCGCTTGATCCATCAAAGTGTGTTTGAGAGTATGCCACTGACCAGTGTGGACCAGAGGGGTGTTCTTCTGAATGCTCCTGGACCTCTGGGAGCCCTGGAACCAGCACAGCAACAGACAACTACAATAATCCCCTGGGATGACCCGCTATCCTTTGCCAAACAGCAGCTCAATCACTTACGAAATAAAGGTCTGTTCGCTTAATTTTGTTACTGTGATGTTGTGACTTTGGCTTACCTAACTTCACTGTGACATCTCTTTTTTTTAGGTCCAACATTTCTCACTGAAAATCCTGCTAACACAGAGGTATTATTTCTTTTTTATTGTAGCTGCTCACATTTCTGCATGCTAATAAAAGACCAATGTGTATTAGTTCTGATTTTCCTCTCAATAATGTTGCATGCTGTTTTTCTGAAGCAAAACAGTGGGAGAGTGTGCAGCCAGCTGGACTTATCGGACATTCAGAGCTGTAGGCTGAGATCTCTGTTTGACTGGCACTATACCGAACACCACAAGGCCTCCATCTTCCCACAGGTGACCTGTCACATTTAACACTTAATTCAGTGTGAGCATAAGTAAACAGTTGTACCTGCTGAGTGTTAGTTGTGTTAAAACATAATGTGTTTTAAACCACCATAACTACTGGATAATGCATATAAGGTCACGTCATATTAAAAGCTTAGCTCTCTTAGCTGATAATTAAAAAGCAGTATGACTCGAGGACTGCAGGACTTTATTATTGAACAAACAACATGTGTTATACATTAATAAAAATAGCAGACAAACACTTTAAAAATCATATTTCAGCTAAAAACATAACTTTTTTAAAAAAGAGACCACAATCAATTTTAAATGTTATGATTTTCCTCCCTTTGAAGGTCCTCCAGTTGGCCTCAGAAGAATACCGCTGTCTGGACACCCTTAGAGGAAGTCTGAACAACATCCTGTACATTTTTTGTCACAATCTAATGAGCCCTTATCAGCAGTGCAAGGAGTTCTGGGATGTAACCCTTCACACGGATGTCAAATTTAGGTCAGTATGCAAGTTGACATTTTCAGGGAGGTTATTCAGGACATTATAGTAACACTTTTTGTTATGTGAGAAAGCAAAACATAAGCCTCTTTCTCAGTATGAACCAATGACTGTATATATAGATGGACGATGCGTCTCCATCTGCTCTCATTATTATTTTGTATTTTGATTTTATAGTTTGACTCATGTCTCATCTTTTAACATGGAGGAGGTGGCTTTATGACCTATACTGCAGCCAGTCAGCAGCGGATGCTCGAAATGTTTTGGCTTCGCTTTCAGGGAGCCGTCATGTCGTCCATCATTTTATACAGTCTCTGGGCCTTTCCCAAACCGGACCCTCCCCACTCCCACTCAATTGCGGAGTGAACTCACAGTTGAATGGAGCACCCTTCGTTTAGGTGAGGGGGATTAATGCAGCGCAGAGCTTTGAGACAAACTCCCCTCACTCCAGCGGAGGCAAGAAATATGTTTAACCATGGTTTCATGTCATACAAATAAGAAAAGCTACGTAAATACCAGTGAGGCAGAGTCATTAAAATGACTCCACATTATGAGGAAATAAACTTAATCTCGAGCTTTCTTGGTGGCTTTTTGTATTTGTAGCCTAAAAATATTTTTTTAACATGTTAATGAAAATGAGTTTTTACAGCCGTCCCTGTTGATATAAAACACTTCAGGTCAGTATGTTATTTCATGTTTATCCTAATTAAAGCAGTTCTCATTTGTACCGGTGATAACGCGGAACTTTATTTTACGCCTCTCATCTCATGACGATCATAACACAGCGTTGCACCTGGTCAGTAAGTGCGCATCGGTGTAGACTCGCTGGTGGAGGGTTTAACAACCCACTCCCACTCCACACTCAGAGGTTTTGGACGGCACTCCACGCGAGTGCGCAAACAGAGTGGAAGTGTGTAGGGAGAAGGTGTAGGGAGTGGTTTGGGAAAGGCCCTATGGTATGAACCTTCTCAGTGGAAGCAAACTGAGGTTGACTTTTTCTTTTTATCATTCTCCAGCCTTTATTACCTGGGGGGGATTAAATAGTTTGTGTTCGCATTATTACATTCTCTTAAAAACTACATTTTTATCTTTTTGAAAGGAAGTACCTGGAGCATGTAGCAGACACCATTTCGGACTGGACAAAAGAGGAGGAATTAAAGAGGGAGGAAATGCAGCTCAGAAATCTGAGCCCTGCTGAGTCTCCAAAAGGTACCAGAGCTTGTCAACCCAAAGCTTTAGCAATGAGACTTAACTCACTGCTAAACACACATTTATGTTTGTTTTTTTCCCTGGATTAGATGAAAAGACTATAGATTCTGCAGAGGAGGAGGAGGACACGGTGGAGCCGGTCATCAGAAAAGATTCCCTTAAAGTCAGTACCAACGAACACATTAACATCCACTTTCACAGTGTTTCATCAGTATTGCACACACTCCTCGGATGCTTTACAGTAATCACCTTACACAGCTTAATAAATGTCTAGTCTATCCTGACGTAGGGATTCAGTTTACTCACAGAGTGTGTGTGTGAATTCACAAGCATTACAGTAGTAGTTACAGAATCTCATATCAAAGCATGGTTTATAGAACAAACTAATACATGCATGCAATATGTATGTTTTCCAAAAACAGTTAATATGGCAATTCAATTTAGTGAGCAAAGATATATGTGTAATAATGGCCGTTCAATTAATGCAGTTTGTCTTACTGTCTGCATGTTGGTACAGGCTTGGAAGTTGGAGCAGGAGCGGCTAAAAGAAGAGGAGCTGGCCAAGAAATCAAAAAAGGATAATACATCAAGAGGCAAGCAGCAGAGGGAGGAGGCAAAGTCAACAGACAACAAGAAAAGTAAAGCTTTGTCTAGCGGCAAGAAGAGCAGAGCAGACACAGCAAACAGCTCTGCAAAGACTCCCAGAGAGTCTGTTACTACCACAGCGCCCCCTGTGGAGGAAGACAGAAAACCGCATCCGACAGAGGAGTCATTTAATGTGAGGGCACACACACATAACTCATATACGATAATATATGCTATTTTCAGGATGTATGTCATTTTGTGTTTACTGTGTATGTGTGGTTTGTAGGGTTTCACAGGCTACAGTATGGATGGAAAGTTGATCCATGTATCAGGTCGTCTCCAGTATCTTTTCCCGTCAGATGGAGGACAAATCACTGTGGAGGATATCAGCTATGTTGAAGGTATGAGACAAAATTGAGAGACAAAATCTTATTCCAACTCCCCCACATGTAAGTGAGAACATTTATTTTCTGTGTAATTCAGAAAGTCATTGTAGTAAGGTGGTGAAAAGCATAGTGCTATTCCTCACTATTACCAAGTGATACTGGCAGGTGCTTTTCCACATCAAGCCCTGCATTTTGTACCATTTTGCCTCCAGGTTCCAGCCTGATGAAAGTGACTGTGAAGAAGGATGGGCATCATTTCTGCACACACATCAACCAAGTAGTTGTTGATCCAGCAAAATCTGCAGCTCAGCCCCAAGAAACCAATGTCAAAACAGATTTTAAAGGTAAAGATGCTGATTATCCTACAGAGTTTTGTACCCTTACTTTTTCATTTATTCACCCTTTAAAAAAAAGGAATGTAATGTAGTGGTTGATATTATTAGGACGCTAATGTGACCTCTGTGTGTTTCTGTGTGTGTGCTTGTCCTTTCAGAGTCAGAGGCTGTGGAGAAGAAAGGAGTGAAGCAGGGCTCCCTCTCAGCAGTTTTAGACAATGGAATCCACCTCTCTTACAGTTTCTATGGTCCAACTGGAGAATATATAGGTGTTACTTATTAATTTTAAGCCTTTGTGGAGTGTTAAGTTGTATAATATACTTTATTTAAAGTGGAAAACGGTTGAACGTGTTTATTGAATTGTTTGTAATCACAGTGGTCCAAGTAATCTTATTATTATGTTGGGCTTAAATACAATTTCCTCACAGTGCAGGCAGTATTAACCTTGTTCCTGTGATGTTTCAGTGAGGGCCCAGGAAACAGCCGAAGGGGCCCCAGAGACCTTCACCCTCATCCCCAGCCCTCTCTCCGCCTCCACCCATCCTTCAAAGGGGACAGACGTGGATTCTGCTCATTCCAAGACACACAGCCCAGCCGGCAACACCAGACCTCCAGACTCCCAGGTTCTCCTTAAAAGATTGCATGTGAACATGCTCTTATGCTACCTATGTAGAAGTGAATAACACTCTTTTGGTGTATTGTTCATATCATATACATGTGTTCACTTTTGTGTATGACTCTGTGTTGTCGAAGGTGTGTGATGGTCAGCCAGCATTGACATCAACTCCATTCAACAGTCTCAGCCTGTCTCTTCCTAATGGCCTGCTGCTGCAGTTTCTGAGAGAGGACACACAAGGTCAGTGATGCACGAACGTCAGGCTGCAGACAGGAAGAACTTTGTGTAAAATTAATGTTCCTCTTTAAAATCTGAGCATAAATTTACATAAATACTACAGCATATACCCATTAGTAACTCAAGATATATACAAATTTCTCATAGATTTATTATGAGTTTGTGTGTTTGTGCCTCCAGGAGTGTCCTCAGAGGAGCAGGGTATGTTGGTGAAACTGGGCTTTCCCCTACATGGTAGTGGAGTGGCAGGGCAGATTCAAGACCCGTCCCTTTCCAAAGAGCTCTCCCGCATCGTCACCAGCCAGGGAGCTGTGATCCGATACATGAGAGACGGCTCCACAGAGGTACTTTGCACACAAAATATCGAGCCATATAGTCGTAGATACATCTTATTTGTCAACTGATTTGTTGATGTTGTACGGGCAACGCTGAACCATCAAGATTTGATCAACCATCAAGATGTTTTTGTCACACACAAGGACACTAATTACATGTGCTCTGCAGGTTCTGTTTGCAGACAGCACAGTTAGTTTCAGCCAGGATTCTGGTCCAGTTTGGGTTCCTGACTCTGACGTTGAGGAGGAAAACACCTCTCAGGAAACTGCGGACCAAAATAAAGGTACGAATGCTGCCACAAGTGAATGAAAAACACAAGCCCCTTATACACTGGCAGTTCAAGGCTGGATTATTACGCGTTTGTTACACCTCGTCTTCAATGTAAAATGCATGGAGGCAGAATAGTGAAGTCGTTCCACCTCTGAGCCGGCATCGGAGGTAGTAACAGAGGCGCAACAGAGTTGAAACACAGACAGGCGTCTGTGTAAACAGTGGAGCCGGCATGGTGGAACAGCCATGTGTGTGTAGCATGCGCTGTTTGTTTACACCTCTCACACATTTTGCTTCCGCAATGCCGCTTCATTAGGGTGCTGTGGTGGAACCGCATTGTAAAAAAGGCTACAGTTTCTCCCACCTTCTAATGAACATGATGGGCTTCCTGCTGTGAGGGCGCTTACATTTACAAATTGTCGCATACTGTCTTATATGTCTTGTGTGTGTGTGTGACCTAACAGAAAAGGGCTCAGAGACGGAGGCTGGCGCTCAGAGAGGCTGTTGGTTAACTACGACCCCATCTGGAGCTCGCATCCACACTGTGGGGACAACACATAAACACTTACCAACCACACCTCTTCTCGCCTTCAAGGCTACAGACCCCATCACCAATGAGGTAAGAGAGCATTATCATATATTAGATAGTGTTATTTGTTGTTATTTTGATGTACATGTGATATTTTAAGTTAAAGTCCGAAAAAGCTTGTTATTCTGTGTTTTTGTGTCAGGTGATCCTGAGCCGAGAGGATCTGGTGGTTTCTGTCCACAACCCTGACGGCTCATTAAGTGTTGAACATGCAGATGGAACCAGGATCAGTAGTCTCTACCAAAACCTACCAACAAACATGTCGCAACACCTACTACTGCACACAGGTGAGCAGCATACAGATCATGCTCACACTAAATACATGGCTCTACAGGTATACAGACATAACCATACATGATAAAAAACAGCAGACAAGCACACACACACTTAAAAACTGCCACTTAAACTTCAAATCAAACGTATTTTTTTATTTAACCTGAGTTCCTGCATCTGTTCACTTTCCAGGGGAGCAGCCTGAGAGTGGGACCCTTCAATCACCATCTGAATGTAATGGAGAGGAGTGTGAGCATGTGAGCAGTGAACAAGAAAGAAGTGCGTATGACAATGTTGAGGAGAGCGTGTTTGTAGAGGAGAATGGTAAAGGGAGTGCATGTGAGAGCGATAGAGGGAGTTTGTCCGGCAAAGAGCGGGTGGTGTTGGTGGAGAAGGAGGGCTGTGCCACGGTGGTGATGTACCCCGAACGACACACGGCTCATGTCTTTTTGGCCGATGGAACTATCATCACTGGAAACAACCAAGGAGCCTATCAGGTGAGTTATATACAACCAGTGATTTTAAGCATCTATTTGTCTACTATATGTATGCATGTGTATGTATTTTTGCTTGTGCATCCAAGGTGTTCCCATCAAGTATGGGGATCCTGCAGATCCAAAGTGATGGAAAGTGTGTATACTCGTCTGACACACTTGTAACACCCAGTCCAAACGGTGGCACTCCCACAAACCAACCAGGAAGCTACACCATGAGTCACACGGACAAAGTGGCATGTGAGGTTACAGACCATGATGGGAATCACTTTCAGGTCAGTTATGGGAATTATAGAAGATGGATCATCATGCAAGTATGTACGGGAAAACTGTTTGAATTTACAGACAGACAGAGAATCCTTGAAGTCTAAGAATCTGTTTCAAGAAACTAAAGGGATTTCTAGAGGACAGACACATCAGACACTGTAAACTAAACTTACTATTTATATGACAGCACAGTGTAGAAAATGATAAAGCATATGTGAACTTAATTCAAGGTCAGAGAGAGATGTAGAGACTGTCTGTTATGTAAATTTAGAAAAATCTGCTTTGTGTGTGTTGCAGGTGTTAGAAGATGGGCAATTATCTGTGTTGAACTTCAGCCCAGCTCCAAGCACACTGAAACAGGATGAGGAGCCAGAGAAAGAGGAGGAAAGAGAAATGGACAGAATTTATGTCAAACACAGAGAACGCTGTCCCAGGTAAACAACATACTGTAAAATCCACAATATAAGCTGTCTGTTTTTGGGGGTATCCCAGAAGGAAGGAGGCTTTCTAAAGCAATGTATTAATACAAACGTTTATATAAGTTATTTTAACAGTATTTCAGTTTATTTTCTTTTTTTTTACCATCTGTTTTTTTTCGTCATGTCGAGTTTGCAATCCTGCTAGCTACTGGTGCCGTAGCTAGCGGTAGCTGGCAGCCTACGGTAACATTGATTGTCTTGAGGGTGGCGGCTGCAATGGCGATCATGACGGCTGCAATGGTGATATGAAACGTTGGCAACATCAAGTTAGTTTTCCTCGCTTAGTAAATAGGAGACGTACTTCTTCAGATAGGAGACGTTGTAGTGTCTTCGATCGGAAAACAGTTCAATGCAGAGATGTGACGTAATAACCCGATAGCGCCATCATCTGGGTAAAATACTGTAAAACAATAACATAACTCTCTCTGCATTTTATACTGGTATATTGGTCGCACTGGTATATAGGACGCAGCCCACTTTTTAGATGAGAAAAAGTATTAAAAGTGCATCTTATACACCGAATTTTAGAGTCATGTTACACTTTATTAAAGCCCTTTCTCTTTAAACATCTTAACAGACAATCAGAATTTAAAATAACAACTGACGCAATGTAGTCCTTGATATTTGTTTTTCTTTAATACAGAAAAGGGAATCCACACACTACTGTAAAATGTTCTGAGCTGTCTTTTCCTTTTTGTAAATACGAGTCAAGAAAAGAACGAAATTTAAAAAAAACATTAATTAGACAGCATTTCAACATCATGTGTTTTAACAGCATGTTATTGTGTCCCAGGCTGTTTGTGGTGCATGCAGATGGCTCTGGTACTGAACTACTGAGCTCTCAAACTGTAGAGGAACTACTTTACCAGGCGTACTCTGACCCTACCATAGCACTGCTGAAGGAACCACTGCCAGACACACAAGGTGCACTTATGGATCTTCGAAATCAAGAAACATAATTCTGATCTACTAGAATTGCAGTTTCAATTACAACAGTTTCATTATTGATCTAGCCAGACTTTGGTTAAAAGCATGACGTTTTTACCAGTGCACTTTGCTCTTACTGTTATCTATAAAAAGAGAAGTAAAGGTAGAAAAAGACATGCTTGTGACTGTTTCAGGTGAGTTCGGCATTACCATCCTAAAGCCCAGCCACCAAAGTGTGTGGTCCCAGTGGTTGCTCGGGAAACAGAACCCTGACATCACCCCTCCCAACCTCAAAAACCGCACCTGGCATGACTTCCCGAGAACAGAGGTACAGGTTCATATACACATATTGTACATACCCTGTGCAACCAGACAAACAGCACACTCAGGGCCAAACACTGACACATTCCTCTTTCATTTTTCTCTGGATTCAAGACAAAGAGTTCAGGGCCTCCCTTTGGCACTGACATGGGACGAGGTTTGACTCTGAAAGAGAGATCTGGTTCTGCAGCACAGCATCCACCTGTCAGAAGCTGCCCTAAAGTCCTGGAGATGAGAGAACTGTTGCAGCACCGACCTTTTACAACACCTCTCAAAAATACTGTGGACGCACGACTAAAGGTGAAACACACAGAGATCATATCGCTAGCTGTCAAAATGTACTAAAATGAGTAGCTAAACCTGATACAGTGGCCTCGTTACCTCTGATTGGTTTAGAGTGGATTAGGGGTGATACTTGGTGTTGGAGGAAATTATGTGTTTAGCAGGATCCAAATGTTGAAATGTGTCTTCGACTGCAGGAATACATCGAGAGTTTGATGGAGAGGAAGCAGCGATCGGAGGAGATGAACGTTAAAGATCCTCGCACTGAGGAGGAGAGGGGTCATGCCAGTGATCTGCTCAGCCTGGTCCTGGTCAGCACACATGCATAACCACACACTTGACAAACTGTACACACACACGCTTACCAAAACACACACACATAAAGCAGCATAAAGCACAATAGATATATTTCAACTTGTCTTTAGTTAAAGTTAAATGTTAACATGTTATGTATTTTGTAGTCATTTGCAGAAGAAGAGAATGCAGGTCACAAGAGGTCTTCAGGTAGGTGTCTTTTTTACAGTTAAAGGAGCAATTTGCCCCTGGAAATAGCCTTAGCTGTGGAGAAAGTTGTTCAAACAGCTCATGGTTTCGCCCATTCTACATTGCTACAACACCCAGCGTGCATTGCGCCCCTCCTTCTAAAAGGAACGGCCCGGCGAGAGACGCTGGAGTGAAATACTACCGTTTTGCTGCAGGCAACGACTCGGAGCAGTACAGATTCCGAAATACGATGAGAATATACCGGTGGAACGTCTAAAAAATCTTCAGGTCTGCAGTCTACATTTCAAACCTGACAATCATAAGCGAGACATGACATCGGAGGCGGGCGTCCTAGATTGAGGAAGTGTTGTTCAGCAAGCTCCCTGGCCTCCGCCAGATGACGCGTTTTACGTCGTCTGCCGGAGGTTTTCCGGGGCCCATTGGAGAAGCGGATAGCGTCCTCCAAAGGCACAGAGCGAAACTGCATTTTTTTCCTACCATAATGGCATTAGCTCCCCATAATAGCATGATAGAACTGAGATAGAAAATTGGCAAACTGGCCCTTTAATCTTTGTTAGATCTATATATATTCTATTAAAAGTCTGTTGACATCAAGGTTACATTTACATGTTTTTTTTTTCTTTGGTTTTTATTTATTTGTTTATTTATTTTTTTCTTCTTTTGTCCCTCCCAATCTCCCTCTAATGGTGAATTATTATTATGGTAAATTGTTATTATTAATATAATAATTATAATTATTATTATTATTATTATGTGCTGTCTTATTTACTCTCTTTACATGTTGTATTTGTATTGCACCTTTTGTTAGTGATTTGCTTTGTTTGTTGTCACTGGCTTTGCATTATAAAATAAAAATAAAAAAAGGTTACATTTGCAATTCTGTGGTTACATTTTTATCAGTAACCTTTTCCTGTCACTTTTTATGTGACAAAAATTGTGCATAAAATAGGCCCTGAAAACCATAGTTAAACTACAATGATGGTGCATTAGAGGGTTTGATGAGGCTGTTGTCACAACACCACAATTTTGTGAGAAATTATGTATAAGAGACTGAACAAACATGCAATGAAGTACTGTATTTAATTAATATCTTATATAATTCCCTCTTTGTGTGTCCACAGTGGACTTAGCCAATCTGTACAGCCAAGGAGTGGGAGCCCAAACTGAGTCGGATGTTTCAGAAGACACAGCCACGATTGGGAATGACAGGTTAAAAAGATTAAAATGGCAGTTCTGTGTATTCAAATGTTGTTGTGTTCAAATGTTTTGAACTGTATAAATATGATCTTAAATCCGCTTACACCTTCCCTGTGTAAACCTCCTGTTAAATCTAGTTTCACGAGTGGAACAGAGTCAAATTGGACTAAAAGACTTGCACAGCACAGGTAAATGTCTGTTTAATTCCCACACTATTTTGTCATACTGTGTGAAGATTTTCTATGTTTCTATGGCTGTGCTCCTCCTTTCAAGGGAATTATGTTAAACATAACTATAGCATCTACTACAGTACAACTACCATTGCTTCTAGTGTATTTTATTTACTCTGGTTGCTATGAACTTATCAGTGATTTTCTCTGCATGCACATTTGCGTCAGAGAGGAGATGTCCGAGGAGCAGGCGTATAGAGAAGCTCTGAGGAAGAAGAAGATCGTTCCTTTTTTCCACCCAGAAAATGATCCATTATTCCAGGTATGAATGTGTCCACTTCAACAGTAGGTAAAATCCATTTACTTGTCTTACTTTATGTAGAAAAGTCACAATGCACAGCCAGAGACACAGCTATGTTGCTTGTTTTGCTACAGCACCAAAGACCAGACATAAGGGGTCTATCCTTGGAGCTCCCTCCATTCCCCAAGTCACACAGCGCTGAGGCCTTCCTGAGAGACGCCCCACAAGAAACCAGTACGTTATGATACTATCAGTATTTAATAGAAGCTGCTTGAATTAAATACATTTTAAATGTTGACCTGTTAGGAACTGCACAGTGCACTGATTATTAAATTAACTGAAAACAAAGCAATATTTTAAAGCAGTTCATAAAAACCATTAACTGTTGGTATCATGACATGCAGATGTATAATATACTATACTTTGTTTTTGTGACTGCAGCCCCACGACCCTTAAACCCAACACCCTCCCAGTCTGCAAGGTAAAGAAGTGGATGTGCATTTCTGATATATTTTTTGTGTATCACAAAAAAGACATCTGTTTATTTGTGTTTCATAATTTGCTTGTCTAAATCATGTTAACAATTGCAGTTGTGACAAAGTTTGACCTGTCCCTGTGTGTCTCTCAGTCATGCAGCAGGAAGTGGCAGAATGCTTAAAAAGATGCCCACCAACCCCAAGCCTCAGACTGCTGGTTCGTTCCTGATCTTCTGCTGTTTTATATCAAACAAATTACCAAATCAGTGACCTCACCAATAATGTGTCAAATGCCAGTGTCTGACAGAATTAACCTCTAACTGCTATATACATATAAGCAAGCATGAGGTGGAAGAACATGACAATAAATCAGGAATGACACTGAATATTGCAGTTTAAGGGGAATAAAATGAATTATGTTTAAAGCCGTATCAAGCGTTAGTTCGTAAATTCGTCCAGAGTTTTCATTGCATGGTCACACAACTACAGTACTAGTAAAACCTAATTTTCTGTTCCATTTGAAGGTATTGGTGATGATGCTTACAGCATATTTCCAGACTGTATATTTTGAGGGTCAGGTGGAGAAAGCAATTTCAGCTGCATGAATGGATGGATGACCATGTCGTTGTGTGTTTATGTGTCCATGCCAGGTGAAAGCAGTCTGAGGGGCTCATCTGGGCAATGTAAGTCAGTCCAGGTTGATGTGACTGGAAAGCCTAGGAGGACTAAAGTCAGGCTACCAACCTCCATCCTCAGCTCGAAACCCTGCAGCGTACCAAACCAACAGGTAGACAATAGTGTACAGGACTTTTTGGCTACATATTGTTTCATATTAATATCTCTGACAAAACTGAATGCTTATGCAAATATACAGTGTTCAGTGAATGCACTGGATAATTTTATGGCAATTATGTAAACATGTATATTGTGTCAAATGTAAATTATTTTGCAATTAATAGATCATATTTTTCTAATCAGAGGTAATGATACCTTAGAGATAACGTCTCGCTCTTTCAGCCACTATATGTACCAAAAATTGAAATAATGTACGCTGTGACTCCTGCTCCAGTTCCTGTCCGTGGAAGAGCCAGTCAGGAGGAAGTGTCGTACCATTTCTCTGACCGATCCAAATGTCATAGCGAGGGGATTCCAGGTCCTCCCCTCCAGCGTTGACTTTGGAACACTGCAGGAGGGCACCTCCTCCGCCATTACTGTGGTGATGAAGAATGTGGGTGTTGACACCTGCAGGTAAGACACCAGGTTGTAGATAAATGGTATGAATACATAGATAAACAGGCTTAATAATTAGATAAACCAGGAAATAATGACAAAACAGTTTAGTTGCAGCTTCACAATTGGTTTCAAACATCCTCTAAGGTGACAGAAAGAATACAATGCTGTGGGTAGATGCAGGCGTTTTGTGGGTAACCTTCAAGTCCAAAGGGAAAACTCTGACCTGGAACTTTTTGTGTTATTTTTTTTATCTTTCTCTCTGCAAGGTTCCATGTGACCCAGCCTCCTCCTGCTACAGGCCTGAGGGTCATCTACAATCCTGGACCTGTACGTTTTCTGCTTTTTGTTATAATTAGATCTTTATTTTGAATTCATTCAGCATTCCTCTCTTCTATTTGAATCATAAATGCAAGTATAATTGATATTTCTAAAGAATATGTTATCTTAGTTAGGAAAGGTTTTCATCTTCCCCATGCTGGTTGTGGTGTTAAGAAGTAAAAACTACATGTGTATTGTAATGTACGTCTGTTCTAGGTGGCTGCAGGTTTGCATGTCGAACTGCAGGTTCAGCTGTTTGCCATGTGTGCGCTCCAAGCAGGAGAGGTAGAGCCAAAGAAACACATCTCCCAGGATGTTATCATCCACACTGAGACGGATATTCTCTACCTGCCTGTCGTTGCTAATATCCTTTGAACACCTCAAGAAAGCATTGACTTGTGAAGGAAAATGTTGCTAGTTTTTTGAAGCCATTAAATTAATCATTTATTTATCATTAGTTACTTGAATATGAATCAAATTAGCAGAATGCAAATTTTCCAGCCTTGTGTTCGAGTATAGGTATAGATTGAGACTATTTAACAACTGGCAGCAGACTAAAGATAATGGGATTTCTCACAGGAAGGACACAGTTAATTGATGTGTAACTGAAGACACAATGCAGTCGGAAATGCAGGCCAGGTGGAAACATACAGTGATGGTCCTTATATTATTTCACCCATCCTTCCTGAGAGGTTATACAAGATTTGGCTCAAGGACCACAACAAGAGAGGCTCCAAGGTACGTCAGCTATCTTCCAGCTTACCAGTTGGACGGGATCGTGTGCAGCCCAGTTCCCACCTGAACAAGCCTCCAGCAAGCATGGGTCAGTATATTGTCCTAATAAAGAAACAGAAATGTTGATGAAAAGTGGTCACAATTGCTAATACAGTTTTTGTTTGAACATTTCAGGACATGATTAGTGTGTGAGGAAAACACAAAACACATCATCTATTATCAATTCTTTTTTTCTTTCAACTAAAATGAAATATTAACACATTTTTGTATTTTTTCCTGTCAAATAAAATCGTTATCTACACTGACATAAGTGTTTCAAGTGAATTGTAATCTTTCTTGTGTGTTGTATGTGTTTCATATGGATATCTTTTTAAATACCATTTTTTTCTAGTTTAATTAGTCTAATTTGACGTTAGAGCGTGCCTCTGAGTGTGTGCACCGTGCACGTGTCTACTTCTACAGGGGAGAGTCGCACGCTCAGGTGAAAAGATGGGGGTGGGGATTTTGGTGTATGACGTCAACGGAGCCCCAATGCAAGTGCAACCATAGCTAATTAAAGTTGAATAATGACAGCCTTCTTTGCCGTCATTTTTCTATTTCGATACCTCATATTTATTCTCCACATTTATCGCTCAAACCTAATTCGCACCTTAACTACGAGCATCTTCCTTAATTTGTGCATCTGCAGCTTGTGAAACCCTTGGCTCCGGTTGGCTCTCCTCCGCTGTCGGTCACGCGCGCACACGTGCACATACGCACACTCGTAGCAGAGCATCACGAGAGGGAGAAGCAGCGGACAGCGAAAACGGTCTGGGGGGCGACGGGCTTTGACTTTGGATGCTTAGTCACATTTTGCTTTGACCAGAGAGGGCAAGTATGGAGCAGGTGGAACAGAAACACTGAGCGGGTCGGCGGGAGAAGACGCTGGAAGAAAGCAGGGGGGTACCGACATCCGGAGTAGACGATGCTTGTTTGCCGCAGGCCCCTCCATCGTGAAATTGGATACCGACTTGCGGCGGATGGGGTGACCGAGCTCGCTGCTCCGCCGGGGAGGTCCCTGCCTTCGGACGGTACCGGGGTGGGAGCTGCCTGTGCCCGGTTCTAAGGAAGGAAGGAGTGGCAAGAGGGAAAATGCAGACGGAGGAGGAGACGGCCACCGCAGAAGAGCCCATCTTGGAGGAAGGGTCAGGACGAGAGCAGGTAAGGAAGGACATTTTTCTTTTATGTGTTTATTCTGTCTTTAATGCGCGCGCGGTTGTTTATGCGTTGAGAGAAAGACTCTGGTCTGCATAAAGTTGCGCATATTTTGCCCCCTCAAGAACAACCTTATATTTTATGTCATTGCTGGTGGTTCCCAAACAACCAGTCATTTCTCCTTGTAACACATGCTGTGTCGACTGCCTGTCTTTTATTGACAACATGTCTTTGCTTTGTCCAATGCGTTAAAGTCACGTCCTCTCTTAAGTCATTCATGCCTAAACTAGAGCAAGGACACGGAGCAGGACCTTGGCTTTAATATGAATGGGGACGAGGCTGTGGTTTAGGTAAACAGAGAGGGGAGGGAACTCTAAATGCCTGTCTAGAAAAAGCCACACTATTGATGCGATACGTCTGACAACGCCATGTGATGTGTGGCTCCTGGGAGAGATGGATTAGTCTTTTTCAGTATAGTAGAGTATGTCCATCTAGCAGCTGACACCTCGGAAATACACTAGAGGGTGACATCACAGTCAAGCCACACACTCTGCTGACTGCCAAAATACTCTGACACATGGTGGGAACACAGAAGAACAACTACAACAAAAGTCATATTATTGTTATTAGGATTTTACCTGTTAAAAGTAGGGATGCACGATATTGGAGTTTTTTGCTGATATTTTCCAATTACGTTTTCTTTTTTGTTTGGCAAACTTTTTAGCTACCCCAAGCAGGTACCTTGTTCCTTATAGGCTACACATTGCCCCGTCTATTCCCTCTGAACATTTATATTTAAAGTCCTTTCACCTGTTTACACTATGAACCAGACCCTGACATGTTTTCAGCATGTAACTTCTCCACCTCTTCTACTACTTCTCCAACACTTCAGAAGCCACATCATTTACAAACACGTCATCTTTAGAAAGAGAAATAGAGAAGGTAATGCATGATAAAACATTACGTAAGACAATTGCCAGGAACAAATAACTTACGGATAACTAAGGATGTGGGCAGGCTGTATTCTCACCACCATTCCCAGTTGCAGCTCCTAGAGGAAGAGCAGAGTTGTTCATGCTTAGGGTGTGATTGTATGTAAGGACGGGGCTATTCACCTGAGGAAGAAAATGACTGATTTCTTTACACTTTCAGATCTTCTAATATCCGTTTTAATTCAGCAAATATCTATTTGAATACATTTCATCAAATTTCAAATGGCAAAAGCAACAAATCCTCACATTTGAAAATATTTCTCAACCAATCATACAGACGGTTAATCAATTAATCGTTCTAGGTCGAACGAGCTTTAAATATCTGGCCTAGAGGTATGCAACCTACATTGTCCTTCAACTGATTTAGTGGTTTGAGTTTTATATCTTAATATTCCAATAACTCCTTACAACACATAAGACTGGCCTAACCAGTAAATGGCTAATAAAGCAGACAGTAAAAATGACACAATTAAGCATTTAGCAAGTGGTCATTTAAAGCCACAGGCACATAACATTTACTGTAACTATGCCTGTTCGACGATACACTTTATTCCACCTTTCTCCTCTGTCTTTATCTACAGGCATGTGCAGACAGTGCAGATGTAATGAATTCAGTCTTCATCTGCTCTCTGCCTCCATTACTCTCTCTCATCTTCCCCTCTCGGCTCCTTCCTGTTTTAGACCTGCCTGAGTATACAGTCTCATCATCCTATCCCCTTTCTCAAGCATTATCTCACTTAGCTGTATTCACACTCTGACCTATATGGGTATGCATGTGCACTCACACGAGCATTATCGTAAATTTAGTAGGGCATCTTGATTAATATTAATATGACTTTATTGATTGATACGTACCTTGATGCAATCTAATTCTCACATGACAATATTGTCACATGTTTCCATTAGAAATGAGGTACGTTGCATTAAACAAAGTGATCCTAGTATCTTCGCAAGCTGTGACAAACTCTACAGAGGGAAGGAAAAGAGAGATTTAACGTGATAATCTCATCTTTTATAGACAATGTTAGTAGTCCAAAGAACATACAGTGCTTTGCTTGTAATTTTGCCGTTGTTCAGCCAATGACTGTATAAAGATGGACGATGTGTCTCCATCTATTCTCATTGTACAAAATTGAAGCCAAAATAGCCCTGTGATAGGCGCTGCCATCTTGCACTGGTGACATCATTTGGAGTCAGACTTGGGCAGTAGAGATCGGCGGGTGGAGCTGCCGTAGCCACTTCCACTAACCAAAACACACACTTAACTTAGCAACTTAGCAAAGATCCCACATGTTGGCGTATTTAACAGCAGAACAGCTTCTTGTGTTGGTCGGAAGCAGACGTTCACAGGTATGGAAACTTCAGTGACTGTAGTGATTATTTTAGTTACGTCTCCTCTCTCTGCTAAACAGATCGGCTGCAGGAGCCGTATTTGTCAACAGAGCTGTCAATCATCCTTTTTACGGCATGAAATTAAAACTAAACTCGTCAGAAAAATTAACACTTCATAAATCAGCATGTGAAGATTTAACTATAATGACACAAACCATGTTTGAGAAAAATTTATTTGGCGTGTATTTTGATTTTATAGTTTGACTCATGTCCCATCTGTTAACATGGAGGAGGCAGGCTTCACGACCTATCCTGCAGCCAATCAGCAGGGGGCGATAGAGATGTTTTGGCTTCACTTTTAGGGAGCTGTCATGTCGTCCATCTGTTTATACAGTCCATGGTTTCAAACAAAAAACCCTGCTACTCTGCCCCACAAACATCACAACATAACAGGAGGTCATATAGAGTGCATAAACACACTAGGAAAAAAGAAGCCCAATCTTAGTGAGAATATTTACATAAATAAGACTGCAGTGCTAAACAGGAGAAGGTGTTACATAGCATAGGCTATTAAGCAAGAGCAGATGTGTTATATAAATCACTGGTTTCCTTAGGAGAGTATCAAAATATTATTCATTCAATATTAAAACTCTTGGTCTAAAATGAACGCTCGCTGCTCACTCTAATACACAAAGCAAAAAATGTTCCTTATTCCAAGCATGTATGTTTAATATGACAGCGGATATTTCACAAGGGCTGATACTCTGTAAAACCACACATGGACATGCAATAAAATATATTGCTGCACTTTACAGGTGTTAAATGTTGCTCCTTGATACTCGTTCTGAATATGTGATTGATGTTCGTTCTCTTTCTTGTTGTACTGGGTTTGTAAGAGACCTAATAGAGGTACAAAAATGTTCTTAGGCCTTTAAACTGACTGATTGGAAAATATATAGTCCACTGTGAAATCTCACCACTGGCATCTACAGTAATGAAACTGGCAGGAGCTCAAGCTGACGTGTAGGCTGACTGCTGCTGCTTACTGATATATCATTTATAAATAGGTGACCTACATTTTTCCTGCTGATCATTGTTGTTTATGGATAATTAATCTCCACTAAACATACTTTTTTAAAAAGCAATTGTAATGGAGGAATGGTATTTTTAGTCCAGTGAGCGCCTGATGACATATTTTATTTCCTAACACATCAAGTGCTAATTGGATTTATTTATCGTTGCAGCATAGATGAAGTAGAAAATTGACATAAATGATGCTTCCAATTGTTTTTAAATGACAGATCGTTTTTAACAGTGTACTGCAGGCATCAACAGCACTTTTTCCTGTCCTCACTTCCTCACTTCGTTTGCCACCCACTTGCTAGGGTTGCTAATTATAGCTGCTCCAGTCACACCTAACCAGCTGAATCAGTCTGAGCAGAGCCACAGAGGGAAAGAGAGCAACACAGGTTCTCTACATAACACCTTAAAACAAGAAGTTATTTGTAGGAATAACAAAACATATCTGCCCTGTGCAACAATACGTTCAAATTAACACTTTCTCAACAAGAATTAGCTTCATATGGGTCATTTTTACTCTGTCCCAAGCATAACTTCACATTTCAACTGCCGCTGGAAGTACGGGCTCTTGTGCAATTGTTTGTGGCTTCTTAGCTTTAGCAATCCGTTGAGCCACCAAATAAGAAGCCTTCTGTGCTTTCTCTGAAGTTGTGGCCAGGTCTGTGTTTTCTGGCGGGTGTATTCCTCGCTCTTTCGATGGAAAAAATATTTTGTTTAGTCCTTAGGCTTGTTTAGGCTTTAGCTTGGCTGGCTTCATAGCTCCGTTTGCTAGCACCTGATGCATTTTGGTCTCCCTTCATTGTTCTCAAAAAAAACAAACTCTATATGGCTGTCATCATATTTTCTCAATTTAGCTAGTTTGCGCTTAGCATCACTTGTCGATGTGGACTGATTCAAACATGTCTCCATGCTAGCTAGCTAGCTAATGAGCCAAGCTAGGATGCCACAGGAACAGTTTGTTGCGAGTTCGTTTGACTTTTGTCACAATCACATCAGTTTCTATTGGCCCAAAGCTAACTTGGGTCGGAGTAATGGACACAACATGCTTGTTTGATTGCCGCATATGGTCCTCATCTGTTGACATGCAGTTTTTAATGATACACCACAATTTTATAATGTATTATAAGTTCATTATAATTATTTGGCGGACCCCCAGGGGTCCCCACTTTGAGAACCACTGCTGTAGACAAAACATAGGCCTGTCCAGCTCTACTTTTGAAGCATAATGTTGTTGGCCCTTAGTCGAGTGAAATAATACTGTTGGAGTTATACGAGAATCAAGTTTGACCTGTGCACCCATGAGAACAAAGAGCCAGTAACTAAATATGTGACAGAAATGCAGTTATTGCACCATATTACAAGACCAGATTACAGAAAGATTGAATTGAGAGTCATTTACCGGCTGAAGCAAATCGTATTAATGAAAAAGCCCTGTCAAATGCAGTTTCAGTAGAGGCAGGAAATAACCACAGTACAGTATGCACAGGATCTTCAAAACTCCGAGCAATGCACTGAAATACTTCTTTGAACACGAAGGTGTGTGATAGGTTTCCAAGAAACCAACACTAACAGCTTGTGGTTCAGGTTATGTGTCAGCTTTCTGGGCTGTTCTTCAGACAGCTTTCTCTAGTGACTGTGGATGCTAAGAAATATATATATATACACCTTTCCCAGAAACAAGTGCACCTCCAAACATTCCATTCTACAACAATGGTCAGTTAAATGGAGTTGGCCCTCCCTCGCTGCTATACAACTCTTCTGGGAAGGCTTGCCTCAAGATTTTGAAGAGTGTCTGAGTCAGTTTGTGCCCGTTCAGCCAAAAGAGCATTTGTGAGGTCAGGCACTCGTGTTAGACGAGAAGTCTTTGCTCCCAATTGGCACACTAAATTCTCCCAAAGGCGTTCAGTGGGGTGGAGGTCAGGGCTCTGTGCAGGAGAATCTGGTTCCTCCATACTGAAGTTGTCTAACCATGTCTTTATGGACCTCTTTTTGTGCACAGGGGCACAGTCATCTTGGAAAAGCTAAGGGCCTTTTTATCCTGTACAATAAACAAGACCCTTCATAGGAGAAAAGGGGCGCATATGGTCCTCATCTGTTGACATGCAGTTTTTAATGATACAGCACAATTTTATAATTTACTATAAATTTATTAGAATTATTTCCAATTATATACTAGTCCAAACCCTGGAGAAGAGCGTCAGATCATTATCCATCCCCCACCAAACTTTATACAATACACTACGCATTCCTTTAGCTAGTGTTCTCCTGGTACACACTAGACCCAAGCTGTGTCCCAATCCAGGGGCTGCAGCCTTCGAAGGCTGTATTTGAAGGCCGATTACGTCACAGAAGCACGTCGAAGGCTGTCCCAATTCGAAGGCTCTTTCAGATGCTGCCAACAAATGCGTCCTCCGTTTCCCGGTCCGAGAAGGATGCACCCGATGGATCCTTCACCCAACATATCCCAAAGTGCATTGCGCGCCAATTCAAACGAGATAGTGGACTTTTACGCGGCCGAGGAATAAACGTTTAAATGTAAAAGCTTTTGGTTTCAACTCGAATCGAATAGCTAGCAATACACATGTTTAAAAAAACGAAAGGGCCCTTCAAACAAATGATCTTTAAAATAAAGTTAACTTACTAGATGTTAGTTATGATAGCTAGTTAGCCTGCTAGCTACCTGTTGCGTTTGGTGACGCAAGGGTAAGGAGGGGGACAGCTGGTGACACAACAGGAAATCCTCTGCAGACCAGACCGTCTCATTTCAGTTCAGCTTTAACGGTCTACACAGGCTATGAATGGCGCATCCTCTGTAGGCTGCCTCCTTCGAAGGCTGCAGCCCCTGGATTGGGACACAGCTGAAGATTAGTCCATCAGACTGTAATGATTCATAATTCCAAATGACATTTTCAGTGCTCCAGAGTCCAGTTGTGGAATGCTTTGCACAACTCTAACCAATTGCTTTCCATAACGCATAGTGATGTAAGGCCTGTGTGCAGCTAGTCAGCCATGAATCCCATGTCATGAAGCTCCTGATGCCCCATCCGTATGCTGATGTCCATCCAGACTCTGCAGCTCTGTGCATCCAGAAGCAGTTTAGAAGTGCAGTGCAAGAAATAATAGGTTTTTAAGCACGATTTAGCGCTTATTGTACACATTCTGTTTGTCAGCTCAGTCTGCCACGTCATGGCTGAGCTGTTGTTGCTCCTCTTCACGATGATACCACTTACAGTT
Organism: Semicossyphus pulcher; assembly: GCF_022749685.1. Lineage (NCBI taxonomy): Eukaryota > Metazoa > Chordata > Actinopteri > Labriformes > Labridae > Semicossyphus > Semicossyphus pulcher. Next base: position 8,961,672 of record NW_027211695.1, read on the forward strand.
CACCTTGGCAGTTCCAATAGGGCAGAAATTTACTCAACTGACTACTGGCAAAGGTTGCGTCCTATCACCTGCCACATTTAAAGTGACTGACCTTTTTTAGAAGCTATTTTATAACAGATTTTACCGTCTAATGCTAGTTTAAAGTTATCCCAATCCTATTTAAAAGTTTTAAACAACCCAAACTGGAGGTTTTAACCAAATAAAAGCCAAGACTGGATTGTCTGATCTTATCCGATTATGTAATCTGTTTTTCTTTAGAACAAACCGTTTTCCAGATATGATCCTATCCGATAGCTTTAATCCAATCAGGTGTTTGATTCCGTCACTAGAACATTCTGAGAAAGGAAGTATGCATACATCACGAGCGTAAACACAAAGAAGGCACTATATAATGCGCTACGATATCACAATATATCGCAATATATTGAATCTCACCCCTGTATTGTGATACGTATCGTATCTCCAGATTCTTTCCAACTGTCCAATGACTTTTGAAAATAGAGTGTAGAATGTAGCGACGAAGTATCAGCATTATCAGCCCAGTAATTTTTGATGCGATTATGATATGTGTTCATGCAAATACGTGCACTGAATTTCAGCATTAATGAAACATTAATGAAGAGTTTGCCGTGTTTCAACCACCCTGTATCAGCCTCCTTCAAAAGATTTCTCAAGGAGGGAGGTCTAAGCTTTCAGGATGAAAAAAATGAAAGCTGACAACCTTTCAGTCTGGGCTATATTCTTTTCATAATGATTTCAAGGAGAGTGAGCTTTGGTTTTGATCTGTTGCAGGCTGACACAAGAGCCACGGCTCACCAGAGGCAGCAGAAATAGAAAGAGGATCATGACATAACCAAAAAAAAGCTGCAGACCAGGAGGCATTGTGTTCGCCAGAAACCACTTATTGGACTCAAAATGCATCACCATCACGCTACAGTTCATTAGCTCAATTCCCTTGTGTTACATTACTGTCACTTCTTAAAGAGGCAGTATGATTACTTTAAAGCTTGACCGGTACACTCTGTTACCTATTCTTGATGTAGACATGAGGTAGTTTTTATTGGTCCCAAAACGGATCTTTTAAGCAGTTTAGGTTGTCAGGTCTTTTTGTTGATGCCCTTTAAAGACTTGTGTTTTCCAGTTATGTTCACATTAGGGCTGCGTGATAAATTGCAATTTCATCACTATTGCAACATGAGAATTTTGCAATAAACATATCGCAAAAGTCTGTTAGTAATTTACCACAGTCAATAAAATAAATTATTTTATGTAAAGTCAATTATAAGACAGAGCCAGGTGTATATTGTCCATGCTTTCACACCATTGTCATGCGATCAGATGAAGCCAAAGCTAGCTGTCACCTACCCTCAAATTGATGTCAATTTAGTGGTTTGTTATATATATTTTAATTTAATTATTTTTTCCTTCCTCTTTAAACAAATAAGCTGTTTAGCCATTCAAAGCTTAGACCTTAGCCACGTTCGGCTGACAGTATTTGTAGTGACCGCATAGCCTTTCCCCCACATGTGCGATCCCACGTGGGGGAGCGGCCGCACTGCACTGTCACTCCGAAGTTGTAGAAAACATGGCTGCTCTAGGATCGATTATTCAGCCTTATATGTACGAGCCAGAATCACCAAGAGGTATCGGAATGGTAAGTGGAAATCTTGAGAACAACTCGACTATAAGCTGGTGCGAGGTTAATTGGTCGCCGATTTGGTCGATTTCAGCGAAAGCAAGGTTCTACGTAGAAACCTGCAGCTGTTCTGAACGGCCCATTTCAGAGGCGACCTTTTTAAAAAATGTCAATCTGGAAAAAAACACGGAATCATGCACTTTTCACTTTTTCACTGTGAACAATAAACACCCAAGATTTGGTGGGGAGGAGTTTTACTCCATTATAGAGGTTTAGTCTCAACAAAACAGTGCTCAGGCTGCTGTATACTAAACCATTGTATAGTCTGTGAGCTGTTAGCGGACATGGAACTTGACCCTTTGATATAATAAGTGATAATCAACATTGCCCTTCAGCCATTTATAGCTGTAAATGGACATGGCGACAGTACAGCAGAAAAACACTACACTTTTCTATGTGTGGTGTTCTGTAAACCCATAGTGCGTGAGCACTGTATCTAAACCAAGCTAATTTAGCTACATAAGCATGTAGCAAGTCGATCGATTTGGCCGATATGGATATGGGCATATCACATTTTGGGTGGTTTAAAAATGGCATCATCATGTTTGTCCAGTAAAGTCCATAGTTTAAAATACTCTCTGCACTGTCAGCAACACATGTAGCAGAACATCAAAGCTGAGCAGATGGTGGTCTGCAACTACATTTGGTGGCAATGTGTAAAAATGTCAAATAATCTTGATAGTTATTAGTTTAAGAGAGCGGTCTTCTGAGTACCACTGATGTTCTATATTTGCTGCCATAGGCTATCTCTAATTGGTGAATTAGTCCACACTAAAATTGATTTCTTTATCAATCTCAAAAACCCTGTATCGGTGACTCCAAAGTTAATTGCTAAAGCAGCATCCCCAGGCTCTGTGGAAAATAGTCCTGCTCATGCTGACTAATCGTGATTGGCACAAGTGCATACAGGAATAATTTGACTCCCGTCTTGGGGCTTATTTCCTCTCACTGGGCAAACACCAGCTGCAGAGACTTGATGAAACTGTCAGGACCAAGGAAAGGCAGGGTGTTTTTTTATTGCTTGAATTTGACTTTATTTTGGCAACATTCATCTGCAGAAGGTGAAAGGAAAAGGACAGGAGAGCATTGACAGTATGAAATAGACCGAGAGGGAGGGCAGGAGGAGAGAGAGAAAGATGGATTTTGGCAGAGGAGTTCCCTGGAGAGCGGTGCAGTCTGTCACCAACACCGCTGCCATCTCTCAAGCCCCTCCTCCTTCCCGTAACTCGGTTGCATCTGTTCATACTTGTGTTCATGAAAAGTTCATGACCGTTTCCACGTCTCTCACGTGCTCCTCATCCCCTCTCTCTCTCTCACTTTACTCTACACGTTTAGCTCAATCAATCCACTTAGAGACAGACTTTCAGAGAGGATGTAAAAGAGGAGACGTGGGGGGTGAGGACGGAGGGCAGAAGGTTGTGAGTGAGAGGGTAAATGCTTAAGAGCTGGGAGGGAAGATTCAGGAAGGAGAAAGAAAGATTACATACAAAAAAGGAAGGAGGATGTGGAGAAAAAAGGCAGACGGAAAGCAAACAATATGATATTGAATTGCCACTAAAGATAATCTTGTGTCTTTTTAAAGTCCTGGCCTATTTTAGGATCCCTAAGTGTGCTATTGGATGTTTTTCGGGGGCTTCTGCAGAGAGATGATAGATTGGTGGAGTGTAGGTGCCCTCCACTTTGCCTTTCACTACTTGCCCTTGACGTACAGTCGTAAAAAAGGAGAGAGAGAGAGAGAGGCAGTGTGTGTGTGCGTTGCAGCAAGCCAAATATGCTAGTGGATAGCAAATTGTGGCTGCACTGAAGGAGCGAGAGATAAAGAGAGAGGGGGGGGGAGTGTGCTGACAGGACAGGGAGACTTGGCTGAGAGGGGGAGAGGACATTGGTGTCATTCCATTTTTTTTGTCATCTGCTTTGTTGCTCTTTTGCCTTGTCGCATGCAGCACGAAGCAGAGGACAGCTGCATGGAAAAGGCACCTGCCAGTACAGACATATAGGTGTGTGTTAACTGTGTTTCCCATCTTTGACATACAACATACATAATACACAAGCTTTTTCCTTCTGAAACAACCCGTCCAAAAATTCACACACACAAATTGGAGCAGCAGGGATCCGCCGCTGATGTCGGAGTGGAGTCGGTTAGCTAGTGAACAGTCTAGAAGCATCGTTCTCATCTAAATTATTCACGTACCCTCCGCTGGCTGCATTACAACGCTGAGAACGTGCATGCCGGCGTGTGCGCGGATCAGGAGAGATGTGGAGAGAGACGAGGCGCACATTAGACCCTCTATGTCTGTGTATCTAATGTATATGTGTGCGTTTGAGTGCACTGTAATATGATGTCTCCACAGTGCAAGTAAGGCCGTGTCAAAGTGAGCACTTAGAGAGAGGCATAGACAGTGCGTGTGTGTGCCTAATATGCAGCACTTATCCTATGACGGGTAAGGGCTGGTGTAATGCTTTTCTTTGGTCAAGACCTCAGCTTGAAATACAACACTGTTTACCAAACAGGAAGATTATAATAATACTCATTAAAGACCCCTGGGAGGGTCTCCAGGTACACAAAATGTATGTAGCTTCCATGACAAACAGTTTTTTCTGTGACAGATTTCTGATCTGTCAACATGAGAGCGTGAAATGCATCCAATTATCTGGCTAATAATTGTTTCCTAATGGTATACAGTAGGAGATATTAAAGTGGGGGGTATTATGCTAATTTCAAGCTTGATACCTGTGCAGTAGCTTGGCATAATTAAGTTGTTAAAAAACTGCTCTGTGCAGGCCCTCATACAGCCTCTGCCTGAAATGACTCAGTCAGCTCTGTACCTTTAAGAAACCCCGCCCCTACACTTTCTTCTGATTGGCCAGCTCTCCGAAGCTGAGGTGTGTAGAAAAAACTGTCTGAAACCTAGCGGACTGAGCTGAGGAGCTTGGGGATTACTCCAACATACTTTTCCCTACAGATTTGAAACTTCACCCACGTTTAGTATGGACCTCCAAATTTATTAATAAAAAAGTGTGTAAAAGTTATTTCAACACTATTTCAACACGTGAAAACACAGAGAAATTACAGCCTACCATCTGTTTTTGCCATGTCGAGTTTGCAATCCTGCTAGCTAGCGGTGCTGTGGCTAGTGGCCGCCAACGGTAACGCTGATTGTTGTGAGGGTGGTGGCTGCAATGGCGATCATGATGGTGCCTTTCTGTGACGAAGCATTAGCAACAATCAAGTTAAAACAGCGAGGAAAACACAAAAACAGCACTGCTGTATATTGTTAATAGGAGACATTGTAGCGGCTTGGACCCAGAAACAGTTTAATGTGGAGGTTTGTAGCGGCATCGTCTGGGTAAAATACCATAACACAATAACAAATCTCTCTCTGCATTTTATACCGTTATATTGATTGCACTGATATATAGGACGCAGCCCACTTTTTAGATGAAAAAAAAAGAATTAAAAGTTGGTCTTATACACCAAATTTTACAGTAATTTAACGTGCTCACTTGATTTAGTATAATACTTGTTTGGGCCACAGAACAAACAAGAGTCTACAGCCATGCTAGCAGCTCTAAAAGGCTGTAGTAGCAGCAGCAGAAGAGATACTGTAAGCTAAATGCTAAAATCTGTATGCTAACAATTACAATGCTGTCATTTTGATTTTAAGCAGGTGTACTGTTAACCATCTTTACCAAAAGTTTTTTTCCCAGTAGAGCTCCACCTAATCCTGCCCTCCTGCGCTCTCATTGGCTAGAACTACTGTGCTGTGATTCACCAGTACCTGTTGCCTCAAGTTTACCTTCTTGGCTTTCTGCTCTTTAGCTTCAAATATTAAAGGCCCAGTTCGCCGATTTTCAACCTCAGTCCTATCATGCTATTATGTGAAGCTAATGCCATTATGGTTGAGAAAAAAATGCAATTTCGCTCTGTGCCTTTGGAGGACGCTATCCGCTTCTGTAATGGCCCCTGGAAAACCAGGGAGCTTGCTAAACTACACTTCCTCAATCTAGCCCGCCTCCGACATCTCGTTCAAAATCGTCAGTTTTGAAATGTAGACTGCAGCTGAAGATTTTTTCGATGATCCACCAGTATATTATCATTGTATTTTGGATGCTGTACCGCTCTGAGTCGTTGCCTGCAGCGAAACGGTAGTATTTCACTTCAGCGTCTCTCGGTGGGCCGTTCCTTTCAGAGGGAGGGGCACAATGCAGGGTGTTTCTGGGTGTTGTAGGAATGAAGAATGGGCAAAACCACGAGCTGTTTGTACAACTTTCTCCACAGATATGGCGCCAATTTCAAATATTATTGCTTCTGTCGATTACAGAGAACACCAGCTTTGGCTGACAGTGGCTTTTTTTCAGGGCGAATTGCTCCTTTAAGTCAGATTGACCAAGACTGCTTTCACATGGGACATAATTAGAGGCCTCCTGGGTGAAAGTCATGTATCTAACCTTTTGGCCAATCACGGCACAGGGGGGTGGAATTAGGCCCCGTTCTATGAGATATAAAATACCATCTCAGTTTATTGTTTTAGCATGCTAACATACTAAATAAATACATAAGTATAGCTGATGATGATGGGGATATTATTAGTTCTTCTTTAGTATTTGGTTATAAACCAAAGTACTGGACAAATTTAAGGTTTGGACCAGATAATGCCGCTTGGGGAAAAGTCAGTGTTATTACCAACAGCCTTAGGTTTCATCCTGTGGGTTATGGTGTTTCCTGTGCCAGAGATATTTCACTAATGCCCAGAGACTAGTCATGGAATCACCAAAGACATTAGGACGATGAATGCCAGTAAAAAAAATCAATGCCAATCCATCTAATGGTTCCTGAGATATTTTAGTCTTGACTGAAGTGGTGGATTGACCCACATTGTCATCCCTAGAGCCAAACCACTATCTTGTCTACAATGTAAAATGGTGAGATTTGTGTAGCAGGGAGTGAGATACCTGACTTTAAGTACGGGTCAAGCAGCAGATCCTACAATTCCCAAAATGCAACTGAGTCATTTCTTTTGTTCGACTCTCCCTGCTCTTCCTTCTCATTGGTAGTACATTTTTCAATGCAGAAAAATAACAAGCATAATCTTTTATAGCCGTGCAACTAATCTTTCTCTTCCTATGTTTTCTGTCCCTCCACAGCAACGGCCAGTCCAACAGTCTCTGGCCTCCTCCCTGTGTCGGGAGTCCCATTGGAAGTGCCTCCTCCTGACCCTCCTCATGTACGGCTGCTTCGCCACGCTCGCCTGGTGCGCCGTCTGTCGTGTACCTGTCCTCGGCTCCTCCTCCATACCTATCGGTGGTGACGACAAGGCCACCTCTCCGGCTGCCGCCTACTATCACGACTTTCCGCACTGGGAGAGTCCGTGTTCTAGCGGTTATGTCTACATCCCCCTGGCCTTCCTGGCCATGCTGTATGTGGTTTACCTGGTGGAGTGTTGGCACTGCTTCTCTAAGACGGCAATGTTGGCTCATGCTGAATTCCAGGTATGTGCGAAAACAATTTGAGCAAAGCTCTTAAAAAAACACCCAACCGACTCTACAGTCTACTGCTGCAATAGGAGTCAAGCACTTGGTCTGTGACCTTGAGCTACGCAGCAGAATGTGTTTACTCTCTGAATCCTGTTCAGTCAGTCGGTGTCAGCGAAATAAAGTGGGTTTAATATTGCTGTAGTAAATGTATGCACAGACAGTTGCTGCTCTGGAGAAATACAGGATGATTACAACCCTAAACGGTCCTAAATTGAATGCAGTCCGCTCAGAATTTTCCACATTTTCAAGGAGAGAACACTTCTTCTCTCAATTTCCTACTTGAGTGTGGGGAACATTAATACTTGCCCACTCATATGTAAATGAGCTGACCTGGGGGCATCAGTCTGTCTTTTGTCTATTCCGGTCTGCTATTATCAGGAATTCCAGCAGCACATTGCTCTAAAAGAAAAGTGCCCAGTGTTCATCACAACTATCTGCCACTGCCAGTTAGCCCAGGCTGTCAGGAGACAAATATACTCTGATTATCACAGCTCTTAAGAGGGGAGAAAAACAAATCATCAGGGCTTGACATGCACCAGATTGCTTGCTTATCTATCCTGCATGCAAACAATGTGTTTGTTTCAGCTTGTACTGCAAGTTTATTAGCAGAGGATCTTTAGATCCTACAACAGAATACATGTTTTTTGTTGCTCCTTTTTTTTTCTATGACACAGGAAGTGTACGAGCGTGTGCAGAGACTTCAGCAGGCCACACCCTGCATTTGGTGGAAGGCCATCAGCTATCACTATGTGAGGAGGACCAGACAGGTGACAAGATACCGCAACGGAGATGCATACACTACCACACAGGTGAGGGAAACACTCTCTAAATCCTCATACACTAACACTGTCTTTCATGTTCATTCATTATTTAGATTGCCTATAACATACACTTTATTTATATTCAAAATTTCATCATTAACCATCAACGGTCTGTTTATAGAGCAGTCCTGAAACAGCTGGATGACAGCTCTGGTAACGGGCGTACCTTCGTTCTGTTTTTTAAGTAACATTCTCACACACTCTCCTGTCGATCTCTTGAAAGCGACCACTTTGAGGGCGATTTTCTCTGTTACCATCTGTTAGGTAAGACTGTTAGCAGTTCGGCGGCCGGATTTTGGAGGACTCGCAGGAGTTTAACCAAGGTGCGGAGGGCCAGGAGCTCCACGGCTAGCCACGGGGCTACGCGGCACTACTGCCGGCCTTTGATCTTTTTGGGCTCGCCATTTTCAGACATTCAGACATCAGTTATCTCATCATTACTCCGTCTCAGTTGTTGGTTAACTTGGCCTACTCTTAAGTGTCTCTCCGTCTTTCATCCCCCTGGCACTGTGAGTGACAGCTGGCCTGTTTGATTAGGGGTACACTTGCTTTACAGAAAAGTGGTGGCACCGTCGACTGTTGTGAACTTCTATTGGCCTTTAAAAGTCTAGACCCCAAATATAAGATGACCCCACTTTTTCAGGTAGAGATCAAGGGAAACAAAAACATTTTATATTTGAATCAATGCTTTGAAAACCTTAATTTTTCCTATTGTAGAATATTATTATTATTATTGATGGCTGTGTGCAAACAGCCTATTTAGTAAACAAGCTTTACTGATGTTGAGTTATATATGAAGGTTAAAATGTATTTCTTTCTCTCCATCTGTTCTCCTTCCTCCTTTCTATATTTGCCCTGCCCCTGCCCCTTCCTCCCTCAGGTCTACCATGAGCGGGTGAACACTCATGCCTCCAGTTCAGAGTTTGACTACGCCCGCTATGGAGTCAAAGACGTATCAAAGGAGCTGCTGGACCTGCAGCTGCACCCTGCTGTTCGCCTCCGTTTTACCAAGTGTTTCAGGTCAGACACCCACAATGAACCACAACTGCTCAAAAGACATGGAGGGGAAGTTGATTGTTATTTTAGGGATAAAAGTCTATAACAATTTTTCTGCTCTTTAGCTTCTCAAGTGCACGTGCTGAAGCTGCCTACCTCACCCAGGTAAGCTGTGGTGGAACTCGTCTGCAACTAATGATTTTCATTCCATCAAAGTAATCATTGGATCATTTTGTGTATGAAATGTGAGAAAAAAAGGACAAATGCCAAACCCAAGTTTCCAGAGCACCTACTGATCGTCTGCTTAATCTTTCTTAGTTACAGCTGTTGCATCTAAAGCTTTCCAGTAACTGCAAATATAAAGTTTACAGTGATAACAAGGCAGATTTAACACTCAAATCTCAAGTTTCTAATCGCACCTTAATGTCAGCAAAGATGAACAAAAGCAGGTGTCTTATGACATATGTTGATGGTGGATTGAGCAGTTGCTCACAAGCATACTCAGCTAATGTAACGTGCATTGCGCCCCTCCCTCTGAAAGGAAAGGCCTAGCGAGAGACGCTGGAGTGAAATACTACCGTTTTCCAGTCAAGGACATTGATCGCTGCAGGCAATGGATCAGAGCTAGTTTTGTGTGTTTGCTTAAGGTGGATTTAGTACAATCAAAACTGTAAATGATATTATAAAAAGTTTAGACCTGCTTTATAAAGCCTCATGGGGTCATTAAACACATACTCTTTTTCCTCTGAATTAACACTCTACTAATGTTTCAGTGCTAATTCTTGATCAGCTGATGTGTTGTTTTTTTGTCTTCCCAAGCGAGCACGCTTCTTCGGGGAGAATGAGGGCCTCGACGACTACATGGAGGCCAGGGAGGGAATGCACCTGAAGAACGTGGATTTCCGCGAGCACATCCTGGCGTTCCCAGATCCCACTCACCAACCGTGGTTTTCTCGCCACAGGGTTTTCTGGCTGGCTTCCGCTTTCCTGCTGTCATGGCCGCTGCGGGTTGTGTCAGAATATCGCACAGCATATGTCCACTACCATGTGGAGAAGCTGTTCGGGGAGGACGAGGATGGCGGTGGAGGAGGTGGCGGAGGGCCAGGGGGAGGTGGAAGAGGGGATGGGGTTCAAGGAGGGACTGAGAATGGGATCCACCCGGGGATTGGAATCGGTCTAAATGGGACGAGTTACAGAGCCATCTCACGGGTCAACACGGTGGACATGACAGAGTTGGAGTGGCACATCCGCTGTAACCAACAGATGGTCCCGAGCTACTCGGAGGCCCTCCTTATGGACTTGGACACAAGTGGGGGGACAAACAATACAGCCTCCACGCCCATCTCTGGGCCTCCATGCACCACCCCCAACCAGGGGAACAACCCACCTCCTCTTGCTCTTCCTGTGGTGTTCAACTCAGCTTACCTCCTGCAGAGCTGCCCCCGATGCCGGAGGACCACGTCGAGTTCCAGTCTCCCCTCCAGGCTAAGGGCCCCCATGGGAACCACAGCCCTCCTGAATGCCACCGTGGCAGGAATCAGGGCAGCGGGTCAGGGAGGTGGAGGTATAGGTGGAAGGTTGGTGCTCAGTCGGAGCGGATTCTCTCTGGGGAGACTCGGAGGAGGGCGCCAGAACAGCTTGTTTCATTCAAGAAGCATGGGAGGAGGCCTGGGAGGAAGTAGGGAAGATGGAGGAGGAAGTGGAGGAGGGGGAAGTGGTGGAGGAGGAGGAGGAGGAGGAGGAGGAGGAGGTGGTGGAGGAGGTGGGGGAGGATTCCTTGGGTTGGGTTCAAGACAGGACAATGAGGAGACCAGAGGAGTGCTGGAAGGCGAAGGCGATGACGACGAGGACGAGGAGCAGGAGGAGGAGGTGAGGATGAGGGAAGACAGGGGAAGAGAGCGGGACGACGACGCAGAGCCAGACAGCGGAGGGGGAGGCGAGGTGAGGGAGGGGGAAGGGGGAGGGAGGGAACGTCCTCCATCCTACCAGGACGCATTCTTCTTCCCTGTCCTCATTATACACGGAGAGGAGAGCTGCCACGCCGGAGACGACATGTGACGATCAGAAAAGAAAACACACTAAGAGCAGGAGAGTGCGAGGGGAGGCCGAGGGAGGAGAAAGAACGCGCAGAACAGAAGAGAGGAGGGAAAATGAGGCTTAGAGGAAAGAGTATGTAAACAGCAAATGATCACAGAAAAGAGAGAATTCAGTCAGGACAAAGAAGAGGAGGTAAGAACGGCTGTGTGGCGGAAGAATTACTAAGGAAAGAGGGGAAAGGGGAAGAAGAAAATAAATGCTATACGATGGGTGGACAGTGATAAACTGCAGATGCAGTACATACTGTTTAAAGGCAGGAAACAGTGATTCAGAAGAGCCAATAGGAAGATAGAATATGAGATTAAAATGGAGTCTGGAGTCGAAGTGAGGGCAAGAATCTCCTTGCAATCATAGACTCTGCTGCACAGAGATTGAGAGAGACAGAAAGAGAGAGAGAGGGACAGATTGGATACTCAGGAAGGATGAAAACTTAGGAATGTCTATTTCCAGATATATCTATGCAAGAACAGGAGTGGGAGGAGTACCAAGTCTAAAAATAGCAGGTTGGAGAGCAGTAGAGAGACTCCAAACCAGCTGAGTGGTGGTGGGTATTTTTTTTTGTATTAAAAAGAAACAGAAGTGGAGGAGTTGCAAAAAGGCCCGAAGCCTCGACGATGCTGAAATCAAGAGTTAGAGAGACTGAAAATGTGGCTCAATTAAAGACGGGAAAGGAATTCCTTAAATATTTCAGATGAGGGAGGAGAAGGATGAGATCACAAAGGATTACGCAATGCAATGTTGAGAAGAGGAGGGAGAAACGAAGACGTGCTTTTGGCAGGGGTGTAGTGCAGCACAGACACAATAGAGAATCTGACACAAGGATGTAATAAACAACACTATCAAAAGGGTCAACTCAAGAGGAGGAGACAGACAAAACCAACGGAGCAGCAATCCGAACCAGGAAATCTAAATAACTTTCAAATAATAATAACAAATGAGATCTTTTACAAGTGTTTTAAGGATTACTTTTTAACCTGGCGAGCATCTGTAACAGTAGAATAAAAGAGGAGAGCCATTGATTTCCTCCCGTCTCTTCATCCTGTCTTACTCCTCACTTCTCCATTAGCTTCCCCACCACTCTCCATCCATTACTGGTATGGAGCAGATAGATATAAACTCCATAAACACAGCAGCGATTGCTTCCTCTACGTCTCTGTTCCTCCCATCTGCTCTCCTCCCTCCTCCTCCTCCTCTTCCTCTCTTTCTCACCCATTTCTGCACCGCGAACCATAAGTTACAAGAGCAGAGGTGTAACTCATAGCAACACATCTTTTGTGCGTGTTAAGGTGCAACATCTTTTTTTAAAAAGCAATTAGCACATGTGTAAATGAAGCGAGAGGATGCTGCACCAAAATAGATCCACAGCATCCATCATTAACCTCCCCTCCTCTTCTCCTCCGCCATCCTCTGCTCCTCCCTCTCCTCGTTTGAAAGTGCTCGGCTACGCGATACACCTCTCTCTGCTCCTGGAAATGCTCGGATCAGATTTCATCCCGGCTCACTCCGCGTATCACATCTCCTCTAGGCGGAGGTTTCGCGTCTAGGATCAGGTTTTATAAAGCAGAAATTTCCCTCTTATGTGGAACTATTTTATGTCTGTATGTTTTCAAAGATACAGAGTGAGATTTGGAGGAATCATGTGTTGAGGAGAAAAAGATTGGCCTTCTCAAAAGGTTGCTAAGGCAGGGTGTGATTTTCTCACACAATAAGAGCAAAATGTCAGCTAATTTCCACCAGTTATGCCTGTGTAGTTGTGCTCTTTTGTACCCAAAGATAGGGAAAAAAGAACTACAATAACCAGTAAACCCTCCTCCAACACAATATATCACACTACTGTATGTGTTAAGCATGAAGAATCTCCTCTTTACCTCATTTATGTCCGAAATATTGGACCGCATGGGACGTAAAAACCTTATCTGCCACGCTCAGCCGGCAAAATATACAAGAAGAAATCTTTTCTCTGTATTTTTAGTGCAGAAAACAAAGACGCTAATGAGAATTTATCAAAATAAAACCAACAGTATGATAACAATGATTACGAATGCCAGATCCTGTGGCAGAACACGTTTGGCCATGCTGCTACCTCCTCCTCTTGAAGAATCACCTGCCAGTGCTCTCTGAAAACATCGCCTTACTGTGTGTAAAAGTTCGCCGGCATAGAGATGCATGTCACTAAATAACAGCTAGTGTGCAGGAGCTACTAAACGCTATGTAGCAAATATGTCTGCCATTGCAAAATGCAGTGCCAAAAAGCAATGATTCATGATCAAACCAGTTTTTTAGACAAGCGCGGACAAGGATCCTTAGGGATTTACTTCCTGTCCTACTTTCTGACTTAGTATGTTTTTGTGAGTCCAAGGAGAAGCAATTGGCACAGACAACAAAACCATCAGTGCTTTGATGCATATAGAAAACAAAGCACACAGAACCTGCTACAGTTAGAGTAGTTAGATGATCATTTGTTACCCTTCCCTGCATAGTGCCCTTCAGAGGTGACATCAGCCACTGTGTGATGGTGGAGCAGTCTCCCTCTTCTCTATCTGCTTACATCGGACATGACACTGAAAAGCACACCGACAAGAAGCGAAATCTCTTACTTGAGGAATAAAAAAATGCTGATCCATAAATGATCGACATAAAGGACACGTTAAAGGACATAAGCACCGGATGCTGTCACAACAAACCTGGATTCAACCGAGACGGCAGGGAAGCGTTCTTTCAATGAAACTTCTGGAAGAAAAAAGTAGAGCAAGAGTGCTGACCTGGTTCGGTGTAAGGGACACACACACACACACACACACACTGACACACATTCACACAATGATTCTGGCTCAAGAATCTTCTGTAGCTCTGGGGGACATCCAGCTGAACTGGGCGCAAGGAAACTAATGGACAAAGTAACTCGTGGAGGAAAATAAACAGCAACAAGGACAAGTTTGTATACAACTGGAGAAGTGGACTTTGTGGAGGAGAAGAGAGCGAAAAATGTGAGATTAAAAGACAATTATTTTTACAGCTATTTATCATGATCTCAGTCTGTTGTGGACTTGTGGATAAAATTGTCTCCATTAATGTCCCTGAACAAAAGAAGCACTAAAACGCACTGACCACACTTCTCTGTTTGTTGATTTCGTCGCAGGATGTTGCTTTCACTAATCAATCACTCAGTTTGTTCTTGTTCAAGTGTACAAATATTGTGTGTGTTTCTGTTCTCGTAACCAGTCAGCCACTTGGAAATCACAGGTAGTGACCTCCAAAATAAAAGCTGATTGGTTCTGTGTTTGCCACCAAAAACAAGAAAATACAATTCAGTCTGTAATTTGCTACTTTTATATCATCTGCATACTTGAGTAGACATTATTTCAGGTTGTTTAAGTGATGTCTAAGATCCAAATGCCTTTGTAAGCTTTCATACTCTCTTTTGTTTATGCTGTTTTTAATTTAATTTTTGTAAAACTGTCCAGGAGCCTCTGGTTCTGAAATACATACGTTGCTTTTGTTTTTTATTTTGTTGATTTCTTTCTAACAGACAAGTGTATTTCACTCATATGTGTAAGTGACTGGATATTTATACGCCGTTTTATGATCTCCGAGTGTGTCAGAAGTGTGTCCGCAGCCGCTTCAGGTGTGCCAAGAGAACTCTGTGCCCATGATGTCTTACACGAACACACACACTCATGCGCGCTTGCATGTTTAGCCACAGCAGTAAATCAGCCATTATAACAGCTTATTTTAGACTGTAGTTACATTTATCCGATACCCATAATAGCCCCCCACACGTACACACAAACATGCGCGCTCACACTCTGAAAGCATGGAGCCGTCCTGCTATGTTGCCTTTGTGTCCGATGTTGCCAACTCTTTTTGCTCAGGATTTCAGTTAATGCTGCTTTCCTGTGTCAACACAAGCTGTTTCCATTAACATGCCAAAGCAAAAAAAAAAAAAGAACAAGGATCACAGAGCGAACGCCTGTGTTCACACACGCGCACATAGACGTCAGCAGCTGGTGCAGGTGGCTGCACACAATGTGCAACAGAATGAACTCAATAAGGCGACAAAAGGGTGGGTTTACTCAGGAGCAAAGATTAAAGATACATATGAATGGATACACAATTTTATATATAACAAACTTCTGTTAATTGTTGTGTACATTGATTGAATGGCTGAGGTGTAGCTCGTGTGTAAATCCGCCCAGAATGTGTAGAAAATTGTGTGTTTGGTTAAACCGGGAAAACTTGGTTTTTGTCCACTAGGTGGCAGCAAAGCCTCATATATTGAGACAACACAGATGTGTTGGTAAGGGTAAACCGACGGTGAATAAGACAGGGTAGAACGCAGCTGCTGTGCTGCTCTCTGCAGGCTGAGACTACAGCCTGCTCCTCATCCGCACCCACACGAATCAGTGATGTCACACCGGCTGTGACATCACTGATAGAGGTGCAGCAAACAGACGTTTAAGCCTGCAGAGAGCAGCTCAGACCTATGTGATTGTGCATTTATCTTCTAAGCCTCCACTGCTCTTATTATTTTTCATTTATCTGCGACTGAATGTGTTGCAAAGCAATATTTCCCATCTCCCTGCTTTGCGATCGGAATTGTATATGACCACAAGCAAAGGGAGCTTTAGTCACTGAGATGACCGCACTGAGCCTCCATTTCCACCGCGTAACTTATTGTCTGGCTGTGTTGCTTCATATGACACAAACTACGATAAATAACAGAGAGAAATGTGGTTTAGTTTGTGATCAACCTCTTATTTTGAAAAGACCTTTCTTAAATACACATCTGTTTCTCGTGTCCCCATTTATCAGCCAACATGCAGTTTCTCTGTTTTGCGTGAGCACAAAATCTTGCTCCTGTTTTTCCACCTTTTTTATTATCACTTGACTATCTTATAAAACGCTCTAGCAATTATGACCGATGTATTGTTGTCAATACTGTTACTGTTTCTCTTGTGGTCATGGGAGGAGTCGAGTCGTCATACCGAGTTCGTCCAACACTGTAAAAAAACATGTTCAGAATTGGTTTGACTTGAAATCACATGAATTCCAGCTGCATTTTCAGTTTTGATTTCCAGAAACACTCGGTTGGTCTAATGTGGATACTTCTAACTAACAGGTAATAACTGCAAATTTGAGACTATGCTTCAGACAGTTAATGTACCTATATTGACCAATGACTGTATATAGATGGACGACGCGTCTCCGTCTGCTCTCATTTTATGAAATTGAAGCCCTGTGATAGATCGTCTAGTGGAGCCGCCGTAGCCACTTCCGCTAACCAAAACACACACTTAACTTACTTAAATAAACTGCAAGGATCCCGCACGTCGGTGTGTTTAACAGCAGAACCGCTTCTTGTGTTGGTCTGTAGCAGACGTTCACAGATATGTAAACTTCAATGACTGTCGTGATTGTTTTTATCTACGTCTCCTCTCGCCGTTCCTCCTCTACTCTGCTAATCTAGAACAGATCAGCTGCAAGAGCCGTATTTGTCAACAGAGCTGTCAATCATCCTTTTTACAGCATCAAATAACTAAAACTAAACTTTTAGTTAACTAAACTAAAAGTGAACACACAGAAACCATGTTTGAGAAAAATGTATTTGGCGTGTATTTCGATTTATAGTTTGACTCATGTCCCATCTGATAACATGGAGGAGGCGGGCTTTATGACCTATACTGCAGCCAGTCAGCAGGGGGCGATAGAGATGTTTTGGCTTCACTTTTAGGGAGCTGTCATGTCGTCCATCTTTTTATACAGTCTATGACATTGACATTGGACTTTCAAAATAAAGTCAAATTATAGTTTACACGGGCTAAGTTATGTTAACTTAAAAAAAATGCCAAAGACAGAATTCAGGATATTCTTTTGACCTTTGACCTCAGACACTTTATTGTGATACTTTTGTGCATTAAAAAGTCTCCATTGTGCAACACCTTTTGGACATGCAAGACCAAGGAAAATAGGAACAAAATGAAGACACAAAGTAATCAGAGCGCAGAGAAGAACCCTGTCTTGAATTTGCAATATGTCACCTGATTGTTAGTCGAGTATCATCATTGGAAAATAAAGCTATAAAATGCTTTATTCATGCAGAATTCCGACTTATAAATGCAGCCAGAGCCCCCGCTCTCTACTCAAACCTCAGAAGACAAATCATGTCACTCTTCAGGACACTCCTTTTCTTTCTCGCTGGATATTTAATGCTGCTGGATTACCTGTGAGCTGTCAAACACATTAATTGTTACCGCAATGTAGTTGTTATGTACATGCAGCCTCTATGGAGTTCAACAATAATGTCACATACGAAGCATTATTGCGTTACACAGTGATGTGTGCAGCCGGGAATGGGCTTTCTGTTCAAGCACCGTCGAGCAAAATGTCCTCAGTATTTAAGCTAATTAATATGTAACTGATAACCAGATTGTCAATATCACACCAGATTATAGCTGTTGTCACTGGCCTGTTTAAGATAATGTAATTATTTCATTTGAGTGGAGGATGACAGTGAAGGTAATGGAGCTGGTGGCAATAACACTGTTAAGTGATGCGATCCTGGCGATGATGATGGCAATTAATTATTGTGGAAGATACAAATAAAGTCAATCTGCTTGGTATACCAGGGCCTGGTCTGCTGGATTTTTTATATAATTGTTACAATAGATAATTTTTTCCTGTTTGTCTACCAATCTGTTTAAAATATGGCTAACCATTTGTGACATGTGTTGCTTGCTGAGGCAGTTAATTATGTTTGCTAATATTTGTAGGAAACAGTACGTGTTTCAAAGTGCATGATTACAGAACAAATCAGCCGTAAACATACATTAGTGATACAAATATGACACATCTTCATTAGAATATTACAGATTGAAAGACAATTGTATATTTCTGTTGATTCCAGGCGGCCTTAAAGGGGCACTACATCGATCTAACACAGCACTTCATCATGATGTGAAGCCTTTAATGACAGTTGTACAATGTCATCTTTGGAACAGTGTGAGCCATCCACTTATTTCAGTCAGACAGCTCACGTTTCTGATAGTCTGATATGTTTATTACAGCAGCAGAACTTGTGTTTGCTGTCGAAGCTCTGACCTCATCACTCCTCGCAGATTTATTTTACATGCAGAAATTTGAGGCGTGGTGAGATAACATCTTAAACCCGCCCTCAAGCCGGAGCCCAAACGTGGATGCTAGGATTGATGAAGGGGCTGAGCTCAGTGCCGGTGCAGGGCAGCGGTGGCAATGACAGAGCAGAGAGGGAGATACCGGAAACCACTACATTTGGAGGAAGTGTTTGTCAGGTGATTGTAAAATGACGCATGTCAGGAGTGAAAAAAATGAGTGCAGCTCGAGTTGCCTGCCTGATCGAGCTCGCTGGCGTAACCTCAGCCTGGATCTGCAGACTGCAAATCAGTACATTTATTGTCTTTTTTTAAAGTAATGAAAGTTAAATCATGAGATATTGTTTGACTAAGAATAATTTTCTTCTGCAATATTCATATCATATCGATTTTGGGATTTAGAACATATCCAGGGCTACACGCGGCTAGCGCTGTCCCCTTACAGCTTGAAGGTTCCTAGTTTGAATCCTGGTTCGGACAAAGTGGGCCTTTCTGTGTGGAGTTTGCATCAGTTCCCTCTGGGTGCTCCGGCCTCCTCCCACAGTCCAATGGCATGCTAGTTAGGTTCACTGGTGACTCTAAATTGCCCGTAGGTGTGAATGCGAGCATGAAAGGTTGTCTGTCTCTGTGTCAGCCATGTGACTGACTGGCGATGAGTCCAGGGTGTACCCCGCCTCT
The DNA here is from genome assembly GCF_022749685.1 of Semicossyphus pulcher. Taxonomy (NCBI): domain Eukaryota; kingdom Metazoa; phylum Chordata; class Actinopteri; order Labriformes; family Labridae; genus Semicossyphus; species Semicossyphus pulcher. The sequence goes on from NW_027211695.1 coordinate 8,980,622, forward strand.
CGCCCAATGACAGTCACTTTCAATTTACTTTAATTATTAAATTTGTTTCTAACATGACTTTAAAAAAGTGTTCAAAAAGTTTTTCATAAAATTTCTCGGTTTAATTTAAAACTTATAATTAAACAAACATTGACCTCTTAGTTTTAGAAATTGGTTATGGTAAATGGACCGCACTTATACAGTATAGTGCTTATCTAGTCACATTCACCCTTTCACGCATACATTCACACACTTATGGCAACGGAACTATGGCATGTATAGCATTTGAGAGCACTGAGGGGTTCAGTGTCATGACATTTCGACATGTAGACTGTAGCAGGCAGGAATTGAAACCGCCAACGTTCCAATCAGTAGACAACCGATGCTACCACTGAACCACAGCCCTGATCCTGCACGGCCTGAAGGCCGGAGCCGACCTCAGCTGCCATTGGGCGAGAGGCGCCGTACACCCAGGATAGGTCGCCAGTCAATCACAGGGCTGACACATAGAGACAGACAACCTTTCACGCTCACAATCACACCTACGGGCAATTTTACAGAAAGGCAGAGAGAGAGACGGACAACATAGGAAGCCAACCATGTTTAGGAAGAACATGCAGGCTCCACGCAAGCCAGGACCCTTCTTGCTGTCTAGCAACTATGCTAACCATCGCACCACCATGACCCTAGCTAACGTGACGATACTCCGGAAGTATGTATAATCATTTCAATTCTCCTGCTGAATTAAAAAGTTGTTAATCTAAGTTTTAATTATCGATCCTTTAATTTAGCAACAGAAGAGGAATGTATATAAAGTTGAAATATGGGAAGTGTGGGATCCTGGAGTGAGTGCTATTGATGAGCTCGGCCCTGTAGGATGTGATCTGTGTGTCCTCGTGTCCCATACATTTTCAAGCATCAGTCTCAGGATGGTGTTACCGCACATACAATATTCATAAAGGTTATTACATTTTCTGTGTGATTCACAGCCTGACTATGATAGGCTATAAAATATATTATCTACATTATTCATGCTTATGAAGCGGTGTGTCCATGGCTGTCTCTGGATGAGCTTTGTCTTGTGTGTTTTGGAAGCGCTTCCATCATGTTAATCTGGTTTGACGCGGAATGTGTCTTCACACATGAGCTCCTCTGTATTTGTTTGTCCCCTTTATCCTCGTCAGAGAAACACTCCCACTACAGAGAGCAGCAGCTCAGGAGGGTGAGGAGTTCAAAGCAACATCCTGATGCATTTAAAGTGTCTGTTTATCTCTTCAGCTGTACATCGAGCTCTCCTTGTCATGCATTTGCATTGTATAGGTTCTGACAACAAAGTAGTTCCAACAGAAGCGCGTCGACTCCGTTCTGCGCGGAGTCAGGAGGTAGTTTTGGCTCATCCCGTGGGACCGTCTACAAGCTACAAAAGATTGTTTTCATCTGCTGTTTCTACAAATAATCAAACAATAAACCCACGCTGTGCGATGTTTACTGCAGTCAAGTGCCTCTGCCAGTAAATAGGACTGCTTGTTGCAGGCAAACTGGTGGTTGCATCTGATCTTACGGTGCAGGCTCACAGGTTGGACACTAGAGGGCAGCAGAGCTTCATTATACAGCTATCATCCATCCATTCAAAACTTATTTTTTGTACTTCCATTGACTGCTCAGACTTTTACTGTGCTGAATAATTTATATACAGACACTGGGGTTTAGTAGATTTCTGCAGGTAGAGGTGCTCATATTAAATCTAACTTCAAAGCGTGGACGTATAGAAGCACTACTTTGTGAACTCACAACCAATTTGAGAGCCAATGTCTGGCTTTAAAGGGTCTGTACATATAGTGTCTAATATGTAAGTACTTGGACACAAATGTAGGCCCTCAGGTTGCTACTGGTCCTTGTTTAAAAAAGTATAAATGTATCTATTTGTGCAGATTACCTCACAGCAGGCCCCCTGATTGGCTGACAGCAGAAGTCCAACATTGTAGCCGCATAACCAGCCTCCGCTCTTCCTCTCGCTGTGCTCTGGCACCAATATCTGTGTCTGTTTGCAGACGTCTGTTCCCCTCCTCCCACCAGCTGCCCGTGTTGACAGTCTTCCTGACGCTTGATGTTCTCTGCACAGATCTGCCTTTGTTGTCTGTGCAGCGCCGAGCTCCTGGCTGCACCTGCGGCTGTTTGCCCAGCAATCTTCTCATGGACCGCGATGGAACGGTGGGTTGGTGGGTGGGGGAAGAAACGGAGGAAACATGTTGGAGGCAGGTGGAGGTAAAGACTTCTGGAAGGGTTTGGAAGAGAGGAATTATGGGAGGAAATGCATGGGATGAATCTGGTACTGATTCATGATAATTTGCTAATTATTTCCCATCTTGTAAAAATATTGGGATAAATTTACATTATAGTTACCACTGAGCAGGCTGCATCCTGACCTTCCTCCTCTGGCCACTTGGTGGCGCAGTAGATCCACAGCTTTAAACAAAACTCCCCTTGTACTCAAATTAAACCCAAGACAAAAACAAGAAAAGCTCCACATCAAGGCTGCAGCTCTCGATTCCTCAGAAATACCCAAAAGACAAAATGGATTAGCAGACATTTGAAGAAGTAGTTTTGAATAAAGCTCACTTCTAATTGGTAAAAAAGAAAAAAAGCCTGGTTTTACAGGCCTGGATCCATAACGCACTCAGCGAGTGAAATCTCACCTACTGTTTCCTCTGTTAATAATGTAATTTACAGAATTTGCCAGCAGGGATTAGAATATATGTGTGAAATATATACCGCAGGGCCTGAGAGGGTAAAGGGCTTTAAATGAAAAGGGAATTAATTGCATTAAATCTCTCTGAGGTGCATGTTATAAAGAGGATTTAGGATCTCCAGAGGGGTGACTTTTATTTTGGTGAAAATAGCAATTGACTCAAAGTGTTCCTGAATTTAAAGCAACATTGAAAATGGAATAAAGCTGATGTTTTTAGACACATTCAGCTCAGTTGTATGGATACATTCTGCTGCTTTTTACCTTTTTATATGTTCCTCTACAAAAAGCATTTTTCACAATAAAAGCAGTCAAATTAATCCGGTTTCACAGACGAGCAGTTTATTCTGGAAAGAGGAGAGAGGCGAGGAGGAGCAATGGAGAGGAAAAAAGGAGTTGGGTGCGGAATCTTACTCTCAGCTTCACACCTACACACACACACACACACACACAAACACACACACACACTGGCAGACTGGCAGCAGCAGCAGCCTGCTGTGGAGTCTCTTGCTGAGTGGGGCTGAAGTCGCTGGAGCGAAGGATGAGGCGGAAGGAAGGAGGGACGGGCGGAGGAGTGAGCGAGTGAAGAAGTGAGGAATACGTAACAAATCTGAAGTGACATAACTGGCCATTCTTCAGCTCGGCCCGAAATAACACGCTGATCTCTCCCTCCTTTTTATCCAATCTGTCTGATGCTATTTTTGTCTCTCTGGTTTGTTTACAAGAGGTTTTTTTATTCTAAACCCCGCCCTCACCACCTCTCCTCTCTTTCCATTCCCTTCTTTTCCATTGCTCTTCCTTCCTTTCCCTCTCTTTTCCTTGCCTATACTTCCTTTCCTTTCCTTTCAATTCCTTCAGTTTGATTCCTTTCCTTTCCTTTCCATTTCTTTCAGTTAGATTCCTTTACTTTCCTTTGTTCTTTTCTTTACCTTCCTTCCTTCCATTAATTTCCTTTCCTACCTTTTCTTTTCCTTTCCTTTCCTTTTCTTTACCTTCCTTTCATTCCATCCATTCCCTTTCCTATCTTTTCTTTTCCTTCTCTTCTCTTCCCTTCCCCTTCGCTTCCTTTCCTTTTCAGTCATGTCCTTTTCTTTCCCTTCCTTTCCTATCTTTCCTATTCTTTTCTTTTCTTTTCCTTTCCTCCCATTCCTTTCACTCTATTCATTTCCATTCCCACCTTTCCCTTCCTTTCCTTTCCTTTCCTATCTCACAGATATGATTTTTCAATCACTGCATTAAATAAAAGTTGTGTCAATGCAAGCATTTGTTCTCCTCCTCCATCCTGATAGTGGTACTACCCCCCCACCCTCTCCTAATTCTCTCCTCCCTCCTCCTCTCCTCCCGCAGGCCCCCCGGTCTACCTCTCCTCTCTGCCTAATAATAGCCATAATGTGTTATGAGTATGCAGTCTGTCTCGCTCGCAGCAGCTCCACACTCCCCTCTCTCTCTCTCCCCCCTTTTCACTCCTGCAGCTACTATGCTTGTCTCTCTCACCTCCCTTCCATCTCCCACCTCCCTTTCTCACATCCCTCCTTCCCTTGTCTCTCCATATGATCTTTGTCTCAGCTGTCTGTGTCATCTCACCCTCCTTTCCTTGTCATTTCCAATCCCATTCTGTACCCCCCTCTTCCTCTATACGCAGCACGGATTCAGCGTGAGCATGTGGTCTCCTTCCTCACCCCTCCCACTCTTTAGCGTCTCTTTCAATCTTTCATCCACTTCTCCTCTTCTCTGTTTGCTCTCCTGTTTGCGTAGGCTGGCTCTTTTAGGCATGCGAGTATGTGGTCCTCAACTTTCCACCGAGCTGCTACCACTCTCTTTTCTCTCTGTGTCACACACACATACACCTCCCCTGTGCGTGCATCTCTCCCCCCTCCTTTTCTTTTGTGCTTTTCTGCAGGAGTGTGTACTATGCAGTCTGTCTCCCCTTTTCCCTCCCTTCTTGCCGTCTCTCTTTCTCTCTCTCAAACTGTGCAAGCCTGTCTCATTATATTTCTGTGTGAGCTGTATTCGTGCATGCACGCATCTGCTGATGTGTGCATTCTTTATTGAAAGTGTGCGTGTGTGTACATTCACCTTGTTAACTCTTATCTCCGGTCATTTGGTTCCGAAATGTCATACATTGCCTCTATTACACAACACTGTGATATTTTTACACATACACATACACACATAGACGCACACAAGTCAGTATGACTAAGTATTAAAGCCCAGGGCAGAAATACCTCTTTGTTCTTGTTACCTGTAACCGGCTACTCCAAACTTCCAAAGCCTTCTTCACACTCACACACAGGAAGACACACTGATGAAAGCAGAGACATCACCTGGTAAATTCTCAGCGTTACTGTGTGAACCTCATTATTGCACACAGGTAGAACATGAAATAACGAGGAGGAAAAGAGGCTCTTTTCCACATAGTTAGACAGATGAGCGCTCACACACACACATAGATGTGATGTATGATGAATTAATTTTCAAATCTAAAGGCTATTTGATGCAGGTTAAAAACTAAATTGCAGATATTTTATTTTCAAACAAGCACAATTGAACTCAAAATAACCTTTGAAATTAGTAGAATAAGGAGCTGCCAAATTAATATTTAATTAAACCCCAACGCTGCCAACAACCCTTTTTAAAATGTTATGCCAAATATGGATATCCACAATTGAGCTGACCTTGATTTAACAAATCAGACTATTCTTTGCAAGGTTCTATTTTTCCTATTAAACTCAATTTAGCTTAATTTCATAGATAAATACACTTTTAAGTGATGTTTTTGCAAAACAAAGTTATCCCCAACTTAATTAAACACTGGCAATGTTTATTTTTAACACAAAATACAGGACTACTTGGCTCCAATTAACGCGTATACTATAGCCTCTGAGCAGCACACGTACTGTAATTCATTGATGCTAGTTAAGGCAAACGCACGTGACACACCTTGAAATGACGCAGTTTATTTCAACCGTCACACTTAATTGCCCGCTCGTGCCAGCTGCGCTCGTGCCACCTGCTCCTGTTTAACATCTATCAATTTAGAAACTAGCTTGTTTGTGAAAAGTTCGGTAATTCAGGACGACTTTGGCTTTGTGAGAGTAAAGGAAGCTGCATTTTTTTTTTAAATTTTGCCAAGATCCCTTTGCTGCTGTTTTTGTGTATCATTTTTGGACCGAAATTGCAAACTTTAAGGCGGAGTTTTCTGCCGTGTGATGCCACTGAGAAACCGTTGCTTCACTTCGGAAGGTAAGAACAGCTGGTGCTCACACGCATATTATAAGATAAAGTTTGTACTTTGTTTTGAGGGCAATGGCCTACCTGTTTATTGTTGTCTCTCATATTTTAAAACATGTCTATTTAATTATCTTATGATGCAGCCAAGACTGCAGTCAAGTGAGAGGTCATTTGTAAGCCATGGTCAAGCCAACCGCCCCTCAGCCTCCGCTTGGATTTTGTTGCTTGTTTATTCGTGAAATTTGTCATGGATATAGTCAGGGTCATCATAAACAAGAATCCATTGAAAGTTTTATGCAACTTGTTAAGAATCCTTTTTCATGAATTTTCTAATATAAGTAAATTATGAGTTCTGAAGTCATTTGAGTTGACTTAATTTTCTCACAAACTGTACCGTAAAACAACATTTGTATCGTTATTTTTATTATATTGAACTTCATATAAGGTGCAATTTAATGTCGTTTTACTTCATCAAATGAGAGGGAATTATTGTTGAAAAACGGGTAGTCGTTCTTTTTGGCCTCGCCGACACCCGTACCGTAACTCCACGAATAGATAAGCATCAAAATCCAAGCGGCGGCAGAGGGGCGGCTGGCTTGACCGTGGCTTGCAAATGACGGCTTATACTTGACTGCAGTAGCTAACCGAGTACTGAATTCTTGCTGTGGCTAAACTAATTGGAAAGTGCGTCATCATGCCTTTTGTGCTGCTGATATGAAGTTTTTAAATATGCTCAAGTTTGTAGCTTTATGTGATGTGCTGTGTTTATCAGTATTCTGCACCCTGCTGCTGCTTTGTTGCATGGTTTGTTTGTGCCATGATATTGTCTTTTGGAGTGACAACAGAACAACCAATTTCATAATATTGGTGTAATGAGGGAACGTTATTGCTTTTGTAACAAGCACTACATATTCGCATTTAACCCACCACCCACCCTTAATTCTCTCCTCCCCTGAAATACATAAAGAATATTTAACTTCAAGCAATGTGTTTGGCTTTTGTTGTTTTGTTTGCTACAAGCTGATTCCCATGTGATTGGCCCCACTTATTGTAGGCTTCAATGTATCCATCTGTTTTGTTTTGTTTTGTTATTAAGGTTTTTTTCCCCCACTACAATATGTTAAATTATTACTATGACAGTATATATATACAAGTCAATAACCATCTAATGCATGTCTGATGTTGCCTGTGTCTACATCAGATGGGTGTTATTGTTACTTCATAGTCCTGGCTGTGTTAAACCAGCCAGGAGCAATGAGTTCAGATTGTGAATGAGAGGCTAAATTTGTGTGTGCATACAGTATAGTAACATATGGACCCCTTTGGCAAGTATATTTAGGTCCTTATGTTCTTATTCTTACGCTTGCTGCTTCACTGCTCACTGTAAATCTTTGTAGGCCAGGGCTTATGAAATTTCACTCCACCCCACACCTCTAAGTATCCGCCTGCAGGGTGTAGTGTATGTTTCCCTGAGGGAACAGGTTATTATAGTCCAGTCTTTGCTGTGTTGTGCTTTCTGTGTTCTGCAGGTAGTTTTGAGGTCAGAGTACAGGTGACTCATCACTGCTTTCCTTCTAAACATCGCTGTCTTTGTGCATGAATGAACCTGATGTAGGTGTTTATTACCATAATGTTAGCAATACACTCAGCAGCTCTGATCCGTTGTTTACTTGAATCTTGTTCTGCATGACCGTTCTGTTGGTAATTGGTTGTCATTAATCAGTTAATTAGTGTGTTGTTCAGCATCGAGGCTGTATTTGTGTGGTAATATGGTCAAGTTTGTGTGTGGGTGTGTTTACAAAAATGTAATTCTCCTGAGTGTGCGGGCGACTGAGTCTTTTACAAGTGAAATTAATGACAGTGTGTTTACAGAAAGTTAGTTAATTAAGTTATCTTCTGGTCACTTTTTGCATTGAGATATAGAGTTTAAGGACTTTTTTTCATAGGAGGGGAAGTGACCATATTTTTGTATGAGAGGGTGCTTGAGAGCAGCGAGGGGTTGTGAAACAGCCTACACCTGTGTAGTTGTTGACCTACCACACATATGATTAATTATCTATGTATATTTTTAGGCATCTGAAAATGGCTTTAGTTCCAGTGCTGAAAAATAATTTTAAACAACACTGTTAACACTGTGCAATACTGAGCAATACAAACAAGCCCTTAAATATATATATGTGTATATATATATATATATATATATATAACAAATGCATGCACATGCTACTGGCAAAAGGGTTAATGATTCTCAATGTGTAGGAAATAGCAGCAAGCAGACTGAACACTTATTTCAACTTAGTGTAACATGGTTCCTCAACTTCTTTGGCCCTCCGTACTGTGTTTATAGAGGCTGCTGTGGCTCAGCAGTAAATCATATCAGCTTCTAATTGGTAGATTGGTGGTTCGATCCCCAGGCTCCTGCAGTTATGTCCACATGTCGAAGTGTTCTTGGGCAAGACACTGAACCGAAAGCTGCTCCAGAAGATATAGCCATCAGTCTTTGAATTTAGTTATAGTACCGGTGAGCAGTCTAGAGCACAAAAGCAGCACGTTTCATAGCAGGGTGAGGGGCACAGACAGAGGTAAAGTTTCATATGGGACAAGTCAATTTAGCCCTAAAACATGGCTACTAAAAGTTCACTGTAGTTTTATTTATCTACAGTCCACATGCCACAGTACATCAGTCTCGCATGTTTATCTTTTTTTAGCAGTGCATTTGCTCAATCATTGAGTGATTGAGTGCTACTGCTCGTGCGTTTACACTTTATCAATAATTTAGCAGCTGCAAAGGCCATAACCATCCACTGGCTATTGAGTGTCTTTACAAGAAGGCCCAGCACATGTATACATTTATGCACTTATATAAACTAATCTCTGAGCTGTTGAATATTCCTTCAAAGCGCGTGCAATAATTCCTTTGAGCATTTTCAGCATGACCGGCGTTAAGTCTCTGTTCAGTTTATTTACGTCTATAACCTATGTGGGTCCTTGTCTCCTTCTTACTGGTTCTATTGCAAGCAGTGTTGACTTTTATTGACGCTCTGATGTTAATCAGGTCTTTATCATCAGCTCAAGCTTATATTGACATTTGTTCCAAACTAGAGATTTCCTCCTAAAAGCTTCCTCTTTACGTCTATGCAAAATAGGACTTAATGGGCCCTATTTAGACGGAAGGTGCACAGTAAAAAGCGCATGGCGCTAAGTGATTTAGAGCGCGCCTGACGTGTTTTCGGAATAACATGAATCAAACCAATCAGAGTGTCAGCTGTCATTTCCTTTAAGAGCCAGGTGCGCATGCAGGCAGGCATGTTGCTATTTACATGGCGGATTTCAGTCATTCTTCTTATATAAACCGAACCCTGACCTGCATATTCGACTTATTTTATTCCACTGTGTCCTTGAACACGCAGAAAAAAAACAAGTTACTGTAAGATTGAATGAAAAGAGGTGCACTGTGTACATTTACGCAAATCTCCAGACAGACAGGATCTTATGTTTTTTAAAGTTCTGTGTGCTGACCATCAAAGAAAGGTCGGCTTTATATGTTTATTTACTTATTGTTGCTGCTGGATCACATGGCTGTGTTGTCTCCTGCGTGCATAATTGGCACTGGATAGTATTTTGATATCTGTGGGCACAATTGTCGGTACCACAGGTAGTTATGTTTGAGTATGGTAAAAAAGCAGTATCATGATTTAAAAGATAAGGGAAACAGAAGCTTGCAGTCGGTCCCTTAAACAGCGTTTTTTCACTGCATCTGCAAACACACTGCTTTTTCCTTAAGAGTAGAAGCGCTGCTGTGCGTCCTCGTGTGAGTGACAAGCAGGCTCGTGTGTAAACTCGCCAATGCATGTCTATAATGTGCCCTCTAATAGCAAACACAGATTGTGCCGTAGACTTTATACTTTGGACCAGGTTTTTGTTGGTCTAAGTCGCAGTCGCTTTCTGCGTCCTCTAGATAGCAATTTACACAACATGGGCGTGAAAATGACAACTGCGCTGGGTGGAAGATAGCAATGACACTTGCGCTGCATGCTTTGGCCTCAAGTGTTTTTTGTACCAAAAATCTTCAGATTTTTCTTTTACATTTATTCGAGAGGCCAGAGAATTCAAATAGCTTCTGTCCAAACATGTAAAGATAGTAAAAGAAGAAAAGTCGGACAAGCATGAGGCTTGTATCTCTCTTTGCTGTCTGACAAATAAGACATCTTAAAGCCGGGCAGCATGAGGCGCAGCAGAGTATTGATTTTACTCAGAGTGAATGCCTAATTGGAAAGTAGACAGATTAAACACTCCTTTGTCTTTGTAGTGTTTGCAGGGCTGTTTGATATCCAATTATGTTTGGCTTTATTCACTTTCTTATAGAAATTTCCAGCCATTGCCACTGACAATAATAAGTGCATAAGACCACTCTGTGATGGCCTTCATTATTATGGAAGCTGTTTTCCCTTTGCTGTTTCAAACAGACTTTTCTAATGGATAAAGTTTACTCTCAAAATGTTTTTTCTAACTGGAAGAAAGGGGATGCCAAGGTAATGCCATGCTGTAAGAGCTCAAAACACAAGACACCCTGATCGAGCACAGCTGTGGGATCAGAAAGGGCTGAAAGCGATTCAGGCAAATTGTCTAAAGTGTTTTTAAGCTGACCCCGGGTCCACTAGCTAAAGCATCCACATGCTCTGCTGTGATTTTGGCAATGCTAGGAAGTGTTTACACAACATTTCAGGATAATGCTTGGGTCGACAAGCTTTTCTGTTGTTCCAAAGCTGCATGATTTGCATTGCAAACTCTCTGCTGAAAGGTCAGATTTTTTTTGCGACCGTGTAATGTCTTGTTTATGAATCCATTCAGATGTTCATGCATCTGTTAACTCTCGTTGATTATAACAGAGAATGCATATATGTAAATAATGCATGTATGTAACTAACATAAAGCCTTAAGTGCACTAAAAGAGAAGCATGCATATGTGAGTGTTGTCATGAGTCGTGAGGTGTCAGACTTCGGCAGCTCTCCTACTGGCATATTAGTTTGAATAACAGTGATTAAGTCACCTGGGTGCAAGTGGATGGAAAGAATATATTAAGATTATGGGGATAGTAAAACATTTCAGCGACAGTAGAAAAGAATGTAGATTAAAGGGAAGGTCGAGCCAAAGGAAATATTAAGGTTTTCATTTTGAAAATGTCCATAGTCATAAACTTGCATTTATATTCAGGATTATTGAGTGTGTGTGATTGTTCAGACTGACACTTTAACTCCAAGGGGGAATAGGAAAAAATACTAGTTGTGAATATTTTAAGACTGCATAAGATTTAATAAAAAGATGTGGAGTAAATGGCTCATCCATCTGTCCCTTTATTAGCTGTTATGCCTGAGCTGGAAGGCCACCAAGAAGAAGTATATTCAACAGGCTCTATTACGCTCTGTCTAAGCCCCAGTATGAAATATTCTACAAACTCTTAGTGTTGATGAATATTCTGATTAAATTCACCATATTGTAAAGAGGTATTGCCGGTCCTGGGCCTGAGGGGTAACTTACTAAACCGTAGACCCGAAATGAAGACGGGCAATAAATTACCAACTAATGATTGTTAGGGGTTTGGAGCAGCATTTATGCTTTTAAAATCCTCACGTTTGCACTGCTGTTTACTGATGTTTGTGTGAGGGCTTTGACACTGAATGCATCAGTGTCCATGCTTAACAAATAAGAAAGACTCGTCAAGAGTAAACAAGCAGTATATAGACTGACACACCATATTATTCTTCTTTTTTAAAGCAACAAAGCAATTTAAACTCCAATAGAAGTTTAATTAACTTGTTCATTACTCAGGCTGCTTTCTTATACGGCGATCTATCAGAAATGTGCTGCTGAAGGCGGCTTAGTGATATTTCACACGCACACCAATCAGTCAGTTGGAAGTAAATGTGATTATTTTAGAGCCTTGGTGCTCTTTGCATGTGAATTTAGATTTACTTAATCTTTCAAGATCCTGATTTGATTGAAACAGATTTGGTCTGCTTCTGTTTAATTCATGCAACAGCTAAATCATACAAAACCCAAGATGGTGAGCCAGTAAACAATTACATGATTGCTTGTGAAATTGGAAAAACAATACATGTCATACAAAATAATGAAAATAGTCACATCTCATGTCTTTAAGTGTCCAGTGACAAAACAAACATATAGAAAAACAAAATTGAGTAAAAAATGACAAGAAATGATGTAAAGCAAGCAGCAAGCTCCTCACCTTTAATTAAAGGTACAATAAGAAGGATTTTTCCTTGCATTTTGTCAACAACACATTCAAACTGGGCCCCTCCTCCTGGGCTCTTCGACACCAGAAGCTCACTCTCACTCTCTCGTGCGAGAACACGCCCACCATGCCGAGCAAACACCGATAGCATCATGGTTACCTTTGCTCTACCATGCTAACTCTGGTTAGCTTGTCCTTACCGGTTTGAGGCGCCTACCTGTCCAACAGGAAGAAGTGATGATTTATATTATATTTGTAAAAGACTATATTTTATTTTTCTTGGAAAATCCTATTTATCATACCTTTTTAAAGAAGCCTTATAATTAAAGGCTAAATGTTTGATGTTATTCTTTTGGCCCCCAAGTGAACTGATTTACTGAAACCAGATGCATATAGATATATATGAATAATCCTACTGTTTGGTTATGTCGATGTTGGTTCGCAAAAGGCCTGAAAAAGCATTCAAGCAGCTTGTTCCTCCTCAAGGTGTTGCTACTCTGACAGCTGCTACAGTCCAACAGCTCTGCCTGCTGTATTAATTGGTTAGATTAAATATTCAGGTGGCTGATGGTAATGATAGCTAACAAATTTTTAGGCTGTAGCCTGAAAGAGTATTTGATCCAGTCTGACTCAGTCCTCTGATGCTTTTGGACGGTTTAGAAATCCCCTGTAGCAGGCGATGAATATCAATCTTTGTCTTTCATGATCCTCAGAGGACTAGCACTGCAAACCAAACAGCACAACGCAGCATCAATGCATCCTTAGAGTCTACCGTCTGTGTATTTCACATGAAGTCACTTTCCAGAGCAGATGAATGATTATAAATGCTATCTTCACCACTTAACACGTTTGCGTCATTCTCGCTCTTCGCCTTGAGCAGATGTCAGGAGAAAACGATATTGACAATGTTCGGGGAAAGAGTAATGGGAAGCTCTCTCTGATGCATTTCCATAGATGCAGCTACAATATGTGTGCAAATTGATCGTATTTACATTGCTGATGTGGTCAGTCAGATGCTGTTCTGGTTCATATTCAATGGATTTGATGCAAATATACTATGACGTTTAAATATTATACCACTGCAGATCTGTCTTTGCTGTTTTTTATGGGATTTCCGAGGAGCTCTTTATTGAATTAGAACCTCATGTGGATCCTGGCATGTAAAAAAAAATACATGCAAATGTAGTCATGGAAACAGATATTGCTTTGTTGCATTATTAAAATTCTGTAATTTATCAGAATGTGAGACTGCATATAAATGGGTTGCCCCACTGAGCACACAGATTGTACAAAACTGACTGACTTTTTTTGAGTAGAACACTACTAGGGCTGCACAATTATGCAATTATACAACGATTTAGGTTCCTCACGATTAAATAATTGACTTTTGCTGGCATTGATGTTTTAAAATGCCACTCTGCCCCTAGAAAATTCTGCTGTATATTTAAAATAAAACGGCTCCTAAACTATGGGGGCTTTCACATTAACGGGGCCCGGATCGGAGTACACTTGACCCCAGTCCAGTTTGGCTGATTAGTGTGAATTCTGTGTACTGTACTCGAGCCCAATTTGTTGATCAGTGCCCGGGTCCACTTGAAAAGGTGGTCTGGAGTATGGTTCATGTGTACTCGGGTATGGTACACATCAGGTATGAAAAGCTACAGTACCAAACCACGGAAGTGGACTGCTTTTTATAATGTCTCCTCTGAAATTCGCGTATGCGAGCAGCATCGCTGATCTCATCCTCTGAACTGCACGGCCATGGCTGATACTACAGGAATGTAGGTAAGTGGGTTGTTCTAGAGATCTTCTCCAAAATATGAATAATAGTAGGCGCAGTGCGAAGGTGGGCTCCACTGTATGGGCTTGGGATCATGCGATTCACACGCTTTTCTACACTGGAATGGCAACATAAACAATGTTACGTAGTTCATGATACTCCTCTTCTTCTTCTTGTTTTTGAGGTGCATTACTGCCACCTTCTGCTGAGTCCTACGGCAAGTGTACTCGGGTATGGAAAGAAATTATTAATGTGAAGGCTGACTGGCAGGGGAGAGGTAAGGGGGGGCAACCATACTCGGGTACAGTATGAAGCAATCGTACCTAATGTGAAAACACCCTAACACCACCAGTCCACCAGGGGGCGATCGAGAGGGTTTGGCTTCACTTTTGGGGGAGCTGGCATGTCATGTCATGAGCGCCTACCTTGGCGAGGCAGAATAGAGTGGAAGAGTAAAAAACAGAGACTAGTTCAACGAGTTACCATGTTAACCATGTCTGTGGTTGCCATAGTTACAGTAGTGTTGTTTGTGCAGAAGCCTACTAAAGCTCAGTCGCGTTTTTAACGCTGCTCGTTGTTATGCTAAAACAGGAAGAGAGAGAGTCGCTCGTTAAACTGAAACACCGGTCCCCCAAAGAGTCGATGAAACGTGTCTGCGCCACAAAGCAACACAACTAACTAACTCAGCCACCTGAAAAAACAGCACAAAGTGCAGCATGATGAGTGTATGAAGGCCAAGAGGAATAACGTTGCTGCTCCCCGTCCTTGTCCAGCGTCAAGTCAGACATCCATAACGGCACCAAATTCAGGTACAGAACCTAATTTTAAGTCTTAGCTTGATGCAAAATTTGTACATGAGCTGGAAAGCAGCACAAAATGGAACTGAAAGCATTGCTGTGTTTATTTGGATGTGATTAATAATGGTGATTATCATTTTGGCTATAATCGTGCAGCCCTAGACACTCCTATTACTCATGGTGCTTTTTGTGTTCTTTTGCCAAGTGACTCTTGCTGCAGCAACATGTCCTCAAAGCAGAGCAGAAAAAAAGATGACTGGAAAGTGATTGAAAAATGGCAGAAAGGTGAGCAAATAGACAAAGAGAGATAGTTTGAGAGGAGACAGGATGACAAACAGAGAGCAGAATGTGTGAGAGTTACAGAATCCATGTGTCACTTTAGCTATTCAGAGGATAACACGGTGCATTTTGTCCTCTCTGGATCACTCTGTGTTTATTTGTGTATCGGAGAGAGATGAGAAAGTATGGTCAAAGAGGAAATTGGGTGTAGAAGGTTTGGCTTTGACCCCCTGGATCTGTGTTTAAACTACATGCCCTGGCCTGCCCTCCACTTTTTTGCCTCCTCTCAATCCTGCTCCTCTCCCTCTTTGTTTATCCTATTTCCTGCCCTGCCGTGTTTGCTGCAGCTTCACCTCCTTCTCTCCCCATTTTCATTCCTCAACAACACCGACCCTCCCACGCACTCTGTATTTGCATTTGAAATACCTTGCTTATGCCCTGTGGAGAACTTCACATACTTTAGCAGAAACAGCATGAAAATGCAGCGCTGTTATCCTTTTTATCCAAAAATGGGAAGTTAACAAGGGAAATGAAGCATCCTCCATTACTTGTACCATTCAGCATGTTATTTTCTCTCAAAGTGCGATACAAAGTGTTTTACATAAATTACTTCACACATCAGTGCTCATGTTAGAAATATGTGACTAAGGATTTTAACAGCTGAAAATAAATTGGATGTTTTAAAGTAATTTCCCTTTTAGAAACTATATACTTTAGTGTGAGATGAAGACCAAGCCTTTAACTATTTTTGTGAGGTAGACCAACATAGATATGCAGCAGTTACTATCTATGTAAATTTATCACACCTTTAATGACACTTTAATAGTGAAATACTTTATTTACACACATTTTTATGGTTTGCAACGTCGCTCTTCCTCCTCATCACTCTTTTACTGTGCGACTTTGTTTGTTGATTTCTTTTTTTAAACTTATAATTTCATCATCTGTTAGAAATGTAGAGTCTGTAGGCAGGGACGTGGATTTTAGGGATGGCAAGTGTTCTTGTTTACGTTTGCTTGTAGTCCAAGTAATAATGACCTATCACGTATCAGCAGGCTGCGGCGTATGCAGGAAAAACAGTGTGGAGAGCAAAAGCAGGTGGAACGTAATGTGCTGTAATGTCATCCCGGCTCCCATCAGCGTCCTCTGTCAAACCCTAACCCTAACCAACCCTAACCCTAACCCTTCTTATTAATCTCTATAAACAGACATCTGCAGCAAGTTGAGCTAACAATCCCTTCTAGATGACTGCTGTGTCACAAAAGCCGTTCAGCGTTTAGATTTCCCAACTTCTTAGAATGCATCAGATGTTTATCACTATCCGCTGGCTACACGCCAGACATGTTGAGCCCAAAGGCTACATCATCGTCAGACTATAGCCGATGGGATCCGAGATTGACCATCACCCAACCTCAACCTGTCCTGCAACTATTTGTTTTTTTCACTGCAACAATCAATGCTCCCTATTTCCCCCATCATGTAAAAAGCTTTTGCAGCATAATAGGGACCTACAGACCATTATACTTGCATTATACTTTATGTACTGTATGTGTGCACATGCATAACTCCTCATCATGTCATCATTATAGACTGTTAGGGCTTTAAACCAGGGGTTCTCAAACTTTTTGGGGCCAGAGCATTTCCCAAGGACCCCCTCATAATCGTAACACTGATTAAGCATATGCTCGCTACCATTTTAGGGCTATTTTTTAATCAATTAATATAGCTTTTTTCGATTGATTAATCTAACGACTAATTTATCAATTATTCTAAAGATAATTTTTTAAAGATTACTTTTTTTAGTCTCCAATTTCCACATCACTGTGTGGTGATAATAATAATCAAATTTATTATAATAAACAAAAAAAGTAATAATATTAATAATAGACTATTTGTCAGATGACTGATCAGAAAAATACGGGACGTCAAATTCAAAAGGATTGCTTTGACACAGGTTAATGTAATTACTGTATGTCAAAGCATCCCCTTCCCTGAACTGGAGAATCACTATTTTTAATTAAGTACTAAAACGAGCAAGGTGAGCTAATTAAACAACAGAACGTTTTAGGCTACTTCAAAACATACATCAACCATTTTTGAGAAGGTACTACAGAGGCCTACTTCTTACCCTCCCCTCTATTAAAAGATGGAGATTGAGTTTTCCAACTGGGCTTCAACGCGTCTCTCCTGTCCTCTCACTGTAACTTGTGTCATGGAGTGCGCAGAGAAACTTATACACATCGTACCGGGGCTTCATTCAAAACGTTTGAGCCTCAAGCCAGCGCTCCCCAGAACGTGGCGCCCTGGGAGACCGCCGGCAATGAGTCACAAGATCCGTTTCTGTGCGCATAACTTTACTGTGCTCCAGCTCTTAACTCAGCCCTCCTGTTTTTGTGATGCATCGACGCATGTTATACAAAGCAGCGATAAACAGAAAAACATTTCAATTTGAATCATGTTAATACCACTTAGTCTATATACTTAAAAACAGAGGGTCATTTTATTCAAAATTGCAGACCCCCATGCTATGGTTCATGGACCCCCAGGGGTCCAAGGACCGCACTTAAAGAACCACTCCTTTAAACATTTCATTATGTGTGTGCATAGATATAAAACTATGTATTTCTGTCTATAAATGTGAGCTTTTTATGTGATTACAGAGTATACGTAGGTGGTGCATGTATTTTGGGTTAGGCATTTACTGTGTGTGTGTGTGTGTAGCGATGTGTTTGCATGAGCTCTGTGAGCACTAACCAAGCGGAAATGACAGTAATTAACTAAACGAGCTACATCTGCACCTGAGGGGGAGAGAAACCGAGAGAGAGAGAGATATAACATTTGAAGCTGCTTCTGCCGAAAAGGAAGTGAAAGGATGTGAAAAGAGAAGAGGGCTTTGAGGAGGATGGTTTTCACGGAGGGCTATGAGAGGTGTAGGTGAAGAGATGTACATAATGAGACAGAGAGGGAGCTGGGGCGAAACCAATTTTATCAAGCTGTGACTAAAACATTAAAACAGCAAAAATACATAAATCTCTAGCATTACCAAGTTCCGTCTCCTCTCCTCACCCTTGTCCCCATGAACCATAAGGTGAGGAGAGAGAGGTCTGCTGGCCACATAACCCAGAGGAAGTCAGCCCTCCCACGTTCGACAGAGCTGCTGCATCCCTGAGTTCAGACTGCAGGCCTCAGTGATTCAGGAAAGCTCAACGTATCACAGACTGAAGTGACCTAAAAAAAAAAAACGTGTCAAATGAAAATAATTCCTCCTACGGTGCTGTAATTTCTACGTTTCCTGACATGGCAGTCTGTGGATTCAAGTGGAGACATCAGCGCCGGGCTGCCACATGCGTTTCTATTTAATGCTAAATCCAGCAGACAGGCACCCCTCTGCATTCAGGTTACACCATGCTGCTTCAAAGGCCAGTGTTGAAAGTTCAGCACTATCTTTCCTTTTGATGAGCTGCACTGCTGATACTGTTGAGATTAATCCTTTTTTATCCTGCTCACATAATAATTGAAAGTTTTAAACAGAACTACAAACTAACATGCTCTTACAAAAAAAGGCCTTTCGAACTGATTACTTATTAGTCTGCATAAGATGCAACAAAATAAATTGATAAAGAAATAAAGAAAAGAGAAGAAGTCCTAGATTTTGTATGTTTCTGGGCTTCAGGTTGCACCATGCATCTCTAGAGGTGCTGAGATTCCACAGCTTTTATTTAACTTATCTTTGCTGCTGATACATTTGAGATTAAGCTTGCTTTGTAAAATTGAGGTGCACCACAGGAGAAAATATAACAAAAGCCCTTAATGAATAATTGACCTTGCAGCAATATTTAATCACGATGGTGCAACATGGTGTAACAATGAAGGGGAGGAAATTACTTCACCTTGCTGTTTGACCGGGTCTGCACAGGAGATGTAGCTTGAGCAGCGCGCTAGCAGCAGCTTCAGTATTCCATCTACAGGATGCCTACAGGCCCAGTCGGGCTCACAGGGACACAAAACAAGCACATCAATCCTTAATCAAGTCATATACATTTGTCAGTTTTGGTAGAGAAATCCAGTGTCCTTGTCCCATAACTAAAACGCTGCATTCAGGATTATTGAGGCATAGACATTGAGTATATCAGAGATTGGAACAAGTCTCTCTCTTTTCTAAATCTCATCAGTCTAACCCTTGTAGAGCCAGCGATGGCTAGCGAAACAGATTAATGTGGAGTCATGAATAATGCCAACATAATCCAGGAGAGATACTGTTTTTGCTCCCTAAAAGTAAAAGAGACAGAAGCAATAATTGAGCTCATTATTCTCAAACTCCCACTCACTGTCCTACAGGTTTCATTACTTACTTGTAAAATGGTTGAATTAAATTGTTGAATGGTATAAAATAAGATTTAATCTTTTTCAGATGATTTTATGGTGAGTGTGTATTCATGTTTGAGAGAATGAGTGAATATGATGTTAGCATTTATTGGTGGAGATATCAACTTAATAGATGTTCTTTGAAAGCAGCTATAACTTATTGGACCTTTATTAGATTAGTTTCATTCTCTTTGGCGGCACTTATGGCGATAAACGGTAATCGCGGGAGCACACTTCCTATATGGTAAACAATTGTGCTAGTATATTAACATATTGTTATAGCTACATTTCTGTGACATGTTGAGTGCATAGTTTATGCAATATGAGTGTATGTATCGCGTACGCAGGGTTATGTTTTTAAAAGTGAACAATTGAAGGTGAAGCTGCAGGCTGTGCTGTGACATGCGTGTGAAGTGAGTGTATTATCTTATGCTATGATAGCACCTGTTATACTTGTAGGGACATACATACATGTGTTTGTTTACTGTATTCCTCTATTTATTTGATTTATTTTCCATTTCAACCCAGTTGTCACGGGTTGGTCCTTGAAATATACTCTGATCTTTAACCATGACCTCGGGCCTCATGTCTTGGAGGAGCTACAATAACATTTCAGAAAACCCAAATACATTTCACAAAATAGAACATTTGACAGAAGAAGACATTGAACTGTTTGTATGTTTTGTCGATGATGTGTTTAGTGAAAGTTTTAGTTTTTTTTGTGAAATCTTGTTTTGCTTCTGAAACATCAATATTTTGTGATTTGTTTTCAGATATGTTGCTGTGGTTTTTTTTACCCTCTGTACTCACTGATTTCCGGTTTAAGAATGTGATTTCTTGTAGACAGTTATCGTCAGTGAAAGAAACAGAGCGTGCAAATGCTTACCTAATGTGTGCCAGGTTGGGATAATGTGTGCCAAAGTGTGGGATACGGGTTCATGATTCAGACAATTACAACCACCTGTTCTCTCCTGTGAAAATATGCAGCTCTCCCACGTGTGTCTGTGTGTTTTACTGTGAGGCTGCCACTGCTTGGTCTGCTAGCACGGATATTTGTAAAGATGTAAAGATTACCTGGGTCGATTGTAACGGACAGCTTGGTGAAAACACATAAGCGGTAAGGCCTAAGCTTATAGCTTATAGCTTAAAAGGCAGTAAGGCCTAAGCTTGTTAAGATGGAGAATTTCCATCTGTTTTTAATTCATTATGTAAATTAACCAAGTTTATTTCATTAATCGGTTGACTGATTTATGTTAATTATTCTAGATTTAATCACACTTTTGTTTTCATTAAGATCAAATCCAATTAATGGAAATAAAGTAAATCAAACACCTTCAACACAAAATAAACTAGTCTATGCCTTTGTCATGATATATAAGTTAATTCAAAGTACTTTCATGTGGCCGTGCCTCTGCTTAAACCCTAGAAAGGTGCTGTGGTCACCCTCACAGCTCGCCTGATGAAAAGATTTAGGACTTGGCACCCGTGAGCGGAGCCTTTCAGGCAGCAGCACCTTTCATGTTGTTCAAATCCCACCTTCTTAGCAGGTGATGCAGTGGGAGCAGGCATGGCCTCAGTGGCCCAGTTCAAAGCAGGAACGTTGGCGGATGTGTGGCTTTGTACATTGTGTCGTTACATTCTGATTTCCAACCAGCGTGTGAGTGACTGAGCTGAGAGCAAAGCGCTGCAGGAAGAAATGCAAACAGACCAAAACAAACAGCAATTTGACAGGAAGCATGTGGAGAGAGGATATGTTTCTGTTTCTTTTCTCTTTACTGTCTGTTTGTCCACTTCCAGTGAACGACTCCCTCTGATTCCATCTGATTTTGCCTTTATGCCTCCTTAATGTGATTCACTTGGCATGCTGAGTGGTTGAGTCAGGCACCCAGTTGTAGTAAAGTGTTAACTTATAGTGATTTTCACTGTTGATTCATGTTCTCTTTGGCTTGTCTGTCCCGAAAAGCTGGGGAGGGTGAAGAGAGGCAGAGTGGGAGAAGTCTGGCACCTGATAAGTGTATATAGAAATAACCTCTTTTTGTGTGTTCGAGGCATAGCGCTATAGAGAGGCTTGTGTGAAGCCATATGTGTGAGTGACCTCCTGCAGGTGGCTTTGGGAGATGATCATTTTTTGTACACGGTTGTGTTTAAATTAGAGCTGTCAATCGATTAAATATTTAATTGCAATTAATCGAACATTTTTTACCTTTTTGTAAATGTACCTCAAAGAAATATTTTTCAAGTTTTTAATACTCTTCTCAACATGGGAATGGAAAAAATGACAAATACTGTCCAGAATATTCCAAAGAATAACCTCAAAGGTACTGCATGCTCAAAAAATATGCTGAAAGCATAACATGGCAAACTGCAGCCCAACAAGCAGCAACAGACGAGCATATTGACCTTAATGTATGTAATGTCTCCTATATAATAAGTCATTGAGTCTGCAGTAGGAGATCAAAATAACATCATTTTAGAGACATTTTTCACAACCTGGAGCTCTCTGCATCAGCTGTGTGCTTGGCCAGCAAGTCCAAGACTCGAAGTACTCCATTCACATCGACAGTAAATACAAGTAACTTGTCCAGAGAACCGTCTAGCAGGGCTTTGAGGCTGAACTTGATATTTAAAAGACCCTTTTCTTTATCTGTGTCTGCTCACGGAGGTTTGTTTCTGCTTGTTCTCCACAACGTTACCGCTGCATCGCTTCCTGATTTCACAAACTACAGGGCGGGAGGTGGGTCATTATAATTATAATGAGTGTGCACGCATTATTTCGCAGGTCAAAATAAATAGTGGCGTGAAAGGGAATGTGCGTTCATGCCTTATTATTGCGTTAACTTTTCAGTACTATCTGACATAGAAACTATAGCTCGCTAGATCGGTCATTGTTTTCAAAGACAAATGCTAAAACTTCTGTCTTGTGTCTAGCGCTGGGCAATATGGCAAAACAATGTGATCACGATAATATTTTTCATATCAGTCTATCAATAATTATCACAATAAATTTCGCTCTGCTTTGAGCTGGTAGGCACTGCGTTTTCTTCAGTGTTGCTGTCGCTTATTTCGGCTGTATTTCCTTTCCGCTCCAAAAGTCTGTAAACCTGCCTGCCTTTATCCCTGCGACATGGTTGGCTGTTCGTTGTCTTCTTCTTCTTCTCTTTAATGGTGGGTGGCAACTAGCGTTTGAGGCGCATTAGGGCCCCCCTTTGGGTGTTTGGGTGGCGTAAAACTTTAACAAACATTTATTATTTATTCGATTTATCGCACAGCCCTACTTGTTTCATCCTGTTGTATGTTTGTTAATGACATCATTATGGTGTTATGTGCAATAAAAAATGGGGTGACAGTGTGGGGGCAGCTGTGGAATGGCCACGGGAGATTGTTTTATATGATCCTGTTTTAAATCGATAATAAACTAAAAATATAAATAGTTAAATCTTTTTTTTTTTTCGCTAAAGAAAGCTAAGACTTTCATCTTTTGCATCATCACCTTACACACTTCTTCACATTAGGTTTGCATGCAAATAACTTTTTGTATTAAGATTTTATTCCAAATCAAAGTCCAATTAATGTAAATGAGATTAACAACTCATAGTTCCAATAACATCTGTGATCAAAAACAATGTTTGTTTATTTTTTTGTTTCAAGAAATGTCACCACAACAAGCTAAAATTAATCATTTTGATTGCAGAATTCAAATAGTTAACATGAGTTAACTTCTCAGCACAGCAGCCACATGCTACACATACACACACACGAACACACACACACTATCCTTAGGCAAGACCGTATGTTGGCATACACACACAATATATAAACCATGCTACTAAACACAACTAAAGAGGGCTTCATGATACACCCACACACTTTTCATGGTGAGATGAACAGACACACACATACACGGCAGATGATCTGGAGCAAAAATACTACACAAGCAAGAAAAACAAACAGCTACTACATACACAGCAACTCACAAAAAATCAGAAATATGCCACACACGCACACAAACAGCCACAGCCACTCAAACACACACACACACACAAACTCACAGATGTGTATACATATTGACATATGTAGCTCAGCTACCTCGCTCATATGTACGCAGCACCACAGAAGTTGTGCACACACTCACTAACACACGCTGACACACATACCCTACAGCTCACTGCACAGTATTACACATGCCAGTGAGCTGATGATATACTTCTGTGTCTCATGTGTTGGACTGTGGCCCACTCGTTCACTTTGATTTGACCAGACAGCTGAAACATGTTGAGAATTTAATGGTACACATTTTGGAAATTCATCTTAAGACTTTATTTTCTAAGATGGACGCTTTGAAGTCTGTCTGATCAGTGCTGTGTGAGCTTGTATTCCACAGCGTGTGTGAATGAATAATAAATTTTGCATGGAGTATCTGTGTATTGTCTTTCAACTCCTCCACAGGATCTCTGATATATAGGTTCAACATCTAAAGAGACATGCACTATTTACTTTAATGATCAGTGAAGACTCAGACAAATAATATTGGAAACCACACTCACACAAACACACTCTTCATTTGAGACCCATCATGTGATTAATTTAGTTTTAGTTATTTGTTTCACGCAAAAAATACAAAACACATGAGGAAGATATAAAAACGTGTGTGGGTGTGATAGGAACCTGTGAATGGCTTGTGTGACAAACCATATCCACAAGACATACACTGCTCAAAAAAATTAAGGGAACACTTAAATCAAACATTAGATCTTGATGAACGTATAATTCAAGTTGAAAATCTTTACTGATGTACATTGTATAATTTGTTGAGAATAAAATGATGTAACAACGGTCAATGGAAAATCATCAGCCCATTGAGGGTTGGATTCAAAATCACACCCAAAATTAAAGTAAAAAATGTAAATCAAAGGCTGATCCAACTTGCATGAATGTCATCATGGCAACTCATGATGTGACTCAGTAGTGTGTATGGCCCCCGCGTCTGGGCATGCTTCTGATGAGTCGGCGGATGGTGTCCTGGGAGATCTCCTCCCAGACCTGGATCAGGGCATCAGTGAGTCTGTGGCGGTACTTGGCGGCGTATGATGCACTGATACATGGATTTAGGTCAGGGGAACGAGAGGGCCAGTCAACACATCAATGCCTTCGTCATCCAGAAACTGCAAACACACTCTTGCCACATGAGGCCGGGCATTGTCCTGCACCAGGAGGAACCCAGGGCCCACTGCACCACCATAAGGTCTAACAATTGCTTGGAGGATTTCATCCCAGTACCTAACAGCAGTCAGGTTACCATTGGCTATGACATGGAGGTCTGTGCGGCCCTCCAAGGAAATGCCCCCCCCAGACCATCACTGACCCACCGCCAAACCGGTCATGCTGGATGATGTTACAGGCAGCATAACGTTCACCACGGCATCTCCAGACTCTTTCACGTCTGTCACATGTGCTCAGTGTGAACCTGTTCTCATCTGCGAAGAGAATGGGGCGCCAATGGTGGACCTGCCAATTCTGGTGTTCTCTGGCAAATGCTAATGGAGCTGCACGGTGCTGGGCTGTGAGCACCCTCGGGCCCTCATGCCACCCTCATGGAGTCTGTTTCTGACAGTTTGGTCAGAAATATGCAAGCCAGTAGCCTGCTAGAGGTCATTTTGTAGGGCTCTGGCAGTGCTCCTCCTGTTCCTCCTCGAACAAAGTAGTAAATATCGCACCTGCTACTGGGTTGATGCCCTTCTACGGCCCTGTCCAGCTCTCCTCGTGTAACAACCGGTCTCCTGGTACCTCCTCCATGCTCTTGAGACTGTGCTGGGAGAAACAGCAAACCTTCTTGCCATCCTGGAGTTGCTGGACTACCTGTGCACCCTGATTGGGTTTCAGGTACTGCCTCATGCTACCAGTAGTGACAAGGACACTAGCAGAACACAAAACTAAAGAAGAATCAGTCTGGAAGTCTCAGGAGAGAGAAACTGTCTGTGGCCACCACATGGGAAACCCTTCCCTTTTTGGGGGTTGTCTTGCTTTTGCATTGCACCTGTTGTCTCTTTAATTTGCACCATAGCAGGTAAATTGATTCACAATCACTTGTGCCTTCTAAATGGACAGATTGATATCCCTGAAGATTAACTGACTTGGTGTTATAATGTGACAATTAAGTGTTCCCTTATTTTTTTTTTAGCAGTGTATAACAGGTAATACAAACATACAAAATCACCAAAACAGGCTAAATATCAGTGCTAAAAAAAGTCCACATATGAAAAAGAATTTACTCTTTAAGGAAAATTCTTATTTAAATGAGATAATAAAGGCCCTAATATGGATCCTTGAGGTACACAATATTAGATTATGTTTCGTTTTGTCTCATTACCATTAATAAAAACCGTTACGATCATAGTTACTGAGCCACTTATCAACTGTAATGTCTATTGTATAATTGTCACCCATCACATCATATCAAAAAAGTCGTACTACAATTGGGTGTGCGCAAAAATATTAAACAGAGGTGCTGTATTATTCGACTGGAGCACTTTGACACTTGATCCTGGGCTATTTAGTTAATATGAATACCAAGCCCTCATTGTAAGAGGTGTTTTATGATTAGAGATAATATAAAAAAACATTTCTCTCTGTAACAGCACTTTTTTTTTTTTTTTACTTATCCCATAACCTTGGCTGTTAGAGCAAAAGTTCTCAGATCTCTAGATGCTGATGCCAAAAAAACAGACTGTGCTGAATAACTGGGTTCAGGTCATGACAGCTTATTTAACCTCTGTTAATGTTCATCTTGTTAGCAAATTAGTTGCTGATTAATTGATTAATTTAGTCCATAAAATGATGAACGCATCACAAGTTACCAGAGGCCAAGATAAACTCTACAAATTGCTTCTCTTGCCAAAACAATTTGAATATAAAACCAAGAAAAGAAGCAAAAATAAACATTGTTGGGAAAATCTGAATGTTTTGTAAAAACATTGCGACGTCTTGATAAAAAAGTGCTAGAAGCTGAAAGTGATATTCTCGAAGATCTCAGTTTCGCTCTCTTTGGCGGCACCTATAGTGATAAACAGTAATCGCGGGAGCACACTTCCCAGACATCCAGGCAGTGTTGATTTTCCTCACTGATGGTCCCTTTCCCCTTTAGACTGTTTGCCTTCATCTGAGCGTCAAATTTGTTTCTTTTTCTTTGAATGTTAACTTATTATTGAAGTTGTATCTGTAGTCATCGATCTTTTCTTTGTTTATTCAGCCATAGTAGATTACTGTTTACTTGCAACACTTGCAGGGACAGGAAAAGCAGCCGCTTAGCTCCGCCTACCCTCTCTGGCAGACCAACCACTGCTGACACCCAGTCCATAATACTGTAAATGCAAAGGCTTTCATCAGTGGTCCATAGACTCAATCACCATTGTGTTACCTTATTCAGCGATAGATAGTTACTTAACAGACATTTATTGAAATGAAAATCTTCGAGATTATCAATTTTAATCAAAGTAAACAGAATGTAAAGGATAATTAAAGATTTAAAAAATGCATGTAAAAGAGAAATTAAAGAGATTAAGAGAAGCTTTAGACCAAAGCTAAAACTTAAGCAGAAAAGTATGAGACCAGAATGATTAAAAAAACAATATTGAAATACTGGAAATACTGGAAGTATGGATGCTTTATGTGATGGAGCTCGTCTGAAGGAGAACTCAGACGGAGAGATGTTGCTGTAACTCTCCTCCTCTGCCCTTTTTCTTTTGTGTTTACACCAAAGGATCTCTGCTCCTCTGTAGTGCAAACACATCTGAACCATGAAATGTGACCCTTTGTCTCTTTACTGTCAGTGACTGACAGCTTAGCACCACATCACATGGTCAAGAACAGACTCTCTAAATTGTTTCTGGCTTTGGGAGAGACTTGCTCATAACTACATTTGAACCACGCCGCCTCAAGGTCATAAGAAAATCATCCGTGCACTTTTCTTTCATCTCCCCACAAAAACAGAAACATTGAACTGAGGAGCTCTGGGTTTATCTTCTTCATCGACACAGGGTGACCTCTCCTCACTCAAATTATTTTACAATCTACCTCTGTATTAATCGTACTGTCCTTCCTATTGCTCCTTAGCGCCTCACTCTATCCGTCTGTCGCCTTTCTGCATCCCTCTCTCTCTTGATCTATCTGTCTGTCAGGGCGACCCTTCCTCTGCTGCATCTCTGTTTCTATCCATCCATCTGAATCTCTCTCTCTTCGGGGACATGGACGCAGTCAAATCGATCACATCACCCCGTCCGTGTTCCCCCCTCGCTACACACAGATCTCTCTCTCCTGTCCTCCTTGTACACCTCTGGCTGCACAGACAAGACCATCTATCAGTCTCTCTCTGCCTCCCTCTCTAACCGACACACATCTATTTTGACATGTAAAGGTGTTCTTGCTGCATCTGTCCACTTGTCTTTTGTATCTGTCTTTTGCATCATGTTCTTCCCTTTTTTTTTTTCTATCTGTCGATCTGTCCATCCATCTGTGTCTGTCTACCTCGGTCCAATCACATCCCTGTCTGCTTCCAAGACGATGCACTAATACAGTTATGTTCCATCTCTTTCATCGTGCATGGCAGCGCTCCACTGCTTCATTACCACGGCAACGGAGAACAGTCCCCCTTCATTACAGCGCTTATTAATGCCACATGCACATATCAGCATGCACACACACACGCGAGCGGTCAGAGCAAAAATGGTTGGAACTCAAAGTATGTTGAGGCATGCACACAGGCACATAATTTGTAGTTTATTTGCAGAGATGGAGAGTAGATCATTGGTTGTGCAAACACACGCATTCAAAAGACTGATGCAGGGTCTCCAGCATGAATATTAACTTGCTGTATTATTGCCTTCCCATATTAAACTCTGAGCTCCTCCTCCAGTATTTTTGACATTCAACATAATGCGGGACACGCACTGCTAGGCTCAACTTAACAGCATTAAGTGCACTTCACTGCCTGGCTAAGGCCTCGACAAATGATACACACTGCATGCACTGCTGCGTCTGAACTCAAGGCGTAATCTCAAGCTAACCACAAGCTAAAGCAGCCATAACACTGCAGTCAAAAGACGCGGGTTTTTTTCCTTTTCCTTCTATACACCAAGAGATCTACATTATGTTTGTCGTTGAGAAGCAATATGTGAAATCAAATGTGTTGTGACCAAGTCATCTTCGCTCAAGTCCCAAGTAAATCTCAAGTGATTTGCTCATTTTTTCTTGGGCAAGTCAAGTCAAGTCACAGGTTATGTCAAGTCAAGTTAAGTCGAGTCCTTAGTTAAGGCAAGTCAAGTCCCAAGTCATGTCACTCTTTTTCCACCCAACATACAGCACTCTTACCTGTAGTATCTGGTATTAGTAGCAGTCTAATAATGATATTATTGGCCAAGTTATATAACCTGTTCAAAAAGTATCACAATAATTTGTATCTGTATTATCTTGGCACAGATGCAGCCATGATGGCAGTCTGGTCTGAGACAGTATTGAGTAGTAACGAGTACGACCAATGAGGCTTCTCTTTGGGGAAAAACATCAGGTAGCTGGGGTCTTTGATGTTGTGTGTTGCCATAGCGAGGAGTTTGACTGACAGCCAGTCATCCAATCATGACAATCACATACCTGATTCTCAGTTTGCGCTGCATACATATTTGATGGTTAGACAGAAACTTGACAACACTGAATTATATAATTTTATATTGAACAGCTAACATTCAAACTTATGAACACACACAAGTCATCCGAGTCATCATGCCTCAAGTCAAGTCTCAAGTCTTTAACTTGCAAGTCCATGTTGAGTCGCAAGTCATTTATTTTTTGTCAAGTGGCAAGTCATCAAAACAGTGACTTGAGTCGACTCGAGTCCAAGTCACCAAGTCTCAAGTCCGCATCTCTGGAAATCAATGGAAGATGGGTACTGGTTCGTTGGTTTAATTTTGGGATGTCCAACTGTGTTTACTTTCATAAATCTTCCATAAATTTCTAAAAGTAGACTTGACAGGCTTTTTAAATGCATCTATTCAGTTGAATGAGCTCCAACAAACTAACCAAACTTAGAAAAACAACTTAAAATCCATTAATAACTGATGCAGGGAATGTTGTCTCGAGCTGACAGACAGATGTGGTGTTTTTGAGGCGCTGAATCCCCTTCAGGGTGTGCATTAAGTAGATGATACCACTTTTACACAACTCAGTGGTCAAGTCAGTTGTCACTTTTTTTCCCTTCTTGCTCGGCTGGGCAGTATGAGCCCTGCCAACGGAAATTGGCTGAAAAACCGTAGCAAGCGAGATTACAGGTGTCAAACTACCTCAGCTAGCTGACAACTGTAACAAGCAGGCTGTCAGGAGAGGTTTGGCTGCCTTAAATCACCCTGCTGCATCTCATTTATGATTGGTTGGAGAGGCTCCTCTTTAAGGCTCAGATTGGAAAATGCCAGGTCCAGCAGGAGGACCAACACAGAGAGGACTGAATGTGCAACACACAGACGACAAATTCAAGCAAAATCCTGTTGAGTATTTTAGTGTGGAAATGATGAGTCATATGCTGTGACCTTCAGTCACCAGATCTCAAACTGATTGGACAGATTCTGAAGTGTAAAGTATGAAAAACGCTCTCGACCAACATCACAAAGGCAGCAAATGTGGTAATATCTTCTGAAAGGACTTGTTTATTCCTCAAAACAGAGAACCAGTGACTTTCAGAGTCTGTACCTCTGTTTGGGAGGCTCATGGTGGCCTAACACCTTATTAGCACGCTTTATTAGCACACTGGGTATGTGCCCAACTTAAGTTCAAGACCCTTATCTATGGCAGAAGAGGACATTAGGCCCACTAATAACTCTACTGATTCATACTTTTGTTTTGTTTGTTTTGTTCAAAACACGTATAATTGCTCATGTTTTTTTCCCCCTTTTCCAAAACAAGTCTCTCATTCATATCATTTAAATACACTCAAACATCATGACATGAACCCATCAGTATTCATCCCCCTGTAAAGTTCAGCCTCGAGTCTCACTGTCATCGGTCGTAACTTCAGTCTGTCACTGTACACAATCACTGTAGGCGTATACTGGCACTGTCTAAAAGATCAAAAGCTCCACAGCCACCTATTTGTGACTGAGCTGTCACAGTGTGAGTATGTCAGTGACTTTTAATGTGTTCAGTGAGGAGGTATCACATGTATCGTGGCTGAGCTGGGAACAGTTTATAGTCACAGAGGAAAATTAAGTTTAAAGATTAATTCTTACATTAACATCTCTGTTCTGGTGTAGCCATATCCTTCTTTTTATGAACAGAGCAATTGAGAAAACTTTTTAAATACAAAGCAATTAATTTTGACTAGTATCTCATGTATTTTAACTAATGTCTATTAAGTCTCCATCTATCACCAAATGAGGTAAGACAATGGTGGCTGAGCCTATGGCCCACTGATGAAAGCTTTTGCATTTGCAGTATTACGGACTGGGTGTCAGCGGCGCAGTGACGTGTTTTCCATCACCCAGCAGTGATTGGGTAGGCGGAGCTAAGTGGCTTATTTTCCGGTCTCTGCAAGTGCAAACAAAAAAAAAGATCGATGATTACAGATACAACTTCAAAACTAAGTGAAAATCCCCAAAAAAGAAACAAACAGTCTAAAAAGGAAAGCGACCGTCAGCGGGGAAAATCAAGAGTTAAGCCTGGATCCCACAGGATCCGTGTCAGCCGCGGTTCTGGTCCGTCAGACGGCAAGCACCCTAGCCCACAGGAGGCGTTTCTTGTCCGCAGTGGAGCGCTGGCCCAAGCAGCTGGATTCGCGAGATCATAAGATCGTGGGAGAACTACATTATTCCGCGGGAATTGCGAAATCACGCGATAAAATCAATGTTAAAACAGAGCGACATTCAAACAGCAGTTCAGTTTGCAACTCCGAGTTTCATTATCTGCTCATTTGGATATCATTGATGATTTCAGGATTTTTGTGCTTCTGCCATGGATGAGTACACGGTGATAGCATACATGGTAATAGCATATACGGGAGTCTGTATATGGTGTTTCATTTTGAAATGGCCGCATGCTCTATGCTGTTTTCGTGTCGGACTTCATGTTTGGAACGATCTGTTCCGTTCAGCTTGACGCCTGCTTGAAGCGGCCTCCATCAAAAATAGACTCTGCGCATATTTTTAGTTGAGCAGAGCGGAGAGACGCTTCTGGTACGCGTCGGAGACGGAACACGGTGCATGCTGTGGAAACAGGAGCATCGACTAGAGTGGGCGCAATCAACTCCGGAGGTCGTGGCGCACACAGAACGTGGCAGACACAGATTCTGTGGAATCCATGCTTTACAACCTTAACAAAGAGAGCCAACCATAGATGTTCCAAAATAGGTAATCGGGGCTCCCTCAATTGCCACTGGGTGCCGCCAAATTAAACGAAACTGAGAACTTCAAGATTACCACTTTAAGTATGATTAATTACAAGTGCTATTAGTCAATATGAGATCATTGATATGCTGCCTTGGAAACCCAGCTGAAAATTCAAAGTTGCTATTACCGCTACTGATTAATTAATTTGAAGGCTTTGCCTTTGGTTTTATTTGCCATCACGTTTGTGAGTTTAATGAACAAACATCACTAAAGCTGATCCCATCAGATGACTAATGTTGATTCCTTAAAGGCTTAAGTTGTTTGATTTACAGTTACTGCACTCTCTGCAAGCCAGTTCCTGTATTCAGTATAATATGGACAACCATATCTTTTATTTTCATGTGTCAGCTGCAAATCCTATCCGTCATATCCATCAAGGTTTTAAACATTAATTAGGATGCACGAAAAAGCTGGTGTGTCTCAAACTTGTCATTTACAGATCAAAATTTGATATTTTAACTTTTAGTTATTCATCGTATTAGTTGATGTACTTGCAATTGTTGAAAGCTAAACTTAATTAGATTAGATACGGGGTTCAAAAAGAATTTAATTTGAGAAAAATGATTTGAATGGTTAGAGTGCCATTTTCCCCCAAGCCATTTCACAATCTGTGACTGAGGAAAGGAATCCTCTCTCAGCTCTACTGCTTTCCCTCATCCTAATCTGCTATTTCAGGTACATCTATTAAGGGAATAGATGCGTGCTTAACCTGCATGAAAAAATAGGCATCCTTGGCTATGGCTTAATTTATATTCCCTATATTCCTGTTGTCAAGCTGCTGTTTTGTTTCATGCATTCAGCTCTTTTCAGTGCCCTCAGTTCTGCCAAAAGACCTGCACATCAGGGACAAGCTGTTCAAACAGGCCCTGATACAAAGGATAGCAGCATGTGGGCAAAGGTGCTCTCATTCCTTTTCAAAAAGGATGACAGGCAGAAATAAATGTTGCTATGGTGTAATCAGTTACCCAATCCATAGTGAAACCTTGAGCCAAAGTCTGGCATTTGAGACTGTCGGGACGTTTTCCTTCCAGAAGGGAATTGTAATTGATTGTGACACAGATTGACAGAACCTGTCTGCAAAAACAAATCTATTTATGCCAAATGTCTTCTTGGTTTTTAAACTGCCATTAGTAGAAAGCTAACTGGCCCACAGCAGCAGTACGGTTTAATGAGTCTGTGGAGACTTTCCAGGTCGCTGGTTTAAGAATCTGGGTCATGGGCTTAAAACATTTAAGTACCCATGTCAAGAAAAAATCCCAAACTGAGGCTTTAATAGTAGCTTTGGTATCACTTCCACCCCAGTGGCTGACCGGGGTTTCATGCCTGCTCCCATTCTAACTGGATGTATTCTGCATCAGTGGGTCCCATTCATTGAGATACATCCAATATGGCTGCTGCACGGCTCCAGTCTGGATTTCAGGAGGTTTATCTCACATCCTCTCTGCTATTCTCGTCTTTGCTCGGCGGTTGACAAGGGGCTTGTGTTATGTTTGTTTTCCAGCTGGGCGTAATTCAGCATCGATAGCACTTATCTGTGCTCCGCTGATCTTCCCTGGCACTGGGAAGCCAGCAGGATAACCCCTCTCGTGTGGCACTTCTGGCAGGGAAACCCTTGATGGCGGCTGAAGCTGATCTCAGGCAGAAGTTTTGGAACACACCAGGAAAAAAGTGGTGGGGGGAAGAAGATGAGTCCCAGTCCTAGAATAAATCCAGTAGAAATGAAGAAAAGTTTGTAGTTATTCCCGTTGCAATGTAACACAAGGCAGACAGCAAGTTTTTGTTGGTGGAACCTAAACTGCCTGACGAATCACTTCTGCCAGCCAAGAAAATGATTAAAGTCCCAGCTCCAAATATTGGAAACCACAAATTCAGTACAGCATTGTCTTATTTGTAGTTTCAGTCAAATGAAGTTTTTCCTGCTGACATTTACAGCTGCACTGCTTTATGCCTGCTGTGGTTAATATATAAGACAGGTGTGAAAAAAACATGAAAGCCATGACTTAAAATGAAAATATAATATTGTCACTGCTGAATTATGTCTGAGACATAAAGCACGGAGCTTCTAGCTTTATTATGTTCATGAATAATATTTATTATCTTGTAACACCCCATTTCCTTAAATTATTTTTCAGGCAGCTTCTCAAACACACACAGCGCTCACACACATGCGTCTCTGTGTTTCCTTTTTGGGCTTTTAATGCCCATGGTCGTTTGTGTTGCTATGCATGCGAATGGACATCTGCCTATAAGGAAGGCATATCAGGACAGTGAGGAGAGAAAGTGTGCGTGCATGTGAGAGAGTTTTAGACAGGGCTGTTAGGTAGAGATGTAGGTGCTGTGTGCTAGCTGTGGCCTTGCTAGTTACCAAGGAACAGCTGGCTATGAAAAGGCAATTTTGGACAGATATGTGCACATTTGTGTGTTTTCTATAAAAAAGGGAGGACAGTTGTGGCTGTGAATTTTTAAGTAAGAATATGTGCTCATTTGAGATTGTGTGTGTGTGTGTGTGTGTGTGTGTGTGTGTAAAAGAGAGAGGTGAGACCTGATAACAGATACAGGACAAAGCCTCACCACTGGGGGAGCTCTCTGCCTCACCTTCGATCTATCCACTTTTCTGTTGTCTCTCTCTCCCTTTCCGACACACACACACACACAAGATGGCCTCATCACCTCTCCTCTCCCCACCGCTCATCAATCACGTGCTTCATCCCTCGCCACCCGCTCTTCACATCATAGGCTCTTTCCCCTCATTCTCCCCGTCTCGCTTCCCTCTTCCAGCCTCGGCTCTTTTTTCCATTTTCACGAAGCCGTTGGCGCTCACGCTCTTGCTGTTGTTGGGCAAAAAAAAGTGAGAGCACTGTGTCCTGCACACACATAAGCTGCAGGTATAAAAAAGAAAAGTAAGTAAGAGAATTTAGTTGGATAGAGAGAGGAACAGAGGTTAGTGGTAGTCTGGAGATAGATAAAAATAAAGATCGAAGTGTATTTTCACATGTGGCTCAGTGGTAGAGCTGGCCGTCTCTCAATTGAAAGGTTGGGGGTTCAATCCTGACTTGTCCAGTTACATGTCGAAGTGTCTTTGGGCAAGACACTGAAACCCAAATTGCTCCTGAAGGCATAGCCATCGATTACGAATGTAAATAGATCCTGATTGGAGATTGGCACTTAGGCCTTTGCCATCAGTGTGTGAATGTGACGTAGTGTAAAAGCACCTTGAGTGGTCAGAAGACTAGAAAAGCGCTATACAATTACAGTCCATTTACCATTTTACCATACTGTTTCTCTAGTTAGTAACTTCTCTGATGCACCTTTGTAAACAACTTCTAACAAGTTTCTGTTTATAGCAGTGATGGCAGACTTAAGTCAGTGCTGTACCTGACTCATAAAGCTTTGAGTATTTGTAAACCTTAGCTTTGTTCCTTTCAGTTTAGAACCACGCCAAACTCCTATATCCACCTACCTGAGACTTATGTCTAACCTATAAGACACACATTTATCACTTTTCCTAAAAAGCCAGCTTTATCATGCCACAGTCATTTTTAACTATATCGTTTAAGTGGATGAAGAATTTCAAGTCTAAGTCAGTGATCTTAGGTCCACAGCCGCACGAGAACCACAGCAGCAACTCTCTTACTCTCAGAATC
This sequence comes from Semicossyphus pulcher, assembly GCF_022749685.1. Taxonomy (NCBI): domain Eukaryota; kingdom Metazoa; phylum Chordata; class Actinopteri; order Labriformes; family Labridae; genus Semicossyphus; species Semicossyphus pulcher. Next base: position 9,016,119 of record NW_027211695.1, read on the forward strand.
ACTTTTTTCACTAGGTCCATTTGTTGTGGATAGCAGACTACCTGTGTTGTTACCTGGGGACTCCTGGTAGAACGATGAACAATTAAAAGCCTGATAATTCTCGTTTTGTAAAGTTTAGTCTGCCACACTTCCTGCTCTACGTTGCTCTGTGAGCTAAAAAACTAAAGTTCTCATATTTGACTGATGAAATGCAGATCAATTCAGCATCTTCTAGACTTATGATTTGAAATATCTGCTTTTAAGGAGCAGCTCTGGATAAGATAAGATATACTTTTATTGTTGTTGTTGTTTTTTCTAGACTCAGTCCAACTGCAGTTACAAGCTAAAGTTACACAAAAGTCACAGACAAGGAAACAATTTCACAGAAATAATCCAGCATCCATACCTACACTGTCACATATTGCACTGTCCTCATGTGACATATTGCACTGTACTCATGACACATATATTGCACTGTCCTCATGTCACATATTGCATTGTGCTCATGACACATATTGCACTGTCCTCATTTCGCACATTGCACTCTCCTCATGTCACATATTGCACTGTCCACATGTCACATATTGCACTGTCCTCATGACATACTGTATATTGCACTGTCCTCATTACACTGCCCATATATAACATATTGCACTGTCCCTATTACACTGCCCATATGTAACACATTGCACTGTCCCTATTACACTGCCCATATAGAACATATTGCACTGTCCCTATTACACTGTCCATATGTAACACATTGCACTGTCCCTATTACACTGCCCATATATAACATATTGCACTGTCCTTAGCCCTGTGTTATGAGGTGTTTAGTAGTTTAATGGACATCGGCATGAATGAATGCTTTAGGTTTAGCCTGCACCTTAGGACCCTAAATCTCCTGCCAGAAGGGCAGGGAAAGTTGATGTAGCATCTGAGTTGGACCTGTTCATTAGCTCTATTACCAAAGGATTGTGATTTATTAGACATCTGTCAGGTATGTGTTACTTAAGGTAAGAGCCAGACTTTGAGGTATGCTAGCTATAAAATATGAACTTGACAATACAATATTCATGCTCTTTGCTACAGACTGTCTGGATTAGAAAACAGAATAAGAAAAGAGTTTAATCCTCTAAGATGTTAAAGGTTTGTAAACATTTTGAAAAATCTAGATGTGGCAGAAGAAAGAAAACAGCCATCATCGCCTGTGAGCAAACTTTCTGCTGGTTACATTTCAGAGCAGTGCATTGTTAGACTGAACTTTCCGGTTAGATGCTTTTGAATTCAGCCTTTACTTTTCCAGACATATTCCTTTTTATAGTAATTCATGTCAGGCCTTTATGACTCAGTTTCGAGCTGTAAGTTTGTGCCCTCTTGCACTGCAATTGTCTTGTTTTGACAGTTTCTGCATCCAACAGATGTATTCTCTGTCTGAATTTCATGAGCTATTAAGATGCGTCTATGGTTCAGAAATAGTCCATGAAGTCAGGGAGACAGGCTGACTAAATGTTTTCATTGGTAGATCATTTCTTATGACAAATATCAATCAATCTTCACGCAGGTGAAGGTTAGACAAGTTATTTTAATGCTTTGTATAACTCGTTGAATCCATGTTACATAAATTGTATGCCTTTTAAGAGGTTTTAGAAAAAGCTGACATTTTTTAAAGCTATATTTTTCTAGACGAGAGTCCTAGCTTAGGGCTGAGTCCTCACACAGTAACCTTTGCCTGATTGGCCTCTGACACACATGTTAAATTTGTCCTCTAATCTTATGTTTAGGCATAAAGAGTAGAGGTTCATGTGACCTTAACTTAGTCTGATGGCGTAGTGGGTTTGAGCAGTGATGTAGTTTGAAAGACGTGGACTTTTACAAGGCAGGAACAAAAAGATGCTAATGAGTTGGACCATGGGAGTTGTAGAATCCAGGGATTTTTGGGGCTTAAAACATTCGTGAGACATAAAGTCCAGATATTTTGACTGCAGCTGCTTTGATTTTTACCCAATCTGTCTCCTGTGAATCTCTTGACTTTATGAAAATGTTGTACAGCATTTCAGGAGGACCCATTTAAAACTCTGTGATTGGCAAAGTTTTTAAGTCGTAATTATTTCCAAATGTTCCACAAATCTGACGTTTGGGATTTAGCAAATTACTTAAAATGAGGTCAGGAATCAAGATAATCCACTCTAATGTGCATTTATGTGAACACATACCCCGTCATGCATTATTCCTCAATGAACAGAGAGGTTAGGGCTGCACCGTGTATTGTTTCAGCACCCACAATGTGAAGTGTGCAATACTCAGAATGCAGGACTCGATGTCAAGCAAAGTAACTGACTCATGCCATGCTGCTATTTTTTCTGCCTGCTACAAAAAGGGTTTCATTTTCCATGACTGTAATTTACAAAAAAAGTCAGCTGCACGCCCTCACCAGAGCACACAGCACACTCCACATGCAGTCTGTGTATTACCTGCCTGTGAACCTGCACGGACTGACACTACTGCTACAGCTCTAATGTAGGCCACGTTGCTAGAGGCAGGTTATGGGAGGGTTGTAAACGTACATAGATATTGATCCTCATCGTTAAGATTTATCAACTGACAAGATATTAAAAAGGAAAATACTTTATTTCATTTAAATGACTGATAGAGTTCAGGAATAGCGTTGTCATATTTTAGTTGATCGTAAGTAATGGGCCTATGGTAAGTCTTCATATTAGTTGCATTTTGTCAGACTTTTTGATAACAGTAGTATCTTTTTGATAGAAAAGGATAGACTTTTATAGCATCCAAATGTTTAATATTATGATCGTTAACTTTATTTTCTGAATAACATACTGCCTACCGTTGTATATCCCTGGAAAAAAGACATCCCAATGTGAGTTCTTTCTTATATTGTGCAGCCATAATCGAGATTTGAAATGACAAGATAAGATGAGATGAGCTTCATTGTTCCCCCAAAGGTATCGTTACAGCAGCTCACAAAACAGGCAAATTAAATAAAGTACTCAAGTAGTAAAGAATACAAAAAGTAGGTGGCAATAAAAAGATTAAAAACTATGACAATATAAGTAATAACAGTAACAAAATAATTTAAAAAAAAACATATTACGTGATGATGTGAGCGGCAACTGGGAGCCAGTGGAGGGATATGAGCAGTGGAGTGACTTGTGCTGTTTTGGGTTGGTTGACGACCAGTCACGCTGCTGCGTTCTGGATCATTTGCAGAGGTTTGAATGTGCATGCAGGAAGGCCTGCCAGTAGGGAGTTGCAGTAATCAATGCGTGATATCACGAGAGCCTGTACCAGCAGTTGTGTTGCATGCTCTGAAGGGTAGGGCCTGATGTTGTGCAGGGCAAATCGACATGACCGAGCAATCAAGGCCACATGAACCTTAAAGGTTAGCTGGTCGTCAGTTATGACACCCAGGTTCTGGGCAGACTTCCGGGTGGTTGGTCCAAGCTGGATGTTGATCTGTCATAGACGGACTTGCTGGGATGACAAGGAGCTCAGTCTTGGATAGGTTGATCTGAAGGTGGCGTTCTTTGAGCCGTCCTTTTCCGCGCGCTGCATTGTTTACAGAAAAAAGATTTACTTTAATTAACGGGTCTTACCTTTGCCGAAATGTCAACATCATGATGCAGATTTGTGAAAAGCAAAATGAAGCTTTGTCAGGTCTGTTCTCAAGAGGACAAGTAAACTACTTTTAAAATGCTCGGAGGTTGGATCGATCATTTCTGATGCATTCGGGGAAGTTGGGAAATCTGAATCTTTGATCTAGAACAGATAGTTAGCTGTTAGCATGCAAATGTCTATTTATAGAGATTAATAAGAAGCTAAATCGTTGTCAGATGACGCTGTTGGGAGCTGGGATGTCATGACGGCGCATTACATCCCGCCTGCTTTTGCTCTCCACTTGTCATCCCTAAAATCCACGTCCCTGCCTACAGATTCTACGTTTCCATGTAGAATCTGTAAATATAGATTAAGTTACAAGTAATCGCAGAACTTTTCTCCCCTTCAGCTGCCTTCCTTTCTTTAAAACACTTTGTTAGGTGTGAGTGTGTTGACACAGAAGAAGTTGTCACTAGCAGTAACTTCTAAATAATTAGCTTGGAACTGAATTAAGTAATTTCTGAGTGCGTGGGAGGCAAAGCGACTCAAACCTCAAAGAAACACGGTCCTCAAAATGTGTTTGGATGTTTCTGTGACTCAAGTGTTCACTTAGTTACAAATTTCTGCCACTTCACAAATCAAAAAACACAAGGATCTAATTGTAGACAGGACTGTGTGCATTGTTTGACAGTCTTCACTGCAAATAGCTGCTGATGATTTTATCTTGATAATATCTTAGCATGTTGGCTAATAAACATATCAGAAAACTGCTGCTTTTATTTTGTTAGAATTAGAGCTTTTGTCTCAATGTGGGGGATAATGCAAGCCTGTTATAGTGTCTGTCTTGTGTAGATAAAAAATAGGCGCACACACACACACCCCCTAATGACCTGCACCCTACACTTACGGTGAGGTTGTCCTAATGAGGGCGTTTAATTTACCAGTCGATACTAGCCTACAGCCATCCATGTGTAATATGTGCTGTTTCCAGTAATTGAACATGTGAACCCACAATGTGTGTGCGTGTGTGCGCGAAGCTGTGTGTTTTGTGTGTGCACTTAAGTGCAAGCAGAGGGGCTCGGCATTTGATAGCATTCAGGCCCATCTTGGGCTAATGCAGGAAAGCCGAGAGTGAAGATGAGGTTTTCAATCGGCGACCCTGATCTGATGGTTTCTTCTCATTCAGCAGGTTAATAAAATGTTCAAATACGGCTCTCCACATTTGAACAGATACAAGCCCCACAACCAGGTTATGAAAGACTAATGTAACTGCGATATGCCAAGGTCTTTGTCAACAAAATTTGTCTTTTCAGTTTCCCAGAAAATGCTCGACCAATGGCCACACATTTTTAATATTTGTACACTTATAGACATATAGCAAGTATGACAATAGAGACAATTTAAAGAGTATTTTAGAAGCTAATAGCAATGTGCACACGGGTCAAAATGTCTTGACAATACAACTATTACTGCAAGAAGCTTGCAGAGGAAAGAGCTTTTATGTGAAGAGGAGTATAAATGAATGAGAGGAATTTGCTGTTTAAAAAGAGTAGCTCTAATGGAAGTGGATATGCTTGCTAGTGATACTAAACAACTAAATATCATCTGCAATGTGTGGTAAAAACATTCAAGCAGCTACAGATAAAAGGTTCAAATAATCTTGAATTTTATTTCACCTTACAAAAAGTCTTTACCCCCAAATTAGTTGTAAGAATTAGACTACAGATTCTTTGCAAATCTTTTCAGCTGACTGCTCACGATCAATCAATAACGTTTTATTTGTACAGTGCTAAATCACAACTCAAGTTAAGTCCAGACCATACTCTTTGTTATGTTACTTAGAGAGACCCAACATGAATCACCATGAGCCGCACTTGGCCACATTCTGCACAGTGGCAAGGAAAAACATTCCTTTAACAGGCAGAAACCTTGAGCAGAACCAGACTCATGTTGAACAGCCATCTGCCTCAATTGTGGTGTGCCCATGTGCCATAGTCACATTGCAGGACATGTGAGAGTGAAGCAAATTAAGCAAACGCGTCAAGCTGCTACTTGGTGCAAAACAAAAACACGTTAGACGTTAGAGCAGCTCTTTATCAGAGCACAGACTGAACTGACCACTGAGCTGCAGAGTCTGTGTGTCACCTGCCTGTAAACTGTAAACAAGCACGCGATGCTGCTGCCGTCACAGATCATGTCGGTGGGATGATCGACGCTCCTTTATGCAAGGTGGCTTATAAGTGAGACTACTTAGTTATCAGTCGCACCTCGCTCTGTGCTGGTTAATGCTGTGGCTACATTAACAGAACACTCACGAATCGGACGTGTAGTGTAGTTTTTACATTTAGCGGCTACACCTGTAGCACAGACACACACACACACACACACACACACACACACACACACACCGTGCAGCCCATAAGTCTATTTGTATTTATTTTATAAAGAAACGTGTCGCTCCTCCTGTACTCCGTCCACTTTTTAATGCATGTGTCAGAGTCTTTTTAATAATAATAATAAAATGTATGATTGTTAATTGTTTCTATGGATATGAATACAATGCACACTGGTATATCTGGTATAATTTCCTGTATTTTTTTAAATCGCAATAAAAATTGCAGTACAAAACAATATTTTAATGTTAGTTTTTTACCAGTTTCATGTAGCCCTAATTGAAAGTGACAATGACCTCCGACCTTTATGTAAAAACAAGAGTGCAGTACAAAACTTCAGCTGAAGGAATTCGTATTCAGATGAAACCATCAAATATGAGATAATGTGGCTAAAAGCATATTTAACTTGACGTTTAGGTATCTGGCAAAAGCAGGATAGCTAAAAGATTTATTAGGCTACATGGATTAAGGTCACTCAGCAGATCAAAGAAAAAGCCAGCAAAGGCAGGAACTTCAAAAGTTTGAAATATCAACTCTGATCTCTCCTCCCGTCGGTAAAGGGCTCCGGGTCAAAGCAGAATCCTGTGTTACTTCATCCAGGCACCGTGATACATGCTAAATTTTCCATCAGATTGTATATCTACTATTACCAGCTATTTAAAGACTGTTTTTAGTACGTTTTTTTATATATTGTTTTCATATTATTTTTGTTGATTTAGAATGAAGGGTGATTAACAATGACCTGCGAGGTAAAATTAGTGATTTTTTTCAATGGAGTCTGGTGGCTTACCAGGGAGGTGTGGCTAATGAGCTAGTTTGTTTTGGTCTGAGATGCAGGTGCTCTAGTACATCTATAGGGGTTATGAATGTTATATATTCCACCTTGTTAGGGAGAAGAAGAAAGAAATTAGTAAAAAAAAGTTATCAGGCATCGATATTACATTTAAACCTGTGGTGATAAACTGTAATTACGGGAGCACTCTTCCCAGATATCCAGACAGTGTTGCATGTGTGACGTCCACGGTTGGTTCCAGTTAGTAGATTACTTTTTACCCGCAGGGACCGGAAATGCAGCTGCTTAGCTCCGCCTACCCTCTCTGGCAGACCAACCACTGCTGGGTGATGGAAATCGTGTCACTAACTGGGCGCCGCTTGTGATTTCTTTCCACAAAGTCGCACCAGACACCCAGTCTGTAATACTGCAGATGCAAAGGCTTTCATCAGTGGGCCATAGGCTCAATCACCATTGTGTTACCTCATTCGGTGACAGACAATTATTTAAATGAAAATCTTCAAGATTATCACTTTAAATTTGCCCTTTGACACAGAGTCTGCAGCCAAACTGTCTAAAAATGTTTCTCACTTTAGTATCTGAACAAATATTCCAACTTATCTTCAGGTACTTCATGGTCTGGCCCCTAGTTTCATTTCTAGCCTTGTAGCTCCCTTCTGCACCCTGAGGTCTTTGGACCGAGAACATCAGTCTGATCCAAGTCTGGACTGAAGACCAAAGGAGAACATTTGCATCAATGGTGGTGTGAGAGGAACAAGATGTACAAGCAACGAGGCTTTCTAGCTCTCTGTAAAACTGTGTCTATGAGACATATTTCTTATACTCTCTACTTTATAGGTTGCAACTTACACAGTCATTAACAAAACTATAAAATCCTTTATATCAGTGGTAAATGATGTGACCCTGCTCATGATCATATTTGTATTCTGCAGACATAGAGGTTGTCAGCCTCGTGTTAAAGCTTTGGTTGGGTGTTTAGCTCTATAAGCAGTATACACTATATGTGTGATGTTATTATTTAATTAGGGGTGTTATTCAGACTGTATACCGTGGCTCTTGTGACAAGGTGTGATGTCCGGATTTCAGGTTTAACAGGCATAATCTAACACTTTCCAGTAGCAGGTCTTTAGGGGATATTGTTCGACACTTATATGGTAGGAGCATGTGTTTGATTGTGTGTTCTCCTGTAGCTGTATTAATGCCATGTGATATATTTTTAGTGCGTGTATCTGTGCCTGCACTGTAGGGGTTAGCATGTTGTAACCGCTAATAGGAAGCAGTGTCTTGGAAAATGAGACTCTTATTTCCTTTTCCACTTTTAGCAGCAACTTCTTCCCCTACAGGCATCGAACCCCGACCATGAACTCTACAAAGAAGCCCTTTAACTTAACGATTTCCTCCTGAGCTCTTCTTCAGTTTTCTGACAACAGATACAAGCAGGCGATCAGAAAGTAGGAAGAGGTTTCCTTTACATTTGTTTAACTTATTTTACTATCCCTAGGTTCACCTTTATTGACACAATATAATTTCACATCCCCACTGTGATGGAAACCTGATCAAAATCTCGCTCTTTACCAACTCAAACTATTTAAGGGACATTTAGTGGATCCTTTTGAGCTACCACCTGCTAATGTTCTCCAAGATGTTTATGCAGAGGAAAGTGAGTTTAGGAGATGCTTTAATCAGAATGAATATTCTATATTTCAGTTTTGAAGATGATAAATTAAAGTAATTACATCTGTACAAATCAAACACAAAGGTCCATACTTGTGTTAAGCATGTTATTTGGGCTGGTCGCCGGAGAGGTGCCAGTTCCTTTCAAGGGCTCCATTGAGGTGTCCTTGAGCAGGTCACTAGCAGTTTGTTTATACTAAGAGAGTGAAAAAAAAAGGAATTTCCCCTCTGGGATTAATAAAGTATCTCTTCTTCTCTTCTTCTAGATCTAACAATCAAAGTGTGACAAAATTTGACACAAATCAGACCTATAATGCTTAGAATGCAAAAATGTCTGAGTGTAGTTATTCACACATCAAGATGCAGGGGCAATCAAAGAACAGCATGAATCAAAAGAAGGCAAGCCTGAACATTTACTCCATGCCACAAAATGCTGTAATCACCATGGTTGGTTCATTGATGTTCTCCACCTTTGGCCATTTATGGTTAACCACATTGGCTTACGAAAAAATCTGTCTCTCTATTATGTGTCGGTGTGGTACCTATTTGTTTTTGTTTTTTTAAATCATCACCTGACGAGTGATGTGTCAAAATGTTATTATCGTTACGCATTTTGGTGCATGGAGCACCAAGTGTGCGGACTTGCCTTTTTTTTTTTTATGCAATGCAAAAAATCACATGAGAAATAATCCACATTCTGTTTGACTTTGAATACCGCTTTAAAGTAATGAGTTTAAAGTTGTAATCTCGAGAATCGACAATCTCTTTGGCGGTACCTATGGAGATAAAAGGTAATTGCGCGAGCACTCTTCCCAGATATCCAGACAGTGTTGCATGTGTGACGTCCACAGTTGGCTCCTGTTGTAACTCTTGATTTTCCTCGCTGACTGTCGCTTTCCTTTTTAGACTGTTTGCCTTCATCTGAGTATCAAATTTGTTTCTTTTTCTTTGGATTTTCACTTATTTTTGAAGCTGTATCTGTAGTCATTGATCCCCGTAGTAGATTACTGTTTACTCGCAACACTTGCAAAGACCGTTTTCCATCACCCACTCTCTGGCAGACCAACCAGCAGTGGTTGGTCTGCCAGAGAGTGGGTGTTATCCAGTTAAATTAACATAGTCTTTATAGAGTCATAGTGACTGTTTTCATCTCCAGTCTTTCATAGTGGAGAGTTAAGGCTTGGGCCCAATTGCATTACTTAGGAATAGTAAGTAAGAGTTACGGACTGATGTCACTTTTGTGAAAACATGAGGAACTTTTGTGTTTGTCTTCATGGATGCTCATTCCACTGAAGTGTTATATACGATCAGTCTGCGATCGTGATGATGCCTTCTTGGAGCTGTTGAAGTGTTGTAATTTACAGTTTTGTTTTTTTTGATCCACTTCATCCTCACCTGCTTCTCCTTAAGCTGCTGATTTCCTGCGATGACTCCTGACAGCTCTCACAGAGGGAGCAGCGGTTGTGAACTTGTTCTATCCAGCTGTGGATGAATGGCACAGTGATAGCTGAAGAGTTTTTCCAGTCGTGCAAAAAAAGTTGCAGCCTGCCTCCTGAATTCTGGTGCATCGAAGGCTCCTGATGGTTGCGTATCTATATAATAGGAAGAATGTAGAAAAGTAGCTCATTGTGAAGACATTGAGAGGCACTGACTTTTACTGTTGATGTTTTTCACAGCCGAAATGAGAAACGCAATTTGAGCTGGATGTGTGGATATATTGTGCTGTCACTGGGAGGAGAGTCATGCAGAAGAATAAGACATCCAAACCAGTAGAAATAAATTGGAAAGAAAAACATGAGGTCGACCAAAGTTGTGTTATTGTGTTGTAAAAAATGTTAAAGAGTGTCTGTGGATCTTTCCTTCTCTGTGTTTTTTAAAAAGCACTTTAGACAGTTAAACACTCAGTCCTTTTTGCTTTTCTTTGGGATCATTATCAACGTATATTGAGCAGCACTCCTCATTCAGATTAATGGAGGTACTGCTGTTTGAACTGGATTACCGTTCTTGTTAAATGAGGCCCAAAAATGACCAGTTTTCCTACAAGCTCAACATATTGACAGTTATAACTTTATAAAGTGGCTACATTTCTTTTCCTCCTGTCTGGTTTGGTTAGAAATCAACAATTAGTGCTTCACAAAAACAGTTGCAGTTAATAAATATGCTGTTTTCTGGATTGTTTGGTCTACAAAGTCTTCATAATGCTGCACTCACATGGATTCAGGCAGACGGTAGACGGCACGGGAAAAGCAAAAAACACGCCGACGGAATGGCAGGACGGCAAAACGAAACACGCTAATGAGATGTTGCTATGGTAATGTTGAATAAATTATAATCAATACATTTATTTCATGTCATAATTTTATGTAATTATTCTGATCTTTGTAGCTATAAATGCAGCTTTCTCTTGATAATCTATTGCAAACATAAAATTATTGTTAGATTTCCCTCACAACGTAAGGTCATTCATTAATTTCCAATATGGAGAGTGAAAGGAGAACTGCTCTTAGTGTATCCCTTGTTTATCTTCGTCGTTGAGAAAGAGACAACAAAAACAAAAGTGCATATGGTGATATATAAAATTATAAATCGGCCATGTTTTCTTGTTGTGTGAGGGAGGTACGTAACATCCGGTTGTAAATTCCGTTGTGCCGTCTACCGTTACCGTTGTGTGTTTTTAAAGCCAGCGAAGACGGGGAGCCGTGTTTTCAGGTGGAGCTTCGTGGCCTTCAGTGTGATCTCGTACAGCCTGTGATTGTAGAAGCTGATCTTTGCCTCAGGTGGAGTTCTCAGCCTGTCAGCATGTGACTTCTCACATGCTCAGCCTGGATAACCAGGTGTGACTCAAAGCTATTGTGCATCACTTCTTTGTAACACGTATAAAGACGACATCTGTGCCTTGAAAACTTCTGTAGTCACATACGCTGATTCCTGTTTTTCTCTCAGACAGGAGCTGCGTCTGTGTGTCTTTTTCTGCGTTAGAAAGAAGTTATGAGTTATAAAGAGTCCTTTTGGACTGTTTGTTCTCTTAGAACAAACGCAGCCCTGAACACGCCTGTTGCCACGGTAACAGAGCAATATTCTGACACCAAGGTGGAGGATGTAGATACAGAAAAAGACGGTGATGATTGGCACCACGTGTGTGACGCATGTGAATAAAAAATGAGCGTTCTCACTCCGTGCTTTGATCCTCTCGCTCTCTTTGCTTTCTAATTCCTTAATTCCTGTCTGGGCTGTGTGTCGCAGTCTGAGCCGCTCTCCTCTCGTCTCTGCGTGCTCGCTCTGCCTCTGTCGCATTGAATCCTCCCCGTCTCGCTGTGTGTGTGTCTCTGTTTCTGCTCTTCAGCTTCCTCTCTTATATTTGCTGCAGTGCTTTGATTCGAGCCGGAGCGCTTTAAGCTCACAGTGGCAACGAGAGGTCACACTTTCAGACATGCACTCAGACGGGAACACACAATTTAAAGCAGAGGTGTGTTAATGGAAGGAACAAAATGCATCAGCTGAACATGCGTGCGTGTGTTTGTGCCCTCTCTGACACCTGGGGCTGAACTAGTCCTGTGGAACAGTTTTAATGACATGTCTCATCACATAGAAATGCCATCATACACTTTATTCCTCCTTTTCACATACATGCACAAACGCAGTGTGTCAGTAGCTGTGGCATCAAAGGGCTCGACAGAGATTGACACTGGATGAAATGATCCATGTCCTGCGTAGCTCCTGGCCATCATTTGATGCATTCATTGGAAATGGAATTTGTCAGAATGATCTGCACGCAGCATTGATCTGTCTGCTTTATTGATGTGATTGTTAAGTCATCACTCCTGAGGTTGCCCGTGGCTTTGTGATGCGCTGCTGTGCTGCTAGTTGTGTTAAGTTGTGGGGTACATTCAGATAGTTTCCTGTTTCCTGATTTCATCATTCAGAGGCATGGCCCCTCATAAATTATGAGATCATCACAGCAGGAAATTGAGCAGAGCCAAATGTAGGTGTTACACAGCATGCCGTCAGGGAGGTTTCTGTGTGGACATGCAGGGTGGGAGGATTTTCTGCCCTGCAAGCCCCTGGCTGCTGGTTCTCAGACAGGTGGAAAATTGTCCCCACGAGCAATCTTTGATCAGGAAGTAATGGAAAAGGAATGAAGATGGCAGTGAACCACACCTGCCAGGCGAGTGCTGAAAATCCCTCATGAAAGTGATGTGCGTTTGATGCTGCTGTTTGACATTCCTTTCCTGCTTTTACACCATGATTATCAGTTTTCTTCTAACCCTTTTAAACACCTGATTGCTGCATTAGTGCTTTTTAGCATTCACTTCATGTCTCAGGCTACTTTTCAGCCATTAGAGTCTTTCAGTTTGATATCGAAAGGATTCTTTGCGGTGAGTCGAGAAGAGGCAGCAAATGGGCAGCGTCTGTGTCTGAATGGATCAGATCCTGGTTGGGTGATTGACAGGAAGCTTAGAGGCTGACAGATCTGTCCGTCCCGTCTGTCTGAGACACTATGCAGCCCGTCCTCCACACTATTCTCTCTTTATTCAGGCAGGAGGATTACAGCAAAGAAAGCAGCAAAGCAAGCAGTGAAGGGATTATCGAAGAGCAGCAAAGGGATTAGAGGGGAAAGTTGCACCTCAACAGAGCTGTGGACCCCTGTGGCCCATGTAAGAGACTCATGTTCGGGTTAGAGAGTTGAGTCGTCGGCCTGCTGCTGCAGCACAGCCCAGGCACACTTTCACAGAGCTGCCCAGGCTTCGTGTGTATTTGCTGTTCATTTGTACAGCGGCAAAGCGGACAAAGGGATGAGGAAAGAAAAAGCCACAAAGGGGATCTGAACTCTGATACTCATTTATAGATTAAAGGACAGACTTATTAAACAGTGTCAGTCTGGGATCTAAATAAGAAATTTAGTCTGTGACCTCACGACCCCTGGAAATGAAAATGCTTGCTTCCCTGTGATGTTGGGACCCCATCAAAGCAGCCCCTGACACATTCCGAGGCACAGCGTCAGTTAAAGGAAGCAAAAGCTACAGAGAGGTCATGGTAATATCTGGCAGTGGACAAATGTTGACTCAAAGCAGAGCAGCTTTTCTCTGAGTAGCCGGCTGGACGTCTTTTACTGTGATCTGAACCCAACATTGTGGCTTTGGCTGGGATATGACAGGAGGATGTTAAAAATGTATATTTTGCCTGATACTTGAAGGCGCTGGGGATTTTGTTTTTACCACTATTTGGAGAATTTATTTGGGTCTGTTATGAGTCTGTAATGAGCAGTAGAAGGTAGCATTGTTCCAGTGAAAAGAGAAGAAGCCTTTAGAATAAACAGATATACATTTAATAAAAGTGATTGTCAAAAAAAAAACAAGGATTTGCTGGTTACAGCAGGTCAAATTTAACTGCTTTTCTCTGGACTCCATTTGAAATTGCATAAAGCAAATAGGTGAATCAGTCTGTTGATTGTGGCAACTTAAAACATTGCTATTTTGATTATCCGTTAGTTATCTTGACAACCTGTGATCGATCTGTTTTGATGACATCAGCATGGCCTTTAAAACATCTTCTGTTTATTATTCCCTGGTTATTACTTATTAAAGGTTCAAATACACTATATTGCCAAAAGTATTCACTCACCCATCCAGATAATTGAATTCAGTTGTTCCAATCACTTTCATGGCCACAGGTGTATAAAATCAATCACCTAGGCATGCAGACTGCTTCTACAAACATTTGTGAAAGAATGTGTCGCTCTCAGGAGCTCAGTGAATTTCAGCGTGGTACTGTGATAGGGTGCCACCACTGCAACAAGTCCAGTCGTGAAATTTCCGTGCTACTAAATATTCCACAGTCAACTGTCAGGGGTATTATAACAAAGTGGAAGCGATTGGGAACGACAGCAACTCAGCCACGAAGTGGTAGGCCAGGTAAAATGACAGAGCGGATGCTGAGGCGCATAGTGTGTAGAGGTCGCCAACTTTCTGCAGAGTCAATCGCTACAGACCTCCAAACTTCATGTGGCCTTCAGATTAGCTTAAGAACAGTGCGTAGAGAGCTTCATGGAATGGGTTTCCAAGCCCAAGCAGCTGCATCCAAGTCCATACATCACCAAGTGCAATGCAAAGCGTCGAATGCAGTGGTGTAAAGCACGCCGCCACTGGACTCTAGAGCAGTGGAGACGCGTTCTCTGGAGTGACGAATCACGCTTCTCTATCTGGCAATCTGATGGACGAGTCTGGGTTTGGCGTATGCCAGGAGAACGGTACTTGTCTGACTGCATTGTGCCGAGTGTAAAGTTTGGTGGAGGGGGGATTATGGTGTGGGGTTGTTTTTCAGGAGCTGGGCTTGGCTCCTTAGTTCCAGTGAAAGGAACTCTGAATGCTTCAGCATACCAAGAGAATTTTGGACAATTTTATGCTCCCAACTTTGTAGGAACAGTTTGGGGATGGCCCCTTCCTGTTCCAACATGACTGCGCACAAGTGCACAAAGCAAGGTCCATAATGGCATGGATGAGCGAGTTTGGTGTGGAAGAACTTGACTGGCCTACATAGAGTCCTGACCTCAACCCGATAGAACACCTTTGGGATGAATTAGAATGGAGAGGCCTTCTTGTCCAACATCAGTGTCTGACCTCACAAATGCGCTTCTGGAAGAATGGTCAAAAATTCCCATAAACACACTCCTAAACCTTCTGGAAAGCCTTCCCAGAAGAGTTGAAGCTGTTATAGCTGCAAAGGGTGGGCCGTCATATTAAACCCTATGGATTAAGAATGGGATGTCACTTAAGTTCATATGCGTGTAAAGGCAGATGAGCAAATACTTTTGGCAATATAGTATAATATATATAATATAATATAGTATATCCAATGCAGAACTGCATATGGCTACAAAAAGTTACTCTGTGGCTAGCAAATATTAGATGTAAATAATATGCCCCATACTGCTAAGCTCTGCCAACACAACATTACAGTTCTTAAACATTGCGATTCCTTCACACTAGCATTAGCCAGGTTATACCTGGGGTCTTACACTGCAGAACAGAAGGAGCTTGAGGACAGACAAACACAGGTTTTTACAACATTGAATTCTGTCAACGTATAGGGGCTAGTGCTTAAGATACTAGCATATATTCCTTAAATAATCAACCCCAAAAAAATGGATTACATTTTCTCCAGGTTAAGATAATCATTGTTATAACCCTAAATTGAGTAATTGCTGTAATAAGGGGAAAAAACAAGACGCCTTTTTGGGCTGTATTAAAGGATAACTAAACCTGGGCCCTATTTATTTATTTTTTAAAGGACGTCCACTAAAAGTGCTTGTTTTTGCCACCAACAGGCTCAGATTGTTACTCCAGATGTCCGACAACATTACGGAAATGATTCCTATAAAGATCGTCTTTTTTTTAAAGAGCAAGACCCTTTTTGCGTAACCAGAAACAGAAGTCTCGCTCTGAAATCTCTTTGCTGGTGAGATGTGACCTTAACAGGACTGTGGTTACGTGAGTTAGAGTTGGAGAGAGGATTTGTTTATGTAGAGGACTGCCAGCATGAATATATTTCAAAAGCCATGGCTGAATATTTACCTGATTTTGACAATGAAGATGAGGCATTTAAATTCGATGGCCGCCCCTGTTTTTTTGAGCCAGAGCATACGGACGAAGAGCTCATAGAAATTGAAGAGAGAACGAACAGAGTCGGGCATCTACTGGACCGATTCCAAAAGTTTTTGTTGCTATGAGTCATTTCACACCCAAACTTGTAAAAAAAATATAGGGCCCAGGTTTAAAGATTGTCCTTTAAGTTATGATGGATAATTTTCATTTCCAATAGATTTTATATTTTGTAAAATTGATCTGTTTTTTAAAAAAAAAAATCAACTGATGACACATTAGTAGAAATTATCATTATTTTGAGCGTAACCCCCCTCCCCCACCTCCATGAAACCTGGTTCTAAGACCTGTAAAACACAATGTGTGGGAAATGTTAAATTAAACAAACAGTTTGTAACAGTAAAAGCTCCACAGGGTCCCTTTAACAAGAGCAGGCGCTGCCGTTAAGCTGCTGAGCTGCCCACTATGTAGAACAAAAGGTGATTACTGATGCCCGTAGAGAGGACAAACGGCTACAAGATAGTTATTTTTAAGCATATTCCAATTAAGTTTGTTATTATCAGAGTTTGAAGTTTTGAAGTTCACAATAAT
The DNA here is from genome assembly GCF_022749685.1 of Semicossyphus pulcher. Classification (NCBI taxonomy): domain Eukaryota; kingdom Metazoa; phylum Chordata; class Actinopteri; order Labriformes; family Labridae; genus Semicossyphus; species Semicossyphus pulcher. Next base: position 9,032,762 of record NW_027211695.1, read on the forward strand.
CTAAATTTGTCCCTTTCACATGGGTACAGAATGTGCTGTTGTAGATCAGTGAGACCCTCCATTAATGTGATTATTACGGCATATATTTTCAGCTGAAAGACAAATGATTGCTTTGACCACATGAAGCCACCAGGGGCCTCATTAAGTCAGAACTCACACTCTTTGTTGTTGTAACTGTGTTAAATGCACACCAATCATCAATAGTGTGCATCCTGCACACAGCGTGACAGCATGTGAAAGCCACAGGAAGCTCTTCATAGATGTGTGCTTGAAGGTAATACTTCACTTGACTTTTATTTTGGAAAAAAAACACGCTTTTTTTGCATAATAAAAAAGGACACAGTGCTCCACAATAAGTTAAGATTCTCATAAAATTGTTCAGTGAGGCGCTTGGAAAATTTAAGATATGTCACGACAGGAAAATGTGACATTTACTTTCTGTGTGAAAAGTTTGACATTTAGGATTCTATATAAAAGCACATGTGATAAAGAAAACGTCAGGTTTGTGGAAATGGCCTTGGTAGGCTCCACTAGAACGGCACCTTTTTAATGATATGCAGATTTCCACTGGACTCAAATCCTCTGTTTTGTTTGTATATTCATAAATGTAGTGACAGTTTTCTTTATAGGGATATCAACAAACCAATCAAGGTCATAGCAGGCAGACTGTTATCTCCCACTTCTCTATTCACATATGCAAATTTGATTATGTTGTTATTAATCAATGCTGTCACTCAAGTCAGCTAACAAGTGGGTCATAACATCCACCGTGCTTCACGTTTGCCCCTGTGATTTCATCTGATGACAATGAAGTATCAAGCTGTTCTTTCATCTTTGTACCACAGCAGCAGCGTTCGCTCCCCGGACACTCGCAGTTAACCCAGTTTTTAAAGTGGTGACACGTCGAACTGTGCACGGCTTAGTGGTGCTTCACTAAATCCATACATGAGCTGGAGAATGTCAACACGCGCCCGCTGCCAGCATGATCAATCCACCCAGGCATCACACAGCTAACAGTGGAAGTGGCAGCTGATCGATAATGCCAGTTGAGCGACAGACTTGATTGATTTAGTGTTGTTAATCAGTACTTAATCAGAGCCACAGAGCCGGTTTGGAAGACAGCGAGGTGTCAGGGTAGATCCACATCCAGCCACTCAGGAATTAACTTGTTTGGGAAATCACCAAACAAAGAGATTTGTTCAGCACATGGATAGAAACAGGATTGAGATGGGCAGGGAGGGCAGCTCCAGAGGATAAAATAAGCACACTTTCTATAAAACAACTATGCAGCATATCCCTGTCACATCATTTGATATAATTGTTCAGCCTGATTAATGACTTGCATTGATCTGGCTGGGTTTTGACTAGTGACACAGCCATTTCACTTCAGCATTTATTGTTCAAATCTGTTTGTTTGACACATTCTTCTGACGAGCTGTCATCTGTTGATATGAAGTGCAGCTCTCAGACTTTCAGAGATGTTGCATATATTTCACTGCTGCAGCAGTGAGCTGATCAGTCTTCATAGTGAGACCTTGACAGACAGGATCATGCAAGGTTGAGAGAATAATGCTTCCTGTGAACCGTTAACAAAAGCTGGCCTTTGCTTGAGTCTTTCTTGTGCCCTATTCACTCTACATAGAAATGTAGGGACGTGGATTATTGGGACGGCAAGTGTTCTGATTTCCGTTTTTACTACGCTTGTAGTCAGAGTAATATCGACCAATCACGTATCAGCAGTGTTGAGAGCAAAAGCAGGCGGAACGTAATGCGCCATAATGACATCCCGGCTCCCATCAGCGTCATCTGACAATATTAATCTCTATAAACAGACATCTGCATGCTAACAGCTTACAATCTGTTCGAGATAAAAAATTCAACTTTATTTCCCTTGACACTGTGTCACAAAAGCCGTTGAGTGTTCAGATTTCCCGACTTATTCGAATGCATCAGATCGATCTGACCTCCGTTGAACAAACAAGCATTTTAAAAGTAGTTTTATTCTCCTCGTGAGGACAGATCTTACAAAGCTTCATTTTTACTTTTTACAAATCTGCATCATGATGTTGAAATTTCGGCAAACTTAAGACCCGTTAATGAAAGGAAATCACAAGAAAAACTGGTTCTTTTTCTGTAAACAATGCAGCACGCAGAAAAGAAAGTCTTAACTGGAAGTCGTTTATCTCTAAGCGCTGGCTACACGCCCGGCATATTCACCGTTGTCCCCAGAGGCTATATCGTCGATCCCATCGGCTTTAGTCCGACGATAAAGATTGTCTCTCACCTAATTTGAAGAAAAATGCAACACAAACCAACACAAGCAGATTCAGTTAGTTATCTTTATTTGTACGCACAGATAGAACAATGATCGCTTTATTTAATACTATTTATTTCCCTTTTTGTGCCCTCCAGCTAACAGTCATTCTAAGTACTAAAGCATACTTTAATAAGTAATTGTAAACTAATTAAGTAAATAAAAATGTTTAACATTAAAATGTAGATTTGACAGTAAAGTTATCTAGAAATTAGAAAATGAAAGAAAACTTGACTGAACCGTTTAGATACAAAGTTAACGGAGAACCTGCAGACGGTCATGCCTGCTCAACCGACAGAGAAAATAAACAGTTTCCTGGTTCAGTAAAAACACACAATGATATGCAAGAGAAAGAAAAAGAAAATGTCACAGCCTCTTTTTTTCACACTCTCAGCGACAGTTCACTGCTCGATAGCATGAGCTGAAGAATAGGTCAACAGAATACATCCCCCTTTCTGAAACAAAATAACATTTTTCAGCTGTGCTTTTCTTTTCTTCAGTTTATTTTTCCCCCACAGACAGACCAGTTGTACATTTTTATAAGCATTGTTGTTAGAATCGCTGCTGACTAAGACATAGAGAAACACTGCGATACAGTTTACATTATTGCATGATTCGATGCCATCATGTGCAAATTTACACTGTTGGGAGAAGGGAGAGGAAACATGATGAAAAGGTGGATGGATGGATAGATGAGGCAGGGACAGTATAGAAACCAGGAGAGCAAATAAGGAAAGGAGGAGGGAACTTTACATTATTGTGCAACAGCTTGTCATATATACTCATTCATCTCCATCTCTGTCAGCAGATTTCAAATACAGAAAGACAAAGCCAGGAGGTACAGTGAAGCACGGCAGCGGGCTGAGGAGAGCGAGGAGACTTATCCTTGTTCTAATTAACTACGGCATCACTGCTCAGCGTCGATGCGTCTTTCAAAGGTAATGGAGCAAAAATGCAGGAAATAATCCAGTCAAACAAACTGATGCTTCAATTTTGTGCTTTTATCGATGTGTTCTGCAAGAGATACACAGATGTTTTGTTAGCTGTTGTACTGTCTGCTCTGGCTCACTGTCCCAAACCCTGCATGCTTCACTGGTGGCACTTCCTTTCCGACTGTGATTGAGTTCTGCCGTCTACTTTCACTGGTCAGGGTGCTCAACATTCATACACTCAATCGACAAAGATTTTTTCAGATAGTTTAAAGGCAGGCTACTTTCAGTACTGCTAAACTGACTTCGAATAAAGTTCAAACTTGGGCTGACTAGGGTAGATTTGGATAGAGTAACCATGGAGACATAGCCACAACACGGTGCAGTGTATTTGGTTTTGTTTTGATCCGGGCAGCACTCAAAGGCTGGGAGTGTTAGCATCAATATTTTGCATCAGTGCGTGTGTGAATATTTCACTTCAGCTCTTGAGGTGCAACATTATTGGGACTGGTGAACTTTGTGAGTCTGTATGCCAACAAGTTTTAAGACATTTATACTCATTTATGCAAACACACGCACCCGCCGCACATTAGAAATATAAAGCCGAGTGCTGTTACTGGAAGTCTCCAGAGTCTCTTATTAGTCCGGCTAATTTCACATCATTTGACAGATAATTAATTCATAAATTAATCAGCAGGGCCTCAGAAAATAACACCACATGCTCCCATTACACCACCATGTAATCCCATTTACACCTAGCACTAAAATCCCCATGCAGACGGAGGACCATTCACCATAATCTGCGCCTGGTGCTGAAGAGACAGAGTGGAACCACTCCTCTGACAAATTCTTTAACATCACACTATTTAAAAGGTGACTTTAAAAAAGCTTTACACCTTGTAAATGATACACCAGATAGAGCTGGGCCTCCCTAAAGCTTGTTTTGGATTAAGAGAGCTGCATTTAAAGCGACTGTAACAGACGTCCTTTGTAAAAATCACTCTAATCCCGTTTGGGTGTTTCCAACATGGCCTACAGCTTCATTTCAACAATGTGCTTAAGCTTTGGGATTTTATAGGCAGGTGTGAATGGGATACATTTAACACCAGTACAGATCTTTCATAAAAATAAACCATCTCCTTTTACTGATACAGTAACAAAATACATTTTTCACTTTGGTGCAAAACTGGGCGTTCCTGGTAGTAAACTTGTGTCCCATAGACCCAGAATGGTGCTACTCGCTTTGTGCTTCTCTTATTGTGGAAATATTACATAGATAATTCAAACAGGTTGGAGATATTGTGATTTTTTTCTTTTAATCCTGTGAACCTGTGCTTTCCATAGAACAATCTTTCAACAATATTTAATTCAACCTTTTGTGAAAACACCCAGTGACTGAAGCGCTTGATAAAGTATTGCGAAAGCGAGCATGCATTAACATGAAAATATTATTTCTGTATGAAAAAACCGTTTGGTAACGCATCCTCATGTGTGTCCTTCTTTTGCCTGACCTCGTTGATTAAAAAGAAAAACATCAAGTAGTCATCACAGTAAAGTTTCACCTACTCACTTTGAATATATTAGCAACATCATCAGCATAGAAATGGAAACTGTGGCATCGAAGTGCAAGTAAATGTTGAACCCTGTTAGTGTTATATATGGCTAGCTCGTTTTCTAGTACATCACATTACATTAAGACTAGCATGTTAGTAATGGAATGAGCCACAATTCAGATACACTGAACAAGTAGACAGGACATTAGATGCACTGAACTATACTGTTATGTATTAATCACCACATCTAGGGAATATACTTGCTCAGCAGAGAATTAAACAGTGTTTCATTAGTTTTACAATTCAATAAGGAACTCTGATCAGACTAATATATTATTTAGGATTTTAAAATCATCTACACTTATCTGGGCTTCATTTTGTGTCCCCTGTGTAATCAAACACTTTCTGTACAAATGCTCCTCACTACTGCCACAGCTGAGATTTTTTCTTTAAGGAAAAGGACTCCTGGTTTTAATCCCCCTGTTCCTCCAACTCCCCATGTCCAGAATCAGATTGTCACTACTACTCCTCATTACCCTCCCTCCCTCCCTTCACGCTCTCACGCTACTCCTCGATTTCCAGGATAAGGTCGTCTCCCTCCAGGGAGGATTCAGTCGTGACGTGGACCGCCTTGACGGTCCCCGCCAAAGGAGAGTTGACCACCGTCTCCATCTTCATGGCTGAGAGGACACACAGCGGTTGACCCTTCTCCACCTGTCGTGATTATCAACACAGTTGATGGAGCGTTAAAAACACACCAGTCAAATGCACAGATCACTGAACAAGCTCTGTAGTCAAAGGTTAACAAGGAAATTGACCCAAAACATGAGGCATAAAGGCTTTTTGTGGATTAACATAAGGAAACATAAGCAAGCAAAGGCTTTAAATCATCAGAGAAACGAAAACAGACAGCAGCACGAGCTGTGACTTTAATTTAAAGGAACAGTTCACCAAAAGTGCTCTCTGCAGGTAGTTATGGTTAAAGTTGTCCAGGTTTGTCACATCAATACTAAGGAGATAAATGGAATTTATTCTGTGCTGCTCAAAGCATTGGAAAATGACCCCACGTAATGAAATGTTATGTATGTACTAGGGCTGTGCCATATCATATCGTTCAGTTAATACCAGCATAATTTTTTTTCCATCATAAGAACGTGTCATATCATGATATCAATGATGTAAATTTGGAAGAAAATTCTCACGGCTAACAAGTGATATGTTTTTCCTGTTCATTTTAGAAGCACTCGCCTCGGCTTGAAATCAAAACGTCTGTCTGTCCGTGTAAGCGAGAGGCAGGGCTGCTCAACTGACAGCACATGGTGAGCAGACTTCAGTGTTTGAACAAGAACAATTGCAATTTACTGCTCAGAGCGCGGCCATCGTCATTATGTGCTGCTTCTGAAAACATCGGTGACAGCAAAGTGACGCCTGCACAGTAAGCATTAAAGTTTTACCAATACGCCACACAGACGTTTTTGGGCTGAATGAATGAACACATCAATGAATTACCTTTACCTAGCCTAAATTTCACTTTTCTAAATAAAACGGGCAGCTTCGCTATTCACTGATTTAAAAATAAACAACATACAGGGACGGTTGTTCCAAGCCCTTTTCACCCAGCCAGTTCAAGGCGGGATTATTACGCCTCTATTACGTTCCGTCTTCTAAGTATAACGCACGAAGGCATCGTGATGGGGCGAAGTTCCGCCTCTGAGCTGGCATCAGAGGTAGTAAGGGAGGTGTAACAGAGGCGAAACGCCATCTGTGAAACAGCGGAGCTGGCAGGGCGGAACATGTATTGTACATGTATTTGAATCAGGTGTTGTTTGCTTACACCTCGCGCACATTTTGCTTCTGCATCGCCGGAACGCTTTGTAAAAACACACACTAAAAAGTGACATAAAAAGACAGTGGCAGATCAAAAACCTGTTATTAATAAATAAGAAGAGAGTCTAAGCATATCACAGCTTGTAGTAGCAGGCTACAGCAGTGTACAGTTTTCTGTGTTGTCATGTATTAAAAGATCTGAACGTGTATTTTCTTTTATAAAAGCTGCTGTGAGAAACTTTTGGTTTGTGTTGATTTTGGCGCCCCCCTGTGGACAAAGCCATACTGCTAATCTCTTTGCTGATTGTGTCCTGTACATGCTCAAGTGGTGGTTTTTAACGAAAAGTCTCCTCCTGCTTATCTTTAACAGTCATATGTATCACTCACTTTAAAGGCAGCGTGCAGTTAAGCGCTACCTCTGACACCTACCCCCTGCCAGCCTTTCAGGCATTAAAAATAACTATATAGAAATAATTAATCTTGTCGCTGATGGTCTGGTTTGCTTTTGTAGGTCATATAGAGTCATCAGAATTAATTTCAGTCTGTTTCATAACCAGTGAAAAACTCCATTCAGGAGTTTTAAGTATTTAATTCACACAGGATTTTCCAAAATTAGGCTTTACCCTGTGGTTATTTCATATAGACTAATTATTTGTTAAATGACCAGGAAAAAAACGATATTGTGATATATATTGCAATGGAGATATGTAAAATCCTATATTGTGATATAGGATTTTGGCCATATCGCCCAGCTCGAGTATGTACATTTTCAGAACAGTAAGCACCACATACTAAAATACAATTGACCTTCTTAGAGCTGAGTTTTCAACGTCAGTACCTAGGTAGGATGGACCAAAGTGTGCTCACAACACAGCATTGAGTGTGGAATAACTTCTCAGTTTCACAGCCTCCTATACTCATCCTAGGATTGAACAGTCTCTGACTTAAATCAGACTTTATGGAGCAGTTCTCCTACAACTGCCTGGGTTTAGAAAATTGTGTTGTCTTAATAAAATTAAGTAATTGTCTTTAAGCAAGGTTACAAAAAAAAGCTGATGTTTTTTTTGAGCGTTACAAACAATACCCAGCCACATCTCAACTGCGCTAAAGCAGAGGCGGAAGTCTCAGGGGGGCTGTGCAGGGAAACATTTAAAATCATTATTTTATTGCTAATCTGTTTTTAAGGTGTTTGACAATTAACTCTGAGATAAAAACATGTTCTTTTTGATAAACCCACCTTTTTCTACTTAACAAAAGAAGCCAAGATGGCAAAATTAGGTTTTAAATGAGAAACTCTGATCAATTATCCAGATTACATAAAAGCAAAGCTAGCTCCAGGGTACATCCTACTAAGTGTGAATATATCCTTTTATTAAAGTGAGCTGGCTCTTTAACAACAAGCACTCAAATCTGATAACCTGCTCCTCTTCTCCCAACATTTCAGTGTTTAAAACCTTACCTTAGATCCGACTTCCACTTTGACCTCCAGGACTTTTCCAGGCATGGGCGCTCCCACCTGACCCTTGATGGACTTCTGAGCCTTGGGATGGAACTTCATTTCCTGAAGGGAGGGATAAAGAGAGATTTCAGGCATCCATCTGTCCAGTCAGTCATCCATCCAAGTCACCCTCCCCACCCTCCCCACCCTCCCCACCCTCCCCACCCCACACACACACACACCTGACACCATCTCCTCTCGCCCTGCCAACCATCCATCCACGTTGTCATTTAACTGCCCTTTGAAACATTCCTCTCTGCTGAGCTGCAGTCTCCACCTCGCAACCATTTGTTTATAAGTCATGACATCTTTTTTATCTGTAGATCAAGACCAGTTTTCCTTCCTCTTTTCCCTTATCCATCTTTTTATCATCTACCTGCAGACATACAGTGTTTACTGCGAGGTTCCTTTAGATCCTCCACCTTAAACCTCTTTGTTTCTCAGGTTAGAACCATGAAGCAATGGCCTTTATTTAGCTCACCTACAAACTCTGGGACAGTCTCTCTAAAGGTCTATCTAAACATAATTTTACCATTGCTTTCTCCTAAAGTGATTTTACCTGATTGTTGCATTAAAAAAATTTTTTGTTCACTCTGCTCATCATAAATGTCATAGTTGCCTGCTTTTATGGTGAGCACTTTCGTGTACCTTCATGGCGACTGTGTCTTTCACCAGCACAGATCTCAGCTGTCCGTTGAGCTCAAAGAAGACTTCTCTCTGGCCGGCCTTGTTCAGGTCACCCAGTGCCAGCGCCTTGATGTGCAGCGTCTTCCCTCTCTCCAGCTCCACCTGAGATGAAACACAGCCAGACAGAGGAGGAGGAATGGTACAAGTGGGGAGGACAGGAGAGTGAAATTGGAAGAGGAATGAGAGTGTGAAGGAGGAAGAGACAGAAATGAGATTTTATTAGAAAATTGAAATTAATACACGGGCGCCTGGATCACAAGTCCGGCTGAAGCAATAAAGAGAGACTGCAGAGTGGGATGAAATTAAAAAAGTGAAGGTAGTGGAGTGAGACAAACACAATGTTTCCTTCTCTTCCTTATTTCTTTTACCCTCCGGCTGGCTAGAGTGTTTCCCTGCATGCACTTGGGTGGAGGGCAGAGAGACGTGCTTATTTAGCCTCGCTGCAATTCAACTGCTTATTAAATGAATCAAACAGTGTAGCATCTTAAGTCTCATTATTGCAGTGCATTAACATTAGTGACTGTCTGCTCTCATCTGCAGCCTGTGTGTATCTGACTGTCTGTAAATCAGGTTTATTCTCAAGGGGCTGTAATGTTAATAGGAAAAGGTGGATCTTCTTCTCTATAGGCCTTTTGCACAGCAGACATTAAGACTTGTGAGAGCAGGAAATAAAAATCATAACATTACAGTGTCCAGAAAGCTGTGGCAGAGACACTTTCACCTCAAATAGAGTGGATGCTAGAGATCGTTTGTCAGATGATGATTGTACTGTTTATTGACATTATGAAACCACATCTGTGAAATCATGATTTAACTCTATTATATAACAATAGTTTTGGCAATTTGGCTGATGACATGCATTCATGTTTGTTTGGTTTCAGGAACTTAAGAAATATTAAATACCAACTCAGACATATCAGTAATTCCTTTGTAAATGAGTTTGCAAATGTAATAAATAGTTAGATGCTGATGTGAACCCGATTTACATAACAGACACTAACTCTAACAGAATACTAACTCTTCTGTGAAAACACTGCAGACTAAGGGCCTGTGTCCACTAACACGATTAGCGCCCACAACCTCAAATTCAGAGCGCTTCTCACTGGCACTTACTCTTGCTAGGTTACGAAGTTGTCTTGTGGCACTTCCGCCTCTCTTGGTAGTAACTGTTGTGTCTTTTTAAAGTTGCTCTGTATGCTTAATATTTGCTTTTATGCACCGAGATTTTACAAAGAAAAAATGGAAAGGAATCGTGTCCTGACATCAGCAGCAGCCTGAGACCTGGATATTGTACCCTTGTAAAAACGAAAGGATTAGCTTCTCCTTCGCCATTGTTGTTGACAAAGTTGATATCGGAAACCCCGCCCCTTCTTGATTATGATTTGTCTGTGAGGGAGAAGTGACACTGACGAGGACGGCGCTGTTCCAAAAGTTAAACTATTTTCAATTGAGAGTGAGAAAAACGAGGGCGTTTTTGTACTGAGGACACTGAACTGCTTTGAATTTGTATAGAAAAACAGCATTAGTGGACACAAGCCCTAAACCAGCAAGCACAACACCAGGACTAAACTGAACTGAAGAAGCTAAATGGTATCTGATGGATCTCCACACTCACATGCTGCTGTCTATCTACCTACACTAATGCCTCTGGGCCATCTCACCTAAATTCCACAAACAACCCACACCAGACTTTGCTTTGAAGCGGATCAAGACCTCCTTTGAAGGTGGTCTCCGTCAGGTTAAGTCTGAAACCAAAGTCTTATTGACTTATTTTTTTTACAGCCTGAACAAACCGAGCTTAACAGACAAACACACCAGAGTGTGTTTGAGCAAAAGCAGACACCTCAGAGGTGACAGCACCCGACAAATTTAACCAAACAAGAGCTTCAGATTTTTAAGACTCCACTCTTGGGTCTTGTTAGTTCATCTAAGTGGCCTCTTGAACTTTACTTTGACGTGTTATGGACCGAAAATGGATTTAAAGGGAAGAGATAAAAACAGGAGTCTGTGTGAAGACTGGGGATAAACACTGACTGTACAGGCTTTTCACCAGACACATCATCTCTGACATCAAATAGATAGAAGTGCTCGAGACAGAATGACAATCTGAGAGATAAAGATGGAGACAGGGGGAGCGAAAGAGCGATAAGATGGTAGACTGGAGGATATAAAAACATTTCCAGCCTTTAGTAGAGCTGTAAACAGTGTGACTTTACCTGCCACCTGTAGAAGTTGTTTGGAGACAAAGACATTACTCTCTCTGTACCAACACCAGACATACGCTCTGTCTCATATCAATTCCGGTCACTTCTGCGCTCTGTCGTGCTACTCTTTCCCTCGACACCGGCCACTGTACTTCTTCATTTATCTCACGCCTCTTCTGCAATCTCTCATCTCGCCGCTCGGAAACTAGTTTTTTCCATCTTTCCATTTGTCCAACTTCCTGTGACTGGCTTTCAATCTCTCTGTCAGTCCCCCCGTGTGTCACAGCGTTCAATTTTCTATTTTTTTTTTTTGGCCTCCTATTTCTGAAACCGCTCTGTGTTTCATGCAGTTATTAATTTCACTCATCCTCCTCTTTGGATCTCAGTCTTTTATCTGCCGAGTTTCTCTGCCGACTCTCTCCTTCTCCCCTCCACCCTCCTTTTTGTTTCTCCGATCACCACCTCGGCTGCCGAGTCTCCATTGATATTCCAAACTTAGTCTCAGTACAAAGACGAAAATACACTCAGCTGCAGGTATGTATTGATCTCAATCTCATTCTCTGTTTTTCTCAGGGTGCTCTGACTCTTCTGCTTTCCTCGCTATTATGTATCTGTATCAAAACCTCTTTGTATGCTTTTTCTTTCTCTGTGACGCTCAATATTTACCTCTCTGTTCCTCTCTCCACCCTCCTGCGTTACACTCTCTTGCTTGTGCTGTTTTGTCGAGCTCCTGGCAGCTCTTTGGAAAAAACAAAAGTGCCTTCCCTTTTTGCAACTGTGTGGCTTCAGCGCTACATCTCCTCACAACTGTTCCCATGAAAAATACAGTATGCGTCTCTTTGAAGAGCTGCGCAAGATTTATGACTCTTTTGAAGAGGATTTTGTCTGAGATGTAACTGTGTGTATGTATGCCAGTTTTATAAAAAGCCATAAAGACAACTTCAGTGCAACATTTCCGTATCTAAAACAACAGACTGCATTAAGTCTTCCACTTGTTTAAATTAATCTGACAGGTTCACACACTCAGCGCTTACTACTACCTCCTGTTTCTCCTTTGGTTCACTTCAACTAGCTGCTTTAATTTGGATCCACTTCCAGGTAAAATACCAGCGCTCATTAGGCTGCAAGTTCAAAGCATTCCAGCAGTCATTTAGCTAAACAGCATCTACATCAACATCTATGAGGATATTATATGTGTATATATATGTATATTTAAATTAAATAATCTCTCTATTTCTGGCTTCAACAACTAATGCACGCACATCTCAAAGTGTCCCAGTGCAACTACAATAGCTTATTTTAATCTGTAGAGTATCTGTAAGAGAGTCTGTAGAGAGTCGTTTCAGACAGAGGCTGCATGAGGGCCTGCATAGTCAGCTCTGTCCGTTTAAGAAACCCCGCCCCTACAAGCCTGTTTTCTTCTGATTGGCCACTTCTCTAAAGCCTGCTGAGGCTGCACTTCTGTCTGAAAGCTGGCGTTCACAGCAGCCCTGCAGACTGAGCTGAGAAGCCTGGGGATTACTCCAACATACTTTTACCTACAGATTGGAAACTTCACCCACGTTTAGTCTGGACATCCAACATTGTAACATTATGTGTAGCCTATGTCTTAAAATGTCAGTCAAGCTGCAACTTCGGCATACCCCTTTTAATCAAACTGAACACCCAAAAAGTTTTTTTTAAGCTTTTGTACATAATTTTGTATTGCAAAAAACTTTGTCAGCTATGTCACCACCATCCACTATTCTTTATAGCTCTGAAAGGCGTCTAACTTTCCTTTGCATTGCATTCATCAGCGAAGGAGTCTAGTATCTCTGAGTGAGGGTAAAAAGGATTGTGAGATTGACAGATGGATCGGTGCAGAATCAGCAGTAATGTGGGCGTTGTACCGGACTGTCGTGGTGAAGAAGGAGCTGAGCCTGAAGGCAAAGCTTTCGATTTACCAGTCGATCTATGTTCCAACCCTCACCTACGGTCATGAGCTTTGGGTAGTGACCGAAAGAATGAGATTGTGGATACAAGCAGCCAAAGTGAGTTTCCTCCGGAGGGTGTCTGGGCTCAGCCTTAGCTCGGAGTAGAGCCGCTACTCTTTCGCATCCAAAGAAACCAGTTGAGGTGGTTCGGGCATCTGATTAGGATGCCTCCTGGGCGCCTCCCTTTGGAGGTTTTCTGGGCATGTCTAACTGGGAGGAGACCCCGGGGCAGACCCAGTGCTTGCTTGGGGGATTATATATCCCGTCTGGCCTGGGAACGTCTCAGGATCCCCCAGGAGGAAATTGAAAACGTTGCTGTGGAGAGGGACGCCTGGATCACCTTGCTTAGCCTGATGCCACCGTGACCCAATCCTGGATAAGCAGAATGGATGGATGGATGCATTCAACAGTTGGTCTTACTTTCCATTGAAACTCACTTTATAATGTCTGCTTAGAATTAGTATGCAACGGGGCGTTTGGGCAGAGCTCCAATTGTTTACCAGCTGAACATCGCAGTGTTTGAAATATTCCACAGCGTGCATCAACTTCACTCAAGTCAACAACATAACTGACTGCAGCGTTTGTGGAAAAGTACTTACAGTGAAGTCAGGCTCTCGCTTGCTTCAAGTCAGAGTAAAGAAATCATTTCTAAAACTTAAGGATGAGAGCTGCACTGACTCTCCGGTGAAACCAGTTCATCGCTGGGTGAGGCAATAAAAAGAACACTCAGAATTTGTCCCCCCACAGCCTGACACAAACTACATCAATGGATTCAAAGTCGATAAATTCGATGAAAGCCAACCCTGACCACCCAGCTCTGTCCTTTCTTTGTTTCCCATTACCAGACTTGTGATAGCATCTCTTGTGCATTATGTATTTTTCCACACCTCTCATCTCAGCGATGCGTCTGCTGCGCTCTTCTCTATGAAGCCCTCACAGGCTGCCTGCATATTTTCAGGGAACACCCTCCAGCACAGAGCCTCTTCTGTCAGACTCAGCTGCTTATCTCTTTGCTGCTATAATATCTCAAATGATGCCTCACGTCTTGTCTTTGATGCAACTTTATGAATGACTTGTGTTGCTTGTGACAGAGTAATGAGATCACTGCGGTGAACAGAGCTCCATGTGTTGTTGCCAGTGAACGTTAGCACTGACAGGGTGTGTATGACTGAGTCCATGTTTGTGAAAATCTGTGTTACATTTCTGTCAAAGATGATTAATATTAATCTGAGTCATTAGCCGGGACGGAGCTGAGCTGTCACCCATGTGTAGGTGTATATTTGTGTACAAGAATGCACTCTTTATGGCCTTTTACTGGCCATTTGTTCCTTTAAAAGCAGCTTCAGAGACACAAACCTGAGTGTGCTTTGTCCAGTTTAAAAAGACTCATGTTTGGCTTAAAGAAGAAACGATGCTATACAACTCAGAATCTACACAGTATTATAATAAGAAAAAAAACTCAAGTGGTTGTCCTCCCACCACATTCACACACAAAGAAGAATCTTCCCTCCTCGCTGTTCACTCTTTGGCAGATAAGACTCTTATTCTGGATTACCACCAGGCTCGAGATGAAGTGCTAAACAATAGCAGCTGATTACAGTGAAAGCCTTTATATCTGCTTCCCACAGCAGCAACAACTCAGGGCTTTAGGTCGAGCTCAGCGCTCGGGAAGATTTGGTGCTTGAATCTGTTTTGATCAAGATTCCCGCTGTGCGCCTCACACACTGGCTGAGCTCATAAACAGCTTTTGTTATATATACAGGTAATAATGTGGTTGTGCTGCAGAGGCCATCAGTAATGGGCAGTTGGCGTCTTTGCTGCTGTCACTGTGGATTTACCTCAAACCCCGACTAAGGCTCAGAAGCTCAAAGGCTTTGCTGCCTCATGTTGTAAAGATCATCTATTATAGAAAGCTGGTCATTTACCCGAGAAAGAAATGTATATTTCGTCCTCATCTTGAATTATTTACAGGTACGTGTCCATACAGTAACTAACTTTAAACACATGATTACATCATAAGCAGGCTTGGGGAGTAACAGAATACAATTAACAGCATTACGTAATTAGGATGCAAAAAAAGGCAACTGTGTCCATTACAGTTACAGAAAAAAAGAGGTAATTAGATGACAGATACATTTATTAAAAATGGGGATTACTAGCTGGATTACAATTTTAAAACACATTTAAAATGAAGACGATATAATACCAAGGATCTCATTTCTAAACCGTCCGTCTGACCATCTCTGATAATACCATGCACCTCTGCGCACATGTTACGACACTTCACGACCCACAAGTCTCACTACACCACTCCTCAAAGTTGCCATCAACAGTCTATGGTTGCCACGGCCTGTGGGGAAGAAATGCTTTCACTGGGTGTAAATTTCACTATTATTTTGTGTCTTCAAAGGAGAAAATGGGAGCAACATCGCAGTACAGTGCAAGTTATTCCTTCCGGCTGTCATTATCCAAGGACTCCACACCTAATTTGAAGAAACATTTACAGGTAGGACCAGCGCTAATGTTAGCTGCACAGAATTCCAGTTAGAAATGTTAGCTAACCTGTCGCCTTCTACCACTACTGAAAAATAGTTTGTGTCTCTGGTGATGGGCGCTGCCGGGGTGGTGTGAGTAAAAACACAAGCTCCAGACTGGAATAAGTTGATGGAAGTTTCAGTGTGAAGTCGTGTGAATAGCATACTTAACAAAGTACATTTAAATGAGCATATTTACCGCTAATAATTTCAACGGGCATTCGCGCATTACTCAAGTGTTGACATTTCTTTTCTGTATTTGCAGATTTAGAATTGAAGTAATCTAAAGGTAACTGAAAGTAATCAGTTAATTTAAAATTGTGATATTTGGATTAAGTTACTGATTACAGTTTTTAACAGCCAATTAGTAACTATCGTAAAACATTTTAAAAGTAACCCTCCCAACCCTGATCATAAGATGCTGTACCAAAGGTTTGCACTGTAGGAAGAGGACTGTTGGGTATGCAGGCTGCAGAGCATGATACTATGCTGACCCTGCTTGCACAGTGCTCATCACTTTCCTCAGGCCTCGTCTCTACAGTATCTCACAGTCCCAACTCTAATTCTTCAAAGCATCAGCATTGCATAAAGTCGCCACGCTTGAGTGCAAAAAATAAATGTGTTTTTTATGAGCACCTGATTATTAAGATTTCGGGTAATCCTGAATCAGGCTGACAGTCACACACACAACACCCTCACTACCTGTCATTACCTTTAAAGACAACTGTTTCCCTCTGATCTAAACCCAAAAGGTTGCAGCGGCTGCCACTCACTCTGTCTGAAGTCAACCTGCCTCTAACATCTTCACTGACATCAAACCCGACATGTATCTCATGCGCACACCTTGTATCACTGAGAAGTTAACTTTTCAGGAACTGAGGCGACTGATTTCTCCCCAGATGTCAATCAGTGCATCTTTGATAGCTGCTTGATTGCTAGATGATTAATATTTAGCAACAGATGCGCTCAATGTGTGTTCTTATTGTGGGAAAACATTTCTGCTCCAGCACTGTAGAAACAATCATTCAAGATCTTCATCAGACAAATGAAGTTTAAAGAAAATATCACGCGTATACTTCTGGGACGTTCACAAACATCACCAGTGAAAATGATCAGAAGTGACAACAGCCAGATCGATTACAGGAATTCTTCTCTCCCTCGAGGAACTCTGCACAGTCAGAGAAGGAAAACAACCAACAGGAAGCTCCCGCTGCATGCGACAGGTCACTGTCCTGATATGTTTTCATTCCTGTCTCCTGCCTGGTGCCGCTAATCGGACCCGATCTGGTGGGAGTACCCGGCGTCATGACAACGGGGGGAGAAGTTTGCTTCTTTGGTGATGAATGATGTCGAGCACAACGCAAGTGTGTGAAAGTTGTGAAAATGACAACAGCTGTGACGGACTGGAGATTAGATAAACAGCAGCGGGGGAAGGTGAACACGGTGGGTAGAGAAAATAAACAACTGTGTTGCTTTTGGGAAAATGTTTGAATGACAAGTTTTTCACTCACAGAGAGGAACTGTAACTGAAAGCTGAGGCGGGTTAAACAAGAGGGTTCTTATTTTTAATGCATGTTATATCCAGCTCTATAACTGTAGCTTCTTACTACTTCTGTTGGATATTGTACAAACCAAGAACATTTTATACGAGCCAAGCTTTCAGTATGTTGTAGGAATTTCAAAGACACTGCGCAGCACACCAAGCTGTGGCCTCGAACCAAATGAACATACTCAAAAACTGCTGAAGCTGCCAAGAGTCTTAATGGAAATATTGTAGGGATTTATACTAATCAGCGGTTGGTGGTCCGACTGCGGGTCTCTTGCCAGATCTCTAACGAAGGCATCAAAGCACACGCAGCCTGGAGTGGTTAACAAAGAAGCAGAGTGGGGGGATCTGCACATCTTTAGGGTCAGAACCAGTTTAGCAAATTCACCGATTCTTTGATGATAATACAGCAGCAGAGGCGAGCGGGGTTCCCCGTGTCCCTCGCAATATAGAAATCAATTAACAGCAGCCCGAAGCGTTTTGCTGCAGTAAAATGAAGCGGTAATTAAACGCGGCTGCCATTGGCCGCTCTGAATCGCTGTCACTTAAATCTGTGTGTTACTGATAATGACAGAATCAAGAGGAAATATTGAAAGGAGAAAGGGAAGGATGATGTAAAATGAATGATGTGTGTTGCGGCTTTGCTGGGATTAGAATTATAATTAATGCGGGACAAAGCGCCATGAAAGATGCAGTGTGTAGCTGAGGAACCTTCTGAAAATGTTGAAAGCTAACAGGTGGCTGGAAGCTTTCTCTTTAAAGTTGTCATGCTAATTCTTTTAATCAATGCACAAAGCGCTCTTTAAAATGATACATCTCATTTAAGCTGGTAAAACAAAATATTAGAGGGATAATAGAGCGATGACTCACCTGTCGCAGCACAACAGTTTGCTTTCAATACACAACTTTAGAATGTGTGAATGTCCTTTACATTATAAAAAGAAAATGTTCACGTTAGACAAAGATTTTAAAAGCTCCTTTATGTGAATTTTTCTCTTAGAAAGATCGAGGGTCAAGAAATGTCAGCTCTGCAGCAAACTTGGAATAATCAATGTAAAAGAACACGAGGTGTGGGCTGTACACACGCATCACTTCAACATGAACAATGAAGCGTTTTTCGGCTTTAGAAGGAAAACAGTTTTGAGGTCCTTTTAGTGCAAAAGATTAAAATGAACTCGTGATTTATTGCTGAAAGAATTAAGGACGTTTTCTGAAGAGAAGGTAACTAAAGTTTAAGGAACTAATACATCACAGCTAAAGTGAACAAAGAACGCATCAACATGACCAGGACACCTTGCTTGCTTTTTGTTTAATGCCTCAATTTACAGTAAATATAGTGGTATTTACAAGTGGCTGAATTCTGTAGTTTGCGAACCAAATAGCTAGCATGTTCAGACGGTTGAACTGGCTAGCATGTTAAGACAGCTAGCCAGGAACTACGTCGTTAGCTACTTCTGCTCATTTAACAGGCTACTTTCTGTGTTGAAGGGGACATGTACTCTAGCTATGCAACCACGTTGGTAAAGTTTGTTACATTTTAAAAATGTTATACATATTTTAATGTATTTATTTTTCAGAGCCTCTCCTTCCTCCTGAAACGAACAAGCCGTTTTGCCATTCATAGGTTAGACCTTAGTCGTGATTGGCTGACAGTATTTGGAGGGACCGCATAGCCACTCCCCAGGATCAGTTATTCGGCCTTGGTATGTACGAGCCAGAATCGCCAGGAGCTATCGGAATGGTATGCTGAAATCTTGACAATTACTTGACTACAAGCTAGTGCGAGAAGGCAGCCTGAGGTGAATGGTGGTGAATGGCGATTGGTCGATTTCAGTGAAAGCAAGGTTCTATGTAGAAACCTGCAGCAGTTCTGAACGGCCCATTTCAGAGGCGACCTTTTTAAATATGTCATTCTGGAAAAACACGGAATTATGCAGTTTTCACTTTTTCCCTGTGAATAATAAACACCCAAAAATGTGAAACCCATGCACAATATGAGAATATCCATTTAAAAGATAGGCCCCCTTTAAGGTGGTTAATGTAAAATGTACGCTAGCTATAACTGCTAGCCTTTGTGTATGTTTTTTGATGGAGTAACATTTCTAAAATCCTCAGGACAGGGATCCTAAGTGTAAAGTAAGCATGATCCATTTACACACCAAAAGTAATGAAACAGTCCAATACCTTCAATTCTTAAAGGTAAATAGATTCCAAGTCAGTGAGCAACAGAATGTCAGCATCACTTCCTGTGACTGCCATTTTGTTTCTAACCTTTACAATGCAAGACTAAACAACAGAATGGTCTAAAGTGGAACATCAGGCCTCATCTCCTGGTATTACTGTCGCTCCACATCCTGCTGCTTCAAAAGAAGGTTTCCCCGAACACACCACCACCTGTCTCGCACAAAAACAGACTAAATACCACTCAAGGTCGCAACAGAGCTGCAGTCAAAACATGTCACAGCCATCATCTCTGACCTGTGTCACCTGCTGTCTGACTGCTGCATACTGACGCCATCTGCTCACCGGTCCAGTGTCCCAGCGGTGTTCCCCGTACGGCATCACCACCCAACAGTATATTACACTCTGCTCTCTGCAGCTTTTCTCAAACAATCTGTCAACTCAAAGGGAATTCTTCATCCTTTTACACCACTTACTGTTAAAAAAGAATTTACCTATTCGGTGTGCTTACTAATATAGAAGTTAGAAAAAAGTGGATTTTGCCACAGCTAAAGTTTTGACTCTCTAACCATGAAGCATCTCTTTGCGTGATGACACACTGAGTGACAGCATCTTCAGCAGCAAAGCAAACTTTCCCTTTGAACTGACGTGTGATTCTGACATCTGTCGCCAAGGTTACCGCAGGTTGTCTCAACAATCTCTTTGGAATTCACTCTTCAATCTGGACTTGAACAATCACTTCTGCTTTAGTTTTGCTCATCAAAGCGGCTCCTGCTGTCATTCTCCTGAAATGTTCTCTGTTTGTGCTGCACTTTCGAGATAAAAAAGCAGCGTCTTCAAACCTGCTGTCTCCTGTTCTGAGACAAACACTCAATCAGCGCGACAGCCATCTTGAAATATTTCTACTGGCTGTTTATTCAGGTGTGTTAAAACCAATTGCCAGCCTGCTGATTCTTCTTTTGTTACACTTTGGAGCTGACAGGAAATGGTTTGTAACTTAGAAATATATTCCCCAGGAAGATTTCAGTTTCAGATTTTGTAGCTTTGCAGTCACAAGTGACAGCTAATTATTACATCCCAGAGACTGTTACACTCCTGTGCCCTTATGAATGTGTTTGCACGCACAGTTATTCAACTCAATTGTTTCATTCCGTCATTCGATTGCATGATCACCCGCCTCCCTGTTGGAAAATAAACGCACAAAACAAGCTTTAAAAATCGAACTGATATATTTTGGTTTGAGATATTGGCCCTCAGTGCTTTTCAGTGGCTCGCTCCCAAACATCATACAACAAAATTAATCTGTTATTTCAGTGCTGGAAGGCCAATGTGAAGGCCGGAGGGATCACAAATGCTGTTTGCTGCTCCCCTGATAAAGTGTTAATATCTCTGTCCTCCCCGCTGTCTTATCAGCACTTCACTGCGACTCTGCAGCTCGCTGCATCACACCTCAGCTGGTGATGGAAAAATAATTTCCTGCTGATAAAGTCTCTTCATGGAACTGCTATTAAATGGGAATTAATTAAGGAGCAAAGTGGATTATTACTTTAATGAATATTAAATGTTTTATCAAAGTATTAGAGAGAATAATTGATTGATAACACACCTGTTATCACACCAGTTCTGTGAACAGTACAGATTCCCTATTGTTTAAGTATTTGTGCTTTATTTTAAGTCTACGTATAAAAATTTAAATGTATGTTCATCTTTAAAGTCTGGTCTAAGTGTACCTCAAACTCCTCTGCGATCTTGGGTCCATCCAGGAACAGCCTGGTGTTGAGACAGTCCACTGGACCAAAGTTAGCTGGGAAGAGAGAAACAGACACAAGGTTCATTTTATGCACATTGTTTTAGGATTAGGAGTTTAGGGCATGTAAGTACAACACTACTTAAATTCCAGAGAAATGAGGGGAAGCAAGATCAAGACCGGGCTAGTTTATTTTTTCTTAACTTATATTTGAAATCAGAAATTGGTAGTAAAGTCTAACGGTTAGGTTCAGGTTCGCAGGTGTGTGTTCAGTATTTAACTAAGCGGCTAATGCGGAAGTGTGTTTCATTATAACATGCTAATTTTATTGTTCAAGATAACTGTACGGGGGGGGAATTTTATTATCACTCACTCATTTTAAGTATATTACGCCTTAAATCATAGGGGCGGGGTCACTTGACTGACAGGTGGATCCTGCTGGCTGTCTGCTAGACGTCAAACACAGACACACGGTCAATGAACTTAACTTCACCTGTTTGTGTTGTTTTAGGCTTTTTGGGGATTTTTTCATTTAAAATTTGGACAAGTAATCTGTCTCTGTGGGATTTATGGAACTTTCTGGTGCATGAAGTCTGAGCTCCAGCTTTTCGGTGAGTTAAATGCAAGTACTATTGTACTGATATCTATTTTTTGCACTAAGTAGCAGGTATACTGTGCTCGCTATAGCTGGCTTGTCAGCCTGTTCAGTGTTTATCAAACATTTATTTAATCGTCTGCCAGTATAGGAGTCAGGAGTTGTTGACTTTTCCCTGGAGAGATTACAGTGGACTGTACTGATGAGATGATCAGTTATTTTAAGTTTCCCATTATGTTTCGTTCACCCGCCGCAATCTCACCCGCTACTTCTTTAGTCTGATCAATAAACACCTGCAGTCAGTCACCAGCCCTTGCAGTTTAATGCAACGTTTTCCTCCCTTCTCAAAGCAACAATAAAACGCGTTAATCCAGGCAGAGTGTTTCTGTACTTCCAGTTAGGTTTGAAAATGGCTCCTCTAGAAGCCTCCTATTAAACTTGAGCATCTGCCACACGCTGCTGGTGCTGACTGCGTACGCTTCAAACTCATGGCTGCTAAAAAATGCAGTGACAGGTTATGCTGATATCTTCCACTCGCTCAGGTCCATGCTGTTCAGGTTTCTTTATTTGTGCATGATGTTAATTCAGAGTCTGAATGACGTGGGGTGATTCTGTTATTCCGTTGGGTTTTGTTCAGCTCCTGAATCTGCAGCCTGAGGTTGTTTTCAAATAAATAAGAGTTGTGAACTGCCAAATACGACAATTAAACACATCCCCACCAAATGGTCTGAACTTTATAATGAGTGTTCCTGACTTAAGGTTGGCTGCTAATTTCAAGCCCCAGTAATAATACAAATGAGAATGAGAGGGAGCGTGTGAGAACGAGACCAAGTCCCATGAACCAAGACGTGTTCAATATAAAAGATCCAATCTGATTAAGGGCACATTTCAATAATTAAACACTGAAATAACACCATTTGTTGATTCCTATTCTAATCCAGAATAATTACCTGGAAAAAATGATTATCAAGTTTCTCAACTCACAAGTAAACTCTTTAAACTCCTGGAACACCTTTGGGTACATGGCTGCTGACATCACATCCTCAGGGGTGATCTCCTCGCCGTGTGCAGCTCGGAGCCCCTCCTCCAGGGCCTTGAAGTCCATCGGTGGCAGAGAGGCGCCGGGACGACCCTCGATACGGTTCAGGGACTTCAGCACCTGCGAGGTGAGAAGAAATAAATGAGTCATACATGTGTTGTCTTTCTGTTTATCCACTCCTAATATCCCCTTGAGACTGTGAAGCTTGTGGGATGTATAAAGCGCTGGTAAAACCGCCACATTGTACTTCACAGCGGCACCGCCGCATAAAAGCGGCACCCTGACAAAACACTGAAGTGACAGAGACACTTTGGATGAGAGGAGGAGGAAGATGGAGATGCACGGGGGGCCGTTTTGTGGGATGGAAGAAGAGAGGCAGAGAAACACTTCAATCTGAGAGAAAACGATACTTAATACAACTTATTTTTTTGTATTTGCATAAAAGTGGCGCCAGTGTTGTGTTAAGATCTGCAGCGATATCCACTTTAGTTGCCCCCATCTCTCCCACTCTCTCAATTCAGCCTCTCTCTCTCCACTCAAGTACCATCAGCCTATCAGAGACGACTGCAGTTGTTGCCGCATGTGTGACACATCATCCTCGTTTCTTCTTTGAAATAGTAAAAAGGAGAAAAACAGACGGATGAAAGACAGAAAGACGGTAGATAATTGTGGAGAGTGGAGGCTGCTCTGAGAATATTGATTCGACAAGTTTACTTCCCACACAGTTGCAGATTTCTGACACAACTTGTAGAGACGATCGATCTGAGGCTACTAATAACGCCTGCTGGAGAGATGATGTCAGGACACGGCCCCGGGCGCTGGAGGCAGCTGTTTTGTTTTGTTCTTACAGATTTCTGCAGCCCGTGATGACATAGTTTCATAACTCTCTAAAGTCTGCTTTGGTGCTTCTGGAACAATTTATTGGAAATAAATGAAGAGACAAAAGCTTTAATAGGAGCTACTTCTCTGTGTGCGCCTTTGTTGTTGTAATAATTATCTTCTATGCTCACATGTTAATTACTGTAGCGGTAATGTTTAGGCTTCCGTTTCCACTCATTTACAATTAAATCAAAACAATGTGCATCCCATTAAGCATCCTATTGATCACATACCTCCTGTGTGCGTATACCCATGTAATGTGTGCGTGCACGTTTTTGATATCTTCACTCGCCTTTGTGTATGCGTAACGTATCGGCACATTTATGAGTGCGTGTGCGTGCCTTGCGGAAATCTGCACACAAAAGGGCCCGGTGCAATGCTATTAGTCACAGAGCTAACAGTTCAAAGATATCTGACTCATTTGTGTGTGTGAGGGAAAGACACTTCAAAGATGGCAGCCTCGCTGGAGTCCCTGCTCATTAACATTGTGTCCTCTGAGGATGTCTTACACCTAAACTGCTTGATTGTTTAAGTGGGAGACAAAGACAGATAGTGACGGTGTGTGTGTGTGAGTAGGGGAGTGTGTCTGCATGAACAATAGGAAGGAAAGATAAACTCTTCCTTCAAGGTTATTTGCTCTTTCTCCTTATTTTTCTTAAAACCGCTCAAGACACGTTCACTCCTTTTTTATTGTCCCTGTTTTCTCTCTTTCTTCATCTGTTTTTTCTGTCAACTTTCTTTCTTACAGCTTCCGTATTTATTCCCTCTACTCCCCATATCTGCGTCAATCCTCCCACTGTCTCCCTTTCTCTCTCCTTTGCCCTCCTGTCTCTCTCGTTTTCCCCTCGTCCCTTTCCTCTGTCCACCCACGCTGCAAATGAGCCGTGCGTGACGGAACTACAATGAGGAAACGCCTCAATTACCACTTTGTGTTGCCTAAAGTTTTCCCCATGCATGCAAACAACTTGTGTGTATTAGGGACTGTCTGTGAGCCTGAAATGAACGCGTGTGAATGCGTGATATATAATGACTTGCTTGCTAACTAATTAATGTCACCAAAAGCTCCATTAAAGAAACATCACTTGCTATATTCTGCCCTGAGCTACAGCACACATAGATCTCTCTTGCGTGCAACTATGTAATGAGCTGGAAGTGTCTTTGCTTGCATGCAAATGCACACAACATAGTTCATGTTTGCTAACTAATTAGCTAATCAGCTAGGACTTGCATTAAAGGAGCAATTCACCCCTGAAAAGAGCCAATGTTTTTCAGAGCTGGTGTGCTCTGCAATCGATAGAATTTGAAATTGGCGCCATAGCTGTGGAGAAAGTTGTAAAAACAGCTTGTATTTTTGCCCATTCTACATTCCTACAACACCCAGCATGCATTTCGTCCCTCCCTCTGAAAGGAACGGCCCAGCGAGAGATGCAGGCAATGGCTCAGAGCGGTAGAGAGTCTGAAATATGACAAGAAAATACCTGTGGATCGTCTAAAAAATCTTCAGGTCTGCAGTCAACATTTCAAACCTGACATGACATCGGAGGCGGGCGTCCTAGATTGAGGAAGTGTTGTTTAGCGAGCTCCCTGGCTGAGGTTTTCCAGGGCCCATTGGAGAAGCGGATAGTGTCTTCCAAAGGCACAGAGCCAAACTGCTTTTTTTCCAACCATTATGGCATTAGCTCCCCATAATAGCATGAAAAGGTTGAAAATCGGCGAACTGGTCCTTTAATAGCCAGATACAAGCACGAACACAGCAAGATTCATTGAGATTGCAGGAGCTTATTGTCAATGTAAGTCAGTCAACAACTTCACAATTATCTAACTTTCATAATATGAAAGTACTTTAGATGTAAACAAACACTCACAATGAGCACATGGATGAAAAAAGGAAAGCAAACATGATTTGACTGAAAGCTGAACTCGGAATTAAACTGAGAAGCTGCATGTGAAAACGCCTCTTGGGAGTTTGTGCATTATATATCGACGCTGGATTGTCTCTCTTGTATGCAGAGTCGGTGTCTGCAGGGCAGATTTAGACTTTTCTGGCTGAGAAGTTGCCAGCACTTCTACATGTGTATTCAGAACAGTATAAGGCAGGCTCCAGCTCCAGCACACTGTATATATGCTTAATGAGTGGTCGAGCTGGCTGCACCTCATGGAAAATACATCCCGCAACACCAAAGGGTTGGAATGCAAATGTTGCTCTCTGCAATACTCAAAGGGTAGCATAGGGAAGAAGAAAGAAAAGAAGCATGGCAGCCTCTCTCAGCGTTAAGTATTCCTCTGCTGACTGAAAATAAAAAAACCTGAATGAATGCAGAAGCTGTCCACCATCTTTGTTTGTCTAATAGGACTGGCTCCAGAGCTGCAGAGGATGAGAGACACTAATAGAGAGGTAGCGGACGCAGGGCTGCATGGTGTGTGTCAAAACTGGAAAATCACTGTGATCGTGGAGGGCGGGAGCGTCCGGGAAGCTAAATGACAAATTTTTGATCATACGATGTCCCAACTGTGTGTAAGAGTAAGGAGACAGGGAGGGGAAGGACGATTTGACGGTGAGGGTGGCAGGAGGACAGGTGTTAGCTGCTCTGAGAGGGAAACAGAGGAGGAGAGATGAAAACACAAATACATGCATAAATAAACTCACAACCATGTGGAGAAATGAAAAAACAGAAGCTTGACAGCATCCTGAGCATACAGTGGAAAAGTCCAGACAGGGTCTCACACCTAGTATTTCACATTTTGGGCAGCAGCCAGCTCACTGATAATACGTTATGAAAGGCTCGACATCTGTGGATGTTAGTGCGGAATAAAACATCCGCTAGTTTCTCTTCCTCAGAGAGAAAAAAAACTACAGTCTGACTTTTTGGGGAAATGTCAAGTATGCCAATATGTCAGCAGGTCTTTGGGAGAATATGACAAATGTGCCTTTACTCATGCGTGTGTGTTCGTGCGCCTCTCCCAAAGAGACTGGAGGCTGTTGGCCCCTGATGCGCATGAGAGTGTCTGTTTGCAGGGGTGAGGAGCGGAGACGAGAGAGGCAGACAGAAGTAAAGAAACACAGAGGAGACGAGAGGACAGAGCAATATCACGCTTTTCTTCACCTTTTGCAGCTGTCAGATGTAACCAAGCATGTGACAGAATTTGTGTGTGGGAACACTTGTACATACTTTAAAAGACTCTCCTGCGTGTGATTGTGGTGACTGAAGTGAAGCACACAGATTGACTCAAAAATCGTGTAAAATAAAAGGACTACAGCAGGAAAAAGTGTCATGTATGTGTACATACGTACCTTAGATCTGAACGGCTCCGGGAATCCTCCATGTGGAATCCCGATGTATCCCTGCAGGAACTCCACCACAGACAGCGGGAATGACAGCTCGTCCGCCCTCTCCTCCACTTCTGCCCTGCTGAGGTTGTTCTGCACCATGAACTGGGCCAAGTCACCCACGATCTTAGAGGATGGGGTCACCTGAGACACAAAGAAAGAGGTGTGAGTACACGATTTATCTTACAGTTTATAAATCTTCTCGTGTATAGAGAAAAATGCACGTAGAGGATGAAGAGAGGAGCAAATATTAGCTCTGTTTCACCCTCACTCAGGTATGTCTGTTTCACTACAGACAGATCATACAGAGATGATATCTCTGTTTGCTCAGGATGAGGAGCGGTGCCTTTGTTTCTCTCTGGTACCCATAAAATGGCCTTTAAAGGAGAAATTCGCCCCTGGAAAAAGCCACTGTCAGTCAAAGCTGGTGTTCTCTGTAACCAATAGAAGCAATAATAATTGAAATTGGCGCCATAGCTGTGGAGAAAGTTGTACAAACAGCTCATGGTTTCGCACTTTCTACATTCCTACAACACCCAGCGTGCACTGCACCCCTCCCTCTGAAAGGAATGGCCCGACGAGAGACGCTGGAGTGAAATACTACCATTTTGCTGCAGGCAATGGCTCTGCAGTCTACTTTTCAAACCTGACGATTTTGAACGAGACGTGACATCGGAGGCGGGCGTCCTAGATTGAGGAAGTGTAGTTCAGCGAGCTCCCTGGCCTCCGCCAGATGACGCGTTCTACGTAAGCTGGTGGAGGTTTTCCAGGGCCCATTGGAGAAGCGGATAGCGTCCTCCAAAGGCACAGAGCCAAAGTGTTTTTTTTTCAACCATAATGGCATTAGCTCCCCATAAAATAACAGTTTCCAAAGCTCTAAAAAGTAGAAAAGACAATTTTTCTGTAAAATCTGGCTGTGTTTTTCTGCTTCCTGTCAGCGGCGCGCAGCACAAACAAACCCACAATGATTCCACCAAACGAGAAAAAGTGGGGACAGAGCCTTTGTTTTAATGAAGACGCTGTCTATGAAGATTAAGTAGTGAGTGACCCGGAGAGGAGAGCGGACCAGGAGAACCGAATGAGGAATGAAAAGATGTTTACATCCATACAGTCTCTTTAATCATTTGATTTGGCAGCCATGAACTAAAATACGTGCACAGGTCTACTCTGTGGAAACCTGAAAAAGCAGAGAGGCGAAGAAGGAGCGAGAGAAACATTCATTAAAATCACATGTATTCATTCTTTTCATTATTTATAATGGCATATCATTATGCAAATAGCCCTCCTTATTAGCATAATGGTGATAAGTGGAGTCTTTTTTGACTGCGAACAGGACACTGATGCAAATATCAGTTGCACGCATTACTCTGCAGTCATAATGAACAGAGATGCAGATTCAAGGCTTTTTGTTCAATCCCATGTGGTATGTGGGCCATTACAGAGAAATGGGGGTCAATTAATGTGACCCACAAACAATAAAAGAAGCCTTGAAGGCCACCCTTGGGTTACTGTCTGCCTCATTCTTGCACTTTATTCTGCAAGTTTTATTATCAAATGAAAGAGAAGGTTAAAAGGCGAATGGATGAAAAATTCAGTCTAGTTTTTGGACTCAAAATTAAAAGTCTCACATCTTCAGCCCGGCCTGTGATTTGAAGCTCTGCGCTTTAACATCAACAGCTGAAGGAGTAGACAGAACAAAGACAGTCTCTATAAGAAGCCTATTTTTGTGGCAATTAGTGCACACTGCAGATATCACATGGCACGGAGAAGGAAAGAAGAGAGGGTGAACTATAGATCAAACTGACGTTCCCTAAAGAATTCCCCGACAAAGAACTTGACACCTACTTCTAAGAGTTGTGATGCCAAATCATCAGGAGTAAGACATGAAGCACACACGTATGCGCTCATGCACAAACGCTGCTGTGGGATTACCACAGCCCCCCTGGGGCTTTAGTGGTTGTGAGGCTAGCTGAGCTCCTGAGATCCCTTCAGTCTTTGAACAAGCACAGTCCAAGTGTGTGTGTTTGTGTGAGTGCCTGTGCTCTCTGGAGATGACAGAACTCCCTCATTTCATTGCAACCTGTTGGAGATGGGAAATAGCATCAGTGCTAATGCTACAGTGTTGATGAACAGAATGATACACTTAAAGATGAACTGTGTACTCAAAGATTGTCTATATTTACTTCCAGGAAGTCCTTGATACATGTGCCTGTGTAAGTAAAAACAGTAAAAACTGTTTGAAGTTACAAACATGCATATTTTAGATGAAGTGATCGCCCTAAATGATGTTACATCTTATTTATCTAGCAGCCAAAAACCTTAATATGCACAATTAAGACCCATTATCTCACTCCGGCAATTGAAGCTGGCTGATTCATGTGACGTGTGTGAGTCCAATCTTGTTTTGTAAAGTGCTTACTGTGATGATTAAAGGTTGTATGGTGATAAACAATAATTATGGGATATCCAGACAGTGTCGCATGTGTGACGTCCACGGTTGGCTCAGGTTGTAACTCTTGATTTTCCTCGCTGACGGTCGCTTTCCTTTTTAGACTGTTTGCCTTCATCTGAGCGTCGAATTTGTTTATTTTTCTTTGGATTTTCACTTATTTTTGAAGTTGTATCTGTCGTCATCGATCTTTTCTTTGTTTGTTCAGACATAGTAGATTACTGTTTACTCACAATGCTTGCAGAGAGTCACTAACTGGGCGCCGCTTGTGACAATGCTGCAAATGCAAAGGAACTTTCGGTTTGCCTTGATTTGGCGCCCCCTGTGGACAAAGCCGTACTTCTTATCTCTTTGCTACATGCCTAAGTGGTGGTTTTTAACAACAAATCTCATCCTGCTTTCTTTAACAGTCATAAGAATCAATCACTGCCCTGGAAAATATAAACCCCCCCACCACCCCCGTCGCCGCCGCCGCCACCGCCAGCAGTTTCAGGCATTAAGAATAACTATATAGAAATATCAATCTTATCACTGATAGTCTGGTTTGTTTCTGTAGCTCATAAAGAGTAATCAGAATTAATTTCAGTCTGTTTCATAACCAATAAAAAACTCACAGCAGCATTAACAGACATTTATTTAAATGGAAATCTTCGAGATCATCACTCTAAGAATATCCATTTTCTATGAAATGCATAAATAAATTCAATAAAACTTTTAATGATGTGGCTTATATGAATTTGTACTGTCTTGTAGGCCTACAATATGCAGCTGAATAGAGTTGTCTACATGTCAGAATAACAAGACCTTAATTTATATATTCAGCCGTGCTTGTGTCAAGACTTCAGTTTACATTTGACAGCCAGTAGAGAAGTTTGTCCCTGTAGACCTGTCAAACTGATTCTACAATGTATATTCAGAGTGATACCAGGACGAAGCAGTTTTAGTGGCAGAGATTTCCCTATGATGTGACCCCCCGCCTCTGCTGACATATAAAGGTTGACATCAAAAGTTGTGCCAAACATGGAGGCTCAATATAAAATAATGTCAAATGATTTCATAGGGAGGGAGAGAAATGGGGAATGACGAACAACAAAGGGTCCCATCTGGACACAAACTAGTGGGTGTTGCACTTCATGCTGGACCTATTGACCGTCAGGGCGCCCCCGGTTATGTCAGTTCATCCACACTGCTATCAATACCAGCCACTTGCTGAGGCTTGCTTGGGGTTTGTAATCTCCAATGTCCGGGCCAACATGTCAGTTTGGTGTCATTACAGATATCTAAAAGCTCCCCCACAGCCACAGATGACATTACACAACTGTGTTACATGATATGTTGTAACCTCTACAAGTGGACTGATGAAGTGCTTCTTTAAAGGGATAACAAGTAGGATTTTCCTAGAATAATAAAATAAAAACTTTTACAAATATTATATAATAGAAATCATCACTTATGGGCCTCTGTACATGTGTGTTGATGAGTGTATGTGCGGACCCTTGTGAGACCCTTCCCTCTGCATCTATTCTGTTGTTTTGCTTTGCGTGGGACGTTTTCAGGAGGGGCGCTGTTGTGGTTCCCTGAGCCAATCACGGCGTATAGGTGAGTGCGGGAGTGGTTTAAATTAGCAACTGGGCCCCATTCAGACCGGTGGACAGGTAGGTGTCTCAAACCAAGAAGCATGCTAGTGCAAAGCTAACGGGTGGTTAGCATGGTAGCGGAAAGGTAACCGATAGTTAACATGCTTGCGCAACGGTAACCGGCGGTTAGCATGCTAGCGCAAAGGTAACTGTGATGCTGTCGGTGTTAGCTTGGCAGGGTGTGTTCTCACACGAGAGAGTGAGAGTGAGCTTCTGGTGACAAAGAGCCCAGGAGGAGGGGCCCAGTTTGAAAGTGTTGTTGACAAAATGCAAGGAAAAATCCTACTTATTAAACCTTTAAGGCAGCAGGGATCATCGTTTACCTCTGAATTTGAGAGCAAAATACTGTATGTCATGAGAAATATAATCCCAAGTCAGCAAGTGTAAGTGTTTCCCCTCGTCAATATTTCCTTAATGATATTATTAATGTCTTCACTGCTGTTGCTTTGGAGAAGAAGCCCCTCAAGAGGGATGAATCATAGCCAAACTGAGAAAAAAATAGTTGACTCAGAATTTACATGTGAACTGGTTCAGCTGTAGAGCTTGTACATCTCCTGGAACCAGAGGAACATGAAGCTGCTCCTCCACTCTGCAGCTGTATTTGGACACCAGTGAAACAGGTCAGGGCCTCTACTCTGGTTGTTGTTATTAAAAAACTGTGGCACCACAATTAATCTCCCAGTGACGAGCTCCATCTTTAAAAGGATGCATGTCAGTCCCCAACCACTCGGCACATTTTCAAAAGGAACCTTGCAAGCAAATCAGCGTTTTCCCAGCAAGACACATGAAAGAAACACTTCCTGCTGATTGAAACAAGCGCGCACTCGACTTCAGCTCTTCCCTGCCGCTACACCGACTTAAACTCAGTTTGATTATGTTTGTGAATAGAGGTGATGATGAAACATTGCTTAAACAGAATGACTGTTTACAGAGAAGCTTAAGAGAGCTGTTGAAACCCCCGGAGAGGCCATTAACTTGGTTTAGCTGTGGAACAAAAGCTCACTGCTGAGTTACTCCAGATCCATCTCCAACACAAGAAAGCTGCATGACTGTGCACTTCTCCTCTACCTTCAGCACGTCTCTCTTCCTCCATTGTTTCCTCTGGCTCCATTTTTCACTTGTTTTCTCTGCAAAGAGGATTGTTACTCCTCTCTTTATTATCCATCTTCATGAACCATCCTTCGTTCTTCATCTCTCTCCAACTCGCCTGACTATCACCCTCTATCTTCACGCTAAAAGCCTAAAACTCTTTCCCCATCCCCCTTTTCCTCCGTCCTTCCACCAAATATTTATTTTTTTCTTGATCCTCAGTAACATCAAGACTCTTACTCTCATTATCAATCTCCGCTGATGAATCACCTGGCTCCAACACTCCGGGTGCCTGGCAGAGAGGAGAAGGAAATCTTATTTCCAACTGTGTGTGAGCGACACATGATGTGTGAGCTTTTCTATATTTTTAGACGAGTAGTGAACTAAATCACATCCTGGTTGTGCAGAGTTGGAAATATCTGATTTCCTCTGTTTCTGTGTGAAGTGCAGCTCAGCACTCTCCTCTGCTGACGCCTCTCAGACTCTCTGATAAGATGTTGTCATTAAGTCTGTGCTTCTTCTGTTATTTACAGAACACGTTGTTAATGATGGAGGTAGGCTTTTGTAATCATGCATGTAGTTGCTTTTCTATTTACAGCTGAAAAATCTGTCATATCTGGAGTTGCAGAGTAAAAAAATGCTCTAATTAGGTCAGCTAGACTGATGTAAATCTGCTTCTTGTACGTCTGAACATTTTATAAAGAATATTGTTAAAGTCAGATAATGTTGAATGCATTTTAAAAGCTTAGTAGGACTGTGATGCTGATTTAAAGTAATAATCTTGAAGATTTTCATGTAAATAAATGTCTGTTAAGTCACTATCTCCGATTGAGGTAACACAATGGTGATTGAGCCTATGGCCCACTGAAGAAAGCCTTTGCATCTGCAGTATTACAGACTGGCTGTCTGGCGACATTTGTGGAAAAAATCAGTTAGTGACGCGTTTTCCATCAGCCAGCAGTGGTTGGTCTGCCAGAGAGGGTAGGCGGAGCTAAGCGGCTGCTTTCCCTGTCTCTGCAAGTGTTGTGAGTAAACAGTAATCTACTATGGCTGAACAAACAAAGAAAAGATCGATGACTACAGATACAACTTCAAAAATAAGTGAAAATCCAAAGAAAAAGAAACAAATTCCACGTTCCGATGAAGGCAAACAGTCTAATAAGGAAGGCGGCCATCAGCGAGGAAAATCAAGTCACAACCGGAGCCAACTGTGGACGTCACACAAGCAACACTGTCTGGATAACTGGGAAGTGTGCTCCTGCAATTAACTTTTATCACCAGAGGTGGCGCCAAAGAGAACAAAACTGAGATCTTTGAGATTACCACTTTAAGAGACGGCAATCCAGATAGTTTTGTGCTCGCTGCTTTATGTGAATTGTCTTAAAACCATTCTTTACTAGTTAGGTAGTTAGCAAGTGTTCAGCTAGTTAGCAGGTACGAGCCAGACTAAAGCTTACTGAATCAGCTTTAGAAACGAGAGGTGTACCAACTAAGGATGTTGCCAAACAAAGATGAAGTACATGTTCAGTCTCTTGGACACATTGAACATCATTACTGCTTTATCTGTTCCCATTTTTACTCACAGAGCTTCCTCAGTGCCTGCACTCGTGAAATTACTTCTATCATTCGTTTTCAGAAACTAAGGAAGCACTACATTTTACATCTCTCTGTGTAATATAGTTTGAGTGGGAATGTGAACATGTCAAGTTAGTGAATAATTTAAATTTTGACCTACTAGTGGCACAAGATAGATCATTTCCTGGCCCCCATGATATCTGCACAAAGGTCATGACAATCCATCAATTAGCTGGTGAGCTATTACAAATGCTCCTGATACCATCCTGTAGTTTTGTTTACTACAACAGAAATAAGACTTCCAGAAAACTTTAGCGTTTCTTTACAGCCTCCTGATTTGATATGAAATCATTCAAACGAGTACCTGGACAGAAACGTGCCATACCTCTCTAAATTCAGAGAGCGTGCAGAAGCACTCAGCACTGATCTTTTGCGTGTCTCTCTCACCATCACTTAAACTCTCCTGTAACCTCATGTGCTTCCTCTCACAGGCTCACATTATCACACTACATGACCGGCTCCCACCTCGTCCACCTCCAGCTCTCCATTTTGGCAGCCTCTCTCTCTCACACTACTCTTCTAATGCCTTCTGTCCATCTTTCTCACTTTCACTAATGTACACCTCTAACTAAGTGCTCCTGCATGACTTCGCACTACAGGCCGCAGCAATCTGGTACAGTGGGGTGTGTGTGAGTGTGAAAGCATGCCTGTGTGTGTGTGTTCTGTTTCTGTATCTTACCTAAATTTGTTTTCAATGCAACTCTATCTAAACCTGAACTCCCCTAATGGGCAAAGGATTATCGTATCCAGAAGACTTTGTGTGCATCTGTGAGTGTGTGAGAAAGACACACACACACACGTACACACTCTATAATGCTAGCCAGCAGAGCCAGGAGCAGAGTGAAGAATGGTACCTGTCAGCAGAGGAGGAGACAGGAGAGAGGAGCGATAACGAGAGACTCGGAGAGGGGGAGGAGGAGCGGAGAAGCAATAGAAAGATTAGGGATACATGAAGGAAGTCTAATCGAAATGAGGAAAGGGTGGGAGGGAGCGATGGAGGAGGAGATGCGATGAAATGAAAGAGGAGAGGGAGTGATGAAGAGAGTGACAGCGGGAGTAAGGGAGCAAGAAAGGAAGGGATGGACAAATGAAGCGAGGGGAGGGGAGACAGAGGCAAACAGACAAGTGCAATAGACATCTGCAGCCCCACAGGCAATACAAGGAGGTGCTCCACCTCAAAGTAAGAGACACTCAGTGTGTATGTGTGTGTGTGTGTGTTTTAGGGTGTGGGGGTGAGTGGGTACGTGCCTGTAATTGCAAGAGGGAAGTTGACAAAGTAAGTTGGCTAAAGGAGAACGACAGAGCACGCGCAAATACATACTCAGCTCTTATTTTGACAGGCTCGGGTGCAACAGATGTCGCTGAGGAGAGGAAATAAAAGGAGAGCGAGCTAATTGCAGAAGAAGAGAGGAAAAGGGAGGAGGCACTGGAGAGTGAGAAGACTTCAGTACAAGCTGTGTGCAAGACTCTTTATAACCCACTACACTGCATCCAAAAGATCAGACTCTTATTTTGGTGAAACAAATAGAGCTGAAGCCAGTTTGTCCATAAAAGAAAACTAAATGGCTTGATTGGTTAACTGATTGTTTTTTTAAAGCAGAAATGGCTAAAAAATAAAGCATTCAATTCAACATTTAAAGGAACAGTCGGCAATCAAGCTGCAGGTGGTTAGCTTAGCATAGCATAAGACTGGAAGCAGAGGGGAAAAGCTAACCTGGCTCACAGCACCTTTAAAAGTAACATGTTAGATAGGGATGCACCGATCGACCAGACAGCAATCCACATCAGCTAATTAGGGGATCAGTGATCGGCTGGTCACCTTTCAAAGTGCTGATCGCTCCAGCCGTAAAAATGATGAGCCACATTTGCACACCACCATGCAGATTAATGATTTTTTTCTGCAGTGACAGTGAAGGCAAATAAAACACATCGCTTAATGAGGGGAGATTGCTGCAGAAGCGATTGTCATTTGTTTTTGCGCCTTTGCCTCGGACAGAAAACTTCTCATGTTCTGAGGCTGAACCCGCGCTCTGCTGGAATTACCAGCGCCACTTCAGCCACAGTTCAGAAGTGGGGCAACGTTTATCCTAAGTGATCAGAAGTTAGCAAGACTCATACACGGATGCAAGCACTCGCTTTACCAGGAGGAATTCGCTCCTCCTGCTCTTATGATGCAGCGTCATCGCTCTGTGACCCGCAGTGATCGCAGACGTGCTCCAAAGACGGCAAATTTTGCAATTGTTATCCTTAACATTGTAAGTGTTTCAGAACTGTCTCTTGTGGACACAGTTGACACATTTACTTGTTGTTTAAAATGATTGCAGAGTCTGCAAGTTTCAGGCACAATTTGTTAGCCTATATATTTGTTTATTTGCATTATCGGTCTACATATGTGCAGCACACTTAATTGTTCTGAACAGTGCAGTTATAAACTGCAATGGCTAATAAACACTACGATCATAATGTATACAATTCTCTCTCTGTCTAATGATTTTCATATTCTTAAAAAGGTTGGAAAAGTGAATTTAAATCTGTGATCGGATCGGTTGGATCTCGATTGTTTAATTGGTACAAACTCTTCCGTAAAATAGGTGTCACATTACATGTTTGGCTTTACGTGTGGTTATGTGTCTGACTCTTTCCCGGCCGGTGGCTGTGATTTGCTCAAGTCTCTGCTGGTTGCTTGGCAAACTCCTGACTTCAGACACAGAAGAGTGTGGTATCAATCTTCTCATCTAACTCCCAGCGTGAAGCCAAGAAGCGCAATTTTCCTTTAAAGATATCATCACAGGCTTCAGGAACTTGTGAGGGACAGTTTTTTTACCACTTGCTGGCATTTTATGGAGCTAAAAATCATGAAGAAATTATCTGTAGTGATAAAAATCTCAACTTCAAGCACTGGAAATAAAAATATACTCTCCTTTTCCCTTCTAAGCAGACATCTGTTAAGCTTTCATGCTGTTTATTTGCAGGACGGTGAGCATGTTTGTTGCTTTGATAAGGTAATACACACAAACATATACACACACAACCGTAAACTGTACCATAGGATTGTGGGAGATTACATAATTAAAATGCCTGTAGGCCTCCGCTCATGTATGTTTTGTCTGATTTTTCTGTTGCTTCAGCAAATACGCACTCAAGCTAAAATAATAATAAGTAGCTTTAGCTCTTAAAGAGACGACTTATTACTATTAACCTTCTACAAAGAGGCTTTGTTTCATGGTGAATTGTTTGGTACAGTAAAGTCTACAGCTGCTGTATATGTAAGTGTCCTAAGATAACCTTTGTTTTGATTCGGCATGTTATAAATAAATCGACTTGTCAGCTCTGGCGCCTGTTCAGGTGACAATACAATACTGTGGTCTGTGGGAGAGTAACACATCGTGAGCAGGGGGGTGATGAAGGGAAAAGGACTGGCAGGTCTTCATTTCACATCCATTTTAAACGGACATCACTGATGGGGAAATACTACATAGGCTTCAGAACACAATCAAATATTAAAGATGGACAATATTTGATATGTAATCACAGAAAGTCTAATTGTATTAAGCTGACCATGTGAGCTACAGCCACTTTGAAAAGTAGCCAAGAACAAAACAAACATCACACTGATCTGAATCTCTGTTGTGGTGCACACAGTTTAACAGGCGTGCGCTCACATTCAGTACAGTAGACCTTAATTCTGCCTGCTCTTGTATCATAACTGACCTCAGTAAGTAGTTCCCTTCTAAAGGTGGGACAAAATATTGACACTGCAATATATCCTCGTCCTGACTCATGCAATACCTTTATCGATTGGTTGTGACCAAATATCGACATTTTAATTTACAAATATATGGTGCTCGAAAAATATTTTCCTGAGATTTTGACTCGCCGCGTCACTACCCGATGACTCCTCGTGGTGGCGCTTATAACATGAATGAGGGTAACGTAAACGGAAATGAATTGGCCTGCAGAAGATGTTGACAAAGAGGAAGAAGAAGAAGACATAATGTAGGATAATGTTGGACAGGGGCAGTTAAAGACCAGCTGCAATCATGTTTGTCTGATATGGTTTTTTCTGCAATATGTTTAATTACCTTGTAAAAATCCTCCCAAGGCATCGCCTTCTTCTCCCTCATTAAAAACTCCTGAATCTGCATAGTCCCTGCCCACTATGTACTACGTTTCTCCTGTCTTAAAGTTACAGCCGAATAAACAAAACACGTCTCTGCCATGTTGTTGAAACTTAGCTAGCTTGAAATTTAGTAATTAGTAGTCGTAACGTTAGAGTTAGTAGTCAGTTTGCAAAAATGACGATGACGGTTACAGCCGGCTCGTGCATCGACGAAGCGGTTGCCATAGGTTGCACATAACGATATGCATAGCGTCACCCCGTCCATTAACGGGATTGGCTCCTTAGGTTATCTGAAAATGTGTTGCTCAGCCTGTCCTTGGCACACTGCAGTGTAAAAGCAGACAGGCCCAGCCATGGTGATGACTGCTTATGTTGTCCCTGATATGTCTTGTAGCACATGAAAAACACCACATGGAGATGTTTACAAGATTAAACACTTGTTTTTTACTGGAGGGGGTCTTTAAGAGATGTGACAGCCACTTTCAAATCCAAAGTCCTGAGTTGTTTTTACAGATGTTCTATAGTTCTGTAATTTGAATCTACAGACTGAAAACACGTTAATTGTTTCATCTCAGTTTGTGCCAAATTCTGTTAAACTGACCCCAAATTGCAGTGAATGAATTCAATAATCCTGAATCGTACCTTTTTAGAGGCATTTTGTATTCTTCAGTTAATCAGATCAATATTGTCTTGCAATATATTGATTATCTCAGAATGGCTGTATCATGAAATTATCTTTATCGTGAGCCATGTATCGTGTATCGCATTGTGTAATGCATCGTGTAATGCATCGTGTAATGCATCGTGTATCACATCCTGTATCGCATCGTGTATCGCATTGTGTATCGCATTGTGTATCGCATTGTATATCGCATCGTGTAATACATCGTGTAATGTATTGTGTATCGCATCGTGTAATGCATTGTGTATCGCAATCGTATATCGCATTGTGTATCGCATCGTCTATCGCATTGTGTAATGCATCGTGTAATGTGTTGTGTATCGCATCGTGTAATGCATTGTGTATGGCATCGTATAATGCATCGTGTATGGCATCGTATATCGCATTGTGTAATGTATCATGTAATGCATCGTGTAATGTGTTGTGTATCACATCGTGTAATGCGTTGTGTATGGCATCGTGTAATGCATTGTGTATGGCATTGTATAATGCATTGTGTATCGCATCATGTAATGCATCGTATAATGCATTGTGTATCGCATCGTGTAATGCATTGTGTATCGCATCGAGTATCACATCGTGTAATGCATCGTGTATCGCATTGTGTATCGCATCATGTTATGCATCATGTTATGCATTGTGTAATGCATCGTGTAATGCATTGTGTATCGCATCGAGTATCACATCGTGTAATGCATCGTGTATCGCATTGTGTATCGCATCATGTAATGCATCATGTATCGCATCATGTAATGCATTGTGTAATGCATCGTGTATCGTGACTTACCCTGTCATTCCCACTCCTATTGCCTTCCATTATGGTTTAATGTTTGTCTAAACATGAACCTTTCAAAGATGGTAAATACATGCCATTTACCTCCTCGTGCCACATTCTGCCTGCTGCACATTGCCCTGTCTGTATAATATCTCTCTACAAA
Organism: Semicossyphus pulcher; assembly: GCF_022749685.1. Lineage (NCBI taxonomy): Eukaryota > Metazoa > Chordata > Actinopteri > Labriformes > Labridae > Semicossyphus > Semicossyphus pulcher. The sequence goes on from NW_027211695.1 coordinate 9,072,146, forward strand.
AGCAAACATCCACTGTCACAAATCATAAACCCAGCTACTGTGCATGAAAACATCATGGCTGCTTGATAGATGAGAGAGACTGAGGGATGTTTTCTCACCTTTAACTTTCTCAGCAGTCAAATCTGTATTAGTGCTGAGGAAAACTGAAAAGATTATGGGTAATTTTATTTTACCACCTCCCCTGTGAAGGGAGGGCCTTAATAAAAGTGAATCAATTCAATGGATTTTGGCAGATTTGGTGAATTTGCACCAGGTGCTCAACAGGAGATGTAATGATTCTCCTCAGCTGCACATCTGGAATTAATATTAAGCTGTAAAACAGTTCGGCTTATGAACATTTTATTAAACACATTTTAATAAGTCGACTGTCTCCTGAGTTGCTTTTGATGTCAGTTGGAATTAAGAGGAAGCCGATGAGCCTGTAAGTCTTTCATTTCTCATCAACAGCTCTGTCATTTTAGAGACATCCTGTGCAGATATGTTGATTTGTGAATTCATGAGATGGCTCACAATGAGAATGATAAGCCTAGAAATCATGTTAATGCTTCACTTTTATGCAAATTACCTGATTATCTGGATGATCTGGGTCGTACTTGATAAAAACAGTCATGTAGTTATCATAATTCTTTAATATATTTGTTGTAAAGTGGTTGGAAATTTAAGTCCTCTGACAAGCACAGTTCTTTACCCTCGCTCTGAGCTGCAGATATGGCTTCTGCAGTGCTGTGTGTGTGTGTGGGAGAGCACAGTCATTGTATACACCCTGGTTTCTCCGCTCCCTGTCAGCACACTGTGTGGTGTGTCTACTTTTTATCTATATCTGACTAGCACATTCCCTCTGCCTTATCGACAAGCCAACAGTGTGAGAGACGCAGCCATTGTCAAGCTAACAGGATACAACAGAGGGCATAGCAGGACCTGCAGGCACATTAAGCTAACATTGGCTTGTGCACTGAAGCCCACCAAGTCTTAATTGAATTGATAGAGAGTTTGGGGAGAGGAGAGGGGGGAGAGGAATTGATGAGGAAAGCAAAGAAGTGAAAGGAATAAGGGTGGGGGGCCTCGAGAAGGAAAATTGAGTGAGAGTGAAAGAGAATAAAAAAAGGGAAGGAAGAGGTGGAGTAATGGGGAATCCATGGGAGCATGCCTGCCACCGGAGAGAGAGCAAAATAAGAAAGACGTCTGGGGAATAAATGTGCGTGAAGCAGCGATGGAATGAGGAGAGAAGTGAAAAAAAGCGACAGGGCAGCTGATAAAGAAAGAGAATGCAAAATAGAGAACAAATAATTACAGAGCGAGCGCGAACACGGTGCAAGAGGGATGAATCTATTACGGAGTTGTGATGGTAAATAATGAAGGGAGAAAACAAAGGAATTAATGAAAGAGGATAAAAAAAAGAAAAAGGCAGGATGGAGGTGAAGTTGGGCTGAGAATGAAACTGTTGCCTGCAGAATTGGCGATAGAGCTGCGGCTACATGCCTGCGAATAATGTGCACTTCAGGAAATCAACCCAGGACTAGTTCACTGGAGTTTCTACAAAAATCAACAGAACAGAAGAGGCTGAATAAAAAGAGAGTTAAGTTTCTTCACTAGCGTAAAAGTGTAGAAAACAGCTACTTAGTGTATAGGTAAAGTTTGCCAGAACACAAGCAATCTATGCAATGATAGGGAGGGGGGGGAAAAAATACCGACAGAGGCAGAGGAGGTCAGGGAAGGTCAATCTGTCTGTAAGGCTGAAAGTGAATCCACACAGCACAGAACAGTGAGTATACCAAACTTAATCTAGGATTGTTTGGCTCAGTCAAGCAGAGAAAGGGGAGGCAGACTGACAGAAACAGGCAGCTAATGGAGGAATATCCATTACAGTCTGCTGTACCTGTTTGCACTGAACAATGGTATCACTAAGTAATGTTATTTAATGCAAGCACTGAATATGCAGCATAGGTACACTCCTGAGAATGCACATGCTCACCTTAATGAGGTCTCCCAGCAGCTTGTTGGCTTCAGCGTAGGCCTTCTTCACCTCCTTGAACTTATTGCCCAGTCCCATGCTGTGAGCCTGCGACGAAGCACAGTGAAACAAACAACGAAATGAATGAGGAGAAAAATAGTCTTTTCAGTTTTCCTTTCCAGAAAAGGTCAAGGCTATTTCTGAGTCAATGTGTGATTTAAGGCCAAATTTGTGTAGTGACATCCACACGGCTAGAGACTTTATGAAAAAACTACTGTAAAGTGTAATTTGGTATGTAGGGCATTTGTTTAACTCCTGTTTATATTAACTTGTCACAACTGGGCTCTAGGATGTGCAGCCCATAGACTGTATAAAAAGATGGAAGACGTGTCAGCTCCCTAAGTGTGGTGAAACACTGATCTTTAGCCTCGTATTAAAGGGATAGTTTGGGCTTTTTCAATTGTAGCTGTATAAGTGAGTTACTTCGTCTTTTCCAGCCCTGATCAGAAAAGTCGTCCAAAGTAATGAAACTGAAGTTAAGCTATGTACCGCACATAGACTGTATAAAAAGATGGACCACATGACAGCTCCCTAAAAGCGAAGTCAAAACATTTCGAGCGCCCCCTGCTGACTGGCTGCAGTATAGGTCATAAAGTCCGCCTCCTCCATGTTAACAGATGGGACATGAGTCAAACTATAAAATCACAATACACGTAAAATACATTTTTCAAAAACATGGTTTCTGTCATTATAGTTTTTTTCTTATCATGCTGATTTAAGTGTTCATATTTCTGACAAGTTGAGTTTAATTAGTTATTTGATCAATACGGCTCCTGTAGCCGATCTGTTCTGGATTAGCAGAGTGGAGGAGGATCCGCGAGAGGAGACGAAACTAAAACAATCACTACAGTCACTGAAGTTTCCATATCTGTGAACGTTAATCTCAGACCAACACAAAGAAGCTGTTCTGCTGTTAAATACACCAACGTGCAGATTCTCCCTGTTTTTTCGGTAAGTAAAACAGGGAGAAAGTAAGTGTTGTGTTTTGGTTAGCGGAAGTGGCTACGGCCGCTTCACCCGCCGATCTCTACTGCGCAGACTCTTGCTCCAAATGACGCCACCAATAAGATGGCAGCGGCTGTCACAGGGGCTATTTTGGTTTTAATTTCCAACAATAAGAGCAGATGGAGACGCATCATCCACATTTATACACAGCCATTGGTGCAGCTGTACATTTTTCCTGTAGGTGTTAAGCGCTGTGGATTCAGGCACTTTCAAGTAGTCTGAGTCTTTTCAGACTTGTGGTTGTACTTAAACCAACATTTTTATTTCATTTCTTAAACAGTGCCTCTGAAAAAAGTTTGATTAATTTTAGTCACACTTCCACACCCAAACTTAAACTACACGTAACACTAATAAGTAACACTTTCTATCTCAAGAGGCCATAGGTTGAACAGTCAATTACACTTTAACAAGGGCACAAACACTTTATAGGTGTAGTGAGTGTAAGTCGATTACAACCTTGAATATAAATGCAGTGTTACACTGAGCTAATCCTGTGTTGACCTCTTCCAACAGATGGATCCTTTCAGATGCACCAACCTCCTCTAATACTCCATTGTGAGGATGTGGCATCGAGCTTTACAGAATGCATTTTAACTTGTTCAGCTTTGAAATCGATCAGTTGCACAGAACACAGTAAACAAGGACCAGAATAGCTCGCTGTACCTGGAAGTGGAGGTTTGTGTACTGTCCTCCGGGTATCTCGTTCTCGTAGACATCAGCGTTGCCAGATTTCATGGTGGCCGTGCAGTCGAACGGAGCGTACAGGCCTCTGGCGACTTCCCAATATTCACTGTAGTCGAAGACCTTCTCCAGAGCAATGCCTGCAACACAGCAGAGTAATATGACATTAAATCAACGGTCACCATGCACATTTAATGACACTTGAAACTAAAGATTTAAAAAATAATGACAATATAATTTTTAGAATTATAAATCTAAAAGCTGGAATATGCTGAGAATACTTAGGGGAAATTAAAGCTTCAGTGGGCAGAAACATTTCCGACTGCACATGATCTGCCAGAGGCTCACTTTCAGGTGAATTTGGGGACTTTTTACAGGCCAGAGAGGCTTGAAAAACCAAAACTGCAGTGTGCTTGAGAATTCACTTTGCCTCTGCCACATCAGAACAGTTCATTAAATCCCTGTGATATTTTGTGATCCTTAAAAAAGCACATTTGTTGCTCATGTTCGTGGCATTCAGCTGCAGCCAGCGAAGGTGTTTTAAAGCTGATTACTCCGAAAGGAGAGATATGTTTTTAATGCCTGACAGAAATAGCAGTGCGCTGATTTTCTGGCTAATGATGACAAAAACCAGCCATTTTAATTTGACCAACTTAGCTCATAATATCCTCACAACTTGGTGACAAGCTTGTATATTTTTATGACTCAAAGCAAAATCCAAAAAGTGTTTGTGTGCTTCCACTGTGATCTTGGCGGGGAAATTGAGCTACTGTGAAATTAATGTGAAATTAATGTGCATGTGGTTGCTCCTCAGATTCAACCGCCTGCCAAGCCAGTCAGTAATTAGGTCCGTTTCCTTGTCTGTTTGAGAGCATCGTTTGTGTTACTTTAATTTAGGTTTCCATTGTGACACTGCGGCTTCAGTTTAAAGGAGAAAGTGACGGCATGTTCAACAACACAGCAGGCTCTGTTGATCAATTTCAACACCATCTGAACACCTCACACTCCACTCTGTGCAACCCCATCTGATGGGACGAAAGCTGCTCCAGGTACCCGCACGTGATCCTCTGGGTCCTCTTATTCCTGAGAGGAAGACACCAGATGCTCCGAGTCAACCGTCATCTCAGTTCACCTCAAACAGTCTCTCTAGAGTCATACAGATACCTCAGAACAATAACTGACCACAAACTCAGCTTCCAACTTAACTGTGAAACCATCTTCACCAAATGTCAGCAACGCCTTTTCTTCCTCAGGAAACTCTGCAGACTTCAAGTCCACCACTCAGTCCTGACAGCATTTTACAAATGTTTCATTGAATCTGTAAAAACCTTCAATATAACAGCTTGGTTTGGGTCCCTATCTAGAATCCATCGCAATCCAGTAAACAAAGCCACACACACTACACAGCGCAGACAGTCACCTCCCCTCAGGCCTGAGATACAGATCACTCACCTTCAGGACTAAGAGAGCCATGTCAAGCTTTGTGCCCACATCCATCCGACTCATGAACATTTGAATTATTTAACTCCATGCGCTTTAACATCTTTTAACATGATTTATTGCGTATTCATGAAGTCTTATCTATTGTGTTTTAAATGCTTAATTTACCACTGTTGATTGCTCTGTGAATGTTGTATGTGTGTGTGACATGTTGTTGGGTATGTGAATTGTATACGCACTGACACTTTTACTAGGGATGCACGATATTGGATTTTTTGTTGATATTCCGATATTTTCCAACCCTTACATACATATATATATATATATATATATATATATATACCGATATATAAGGCACATGTTTTTTTACCACCTAATTGCAGAGAACATTAAGTCTCCCTTGTAGTGGAATTGATATAGGTTTAGACTGCCGGGGGATCTGACACACCAAGCTTCTCTCTCTCTCTCTCTCTCTCTCTCTCTCTCTCTCTCTGTTTCTCTGTCTCTCTCCCTCTCTGTCTCTCTGTCTCCCTCTCTCTCTCTCTCCCTCTCTCTCTCTCTCTCTCTGTCATATTAATGCAGCTCATTAACTCTGTATCTTCTGGTCCCATTAACACTACTAACCACATATCTTCCCGGGAGTTCTTGTGCTCCCTTGTCTTGAAGGTTCCTGGGGATCGTTGCTGCAGACCACCTGCTGCTGTGGCTCGACTGCAACAACTACTAACATCAGCCTTCCCCATAGTATCATTATTGTTGCTGCTAATGCTAATAGTAGACCTGTTGACTTCAACTGTTACAATTACGATTACCTCAGCCTTTATCATTACTCTGCTTCTCTCGCTAATTTATTTATTTATTTTGCTAATCTTCACCCTAGTCTACCACTATTATTGGCATTGTAACCATAAGTATGTGTCTGTTGTTGTTCATGTTACAAGGACATATGTTGTTGTTGTAACAAGAACATATGTTGTTGTTGCTCTCTTTGCCTGTCTATTTCCTGCATCTCCTTCTATCCCATTTTCGGCCCAGCCAGTCGAGGCAGATGGCTGTTCAACATGAGTCTGGTTCTGCTCGAGGTTTCTGCCTGTTAAAAGGAAGTTTTTCCTTGCGAATGTGCCGAATTGCTAAGTGCTACTAATGGTGGATTCATGTTGGGCCTCTCTTTAAATAACATAACAAAGAGTCGGTCCAGACCTGCTCTTTCTGTAAAGTGTCTCGAGATAACCCTGGTTATGATTTGGCGCTATACAAATTTGATTTGATTTGATTTGATTTGATTTGATTTGATATCGTGCCTACTCTTATTGTAGTGGCCAAAAACTGCCACACCGCAGACATCTTGCACCTTCTTCACGCTTGATGAAAGAGCCGTTCAAAAGGTCATGTGTCTGATCACTCACGTGCATGCAGCATCTCCCTAGAAACACGGCAGTGAGGGAGACATGCCCGGACTTGTTTACTGCACCCACTACGGAGACATCAGTGATAGGCGACAGACTCTTTTAATCGTGTGTGCGTCTATGAATATCTAAGTATTTTGCCCTGATGTCTATGTTACACTCTGTTAGCGTTGGCTTTGGCTGAAAGATTATTTTTGGCGTGTTTGATGTTGTTAAGTCCGGTAAAATGGCAGGAATGTGAGCGGACTGTTAGCTAGTTTAGCTAGTTAGCTAGTAGCTACAGTTTCTGTGACTTTTTTGTCTTTATTTGTATATTGTTGATCATTTTGCACAGGCAGTGCACGCACTTGCGCAAGTTAATGTCGTAGTTTTATGTCGAGCTTTTTCCGGGAATCATTGCGCATTTAGGCATAATGAAAGCGTTATTTCATCAGCGGAAAATATCGGTAGAAAAATGACATATCTGCTGATACCGATATGTCATTTTCAAGCCAATATCTGCATATACTGATAACGTGCCGATAATATTGTGAAACAAATTGCTTCATTTTACACAAATGAAGTTCCTGACGGATAAAGTTAATTGAATGGAATGTAGGAGGTGGGCAAAAGAGATCTGTGCAAGTTTCTACCAAATAAAGTGTTGAAACAATTACTGAGTTCTCCATACTGACAACATAAAGAGTTCTGCCTCTGTAAAACATCACGCTCTCTACTGAGGCTGCTGCTGTGGCTGTTAAAAAAACTGAAACCAAACACATTTTACTTTCCTGCAGCTGTGCTGGAAACATCTCAATTTCCCACCACATTTGGCCTGATATGGTAATCAGAAAAATGCATTAAGTGGGCACAAGAGGGTAAATTGTTGTTGTGTTTACGGATGGATTTTACTTTGATTGCAAACAAGTTACAAATCAAAGCTAACTGGTTGTTGGCTCAAGCTTCGCATTGGTGTCTAACTACTCTTCCAACTCTGTACAAGAAAGAGAATCAGCAAACTTCCCCACACCATTGGCAGGATTTTCTAAACATTCTTTGTGTGCTTGAGTGCAGAAGCCAACATTTTCTATCTTTGGGGTCTTTATTTTGGATAGGGACATGTAGGAGAGAGACAGGAAAGGAAAGGGAGAGAGAAAAGGGGAGGACATGCAGCAAATGGTCTGCGCCTGAATCCAAACTAGGCCATGACAATAAGGAGCCTATATGATATGTGCTTAACCATGTGAAGTATATACTGTGTTCAAAGTAGCTCCACCTGCAGCTGTACAACAATGAATTGCTGTTTCTGCAAAGGCATTAATAAAAAAAGGTGACATATCGGTCATGGAGGCAATTTTTCCTGCACTTTTACTTTTGAAAGTCGAAGCACATATTGCTGATAAAACATCTGTACTATAACATAAGTATTCTGAGTGCAGTAATCATGTAAGTGAGTATACACCGATCAGGCATAACATTATGAACACTCACAGGTGAAGTGAATAACATCGATTTATTGTTACAGTGTCACCTGTTAGAGTGGGATGTGTTAGGCAGCCGGTGAACACTGTGTTCTCTAAGTTAATGTGTTGGAAGTAGGAAAAATGGGCGCAAGGATGTGAGCGACTTTGACAAGAGACAAATTGTGATGGCTAGAGGACTGGGTCAGAGCATCTCCAAAACTTGAGCTCTTGTGGGGTGTTCCCAGTGTGCGGTGGTCAGTACCTACCAAAAGTGGTCCAGGAAAAGAAAACCGATGAACAAGCGACTGAACCAAAGCTAATTAATGCACGTGGGGAGCGAAGGCTGGCCCATGTGGTCTGATCCAACAGAAGAGCTACCGTAGCTCAAAGTGCTGAAAACGTTAATGCTGGTTCTGATAAAAAGGTGTCAGAACCAATAGAGCATCACAGTTTGTGGCGTATGGGGCTGCATAGCCGCAGACCGGTCAGGGTGCCCATGCTGACCCCTGTCCACAGCCAAAAGCACCTACAATGGGCATGTGTGCATCAGAACTGGACCACGGAGCAATGGAAGAAGGTGGCCTGGACTGATGAATCATCTTTTCTTTTACATCATGTAGATGGCCGGGTGCGTGTGCGTTGCTTACTTGGGGAAGACATGGCACCAGGATGCACTATGGGAAGAAGACAAGCCACTGGAGGCAGTGTGATGCTTTGGGCAGCGTTCTGCTAGGAAATCTTGGGTCCGGCCGTTCATGTGGATGTTACTTTGCGAGTACCGCCTACCTAAATATTGTTGCAGAATAAGTACACCCCTTTATGGAAACAGTTTTCCCTAATGGCAGTTGCCTCTTTCAGCAGGATAATGCGTCCTGCCACACTGAAAAAATGGTTCAGTAATGGTTTGAGGAACACAAGATCAAATGGTGACTTGGCCTCCAAATTCCCCAGATCTCAATCCAATCGAGCATCTATGGGATGTGCTGGACAAATGAGCCTGATCCATGGAGGCCCCACCTCGCAACTTACAGGACTTAAAGGATCTGCTGCTAACGTCTTGGTGCCAGATACCTCAGCACACCCTCAGAGGTCTAGTGGAGTCCATGCCTCGACGGGTCAGGGCTGTATTAGCGGCAAAAGTGGTCCTACACAATATTAGGCAGGTGGTCATAATGTTATGGCTGATCGGTGTATAATTGTTTTATTGGTACTTAAAAAAGTTAAGTACTTCCAACCATGATCTTTATTAACCAACACAAATATTGGAGTGTGGTTCAAATCCCAAACCTTGTATGATTTTAGCTGAGCGATGATTCTGCCTATTGTTGTTGCATAACTTGCTATCTGGGATTCAGAGGTGTATTTAACCCAGCAGCCTTATTTAACAGCTACAAATGTTGTGGATTCTGCTGTTTGGTAAATACGCCGGAGCTAAATACAGCATTGTTTATTCCGGATGGCTGGTTAAACTCCTGAAATCATCAATCTCTACACCACTATACTGAGTGTGTGTATATCAGAGACATGCAGGCACACAAGCGCATGCACGTCCATATATCAGTCATTTCGATGGCTGCTTGGCAGTGACAAAGTGTCATCAATATACAACTCATTAGCAGCACAAACTCACTGATGCAGCAGACAAACACAGACACACGCACGCATATTTGCGTTCATAAACTTGTACACACATTCTGAACACAAACTATAGGAAGACAGACGCACACTCGTACACACGCGCAGTTTGTGGTTGATGAGACGATGAGAGCTAACCAAGACGCGCAGATGAAGACAGATGAGACGGGGGAAGATTCAGGGAGAAAAGAGGGGGAACTGAACAGAGACGGATGAAGGAAGGGGGAGATGAGGGAGGTTAACAAGAAGCTAAATGTGTTAGCTCACCTGCCTCTCTCTCTGGGTGCAGCAGGAGTCTACAATATCCATGCTTTGTGTAGTGTGTGTTTGATGACTGCTACACCTCACAGCTGCTAAAATTCCTCATTAATAATCCACACATGATGGATGTGAAGGGCGGTAAATTCTGTGTCAAATAAACACAAGGGTCACTTTAATGTGTGCCATCGTTCAGCTGAATAAGTGCATGTGAATAATAAAGCATATATGTGCACACTGCAGCTAACTGAATAAATAAAGTGACAGCTTAAAGACGAACGAGTTAACCACAGAAGTGCTGCTTTCTCCATTTCCTCGGGACAAAGAGATAATGTGGGAGATGCCGAGGGAGTCGAAGGGAAAGAGCAAAGAGAGGGGGACTTTGAGGGAGTGAAATGGGCATGTAAAGTGCTGTTAATTGCGTTGTCACCGAGCGAGAGGGAGGGAGGAAGAGGAGGAGGATGGAGAGACAATGCAAAAGAAGCGGGGGTGATGGGAAAAGCATGAAAGCGGAGAGAGGGAGGGAGATAAAGGAGGCAGAGCGCACTGCACAGCACTGATTACTGCTTTGTAACACAGATGGGAGACGGAGGGGAGGGAGCAGAGGGAAGCAGTAAACAGACTAAGGTCAGAGAGGTATGGAAGTGTGGAAGCTTGATTACAAAGGAGGGAGATAGGCGACTGGAGACGGGAGAGGGGGAGTCATAAACGGAGGCAGAGATAAAAAGAAGTGAGGAGCGCAAGGTGACAGGTAGAAAAGAATCAGGAAGTTTGTCTGCATGTGAATGCATTATGCATGTAGCAGGGTAATATCAGGATACAGTACAAGCATGCACACGTGTGTGTGGGGGACACATGCTGCATCACGATCTGTCTCAAGTGAGGAAAATTGAAATTCCATGAATAAAGCGACACACTTGAAACCTCTCGCTGTTCAGTAACGACCTTGTCTTTCTCGTCTTTATACTTTTTCATGGTGCTGTATGCTCGCTAATCAAAATGATGTCACTCTCTGATACTTTAATGCTGTGACCTGCCAAGTTTCCTGCACTGCTCCACAGAACGGATGTGAACCTGTTGCATGCCGCTGTGCGTTAAACGTGTAGACGCAGAGAGGAGAAGTAGGAGGTTTTCCTATTCCAAGCACAAGTCACACATCATACTTGAAACACAGTGTGTCTTAATAGCTCTGTTGCTGTGTTGCTTTATGGGCTATTACAGAATTTGCTTCCTCTTCGACAGATCTCTCCCTGTGTGATTGTTAACTGTTGCTGCAGGAACAATGAGCCCAGAAAAGAAACTCATTCACTTTAAAGACTTCCCTCAGGAAGCAACAGCAGCAAGGCCTGGTGTTCACTGTCATCCTCGGCTAAATGAGACCACTGGAGCTGCACTGGACATATGCGTGGAACTAAACTGACGCGTTTGTGACGTCAGATGGTGACGCAGCAGAAAAGAGACCGGCAGGAGTATACTCCACTGGCAATGGGAAAAGGGACAATCTGCATTTTTTAGCAGGTCTTCCCGGGTCTGAAGAACCTGCGTCAATGCGCTAATTTTGGTAGGAAAGGGGAAGAGAGTGTGGTGAAACACTGATTTTTAGCCTCATATTAAAGGGATAGTTCGGGCTTTTTTAAGTGTAGCTGTATAAGTGAGTTACTTCGTCTTACCCAGCCCTGATCAGAAAAGTCGTCCAAAGTAATGAAACTGAAGTTAAGCTATGTACCGCACATAGACTGTATAAAAAGATGGACGACATGACAGCTCCCTAAAAGCGAAGCCAAAACATTTCGAGCACCCCCTGCTGACTGGCTGCAGTATAGGTCATAAAGCCCGCCTCCTCCATGTTAATAGGTGGGACATGAGTCAAACAAGAAAATCAAAATACACGCCAAATAAATGTCTCTCAAACATGGTTTCTGTCATTATAGTTCGTTCTTATCATGCTGATTTATATCCAAGTGTTCAAGTTTATTTGTAATTAGTGATTTGATGCTGTAAAAGGATGATTGACAGCTCTTTTGACAAATACGGCTCCTGATTAGCAGAGCAGAGGAGGAACTGCGAGAGGAGGCGTAACTACAACAATCACTACAGTCACTGAAGTTTACATATCTGTGAACGTCTGCTCCAGACCAACACAAGACGTTAAATACGCTGACGTGCAGGATCCTTGCTGTTTTTTCAAGTGTGTGTTTTGGTTTATGGATCTCTACTGCACAGCTCTGCCTCCAAATGACGTCACCATTGCAAGATGGCAGCGCCCGTCACGGGGGGTATTTTGGCATCAATTCCATACAATAATAGCAGATGGAGATGTGTCATCTATATATACAGTCATTGGTACCGCGTTGAAGGGTGTCTTGTGAATTATCAGTATCAATATCAGTTAAAATGTATGCCAAAACAAAATATTGTCACTGCTCTACCTTACTCAGATAGCTCTTTCCTTTAGCATATGTTTTGTCAGCCTACGCATGCCGAACAACTGCATTCCACAGCAGACCAGCTGTATGGGTCAGCGTTTATGGCAGACACAACAAGAACATAAAAATGAGTGATTATGAGAGCAACAAAATGCAGTTCACAAAGGAAAGAAGAGGATGCTTTTATGTTGCAGAGTATACAGAGGAATAACTTTGCAGATGGAGAAGTGCCGACAGAGAGAGGGGGAAAACTTCTGTGGTTGTTTGCAAGGGCGTAGTTTTCATTGTAACACTGGCGGGGGCGACAGTTGCACTCTCAATGCTTTATGAAGGATTTATGAATTCACAAACAAGTAACTATCAGGTGATCATTTTTTCATCACTGCTTGGGACTGAAAAGAAGAAATTACTTAAGAACTCTGATCTCTGTTTCCTCCTCTGTTCTCTTAAAGTGACACGCCTTGTGGCAGGTTGTAACTTTTGATACCTCGTGCTTTCATGATGAGTTGTTTCAAATGTCACGCTGTAACCAAAGACGTTAGGGGAGCGATATTAATTAATATGATTTATAATATTTAAACTAACTGCACTCACCCAGGGAGAGAGAGGGGGAGAGAGAGAGTGCACATGCATATGGACAGCGTGGAACTGGTCATTTGATTATGAGACATGTTTAGTGAAGTGCATGAACTGTAGACTGGAGTCCTTGTTCACAGTGACAGACAGAGTGACGGCTGTCTCTTATAAATGACCCCTCTGCTGGTTGAAAGTGCAACAAGTGTAATTTGCACAAAATTATTGGTACGGACAATTCAGTCATTTCTGGATTTTGGTAGGGACATGTCACCGTACCGTCACTACCCAATTCTACGCCCTTTGTTGTTTTGGCAAGTCATTTTTTAGAGCTTTTTTCCCCTGATGTTTGGGAACAGCAGGGCTTTTCAGCAAGTGTCTGGCTTATTAGGGGGTGGTTTTACATAATCTTTGGAAAATGATCTCTGCAAACGAGGAGCTGTCTTTGTGTCGTGTTGGCGTTAACACAGCTGTCTCGGCACAATGTCACTTTGCAGAACACAATGAAATCTTAGTGGTGACCAGGACTTTGTTCGAACGGCCCGGGAGTCAAAAGCATCTTTAGAAAAGTGGTTTGTTTTCACTCTGAGCGGTGCAAAAAAGTGCATGGCAGATTTAGGAGTATGAATTTTAGAGTTAACAAAATAAAGTGCTAAATTAAAATATTCAAAATACATAACTGATATTGATTTATTTAGGCGGTGGTTAGCTGACCCTTCCGCAGCCGTAGATTGCCCACTTCAGACTGATTTTTCTGTGCAGCAAAATATTAGCATCAGCGCTAATCAATTGACTATGGAAAACACTTATTCATTGAGAGGCATTAATGAGGAAATTCCAGGAAACGATATGTACCTACATCAGAGCAGAAAGCAAGCCTTCACCAAACCGTTGATTAAAAAATAATTAGCATTTAGCCAGCGCACGGCTACAAACGGCTTTTAATGTTAATGGTATCCTGCTCTACAGCAGCAGGCGCTACATTAGCAGTGTAGTGTGGATGTAGAGTAAACAAAATTAGCAGGTCCTTTGCTGCTTCTGAGTTATGGAAATGAGCTTTCACATTTAGTTAGCGGAGCCGGGTCGGTTTTCCCAACAGCATTTCTCTACATAACTAAGCAGCAAACGCCACATCACTTTTAATTCCTTTGGCCCGTCTCGTGTACTTGCAATTTTCAAACAGCCGTTTTCAGCCGACTGCTTTCATATATCTTACACCCTGCCTCCATCTCTGTGGGAGGCAGGGGTCACCGAGCCCGGTCAGTTATCAGAGGTGGGAGGGGCTCCAGGTTTTTAACAGCCCATGAAAATTACATTGAGCAAGGAAGGAAACGTATTATAAATCCATCCCTCTACTTATCGGTTGACCTCCCGAGAAGATAGAATGCAGCGGTGGTGGTCCAGAGTGCAGAGGAGCAGACTGAGATCCCTAATAGAAAATGGAAGAATGTGGGATGGGAAAGCAAATGAGTACCAAGCAGCCACGCCAAGGATGCCCTCCATAGAGAGCTGCTCACTGTTGTGGAGGGTGTTTCTGCCATCATGGGAGGGCGGTAAAAGCTGGTGAATGTGCTCACTCTGTCTCCCATCTTAATGCTGCCTCCATGTGGACCCATTTTCCTGATTTGGATGTTCTTCTAACTATGATTCATAATGTGAAACAACATGGATGCTAACGAAGATCTTTAAGTTTAGTTAAAGATCTAAGAAGATCTTTAACCTATCTAGGCCCTTCGGTGCGGACAGCAACCAGTAGTTAAGACCTTATTTATCTTACAAACTACACGCGAGTAAAAAATTGATAAACATGAATTAATAAAACATTTTTGACGCATGAACCCAACATTAACTTTCAGCATAATATTCCTTCAAGCACTTAGATTATCTCAGACTTTACAAGTCAACTTGAGGATGGTTCACATGAATTTTCCCATTTGGAAATTTACGATTATTCCAACACCACCTGAATGCAGCATTTATCCTCTTATTTTGGTGCGCACCATCAACCCTTCCACAGCACAACATAACACATCCATTTAATAGTTACATTAATGATATCCAGACTTATAGTTCACTGTGTTAACATCAAAGTAGCAGTAACCCCTTAATGGACTCCCTCTCTGTCACATTCCTGCAGTCAGAGTGTGAATCAGTCGTTCTCTCATAATTGGCTGTGTATGTTATCACCAAACAGAGTGCTTCAGCCTTTCTGACTTACGGCTGTAATTAGTGACTCACTCTGTCATTTATTGATTTGCTGATTGATTTTTTCCTCTCATGTGAAGGAGAAGACTCAGAAAGACACTAAGTAATAATCTCTGAGCAAGAGTGGTGATCTAAGAGATGTTCTGTCTCATTAACCACTACAAACCACAATAAAAGCTTTAAATAGATATTGGAAGGTGTCTGTTCTCATTTATTCTTTCAAACCTGTTTTGGTTTTGCCTCTCTCCTCAATAAAATCTTATGATACTTTTGAAATAAACAATTGTGTGCTTTCCATTGCCACTGACTGATGTCACTTACCTGTGTCGAGCTTGGTCCCTTTGGCGCAGGCCACGATGGCTCCCATGCTGGGCTGAGAGGTCATCCCGGCCATGGAGTCCACCTAGAGAACGACAATCAATATTAATACTGTTTAACTATAAGCCTTAATCATTTTAAAAGTGGGTTTGAGCGTCACCACCTTGCCGGATCGATATCACACTCACCGGCCACTTTCTTGGGTACACCTGTTCAACTGCTCGTTAACGCAAATATCTAATCAGCCAATCAGACGGCAGCAACTGCATTTAGGCACGTAGACATGGTCAAGACGATCTGCTGAAGTTCAAACCGAGCATCAGAATGGAGAAGAAAGGTGATTTAAGTGACTTTGAATGTGGCATGGTTGTTGGTGCCAGATGGGCCGGTCTGATCTCTAGGGGTTACCGAGAATGGTCGGAAAAAGAGAAATTATCCAGTGAGAGGGCAGTTCTCTGGTCATAAATTGACAGACTGGCCATGTCATTGCTCAAATCATCTCAAACTGGTTCTTGAACATAAAGAGTATTATAATGGCCTCCACAGTCACCAGATCTCAGTCAGCACCTTTGGGATGTGGTGGAACGGGAGACTGGCATCATGGATGTGCAGCCGACAAATCTGCAGCGACTGCGTGATGCTATCATGACATTATGGACCAACATCTCTGAGGAATGTTTCCAGCACCTTGTTGAATCTATGCCACGAAGAATTAAGGCAGTTCTGATGGCAAAAGGGGGTCAAACCTGGTACTAGCAAGGAGTACCTAATAAAGTGGCCAGTGAGTGTATGTCCACACTATGGGTTTATTGTTTTAGCTGGGAGTGTCTGAACCCTGGTGGACAATCGGTAGTTTTGTTTAGAAAGTTTTACGGGGATCTGAACAGCTGTATACCAATACTGTGAATTGCAGCCAATTGCCTAATTTGAAACTGCCCATGCTTGCAGCATGCGCCAGTAAACACAATGAGGCAAAAATTATTGGCTTAAACAATGTTTACTTAACATTTGCCACTACTGCAGCAACTGGCAGGAAAATAACATGTAAGAATAACTTGTGGGTGGACCTTTGCATCCAAATAACATAGTTGTTGGTTATGGTTAACATGGAAGGCTTTGTATTATGACCCTGATGTAATTTTGAATAAAACTAAGAAGAATTTGACACCATTTAATGATAATAAAAATACATTTAAAACCTCCCAGAGACATCCTTATTAAGGTGTTAATGCAGTTCATGGACCTTATTTTGTCATCCAAACCAAACTAGTCTGTCAGCATCGTGACAGATTTTTAGAATGAACATTATCAATACTTACAGCCACATCCACTACGTCAGCTCCAGCCTCAGCACAGGCCAGCATGGCGGCCACACCGGCTCCAGCGGTGTCGTGCGTGTGCACATGGATGGGTACATCTGGGAAACGGTCCCTCAGAGCGCCGACCAGAAGTTTGCTGGACTCTGGCTTCAGCAGGCCGGCCATATCCTGATAACACAGAGATTCAGGAGGAGGGTTGCATATCACACATATGTTACAAACACGTTCTATTTTATTTAAACCTTTCTACCACTCTTTGACCAAGCTTCCCTGAATGACTTTAGATTAACGCAGGAGAAGATCTAAATCAGGATGCCTTTATCCCATTTAAGGTGTCTTTCTGTTACACATTGAAATTTAGGATATGTAGTCCTGGACCAAGTTAAACAAGATTGATTTGAACCACCTGTCTCCGTTCTCATTAGTGAGAGTGTGCACAGAACTGGCCCAAGGCTGCTCATGAGAGCTGAGCAGAACACAAAGTGCTGATCATTCGGTGGAATAGGATGAGTTGAAAACAGCCAAAAGAACATTTTCACTAACACAACTCTAAAAGCCTTTCAGCGATTAGGACCTGGATGGGTGGACTGCCTGCAGGAATTCTTCCATTAATCAATGCATCTTTGAATAAAAAGCTGTTAACTGAAGTTAAACTGCCACATTGAGATTCATTTGAAGACATTTAATCTTGGAATGACTCAAATCTTTCTGGAGATGTGTTCAGTTAACTCAAATTTATGAACATGTTTAAAAATGTTCTGGATAATTTTATTGTAGAAAAGTTTCACCCAGACTCTCGTGAGCATAAATCTTAATTGATAAACAGATTTTCACAGATGGAGCTTAGATGTTTAGTTAAGCTCCCTTTGGTGATCACTGCACTGCATGAAGTTATAATGCATGCTCATTTCCTCTTTTAAAAGTTAACCTCATTAGCTGAGCAAGCCTTTTATGAGATTGCCACTGCTGCGTGTGATGATTCACACTGGGGTTGGAGCGGGAGTTTATCATTTGACGTTTGAAAATATTCCGTCATGCATGAATTGAGAAATTAATTCAATGTGAGCATTATCAGTCCGTTCATTTAGATAAGAAGCTCGAGTATACAAGTTGTGTCAACGGGGGCAAGAGGACAAACTTCTGCTGTGTTCCACAGTTTACATGGGAGAGTTTGGATTCATTTAAATGCTACGGTACAACTCGGTGTATAAGATGCACTTTTTCAAACTCAACATGGTGAAAACAGATGGTAGGCTGTAATTTATGTGTTTTGAATGTTATAAATGACATTGAAATACTGTTGAAATAACTTGTACCCCCCAAAACACACTGCCTCTGATATTCCGGTGAGACTTATATTACGGATTTTACGGTAATTAAAAAGCATTTTTTTCCTGAATTATGTGTTAAAGAAAACGGAGATTTTATTGATTTTTTTTAAGGAACATAAGTTCAGGGTGCTCTGGCTTCCTCCCACAGTCCAAAGGCATGCTTGTTAGGTACACTGATGACTCCAAATTGCCCGAAGGTGTGAATGTGAGTTCACCTGAGTGAAAGGTTGTCTGTTTCTATGTGTCAGCCTTGTGATTGACTAGTGATCAGTTCAGGGTGTACAGCTGGGATAGGCACCAGACCCCCGCAAAAGGTGAAATACTGTATTTTAGCTATGCAATCAATTTTCTATTTTTCTAATGTGTTTTTGAATCACGTGGGTAAAGTTTGTTCGTTTTAAAAATGTTAATTATTTTTCGGAGCCTCTCCTTCCTCCTGAAACGAACAAGCTGTTTTGCCATTCAAAGGTTAGACCTTAGCCAGGATTGGCTGACAGTATTTGTAGTGACGGTGTAGCCCCTCCCACAGCGGCCACACTGCACTCCGAAGTTGTAGACAACATGGCTGCTCTAGGATCGGTTATTCGGCCTTATATGTACGAGCCAGAATCGCCAGAATGTATTGGAATGTTAAGTTGAAATCTTGACGACGATTGGTCGACTTCAGTGAAAGCAAGGTTCTATGTAGAATCTTGCAGCTGTTCCTAAAAATGTAATTCTGGAAAAACACGGAATTATGCAGTTTTCACTTTTCCACTGTGAACAATAAACATCCAAAAATGTGAAACCCATGCACAATATGAGAATATCCGTTCAAAAGATATGACCCCTTTAACAGGAAAAATGGTATAGAAAATGGATGGATGGATCAGCTGATATACTGGTAATTCAGTAGTAGTGAAGGGTAACAATAATAAGTATTAGGGCAGTGATATTCAAAGCAGTGTAAAAGAAGTGAAGGCTGGGCTCAGACTACGAGAGTTTTAAAATCCTTACCGATTAAAAAATCGCATCAGACATGGTCAACACGGGTTCTTTTTAATCAACTATAGCATGCTAGCTGTCCTCTAGCCCTGACTTTCAGCGGATTTGTCTCCTTATCTCATTCCTTGGCTTTGTTTTTCCTGCTTAATATCAAACATGTTTCTTCTTATATGGAAGACTCTGATGAGTCTGCAGACCATACGGAAGGTATACTAGATCTGTAACAACCTCACATTAGCAGATAACTGGGAGCGAACATCAGCATTGACCTAGAGCCCATATCTAATTCCTCTCCTGATTGTCAAGAGGGGTGAATCGTGTCTAAATAGGCCCAAGCTCCTGTAGTCTGAGTCAGGCCTTACTTGCCACTGGTATCTTGGTCTTGGTATCTGGTATCTTCAAGATAAACCGCATCTAAATGCTACACGGCAGTCAGAGTGTAAAACAGTTAGCTTGTGGTTAGTGCAGGCCCTGATTATGATGACACGCATGCAAACAAGTGGCTCTGTGTGTAATAGAGTGTGTAATGAAGCCGGAGTTAAAAAGTATTTGCAAAGTTTCTCTCCAACTGGCTTTATGTTTGTGTGATGGCAGATGGGAAGAGATTTCCACACAGAAGCAAACAATGAGCGCCAGAATCTTTAGATTATCACAGGGAAGGAAGGAAAGGTTTTTTCCTAGAACTTAAAAACAGTTGATCGTATGAATATTTTATCACCTTGATACACAGGATGTGAGTCCCAGCTTTGACGAGCTCATCTGCCAGTTTCAGATAGTAGTCCAAGGAGTACTTCTGCCTCATTGGGTCGGAGACGTCGCCCGTGTACGAGATGGCAGCCTCCACCACGCCACCTGCCGCTCCAGCAGCTTCCATGCCCAGCAGCATGTTTGGCACGTAGTTCAGGGAATCGAACACACGGAAGATGTCCATGCCATTCTCCTTTGCCACCTCACAGAACCTGGGGGAGGGAGATGTTTTTAGCCGGCAGCATGTACCCTCCTCTGCATACATTTTTTAAATCCACATTCAAATTAGAGACAGAAATAGGTTAGAGACTGGCATGGCTTACACTGCAGCACGCAGCACTGCAAGATGATCACACAATCACTCTCACAGATATAATGAGTTCGTCTCCATGCACAGTGTGTCCCGGATAATAGAGCACATCCAGGTTGGGATAAGCTGTTTATATCCATCTCCCTATCGCCAGTCGTAAATATCAGTGTACCTGCCCAAACACAATATTCTCCATATTTCCATGAAAAGTGAGCTTACACCGCCTGCAGGAGCCCAATAACTGCGGAGAAATGTATACCCGCCTCATTATCCAAGCCGCTAGTGGTAAATCCTTCCTATTATTGCCTTGGCCTCCGTATCTTAATCAGGTTTTTCAGAACTGGGGTGAGTGCTGACTGTGGCTGTGTTACTGTGAATGTGATATTTACACACACTGAGAGCTTTTGTTTGGGTAAATAAACAGACACACTTAATGTTGTGCCATGAGAGGATTACCAGTCCAACGTCTGCGTGTCCACTATTTATTTAGCGCTACAATGCATACAAGGGCCGACTAGGGGACGTTGTTTGGCTCCAAATCAGAAACACTGTACTGTCCTACATATCTGACTCACAGCTGATGATAACATTATTAATGTGAATCAGAAGGAAGAGTGACAACATCATGCTACATGACCCTTTAGAGAGGGGTATTATGCTCATTTCAAGCTTCATATTTAACTCTGTGATACCTGTGGAGTAGCTTAGCATAACTTACAATTTAAAAAAATTTTTTTTCTCACACTGGTACTCTGTACAGGCCCTCATACAGCCTCTGCCTGAAACAACTCAGTCAGCTCTGTCCCTTTAAGAAACCCCAACCTGGAAACAACTTGCCATAAAAACAAAACTTCACTCAAATTTGTGAACTTTAGGGAGCTGTATTTGTTACCTTTTGACAGAGCAGATTAGCTGTTTCCCTGTGTTTCTGTTCTTTATGCTAAGCTAGGCTAACTGGCTGTAGCTTCATGTTTACCCTGCCATCGTGTGTGGTATCAATCTTCTCGTCTTACTCTCCTAAGGAAGGTGAATATCTGCATTTCCCATAATATCCAACTATCATTTTAAGTTACAATTGAATAGAGGTTGGTTAATAGTAGCCTAAGTAGTTTTTTCTGAAGCAAATGGTCTAAATACTTCTTCCATGGAAAAATTACCGCAGATAAAAATATGTATTGTTTCACAGGCAACCCTGGCGTTCACAGCAGCCTGCAGACTGAGCTGAGAAGCCTGGGGATTACTCCAACGTACTTTTACCTACAGATTTGAAACTTCACCCACGTTTAGTCTGGACATCCAACATTGTAACATTATATATAAGTCTTAAAATGTGAAACAGCATAATACCCCCTCTTTAAATCCACCAGGTGTTTAAAATATACCTTATGTTTCTGCAGAGTGTACCGTATTGTGACCCTGTGCCTTCCACTTTAAATCAAGTAAATGGAATGAATTTAAACTTTGATTTGATTTTGTTAATGAAGACACTCAGGCTACTTTGCTTCGGGCTGCCGCACTGAGAATGTTGAGGGTGGGAGAGTGACGGAGCGAAGGGAGAGAGAGCCCGGCAAACAGATCAAAGCCATTAATCACGATCTTGTGCAAATGTTCAATTCAACTCCCCCTGTGGGACATCGAGAGTGAGAGGGAGAGAGAGGGAGATGAAGAGCACTCGGGGTAGAGAGAGGGAGTTAAAAAGAGGGTAAGAAGTGTGTAAAGCAGGGAGATGAATGGAGGTGTAAAAAGGGGAGTCATAAGGGTGGGGATAAATAATGATTCTATGATAGGAGAGGGGGAGCAAAGAAACAGGGAGGATGGGGGAGGTCTGTGTGTGATTCAATGGAAGGCAGGGAGGAGGGGACAGCTGCATTAGTCATAAAGCCACTCCTAACTTATCCGAGGTGAGGGGAACTACACTCTGCATGCGGGGGTGTGTGTGGATCTGCATGCAGGTGTGTGTTTGTGAATACATGACTCATCCACATCATAGACGTTGCTTGTGAATCCATTTGTAAAAGTGTTCGAGGCGTGTGTATGCATGTGTGTAGGCACAAGAGTATTTTTGGCCCTAAATGCATTACTGGTTAAATGTGTAACCGTGCCGTGTGTCAAATGTGTGTAACTGGCTGAGCATGGTCGAAAGCAGCAGGAAAACATCAACCAAATTGACCTGATTAAATGTGCGTGTCAGTTGTGTGGTTTGTAGGTAGCTACTATACAGTGTATCATTTAGATCTATTTAGAGAGGAAGCAGCTGCGTCCGAGCGCTGTATGCTTACATATAAATAGAGAACAATTTGTAGGATGTGGGCGAATTATTCACCCGCAAATGTGTCATTTTTTATCTATGATCATGTTGAAAAATAAACACTTACTAACTAAATTGATATAAATGTCAGAGAAATAATCATATTCTAAACTCTGCCTCTGCTGAGAAAGGCCTCAAGACGTGGTTTAAAGGTTTAAAAAGAGTAAGTTATATGGACCATTTGTTTATGTCATGTTCAAAGTGGAAATAATGCACGTTTTAAAGAAAGAAAACTTTGTTTGAGGTGTGAATTGGTGACTCAGTGATAGTGTCAAAATTAGTGTAGGTGCAAAATTTATGTGGAATGATATACATCAATAATCTTTACTTTAGTACTTAGAAAAAGTGTAAAGTGAATGTTTAAGAAAACATTTATAGTATTCCATTAACAAGGTGAATACTATGAGCGGTGGTCCGAGGACCTCATCGGATAAATCACTGGTCCTCCTGTGCACTTTAATTCAGCTCCAACTGATACATAGAGCCTATCTGTGCAATGCTCGTTCAGCAGAATTCTACCATAACGTTAGTCCAATGTGTCCCCGCTGCACCACTGGCCCTGCAACTCTTCTACATATGTTTTGGTCTTGCTAGAAACTATGTAATATGTTTGGACAACTATTTTCAGAACTATTTTAGAGAGTTAAATGTTGAGATTGATGGCTGCCCTTTCGATGGCTGCAATTCTAAGTTTGCCTAGAGTCCCGCTCCCTTGTAACACCGCCATCTCCGCCATGATCGCTTTCCTATAGCTCCTGGCCAGAAGAAGGATACTCTTGTCCTGAAAATCTTCAACTCGGCCTCTACACTCTAGCTGTGTCCCAATCCAGGAGCTGCAGCCTTCAAAGGCTGTATTTGCTTTACAGTGGCGTGTCGAAAGCTGTCCTAATTCGAAGGCTCCTTTGAATGCGGCCGACAAATGCGTCCTCCGTTTCCCGGGCCGCGAAGGATCCATTGGGTGCGTCCTTCGCCGTATCCCGAGACGCATTGCGCGCAAATTCAGACAAAATGATGGACTTTTACGTGACCGTAAGTTCACCCTTTAACGGTGGCAAACATTTTTTACTTATTTTCAGAACTTGTACTTGCCCCACTCGATTGGGAATAATAAGCCTCACACCGCCTGTTACCTGCTTTGAATCCTTGATGTTCACACTAGACAAAAAATGATTAGCCTTTATAATATAAATCAATCAATCAAATCAAGACGTACTAGTTCAAAAGATCCAAAGAAAAACAATCTAATAGACCAAATTGATGAGGGGATAAACACAGTATCAGATATCTCAGCAGCCATGTTTTTTCATTTATTTTTCCCCAAACAAAAATCTCCTCATTAAACACCATCTCAATATTTAACTACAGACAACTGCACTGTGAAACCAATAAAATATGCACCCTAATGAGGTTTACAACACGTTTAATGAACAATTATAGACTATACAATAAAAAAACAGTAGGCAACAAAGTGTTATGGTAAAGACACAACATTACAACATGGTTTACTGTTGCTGCTCCTGTTTTGGCCTTTTTGTTTGGAGTAATAACCCATCTCTGAATGGCTGAATTTTACATGCAATTATTCACAGATGGCAATCACTTTCACTTTCATTTTAAAATTTCAATCATGTAAAAAGCCTGGTGATTACCCCACTGAAATATAATGTGTATTAAGATGATGGTCACACATGTCGTTCCTATGGAAACAACCCAGTCAGGGGGCATTTTGTGAATAATAAGACAGAAGAAGAAAGAGGGGCAGCGGCTGAAATTATGTTCAAAGTGATGCGTTAGAAAACATCTCAACAGGAAAAGTTGGTCCTGTGTTAGGAGGGCTCTGATTGGCTGGATTGGCACTGGTGCTATACTCTGTAGTGTTCAGTGTATACATGAGTGTGTATAGTGTCTGTATTTACAAGCTCTACTTAATAGAGGTAGTATACGGCTTTGGAAAGATAAAAAGTGTGAGTGTGTGTGTGTGTGTGTGTGTGTGTGTGTGTGTGTGTGTGTGTGCGCGCGTGTGTGTGTGAGTGACTTACTTAAAGACAGCATTGTCAGGGTAGTTTGTGTAGCCCACAGCGTTGGCCCCTCTCAGCAGCATCTGGAAGGGGACGTTGGGGATCAAAGCTCTGAGCTCCTGGAGTCTCTTCCACGGACACTCAGACAGGAAGCGCATGGCCACATCAAAGGTAGCACCTAGACACACACACACACACACACACACACACAGAGAGAGGGGGAGCGTTGGTGGTTTATTTCAGCCGTCATCTCAAGACTCATCCGTCATCCCAACTTTGATCTCAATTTTTGTCACAGAAACTAATATTTCAAACTTCTCCCATTACACACGCCGCACAGATGGCACACATACAGTATTATACACACTAATGGATGCTCAAATAAAATCTCATGATACTTGCACATTCATTGTTCAGTCTAAGACTTTCATCGTTTGACTCTAAAGTCACTTTAAAATCTGAGAAATGTTTCAGTGGAGGAGGCAAAAAAAAAAAAAAAAGATAGCAATCTCTCATTTCCCTTTCTGGGGGGAGTAGATTAGTGAATCTCATACCCGTTTATCATATCAACCAGAAATATTGAAGCCTCCAGTGGTTTTCTGCTGATCCAACAGTGCCATCATTAAATTTCAGTTTCAGAGCACTCGTACATTTGGACACGGGGAGAATACAAAGCACAGCTGCTTGTTCCCCCTTCTCTTGGAGGAGCGGGAATGCCCCGGAAAAACTGTGCTCTTTATCAGTGTTTCATCCCCCTCTGATGTCTGTTTCAGCCTACGTCAGCTTTCTCTTACTGGTGTGGAGTGGAAATAACTTCAAGTGGTCGTCTCTGATGTTTAACACATTAATGTTTTATTGCACGTGAGGAATTCAGCCGGGATGGCAGATTTACTGAAGTAATTCGATAACAGGAACGAAGACTGACAGCTGGTCGCGCATATCAGAACATTAGCCACATAAAGAGCGGCAGCTTCCTCCTTTTTGGAAAGACAGGGAGCCTCCAATCTGTCAGAAAGATGAGCCGAAATAAAATCAGAGAAGAAGATGGAAACGAGCCTTTTACGCAACGCCCACGACTGCCTGCAAATGTACTCAACACTGCGTGTAATGTTTAAAGACAGTGAGAAAAAAAAGAGTTATTGTGGGGGAAACAGTCTCCCAGAATAGGTGTGGTGGGAAAAGAAGTGCCTGTAACATCGTCTGTAAATATGTTTTGAACAGAACTCAATAATAAAACGGTTTGAATGGTTTCATATTGGCAAACTCTCTAAATACACATTCCCCATGCTGGTAAAATAAAGTTCTCCGATATAAACTTCTCTTTCGTGCTGTGGAGCCAATAAAGGAAGCCCATGATGAATAAAAATGATTCATATCTGTAATTTGAATCATTGAGTTACAGAAGCATGGACGTATATCTCTGCAGTTATGAGCGTTTTTGCTTAAGTGTGCAATTACGGCCCTGATGCATCGGACAGTTTATCCTGCCTGATCAATTTTTATGTCATCTGTGATCCACTTTACTGCTGCTTGATCTGCGTGTGTGCCGGCCACTTTACTGCTCGCGTGGATCTGCTGTACCGGAAAACCTTTCTTTAAACATGCAGTCCTCTGGAAGCCTGATTACAGAACAAAACGCTCACACCAGGCTGCTCATGTTCTGTAATTATCAATCTGCAGCTCCACCATCTGAAACAGATACGAGGGACCATATAGATACTTTACGTGACCCATTTCAAATTACTGTATCTTCCATGGTGTAGGGAGGGAACGCTATATCAGGAAGGGACTTAATCCTCAAAGGGCTTTCACAGGCTTAATCTCCTCAATGATTCATTCTGCCTCTAAGCAGCTGAAACATGTGAAAGCAATACATCCTATCTTAGATCCCGCTGGGTAAAAAAAGATCCCTGCATCGGGACAATGTGTCTGGAAACATCGCTCAATACCCACATGGTCATCTCTCTTTAGTGATTATTTGATGCTAAGTGATTTGAGCCCAGCAGAGCGTAAAATTCTCTATCTGTGATCACTTTGCAATAAAAGAGCATTATATAGGGACCTCCTTTAAAAAACGCACTGTACTTTCCCTCCTGTGGTCATAAAGAGATTTATGAGGAACTGTTTAAAGGTGTCGTTACAGGCCGTCACTGTGGGACAGGGTGTGCTACAGCTGAACTTTTACTGCAGCATGCTAGTCTAATTTGTGTTTTGCAGCCTGAATCAATACGAGGCGCGAGCATGGCTGGCAAGAAGTAAATCTGGGAACTTTGGGTATTGAAAGGTGAGTGAATGAAGGATGGGAAGTAACTGATGTTCATGCATCATCATGACATACACTGTAACTACAATATCCCACTTTTGGGTCTCGACCCACCAGTTGAGAACCACGGCTCTATGACATCTGGCATCTCATTTCTAAACCATTCGTCTGATAATACCACGCACCTGCGCGCACATGTTACAACATTTCACGACACACACGTCTCACTACACCGCTCCTCAAAGTTGCCATCAACAGTCTATGGTTGCACGGCCTGTGCTGAAAGAAATGCTTTCACTGGATGGAAATTCCACCATCATTTTGTCTTCAAAGGAGAAAATGGGAGCAACATTGCAGTACAGTGCAGGTAATTTCTTCCGGCTGTCATTATCCAAGGACTCCACATGTCATTTAAAGAAACACTTACAGGTAAGACCGACCGCTAACGTTAGCTGCACAGATTTCCAATAAAAAATGTTAGCTAACCTGTCGTCTTCTACTACTACAGAGTAATTGTTTGTGTCTCTGGTGATGGCCGCGGCCCGGGTGGTGTGAGTAAAAACACAAGCTCCAGACTAGAATAGGTTGATGGAAGTTTACTTGAAGTTTGAGTGTGAAGTAGTGTGAATAGCAAACTTAACAAAGTACATTTAAATGTGCATAATTACTGCTAATAATTAAAGCTACTGTGAGGAGTTTTTTATTGGTTATGAAACAGACTGAAATTAATTCTGATGTCTCCGTATGACCTACAAAAGCAAACCAGACCCTCAGCGACAAGATTGATTATTTCTATATAGTTATTTTTAATGTCTGAAACTGCTGGCGGGGGGGTAGGTGTCAGACAAAGCAATAACTGAAAGCTGCCGTTGTTTGTCAAGTGGGTGATACATATGACTGTTAAAAAGAGCAGGAAGAGATTTTTGGTTAAAAACAGCCACTTAAGCATGTAGAGCCAAAATCAACCCAAACCGAAAGTTCCTCACAGAAGCTTTAAACAGTCATTCGCGCATCACAAAAGTATTGTAATTTATTTTCTCCTGTCTGTATTTGCAGATTTAGTATTGAAGTAATCCAAAAGTAACTGAAAGTAATAAGTTATATTACTTTTAAATTGTGATACTTAGATTAAGTTACTGATTAGTAGCCGTATGGGAACACATTTTTAAAGTAACCCTCCTAACCCTGTTAAAGAGGCACTCAGACGATTTTCACATGAAGTATACTCATCAAGCGAAGTCCCCTCCTAAAACACTTGCTTTATGTCTTGTGTGGCTCTGTAAGAACATGATTTTGTGTCAGGCTGAGCTTTAGGCTTCATTTTTTTGGGCAAAAAGTCTGTGTAATGATGGACAGCCTTAGAATTTAAAAGATGTGGGCATTTAGCAGGCATGAGTGGCCCAAGCAAATTCTATTTAGATGCTTTATTGTAGCCATTGGACAGAGTACATTTGGAATTGGCCCACATTAGGAGCTAAAAGTCCAGAGATCCTCGCCCTAGCTGCTTTTATGTTGACAAGAAAACTTTATATGCATTGCTTCTTTAAAAACAGACATAAAAAAAGAGTGCACAAAAATTATGAAAGGGAAAAAGAGGGAGACAGAATAGAGAGAGAGAGAAGACAAACAGTGAAAAATAAGGAACATTAAGTGTATAACCCTCAAAGAAAGCGTCCTGAATGGGAATTTATCACATTTCTTTCAACAGTTGGCCCATTGCTGTGTACAAAGCAAGCAAAACTGCTTCACAGAAGTACAGCCATCAATGAGGTTGCCTTCAACAAGACAATTAAATGTTAAAAGACCATTTATGTCCATTAATTAAAGCGCTGTCTGCTTTTAGAACTGGCACAGTATAATGAGACATACAGGGACAAGTGACTCCGCTGGCACCTATTCAACTCTCTCCTCCAGAGTGACGGATTGAGTTCAGCGCCAGTTTTCACAGTCTGTCTGTAAAAATTCACTTTATATGTAACTGCTCAAACATGGCTGAGCTGAAGTCATGTTATATGTCTCTAAGTTTTAAATAACATCATGATAGACTGGGAGATGGAGATCAGGAAGCATTTAAGCACTTTCTATTGAATGATCTCCTCAATGGTTTACCTCTGCTGACACCTTTCTATGTGTTTCAACTTATGACTGTATTTAAAGATGGACGACACGTCTCCATCTGCTCTCATCGTACAAAAATTTAAGCCAAAACTCCACCAAGGCAGGCGCTGCCATCTTGCTATCGTCGGCGAATTGAACACCAGAACAGCTTCTTGCGTTGGTCTGAAGCAGACGTTCAAAGATATGAAAACTTCAATGGAGTGATTGTTTTAGTTTCCTCTCGCCGATCTTCCTCTACCCTGCTAATCTGAAACAGATCCGCTGCAGGAGCCGCATTTGTCAACAGAGCTGTCAATTATCTTTTTTTACAGCATCAAATAAGTAATTAAAAATGAATATGGGGGTGGGCTTGATGACCTATACTGCAGCCAGTCAGCAGTGGGCACTCAAAATGTTTTGGCTTTAGTTTTAGTGAGCTGTCGTGTCGTCCATCTTTTTATACAGTCTATGTTTGTAATGTGACAGTAGAACCACAGACGTTCACAGACATGTAAACTTCAATGACTGTAGTGATTTTTTTCGTTCTGTTCCTCTCGCCGATCCTCCTCTACTCTGCTAATCCAGAACAGATCAGCTGCAGGAGCCGTATTTGTCATCAGAGCTGTCAATCATCCTTTGTGCAGCATCAGATAACTAATTAAAACTAAACTTGTCAGAAAAATGAACACTTGGATGTAAATCAGCATGATAAGAACTAACTATAATGACAGAAACCATGTTTGAGAAAAATGTATTGGTCGTGTATTTTGATTTTATACTTTGACTAATGTCCCACCTGTTAACATGGAAGAGGCAGGCTTTATGACCTATACTGCAGCCAGTCAGCAGGGGGCGCTCGAAATGTTTTGGCTTCACTTTAGGAGCTGTCATGTCAGCCATCTTTTTATACAGTCTATGGTTTCAACATAAGATGAGTAGGCAGTTGCTTAATATGAGATCTGCTCATAGTTCTTATTATAAAATCAAGAAGCAGCCAACACACACTTGATGTACATTGTTTTGGCTTCTTTACAAAAGAATTAAAGTAAAATATATTAATTGCACTGCAGAAAGATTGAAGGTCGGGCTCGGCTACAGAACTTAAGCAAATGCATCCCCATGAGGGGTTTAAAACTAAAGCTATTTGCTAGAAAAACATTGACTTTTTGTGTTTGAAAGGAAAGCATTAACATCTAAACGAACTGAACTTTAACTGTCAGAGAAAAGATACCGAGTCAAACGACTTGCTAATAGATTAAAGACTCTGTTTTGTAAATGCTTTGCTGATCTGATCATAAATTGTCAAATTAACAGGTTATTAACATGCAAAGGAAGATTATTATAATACAGTAAACATTAAAGTGGCAGGAAGCTTTCAGGGGCCTATCTCTTTCTAGATTTATTCTGCCTTAAGGTGTTTAAATAATTATGAGAAAGAACTATTCTGTTTTCTCTGACTCATAATCAAATCATGCAGGAACTACAGACGCCTCAAGAGGATCCACCAGCATATTACATTTTATGATTCACACGCTCTCCACAACTTCTCCGAACTAAGACAGACAACGTTCCTCTCCTCAGCTCATAACAACAGCCCATTACACAATCATTATGTCAGGAGGTGTTTAAACTTCCCGGCTCCTGTTTTACATTTGATTTCAGCGATGCTCTCTTGCTGTCGTCGCTTAAGTGGGAGCGAGACAAGCGTGTGTTCACTTTCTGTGACTTCATGAAGACAGACGACTGTTTAAACTTCAACAGCTTTCATTGACAGAAGATTTCAAACGCGACTCCCGCTGCAGTTCAAACATTAGCGCTTTATGAGGGAGTTTAGAGGGAAGACACAAAGTAAGATGAATGCACTTTTCTATCGCCGCTTTATCATGGATTCACTTCATAGACCACATTATGTTACAGTGTTTACTCCGAGCTCGTGCTGTAGCAAACACCCAATTTAAGAGTCTTAAACTTAACTTTGGAACAAAAGTAGGTTGTGTTGAAAAATAGAAGAGAAAAGTGATATAACCATATTTTTTGTTTTAAATTTGGCCCAGTCTTTATATAGTATGTTTGTATCTTTCATACAGGAGCAGATTACAAACCCACATACATTTTTAGTTTGAAAGTCTGACCCCACTACTGCTTCTCTCTCTGGCTTTTAAACACTTCAATAGGGTGATGGTTTAGGCTTAGTCTCATTTTAGAAAACAGGAAGCTCCTATATAAATAACACCTTTAATGTTCAATTATAAAAACTCTCCTAGCATGCTTTCTCTCACGTTTTATTGACCTTTTTGTATTTTTGAAAGCTCAGTTTGTGCTTTTTTATTAGGAGAATATACAGACATACTCCCCAATCTTAGAACCCATCGACTAACAACAGCCAACTTTTCGGGGCTTCCGGTGTAGTCAGCAGTTAGCGGTAATGGACTTCAGGCCAAGACTTCCTTTTTCCGTGCGCTGCATTGTTTACAGTCCAAGTAGCAACTTTAGAAGTGAGAATGGAGTTGAGATACGACGTCTAAGAATGGATTGTTAGCTGCACTTGCATGCACATGTCTTTGATGATTACTTAAAGCTAAATCGTCAGGGTGCTGATTTAGCTCAGAGGGCCGAGCAGGCACTGCATATGCAGAGGCTACAATCTTTGACGCAGCGACTAAAGGTTCGACTCCCGCCCACTCTCTTCTCTTGTCTCTCTTCTGCTGTCCTATCTAATAAAGGAGAAATAGCCCAAAAAAATAAAAAATCAAGGTAAATCAACATCAGATGACCGCTGACGGATTGCGATCCGCCCCCTCTCCACAGGGACTGTTTTTCCTGCATACACAGAAGCCTGCTGATTCATGATTGGTCAATACTACCCGGACTATAAACACACTATAAAAACTAAATACTTTGATCAGAAATCAAAATCAGAATTTTATGCAGAATCTGCAAAACGAGATTACGTGGTCCCTAAAAGAAGATTTATACCTGGTTATGAAAGCAAAACAATCGCCCCTTTGAACTGTGTATACACTCAGTGACATGAGATATTATACTGACAGTGCAATATGTTTATTAGATTATTTTTTTGGCTTTTATTGTGTAGGACAGCTAAAGACAGACAAGAAACGTGGAGAGTAGAGAGTGGGGAATGATTGGCAGACCTGGAGTTGAACCTGCAATCAGTGTGTCAAGGACTGTAGCCTCTGTACATGGGGCGCCTGCTCTACCAACTGAGCCAACCAGCACCCCGGTGCTACACCATCTAACCCACAATTTACATTATTTATTATTGCAATACACATTTTCTACCATGAAATATACATTACTGATTGTGGAATAGACGCTCTGCACTTGAATGCATGTTTACTGTGGATGCCTGAATGTCGTGCATCCAAGTTAAAGCATTTCTTAAATGTCATTGTGCCTTGTATAATGACAATAACGCTTTTATTCTATTCTATGCTACAGCTAAGTGAGGTTGTTTGATGCATGAGCATACATGATATTAAAAAACATTTTAATATGGATGTTGGCAGAAGAACGTAAGTCTTCAGATAGAACACTAAAGCATTCATGTCCCTTAATCAAAGCACGTTCCCCTTTCAGAGCTGGTTCACTGTAAAATGAATCCCTGGCACCTATCCAACACTTCCCTCCAGAGTAAAAGAACGGGTTCACCGCAAGTTTTTAAGTCGCTCTTCAAAGATTTACTTTTAATGTAACTGCTCAAACATGAATTAGCTGAATTCACATAATCTCTCTGTGGTCATTCTCATAATAGCATCGTGATATACTGGGAGACGAAAGTCTGGAAGTGTTTAAACCCGTTCCATTGAAATCCCTCCTCAATGATTTACTTTGGCCATAACCTTTTTATCTGTTCAAACATGAGATGAGCAGACAGTTGCTTAATGTGAGATCTGCTCGGGGGGCTCTCCCACAGTAATGAAAAATATTGCTTTCCTCTTACTGGTGCACAGTGATCAGTTACTGGGAGGAATTTAATCTCAGAGAGGGTTTACAGCACTGAGGAGAGAGTCTATGTTCGACCATCAACAGTGCAGTGCATGAAACAGGAACACGTTTTGCTTTTTGTTGTTTCGTTCTTGTGATCGACTCAAAGGACCACAGGCCCAATCACTGCGAGTAGGTTACTATAATTGGGCGTTAAATTAAACATTTCAACCTCTGGAGGTTCACTGGTCACGTCTCTTCTGCAAACGTCTGAGTCTTAAGTGTTTGATTGTTCAAATGGGAAAAATGAATTTACTCTTCGGAAACAGTTCATAACAACTGCACTTCACAGGACCATTATCAAGAAGTGTTCATAATTGCTCTTGTCACCAACTGTTTAAACACGAGGCGCATATTTTCATTCTGTGGCCAATTTCAGAGTAATTGCATATTATACAGGGACACTATTTGACTGTTCATGCACCAAGAACTTTCAATAATGCATGATTTTCTCTTTTCAGTGAAGAGCAGGGGAAAGGTACAGCCATTGTCTACTGGGGGAACCTGCTGAAGGCTGACTTCAGGGAGAGGAGATGGAGGCATGAGATACGTTTTCAATGGCACCTGATTTCACAGCTCAAGCAGGAAAGACAAAGAGGTGCAATCACTGTCATCAACGAAACATGAAACACATCTACCTCAAGAGTGGGGAGAGAATAGAGAGTACAGGGATGGCTGTTCAGACTAATTAAAACAGAGGAGCACATACACAAAGGGTTTAATTAACATGATAGCCATCAGAAGACGGGAGATTTAAGCCTTTTTTTACATGACGGCGTGTGTGTATGAGATCACAGAAGAAAGGTGCATCCTCAGTTATTATGATTCTTCTGAGCTTAAAATGTTGAGGTGGCTTTAGTTTATTGTGTAAAATAGTCAATTTTGGCAGCTATTTTAGAGGGAATCTACACCGACACTGTAGCATCAGAGGAACGTGCTCGACACGTAAACGTCTACACTGGTGCAATCTGCTGCCGGTGGAGATTGCAGCGTTGAATAACATGGAGCGATTCTGTACTGGCACACGCGTGTCAAAAATACGCTTCAAATATGTTGCCTGTTTAGATTCCCTGTTAGTCTGAAGACGAAAATCTTTATTGGTTTTAGTCACATTTTAGTCATTTTTACCCTTTATATAGCTTTAGTCGACGAAAACTCAAAACATTTTAGTCCAGTTTTAGTCAATAAAAAGTCATCACGTTTTCTCTCTTTAAACTAATTGAATTAGCTGTATACAGGTTCAATCTGCTATAAAGCACCATCCTTTCATTAATAATTTCCTGAGGTTGTTCGCCGCAGTAACATAGATCCTTAGTTGAGGTTATGTGTGTGAATGTAAACTTCTGGAACGTAACGTTAGGCATGTAAGGCCACGGAACGAAGCCGTGCAGTTACAGTAGCACATGCTGCACACTCCTCTCTTGCCTTTTTGCAGCAGTGTTGGTATTTAGCGTAATAACTGTAATAAATTCATCATCGCTTCTCATTAGAACAATCTGACTGAAGCAGACAGCCAGTGATCCCTTCTTTTTGTACGGAAGATGCATCAAAAAATGGCCCCCTTATTCTGTGAGCGCGCACAGAGCCTGAAGCAGAAAGCCTGGGTTAACAGAGAAAGTTCAAATCCACCTTTGTGATACCTGTTAGTTTGATGTGCATTGTTGTCAAACTGCTGCTTTAGGACATCATCACCTGTGTGGCTGGGTCAGATTCCGGGGAATCTGAACACACGCCTTTACCAATTTAATCAGTTCCAGGAATGTATTGCTTGTATTTTGACAGACAGATTAGACACACAGAAAATATGCAAACATTTTGTCTTGTCTCGTTAACGAAAACAAAACATCTGTGTCGTCAGAGCTTTTAGAATCAAATATCTATTTAGCTTGTCAACGTCAAGGTAGTAGACGAACATTTATCATCATAATTTATGTTAACGAAATTAACACTGGTCTGTGTGCAAAAAAAAAAGAAGCTGAAGCAAGGAGATAGTTGCCTCGCCTAGCATGTCCGGTCTGCCAACCAGTAACACTTCTGTTTAATCTGTACAAAAACTGATGTGTAAAAACAATATAGAATCGTTCAATAAAGAGTTTTGTGTGAGGGTATTCTACGATATACATTTATTATACAATAACTTACCTCCCCAGTTCTCCAGGCTGAAAAGGTTACTGAAGTTGTGGCTAACAAACGGCGAGATCATCTTCAGGTCGTGGGTTCGAACCCTTGTAGCCAAGAGTGACTGATGCGCATCCCTGAAGGTGGTATCCATTAGCAACAGGCCTTTGTGGGCACGGACGGCCTTGGCGAATCCCTCAGGACCGTCACGCAGCAAGATGTCACGGAAACCAACAGGAGGGTCGCCTGATAGGAAACAAAGTAGAGAACAAGATGGGGAAGTTAATGTGCAGGATATTAGAGGGGTAATGAAAGTGGAGCAGGTTTGTTGTTATATGAGGGATACAGCAATTTGTGAAAGATCAATATGAGGCGCTAAAGGAAAGTTTTAAAATGTTCCATCTAACTCTGATTGTGCAGATACTTGATGATTAGTTAATCACAATATGTGTAATGAATTGGTTCGAATAAACGTTTAAGATGTGAGAGGCCCTTTATTTATCCAATCATAAGTGGTGTATTGACTCTGCTTAAGTGTCTGGTAAGAAACTAATTCCACCAGTGTAACAAGATGCCAAGCGAGCAGGTAAACTGAGGTTATTTACACAGTGCTCGCTTTCAAGTTGTGCTGTTAACAAGTCTGCCGCTTGTCATAACTTGTGCTAATGAGGCGGCCACCATCTCCTCTCATTGCTGCTGCTCCAATCGCCCTCAGCCCAACTCGATCAACTATAAAAGGAAGAAGCTCAGCAGCAGCCGGCTTATTAGACACACCACCCACCGATTTGTGAAAATGGATTTCGACTGCTGACAGTGACTCATTTGGCCATGGTTGCTATATAAAGTAAGAAGCTACTGTTAAATGAAACAAGAAATCCGAATGACTGAGTTTGGTACTGAACGGTTTCTACCTGAGGTCGAACTGGTTCCATGATGGAATTTCCCAGCGTTATCTGGCCTGTGACCCTCGTTTCAGGTACCAAAACTCTCACAAAACCAGCAATCAGTGGGCTGTCATGTCCCAGATTTAAGTATGGTATATGTTTAAATTCTATATTCAAAAGAGGAGTTATCTCAAGATCCATTGCATTGAAAGTTATATAATGAATGTGTGTGCATATTACTACTACTATGTCAAGACCAAGGAATACAAAATAAGACGAAGGGCGTGCTTAGACCACAGCTCAGATGCTAACCAATTTGGAAATGTTACCACAAACCACATAAACCTCTGTTCTCCGATATGAAACATGTACACACTACAAGATTTGACAATAATGGTGAGTAATACACGACAGGATATTATCTTGTTGTGATTATTGTGTGTGCACAAAGAGCATCAAACTACTACATCCGGGCTGGGAAAGCAATGCAAACCAAATGGAAACTGACACGGTGCAACAGCATGCTATTGTAATGCTTTGCGGTGTGCACAAGGCTAAACGAGTCGGGGTGAGGAAATGGGTGGGATGACGTGTCAGCACAGTCAACTCGATTCTTCAGCAGGAACTGGAGGTGAGATTTTAACTGCCAGCTTTAATATCTGTTAACAACATGCTAGCTAGCTTTAGCCTCAAGGGCCATGATGTTTACAATTGTTTGGACACACAGTCAACAGCTCTGTCTCCTTATATACTTCTGTCTCATTGGTTATTGTCCCATTCGAGGAGTACTGACGCAAAGGCTTACAACTAAAATATGTCTGCTCAAGCTCAAGCTAAGAGTGCTATGCTAGTGGATCTGTGAGGCTGTACTAAGGAACAGCTGTCTTTTAGGCTGCTATACATTTTATTTGTCAGGAATTATCCTCTTGAGACTATGAATGCCTATACGTCAATAAGCGCCAATTCATCCAATAGATATTTCAAGGTTAAAGGAGCAACTAGCCCCTGGAAAAAGCCACTGTCAGTCAAAGCTGGTGTTCTCTGTAATCGATAGAAGCAATAATATCTGAAATTGGCGCCATAGCTGTGGAGAAGGTTGTACAAACAGCTCGTGGTTTCGCTACATTCCTACAACTCCCAGCGTGCATTGCGCTCCTCCCTCTGAAAGGAACGGCCCAACGAGAGACGCTGGAGTGAAATACTACCGTTTCGTTGCAGGCAATGGCTTAGAGTGACGAGAATATCCCAGTGGGTCAGGTCTGCAGTCTACATTTCAAACCTGATGATTTTGAACGAGACATGACATCAGAGGTGGGTGCCCTAGATTGAGGAAGTGTAGTTTAGCAAGCTCCCTGGCCTCCGCCAGACTACGTAAAACGTGTCATTTGGCGGAGGTGGTTTAGTGGATAGCGTCCTCCAAAGGTACGGAGCGAAAATGCATTTTTTTCCTACCATAATGGCATTAGCTCCCCATAATAGCCTGATAGGACTGAGGTTAAAAATCAGCGAACTGGCCCTAACGCTAAAAATAAGGCAGGGCTAATGAGAACTAACAGATGTACTAGAAACAGGTAAATCACACGAAGCATCATCCATTAAATGTGTATCAGAATCCTGGCAGGCTTCGTTCCCAGAGGAATGAACACTGATGAACACTATAGAACAACCTGGCATTAGATGTTTCAAGTTAGCTTACAAGACTGTAATGACAGTGTCACAACATGCTGTCACTGCTAAAAACCTTAACAAGGAGGAATCACTGAGGAATCCCCAAGACAAACACTGCCATATTTCGTTTATTACAGCTTAATAATCCTTAAAACATACTAGTGAATACAGCTGAGGCCTTCTATTATATTGCCCCCCTCTCACCTCATCTCTCTTCCCTCCACATGCCTGGCAATTAAACACCAGCACAACCAGAGGCGGTAAAATATTGGAAGTGGAATTGGGATCTATTTTTTGCTGCAGTGTGTACAATCATCAATCAATTAGACTAGTTAATGAGCTACTATCTGCCCGCTTAGTTGTCCTCCAACCCTCTGTTCCCCCCCCTTTTCTCCCCCTCCATCCCACTCCCCCCTTCATCACTCTGTGTAGTTGAGCATTTGCTCTTAACCTTTTATTGTTGGGCTTCATTCCTGAAAACAAATGATCTGTGCTATAATTGTCTCCAAGGCCCAGGCGAAATTAACTCCACACGCAATGCTGATATAGATGCATTGGTCCACACATGCACACACACACAATATAAGCTCACACAGGCTAGATGGGCTCTGTCAAATCACACTGTAGCTAATAGGTACAGACACTTTGAACTTATCAGGATCGGTGCATAATACTGCCAACTGGAGAACACACAAATATGAATTTTAGTCAAAGTTCTTCCATTTCTCATCTTTATGCAGCCCCACAAACTTGCTTTACATGTTGCACCAGTTGTAGTGTTTATGCCTCAACACAACAGAGAGGAAACGAGGGCACCAGCACTGGGACTACCTAAACAATGGCCTGCGCATGCGACAGTGTTTCCTAGAGAATGGCAGTCAGTGAGTAAATTTGCTTGCGTGTCATACCGTACGGAGAACACACTAAAGGCAGGAAAGAGATACAAGTCCCAAGCGGTTGCTCTGCTTGACAATTGACCCACTTACACAAACACACACTTCCCTTTGCATTGAAAGCACCTCCATCCCACTCCCTAGCTTCTTTGCACTCACTCCACTCCTCCTTCTCCCTAGGCTGATATCACTTCATACCTCTTCCCTCGACATTCTTCACCTACCCGGTCCTCTCTTTACTCCGCTGTTCTTCTCCTCCTGCGGCTCCAGCAGCGTAAACGACCTGATAGAGCGAGCTGCCGTGCTCAGAGGTATTTCCTTTATTTGCAATTTGTGTAGGAGATAATCTCAGAGTAATAACTGCGTGCCTTGTCGCTGTCCTGAGCCGACACCCGCCTCCCAAGATGTCTGTCTTGTATCTTTGTGTAAAGGAAGCATTTAATTGGCTGATCCTGGTGGGACAGCTAATTAGTGCTTTATTAAAGTCAGGTGTGCTGGAGCAGTTAATCAATTAGGCCTGTGCGTGTGTTCGTATGACTTGTAAGACAAATGTTGAGCCTGTTTTCTGCTACAGGCTCCAGTTCTGAACATATTCCTGCAGAAAGGCATTTTTATTGAATTTGCATTTATTTATTTATTTTCCAGAACTGCTTAAAGAAGCAATTACTTCTGTAATAGATAGAAGCAATAATATTTGAAATTGGCGCCATAGCTGTGGAGAAAGTTGTACAGACAGCTAGTAGTTTCGCCCATTCTACATTCCTACAACACCCAGCGTGCATTACGCCCCTCCCTCTGACAGGAACGGCCCAGCAAAGACACTGGAGTGAAATACTACAGTTTTCTCTGAAGGCAATGGCTCAGAGCGGTACAGAATCCGAAATATGATGAGAATATAACAGTGGATCATCTAAAAAATCTTCAGGTCTGCAGTCTACATTTCAAACCTGACGATTTTGAACAAGACATGACATCGGAGGCGGGCGTCCTAGACTGAGGAAGTGTAGTTTAGCAAGCTCCCTGGCCAGATGATGCGTTTTACATAGTCTGGCCCTTTAAGAACAACAACCTGAGGTGCAGGTAATAGTAATAGTATATCATTTCTGACTAACCATCCTCCCACAGATCCTCAAATTCATATCATTCTTTATTTTTTACACCATTAGCATGGTAGGACTGAGGTTGAAAATCGGCGAACTGGCCCTTTAAATACAGCATGCCACATTTGATTGGCAGCAACGTTTAATAACAGAATCTGTTTTCAACCACATAGGAAGGTGTGAAACAAACAACTGACACTATTATTTTAGAGCAAAACAAGACCAGAGAGGGGAAAGTAAAAGAAGGTATGTTTTAATACACACACCTGACAAAAATTCAAAGTATCTCCAGGTTTCACAAAGCTAAATTTAAGACTCTTCACGACTCCCTTTAAAGCTACCTAAAAATGTGTTTTGGACCTTAACAAGAAAAAACTGTCTGTTTGAAGATGGCTAATGAAAGCATCAAAACCTCAAAGCAGGCATGGGAAGAAAGAATAATATAAACAGACTTTGCATAATGTGCCACAAACTATCCCACTATTTTAATGCTAAGAACAGAAATACAGCTCTCAACTGGGAGGAAGGGAATGTAGTCCGTCATTTTTATTAGCCATTCCTCCTAAAGCTAGCTCACAGGCATCTGGTGATTAACCTCTAGATGTCCTCCATTAAATAAATCCAGATGATAATTGGAACAAGGTGTACTTCTACACATCGATGAACCACCAGCAATCAGCTTTCTGAGGGAACGTTTTACACTACAATTTCTAATTAGAAAATAATGGCCTATAAGGACTTAACAGGTCCTGTCGGGTCATCCTCTGGCAGGCTTTCAGGAACACTTTCTCCCTCTCGCCTCGATGTGGAGGGAACTCCTACTGAATATATATTCTTTATCCTTATCTACAGATTTGATATTTTGAGATATAACAAGGTCGTTCTGATCTTTGCTCTTCTTTTATCTCTCGGCGGTACACATTAATACTCCTTCTACTGTTTCTCCCTTTCCCCCGCCTCCCTCATTTATCTATCTCCATCAATTTATCCATCCACATCTCCATGTCACCCTGACCACTTTCTCTACATGCCGCCCAAACTCTCTCTCTCCCTGCCTCTTCCGTGACCCCTTTCTCCTTCTCTGCCCCTGTCCCTCCCTCCACACAGTGTGATAATACAGGCCTAATCCCTCTCTTCTCTCAATCCCTCCGCTGAATGAGAGAAAGGATATAAGCACATTACAAATCTCATTACTAGGCTTTAGGTATGCCTCTGTGCGTGCCTGTGCTGCATACAGCCACCTCATCTGCTGCATACAGTAGGTACGTTTGTGCATATAGAGTGCCTGCCTTTTACAGCACATGCCTGTGTCAGGGTGTGCGTCATGTGACTTTCAAGTTTACACGCATGTGTGCTAGCTTTGATAAGAGGGGTGTGCACCGTTAGCTTTAAAGCAGTCAAGTGGTAGGTAACACTCACACTCACGCAGACGTACACAAACACCACAGATTCTTCTTTCCTATTCTCTCTCACTCCGTTCCACCCCGCACGGCTTTTAGATGTCAGATGTGATTAGTTATGCCTGATTATGATTCATATTATTCACATTATTTTGTTAGAAATTCATATTTAGCAGGCACGCTGGGTGCTGAGGCAGAACAGGGTGCTGATAAACTTGTCAGATTGATATGGCTCTGCCTATTTTGTTGCTGTCAAAAGGAGCAGCTGCATAAATTCATGCTAGTTCGCCCCCCCCGAACAGAACAAAATCTTGGAGCGCAGAGGAAAAGGTTGCAAAACTGCCAGAGACAGGCTGTGACATCGAGAGAAACAAGCCCCTTTTCTCTGCATTTTAAACAAAATGTTAAATAGTTAAACTGAGCACATCTCTGCATCATTTTTTAACTATGTAATCAATATTTCAGTTTTACTTTAACCTTTCAGAATTCACCGAGCCACTCTTTTGTTGTTTCACATGCTAACAAAGAGAGCTCGACTCCAGAGACTCTAAGTGGCTCAACAAGCTCATTAAAGAGCGCCTGCTTGGCCGCTGGCCTTTCCTGCAAGACTCCAGGGGTGCTGGTGCAGAGCAGGGTGAGCAGCGCAGAACTTCTGTCTTTACAAACAATGAAGTGCACCCTCTCAGCGCTGTACTCACAGCTCAGCAGAGCACTCTGGGCCAAAACCCTTCTCCTCCCCGAGTGCTAAACTGAGCCATTTAGGAAGGCCTCTCCGCCTACAGCTATCAGACTGTTCGACAGCCCATTTGTCACTCGCTGGGTGCTTTTATCCAAAGTGCCCTACGGATCCACAAGTGTTTACATTTTTAGCATGGGTGCCTCGGGGGGATGTGGAGCTGCTAACCCTTGCTGTCGGAGCGCCTTGCTAAATTAGTCCAGATGTAATAAACGCAATAAGGATGATGCATTGTGAAATTATTATGGGAGAAGTCGATTGCATTTTCTAGGGAGGCAACACTTTTTTTTAATAGGTTAAATGTGATATCAAATTATCAGGTGCATCTCTTGTTGACACCTTGCACTACACACAGAAGTACACTGTGAGGATCGAGGCTTTTCACTAGCTGAAGTTTATTTGAACAAAATTCCTTCATTGCTGGGTGCAGTGTTACATCTTATTCTAAGTGCTGAATGTAAAAGTGGTAGCAGAATAATTAATGAAAATATATGTGAAAGAGGCTCAGCTGTGCACTATGATTGGCTGACGTGCATTTGATTGACATACCCATGGTGACAGGAGGGATGACGGGGTCTGTGGAGGAGGGCTTAGCCTTGACCGGGATGGGCGTGGTTGGTCCGTTTACCATCACATGACCTGCAGTAAAAATAGAGAAAGGAGTCAGATGCAGTCACTGAGGGGAGGAAAACAGCAGCCCTGATGCTAGAAAGGATTATCCCTACATGTATTTATAGAGCAAGGTTTTCCTTCTTTGTGTCCTACATTCATGAATTAAAGATTTGTCAGCACATGCAGGCTGAATCATTCGTCACCAAATCTTCATCTATTTCAATGTTGTTTTTTTATGTACAGTGTTGCGCTTTCCCTTCTTTTTCCTTAGGCTTGGTTGGAAGGCTGAGATGACCCAAGGTCAACCCTTGTTATACTCTACATCAGGCCTATTCAAATGGCAGCCAGTGGACCACATCCGGCCCAGAAGCAACCTCCATGTGGCCCAGTGAGCTTAAATAAATAGGCTATTTTTATCTATTTTATTGTAATATCATTTTATAAAAATTATTTGTAAATATCATTGTTATTGTGTAGCTGAAATAGTTACAGCACTTGCGAGCGTGGTCTAAAATCCGTGGCTGTCAGGAAATCTTTCACATATCCGACCATGCTACTGTAGTAGAGTTTGATTGCATCTTATGATCTGAGGAGGATTAACCTGGTGCGGTCATGCACAGGCCAAGAGAGAGCTACTGCTGCTTCCCTTCGTGTATCCTGGATACAGGCAAAGAAGAAAAGGCCATTGACAGACCCTTAAACCGTGAAAGAATGCATGCATACATCCCTTTGTGTTTGTTTCAAATGTACCATTACCAAAAGCTTTAAAAAAGGCTTTTAAATTGGATGCTGAAAATATCTGGCCCATCTACAGCTGCTGGTTTTAAAATCTGGCCTCGTTGAATTTGTAATTGAATAGCCCTGTTTTGCATCCACAGTAACAGATGTACTAATGTGTTGATGAGCCCAGACCTCTTAATAAAATAATCCCTTGATTGTAATAAATCTTTTTTTTTCAAACCATATTTCAAATCAACTTAAAAGCTTAAACATTTCCCGCCTATGAGAAAGGTACTGATAAAGTTTTTATGTTTGAATCCTACATTGCACAATAATAATGGTTTGATTTTAAGTCCATCTACAAAAAAGCTCAGCACCTAAACCCTCACCTTTATTATCTCCTATCTATCATTTCTAGTGTCAAGGTTATTATATCCATTACATGCTTTAAAAAGGTCCCATTAAGCTGATTAAAACACAATTTCATAACCCTGTACTGACATATCAGCTTTTCACATTAGATGTCCATTCACGGACATTGCCATGTTCAGCTCAGCTGTGCTATAGAGTGTGTTACCTCCTGGTTTGAAGCTCTCTCAAAGACTGAAAGCTGCAGAAACAATTATGAATTGATATTAGATAAGTGGCTGCTGTGTTATTGATCTTTTGATCGCTGCTGTCTGAAGCAATCCCAATCATTACGTTGATCTGAAATGACTAGCTTTGTTGAATGTGTATGAGTGTGCTGTTTAAAGACTGACCCAGGTAGTGCAGCAGTTTCTGGGCTCTGTTCTGCGTGGGTTTGAGGTTGAAGAGATCCTGGTTCTCGTCGATGAACTGGGTGTCGACGGTGGAGTGGAGGAACTGGTGGTTGGAGAAAACATTCTGGAGGAATGGGATGTTGGTCTACGGAAAAAACAGAGGCGGGGATATTTTAATCTGCT
The DNA here is from genome assembly GCF_022749685.1 of Semicossyphus pulcher. Taxonomy (NCBI): domain Eukaryota; kingdom Metazoa; phylum Chordata; class Actinopteri; order Labriformes; family Labridae; genus Semicossyphus; species Semicossyphus pulcher. The sequence continues at coordinate 9,116,003 of NW_027211695.1, forward strand.
GCTTCTTTATTGAACATTTGACAATAGACTTTGTTCAAATTCTTGTTGCACAAATAGTGTAACCACACAGACACAAATAAAGAAGCAAGCGAGTGAAGAGAGCAATCACTTAGCTCAAGCCCTATTCTGCAAGTGAATCACTACAAAGAGAAGAAAGCAGCTCTTTTGAAGGAAACATTTCGCTTAAGAGCTCGGTGTTAAACAGTTTTTTGTGAATGTGCACACACAGCTTACCTACTCATCACTAAACACACAAACACTGGCAACACAAATGCAAATGACGGAGGCCGCTAACACTCCATAATCGCTTCTTCAGTACACAAACACACTTGTGGGTAAGAGCGAGAAAGTCAACTGTTAAAAGTAATTACTTTCCATTTCTATTTTTTGTTGTTTGTTTGACTCAGAAGTATTAGCACGCCAATTAAGCTCTGTAAATTAACAAAGACAGGGAGAGAGAGAGAACTGAGAAGAAAGATGTAATTGCTGGAGTTAATTTCATTACTTGATTTGTTGATTTTTTTCACTCGTGTAAGCCGTTCTTAATGTCTCAGACGGATTTGAATCACTGTAAGCAGAGGAAGTAAAAAAAGGAAAAAAAGAGGGTATGGAGGAAGGAGACTGACAGGAAAAGGAAGCGAGATTAGTAGAAAGAAAAGGCTGGAATGGGGGGAGAGAGAGAGTTGGAGGGATGAGAGAAAGGAGGATATTTTAATGTATTCTTGGAGCAGCTTTGGATGTGTTTATCACTGCTCAATGTCCCCAGGGGACGACAGGAAGTGAAGGAATGTAAACTGTGAAAAGATTATTTCTCAAAGTCTTCTATAAGTGTGTTTGCATATGACCCTAAATGTCAGAGACTGAGTCTAAAGTGGCATTTAAAAAGAAGAAAACCCCTGCCAATCATGACCCGGCATACAAGCACCCCTTTATATATAAAAGCACAGAAGCGCACACAAGGAGGCGAAGAACAAAGACCTGTAGACCTCCTGGGTTTTGGGTATAAAGCAGTTATATATATATTAATAAGATCCTATAAATAGATCTCTCTGTCAAAGAGGAGTAATGATACTAAATGCATTTAAAGTATCGGCACACGCTCTGCTAAACTCTCACAGATGGTCAGAATTTACAACCACAATTTGGGTGTTAGCTGACAGTCAAACCCAGAGCGACTTGAGATAATTGCTGTGCACAATCACTCAGGAATAACGTAATTGGGAGAGGGGAGTTGAGCAATAAACAAACCACACGGACACACACCTCATTACCAGCGCTGAGACTAAGAGAGAGGAAGATGTAGCAGAGAGAGATCAATGTGCCCAGGCGAATAAAGAGCATGTTGGTCATGCCAATGGAGCCTAAATGAGATGTACACAGTCATAATGAAACACAGGGTGATGGGAGAGATATTTATATATATGACTTTTATTAGAAGTGAGAAAAAAGAAAGGAGATTACAGTGACATATTTATATATTTCGGTTGACAATGGACATCATCCATAGATCAGGTTTCAGCCTGCTTCGTCAATGTGCAGAAGACAAAAAGATGTACATCTTTCCAGGCATTAGCACTCCCGAACTAGGACAGAAAATTTCATCATGTGAAGCAAACGCACACAAAACGCCACTGTATTGTCAGCCTCCTGGTACAGGAAGGAGAACTGGAGAGGAGAAAGATAGGAGCGCCAAGGGAATCACGTAGCTGAGCTGCACTGCCGAGCCTTAGGCTACAAGCTGCAGACCAAAACAGTCCGATGCTATAACTGCAATATGACTTCAGAAACCTGTGGGCATCTTATTTCTTCCATTTATCTGCCAACATAACTGCTTTAAAATAGAGCCAGCCTCATGAAACCTGGATATTGTCCTATTCTAGACGGCCGTATGCAGACAAGCGAGATGGTTAGCTTAAAAACAAGCTAACTTTTAAGCTAACAACACAAACACATTATTAGCTGTCTATTACAATGACTGTTTTATTGGCTGTCAAAGCAATAAAATAATACTTATATTCTTAATTGCTGACAACTAGATAAGAGACTTAATGCCAGTTTTGTTCATGTACGTATCATCAGCACTCGATTAGCTTAGCGCAAAGACCAAAAATTGGGAAAGAGCTAGCCTAGCTAGGTCTTATGAGTACAAAGTCTGCCTATAACACTTTGTAAGGTCACTTATTAACACTTTATATCTTATATTTATTTTCTCAACCAAAATGACAATTTATTAGTATCACTTATATCTGTATGGTAAATATGACGCTACAACTAGCAGCGTAGAGACAGGAAACATGAGGTGTTAGCTAGCCTTCTCTCAGAGGGTAACAAAATCTCCCTAACAGTCTATTAGTCAACGCATTGTGTCTTTCTGTGTTGTTTCATCTGTACAGTCACATAAAGTGCTGTATGGAAACTTTGTTACATTTAGACTAAGCCAGGTTAGCAGTTTCCACATTTACAGATGTAATACACTGCTAAGCTAATCTAGCTAAGCCCCTGGCAGTAACAGCACAGACACTGGAGCAGTATTAGCATTCTCATATAACTCTCAAAGAAAATAAGCACATTTCCCCAAATTTTCAACCATTTCTTTTAGTTTTAAACTTTATTCTGTATTTTGACAACTGGGTGAAAATAAAGTTAATTTTAAAAGATAATTGAACCCAAATGCAGAGGCACAAAAACAAGCGCATACACATAAAAAAAAAAAGCTAGAGTAAGTTTTATATTTCTATTTTGCCTTGAGGCACTTTGATGCTTCACCTGCCCACGTTTGGAATTTTCCCTCATTTTTCTGTGTTACCTTCATCCATGATTTATGTGTAAACAAACCCTAATAAGTGTACATACGGGGGGTACGCAATCAAAGGGTAGGCATGAAATAAAAATGTGGAGAGGTAGAGACGGGGATGGAGAGACAAACAACACAAACAGCCCTGATTAATAAACGACTCAAACATAATGGAGAGGGATGATAGACAACATTTGTCCTTTTCCTCTTTGCTGTATCAGATCAATGTGTTCATTATCAGGTTGCTCTGTATGCCTGTGGCTACCACACACACAGTCACTTTACTCTTTCTCCTCATTTCCCCTAATGACGCCAAACACACGTACACACACTTCAGTCCCTCCCCTTTCCTCTGCATTTTGTCTCAGTCTTCATTTTGCTGTCGCTGATATAACACACACACACACACACACACACACACACACATACACACACACACACACACACACAAAAACTCATCAGAGGCCCTTCCCTGATTTGGATGCCCTGTAACAACCGCTTGGCTATAGCTCTCACAGCTACGCACACAGCATGCAAAAACACACACATGCACGCACACACACTTTATGGCTGTGATGATTTTGTCTCCTGCTCCAAAATGCTTCTCACATCTCGAACAAGCACACACACACACCTGCGAATATGTATTAGTTTAGCAGGAAAGTAAGCCCGTCTGAATGTAAATTAGTGCCTAAACAGGCTCTCGTTTACACACACCCACACGCTGTGTGTGTAAGCAAGAGATTTTATTCCCTCACACAGAAGTCGCTGCCTCATTTTGGTGCAAACAAAATCACTTGTATTGTTTTTTTTCCCACCAAAAAATGTGGAATAAAGGTCTAAGTATCCCCACTGTTATTCTCACAGCGTTTGGTCGATTACCAGAAAAGTTTGTTTTATTGCTACTCTGCTCACAGCTGGTGGTTATCGCTCCTGCTGCAATCAGCTTTACTGGTGATTGCCAAAGCAACATAGTGAGGTAAGTATTGATGTCCCGAGCTGTTGGCTTGACTGCTAACGCAAGTCGGCTCAAAACAACAACAACAGATTAAAACAACTTAAAGTTAGAGTTGGAGTAAGTTAGACTCTAAGAAAAAATGCATCATGAGGAGTGTCTTTGTTGTCATGCAACATCGAAATGCTGTTAAAATAAACAGAATTTACACCTGACATTAAAACGCAGTCTGGGTATATTTTTGGTGGAGCTATTGGGCGACATATCACCTGCTATTTTATGTTCTCTCGTTGTCTACAATCTGTCTGCTCTGGGGTTGGATGTCATTTTTCACTGAACAAATCAGACGAGTAGGAGGGGAGATGGCGACAAAACAAACAAACAGGTGTTACTATCCGGCCTGCTCCTAATTATTCGGTGTATATAAAGTTTTACAGTTCAAAGGGATATAAAAAGCTGAGTCATTTCTGGCACCACACTGGAATTCTCTCTTTCTCTCAAGTAATGTAAAAGGGATTGTTTTATTAATAAAGTCAGATCAAATCTGTGACCATAACGTGCAAGTTTACACCTGACATGTCACACATACCCTCTTCTTTTGAATGTGCTGTGAGAGCGCTTCTATTAAACACTATATATTTAAGTTTGAATTAATGTCAGTCCCTTTACTGGCACTAATCTGGCCCCAAACATGTCCTGCTGTGTAATCCTCTTCACTGAATTATGTCCACCAAATTACTTTAAAGGAGCAACTCGGAAAAGCCAGTCAGTCAAAGCTGGTGTTCTCTGTAATCGATAGAAGCAATAATATTTGAAATTGGCGCCATAGCTGTGGAGAAAGTTGTAGGGTAGTTGTGGTTTCGCCCATTCTACATTCCTACAACACCAAGCGTGCATTGCGCCCCTCCCTCTGAAAGGAATGGCGAGAGACGCTGGAGTGAAATACTACCGTTTCGCTGCTGGCTCAGAGCGGTACAGAATCCGAAAAACGATGACAATATCCCGGTGGATCGTCTAAAAAAATCTTCAGGTCTGCAGTCTACATTTCAAACCTGACGATTTTGAACGAGACATGACATCGGACGCGGGCGCCCTAGATTGAGGAAGTGTACTTTAGCAAGCTCCCTGGCCTCCGCCAGACGACGCGTTTTACATAGTCTGGTGGAGGTTTTCCAGGGCCCATTGGAGAAGCGGATAGCGTCCTGTAAAGGCACGGAGCTGAATTGCATTTTTTCCTACCATAATGGCATTAGCTCCCCATAATAGCATGATAGGACTGAGGTTGAAAAGCAGCATACTGGCCCTTTAAGAACAACAACTTGAGGTGGAAGAGGATAATAGTAGTAGCACATCATTTTAGACTAACCATCCTCCCACACATCATCAAATTCATATCACTCTTTATTTTTTACACCAGCAGCTGTTAAAAAAAACAGTTCAGGGTCGGATGCTACCCTGCAATCATGTGAAAGTTTGTTCAGGGCAGAGCTCTTTGCAAATGTGAGGTTACAGATGAAGCGTGGCGGAGGAAAAGTTAAAGACTAAGGCTCTTATTTTGTGAACCCTGCAGCACAGCGCAGATCGCAGTCAAGTATGTCATAAATATTATCTGACATTATCATTTAAGAAGACCAATCGACTAAAGTCCAGCGTGATTCATTTACGAACTACAATTTGCCCTATTTTGTTGCCTAAAAAGCCAACAACAAAACTTGCAGGCAGCCCAGAAAGACTCCAAAAAGAACAGGCCATCATCACTGCAAAGTGGAGATCTCACAGGTAACATTACGAACAGGTGGAAAAGGAACAAGTGTGGCTAATTGGAAGGACAAGGAGATCTGTTTTTCCCACTGCAGCACAAGTGCCTTCTTGGCTTCCTCTCGTTTTTTGGCTCTCATGCAGGAGGCCAGTCACCTGCATGCAAAACACCTCTTCATTTTGAAACACACCTCTTTGCATTCAGTCACATGTTAATGAAGCAAACTCAGACCTGTAATGGTTTCTATTAAGAGTTATAATGTATAAAGTTCCTTTATATAAATCCGGGCTCAAAAAGAGTATCAGAGAAAGTACAGGAGGAGATTTTCAGTCTGGATTTTAAACCTTTCACACACGGCTCAGTATTACGCACAAATGCACATCACACTGTGTCTCCCCCCCCCCCCAACACAAACACTGGCTCTCTCTGTCACACACAGCCTCCACGCTCCCTCAGTGATTAGGAGTTGAATAGGGGAGCTGTCAGGTCATTCGTCTTTTCTCTCCTCTCCTCCTCCATCTCCCCTATCCCCATCCGTCACGCCTTAACCACTGGCCCGGACACGTAAACAAGATCATCACACGCACACACAGCCTGTGGAGTGAACGTACACACACGCACAGACACACGGAGACATGTGGGGGACAAATATCACACTCATATCGGCTACAAATTTACTCAAGCAGGCAAGACATACCCAAAATAAACACACACAACCTTGGTCTTTTATAGCAAGCCAAAGGTAGAAGCTAGCAGACAAACTCTAGCAAATATTTATGATGGAGGCTCTCAGGATCCTAAGGCTTGAAATAAAATACACGTGGACAAATGCACAAACACACAGAAGGTACTTGTGGCTGAAAAGGAAAAAAACTCTAACACTGTGTGCGATTGCATCCTTTCATACGAGGGGAGAATGAGGAGATCATGGCGACAACACTGACGGTGACATTCTGTTCTGATAACTGCAATATATAAATATAACTGCGACCACATCTCACACTCAGTGCTCCTTTTCCACTTCCTCTCCTGCCGCTAATTCTCTGCTCACTTTCTAATTTTCTTCTTTTCCTCTTTTTCTTTTTCGCTTAAAGAAACTAATAACTATTCATCAAGATGACCATCTCCATCCGATTCCAGTGGCCTTTACCGACTTGAAATACACCCTGGAAATGTTTTTACTGCCAAAAGGAAAAGGAAGAGTCTACAACCAGCCCCATTACAAAGATAACAGATCTGTGCATGACTATTTCATGGCTGCGCCTAAAAATTAAATCTGGATTCAGTGTTTGACATTTGCCACAGGGCTTTTTCCTCAGTGAAATAAAAAATGTGATTGGTGATCTTTCAAGTAATAACTATCGCTGCTGCACGGCAGAGCAGTTTTCACCTTGCAGTTCATCAGCTGGGGAGCTGGGACCGGGGATATTTCCACCGTAAATGGGCTCTAAGGTTTAAAGAAATCTGCCAACTCGCATAAATACATTGACAACCAGTTTTATGTGCGTGTCTGTGTGCTTTCATGAGACACAGTCCATTTTAATCCTGCTTTGAACCTATGCATTTTGTGAGACTTTTCACACTTTCATACATAATATATATAAACTTTTATACATCTAACCTTTTCATAGTGAAAGGAAAAAGAGAAAGGATTGAAAATATGTCAGGCAAAGACTAACTGGAAAACTGGGTATTGGGAGGACACTCTAAATGTGTTTCAGCAGCCTCTCAGAGGACTGTGGCGCTGTCCATGGTGCTGAACTTGACTAGCATCCAAGGCAAAGGATGCCACTTGGAAAAAGCAACAGCTATTGCACTGTTGTCAAGATATTTCATGCGTACACTGCTCAATTTGAAAATATTTTTAAACCTACAGCATGAGCAGTAAATAATACTTGTAGTCTCCCAAGAGAAAATGCTTCTCTCTAAACTCTAAACAGACTTCGCCCCAATGTTCGACATCTTACACAGAATTTACTGTAAAAGCACTAGCAGGCTGTCAGTTCCTCCACTAACAGCAGCCTAAAAAGCAAATGCTTTGTAGCGACATAAGTATGTTGTGTTTTGAGTTTAAGGGACTGACAGTTCTTCCTCAAGTGCTCTGAAATATAACTTTAGCTGTGACCACTTACATGTCAATCCCAGCCGATTTACAAGGGTTGCTGAAGTTCACACCGTTCCCCGGGGGACTGTTAGAAGTAATTCTGGGAAATTACAAGCTGAAGCAGAGGATGAGATGATGAGGCAGGTTTATAAAAGTGGATACGATAAAGGTAAACTCCCAAAGCAGACACAGAATAACCCATCACATTTTAAATATTCTTGAGCAAAACATGCCCCCCCACGGGAGATACATTCGCCAGGAAAGACAACTAACATGAGACATGATTCTGTGACTCAGGCTCATCTGGTCACAACAAATGGGGCGTTGCACTAGCTAAGAGGAGGCCTTCTCAGACTCTCTCAGGGACCCTGAGATGCAAGCTTATTAAAACAGATAGCTACTTAGTGGTATTTTGGGGATTCTTAAGCAGTAGGCCTGTGACGCATTAAACGACTCGTGATGTGCTTCAAACCCACTGAGTGTGCCGCCTCAGACTCTAGCTAGCAGCTGCTTGGTCCTACTTATTAAACTTGTAAATAATCATCTGTAAAAATTCAATGAATAGTTGTTTTAAGTATGACAGTCAGTTATGAGAACATGTGGGTTTCTTTTACGAGTTAAGTAGTAGTATCAGACATCTGAGTCATATGCATGCCTCGTTTCTACAATGCAGAAACATACTTTTAATTGCAGAGTTTATATTTGTGAAAATCAACAATACATAGTGAAGCACGGCTGGTTCAGACGGTTTCAAGATAGCATATAGCAGCAGGGGATCTTCATCCATTTACAGCCCGGGGAGAACATTAGGAATTCATAGTTTCACTCCGGGATTCCAGCTCAATAAACCCCATTACTACCCCCATCACATGGACCAGCAACAGAAGCAGAACTGGAACCTATTTGCTCTTAAATCAGAGGATAAAGCGATATTCTACCAAAAAACAGGGCGGCTGTACAGATGATGTTTTAAAATGGAGAAGAGTTTTCAGCCCCTCCAGCATTTGGCAGTATGATGAATTTAATTTGGATACACATGCTGAACCATTTAAGTCCACTTTTTTTAGATAACTGTCAGCAGATAAGCTCCAGGCAGTGGGTTTTGATGAAAGCAAGTTCTACTGGCGGTTCTTCTGGTTGACTGTTACTCATGTCAATAGAGACTTGTTGACCTGTCAAAAGTGAGATATAATTTGGATTTTAGGGTTGCTGTGTAGTTTAATGTCTTCTCCACCAGCAGCTCAGCAGCAGGTTTCATTGATGTGCTATGCATGCTAACTCAGCAGCAAGCTTCTCCTGTGTATCTATAATGAACGAACTCACAGCGTGCAGGGATAGATTAAAGTTTTTAAGAACGTTCTTAACCCAGGAATGAAACTTAATTCATAATCATGCTGTGACACCACGCAGTTTGTAGAGACCCAGGGTTGAATAACAACTTCTCATTACCAATCACCTGCAACATGATGCTTTTTCTTCCTTAAATTCCCATGATAACTTGATACCTATAACGGATCAAAGCTGAAATTGTCTTATGGATGCTCCTGACTAATTTAAAGAGGGAGTATTATGCTGTTTCACATTTTAAGACATATCTACAATGTTACAATGATGGATGTCCAGAGCTGGCCAATCAGAAGAAAACGGGCTTGTAGGGGCGGGGTTTCTTAAAGGGACAGAGCTGACTGAGTTGGTTCAGGCTGACGCTGTATGAGGGCCTGCACGGAGCACCAGCGTGAGAAAAATGAGTTTTATTAACTGTAAATTATGCTAAGATATCAAGGTATCACAGAGTGAAATATGAAGTTGGATATTAGCATAATACCCCCCCTTTAAACTAGAGGGGTTATAGTACATTATGACTGTAGTACACATACTGAGGGTTACTTGTTTAGTATTGCACTCCAGGGCTGCTACGAAAAAGCAATTTCCTGTGTTTTTATTTCATGGCAGCACATTAATAACTTCTTTTATTGTTTTAATGATTATTCTGCTCCAAATCACAATAATAAACACCTGCATTTTTAAATCAATCGTTTGTGTGTTTTTGTGATGGTTAACAACAACACTGCAACTCATTGCTTTTTTTCAATAGTGACGGTAAAGCTTTACTTAAGGTCTTTCTTTTCTTTGGAGAAAACTTTTAGCTTTGCTACCCAAAGGTTCCATTCCTACAGCAGACAAATAAAAATGTAATTCACTTTATTTTGGAATTCAACATTATAATTCACAATAAAAGCCCACCTTGAATTATTTGTATCCATTTACCATTGCCATTGACAACACAACTTTCACCTGGTTTCCACCAGCAATGCGTGTGACTCATTTTGGAGATCAGGATCCTACTGTTTATCTGAAAAGCAACATGCGGCCTTTCGACATTAGTTTATACTGTTTACAAAGTCTGAGAAGCAGTGAAACAAAAAGAGAAATCAATAGAGGTGTATAAAAACCAGCAGACCAAAGTATATCTACCCAAAATTGACGGACAAAAATAAAGCAGCTGAAGGAAACTTAAAATGAAACAACAAAGACATAAACACAGCACTAGAGATGCAAGTTGTGACCTTTAATTCAAGTCCTATAGAAGTACTGTAGCCGCACATTGAACAACCTTTTGTCAGTATGAGTGAGACTGACTGCACACTCAAAAGTGACATTCTGTATTGCTTCTAACACTTTAGGTGTCAGGTTTGGGTTGATAATGTTACGAAATGTTCTAGAAGTGTCAACACTGTCAGTTACAAATCTTTTCCCACACTCGACAGATAGGGGTGTTCATAATAACACTAAAGACACAAAGAGTGGGTTGAATGTCATGATTGCAGAAGGCTAAACAAGGTAAGATAGTTTTAAAGTAACAGATCCTGCTAATATTATTCTGTTAACTTTCCAACCGCTTTTAAACAACATGCACTTTAAATGTCATAATCACTTAGGGTTACTTGACTACAGACTACAGAGGTGAGTCAGATGTACCTTCCGAGAGATCAGTACATTATCGGTCTCATCACTCTCTGTAAGATGTCTGTGAAAAATCCAATCCAAACACTTTCAATTTATATCACTCTTATCTTGATAATGGCCTTAGTCTCATTTTAATGGGCTCTCTGTATCAAAGGCTACAGTCAGCGGTGAAAAGATGATTCATCCGTCTATCTGCAGTAATAAATATTGAGAGCCGGACTCCTGTTTAAACAGCTCACCAAAATAGAAATGTTGACTCAACCAACACAACCACATTTAATCCTTCCCTTCCATCTATGGCTCAGCAGGGCGCCTTTAATCCCAAAACATCCATAGTCTCTATTTCCAGGGAGCAGGGGAGCCCAGAACACCACATGACTAATAGCCGCCTCTTATTTACCGAATGTGCTATAACTGTCTAGCTGTTCTCAGCACAGAACATCATGCATTATTTATGTCAATATTTTTACAGCTTAATTTGGTTGCTTGTGATTTTCTAGTTAGTATTTATAGGTTTTCACATTTGGTTTACTTAACGCTGTTTGATTAGAGCTTCTGATCCTCCTGCTGCCACTTGGTGTTTGGGTTATTTTAATTAGCGCTGTCCGTGGTGCTGAAATAGCTGTCTGGCAGAAGAAGCTCCAAAGTTAGAGACGTTTATAAGCCTTTATAGCGGGGGCAGCAGAGGTGAAACATGGCTACCTTCCATTAAGTCGTGCCAGTGAGCCAGCTTGAGCAACCCCAGGGCTCTGGCACTCTTAAACTGAGTAGAGCCGTTTCTTAATGTTATTAGTTACACCTGCATTTAACAAGTCAAATGTCCTACTGTGAGAGAGGTCTATTAACTATGTTTAGCTGCACACCAAATAATCCAATCATAATGCGATTAAGGCCGTGATGTGACTACAAGGAGCCCATGTAAACATCATACTCTCATTCTGTTACTGCAATTATTCTCACAATCAGAAAAGGCTTAATCTCAGTCAGCTAGGCGTAATATTAGTGGCATTATTTAAGGGCATTTCAGGCATGTAAACACCTTAATCCAGGTATAACTGTCTGTCAGACTTTTTCTGCAGCGCATTCATTCACACTTCCCGATGACACATGTCAAAGATGTCAGCCGGCGAGACGCTCCAGTCTGCATCGCGTTGACGAGCACTCTCTAGGCAACAAACAAACTTTCTGTGCTTCAAGTGCAATTTAAAGAGTGGCACTGCTTTCTTTGGGGAGTGCGTCTCTGAACACGCTCGACGATGTTAAAAGTTGTTGTGCAATGTTCAAAGAAATATAGCCACAAGGGCAAAGCATAGTATTTTCTTGACAGCAAAAACAGTGTTGCAATGGAACAGAAACGCCTGAAACACAATCTTTGAGACAATTAGTTATCCCTCTGATTGTGAGGAACGTTTCAATATTCCACGCATGTTAATTTGTCTGTATTTCAGAACTAACGCCAAGAATCTGCAGGGGAAACAATCAACCAAACAAAATCGAATCTGCGCTTCCTAACTTTGTATTTCAGCGTTTAACAGGCTTTTTCGAACAGCTCTCAGCATTACTTTACAGATTTTTATTTATTTATAAAGCCCCAAACACACAGAACATTTTATTAATTGGCTCTTATCCATTCATGTTATTTCCACAGTAAATTCCAGCAGCACATAATGCAGTAAGTAACTCACTCTTAGAGACATTTGGCTTGCATATTTAATTATTTTCCCTCCAAACACAACCCTGAACTAATTTCTGCCCTGTGCCTTTAAGTCTGAGTGCATTTGTCAAGGTTTTTACACTTAAAGCAACATAGACAAATGGGGCCCTGCATGTTTTCCTCGTACTTCATTGACTGCTGCCCATGGCTGGTAAAACGGTCTGCTAGCAGTAACTGGGAAATCATTTGGAAACACTATTACTAATGCAGGGGAAATAAATAAAAACGCAATGACATGCAAACGGCTGAGAGAGCCAAAATACAAAGCGGAGTTTTGTGTGCGTGTCTATGTGTGTGTGTCCTTGTCTCTCATTATCCCTAGATTGAGACAAATAGAGGGGGATCTGCCCTTCGATCTAAACCCCCACACCATTTACCCCTGACATCACAGCCGAACAAGTGCGTGAGTGTACGTGTGTGGTTCATTTACCCGTTGAGGTGTGCGTCTAACTGCAGGGTGTGCTGGTCATGTCCTGATTTGTGTGACATTATTGTGCGATTGTGTGTGCAATCATGCGATCACGCCAATCTCGGTGCGAGCGTGTGTGCTCAATCACGCTCTCTCTCCCCGCGTGTGCGTGCCGATTGCAAATAGATTGTGTGAAATGTATGCTCCATGTGTGGAGTTTGTGCAGCGCGTGGGCGTGTGTGTGTGTGAATGGAAGCATTTGACACACTGGTGATTACGTGCGACGTGTTTGTGTGCACAGGCGGTCACCGAGTGCATTTGTTGTTGTGTGTTTCGGTGTTGCCTATATTTAGCCGCTGTGTCTCAAACACACCGTGACTCATTTAAACACACAACAAATTTGTCCCCCACTTGCTGACAAACCAGCCAAATGACAGATAAACATAAGTGGAAGAGATCTGTAGACTTTGTTCATTTAGCTGCTTTTGTTCTTCCTGTCACTAACAAACACACACAAGCTTGATTACACTGTTGCTGTTGGCATGGACACGCTGTTTTCTGCTAGTTGGTTGCAAACATAGTTAACAATCCAAAAAACATCCCCTGAACTATTTTCCATCCAGTCTTTGAAATATGTAAGTAATCTGGTATGCAGTCCCACTGTTGAAAAAGAGGAATACATGTATACATAAGAAATATATGGCTTGCTCTGTATTCCAGCATACTGAATTTAATTAAAGCAAAGACTGTGAGGTTAAAGGGGCCCTGAGGAGTTTCAAACAAGCAAAAGTTAAGTTTGCATTCAATGTAACTCAGCAAAACATCTTTGTTAGATCCTGAAGGTCAAACAAATGTAATGAATACATTTCTTTTCACATAGAACACTAGCAAATATGACTTTAATACTTAAATTCTGCATTTTTTAGATCCATTTTTACTTTCTAGCGGTCTCATTTTTTCCTTTTGCTTGCACAATAATGCCACAGATGGATCAGTGGAAATGGTGTGAAACCTGTGGCACTGTGTGTTTTGTGTCATATGCTTGCACGCATCAATGACTGTATGTATAGATGGACAACACGTCTCCATCTGCTCTCATTGTACAAAACTGAAGCCAAAATAGCCTCCCGTGACGGGCGCTGCCATCTTGCGCTGGTGACGCCATTCGGAGCCAGAGCTGCGCAGTAGAGATCGACTGGTGGAGCAGCCGTAGCCACTTCCGCTAACCAAAACACACTTAACTTACAGAAAAAAAAACAGTAAAGATCCCTAATGTATCTGATTTAACAGCAGAACAGCTTCTTGTGTTGGTCTGAAGCAGACGTTCACAGGTATGGAAACTTCAATGACTGTAGTGATTGTTTTAGTTACGTCTCCTCTCGCCAATCCTCCTCTACTCTGCTAATCCGGAACAGATCGGCTGCAGGAGCCGTATTGGTCAACAGACCTGTCAATCATCCTTTTTATAGCATCAAATAACTAATTAACACTTAGAGTAAATCAGCATGATAAGAACGAACTATAAAGACAAAAACCATGTTTGAGAAAAATGTATTTGGTGTGTATTTTGATTTTATAGTTTGACTCATATCCCACCTGTTAACATGGAGGAGGTGGGCTTTATGACCTATACTCCAGCCAGTCAGCAGGGGGCGCTCGACATGTTTTGCATTCACTTTTAGGGAGCTGTCATGTCATCCCTCTTTTTATACTTGCTTAATGGTCCATAGCTTTACTTGAGGTCAGAAACTCCACAGGGTGCCTTTAAACTGCTGAATCAAGTTAACAGCAATACTATAATGCTTGCATCTTGTCTGTCCCCCTTGAGCAATGAAATCTCATGGTCATCGTTTTATTTCCAGTGTGCTGGAGTAAAGACAAAAAGTGTTGTAGTACAAATACTAAAGTCTGACAATGAATAGCTTAGCATAAGTTACAGTTTAAAAACTTGTCATTTTTCTCACACTGGTGCTCTCTGAAGGCCCTCATACAGCCTCTGCCTGAAACGACTCAGTCAGCTCTGTCCCTTTATGAAACCCCGTCCCCTACAAGCCCGCTTTCTTCTGATTGGCCAGCTCTCCAAAGCCTGCTGAGGCTGCACTTTGGGGATTACTCCAACTTCTACCTACAGATTTGAAACTTCACCCACGTTTAGTATGGACATCAACATTGTAAAATCATATATATGTCTCAAAATATGAAACAGCATAATACCCCCTCTTAAACAAACAAATAGTATTTCAGCTGCACTTTAAAGCAGCGTTTAAGCATCCGATACAGATGTCATCAGCTGAGGTGTTAGCATGCTCCTTAGTGAGGTGTTAGCATGCTCCTTAGTGAGCTGTAACATTGGAATGTTTCCACTTTGTTGTCATCACGACTTCACCAGGGAAACCAATTTGCAATAAAAAACCCGATAGACTAATTCTGCCCAGGTTCAGTAGGCCGACTCCCCTGCAACTGCCTTCACTTCGAGGGCTAATTTGGCCTGACCGAAGCAGAGCTGCTCTGCCCTCTTTCTGATTAACTGCAGCATCAGTGAGAAAGAAGTAAAACAGATCCTGCCAATCTCTGCTTACTTCTCAGTCCCAGAGAGGAAAAAGACCTTCTCCTGGGCGCTTCACATTATCACCATTGATCTGTGGTCACAGGAAGAGTGCAAAGGACGCAAAGCCTTTGACCTTTGATCTATAGATCTAATGATGCTTGTATATTCTGTGATGCTAAAATAATTATATCCGCAGTTAAACGGATTGTGAGTGGCCCTGAATTAAAGTCACATTCCTCATATGTAAACTCAAAAGTCGGTGGGTAATGAGATTTTCTCCTGACTGGTGAACTCAGTTCATCCATCACCCCGCAGTAGGTCGTGTTAGTTTATTTCATTCAGCAAGGTCACTCTCCCTGACGATCGGACTGGGCGCCAAACCACTAGAGGTTTGATTAATTGTGGATCAACGAGCCATAAAGCCGAGCGCTGTAAACGCGCTACGATTGGGCCGGATGATATATCAAACTTCTCCTTGCTGGACCTTGCTCTGAGGGGAGGTCTGGCACTGCTCGGGTAAAAATACACCGGCCCACAGCTGGGGGAAAAATGGAGTGACAGTAAAGAGGGATAAAAATAACTTCAAGAAAGAGGAATGGAGATGGGATAAAAAGGTGTGAGAGGAGAAGATTTAGAAGATGGGGAAGTGAATGGAGGACCAAATAGACTTGTGGGTGGAAGTAGGGAGACATGAAAAACCAATTCACCCATAGCACAACCAAATCTCTCCCTGCCATCTTTTTATCATCCCATCTCTCGGAGATTTCATCTCCTGCGTGTCATTGTGTTGACAAAATGGACCTGCATGTATGTGAATGTTGGAAAACGACTTAATTCGAACATCCAATATCTCAGACGTTATAGGTTCTGCCTGAGTAGAGGGACACACACACACACACACACACACACACACACACACACACACACACACACACACACACACACACACACTCTCACTCACACACACACACACACACACACACACACACACACACACACACACACACACACACTCTCGCACCCAGAGACGATTTCCATTAAACAGCTATTTCCAGCAGCTTTCGGCTCGGTGGGGAAATCAAGCGCTCGACCACCGTTTGAAGTCGTATCAGCTACACTTGTTCCTATCGCCATGCTATCACTCCCTCCTCTCCTCTCCTCTATCCTTCACTAACCCCTCTCTTCCTCACTTATCTCCCTGACGCCCCCAGAGATCCTCATCCTCTCCTCTCTTCTCTACCTCTTTTCCTCACATGCAGCCCCTTCCTGCACTCACACTCTCTCTTAATCATCCTCCTTTGCTCCCCCCCTGTCATCCCGGTCTGACCCAGAGCGGCTCGGGGCTCTAAGAGCTTCACTCCTACTCGTCATGCCGGACGACTTTTATCTCCTTCTCTTCCTCCATCGTTTCTTCTGCCTCCTATCCCCCTGACCCTCCATCAGAGGTGGGAGAAGTCCTCAGAAGTCCTTCGGTAATACGACAGATGTAGTGGCTTAAAAATAGCGCGTTAAATAAATTAAAAAAGCACAGATTTATTGCACTTTGTTGCACTCTGATGTTATACCGCATATGTTACAATATGTCACAACCTGATCGACTAATTAGTGGACAGTATCCGCTCCCTCTGGACTCCTTGCGTGCCTGTCACGAGGAGTGACACACACGAGCTCTGCAGAGGTCTGTGTGTGATTGTGTGTGAGTGAAAGAGAACTGAAGGGCAGCATTTTTACTGAAAATAATGTTGCCTTGGTATCAGTTATTTGTTCAAGTACGATGACATGTCTAGCAATGACCCTGTGTTTTCCGCAGCCTTGGAATCAGTTTATTTCTCTTTTATTCTTCCCAGACCCTGGAGTCCCAGCATCCTACGGTTACAATATTAGACCTTGCACTTTGAGGCAGCAGTAGACCAGCATGTCCTGTGTTCTGCGAGGTAAAATGACTGTTGTTGTTAATGGAGTCTGGTGGCGTTGAAGAGAGCGAAACGGCTGTTTCTGGTAAAACAAAAAACTTCTGCGATGCATGACACTTTAATCTGATTGGCCTGTTTTTGATGCGACGCATTTGATTGGTGTCCAAGTCAGATTTTCTTTCTAGCTCAAAACATCTGTAAATACATATTTTACTCAGTAATGAGTGGATGTCCAAATGTAGCAAACTACTTTATTTAATGTAGAACATTATCTCAAATCTCAAAGATTTTCATTTTAATAAATGTCTGTTAAGTCACTATCTATTACCTGTGGCTCACTGATGAAAGCCTTTGCATTTGCAGTATATAGTATCATCATGGACTGAGTGTCTGTGACGACATTCACGGAAAAAAATCACAAGCTGCGCCCAGTTAGTGACACGTTTTCCATCAGCCAGCAGTGGTTGGTCTGCCAGAGAGGGTAGGCGGAGCTAAGCGGCTGCTTTTCCGGTCTCTGCAAGTGTTGCAAGTCAACAGTTATCTACTGTGGCTGAACAAACAAAGATAAGATCGATGACTTCAGATACTCCAAAGAAAAAGAAACAAGTTGGACGCTCAGATGAAGGCAAACAGTCTAACAGTCAGAGTTATAACCGTTACAACCGGAGCCAACCTGATTATCTGGGACGTTTGCTTTGCTTTTTATTGCCATAAGGTGTAAAATAGACCAAAATGAGAAGTTAAAAGTAAAATAACTCAAAAAAGTACAAGTACACAAAAAAGCTACAGTAACGTGAGTACTTGTAGTTGGTTACGTCCACCTCTGTGAACAACAAAGTGCAACCAACTGTGCTTTTGTCTGTTTTTCAATACTTTACAGCTTTCCTAACTTGTTTTGGCACTTGACCTTAAGCCACTTTGATCCTACTGAAGAGCCATATATTTAAAAATGTATTTTATTTTGAAAGGAGCTCGCCATTTCTAAAAACAGCAGGACAGTGACGGTTGATGGCATATGTGTAAGGGACTATTTTCAGCGGCACATTCATCCATTTGGTGCTCTAGTGAGCAGCACCAGGCAGGTGTGTGTGGGGCTGATTAAAAATACACTTAAGTCCCCATGTTGATTGCAATGAAGGAACATGTCACCCAAGGCGATGCTGTAGCACACTGATGTGTCATTAACTGTTTCTGGAGGTCGATGGTAGAGAGGAGTAAACTAATGTCGGGCTTTGGAAACAAAGGCAGTACTTGTTAGTCGAAGCAGGACATTGGTGGCTTTTTTTTTTTTTATGGAATTTTTGTCAATGAAAGTCTTTCTAGTAACTTCAGGTGTCAAATACACTGAATAATAAAACATGGAAATGCTCAAACGAGGTAACTCCTCTTCCCTCCCTCCTCTTCTCTTCTCTCATCCACCCCTCCTCTCTCCCTTCTGCTTTCTCCTCATCTTCTCGCTCCCTCCTCTTACACGATTCCATCCTTCTCCTCTCCTCTTTCCCTTCTTTCCTTTCACTCTCCACCCCTCCTCAACCCCCCCCCGGTCTCACTCGCTCTTCATCTTCATGCCTCTCTCTCTCTCGTGCACTCTCCCTCCCTTTCTCTCCCGCTCAGTCCGATGCCTGATGCTGCCGGAGACAGATCACAGTCCTCGTCGGGGAATCACACACTCCCCTCTCTTCTCCAGCGGGAGATAAGGACAAAAGTAAGCCGAGAAAACATCAAGGAAGAAGCCAGAGGATAAAGATGCAGATAACTGGATAAATGAAGAGGAGAAGTGACTGAGTTAAGGCAGGACAAGGGAAGGAAAAACTCCCTGAAGGAAAGAGGAGATTTCTAAAAATACAAGGCAGCTTACTTCCCTGCATTCTGTGATTTTCTCCCTCTCTCTCTCCCTTCTTTTTTGCTGTGTCCACTCCTTCATTCAGCACCTGTACTGTGGGATTAACATGACTTAAAATTCAATCAGCCTACAGCCTGACGGAAGAGCGACAGAGGAGGCAGACAGAGCGCTGCAGCTGTCGAGACCGAGCGAGGGGACGACCAGCGGGAGGAGAGAGGGAGAGAGAGAGAGAGGGGGGATAGACAGTTAGAGATAGAGAGAAGGGAGAGAGAGAGAGAGGGAGAGATGGGTGTTTTTCCACGGAGCTGAGACAGAGAGCGAGCCGCGCAGAGACGGTGGAGATGTGACGCTTTCTACGGGGTCGCGGTGGAATGATCCGGAAAACAAGGTTAGTAATTCCACCTTTTCATCTAGCGGAGGGCAAAAAAGGGGAAAAGACATGTTAGATAAGGATGAAAGAAGCAGAGGAAGACTTGGAAAAAGGGATAGAAAAAAAGGGACACAGAGGCTGTATTGTGCTTTTGAAGTGGCAGAGTGAATACCGGAGGAGGAGACGCAGATAAACAGCAGTGAAAAGAAACGAATCGCGGCTTTTCAGCTAAATTCAGGAGGAGAGAAAATCAGGTGAGGCTGCACATATGTAGCTGCTGCACTAATGTGCATAAACACACTTCTTAGGGACACACACACACACACACAACAGAGTGAGTCCAGCTTTAGACAGAGATAATGAGATTGTCTCCTTAAAGGTGTCGGCTTTTGGAGTTTGATTGACAGGCCAGTGGAGAGTGGGGGGGGGGTGACTTTTGAACTGTCTGACATTCATGGCGCTGATCAATAGCTGTGTTGTTTCATTAAGCTGTGTGTGTGTGTGACTGGAAGAGAGAGATGCAGAGGCTGTGTGTTCGTGCAGGAGTATCACTGCATGACTACTTAGTGGACGCGTGTGTGCGTGGTGGCGACGGTGTGTGGAAGCATGCCTGTGTGCTGCATGGCTGTTAGTGTGTGTGTGCGCGTGTGTGAGCAAGAGCGAGCCAATGCAGCCTGCTGAGAGGCGCTAAGAGGGTCTCAGAACTATCGATTCTCTCTGACAGACAGGTGAGAGGGAGGGGGGACGGAGAGGACAAAAAATGAGGGGAGGCAAAGGTGGGGAGGGGGTTTTAAGAGGCCATAAGGGAGGAGAGATTGACGGACAGCTGAAGGAGGAAATGGATGATAGGAAGGAGGATGTTGAGCACATGTACTGTCTCTTCATGATCTGTCTCTCCTCTCATGCAGGTTTCAAGCCAGCCTACTCCCAGTCCTCCTCGTCCGCACCTCCCTCCAAGGTCATCAACTAATTCGATGTGGGAGGCCGAACACGGATCACGCCGTGTAAGGGGGTGCAGAGGCCCTGTGACACGCCCTGGGAATCACAACAGGAAGTGAAGAATGAGAGAAAGAGGAAGGTGTGAACGCAAAGAAGTCAAAGAGTCAGATGAATAACTAAGAAGGCCGGCCTGTATGAGTGAGGGAGGGAGGGAGGGAGGGAAAAAAGGAGAAAGAAGAAGGGGACGGAGGAGGGAGGAGAGGTGAGGATCGCTCTCCGGCGATTTGCACTTATAGAAAGAATACAGCCATGAGGAAATCATATCACAACTTCATGAAGAGGATTTCAAGAAAAGTGGATCCGTGGATTTTTTCTCAAACTGACGTCTCTATTTCGGAATACCACTCCAGGATCGAGCGAGTAATTCGGGATTTTCCACGTTTTCTTCATCTATAGAACTCTAAGAGGATATTGTGGGATTGGAGTTTCTGCAACTCTCTGTGGGGCTTTTCTCACACTGACCTACATCAGCCTCTGTTTGATGTGTGCAGGGGGCGCGCACGTGTGTGAAGGGGAGTAGGACAGCAACAAACACACATCCCCCCCCACTATCCCCCACTCCCCCTCCTGCTGGCCCGACACAAGGAGAAACACCTGGGGCGAGATCAGTACTCAAAAACACACACACAAACACACACACATAAACCTGGATAACATGTGGAGCTGATTCGGATTATAGAGCCGCACAGACGGAAAAGGTAACAGTTCAAGCACACACACACACACACACACACACACACGTTGTTGGGGTATGTTCTGGCCTAGTAAAGGTGAATCCATGTTTGCATGGTTGCCTTTCTTGTGCAGAATCATTGAGCACATCAATGCCGGACTGGGAACTCTGTGTTCCCTCACACACACAAACACGCACACACACACACACACACCTATCCACACTCAGGCCTATAAATAATGAACAGATGTGCGTTATAACAACCAAAACACAAGAGGCAAATGTCAGAGTACACACAGAAGCGCATGGCGCAGAGGATTGTTTGCTTTTCTTTTCTTATCCGTCTATTCTCGTCCCTCCACACCTCCCTTGTTTTTCGCTCCACATAGCTCTACAGAGCTTTCTCTCGCTTTGTGCGTGCGTGTGTCAGCCAGCTGTCCTGTATCAGATTACTCACTAGGTGCGTCTGAGCTTGGCTTTCATCACCTCGCTTTTATGTAATCTCACCTGGCGTGTCGTGCGCGTGCACGCATCATTATGAGTGTGTGGATGCAGCGGTGAGAGTCCCTTCATTTGAGGCTTTTTACGTAAGCTGTGTTGGAGCATGCACGCACACACACAGATTTGGCACACTGACACAGGAGATCAGAACGAGTGAGTGGATATACGGGAGGATCGGAGGGCTATGAGGAAGAAATGGAGACAGGAGGAGGGGCGGGAGAGGTGAGACAGGACGTGGTGATGGGCACTGAGGGGTAAGAGAGGTCAGATGGAGGGATTATAGGAGAAGAGTGAAAAGCAGTGATGGACTTGTGAGTGACAAGGATAGAGAGAGACAGAAGAGGGAAGAAGAATAGAAGGAGGGATAACAAGGAAGTAGATGGAGAGAAATGGAGGGATAAAGGGGTTATAGGAAAAAGATTGAGACTGTAGAATTGATTGATTGAAAGATAAGTGAGATAAACAGAAAGACTTTAAGAAGGATGAGTGTTGGAAAGAGGAACATTGAGACCGCTCACGATGAATTAACAGGGAGATAAAAATAGACAGAGAGATGAGGAAGAAATAATTAGAAATGACAGATGGTCGTCATTATGTAGCTCGCTACTGTTAGACCATTGGCTACAATTAGTCTTAAATGACCCCAAAAAGTCTCCGAAAGATGGCTAACACCAGTAATGAGCTGTTAAAGGGCGAAATGTTGCACCATGAGGCTTTTCCATGCATTAAAAAGAACACAATTATGAGGCACAACCTGACGGGGGAAAGAGAAATTCTACCTCAGAGGAACTTTAATTATCTCGGAAACAAAAGCAGGTTGAAAACAACATGTGGAACTATTTTTATGAGTGTGTGAAGGAGTGAGACAGGGCTCATTACCGACTCTGTTGATCGTTTACAGCCGCTTTGACTCCCCTTTGAAAGGGTTCAGCGCTAATTCTGAAAAAAAACTGAGTGAATCTTTTTAAAAGTGTAACAAAAGAGGCACTTTGATATCCATTAACCAAATCATAATTCTATTATTGGCTTTGCTCTGCCGCTAATGCGAGTCAGGAGAATGCAGAGCAGGTAGGTGTCAGGTGGTTCACACAGAAGAATGAAGGAGGAATAAAAGAAGATTTTGGGGGAATTATCTTGTTCATGCTTCGTGCGGCTCGCCGTTACCGAGGGCGTGTGCGCGTGTCGTTCTGAGGGTGCGTTAAGGGAGACGCAGGAACAGATGGGACGCTCTCTGTTCAAAGAAGAGGCCTTGCCAGAAAGAACAGACTGGCATGTGGATGAAGGAGTGGAGAAGAAAGAGTGGAGGCAGTGGACCACTTGTGGAGGAGGAGTTAAAAAAGAATGCAGATCAATTAATTGATCATAAATTCTCTATTTTGGGTTGTTGAGGGTTTAATAACCAAAACCAACATCTGAACTTTGAACACAGGTTCAAGGCCACAGCTTGAAGGGCCTACCTGCCTGGTTACAGTTGCTGAGGTATGATTGGCCAACAGCTGGGGAGCAGGAAAAGGGGTTTAGCAAACTCAATTAAAGGGCCAGTTCGGCCATTTTCAACCTCAGTCCTATGATGCTGAGTAGTTAATGCCATTATGGTCGGGAAAAAAATGCCGTTTCGCCCTGAAAAACCTCCGCCAGTCTACGTAAAACGCATCCGCCCGCCTCCGATGTCATGTCTCATTCAAAATCGTCAGGTTTGAAATGTAAACGTATATTCTCGTCGTATTTCAGATTCTGTACCGTTCTGAGTCGTTGCCTGCAGCGAAACAATAGTATTTCACTCCAGCGTCTCTCGCTGGGCCGTTCCTTTCAGAGGGAGGGGCGCAATGCATGCTGGGTGATGTAGGAATGTAGAATGGGCGAAACCACAAGCTGCTTGTGCAACTTTCTCCACAGCTTAGCGCCAATTTTAAATATTATAGCTTCTGTTGATTACAGAGAACACCAGCTTTGACTGACTGTGGCTTTTTCCAGGGGGGAGTTTTCCCTTTAAGTAATAGGAAGTAAATTGGCTGGATAAACAAGATGAAGTGTTCAATATATAATGACCGATATGCCAACATTGCTTCCATTGAGGAATAATACATGAAACTGATGGATGAACACATGAAAAGACATCAAAGATGATGATGAATGATAGATGAAGGGTGTCACCCTCCCTTTCTGATGAAACCAGCTTTCAATCAAGGCGAGAAGTTACGACTTGAAACCCTAAAACAAGAGAGATGTAGTCGATGTCAGGGAGGTGGCACTTGATGGATGAACGGATGGATGAATGGGTGACAAATGGAGAGAAGTGAAAGGCTGGGTTTGTTAAAGAAGAGGATCAAAGGAGGAGACATCAGGCCGCTGTCAACAGTAGAGGAAACGAGTGCCGGATGATGGACGGAGAGGTGTAGAACGATAGCGTGACGAAGAGCAGTAATTACAAGACTGACTGTTTAAGATAGGGAGGAACACTGGAGGATGGAGAGGGAGCGAGTAATGAAGAATGAAGAAGCGAGTGATGACACTTGAGAGGTGGATGATAAGAGGGGAGTGGGGATAAGGGAATAGAGGAATAACAATGTCGGAGAAGAAAAACTACACTAATAAAGCTTAGGCACGCTGACGGGGAGGGGTGGGAGGATGGAGAGATGGATGAATAAGTGACAGAAACCTGACATGATTTGAAGTTTAAAGGAAAACATGGAAGGGTGGGGGAGAAGAGAGGAGGGGATAAAATGAGTAAATGAAAGGAAAAAGTAGGAAAATGATGAAAGGAGTGAAAAAAGAGAGAGTGTTAGAGAATGGAGGGGTGACTAAGAGGCTCACGAGTCAGAGGTGGAAGCAACAAGCGAGAGCGTAGTACAGAAGTAAGGAAAGATGGAGGGATGAGAGGATGAGTAATTAAACTGTTGACAGTCTGTTTAGGCACAGCGGGCCCCTGATGAGCAGAACAAACCGTAACCACGGCAACCGCTGGAGACAGACGGAGGGATGGTTTTGTCAGGGAGGAAGAGCAAATGTGAAGAAATGTGTGTGTGTGTGTGTGAAGCGACGGGGGGATTAGAGGAGAGGGAGAGGGACACGAGTGGGAAGTGAAGGATGGAAGAAGGGATGAGAAGAAATATGGATGAGTGTGATACACCTGAACCCCAGAGCCAAGTCAGGATGAGGAGGTTACCTACCTGTGAAAGATTCTTCCAGTCTGTAGGTTACAGTGATATATTGGCTTCAAAAATGAGAACTGCAACCAAAGTACTTCCTAAGTTATCTGGCTAACATGTAAATATTATAGTGTAATAACAGTAACAGTGAGAGGTGATGAAGGGAAATAACAGCAAGTTTCAGGAAAAATAGTTCCCAAATATCAGTCGACAGAAAGGACGACAATACGCATTTGAAAGCATCCAGAATAGAATCTGTCAGCGGAGTGATGAGAATGAAGACGACATAAAAATCGAGGCAAAAGCTCACAAGCATCAGGCACCCCACGTCTTGACTATTCATGTTAAGGACAAGCATACACAGGAACAACAATGTTCTTTCCTTATCTAATATGTTGTAGCCCACTGCGAGCAAAACTAAAAGATCCCACTTGTTTAAAGCGCGTCAAGATATTGCTCGCGTATTGTGGGCTTGATCCAAACACTGGATCTAAAGCACAACAGGAAAGCCAAACAAAATCCTGTACAAGTTTGCCACAACAATGGCTCAAACCACGGGGTGGTAAAATAAAGGCTGTGCCGACATCATCGGTGCTGGTAGCGAAGGCCAGACAGGATCGCAAGCGGACACCGGTTGACTGCAGATTCCATCCCCACAACATTTCGGCATTTCTCCTTGTTCTGAAAGCTTGCGGGCCTTCCGCGCCTAGTTACAGTCGCTAACGTATCCTCAGGTTGGTACAGTAAATATACAACTAAGCGTATCAGTGTGTGTGTAATTATAGCACTTAAAAACAAGGAAAATGTGTCAACTGTTGTCAGGTCCTCAAAGGGGTTAAATTTGGCCTACAATAATAACAGACACCCCAAAAGTCGTCTTTGAGAAGAGTTTGGGCTTCTTTAAAACAGTAAAACTTCCACTGTGAGTTTCTGATTATTTCCTAGACAAATAAGAATTAGACCCAACTGCTTCCACAGATGCCCTGTGCCTCTTTGCAAGTTGGTAACACTCCTCCAACAGCTGCATGCCATCATCCAAACCAACAGTACTACAAATCTCCAAACTCACAGGTGCTTGTCTGCTTTACTATGCTCAACAGATGCAGTAGGTTGTAGATGCTCAAGTGAATCATGCAGCAGAATACGGTGTGGGGGATGACTGTCAGAAGAAAGCTGGCTTGCTCTCAGTCTGCAACACGTATAGTCTAAGTCTGACTGCGAAGCACCGAGCGTTTCTGCCTGGATCAACATTGTTTAGCGTTAGAATATGAGACGCGGTAATCAACAAACTCAGGGGAAACCAGTTTCCCCTGCAGGCTCATTGCAGCGCATGTTGTTTTGGCGTTATTAGTGTCTCATATCAGGGGGAAAAAGCTCTTTGTGGTGAGTTGCAGTGCAGTGTGGGATTCATTACTGCTGAGAGGAGCCTATGTGATCAAACATGATACTAACAGGCCTCAAACAAGCGATCATTGAGGATTCTTTCAATCCCAACGCCACAGGCATCTCCAGGGTTCTTGTTACTTCTCCCATCTCTGAGCATGTCTTTGATTCAGAGATGAGACAGGAGCATCATCTAAAGAACCCTACAGGAAATAAAAGAGAAAAAAAAAGACTGAAAATCACAAGTTTAGCTTGTATTTGTGTGTAGGATTTATCAATCCATCCATCACTGTGATTCACAGGCCTCCTTGGCATGTCATTGACCTACTGTGCTGGATGCAGAGTGCTGATTGGGTAATTGTTCTCTCACTCAGGATTTCCCTCTAGAAAGCCAGGAACCCTGCTGAATCATCAAACAGCCACTTGCACATACATACACACACCGACACAAACGTATACACACAGAAACTCTTCTGTCAGGCTGCATCCTGTCGCGTCAGCCAATCAGGGGGCCATATTACTGCAGCGGCAGGGTTTCTGATTGGGAGGGAGTTGTTGACAGCTCGGAATCGGTGTGTTTGTGGTGGTTTTGCACACTTTTGTTGTCTGTTAAATCAATGTAAACATACACAGATGCACACA
Organism: Semicossyphus pulcher; assembly: GCF_022749685.1. Lineage (NCBI taxonomy): Eukaryota > Metazoa > Chordata > Actinopteri > Labriformes > Labridae > Semicossyphus > Semicossyphus pulcher. The sequence continues at coordinate 9,142,726 of NW_027211695.1, forward strand.
TTCGTCCTCGGGAAATATGGCAGGGTTGTAAAGCGAGCGTGGAAGAATGAAGAGGAGCAAAATGGACAGAGATGAGGTGTCGAAAGAGGACAAAGAAATGAGGAACACAATGAGAGACATTATCTGTACGTATGGGGACAAAAAGGCTGAGCTTGAAAGATAGAGAGGGAGGACGATGAAGGAGGGATGAGAGAAACAGAAGGGATATATGGTGGAGGAGGAGAGGGACAGAAAACTGCAAGCGCATTATGTTCAGGGTGAGTGGCAGGTCAGTTATTTTGCAGCACTTGTGATTGCGCGTGTCATTGCGAAGGCAAATTTGTGGGTGTAAGCAAACTGCATTTAAGCTCTCGTATGTCTGTAGGTTTGTGAGAACTTGTGGAGAGAATATGGATAGAAATTGAAGTTGAAGAGTTTCTCTTGGCTGACCCATCAATGACTGCAGGCACCGACACACACACAACCACCTACAACAAGCATATAAGATTCACACAAATCCTTAAGCTGCACGCTGCGAAAGAACGTTTAGCGAGAGCGGACTGTAACACATAAAGAAGCTTCAGCCTCCAAATGTTTGGAGTGGAGCCCAAACTGCAGGCTACTGCACTATTGCACTGTCTAATGTAATGGGACAGGAACATAATTACTAATTTTAAGCAGCGTTCATTTTCCAGTCAGACTAGGGCTGAAACAGGCCGCGGGACGGACTCCGAACTCTTACAGGAGGGACTGCGAGGAGTGGAACAAAGTCCAGAGCAATTTCTTTCTACAGTCTGACTATAGTAGCTGCAATATATATTATATTAAGAAACCTAACAGGGGCGTTTCATGACTTTCCACAGTTCAGTTCACGCGTCATAACAAGTACGACTCAGACTGTGAAACTGTTTAACGTCTTCTGGGGTTGTTCAAACATCCAAAGTTTAGAAAAATACTCTTACTTTTTCAGAGCTCGACCTCTACAGACTAAAGTCAGGAGAAATGGAAAATGGACTGTACTTATGTAGCGCTTTTCTAGTCTTGCGACCACTCAAAGCTGCTTTTACACTACATGTCACATTCACCCTTTCACACACTCACGCCAATCTCCAATCAGATCTATGCCCATTCACACCCGATCGCCATGCTACCAGGAGCAATTTGGGGTTCAGTGTCTTGCCCAAGGACACTTTGACATGCGACTGTAGCAGTCAGGGATCGAACCACCAACCTTCCAATTGAGAGGCGACCCACTCTACCTGTGAGCCACAGCCACCCCCTACACAGGCAATGTTAAATCGCTCGAGTATCGATCTCACCTTGTTTCAACTCATCACTTTCCTTTCCAAAAATCACTCAGGTCTTTTGTGGACACTTGGGGGCAGTAGAAACAAGTTGCGAACACAACACGCACATATCACCGCCGCCTTTAAAGCTGAAATAGCAAACAGTAGGCAGACAGATCTTAAGTCTTCCTAAGCTGTGGTTCTCAACTGGTGGCTCGGGACCCAAAAGTGGGTCGCGGAGCTGTTTTCAGTGAGTCGTGGAAGTGTGCTTGAATAAAAAAAAAACTTATGGCAAAAAGTCTATGCTGCTCTTTTATTTTGAAGGACATGGGTTTCCTCTGATGTGCGTTGTGCAGTAGTAGTGTAGTTTAGTCACACTCCATGTTTCCACTGATTGGGTAATCCCAGCTACAGTCACATTTACATTCATGAAACTTGACGTGCCCAGTGAGCACACAGTTACGTACATCTGCACCCAGTGGTAATGCACTTACTTGATTGTGGAGTTTCTAGCAACCTTACAAATACAAGTCATGGTTACTTTTACAGTTTTAGTAGCTGCTGAGGCAAATACGACACTCTTTAGGAAGTAAATGCTGCACTATGTTCATGATGGCTGCCCAATGTGGTAGAAAATTAGAGCATGAGTAAACCAGAACAGTAAAATCACAGCAGCACAGAGCTAAGCAATGGACTGAGACTTACTTAACGATCCGTTATGCTGAGCAAAACTGCAGATTCAGGTGAATTCTCTCTCATCAAGAGTGACCCTCTTAAAATATAGCCACTATAGAAAAACAACAACCTGCGTATTTACCAAAACATGTCAATCCATCAGATCCCAATCATGTCAACACAATATGGAATCTGTATCAAAAGACGAGCATGTTGCATAAACAAAGACTGTCAGCTATTAATTATAGGCTTTTATCGGCCCTCATCTTAAACAGTGTTACTGCGCATATTATCAGATACCACTGTGCTAGTGCCATCTGGAATAAGGAAGCATCAAAACAGAGCAGCATTGCGCCGCCACTCTGGCACCGGTATGACAGCCATCCACCAATGAAAAATGACTCCTCTCCAAGTAAAAAGGCACCCTGGTATAGCAGTGGAACAGAGCTGCCAGAAATGTTTTCAGCACTTTATGTCTCTCATTTGCTCAGCTGTTCCTGTCATTTTGGCTGCTCATGTGGATCCGCCTGTAGGACTGTTATAGATGTATAGAATGAGACTGCTGCTACAGTTTACAAAAGGGCTTTCCAAACAGATAATGCTGAGATCCCGCTTTGCAGTGAAGCAATATAGGCAAAACAAACCCCATGAATGAGAATACAAGCACACAAACGCACACACACTGAGGCCTGCGCTGGTATGCCTCCATAAAAAGTGGACCCTGCTGAAAGAGAAGCACTAGATAGAGGATAACACTTAAAAATTCAAACGAGAGCCTCATAACAGAGCATGTAAAGATTGCTCCTTGGCTCGATCTGTGCCAATGAAGTGCCAAAGAAAATCATTGTCACCCCCGTTGTTTGCCAATTCAATTTAGCTCCCAGAAAATATAATCCCCAAGCTGTGCAGCCGTGCGCGCTTTCCAAAGTGAGGAAACAAAATTACAAAACCTCAGCAAGGAGTGGGAGATTGGCTGCCACAGATATAACACAATTCTGTTACAGGATTGCAGAGGAAACTTTCAGAGCTGTTCGGTCGCATTACTGCTGGAGTCTGCTTCCGAGCCGCAAAACGTGCTTCATTTTCTTAGTAGGTAGATGGATTTTAAGCTTTCGTACAGCGGGATACACAAGTTTCATTAAAGAGGGGTTATTGTGCCGTTTCACATTTTAAGACAATAATGTTACAATGCTAGATGCACAGACTTAACGTGGGTGAATTTCAAATCTGTAGGTAAAAGTATGTTGGCGTAATCCCCAGGGTTCTCAGCTCAGTCTACAGGCTACTGTGAACGCCAGGTTTCACACGTTTTTTTCTACACAAGCGCAGCCTTAAGCCTGGATACCACAGGATCCGCGTCCGGCACATTCCATGTGCGCCGCGATCTCTGGAGTTGATCGCGCCCACTCTAGTCAATGCTTGCGTTTCCACAGCATGCGCCGCGTTTGTCTCCGACGCGTCTCTTCGCTTGTCTCAGCTAAAAATATGCGCCGAGTCCATTTTTGACGGAGGCCGCTTCAAGCACGCGTCAAGCTGAACGGAGCAGATCATTCCAAACAGGAAGTCAGACATGAAAACAGCATAGAGCATCCGGTCATTTCAAAATAAAACAACTTGTACAGACTCCCGTTTTATATCCTATTACCATGGCTGCTATCACCGTGTACTCACCCATGGTAGAAGCACAAAAATCCTGAAATCATCAATGATATCCAAATGAGCAAATAATGAAACTCAGAGGTGCAAACTGAACTGTTGTTTGCGTGTTGCTCTGTTTTAACATTGATGTTATTGCGTGATTTCGCATCCGAGTGATAATGTAGTTCTCCTGCGATCTTTTGGTCTTGCGAATCCAGCTGCTTGGGCCAGAAACTCCAACTGAGGGCTAGGGCGTGCGCCGTCTGACGGACCAGAACCGCGGCGCACACGGAGCGCAGCGGAGACTGATCCTTTGGAATCCAGGCTTTAGCAGGCTTCAGAGAGCTGGGCAATCAGAAGAAAGCTTTCTTGTATGGGCAGGGTTTCTTAAAGGAACAGAGCTGATTGAGCCGTTTCAGGCAAAGGCTGTATGAGGGCCTGCACAGAGCACCAGTGTGAGAAAAATGAGGAGTTTGATTTATGCTAAGCTACTCCATAGGGTGAAATTATGATGCTTGAAATTAGCATAATACCGCCCCTTTAATTTCTGATTTTACTTAAGCATCATGACGATAACTGCCAATTTCTTAGCCCTTAAAGACAAACTCATTACAATGCAAAAACAAGGGAAATCCAACAGTCTTGACTTTTCTAACTGATATTTGGTTACCATTGCAACGGAAGCTACTGTATTGGCGGAAAAATGGATGGACAACTACTGACAGCACTTCTCTGATACTCAGCTCAGCACTTGCGACCTCAAAGTCCCAAAATGATTTGAGACAAATTGGTGAAGGAACCAGGGGGCACAAAATTGCCAACTAGGAGGGCAGAGATGTGAGCTGTGACAGCCAGAACAAATTTCTCCTCCACTCAAAAGAGCAAAGCTTGCTAATTGCTGCTGTTCAGATTTTCTTGTCCACCATTGGACAAATCTTCACAGTTGACCAGTTCACAGCCTGTGGTAAATCAGAGCGCTGGGTTAACTCTGCCTCCTGGTTTTTCACAATAAAAGCCACTTCTCCCATAGTGTAGCATTTCTACGCATTAGGAGACGCCAGGTAACGTTATGTTTCTCAACTCTTTTTGACTTTTTAAACGCCATTAAAAGCTCATATAAAGACTGGGTTGCTTATCTATGCAAAGATGCTAAGTGTGGCATCCGCCAAACTTCAAAGCCTTCACCAACATCATTATGTTTTTACCCCAAACTGCACAGTGGCTAGCTTTCTCTGAAGTGTTGCCATGTCATAAGATTAGAGATACTTTAAAGAACTACTTAAGATAAGGTGCAGTAGCCAAAGTACTCTGCTATTTCACTCATATGAGACGGTCGTGTCTCCAAAAGTCAATTTTCTGGACCTAAGGAGCAAACGCTGGATTTTCAGCCTGCTGGAGAAAATAAGCAGAGTTTGTATGACTTTCATGCAAGAGCTGTGAAATGTGCACCAGTGAGACAAAAACAAGGGCTTTATATAAGCATTTAAATTTATGAAACGATGCAGAGGTGGAAGTTTTCCAAAAGTGTGAAAAACTACGAAAACAAAAACAGTTTAAAAATCTGCTCAATGTTCCAGGAATAGAAACAATTATCAAAATCTTCCAAATAGGATGGCTTCCAAAAGGATTTAGACAGAGAGGGTCGTGCATGCAGATGTGTACACACACTGATACAGACACTCGCTGTCTCCACAGACGCACACTCAGATACGCAAGCTGTTTCTCTTTCTCTCTCGAAAACAACCCAGCGGTTTGGGAGGAATTAGTTGAGTGGGTTATTTCAGAAGAACAGTATTATTATTTTGAAGCCCCACTGTGAAGAGACTGCAGTCCTTTTATTTTAGAGAGAATACACTTCAGTTCTTTTCACCGATTTCCTATTTCTCTTCTTTCACTGAGACTTTTCACCTCAGGGGTTCTGTGAGCTTCTACAACAGTATCCTGGCCTATGCAGCTGGAAAAATCTGATGACTGTAAGGAGTCCAGAAGAAGTACACATCAAGCACTTAATGTGTATATTCTCAGATGTTGTGTTTTTGGAGATGCGCATTTTTGAAAAGACTAGAATTTCATGCAAACATAGTCTGAAGGCTGCTGATCCTACACATTACTATTAGAGCAGCAGACCCTAAAAAACTTGTGTATCACTTTGTACTACTACATGTTAGAATCAAACATTGTAAAAGTAGAGTGATAGAAAGATACATCGTCTAGCCTGACAAAGGTCGATATTAGCTTTTGAAGATATATAGGTATTAAGGGATATGTCTGCCGATAAGTAACAGGAAGTTGCGGTTCACAAATGCAAAAGTGATAGTATATAGTTATGAACTCCAAAGTATAATTACACGAATTGCCTCCAAACGAAATCCAGGATTGGTTGGGGATTAAGAGACCACTGAAAAATAGGTTTTCTCTGGTTCTACTTTTTATAAGTTTGAGTTTGTGTGAAATGAACATCAGTTTATTGGATTCATTTCTCACTACTTCCAAACCAAATATATCATTTAGGCCGTTTATTTGCAGAAAATGACGAAAGATGCGAAACAGATGTTTTTCAGACCTCGAGTAATGCAAACATTTTCATGTTTGAACAACAGAATACTCGTGTTTTAACTCGATCAATATTTGGTGGAATAACCTTACAGCATTTATGCACCTGTTGGGTGACAATATGCCACTCTTGACGCAAAAAATCAAGCAGCTCGGCTTTGCCCGACGGCTTGTGACCGTCCATCATCAGGAGGTTTTCAGTGGGGGTCAGATCAGGATTGGGCTCGCCATGACATGTAGAGAAGAGATGCTGATTTAAGGAACACTTGGAGTGCTCTCTTACTGTTTTCTGGAGCTCTATGTGCAAAGCAAATACTTTCAAAACTGTCAAGTAACAAATTTGGCATAAAACAATTAGATTTTTAGTTTTGTTTTCTTACTAATCATTACTAATCCCCACATTAAGTTGCTGGCCAGGGAGAGGCATCCACATCTAGCTATGGCACAGCTCCTTATTATCTTACAATGTGATCTTACTTGACCTTTTGTAAGAGTTCAATGTTTTAATTAGGGCTGCACGATAAATCGTTTAACAATCGCGATGTCACATGGCAGGACATGCTGCTGAGTGTTTACTTTTAGTGGCTTCACCTGTAGCGAATAACAACAAGCATGTTCATTGTTTATGTAGACATGAAAACACATTTATCTGGTATAACTTTCTGAATTATACTGCAGGACAAAAATCTAGTCCTCTTGACCGATAACCTCTATCGTCCTCCTCTCACTCGTTACCTCATCACCTTTCACTCCCGTCCTTCAGCCTCCATCTCTCCCCTCTCTCTTCCTCTCTTCTCCCACCATCATCATAGTGCTGCCTCACAAACTCATTTCAACCACAGCTCTCCCTCTCCCTAATCAAATCCCCTCCTCCCTCCCTCATCCCTCTCTCTGACAGAGATGGATTGCGGCCTTCACCTGTTTATCGCCTTTACATATTTCTCTGCCCGTCCGCTTAACGACGCACATTCATACACACCGACTCTTCATCCCTCTTTCTTCCAGTCTTTCCTCGAACTCCCAAGCATCTTTCCCACTCGTTCTCAGCTCTCCACACTGGTGGGTTTTCATGTTCCTCCAATCTAACACCCCTCCACCCACCATCTTGTGCGCTCCTCTCCCATTTTATTCTCTCTCCGTCTCTCCCCCTCGCTGTATTTCATGCAGTTAGCCTCTTTCTGCGTCCCACAATTGTTTTTTTCCTGTTCCACATCCAATATTGACACCACTTCCCTGCGCTCTCTAAAAATTCTGGATGACTAAAGAGGACAGAATACGACGGAGTACGACAGAGGAACGACAGAGGAGTGATAGTATCAAAAGGATGAGTGGGCTTGCAGTACACACGACTGCCGCACGAAGAGGCTCTGTGGGCGTTCTTTTGTTTCTTGCCTAGAGAGAGAAAGAGAGAGAGAAAGAGTGTGTGTCTGCCTCCCTATAATTATGATTGTGTGGGAAGACTGTTGTGGTATGCTCGCGGTTGTTTCTGTATGCAAGCACTCACCTAATATCAAGGGCCTGGATTATGAGTAAGAGTGCATGCTTGGGAGTCTTAGTGTGATTGAAATAATTTCTGTGTGAGTGTGTGAAGGGCTGCCTCGACTTTCCATTGTTACATTCGTGCCAGCAAAGTGAGCAACGTCTAACTGCACATCAGCAGTATGGATTCTACTGCTCTCTCCTTTCATTCCTACCTTCAACCTCGTCTTGACTATGCGCTGACTGACTGAAACCTTCCCGTTCGCGCTCCAATCAGATCTGTGGATTACTGCGCCTGTGATAAGTGGCTTTTGAGAGCTAATACAAATCCCCTTGTTTGTACACACTGCAACATTCCCTAAGTCGATTATAGGCTAATGGCATTTGCGCCTGCCAGAGAGGATGCACAAACACATACGGCAAAAGGCAGATTTGGAAATATACATGCAAGCACACACACGCACACACTCGAGAAAGTATAAACGTTATTAATTATGGTCGGCATGTAAGAAGGCCTGACATTTATAAGGCTCCATAGAGACTGAAAGATGGAGACTAGAGAGCGCGATAGGTCTTAGCTTAGCTTTAAAATCAAGCCCAGCGATCGTCTTAATTGCACAGGTGTGGGTCAGGGTTCAGAAGCATCACCAGAAAATAATGGAAATGTACGGTTCTAAAGCTATTAGCATCTCCATATTTATGTGGGCTCGGCTGCTCCCTCCTGGGGCCAGGGTGGGTGTTTCAACAGAAACTTTTTTGAAAGTTAGGGTGAGGTTAGGTTCAGCGTGGCAGCTCGAGTCGTGCTCCAACACGGGGGGGGGGGGGGGGTACTGACTAACTCCACTGATGCTTTTAGCTTATGTTCTCGCTCGCTCCATACAGCCTTTTCTTCTCTCTTTCTCTCTCTCTCTCCGCCCGACTGTTTCCTGCTCTCCGGAGGGTGGGAGTTCACGCAGGGTGGTGTAGCGAGAAGCTTCCCAAAATAGATGAAGAAAAAAACAAGAAAGCGACGCGGCTAAGGGCACTCATATGGTACAATTACCTGGGAGCACGCGCTTTAGCAAAACGCTGACACCTGGCCAAACGCACATGCATTTCCTCACCTGCTCTGTGATTTGTCTCCATCACATCCATCTTTTTAACCGACATCCTGTATGGTTTCTGTCCCAAAAAGTCAAGGAGAGGTTTTTTTCCGTCTTTATGCTACACTGTGTGGTGTGTGTGTGTGTGTGCACGCTCACATCTGTGTGTTCCCTTCTTATTGCAAATTCAGCAGCAAAACTCTTAAGAGCAAGTGAAAGCTTGCTAAGTGCAGAGAAATGTCACGTTCATTTGCACACAGGAACACACACATCTACAACCACATACATTGAGCGCAGACACTGGCTCGTGGTTCTGACGGTGCACACACAGACCCGTGCAGACACTCACCGTACTAAACCTGTATGCTGCATCAGTAAAACGTCTAAGATAAGACTTTATTGATCCCCAGAGAGGAAATTTAAGAGCTGCTGCTGCACGCGAAACAGACCAAAGAGGTTAAAGATGAAAGAAAACTATAATACATAAATCACAGTTAAAAAGCTTCAGGTCATATCACACCCTACAAGAGTGTGTACTTATACTATTTTGTGCCGTTTTTGACCTTTAGTGTACATCCATAAATGCCTGGGAAAGCTAAAACAATGACTTGAGGCAACACTGAAGAAAGTTATAGGTGCAGAAACTAGTGCCTTATCCCTATAAAGTGTCAGGTTTCCAAACGTAGCGATTTATGTCATAGAAAACTGAATTTTAACGGATAGTTGTCGGTCGAACACAACAGGCAAATTGAAGACAAACTGTAACCTTTGCCTCTGGGATCTTATGATGGGCAATTTCAACTTATTCTCCAACTAAGTTTCATAGAAAATAATACATAAATTAAAGTTGTAATCTCGAAGATCTCAGTTTTGTTCTCTTTGGCGGCACCTATGGTGATAAACAGTAATTGCAGGCGCACTCTTCCCAGATATCCAGACAGTGTTGCATGTGTGACGTCTGCGGATGGCTCCGGTTGTAACTCTTGATTTTCCTCGCTGACGGTCGCTTTCCTTTTTAGACTGTTTGCCTTCATCTGAGCGTCAAATTTGTTTCTTTTTCTTTGGATTTTCACTTATTATTGAAGTTGTATATGTAGTCATCCATCTTTTATTTAGCCTTTTTTACACTGCGGTTCTGCCTCAGCGCCGCAACAAAGCTCCGTTCTCACGCCACCTTTGTCATATTACATTGGACCACGCAGGCTCTGCAGTTAACACAGACACCGTTTCGCCTCTGTTACTACCTCTAATGCCGGCTCAGGGGCAGAACGACTTCGCCACACCATTTCGCCTCAGTGTGTTCTACATGGAAGATGGAACGCAACAGAGGCGTAATAATCCCGCCTTGAACTGGCAGTGTAAAAAGCCCTTTTGTTTGTTCAGTCATAGTACATTACTCTGCGTACCCTCTGCTGGGTGATGGGAAATGCGTCACTAACCGGGCGCACATCCCTCTTCCCGTTAGGCGTTTTTGTCCTCAAACTGAAAATACACACAAAGCGCAGATGTCAAATATGTCATGAAGATAAAAAATTGCTGAAAGATCGGCTTTGCTGAGGTAGAAGTGTCATTTTGAAAAAGATTGCTGAGGCTGATGGAGACAGATTTTGGTTTTAAATATTTAATCTTGCAGTATCTCACTTATCTCCACTGAAGCTGCTGCACAAGCTGAGAAACATTCGAACAAGTCCAACCAAGTAAATGTACTTCCAAAAGTAATCACCATACAAGGTGACCCGGCTAACAAATAGTCCTTATACCTGTTAAAGTCAATAATTCATATAATTACTACCTTTAAATGGGAGAGAAAAAAGGTAGACAGAATGCATGGAGTGGAGGTAGAGAGAGAGATAGAGAGAGCAAGTGGAGGAATGTAAACGAATGGGACAGGGTGCTATCCATCTCACAGGGTCAGATCGATCACCAAGTGGACGGATCAGTTACACCCGACTTCTGTGTGTGTGTGTGTGAGTCAGAAAGCTTCAATACAGCACTGCTCTAGTTGCAAATGAGATCTGCTCCCTAATAGACGAAGAGCAAGAAATGAAGCCGAGGGGGAGATGCTGAGGTGGAAGGAGAGAGATGTCAGGGAGGCAAGAAGTGGTAGGAGGAGGAGTGAGGCAGTGAGGTAAGGGAGAAAAATGGAGGCATGGGAAAATCGAGAGATGAAGCAGATGGGGGGGAAGGATGGGGGAGAAAGTTAGATAAATGAAGGAGGCCGATGGAGGGAAGGATGAGCGGGAAGGGATCGTGTTTCTGAACACGGCAGTAAGGATGTGGACATGGAGGGCAGCAGAACCAGCAAACAATGGAGAGACAAGAGAAGAAGACACAGGCAGAGGAGGGGCAAAAAAAGAGGGCGAAGGTGGCGAGGTAGAGCTGTGACTGATAACATTATCGTACTCCGGTTGCCTCAAGGGCAGACAAGACAGAGAGAAAGAAAGAAAGAGCGGGAATGAGACATAAAGAAAGCAAATGCGGAAATTTACTGAGCAGCCGGAGGCACAGAGGGTTATAAGACGGGAGGTGAGCAAAGGACGGAGAGACGGGATGGAAGAAGACAGAAAACACGAGGAGGAGCGCTGCGGCGAGAGATAAATGGCGGAGGAAAGATGGCAAGGAAACAAAGGAGGATTCCTAGGAATAGAGTCAGAGGGAGAGGGAGGAGAGGGAGGTAAGAGGAGGGTGACGGAAAAGCAAGTTGTTACTAGAGTGCAGAGAAAGTGCAGAGGGAAGGAAGGAGGAAAGATAAAGGTCAAACGCAGGAGTGGGGAGACACAGACCGCACAACAGGGGAGAGCGTGATCGTATTGACATTCAGCCTGCCGCGGGGAAAGTGAGCCGTCGGAGGGAAACAGTAGCAAAGTTTGGGGGGTAAGCCAGGGCCAAAGCGACCACAGACGTACTTTTAAAATGGCAAATCATTTTCTCTTGTGGAAAAAAAGCTGCTGGAAGTCGGCTGCTCCTGAGCTCCTGCGAGGGCCTGACACGCCTCCGCAGGGGCTCAGGAGCAGCCGACTTCCAACACCGACGGCCCTTGGGACTCGCTGTCACTGCGAGCGTATGTGACTTTACCGCCCCCCATACACACACACACACACACACATCTCCAGCTGCAAGCTGTTTATTTTTTTTTAATCTGATGACACCAGACATAAGGAAACAACTTTCTGTGCTACCATCGCTAAGTTGGAGTGTGTGTTGGGTGTTCTATTTTTAGCTTTGGCTTGAGAAAGGTACAGAGGTCCTGGTAGTCATTACAGCTCCCAAGAGCGGCCAAGAGCCACTCAAGTATTTAGTGTTGAGCACTAAAAAGCAAAAATCGACAACAAAAGCTGCGTTTTTCCAACACTTCAGGCTTTGTAGCCTATAAAAGGTCGGCTCAAACCTGCCTTAGCGCCCTTCCTATCAAATCAAACTGCGTTTCTCTCCTTAACTAATTGCCCATCAGTTTAATGTTCCGCCCTAACATCCTGCTTGAAAAGGAAATGCATGACATTAAGGAAGTAATGATACCATTCATGGCAGCCTAAGGTAATCCATATGTGATCTATCCCCATCATCTAAAAGGGATACTGCTTATTTTCCTCCCTTCTCTTTGCTTTAACAACGAGAACATTTAGGAGCGGGAGATGAAACGTAGCATTATTTTAAGCACAAGGTTTTCTTTATCTGTTTGATGTAGACGGAACGTCTCAAAAATAGGACACCGTAGGCTGTCTAATGTGGCTAATGGAGCACACTGTTGTTTTGGATGGAGACCAAAGCAAACCATGTAGTAAGGGGAGGAGGACGCAAAATGCTGCTGGAAACCCCCCCCCCCCGCGGTTTAGAATCTGAGCTAAATGGTAAAGCCTCTTTTGGTTTCACGCAGAAAGAGCAAAGCTAGCACCTAATGGAAAGTATCGAGCCGGCAATTTGCGCCAACCTGTACAGTCAGCATGATATACAGTTATGTCTGGTCGTTACTCAGAGTATTAGGTTGCATACATTATACATCACTGTAATCGGCATGCTCTGCTCCGCACTGCGAGTTCCCAGATTGCTTTGCATGAAAACACACCCGTCTTTCTACAATCACGTTGGCTTTTCTGTGTGTCGCTGTCTGACTCACCGTCTTCTCTCCCTCGTCACCGTGGCTCTGACTGTTATCAACACTCCCTGTCACTCTCTCTGTATCTAGGTTACAGTTGCTATGCCAACTATTATGCATGCCAATCAGTGGCAGTGACTCATCTCCATACCGTCGTCACATGGCTGTATTTAGGATATGGTCTGCATGCCTGAGATGACAATAGGTAACTTGAGTTGTGCTGTGGAACCGCTAAGCTGGTGACCCACTTTGATTCCCTGACCCACAGTCTTGAGAAAGGGTCTGATCATTTAACACTTGTCTCATCTGCTTTCATAGGTTCCTATGTAACGGTTTCTATGGTGACTGGCTGTGCTCAGTCTTTTGGGATGTTGTTGCTAGGCAATAAGATGTAGCTGTGAAGAGTTACACAGGTCTGTGTGTGCTTGCAAGTGTACATGTAAGAGGTACAGATGTAGCAGGGGCGTTAACCATTTTTCAATATGGATTTTTTATCCGATGAAGCACCAAGTGGGCATTAGTGCAGAGTGGTAATCATTTAAGAGAAGGCCTTGGCCCACACAAGAGAGCATGTGTGTAGAACAGGCTCTCGTTCGGCTCTGTCTAGTCAGAGTAGGTGGAAGACTGGAAACCAGACACAAAAACACACTTCAGACACCTCTTATAAAACAATGTCTGCAGGGAACTGAAACCCCTCTTTGCTCATTTTATCTTTCCTTTTTTTGTCTCCCTGCAGGTCTGTGGATTGCCAGGCGTTCTACCATGCCTGTCCCCCCACCCCTCAATCCCCGCAGACAAAAACACCTGCCCCACACACACCTCCACCAGGAACAAAGGGCAGAGAGTTCCACCTTCCCCTCCCTCTTCCATCCATCCATCCTCTCTCTCTCTATTCTTCCTCCTCTCCTCGTCTCATCCGTTTCCTCCTCATCCCATATCTTCCACTGCGCCTGCCCCAGAGCTACCAAAAGAACCCTTCCCGACTCCGGCCCCTTCCCGGCGTTCCACTGGCTGACTCTGGTCACATGCTGCCTGTTGCCTTCTTTGATTGGAGCAGGGGAGACGTGGGGCGTGGTCTCAGCCTGTCCCTTCCACTGCGTGTGTCGAAACCTTTCCGAGTCGCTCAGCACACTCTGTGCCGACAAGGGCCTCCTGTTTGTCCCCCCGCACGTTGACCGACGCACCGTCGAGCTGCGACTGGCCGACAACTTCATTACGGAAGTCGGTGGGATCGACTTTGTCAACATGAGCGGATTGGTTGATTTGACTCTGTCGAGGAATACCATCCACCTGATCCGACCAATGGCCTTTGCTGACCTGGAGAGCTTGCGATCGCTACATCTGGATGGTGAGCCAAAAGAGTTGTGCAATTCCAAGATAATGATGAATATTGGTAAATGTTTAGATGACAACAAAGAATTAAAACATATTTCAGGTAATCGCTTGACAATACTTGGACCCAGGGACCTCGCAGGTTTGGTCAATCTGCAACACCTGATCATCAACAACAACCAGCTGGTCAAAGTCTCCGTCCAGGCCTTTGACGACTTCCTGCTCACCCTGGAAGACCTCGACATGTCCTACAATAACCTCAGGAGGTAAAGCTTCTGCCTCTGTTGTGATCCTCAACACACGTCCGTTCTGCTTTGTTAATTATAAACACTGTTATACTCTGGAGTTTCCTGTGCTCACGTCTCGGTCTCTGGTGTGCGCTGCAGACGCACAGCTCAGCTCTCGAAATTTCAAGGCACAGTGGAAATGTCTTATTATAATGCAGGAGTCAGCAAACACAAGAGAAAAACAGAGGAGAAAGCAGGGCACACTGCTGAGGCCAGGAGGAGAGGACTAAAAGCTCAGGAAAATTGAAAGTGAATCAATTTTGATGAGGTCAAAAATTCCTTTGACTTCGATTTTGTAAAGATTTGATGAGTGCCCGCCTGAACTTGCTCCACTGTGTATGACTGTGCATTGCTTTATCTATTCTATACCGGCTCTTTAGGGCACTAGGTGGTATTCTGCTAAACCCTAGCTGGGACATTGAAAACTAAAAGCATCACTACCTTTTATTCTGGACTGAATAAGTCAGAACAATGATGATATTCTTTATCCATCTCCTATTCTCCTCATTTTAGTGTCCCACTGCGTTGATGAATTCAGCTGCTTTTGGACGTCAGGTTTGATTTAGGTGTTTCATTTGTCTCCTTGACAGGAGCTCTCTGGCCTCTCTCCAATCTTGAATACCTCATAAGAAAAAGGGATAGATGATGCATACATTAGCATCTGCTGTTTGCCTTTTTCAGGTTACTGACAGAAGTCTTCAAATAGAGATTCAAAGTGAGCCTGCATCCCTGATTCTTTCTTATGAAAGTTAATACGCTCAGAAATGAAAACATATCGTGCCACAAAAGAACTTTTTTTCTGGTTGGGAAAGAGATTATCCAGGTGGGGAGGCCCACCTGTGTAATTTAATTAGGAAGGAAAGTGAGAACACCTGGTGCCTCCCGCAGCCTGGATTTGTTCAAATGCTGCTTTTAGCAGAGTTTTGCACAGCAGCTCTGGAACCTGAGCTGATCTCACACTGTGAATCTTCTGGGACACTGGTGTTAAGCAATGCAGCAAAGATGGGAATCGCTAACTCAAGTCTTAATTCTTCTTCTGTTTTTGGTTGGCTTCTGCGGCACCTATATTAAACTCCTGCTACGCATCAATGCTCATTTGCAAAACTAACAAACAACGTTATGGACAATGTTTTTGTGCTACAGTATCTAACCTAAAATGTGATTTATTTCATTATGAATCCCAGTACTCCTTTCCCGTCATCTCTCTATTGTTAAGAGGCATTCTCCTGTATTATTTATTCATATCTTAATGTATTCTATTCACATCTATTCTAGTTTGCTTTTTCTTAGTCATCAGTTTTGACTCACCCATTTGTCCAAAACAGTTCTTAAGTGAATGTCTGAACATAATGAATACTAAATGACAACAGCAACGGGTCGCAGATGGGACTGTTGAAACCCAGAAAGGAGACGGATTGAGAAGGAAAATGAGCATCTGTTGTTGTTGTCTGTCATTGCCGTCACTTTAATTAGTCTTTGTTGTTCATGTTTTCTGCAGAGTCAGAGGAAAATGCTCAGAACATTCGGCGAAAACTTTGACTGTTACATAGCAGCGCACTTAATCGGGTTAATTTCTTTTAAAGTGACAGTGTACCCCACAAGGGACACTAACCATCAGATTGAGGAATCTGTCTTCTTAGCGGTCATTACTTTCAAGTGCTATTCTCACATTTTATAACTAAATGAAAGTCTATAAATTCGACAAATCTCACATGAATCTTAATCCTCTGTTTCGTTGCTACAGAGTACCATGGGAGTCCATTCAGAACATGGCCAGCCTGCACACACTCAACCTGGACCATAACCTGATAGACCACATAGCGGAAGGAGTCTTTGGAGAGCTGTATAAGCTTGCAAGGCTGGATATGACCTCAAACAGGCTGCGAACCCTGCCTCCTGATCCCCTCTTTGCAAGGTAGCTCTTAAGCTTCGTCTTTTATGTTTCTTTAAGAGGTGGTTCAGTGGAAATGTTCTGTACCAGACATTAACAGAGAGACACAAAAGTGTTTTTTTCAACAGGAGAGTTATGAAACAGGCAGACAATGTTAGTGTCTCTCCATTCACTATCTATTTTGCTCTCTTAGTATCTTTTTTGAGAGCCAAAAGGGGGAGTTTGATTCTGTCAGAACATTGTGCATTTGGTAAGAAAATAAGGAAGATGTTCAAGATATTATGCTGTAATAAAGTCTTACAGCCCAAGTCTCTAGGACCATCTTCCAGGAAGCTTAGGAAGTAAACCTAACAGTGCTGTTTTTCTTCCTTAATATTTGCAAAAAATCCAATTGTATTCTGCCCAGGCGAGCTGCAAGGTGCTTTTAACAGCACTAAAGCTAAGTATTCCTCCTGGGCAGGTGTGTAACTGCCTGTTTTGGATCGTTTTCAAAATGATTTGTTTCTCTTATTTTTAGCAGCGAGCACTAGTCTTACGGATGCCAAGACCTCATGCAATAGCAAAATTGTTTTTGTTCCTCTAAACTCCTCCTTTGAATCCTTTGAAATCACAAAGCAAAGAAAAACCTTTAAAATATTAAGACCTTTAAAATATGAAGAAACAAAAAGGGGAGTAAGTTCGCAACGGAATGTTTTCATCACAGATTTCAAATAATGCAAGGATACAGTACTTACTTCAACTTTGACTCCATTGAGTCTTACTAGTTCGAGCAAGTGAATGGATGGCTTTTTTTGTTGTTTTTTCCAGGTCCCAAACAGGTGCAATAAGTCCCACCCCCTACAACGCTGTCATAAGCTTGAATTTTGGAGGGAATCCGCTCCACTGTAATTGCGAACTGCTGTGGTTACGACGGCTTATCCGTGGAGACGACATGGAAACGTGCGCAACACCTGCTCACCTGGCTGGAAGGTAAGCCACCTCAATTGGTCAATGGATCACTTGCTGACCTGCTTAGTTTTAGAGTCAACTGTTTATCCTTATCAATTCAATAGTGAAGGCAATTTCAATGTCAGGGTAAGCAAACGATTCCTACAGTATGGGGAATGTGTTGAGTCGACTGAATGTTACACACCCTTGTTTCGTAACATTTGTTAAGGCAAGTCTGGCCTACGAGTTTTTGCTTTGGCCCTATATTAGCGCACAACCAATTACAGGCCGTTAATACATTTTATGACACCTTATTGGATCATCAAGTGTGCAAGAATAGAACTGGAGCAGGAACTTGCAGGGAAGGTAGGCCTAAAGGACTGAGGACAAGGGGTCTGAGAAGGAGTCTGAGAATGGTATACATCTGTTGTCATTCTGAGAACTCATCCATGAAATCTCTCTGCTATAAACTTCCAATGTAACCCTGAAGTCAAAAGTATGGAGTGAAAACAAGGAATGAGGAGGAACACGAGCATCTGTTGCTGTCATCTGTCGTCGCTGTCGCCATTAATTACTCTGTGTAGTCCTGTTTTCTGCAGAGTAGCAGAGGAAATTATTCAGGCTGTTATACGTTGCTGAACTTTCCCCTTAAATTGATCGACAAGAGCACTTAAATCTTTAGGTTAATGTAGTACATTAATCTGCCAAACCTACTTCAAGGGAGAAAACAAGACAACTTCCTGCACCGAGCCAAAAAGGCGTTTCCGCTCTCTCTCAATGGTTTAATCCTTCTTCCCTCTCTTGTTGTCTTAGATACTTCTGGTCAATTCCCGAGGAGGAGTTTACTTGTGAACCACCTCTCATCACTCGTCACACTCACAAGCTGTGGGTGCTTGAGGGCCAGAGAGCCACGCTGAAATGCCGTGCCATTGGAGACCCTGAGCCAGTAGTCCACTGGGTTTCCCCAGATGATCGGATCATTGCGAATTCATCTAGGACCAGCTCCTTCAGCAACGGGACCTTGGATATGTTAGTAACAGTTGCCCGGGATGACGGGGCTTACACATGTATCGCAATAAACGCAGCGGGCGAAGCGACTGCCACTGTAGACCTGAAAATAATCCCTTTGCCTCATCGGGGCGGAACAGGTGGAAACACAGGGAATAACAACGTGAACACCAAAAACAACAGGAACGTGACCAATGGGATTTTACGGACAGATCCAGGCTCTTCGGATATCAGCACGGGGAAAAACGGAGGGATTAACAACGGTGCAGGACGGGGAGGAGAGGTGGAGGATGGGAGAAAAGTTGCAGCGGAGGACAATGAGGGAGATGGTAGCAGGGCTGCAGAAGGGGAGAGGGTGGACGGAGGGAGCATGGAGGATGACGAGGGGGACGACGAGGAAGGAAGGATGGTTGGAGTACAAGGGGTTACGTCAACATCCGCTCAAGTCCGATGGGATTTGGGGCGTTTGTCTGCAGCTTACGTTGTCTGGATGTATCAGATACAGTACAACTGCACCGCAGACGAGACCCTCATCTACAGGTCAGTACAACTTTGCTCTGTACTTATCAATATGTAAATGATGGAAGCCTTTTTGACTTGTCTTTTACAGTTGCTTGGATACACACAGCTACAGCTTCTCTACAACCACAAGTCCTTTTTTGATTGTCCGTATCTCCCCCACTCAAAAAGCTGACATCCTGTTTTCATGCAAAACTCCTTTAAATATTTATCTATTACAGCATGAAACCTCAGTAGTGCAACAGCTCACCTTGTACATGGACGGCTGGATTTCTCAAGGGAAGGGTGAATGGGGAGACAGATGAAGGGATAGAGGGGCGAAGGTAGTTAATAATTCATCTTCATCATTGTATGACACTAAAACCCAACAGGTAGATCAGTGCGATAGGATGAGGGGAGAATGGGAAGACAACTGGATGAATGTTACGGGAATAAGGTGGAGTTTAAGTGAGGGCAACATTGAGTCAAATAAACATTTATTTATACATTTATGAAGACCAGATGGAGATTAAAGGCTGTAAAGTTTGTGCCCTGCTTTAGGGAACACTTTTGAGGCAAGAAATGAATTTGTGCAAGAAAACAAAGTCTTTGCAAAGCTGCCAATCTCTGGATATTGTTTCTTAGTCTTTCTTTGAACCTATTTGTATACAGTACCTGTGGGTCTCGCAATAAGAAAGGGGGAGGAGGAGTACTACTGCAGCAACTTGTAACAGCCAAAGAGCGCCAAAAGAATATGAAAGAGGAATAAATCACAGCTTACAGTGTCTGGGAAACAAACCGCTTTGTTTTACTTATCTGAATCAAGGGTCAAGTTTAGATGGTGTTGTACGCTGTAGAGACGGTAAAGCTCTCTAAGGCAAGTTGAGATTTTGGCATATACGAATAAAAAGTGGCTACGTTAAAAAGATTGGAACACAAGTTCATGAAAAGAAAACTGGGTAGAGAGAGCAAGTCAGAGAGGCAACAATGAGTCTTGTCTCTCAAAAGGAAACGACGGCTTGGCTTTACTGTGCTTCTATATATAGGATACAACTACAATAATGTTTACATTCGTCCAAGGTTTACTCCTATTGTATTTACAACCATAGATTGATTAAACATGTAAATCTCTTCCTGATGCTAAGAGAAACAGTGGCTTAAGGAGATACAGCAAGATGATGTAGGAGGTAGAGAGGGGAGGTTGGGGAGGGGCTGCTATCACGGTGTTATTATTGTTTGCTTTTGATTTCACTCTGCATTAATTCAGGGATAGGATATAGTCTCCTCAAGATGAGGCAGTACGAAGCGGGACAAGGGAGACAAATAGATCCAAAGATGATTGGAAATACAAAAAACTGTGGGCAGGTATAATCAGAAGGATTTAGGGAAAGTAAGGAAGATGGCAGCCATGGTGGATCGAAAAAAGACTGATAGGGAAAGAAAAAAACTAATAGTTTGAGTGATGGATAGAGCCAGAAGGGAGCGGGTGAATTTTAAGACAGGGATGATGCCTCTGAGAATTCAGAAGGAGGTGGAAAGGGATCAAGGGAGCAGAAGATAGGAGATGGGCTGTACCCAAATCACCCTGGGAGAGATTGAGATGAAAGAAGGATGGGTGAATGGAGGGAGAATGACAGATTGGAAGGGAGAGAAGAGGGAGGGGGGTGGGCCCAAAGGGTCATCAAGGAAAAAGGCAAAGGTGGAGCTGTCAGGGGAGGTATTCAAATCCATCACTGAAAATAGAGTTAGAGAGAAAACAGAAATACACCTGGGGATGGGAAGAGGGAAGAAAGGGTTGGGAAAAGTGGAAGTTTGGAGGACAAACATAGTGAAAAAGAAAGAAGTGGAACGAAGCACAGACATTTGGGGTAAAACTAAGACATTTGAAGGACTCCTTAATAAAAACAAACAAAGCATAATAAGGGCACATGGGAGTTGGAAGATGAGAAAATGGAGATTAGGCGGTGTGGTGAAAGCCTCGCCACTGCTCGAGACGGCGTTGGGTGGATGAAAGGATGGAGGCGATGAGGTGTCTCGCTGAAACGCCACATCATAACAGATGAGCGCAGATTGGGCACAGTCCCACGACACATCTGTGGCAATTACACATGGAGAACTAATTACACGATTGAATTGAATGAGCTGAATGAGATCTTAGCTCCCTCGCTGATCAACTGTCGTAATACCTCTTCTGAAAATACTACAATAATAGGAGTGCAGGTTGCTTTTGTCCCTGGAAACAACAGTGAGAAACTAAGAGAGAGAAACAGGGATGGCCTCGCGCAAACGTCTAAATAGTTGGAGAATCACTTTTGACAAATTAGTAGGAGCGAAACGTTGAGCTTGATAAAGTCTTGCAGGTTTATTGTACTGGATTGTGTTGCATTCGACAGATGCTTATAGTATTACATCAAATCCCAGCTGCCCCGGCTGAACAAAGGGCGATGCAGGTAGAATGTCCTCCTCCGAGGGAGCAAACACAAAGAAATAATGGAACAGCAGTATCAGCGGAGGTGAGAGCTCAGCTGTGCAGCTTGAGACAAGAAAATGCCGATGTACACAAAGAAACTCGCACAGGAGCAAAACAGAGGAGAGATAAGCTGGAGACTCACAGGAGAGATGATGAAACTCGGCCAGGAGGGAGTAAGCGATCTGAAGTTTGACTAAACTCTAAATAAATAACACTGCCGACCAAACAGGGGAGGGGATAACTGCCTCAAAAGGGAGATAGTAGCTATCTTGAAGGTGGAATTGAGATAGAAACTGAACCGAATTGGAAAAGAGAAGAAGGAGGTTGAAAGAGGAGACGAGAAGTCTGAGGGCTCTGAGGTAGGAAGCAGGGAAATCGGTCTCCAAGGACAGATAAAGAGGAAATGGAACAGGGGGCAGCATTTGAAAGGAAGCGTACCACAATGCAGGCACGGATTTCCAGTGTGGATTTCCATCATGCTATCGATGTGCCAGTGCAGGCGCAATATCACACCAGCTAGCAAGACTGTGCAGAAAGGAGTCAGCCAAAGGGAGTCTGGCTCATGGATTCAAAAGGGGAAAGAATAGACGAGTGAGATTTCAAGCTTTCCATCCGGGATTTGTGTTTGTATTTTTGTTGTTGTGGCTGCTGTATGGGTGCTTTGGCAAACGCGGCAGCCCGGGCGAATTGAGCAGAGGAAAGGGGAAGGAGAGGGACAGAGAGAGAGAGGGGGAACAAAGGGTTTAGGAATGGAAGACAAGGAAATAAGTAAGTCGCCAACAAAAGACAAAAAGTGAGCTATAAGGGGAGGCAGACATTTACGTCACATATACAGAGCTGCCAGATCTGATCATCTTTAAAGGTCATTTAAATGCGAGACAACACCTGTCTCCATTTCTGCATGCTTTATGTCGTTCTTTGGGCTTTTGAGACAATGCCAGGTGGTATGTGATCCATGCGACATCAGCTGGGCACCGCTCACCTTGTGACCCCTTACTTTGTCATCTAAGCCTCCATCTCTAGCTTAACCACGGTGTTACAATTCCACACTTTGATTGAACACAAAAAAAGTCCTTGATCAGTTAATGTGAAAAAAAAAAACAGCCAAAGAACAACCAAGGAAGGTCGCTGGCTGAATGTGAGCATTTACCAAATTGGCATGTGTTTCCTGGCCCACACATGAGCACAGCGTACCTGAAGGACGAAGAATAGGAGAAAGAATGCCCTCCATGATAATGAGGCTGGATTTGTAAAAACACGTCTGTGGTACCATCTGCTAGAAAATCTAGTTTTGAACAAGGATTTCTCCTTCAGCAGGCCGTGCGTGAAGGCTCGAGTGAAAGAGTTCAGTTGTAAACCGGCATCGAGCAAACAAGGGTGGACACAGTGCAAAAGCCCAAACAGCCTTACAAAACATTGCATCATGCGGATGCTGTTTAGTTTTGTTGAGACTGTGTCAGATTCAGTTTGATTCTGTCGAAGTTTGGGGACTGAAATGAACTGTGAAGTGTTATCCAACCTGTGTGTAAACAGAGGGAAGACAACGAGATGAAATGCAGACTTAAAATTGCCACGGAGCTGAATAATCGGCTCAATGTGAGAAGTAAAAAGTGCAAAACATCACTCAAAGCTTCACTACTGCAGGACCACTTTACAGGAATTGCAGTACATTGTAAGATATAGGTGTTTGAGTCCAGCCTCAGTGTGTATACTGAAACTGGAATACATTATTCAATAAGTCTGAATTATATAAGAGGCAGCCTGTTGCTTTCTGTTATGCTACTGAAGTTATTTTAGGTTTGAATGGACCCTTAAAAATATGACAATCTGTTGGGATGCACCTTTTCAATACTTAATGATCACTGCTACTTCCTGTGTGTCACTGGTGGCAGATGTATGACGCCTGATTTTTTAATCAGGTTCGGAAGAGTCTTTTAAAGTTGTAATCTCGAAGATCTCAGTTTCGTTCTCTTTGGCGGCACCTGTGGCGATAAATGGTAATTACAGGAGAACACTTCCCAGATATCCAGACAGTGTCGCATGTGTGACGTCCCCGGTTGTAACTCTTGATTTTCCTCGCTGACGGTCGCTTTCCCTTTTAGACTGTTTGCCTTCATCTGAGCGTCAAATTTGTTTCTTTTTCTTTGGATTTTCACTTATTATCGAAGTTGTATCTGTTGTCATCGATCTTTTCTTTGTTTGGTCAGCCATAGTAGATTACTGTTTACTCGCAACACTTGCAGAGACCGGAAAAGCAGCCGCTTAGCCCCGCTACCCTCTCTGGCAGACCAACCACTGCTGGGTGATGGAAAACACGTCACTAACTAACACTAACTCAATCAGTGATAGTAACTTAACATTTATTTAAATGAAAATCTTCGAGATGATCACTTTAAATATGCAGGCAGTAGTGAAGGGACGAAGAAGGTATTCACTATTTCTCCCCCAGAATCAACCTTCTCTAAGAGCAAAGTTTGTCACAGACTTGAGCATGATCGCAGGAACAGAGAGAGGAAGAATATGTAGCGAAATCATGCATAGATTAAGAAATAATGATACAAATGGAAAAAACTCTCCGAAAAGGGAGGCACAGTTAAAAAGTACAGAGCGAGAGCTTGACAGCCACGGGAAGGAGCATGCTGAGACAGACAGACGGGAGCATGGGTAATGAGTCACAAAAGGATTAAACAAATATTACATGAAAATTAGATGCATGCAAAGGCAACTCGTTTGCTGCCGCAAACTATGCTGCATATTTGACTTAGATTTGACAGCTAGAGCTAAAACTAGATCTAAAAATACAGCAGTAAGTACTCAATACAAGAAATCATAGGAGAAACAAGATAAGGGATTCTGCTGAGGCAGCAAGAGATAAGGCTGTGAGGAGAGATATAAATGCAGGGAGGAGGAGTGAGGGGCCAAGAATGGAGAAAAAGGGAGGATGATGGAAAGAGAAGGAAGGGAGATAGGAGAGGGACAAAGTGAGGTTGAGAGTTTTACCCCAGAGGCAGATGTAATTAAGTGTTAAACTACTGCGTCAATACATGTGTCACCTCACATCAGGGGCTAAAGGAAGGGTCACACTCGATACATATGCCGTCGTGTATTATACTGTGGGGTCAGAATGAGGGGGAGAGAGAGTAGCGAGGGATGGAGAGTGAGATTCAAACTGCTTTTTATTAAGTGGTTAAGAGAAACGATGAAGGAAAACAAATACTGGGGAACTGGGGAGCAGAAGGAGGTCATAAAAGAGAAGCGGGAACGAGAAAGAAAAACAACCGAATCAGGCGGTGTGGGAAAATTAGGCCAAATGAGGGAGAGCTGAGTGAGAAGGATAGATTAAGGGAGAATGTAACGAAAAAATCCAAAGGGGGAGGGTTAAAAGAAAGACTGACAGAAAGACAGATGAAGGAAAACAGAAGAAGACATCAGATAAAATCGAGGGAGACAGCAAACGAGACAGTAAACAGTCCAACGAATCAAGACCAAAAACTGGAGGAAAAGGGTAAAGGAACAAAGGACATGACGCGGGGAGGGGGAAAAAAGGAAACGAGGGCAGTATAGATGTCAGCCGGAGGAGGAGATAATTGCTTTGTTGTTCCTCCTCGCCTTGCTTTCTCTCTCTGTCTCTCGTTCTCTCTCTGTGCCCAATCTTGTCGGGTGTCAGACCACCGGACTATGTAACACAGACAGACGAAAAAAAAAGACAACGAGACTGAGTGCTGAGAGAAACAAGAAAGGAAGTGAAAGAGGAAGAGAAAGAGGAGAAAAGGGGGGACAAGATTCCTTCACTCCTTTATCCTCTTTATGTCACTCTTTCCTTATCCGCTCTTCCCTTCTCTCTCTCTCTCTCGGGTACTAATAATTACTCGTTTCTGTGTCACCAGCTTGAACAAAGCGTTCCCTTGTCTCTTTCACTTTCTCCCTGCATCTGTGTGTGTGTGTGTGTGTGTGTGTGGCTTTGCAGAGTTTAACCATAATTAGAAGCACAGAGGCAGACACTTACACACATGTTTTGGGCGGCAGGGTAAAATGCAAGTGTCTGCAAATACAGGTTCGGTTAATGAGAACACCACCCGAGGCTCTTCGACATAACTAAATCTATCAATCAGTTTGGTGTATTACAGACCGGCGGACGGTTATATGAGGTGCACTTTATATTCATGGACATGCATTGTCTCAGGAGCGTTAGTGAAATATCATTTCATGTGCCCATAATGTTTACGCAGAGCTGCACACTTGTCTGTATATACCACAAAAGGCATGAAAATATGGTTAAAAATGCATAACGCAGTGATCGGGCGCATCAGCATATCAAAGATGCATGCATTTGTGTGAGCGTCCGGGTCGCCCATGTATATTTCAGTGAATTTGCTCGCCCATTTCTTTCGCTGCCAGCGTAGCAAAAACAAGAGAGGTGATGCACCGTCTCATAAGGGAGGGGCAGAGGAGAAGAGTGGTAATATAGGTGGAGGATGGAGGTTGAGGGGTGGGAGAGAAATGGAAAGATGAGGGCAAATGGAGAGGCGGCAAGGAAGAGGAAGAGAGGAGAGGCAGCTAGAGGAGGAGTGACCTTGGATGCTAAATAATGGTACACGGTTATAGCTGTGGCTAATAGAGACATAGTACAGTGACTGAGAGAAAGAAGAGACGCGAGGAGGTCAGGTGGAGCCCAGTGAGACTTGCAGAAGGATTTGCGGCGATCACAGCTGATTGGCTGCGGAAATACAGAAGCGGTAAACGAGCCAGAGAGAGACAAAGATGTGCAGAGAGGAATCAGCAGAACTGAAAATGTAAGTCAAACGGTAAAAAGAGGTCAAACATGGAAGAGAAAAAGGGAGCGCAGCCACTGCAGAGTTAGGTAAATGAAGAGAAAGGACAGGGGGGGAAAAGGGCAGAGGATGTGGAGGGAGGGGACCGATCAGTGGGAAGAAGGAAAGCTCTTCATAAAAGATGATAGAAGAAGAACGAGGAGGATAGACGGCATCGAAAAAGAGCTGAAAAGAAAGGATAGAGGGAAGGATAAAGGAAGGAGTATTGAATGGAGGGATTAGGAAAGATGACTCAAGGATTCAGTCAAGGTGTGTGCACGAGTCACGGTCACACAACAGAGGACCAATTGAATAGCTTGATGCATGTCCCGGTTTATTGTACAAACTATAGACTGCAAAAAGCACTCGGTTGTTTTATGTTAATCCACATATACCATTTCATCGAGTGGAGTATAATTCATTATGCAACCATGAATCAGGAAAGCAGCACAAATATTGCTCGTAAAATACTTCTGCAATCTTACTCTGCAATGAATCCAATAAAGCATGCAGCAGCCTAACGGCCATATTAATCAAGCTGAGACATTAAGAGACAAGGGGAAAGGAAAAAAAGAGGAATCAGTATATCAAAGTTAAGAGAAAGCCCATTAAAATATAACCTTTGTAAGAAAGAATCGGCCCCTGAGCAGAGTACACGACTCCCAACAGTGATGGTCAAATCTCTGCCCAGAGGCTTCTATCAATTATACACGGACACATACAGGCTCCGGAGGACCTGACACCACTGTAATATATCTCAGTGCCTTTTATAAGCCTATTATATGACCAAGGCTTTTTTATTCAGAAACAGAGGCCGCGGTGGCGTTACGAGTCCTGCTTCTTGCATATTTCATGCGGGAAATGTGATTGAGCACCGACTGTCTTTGCTAGTGGACTTTACAGAGGCGATTCACGATCTTCCGCTGCGGTTGATTGCCAACGACGGGCTTTCATTTTGGGTTTTCATCATATTTCGTTGTAATTCTTTGGCTTGATTGCACTTCTTAAGACGCTTCTCTCTTCGCTGAATATAGAAATGCTTTCTCAAAACCTTCACTTAGCTGCTTTCTTTCCCAATTTTAGTTATTGCGTTGATGTTTTGGGCCTGCAACACAGTCAATGTGCATCATATTTAGAGAGCTGCTTCACATCTTAGTTGACGGACTTTAAGGCTTTATTAAACCCTTTTCTTTGTCCGTAAAAAATCAACTATGTTAGCCGTTAGCTGCTCCTTGAATTCTGTAGTCTTGTATGAAATCTGCTCTGATCCAACAAGGCCATCCATGTCAGTGTTCGCCTCTTCGAAAACACTTTTAATGCGGGGATGATGCATGAAGAGATGCATTCACTTGTAGACCTGCGCTGATGAGCCAAATAATGAGTCTTTGCCATGGTAACCCACCGGAGAATGAGATAATTGGTGGATTTGTGACAGTTTCAGAAAGCAATCTATAGCAACGTAATGGCCGCTGGATAAGGCTGATTTTAATGAGAATGTCCCATGTGTATGTAGAGATTATATTGAGACTTAAAGGAGCAATTCACCCCTGGAAAAATGTCAGTCGAAGCTGGTGTTCTCTGGAATCGCTGGAGTGAAATACTACCGTTTGCCAGTCGAGGACATTAATCGCTGGAGGCAACGGCTCAGAGTGGTACAGAATCTGAAATATGACGAGAATATACCGGTGGATTGTCTAAAGAATCTTAAGGTCTGCAGGCTACATTTCAAACCTGACAATTTTGAATGAGACATGACATCGGAGGCGGGCGTCCTAGATTGAGGAAGTTTAGTTCAGCAAGCTCCCTGGTTTTCCAGGGCCCATTGGAGAAGTGGATAGCGTCCTCCAAAGGCACAGAGCTAAATAGCAGTTTTTTTCCTACCATAATGGCATTAGCTCCTTGTAACAGCATGATAGGACTGAGGTTGAAAATTGGCGAACTGGCCCTTTAAGGTTTGCAGATGTACACAGTAGAGACAGCTTCTGCTGGAAAACAAGAGTTTGGTGGTATTTCTGTGCCTCTGCTTGATATTCAAATCACTGCAGGAGATTTGCCAAAGCAGCGTCACTTAGTCTGCAACATGCTGTTCTCTGAAGTTAATCTTAAATTATACTTGTGCAAAAGGTAAAATGCTGGCCACTTTGTTTAAAAGTCAATATGTTCATTTTTAAGCCTGGAAAAGCTTGTGAATATCAGTGATCGATATTTCTTTTTAGCTGTAATGTGACCCAAATCTATGGCTCTGCCCCGTGGCACTTTGAATAGGCAAGGGCCTCTGCTTTCTCGCTAATTTAGCATTATCCAACAGATCTAATTGTATTATTTATTTATTGTGAGAACTATCGGACTGATTACATTTGTTAAACTTGCCTCTGCAAAAGCAGCAGAATAAAACACAATTCAAAGTTTAAGCAAAACAAGTAGGCCAAACGGTTGGCGTCCTTGCGCTCTGTATTTTGAATGCATTGAAAACAGGCTAATGTTAGGGGCCTTCTGCAGATGCTCCCCCGGTGTCTGAGTCACACTAGATGGCATTTATAGGATGTAGCTCACGTCTGAAGGGAGCTGGAACGGTTAGCAACAGACGATACAAATAAGCCCTTTGACGCAGTGAGAAAAGGGAGAGAAAGAGAGGGAATCGGAGAAGCTGAATGCAAGGGAGGAAAGGAAAAAAGAAATCACTGGCACAATATTCATGGTATCAACACAAAAATACACAAACACACGCTGCCCACACAGCAGGGTTGGACGGCAGAGGGCAAAGTCATACCCATCAGCGACAGACACTTGAGCTATGCTACAGTCTCCCACACACACACTTTACCCTGGCATGTCACATACACAAACCCACTGGCATGAAAAATACACACAGAGTCATAAATACACATGCACACGGAGGCAATTACTAAACTTATGTAAAGCCTGCGCCCCTCCATTCTTTTCATCTCCCGGTTTCATTGTTTCTCCCCTCTCTTTCTGCCTCTCTATTTATCACCTCTCCCCCGTTTGTTAGCTCTAACGGCTGCTCAAACACTTTAAATGAGGACATATTCAAAGCACTTCTCTCATTATTATCCCACGCGAACACGCACCCATTACAGACACATGCGGGAACACATTTGCAATCAAAATGCAACAAAACGCACCTTTATTTGTCATGACAATACAGCGACACATTCATTTCCTATGAACTCTAATCAAAACCAAAATGCCTTGCCCTGACTGTGACACCCAAAATGGCCTCTTTTTTTAAATGTGAGGTCCCACAAAATGGCTTGGCGTTTGCTTCTCACAGGGATTCAAGTACGAGCGCACACACACACACACACACCCCTGCACTCCAAATGAGCAGACAGAGTTCTCTTTTCATGTTTCCTGGGCGCGCTCTCCATCAATAGCCTCATTTTCCCTCTCTCCCCCTACTGCAGTATCCTCTTCCGCGCTGTTTCTAACCACCCTTTTGCCCCCTTTTCTCTGCCTTTTCTCCAATAGTCAATCCTTTCTCCATCGTTCCACAATAGTCAGGATATCCAGGCTTGGCTTCAAGTTACTGCAGATACAGTTCACTGCACACACAGTGCACAGCATGCTTGCTTATTTAACTGACATCTAGTTCTTCTCTTCTTTCTCTTTAGAATTCTACCGTCGACCAGTGACCGTTTCCTGCTGAAGAACTTGGTTGCTGGTGTGGACTACAACCTGTGTGTCCTTGCCATTTTTGATGACACAATCACATCACTAGCTGCAACTAAAGTTCTGGGCTGCACCACGTTCTCCACCAAGGATGTTTACCCAGCATGCCGCTCTCTCCAAGCCCATTTCCTGGGCGGGACGCTCACCATATTGGTTGGCGGCGTCGTCGTCGTCACCCTTCTTGTGTTCACTGTGGCGCTCATGGTTCGCCACCGTGTTTGCAATCACGGAGACCACATGATATGTCACAGCGGCAACACGGAGGCAGGAGGCGGGGCCTGCTGTCAGGGTGGAGGCGTTGGAGGGGATAAAGGGGGAAATGGTACTGGGTGCTACCAATCAAATGGTTCCGGGGACATGATGATGGTGGTCCTGCCCAATGGTTTGCCTTCTAAGAGAGGAGGGGAGAAGGACAAGGAGAAGGAGAAGGAAGCGACTGATTCTGCTTCCTCTTTGCCTCCAAAACTCCCTCCAAAGCCCAGGCCCAAGCCTAAAGTCAACCTGGAGCAGTTCCTTTCAGCTGGGGGGGTGGTTTCCACAACAACAGGGGCAGGAAGTGAGATGGCACTGGTGGTGAGGCAAAGGAAGCTGGATAAGGTGCCGCCATATTCTCTTGAAAGTGACAGAACTCCCCTCTACTACTCCCCTTCCCCTCCTTCCACCCTGCCCCGTCAGTCACATTCCCGCCCAAACCCCCGGCTGGAGCGAGAACTGACCAATCGTGCCAGTTTCTCTCTGGCTGCCCCCCTGAGAGACTCTGAGATGTTGGACTGGAGACTCCCTCCCCGCGGCAGGGACAAATGGAACTCCTCACAGGCTTATCTGAGCCCTGTATCCCCTCTAAGCCCTGCTTGTGGGACCGTTAGCAAACGACGGCACTCGCTGGATATGGGCTCCTCTGTCGCCCTAGCAACTGATGCTGCGGCGACTGTAGCCAAGCGCTATGGTGCTGTCAATTATGCCAAGCGACTGAGCGTGATCTGGACGAGACGAAGCCAGTCACTTCACGGAATGCTGGTGCAGTGTGCCTCGACGACAAGCACGGCATCTTCAACGACCAGCGACGAGGTGGAAAGTGCGGGGGGCTTTGGATTCCAACGTGGATACATCCATGCTTACAACACCACCAACTCCAACTCTAACACTGGGATCACTGGGAAAGCAAGTAGTGTAAAAGAGAGGGGGAGAGAGAAAGGGAAGGACGGCAGGAGTGCTGAAGAACTGGAAGAAAGTGTTGTGTAGAGGGTAGTAGAACGGATACAGAAGTAAAGAGGGGTAAAGGGTTCTGTGGGGAGACCGTAAGAATGGGATCTTGATTTGAGGGGGGCAAAAAGGTGGATTTGGGAGAAATCAAGGGTAGGAAGGAAAAAGGCTAAAATTGACTTGAGTCTCACTTGTGCAGCTCCTTGATATGCCATGGGAGAAGTCAACAAAAATGGAGAGGAGAGGGGACCTGGAAGTGAGGTGAGGAAGATTTTTAAGAGGCCCTTTATAGCTGACCTGAAGAGTGATGGGCAGAAATATAAGTGGGGACAGAGAGCGGCAGAACCATCACTGGTGGCAGTTTTAAAATGGCCATTAAATACTCAAGGCTGAGCTCGGGCTGGATCAGTAAAAAACTGAGTGATACAAGGCAGAAAACAAAGTAGCAACACAAAAACAAAACTCAAGAGTGACAGTTGTAAGAGCAGACGATGTGAGTGATATTTATAGTCATAGAGGAAAAGACACAATCAAAACAGGTAAACATCAATAGAGCAACACAACAAAGGATATAGAGCAGAGGCAGAGATGGATCGCAGTAAATCCTTTACATTAATGGAACTAGACTCTTGCTGAAACATCAACTCTCCAGGGCCCCCGCCCCCTCAACGCCACAAAGGTTTATTCTGGATCAAAAACAACGACAACACAACCGGTAACGCTTGAGAAACACTCCTCTGACAAAAACTCAACGGTAAATGGATTTGGACGGTAAAGTCCCGCTTTGTTATCCTGTTTCTTGACTCCAACTCTGTCGGCCATTTTGAAACTCTTTTTCCAAAACACAATGAATGTGACTTTTATCTGTCCTCTGTGGCAGGACAATGATTTTGGCTCGCCCTGCCTGCGGATTATGGGAGCATAAATACAGAGCCGGGTGCATTGGACATGATCAATCGATACGAGCTGGAAAGAGCGAGCAGAGCACAGACATTATTAAAAGAAAGACATTGGGATTACAAAGGAGTCGATATGGATTACAAAATGGAGGAGACGGCAGTGTATGATGGAACATGTACGCTTTCTGAAAGACAGGATCATATTGGATGTCGAACGATAATGGAGCAAACGAACGAATAATGCTAATGGCTGCATAAGTGTGCATGCATTGATGGATCAGGGACAGGATGTGCGAATGTGTGTTTGTGTGTGCACATGTATATGAATGTTTGTGAGGGGCAATCCCGTCGGCCAGACTCCATTTGTGTTTCATAAGGTTAAGCGCTTTCTGGATGCAGAAAATGGAAACAAAAAAATAAGATACCTGGTGGTCTAAAGGTTGTGTTAAGGTAACGTAAGGGAAATGTTTTCAACAAATCAAGAATAAATCACTATTTCCATGGTTAGAAAGCGGCAACCGTTAAAGCGGAATCAAAATTCAGATTTATTTTTTGTGACTTCAGACTCTTTTGTGCCACATGGATTCACTCTAAATCCAAACAGTGAATGTTTTCAGAAAGGAAGCAGTAAAAAAAATGACAGAACCACTTTGGAGGCCACTGACAGTAAAAACTCTTCATTGGAAGACTTTGTACAACTCATAATGGGACTACTGTTCCACTGGCACCGGCCAGAGACTCTTAAAAACTTCTATCCAAGAGAAAAAAATGAAAAGAGAAAACTTGAAAGTACATATATATAGTATATATATAAAATGATGTTACTTGTCGCACCATGTGTTACTGTTTTTCAAAGTTTTCTGGGGAATGATGTTAGGATAAATTACAAAATAAAAATGTGTGATTTTTTGTTCTAGGCAAAAAATCGTCATGATTAGAACAGAAAAATGTTGATTACAACTAGGCAGAAAAATAAAGCACACACAAGCACAAGACACACAAACTGGCAAGCACAGCACCCAAAAGACAGACACACAAACAGATGCCTATAAAACAGAGCCAACTACATGAATAATGACTTTTAACCATTACTGTTGTTTCCTTTCTGTTTTTATTTCATTTTGCCAAAGTCAATATTGTTCTCTGGACTTGATATAAATAATAAAAATTACATGTATGGAACAGTGACGGACTCATTCACAAAGGGGAGGAAGGCGTGTGTTTATGTGTGTGTTTTTACAGGTCTTTACATGCGTATAGTGACCCTGCCATTATGGTAAAGTACATCACCAAGTGTCCAAACCAGATTTAAGACAAGTGCTATGTAAATTATGGATATACATGAAAGAGAGTGAGAGGTGATGACTCAGTGTTGTTTTGAGCTCAAGGCAAACTCATGAGTCAAAAAGATTTAACGCATGCATGGCTGTGTGACATAAGTGAAGTTGTTTACTTCTTAGTCAGTGGAGTTCGAGGTAGAGCTGAAGTTACCCCTCCTGAGAAGGTCCGTGAAAGTTCTCACTCATCCAGATCATGGTTATTCCAAGGCTCAATCCAAAAGCTGGACTTGGTTGAAGTTCTGGATGACGTTTGGCCTCTCATCCGAAAGGCTTCTTCGGTTCTAAACTGACTGGTGGGCGGAGCTAGAAATATAGGCCTCTGTAGGTCTTTTGTATGCTAATTGATGTCAAATGAGAGGTGTTCAACTGGGATGTTGACCAAGTATCACCAAGGCTCGTAACACCCTCTGGCGTTTGTGGGTTGTTGGGATCAAATAATCCAGAGTGAGTGTAGTTTTAGAAGTTTGGGCAGAGAATTCAAAACCTCCACCACCTCTGTTAAGTGATGGTGGTTGTGTCAACATTCGGACCCGGGTCAAATGACTCTGCAGTAGACCCGGGTAATTATCGCCTTGGCTCCGATCGGCATTGAGATTCTAATCTCTGCTACTTTTATGGCGCAATGCTGGTAACTTCTGCGACTCCTTGTCATCTCAGCGACAACTTCCGCCGGTCTCCGTCCGAGCAGCGCTCGAACATCATTCTTAATTTGTCTGCGCCGGGTTTGATACACAGACTGAATGAGTAATAGATACAATAAAGTCTGTCTCCAGCGTGTTTGTGACGTCAGACGGTGATGCAGCAGAAGGAGACCGAAAGGAGTATACTCCACTGGCAACGGGAACAGAGACAATCAGCATGTATTAGTTGGGTCTGAGTAACCCATTTCAGCGTACTAAATTTGGTGGAAAAGGAGTGAAAGATGGTCTCTGTAACACCTCTTTCAAACCAATGGTCTTCTCTGGCCGGGTGTTAACTTGGCTGCTTCCAAGGAGTGTTCTTTGTCCTTTAGAGAGGTGGGCAGCCGAGTCCTGACCTGAGGAGATGGCTCTTCTATGTATGTAATAATAACATGTCTAGGTCTGAGCATTCCTCGTTGCATTGTATACTACATTACTCTGTTCCTGTTCGACTGTTACGTCCTGGGTGGACAAGCTCCTGTCTTGTTGGTTGGTTTAAAATGTACTGGGATGTTGTGTTTGTTAAAAATCCTCTTGAGTTTTTCTGATAATCCAGTCACATAAGGAAAGAGAATCCTGCGGTGCCTGTTTTCCTTTTCCCTGTTAGTTTTGTGTTTTGTGTCTTAATGAAGGCCCATTTTGGGGAGCTGCACGGCTTAAGTGCCTCCCTGAGAGTCAAAAACCCACATACTACAGAAACAATGAGGTATTAAAAAGTGTGCATAAAAGACATGCAAACAAGTGGGATCAATGGTTCCAGATGGAAATGCATTTAGAAAGACAGAACTACGACTAAAGAAAAGTCTTAACTGAACAGGTTTTCTGTGACACACAGAAGAGGAGAAGGAGCCGAAGTGAAAACTAAGAGTTAGAGGAAGAACAAGAAGATGTCAGACTAATGGATGGTGATTCAGATGCGTTATTATTAGCAACAATATGTTCTGGTTTCAGAGGAGTAAACATTACAAGGCCATTGTGCTGCCACCTGCCGCTGAGATAAACAGACGTTTAGCAGCTCCTGGCGACAACTGGTGAAACAGGGCAGTCCACGCCTCCTCTCCCAAGCCAAATCATCAAGCTGTTACTGGGGGATCCTGAGGCATTCCCAAGATAGATGGGAAATGTAATCTGAATATCGTGCTCTGGGTTTTACGGCTGTTTTTTATCCTCAAACGGCGGATGTCTTTGAGGGAGAAATAAAAACGGTAAAGAGTGGTGTGGTGTGGTGTTGTATGTGTGAAAAGGGTTAATATGTTCTCTTGCCACTTGAGCTTTGGACACCGGACGCCCCCCTGAGTGGCAGACAGTGTCCTAATTTGAAGCCATCAGCAGTGACATGAGAGGAAATAAAGAAGAAAGAGAGAGAGAGAGGAGTGTGTATGTGTCTGGACATCAGGTTAGAGGGCAATTTGACTTGAAACTCATAAGTGGCAACATTAAAAGCAGGAGTGTGCTACAGTCACCTCTGAGAAATAGAGAGTCAGTGTGTGTGAGTGTGTTTGTCTGCGTGATCTCTTATGTGTGACGGGCAAAAACACCAGCCCTCCCTCTGCCTCCCCCGCTGAAGGCAAAAGCTTGGCCCATTTTGACTAATTAAAAAAACGCTGAGTAATGTTCAAGCACACACAACATCACCTTTTGACACATCCGCAGAGAACAGCTAATAAACACACTTAGAGATAACATTTTGGGGGTTTGTGCACGCTCCTGCGTGTACATGCGAGTGTCTTGAAAGGCCATGCGTGCCTACAGCCAAACTTCCTCTGACATTTGCAGTTATGATCAAGGTTTGATGCATTTCCCTGCAGTCTGCTGAGTAACTGCTGACTCAGAATGGATCAGCACTCAGCACCTCCTGCCCCAGAAACCAGCTGTACCAGTTCTGCCTAATGCTCGACTGTGCCATCATAGTAACAGAGTTGGAAATCAGTCCAAAAAGCTCCATGGCAACTAGATTCTGCAATAATTAGTTTAACTTTTTTGAAAAAAGGCCTCGGAGCGGCGCGCAGGACGAAAAATGCAAAACAGCCGAAAACAGGCCTGAGCCCAGAGTTACTTCAAAACATGACTCAACCTTGTACAACCAGGCCGAGGCACTAGACTGATTTAATAAGTGGAGACATTGTTACTTACAGGGACATTTACTCTACAGAGAGGAAAGACTGTAGAGATATAAACACAGAATCTATACTTAGACAGTAAAAATGTTTGTGGGGATTAATCAGCATATACACTGGGGTATAATGAAGATGCAAAGTTTGTTGTTTTTACTGTTTTGACCTTCGCAAGGACAAATACATAACAGACTCAGCATAAAACTGCAGAATTATTAGGCGAGTGACACTACTTTGTATTCCAAGTAGTATTGACCAATCACGTATCAGCAGGAAAGCTGTTCAGCGTTCAGATTTCCTGACTTCCTCGAATGGAACAATCAAACTGATCAATCCGACCTCCGTTCAACGAGCGAGCATTTTAAATTATTTTCGTCTCCTCTTGAGGACAGACCTGACAAAGCTTCATTTTTACTTATTGCACTTTACTAATCTGCATCATGATGTTTCGGCAACTTTAAGACCTGTTAATTAAAGCCGATCACAAGAAGAACGGTTTCTTTTTCGGGTTCATATCGCTGAAGTTAGCCAAAGTGAAGCCTCTGTGTAACTTCTCCAGAAACAGATGAACGGGCGTTGCTCCAGGGGATTTAATGGACCAAGAAAAGACGCTGTTTGTTTTGCTGACATACCTTAACTCACGGTCGCTTCCGAAGTTGAGTAAACAATGCAGCACTCAGAAAAGGAAGTCTTGTCTGGAAGTAATTTATCGCTAATCGCTTGCTAAACCGGACAGGCCCGACATGTTCACCATTATCCCCAGAGGCTATATCGTCTCAGATGATAGCCGATGGGTTCTGAGTCTGAGCTTTTATTAATCTCTAAAAACAGACATCTGCATGCAAGTGAAGCTAACAATCCATGCTTAGACGTCGTAACTGAACTCCAACTCCATTCTGGCTCCTCAAGTTGTGAGTCGTGCTGTAAACAATGCAGCACACGGAAAAGGAAGTCTCTTATCGCTAAGCGCTGGTTACATCAGTAGCCTTGAAACTCAGACTATTGCTTCCTTAATTGCATGAGGACAGATGTAGGTTTAAAGTTGAAAAGGGTCGATTTTCCCTCAAATTCCACAGGATCCGTCTCCAGCACATACCATGTGCGCCGCGACCTCCAGGGTTGATGGCGCCCATTCAAGTCAATGCTCGTCATTCCACAGCATGCACCGCGGCCCGTCTCCAGCACGTCCCAGAAGCGTCTCTCCGCTCTGCTCTGCTAAAGATACGTACCGAGTCTATTTCTGACAGAGGCCGCTTCAAGCACGCGTCAAGCTGAACAGAGAAGATCGCTCCAAACAGGAAGTCAGACAGAAAACAGCATAGAGTCATTTCAAAATAAAACACCATGTATAGACCGGTACAGACTCCTGTTTTTTTACGTTTTTTTTTAAGATTAACACAATGAAATATTGAAAAAAAGAACACTTTTAATTAAATAGTGTACTCGTCCATGGTAGAAGCACAAAAATCACGGAATGATGAGCAGATAATCAACCTCGGAGGTGCAAACTGATCTGTTGTTTGTGTGTTGCTCTGTTTTAACATTGATGTTATCGCGTGATTTCGCCTTTCCAGCGCGATAATGTAGTTCTCCCACGTTCTTGAGATCCCGCAAATCCAGCTGCTTTAGCCAGCGCTCCGCTTCGCTGCGGAACAGACACGCTTCCAGTGGGCGAAGGCTCGTGCCGTCTGACGGACCAGAACTGCGGCAGCAGACAGAGCGCGCCGGACACGGATCCTGAAGGATCGAGGGGTAATACCTTT
The DNA here is from genome assembly GCF_022749685.1 of Semicossyphus pulcher. Classification (NCBI taxonomy): domain Eukaryota; kingdom Metazoa; phylum Chordata; class Actinopteri; order Labriformes; family Labridae; genus Semicossyphus; species Semicossyphus pulcher. The sequence goes on from NW_027211695.1 coordinate 9,180,427, forward strand.
TTGTTGTTCTGAAAATATGCAATTTAGGCATCAACACACCTCCTTCAACGACTTCAACAAGACACAGTTAATGCACGATAAACATACATTTCTTTCTATTGAAATTACTCGGCTGTAAATGAGTAAAGGAGGATTTATTTCAGCTTTTTTTAGACAGTTAATCTCGTCTTATTATGTCTCAAGTCATCATTTAACTGAACGCAGTCACTCACAACATGTAAAACATTTAGGGATGATTACACCCCGTCACAAGCTGACGTGGCAGGAGAAACATCTCGCTGCTTCACATCTAATTAGACGCTTTAACTGAAATTGTCAGCCGGATTTGGTTAACTTGACAGTGTGACGGGGTGAGATAATCCTTGTTAAATTTATAGCAACAAAAATGACTCATCGTTTTTATTTGAGAGGGCCAAAAATAAGCGAGTTGGTGGGAAAAATATTTGGGAATAAAGACTTCTTGTTCTTTCACAGGCCCCTGATAGCAGATGATTGTTCTTTTACCACGTGAAATATCATGTCATATCATGTGTTTATGAGAATGCAGCGATGATGCATTCAGGAACACATCAGAAAATCCTACTTTCACATTGTCCCTGCATGAAAACCCACTTTTATCAACACTGTTCTTTGTATTTGACATCTCTGATTTTAAAAGTCTCTGTATGAGCTAATGAAGCATCCTCCACCTCTATTGTTGGATGTGCGATGTTATGCTAATACATTTCCATTCAACCTAAGGAATCCATTAGCACCTAGACACTAATCACCGTTTGTGTCTAATATTTTTTTTCTGTTTGCAATTACGGCTAACAAGACGCGAGGGAAATGAGGCCTGTATGATGACTGCAGATTGTCACAAGAGCTAATGATGAACCTTGATCGCTGCAGAATGCTCATATCGAGTATACATTAAAATGTCAGTCTATGAGATATTACGAGGCCTGTGCTAATTCAGAACAATCAAACGCTCGTATCTGCACGCTGTAGAGCTGCAGCAGTGAAGATGCTGTGCCTCCATCCTAACTCGGCTTCATCATCAGATCCTCCTGAACTCGACGTGTCAGTCCTCAACAGCTCAGCACAGCAGGGCGAGGATGAGGTGGGAAAAGAGGATTGAAAGATGAGGAGATAGAGGGGAGAGAGATAGCAGCAGGGAGATAAAAAGATTGATTGGATATAGAAGAGCGAAGAGATGGGAGTAGCTGCAGAGGGGGAGATCGATTGAGGAAGTGAGGTGGAGTGCCTCCACAGCAGCAGCCGCAGCAGGAGAGGGAAAAGATCACTTGCCTTATCTAAATACATGATACTTCTTTTCTTCATCTACTTTTATTGGTTCCCAGAACAGGAAGCGATCATCCAATCCGTGTGATACCGATATCCTCAACAGTGTCAGCTAAAATGGTTTTAATTACGCCAAGGTGGAAGAGAAGAGAGAAAGAAAGACGACAGGAGGAGACACAATGTTCAAACCCAGTCTCCTGCAAGGCTTTACCTTCATGCATCAGCTCCTCGCTCTCTCTCTCTCGCACGCGCGCTGCTATCTTTAATTTAGCCTTCTATCTAATTCGCTCTCTCCTTCACCTCCACTGACTTCTCATTCGATCCTTTGTTCACTGCTTTCGCTCCTAAGCGCCTGACCTAGCTGCTCTCTCGCGAACATGTCGTATTGTTTTGGGAGGAAGGAAATATTCTTCGCCTCTCTGCGTGTCATTCTGCATTGAAGAATATTAACCTCTTTCTCTTTCTCCATAATTCTTTCCTCCCCTTAGCTACCTTTCCTCTATCATTACTGTCACTTTTGGTTACAGTAAAAGACCCAAGCTTACCTTCCCGCTCCACTTTTCATATTCAAATTCCTCCTTCCACTTTTGTTATTTCCCTTAAATGTATTTTGACGTTTCATCTCTGCCTCTCTGTCCTTGTCCCGCTCCATTTCATTCTTGTGTTCATTTTCTCCTTTCCTTTCCACTTCTACCTCTACTTCATAAATTTGGCCCTCACATTTCTCCCTCTCAACAGCCACATTTAAACAGAATATATCACTGCCTTCCCGGAGTGTGGCTGGAGTTATTAAGTTTATACATGAGGGCATGCATACAACGGTAACTGTATTTTTAAAGGAGTTTGTTTGACAAAAGCACTTCAAAATGCTGCAAAATTCTGATTTTAATATAAAAATATGAATGTTGAAACCTAATAAGACACTTTTTTTTTTATCCTAACACTAAAAAACAATAAGATCTTTTCCATTCAGTCACCCTCTCCTTCACCTCTCCTCTCTCCTCCCTCTGCAGCCCACTCACCTCTCTGCAGTCATTCAGCTGCTAACAGAGCGTTTTATTGACAGACAGTAATAAAAGTACCTTCCTTCAGTTCAGTCACCTCATCGACTATCCTCCCTTCTTATTCCATCCAGCCTTCTCTCTCCATCCAGGTCTAACTTTAAATATCTTGAGATATACTTGAAGTCATAGGAAACTTCTTTTCAAGTTCCTTGATGCATCCAGATATTAGAAGTGGGTAGCAACATAAGATTATGCCCCCAGTGTGCCTGATTTAACCAAAGCAATTGCAATGTGCGCATGTGCAATAGTCACATCGCAGGACGTGCGAACTGTATGGAATGCTGATTGGACCAATAATATGTTGTCCTAACATACTCAAGGTGTGTGTGTGTAACCCAAACCTACCCACAAGACCACAACGTAGGAATACGTACAGCCAAACGCCGCACCTACGTCAAAAGGGGTGGGTATGTTGATGCCAACCAATAGCATGAAAGCCTTAATGGTACAAATGTCTTAACAAGTTATGAATGGACGTGTAAAGACGACATATTTTGCCCCGTTAAGACATACATATTGGATGTATTAATGCCGACATTGAACTAGACGTATTGGTCCAATCGGCGTTCTATAGTACCGACGCATGTCAAGTTGCTCCTGTATTGTAGCTTGGTGCAAAAGGAAAACTCCCCAGTTTGATGTCACATTGATCTTCCGCTTAGTCTTGTACGATGCACTATTGTGTGATGTGCCCGTTTCTTCACTGCTCAAGGTGGAGGTCTTTTGTGTTGTCATCATTATTTCCATCATCATTTGCAAAAACTAGTTCGACTGCTGTCTTAGTTTAGAATAATCTGGATTTCCCCTTTCGTTAATTCATTTCTAACATAAATTTTACATCAATTCCAAGTTCCAATCTTAGTCTAGCATCTTGCCTCTCCTCAATCTGGCCTTTCGTGGTCGCCCTCACCATCTCGCCGTTTATCCAATTTCTGTCCCCCTTCCCCGTTTTCCTCCTTCAGCTCTCCCTCACTCTCGATGGTCCTATGATTGTTTGCAGTAGTCTCCTCTCACTCCTCCCCTTGATCTCTTTCACCTCTGCCAACTTTGCTCGTTTAACTCGTCTCTTCTGCTGCAGCTCGGGAGCACATCACTTCACTGACAGGTTCCCTTAAAAGACCCGAGAAACTTCAATTCTCTGCCTCTCTCCAACGTCTTCTCTGTTCACCCCTCAAACTCTCCACTGCTCGCTGCTTTAGCTCTCCACATTTCCTTTCAGTTGGCTCCATTTTGTTTCTCCTCACCTATTTTATTTCTGACATCTCTTCTTTTCCCACATTTTGTCCCAGATGTGATTTTGCCTTTTTGGTCCTTTTTTCGTGCTTCACCACAGGGCCTCTCCTGCTCATCATTACCGCTCTCAACATCCCGCCCACTGCCCATCTCTTTGTCCCCCACCCCCCCCTCGGAACAAGGCATGACACAGGCACTTCCTGCCCTCTTTTCATCATTTTTCACTCCTCTGTCTCCTTTTTGTCCTCCGCGCGGTGATGCCACCGCCCACTCCTTCCACACATCATCGCAGCAGGCTCCCTGCAGACTCATGATCAGAAGGAGGGATGGAAATTTTGAAGCTCTTCTCGTCTTGTGATCTTCCATGGTTTGGTTGCTGAGGGGTTATGGTACGAGGTTGTGGTTTGTGCATGTGTGTGCGTCAGACAGATGCAGTTAGGCGTCTACTTTAGGGCTCTCTGGATGTTTTTTGTAAAGAGAAAGCAACAAGGAACGGAAATAACACGGAGAGAGATGTGTTTTCTACTTTATATCTGTCATTGACATCAATGAAAAAATACAGATGTGTCCAATTTAAAGCCTCTTTGTAATTCCAGTGTTTCTCTCAGACCCAATTTCCATAATAAGGCTTCAACATTTAACACTGCTCGCTCATTTACTGCTACAACCATGCGTGCTAACTCTGAACCACGCTAATAAACCGACTTCCATACAAGTCGCTCACGTTTGCCTTCTGTGGATGCTCAATTAGAGAGGCTACAACCCTGTAAATACTCTCCCATCTCTGATCCGACGCTATTAACAATCACTAAAAGCCTTAGAGAGTTGGATGTAAATCTACAGATACCTACGCCCAATTAGTTAAACCGACACCCACACAGATCTCTCAACAAATCTCTCAATGCTTCAGCACTTCTTCCCTGCAGCAGGAAGAAATGATTGTCATGCTCCAGAATGGAGCTGCAGCAAATATAATCCTGCATCTGTTTTTTATTACAACTGGGATACAAACTAAGGAAGTCAACATGTTCCTAAAGACGTACAGTATAGACACTGGAAGGAGAGAATTTGGTTTACAGCCACTGGGAATCTGAGCTGAGCTATAATTGGGACTAACTGCTGAAAAAAGGTCCTCTTGCTTTGCAGTCAACAGCAGCAGCCAGTAGGCAATTTAACCTTGCTCTTTATCTAGCCATGCCTAAAGGCCAAATACTAGGGGACATTATTACTATGAAATATTCAGTGTGTTTTGCTGCTGGTGGATGTTTTGGACCTCTGTGCGCTGTGTTCTCTGGGAGCCGCTAAATTGACTCCATTGGAAGTTTAGTTTCACTTGGACAAAAGTAGAACAGAGTCCAAAAAGAGGAACAGGAAGTGGAGAACAAGACAGAGAAAGTTTTTGTTTATTAGCCCTAAAAAGTAAAAAAGTGAAATGTGAGGGTGCTTTTTTTAGCTATTGTAGCCAAATGTATTTAAGCAACCCAAAAGCTAAATTTGAGGCATTTCAGACGTTATAAAAAGAGCAAAAAATATGTTCTTAAATATATTTCAACTTTCATTCTTATCTGGAAGCAAGGTGCGAGTTATAATCAGAGCTTTGTGGGCGTCTCTTAAATAAGCAATGAAGGGGTTAAAGACATACTATATACACAATGCTACAATGTTGGATGTCCATACTACACGTGGGTGAAGTTTCAAATATGTAGGTAAAAGTATGTTGGAGTAATCCCCTGCTAAAAAAGTGTCAGTCTGCAGGCTGCTGTGAATGCCAGGTTTCAGACAGACCTCTCCAGATACTTCACAATGTGATGTCACAAAGTGGAGAAATCGATATTTGGGCATCTGCCCGAGACACAGCAGAACGTCCTGCCCCTGGCACAGTTCAAGGACACGTCCACCCAGCTGCTCAGTCTGCCTCGGAAATGTTTTTCACTGCACCCCTCTGCTAAACAGCAACACCAAATACAGTGCATCGTTATTTTGGAAAAGCATGTTTTTTTTAACCTATTCATCTCATTAACATAAATATTACTAATTATAGTAAAAGCTCATCTCCCATTGGCTCCCACATATCGCGAACCCTGTCTGCAAGTAGGTGGTCTATTTGATTCGTCTGATATTGTTAGACTGTAATACTGTACCCTGGAAAACAAACTATAAGCCTACATGCAAATATTCTAGTCGAGCAACTTTGCAGATGTTTGGGGAAAACTTGTCATAAAAAACAAATCAACCTAGTTCTAACCCTCCTTCAAAATAAACCCAGTGAAAATATATTCTAAGGTCTTATTTGTTGACACAATAGGCTGTCAGTCACATCTCTGGAGGTGCCGGTTGTGTACTCAATATGTGCAGCTATGTGGGCTGCATGTTGTCACCTGTTGCATCTTAAGCTGCGGCTTAGCTTGTGGTGGTTCAAGATCAAAGTGCTGTCATACATTCGCAGCACAAAGACTACAAGGGGAACAGAGAAGCTTTAACAATGTCCCATTGCTTGCCAGCACCAGCACAAAGATCCTGGAGAACATGTAGCATTTCCATGAAATATTTAGCATACAGAGACGTCAGAGCCTGGCAGATCGCTCAGCAGCACCCATGGCGCACTTTTTAAAGAAGTAGATCACTTGCTGCTGGAAAACAGCTTGATATGTGACTCTTAGATTTGCCTCTCAGATGATCAAAGAAACGCTGGGCTCTCCTGGTGTCACTGCACGAACACGGACGGCTCTGGAAGGAGAACAAAAAAGTACTCCTGTTGCACTCCCTCTCCCTTAAACTTGCAGCCAAACAAGCCATCACCGAATACATCCATCCGTGCCAAAGACCTGCACCTTTAAAAAAGATCAAACTTTAAGAAGCCATTGATCACTATGCGACGGGGCTTTAAAATTATTAACAACATTTTCAGATCACTGCTTTTACTTTGGAGAAAACGGCAGCAGCCTCAGACAACAATTTGTCAACAGTGACTCAGCTCAAGCTATCGGGCGAATAAGTAATGAATCACAGAGTCAATTTGCAGTGACCTTATGTGTTCTTACTTATTATGAAGAGGCTGCATGTGATGAAGACTTAAAGTTCAGGTCAGCCATCTACATGAACCATAATTGATTGCTCTCTTAAATCTATGCAAGGGTCAATAAGAGGCGAGGTTTAATCAGCGCCTTATTGTGTGCCGTTGCTTATGCAAGACGTGAATAATGAAATGTTTATTCTTTAACTGGAAACAGATGTCACAGCCCGCTCCAATCTGTGGAGCGGTTAAAAGCGCTCCGATCGACTAAACAATGGTTCCCTCTCCGGTATACGACGCTCACCCTTTGAGGAGAGCAAAGACTTCTGTAGTTTTAACTTAAGCACAAGACAGTTGGTGGATATTTACACAAAACATTTTAAAGATGTGAGATTTGGAATGCGTGGCCCCAGACGGAATAAAACCCTTAAACAAAGCAGAATTTGTGCTACCAGAGGAAGAACAAATAAAACTTCACTTAATCCCAACTCCATCGCGCTCCATTGTCATAAAAAGGCACTGCCTCCGCCACCTACGCAACGTTCGAGTGAGACTTTTGTTAAAGTAAAACAGTACGATTCAATTCTAGGATGTCACTGGCTCGCGGGTCTGCTGGTAGTAATCGCATAATTAATGGTGGAATCCACAAACTGTGGTGACCCTTATGTCATCAAACATCTGCAGGGTGTTTCGTTCTTTAAAAGAACAGCAGCAAAGTCCACACACAGACTTCACCTCTGTGACCTTCCAGGGGATGCTTCCCGCCCACAGCAGCACTGACCCTGTCCCTCCTGTGTACTTGGGGTTAGCTCCTGCTGGACTTGAACGCTGGCATTACTGAGTTGTACTGAATGTAATTAGACCAACCAGACAAAGGCTCAGAGGCAGATGTGCTGCACAAGAGATGTAGATGTACACAAATGTAGATGCATAACGAAGCTTTGCACACAAATGCAATTACAACTCGTGTCAGCCGCACACAAGGCAGCGAAAGGTCGACCTCCCACTCCTCCACTGGACACCCACACTCACACAAAGTAGAAGGTCTATGGAGAGCGGTATGACGAGAAAGACCTTGGTGGCTATTTGAGTATTTAATGACAAAAATTAAGAGCAATGAAAGAAACGAGTCATGTCCAAATTGACGAATGGAAATAAGAAGCACAAAGCAACAAAAAGAACAAAAGAAAAGTAGAAAAAGACTCGAGAAAGAAGAATAAAAGAGGAAAAGCAAAGACAAACAGCAGTGTGACAGATTAATTACACCACCCTTTATCTCTATGCACACAGTCACCATTATGGTAGTTCAAGTGTATTTTAAATAGAATAAACCCCAACAGTATCACCAACACAGAGCCGCACACCACCCAAATATCACCGCTTGACCAATTTCATTACACAGTCCAGCACTATGCTGGGACGCTCATTGTAGTGTGAGAAGTCCTGACTGAACATAATTTTCCCCTTAAAGAGCCTCCGAGGAGCGAACAGAAAGAGAACATTTGTACTGAGGACATTTAACCGTGTCTACAATATCTCGCCTGCTCCAAAACTTTAAGGGGCCACACGGCTGCTCGGGCTGTGTGGTCCACTCTGACGAATAATCATTTTGTCCATTAGTCTCCAACTTCTACGCGTTCTGCAGGAATACAGGATTGCAATGTGCAGGGCTGACACAGAGACAGACGACCTTTCATGCTCACATTCACACCTACAAGCAGTTTCAGAGTCACCAATGAACCTAACAAGTCTTTGGACTGAGGGAGGAGGCCGGAGTACCCGGAGAGAACATGCAAACTCCACACAGAAACCTAAACGAGGAACCTTCTACCTGTAAGGCGACGGCACAAACCACTGCACCTACTATTAGGGGTGGGAATCCGCAGGGTAAGTCACGATACGATACGCAGCCCGCGATAACGATAATATCGCGATTCTGCGATAACTGACATATTGCAAACAACTATACAATGATGCATTACGATATGCAACTTCTTCTTCGGATACCGTCATTCATGTCACAACTGCCACCGCGATGAGTCATGAAATCTGTTGTGCTATATATTTGTAAATTCAAACATCAATGTATTTGATGAATTCAATATTGCTAATCAATAATTGTATTGCACGAGTCAGGGCGATGATATCTTATCGATATTTTGTCCCACCCCTCCCTACTATATTACAGCACACATTACATTGATAAAACCTGAGGAACTTAAGATATAAATAGAAACATTATACTAAAAACACTGCAAATTAGTGGCTTTACAACAATGTTTCCATGGATGAATCAAAAATGTAAAATGCAACTGTCCTTTAAAAAATCAACAGGCCCTGATGAAGACCAAAGTAGAAGACCCTCTCCAGTGAAAATCCTTGTTTAACCTTGTAAACATCTCCATGTGGTGTTCTTCATGTGCCACAAGACATATCAGGGACAACATAAGCAGTCATCACCATGGCTGGGCCTGTCTGCTTTTAAACTGCAGTGTACCAAGGACAGGCTGAACAACACGTTTTCAGATTAGCAGGTTTGAGACGTCACAAACCTAAGGAGCCAATCCCGTTAATGGCCGGGGCGACGATATCCGCATCATTATGTGCAACCCATGGCAACCACTTTGGTGATTCGTGAGCCAGCTGTAACAGTCATCGTAATGTTTGCAAACTCACTACTGACTACTAATGTTAACGTTACTACTGCTAATTAGTACATTTGAAGCTAGCTAAGTTTCAACAAGATGGCAGAGATGTGTTTTGTTTTTGCGACGGAGGGGGGGTTGTAAATTTGCATAGTGGGCGGGGACAATGCAGATTCAGGAATTGTTAATAAGGGAGAAGGAGGAGATGTCTTGGGAGGATTTTTACAAGGTAATTAAACGTATTTTGCCGAAAAAAACATATCAGACACAATTTATTATTTCAAGCAGAGTATTTTATACGTCTTAAAACATGACTGGAGCTGCTCTTTAAAACACATTTTGCCATGTGAGGCTATTTCATTCTGTATAATCCTAAAGGACAGCTGCGTTTTACATTTTTCATTGAATATATTTTTTAACCCATGCAATGACCTCTTGACAGAATAATAAGCACAGCAAACCTGAAGTATCCAAAGAGTACCTATATGTGATTACTACAAAGACCCAGCAGCACTTCTACTCCTTCTAACACAGTGAATAAAAGGTGTATATAAAGCTTACAGCGAGTCTTATTTAGGGCAGGTATTCCCCGTAAAACTACTTTTATCTCAGAGGAAACAAAAGCCACAAAAGCTGGACTTAGAGATCACATAAGTTCATCCTTTGAGCATTGAAGAAAGCTAGAGTACAAATACTGTTGAACTTATTATTCTACACCCGGTTCTTTTTATAGTTGCAGAAGTCAGACCGAGCAGTGGATTTAAATGGTACCAGTGAAAGTCAATGCAAAAAGCTGTGCTGCGAGAGAGGTATTTTTTTATGATTCAACGAGCTGATTGTTTTCACGATATTCATAATATTGTGTCATGGTTTGACATGTTCGCAGAACATTCATGCAGGAAGTATTCAGTTGTTTTACTCAACAATTACAAAGCGTCCTTGTTGAACATTTCTTATTCATCCCACGCCGTTAAAACATTCCCTGCTTCTCAAGGAGAGAGCAGAGACGACAGACGTGCCGAAACTGTTACAGGAAAAGAGAATTGGATTGAAGAGAAGTAGAAGAGGAGCAAGTTAAGGAAAAAGTAGATGTAACAAAGATACGGTTGTAGTTAAAACTCATCTCTTGTCCTCATCCTCACTGTCACCTCCCCCACCGTCTCCCTCATTGCTCTCCTCAGTTGAAAGCGTTTGTTTTCTCAGCAGCAGCTCGGAGCATTAAGCCCAAATTCATCGTCTACTTACAATGAGACAAATCCCTTTATTCTCTCACCAGAACACACACTTCTGCACACACGCGCTGGAACAAAGGGGAGGAAACACACACCTTATTACTTAAATCTCGGAGAATAAAAAAGTCGGGATCCTCTAAACAATCCCGCCTCGCTCTTCTATCGATCTGAACACTATTTATGCATCCGCTCTTTCACTCCCTGCTGTCTTTCATTCGGCCCCTCCCTCGCTCCAGTTTCTTCAATAGCAGGAGCAACGCTGAAATGCAAACAGCAAATCCTATCTTACCTCAGAAAACAGATAAGAAAATGCCAGTTTGCCTTTCGAGAGTCAGATCCTTAATCCATCCTATCAGAAGTTTACCACCAGGGCTTATCTTATTTTACGCTGTCATTAAACGCACAGACACAACAAACATTTATTCTGCTTTTTAATGTTTGCAGTGAGAGGAGGCTGAGATTAGGAGGCTGCACCTGATTCTCTTTTAATTGACAATTAATGAATCCACACATTAGCCGATCCAAACACCTGGCTGAGGGCGAGCTATAATTAAACTCATTAGAATTAGAAAAGAGACTTTTGTTCTCAATCAGTCATTAAAGCAGCCAAAACACGAGGCAATCTCCCAAAGTAATTTCTCTCTCTCTCTCCCTCTCACGCCATGCCTCCTGCTAGCACTTTTAAATCCTTAGCCAACCCTCTTAAGAGCTTTTTCTTTCTGTATATTTAACACTGTCTTCTTCTTCATGTTGATCTCCCATTTCATTCATCCTTTTTTGCTATTTTCCTTCAATACCAACTGATCCAAATGTTCTTCAAATGCTGCCCAGGTAGCTCTTAGCCATTAACAAGTTAAAACCTAAAATAATTCATCTGGCAAATTCTTTAGCACTTTTCTGCCCAATACCTGTCAATCAAAATCCCTCAGAGGTGATCCACAGCGCAAGACTTTGGTTTAAATGTAGTGTTTGAGTAATGAAAAGTATGCAACTCACTGTTTCTATCAGCGCATCCAAGTGAAAATGCCTTGTTTAATTGGACATATTAAACTGCCCATAGCAAACTAAAGGTGTGCTCAGATCAAAAGCAAATTGTTGAGTGATGAAATTACATAGAGTCAATGGCAGTCAATGGTAAGAGACAAAATCAAAGCGGACGACACAAATGACAGAACGAAAACGCGCAAAATTAGCACCATTTGAATGTTCAGTTTCAATGTTACAATGTTACAATTTCATTTAGCAGAGGGTTTGTCCAAAGCGACGTACATCTGAGAGTTAGTACAACACAAGCAACGATCAAGACAGGAGGGAACAAAGTCAGGAAGTGCCAACAAACCGCTTCAAGTGAGATCGGACACTGGTGCTGACAGGTAGTGCACATATAAGCGTAAAGCAGTATGTGTCCATCCATAATATCCAAATCAACATCCTCATAGCATCATGAAAGAGCTGGGTCTTTAGCTTCTTCTTAAAGGTGAAAGGGACTCTGCGGACCGAATGGAGTTTGGTAACTCGTTCCACCACCTGGGGACTACTGAGGAGAAGAGTCTAGCTAGAGACTTAGGGCCCTGTTGTGATGGCAGTACCAGGCGCCTTAAATTGGTAGAATGTAGTGGGCGGGAGGGAGTGTAAATGGTAAATTTATGCTAAATTGACTTGTATAGCCCAACGGTCATACCCGTTGGCTATGCCACCATGGGGCAATTTGGAATTCAGTGTCTTGGACACTTCGACAGACGGCCGACTCTACCACTGAGCCACAGACGCCCCCCAGTGTAGACCTGGATGAGGGCGTTTAGGTAGGCAGGAGCCATTTTTCTTGCTGTTTCGTGAGCGAGCGACAGGGTAACTGGGAGCCAGTGAAGTGAAATGAACAGTAGTACCACCGCCACTGTAGTAAGCCAGAGTGCAGCCTCTGTACGATTTGCCATTTACAGGGAAGTTGAGACTCAATGGAAGTAGATGACAGGCTCTCCTCAGCTGAAACAGAACGCTGGTCGCTGATTGCCAATGGAGAAACCTCCTCCTGGGGGGGCCAAGAAATGATGGCGTTTATTTTGCCGACATATCTGTAGGGGCGAACTTTTGCTTCGAGTTTGATCTGAATACACCTAAAAGTTTAGCACTCAAAAAAGTTTCACACGACTAATGCAAGGTCAATATTTGGATTGGATTTTCTGTGTCTGTCAAAGAAATCTTTGGTTCCTGTGATGTCACTTTTCATTTGTTTCCCAGACTGCCTCACATCTGCATCCACTTCCTTTCAGATACTAAGTCCAGCATCGCTTGCAGACTCGCTCTGATTTAATTAGATCATATCAGTCCATTTCATTTATTTTTTCCAGTCTGCTGACACAAGAGCAAAGTACTTACCCAATTACCTCTTTAAGGATGATTCGAGTGCTTTGACAGACGTGGAAGCTTCTAAAAAAAAAAAAAAACGTGATATCTCACGGCGTTTTTGGGAACATTTTCCATTTGGGATATTATGTATTTACCCGCTGCTCTTATCCGGAGCCACTTAGAGTGCAGGCATGGGTAGAATGAGCTTCTGTTCCTAGATCCCCAACATTACTAGAAAAAAAATTGAGTTGGGAGGGGTTTTTTTTAAACTTAAAAGCAAATTAAAGTGAGCTGAGGTGGAAGATGTGGAGAGAAAAAATGTCTCACTCTGAGATTTGAGTTGCTTTTTGCAGGAATGGGTTTTAAGCTTAAGGGGGATGATTCTGCGTCTCTGACCACTGGCAAAATCATTCCACTTGTCCCCTTTTTCTGCTGATTCACTGAGGCCCATGGGCATCCAGTGTGTGAAAAACCCCTGAAATTCATAATTGTAAATAATCCCATGGCAAACTCAGTGCCACAGTGTCACATTTCCTTTAACGTGTCTGCCTCCTGGAGCCTTGGAGGAATTACACTTCAGCAGATAAGTTCTTTGATCAAGGCGCTGCTGTGTGAGAAGCAGACTGGTACTTATTTTCTCTACTTATAACAGCAGGCAGCAGAAAAACGACAGCAAATATAGCGTATACAGTGGGAAAAAGTAATGTGGATATTGATTTTGCCTCCTGATGGTTTTGGTGACCCCGTTTACCTTTCCTGTAGCAACAAAGCAACAAGATCGCGCCACATTATCCAACAGAATGACAGAACTGAAAAGAAATCTGTCGTCATCTCTGTACAAGCCAAACTTAATGAAAAAAACACACTTTTTTCTACAATTAGCATATTTATTAGCATCCTTCTTACACTGTAATCTTAATTAATAATGCAGCCTCAAACAGCACCTGCAAGAGCTTCAGACCTTTTAGCCTTGTTATTTTCTTTCCCTATCTCCCTCCATATCGATCTGCTGGCAGTCTAGACTTGGTGATGAAATGCCACTCTGAAAGGCTTTGTCCAAAACAGCTGTAAACATGTCACCTCTGCCGGCCTTCCGGCAGTGTAGGGCCTCAACAAGACCTTTGTAAATGTCTCAACTGGAGGGCCGTTAAGGGCGGGGAGAGTTTTACAGCCAACAAGAACATTACACGCTAGTTTGGCCGCAAAAATTACAAGCATGTGTGCCTCAACTCTGTCTCACTTGTTTTTCTGAAATTGTAGCGTTAGACTGGACAGCCCTGTAATTCTACCAGCGTGTGCTTCTGTACGAATACTGTAATTAGGAAGACGGGTAAACACAAGAAGGATGAACGCGAGACAGACGAGGCTGTGTTTGGAGAGGAAAGTGCTGTACAGTGCTGATGAACTGCGCTGAGAAGTTAGCAAAGCATACATCATTTAGCCTCACGAGCTAAACACACACTTTCACACACTAAAGAGTGCAGCCTTGTAATGGAATTTTTTATTAGGGAGAAGCACAGTGAGAGCACGTATACCTCAGGCTCAGTCTGGCGGGGGGGGGGGAAAAAACAAACCAACGATAAAAGTGTCAGTGCTGCTGGGTTGCCAGATGTTGCACCGGAAACAAGCAAACCCAGCTGTCTTATAACCAGCAAAACTCATAACGAAGTATGATGGCTTTTTAGTATTGAAAAAATAAAAGACGGACAGCTCCAGTATAAAGAAAAACTACTGATTTAAATGAGTGAAACTGGCAGCTCTGACAGATTGGATTGCCTCCAAGGTGTCCACACAGCAGATCCATTCCCAGGTGTAGTCGTCACATTTTACTGCACGTAACAGTAAAGTAGTCCTGCGTTTAACCGAGCCCTCAAGATGAACTGTTTGGAAAGCATTTCAGTCTCTTCCGGTGTGTGACTTGAATAATCAGGCGACCAGGCGGTCGAGAGGAATCGAGTTCTGTGTTCCATTACGCCCGTTCAATTAGACCTGAAAATGTCTGGGGAAAGCAGGAAGGCCCCTGGGAGAAGGATTGGAAGACAGATGCATGGCCAACGCAGTTCAAATTGTGCTACAACAGTTCTGCTGCTACAACCAAATCTGAACTTGTGTTCAGACGGGGAGCAACATGATTAACAAGCTATTGAAGTGTCCAAGGAAACTGCTTGTCCGGTAAGATTTCCCCTGGATTTTTTTGTTTCCCTTCCTCGTTCTTTAAAATCTCTCACAAGAAGAAAACACCTAAAAGCCAAACTTTAAAGAATGATTGCATCAATTATTAGGGCTGATAACCTCCATTTGTTTGTTTTCAATTAATGCAATCTACCAAAGTGACCTGAGACACAAGGATGATACCAAATGCATGACGTTTTACTCCAAAACAAAGCGAAAATTAGAAATTCTTTTGGCTTTTATGAGAACCAGTATGATTGAATATGTGTTAAAAGTTTGAAAGGTAGGTTGTATTAATGTTTGCGTGTGT
Source organism: Semicossyphus pulcher (assembly GCF_022749685.1). NCBI lineage: Eukaryota > Metazoa > Chordata > Actinopteri > Labriformes > Labridae > Semicossyphus > Semicossyphus pulcher. The sequence continues at coordinate 9,195,726 of NW_027211695.1, forward strand.
TTGAAGGTGAGTAATAGATGATTAAGCCCTAAAACCTTCAAGAGCGCGCGTGTGTGCTTGAGAGTATTAGAACACATCAATTAATCAGCGTGTGTACCGACCCTTAATTAAAAACTCCCTCTTCCCCCTGGACCCTTCTCCTTGGTGCATATTGGTGTGCAAGTATGGGCGCATTTGTATGCATGTCACCGCTGCTCAATCTCAGTATTCATGACTATGCATGGGAACTCACAAAACACATCTCATGCTCAAAGCAGCATTCAACAGTGGTTTGTTTTCACCTTTTGTCCTGCCGTGATTTTAGAAACAGATACTCAACAGCTTTGGATATCTGTAGACCAGAAGGTGACAGCATACTGTAGATCTAAGCTTGATTAATGCAGTTTGACCTTTGTGTTAAAGATTTTCAGGAGTAAATTGTTCTCCTACCTGAGCCTGCGGTAAATTTCTTGCATGAAGGTTTGTCATTAAAGCTTCTCAACTTATGAACTTGCTAATGTTCATTTAAATTGTGCTTCAAGGCAACAGCAAAACGTTTTTTCATATCTTGTCGTTGCCTTGTAACGCATGTAGAAGATTGTTTGCGCTAGACATGTTCACCCCCTCACCTAGGTATAATTGTACTCTCTTATCATCAATAGGTGAGGTCAGCTGACGCGGGTCACGTCCTCTATTGCTTGCTGTTGTGAAACAGGGGCTGGTTCAGCTATGGCACTTGCTGGTATTTAGCTTATCCACAGGGGTGCCTCAAGAGTCAGTGCTCGTTCCCCTATTTTTTTCAATATGTACGCCTTCAGTTGGTGCAATCATGGTTTCTCATACCATTATTATGTGGACGATACCCAGCTCTTCCTGTCATTCCCACCGGACGACACTACAGCCTTGGCAAGGATCTCGTCATGCCTTGCCGATATCTCTAATGGATGAAAGAACGCCACCTTCAGCTCAACCTATCCAAGACTGAGCTCCTTGTCATCCCAACGAGTCCCTCTGTGCAACCACAGATCAATATCCAGCTTGGACCAACTGAACTAATACCCACAAAGTCTGCCCGGAACCTGGGTGTCATAAGTAACGAACTTTAAGTTTAAAGACCTTTAAGTTTCACATGGCTTCAAAAGCATCTGCTAAATGACATTGTAACATTGTTATATTGGATTAGAAATACATTTTTTGTGTAGACGCTTAGGTACAGCTTGCAGGAGGAGGGCTTATTCAGAATTATGACTTTTTCATTAATATCAATGCAGTATGTATTTGGACTTAAAGGAGAAGTCTGGTATTTTTAAACCTGGGCTTTTACAAATTTGGGTGTCGAAATGACTCACAGGAACTCACATTTCCACCGTCCTGTTCAGGTAACACCTCACCACCCGCGAAATTTCAGCGCAAGACTTCTTCTTGAGTGAGACTTCTGTTTCTGGTTACACAAAAATGATCTTACGATTCAAAAAAAGGACCTTTGTAGGGATCATTTCCGTAATGTTGTCGGACACCTGGAGTAACCATCTGAGCCTGTCAGAGGCAAAAACAAGCACTTTTAGTGGACGTACTTTGATCGGGCACAGCTGCCCCAGGTGATTATGTTGCAACCATTGTGGCTGTATTGCGGCTATGGCTGAGGCCATCTACTGGACCAATTCCAAAAGTTCTTGCTCCTATTAGTCATTTTGGCACCCAAATTTGTAAGAAAAAAAATAGGGGCCCAGGTGTAAAAATACCGAACTTCTCCTTTAAGGAGATTTAAGGCAATAAGTAAATGACACTTAAGACTTGTTGTCGGTGCCTGACATGAGAAATTAGGGTTATCCAAGACTATTTTCAACTTCAGAATGAGCTTTAAAACATGAAATCTGCCACACTTGTAGGTTGCCTAAAATGTTTTCTTGTACTGACCTGTCCGGTTCAACCAGGGGCTCAATTAAATATTACACTGATTTAGTATTAGGGAGGTGGCAGGGTTATGAATGGACATTAAATGTCCTGTCCAACTTGTTAGGACACCTGAGTTCTCACATACTGCACAGCTCCTCTGTCTCGATCTGTTCATTTGCTGAGCATGAGTGAAATGACTTTAAAACGTTATTATCCCACAGGCTGACTGCTTTTTATTCCTACATAGGCTGTGTATCTTCTGCCGCCTACTCTCAATCAAAGCCTTTTATTGCTCTATTTGGTTTTTATGTGTACTCGCTGCCTACACCAACACTTTAGAACTTTTGTTGCAGTTTCTCATCTTTACTCAGACACGACTTCTTTCCACGCCATTCAAGGTGTGATATATTTCAACGTTATTACCCAGCAGCAACCAGAGTAATATTCACACCCCGCCTACAGCTACACACAGAAGTTCAGGAGTGTTTTCTGTGATTCCAATTAAACAAGCTGAACACACAGACCAGCCAATCACGTATTGCTGTGAATTAAGAGGAAGTGAACTGCAGCTGACCCAAAGCGTAGACGCTGTGACAGATCGCCCGTCTCCCAGGAGGGTACATTACTCACCCAACTAATCAGATTTCACACCTTCAGCAAGGTCATCGCCTTCTCCTCACCACCTCTCCTACCGTCTGTGTTTCCAGCTCTCAACCTGATTACAAATTAACATTCAAAACAGACGTCCAGACTGCTTCTGGTGCGGCTTAGGGTTTGCATGTTTTTGTTTGTGTACCTGCACGCGGCTAAACTCAAGCTGTGCTGTTACAACGGACGAGATGGCATGCTTTAAGAAAGACACGGGGAAACAAGAAATTGAGAGGGAAAAAAGGATAAGGAGCAAAGAGAAGTGGAAAGAGAGAAAGAAAAAGCAGTATAGAGACAGGAAACAGTAAAATGATTGAGTTGAATCAGCCAAATTGAATCCATCACCCTTGGCTTTAGGTTTTATTGGTAACACGCTATAGTAAGGTCCCTGTAATAAGCGTTAGTTAATAGGTAATAAAACCTTTATAAGTCCTTATAAGATGCTTCTTAACATAACACTATAGAAGTGTTAGAAATAATAGTATCATAATGTTTATTGTAAGATTATAACATTTAGAAACACTTATAAGAAACTGGAATGAATGGAAGCAACAACAGGCATAGTTAACTGTTAATAAGTGCATAATAAAGGATTTATTAACCTAAATAATGTTCTGTTCTCACTTTTGATCCAGTAGATGCAAAAAAGCATAATTAACTGTTGATAAGCGCATAGTTAATTGCTAACTACTGCATAACAAAGTCGTATTAATCTTAATAAATCAAATTTAAAGCTTAGTAAAGGCTTAACAATGGCATAATAGGTAAGTGAGGAAGACTCAATGAGTTTGTAATGCAAATATAAAAAATTATAAGAAAGTTATAAGGCTTTTATTAATGCTCTTAAGCTGTCTATATTGTTAACAAGTTTCTTATAAGTGCTTATAATTGTCTTATAATCTAACAATAAACATGATACTATTATTAACACTTATATAGTCTTATTAACATATATCTAATGTTAATAAGCATCTTATAAGGACTTATAGGGTCTTATTACGTATTGACTAAAGCTTACAAGGACCTTAATATAAAGGGTTACCGTTTCATTCTCTGGTATGGCTTGATAGATACACACTACCCAAAATTTCTTCTTCTTTAAATTAACGTGGCAAATAGCAAAATCAATTTGTTAAATATTTTTCTGATATCCCCAAATCTCATTTCAACATTTCATTTTCCCTGACTTACCGGTTTTATGCCAGTTTTGAATCTATGCAATTACAAAATAACCCGATCAGCACATGAACTTTGCATCACTGCTTGATGAAAGAAACGCAATGTGAATGGAATGAATGGAAAAAATGTCCAAAACCATGACTGAAAAAATATTTCAAAAAGGTTTTTTAATTTTAATTTTTTAATACAGAAGGGCTGAAATATGGACAAGGAACACGGCATATGTTATCTGTAGCCAAAAGAGGAAGTTAGTACCTTAACTGCATTGAAACAATTGACTAACATCCAACAGTAAACAATACAACATACTGCTGTCTGCATTGGCAGTGTTGTCATAATCCAATTTACTGTCTTGGGAGGATTGAAGTAAGAAAAGGTGATTTTCTTTTGCAGAATTGTTTCTCTAACTTCCATTCAAACATCCTTTTCCTCTTTGTGCGTTTTTTGTTTCAGATATATTTCCTGTATCATCGATCAGACTTCTTCTCTCCATTTTCCCTTCCTCCCTTTCCTTCTGCCCTATCCTCCTCTCTCTCCCTGCCTCCCATCCCGTCCTCATCCTCTCCCCCTTTACTTTGTCACAGCTGATTTCTAACCGTTTAATCCTGATTTCGTCTTCAAAGTCCCAGTTGACACAATGCAGCTTGAACATGCTATGTGTGCATGTGTGCGTTTGGCAGCGTGAGGCTGAATCTGGCTATAAACACATCTGTCTTATGTCAGCGGTTTGATTAGCTGTAAGACGAAGTGTTTGTGTCGACATGTCGCTTTAGCGAGCGTGCGTGCGTGTTTGCTATGCGATAGCAGAGACTTAAGCTGGAATGGCAGTTTGAGTCGGTAAGTCATGTTTGTGAGGAAACACTAACATGTGTGAGATTGTTTTCCCCATAAAACAGCTGTTGTTCCTGAGTGATTGTTTGTGCACTTTGTGTCTGTGTGTTGAAATGAACAGCTTGGTGGCTGTGAACTACGAGGCTCTCTGCTCTCTGTCATCTTAACGACTCCAACCTTCTTCAAGACTTATCTCTTCTGGACTCTTTGCCCTCCTTTCACCTGCCAAGACCCTTTCTGCCTGAGGTGGATAACTCAGTCCTGTTAGAACGTCTTGTTAGAACGACACATTCTTTGATTTATAAAGCTGAAACATGATCGGAAATATAGCTTGCTAATATATCTGTATATTTATACTAGTGTTATATTTCCTTTTGCCATGAAAACAGCCTTTACATACAGGGAGGGGTTGTGATATAATGGAAATTAGCGCTCAAGCTACGCTAACTTAACAGCCAAGGGCTCTTCCTCCATGAAATACTGTAAAGGAAAAAAGGCAGCTTAATTTGGCAACCATACGCCTCTTATATCAACATGTGTGGGGTTGTGAAATTCTCCTGTTAACAGGGTAACATGCCAGTTGTCAGTTGAAAGTGTGTCTACTCACATGCTTGTTGTCAGATGTCAGCTGATCCACAGGCAGCATCCACATCCTCAGGTTAGAAACTATCCACATTTTTATCAAAAAAATGAGAAAATATGCAGCCTTGGTTGCATAGCATGGACTTTATATGTCTGAACTCAAGGAAAGGGGGGGATTTGAATTTAAAAACAACATAATGGTGCATTTTGCTGGATATTTGGAGTCTCCAAAAATCCAACAAAATGTGAATCCGATTATGCTCCTATACTCATAACCAGTGGTTCTCAATCTGGGGGTCGCGACCTCCAAGAGCGTCCTAAGATAATTTGCAGGGGGGGGATCAGAAAATATTTTTTATATCTTTTTTTTTTTTTTTAACATCACATCACCTTTTACAGTGATATAATTTGCCTTAGAATAGATTACAGTATATTTAATGTGTTTGTGGGAGTCAGTGGGTCCTATTTACAGCACACAGCACATGCACACACCCTGTACATGCAGAACACACACAGGTCACTGTACAATATATGTCGATGCACGGGGCGTGAACACGAACTTGATGACTCTGGGGGTCACGACTGTAAAAGGTTGAGAAGCATATGATGTTAAGCTGTTTGCAATACTAATGTACCAGAGTGGCTTATACAATGCCTTATATTGTACGGTGCCTTTGTGTTCGTTTCTATTATGCATTTGTATGCAATCAACCTGCCTGCTAGCCTGTGCGGCGGCATATGGCAAATGCACACAATTAATTCATGTGCTAAAGTTGGTTAATGTCCTTTGCCCCTTTCTAAATAAAAATCGTGTTTAACACACACAAAACACAAAATCTACTTATTGTCGAGTGTCTGCAGCTGTTCAAAGTGGTGAAGCTGCAAATGGGCAGCAAGAGGACGGCTCATTTATTGTTAAGGGAAAGAAGCCACTTGTAAAAATTGATGATAAGGCACTTTTTATTTAGCATTTTGTACTTGAGTGCATCTTTTCTTTGTTAATCTAAGAGTAGTCGTGCAGTATATAAACTTGTCAGCACAAAATAAAAAGTGACTTTAATACCTTTAAGGCCTTAAAGGTAATTTATGTCACACTTAGTTGGTTTCGGAGTCTTTAAGAGCCGCCCTGCCTCTCTGCTCACACAATTAAATAAGTAAACACTAGCGTCTGTCTCTGTTTTTCATCCTTACAACAGTGTCAACTTGTCCTACCAAAATCCTCACACATCTTCAGATCCTCTTTGTTTTGCCTTTCACCCTTTGCTAAACTCTTACTTCATTTCCTCCGCTCCTACCTCCCTCTGTCACCTTAACCTTTTTCTTATTTACGCACTCCCGCTATCGCTAATTGGATTTGCACTTGTTGGTCTTTTATTCAACTATCTGAAATACGCCTTTGCACAGACTTGTACTCCAGCACGCACAAAGAAGTGTGCACGTAGCAGTACACATAAAAACGCTTGCAATCGTTTTACACGCACACACGCCGATAATTACCCGACTGTTTGTGTGATTAAGTGCCGTGGAAGTGGTTGTTTGGAGGTGTGAAATGAAGAAGAGATAGACAGATAACCCAGCCCCCAGAGACACATATTAGTGTGTCATTTTGTGAGGGAGAGTGTGTACACGATTATGTGTGATTAAAACAGTGTCTGTTATCGTGTGTGTGTGTATGTGTTGTCAGTGAGAAGAGTAAGAGGTTTAGACTCCGTCTGATAAGTCAGAGATGAGATGGATTTCCCGTCTTTCCTCTCATGTTTGCAAATCCTGAATGAATGATCCTGGATCAGCGTTCTGCCTACTTCTATTGTAGAACATGATGCAACAGTCAAAGGAGGTCAAACTCCAGATCAGAAGGGAAAAGGGTTCATCCTGTTAACACTGGGCATGCTGTGACAAGACAGAAGAGACCGGCGAGGAGACAGAAAAGCGAGGCGAAGATAGCTGTTACAGCCTCTGCCGTGTTTGTGCAGGCATTGATGTTTCTCCCCCACTCCTGAGCTCCTGTGGCTCGAACACCTGCACATTATCAACCTCTGCAGTATCATTCTGTCAAGCAGAGCTGTGGAGACACTATCAGGGACACATCTTTTGCTTGCTTTTTGTTTTTTGCTCTGTGAGATCCGGAGAGTCCCGCTACCACTGCCAAGCCTGCTCTGCTCATCAGCAAACACCAGAAGACTTTCTGTTAACATATCTTCTCAGGATCTTTGCCCTTTTAGGATGCTGGATCACCCACAATCTACATGCTTGCTAACAACCTGCCTTCCCTCAAACTGTGAGTTAACATGAACCTATTACCATATTGGTCCGAATTTAAGAGAGGTTTTTTCCCCTTGAAATGCATCTGAAAAAGTGGGGTCGTCTAATATTCAGGGTCTAGACTTACAATAGACGCCGCCACTTATCTGTAAAGCGAGTGTACCCTCATGACTGAGGCCAGCCATCAATCACAAATCACAGTGCCAGGGGGATGAAAGACGGAGAGACACGGTGATCGTCCGGAACAAACGGCCTAAGAGTAGGCCAAGTTAATCAACAACTGAGGCGGAGCAATGATGTCAATTTTAAGATAATTGCTGTCACATTGAGTGTCATGTCCGAAGACGGCGAGCCCAAAAAGATCAGGGCCACTGTAGCACTGCTTAGCCCTGTTGTCCTGCGCTCTTAGCAGGCTTAGCCCGGCCCTCCACACCTTGGTTAAGCTTCTGGGAGTCCGCCAGGATGTGCATTTGAGTCCACTAAAACTAGATTCCTAGGTAGGAATAAAGCACATAAACGTATAAACTCTCTTTTCTCCAGTCTATAAATTATTATTATGTATAGTCCAGTTTGAGATGATGGAAAATTAGAGCTGTGATTCATGAAATATGTTCTTAGTCACTGATTTATTTGTGCTCATAAAACATGTTGGTGTTTAACTTTTGGGCTCCATTTGGGTGTAAGTTAGGCAGTCTTCAGTGCTTAACACCCAGTGCCCTTATTGTGTCATGAGCAAGTGTGCCAAGGTTGGTCTTAAAATGAAGTGTGGTTAGGCTATCTTGAGGCAGCAGAAAGTAATTGCCTTATTGACTAAGAAAAACCTGTTCTATAGTCAACAACCAATATTTCTCCTGCTACGAAAAGGGCACATTATTCAGATAGTAAGATTGCTGTTTTAATAGATTCACAAAACACTCAGAGGGCCTCTTTTTCTAGCTATTAAAGGAAATGGGAACTGACATTGACCCACCCGCCCCCTCCTCCAAAAAAGAATCCTAAACACAGGGCCTTTGCGTAAATAACCTTGCACCCAGATAATGAACAGTGTAATATGTTGAAGGGGGGGTATTATGCAAATGTCAAGCTTTATATTTCACTCTGTGATACCTGTGGAGTAGCTTAGCATAATTTATAGTTAAAAAAACACCAAGTGGTGCTCTGTGCAGGCCCTCATACAGCCTCTGCCTGAAAACGACTCAGTGAGCTCTGTCTCTTTAAGAAACCCCGCCCCTACAAGCCTGCTTTCTTCTGATCGGGTGGGTGTGTCCTTGAACTGTGCCAGGGGCAGGAAGTTCTGCTGTGTCTCAGGCAGATGCCCAAATATAGAGTTCCTCCACTTTGTGACATCACAAAGTGAAGCGTTTGGAGAAGTTTCTATGAAACCTGGCATTCACAGCAGCCTGCAGACTGACACTTTTTCAGCAGGGGATTACTCCAACATACTTTTAACTACAGCCTTGAAACTTCACTCACGTTTAGTATGGACACCCAACATTGTAACATTATATTTATGTCTTAAAATGTGAATCAGCATAATAGCCCCTCTTTAAAGTGGATTTGGATATGTCCTAAATACATTTGTGCCATGCAGAGTCCTACTTTATTTATAGTGCATTGTCTTGAGTTGATAAATAATATGTTGTGTGCTGATGTTCAGGATTCTACAATTAGACTGCAGGTATAAAACATCAGAGATAGAGATGACAAATAGTCGACCATGAGAAAACACTTGTAACTAAATCACTGAACCGTTAACAGGAGGCTCAGGGACGTGAAAACAAGAGATACACATGAGAGAACCAGAGGACAACTTTCCTCATGAAGGGAGATAGAGGTCAAACTGGTGAAGAGGTGGAGGAGCATGACAGGAGATAAGAAGGAAAAAAAGTGTAGGGGAGTTGTTTACTTGGCAGGCAGAGATAGAAATGAAAAAAAAAAAAGGTTGTGTATGATAAAAGAATTAGACATGACAGGAAGTGGAATGGGAAATGAGGTGCTGTGCCAGACAGGGATGTTTACAAGATCGCCCTGACACAGTAAACCCAGAGGTGGGTTCAATGCTCAAACTAAAACTGTGAAATAAAAACACAGCAGCAGAGATACCACATCTACAAGGAAATGTAGAATCCTCGCACACTTTTATAATGAATTCCAGCTGTATCATTTATTAAATAATAAGATTTTTGGATAATCAATTAAAGCCTGAATCTGCAGGAGCTTTTCAAATTAAGATTGTATCTCTCTGGCAGCAGGCAGAGACAGTGCAGGAAGAGCACCATCCTATAAAAATTAACTCCTCCAGGTCAAAGACACTGTGACCTGGGTCATAAGATGGACAAAGATCCCTATGAATAATAATCCAGAAGGGCAGAAGAGCTTGGTTTAAAAATAATAGTCTTTTATTTTGAAATGAAGATATGAAACAGAGAGAGAAGTTTGACATGATCTTCGAATGGGCACTGACCTGTGATCTGCAGGCTGTAACGAAGCCAAACATTACAAAGATTCTTCAAAGAGGAATCCTCACACACACACACAGGCAGACACAGGTGGGTGCAACAACCTCAGGTCACCTCACACTCTCTCACCCTTACAGATGATGTGTACAAATGAACAGCTATGATACCACACTGCCTAAAGCAAAGCCCCCGGTGTTACAAAAATGACTTCTAAAGAAACTAACTTGAAGAGAGTCTCACGCACACACACTTACACACCGTCTCACACCAAAATGTCTCAGTTTATTTAGGTCTCTGCCAAACTGGACAGAGTATTGAGTCTGTTAGCGCCATAAGGATATAAATGCTGCCATTTCTCTTTATCTGAATCCTGTCTGTGTCGTTGAATTCCCCGCTGTCTCTCTTTTTCTCTCCATAAATTCATCCGTCTTTACCTCTGCTTCACACGCAAGGGTGCAGGTATCATCTGACGTCTTGCAGCAAGGGAGTAAGTGTTTGTTCCTGATCTCATGCAGTCATTAGTTTGTTTCACATGACAAACCACCAACCTGGGTGATGAGCAATTTGCACAGGACAGATGCTCCTGAACTTGTGTTAATGAACCTTAGAAGAGACAAAAGGCCCCCAAGCGCCTAGCAAAGAACTAAAACCTTCCCCCAGGTGCAGTTTTTCCACTTGAAACACTTTTATTTTGGTTCAACGATAGCTCGTTGATTTAAGGCCACTGAAAACAAATGCTGACTTTCACCTGAGGTGTTTTAACTGACAACTGTCGTTAGCAAACAACTGCTGAAACAAGCTGTTAGCCTTGTGAGCAGGTAAGAAACGCATACATTTAAAGCTTCCTAATGACATACTTTTTTGTGCAAATACATAGGGCTGCAGAATTAATCGAATATTAATCCCTATTATGATTTTTGCTTCCCACGCTTAAATAATTGATTGACGGCAATACTGATGTTTAAAATCTGAGCTCCGCCTGTAGAAAGCTATTAAATCAAGCGCCTCCTAAACTAACTCCACTCCCCCAGGGGGCGATCAAGAGGTTTTGGCTTCACTTTTGTAGGAGCTGGCATGTCATGTCATGAGTGCCTACCTTGCAGTGGCCAGTGTTTCCATTACATATATTTTGCAGCGGCGGCCCGCCGTGGCAAAATTATTGCCGCCACTGCTTCATATCTTATGGCGTGTCCCGAAGTTGCAATTAAACGACTTTGCGGAGATTTCCACACCAAATGAACGGTCGTTGGCCCACTCTCCTCGTTGAGAAAGAGCACTGAAACGGTGACAGGAATCACAGGACGTCAATCACATGTGAAGTCGTGGCAACCAAATAAACAGCAGGACCAGTTTACTCCTCACACAGTTCTAACGGCAAAAGAGGGTCTGACATCGGACGCTCTCTGTCTGCACACAATCATATGCAGTTCTGTTACGCGATGTAAACAATCATATTGTGTATCTCCGTATGACCCTACTGTAAATTCATTGATTGTCGCTGTTTATAAAGCTTATAAAAAGGTGCAGATGTCATTTGGTAATGATCGATCGTTTTGATTGCTACATCATTAATAATGTTCCTCGTGCACACATGGCTCACGTGCTGTGAGAACTAAATTGCGAGAGAAAATATTTAACTTTGTGACTTAATGAAACAGACTGCTGATGAAGACAGTCAACAAAGCAGACATACATAGCTGTTCTCGTGAATGCCTCTTTGCTGTTTTTCATTACAAGCTCAAAATATACTGATCTGTTACATCTTTGAAGTGTTGTTTGCGCAAGCGTGCCATGTAGGCTGCTAATGCTCAGTCGCGTTTTGATGTTGCTCGTTGTTACGCTAAACAGGAAGAGAGCGAGTCGCTCGTTAAACCGCAACACCAGTTCACCGAAACAACTCGTCATCGATTATTTGGTATTTCGGGTTTAGGGCAAGTGGCGTCAAAGGGATAATTCTGTTTGTTTGAAGTGGGGTTGTATGAGGTACTTATCAATAATAAGTGTACTAGTGAAGTAGATAACAGTCAGCATGGCCCCTGTTAGGGGAAGTCGGCCGGAGTTCCTACACGGAAGCTAAGCGAAACACCGCTGCAGAGGGGGTCACAAGTACCGCAAACTTTAGACACTTAAAAGAGTTCTACATGTAAACAAAGACATCAGTTTAAGTTTACACTGCATTTTAGTTTTTTTGTTCACATGGACGTCAGGCAGCCCTTTCCCTCGGCTCTGCACAACGGCCCTGTATACCAACACATGCAGCGCACAGTATCAGATAAGCTGTTTGGGTCAGCGGTTTGTAGAAGAGACAACAAATAAAAGAGAATACAATATTATGGAAACGATGGGTGCTGTTCACGGTGGGGACTTAGAGGACATCGTTTTCCTTCACGCCGAAAAAATTATATGCAAAGAGTGCATGAAACCTGAGTCTGCGCCGCAAAGCGACACAACTAATTTGTTCAACCACCTGAAAAAACAGCACAAAGTGCAGCATGATGAGTGTGTGAAGGCCAGGAGGACTAACATTACTGCTCCCCGTCCCCTGCTGAGCATGCCAACAGTTGCAGCTTTGTTACACACACTTTTGCACTTATTTTTTAGGAAATAAAAAAACACCCTTTCCTCTTTAAATGTCAGGTACGGCTCTAAAGTCCTCCCCATACACACAACACACATTACTTCAGCATGTGTGGAAATTAATTGTTATATTTGTTGGATGGGAGAGGGGCTTTGCTCACAGCCAACTAAGGTAGGAAGTGATCCTGAAACACCAGGAACATAATTCAGTCCTCAACACTTCTAAATTTATCCCACCATTTGCATTGCAGTCAAAACATGACAGCCACAGGTGTACTGACCCCCTCCAGCCGTCCCACCTTAGTTGTCATTTCATGTAACAATCTCCTCATCTTTATTGCCCTTTTGCCGTTTTCCCCCCGCTCCTCTTTCTATCTATCTTTACCTGCCTGCCTCATGTCCTGTCGCGTTCCTGTCCATCAACCCCCCTCTTTCTTTTATTTTGGCTGCTAGAAGGGTTGACATTTTACTGCCTAACACACTCCGAATGTGCACACATGCAAAACTGTGAAAAGACACACACACATGCACACATACAGCGGCAGGAGATACAAACAGCTTTCCGAAATGCCAAACATAATCCCAGACAACAGAGGAGAGCAGCATGTTGTCAAGTGTCAACCAAGCAACTAAAAGTTTGGTTGACAAATTCTGCTTTTCACTTGAATTTAAAGGTTAGACTTCACTTAACGTTCAGAAGAGGTAAAAAAAACTACAGGAGCCGCCAAAGTCAAGGACTGGAAGCACAGCAAAGTCTACCTGAGATTTAAGGTAGCCACACTTCCTTCCAGGGGGAAATGAATAAACAAACTGGGAGTTATGAGGACGTCAGCCTTCAGCGTGATATCTCTGTGAGCAGACCAAAGCATTTACAGGACTTGGAATAGTTGCCAACACTCTTGCTGCTGTGTTGGAACGCCACCAGTAAAAAGCCAGAGTCCTTAAGGCTTCTGCTCACAAACAAGGAAACACTGAACCACAATTCTTGTTCTGAACAATATTCTCATGGGTCACATTTGCCTAATGCCTACATTCAAACAGGTTTAGAGAAATGACATGCATTAGGACTTAATTTAGCTGAGTATTGTTGCTGATTTATACTTGGACTAAATTAAATTAATTACATTTAAGACAGAAAATAAAGCCTGGCAATAGAGGAATGACATCACGGGAGCCTTGAAAAGGACAAAATAGGTGACTGTCAGAATTAAATTGTTATTTCTATGTGTTATTTGTCAAAAGGCTTTGGGGGCTTTTATTTTGAAGGCGGATTTTTGCTTACCTGCCGCCAAACCGTTAGCCTAGCCCTTTGCTAGCTGAGGCCAGTACGGCCAGTGCTTTCGCTGACTTGTTTGTCTTAATGTAGCGTTAATATTGTGTTTAAGATTGTTTGTTTGTATTGTGGCTAACTTTTTAGCAGGTATATTTAATATTGTTCTGTTTTCGGTGGTATTTGTACCAGGTAAATACTGAATTTCTTTAAACTGCATAGCTTCACTTAAAGGCACAGCACATTCAAACTGGGCCCCTCCTCCTGGGCTCTTCGTCACCAGAAGCTCACTCTCACTCTCTCGTGTGGAAACACGCCGACCCAGTCGAGCTAACACCGACAGCATCACGGTTAGCTTGTCCTACACGGTTTGAGGCACCTACCCTTCCAACAGAAAGGCTAACTCTGTATCGCTCTTGTGTTATAAACAGCTCATTGTGTTTGTGAAAATAAAAGTTTTACAGTCCATCGGTCAAAGAGAGTCTGATCATTGATCTAGCTGGAGCTGCTACAACTACAACTTCAGCAGAACACCAAATATCCCCTGTACTGGTCCAATAGTTCTAATCTTCTTCACATTATCCAGGTTAGCAGGAACCAAAGCCCATCTGTTTTTCACAGTAGAAAGAAATTGAAAACTGTGAGGTCAGGTGGGTGCAGTTAACGATCTGGTAAGCAGAGAACCAGCAGCTCCCAATGTGCGCAATCACAAATAAGGTGTTTTTTTAAAGCAGGCAACGGTTGGTTTCTACGGCAATACAAGAAAACACAAGGAAGGTGAAAAGATGAGCAGTGTGTTTACCAGCTGAGGATGTGTCTCGGTGGTAATTTCGGCATCTTGGAGGAAAGGAGCTAAAAGACTCCTTGAAGGACAATTTGTCCACAGCACTTAAAAAGTCTTCGGAAATGAAGTGCCGTAATCGGTGACACAAGCAGAGTGAAGTACAGAGTCTACATCAATGTGCGAGAAGGAAAAAGATTCTGTGCTTGCTTTGATTGAAATGTCAGTGTCTGCGAGACAATTTGTCGGCAAGGACACAGGCACTTGGATTTTCTTAACTCTGGGACATTAACACAAACCAGCCCACTTTAAACAACAGGCAGACCTTTTATTCAGAGGAAGAGCGGAAGAAATGAAAAGAGGACGGTTTTTCTCAAGTTTCTTAAAGAATCTTTGAAAGGAGCTGCAGTGGTTCAGTCTGCCATCAGCAGTTTGAAGAGGAAAGTGTTTAATTCAAGACCTTGTAACAGGTATCAGGCGTTCTTTGCATCAATGCTCTGTTCTCTCCTGATGTCAGGGTGGTACAAAGCTTCTGTACAAGTTTGCTTCTGGAGAATAGATATTCCATTGAAAGTCTGATCAGCACATGTAACACATTTGCTTACAGCAGCCTGCTCCCATCACACACTGCACTTATTTGTAGTTATGTCCTCTTGTTTCTCCTCTGGGGAACAGCTATTGTCATCATACAGAATTATTTCTATTGTAGCCGCTCTATCAAAGGTATGTCAGGTCCATTTTCCAGAGTGTGTGTTTACATAATCCACAGCAGTGAGGACAAAGGAAAGTGTCCACAAGCTCACAGAGTCTCGGCTAACAGCAAACACTTTGTGAGTCCATCAGAAGGGAAAATTAATCTATTAAATCTGCCGACAGTTTGTAAAGTGCACTCCAAGTTAAATGAGAAATTAGAGTTGAGAAGACCAATTTGACTTGCAATTTCACCTCATCATGACTAATTCAAAACAGACTGAGGAATTACTATGATTGAGCAGATAGAATTTATAGTTCGACCCACTGCAGTTATCCCTTTATTTTCAAGGTTGTGATACACACACCAACTGTCGTCACATACTGTAGAAGATCTAGTGAATGCAGAAAACCAGTGTATTTACCGTTACTGATCTACAGATGTGAGATTTTAGGGACGGTTTAGTTCTGGTTTCTGTTTGTAGTACGCTTGTAGTCCGAGTAATACTGACCAATCACGCATCAGCAGGCTGCGGCGTATGCAGGAAAAACAGTCCGTATGGAAATAAAAGCAAGCGGAACGTAATGCGCCGTAATGACATCCCGGCTCCCATCAGCGTCATCTGACAATATCAATCTCTATAACCAGACATCTGAATGCTAACAACTAACAATCTGTTCTAGATCAAAAATTCTACTTGAGATAAATTCCCTTGACGCTGTGTCACAAAAGCCCATCAGTGTTCAGATTTCCCGACTTCCTTGAATGCATCAGAAATGATCGATCCGACCTCCTTTCAACAAACCGGCGTTTAAAAAGTAGTTTTCTTCTCCTCTTGATAACAGACTTCCCTTTTTACAAACCTGCATCATGATGTTGACATTTTAGCAAACTTAAGACCCGTTCATTTCAAGTAAATCACAAATGTTCAATCTTTTTTCTGTAAACAATGTAGCACGTGGAAAAGTAAGTCTTGACTGGAAGTCCTTTGTCGCTAACCACTGGCTACACGCCCGGCACGTTCACCGTTGTTCCCAGAGGCTATATTGTTGTCAGACTATAGCTGATGAGATCCCAGATTGGCTCATAGTTGATCCATAGTCTACATAATAAAATATCTAAGAGCTTGGCTGCCCTGCCTTTATTTTTTTGGCTTTTTCCCTTTATTTGTAGGACAGCTGAAGAGAGAAAAGGAAACATTGGGAGCAGGGAGTGGGATATGACATGCACCAAACGAACAGTGCTTCAGGGACTGCAGCCTCTGTGCATGGGGCAACTGCCCCACCACCTGAGACAAACCAGAGCCTCAAATCATTCAATTTTAATTGTGTTTGAAAATTGAAGCAAAACGTGCAAATGATGTGTGTAAAGTTAAGAAAGCAGGTGGATTCTTTGCTCTATCGTCAAACTCAACAATTAAGTGGCTTTGACGTCGGCCATCTGTTTCATACCTTTCCTTCTGCAGAGTCTTTCACGTTGTACGCTTCATTAGGCTGACATATACTAAGATATTTCAGATATCCCCAGTGTGGCTCTTTGACCAGTGTGTGTCACATCATTATCATGTTTACAAAACTGTAAGCCCACTACAACAAAGAATCCATGTCTGATCTTTGGACCGTACTGACTCCAGGCAGCTGGGTACAGATATCAACGTTACAAATCGACCCGAATGTACTAAATGGGCTATTTTGGAAGCAAAACGTTCGTACTAAGCCTCTTCAAAGGTGTTGGAGACTTGTGATGCTGTTAATGACATCATTCGTGTATGTGACAGGTACATGAACAACCGAGCCAGCTCATTATTTTTAATTACCTCCACCTTCTCCGTCTGTTAGCACTGGCTTTCGCTGACACCGCTGCTGTCTGTCAACGGCCGTTTGCACCTGCTGATAATGTTTCGCACAATCTCCCTGAAACTGGAGGCCTTGTCTTTCTGTGGGGATGCATCAATCAGCTTTAGACACAGACAGATTATGTTCTCAGGGTAATAACGAAGAACTTAAGAGAGCATGTAATCAACAAGACGGGTCACACAGAGAGGTAAGAAGATCTCTTGAGCACTTGGGTAACTTGTTTTACCTTTGCAGCTGCCTCACTTAGTAGACCTTTAAAAGCATTCCTCTCCCAGTCTTACAGTCTTAACTACAGCACACCATGACCCAGGCATGAATAGCTTGAGATGAGCTCTTATAAAGCCATTCACAGCAGCCATCAGGAATGTATCTCTCCTCATGTCAAACTTTCAGAGTCTTGCACAACTGCCTTCTTTTCACCCTGACAGCAAAGCAATTTCTCCTCCAAGTTTCCATTAACTCAAGACCTCATACGTCTGTCACCCATAGGTGTAGCGATAACTCAATTCTGCACACAATGCACGTGGCAGTCAAACACAAGCGGCCGAACGTCCTACCTTGACCCCTCGCACTCTGAACTCGGCCAGTGCTCGGCTCATCTTGGAGGCAGCCGTCGGCAGGTCCTTCCCGCTGGCGATGACTTTCACCAGAAGGGAGTCGTAGTGGGGGGAGATGACAGCTCCCTGGAAGGCGGAGGCGCTGTCCAGACGGATGCCCATGCCTTCTCCGCTGCGGAAGACCTGGCAGGAAGAGAGCAGGAGAGCAGAGAGTGAAGGACTTTGTTTTTTGTTTAAAATCTATGAAACTCTATGAAGAAAAACAAATAAGTATTCAAAGTACGTTTTGTCTTAGTTAACATTCTGAATAGAGAGTCCACAAATTGCAATGAATAATTGTTCATTAACACCAAGTGAATGTAATTTGAAGGCAGAGCAGTGAAAAAATACGCCAGGAATGTAAACAGCATTATGTTGGATTCTGCTGCAGTTGGCAACAACAACACTTATGCAATTTTCATATAAATTCTGCGTTGTCATGAGGCCATTATTGTTGTGTCAGCCTACGTGGGTTAGTCATCTGAGCGGATGCTTTTCTTCAAGCATTTTTTTTTGCAGGAAATACTTGTATCTATCAGTTACGTGCAGGGTCAGTAATCTCTTTTATTCCTGGCTCTTTGGTGGAAGTGCTAACAGGTCATTTCTTCACTGACGAGGCTGTGTATGTGTGCATGTCATCTTAAAGTTAGTTTTGTTGCTTTAAACCATAAGCCAGCATTTTTTCAAAGTGCGAGGCGCGCCTCCCCTGGGGGGCGCCAGAGGACTGCAGGGGAGGCGCTGCGTGAGAAAATAAACAAGAAAAAATTTCTTTAAACATCTGGTTAGCGAACTTCTGTGATGTGTGGGGCAAAATGGATCGGTTGTTAGTAACTACAGAGAGAGAGAGTGACTGATAATGGAGCGAGCATGACAGTGTGACACCATGTTGGCTCCAGGGTCATATTGAGACCAAGACGTCTGTGGAGACTGACGGGGAATCTACTCAGGTAACGTATTTGAAGTGTATTTTTGCCATGCGTGTGCCGGGACAGAACTGCTCCAATGTTATTCAATGCTGCAATCTCTAGCAGTCACACATGCTGTGCGGGAGGCGGGTGAGTATTTTTCTGCTGCTCTGTTCCGTTCACATGAAGTCTATTTTTCCCTGCTGGTACAGCGTAGACAGCCATTTAATGGCAACAACCAAGGAATCCATGTTAAACGATGTGATCTCTTCATTTTGACTCATTTGACTTCTACATCCTACATAAAAACAGTTTATGCACAATTAAGAAATAAGTCTATAAGTCGGTTGCAAAGTTGTCTTCTTCTACTGTTTCCAGCAGACTGCACACTTTTTGGCTTTTATGTTCTTTCAGGGGAGGCTCACTTTGCCATTCTTCAAAAAAACCCTGCCATGGACTGTATAAAAAGATGGACAACATGACAGCTCCCTAAAAGTGAAGCCAAAACATCTCTATCGCCCCTTGCTGACTGGCTGCAGTATAGGTCATGAAGCCCGCCTCCTCCATGTTAACAGATGGGACTTGAGTCAAACTATAAAACAAAAATACACGTTGAATACATTTTTGTCAAACATGGTTTCTGTCATTATAGTTAGTTCTTTTCTGACAAGTTTAGTTTTAATTTGATGCTGTACACAGGATGATTGACAGCTCTGTTGACGAATCAGGCTCCTGCAGCCGATCTGTTCTGGATTAGCAGAGTAGAGGAGGAACGGCGAGAGGAGACGTAACTAAAACAATCACTACAGTCATTGATGTTTCCATATCTGTGAACGTCTGCTTCAGACCAACACAAGAAGCTGTTCTGCTGTTAAATACGCAGGTGTGTGGGATCCTTGCTGTTTTTCTTCAGTAAGTTAAGTGTGTGTTTTGGTTAGTGGAAGTGGCCGGTCTCTACTGCGCAGCACTGGCTATAAATGATGTCACCAGTGCAAGAGGGGAACACCCCTCACTGGGGTATTTTGGCTTCAATTTTGTACGATGAGAGTAGATGGAGACGCTTCATCCCTCCATAAATACAGTCATTGCTTTAAACTGTCAGAAGTGCAAACCCCCCCAAAAAAACTTCTGACTCTGCATCCTTCCCAAAAGTGCTTGAATCAGAGTTTTCTTGGCTTTCTCAGTTCAATACTTCTGTGCAGAGGTGCCGGATTTTTCATTCCTTACGCGTGCAAATATCTCAACATCTCTCACAGCGTGTGTTAATGGCTCGTTAGTAGATTGTGATGCCGACGATGCAGGAATGCAATCATCATATCTCCTACGTGCCTGCAACGTATATTAAAGTGCACTCGGAAAACGATGGCAGACGCATAAACGAGAAGAGTAAAATAAGGAGATGAGAGGGAAGAAAACAAGCATTAGATTAGTTAAAAAACGGAAAGGCTGGACTGCTCCGAACCACTTGGCAAGAGAGCAGAGAGGAGAGCGTGGACTGTCCAACACCACAACATATGGAGACCCTCCAGGGCTGGGAGACAAGCATGAGCAGAAATTATAATTATAACAATGTTGTGCCACACTGATCATATGCCGGTAATATTTTCAGACAATGCAGACGAGCAGAGCTGCCAACGTTTATTACAAACAATATTTTTTCATTATGCGTTTGCTCTTTACAGCGCAGACACTTTATCTGGAGTGATTCTGCCCCATTCTTCAAAGCTGTTCATCTCCAATGGCTTGAAATGATCAAAGTGTTGTATAATTCCCTCCATAAAGCACGTTAGCATAATGTGCTACAATATTACTATACGATAGGGCTTAGTTTATAGCAGGAAGGGGGAATCCACAACCAGATCCATAACCAGGTTGCTATAAAGCCATGTCATACTCCTGCTGCAGTAGCTGTTATTGTATGTAGCTGTTTTTGATGCCATCGAAATGCCATAGAAATATTTATAGCAAGTTAAATGTTAAAATTTGTCAAATTACTGTTGAGCTGTCATTAAGCTGTAAGTTAAATAACTGCTATGAGCGGACTTTAATTGGGGTTTGATATTTCAAAGTCTGGCGCAGGTTCACAGAAACATCCCTCACCAAGCAGAAATCTTTTTTCAACATAAATGGAGACCATGTTTAAAGCGACTGCCTCCATAAAGCTGTTAAATGTACGAGATGTAAAGGCAGAGGGAATTGTCACGAGTATTCCTGCCCACGCTCGCTACCTCCACACCTGTGCAGCGCGCCGATTCAAGGCTCAAAGCCCCCAATTTCCAGGTTGTGATATATCAGAAGCCCCGGCACTCCTCTTTGATTTGAAAGGCTCGAGGCTGGTCATCAGCACTTCAAGTGTCACTGAAGTAGATCTCGTACCTAATGAGGGGCATGCGGACCACTCTGCAGGCTTCTCTGCATGGAATACATGTGTTTTGGATTCAGAAGGTAGGTTTTATATTTGTAGAACATGGTTATAATAGAACACCTTTAAAATGTTAAATGGATTGCTGTTGTGGCTTTGCACTTTATTTAATATTTTATGAACTACAGCAGCCGTGCTGATGCAAAAGATTGAGGACAGAATAGTGTTTGAGAAAACAGGACTGATACAGGAAAACCTTGACCTCGACAGGACAGCCTTTTCCCAGTACTTTCAGAATAATGAAATATTGCCAGCATAATTAAAGGGCCAGTCCGCTCAATTTTTCAACCTCAGTCATATCATGCTATTATGTGGAGCTAATTCCATTATTGTAGGAAAAAAATGCAATTTGGCTCTGTGCCTTTGGAGGATGGGCCCTGGAAAACCTCCGCCAGATGACGCATTTAACATCATCTGTCAGAGGTTTTCCAGGACCCATTGGAGAAGCCAGGGCGCTTTCCTTTCAGAGGGAGGGGTGCAATGCACGCTGGGTGTTGTAGGAATGTAGAATGGGCGAAACCACGAGCTGTTTGTACAACTTTCTTCACAGCTATGGCGCCATTTTTTTTTTATTATTGCTTCTATCGATTACAGAGAACACCAGCTGACAGTAGCTTTTTCCAGGGGCGAATTGCTCCTTTAACAGACAATATAATTTGGAAGTATAAACAGTGAGAATAATAACTTCCTCTAAGAACAGAAGAATGGAGATTAAATAAAATGTTACACATAAAGCAGGAGTATTGATTGTATTGATTTCTGCAGTGGCCAGATGAGAGTCAGACTAAAAAAGAACATCAAACTTCAACATGAAAAACATGCAAGTTGTAAACTAAAGAAGGGGTTTCACATTTTAAGACATAATGTTACAATGTTGGATGTCCATACTAAACGTGGGTGAGGTTTCAAATGAGGATTTTTCTTAAACTGTAAATTATGCTAAGCTACTCCACAGGTAGCACTGAGTGAAATATGCAGCATGAAATGAGCATAATAGCCCCCCTTTAAAGGAAGTAAAAATCTGTCTTTGTTGCTCACAAAGGTGCTTTGTAATCTGAATTCATGAAAGCAACAGTTACGGCTGCTCCGGATGAGCCATATTTTGCCAGCTGTGGGGCACTTTGTTTCCACAGTAGTCTAAAGGCAGTTGCCAACCTTCCTCTGAGCAAATGCCACTGGGAAAAACTACACTCTGTTTACTTTTCCTCTCCATTTATTAAATATTTCCTTACTGTGAAGAAAGCATATTTTAAGATTGTTCTATTCAACCCTTTAACACAGCAGGCCAAGCGCACACAAGACTGATGCGGCTGTTAGAGTAGCCTGCTGTGTTTAAGTGACATAGTGGCTGTCTGGCGGCTGCCTGGGGTTTCTTTTCACATTGTTAAGTAGTATAGGATGAAAGAATACAAACAAGGCTCACATTGAAACCCATGCTGCCATTAGCTTTGATGTAATCAGTCTATACACTCGCACAAGTTGACTGAGCATCAAGGCCATTTCCAGCGACATCCCATTCAAAAGCTCACAGTCTCTGCCTCTGGCTAACACAGAAACACTTGAAGTGATAAAAGCGAAAGGGAAAGTATCAGTAGCTATTTCAAATGCGCTTCTGCCTTCTGACATCCTGGCCTTTTATTTGCTGTTGTCTTACAGTTACGTTTTTGAAACCATTAAACCCCCCCAAACAGCCTCTAATACAGTTTCACAACTGGGAGCTGTCCATGCCAACCAGAGATGTTCACTGATTGGCTGCCAATCTGTGTGGGCCAAAACTCATTAAAACTGACCTGATTGATGGTCTTCAGACGATCTCTGTGAAGCCCCGCAGGATGACTGTCAGTGTGTTTTGTGATTACATGCTACAAACTAACAGTCTGAAAGCAAGAGGCAATAGGGGGATTGTTTTATGAACGTGTCAGTCGTATAAATCCACAGAGTAGCGAGCGTGTCAGCATCAGAATTTAAACAGCTGATTGTTGCACGGCTTCTCATCTACTTAAAAAAAAACACACTACAGAGAGCCTTTACTTTGATGATGCTTGGTTTTTTTCTTGTGGCAAGTTCAGATGGTTTATGATGAAAGCGGTTGCTATATGCAACATTGTAATTTCCTGGATGGCAATTTATCAGGTGTTAGAGGAAGATGTGTTTTATAATCTTAAGAGTTGAAGCTGTTCTATGATTTATGTATCAAGAATTCTTAAAGTTGTAATCTCGAAGATCTCAGTTTTGTTCTCGTTGTCGCCACTTTTGGCGATAACAGTAATTGCAGGGGCGGCTGCGGTTCAGTGGTAGAGTGGTAGTTGTCTCTTAATTGGAAGGCTGGGGGTTCGATCCCTGACTGTTACAAGAGGAAGTGTCCTTGGGTAAGACACTGAACCCCAAATTGCTCCTGGTGGCATAGCCATCGGGTATGAATGGGCATATATCTGATTGGAGATTGGCGTGAGTGTGTGAATGGGTAAATGTGACATGTAGTGTAAAAGCAGCTTTGAGTGGTCGGAAGACTAGAAAAGCGCTACATGTACTGTCCATTTACACTTCCCAGACATCCAAAAGCATTGGTAGAGATTAGTAGTTGATTGTTGTCAATATGTGTTTTTAATAGTAGAAGGATTAATAGTATAAGTCATAAAACGCCTGATAGGAACGTTTCTAAATATACCTACGTCTTCCTCAGAAAATTGGTTCCAGGTAAAGAAACATTGCCAATTGTATGGCTTATGTATGGCTTTAAAATTCACGGGCAGCGCAGAGGCAGGCAGACACTAATACATGTCCACCTGCACAGAAAACATTCTGAGCCCAATATTATTCTAAATTGAATTCCGAACTGTAAACGATGTTGTCTTGCAGGCGTCAGGAGACTAATCAAATGTGCTGCAAGACAGATGTTTGCCGTCACACTTTACTGCACAAACATATATATGGGTAGTTGGACTGGAACCCGCTAAACCAGCAGTGGAGCTGAGTTTATTGGAACCAGTCAGATGGAGGCTGTTTTTGCGGGGAAAAACAAATAGCAAATAAAAAATGTAATCCGGGGGGCTTTCAGATTCCTGCATCACCTTAAGGTTTATACTTTAACTGAATCTCACATGAATGAGAGAATTTCACATAAAAATCCCAATAAACTAAATACTTTGCTCATTAACCCCACGTGGAAGCATTCCCAAATTAATTACTGGATGGCTACTATGTGCTAATGAGTGATAATGCACTTCTACGCTGTGGTTTTATGTTAAAACCTTTGTGAATATTAAGTGTATTAACTTAGGCTTTGGGCCATACAGATATGAGATGAATAGTGCTACAGCGACACCCCACAGAGATAAGAGAGGGCCTTTATCTTGCATCCTCAACAAGGACTCAAACCCATGCGTGCCACTGAAGATCTTGTAGCCAAATAGAAAGACGAGAGAAAGAAATTCTGAACAGGCAGAACTGAATGAAAAGCCAAGTACAATGTTAATAATTGAAGTCAAGGTGAGAGCTTCTTTCAGCCCGGGGCGTTGTCGAACAACAAAACCTCACTTTCTTCTCTCTCTGTGTCATCGTCTCTCTCTCTCTGTCTTACCTTCTTTTGTCTCACGCTCTCTTAATAGTCACAGTTTCTGATATTCTGAGTACAAAGGCATTGAAATTGTCTTGCTGACACATTTGTGTACTGTTTGGGACCACTATTGTCACTCGCACATTTACACCGTCTTTCTCCTTGACTACAATGATCCACTTACATTGTTCTTGTTTTTCTGTGGCTTCCTTTTTATCAGTATATACCAGAGGTGTAAAGAGTACTGAAATATTCTACTCAGGCAGAAGTACTTTTACTTCACTGACTTGTGATGACTCAAGTAAAAATAAAAAGTAGCTCACTTAAAAAGTACTTAAACTAAAGCTGCTTTCCCGCCTTGCTGATTTTTATAATTTATAATTTTGCTAAGGTTACCGTACACATGCATCCTGTGCAAATTAAACTTTGTTATTTTCAAACCTGGGCTCGTTGTTTACATGTTTTGGTGTCAAAATGACGAGAGATGGACCTTTTCTCAAAGAGTAAGATCCTTTGTTGAACCAGAAACTGCAGTTGTATCGCTCTCTTCATATCCACCTGACTCCATTGACAAAAACAGTCGTTTTAACTCGCAGCACACGGGAGTTGCTGATGGTCTACCTCGATCAGTTCGTTTGTTTGTGTTATTGTGTGATGTTTTAAAGCAGTGGTTCCAAACCTTTTTACGCCCCCCTGCCTGTATCTAAGAAAGGCTGAGCCCCCCGAGCCCGCACACACCTACAATAAAGTGATTAATTCCAAATCTTTATTGGCAAATTTTGACACCAATCAGCCTTAAGTTCGCAGAGGTGTGGCCGACAAAGTAGCAACTATATTTGAAAAATATATTATTTTAATAGTTGAACAGACTTGATCAATTAAGCGCTTTTTTAATGATTTTATTCAAGCAAATCTAATCTTGACAGTCTCAGAGTAGACAAAGCCTTGTGCACCCTCAGTGACCCCAGATTGGGAACCACTGTTTTAGCGGGTTAGTTCATTTCCCAACTAACGTGTGTTACAATACGTAGCAGCGGTAGACCAGCAAGTCTCATGTTCTGTGAGGTGAAATTACTGTTTTTCTTTATGGAGTCTGGAGGATTTGAAGAGTGCGATGTAACGGCTGTTTCTGGTTCAACAAAAAACTTCCTTCGGTCTGTTTCAAAGGTGGTGTTTCCTCCGAACTCTCTTCTGTCCCCATTCATGGTTCACTCACGCGTTGGGCTGGTAGTTGCAGCTCTCCTTCTTCACTTCGGACTCAGTGAAAATCAACCGGCATCGCTGTTTTGTCGCGATGCATGACACTTTGATCTGATTGGCCTGTTTTGGATGCATTTGATTAGTGTCTGGTCTAAGGCAGTTTTCTTTCTAGCTCGCAATATCTGTAGATAAATATTTTACTCAGTAACGGATGGATTTACAAATGGATGTAGCAAATTACTTTACTTAACCTGAGTACATGTAATTCGTTACTTCCACCTCTGGTAAATACACACCAACATGAGTACACAAGCTGACGTCATGTTTGCCAGTATATTACAAGCTGACCAGTGATAATAATTTCCATGAAGCCACGTCATAAAGGTCACAATTTTTGGAATCCTATGGTCGATATTATACTCTACATTTTGCTCAGTCTGTTGTAAGTCAGTCTGTCTCCTGTGTTCACGTTTCTTATTTTTCTGTCACCATGTCTCTACAACTCCCTTTCATTCCTCAGTGTTTGAAGTGTATCACTCAGAAGCTCTCTCGCTGCTGGTCAGTGGTGTATTTCTCTGACATCATATAAAAGAGCATCGGTCTGTTATGGGCACATTACAAATCCTCTCTGCCAGGCCTGCTGCTGGAAAACAATATCTCAAATCCCCAAAAGGCAAACTTTTCTTTTCAGGAATTCAGATAGACGGGCACATTTCCCCACTGGTACCCATGAATTTTTCAGAATATCAACATGTGTTTTGGTTTTAGAGGCCCGTGTCATAAACTGAGCGCGTGGTGGAATATGAAAAACTGAAACAACAACAGCCTGAAAAGTGGAGTCATGTTCCACCTGACCACGCTGATAAGTTTCCTTACAAGTGTAATAAGGCAGGAGAGCATTTGTTTAAAAAAGTAGTGCCCTGAGGATGTTTTTCAACATTTATTTTCGGAAAGAGAAACTGCTTCTGTTTTGATGGTCACACGCTTTGGATACTAAATGGGTTTTAGCCAACAATTGGGAAGATAATTCGACCTGCTAACAGCAGTGAAGAGAAATGCGTGTGCATTTGTCAGAGTGGGTTTGTCACGGTGCCTTGCAATTCATCATGGAGATAAATATCGCACACCATCGTGAATTATATATGATGAAGAGAAACGGCTCCGTTTAGCAAAGAAGAGAAGAACTGAATTGTTGTTTTTATCCAAAGGGCTCAACTCGTGAAACTGGTTCATCCTGTAACTTCCATGTACGATGTTACAAGTTCAGAGGCCAGATGTAAATACCGTTAAGTGTGTATAGCTATAAAATACTTATTGTGTATTTCAAATGATTAATGGGTAAAGTGCCTTTTTACTGCATGAGGCTAGACTGTTGCTAGAATGTCACTGACATACCACGTTATTGATAAAGTTTGCCTTCTTATTCATCCAGCAGACAAGTTGCAGCATGAACATTTATTCAGAATTGTCTTTCTCGTCACATTATTCCAATTCTTAGTCGACTTTTAGCATTGTTTTTGGTCTCCTCCTGCTGCTGTGGGAAATCTCTTTAAGCAGCTCTTAAGCTGCGAAATGCTCCTCTACGTTCACCAAACAGTCACTAACTTTGTGCTGGCAATAACACCAAAACACCAAGCTGACAGAACAGTCGGATGCAGTGTTAATTTTGGCAGCTGTTTCTAGTCTTCAGATGCAAATGCTGATCAGTTTGTCACATTTTAGTCATTTTTACCTTTTATAGTTTTTGTCTAGTTTCAGTCAGCGGAAACCCAAAACATTTTAGTCCAGTGTAGGCAATAAAAAGTCATCACATATTAGTCAAAGTTAAATTATCCTTATACAGGTTCAATCTGCTGTAAAGCGCCGTGTTGGTTTTTAACCATTAAATCCTTTTTTTTATATTCATCATCGCTTCTCATTCAAACAGTCTGACTGAAGCAGACAGCCAGTGATCTGCTCCTTTTGTGCAGAAGAAGCATCAAAATGATGCGTAAAACGTCAGTTTTTCTATGAGCACACACAGAGAATGAAGCAGAAAGCCTGGGTGAGCAGGGGGATCTGGGGAATGTATTTGTTGTATTTTGACAGATTAGGCGCACAGAGGGGGGAAATATCGGGGATTTTAATTGTCCGACAGCCCACCACGAACATTTTAGTCCCGTCTCGTCAACCAAAACATATACACTCACTGGCCACTTCATTAGGTACACCTGAAAAATCTAATGAAATCCAACACACCAGCTCAGCCATAAGATTTGCCTTAAGGTTGCCTGTGATGTACAGGCTTTTTTCTAAGCTGTCATAGAGGTGTTAATTCAATGATATTTCAGCGTCAAGGTTTAACCCCAGTTTTTTTCTCCCTTTTGTTTAATCATACAGGGTTCATGATGAAGTGTCTCAAGCCCCTTCAAGGCGGGATTATTACACCTCTGTAATATTCCGTCTTCTGTTTAATGGCGGAATGGTGGGGCGAAGTCGTTCATTAAGCCTACATCTATCCAAGTTACACTGAAAGAACACAGCAATATATTGAAAAAAAAAACATTGTAATATTCAAGTGTCTCCTTTCTATCGTCTTTCAGTTGGTTAGAAAGTGTCTCAAGGCGGCAATCTTATATCGCTTGCAGGACTGGATTAGGAATGTGAGGCGGCAAACTTGTGCTACCGGCTAGCTGACATCAGAATATGTCATTAAGTAATTTTAAGTCAAAAGATCTGGTGTTTTAGTTGCACGCTAACGGAAATTAGCTTTGCGATAATATTATCTAAACAATCCATTTTACTTCATATGCGTAATATAAAATGACATGTGTGCTCATACTTACAGGAATACAACTATTAGCTGCTCACTTCACATTGCTAACAATGTGCTGCTTCAATACTGAACACTTACCAGGTACAGCAACCTCAAAGGGTCAAAACTCAGCCACCACTAGGAGGAGACATTGTGTTCCAGGTGAGGGCAAACCTGTCATACCGCACAGCTTATCCTACCAACAGTCACGTTCAAACTAAAATAGGCACCTAGGTTTATGTATGCAATCTGAGTGAGGGGAGAAAGTAAATTAAAGTTTTCCAGGACAACTTTTCTATGGCCAATTTTGCCTTTATTGGCATGAAAGCTGGAGATAGACAGGAAATATTGGGAGAAGAGAGTGGAGGATGGCATGCAGCAAAGGGCCAAGGACAGAAGTCGAACCTGCGACCGCTGCGTCGTGGACTGTAGCCTCTTTATATGGGGTGCCTGCTCTACCTACTTGAGCTAAACCAGCGCCCCATTATTACCGTTACTTTTATTTGGTTGGTGGGTGAGAGTCTCCATATTTATTTCACTAATAAAATTCGGTTTGGCTGTTAAGATTAAGTGCTCATTCTAATTGATTGTTAGTCTCAGGGAAGCAGAATACATCTCTCAAGGTTAGTTTTGCTTCAAAGCAGAAATCTGGATACATCTAATTAAAGATCGATTCAGCGCGGTGAGATTTGTACTCCAGTCAGTGAAGGTTTAAATGACAAATGACCCGCTGCCTTGCCAAACAACACCGTAAAATGCTTTGTTAACTACTTCAGCACATTGCTGCTTACTTATTAAGAGTGCATAACAAAGTGACACAGAGAAATAAAGGGATAAAATAACCTTGATTATTGGTCTTAGGTGGTTTCCACCAACGACCGTACAAAGATCCTTGTTACTTAGTAAACCCATTAAGGACCTGTAACAAGATAATGGCCCAAATCCTCAGGCACCTTAAGTGGACCCAAGACTAGATTCAACAATTACTTGCTTTCTAATAACACTGAAAACTCTTCAAGACACACCGAGCCATTTAGCATTAAGGTAATTTCTCCTTCCACTTTGTCCTGCCTCATTTATCCACCTCCCTAACCTCTCACCTTTTACTGACTTTCACCAAACTCTCAGTCCTGCTGCCACCTGATTTAATATTCCATCCGCCGTGCGAGCTTTTTGTTTATGTATGGAGTAGAGAGATCGCACACACGCACACACTTGAAGCTAATATATGGAGAGAAAACAGTGAGACAAGTTGCACTGCCTGTAGAAAACACAAAGAGAGAAAGTGACAGCGGTATCCGAGCTCCAACTGATAGCGTACCAATTAGAGAGAGAGAGGAGCAGCGGCACAGAGAGGTAAAGAGAACAATAAAGGGAAAGAGACAGAAAAGCACACAGAGATGAGGAGAGAAGCGCCATGTTAATGTTTGAAGTCGGGCTGTGCGGATGAATGGAGGCGGGGGAAGAGAGGTTGTAGGTGAGGAGAGAGGTGAGGGAAGAGAAGCGAGGCGGGGAGGACAGAAGCGAAGCAGGAAAAAATAAAGTTTGTTTGATGGTTATTGTTTTCGGCACGCTAAACCTGATGCTTCAAAACCGCTGCTGAAGAATCGCTCGAGCATGAAAACTTAATGCTGTTGTGCTTCTGCGTAATTCCTTTTTATAAGGAGCGAGGAGTATTACTAGATATAATCCAGATGAGGTCACAACTCACAACAGTTTTAGTATTCAGTTTTCTTCCTAGGAAAGTTTGGAACACTCAAGTATGAGGACATGATAAACAAACAGGAATAAAAACCCTACTTTTTGACACAGAAACTGTCCCAAACTTGGTCACCAGTTTTATCGCCTCAGAGTCTCAGAAGCATCTTCATACTTCTCGTTCCATGTCTAAATGTGTAAGTGGGTTGACTCCCAAGGAATCTTGTGACATTTTTATGGGCAGACATGAAAAAAAAACTGTCCATCTCTTCAATTTAATTACTCGTGCCCTTCGGAACTGCATGTCTTGCCGTCTCAGTAGACAAGGTCTCGTCTGTATCATGTAACTGTATTAACATCTGATCTGGGTATGCTGTCACGAGCCCCCAGAGCCAGCAAGTTCATCACAGTTTTAATTTGAAACTGATCATCTACTTTATATTAACTGGGATTAAAAGGGTCACTTTTACAGCATGTGCAGTTACTGTGAGCATAATAGGACTAATGTCCATTATCATCAATCATATTAGCATTTAATAGTATCTTTTCCTACTGACAGGGGGGGCTTCTTTTTTAAGTCTGAAAAATCTCTGGATATTTTGGATTGTAGCTTCTTGTCTGGCAACATTTGGACAGGAAAATAGAGCTAATGTGGGTCAAGGAAATGTATTAGTGTGAGGAGGACAAGTGCAAATGTTTGGAGCACAATTCTTCTCATCCTCACACATTTACTGCTGTAATCTCTCGGGGGGGAAAGCCAACAACTACTGACTCCTATGAACTAGCTGACGAATAAATAAATGTATGATAAACACAGAACAGGCTGACAAGCCAGCTATAGCAAGAACAGAATACCTGCTACTTTGTGAGTACAATAATACTAGAATTTAACTCACTGAAAAGCTGGAGCTCAGACTTCTTGCATGGCCAGAGAGGGCACAAACAGGTGAAGTTAAGTTCAGTGACTTTGTCTGTGTTGACAGCCAGCAGTATCCACCTGTCACTCAGGTGACCCCTCCCCTATTATTTAAGGCTAAATGTAACTAAAATTGGTAAGTTATAAAAAAAGAAATCACTTCCTGTACAGTTATCTCGAACAATGAAAATGATTTGTTTTTTGTACCAGGCTGTAAACAAGTATTGGTTTGTGGAGCCCCGAGTGGCATGGCATTTCACATTGGCTTCATTTTTCAACATCGGAGGTTGCTGCTTGGAAAACACCAACAACACATTCTTATATTTGCTATACAGCCAGTTTACTTCTCTTATATTTTCACTACTCGGTTACCTTGTAGGAAAAGAAGATGAATAAAGACTTATTCTGCTGCTCTTCAAGATGTTACTAAAGCTGTTGTCCTGCAGAATCCTTTAATCCACACACTCGATTGTCCTCAGCAGCTGAGATAAACTGGTTGGCTGTCAGTAATTTAGCCATGCATGCATCATCAGTTCCTTCCTACAGGATTACTCAAGACACCCAAAGGTCACCCTGGTGATGCTATTGGCTATCAGCCATGGGAGCCGTACATTGATCTGCTTTTCTATTGAACTCCAATTACATTGATTGTAGGACAGATGCCTAGAGTGGGTCATTACGGAGACCCCCCTGCCACTTCACTATCGCACACAAAAGCCTCAGATAGCCGAGCAATTCCCCCTTTGTTTTGAATCATTACTGAGACCTCCCCTGTGAATAGACGGCTGCACTCCGCCTGGTGACAAATATCTTCACTCGCGCTGAATGGTGACCAATGTGGTGACAGCGAAGCGGATTGGTCGGGCTTTAATTAAAAGTCATTCTCTGCCTTCTGCAACCCTCCACGTTTCATTCCCAAAGCTAAAAACCAGAGAGCCCTGATCAATCCTATTTCATTAGTAGAGCTAACTAGTGATTCTCTGCTTTAGTGATGCATTCAAGGGCACCAATGTGAACTTAATTGTAGTGCCTTTTCAGCTAAATTGGTTCTACTTATTATTTGTCCCCTTCCCTGTGGTTTATCTCAGGAAAATGAGGATGTAAAGAGAGGATCATTGAAGCATCCAGACTGGAACTCTTAAGGAATGTCGCCCCTGCTTGTGCCACCCCTGCTTGTGCCACCCCTCAGATTTAGCTGACGCTTTGTTATCTGTGCCTGTACTTGACATGTGCTTGTCCAAAGCTCGCCCAGTCCACAACACCGCTCACCTACCTCAATCCAAAATACAACCACTTCATCCCTCTCCTTCTATTTCAATTTTCCTTCTATCCTTTCAATTTCACCTTCATTTCCTGTCTCTATACTGGCTCCACTTTTTTTTTTTTCATTTCACAAAACCATTATCTACCGCTCTCTCCTTCCTCCTCCCGCTATGTGGCTGAGTCACTGGGGCACCCCTGGCTTTATTTATCTTTTCATTCTTACTTCATTTAAAACTCTTTTCTTCCACACGTCCTGCTTTGCTCCGAGTTTATCTTTTCTTTTGTCCTTCGTATCCCAATTATAATTTTTTGGGGATATTTTTCTGACCAACAGCAGTGCAATTACAAGCCAAGGCCTGAAATATGTGTATACCCTTCAAAATAAAAGCATATTTATGACCAAGAACTTACTATTTTGACACACACAAGCCCTCCTCTCATTCCCTTATTGCCTTTCATGAAAAGGCGCATTTATGACACCCGACTAAATTTGCTTCTCCTTACAGTCCTCTCGGTGTGTGGGTAAGTGTGTGTGTCAGTGTGTGTCTGTGCTCCAGACAGACGTATAATGACCCTAATGAGCAATAGAGTATCTCTGCATGCTCTCCGTTTTTTCCTCCTTTTCATTTTCTCCCTTTTTCTCACTCTCTGGATTTTCTATCAATTATAGCACATTCTGCCGAGCCTCCACTTCTCTCCTCAGAAGACTAATTTTCTCTCTGTTCGTATTTCCATCGCCTCTCCTCTCATTCCCGCTCTTTCCCTCCGTCTGCTTTCATTTCCCCCTCCCCTTCTGTTCTCTCACGTCTCCCCCATTCCTCCCCTCTCATCACCT
Organism: Semicossyphus pulcher; assembly: GCF_022749685.1. Classification (NCBI taxonomy): domain Eukaryota; kingdom Metazoa; phylum Chordata; class Actinopteri; order Labriformes; family Labridae; genus Semicossyphus; species Semicossyphus pulcher. Next base: position 9,228,922 of record NW_027211695.1, read on the forward strand.
GCCACCTCCTTTGCTTGAATCTCTCCCTTTTCTTCCCCTTGTTTTCTTCCCTCCTCCCATCGCATATGTGCTCATTAAAAACATTCCCTTCTTATTTCCTTCTCCTCTCTTCTTTCCATGCTTTAAAAAAAGACTAAAAAACACAGCTGTAAGTGCCCAGCTGCTAAAAGAGGTTAGCCTGAAATGTCTCTGTTTTGTCTTACACACTAAGCAGAGACTTAAATGCATACACCGAATATCACCACACACCTGGGGAACAAATACACGGGCACAGATGCCGGCTGCCTGCCCAACCACCTACACACACACAGTCACTCTTATCTCTCATGCAGTATTAAACATCAGTGCAACCATTAGAGTCAGTGGCAACCAGATGTCCATGACGGCACTACAAGCTGTTTGGGACTTTGGGGGTGGCATGGTCAAACACACACACAAATAACACACATTTGATATATGAGCTGTCCAACTTTGGACGGACCTCGAGCTGTGATCATTGTAACCAGGTTAAATGAATAAATAATTGGGTTGTTTTTTTAGGCGCTGCTCTCAATTGGCTCTCATGCTCTCTGTCAAATATGAGTTTCAAGTTGTCATCAACAACTTTGTGTCCTCAGCTACGCTTTTATTATGTGGAATTCCACAAGGCTCAATCCTTGGCCCCATCCTTTTCTTATTGTACATATCAGCTCTGGGTAGAGAATCAGCTCAATATGCATTTCTCACCAATTCTACGCCGATGACACACAGCTGGATTTTTCAGTAAATCCTTGCTCTTGGTAATATTGTTACCTTGCATGACCGTCTGGCTGCTAAATTGAAATACATTTCACTAAATTTCCTACAAATTCAGAGAAATATAAAAGTTTATGAATCCACCATATTGCCACCAGTTACAAATCCTACCTTAGGAAACCTGGATTCAATTTTGACCAAGATATTCGACACATACACATAAGCAGGCTTGTATTAACTTTTAACATTGCAGAAAATAATTCAGTGCCCTTACCCGTCTGAAATTCATGCAAAACACTAAATCCAATCACAGATCCCCATATCATTTCAATGCATGCATCCCTTCATAAGCTCCCCGTGGGATAGATTTCAATACACTACTTATCACATTGAAGGCTCTACAGAAGGTCAGACCTTTCATTAATTTCTGAACATTTCGCATTCTTATTCCCCCTCCTGCCCATATAAAATTCTGACCAAGGTCTCCTATTTATAACCTTTGCCTTCGCAAATCCAATAGTGATTGTGCTTTGGTTGTGAAGACCCAGTGTGCACAGAAGCTACTATTTTTAAAGGTTTCTAGATATGGTTGGATGGGTGGATACAAGCAAATTCCTCTCACAGCATTCCTTAAAACCTAAAAATATACTCATGTTCCTGATGTCTTAGTCTACATGGTTCAGAAGACAACCAGTGATGTTTCGACAGTCTAAATACAGTCGGAGTAGAGTCACAAGAGACTTAACTTGAATATGCCAAAACCCCATCCAAGAGAATTCCTTATAAAAGTTTCATAACCTTGGGGAAACTGTTGAATTTAAGGCCTTAATATTTAAAAAAGGAATGGTTGTTGCATAGAGGATAAAATACCCTGAAAGTTGTTTTCTTTCTAACATATTATCCCCAACTTTCTACTCATCTATATGACATTTATCACTTTGATTTCCTGCGTATCTGATCAAACGTTCCTCCCTAATTTCCATGTCAGAAAGGGATTTGGATTTTCTAGCAGCTACACTGTCGTACTTTTCACTGCTAGTGAAGTATTAAGGGAATGCAATTTTTACTAAATTATTCTTTTCTGCACCCGGCTCTTCTTGCCCTGCGGCGGATGCCTTGGCCGTTGCTCTGGCCCGTTTAGACTCCCTCGCTCCCTTCTGGCTGACCCAAAAGTTCAAACCATCTTTCAGCTTTCATCAGTGCTGCCAAGTTACTCCCTATCTCCCTCGCTGTGACCAAGCAAAACATTTCTCTAGGCAACACCTATTCTTCATCGCATCCCAGAAGTGCTTCCTCTTTAATTCCACCACCAAGAAATGACCATTTCCTGTCAGCTGTTTGAACTACCTGTTGCATCGATGTCTGGTATATCGCAACACGTGGCTCAAGCAGAATCTGCTTAATACCGTTATGTAGAACCTTGGTTCTCAACTGGTGGGTTGGGACCCAGAAGTGGGACGCGGAACTGTTTTCAGTGGGTCGAATAAAAAAGAGCTATGGCAAAAAGTCTGTGCTGTGCTTTTATTTTGAAGGACATGGGTTTCCTATAACGTGCGTGCAGTAGTAGTGTAGTTTATTCACACTCCATGTATCCACTGATTGGGTAATCCCAGCTACAGTCACATTCTTGAAATTTGATGAGGCCTACAGTGGTTGCATTTATAATGCACTTTTTGAGTTTATTTGCTAAAGAAAATGCTGTTAATTAATATTCTCCTCTTATGCACTACCACCTGCTGGTCATTTTGTGTGACTATTATACTGTTGTATTTTGTGATGTTGACATAGTGTGATTTTTTGTTCCGTCTCAGGTCCAAACTTCACCATTTTTATTAAATAAATTTGAGTGGTTGAAATTGTTCAGAAATTTGAGTCACGATTTATCATTAAGGAGGTGGTGGTGGGTCCTGAGGCGAGACCAGTAGAGAACCACTGATATAGAAAACGTATTATGTTCTTGGAAATATAGAGCTGCAGTGAACTTAGGTTAATTAACAGCCTACTTGTACAACATCCAAGCCTCCATGTTCAATATTAATGTGTGAAACAATGAGGATATTTATAGCGTCCTACGTAAAGAATGATTACCAAACGTTAAAGGGTTTTATCAGCTCTTCATATAAATGTACATGAGTATTGAGCATAAAGCCTTCAAAATAGCCCCACTGTCTAAACGGCTAATAAAGGCATCATTTCAATGTGAGGTTGCTGGTTTCTAACAGAGCTAAATATACTACAGTTCAGGAATAAAGGTCAAAAGATAGAATAACATTGTTTAGAAGCCTCTTCTCCTTAATTCAGGCTCATCATTTTTAATGGTTTGACCCCAACGGCCGACTTTACACAACACCATTAAAAACGCTCACATTATTCTTCAGCATTTAATTGCCAAAACAAAGTTTGGAAACAATGAAAATACATTTCCATACACATTTTAAGACTGAAAAAAAGTGGCAAACTTTTTATCAATAAATGTGTCAATCAAAAGTTAGAGAAAAATAGACTCGTTCAGCAAACACTGGTTGTAAGATGCTCAGTGTATTTTTTTGTTACTATGCTCTATTTTCCATTTACATTTTAAATACATTCAGTGCAAAAAAACTAATTGCTTGGAAAACGTTGTCAGCAGTGGATTTTCTATATTTTACTTCAACACGAGCGACAGCTGGAGACATAAGCAGCTACTCAGTTTTTTCTTTGATTGCAGTGTGCTTGACTGCAAATCAATCTTAAACTTAACCACTTTATATGAGACGCTGCCAACACACAGAGTCCAGCAGGAGGACGGATAATAAAACTTTTCCTAGAAGTGAAGAAAGAATAAAATATCGTTGCAGCTCATGTATTTTTAAACTAAAACTCAAATATTCAACGCTCCTGCAGATGACCCAGAGGTGATGATTCATTCTCAGATAGACAGGAGACGATGCTCTCTATGAAAGATGTAATCAACACAATGAAGTGGGATTGGAGATTAGGAGCTGCTGCATGATGCTGATGCCGTCCGAATCGTTCGAGCGCACGGCGCAATAATCATTTAAACTTTTATGAGACATATGAAGTAAGTTCACCTAAGCTCACCCTCCATCTCTCAGAGTCTCTGCCTTCCTCTTTCACTCACACACTGGGTAAATACAGGAACATTAACACTCACAGAGCTGAAGTGACATGTGGTCAGGGAAAGGCGCACCTGTCAGTTTTGGCCTGCGGGACTACACTTGTGTTGTCGTTAGCCCAAGCAGGCGGAAGTAATGTCAGTGTGATACAATTAGAGAGGGAGGGAAGAGGCGACAGGGGAGGGTTAGTGAGGAGCTAACGAAGCAGACAGAGTGACAGCCTGGAATGTAGATGAAGACCAAAAATACCTGCAGACGGGAAGCAGAAATGAAATACAGAGCAGAAACATGAGATCTGAGTGAGGGCTGTGCGTAGGTAGCATAGGACAGGTGTCTGTTCGTGTGTGCGCACATGGAAATTCAAGGTCTTCTCAAAGCAAGAAGGCAATCAAAAGTGGCCGACCGCCAAACATTCCTCTCTTCCTAGCTTTGAATCCCCCCCTCCCGCCACTCACCATCCTGCCATCACTCTTCACACATCTCCTCCTCCTCCTTCTGTACACTATATACGAAGCACAGCATTCCCCTCGCTAAGTAGGTCACTACACCTCCGCCGCTCCTTCCCTCCTAGAGACTCTTCCCCTTTCCGTCATTGCACCATCTTTATTCTCATTACACATCTCTGCCAGCCTCCTCTTCTACTTTGCTTATTACAAATCCCATTATCATTATTCACATTTCATGAAGCAACACGCCAGAAAACATCGAGTGTCAAACCTTCATGACCTGATTTAACATCATGTTTTTATATTGTTCTTGCGCATGCAGAATTGATTTTTTGCATTAATATTGGAAAACACACTTACATTATAAAAACATGAAGTCATTAAGGACAAATCTGTGCTTTTCATTTCCAGTGGAGTGCTGCTCTAACCATGAGAGCGCTAACGTACACCAGCTGCTTTAACATTTAGCGTTTCCTGGAATATGACAGGATAGATGTTCCAGCTCTTACATGTAACCTTTTAGAGCTCTACTGGTTTCTGTTGTTATCAGATTACTAATAAGGTTCAATGTAGAGCAGAAATCTTTCCTCCACAGCAGAAACTTTGCGTATGAAATTAATAACCTCAACAATGAAATCCAATCAAATGGCAAGACAAGCACTGGTTAGACTCAATGTTGTTGCTAATAATACAGGAGGGAGGTCATTAGCAGTGACAGGAAACAGAAAACGAGATTGTTTATATTGTTTCCTAAACTAAACAAGCTGGTTTGATGAGATCGGAAAAATTCATCACCACTTTCATTAAACAATCCACCATGTTCAACAGCAATCCATCTGATTAAAATAGCAATAAAAAGTTAGAAAATATTTGGATATTTCTCCTTTTTTTTCCCCCAGTTCATTAAGTAATAATCGCGATGATTGTATCACAATGGCGATTAAGGCCCACTGATGAAAGCCTTTGCATTTGCAGTATTACAGACTTGGTGTCACAAGCGATGCACAGTTAGTGACGTTTTCCATCACCCAGCAGTGGTTGGTCTGCCAGGAAGGGTAGGCGGAGCTAAGCGGCTGCTTTTTTCCCGTCTCTGCAAGCGTTGTGAGTAAACAGTAATCTACTACGGCTGAACAAACAAAGAAAAGATCGATGACTACAGATACAACGTCAAAAATAAGTGAAAATCCAAAGAAAAAGAAACTGTGGTGACTCCACATCTCCGCATTAAATTGTTTCCGGATCCGAGCCGCTACAAAATGCCACATGCTGTTTTAAGCGAGGAAAACTAACCTGATTAACCGGAGCCAACGGTGGACGTCACACATGCAACTTCCTGGATATCTGGGAAGTGTGCTCCCGCAATTACCATTTATTGCTATAGGCGCCGCTAAAGAGAACGAAACTGACCACTTAAAAAAAAATCTATTCATGGGGCGCTGGTTTAGCTCAGTTGGTCGAGCGAGCGCCCCGTGTACAGAGGCTACAGTCCTCGACGCACGGATCGCAGGTTCATCTCCCGGTCTGCCAATCATTTGGTGCATGTCATCCACTACTCTCTACTCGCCACATTTCTCTCCGTCTCTCTTCAGCTCTCCTACCAAATACAGAGAAATGTAATTTGTCTGTTATGTGTGTTAAAGGGGTCATGACTTGGGCCAAAACAATGGACAATTGCATGTTTTGTAAATGCTAATCAGAGCTATTTCTCTTATCTCAGGAGAGGTTCTGACCTGCTGTTTGCTGCTTTCGTCCGTTGATGCTTCCATGCATGAAAAGGTCCAGCTATTATAAATGAGGCAAACATATGCTTAGCATTCCTCCATACGTATGAAAAAGACATTGTTGTTAAACCTTAATTGTTCTTGCAGCACAACAAATTAAATCAAAGACGTAAAACTTGGAAAAAGTCCTTTTTTGCCAACTCGGGATACTGCTGCTGATATGTCAGTTTCAGTTTGGATCGTGGTCTACTGAAGGCTTTACTCCCCAACCCTGAGTTTTTACATCCTGTTTGGTTTCCCCTTTTCATATTTTTTTTATTTCATTACCTCGCTATCTTTTGTCTAACTCTTAATTTCCAAATGCGCCACATCCCATAAGAAGCATCATCATTCCCCCTTCATGCCTGAACCTGCCGTTTCCTTCCCGCCTCACCTTTACTCCTCCTCTCCCCTCCCTCCCCAAACATACAGAGTTCAACTGTTTTATTGTCAAAGCAAGCTGCACTGGAAAAGACTTTCAGGTCTCAAAGGCATTAAAAAATACATGGAAGACAGACAGAGAAGCAGAGCGAAGTTGAGGGGGGGGAAGAGACGGGTGTGAGGGGAATTGACAAAGAAGACGGAGTGCGGAGTAACCTCGTCAAACACAAATAGCGGGAGCTGAAGTAGCATAAGTTGATGAAAATGGAGACAGAGCAAGAGAGACAAAAAGGAGGGAGTAACATGGAGGCTGATGAAAATGCAAGAGGAGTAAGCTGAGGGAAAATGCAAATTAGAAGAAGCAGAGGAAACATTCAAGGGGAAGTGAAAACTCAGGTATGACAAGCAAAGGTCAAGAAGGGGGTTCCAAAGATGTTAAAGGAACTCAAGATGACAGAAAAAGAGAGGAAAGGGGTGAGGGATGGGCGGGATTGGTGCAGCTTTGTACACGTTCATGTGATTTTAGGGGGAAATGTTCTTACAAGCAGTGTAAAAGCTTCCCCTCCTCTTCATTAAATCAGCGTGCCCAGTGGGACGGAGCAACTGGGAGAGGCAGAGAGAGAGCAAAGTTCAGAGGCAGGAAACTGCTTCCATTCTGCCTCGACTAAGAGTTATCTGGGGCTTTCAGCTAAAATATAAGCCTGGAGATCTATTTTTAACAAGACTACTTTTACACCCCACACTTTGTGTTCGTTCTATGGTATGTTGTGGAAACACTAAAGGAACATGGTAGCGAGGGAAGGAGGCAGGCGGATGGTGACAGCTGACAAAGAAATGATGAGCTACGTTCAGCCAAAGTGTTACAAACCTGTGTTTCCAAACATAATGTGCTACTATTGTGATACGATGAGTGTAGGAGCAGGAACCGAAGAGTAGGAGATTAGCGTTTACTTTATATAAAGCCAAAACTCTCATCTTATGACCCGACATTAATGAACCAATCAGCACCCACTTGGCAAAAACTTCCTTTAAAACAGGCTCAAATTTAAATCAGGCCAGGTTCTTTGGAAGACCGCGAGCAGCTTAGCCGAGAAAGTAAGATAGAGAGAGAGGCAGAAAGAGAAAGATAGAGACGCTGATAATCCACAGAAAATCATCAACATATACCAAAACTACAGTGGCCGACAAGGGCAATCGGAACGATGTATTACCGAGCGCCCCCACAGGCCTGGAGCACTTCCGTCATGTAGGCTGGATTTGAAACGTTCTTCTTTTGCATGTGTTATCTGGGTTTTGAATTTGCAATCCATTTCTTATGATGGAAATCGAAATGGAAATAACAACTAAGAATTGATTATTCAAAATCAGCACAATATATTCAGTATTTCATTCTGCCCTAGGCTCGATATGAATATAACAGTGACAAATGCAGGGGCAGATGCTTTGACGTTGATGAAGCTTCCCAGTGAGTGGTCCGTCTCTGAGAAAGCTGCTGGATGAGGTTACTTACACCTGCACAGGACAAGATCATCACAGCAATAAGAGGTTCCGCTTTTTCCAAAGGGGTCGCCATCATCGACACAAAATGAAAGTTCCTCAGAGCAGCTTCAAGTATCAATCTTCTTCAGTCTCTCCCTCATCCTCCTCCACATTTTAACTTCTTTTTATCTGCCATTTTCCTCAACATTTCTCTACTTTACTCCCATCTCCTCGGCTACTACCTCATCCCTCTTGATCTTCTCTCATCCAAAGCTTTCCCTCACTGTGCATCTCATTCTCCACCTTTAGGTTAGTTGTAGCTGCTCTTTGATATCTGACTCTATTTGACCTCCAACTTGGCCTTCCTGTGTCTCCATCACTCCAAGATCCTTTGCAGTTTTTTACTCTGCTTCTTCCCCTCTGGCCCAAACTCTCCACTGGCATTTTGTGTTAATATATATATATATATTTCTTTACACACTCAAACACAGATAGTCTTTCCACGGTTCTTCCTCCGCCTGTCTACAAACACTAGTCTTACTCCATTCCAAGATTAGTTTGTTTCCCTTCTCCCCACATCTATAAACAATACTCATGCACCAATACACAAATGTGCACTCCATTATATGCATGCATAGGCACTCTCCAAAATTAATTTCTAAAATGTCTAATTTTACTCATGACCCTTCTGTCCCTTTCCCCTGATCTCACAAACACGCACACACGCCACAAAGACGGTAAATTAATGAGCTACATTTTTATCAGCGAAACTAATGAATTAGCCTGCGAGGGATAATAGGAAACTGGATATGGATGATGTGATGGATAAGTGTGTTTGTGTGTGTGTGTGTGTGAAGGCTTGGATCTTTGTGCATCGGCAGCAATGTAAATGTATCTGTCTGTGCAAGGATGTCCTTGTGCGTGAGCAGTGTGTGCATGTCTCTTTATTTCCAACAAGGACAAAAGCACTTTGATCATTATGCCGAAGCCTTGATCCAGCACTGCAGTAATGTATCATGCATCACAGACAGTCTTCACATCAGCTTTGCCTTCTTATTCTTCTGCCCCGTCTTTTCATCTTCTAACCAGATGTGTCTTGTTCTTATGTTTACTGTATTTGTGGTGTCATGCCACCCACATTTTATATCACGGGTGCATGAAGGGAAAAGTATGGAGTCAAATAAGAGCCAAAAAGATTTTGAGCTTGCAAAATAATTTCACAGCCTGCAGTTGTATTTCACGTTTTGTGTGCATGTAAAAAAACAGTCAAAATTTGAAATTTGTGGATGCATAAAAAAAAGGGTCCTCACACATTTCGTTTTGTGAATGTGTTTTGCAGGTGTAGTAATATTTTGCAAAAGTTTTTGTAGCTGTAGAAACTATAAAGTTACAAACACGAATTTGCCCCTTTCTTTATGCCTCAGCTAACCAGCTCGCCTCCATGTAGTCCTCTAACCATCCAATCAGAGGAAGCTAAACTGTCCAATAAGGGCGCAACTGATTCTAGAAGGCACATTTACAAATCCAGTCAAAACAATGGAAGTACCCTGGGCCGGTGAGGTCGCTCGGTGTAACTGCTAAGAGCAAGAGCTAAGTTAGCCTCGCAGCTAGCGGTGTTACTCTCACTCTGCTCCAGGTCGAGGCTCTGCGAATGGTGGTCACTTTTCAGACTAGCACAGGAGCTCAGACCGCGGGGAGTTCGGGGTTGTCAGGCCAGAATATATACAGTCAACTCTGACACCGAGGGTGATTGAGGCTCAGATCTCTAGACATCTGCAGTAAGATGCTGCAGATGTTTTATCAGTCTGTGGTGGCAAGTGTACTGTTTTAAGCTGCAGTCTGCTGGGGAGGCAGTATAAGACAAAAGGATGCAAGGCGACCGGACAAACTGGTGAAAAAACTTGCTCTGGATGTGGTGGAGAGATGCACACTGAAGAAGGTTGAGGCCATTCTAAACAACACGGATCATCCACTTCATAACACCTCGATGGACCAAAGAAACAATGGTGGTGGACGGCTCCTCTCTTTTCACTGCAGGATGGAGAAATATAGAAGATCTTTTGTACCTACAGCCATCAGACTTATTCATTCTTAAGTTAATTGTAGATGAGATGCCAGACAATTGAATTTCCCTTTGGGGATCAATAAAGTTATTGTTATGTCTACGTGTACACAGACATTTTTTAAAACATTGCTTTTTTTCTGCCTTTTGGCTGTTTTACGTTACTGAAAACTGATCTTTTATGAAACTCTGTTTCCACGGAGATGTGTAGACGGGGGTTAGGTGTCACAAATGAGGTGACATTCCTCGCAAAATGACGGCTGTGACAAAAACAGTGATGCTTCTAACCTTGCAGGATTTTTAACATGTTTACACATATATGTACAGTTACTCATCCACTATATTGAGGAACACAGGCGTCGGGATGCACTAGTCTTGACCTTTATTTGACTTCATAATACAGTAGCTCTTTGTACACTTCTTTATCTGGTTAAAATATGTATTACACGATCAATAAAGAGAACTTTATTTGAAAGAAGAAATTTTGTGCTAAAACATGATAGGATGGAAAGTGCAAGAGAACAATTATAGTTTACGTCAGGGGAAAGAATCGCTGGTCGAGTTCCTGCACTAATAACACGCCAAGATTGTCAGAAATAACTCACAAAAGAGCCATCTCTCCCTGTTCCTTTGCCTCCAGGTACGCTCAGACGGGCTCAGGTATCTCTGCTGAGCACTTCGACATCAAAGAGCAACCTGACTCGGCCTTATCCTGATCAAAAATGAGCTTTACTCTGGATGGACAGAGGTCTGAGCTCACTGTTGCCAATACTGTGAAAGATCAGGAAAGTCAAGTAGTTATATTTTGTTCAACTACAGAAATGTTTCTGCAGCACAAGCGGAGAGAGCAGAGTGTTAAAGGAATATTAACTTGGATGAATGTTAAATTGGTCTTGATTTAGAAGTTTTAGACAAAGACTAGCAACCCACATAATCATACTGCAGTACTGCAGGACTCTAGTGGAAACGAAGGAGAGGAAGGAGGAGGGAAAAGGGAATGTTTGTGGACGCGTGCATTTTTAAAATGCAACTTATTTTTTAACAATTTGGCTCCACTTCCTCCTCACACAAGTGTGCTCATTATCTTTCCAATTCTCCTTTTCTGTCTTGTTACCAGAGACTCTCTATGAGCCTCATGCAGAGTCCTGACACCATTAGCTCCTCTTAACTTCTTCTACACTTTTACTTAATCTTTGTCCTAGTCCATTACTCCCTCCATTTCTTTATCTCAACCAATGAGATTGTCGCTGCCAGGAGGATTACTATTAAATCCAAAATCATGTGTGAATTTTAAACCCTACAACACAGTTGTCCTCATTACCCCTACCTCCCTGAATGCCATCCATTATTCATCCATCCCTCTCGTGTCTCTCTCCCCGTCTTTTGCCAGCGACTCTTGTGGTTGTTGTTGCCACGAGTGTCGCTTTGAAATTCTAAATCTGTTGTTTTTAAGCTCGCCGTCCCTGCCAGTGCTTTCATTTTAAAAGCATGTTTCATATCAGCTGACTGGCCAAACAGAATAAATAGAGTCTCTCTCTCACCCTGGAGCCCACTCATTAAAACGTAATACTCATGTTACATGGGGACCCAAACTAAACACAGCAAGTCTCTGGAACCCTGGGAGCCAGCCTCGCTAACGTACAGCATTTACATGGGCACCCAATCTGAGCCAATGTTGACTCTCTTATAAAGCACACAGAGGTTTGTCATGTGGGGATCTAAAGTAAGTACACGTCTGAATGCCTCCGTCTGGTAATTAGTCATACAAGTCATTAAAAATATAGCCGTTATTCACACTAAATTTAGTCCATTGATTTTGTGACAGCTCCTGGCTCGGGTGAAATAGCGGTTTTCTAGTTTAACTTGAATCAGGGAAGAATTACTGACCGTGGTGCAGAAGGAAGAATAGTCCAATCAATCCAGATGTTTAACCCTTTAGACCCCAGTAGAATTCATTAAAAGAAAATGTCCCACACTTCAACCCACACAGCAATGTTACAAGAACAGACAGCAGTAATGTGTAGTGTCTTTGACAGCTTGTATAAAACATTTTTTTCTTTATAAGGGAAAGTCGCCGCGGCCCGGTTAGTCCTCCCTACCAACCGGAAAACAGCGTCTGTCTCTGGCAGGGAAAGCCGGGTAGGTCCTGCTGTTCAATGACGGTGATTATGTCGTCCTTGCTTTCCATTATGCACGGTGGTTCAGGATCGGCTTCCATAAGATTGTAAATACGTGGATATTATCTCGGCGGAAGCCATTTTTTTGATCTGTAAATAACGGATGGGAACCCGAAAAAAACGACAAAGACTTCAATGTAATGATGTGTATTTCCGGTTGATCAGTGGCAACTTAAAAGCGTCTACAATGCAAAGTTCATGACTTTATTTTCCATTTTTGATACACTAAATATTACTTTAAAATGACAGGCGCTCTTGGGCGCTATAGTGAAATATAGAACGGGGGCTGCGGGGCGTTATGGGGTCTAGAGGGTTTTCATGGGGAAAGCGTTCTTGGAAAAGACACTGAACCCCGAATTGCTCCCGGTGGCAGCAATTGTGCATAGATACTGATTGGAGATTGGCACTTAGGCCTTTGCCATCAATGTGTGAATGGGTGAATGTGACATGTAGTGGTCGGAAGACTAGAAAGCGCTATATTAGTAGAGTCCATTTACAACTATTTACATATTTAATGCCAGTTACAGTTTGAAGTTTGAACTAAAATACAGTGACCAAAATGCAAAGTCAAAACGTTGTTTCATTGACAGTGGACTATTTTGTATCTCTCTGAATTCAAAGTTAAGTGCCACCATGAAACAAGAGGGAAAAATTCTCAAAGGGGGACATGAAAACCAGGATATAAAATTAATAATGTGCTACTCCCCAAATGTGCACTCGCTCACACTAAAGATCCCTTTGGTACTTTTGGTGTGAAGCTGGTGTAAGAGCATTACTGCAGTGGAAATATTCCTCCAAGGTTCAAGGCACAACGCTGTGTTAAAGAATGAAAACTGACAACGGCATTATTATAAAGGCTGTTTTTTCCACCACTCGTAATGCACTGTACGTTAGTGTTAGCCAAGCCTCTCTATCTCACCTGCAGCTGGTTCAGAACGCTGCAGATCTTCTTTTAACTGGTAAACGTGAGCACATCTCCCCTGCTCTGGCTTCCCTTCACTGGCTCCCTGTGTGTTTTAGGATTCTTTTTTTTTTAGATTTTATTATTAACTTATAAATTGTTAAATGGGCTTTCTCCAACCTACCTTCGAAAACCACAACTTTAGGACACTCAGGTCTACAGACCAGTTCTGGCTGTCCCATGGTCAAAGTTGAAGCTCAGGGGTGACCGAGTCTTTTCAGTCGCAGCTCAAAAGCTCTGGAGCGCGCTGCCTCCACATGTTCGGCTGTCCCCCACACTGCCTGTTTTTACATCAAACCTCAAAACGCACATTTATTCATTGGCTTTTGGTTCTGCATGAGAGTTGCCTTTTTATTCCTTTTCCTTTCCTACTGTTTTTTTTTACTATTTTATTGTCCTGCTGTTTTTAAATTAGTCTAGGTGTTTTATTGTTGTTTTAATGTTTTTAATGCGTGACAGTGGAGCACTTTGGTCAACCACTGGTATTTTAAATGTGCTTAATGAATAAATTTGGATTGGATTTTTATGAAACTGTGTCTCAATTAAATATAAGGACTGAACTGAAGAGTTTTGGATGTTACGATGCTTCTGGTTAAGAAGAAGAGGAGAAGAAGGAAGAAGAAGCGATACTTGATAGACACACGAAGCCCTGAAATACACACATGCGCAAACAGGATCCCATGGACATGCACTAATGGAGAGATGTCGGAGTGAGGGGACTGCACATGGACATGCGCCCCTAGCAGTGGGGGATTCCTAGCCTTGCTCGGGGACAACTCAACGGAGCCCAGGAAAGGAACTGGCACCTCTCCGGCTACCATCCCCAATTCTGTGCTTGGGCCTTACCGGGACTTGACCCGGCCACCCTCCGGTTCCCAAGCCAAGTCCCTACAGACTGCTGCTTTGTATTGCCACATGTCTACAGATGAACACCCACTTTATGTAGTCTGTAAATTACATATTCGCTTTCACACAGTAAGTGTTCTTCCCGTATGAACCTCTGCTAAAATATGACACAGAATTCCAGGCAATGTCATCCACTTCCAGCAACATCTAAGTCAGCAGTCAGCTGTCAGAACTGAGGATGCATGGACCGTGAAAGATTGACAGCATGAAACTGAAAGTAGGAATACAGGAAATACTAACCCCACAACTTGAAGCTGGTAATGTACTGTGTTGTGTTGGGTGCATATTTAACTAGTTGTAAGTTGCGTTTTAATATGAGTTTAGTTAAAAGCCTGGTGTCTCCTTTAAAATGTATGGGTATTAAGTTAAGAACCAAATTAAGGCAACTCGACACCCAAAGGCTTTAGATCTTTAAAATACATTACAAGTGCTCTTATATAAGGACCCAAACTGAGTAAATGTATTCCCCGACACCCCAGGGCTCAGACTGATTAAAACATATTAGTACTATTATGTGGGGCACCAGAATAAACAGGCCCCGGATCCCTCTAAAAGTCTGCCTGCAGTTCCCTTCTCTCCATCCTCAGCCCAGCCTCCGTTTCTCTGTGCCAACAGGGACGAATGGTCGCTTGTTGACACGTGCATTAGCCAGACATCCTGACAAACATTCGCTTTGGCTTCCACATCATCCTCATTATCATCCCCCCTCTTTCTCGTCTCGCTCTCTGCCAGCGGGTGAAGACGGTGTCACAGTTCTGCCACGTGTCTGTACTGACATTGTTAGCACTCCCATCTCTCATCACGCCGTCTCCCACACGCGCTACACAGCATCAGTGTACCTGCCAAGCAATTTCTCGTCCGTCTCTTCCCATCATCCGCTTCCAACCATCTCAATCACTGTCCCTCGCTCTGAGCTGCTTTCTCTTTTTAAGCCATGAAGACAAAACACGACACCCATAGTGACACTTTAATGCCTTTATTAGGGGTTATTCCTGTCTTAAAGTCAACATGTGGTGAATTTAATCTTAGCAGCTTATAATCAACTTTCCCAAAGAGCAGTCTGAACCAGGGAGCTCCAACCTCTGTCCTAATTCTCAGGCCTCTGCTATCACTCCATTACTCTGGGTACCACTCTTGCCATCCTCAACATCACTCAGTTGTCCTCGTTTTCTGCTTTCCCCCACTCACTCCATCCTCGTTTCCCTCCTTCATCTCCCTTCAAGTTGCTCCCTCCTCCCTTTTTTCATTTGATATTCCAGTCCATCTCGAATTCCCTGCTCATAACCGAACTGATGGAGGCTGTTCCGTCCTTGTCGGTGCCTCTCTCCTCCCTCCTCTGCTAATACTCGAACTCCGGCGACCTGATCTATTTCATGGCTGGAAAGCATTTCACGACCCTCGTGAGTTTCCTCCGTGCCTTTCCTCGCTGCCACTTCTCTATCCCTTGTTTCGTGCTCTTGTCCTTTTTTCCCGCTCCCGGTGGTGTCATTGTGACATTTGGACAATCTTTTCACCCGCTCCTCTCACTGTGTTTCTATTCTCTGTTCACCCCTAAAATATCTCCTCAGCCTTTTATGGCTTCTCTGCCTTTCTTCTTCCCTTTGCGTATTCAAAAGTGCTTTGCAGTTACAAACATGTTTTGTTCCTCCTTTTGCTAAACTCACTTCCTTACTTGCCGACTTCACTTCGCTTTGCTCTATCCTCGGCTTTTGATATCTTTTCCTGGCATTCTTATCTGCTAATCCTGCTCCCCTTCTCACCTCCTCCTTTAATTCCAATCCCTCTCAGATACGCCTTGCTTCTCAGTTTCAGTTAATGAAAAAGTTTCACTGGCATTGTGGCACTTTTACTTTAATTACTGGGGAAAGATTATAATGAGAATCAGGCCTTTTTGAAACAGCTGCTTTGGCCATTTTTAACTTCACTTCCCATAGTTAAAGAAATGAACACAACACACAAGAATGCTTCATTACTTGGACATTAAGCCTCAGGGTGCTTTCACACCTGACAGATTTGGTCTGGACTTTCGGACTTTACTCAGAAAGTCTGGTTCGTTCAGACAGGTGAGAACACACATTCAAATTCTGGTGAGGACCAAACCACCGTACCATGGTCCGCCAGGAAAGACGGGACTCGGCCTGTTTCCAAACGAACCATGGGCCGGTTTGATTCAGGTAAGAACATGAACAGACTTAAAGTAGGACCTAATACATGAAGCAAGCCAAAAAACTGTGCATTGTGGGTTGTTAAGGAAGTTGATACTTGCAGAGAAAGCCAGGGAGTAAGATGAGTAGTGGAAAATGTGGGGGAGCGACGAGGTGAGGGTTCTAAGAGAAATATGGGCAGACCACAATTTCACAAATGCTTATGGAAATGCACAAGAACACAGGGGCATTCAAACTGTTCAGTGAAACACTAAAGGAGAAGTGATAGAACTGTGGAACAACGTTGGTTAAAAGTAAAACACACTGAAAACAATATATTAGGGCCTGTACAGTAGGGCCTCCACAAACACAAAACCAATGTAGTTCAGCATTTCAGTGCTCAGCGTCCTCAGCGCAAAAATGCCCTCAGCGTCAGCTGTTTTTTGTTGCCGAGTTCAGCCCTCTCAATTGTAAATAGTTCAACTTTTGGAGCACTACCGCGCTCGTCTACCGGCCAATCAAAAACAAGACGGGGCGAGACTTCAGATATCAACTTTGCCAGCAAAATTGGCAGAGGACAAGCTAACTTTTTATTTTCTCGTGGATACAATTTCCAGGTCTTAGCTTGTCTAAAGCGCTGGTTTAGCTCAGTTGGTGGAGCAAGCGCCCCATGTACAGAGGCTACAGTCCTCGTTGCACTGATGGCAGGTTCAACTCCCGGTGCATGTCGTCGCCCACTCTCTGCTCCCCACATTTCCTGTCTCACTTCACTGTCCTACAAATAAACGCAAAAAAGCCCCAAAAAATCCATGAAGAAAAGCAAATATTAAGCACACAGAGCGATTTAAAACATTGTGATTTTGGTCTTTGATTTGGATCAAACAAACATGTAAGCTTTGAATATGTGAAGGTTTTGTTTTTTGGTTCATCATTAAATGAATATTCTGAAGATATGTGCATTCGACTATTTTCTTAATCCTCACATGATGAGTCTTAAATTACTGTCTGACCTGCCCCATGAGGAACTTGAGCTGTCTAGTGGAGAAAAACACATTATGTATCAATCGTTATTGTCGCCAATAATTACGTCTTTATGAAAGCAGACTGACTTTAATAGCTGCGCTGTCGTATCTGCAGAGTAACCACTGAATGAATTTGGCCTCAGAACCTAAAATTGAACACTTGATGTTCATTTGACCTTTCGCTGCTTTTCCCTTTCCAATCTGCCGTCCTTCACGTCTCCTCTTCACTACCAATGAGAGAAAATAGCAAGAGAGAAATCAAAGGGAACTTTGATAGAGGGACAGAATCAAGAGGGAATAAGAAGCGGGACATCGCCATGTAGTTGTAGCTTTTTCATGTGAGGATTTGCTGCTTTTTCATCGTTTCTGTTAGTGGAAATTTGGGTTTGGTCTGAGGCAACAACCACTTTTAAGACGTCAAATGAGGAAGACCTTCTGTTCCTTATTTTCGGACATAAATTTCAGCTAAAATGTCCTCCTTTTGACCGCCAGTCACTTCAAATGCTTCACATCTCTTCCCCTCTATCCACATTTAATCTGTCCATCAATCGTCGTCCACACATGCGCTCTGTTCCGTCTCGCCAGAGTTCCCTCATTCAAGTCCTTACTCCATCCCTTCCATCTAAGAAATGTATTGCCATCTAGTCTGCCATTCACTGTCCATCAACCTCCTCTCTTCCATCTCATCCCTCTATTCCACATTTTCAACCATCACTAACCCATTCCTTCCGCTCTCTATCTTCTATTCCCATCATGTGAAATACGCAGCCATTCGCAAACTATTCCGCAAATTCTCAAACTTCATCCATCCCCCATTTCTTCTCGATCTATCATCCCCATTGCATGGAAGAGAGACATGCTTGTTCTGTCCAGAATGTCACAGGGAAAAGGTCAGATGGAAATTTGGCACAAACAAAAGGAGTTTGAAAAATGGACACAAAGAACAAACGTCTTGAAGTCCCAATTCAGTGTGTTTTGGAATTTTTCATAGTCGAGTCATTCCCTGACAATGTTGATAACTACACTGTGCCAACATTTTTTACAAATAGCTTAATTTGTGCTCTAAGACAAAGAATTTAAGCTGCTGCTAAAAATGTGGTGAAACTGGGTCATTTTACGGATGAAATATTTTCTGGTTTTCCCTCTGAGGTCTCCCGGCTGCTCTGCCTGAACTCTCAGTGATTTACTGAGTTTCCTTTTGGACACATTGTTTACTTGCTGCCGTTAGCTACTAAGCTCAGTTGGAGCCCGGACTGGAAGTTCGAAGCACAGAGGGAGTTGTTGGTGTTAATACAGCACAGGAGCTTTGGACTGACGGGAGGAGGAGGAGGTTTCGAGCCTGGGGTGAGGGGGGAACTCACAGCGCGGAAAGCTGGTGGGGTGCAGTTGCAAAATTGGGAACAGAGCGGTGTGAACCAAACTCAGCACCGTTCAAGTGAACATGGCTGGAACAGGAGTGACAGAAGCCAGTTTGATGACAGGATATTAAGTACAGAGGGGGTTTATAGCAGCTCCGGCTCAGACTCTGACCCCAGACGATGAAGACGGAGGGGTCAGCCCAGGCTGACAGGAGCTAAACCCTGCACGAAATCAACCTAGGTTCTTTAATGATTATTGTTAGAGGTACCAAAATGCTAAAGCAGCCATCTGGTTGCATTGGTTATGAATAAGTTCTGACTATTAAAGGGCCAGTTAGCCAACTTTCAACCTCAGTCATATCATGCTATTATAGGGCGCTAATGCCATTATGGTAGGCAATTTCGCTCCGTGCCTTTGGAGGACGCTATCCGCTTCTCCAATGGGCCCTGGAAAACCTCCACCAGACGATGTAAAACACGTCATCTGGTGGAGGCCAGGGAGCTCGCTAAACTACACTTCCTCAATCTAGGACGCCCGCTTCCGATGTCATGTCTCGTTTAAAATCGTCAGGTTTGAAATGTAGACTGCCTACCTCTGCAGCGTCTCTCGCTGGGCCGTTCCTTTCAGAGGTAGGGGCGCAAAGCACACTGGGTGTTGTAGGAATGTATAATGGGCGAAACCACGAGCAGTTTTTACAACTTTCTCCACAGCTATGGCGCCAATTTCAAACATTTTTGCTTCTACTGATTACGGAGAACCCCAGCTTTGACCGACAGTGGCTTTTTCCAGGGGGCAATTTGCTCCTTTAAGAAAGACCTCATTCTCAAAAGACCAAACTGAAAAAGCATTAGAGACTGGAGAGTGACTTTAAGTGTTGCTGTGCTCAGGGTTCTAAAACTATCAGGTTAATGTTGAGAAGAGAACGATTGCGAGGTCAGTGAATACTGAAAAAGTCAATGCTTCTTATCTCGTGCTTGAAGTTGCCTTTTTTAGGAATCTAATTAAAAACACAATCTTTCCCTGATTGTAACCAAGTGCTAAACACAAGTGGCCTAAACACAATAATCGTGCTTTAGTTGCCAGGAGCGGAAACTCTACAGAAAACTAATGAAATACACCGAGTGTGAATGTTTGAACATAAATGTTTCCTATCTTCATAAAAAATATAATTGCAGTATTACATTTCCTACAAAACTTAATTGCTTATGTAAATTAGTTGTGTATCCGCACTATTTCCAGGGGAGAAGGTTGCGTCTCCCTACCTCTGTCCCTCTCTTCTTCCCAAATACACACACATACACCAGATTCGTCTCTCCCTCCGTACTCTCCAGTCAAGCAGACCGTTTGGGACATGTCGCTAATTAACACCATCAACAATGCCTTGTTGCCACGGGGACTGGCCGTAACCGCCGGCAGCACAACGGTAAACAAATAGAATGTGTCATAAATGCCAACACGCGTGCACACATGTTGTCTGTGTCTCTCTCTGATGCGCACAAGCACACACTCGCAAAATAGCACATGGTTGTAGAAAAAGCAGACACACATTAATATTTGGCTGCGGAATTAATACTCACACCCAAACAAAGGCACACAAACGCATACACAAGTGCGATTTTCACACAAGCAAGCACAAGCTTTGAGTGCCACAGCATTGGCTCGCCATGTCTGGGGAAACAGGATGATTAATCGCACTCTGTGCAGATGGCCACACTGGGGAGAGAAGGGGAGAAGAGGAAAGCTGTCCTCTCCGTCTCTCAGCATCCGGCGAGCTTCTTTCCCCTTTCTCTCACTCTTTCATCGCTCTTTCTCCCTACTGGTCTCTTTTGACCCTCAGTGCTCTCTCTCCTCTGTAGTATGCGAGATTTATGAGTAGCTTTCAGAGACTTACTGTCTTTGCTAGATGTCTGCATGACCCGCATTAATGTCACTCAGTCTTTCCTATTCTACTCTATGAAGCTTAAACAAACCTATTCACACAGGCAACTGTGCTCTATTCAATCAGCTCTAAATGCATCAGCCCACATAACACTTACATGTATAAAGCATCAAACACACACCTATGAGTATGTGCTATTTGCCACATTGGGAACACAACACTCCATATCATTTCACTCCTTTAAACACACAACCCCGCTGCTCTCCGTGCACCTCTGAAGTGTCCACCCCGAGCAGGATAATGATGGCGATGGTACCCGAGGGAACAATGAATTGTATTAACGCTGAGTCACCCTCAACTGCACTCCGTCATTTAGACATAAAATAAGACAGAATGCTGCGATTAGACATAAAACGAGACAGCTGCACTG
The DNA here is from genome assembly GCF_022749685.1 of Semicossyphus pulcher. Lineage (NCBI taxonomy): Eukaryota > Metazoa > Chordata > Actinopteri > Labriformes > Labridae > Semicossyphus > Semicossyphus pulcher. The sequence continues at coordinate 9,249,779 of NW_027211695.1, forward strand.
CAGGTCTGGAAACAGGAGTGCAGTGCAGAACAAAAAAGCTTCAACAGATCTGCTTCTGGTTTAAAATAGAAAATGCAGCACATGCTAGCAAAAGCACTATTTCTATTCAACCGGACTCTGGTTGGAGATTTGTCTCAGCTTTGTGAAAAGAAAAGGGGAAATCCTTTTCTCCACAGTCAGATGTATCACCAGCATTCAGCCCGGCTAAAGCCACAGATTGTGTGTCACAGCGCAGCACAGAGACGCCCAGCTGACTTCACTTTGGCTTCAGGCTAACACGGCTCTGAGTGAACTCAGGTGTCTTGAATTTTTGCTTTATTATAAAAGTGGAAGGTCAAAGAACATTTTTATTGAAGTGTAATGCCGCTGCAGAGGTCCTCTCCCCCCGCCGAGCTGCTTTCAAAGATGGTATGGATGGGGGTAGAGGAGCATGAGTGACTGTGATACAGAGACTCACCTTGTTAGTGCAGCGCTGGTTATCGGTCTGTGCCCTCAGGATGGAAAAGATACCCTGGGGTTCATATCCTGATTCAAGCAATTAATTTACACTTACAGACTCTTTTCGTATTAATATAACCCAATTAATAACTCAGTCTGTGTATAAAAAGCAGTCCAATGTGTTTGACATAGTTCGATTTTAATGATGACTGCATACACATCTAGAACTTTTAGACTGGTACTCCAAATTACGTGATCCAGAAATGGAAAGTGTAAATGTAAAGGGGGAAACTTATATTTCATTACATTTTATTTTATTTATCTAATTCAATTTGTTACATTTTAATTGGACTGATATGGGTATTTTCAAAAATGTGTATATCTAACAAATAGTAAAAATTAAAAAAATTATAATTAATTAATCAGACTGCCAAGTTAAATAGGGGGTATTATGCTCTTTTAAGACATACATATAATGTTACAATGTTGGATGTTTCAAGTTCTGTAGGTAAAAGTATGTTGGCGTAATCCCCAGGCTTCTCAGCTCAGTCCGCAGGCTGCTGTGAACGCAAGGTTTCACACAGTTTTTTCTACACGCTGCACTTTGTGATGTCACAAAGTGCAGCCTTAGCGGGCGTCGGAGAGCTTGCCAATCAGAATAAAGTGTGCTTGTAGGAGCGGGGTTTCTTAAAGGGACAGAGTCGTTTCAGGCAGAGGCTGTATGAGGGCCTGCGCAGACCACTGGTGTGAGAAAAATGATTTGTTTTTTTAAAACTGTAAATTATGCTAAGCTGCTCCAAAGGTATCACAGAGTGAAATATGAAGCTTGAAATTAGCATTAGGAATTAGAATAATCCCCCCCCCAAAAATAAATAAATAAACAAACAAAAAGTTAAAATGTGAGATTTAAAGCTCCTACTTTTGGTTTGTGTTGACTTTGGCGCCCCCTGTGGACAAAGCCGTACCTCTTATCTCTTTGCTGATTTTGTCATGCTTAAGTGGTGGTTTTTAACAAAGAATCATCCTGCTTTCTTTAACAGTCATATGAATCACTCAAAAGTTTTGCCCTGGAAAATGTAAGAGTAACAAAGGCAGCGAGCAGTCAATCGCTTTGTGTGACACCTACCCCCCAGCCAACAGTTTCAGGAATTAAAAATAACTATATAGAAATAATCAATCTGGTCTCTGATGGTCTGTTTCATAACCAGCGAAAAACTCCTCACAGGAGCTTTAAGATGCAAGTAAGGGAACGAATGAGGAAATAGAATTTTCCATTTGCAGATTTCTCTCTTTTATGTCTACTTTCTTTTTATGGATCGATCATTATATATTTATCAATTGTAGTTTCAACCATCTGGTTGCCCTTAATAGCATATTGTTTTCCATTTCCTTTTCTCTTTGTTTTCTTGCCATTTCCCTACTGTCGCTATCAATAAAGGTAAAATATGCCCCAGGAAGGCTTCAACTATTTAATCTATTAATTAAAACATCCATTACTACAGAATTGCTGAAGTTATTAACAAGGATTACTGCATTTTGCGCTGTAAACATGCTAACAACCATTCAATAGCTGTGTGACATTTAGTCTGCTGCAATGCATTCTGGTCTCTTATTTTTGTGGGTTTAGCAAAGTGGAAAATAAGTTATTAAATGAGGACACAAGGCTTAGTGTGACATTTCTTGGCTCGACAGTCGATAATCCGTCATGTGTGGAATGTTAAGATATTGTCAGTTTAATGACTTCATCCCAGACAGCGTCGAGCACATTACACCCACACATCTCAATTCAGCCGCGCTATTATTACACACGCTCCATAACGCTCAGCTGCACAGGCCTCGGCTGGCTGCGGCGTGACCTTACATCAGGGCACCCGACGCTGACCGGTCTATATGTTCAACAGGAAGACAAAACAGCCTTTACGGGAATATTTTGTAGCCGTTTTGGGGGGTTTGAGTCAAAGGGTCAGGAGTTCCTTTCAGCTGAAAGCTCAGGAACAGTCACATATTCCAATGAATGTTTCCACAGCATGGTAGTAAAGCAGCCAAGTGGTAACACATTTGTGTGACAGGGAATAGATACTCAGCAACCTGTGGGCCTGGAGCGAGTACATTATACAGGCAGAGCAGGAAGGCAAAGGGAAAGACTAGAATGTGAATGGGAGCTAATGGGGATAATATGGAGATTGAGAACAAATGGTGCTGCTGTAGGGCTGGAGCCAAACCCTCCAGCTATCTATTCAAGATGGATATGCTGTTTGTGCTTAGATTCCCGTCTCGGCAGGGGAACTTGAAACTTTAAGACTTTCACTTTCGAATAGATCACATATTTTTCAGCTCTGGGAACTGAACAGTGAGAGAAAAATCCAAAACAGCGATAAATTATGTATGTGAGGAGCTGTTTGAACTGGTGTTTGGAGAGACCTATTTTTAAAGTCAACAGTTGACAGAAAAGCTAATTGTTTTCTCGCTGACACCATCTGGCGTCAACAGGTAAAGTTCATTATGGTTGTGACATTTAAAGCGCTTGATCAGTGGTGTCGCGGGAGCCCAGAGGGACGAGACATAACTCTTAATGCGAGGGAGGAATTCCACCGCTAATACCGGCTGTAAACAAAAACAGAAGGCTGCTCTCAGAGCGGGGACGTCACATGATCAATGAGCGCACATTTCCACGGAGTTCAAGGCAGTGAGGAGAAATGATCGACTCCGGCTGGATCTGCTGAGCATCTTATTAAATGACGTGTCACATTAACATGGCTGGTTTCACATGCAGCATATGGACAAGATAAGAGCTTTAGTCAAAATCCAATTCTCGCTCGATAGCTAATGTTCCTGCTAATTTTATTTTAATTGCCCCTATCCCAGCGATGTCCGCGGAAAAATCTGTGCAACCAGTCGGACCAGCTCTAATCCGCAGCCGTGGAAGAAGTGAGTGTATTTCCCAGAGTGCTACACACCGCGGTCATTACGCCTGACTGATTTAGCCAGTCACTGGTGTCGTCTATGGATCAGCTAAATGGGATTGGAAAATGAATTAGATTAGGTGGCTTTTCGCAGCTTATTCTTCTTCAGTCTCCACCCACTTTTTCTACTGTATCTGCCTTTCTCATTCCTCTTCTTGTCAGATATAAGAGTGGAGATTTTCTTTTCACAATAGCTTTATCTTTAAAAGGAACTGGTAGTTGTTCCCTCATTCTTTCTGTCCAAAAAAGCGGTTTAAAAATGGCAGAGATGTCAATCCATCCTTTGTGCAATCCACTGATGACCCGTTGATTTTAGGACTCATTTAAAGATCTGAATGAGGGCTTTTAAGGAACAGCGTGGCTCAGCTCACACTTGCACTGACCTTTAAAATCTTTATGTACGACTTGACTCCCTGAAGTCCTCAGCTGTTGCTTTTATGCTCATTCTGAATTCTGCACAAGGAGGAGTCTTTGCGACTAGACCACTAGACTCACCGTCCCCTGCAGGGTCAAAATTAAACATGGAGGTGCGGCACTCAGAGGAGCAGCATTGCAACACGTACAAGGAGCTACCTACAGGAAACGTATAATATGCTTCCACTTTCAGTTCTTTTGAAATGAGGATTAAACCTTGGCTATTGCTTTCATTCCACTAAATGTAGAAAATGGCTTTTTTTGTGTTGTCTCAACTTTGCTTTTAAACATCATCCCTTCTTGCTTTGAATTACAGTTGACTTTACAAAACCACTCAGCAACTCCAAAGCACATTTCTTTTGTGTGTTCGAGACACAGCAATAGTGCTTTTATACATTTTCATAATGGCTTCCTCAATTTCCTTACAAAATTATATCCATAATATAATTATAAAGCATTAAGAGCTTCTTAAAAGTGTGGTATTATGCTAATTTCAAGCTTCATATTTCACTCTGTGATACTTGTGGAGTAGTTTAGCATAATTTACAATTAAAAACATCCTTAATTTGACGAGCAGAGCCGTTGAGCAGAGTGATGGAGTGAAAAAAATCTCAGAGGCAGACTGAGCTGCTGGGTGGGCGTGTTCTTGAGCTGTGCCAGGGGCAGGAAGTTCTGCTGTGTCTCTGGCAGATGCCCAAATATAGAGTTTCTCCACTTTGTGACATCACAAAGTGAAGCGTCTAGAGAAGTCTGTCCGAAAGCAAGCATTCACAGCAGCCTGCAGACAGACTTTTTTAGCAGGGGATTACTCCAATTTACTTTTACCTACAGATTTGAAACTTCACTCACGTTTAGTCAGGACATCCAACATTGTAACATTTTATTTCTGTCTTAAAATTTGAAACAGCATAATATCCCCTCTTTAAAAAAAAAGGTGTCTTAGGTGTCTGATAATATACTTAATGCCGTCCATGTATTTTATTGCTATCATTTCTTTTCTGTTGCAGAATTTTTCCCTTCCTGCATGCCACTGTCTTTTTTTCACGTACAACACAACACCTGCGGGATGCGACATTTCACAGCCCAAGAGGGGGAAACAATCAAAAAGGACAAAATGCTAACACAGACCTCCTCCTTCTTCACTCTGTTGCATCCTTAAGCACTTTACACAAACCTCTCTGCTCCCCGGGTCACCTTTCTTTCCTTCCACTTTCTCTTCACTCGACCTATCAGCAGCTCCTCCCCTCCCCTCCCCTCTTTGATTCTTATTTTTCCCCCCTCACCACCTCGGAGTGTGTTTGCTTTCCTTTCTGACTGTTTAAGTGTTTCTTCAGAGTTCCACTTTGTACCTTTCCACCTGTCTGACTGCTTCCTGCGCTGCGTCTCGTCGCTGCACACACTCGCTTCCTTCACCTCATCATCCTCTGCGCGTTTTGTCCCCTCTGTTTATCCCTCGCTCTCCATCTCGTCTCTGTTTGTTTTCTCTCCTGCCGGTGCTGCATCGTAAACACGCCGTAACCCACGGCGATTTCAAGAGCCTCTTTTTAATGCAAGCCAACTGTCACACACAAATGCGCACGCACACCTCCAGCTATGTGACCAAATCTTTGCAGCGAGCTACATGGGCAAAGAAAATCACACTCACAAATGCCCACTAACTAAACACACACACACGCTCAGTGTCACTTAAAGCTGACACTGCTTATGTGTTTATTGGTGCAAAATCAAAAACTTAGTTTAAACACATGTATGCTGGAAGGCCTGAAGCACTCATGTAACAAGCCCCCACACACAGCGACACACACTCTTAGATAAACACTTCACACACCCCACGGTGTTTCGTGTAAACAGACCCTTCTGGTGGTCTCTCTATCCCCATCGCTCCTCTCAATCCCTCCATCTTTTGATGGCCCTCTTCTCTTTTCCACCTCTCGCTGGCTCTCCCCATGCCTCCATCTCTCCACCTCTCCAGCAATCTCTCTCTCTTTCTCTCTATGCGTCATCGCCCCCTCACTCTCTCTCTCTCTCTCTCCCTCTCTCTTTCCCTCTCTACATGTCTGTCTGTCCATTCCTTTCTTCTCTGCCTTCACTCTTCAGAGGGCTCTTCATTTCACTGGAACGATGGATGAGAGGCTGGGGCCATCTGCAAGAGCTGATAAAACCACCCTCACACACACACACACACGCACACACATGCACGCACACACACACAGCCTAGCAGATACTGACATACATACAGAAACAAGGAGACAATCGCATACAGGGATGCAGATGCATCACTAAACCTGTAAACGCACGCACAATTCAAGAACACACCGCAGCGCGGACGCACTCCAGTGAACGCTCTGTAGGGGGAAAAAAAAGTGTGAACACAGCATTAGACATAAAGACACACACACACACACACACACACTGTAGCCAGACGTAGTTATGTAGGACACATGCGCTGGAACCTCTAAGACATATTCCGCATGTCAAGAGGGAGAGAAAGAAAGGAAAGGACGAGATGAAAGGAGATGCAAAAAAGTGTAAAATTAACTAGATGAGAGCTGGAATAAAGATGAGCAGGGAAAGAGTTGAGGAAACGCGGGGGTCAGGAGGGAGAGTAGAAAGATGTGGGAGAGATAGAAGGCGGCGAAGAAGAGTGGGTGATGAAGATGTAGGGAGGAGGAGAGGAGGGATTGACACAAAGAGCCTGGAGGAGAGATTATGCAGAGAGAGAGGAGGAGAGATGGAGAAGTTGAAGGGTTGGTCAGGAAGTCGGAAGATGACGTAGAAGGAAACACAAAAAGTTCCCAAGACAAGCCACAATCCTGACTGAACGATGGCCTCCTTTCTGACGGGGTAACAGCTCATTCACACTTTAGCTGTGTCCCAATCCAGGGGCTGCAGCCTTCGAAGGCTGTATTTGAAGGCAGATTGCGTCATAGCAGCGCAGCGAAGGCTCTCCCAATTCGAAGGCTCCTTCAGATGAGGCCGACAAATGCGTCCTCCTTTTCCCGGGCCGCAAAGGATCCATCGGGTGCGTCCATCGTATCTTGAGATGCATTGCGCACCAATTCAAACGAGATGGCAGACTCTTACACGGCCGAAAGAATAAACTTTTAAACGTAAAAGTTTTTGGCTTCAACTCAATTGAGTAACTAGTGTTACGCATCTTTACAAAAACGAAAGGGGACTTTAGCTACGCTGGCTAGTTAGCCTGCTAGCTACCTGTTGCTAGGCGACAGGAGCGGCATTTGGTGACGCAAGGGTAAGGGCGGGAACAGCTGGCAATGCAAACAGGAAATGCTCTGTAGACCAGACCGTCTCATTTCAGTTCGGCTTTCACGGTCTACGAAGGCTATGAACGGATGGATTGGATGACTTGGATTGGGACACAGCTTTTATTTCTACTCTCCAACCATTCATGGCATATTCTATCTCCATAATTAAGCTAATTACTCATATGTTTTGGGGACTCATTGGCCAGTATAAGCCACTTTCCTGACGAACTGTCCCAACATGAGGAATCTTGGTTAAACGAGTCAAACAGACTCAATTAATCGTCTCTAATTCTCCTTTTCAGGGATCACAAAGACCACCGACTGATGTGTAAGCCATAGCACACACTCACTTCATCTCTGCATTATAATATGTCCGCTCGTATTAAAAAGGAGGAACAAATGGTGCTGTGGCTTCTGTCATACTAATACAGGGCCGCCGGAGGATCGAGGGGTCTATTACAATGGCTACCACTGAACATAATCCACGAGGCCTCCTTCAGTCGTGCTGTTCTCCATTAACATGCAGAGAATCACTCGTCTGCCAGTCCGACTGAGTAGCCGCGCTCTCAGAGGAAACGCGTGGCTGCTGTCGCTAATACCAATTAAAAGTTATGACTTTGCTGGGGAAAATGAGGTCAGATTCATGTTGTGATTAGGCGGGCTCTTCTCTGCGCTGCCGCGGCAACTGAGGGTCACAGATTCCTGCAATGGACCCCCCAGAGGACTGACTTTAAACCATTAAGTTTAGCTTACTAGTACAAAGTGTAGCCGTGCCAGATTTAACAGGATGTGTTGTACTACATGTGGACCTATGCTTCAGTTTTTTTAGCCTGCTCTTCACTCCTTATCTTTTCAGCTATTTCAGATTACATTGTTCCTTTGTCCAAGTCTCTCTCAGTCTTATCTTTTCCTCACATTCTCATTCTCTCTCTCTCACATAACCGACCTCTGAATCAGAACATCAGCAGTGAGATCATTAATATTGATCATTTTGCATTTAATTGTTAACTTTTCACTTCAACTAACTCTGACATTTCAGCACAAAGTAGTTCAGAGCCTTATGTCATAAAATCCATAAATGTCATTCAAATATTAATGAGTTACCACTGAAAGCTAAAAGTTATTACTTTTAATGAGAGATGATTTGATTTTAATTGTTACCAATGGGTTTATTTTTAGCCGAGGCAGTTAGGGAGGATTTCAAACTCTCCTCCAAACTTCTTAAATACGGTCTGGATGCTGTGGGACTAAAAATTAAAGGGGGGAGGGGGGTATTATGCTGATTTCAAGCTTCATATTTCACTCTGTGATACCTGTGGAGTAGCTTAGCATAATTTACAGTTAAAAAAAAAACAATCATTCTTCTCACACTGGTGCTTTGTGCAGTCTCTGCCTGAAACCATTCAGCTCTGTCCCTTTAAGAAACCTCACCCTGATACAGCTTGCCATAAAACCACAACTTGTTGCTTTCACAATACAGTTTTGCTCGTTTTAAAAAGCAAAATATATCATGTGTCAAATTTGTGAACTATAGGGAGCTGATTTTGTTACCTTTTGACAGAGCAGACTAGCTGTTTCCCTGTGTTTCCTTTATTTATGCTAAGCTAGGCTAACTGGCTGTAGCTTCATCTTTACCCTACCACCGTGTGTGGTATCAATCTTCGCGTCTTACTCTCCTTAGAAAGGTAAATCTGCATTTCTCATAAGATCCAACTATCATTTTGAGTTACAATTGAATAGAGGTTGGTTAATAGTAGCCTAAGTAGTTTTTTCTGAAGTAAATGATCTAAATACTTCTTCCATGGAAATACGACAACAGATAAAAATTATTGTATTAGTAGTATTGTTTCACAGGCTTTGAAAGTAGTTCTTCATGCTGTAGTTTAGTTACACTAATAATCCTACAAGCCCACTTTCTTCTGATTGGCCAGCTCTCCAAAGCCTGCTGAGGCTGCATTTTGTGACGTCACAAAGTGCAGCCTGTAGAAAAAACTGTGTGAAACCTGGTGTTCACAGCAGCCTGCAGACTGAGCTGAGAAGCCTGGGGATTACTCCAACATACTTTTACCTACAGATTTGAAACTTCACCCACGTTTAGTCTGGACATCCAACACAACATTATATATATGCCTTAAAATGCGAAACAGCATAATACCCCCTCTTTAAAGGGCCTCGAGAGGTAAGAAAACACTTTTAGAGGGGAAGCATTTCTTAGAAGTGACTTCCTCCCTCCAGCCAGCCAGCTACCTCATATCATTCCAGCTGAATAAAACACACACATAATAGGGCCCACACACACTCACTTAGACACACACACTCACACACACACACACACCTGAGAGTTGTTGCAAATAAATCACTGTGCACAGTGCGCGCAAAAATGCTGAGTCACAAAGAGGAGAGCATTCACTAATGTAAAAACAGACCTGATTAAAACTGACGCACAGAGTGCAAACATGAGAACTCACTTATTAAAGCATACAGTGCTGTAATCGGAACATGTAGAGGCATGTGTTCCTGCAGCACACACACATACAACAAATATGAGATTGGTAAAGAACCAACGGACAAATGAAGAGAAAATGATTACAGAGTGTGTTCGTGAGACAACTTCAAAATACAGACATGGCCCCTGAAGATATGAGGACAGTGCAGACAAAAAGAGAGAGGGACATTAGATAGAGAGAAAGAATAGAGAAAGGAAAAGGGATGAAAAAAAAATGGAGGAAATGGCATCCAGGTATGCAAAGCAGAGAGAGGGAGAGAATGACAAATAGGGCAGTGTTAGCCATAAAAATAGGAAGGTCTATTGTGAACAGAGGAAAGGGGGGATCAGGTGTGTATATAAAGAGGAGGAGGAGGAAAAGAAGGAGGGAATCCGATTTAGAAAAGAACAAGTAAGGGAGGGGCGAGGGCGATGGAGGAATGGGGGACTAAGAGGTGACAAAATACAGAGGAGATTTCCATAGAGAGACGATAGGAAGTGGGACTGAGGAAGCAAATGATGGAACAAAAGCGTAAAAATGAGATGAAAGACAGGAAAGTGAAAGTGAAGGGACACCTGCAAAAACAAATCATCGACAGGAAACCGAGGCGAGGTAGAAACCAGGGAGGAGAGAGAGAGGGGGGCAAGAAAAAAAGACAGGAGACAACAATGTGAAAATGGGGTGAAAGACAACAGGGAGAGAAATATGAAGCTGCAAAAACAAATCAACTAACAGAGCGGAGGGAGAGATGGAACGAGACAAAGGTACACGAGGGAGAGATGAGAAATGACGGAAGGAGGAAGGAAGAGCGAATAATAACGAGAAAGAAAACTAGCGCAGAGGAAAACGTGAAATGGAAAGAGGGGAGATAGGAGGGAGATGGCGACAGAGCAGATAGAAAGTGAAAACAGAGGAGGAATGATAAATGAGAATGGTATGAGGAAAAGGAGGAGAGAGCAGATCAGGCTGGAAAAACAACATAAATGATCGGAATATGTGACTCGGAAGAGGCTTGTTCACGGTGGGGACATTCAATTATGGACACACAAACACACCTGTATGCATGCAGACACCTGTACATGATGTAAAGTCCACGTACATAAACACAAACAGAGAACAGGAGGGAATTGATTGTGACAGCAGGAAGTGAAGAGGGCGAGTGGAAAATATGTAGAGAGGGATAATAGGGGGAAAAGATAGAGTGTGGCGGAGAGAGAGAGAAGAGAATAGGACAGCCATTACTGTATATGCAGGTATACTGAGAGATAATATGGGGTGGTTGGTGTTCCTGAAGAGATGTATATGAATAACAACATGCTTTCTATATGGCTGAGAGCAGGGCGTGCTGCGGCCCTATGTGAATATGTATCCACAGTGAAAATGATACAACACGGGTAAACAGCTGAAACAATATCATCACTTACTAGCATCTTTAGAAAAACAGCGTGTGATCAGGATTGTTGTACAAAAAAGGTCAAAAGACTCAGTTCAGTTAAGGTGAATATCACCTTTCTGTAACTGAGAATTATGATTCATATCAGGTCGTAGGACTGGGCTTAACTTTGTGTCTGCCTGTGAAAAATGGGAGTGGACGTGTGGAAATGGAAGAAAAACTGCTGCAGAAATGACCTTCAAGCTGTTGGAGCCGTTTAACATTATTGTTAGAACAATACATGGAGTAACATACTATGTTAGAACCTACTAGTGCACCTCACTCGTTTTTTGCAATGGTCAGTTCTTGATGGAGGTTTACCAGTTGCAGGAAAAAAAAAACATATGGAAATAAAAGGCACCACTGTTAAACAGAAATCAAGAGACCTTCAGCAGACCATTATTGGTATTATGTCTTGACTAGCTAACTGGTTACAAAAACAACGTTAACTTGTTAAAGGGATAGTTTGGGTATCCTGAAGTGGGGTTGTATGTAGTACTCATCAATAGTACTGTAGATTGGGTTTTGCGAAACATGTACTTTACCATCCAAAAGTTTTAATCTGGAAGATCTCAGTTTCGTGCTTTTTGGCTACACGTATAGCGATAAACGGCAATTGCGGGGGGCACTGTTCCTAAACAGTATCGCATGTGTGACGTCCACAGTTGGCTCCGGTTGTAACTCCTGATTTTCCTCGCTGACAGTCGCTTTCCTTTTTAGACTATTTGCCCTCATCTGAGCATCAAATTTGTTTCTTTTTCTTTGGATTTTCACTTATTTTTGAAGTTGTATCTGTAGTCATCAATCTTTTCTTTGTTTGTTCAGCCATAGTAGATTACCGTTTACTCGGAAGACTTGCCAAGACTGGAAAAGCAGCCGCTTAGCTCCACCTACCCTCTCTGGCAGACCAACCACTGCTTAGTGATGAAAAACACATCACTAACTGGGCACTGCTTGTGATTTCTTCTGTGAAAGTCGCCACAGACACCAAGTCTGCAAAGGCTTTCATCAGTGGGCAATAGGCTCAATCACCATTGTGTAACCTCATTCGGCGATAGATAGTGACTTAACACATTTATTTAAATGAAACTCTATGAGATTATTACATTAAAGTATATGTATAACAAAACATTTCAGTTCATGTGTACGCTGTACTTTTGAATATTTTTATTGCTTTACCTTGATGTTAGACAGACCTTTCTTATACTACTCCCACAATAGAGCCCTTTCTACAATACTCCCATGACCCCACCTACAGCAGGTTTCTCCAAACAGGGGCCGTGGTGACCGTCATCTACTGTACGTAGTGCACTCACTGTTGATATGTACCTCATACAACCCCACTTCAAAAAACTAATAAACTATCCCTTAAAGGCTTCTGTGATCATTTGTACTTTTATGGTTTTTACTTAAGGGATGATTACTTCCCTCAGTTAAGCTTACTGTGTCAAGCATAAAAATGGGAAGAAATAACAGAAACAAAAGTGAGAGTAAGTTTCTTTTACAAGCAGGAAAGCGGTACAAGCACACTTAATGAAAAGCACATATTGTACTCTAGTCTCTTTTCAATGGACTGCAGTCCATGCGCTTCTAAATGGACTACACTTATAAAGCGCCTTTCTAGTCGTCTGACCTCTGCTTTACACTACATGTCAGCATCCACCCTTTCATACACTAATTTAGAGTTATACAAGGTAATGGAAAGGTCACTAATCAGCTAATCATTCACATGCCGCGGGCTACGACTCAAGGACTCATAGAAATTCAAGGTTTTTTTATCTTGCCCATCTAGCTCCCTTTGCAAAAAGGTTTTATAAATGAGCATTTTCTATGACATATATGACATATATATGACATTATATCAACAGTTGTATAGCTGATCTGAAGAGGCGTACATTTAAAATTATATTTCACTCTACATTAAACTACTTTCTCAGGTACAGCAAGTTAAAGCATGCCGCCTGAGCTAAGTCATGCATAGTGTGCAGCCTGCACATATGGACTCTCATGCTGCTATGAACATACAAAACATTTTTGAATCTGTGCAATGTTTTATACTTCCTTTTAATGATGTCTAAGTGTTTGGCTTTAAGAAGTCCTTTATTTCCTTCTTGAGATGCATCCAGTTGCTATTCCTGCTGCAACAGAACAATTTAACCACAGGGACTATTTAACTTCTCACTTATTCCACAAATTGAAACTGGTACTCATTAGCACTCATCTTTGGGAGGAGTTTTATGTCACTGAACGAAGACTGCAGCAATGATCCCTAAAAATCTATTCCATTGATTGCCTGTAATTGTTGGGACTCCTTTAACACATGTGGAACCAGCAGCTGTTAAAGTGAAGACTGAGAGTGTGACAGAGCATTTCAGAGAGTGCGCTCATGCATGTTCCGGCAATGTTCAATAAGCTTTGGTCTTTGAATGACAATAGATTTAAGTATTCGGGACATTAGTCTCTCCTGGAACAGGTTGAAAAACTTGCTGCATTGACTCATATGAGCAAAGAGATTTTAAAAAGGCGATGCAATCAAGGAACAAAACCTGCAACCCCAAGCTTCCCTCAACACTTTCAATAGTTGGAATTGTTTGTGATTAAAATGTCTCCGACTCAATATTATTAGTAATGATTTTGGTGCTGGTTGTATGTTATTAGTAATGATTTCTGTCTGGCTATTTTGATAAATTAAATTACAAATGATGGGACAACAGAGAGAGAATGGAAGTGATGGAGAGTGGGGCTGGGGGGGGGGGAAGAAAGTGAGACTGTAATTGGACGATACCACCTAATGCATGAGCAGAGAATTGAGTGGAGGTTGGACTAATGGAGGGAAGGGAGAAATGTCACTCCATAAAATACTGGGCTAATTTAGGCCCATAATTACCATGGCGATGAGTGGCAGATATGTAGCAGAGAGGGGGAACATCGCATTGCTCAAATTTAGATGAGATTCGAGCAGAGATTACCAGGATGGTCACACACACACACACACACACACGGATAAAACAACTCTCTCTGAGGACACACACACTCTGCAGAAGAAAGTCAGCTCACGTTGGAGGCTCTCCATGCATGACCTTCTCAAGGTCAGAGGTGGTTGCTTTGGAAATTACACCCTGTGCAGCCGCGTGTGTCTGTACCTGCCGTGCTGGTAGTTTGGCCTCCTTGCAGGTGTGTGTGTCTGGGGTTCTAACACCTGGTCAGGGGTCGTGGATGTTACCAGAGTTAACAAGCAGGCGTGTGAACAGGGTGTGCGTCCCTCGTGCTTTCTTTCTCCATATGGTGTATTTGACAGAGGTTATGGCGTGCTTTCACATGTGTACTTTGGTTTATTGTGTGTAGAGGGAGGAAAATCATGAAGTTATATTGTTGCCTTTGAGTTCTGGTTTGGTTGGTCTTTTATACAATGTTTTATGGTGGAACTGCTAAGCTCAACACACCTGCTTTGGCTCCTTGTAACTTTATGATTTATCAGTGAAGGTCCATGCAGCTTACACAACCCAGAGATCACCTTTTTAACATTTGTCAATAGGATTAAATAGTTGCAAGGTCAAGAAATTATGGTTGGTTGATCCTTGGGAACTAACCTCATCTATCTTGTCGATAGGAGCCATACCTGGTAGAAGGATTTGAGAGGGTTAAAAGATTAATGAGTGACGTAGGAAACTCTTTGATGAAGGTCATAAAAAGATAGTAAGTAGGGGATGTTGTCGACAAAAATCGCTGACAAAATTAGTTGCCAATGAATTTAATTGTCGATAATAGTAACTCGCAACCATGTTTTTCATGCTGTGCACGGACATCATACTGCCCAAACAAACTGAATGGAGCAGCCATAGATTTTTTTTCTTGTTTTATTCCTCACAGTCAGAAAAGTTATAAAACAATATAAAAACAACTTTCCGATGTCATTAACTACTTGTAATTTATGTTCGTTTTTAAGACAGAAAGCAGCACAAAAGAACTCCAGCTCTTTCACCATCAATAACATATGTTTGTTTATGGCAATGAAGAAAATTGAAGATAATGGCAACAAATGATGACAGTGTAAAGAGGAGCAGAGCGACGCGGGGTACCCGATGTTTATGTTGTGCAAATGAACGTGTTAACTATGAAATGTGAGGCAAGAAAAACACATTCTGTGTAATTAGGACTCTGGCTTTTTTCAAACTTGAAATTGTTCTTCGGAGGATGCACAAAGAAACAGACAAGCTGGTACACACACACACACACACAGCTGCATTGTAAAACCTATTATTAATACATTGAGTGACGCATGCAAATGTGTTCCAATAAAAGAAACAAACAAGAGCAGGATGCATGCTGGGGTGGTGGAAATAGAAAGACAGATGTGAGGAACGCTGGCTGACACACTGAGGAGAAAAGACACCTGATTTATGGGATGAATTATGGGATGGCAGTTAAATCATTTTGGGACATTCAAATCGAGACTGATAAGGAGTGAAAGAAGGGGGGAAGGGGATAAAGTAGTGAGGTCTTGTATCTCCCTCCAGGCTAACAATACTCCCAGAGTAAGGGGTTTTCCCTTCCTCTGGAGCTACATGGGTTTATCTGTATTTTTTAAGCACACTGTATAGCTCATGACAGTGGGAAAGAAGGAGAGAAGAAAGAAGGCAAAGTGGGGGGAATAGAGGAAGTGAAAGGAGGTGCAGAGGAACAGGAAGAGGTGGGTAATAAGAACACGGGGAGGAGGGGAACAGCAGGATTTGGCCTTATTACTTGCTGTCTTTTTTAGGGAGCTAGAGAAGGTGGGCCACGGGGTAGAAAAAGGCAAGAGGAGGAAGGGAGGCATGGTGGGAGTGTTAAGATAAGGTGAGAGGAGGAGAGATAAGAGAGAAAGGGAGGAAAAATAAGGTGAGAAGAAATAAGCTGAAAAATTAATTTTTCTGTGTTTTTACAAAATGCCAAAAAAACATCAAACTTTAACCCCCCCCACCATGGCCACACCCCATGACGAAATCTCAAGCTTTTGATCATTTTTAATCACCCATGTTTTGTCAATATGCTGACCAAATGTTAAGAAGTTCAGATGAAGTCTCTAGGAGGGGTTTGTTAAAGTATGGACCCTGTAAATCGCCAAAAATGAGTCAAAATGGGCCTTATTTTGAGATTCAAAGTAAAATGGCTGACTTCCTGTTGGGTTTTCGGTATGGGTGCAAGAGGATTTTTTGTAAGTCTTGACATGGCAAATATGCATACCAACTTTCATACATCTAGATGAAAAATAAGCTCTTTTTAAAATTTTCTAGGGGACCCTGTGGAGCCATTTTCCCAAACTCGTGCCTGAGGCCCATGATTTCAAATTTTTTCACCAGACCTGATGTGCATGCCAAATTTCATGAGTTTTTTAGGCATGCTAAAGCCTCCGAATATGCGATTATTTTCGATAAAGAAAGAAAGAAACCCGTTGGTGCTCAGGCCCTAAAAAGGAGAGACAGGAGGAGAGGTTTGGCAGAATAGAAAGAGGGAAAGAGAGGAGAGAGGATGGATGAACTGGTCGGTCATAATGGAGCCATTCTCAACTGATAAATGGAGATATCTGTGACAAGTGATTGATGGACAGATCAGCAGATAGAGGGAAAGACAAAAGTACAATCTGCTGCCTTGTTGATGGAATCAGATATAAAGTCACGCTCCATCCATCCTCTCCTTTACTCCTGTACAGGATGAAGAAAGAGCAGACCTCTGCGGTGTCTATGAGAAAGCTGGATTTCCACTTCTTCACTTCACAGGAGTAACATGGTTTTGGGCTTCAGTAAATTGTCTTCATCATCCACTTATCACACTATGGCAGTAAAGGCTTTTCCACTCGTGCTTCTTGGAATCGGCTTCATATCTAAACTGATCGCAGAGCTTATGTGCCGAAAGGTTGGCGGATACATTGACTGTGACGAGTGCCTGCGCGAGAAAAATAGATTAAAATACAAAATGTCAAGGTGCTGCTTTAATACTCTCCTTCCCTCCCTGCTTGCTTGATCCCAAAGCACGCAGTCCATCCCTCCCTGTCATTCTGTCGACAGGGCTGCCGCTACCCTCGTGCTATGACATCCATCACTCCTCATCGCCCCCGCCATCCCCCATCTCTTGCCTCACACCTTCCTCTCATCATTCTCCCTCTATGTTCCTCTTCTTTCTCTGTATTGCCTGAACACTGTTCTTTATTTGCTCTGTTATATAACTCATTATACAGGTTTTCATTGTTAAGGTGACATGATGAAACTCAAAAATCACTTGTTAGTTGAGATATTCGGATCTGATAAACAGCACATGCAGATCTTTTCCCTGCGACTGCAGCAGAGCTCCTTCACTCACAGAGCTGCCAATTAAAAAACATTCTGCCTTCATGTTCTCAGTTTTGCATGAAGCTGGAGGAACATTTATACAATCATAAATAATGTATCTAAATGCATATGCATTTTTAATTACCAGCTCACCTGGGGTTCACATCAGATATAGGTGTGGAAGGGACTGTACTGGCAGGGTTGATGATGAAATAGTGGCAGGATGAAGGGTTGACTTATGTTTCCATTAACGGCCTATTAGCCAAAGTAGCCACGATGATGTCACACACTGGTTTGAAGCCTTGAGCCGTCGCCATGTTGGCTTTTTTGTGCCAGAAGTCTACTATAATTGGATGAGAGGATTGATACCAAAGTGGACAAGTTCAGTGTCTTTAAGTACAGGTGACACCTAGTGGACGGCTGATGTCAGCCCCCTGTCACTCACAGTGGCCAGGCCCTTAAATGTGTATAACTCAGACCTAAATATGATAAATATATAGAAAAGCAACCTCTGTACAGGTGCCATGAATTAGGAGATCGTAAGAGCAAATTCATGCTTTTGTAGCAGGCTCTAAAAGGGCTGATTTCTGCTGTAGTTAGTTAAAGTAATATAAAGGTCTTGCTCACTTTTGAGGCCATCATTAAGTTGCCAGTCAACGAATGACAGTATTTCTGCATTGGCCACACAGTGATTTAAAAACATTTTTAGCACTTAGTTCTGATGAAAACTATAAAGACTGTCATTATGCTCTGGAAAACAGATCAGTTCTAGATGTAAAATTCAACTTGAGACAAATTTGCTTGATGCTGTGTCACAAAAGCGTTTAGATTTCCCGACTTCCTCGAATGCAAGCTTAATTTTTACTTTTTACAAATCTGCATCATGATGTTGATATTTCAGCAAATTTAATTAAATTTAATTAAAGTAAATCACAAGAAAAATTGATTCTTTTTCGGGCTCATACCGCAGTAGTTAGCCAGAGTGCGGCCTCTGTGTAATTGACTATTTACAGTAAAACTAAGACTCACTAGAAACAGACAACTGGTACTCATCATAGATTTAACAGTTTTAGTGTGTAGAGAGCAGAGATTAAGCCAAAACAGCACACCGCACACTAAGAGATTCCATTCACCAACAACCAGAGTCCGACTCTCAAAACTGGAAGTCTCGCAAATCTCTTGCGGTCAAACGTCTCGCGTCTTGAGTAAACAAACATTGCAGACGACGGGCAGGAAGAACTGGCGATGATGGTTTTTAGATTTTTTGCTAAAGAATCAGGAAGAAAAAAGAACAAAGGATGAAGTAGTGGAGACGGCATGAACATGAGCTGTTCATGTTACTTTAAGCTCCCCATTTGCTTTTGTCGCCATGGCTGCAGTTGTTGTGATTCCTTCCTCCATCAGCTTGCTTCCCCATTGGCTATTGTTTCATTCCACGTGACAATCCACAGAGTGCGTGCTCGACTGTCCTCGGGGTTCCTCCCACACAACAGGATAACGGATTGTAAACATTCAACATGTTTAATATTTACGATTTTGAAATGCCATGACGGCCTTTCCAAGCAGATCGGGGGAAGTAAAATCACTCTCAACATCCCTCACACCAAAGGGATTATCTGGCAAGATAATCTTTAGAACCATCAAAAAATTGGGAGTTACGATTGTTGGAAGGGGGGAATCGGGCCACAAATCATCCCGAGTATCTTGTAGTGTGTACCCCACTTTACTGGACTTTAAACAACGAAGTACGTTGAATTGGGAATTTCGGCTAGCAGTTGTTGGCTAAACCAGACACGCCTGACATCATTGTCCCCACAGGCTATAGCCGATTGGTTCCAAGACTGTCATCTGATGATAGAAATAGGAGTGAGTATCTGATTAGTACTCACAACTTTGTCTGTATGCAGCACGTTCAGTCTTCATTTCAAAGTTTTCTCCTCAATTTCTTTCCTTCTGCAGTTAAACTTTGATTTAAAGAAGCAAAGTCAGAGTGCAAACCATTTATTCGTCACTGAACAGCAAACTGTCTGCACACCAGTCGGTCTTACAGACAATGCAGTGAGAGTGAGACTTTCTAATAAAAGCTGAGCAACAGTTGGTTTTAATATCACCCTTCTTCTCTAAGTGCGCACCTTGCTTTCTGCCTGTCTATCTCATCACCCGTTTCCTTCACCTGCTCTGAAAGCTCCATTAAAAGGAGATAAGAGAACAAGGTGGAAAGCTCTCATATGCCTGTTTCCTTTTATCTAATTTCTCCACGGAAAGGAAAACGAAAACAACAGTGTAGCCATTACTGGTTTGACCTGTTGGATGTTTGCTTCTGTTTTGTTCTCAGACACTCGTCAGTCTCTACAGGCACAGGATAAAAACTGTCCTCGTCCCTTGCTGGATTTTTTAGCTAATCTTCTTTCTCACTCATCCTTTCTCTCCTGCATTAAATCTTTACGCTTATTTTAAGAAGTAAAAGCGTTGTATACTTTAGTGCCATGTACATGGTAGTAGATTTTTGTGCATAATGGGAGAGGTAACCTTTCCACTGCAGTGTACGCCTCCTGCCGCCTCCTGCTGACACACAGCAGCTCTTTCACACCACGATGTGAGATGACAGGCAGTTAAACACCCCTGCAGCATCCTTTAAACTCTGCTTCAGCCATTTGCTTCTCTGATTTTGGTGAAAATGTTACTCCATCTCATCAAAGGAAATTATCCCTGTTGAGACCGAGAGACCATAGCGTGACAATTTCCTCACCCTCCTGCTCCCCACCTTTCCCTGCGTCACACAGCTGCTGACCCTGTCACAGCCCTTCACTAATAATTTATTCACCCGTCCCTCAAACGTGGCATTCCTACAGCCAGGCTTTTCCTGTGCTGATTGTGTTTGCCTCATTCATATTGCATGGTAATGGTGGGGGGTGGTTGGCGCTGTGTTGACATGTTTCATAGCTCAACTGTGCGGCTAAATAGTGAAGAAAAGCAGAGAAAAAAGAGGGCTTGAGAGCGGGCCGGTAAGGATGGGGAAAATATGTACATTATTTTAAGACAAGTGGACGGTGGGAGGGAAAAATCGAGTGATGCACGGGGAGATGAAGAGAAAAAATACAGAGTGGAGACGAGGCAGAAAGTCCTTGAAGTGGGAAGGTCACAAGCTTCTCCAAGGCTTCTCTTCTTAGACAACTTGCTGAGAAAAGCACTATGCAGTGTAAATCGCCATTCTCACAGTGAGGAGTAATGCACCTTGGAAGTGACAATAGAACATAATGAGGATTTAAATTGCTGATACATATGAGCAGAGCTAAATACTAGAATTACCGCCT
The DNA here is from genome assembly GCF_022749685.1 of Semicossyphus pulcher. NCBI lineage: Eukaryota > Metazoa > Chordata > Actinopteri > Labriformes > Labridae > Semicossyphus > Semicossyphus pulcher. Next base: position 9,270,397 of record NW_027211695.1, read on the forward strand.
TGTGATTGTATGCCTCCGCCAGCTAGTCAAGTTGAAGTTACATTTCTGCCTGTGTAAACTCTAGATGGTGGAGTTATTGAACAAAAGGTATTAAGTGAAATGGAAGTTAATAACATAGCGACATGTATGATTCCAGTAAGAAATATGCTGCCCTCACAGAGGAGGAGAGAGTACTGATAAAGAGCTTAAACACATGATGCAGATATCATCACCTTAAGTTCAATATTAGCAAGATCAAAGAGCTTGTTGTGGATTACCAGAGGAACAGGAGGCCGCCTGTCTTGGTTGTCATCCAGTGACAGGAAGTGAAAAGGGTGGATTTATACAAGTACCTTGGGGTCTAATTCAATAAGAATTGGATTGGAGATACAATATGAAGCATTATACTGTCACAGTGAAGTTGACCTTTTATCTTTTGGGTATTAAATGCCATCACTTCATCATTTTAAACCTATTAGAAATTTGTACGAAATGTTGTCATAATAAGCGTATGAATTCTTGAGTTCTTGAGTTATGGCCACAAATGTGTTTTGTGAGGTCACAGTGACCTTGACCTTTGACCACCAAAATCAGCTCAGTTCATCCTTGAGTCCAAGTAGACGTTTGTGCCAAATTTGAAGAAATGCCTTCAAGGCATTCCTGAGATATCGTGTTCACAAGAATGGGATGGACGTGAGGTCACAGTGACCTTGACCTTTGACCACCAAAATCTAATCACATCATTCTTGAGTCCAAGAGGACGTTTGTGCCAACTTTTATCATAATTAGCGGAGGAATTCTGGAGTTGTAACCAGAAACGTATTTAGTGAGGTCACAGTGACCTTGACCTTTGACCACCAAAATCGAATAAGATCATGATTGAGTCCAAGAGGACGTTTGTTCCAACTTTTTTCATAATTAGCGCAGGAATTCTGGCGTTATAACCTGTAACGTGTTTTGTGAGGTCACTGTGAACTTGACCTTTGACCACCAAAATGTAATCAGTTCACCCTTGAGTCCAAGCGGACAATTGTGCCAAATTTTAAGAAATTCCCACAAGGCGTTTCTGCGATATCGTGTTCACAAGAATAGGACGGACGGACGGACGGACAACCCAAAAACATAATGGCGCGGAGGCATGGAAAAGGCTGCATTGTTGGATGTATTAACATATATTGAGGTATCTATTCAGGTTAATGCTTCAAAGCAGTGATTATTGAGACCATAGCGCCTCATACAGCTTCCCCAGGGTTAAAATTAATGGACTCAAATTCAATTGAAATAAATCATATTGCACAACACCACCACTCAGCAGTCCGCCTTCCTCACAACCAGGAGACAGATGATTTGTTTGATTGGAAAGCCACCAGTGCACGTCGAATTCAATCTCATCCAAGGAATCAAAAGTCAGTGTGTTAAGTCACCAGGCAGCAATGGTGGTATTTTATTCACAGCAGCAATGACATGTCGAAAGAGGGGGGAAACGGTACGAGGCCAGAGGGGCTTCAGGAATTTATTGTTTCCCTATTGCAGTAAATTTGACATCCACATAATAATATCATAACATTGATCAGCTGCCCGTGTCTGAAAAGCAGTAGATTACAGGATTCTGACAGGAGAACGCAGTGCATATCACATTGTGTTACTTGTTTTTTTTAGCTTCTCTGCACCGTTTAAGAATTAATTATGCTTTTATTCCCCTCAAACAGAAGCCTGCCGTAGCGGAGTCTAGGCTGCAAACCAAACAACTGCGCCACAGCCGACAGAGCCCCCAAGGCTTTGTAAGCACAATGCACTGCTGAGGTCAAAACCAGCGTTATCTCTTATCATTATCTTTAACACACGGTTCAATTTGTTTTCATTCTGATAAATGGCTCTTTTATTCTTATTAAACCTTGCTTTAATTCTAGTCTGCCATTTTTATTGATTCAAATGGGCTTTCATTACCATTTAATTATTTGTAAAGCGCTTTGTGACACGGTTAAGGCCTATAAAAGCTAATAGAGAATCAGCAAAAGGAAAGGCATTAAAGAGAGGGAGATGACGGAGGATGTTGGGGAGAAAAAGGAAGGAGGAGAAGAAGAGTGGGTGGATGTACAGACTAGGTTGAAGGGCAAAAGGACCTGACAGCAAAAAGCATCCAGGGATCAGACCTCATCAGCGTGGGAGAGATTTATAGAGACACTATGAGGAATGGCACATGGTGTGTGGATATTCAGGACATGTTCCCAAGGATGGAAACACGGAGCGCTCATATAGTGACCTCTGTGTCTGCTCATGTGTGAACACTTGTCAGAGAACACCACTGGTCCTCTCGCACAAAGGGGATGAGGACACACTGCGCTTTATACGGACGCTACACCAAAACTTAATTTAACTAATTGCACATATAAGCCTCCCTGTAACAGAGAGAGTAATGTAAACTCCTGCACATACAGTCATGCAGAAATACACACGAATACAGGGAAATCATATTATCCCACTCACAAACCTCATATGGCAATGTACATGTATAATTGCAGTATTGAAAGCCGATATATGAATCAATGTGACGGACCTATAATTCAGCTCTGGATGATCTCTGCAGCTGTGACTGTGTGCACGTGTGTTCACACGTATGAAGTCACATTTCTATTATTTCTCATTAGCATAATGCTGCACTAAGTGATATTTTTTTACATAAATACTGATTTAAACTGTTTGTGACGTGAAAAAGATTCTTGTACGAAAGATCCAACTGAGACTCAACACTTGTATTGTTGGTGCATCGTACCACCAGCATAAAAGTATGCAGTATAAAACCAGGCTAACACAAGCTGATGATTTGCTGCATTCACAAGCCTAACAGTTATCTAGAGATTAGCTTTGACATTTAGCGAAACATACAGAGCATACATTTGAACTGTGGTGAGAATAGGACTTTAATATGATGCCATGTTGCTTATCAAGCACCATATGTGTGAAACACAGACTACACTGTCTTCAGTTAACATGATTAGAAGAATAATTATGTTGTGTCGTTACTCTTAGAAATAAAGGAGCTTAATGTGTCCAGTTGGGATGTGGCATTTTAGCACACAATGTCAAACTCGACAGGATCTCAGTCCAGAAGAAGAATGTGCCAAGGATGTGTTCAATGCAGTTTAATTTGGTCTCCTGGGCTGCTTTTCACTGGGAACTGTGCTGTCCAGTAAAGCCACAGATATACTTGCTTTTCGCTACACGTTCTTGTACGCATGCTGGCTGCACGCTACAATAATGGCAGATAGTTTTGAAGATGAGCTGAAAAAACAAGTCTGCAATTATCCAGATCAGTAGGATGTGTCGTTGCCACTGCACAGCATTAAACATGCCTGTCCAAACAGCTGAAGTTCCATGTTAGAAGTCGATGTGGAAACCTGCAAAACTAAATGGAAACAAGTCCAGGACCGATACGCCCGTGCACGGAGCAAAATGTTGGAGAATGGATGTCTGTATATATTTAAGACTTTATAAGTCTGAGGAAGAGCATGTTGGCTCGATACGTCACTTTGTGCTGAATAAAACCCTCTACGGGAGCTTCCTGGTGTGCGGATCTTTCTATATTTTTTCCACACTTTATCAGTAACATGAGAACTTCCTGACCACAGTGCAGCAAAGGCCCCGCAAAGATGAACCCTACCTCAATCCTCCCGGTGTCAGGTTGGAAGCCTCTGGCCGGGTCTTCGGTGGTCACTCTGCACTGGATCGCGCAGCCGTTGACCCGGATCTTGTCTTGTTTGAGGTTCAGCTCTGGCAGGCTGCGGCCTTCACAAACGTGCAGCTGAGCGTGCACCAAGTCCACACTGTTAAAGAGAGACAGAGAGGTGACGAGGTGAGAACATTTACTGAAGCACTGAATGTTGTCTACTGATTCCCTTGGAGAGCTCCCTGTGTGGACTGTGCGTACAGATCATTGAATGATGCACACACACACATTGTTTGCATGCACAATACATTTATTCAGATAATAATGAAGGCCTTGGAACAATGCTCACACACACACTCAAAAACAGGAGTACATTATGCTAATTTTTATTCAGTAATAACCCCAATAATAGAGAGAATTTAAATGTGAGAGGGACAGAAGTTATTTTCATTCACTCATTTATTTTAATGTAAAGCTCAAATGAGACTTGCTGGGTTAAGCTGCATGACCTTGCACAGTCTAATAATGCATATCCAAAGTGTCTAAAGGTCTTTTTTGTGTTTTGGGACAGAATTTAAATGAAGCAGCGGACGGACACAGAAGGTCGGGACATAAAAATCTTAAATCGCCTTCTCCCTGCTGCCCAATCCTCTGCCAGACATAAACACACTCAGACGACTGGGAGGCCTGTCTGCTTAAAGGCTGAATGAGAGAGAGAGAGAGAGGAGGCACACACATTAGCAAACAAGCGCAGCTCTTGGACACCGTCTTGGCTTCCTTCTCCTTTACTGTCTCAATTAGCTGGTTACCACATTCTGGCCAAACAGAAGGGCGATTATTCAGAAGCTGGTGTGAAATGTGTTGGTGGAAAAAGCAGATCCACTGTTGAGAAATTGGACAGGCGCGAACGTGTTGTTGTTACACTTTCTTGAATATGTCGGTGTTTTTTAAATTAGACCGCTCGGCTCGAGTTCTTAGATAATACAAAGGACGAGATTCATGAGCCAGTGCCTCCAACAGTATTTATGGCAATGATTCTCATTTTGCTAGTGCTTAATTGCTTAATTAAGATACCAGTTTGTTAGCAGACTGGGTGCGTTACTGGTGTTTGTGGGCCTTTTAAGCCTTTTAAGGACACAATCTATGAATAGCAATGTTTTGCTTTGGTGAAATGTACCGCTGCTGAGAGTAAAGTTGATCTGTGTTCGATTTCAGCTCAATCGTTCCATCACACAGTCGCTCCTGACAACTTTTTTTGAGTCATCATTTACTCATCTAATCTTAAATTCCTGAATCCAGACTGAATCAAAGGCAGTGATGAAGAACACTAAAGCTGAATTATGGCGAAAGTATCCGTTTGCTCATTATTTTGTTGTGTCAGTAGTTCACATATTTTCCCAATCACTTCTCAGGGTATTTGCATATTCATGAAAAGAGCAGCAAAAAAACAGCACTTAAAGTACAAAAATTAAAAACAACTTATGATAAGTCCTGTACTTTTATGCAAATCAACATATTTCAGTGGCAAACAACCATCTGAACATTTCCAGAGTGGAGAGTCAAACACTTGGCATCCCTGCTCACACTATAAATATAAATCATGTTTGGCCTAGTTTCTTTTCCTCACATAATTCTTCTCTTTTGAAAACATAAGGCAACGCTGATTGAATGAGGCCCCTGGAGGGTTTATGAAATTCATTGTATACTAATTTGACTCTGACAAATTAAAGAGCCTGCAGCAACATCTGTCCCTCAGTACAGCCAGTTACAGAATAGAAGTCCCTCGTATCATTAGCAAGTTCCACAGTAAGACTGAACTTCACAGGGAGAGGACGAGGGCGATGCGCCTTCAGCAAAAGGACGAGCTGGAAAACGCTCCAGAGAAAATGCACATTGACAACAAGAGTATCGATAAATACTGCCGGTTGGAAAAACTCTGCTAGATGACAGTCTGACAAAAGAGCGGAGAGGTTTGACCTTAAATCATCTGTACAGAGGAAAAGGCCGGCCTTATAGTGCGGGGAGAGTTTGATTCTGAGACAATGTATTCAGCTGTAAAGTGTGATCTGATATGGAATAAATAACTGCAAGCTGCCAATATCAGCTGCTTCCATACTTCAACAGACATTATTACCATGTCTGGAAATCAGCATTTCAATTGGAGAATGATTCACTGCAACCCGAAGATTGAAAGCAATACATTTCCTTCCTTTGCATCCAAACTATTAAACCATTGAAATACAGAATACATGTTTTGTAAATTGTATTCTTGGTATTCCCTTTTGCCGCCAAAACAGCCCTGACCCGTCGAGGCATGGACTAGACCTCTGAAGGTGTGCTGAGCCATCTGGCACCAAGACGTTAGCAGCAGATCCTTAAAGTCCTGTAAGTTGCGAGGTGGGGCCTCCATGTATCGGACTTATTTGTCTAGAACATCTCACAGATGCTCGATTGGATTGAGATCTGGGGAATTTGGAGGCCAAGTCAACACCTTGAACTCAATGTCGTGTTCATCAAACCATCTCTGAACCATGTTTGCAGTGTGGCAGGGCGCATTATGCTGCTGAAAGCGGCAACTGCCATTAGGGAGTACTGTCTCCATGAAGCGGTGTACTTGTTCTGCAACAATGTTTAGGTAGGTGGTACCTGTCAAAGGAACATTCACATGAACGGCAGGACCCAAGGTTTCCCAGCAGAACATTGCCCAAAGCATCACACGGCCTCCAGCGGCTTGCCTCCTTCCCATAGTGCATCCTGGTGCCATGTCTTCCCCAAGTAAGGGACACACTTGCACCCAGCCATTCACATGATGTAAAAGTGATTCATCAGCCCAGGCCACCTTCTTCCATTGCTCTGTGGTCCAGTTCTGATGCTCACGTGCCCATTGTAGGCGTTTTCAGTGGTGGACAGGGGTCAGCATGGGCACCCTGACCGATCTGCGGCTACACAGCCCCATACGTAACAAACTGCTATGCACTGTGTGTTCTGACACCTTTCAGTCAGAACCAGCATTAACTTTTTCAACAGTTTGAGCTATGGTTAAGCCTTAGCCTTAGCTCCCCATGGGCCTCAATAAGCCTTGGTCGCCCATGACCCCGCTGCTGGTTCACCGGTTTTCCTCCCTTGGACCACTTTTGGTCGGTACTGACCACTGCAGACCGGGTGCTGCCGTTTTGGATATTGCTCTGACACACTCAAATCTTTACACTTGTCCATTTTTTCCTGCTTCTAACACATCAACATCTAGGACAAAGGGTTCACTTGCTGCCTAACATATCCCATCCACTGACAGGTGCCATTGTAACCAGATGATCAAGGTTATTCACTTCATGCATTTACATGTCATGACAAGAAGCTTGAAGTTGAAAATGTAATGTTGTGTTGTCTTAACATTTCAATTTATAAACTTATTTAGGTCTGCTTACTGCTGAGTCGAGATATAGATGTAGGACAACATTTACACAGTAGTCATCAAAATCATCAATTAAAAATAAGGAAAGTTTTCTTGCCCTTTAATGTTAATCTTAATAAATGTATATCAAACCTGAACATATGTTCCAATAAAGGTATTTTAAATCCTGTTGTAATTGTAGGATTAATTAGTGTGCCTCTTCAAAAGTGTGAGTGTTTACCATTAAATGGATTATAAAAAAAGAGACACAAAAAGCACAGAATAAAGTGTTCTGCTGTAAATGGATTTTGACAGTGATGAGTGTTATATTAATTTATGACCAAAATGTATCCGATCCAAGGCTGGTTCTCCAGCTTTGTTGTTCACTCGCACAACTTCAACTCTCTCCATGTTGTGTATTTACCATGTCATGTAAGCACCCATCAAGCACTGTACACACAGTGTACAAAACATGGCAGTTTAATTACATTTTGCCAGGAGCCCCGGGAAACAAGAAGTGCTCCTGAGCAGCCTTTTGTGGCTCATGGTTGGCTCGGTGTCAATTAGCTGGTGGAATTTTTGAATTAACAGAAATTAATTCAGGAACATGCAGAATGTAAACTGAAATAATACGTTCTGTACACTGGAGTTTGACTCGAGGCCCCTGTACAGTGCAGGGCCTCAAGATTACATTACGTAATAATGCTGGACCTGCCTTAAGGCTCTATTCATTTCAGTTGGGATTGAGATTTAGCGGTGCATATTCACCAAATAGGCTAATAACCACATTATAACCGGTTAGATGTAACACACTGAGCATCTGACTGATATTTCTAGTTTGCGAATAAACTTCATGTTTGCCTTTCCTTCCTTTAAATGTCATAAATATCTTTGTACATTTACAGAATCTACAGTATCCGTGACTTCAGTTTGCATTAAATTAAAAAGAGAGAACCCAAAAATGTCAAACAAAATTCTGCTTTTAGTCTTTGCCTTCAACTTTTTACTCCTACCAGTGCATCGTTTTTTTTCTTGCTTTGCAGCTCTCCCGTGTCGAAGACATGAACTTCTTTTCTTCCTTTCCTGACATCGCTAAAGAATACATCAATCTTTTAAGATGTCAGACCTAATATTGGATGTCTATTTTCCTTCCCAGCATCTCTTACAGTTTGCCAGTTGTTCTTTGCCTCGCTTTGGGCTTCTAGAGCTGCCAAGTTTATATTTGATCTCTGACAATCTAAAAGGAAAGTGGAAACCCCCACAAGTGCCATACGCCATATGTCTGCTCACTGAATGTGCTTTCTGAATTCTGTCAGTACCTTGAGCTCGCAGCCAAGAACATTATTTTGCATTTGGTACTCCTTTCTATGCATCAACATCGCTTAAGGCTTAAGATAAGCTTGTAAATATCTTTAGCTCTCAGATGAAATCACCAATCATAATACTGCTTAGATACATGTATTACACTGCAGATGCACATGGAGGCCAACATCATTTACAGCCCAGCACTGGCTGGAATCAGGCAAGGACTTGTCTGTTTTTTAAAAGCAAAAAGGGAAAAGTCTTTTGGGATAAGCTGTATGAATCCGTCCCTATCCATTCAATATACAATATCTCTTATTTATGAATAAAATATATCACCATGGACACTGCAGAGAGCTGAAACTAAGCTGTCAAGAGCAAAAACTTCATAGATTCACCTCTGCAGCCCAACTTATTTTTCAGCTTTTATCGATAAACACACATTTTGGTGTGAGAATGTCTTAAGCTTACCTGTTTAAAATCAACATTCAACACTTCAGCAATTAAGCATCACTTTAAAGACTGTGCAAAAGTCTACACTCTGATTGAACTTAACAGGTTTCCCTCCACGAAGCTTCAAAGACGAGGCAAATGCTTTCATCTACAGCCCGGGTCAACTGCACATTATTGTTTATTCTGCGATGCAAATGTTTCATCTGAGCTAAACTGAGTCTGAACAGTCTGATGTACTCAAACCTGACAGAGCATTTAGTCCCAACATTTTATGGCGTTACATTAACTGAGTCGACTTAAACATCCTATTATCCACATGTCGTGTTAGATAGTGTGAAACGTCACCATCAAAGACATCAGACCGTGCTCTTTTTTTAGAGATATCCAGCACTGTAAGTACGCGTAATGCTTGATAATGTTGAATCATACTATGAGACCATAAAACCTACACATGTATGGATGATGACTGAAGGATTTCTGGTTGATTAAGCCCAATCTGGATTTATATCCTGCAGCTACTTAAAGGAAGACATGCCAATTAGGTTGGATGTAGAGATGATATCAGTCTGAAGCAGGTCAGGTTGCATTCAACACAGTTGTTCACCAGATTGTTTTATCACGTCTTGAGCTTTGTGTAGGCATTAAAAGGTACTGTCCTTAAATGGTTTCAGTTATATCTGTCAGAGAGAACTTTTTCCATCCATTTAACCCTCCATCTTGGCCCGTACTCTTCAGCAGCGGCCCCACTTGGTTGTGCGGTCCCACAAGGCTCCATTCTAGGCCCCACTCCCTTTTCCCTATATATGCTTCCTCTATGGTCCATTTTTCTTACCATTGCTTTGCAGAAGATTTGCAAAGCTATCTGCCAAAACAAATAATGATGCAAGCCTTGCTGAACTGTTAAAGGCATTAAATCATTGATGGAGTTAACTTCTTGAATCTCAACGAAACTCTGACATTACAGAAATGAACCTTTGTGAGATGGATCTTAATTTTAGATGAATAGATTAGCTCTGTTATAAAGACAAGCTTCTTTAAATTAAGATGCTTTGGGAAGGTTAAGGCCTATCTTCCTTCAAATGAATGAAAGAGTCGTTCACTTGTTTATTACTTCTCATTTGGATTATATTATTGTAACTCCTTGTATGTTGGTGCAGATCAGTCGTCGCTTACAGCTGGTCCAGAATGCAGCTTCCCTTCTTCTGACTGGGAAGAGACGACATGATCACATGACACCAGTACTGGCTTCTCTTCACTGGCTTCCTGTCAGTTTCAGGATCCAGATTAAGATTTATTTACTTAAAATGAGCCGGCACCATCCTATTTATCCGAGTTGTTGCATCATCATGCTCCAGTCAAAGCACCGAGGTACTGAGGTCAACACATCAGATGCTCTTGAATGCTCCAAGATCCAGGCTCAACACCAGAAGAGACAGAGCCTTTGCGGTGGCTGCTCATGATACCTGCCAATATCGGAACTGCCCAGACCCTTGAAAGTTTTAAATCCTTGCTTCCATACTGGAGCATGTATTTTTTTTTTCATGGCATTCCTTTAGCTCCATTTACAGTTGTGTAACTGGAAAACTCCAGAAGCCAGAACACATTATGTTTCACAAACATAACCAACCGTCACGTAATGAGCTGTGCCCCACAGTAACAGGTTTTTAACATGACAGTTTATACTTTTTAAGTGCGTGCCTCTTTTGTTTTGATATGTTCATATAAATGTTGCTTGTTTGTAGTTATGAACATTGACAAATCTTGTGGCACCCTAAGCTTGTCCTTAAGACATGCAATGGTTTGCATCACCTCCTTCAGGAACCACTAGCTTTAATATTACATCAAGTACAAACCAAGCCTTTTAACAGAGGGGAAGAAGTGCCAGTTTAACTTTACCTTATTCAGTGTGATACGGCTACTAGCCTAGCTTGTCCAGCTAATGTTTAAATTACTTTTTAGTATGATTAAAAGAGCAGAATGCTTCTTTATGAATAAAAGCAGCATTTTAAATAAATCATTTACATTGGATTTAAGAGAGGATCATAGAATAACTGCAGGCCATCTCCAGAGTCAAGAGTGCAACGAAGGCTTCATTAAAATATAATTCTATTAAAATGAATTATCTTGTCCGCCCTGAGTTATGCAGGGGGTTAGATTTCCGGGGTCGAGCAGATCACAGCGGAGGATGTATAATGTGCTGACCTGTGACAGAGGGGTGAGCACCTGCGCACACACTTATACTTTCTTTTCCATTCCATTTAATCCATCTTCTGCTGCAAAAACTATTAACATATATGAATAGACAAATACAGAAGAAAGTACTCATGATATTAGAGACTTCCACGCATGTGCATGCACAGGCACACGCGATGTATCCTCCCTGGACACTTCCACGCATTATCTCCGAACATGGAAAGTACATTAGCCTGATAGTCATGAGAACCAAAGCGCGCACACACACACGCTATCTGAAAGTCCAGCAGTGCCCAGACGTTCACATGCAGCAGAAAGCACGCAAACTCTGTCTCAATCTGTCACATGTGCACACACACACACACACACAAACACACACACACTAAGACCATGAAGGCTGAGTGCTAATTGCATATCATTTTCAGTCGTTTCACTCAGAGCTCATTAGCAAGGGAGAAGGGGGTGGCTCTGCGCCCAGAACTAAGAGGGAGAGAGGGAGAGAAAGAAAGAGGAAGAAGGAGTGTAGCGAGGAGAGGAAGGCAGCTTGTTTTTGTAATAAGAGAAGAAGAAAAACTCAAGAAAATATGACAAACAGGCGGGGAGGTAAAGAAAGTAGTCTACTGCAGACTCCAGATCCACGGAGATGAAGGAGATAGTGAGAATAAGAGACAAGATGACAGCTATACATCCCCAACTCAATGCAAAAGAGTCAAAACTGATGTGAAGGAAAGCAGAGGCAGTGGGAGTTCAGAAGAGGAGAAAAAGCTGGATGCCAAAACCGAAAGAGCGAGTGGGAAAAGTGGGAGTGTGGAAGAGATCGGATTTGCTTAAAAGGACAAAAGAAACGAAGGGAGAGCGGCAGTGGGAGGAAGAGAAGGTGGAAGGCTGGAGAGAGGAGAGGAAGGATGAGAGTTGGGATATGGATGGATGAATAGTAGTGTGGGACAGGAGCGATTAAGAGGGGGTGGCCGTGTTTAATTGTGGAGCGAGGAAGAAGGAATGACTCAAGGTAAGGGTGGAAGGTGGTGAATTGGTAAGGGAGATAATGAGGAAGGGAGGAGAGGAGGAACGGAGGTGGGATTGCAGAAAACAGGTTCAGGATTTGGAAACATTTTTAGGATGCAAAATGAGATCAAATTAACATGTTCATTTGTGAGTCTTAAGAGATGCTGCTGGGCAAATTTAGTTTTCCTTGGACACAACAAGGCCAGCCCCCGGTTTTCAGTGCTAATGCTAAGTTAAGCTAAGTGGCTACTTGCTGATATTAAATAATGAACGGACAGACGTGAGAGGGATATCAATCTTTTTGTCCGACTCTCGCAAGAAAGCGAATAAGCCTTTATTCCAAAACTGTTTATTTCGGTTTAATATGGCAGACGGAAGAAGCCGAAGAAGGGAACAAGGGGAAGAATAGGGAAGGAAAGGTTGAACAAAGAGGGAGGAAGGAAGGAAGAGAGAAAGGTGGGTATATTGAGGAAGGGAATAGGAGCAAAGCAGAGATGACTTTACAGGTCAAGATGTGAAATGTGAGCAAGAGAGGAAGACGAGGGCCTTAAAGAGCTAGTACCAGGTTGGACCCTCTTTTGCCATCAGAACTGCCTTAATTCTTCGTGGCATAGATTCAACAAGGTGCTGGAAACATTCCTCAGAGATGTTGGTCCATATTGACATGACAGCATCACGCAGTTGCTGCATTTGAATCTCCCGTTCCACCGCATCCCAAAGGTGCTCTACTGGATTGAGATCTGGTGACTGTGGAGGCCATGTGAGTACTGTGAACTCATCGTCATGTTCAAGAAACTATTTTGAGATCATATGAGCTTGGAAGTAGCCATCAGAAGATGGGTACTCTGTGGTCATAAAGGGATGGACATGGTCAGCAGTACTCAGGTAGGCTTTGGTGTTTAAACGATGCTCAGTTGGTACTGAGAGGCCCAAAGTGTGAAAAGAAAATATCCCCCACACCATTACACCACCAGCCTGAACTGTTGATACAAGGCAGGATGGATCCATGCTTCCATGTTGTTTCACCACTTTCTGACCCTACCATCTGAATGTCGCAGCAGAAATCGAGGCTCATCAGACCAGGCGACGTTTTCCCAATCTTCTATTGTCCAACTTTGGTGAGCCTGTGTGAATTGTAGCCTCAGTTTGCTGTTCTTAGCCGACAGGAGTGGCACCCGGTGTGGTCTTCTGCTGCTTCAAGGTTCGACGTGTTGTGCGTTCAGAAATGCTCTTCCGCACACCTCGGTGGTAACGACTGGTTGTTTGAGTTACTGCTGCCTTTCTGCCAGCTGGAACCAGTCTGGCCATTCTCCTCTGACCTGTGATTGGCTGATTAGGTATTTGCATTAACGAGCAGTTGAACAGGTGTGCCTTATAAAGAGGCCGGTGAGTGTAAATATTATCCATAAAATTTCACTCTCATCCTTTCCTTACGTTGCTTCTCCTCTCTCCTTTCCACTCCTATCATCTTTTGTCCTTTCATCTCTGTGTCTCAGCTCCCCCTCCCTCACCTCTCCACATGTGGCCTCGAAAATGCAGAACATTTACTCCTTTTGAAGTTAACACTTGATATTAAAACTTCATTATTAAACCGAGTGTTGGTCCTCACTGTATGTGTGTGTGTGTGTGTTTTTCATCAGGGTTTGGTAATGTTCGCTCAAACCTCGTCTCCGGTAAATACATTTTTCAAGATGGCTCCGGGGCAACGTGGTAAAGAGCAAAGCAGAAATATATTTCTCATTTCGGTGAAACTAATGCAGGCTCTTGTCTACAAAATGTGCACACACATGCCACACACACAAATTCTTGTCTAACTAAATAAATGGAAATATACACCAAAATGCTTCCCGCTGGGGCCTGCAGGAATGGAAATGAAGAAACTCGGAGAATAAGTGGTAGCGATGGGAAGCGCAGGAAGAGGAAGGGGGGATAAACACAAAGACAACGGAGGAAAAGTAGTTCCATAGAGAGAAAAGAGGGGACATAGAAGTATGAAGGACAGACGGAAAGGACGATAGAGACGGCTAAATGGAGCGGGAGAGAATGTGAAAGAAAAACAAACAGAGAAGAAGCAGAAGACAGGAAGAGAAAGGCATCCAGTCTGCCATCTTGTTTTGTGTGAATTTCATTAGACGGTTTTAGACAGCAAACAGAAGAAAAAGGGAGCGGGAAGCCTGGCGAGGGGAGGTGAGAAACGGAGAGACAGACGAGGGATGGCTTGTCTGCATGAGAGAGGGGAGGAAATAAGAAGTTTGAATCATTGTGGCATGAGGATGGCATTTTGACATCAATTTAGCTGGCAGCGAAAAAACCATGCTGCCTGTTCGATACGCAAATGCAAACAGAACATGGCTGGAGAGGGAGGGGGAGGGGGAGGACGGAGGGAAGAGAGGGGGAAATATTAATCAGTTTTTCAAATGAATGAATGGAGAGGAGAAGGAGAGGGGGGAGATGAGATAGTAAAATGTATAAGAGGAGGGAAAGAGTTGGACGAGGACGAGGAAAGGAGGCGGCGAGGGGAAGGAAAATACGGATGACACACACGTAACCCCAGCTCAGACACCCACACACAAACACAGGATCCTATCTGATTAGATTCCCTCTCTCTTTTTCAGCTCGCTTTCTCCTCTATTTTCACAAGACGCACTATCAGCCTATTAATTAATTCCTGCTTTCCTTGTTATGAAGCAGATGGAAGAGCGAGGAGAGGAATGCAAAATAACTGTGGCGTCCAGAAGGCAGCGAGGAGCGAGATGAGAAAGGCCGAATGGAGACAGCGCATGCAGACAAGAGGAGGAAGAGGACGACGACGACAGAGGAGGGAGAGAGAGAGAAATTAAATAAGGAGAATAAACAGAGGCAGAGTAGGAAAAATGTGTGAAGTCAAACCTCACGCACACACTGAACTTATCTACCATCGTATACATTAACGACATACTATAAGAAGCATAGTGTTACCATAAGGAATGAAAATATTGATCGCAACATGTGGTAAAAAAAACACATGCTGCTTAAACGTCATGAAGTCATCGTCACATCATCTGTGATGCATATAATTACCATAAACAAACAAGAAACCTGCTGAGTGGTTCGGCAGCCTCGACTTTCACATTCATGATGTGCAATCTTTTGTTTGAGGAACCAATCACTAAGATAGCTTCTGTTGTTTCCCTTTTGTTTCTGCTGTAAGCAGAGCGAGGACGCGCAATATTTGTTCAATTGTAATATTGTGCTGCAGACATGTTCTGGCCTACACACATGTAAGTATTACATATATCTTCGTTTGGTAGAGATCCCTGCAAAAATCACACCATATGAACATCTGAACACCACATAAATACCAATCAGAAATGTAAGGAATCCTCACAGCTGAGAACCTGGAACCTAAAATATTTCAACTTTAAAGATATAATCTTGAAGATTTCAGTTTCATTCTCTTTGGCAGCACCTACAGCGACAAACGGTAACAGCGGGAGCACACTTCCCAGATGTCCAGACAGTGTCAAATATGACGTGCACGGTTGGCTTCGGTTGTAACTCTTGATTTTCCTCACTGACGGTCGCTTTTCTTTTGTAGACTGTTTGCCTTACAGTTGCAGAGACCAGAAAACAGCCGCTTAGCTCCGCCTACCCTCTTGGACCAACCACTGCTGGGTAATGGAAAACGCGTCACTAACTGGGCGCCGCTTGTGATTTTTTCTGCGAAAGTTGCCACAGACACCCAGTCTTTAATGCAAACGCAAAGGCTTTCATTAGTGGGCCATACGCAGGAAAATTTGCCGAGTAATTTTTACTGAGTAACCATTACTTTAACCTATCATTTTGGAGTATAATTGTCAGGTTCAGAGGCAATAGTAGGAGCAAAAATACTGAATAAATTCTATTGGAGTAAACTGCATAACCACGGCCACTAATTAGCGGCATGACAAGCGCAAACAAAGGGGAAAAAAAAAAAACATTTGCGCGAACACCCGGTGCTCATTAACGCTCTGGCTACAGATCTAGTCTGGTAATGCACTGCGGGTGTGCGCTGACAGGAAGGACAGGGCAGAAATTTAAAGTGAGTGATATATAGGACTGTTAAATAAAGCAGGATGTATCACTCCCCTAGGGCACAATTTTTATTTTCTATTTATTTTGTATTTTTAATTCTATAACAGAAAGAATGTAACGTGTTTTACTATGATATTAATGTTAGTGGTTACAGTGGTAATGTACATTGGAATTGGAGTTGTGTTATAGCCTATATTTTAACTTAACAGTTAGAATACTAAATTGCTGCGTATTTGTGATGATGCACTTGAAATGATGTATTTCTTGTCATCATGGATGCAGGCTGTACGAGTAAAATACAGAGATCAGAAGTACATTTGTTATAATGGGCAGTTGACCTTCAAATCCTTTCTGGATTGCTGTGAGTGACAAATGTTCCTGATTTCACATATTAATCTATCGATGGCCATACTTGGGATTTTAATTGCTTTGCTATAATAATTTGGCTACCACCACAGACTGCATATAACAGGAAATAGCTTGGAAAGGAGCACTACAGTTTTGGGGTTACGATGTTCAAGTACAGATGTCTTCTTGATTTCCTCCTTGTTTTATTTTTTACAACAGAGCCATCAGTAGCTTGTGCTATCATATTTCCTCTTCACAGTTGCCAAGAAATTTGACATTGCAATCTTGGAATTAAAAGAATGATGAAACAAACACTGAAGTTGACGAGGAGGTGTTTGAGTTGCTTCTAAAAAAACAAGACCTTGGTGTGCTGGAGATTTGTTTACCCCATGGCCCAAATCCTGATACATACAGCGCTGGCTTGACTGACATGTTCTGAATACGTGAGACTAGCAGATATATCTGCAGCATTGTCTCATGTTTTAATTATTTCTGTGCTCAACTGTCCCACCCCATCTGGAACAGAAGTAAATCAAATCTAATGGGTACATTTTGGTATTTCATTAGTTTTTAAACAAAAACTCTGAGTAATAATGGATGTTTCATCTTTCACTGTAAAAGTTAAACTGTTGTTCGCATCAGTTAAATGCTGACATTATTTTATAGATTCATTTAGCTCCCCTACAAACAGCTCCTTTGCAAGCTCCAGTGGAGACAATGAGGGGGAGTCTGATGACACCATTATATTGCAGCCGAGTCCTTCTACAAGACACAGAGCTGAGGATACGAGTATAGTTCAAGTAGGCTATGTAGATTCCTTACGTCCTTTCAGGAAGATTAAGCAAATGCCAGACTTTAAGATTGAGTGATAAAGGATTTGATGATCATGGTGTGTTTTTTATAAAACTTTTTATTAGTGGAAGATGTTATGTTAAGTGTATTAATAAATATATATCTCCTACTGAGATGATTGAAGACATTTTAAAGAACAAACCTGGAGGAGAGAGAATCATTAATGAGTATGCTCAGACAAAAAGTCTAACAGATAGCAGAAGACGTGATTTGGTCAAGATTTTGGTTGCACATATGACAAGTGAACATGGGTAAGTTGTCAATTAATCAATGCAATATTGTCAATGAGAAGATGAAGCAGACCTTCACCTATCGGCAAAAGATGGTGACCAAGTGAAGTCCTGAAATATTCACAGCATTTCCAAGATTCCTAGACATAGCAGGAATGGTATGTGGATCCACAACTGTCTTACCATGACACTGTCAGGACCAGTTCTACATCAACCTAAGATTAAGATAAAATCTTATGATGATAGTGCCACACCGTAATATTAACTGTTCTTTCTGGACTTGTTCAATTTTGTCTGCAGATTGAGCAGGATTTCAGACTGATGTTCGGTGATGTCACCTCTACAAAGTTCCTGGAGAAGTGGCCAACTGTCTACAAGCAGAAAGTCCTTGAACAAAGCCTCACACAGACGGGTGAACTTCAAGATCTGCTGAGTCCACAACAGAGGTGGAAAATGGTACGTTAAAATAAAAGTATTATACTAATGCAAGTGAAAATTGTTTTTTGAAAGCAAAAGGAATGACTGTTAGCTTTGACTGAATATTTTTTCAAATGTGAACATTTTTACTTCTATTTTCAGGATGGGGCCGTGACATGTCATCCAATTTAGTTCTTGTACACTTCCTGCCCCCTTCACCTCATGGCCATAAGAGACCGGGAAAGATCTCAGCCAGACAAGCCTATTTATCAGAGTACATTTGATCAGAAATCGTGGTAAGATCATGTTTATTAATGTATTTTAAAGATATTTTGTCAAACTGTTTGCAAACTGTGACTTATTAGGAGACTAATTGAAGTTCTTGTGTACAGTCTGCGACCAGCATCAAGGGGCATCTGGACTGCATCGAGGAAAGCCTTCAACCCTTGCTGTGGGGACCCAAAGGAGTATGATTCACAATTGCTTCATTGTGATTGACAAACATGCAATACCATGTAAGTCACCGGAGCTTTTCAAAGCTCATTTTGTCTTCGGTACCTCATACAACCAGGATCTGGTAAATCTGCAAACCACCATATATGAAATAGATGTTAGTACTACTAAGGTAAATCCTAGGGTTGCAGAGTTGAGAGCTGCATTGAGTTGATGCTGAGACTTGATTTGGGAGCTTAATGTTGCATTGAGTGGATACCGAGATGTTGTGTTTTATTTGCAAAAGCCCCCAGGTAAATGCTAATTCCCTGACAATACACTTAAAATTGATCCACGGACTTTGTTCAGGAAAGAGACTTCGCCTTAAATGCGGTCAGGCTGGTTGTTCACAAATTTATGGCACTTTTTCTGGGTTTAGAAAGCATCTGAATAAAGCACATGAACGTTGTTCTGATCCTGGTGAAGACCCCCTCTACAACTGAAGATGTATCAGAAAGTAATTTTGATGACTTGCCATCAAGAAGCTCCCCCTCAGACTCAGTCCTTCTAAATAAGAGTCTTGTTGACTTACTTAAAGTGGCAGGTGTAGGTGAAACAACCATTAACTCTTTGGTAATTTCCATGGAAGAACTTGTTGACGACATTTACACTCAGGCAAAAGAATCTGTGAAAAAAAGCCTTTACAGGAGCCTATGAAAAGTGACATGGAGTGTGAAATTTATAAGTGTTTTGAAAAAATGGAAAATTCTTTTGGAGTATTAAACTCTGAAAGTAAGAAGGTGGTATTTTACAGAGAAGTGGGGAAGGATAGACCCAGTTGAATACGTTCTTGGTAAAAGATTTGATACCCTGCGCAACCGGACCAGTGGAGCCTATGATCAAGTGGTTGTTACTGACAGATCTGTTTATTCAGAGTTTATTTACAAACACCCTAATATAAAGGAGATAATGCAGACTGATCACTGTTCAAGACAAAATCTTCTTTATGACTTGTGCGATGGAGATCTTGTCAAGACTCGTGCTCTTTTTTCAAAACAGAAGCATGCAATTCAAATTCAGCTTTTCAATGACGATTTTGAAACCGCAAATCCTGAAAAGAGATGGAATTAGGGCCCCCTTGTATGATCAGCCAGTTTATGGAACTACTGTCCAAGTTACAGGTGACAACTTTGGTCTTCACTGTTCGTTTGGTTTTGTTGAATCATTCAGTGCCAGATATTGTTGCCGCTTTTGTCTTGCTGGGAAAGAGGACTTTCAAACAGAATTTACTGAAGATTCACCCAAGGTAGTTATGCGAACTCAAGCACTTCATGCAGAACATGGAGATAAATCCTAGTCTTCCCCAGTACTTCCATATATGTGAAAATCTCTGTTGATATTATGCATGATATCTTGGAAGGAGTGGCACAATATGAAATGAAACTGTTAATACTGCACTTGATGGACAAGTTCACAACATCAAAGGAAGCAGACAGGAGAATTAAAAGCTTTAACTATGGGTACATGAAGCAAAACAACAAACCTCCTGCAGTGAAGTTAGGAGACGACTCAAATGACTTGGGGTTAAATGCCATCCAATCCTGGTGTTTACTTCGACTTTATTTCTCCAAATGATCAACACACTGGGGAAAATACAATGTTCACTATTTGAAGCAACAGCAATGGCAAATACCAAAGTTATCAGAGGGTATAACTATTTTTTGGAAACATTTGATCGCAGAACACCACAGGTTATCCAAGCATTTGTTTGCCAACAAGAGGCTGATACCAGAGCATCATTTCATGGTACATTATCCTACGTGTATTCTTAAAATTGGACCAGTTTTGCATTGTTGGTGCATGCGCTATGAAGCAAAGCATAAGTTTTTCAAAAAAACAATTGCAAAGCTTCAAAAATGCAACTAAAACATTGGCAAAGAAACACCAAAGTCAGATAGCCTACAGTTGGCAGACATTTGAAGGTTTTACATGTAAGATGGGCCAGACAGCATGGAAATGTGTATCGCACAGGTTTAGCTGTTTCTATTAAAGTCCATTGTGAGATGCCAGTTTTTCACAAAATCCACCATGTTGTTGTTAAAGGTGAGAGGTTACTGTTGGTTACCTTTGCCCTAGAAACAGTGTGTCTTGATGAGCATTTAAATGCATTTAAATTATCTATACAACTGAAGGGCCTCACGTAGTTGATGTCAAAGAGCTCTTCTGTTACAAAGCATTTGATATACAGATGTCATACAATTGTCATGATTCAATTTGTTTTATTGTCCTGTACTGTTTACTGTGATTTAAAATGTGAGCAGTTGGCTCCTTAAAACCGATGCATTAGATTGCAATCCTGGCTTTTGTTTTATACAGAGGCCATCATTTTACTTTTCCTTAAATGATACCTGTTCAAATACAAGAACTAAATTTGTAAATTTGTTCCCCACACTCGCTTGTTTTTTTGTTTTTTTTTACAATTAACCTGACCTTAGTTTGCACTTAAGGTGTGTGAAAGGTGATTTGCATCTCCAGTAATGTCTTCTCTCCTTTGTGCATGACACTGACCCTTTTTCACGTGGTCCCCACCATTGTGGTTGACAGCTGAAGCTGAGAATTTCTGTTGTTACAACAACAAAGTTCTTCTGATGTCTTGCACATTTCTTACATTTTAAAAAAAAGATAAAGTGTGCTTTGGTAAATACAGATTTCTGTACCTTCTGTTTAAAGATAATGTTCCAGAGTCTTCATTATGGTTTATAATTTTGTAATTGATTCTTGACTAATGATTAACTTGAAAGAGATAAACTTGATGAACAATTTTATATTGAGCGAAACTCGGCTCTATAATGAGTGAAATACAACTCTATATACAATGAAATGCAACTCTTAATTGAGTGAAACGGTCACAGAGTACTTTTTATTTTATTTTTTCATCCATGTTTCATAGAGAGTTTTTTATTTAAATCTAAGACTCCACATGCTTTTTTAAACTCTTTCAAGCAGAGGGGTACCTGACCTGATGTCACTGCCAAAGGTAGGATTCTTTAAAGTTTTAACAGCATAGACGCAGCAGATAAAGTTTCAAAATGATTCACCATGCATTTAGATTCGATTTGGGCCTTTAAATGGCTGCCCCCCTCGATTTGAATCAAGCAAATGGTAAATGGTAAATGGACTATACTTATATAGCACTTTTTAGTCTTTGCGACCACGCAAAGCTGCTTTTACACTACATATCACATTCACTCATTCACACACTGATGGCAGAGGCTGCTACGTAAAGTGCCCAACTGTCAATCAGATATCACATTCATACCCGTTGGCTATGCCAGCAATTTGGGGTTCAGTGTCATGTAGCCTGAGGGAGCTGGGGATTGAACCTCCGACCTTCCGATTGAAAGACGACCGACTCTACCACTGATACCCAAATCTTCTCCGTTTTGTCAGTTGAATATTTGCCCTTTTCTGTTTTAGCATCATTGTACACGGAGCAATGCAGGAGTAACAAAGCTCTTCTACGTCACACACAGAATGTCAGTTGCCACTAGCGTGTTAGACAGTGCTCAGCTTGGCTTGAGGTTAGGATTTCCTCCAGTGTTCATCACTGACAAGGTTTAAACAGAGAAATGTTTGCAGACCTGCTAATTCAACCTGATAAAAGCACTGCATGGAGCAGCAGAGTTTCTCTGACACTCTTTGGAGGACGTGATGAAGGAGTTTAGTGTGGCACTGAATTGAAGCTTTATACTGAACATCAAATCTGCTTCATCTGACATAACTCTGAGTCAGGTGCAGCCCTAGTTTCAACTTTTAACTTTGCAGTGCATCACCTCTGCATCAAGGCCTCCCTGGAAACCAGAACAAGTGAGTGCTCTCCCACATAAGGTTTGGATTGATGTATAAAATTGATGTGCTGGGGTGTGTTCGAAGACACCATACTGCTTGATTAAACTTAGATATTGACCTGATGTCTGTCTCCACAGCTCTGTATTGACTGGACCGTCTTGGTGTGCCTGCTTTAGAACCTGATTTGAAATGAAACCCCAGCCACCCACCCCTGAACTCATTTGATTATAACCCTTCAAATAAGAAAACAGCACACAGGCATATCCCTTTTTAATACAGACCTTCATTTGATACGGTGGTGGGTAGTGAAAGTGGAAACCTGACCTGAGTCTGCTCTGAGTAAAAACTTGGCATTGAATTTGTCGAGTGGGCTGTTCTGATCACAGATTTTGCTTTGAATTGGGTCAGAAAACCGGCCAGGAGTTTAAACATGAAACTCACACGTCCTACGAGTCGACATGAACCCTGAATAAGCACCAACACCGCACCTCTACTGTGTGCAACACCCTTATCAGTGTCTTCCAGGTGGGCTTACTGTATCAAAGCAAAATCCCACCGTACATACAGCATTCTTGTGACCTTGTCGAGTATTATACTGTAGATGTACAGACTTAAAACATCTTTCTTACACTACTGGAGGGACTATTTAGACAAATAGTTCATTCATTATGGAGTAATAAGTCACGGCTATGATCATGTTTCGGATCAGCAAGGGGGAAAAAAAGGACTGTCCATCTTCATCTAAACTGAATTAAGTTTC
Organism: Semicossyphus pulcher; assembly: GCF_022749685.1. Classification (NCBI taxonomy): domain Eukaryota; kingdom Metazoa; phylum Chordata; class Actinopteri; order Labriformes; family Labridae; genus Semicossyphus; species Semicossyphus pulcher. Next base: position 9,293,328 of record NW_027211695.1, read on the forward strand.
TAGCTGCAGCTTAATGTAAAAAATCAGACCAGAGTCAACAAGCTGCTTCTTTTTAACATCAGTGCAGCAATAGTGTGTAAATTTTTTCTTATTATTATTATTCCTTTATTTGACACACTCATCATGAGACCTTTTCTAACTGTCATTTTGTACATATGTTTATATTTGTGATTTTTCCTTGCATTTTGTCAACAACACATTCAAACCGGGCCCCTCCTCCTGGACTCTTCATCACCAGAAGCTCACTCTCACTCTCTCGTGCGGGAACACGGCTACCCCGCCGAGCTAACACCGACAGCATCACCGTTACCTTTGCGCTAGCATGCTAAACGAATTTGATTTAATAAGTTAAAGCGTAATCTGTAAGAAAGAAATAATATAAACTGAAAAGGATGTTTATTTATTTTGTGTTTTATTTTAAGTTTTCACAGCATGGTGATTCTGGACTATTGGTGGAAGCTGAATTAAATTGCCAGTTGAGAAAAAGAACCTTTGTGCTCATCATTACTGGAGGGAGTTACAATCAGTATCAGTGGGAAACATTGCAAAATCAAAACATAAATCCTCCTGAAGTCTAGTGCTTTACAAGTGTGCTATAATCTACAAAAACAAGGTATTTACATAGCAGCAGTGGCTACATTTAACCTGCTCAGTGTTCACTGCGGACGTGTGTGTATTTTTTTTACTGGCTACATCGGCATTACAATTGCTGTTTAAGTCACAAGCAATAAAACAAACTGTGAGTGTTATGAATCTGTGTAAGAAGGGTAGTGGCAAGTTAAGTAGGCTACAGCAGGCTGAGGGCTGCAGGGAACACAGGGAAATTTACAGTGTTACAGCAGCAAAGTGGATAGTGCAGCATTACACTAAAGAGCATAAGTAAGTAAACAAGTGTTTCCTAAGAATATATGTACAGAGCTAATAAGATAAGTGAACAATGCATCATAAATGCGCAACGCAAGTTACGTGCTTTCAGCTCCCGATTGTTATCACAAGCAACCGCCAGGTAGTTCCTTCTAGGACTGGGCGATTCTAAGAGATTCTCATTTGAATGACCCAATATCGATGACTAAATCCCAAGATCGGAAATTGAATCGAACAAGGAACTTGAAATCGAGAAGAGCAGATGCCCTGCACCTCTCGTTAAAAATATCGCACATAAACGCACCACGAAATTGATGTTCTCAAGCTAGGTTTAGCATCGCGGTGAAGCTTGTTTAAGGCTGGATATTTGACTGACTTTGGTGAACGTCCGCCCAGTCTTGCAGCAGCCGCTCCATGAACGTTTATGCATCTATGCTGTATCGTTCACGTCCACATGAGATCTCTAATCACTACAAATAAGAGTCAAACACAACACTCAGTCTTATTTCTTCTCAACGAAACTCTGCAGAAGGATTTAGAGGCAGCAAAAAACATTTTTACATCATGATGTGAAACTTTGCATCGGCCCGCTACTGAAATTAAGATTTTAATTTGAAGGATGCAACATTCATGTGGAGCACAAACCTGCAAGGAGGGTCAATACACAACAACTACACAAAATGCAAACCAGTAGAGAGACACACAGGCGCCCGTATAGACTTGATAAAATGCAATCCAAGTTCTCTCATTCGGAAAATTGCACAGTGGAAGTCGCAAATAGAGACAGAGAGAGAATCCAGATAAATAAGCCAACACACACACACACACACTCACAGATTTCAGCATCAAGTCACATAAGAGCACATGTAGTAAAAAATGCATCAGCAACCACACTGCATTCGCTGCAAACCCACAGATATCCGCACGCACAAACACACATACAGATACTCAAACACATAATGACGCAAGCTGTTGAGTCCCAGACCAGCCCAGATAATGATAAGTGTATGACAGGTGAGCTGTGAGGAGATAAAACGGCAACAATAAGGAGGGAGAACAGCCGTGGGAAATCTGTAATAAATAAAACCTGAAATATTGAGGGGAGCTTTCGCACAGGAGTTAAGAGACAGGAACACTGTGACGGTAAGAAAACAAACAGCAAAAAGGAGGAAGAACTCAATTCAGCCTATAATTCTCTCCTGTTACAAATAACAGGAGAGAATTCTGCCAAGTCTGTGAGCAGTGTTGGTATGACAATATGATTTTGCTCTGACTCTGAAGATTAAGCATCACTGCCCTGCGGTTGTCGCCTTTAGACAAGTCAAGTGTCAGTTTACATGCATTAGAAGAACAGTGCCAGGGTCCAGGGGATAGATCTGAATATTCATCACCAGAAAAACAATATAATGACATAAGTAGGCCTACATTAAAGAGGAGAGGTCGCACCAAAATCATGTATAGAATTTCCAATTCTCTGCAGAGCATGTGATGGTCAGCATTCTTCAACTACTCATGGATGGCCTTGATTTTTTTCGATGGACTTAAAAAATAAAGCGAGTAAGCAATCTACAATGGCTGAACAAACAAAGTAAAGATCGATGACTACAGATACAACTTCATAAATAAGTGAAAATCCAAAGAAAAAGAAACAAACTCGACTCTCAGATGAAGGCAAATAATAATAAAAAGGAAAGCGACCGTCAGCGGGGAAAATCAAGAGTTACAACCGGAGTCAACCGTGGACATCACACGTGCACCTGCGATTACCGTTTATCGCCATAGGTGCCGCCAAAGAGAACGAAACTGAGATCTTCGAGATTACCACTTTAATGATCACAATCTAAGTAGTTCATCTTTGAGTCCGAGTCAAGTTTGTGCCAAATTTGAAGATAGTCCCCTCGAGGCGTCCCTGAGATATCTCATTCATAAGAATGGGAGAAGAATAATAGCCAAGACATTTAGATCTCAAATTGAAATTGACCTTTGGGGTAAGTAACGTCAAAATTGTGTCAAAATTTGCAAATATATTCTAAAATTACGGCAAACTATATTTCTTGAGGGGTCACAGCGACCATGACCTTTGACCACCAGACTTTAATTAGTTCGTCCATGAGTCTAAGAGGACTTTATTAGGGTATTCTGCAATTTTACTGCGATTTTGCATTCCAAAGAATGGGACCAATAAAGGGACCAACATGGCTCTGGCCAAAGCTATCACTGGCGCAGACGCTTTGTAGAAAGAAAAGTAATTACGAGAATGATGGAGAGCAAAGTTAAGGGAAATAAAGGAGGGAGGATGGAAGAGGATGGTTCAAGGGAATAAATATGGAAAACAATTAAGAAAGATTTGGGCGAATTCTTTTTCATGACCGACCACTGTGGGAAACCAATTAAACACATGTCAAGTTCATTTGTAAAGCCCTAAGTCAAAACACTATCATGCAATTACAGATTATTTGATTGGAAAATGCAGTGCCATCAATCTACAATATGGAAATAAATTCTGTAAAATCTGAACGCGTCACTTTCTGTGCAGCTGCTGGTCCTTTGCAATATGCTGTTGGATTCATAATCCCCAGTTGTAAAGCTTATTTCTCTGTAATTCTGAGTAAATTCACATGCAAATGCCTGACACAAGCACAAGCTCATGCAATTGCGTATGCACAAACACACTCAGCTTTCCTCACTGCTGGAAATTTCATTTACAGGTTCTGGTAGAATGAACCATAGAACAGAACTGTGTGAGCGTGCAGCAGGGGTGGAGTCACAGGGTCTTCCTCTCCATATATCAAAGCCCAGCAGGAAACCATGCTAATTAAACCCAATGCTCTGAGCAGACTTTGATGATTGGATGTATATGTAGTTGTGCTAGCATGCGAGAGACGTCTCCTCACACAGGCAGATAGAGGGGAAGGAGACAATTTATGTGCATGCTTTTTAAATAAAATGATCTTCTCGATAGGGTTCTCAGCGTGACACACCGATAGGTAAGCTTCCTGCGTGCGAGACAGCCCAGCAAAGCGGTAAAGCTTCCTCTGTCTAGCTGGGAGGGATTTCATCTGTCATTTCACCCCATTATATTCCACTCACAGCTCTCTGACTAACAGGCTGGTGAATCATTTGAATGCAAGCGGCGGCGCCCGGTATCCAGCCTGCTAGTTGGTGCGTGGGGAGTGACAGCCTAACAATATTGACAAACACGACGCGCGATTGGTTGGTTCAAACGGAGAATGCTCCAGCAGCTTTACGCAGGCTTCAGCGGGTCGGATGTACAGTAAGTCATGCAAAGTGGATCAGTGCTTGACAAATCCCCTTTTGGTTTATGAGCGCATAATCAAGTCAGAGAGAAGACACAGACGTCTTCATTAGTGAATCTTTACTTAGATTCAGGCTGCTTTTTTCTGGTCCCTTTTTGGAGGAAGACTAAACATTTAAAGCAAACGGAAAAAAGAAGGAGACACTTTTTTCAGCTCGGGAGGAAGGAAGACTAATGAACCCCCACCTCCTCTGCTGCTATCCCCAGATGCATTCCTGTCCCAGGGCCTTTCCCAGGATCCACCACCTTTTTGATGATGGATCCTCCGGTTTTTTCGTCTTTGATTGGACTTGGCTCGGAAGCCGCGGGCCTGCGGTGAAGGCTTAGGAGGAATCCAAAGGGGATTTCTGGACAGAACGTATGGAAATTACAGTTTAATTTATCATTTTGGTCATGGTAATTCATGCAAATTAGGATTTCATTAATTCCAGCCCTGGGTTTAAATGGTGTTGCTCTGGTAGGGGTGTGCAGCATGTCAGAAAGGAGGATAGTGCTGTGACACACAACTCATACAGTAAGTCATATAAAACGTCAACAGAAAAGGTCATCGCCATAGAAACACCTTCTATAACAATTTTAATACCATATAAACAAGAGGACGGATGAAACCAAGCTGTTGTTGCTACTGTGTCACGTGCATTATGGCAAAAGACAGATATTTAACCCTTTGTTTTGACTCAGGAAAAATCCAACACTTTCGCAGACACACACACACACACCCTTGAAACAATCCATGATATCTAACATCTAAACCCCAGAGGATGGATCCTACAGACCACCGCGATCCCCTGATGGTTTGTCGTACAGCTAGCAATTAAAGTCAACACTTATCTTGTGAAATCTCTCCCCGTCTAGAGGATAGTATATCTGAATGTTTTTGTACCGACATGCTGTATGTCTGCCTCAGGAGGAATTTCATTTTCATAAGATCTGTAAACATCTTGAGACATCATCAAGTAACACTTCTTATTTGTACAATGATTTGTTTGCTACAAACCTCCAAAGACCAAAAAGAGTAAAAAGAAAACTGTGCACATAAGATAAAATGCATTTCAGGACTCAGAATACCTGCAAAACTGATCACAGCTAATGACATTCAAACATCCTCAGCTCCACTTCATCCTCACTGCTAATTAGCAAATGTCAGCACATCAAGATGCTTCACCATGATAGGGAACAAGGTAAAAATTACACCAGCTTAACGTCAGCATGTTTGCATTGCTGGTATGAGCGTGTTAACCTGCTGATGTTAGCGTTTTGCTCAAACCACCCCCGAGTCTAAGTACAGCCTGACAGAGCAGCTCTTGTCTTGGCCTAATGAAGGCAAAGGGATGCACCGTTTCCTGCTGTATAAACTGTCTATATTGTTTCCGTTACGCCCCACCCTAAGGCGGCCCAATGGGGCTAACAAGTATTCACAATCTGACCCAAGAATAACCGAGTGAAACACCTTAAAGGACTCAGATACATGGGATTTACTTAAGGACAATCAAACAACCAAAAACTCTCGAGCACACTTCTGAGATATCCAGGCAGCGTCACATGTGTGACGTTCACGGTTGGCTCCGGTTGTAACTCTTGATTTTCCTCGCTGATGGTCGCTTTCCTTTTTACACAGTTTGCCTTCATCTGAAGAATGACGAATTTGTTCCCTTTTCTTTGGATTTTCACTTACTGTTTACTCGCAACACCTGCAGAGACCAGAAAAGCAGCCACTTAGCTCCGCCTACCCTCTCTGGCAGACCAAGCATGGCTGAGTGATGGAAAACGCATCACTAACTGGGCGCTGCTTCTGATTTCTGATGAAAGTCACACTGGACACCCAGTCTGTAATTCTGCAAATGCAAAGGCTTTCATCAGTGGGCCATAGGCTCAATCAACAATGTGTTACCTTATTCGGCGATAGTGACTTTACAGACATTTATTTAAATGAAGATTAAGACTTTAATACTTCTCCGAGGCCAGGTGCACCTCATTACCAATCAGATTCACCCGCAGAGTTGAGACGAGGGAAGGGGGAAAGGTACAGCTGTAACATTTCATATAAACAATACTGTTCTGTTCAAATCTGGCTTTCCTGGGACATGTCTGTCAGTAAAATGCAAATTGAGGGCATTTCTGAGCATCTGAACTTATTCTAAAAACAACAATGCGTGCCTTTCCTAGCTGGAGTAAGCATGAACATGAATAAAGCCAATAAAAACACTTCTGTTTAAAGGGTTAAACCCTTGAAATTGTTTTCATTCAGCTCTGTCTTGCGTCTCTTTACTGCTCCTCTGCTAATGGCCACCAACAATTATCTCAGCCATTCATAAATGCTAATTATTTTTATCTGCCTTTGCAGGATCTTAATTTGCAGTGCAGTAAACGTCGAAATGTCAAAAAGATGTGAGTCAACTTCTGCTGTGTGCATCTCAAACATTTCATACGACCGAAAACAATGACGACTGTGATTACAATCATGATAAGCAGCCTTCCCATTATAATACATAGCCTGCACTCTCTCTCTCTCTTCCCCTCACACACACATAAATTAGACTCTCCCTTGCTGTCAGGACACACAGCTCATTCTTATTCATCTGCTTACTTCTCAATCACTCACTGTACGCTTCGCTGCACAATTATAATCACCTTAAAATTATTTTATGACGTGCTCACGAAACCAAACAAAACTCCTCCGAGTGCACGCACACACACAGGTCGAGTGTGCACACAGGCGTGCACACTCTACACAAACATCAAAGCATATTGAAACATAAAGGCTGAGTCAGGTAATCACTATTTCATACACAACTTACTCAAAGACACACAATTATTAGAACAATTATCAGGCTTATTACAAAGCGTCCAGGCATGGCAACTATGCAGCTCAGCACTATTTCCCTGTCAATAGTTGTTTTACGGACACACACACACACACACACACACACACACACACACACACACACACACACACACACACACACACACACACACACACACACACACACACACACACACACACACACACACACACACACACACACACACACACACACACACACACACACAAGCAGAGAGAACCCTGCGGATTGTTTACCACTGTGTGTGTTGCCTCGTGGCGTTGAGGAAGACAGAAACGGACAGGAGCATACAGAGAGGAGGAGGAGGAGGAGGGGAAGGAAGAGGAGGAAGAGGTAGAGCAGGTACTGGGATAACAGATTCAATAAGCCATGAGCAAAATAAATAAATAAAATATAAGGTAAAAAAAAAAAAAAAAGAAAGTGTGGAGGAGCAGAGAGCAAGGGGAGGGGTTAAGAGAGGACAAGCAGGAGAAGAAAGTGAAGAAGGAGGATGATGCAGGTGCAGGAGGAGAGAAGGGAGAGGATAGAACAAGCATGGAACTAGATTTAGCATGTTAAAAGTGTATAATGATACAGAGTTGACCTTTTCTTGAATATCTTTGTATATTTCAGTGTGCCAAGAAACATGAACGAGCGTGAGAGGGCTGGGAGTACAGGACGAGGGAAGGAGGGAGGGGGATAATTGCTGATGTGGCACCAACTCCTCCAACTCCCACGTTCAAAAGGGAATTGGAGAACAAGAGCAGAGAGAGAGAGCTGGAGATGCTGGCTGCTTTATCCGAACGCGCCAACACGAGAGAACAAAAGGAAGAATGAAAACATATAGAGAGAAAGGCAGCAGTGAATAAAAGGAAATAGAAATAGCAAGACGAGCAGGAATGGAAAAAAATTGAAGGATGGAGAACAGGCGTAACAATACACGAGCAAAATAGTTCCACAGTGAAATGTATTAATGCAGAATGAAACCTATCTAACCAAAGCAGGCCTGAAACTTTGGTCCAGCAGGATGCTGTGCTTTATTCCTTCGGCGGCTCAGGGTCGCTGGAGTCTTCTTTTAATTCACCTCGTCTCCTCCCTCTCTCTAGATTTGTCAGAGGCGCTGTCAATTAACGGCAGGCATTGTTTCCGTACGTCTTCCTCCCTCTCTGTCACTCTCCCTGCTTGATGAAGATGGAGAGTGGTCATTTAAGACTAATTAGCTAGCTAAACAGACAAATAAGCAGGTGCAGCACACATTTTCCCTCAAGCTCTGCAACACTAATGCGAGTGCACACACGAATGAACACACTGAAGATGCAAAGGCCGGGTACAGCACTCTTACATACAGAATGCAATAAAGGCCCAAACAATGCTAACTCAGTTCCTCTGACACGCATCAGAATGTATTTCCAGACGTGCTTTCTTTCTGTCTGCTAAAGTCTCAAAACAAAAGCAATAAAAGCAGCACAATGCTCCCGTTTCCTGTTTTAAAGGCGATCACTGTTTGATTGCTGTGCTTCCTAAAACTCCATTCTTTACAGCAGCAATGAAGCCGTCTTTAAAAGGCACTCTCTCTCACACACAGGCGCACAATTACAAACAAAAGCAATATTACATTTTCGTTTACCAATAATAGCACATTTACTTAACCAGCAGAAATCACTATAATAAACACGAATATCAATTAAAAGATGTAAACCGTGCATTCTGTGTAATAGAATCAGAGCATCTGTTCTTAGACACCGAAATAAAATTGAGATTATTTTTATTACACATTTTAATGAGCAATTTTGGGCCTTTCTCAAACCACTCCCTCCACCCTCTACCTACCCACTTCCACTCCGTTTACACACCTGCGAGGAGGGTCCGCCACCCTGAGTGCTGTCCAAAACCTCCATGTGTGGAGAGCATAGACTGTATAAAAAGATGGCTGACATGACAGCTCCCTAAAAGTGAAGCCAAAACTTTTCCAGTGCCCCCTGCTGACTGGCTGTAGTATAGGTCATAAAGCCCGCCTCCTCCATGTTAACAGATGGGTCATGAGTCAAACTATAAAATCACAATACATTTTCTGACAAGTTTAGTTTTAATTAGCTATTTGATGCTGTGAAAAGCATGATTGACAGCTCTGTTGACAAATACGGCTCCTGCAGCTATTGTTCTAAATTAGCAGAGTGGATGAGGAACGGCGAGAGGAGATTTAACAATCACTTCAGTCATTTGCCCAATCCCAATCTCCACACTAACGGACTCACGGACTTTGAGGTGTGTTCCCGATAAGTGTGTGAGTGCTTAGTGCTGTCCCACTGTCAAATCAACAAGTGCGTGAGGGCTCTGATGCGGACTTCTCAACGCCAAATTACAGATTTTCCTGCATATCTGCTGACTTTCCTCTGGGATTTACCCAGAGTTCATAGCGAACTTGGTGATGTATACCAACATGATTGTCCAGCCTCCCACTAAATGTAAACAAACATACATTGAAGTAGAATTTGTACCCCAAAAAAATATGTAAACAATGCATGGACGGTGACGGGAACCGCAAATACATTTATCTATAAGTGACAACACTTAAATATTCGCAAATGATTAACAATAATGCCTTTCTGACTTTTGATAGTTTGTTACAATATGTAAACACTGTAAGACACACAAATGCATGCTGGAGGTCAGCTTTTTTTCTGATTAGATCCAATGGCCCATCTGGTTCCAGGTAACGTATGATGCCATGATAGTGTGTCCCATTCCTCATTTCTATGCAATTCTCAAACCCTCACGGACTCACGCACTGCACGCCTGACATCATTAAAGTCTGTGAGGGTTCATGCTTAGACTTTAGGGTGGAGACCAGACCAACACAAGAAACTGTTCTGCTGTTAAACACGCCAACGTGTGGGATCTTTGCAGGTTTTTTTAGGTAAGTTAAGTGTGATTTGGTTAGCGGAAGTGGCTACAGCGGCTCCATCCGCCGATCTCTACTGTGCAGCTCTGGCTCCAAATGATGTCACCATCGCAAGATGGACGCACCTATCACATGGGCTATTTCGGGTTCAATTTTGTACGATGAGAGCAGATGGAGACGTGTCGTGGAGGGGGAGTGGGTTGTTAAAGGAGTCTGCACTGAGGCCGACTTACTGAACAGGTACAAGGCTGTGTTATGTTCTTCAGGAGATGAAAGTTTTGTGTACCTGTATAAAGGAGAACTGCTTTAATTAATGTAAACATGAAAGTATACACTGTCAGCCTCTTAAAGTTAACATTCAAGATCTAATAAACTGTTTTCTTGTCTAGACATGATACAAGCTAAAGTGTTTATATTAACAGTCATGGCTGTAAAAACTCAGCAGTTCATTAACATGAGTTTGAAAAATATATACAGATAAGAAAAGCCACCAAGGGAGCTGGGGATGAAGTTTATGTTCCTCATAATGTGGAGAGAGATTTTAATGACTCTGCCTCATTGTTATTTATGTAGCTTTTATTAGTTGTATGACATGAAACCATGGTTACACACATTCCCCGGGGAGTTTCTCTCCAAGGTTCACCTTCACTCTGCGACGAAGTGGGAGTGGGGAGGGTCCGTTTTAAGAGAGGCCCGACGATTTTCAATAATAAAGAGTACACATACAGTATGATGTATCCAGTGTAATCAACCTTCACGATGATGGATTTTTCGCAGTTTATTTAATATAACCATGTAGACAATCAATATTACACAGTAAAAGTGATCAATACTGCTTGTCTATGTGTAGCCTGATTCAAATGTGACATTTAATCACAAGCCTGCATGAACTCCGTCATTATAATCTGCTCTTCTGCTTCATTGTGCCGAGGTCTTAATGCAGGTCACAGCTGCGTCTGTAATCAGTCTGTCAATAGAATATCTACAAAATATTGGATTTTTGTTTTGAATTGTGCATCGACCAGTCAATGTCACCCAGCGACTCCATGATGGATTTGATGCAGTTTGTTTAATGACCTCAGAGATTCTGTTTTCAATACTACACTTATTGCCCATGGGAACATGTTATTTATGACCATCTTGCAGGGTTTTATTGTCTTGTCCGGTGGGTTAAAAGCTGCTCCAGAAGCATTTCTTTATCTGCCAAGAATGGAAACAAACTGGCAAGAAAATGCTGAAGTAAATACAAAATATCAATGGCTCCAATCCAGCATTTAGCTATGTGGCCTCAAAAAACCCTTATCAGTCAAATTCTATTCCAGCTAGTGGTGTAAGAAAGCCTACGTTCTACCTTGAAATAAGGTGACTTGCTCCCGCTCTGTCATGTGTCAAAGAGCCCTGTCCTAAATTTAGTTTCTGCAGTCGTGACAATGAAAAGAGAATAATACAAACTCCTGATGTGTGCCTTAAGGTCATTCATGTCCTGAATATAAGCACGCCCTCCTACAACAAAGGGCTCTCTAAGTATTTCATGGCGTGCCGACCCTCACTGTTCTACCAAGGTTACACTTCTCAAAAGTGTGAGTATTTGGCGGTTCGTTATTGAAGGCTGGGATATGAAAAGGGGAGTAGGAGGACCCTGAGTTGAGGTTTTTTCAAGAGCTTTTGTTGGATGGTTTCAATAGGCAACCAAGAGTTCAAAAACAGGTGAAAGGAAATCTGCAAATCTTTAAGAAAGTGTATTCAATGTGAACTGAATCAGAGCTTTCAGACATTAAATGCTCATTTCTTATCACCTTAAAACATCTAAGTGTGCGTAAAAAATACTTAAAATATTTAGATCTTTACCAATCTGCATTGAAGTTTGACAAAACGATCTCTCCTCAGTTCAGCAGCTGTTCTTCGATTTTTCGATATCACCTACCACCTATGTTAGAAGTGCAGCTTTTCAAATCTTTTGCTTTAAGAGGGCACCTTCGTGACGCCTCCTGATCAATGTTAGCTCACAATTGGAGTTCAGTCTTGACCTTAGAAAAAGAAGTCGACAAAGTCCTTGCGTTGAGATGTTGGGTCAACTGCAGTGTCCAAGGTCAGGGAAGAATGCTATCAATTTGTGCATTCATGATTAACAGTCATTATTTGAGTCATTAAATTAACCCATTCTGCAGTTGATAATGTAATTACCTGAGAACAGTAGGTGAGCGTTCCTGTGTCCATCTGTAGCCAGAAATGTTGGAATTTTCAGGGACTTTTTGTCCACATGAAACCTAACACCCAGTCCTTATTGTGTTCCCAAAAGGTTCTCTAAATCAATGAGGTCTAAGGTCTAAAGGGTGACACATGGTTTGGGTTAGAAGTAATATTGTTTACAGAGAATTGATGGAGCTTGATGGGGCGATGCAAGAGAAAATTGAATGTTATGTAGAACCTACACCGACGATGACCACTGACAGGTCCAAGTGAATAACATTGATTATCTCGTTACAATGGCACCTGTCATGTTTGGCAGCAAGTGAACATTCTGTCCTTGAAGTTGACGTGTTGGAAGCAAGAAAAATGGGCAAGCGTGTGGATGTGAGCTGTGAGGCCAATTATGATGGCTAGACGACTGCGTCAGAGAATCTCCAGAACTGCAGCTTTTGTGGGGTCTTTCAGGCCTGCAGAGGTCAGCACCTACCAAAAGTGATCCAAGGAAGGAAAACCGGTGAACCGCCGACAGGGTCACGGGTGCTTCAAGGCTCATTGATGCACTAGGTGAGTGAAGGCTGGCCCGTGTGGTCTGATCAAACAGATGAGCTACGGGAGCTCAAATTGCTAAAAGAAGTTCTAGCTGGTTCTGATTGAAAGGGTCAGAACACACAGGCATGTGAGCATCAGAACTGGACCACGGAGCAATGAAAGAAGGCGGCCTCGCCTGGTGAATCTTGTTTTCTTTTGTGGATCGCCGGGTGCGTGTGCATCGCTTACCTGGGGAAGACATGGCACCAGGATGAACTATGGGAAGAAGGCAAGCCGGCGGAGGCAGTGTGATGCTTTGGGCAATGTTCTGTTAGGAAATCTTGGGTCCTGCCATTTATGTGGATGTTACTTTGCGAGTACCGCCTACCTAAATATTGATGCAGACCAAGTACACCCCTTCATGGAAACGGTCTTTCCTAATGGCAGTGGCCTCTTTCAGCTGGATAATGCGTCCTGCCACACTGAAAAAATGGTTAAGGAATGGTTTGAGGAACAACGAGTTCAAGGTGTTGACTTGGCCTCCAAATTCCCCAGATGTCAATCCAATCGAGCATCTGTGGGATGTGCTGGAAAAACAAGTCCGATGCATGGAGGCCCAACATCGCAACTTACAGGACTTAAAGGATCTGCTGCTAACGTCTTGGTGCCAGATACCTCAGCACCTCAGTCTAGTGGAGCCCATGCCTCGATCAGGGCTGATCGAGGCATGGCATGTTTTGGCTGCACAAGGGGTCCTACACAATAATAGGTGGTCAGATCTTGTACGCCCTGCAAATTATCTGGAAAATGGTTGAATTTGTCATGAATCTTGTATTATCTCGGGGGCCACTCATGAAAGTTTGGACTTAACACACGTTCAAAAGTTAGAGACTCTTTGCCTACTGATTCTTGTCCTCACATTTGCACACCCACAGATGGTCCCACATTAAAGGCCAAACACTTCCTCCTTGTGCCATGTCATCCAAATAGGCACATAATCCCTTGCTGTCGCTTCAGCGCACACACACACACTCACACACAGCGTGAGCCTGGGGGTATAATTACATCAATTTAGGATCTAAAGGACTCCTGTCCACCAATCTTACAAAATGTCCCTTGTTGGTGACATGCACACTCACACACACTGATTGCACGCTTCCACTGAGACACACACCCTCGACGCACAAAGGAAAGATCGTTTACAGCTAAATTATGGACAAATTGAACCTTGAGAGAGGAGAAGTTCAAAGGCAAGAGCTGCAGTTGAATGCAGAGGCGTTCTGCCCTCCTCACAAACAAACCACTCACGCTTATGCTTTTCAGACAGACAAGCGTCTCATACACAAGCAGCTCCCTACTGCACACAGGCTATGCCTCCCAGACAAAATATATCTCTATGTTTCTCACATTTTGTCTGTTGCATCAACACTCAGAGGCATCAGACAGAAAAGCAGCTTTTGTGCAGGAATTCAGTAATGCAAGAAGACAGATGAATAGATATTCGGATAATGTTCCTTTACAATGATGTTTCCTTCTGCAAATGTCTACGCGTCTTCCTCGATGCCTTTGGATATCAATGCTTATGAATATGCGGGTGTGTTATTGTATGCATCTGTGAATGAGAGTGTGTGTGTGTGTGGGTGCATTCATTGTGATTATAGAATGTGGTATTCCGCCTCCTCACTGACACTTGTTTACGCGCCTATTACCACAGCTGAGACAGAGAAGCAAGATGTGCAGAGAAAAAGTTGCAAGATGCCTTCTCAGTCATAAACATACCACCATGTCAAAATACCAGCACGTCAGCAGAGAGAGGGATGTGAAAGTGAAGTCAAGAGAGGGAGGAGGAGGAAACGGTGTGGGAAAGCAAAAATACAGACTAGAGATGGTGAATGGTTCTTCATGGGTCACTGTTTCCTGGTTTTATAGAGTAGATTTTATGGATCTGTTTATGGATCTAAACAGACTACCTGCGTTGATTACCTGCGGGACAAGCTGCTTTAACTGCACACAGCAGCTTGTCCCTCCTCTTTCTGGTCCTCCCTGCCTATATGTATCTGTTCTGTTGACATTCATCGTGAGCTGTGCGTTTCACAGCAGCAGGTGAGCCACGTGTGAAGGAGGCTTGTAATTAAAGATGTTGCGTGTTGAACGGACAAAACCGATGTGGTGCTGAATGACATCGGCACTACACAGCTGCAATTAAATTGTTAAAACTATTGATAATTAGGATATTGTTGATGTCGATTAGGATTCATGATGATGACAATGACATTGACCTTGTTGGGGGAAAAAAGTACTTCTTTACACCCTGTGCACTGCCTGTTGGCACCAGTGTCCGATTGCACTGTAAGCTGTTTGTTGGCGCCAAAGACTGTATATATAGATGGCTGACATGACAGCTCCCTAAAAGTGAAGCCAAAACATTTTGAGTGCCCCCTGCTGACTGGCTGCAGTATAGGTCATAAAGCCCGCCTCCTCCATGTTAACAGATGGGACATGAGTCAAACTTTAAAATCAAAATACACGCCAAATAAATTTTTCTTAAACATTGTTTCTGTCATTATAGCTATTTATTATCATGCTGATTTACGTCCAAGTGTTAATTTTTCTGACAAATTTGTTTTTAATTAGTATTTTGATGCTGTCAAAATGATGATTGACAGCTCAGTTGACAAATTCTGCTCCTGCAGCCGATCTGTTCTGGATTAGCAGAGTGGAGGAGGAACGGCGAGAGGAGACGTAACTAAAACCATATCTGTGTATGTTAACCTCAGACCAACACAAAGAGCTGTTCTGCTGTTAAACACACCGACAAGTGAGACGAGAGAAGTGTGCGTTTAGGGCTACGGCCGCGCCACCCGCCGATCTCTACTGCGCATCTCTGGCTCCATATGACGTCACCATCACAAGATGGCAGCGCCTATCACAGGGGCTATTTTGGCATCACTTTCGTACAATGGGAGCAGATGCGTCGTCCATCCATATATACAGTCATTGGTTGGCACTTATTGACTTTGTTCCCTCCTGTCTTGATCATTGCTTGTGCTTTATTAACTCTCAGATGTACGTCAGTTTGGACAAAAGCGTCGAATTTGTATCTTTTTCTTTGGATTTTCACTTATTTCTGAAGTTGTATCTGTAGTCATCCATCTTTTCTTTGTTTGTTCAGCTGTAGTAGATTACCGTTTACTCACAACACTTGCAGAGACCGAAAATGCAGCCGCTTAGCTCCGCCTACCCTCTCTGGCAGACCAACCACTGCTGGGTGATGGAAAACGCGTCACTAACTGGGCACCGCTTCTGATTTTTTCCGCGAATGTTGCACCACAGACACCCAGTCTGTAATTCTGCAAATGCAAAGGCTTTCATCAGTGGGCCATAGGCTCAATCACCATTGTGTTATCTCATTCAGCAACGGATAGTGACTTAACAGACATTTATTTAAATTAAAATCTTCAAGATTATTACTTTAATTGAGAGATGTCAGAGTGAGGGGGCTGCACATGAACCACTCTTGCTGGTCATTGTTCTTCTGATTTGGAGTTAATTAAAACGACTATGGCCTTTACTTAGTGTAGTTTGTTCAACGGAGAAAGTTTTACAAGTATAAAATGTCCTGCTGAGAACATATTGTTTAAAATAACACATTTTTCAAAGGATGTTTGTGTCATGTTTAAGGGTGAAACCAAAATCAGTGAATGCAGTCCTATGTCATTCTATAATTGTCCTGATACATTCAGTTTTAGTCAGGTTGCATTAGGAATATGTCATCATATTTTCATAAGCCCCTTTGTTTCTGGCAAAGGTGCTAATTAAAAGTAAATACACCAAGGGGTTCACTTTACAAATCTGCCTTTACAAATCTGATTTAATTGCTTCAAAGTTCTTTCAAATTGTTTTCTTTTCGTCTTCCGCCTGTCGGACACATGAAAGGTCCAGCAGAAGAGACAGACGGAGGAAGAGAGAGACAAGACAGCAGGATAAGAGAGGGCAGATGGAGGGAGAGAGGACGGAGAAGGACAAGTTCATAAAGGGACAAAGATGGAGAGAGAGACAGGGGATGAGGCAAAGGTGAGGTGAAGTACAGAAAGAGCGAGAGGGAAAAAGAGATGAATGTATAGACAGATGTCAAGGAGGGGGAAAGGGGAGAAGATAGGATGAATGTGAATGAGAGGAGAGAATGACAAAGATGAGATGGAGGAGGGCCAGAGAGTGACGGAGTGAGAGGCAGACGCACACGGATAGGGAGAAACTGACAGAGCTGAAAGGACGACGGAGGGAAAGGGGGAGACGGAACAGGGGGCAATGGCGCGAGAAGGAGAGAGAGAAAGAGGGGATGGAGGAATGGAAATCAGATAGATGAAGGGGAGAGCCTGAGGGAGGGATGAAGGATCAGATGGATGGGTGGCAGGAAGAGGGGATGGATTAAGGAGAAGGAAAGAGAGCGCACTTCAGAGTGATACCCGAGTGTGTGAGAGTTACCTTGACCCTCACTACAGATGGCAACCTATTAGTAACAGTTAGATCAAACTGCATAGCAAGCAGACACACACACATATCAAAGTGAGGGAATCTGTTCCACAGTGCGTCTAATTGAGGGTCAAACGAGGTTAAGAGCCAATTTGCAGGTGCTACTAACATCTTATCTGACTTATGATATGTGACCACAGCCCTTTGCGTTTACACACATCTCACTTTTGACGGCACTGCTGCCACTTTTCAGAACAACAATTTAAAAAGCCAAAGTCAAGTCAAAAACTTTTTAGGTTTTGTTTTATTTTAGTCTTTATGCCCCCATAACCAGACGATTAACATTTTGAAATTAATACATATTTTTTTCAATTTACAGAAACAATTAATGCTTTGATTCATCCCAATAGCATCAAAGTGTTCAAGTGTGTAATAGACTGTATAAAAAGATGGACGGCATGACAGCTCCCTAAAAGTGAAGGCAAAACATTTCCAGCGCCCCCTGCTGACTAGCTGCAGTATAGGTCATAAAGCCTACCTCCTCCATATTAACAGACGGGACATGAGTCAAACTATAAAATCAAAAAGTCTATTTTTAATTAGTTATTTGATGCTGTAAAAAGGATGATTGACAGCTCTGTTGACAAGTACGGCTCCTGCAGACGATCTTTTCTGGATTAGCAGAGTAATGGATGAACGGCGAGAGGAAACGTAACGAAAACAATCACTACAGTCATGGAAGTTTACATATCTGTGAACGTCTGCTTCGGAACAACGCAAAGAAGCTGTTCTGCTGTTAAATACACCGACGTGCTGGAACCTTGCTGTTTTTTCAGTACGTTAAGTGTTTTGGTACATTTTGGTTAGTGGAAGTGGTTATGGCGGCTCCGCCAGCCGATCTCAGCTCTGGCTCCAAATGAGGTCACCATGGCAAGATGATAGTGCGCGTTACAGGGGGTATTTTGGCTTCAATTTTGTACAATGAGAGCAGGTGGAGATGCGTCGTCCAACTACATAAACAGTCATTGGTTATTATGAAAAAATTAAGCTACAGCTGGTGGGACCGTCATTAGTTTTGCAGACATTTGTTATGTAGTGGACAAAGCCAAATGAATGATAATATCTGTCTTCAAACCAACCAATGCGGTGTCATCCCAGGTTGTCTGATACTGACCCTTCTCAGCGTCTCATTCAGACCCACAAGGTAGCATCTGTTTAACTCATTTTAAAGATTTGGTTAACATGAAACAATCGGTTTGGTTGGGTTTGGGCAAAAAAACAAGCAATTAAGGTTATGGATGAAAATCATGTTTACCATGGTTTCACACATGACTCCAACCCCAACTCTCTTTGGGGTTGAAAGTTCTGTGTAGTTTGGCCAATACATTACCCCTGACCTCTATGCCAAGTGGACTTTCTCAGTCTTTCTATTGCATCACTAACAGCAGTTCTTATGGGCATCTTATACTGTTAGTTTAGGTTTACATGGTAGTTAGTTAAATGTCCGTCGGGCCTCATGCTGACACTCAAAGGTACTTTCAACGACTTTGGTATGAGAACTACCTGGACCCACAACCTGCTTGTACTCATCAAACATCTTCACTGGGTAAAAACAAAGAGGTGAGAGATAGAACAAAAAATCAAAAACAAATGACAGATCTCAGACAAAGCAGGGCCAAGTTATTCAAACAAACAGAAGTAGGGATAAAAAGTCTGGTTAAAGGAGCACTGTCTGAGGCTGGATGTGAAGTAGCCATTCAGCATCTCCAGACACTCACGCTGAGCTTCCTGACATTGTAACCAGCAACTTACGAAAACTTCAGTGAATTTGGTTTTATGTTCTCCACCGGAAGGAGGAGAAAGAAAACGACAAATGCGGAGGATGAATGAAGATAAAAGAGAAATAAGCAGAGGCTCAACTGCAGCCAGGTTGGAGAAGGAGAAAGTGAACAAATTGAACAGGGGATAAGGGGAATGACTGATGAAAAAAGAATAAGCCAGGAGAGATGAAAGACGGAGTGGTGGTGGGGAGGGTTGGGGAATGAAAAGCAGGTTTAAAGGGGAGTTTCACAACAGGTATGAAAAATACCTCGTTGACAAGTCTATTAGTAACACAGTCGGTTTCTAACACACAAAAACAAGACTGAGTGTGCTTGCACACCTCAGGGAGACTGGGAGTGCGGCCGAGTGGAATAGAAAAGACTAATGGACATTATGTTCGGATACGATAAAACCACAATACAGCTCTCACTTTTGTCATTCAAATACAATATTTGTTATTCACACTCAAAAGTAATACTTGAATAAAGTACATCTCCCCTTTAATAGGGACATGCACATAGAGTTTCTGTTAGAAAGAGTTGTTCTCACTGCAGCCATCACATATTTCCAACTGTGGCTGCTCGCAGCGAAACCTCAGCCTGAAATGAAAGCTGTGCAAATGAAAAGTGTTGCTTTTGACAGCTGAAACTTTCCACATGTGCCGTTTCATGCAGGACTCCACTCCGATTCAAGTAATTACTGCACTCCTGCCAAGGCAAATGACCCCAATTCCCCCAAACGTCAAATTTCCTCTGCAATATGAGGTTCTCTCCACAGGACAAAGAGGAAGTGACAAACTGGTGCAGGACTGTAGTGGGAGGGGATCTGTGATGCATGGGATGACTTTCAATGAACTTATTGTCTCACTGATGGGAGCGGAGCACCGCAGGGAGAGTGTGTACCTGTGAGTGTGTTGGCTGGTAAAAAGGCTGCCTCACTGTTGAAGAAAAGCGCACAAAGAGAAGGACGGGAAGTACGAAAGGACAAAAGAGCGGTTAGAGGAGGTGAAGGTGACACAATGCAAGAATAAAGACATCTATTGATGTACAACGTGGACATTACAAATAAAGCAGCGCGACATCCTTTAACATGAAGTTATTGCCTCATTTCGTTCTTTTTTCACTTTGAAATATATTAGATGTGACACTGCATTTATCAGCAGTAATAGAAACGAAAGGCAATCCTGGAAAGTTTACATTGTAGATAAATCTGCTGTGTGCACAGAAGATAGAGGATCTATGATATTTAAATTGCCCGTTTCATTTTAGTGAGAAATGAAACCAATCTGGCTGAAAAACAAACATCAGGATGAAAACTTGTAAAGAATGTCTACTGTTGTGCAAGTTAATGCTGTACAACAAATAACCTGCTCTATCGAAAGATGCTTCAATACAATAAATATAAGACAAAAACAGAATCAATTTTATTTCATTATTTTTTTTTTTTTTAATTGAATTACACTTTAACCTTTAATGTATAAAATCTATAGCACCAAAAAGGTTGTTTTTATGAATGGGCCTTTTCGATAGTATGAGTGATAGACGATAGTGATGTTAATGCAACAACAAACAGTCCTGCTAATGGTTCCACACGAAGCACTTTCAGGAAGGGGATTGGTGTCAACATGGATGAAAACTAAGTTCAATTTTTTTTTTTTTTAATTAATCAGTTGAAAAACTTCAGATCCATCACATTTGTTAGGCCTCAATCAGGCACCGAGTGTTCTTGGAAGAAACATATATATATTCATGGATTAAAACAAAACAATGCACTTGCATGTGTCCTCAGAAGAAAAATGTTATTGTAGTACGCAAGTGAAGCCTTTTGAAGCCTTTTGATAGGCTATTAAAAAAAACAGTGACAGTGGAAGAAGTATTCAGATCTGTAACTTAACCTAAAGTAGTAAATTGTAAGTCTTGCAATAAAAATGACTTGAATAAAAGTACAGAAAACATAAAATTATACTTATAAGTACCAAAGAAAAAAGTGGTTATTATGTAGAACGGCCCATTTTGTATATTATTTTATTGTTATTATTGATGCATTAATGTGTCCATCATTATTGTTGCAATTGATAAAGCAGATTTTAGCTCATTTTAATTGATCTATATACATTTTATGTATTACATTCTGTTAGGTACCCTTTGTATTCCCCTAGCAACAAATAAAGAGAAGCACAACATCATGTCATTATTATATTTTGTATTATTAATCTGAATCAGAAAAGTAACTTGTAACCAAAATAAAGGAACAATGTTCGAGTGCTCGGACGGAGACGGGTGGAATTTGTAGCCGAGATGACAAGGAGTCGCAGAAGTTACAGACGGAGCATAGCATGTCGCCAGAGGGATAAGGAGATTAGCGTGTCGACACAGGTTTTGTGTTCACATCAATGCCGAGGCAAAAATTACCCAGATCTACCGCAGGGTCATTTAACCCGGGTCTGAATGCCGGTCGTAGCCTTTCCCACTTAGCAAAAAACCCGGGTGTTAGTGGGTTTTTTGACCAGTGGGAAAAGGGCTTTACTTATCCAAAGCGTCTAACAGTCCAGTTTAAACATTTATATTGTGTTTCCCTGTGAGAAAGTTGATGCCTTGTTGTATCACCTGTTGTGTCGAGGTCTGTTCTTCAGTCCTGTAGTGTTTCCGGTAGCGGTGCAGTCAAACCTAACTCATGGCAGGACAATCGTTCTCCTGTATTTCACTTTGGCCGGAGCGAAGAAAGT
Source organism: Semicossyphus pulcher (assembly GCF_022749685.1). NCBI lineage: Eukaryota > Metazoa > Chordata > Actinopteri > Labriformes > Labridae > Semicossyphus > Semicossyphus pulcher. The sequence goes on from NW_027211695.1 coordinate 9,314,969, forward strand.
GGCGCACTGGGGTTTACAAACATGACAAGTCCAGACATGACGAGGGCAACATACGCTTATGTTCGCTACCAAAATAAAAGCTTTGTCACCGAGAGATGGAAAGGCTTAAGTGGATATCACATAGCAGAGGAGATAAAAGTATTGATTGGCCAATTGAAATGCCACAAAAATGGAACACTACACTTGTGTTACATGAGTCACGTTAATGACCTGGTCGACAGTAAAAGCAGCGAGTCATCCCTCAATATTTTTTCTCCCGTCGGACACTGACCACAAGTATATCTTTATGTCTACATCACAAGACGTTGGATGGAGCTATGCTGGGAATGTGCTCAAGTGCTTCATTGACAGAGAGGATCCATACATGCCCACACAGTTCTTGGAAGTCGTCTAATCAGCCAAATTGAAGGACCTGTGTGAGTGCACTAAGAGTTTCAAGAGCTGTAATCCACCAACAATTACGTTAATAACACGTTTCTTCAGCTGAGCTCATCCAGGCACAGAGAAGCACCGTGAGTCCACGCCGAGCATGCAGCAAGTGGGTGAGCACGTTATAAATTACAGCCCTTCAAAATAAAATAAATTACTTGACATAAATGATGCTGAATGTAAATTAAACGCAAGTATTATGCTGTAATATTTGTCTTTCAGATTATTAAGTCACCTTGCTTACGTTTATATTTAAGACTTTCACAGTTTTACTGAAAATAAATTAATGGTTTAGGGGAAACAGAATCGACTGAAGAGACATGAGGTTGTTGGACTTGATCATCGCCAGGGGTTCTATGTTTACTGATGAGATTTTTATCCACTGATCCAGAGCGCGTTCAGTTCAATGTGATGTAATGCAAATAAGGCGAGTTGAACAAAGAGCCTCTGTGCGTAATAGAGATAAAGATAGAAAGACAGATGAGATCAAAGGAGCCAAACAGGTGTGTAGAGGCTGATCACGACAGCGAGAGAACACAGCTAACAACCTTGTCAGTCATGTTTGGTTACCATAGGAACAGGTGGAATCATCTTTTCCCCCCCTGCCTACAACTTCCTGATATGAGTTGCACTGATTTGTACGTCTGTCAGCTTAATTCATTAATTGAGATTGTTATGCGGGAAATCCAATCTGAATTAGTGCAATTGGAGTTTCCTGTGTACACACTCAGATTTAAGGGTGTGTGTGTGGCTGAAGGGCCTTTACACCTGTACCTGTGTGTGTTTGTGAGACCCATCTGTGTTGATTCGGCCGACTAAATCTCACAGGTCATCAGTGAAGCGGAATGCTATTTCTTTCTTTCATTATCCTCTCTCTCTCCTTCATCGCTATAGTCTCTCACCCCCTCTCTGACCTCATCTCTCAGCTTCTCTCTTCACTGATTCCACCTGTTCCAGCGTCTCTCTTCTCCGACACCCTCTTTTTTTATTTTTACTTGTCAGCTCTCTGTCAGTCCTTTCTTTTCCCTCCTTCCTCTCCTTGTCTACTTCTCAGAATTTATTCAAGTCAATTTCTTCCTCCGTCTCACAGACTTTAAAGTTGCCTCCGCTCTTCACGATTCAGCCTACACCTCTCCTGCAACTTTCACTCTCTACTTCATGCGGCTTTTCAAAGTGGAAACCAGCTCAGCTCGGAGCTGCACACCTGTTTGTGGACAGCTGATGCCAAACACGCGCACACACTGACAACATTCCAGCTGCCCACCTGCCTAAACCCCATCCTCACATGTAAACATCTGCTACTTACTCAGTGATTTCTTCGGTGACCGTGTGTTCAACTTGCAGTCGAGAGTTGACTTCGATGAAGTAGTGTTTGCCATGTCTGTCCACCAGGAACTCCACGGTGCCGGCGTTCTCATACCCCACCTGCAGCAAATAAAAAAAACATGTCAGAATAGCTATTTTATCTCTCTGAACTACATAACTAGTAATCTTCTTAGTTGTGTAAACACTGAAAAAGGAGCACTCACTCATGTTAATGAGGCATGAAAGCAAAAGAACAAAAGCACCTGTTTTCTCTCTGTAATAATAAGACTTAAAATGAAGAAACAGAGGAGGACTCTTTCATAATCTTCCTGTAATAAATCAATTTGATTATTAATCAAAGGGGATTTATAGATGCCATAATCATAACAGACCATCTTCCCCAGTGCAATCTCAAGCTCAATTACTGCAGGTACAATGAATAAACTGGAATTTGTCAGTGTTGATTCAGAGACATAAATGTGTCCTCTAAACTATGTCACACAGTGCACACATGGCACAACACGGAAAATAATGGACAATAGACCTGTCACCTTAAAGTAAGATTGACACACGACTCATTTGCATACAAATGAGGTTGTTGGATTTTATTAATCGACATAAGGAGGAAACGTTTACTTTGACAAAACAATCCCGACGCAAAAATCATCTTACGAGCGAACACCGACATCTCGCAGTCTTAACTCGTACACAAGTGAAGTCAATTATATTATAAAGTCAAAAAAATATTTATAAAGTCAAATCACAAATTGGCCTTGAGGGCTCCGCCATTTGTAGAACGTATGACAAACACCCTCTGACCATAGACACTTTGAATAATAATGAGCATGGATAGAAATACCAATGATACAGTTTAATATGAGGAAACATAATGACTGTGTTTGACAACGAAGGCCTCCGTGCTCTTACCTGAACACTGGTCACTACCAATGCTAAATGCTACTTCACTGTCAAAGTGTTTTTGGTTTTCTTGCAATTTCTGGCAACTAAAATGAGTGAGGCGCTGGAGTGAAATACCACCGTTTTCGCTGCAGGCAATGGCTCAGAACGGTACAGAGCCCGAAACATGACTAGAATATACCGTCAACATTTCAAACCTGACAATTTTGAACGAGACGTGACATTGGAGGCGGGCATCCTAGATTGAGAAAGTGTAGTTTAGCTCCCTGGCCTCCGCCAGATGACGCGTTTTACGTAGTCTGGTGGCCCATTGGAGAAGCGGATAGCAACCTCCAAAGGCACAGAGCCTTTTTTTTTTTCTCCATAATGGATGATAGGACTGAGGTTGAAAATCGCCGATCTGACCCTTTAACTTTCCTGTGGTTAGGTTTCGGCATTATAGACAGTAAAAGATAATGGTCCTGGTTGTATCATGAAAACGTTACATAACTGAACAGTAACCATGACATAGCAGTGTGTGTTGGAGCCGCTTAGTACACAATGTGGTGGCAGACGTAATGGATGAAACCACTAGGAAGTGAAGCCGAATAGATTGAGATGAAAAAACTGCTAAAAGCAAATCAGTGCCTGAAATCTTTTATATTTCCGATTCATCCCTGAACTGAATATCATGACTTAAACGGCAGTAATGAGCCATGTGCCTCAGTTTGTAACACAGAGCCTCTAAAAGGGAACAAAGCACGGCTTTGATAGAGGACTTCATCTTTGTCTGGCGAAAGATGTTCGTCTCTTCTTTGAACAGAAACGTTCCTTATTTAATCAGCTCTGTGGTTTGCAAATGTGCCGTTTAAAAACGCATTTCACTGCTCTTTGAAACAATCCAAAGGCCAGTGTGATTGCTTATTGTCCATTTATAAGACGATGAAAAAGCAGAAGCCCATCACTGGTCATCTCTGCAGACACGGTTTCTCTCCTACTCAGTGTATCGCTTTCAGTTTTAATTATACATGTTCATCATGTACCGATGGCTGGGCATTTCCATTTAGGCTGTAATGTCCATTTTAACTTTTCATTATGGCTTGTTTCAGTGGTTGATTTTTCATTATTCTTTCATACTTTTCTCCCCACACTGAGTGGTTTCGTCTGCGCAGTGGATTTGCCTCAAACTAAAATATGATGCAGCATGCAGTGAATAACTGCCATTTGTTCAGACTGAAGAGAAAAAAATCAACATGTAATCATGTCGTCTAATTAGGCTGTACTTCTAAAACTGCATCATACAGCATGGACTGTTCAGGGGTTTTCTTATACGAGGTGATCACACCTCCATTCAGAGTAAACATCATCATTTTGAAGGAAATGAGCGTGTAAGCAGAGCGACATCAGCACCTTCACACTCAGCCTTCAAAACTCCACTTTGGCTTGTTTAAGCTCCAGTTTCATTTTGCCCAGTGGGAGCTGTAGGCAGAGTGTAATTGCTACATAAATTTTATATAAATAAAGTTTTATTATTATTATTATCATCATAAATTGGAGGCTAGGCAGGTTTACACAAATTACACGGATGATTTAGGCGAAGCGATCTGATTGGCGTTCCAAACATTTTCACCAATTTAACCAATCACAGCTTATTTAAGTTCCGCAGATCCGATTCAGCCACATCACTGATTAGGCCTATAATCAAAGCTATTATGACATAAACCCCAGTTTGAGTGATAGAAATATTGGAGGAAAATAACACCCAAACGTTAGAGTGAAATTAGAAGGCAATCAAATGTTCAAAAAACAAGCTGCGAAACAGCAAATCTTGTTATTCCAGAGGCACAGATGTGAACAAGACTGCACCACCTACATCTCTGTGAAACTATCATACAGTTCATGTAAGTTTAGTGTTTTGGTTTTCTTTGGTTCCCATTTGTAGTGTTGCTAATTTTGTGGAAATCAGCAAAATGGGAAGAATGATTCCAAAGCAGTTCCTTCCCTCTCATCTTCAAACAGAAAAATGCATTTTTAGTCTTTAATTGTGGAACAGGCTTAGTGTCGTCAGGGTTCCTTTGATTTCCAACAGTTGGCGAGCACAAACGTCAACACAATCAAATGGGTAGAGGAAAGGGAGGGATGGATTGCAGAAACAAAGATGGCCCCGAGCTAAAACTGCAGCTATTAGAATATGATGCCTAAATATCACAAAACAACCGAGAAATAGAGCTCAAAACTATTGTTGGGTGCAGGTAGAATGACGAATCCGTTATGCATAAAAAAGCAACAAAGGATGGAAGTTAAGCTGTATTCTTATAGCACTTTTTAAAACTTTCAAGAGCTTAAAATGCACAGTGCTTCACAAACACATACACAAATAATATAAATGGGTAAATTAAGACAAATAAATGAAAAAAATAAAAGACAAGAGACAGCAAACAAAAGTGTAAGACAGGGATGGAGATCTGCAGGAAGGCTCGTCTAACAGTTAAAAGTGATAATCTTGACGATCTCACTTTCGTTCGATTTGGCGGCACCCTATGGAGATGAAAGGCAATTGCAGCCACATATGTCCCAGATAACCGGACGTCCAGGTTGGCTCAGGTTGTAACTTGCTGACGGTCGCTTTCCTTTTTAGACTGTTTGCCTTCATCTGAGCATCCAATTTGTTTCTTTTTCTTTGGATTTTCACTTATTTTTGAAGATGTATCTGTAGTCATCGATCTTTTCTTTGTTTGTTCAGCTCCGCCTACCCTCTGACAGACCAACCACTGCTTGGTGATGAAAAACACATCACTAGCCGGGCGCCGCTTGTGATTTATGACACCTAGCCCGCAATAATACGATATACTGCAAACGCAAAGGCTTTCATCAGTGGGCCGTAGGCTCATTCACCATTGTGTTGCCTCATTCAGCAATAGATAGTGACTTAATAGACATTTATATAAATGAAAATCTTTGAGATTATTACTTTAAGAAGAAAGATAAGACACTTCAAAGATTCAGCCGATCCCGATTGACTGTAGAAGATGATTCAAAAGGTATGTAAACAAATGTTTCACCTGAGTGAAACTCCACCTGCTCAGAGCTCCTCAGCCTCTCATTAAGCACATAACTAGTATAATTAAGTCTGTTGTGAGGAGGACTGACCTCAAGAGGAAATTAGACACAGATCAGGGGCAGAGCACACACACCCACACCAACACATTAATTTTCACTGTAAGACATCATCTGTGGAAAAATATTCACACACACACACACAGTCAGCGGTTTTCTCAGCAGAGAGAAATTAGTCCCATTTATGAAATCTGGAGCTCCTCACAGGTTTCACCACAGAGACCCATTAAAGGGGTCACACATACACACACACACACATCCTAAAAACCAAAACACATGCAAGGACAGAAAACATATACAGGGTCAACACAACCTCACCCTAGTGCTCTGTAGGTTGTGTGTGAGTGTGTGTGTGTGCGTGCGTGCATGTGTGTGTGCAGAGCTCCTATTAGCCAGCTGTTGGAATGATTAATACAGAACCCCATGACCCCAGGAGAAATTAGTTGGAATTGGAAAACACAAGCACACATAGAGGACCCCATATATACACTACACTGATTGTATATGTTAACAGCTAGGCTACTCTTCCGCGTGTTCTCTCGCACACAAAATGCTAATTATCAGCCTGAGTCACCTTTCTCTTAACCTTCTCCGTGTGCAGCCAAATGTTTCATTGTGTGTGCGTGTGTGTGTGTGTGTGTGTACGCTCTCGATGCAGCCTTTGATTAAAAATACTTGTAGCTAGTACCCAAGGCCTCATTTATAAACTGTACCACAATAGAAGACACACTCCAGCCTTCACACACACACACAAACACACATACAAGGACTTAAATGCACACACAATACTTTTTACTCCATATTGGACTCACACTCTCTCTTACACACACACACACACTCTGAGTCAGTGAGTGAAGTAGCAGCCAGTGTAACAGATTGAGTGGTCACTGGTTTATAAGGTCTGACAGCAAAGTCAATGGGGCTGTGCTAGCACAGGGCGAGGTCGCTCCGGGTGTCCAATGCATGCATACCAACTCTCTTGCATGCTTTTATTTTTTAAAGAGCACACACACAGAATTAGCTCCATGCTTCTGACCGCAGTGTGTGTGTGTGTGTTTGTGTGTGGGTGCGTAAACGATCCAAGCACTGATGAATGTACGGTGGCGTATAGCTTTGAATAGGAAGTGACAGAGACAGATAGCTGGTAGTATGCAGCGCAGAGAGCGCAAGAGAGTGAAACAAAAAGCATTAAGAACAACTCATGAGTAATTGGAGTAAAATGGGGTGAGTGTATGTGGACAGAGAAAGGGAGGGAGTTAAAAGGATGATTGATAGATGGATCAAATGAGGACTGAAAGGAATAAAAGCGTGTGTTGGGAGTAAAAAGAAACCTGGAGTGATCATGAGAAGCAGAGGGGAAGAATAGCAGAGGACTTCAATGATGGAGGGACTGTCACTCTCCCGGGTCTCTCTCTCTCTCTCTCTCTCTCTCCAAGCTCTTGAGCCTGAAATCATTTGCATGTAGTGTAGTTTTAGGATGTAAAAATTTAAATTCAACAAGGACTCTTGACAGTTTTTCTCTCCTTTTTTTGCTCCACAGCTCCTCACTGTGCCAGAAAATTCCTCCAACGGTGGAAAACGTTGAGTGAAATCGTTTATCAGCACAATGGAGTGGCAGAGTAGACACGGCATAGAGACAAGAGTGCAAAGACTATATTTTTTTTCCCTTCTTTCTTTTTGGCCACCTTGAGTGTGTGCGTGTTATCCTGAAGGCTCAAACGCCTTGTAGATGTCCGAGGAGGATAGCAAAATGTGTTGATGTCAAATGGTAAACTTCAAGCGTGGCAGGAACGGGTTAGTGCAGCGGCGGTCCACATCAAGTACAAGCATCTCGGGACAAACAATTTGATGTAGTTTTTAGCGACTGCACACGGGAACACAACAGACTTCACTCATGTCTGCACAAGGTGAGGCTGCAGCGGGAACAAAGGAAAGAGAATGCCGCTTGATCTTACAAATCCTCCTGAAGTCTCTGTTGCTGCTGTCGGCAAGATCGGAGCAGAGCCTGCCTTAAATCGATGTTTCTGTACGGCCCGGCAGAAAAAGAAGGTATGAAGTTTTCTTGGAATATATTAAGCCTGAAACGTCGCTGCTGACCACTGCATACTTCATGATCGCGCACTTGTCAAATAATTATTTCCGGGAGAATAATTATCACAAGGCGAGCAGAGTCTCTGGGTGACTCAGCTGCTTTAGTTTACCCAGGTGGCCTCCACAGTCTGTCCCTGATATGAGGCCTCCTTTTAATGTACATTCAGAATGAGGGTTTAGAGAAAATCTTCCGGCAATTAAGTCTTCTTTGTATTTCCCGAAGCAAAACAGGATCTTGCCTCACAGTAGCAAAGAGGCTGTGACTTTTGGTGCATGTTGGTCAGTCCTTTCCTTGAACCCACTCTGCAACTCCAGAATCTTTCTTTATTGCTTCCTACTCATTATTATCCAATCACGCATTTTTTCTTCTTCGTATTGTGTGCAAAACCTTATTCTCCAGTATTGCAGCCGTGTTTAGATTGTTAGCCACCCTTGGAAAAATGTAAATCCACACTGTGAGATAGCAAAGGGACAAAGTACACATAGAATTCATTGCTGAGGGCTACATTAAAAGTGTCGTCTGTAACCCTGAAAAGATTAAAGATGGCAGTTTGGAGAAGTGCTCATACTGTCCTTTTGTTTGCACGAGTATCTTGTGTGTGCGTGCGTGGTCATGTTTTCTGCTAGCGCTGCACATTCTCTAATCTTTTGCCTAAGCAGAGCGATGCCCGGGATTTAAGTTGCACTGGCTGCTGTAAGTGTGTGAACATTAGCATTGTGATGTCTTTTGGCTCGTGGAGCTGCTGTATCTTTGATTCAGCAAGTCTTGATGAGCCTTAATGTGTCCACACTCGCAACTGAGTGCCAGGTAAGCCCATTGTTATGTTAATGGTGTAGCATAAAGAGACCACGTTAAAGCATGCCAGAGATGACAGTTTTCCAACCACACTAATTTAAGAATATGATGTTATTGTCATTATATTCTCATTTTAAGCAAAAAAAACTGCATCTGCTAATCAGTGGAGTTTCTAGCACCAAGCTGAGCCTTGGTGTTCTACATATTACTAATCACTACAGGGTGTCCCACACAAAGACTTTACTTGGGCCGGCCGCCAAAGTAGATGGCGACCCATTTTAGAGAGCGACACTATCCACGATCGATAAAGTCGTGGCACTGGGCAATCTCCCCTGGCTCTAGCCCTTCCCCTACCTGTTTGTTCCGATATCGCGGGGAGTTTTCACCTACTGAAAGTCACACATGCTCTGCAAAGAAAAGGAGAAACGCACACGCGTGTATTGCGTTGAGGACCCGCAAACTGTGGATATTTTTTCAAGCGCGGACCAGCTAAAGCAATGCATCCTGCACGGAACGAAAACAAAGTGACACCTGTGGCACACCAGCTTCATGTGACGTACTTATCAAGAGACATGGAGGCTATGCTACATCAGCTTTAAAGTAAAGAGTCATTCGCAAAGTAACGAGTGTGGGTCGGCAGTGTGGGTGCATTTCAAGTACACCAAGAAGGACCTGGGTGTTATTCAGAAGGACGGATACCCCGTCTGCAAACCCTGCCGAAAAAAAGTCGCAGCTATCACATCAAACTTCACCACCCAGCAGTACACGCCGGATATATTAACTGAGTGATTTAACGTTACGTATTACGATGAAACATTGAGTTGGTAGGGAATTAAATATAAACGTGTCACTTACAATCAATGGCGTAGCGGTGAAAGTTGGGCTTTCAGTGCAAAGTAAACAAACACCAGCAAAGCAGCATTTACTTTATGGAAGACAAAGTAGTCGTCTCAAGGTTACAGTTTACGCTGCTTCCTACCACCTGTGTGGAGTAAATCCTGGGCGACTTCCAGCACTAAGCCATGGGATGTAATACAGAGCAGTTAATTTATCAATAATAATTATCATCATTTAAACTTAAAGGAGAAGTTCAGTTGTTTTAAACCTGGGCCCTATTTTTACAAACTTGGGTGTTGAAATGACTCATAGGAACAAAAACCAGTAGATGTCCTCCGCCGTAGCCGCAATACGGCCGCAATGGCTGCAACATAATCTCCTGGGGCAACTGCGCCCGATCAAAGTATGTCCACTAAAAGTGCTTGTTTTTGCCGCTGCTGCTCAGATTGTTACTCCAGATGTCCAACATTGGACGGAAATGATCCCTACAAAGATCGTCCCTTTTTTAAAGAGGAGGATCTTTTTTGTGTAACCAGAAACAGAAGTCTCGCTCGAGGAGAGGTCTCGCTCTGAAATCACGCAGGTGTCGAGATTATCTCAACAGGATGGTGGAAACGTGAGTTAGAGTTGGACGGCAAGAATATATTTCAATTGCCATGGCTGAATATTTACCTGATCGACGATGAAGATGAGGCATTTGAACCACCGTCCTGGTTTTTGTTCCTATGAGTCATTTCGACACCCAAATGTGTAAAAAATAGAGCCCAGGTTTAAAAATACCAAACTTCTCCTTTAAACTTCAAGCAAACAAACAATTGTATTCAGGATTTTCTCAGGCCACATGTAAGATTAGATTAATAAAAATGTACTATTAAAAGATTGGCATTGATAACAGTTGATGACAATAACACTTCAGTTTATTTCTCACATTGGTAAAACTTCTTTCTACCACCACAAGTATATTTCAGACCTGTGGGAAACACTGCATTAGACGTGTTTTTGGTTCTCTCCAGAGAAATATTGGCTCATGTCAGCTCTGATAAAGTCTGCATGAATGCATACAGGAAAGTATCTATTATGTGTTGAGCTTTATCTTTATTTGAGGTCCTTGTTGCGGTCTCATTTCTGCAAGGACACACAGGCAAAGAATGCTCGCAGATGAGGGTTTGTGCTGAGCATAACAATCATTTTGTCTTTGAACTAAGAAATAAGTTACAAGTAGAAACCTGGCTTGGATTAGTCATGGAGAGAAAGAGTAGAGAAACTTTATTTGTCACAGATTTTCAATCAAATCAAGCTCTAACACTGCTTTGAAAATAAGACAATTCATGCACACACACAGCGATCATCCGGTCGGCTCTCACTCTACATTAAGTTTGTCTAAAGAAGGAAAGGCTGTCAGATTGCTGTCACTACATGCAAATCCTGTGAGGAGCACTGATATTGATGATTCACCGCGCACCGCACACACTGCCTTTCGATTACTCCGCTCCCCTGCCGTGTCCCTCAATGCCCTACATCCAGCCACCAGAAAGCAGTGCATGCTGGGTCATGAAATGTCCAGGGGCAGTCGGAGGAATGCGGTACATGCTCTTCAGCTTTATGTGTGATGTGCATCACGGAGCAGAGGGAACAAAACAAATCAATCGTGCAATCGATGGTACTGACCTGTTAAATGGCTGTGTCTGGTCACATTAGTATGTGCTTTTGTGTGTGTGAATGTGTGTGTGGTGCAGCACGGCTTGTAATTTTGCTGCAGGGTGACATTCAGAACCAGCAGACTGACGGGAAGGGTTTTAAGTACTCTGGAAGCGGACTGCATTGTTTTGAACACATAATCAATGAAGCCCGATTCACATATGCAGGTATACAGATCCCGTAAAACTTGGTGTATAAGATGCACTTTTAATACTTTTTTTTCTCATCTAAAAATTGGCTGAGTCCTATATACTGGTGCAACCAATATACCAGTATAAAATGCAGAGAGGTATGTTATTGTGTTACGGTATTTTACCCAAACGATGGCACTATCCAATTTTTAAGTGGTGACGTCACATCTCCGCATTGAACTGTTTTCGGGTCCAAGCCGCTACAACGTCTCCCATTTACAAAATGCCGCAGTGCTGTTTACCTCACTGTTTTAGGCGAGGAAAACTAACGGTAACTTGATTGTTGCCAACGCTTCGTCCCGGACATGCACCGTAATGACCGCCATTACAGCCGCCACCCTCACAACAGTCAACGTTACCGTAGGCTGCCAGCTACCGCTAGCTACAGCACCGGTAGCTAGCAGGATTGCAAACTCGATATAGCGAAAACAGATGGCTGTAATGTGTGTCTTTTGAATGTGTTTTAAATTAAAATAAATTGACAATATTGTTGAAATAACTTACACGTTACATATACACGTTTTTATATTCCGGTGCGACTTATATTCCGGATTTTACGGTAAGTATACTTTGAGATCGTGATGAAAAACAACAAAAAGGCATTCACGAGGACATCTACGTATTCTCTTCCCGTTTTCAACAGCTGCTGTAACTACGACAACCAGAGACGCATTCAGCTGAAGGTCGCAAATTAACATGGTTACTCATTGAACCGAAACACAGGTCTCTGTTGTTTACTCTTCAACTCTAAACTGCCGCTGCAAAGTAGGCGCTCATGACACGACATGCCAGTTCCCAAATAACTGAAGCCAAAACCTCTCGATCGCCCCCTGGCGGAGAGGAGTTAGTTTAGTCGGCCCTTGATTTGAGCACGCATTTTAAACATCACCATCAATCAATTATTTAATCGTGGGAAGCCAATACTGTTCAGTCTGCTGTCTGTAGTGCTGATTGCTGTCACCTGTCGTTATTTTTGTCGCTATGTAATATGCACGTTTTTTATGTCTGTGCCTCTGCTTTGCATATTTTAGTAACATTGCCTAATAATGCAGCACAAGGTGGTATCATTTAGTCATACATTTATTAACATCATTCTCTTTTGTTTGGTTGTATATCGTGTAATGTGAGCCTCTGTGTTGCATGTTTTAAATTGATTTTAATAACTTTGTAATTATAATTTCATACTATGTTTTTATGTTTGTTAGGGTGACTCAGAGAATCTGTCCAGGGTCTACAGATGAGCCTCTTGGCGAACTCTGCACATTCAGGAACATTGCTGTTAATGTGCCTCCATCCCTTCTTGAAAACATTTTTTAACTAAAATTGGAACCTGTCCTTTGGGGAACTTGCTGGGTTGCTTTACAGTACAAGACAACAAATTTGGGGGTAGAAATCCCTACGTCCTAATTTTCAGTTAAGCCCAGAGAAAAAGCGCACGCGGTCACAATAAGGAGGGAAGGAGTTCTGTAATGATTAGGACCGTAACAGTTAAAGGCCTTAAATGTGAAAGAAGCAGCACAGCAAAGAAATAGCAGCTGACCTTAAAGACTGATTCTTTTTTTGTATAATAAAACATGAGGGAATCACATCTGAAATAAAGCTGCTTAAAGGTGCTACACGAAGCAACTTGAGAGGCTCACAGTCACATTAACCCTGCAGTTATTACATAAGCAGAACCTACAGAGCGTGCCACCTTTCCCTCCTCTCATCTTCACATCTCTCTTCTTTCCTTTCTCTCATTTCTCTCCTCTCTAGTGAGGATTGCAGTTAATCTGGTGCCAAGATTTTCTGTAATCTGATCCAATTCCCTTTCAGACTCACACAACTCTCATCCGATTCATCGCTGATACAAGCGGAGAATAACACAAACACACACTTGCTCTCACAAACAGATCAGCTCCATTTCAGTGGTGCCACCTCTCTAATCCTTCCGCTGCCGGGAGCTGCCAAAGCTGCGGTGTTCACCCACCCGAGCACACAATGTACACAACCACAAAGCACAAACATATACAGTCATGCACACATATCACAAACATGCCTTGGAGGCGCACAAAACTCGCTATCATAATGAACACCCGCATGTGTACACCCACACACACACACAAGCATACGCACAGTCCCCATATGCACCCACACGCTCACATTCATCCCAGCTGTAATGGAACGGAGGCTTGACCGGAATCCCTCCCGTCCGTTTACCAATTCATGTATTCATCCCTTCATTTCGGGCTTTAAGTTTCAATCATGCCGATTCATACTCTCGCTTCTGCCCTCTGACTCTGTAGTTAAGATTCAGGTCATCCTCCGTCTCATATCTTCCACAATCGCAGCTTCATTTTGAGGCCGATTCATTCGCTGAGCATAAAGAGGACAACAACAAACATACTTCAGGAAAAGTATGAGGGATGGAGAGAGCTAAAACCACAATATATTGATACTTTCAATATATATATATTGAATTTCACTTATGTCGTAAATTCTGGCAAACTATTGGAACAGAATAAGATTCCCTCCTGAATTGATGCCCAAATGACCTCATGTGTGAGTGTTTGCCGAGTATGGTCAGTAGTATTACACAGTGCACACTTACAGGTTCTCACTTTGGGACAAGAACACCCAACTTTGTTAAAAATATGTTTGCAACAGGGGTATTGTGTGAGTTTTAAATTCCAAGTCCTGCCCCATGCTGCTTCTGCTGTCATAAAGTCTTAAGTACAACTCGCGCACTGCTGAAGTGTGCCTCAAATAAGAGCAGTCACAATATGAATGACAAATTAAGTCTGTATTTAAAACAACTTATGGAGGAGGAAGTCTGAGTCTTTTGATGTTTCAGAATCTGACTTAAAACTTAAAAGACAAGTCCAAAGCCATGCGAGTGCCTGTATTTAAACACAACGATGCTTTGAGCTAAACGCTAACATCAGTATGTTCACATAAATGCTAAGAGGTAAATGGGCTCCACTTATCTTGCGCTTTTCTAGTCTTGCAACCACTCAAAGCTGCTTTTAAACTACATGTCACATTCACCCATTCACACACGGATGGCAGAGGCTGCTACTTAAAGTGCCCAACTGTCAATCAGTCATCACATTCACACACTGACGGCTTTGCTGCCGGGAGCAATTTGGGGTTCAGTGTCTTGCCCGAGGAGGTAGCAGCCTCTGCTATTAGTGTATGAATGTGTGTGAGCATGGGTGAATGTGACATCTAGTGCACAAGCAGCTTAGAGTGGTCGCAAAGACTAGAAAAGCGCTATACAAGTACAGTCCATTTACCATTTCGACATGTAGACCAGTGGTTCTCAACTGGTCTAGCCTCAGTATGTCAGCTTCACAAAATACAACAGTATAATAGTCAACCAAAATGAACAGCCTGTAAATGTGATGCTGCATTCCAGACAACTCAAGAGTCAAGTTTTTCTGACCTCCGACTGGAAAAATTGCTCTGGAACGCCATTAAAAGTCGGAGTTCCTACTTGTGAATTTGAAATCTACCCCGACTTGTGACGTCACATAACAATGGCCACACCCATGAACAGGCACATAATCATTATTATTATAATTAATGGTAAACTATCAACTGAAAAGCAATGTAATATATATTTGGCTGCATTTAATTGACATAACTACTACTATCATACAGTAACACATGTTGTGCACAAAAATGTTTATAAGATAATAATAATTTGTTAAGGTAGCTGGTTACTATAAATAATCTCTGAAAGAAAGAAACATCACTTTGTCGCAGTCGGCCATGTTTTTTATTTACGTTTGGCGTCGTGCACCTGGAACGCTCACAAGTTCTCGAGTTAACAGTTGTCTTGAACGCAGCATAACTGTAGCTGGGATTACCCAATCAGTGGATACATTGAGTGTGAATAAACTACACTATTACTGCACGCCAGCATTTCCTTCAAAATAAAAGCCCAGCATAGACTTTCGCCACAACATCAAGCACAGTTCCGCAACCCACGAAAACAGCTCCGCGACCCACTTCTGGGTCCCGACCCACCAGTTGAGAACCATGGATGTAGACTGACGGAGCTGGGGATCGAACCACCAACCTTACGATTGATGATGCATTGATGATGCTGATGTTTAGTAGTTTTGTTTACAATGTTCCTTAAAGATACAAACACGAGGATCTCAATTTTTGTGCTCTTGATCGCCTCCCACTGGTGATAATAACCGGACGTCTACGGCTGGCTCATGGTTCTAACTGTTGATTTTCCTCGCTTTCATTTGTAGACTGTTTGCCTTCATCTGAGCGTTGAATTTGTTTGTTTTTCTTTAGAATTTCACTTATTGTGAAGTTGTATCTGTAGTCAGCAATCTTTTCTTTGTATGTTCAGCAATAATAGATTACCATTTACAAGCAATGCTTACAGAAAGCGGAAGTGCAGCCACTTAGCTCCGCCTACACTGTCTGACAGAGCGACCACTGCTGGGTGATGGAAAACGCGTCACTAACTGGGCGCCACTTGTGATTATTTCTGCGAATGTCGCCACAGACACCCAGTCTGTAATACTGCAAAGGCAAAGGCTTTCATCAGAGGGCCATAGGCTCAATCAATTTAAATGAAAAAGTTTGAGATACTTTAACATGCATATCTGCACAAAGGTTCAAGCCATTAATTCTGACAGTCATCAGTCTGGACCACAGCAGCTGATTAACACCTTACCTAGGCTGACCTCTGACCTCTCAGTCAATGGGTAAACATGATGCAACACTAGTGGAGGCTGAATGCTATCCAAGGACTCTTCAGCAGCCTGGATGAATGCCAACACTGAAGGTCGAATGTGGGTCCTTTTCTTACAGGGATGTGCACTGAGTAATAACCGAAACCCTGCATGCCTCTTCATTGGTGGAAAAATGTCACTCCCTACGAGACTATTAAAAAGGTAAAACCCTATATTTTACAAATATGACACTTCTTTCTGAAGTGAAGCTATTCATTTCTTCTGCTCCCTCCCTGTGCTCACTGCTCTCTGATCTCTGCCTTTGCTCCTCTCCCTTCATCTTTTCCCCCCTCCTCCTCCTCTACATGGTTACAAGTTAAAAAAAAGGGCCTTTTTTTCCCCCACCATCACGTCTCTGCGTGTGGTAGGTTTTCCTTTGTTCCACTTTCACTCTATTCTTTCGCTCCCTTTGCCTTTGTCAAGCTTTCAAAAAATCTTCCACGTCTTTTCAAGTACAGAATTAACTGAAATATTAAATAAAAATAGAAAAGGTTGTGGAGAGAGACTAAAGGCTGAAAGGCGCAGATGAACAGATGGCAGAGAAGTGATGCATGGACGGGGCAGAGGGACGGAAAGAGGATGGAAGAGACGCGGGAAGGTGGATGGTGAATGGAGCAGATGGCTGGACAAGGAACACAAGACAAAGGAAAACTACGCGCAGACTGAATAACCAATGAATGGACAAATTATCTCGTAGAGCCATACGCAAAATCAAAGCACCTGTGGATTTACAGCAAGACATCCTGACAGGGTGTCAGTAACAGGTGTGGGGATGGGTAATGACTGTAAGTGTGATGTAAGAGTGATGAAAGGAAGGGCCACGGGAACTGCAGAGTTGAAGGGTTCAAAGCTGTGTTCACATTGTTCATGTTGTACGTGATCCATGTCTCTAAACTGCACACAAGAAGACAGTGTGGAGAAAAATAGTCCTCTGCAGGCACTGAAAAGAAACATTCTTGGCTTCTTTTTTATGTTGAAGTCAAGGCAAGTATCCACCATATGATTGTCTGTTATGTTACATTAAGAGCCACAAAGCACATGTGGTATTTGGCACTGTATCAGGGATGGATTATAAAACATATCTAAGCCTTTATTAATGGAATACACTCCCTGCATGTCAATAATGATAATGTTTTAAAGGGCAACACTGCACAAGACACTGAGTTGTGACTGCTTCGCTCACATGCTGTATGTTAAGCATTTTAATGGATATTTATGATGTCATCCATGAAGGTGGCGTGGGTGAGAGCAGAAAATGTAGAGAGTAAAACTGTTGTCTCACGTCAGATTATGTAAAGACGACAACCTCTTACAACAATCATAATCAGACAATGTCTTTCTTATCTCTTTGTGTGTATGTACTTCGTGTTGTTGCAGTGTTTATCTTAGCATGTAATTCAGACCATTGCTGCGTTTAAAATGTTGCATCAAACCAGTGTTATTTTTAATGAAAATTAAGGCGAAAAATGTTCATCAACGACCTTTGTTCCATGATGAAGACGAGGCGTTGACGAGCTAAAAACAGATTGGATAATAAAAACTCTGACGGCACGCGTGTTTTGTTTCCGTTAACGAGACGAGATCGGACTAAAATGCGCTCACAGAAAAAGGGGCGTTTCACACGTCACTTGGCGCTTCTTCTGTACAAAAGGAACTGATCAACGGCTGTCTGCTTCAGTCAGACGGTTGAAATAAGAAGCGATGATGATTATATTTTACGTTTAAATGGTAAATACCATCCCTGCTGCTGCAAATAAGGCAAGAGAGGCATGTGCTACTGTAACTGCACGGCTTTGTTCTATGGCTTTACATGCGTAAAAGTACGTTACAGAAGTTTACATTTGCATATAACCTCAGCTGATGGATTTATAATGCCTGTGCAGAACATCACCAGGAAACAATTAATTAAAGCACAGATGAACTTTACAGCAGATTGAAAGAGAGAAAACGTTTGACTAAAATGTTTTTATCGTCTAAAACTACAAACAAACTCTAAAGCAGGGAGATAATATCATACGTCTATCATAACTGGCCCGAGGGTATACAGCACCGCTGATACTACAAATCCCAGAATGCACCGCAACAGCGTGCGTGCCAATCAAGACCTGCAAGCACCAGCTGTGTGAGATGGCATTTCTGTGCGACATAAAGCTTTTCACTCCGCTCAAGCCCGAGCTTCAGGGACGGGCCTCCCTGTGCGAGACTCGGATGCAGCAAGGAAACTTGGGTCCCTTTTCATGTTGCCAGACAAACCAGGTCTGCACTGCTGTGTTCCCAACTGTGCATTTTGCTGATAAACTGTGCAGACCTGGCAGAGTTCACACGGCGATTTGCCAACTTTGGAGCTCAGAAATTTTAATTTGAACCGCTAGTTTGTAGTTGACGTGGAAAGAGCACCTGTAAACATCCAAATAAAGTTGATCGAACCCTGAAACAATGCCCCAGCTCCGCCTACAAGCTGCTTGAATGCTCTGCATGTTTGGAAGCAATATAATATTTGAAATATTTTCACCAGATTGATTATATTAAAATGTTCTTATTTAGCTTGACGGGGTTGTAATAAAAAACAATATTTAAGATTTTGACAAAAAATTACGTTTTGCATTTTTTTTTTTTTTTTGGATCTCATTTCATCTTTTCGATATGCTTGGTTTTTTTCTGAATTCTATAAGATGTCTTGGGAGCAAGTTCATATTTCTGTATGACTAATTTGTCATAATACCTCTGATAAAAACCTGGTTTATTTAAGTCTGTTTGGCCCTTGTCTAAGACCCAGTTTTTAATTTTGGCCCCCTCTGATTGAGTTTAAGACCCCTGCTCTAAAAGGTAAAAATGACTAAAATGTGACTAAAACTAGTAATCATTTTCATCTTAAGACTAAGATTAAACACTGTATCAAACACCTTTTGAAAAAAAACAGACGTAGATGTGTGTTTTTCGTGTTTTACAATCTGCATTATTTGTCCTTTTGTGCAGCTATTTATATGACAAACAAATGTGAAATTCAGTAGCTACAAACTGTTTCAGTGTGATTTCACAGCCATGACACTTCAGCAGTGATGTGGATACAAAAAAATAGTATTGACCCGTCGATTTTTCTCACATTACTGAGAGATCCTGTGAACCGAATGGAAGCTGGAAGGCCATCAGCCAGCAGTCTAAAGGGAGTTGTACATAGTCTGGTAGCAATGCAGCCCTAAAGTGCACACAGAGAAACTAATAGAGAGAGAGAGGGAGAGGGAGAGAGAGGAAAGGCAATATAGACATTTAAATCAATACATCCACAGAAGACACCTAACAGGGATTTAAAGTCCACGTGTTGCCACACAGAATTGTGGGTTTATAAAATCTGATGTTTTCTATCAATTAAATAAAAAAAGGCATCAGACTGCAAAGTGCAGCCATAACTTCATGTGTACTGAGGGAAAAGCACAGACAGGAAGACTCTTCCCAAAATAACACAACACAGTTCACAGACATTTTCTGTGGGCTGATTCGCTGTCAGCGAGGCAACCCAACTGTCACATTTTATGACACCACAAAATACACGGCTTTACAGTGATAGTGTGTGTGTGTATGCGAGGTTGGTTTTCACATCTTATTCCACAGTTTTATTTTCTCAACCTGGACTTTTCCTCCTCGGCCCTGTGACCTTTACCTGTCCACCTGTGTTTAGTTTCTCTTTAGTTTCTTCTTTTTGCATCCTGCAGGAATTATAAAAGGTGCCACATTTAGAACCACTAGTAGCACAATTAAAGTACCAGCACCTCCTGTGCCACCAGATTCCATTAACAAAAACACTAATTTTATATTGCAAAACATTTTCATGTATTGCAGGATGTTGCAGTGCTGTGAGGGAAGATGGACAGCTGATGAGTGCGGGGGTTAAAGTCAAAGGGGAAACTGCTCTGACCCGGAGCAGTTTGCCGGTGGGAGCAGAGATCAGAGTTGAAATTACAAACTTGTGGGATTTAAGGGTGAATGTATCTGCACTCACACATCTCAACCTGTCCATCACAGCAAGCTGCATCTATTTCAAGCTTCCACTGCTGGTTATCATCATGTTAAATGTTGACTGCTGACTGGAGGGGAAATGTAGGCCTACTTTACCCCATCAACAGACATTGAGGAGTGGGAGGGGGGCACTGGCAGGAAATAACAGAAAGAACAGGAGTCTCTGGTGCACGCTGGGTTCAGTCAGAGGCTGAACTGAACACAAACACCCTCAGACACAGTCTGATGTTTGTCGCTAGGAGCTATTTCTTCGATCTGCCAAGTGACCTTAATCCATGTACCATAAATATTAGCTTGCAAGCTACCCTACAAATGCTAGTATGGGAAATATGCCTAAGGTAGCTATATGGCTTATTTCAGTTGGTGGTTTCAATAGAATTTGAAAGCCTTCAGCTGAATGCTTTATGTTTCACTCTGCGTGTTGTGTCTACAGTATTGTGGGGATGTGGGAAAAACAGGCACCGCAACAGTTGCAGCTACAACAACAGTGAACAGAAAAGCTTGGATTACAATACACACAGAAGGAGTTTGACTTTTACAAACTCTCGACTCTTTACAAAGCGATAGTCGTTTGCTGCTATGTTTATGTTCAAAATCTCATATATAGAACTTTAAATGTCTTCTGAACCTAAGGCAATGAAAACAGAACTATCCTCATCTTCAGGTGATCAAACACAAATGAAAACATACGTATGTATAATAATTTCTGCCAATAGATTCCCCTAAATGTGTCCTCTCTAGCTTTTAAAATAAGAAATGAGATATTCTTGTTTTTTTCCTTAAAATTAAAAGCACAAATTAGCATTTAAATGCAACTTGGCTTAATTTTATGCACCCTGCGGCTAAAGTCATGGTCTGATTTGATGAGTAGCTTATGGTGGCTAGCCATAGGAGAATATTACTGCATAACTGATTGATTGCCACTCGTTGCTACAGTGGACTGTTTAGGGTCGAGAAGTGGTTGTATTTTATCTAACTGGATCGAGCATCAAATTCCTTTATAAGATCTGAACCTTTGTCTCTTCTTGTTCAGGAATCAATAAGGAGTTCCAAACAGAGATCCAATATATTGATATTTGTGGCAACATGCACCACCACATATTGATTTTCTATTTTTTAGTGCTTCAAATGGGTAAGCAGACATTTTGACCCGTCATAACCAGGTGTGACTTATATCTACAATGGCTCTTTCATTTTTGGGTCCTGTTAGTTATGAGCTAAGCACAAAGCATGGGCCCTGGGACTACCAAAACTAAATGGTATGCAGCCATCATTAATGCTTCTTAACAACACTGCTTTTTGTGCTATTAAATGACAATATGTCTGCTGTGAAAAAGTTACTATTGGTTACTTTACTGTCCATGAATTACATGATATTAAAGAGGTTAAGATGCCTTTTCATTATTTATGTTACCATGTTAATAAAGTTGCGACCTCTTTTGCTGTTTTACCATGAGTAAAAACAACTATCATCGGTATACATAAGGATATAACAATTTGAACAAGATTGGGCCCAGTATAGAGCCCTGTGGGACACCAGTTGATAGCCATAAAAGGTTGGATAGCCATTAGGGATTAAGATCTGTGATAATTTACAGTTTCAGAAATGCTTCCAAATCATTCTCACAAAATACTGTTTTTCGAAGAAAAGAAAAATGGAGAGGCCTTGAGACTTGATGCAAAGCTGACACTTTATACCCATAAAAGTTATGAGTGTGTGGTGAATCCAAATTATCACACAGGCTGTCGGTCAAAATGTCAAAACCGTCTAGCTTTGAAAGATTCCCATTACCCCTCCATCTGACTTCTTTTAAATCCCTCTCTTCACATCTCACTTACAGCCAGCTACATATTAAGGCTTCAGATTTCTCTGCTGCTCCTCCCTCATTTTATATCCGTCTTTTCAGCTCATTCACTGTCTCCTATTCTCTGCTCATCCCTAATCTGTCCTAATATAGGGCATTATTCCCCATTTTTGGGGTAAGAGCCAGTCATGCACCCCCCTTCTCTTCCACTCTGCTTTTATTTCTCTCGCTCGGCCAGCTCTGTCTCGTATTCTGCCCTCATTCACCCATCGCTCAGTCAGCAGTTAATGGAAGCATAATGAGCTTGTTGTCTATGAAATGATGAGTGAAAACAGCTGCCTAATTATCAAAGAGCCCCACACAGCACACACAGCTGGACAGAGGCAAGAATATCCATGCCCAAACACAAATAAAGCACCCACAAAGAGAACACACACAGCAGCATGGAGTTAAGTCTAAATGGAGATACACTATGAGTAACTCTGACCTAAAATCAGGCCTCCATCACTCCCCCACCCTCGTTCTCGCTGATTCCAAAACATAGTCAGTGCAGGGTTTTCTACTTCATAGCACTGCAGTTGTGTGCATGTGTCCACACACAGCTTGATGTGTGTGCGTACGTGTGTCAGAGCGAGATTTGGCTGTAGTCTGTGCGACGACACCCACACTGCAGCATTTGACACAGCCAGAGGGAGTGAGGAACTAGAGAGAGAGAGAGGAAGCGACAAGGGAAGGGAAACGACACGAGTGGCAACAGAACACAAGGAGGGAGGCTTTGTGTTCGTTCCTAATTATGCAGGAGTGTGCGCCTTGTGTCACCCCATTTCCATGTGAGAATGTGTTATGTGTTACTCAAAATAACGTCAAAATAATGTCTCCTGTATGCATACAGTATGGATGTGTTCATTTGCATTTGAGTGCTTCACTGAATGGAGGATGCCTATAGGCGAACATGTTCATCCACGTCTTTTTTTTTTATTAGTACATGTTGATATTTGCATGAGATCTCATCCCCTATGGAAGTGTGTTTGTCTCTTTCCAGGTACTGTTTTTTTAACGACAAATCCCTTGCAGACCTAAAATAAGTTTTACACTCCATTTCCCCTGACCTAGACTCAAGTCAGAAGTGTTATCATGGCCCAACCGTCTCTCGGGTTTACAGAGAATGGTCCGACAAAGAGAAAATACCCAGTGAGCGGCAGTTCTCTGGGCGAAAAATGCCTTGTTGATGGCAGAGGTCAGAGGAGAATGGCCAGGCAACAGTGACTCAAATAACCACTCGTTACAACCGAGGTATGCAGCAAAGCATCTCTGAACACACAACACGTCGAACCTTGAAGCAGATGGGCAACAGCAGCAGAAGACGACACCCGGTGCCACTCCAGTCAGCTAAGAACAGCAAACTGAGGCTACAATTCTCACCAAAATTGGACAAGATTGGGAAAACGTTGCCTGGTCTGATGAGTATCGATTTATGCTGTGACATTCAGATGGTAGGGTCAGAATTTGGTGTAAACAACATGAAAGCATGGATCCATCCTGCCTTGTATCAACGGTTCAGGCTGCTGGTGGTAGTGTAATGGTGTGGGTTCATTTCTTGGCACACTTTGGGCCACTTAGTACCAAGCAGTGTCTGAGGTGATGGGGGAGAGAGTTCCAGAAGGAGGGGGCGGCAATAGAGAAGGCTCTGTCCTCCCAGGTCCGGTGCTTGGATCGGGTCGGAGGGATGAGGGAGGTTCTGTTGCCAGATCTGAGGTTGCAGGTGGGAGTGTATTGGTGAAGGAGGTAAGGTGGGGGGGGCTACGTTGTGGAGGGCCTTGTCGTCGATGAGGATTTTAAATTGGAGGAGGAAAGGAGGTTCTGAAGGACTGGGGTGATATGATCTCTGGTGCGGGAGTGGGTGAGAAGACGGGCGGCAGAGTTCTGAATGTATTGTAAGTTGTTGAGGATTTTGGAGGTTGTGCCGTAGAGGATGCTGTTGCAGTAGTCCAGTCGTGAGGTGATGAATGCGTGGATGAGTGTTTTGGCTGCTGAGAATGAGAGGGAGGGGCGAAAACGGGCAATGTTTTTGAGATTAGGTTGACATGACGTTCAAATGATCTTCTGATAGCTACTTCCAGCAAGATATCTGTGAAAGTCATCCAGGTCATGGTAGTTCTAAACTTAATCCAAAAGGCAACTGGACTTGGTTGAAGTTCTTGAAGACGTTTCACTTCGCATCCGAAAGCCTTCTTCAGTTCTAAGCTGACTGGTGTTTCCTAGCTCCATCCACCAGTCAGTTAAGAACTGAAGAAGTCCAGTTGCCTTTTGGATTAAGCTTAGAATTCCAGCAGGATAACGTGCCATGTCACAAAGCTGAAATCATCTCAAACTGGTTTCTTGAACGTGACGATGAGTTCACTGTACTCACATGTCCTCCAAAGCCACCAGATCTCAATCCAATAGAGCACCTTTGGGATGCGGTCAAAAGGGAGATTCACATCATGGATGTCTGCAGCGACTGCGTGATACTATCATGTCAATACGGACCAATCTCTGAGGAATTTTTCCAGCACCTTGTTGAATCGATGCCATGAAGAATTAAGGCAGTTCTGGCCGGTGAGTGTATTTTATAGATGTTAAATGGATAAGTTTCTCCTTATGACCTTGCTGCTATGCAAACGTGGCAGTAACTAATTTAATTAGGGTGCAATGACAGAAATCAATATGAAGATATTAAAAATAATTTCAGATATTTATGTTTAGATACACTCGTACTGTATTGAATGCTTTAATGCAGTGACGCATTTTCTTAGAGCTAATTCTATACACATTTATAGAAAATAACAAATAATTGAATAAACTCTAATGGAATACCAACACTTATTATTAGAGTCAATTTAAATGTATCAACAATCCCACGCGCGCACAAACCCCGACTCTGTATATAACCCATTTACTGGTGAATTGTGGTTAATTGCTTATCCATACTCAATGTTACTTATAATTTAAATAGCTTGTTACAGAAAATACAGCAAAGCTTCTTCTCTTCTCCCCAGAGTAACTGGGGAAAACAGAGATTTTTGGGTGAAAAGATGAGACCATTTATGAGTATTGTGTGTGGCAGCGTGCCTACACACAAACGCCTGTCATGGACAGTGACAACAGATGGACAGAATTGGAAAGAAGGGCACACAAAAAAAAGAGGGAAAGAGAAAAGATGACAAGAGAAAGAATGAACGATGGCTTGAGGTGAGATTTGAGCGAAAGTGAACGAAAGACAGACACAGGTAGAGCAGAGAGGGGGCAGGAGGAAGTGGAGAGAGAAGAAGGGGAAGCGTGTTGACTGAAGTCCGTACACATTATCCCTTGTGCATAATCAGGGAGCTACACTAAAAAGGGAAATGTGCTGACGCCAGTGAGTCTGTAAGTGCATGCTCGTGTTTGTGCGTTTCATGAACAGCGCTTGCTTTCTTATACAACTTAAAAGGCGAGTTGAGGGGAAAGCGGGGGTTAGGAAAGGCATCTCCAATTTAAGCGTTGCAATTTCCTGTTTCATTCTGCATCCATAGCTGCCATCAAAATGTTCAATAAGGTTGACAGAAAACTCACTCTCAAGTGTTTGCTTAGTGCGCCTGTGTGAAGCTCCATCAGTCAAAAGATTCTAAAAACTTTTCGTGTTTTACCAATTTTATTTCCCAATAGGCGAATTCTCTCCCCTCAGTCTCCTCAGCAGAGATTCTATACTGCAGCAGCAGCACATTATGGCGTCAATTCTTCTGCCCGCGTCACAAGACTTGTTTTGAAAATGTGTCCCTCATTTCTTCAGTCCTCAGAGGGCAGAGCTGGCAGGAAGCGAACAGTCGTGCTCTACAGTAGAGCCATTTAGATATAGTGTAGATCATTAGGAAGCTAAACAAGCAGTAATGTAGTGTGAGCTCGTTGGTGTGGCAAAATGAGGCCTGACGGGGAATCAACACCCCAATGTGACACTGATGATTTCATTACAAGCTAAAGTGTAATTTACAAGCTTGTGCCAAAAAGTAGCCCAGCACGCCCGTCAGTATTCAGGGACTAATGTCTTTCTGGCAGAAGCTGTCATTCGTTAATCCAATTAGTAATTAACTAAATGGACTAGACTTCCTGACTGCAGAGTTTAATGTCAAACTGTGGGTCACTGTGCTGGAGTAGCAGACCTCTGAATGTGTGCATGTAGCAGACTAAATTGAGTATTCAGTGGAACAATGTAGCTGAAGGGCCGGCTCCTTGTGCTTTATCTTACAAAAGTAAGTTAATCTCGTCTGCAACCATACATAATTAATGTTTATGAATGCATCAGTAGCTAAAGTACAGCAACGGAACAAAAAATAGATTGTACATAATTGCCTGAGAGACTTCCTGCAGCATAAAGTTTAATTTGTTTTCCCTTTAGTTTTTTAACCAACGTTGGTCTGCAATAACAAGTAGCAGCGTCTTTTTACCTGCAGGTGTTCCTTTATATGACCAACAAAAGCAAACCAGACCATCAGCTGGAGGATGAATATATCTATATAGCTGTAATTTACAGCAAGTAGGCTGAAAAAGCTCATGTTTACATCTTTCCAGCGAGTGGTACGTTAGACAGTTAAAGGGAAGCGGGAGATATTTCTTTGGTGAAATACAAGATAAGCAAAGATGTGAAGACCCAAAATCACAAAATGAAAATTCGTAGCTTTTTTAACTCTATAAGAAATCGACGCACTAAACTAAGTAACTAGGCATGTTTTTTTTTATTCCTATCATCATAACTAATGTACAACTAAGTCTAAGGGAGCTCTAATGACCCCGCGGATTGGTACCTCTTGTCTCGAACACCTCACAATCTCAAGCATAGGTGTAGCTCATATCAACAATGGCTCTGTCTCTTTAAAGGGGGGGGGGCTAGAAACCGCGCCCCTACAAGCCAATTTTCTTCTGATTGGCCAGCTCTCCGAAGCCTGTTTGAGGCACCAACAGTTGTTGGCAAAGAGTAAATTTCACTTTTTGATTTGAAATCACGCTAAACACTAAACACTGATGTCTTTCCTTCACAGCCAAAGAAACACTTTCTCCAAGACATTCTTGATGAGCAGAGCCGTTGAGCAGAGTGGTGGAGTAAAAAACATTTCCGTGGCAGACTGAGCTGCTTGGTGGGCGTGTCCTTGAACTGTGCCGGGGGGGGGGGAATTCCACTGTGTCTCAGGCAGGTGCCCAAATATAGAGTTCCTCCACTTTGTGACATCACAAAGTGAAGCGTCTGGAGAGGTCTGTCTGAAACCTGGCGTTCACAGCAGCCTGCAGACTGAAACTTTTTAGCAGGGGATTACTCTAACATACTTTTACCTATAGAATTGAAACTTCACCATCGTTTAGTCAGGACATCCAACATTGTGTTTATGTCTTAAAATGTGAAACGCCAAAATATCCCCTCTTTAAGTGCTCCAATAAGGTACGCCATTTTAACTACATAAAAACCCTGACTCTGAAATGCAGCCATTATTACAGTTTTTAATTGAACTGTACTGAATTGTACTTCTTCTGATATGACATGTCCAACTGTGTGCTGTGAAACAGGACTAAAAGTGTGATGCAGTTAGAGCTAAACTTTATGCTTTTCTTGTAAAAGCACACAGTTTGTTATATTGTTTGAGTCTGCAGCACTCGACAATCATTTCATCCATGATCACCTTGTTTTGATCCCCACGTTGTCCTGAGGGTATTTGGACAATGTTATCGAGATCATTTGTGGCCTTGTTTGGCATCTGGTGTGTTTTCTGTGTTCTGTTGTTTTGATCTGACTTGCAGCGATGGGTTTTTTATCACCACTTTAAATCACTTTGCTCCAATGTTTAAACACAAAAGGGTGAGAACAAAAGATTTTCTACAATCAAAATAAAGAGCAGCATAATTGTGCTGTTTGAGCACAGTTCTGCCAACCACTGCTATGACCATTCATTATTCATAAGCATGCACTTTGCACTGTTTTTAAGTGTTATTACTGCACGTTGTGATACAAACAGAACCAAAGCTTGTTTTCAGCTCGCTCCCTCCATTTTCTCCTCTGTCCTCCGTTCCATCCTTCCACCTTTCCCTTGGCTCTCGTTTCAGAGAGCACAGTTGGCTTGAGTTTCCCCCCAGCTGGCGGAAAGAATCAATACCTTCCCTCTTTTGTCTTTCCCTCACTTTCTTTTGTCTCAGTCCCTGCATCCTCTGACCAGCTCGCTTGGTTTCTGTAAACTCGGTCTCCGAAAGTATCCACATCATATTAACAGCAGGTTTGTCTTCCTCCTTTTTCTTTCCCTTTGTTCTCCTCCCTCCATCCATTTGTCATTCCTTTGTGCTTTTTCACCCTCCAAACTCCCTCCATCTTGCCTCCCTTCTACACAGTCTCACTTGACTGCCTCTCCTGTCTCAGGGATTCTATTCACATAAAGCCTAATATGCTCATTTTCAATTCACATACACACACACACACAGAAAAGCACTGTCCATTTTTATACCACACTTTCTCCCGGGCTCGAACTTACAATAAATGCGGTACACACAGGCATGAGGATTCTGCAGGCATGAGGACACAAGCCACAGCTGCTCAAAATAGCACCCAACGGATCACAAGTGCCAATGTCACCCCGACATCTAAGACTCCTGCACTGCTTCATGCATCCTACATTACACACAGCACAGCACAATCTGTCTTTGCTCTCTGCAGACAATATGGCTGAGTGCACAGAGACAACATGCGGGAAAGACTGGAGGGATGTAAAGCTATTGTTTGTCATATTATGCTTGAATATAACTCATGTATTTGTTGTATAGTTGTAGTTACAGTTATCTTATATACTGCCTTATACTTGGTTTGTTTTGTTGATGCTGTTGTGTTTTTGCATTGTGCTTCCTTCCACTCACTTGTCAGTCAAACAGTGTGGGCAATGCGGCGACATTGTATTTCTAAGGCTCTCTGAGAAACTGAGTGACTCACTGGATGTTTACGGCCACTTTCATGACAGACGGAAAAACTGCATTACAGCAACAAAGAGGAGCAAAATGTATCGTAAATTTGGTGTATAAGACGCACTTTAAATACATCTTTTTCATCTAAAAAGTGGGCTGCGCCCTAATATACCGGTGCGACTAATGTGGCAGTATAAAATGCAGAGAGGGGTATTTTATTGCGTTACAGTATTTTACCCAGACGATGGCGCCAGAATCTAGTTAAAGCTTCGTCACGAACATGCACCAACATGATAGTCAGTGCAGCCGCCACCCTCACAACAATCAACGTCACCGTAAGCTGAGCTCAGCTACCACACCAGTACCTAGCAGGATTACAAACTCGACATGGCGAAAACAGATGGTAGGCTATAATTTGTGTGTGTTTTGAATGTATTTCAAATGTAAATAAATTGAAATCGTGTTGGAATAACTTATAACTTCATAAATAGCTTTAGAAAACCGTTTTCCCTCAGGGATGTACCCACCCCCAAAAACAGACTGCATCTTATATTCCGGATTTTATGGTAAATAACGGGGCTAAACACTGACACCGCTCACCTGACCCAATTCATTTAAAAGGGGGGGTATTATGCTAATGTCAAGCTTCCACTCTGTGATACTTGTGGAGTAGCTTAGCATAAGTTAGTTAATAAAAAGTTAAACATTTTCCTCACACTGGTGCTTTGTGCAGGCCCTCATACAGCCTCTGCCTGAAATGACTGTCAGCTCTGTCTCTTCAAGAAACCCCGCCCCTACAAGCCCTCTTTCTTCTGATTGGCCACTGTTCCGAAAGCTGCTGAGGCTGCACTTTGTGACTTTCAAGCACTGCAGTGAGGATTCAACATCATTTGACAATTTCCAATACTGAATAAAAATGAAAGCACTTTTCAGGATTAATTCCGGGAATTGCTACTTGTTTCAATTTTTTTTAATAACTCATACGTCTTCAGGCCGCTAAAAGCTTTACAGATCAATCAGAGAATAAAACATCACTTTTCGGTTAAACTGCTTGCAGCTCAGACACGAACCCTCTGTAAACATTCTCGAAGATCTCAGTTTCGTTCTCTTTGGCGGCACCTAGGACGATAAGGTAGCTGCAGGAGCACGCTTCTTAGATATCCAGACAGTGTTGCATGTGTGACGTCCACGGTTGGCTCTCTTTGTTAAGGTTGTAACTCTTGATTTCTCGCTTTTCTTTTTAGGCTGTTTGCCTTCATTTGAGCGTTGTTTCTTTTTATTTGGATTTTCACTTATTTTTGAAGTTGTATCTGTAGTCTTCAATCTTTTTTTTTTTTTTTTGTTCAGCCATAGAAGATTTCTGTTTACTCACAACACTTGCAGAGACCGGAAAAGCAGCCGCTTAGCTCCACCTAACCTCTGTGGCAGACCAACCACTGCTGGGCGATGGAAATCTACTCAGGCAGTGTTGACCTTAATATTAATAATAATTATCGTAATTAAGAGAGTGCAGATGAAATATACAAATAACAGCAAAAAAAACCCAATGAAAACAAATAGGAACACCGTGCAGTACAAAGCGACAGAGGAAAAAGAGGGAACAGTGACAAATGAAGGAAGATAAAAAACACAAGACAGAACATGAATAAGTAAATTAGAGAAAAGAAAGTGGCTGATGCTCAAGCTCAAAGGGGAAAAGAAGAGCATTTTACATGTGCCCGATTTCCAAATGCTGCTTCTCCTGCTGGAATATTTGAATATGCTTTCAGGGTGTAAAGTGCTCGCTGTTTTGAAGTCAAGACCAAACAGAAAGAGACACACACTGTCTGGGTCTGTAAGTAGCAATAATGTTTACAGTACATCGACCACCTCAAGGGACCAAGTGTCAATCTGACTTTATGAGCCCCACCCTCCTGTAAGTGTGTGTGTGTGTGTGTGTGTGTGTGTGTGTGTGTCCCTCTCTCTCTCGCTCTGTCGATGACATGACTTGTCTGAGCGGGAGCATGTCATCTCTTCACTCACCGTCACCACGGTGATTGACAGCAGAACTAATTCCACTTTTAACAGCCTGTGTGGATTGACGGACATGTGTGTACACACAAACAGAGCTTAGAGACACGGAGCAACAGGCCTGAAACACATAAGATTGTAGCAAGGACAGATACACACTCGAAAGAAGCATGTAATGTCACGCACACACGCATTCTTCAGCAATCAAACCCACTGCAAACGCCATGATTTTTGTATTAAAGGTAATGTCAGGCTGAGACAGTTACACACTTGTCACTGAAACTCTGCAGAAGACAGACATGTAGATACAAACACTGTAAATCTGCACTTGTGCTTGTATGTCTATTACGCTCTTTGTAAGCATTATCACGACATTTTAATTTCCATTTCCCAAGGGGTTATATGGACACAGTTACACAAATGGAAAGAATAAACAAGAGGAGGTAAATCCACATTGACACCTGTTGCTTTAAGGTGAATTCAAATACTATTAAATTAGTTGTTAATCTGTGCCAGACACGCCCTCGTTCAATTTAAGGAGCTTCATCGCCTTCATAGTTCAAAAGTCGAGCTCTCCAGGATGTTCCCAGATGTCGACTCTACCTGTGACAAATGTAAACTCTCATGATAGCTATTTTGGGCATCGTAGGAGAAATGAACCTATCTGGAACTAAACTGAAAATTACAAAACATGTAACTCTGTTAGCAAGGAGACTGATCCTCCTCATTTGGAAGACCTACTCGTTCACCGAGCCGGACTGAAACTTTTTACTTTTTATGGCTCCTCTGACCACTTTGAGTAAACGTGGAAGCCACTGCTGGGTGATGGAGAATGCGTCACTAACTCGGCACCGCTTGTGATTTTTTCCATGAAAGTCGCACCAAACACCCAGTCTGTAATACTGCAAATGCAAAGGCTTTCATCAGTGAGTCATAGGCTCAATCACCATTGTTTTACCTCATTCAGGGTCAATCGTGTGTTTTAATTTATTTATTTTTTATGGCCCACTGATGAAAGCCTTTGCAGTGTTACAGACTGGGCATCTGTGGTGACTTTCGTGGATAAAAATCACAAGTAGCGCCCAGTTAGCGAGACATTTTCCATCACCCAGCAGTGGTGGAAAAAATAAATCCCAAATATCAGAGAGAAGTAGACGGAAAGGATGACTACATGCATTTGAAAGCTACATCCAGAATATAATTTGTCAGCGGAGTGTTGAGAATGAAGAGGACATCAAAATTGATGCAAAAGCTCGGAAGCGTCAGGCACCCTGCGTCTTCACAAGTCAGGTTAAGGACAGTCATACAGGAGCAACAATGTTCCTGCGCAGCAGGCTAAGTTAATATATTGTTTTCATTTTAAGCTAAATTTTAAGCTTTATGTTTAGTTATGACTCCCTATAACTTTCATTATCTGATCAAAATTAAATGATCCCACTCTTTGATTTAGTTTGAAGCACGTCAGGATATTGCTCGCATATCGTGGGCTTCATCCAAACACTGGATCTCCTAAAGGCACAACAGGACAGCCCAACAAAACTTTTGTTTGCCACAACAATGGCACAAACCAAGGGGTGGTAAAATAAAGGCTGTGCCCATATCATCAGTGGTGGTAGCGAAGGCCAGACTGCTGGGTACTTAGCAATTTATAATCCATGTCGACGTCTCTCCTCTTGAGTTTTTGGCTTCAGAAAAGCGAAAAATATGACACCCCCCTCTACACTTTGAGGATATCAGTTGTCAGCATTTCTCCTTGTTCTGAAAGCTTGACAGGCCTCCCGCGCCTAGTTACGGTTGCTAACGTAGGATTGGACAGTGGCTGTTCAAGGGAGGGGCTTAGCAAAGGGTCAATTTGATTCTTTTAAAAGGTGATGTTAAATAACTAGGAGGCGGCCACATCTGGCTGTGGATGTTCTGTTTGATATATTTATGACTTTGGTCAATTTAGACAAAGTTTGACTGGTTTTACTTGCTATTCATGTATCTGGTATTATGTTTGTGTGTATGGCTGCTCATTGTTTGTCAGTCACTCACATTCAAACCTGTCTGCCTTAAAGGTCTACTAACTTAGTTCCTTTCTTACCAATTGGTAGTTTGCCTCCCGTTTGCTGAAGGCTGTATGAAGGAAGTAAAACAATACGTTTGTGTTTCATTTTTAAAAATATACACCCAAGACAAGAATACATTGGTTTGGATATGAGCCACAGACAGTGTAGGGAAGAGGAAAAGTATGTTTATGTTAATCTTGTGCTTTATAAGAGCCCCATAAAATAACAGTGAAGCTTTCCTTTAAGGTATTTTTTCTTAAACACAATAATCCTGTAGTTATATCACCAACAACAGCAGACCGCTCTAGTTAGACAGTGTTTTCATAGAAGCACATGTTGAGCACTCGGCCGTCCTCCTCGCACACAGACATATACACGGTTGTTTTGCTGAGAGTGCTGATGAATTGCCGACGTATGCTTTTGAGGAGCAGCTCTCTCAGGGGGGAAGTGGGAAAACAAGCAGCTAGGCACAAAACTGAACACAAACAACAAATTATTTCCCTCCTGTTCTCTCAGACTCTCAGCCACAAATGATGCTTCCCTTCAAATCATCTCGCTCACAGATTTCACATCTTTGTGTCATATTGTTCTCTCTCCATCTCCCACTTAAAACACAGCGGCAAATTAGAATTTTCTGCCCTCTTCCACTCCGCTCGCTTCATGAGAGCAATAAAAGGGAGAAGAGTTTTCTGGCCTGACTTCAATGTTTTCTGGTTATTTCTGCCAAAAAAAGTTTAACTCTCCCTCCCCCACCCCCCAAAAAAACCACTAAAAAAACAAGTGGATGCGGTTGCGTCATATAAAGTTTATAGTGAAACAAAGTCCCAATTGTCTACACTCCTCACCCACACAAGTACTTTAATCTGCAATTATAGCTGCGCAAAGTATCTGACAGTAGCTCTGGCTCCTGCGTGTTATAAGGTGATTTCAAGTTGAGCTAATTAGACTGATAGTTTTGTTGCCCAAAGAGATCCGAGGTGGACTTACTACAACAAGTCAGAGGTACGTCTCTCATGTAGCAGACAAGAATTCCAAAGACTGTTAAGTGCTACTTTCATTTTAACACAACGCTGCCCTGTGGCTTTAAGCAGGTTCAAACTGTAGTATTAGCTGACATTTAAAGAACCAGCTGAAAAAGCGTAATCGTTTTGGACCACAGCCTCACGTTTTTTTCCTCTTGCTTATCCTCCCTCACAGCAGCTATCTCTGCCAATTCCCACTAATGATATAGAGGCTTGAAAGGAGAGCAGGAAGTTGGTGCCAAACTGCAAAATAAGACAGCTCCGAGATTCACTGGAAAAGTGTGATAAAGTCCAGAGTGTGGGGTAAACACTGCAGCACAGAACGGAAAAACAAGTATATTATTAAAAAGTGAGAAGAAGCAGAAAAGATGCACTACAAAATATGAATATGAACATTGGGTTCACATTCTGCAGCCATTACACAGTATCTCTCACAATAATACTATAGCGAATAAACAAACAAATGATCTTACTGACCCAAATTTACATTTTAATCAAACAAAAGGAACTAGCCGGCCAAACCCCACCCTGCCGGGGTGGATGTAAATCTATTCCCTTGACTTTTTGTTAGTAGAACTAATCAAGAACATGAACAATGTTTGGCGGCGTGGTAGGATAGAAGTATTGCTGTCATTGGTCAGAGGATCATTTAATGCCTTTGTATGATGTTGTTGATTTCACTTGTTGATAACAGGAAGGACCGAGAAAAACAATGTCCCCGAGGCTTTCCATTGTTTAACCAATACAGAAGCAGATGGTTAAAATATATAGAGGGATTGAACAAACTTCAAAAGAAGACAGTATACAAGGTTGACTAAAAGATTATAAAAAGAAGAGAGTCCACAGCTTGTGGGAACACCGTCAGAAGCTGAGGGTTTTGGCCACGTGACTTTTTGTGCTGGCATGGCTTTTTGGTCATCAAGCAGTCTGGTGAAAAGAAATGGGGAGTGTAAAGTTGCCCCACAGCCAGTTAGCGACAAAACACGCTTGATGCATGTCCAGGAAGTCAGTGCAACTTCAATGCAACCTCAATCCAATCTTCAGTCTAAAGCAGGACTGCCGGATTTTGGCTAAAATGAAAATCACGATTATTTTGATCAATACTGAGATCACGGTTATTAATCACGATTGTTTATTAATTTTAGGGAGAACATCTTTTTATGTATTGTCACATTTAAATAAACAAGGCAAGACTCAGTTCCATTTTGTGCTACATTAGGGCTCATATACAAATTTTGCATCAAACTAAATCTTAAAATCAGGTCCTTTACCTGAATTTGGTGCATCTACAGCAATGTTATTCCTCCTGGCCTTCATACACTCATCATGCTGCACTTTATGCTGTTTACAGGTGGTTGAACAAGTGAGTTGTGTTGCTTTGCAGCGCAGACACTGGTTTCATGCACTCTTTGCATATTATTTTTTCCTGCTCATCACTTGCCCTTAACCTGAAATACCTCGAAACAACCCATGACGAGCCGTTGCGGGGGACCGGTGTTTCGGTTTAACGAGTGACTTGCTCTCTTCATGTTTTAGCGTAACAACGAGCAGCGTTTAAAAGGCGACTGAGCGTTAGTATCCTTCATGACATGTCTGCACAAACAACACTTCACAGACAAAACAAAGTATATTTTTAGCTCGTAATGAAAAACAACAAAGAGGCATTCACGAGGACAGCTACGTATTCTCTTCCTGTTTTCAACAGCTGCTTTAACTACGACAACCAAAGACACATTCAAACTGCTGCTGCAAGGCAGGAGCTTGTCTAGCATGTTATATTATGTCTGTGAACTTAGTCTATCATAGAACGGTGCAGTATGTGCTCAGTGGGTTAACCACAGCCTATGTGTGGACAAATGTTGCATGCCTCATGAACAGCGTGTTTAACTTGTTTGTTTAGAGACCGGGAATTATGTCAAAAAATGCAGGTATTCACTTCTTGTCATGAAAACTATTGCTCATCAAGCAAGACAAAGCCGATGAGTCTACTCCAGATTAGAGATTTGAATCCTTCTCAACCCACTGAAGATGCAAAAATACCCAATACAACTGCTGCACAACAAGACAAGACAGATTTGAAAGATGTATCAAAAAACAATCACATGAAACATGGATGAATGAGCCAGCACTGAAACGTTCAATCAGCAGGCCTTTCACTGTGATTATGAAAACGCCACACTGCTATAGTGAAATGCATCATTAATGAAGTAATCAGAGCTGGCTGAGATATTGCATGTGTTGGTGAAAGCCGTAGTTCTTCCTCTGAAAAAACAAAGACAGCACAGCAAAGACATGGCAGCCAGACATCAGAGGGCTGAAGAGAGAAACAGAACATTTACAAACAAGGAAACAAAATCAGCTGTTTGAGCAGCAGAAAGCACATAAAAGCAGAGCGGCCCATTTGACAGCAGCTCTGATTCTTTTGTGAGCTCTGGCTTGATATCCACTCGGAGCCCAAACCCTTTTTACCCGGAGCTGAAGTAACTTCCTGCAGCCGTCAGTGTTGCCAGGCAACTTTGTTCTCTAGGACATTCTATCAGGAAATGGTATGGCCTGCGGTGAGTTCAAAGACTGCACGGTTTCTGAAAGACTCAGATGGAGGCTGCTGATAATGGAAGATGGGCGATACGCGCAGGCGGCAAGATGAAGGGCGACGGAGCGCTGGCACTATAGAGCCGCCATTATGACCAGATAAGAGCCGAGAAATAGCAGGTGTGTGCGTGAGGAGGAGGAGAATGTGTGTACATGCTCCGATTGTTTGTGTGTGAGTGTGTGTGAGGGATTCTGAATAAATAGAAAAACTTGTGTATACTAAGTGTGTTGAATAAGAAAGGGAGACTTTTTGGGTGGTGTTATGAAGCGTAAGTGCAACCAAAACAGGAGTGTCTGACTCGCATGTGTGAGACAATAACAGTTTAACGTCTGGAACATTGTGCTATTAGATTTCAGTGAGCTGTGGATTGAAATGAAAGGCTCTAATTACACTTCAAATTTGACTGGTTGCATAAAGGTGTACAAACGCCCTCCTCTGAGTGCAGCAGCGTGCAGCAATGTAAGAGTGAGAGTCTGAATGTCTCCACAAGAATAGTAAAGTGTTTATAACTGGCCACCTGAGACAACCTCTGTATCCGTTAATGTGTGTTTGTGTACAGACAATAACTGCTGTTTTACGGCAGCACACATGTGCTGCACAAATGTCCCATCTCCATCATTTTGTATTCTGTGAGGACCGCAGAACACATTAAAAATAAATGTCACCTCGCACACACACAGAGGCTGTGACAGACACACGCACACACACCTTTATAATACCAAACTAAGCAGCAAAGTTCAGCCTCAGTGTTGCTCAGGGAGCAGGTTTCAATACCTGCAGAGAGAGCACGGCTCAGCTCTGAGGAGGAAGCCTTCACTGCGGGGACGTGCACAATGTGAAATACAATCACAACACTAGCAGGGAAATGCAACGGCAGGAGGCTGGGGGGGTGTGTAGACAAGAAAAATGGAAGATGAAGCAATGAAAGTGAGACCCCTGGTGATGATGTGCAAATGCTGCAGGTTTGATCCTGCAGCTGTGTGTGTGTGACGTCTCATTTAAAATGTGGTGCTATGTTTGTGGGGTCTCATGCAGCGCCACAGCTGATCTGTTTTTGAATTACAGCATGAGTTTTAAGTTACATGTAACTTGTTTATTCTTTCTATTCATCACACTGTTTGTTGCACATATCTTAATGTAAGTGTTAACAGACAGGTGTATAAATAAAGGCCAAAAGTAATTTCTTAAATCCTATATTTGATCACTTTTGACTATAAGACTGCACTACACCCTTTAATAAACCACTATTAAAAATGTAAAATCCGGAATATAAGTCGCAGCGGAATATAGGACGCAATCTGTTTTTGGGGGTATGCCATGTAAACACAAATTACAGCCTACCATCTGTTTTCGCCATCTCAGTGTGCAATCCTGCTAGCTACCAGTGCTGCAGCTAGCGGTAGCTGGCAGCCTATACTAACGTTTAGGGATTTTTTTGGCGATATGACGATAATTTCCAACTCTTTTTGCCGATACCGATATATTAGGCACGGTTTTTTTTTCCGCCTAATTGCAGAGAACATCAAGTCTCCCCTGTAATGGAATTGATATCACACGACTCTCATTGAAGTGGCCCACTGGCAGATGCAGAAATAACATAATATAGTGCTTTTCAAAATGTTTCCTTTTTTATTTTAGGGAATCACAACTGAAGCGTTCTTTAATCGGCGGCAAAATATTGGCAGAAAATATTGGCAGAAAAATGCCAATCTGCCAATGCGTCATTTTCAAGCCATAATCTGCAGATGCTGATAACGTGCCGATAATATCATGCATCCCTAGTAACACTGATACTTGTGAGGGTGGCGGCTGCAATGGCGGTCATGACGGTGCATGTCCGTGAGGAAGTGTTGGCAACAATCAAGTTAGTTTCCCTCATTTAAAACAGCGAGGAAAACACAAAACAGCACTGCGGCGTATTGGAAATGAGAAGTTGTAGCGGCTTGGACGTGGAAACAGTTTAATGCAGAGATGGGACGTCACCACTTAACAACCGACAACTTTAGTTAGATATAGCGCCATCGTCTGGGTAAAATACTGTAACACAATAAAATACCTCTCTAAATTTAATACTGGTATATTGGTCGCACAGGTATATAAGACACAGTCCACTTTTTAGATGAAAAAAAAAATTATTAAAAGTGCGTCTTATAATCCGAGTTTTACAGTATATATTATACCATTCTACTTTGTTGATGAGAGCTGGATGAACAGATACATCTCTTAAGTCTAACGTTTCAATGTAGCAAGATGAGCTTTAAGGAAGTCACTGCAAGAGCCTGCACATAAACCCCTTTAAATCTACAACCTGTCAATTTAACAAAAATAATGCATGTGTCAAGTAGTGAGTATGCCTAGTTTGTACGCATGTCAAGTAAGGTAAACACTCAAATTTGAATGCAAATAGAGCTTGACACTGAAATGATTCAGTTAATCTTCAGTTCAAGGTTTGGAAACAGGAGAAAATCTCCCTGCTGCAGCAACAACAACGGTAAGAGCTCTCACACAGACAGCACGTCGCACTGGTGCCTGTGTGATGGAGCTGAAACGTGTCCTTGTACCGAGTCAGTCGAGGTCCTCTCAAGAATAGTAAACAGGTTTGCGCATGAGCCCGCATGCACGTCGTACTCTTGTTGGTACCGGTCATCCACACTGTCGTTTAAGAAGAAGACATCACTTGGTCGTTTCAAATGATAATAAACAGAAAAGTCATGGACAAGACCGTTACTGCTCTCAGACACACACAGGGAGGCTTTATGCGGACAAGACGGCCCGAGTTGTGATTTGATTACTGCAGGAAAAAAAAAATCACTTATGTAGCAAGGTCACATCATGAAAACGTCATTTAAAGTTTCTATCTCTCTCCTCTATACAACCTTTTCTCTATCAGCATCATCAAGGTCATTTCTTTAGCAAATCACCATCCTTGTCTCCATCCACCTCTCTCTCCGCTTTCACTTCCATCCATTCCTCAACTGGGCCATTACCTGAAAAGGCCATTACTTGAAATCTCCTCTGAGAGATGAGGCTTGACTTTTAAGCGATGCTGTCATAGTTGAGCCAACTTTTCAGCAACACTAAAGCCAGAC
This sequence comes from Semicossyphus pulcher, assembly GCF_022749685.1. Classification (NCBI taxonomy): domain Eukaryota; kingdom Metazoa; phylum Chordata; class Actinopteri; order Labriformes; family Labridae; genus Semicossyphus; species Semicossyphus pulcher. The sequence goes on from NW_027211695.1 coordinate 9,354,598, forward strand.
AGCTGTGATATGAATGACTCTGTACAAGGTGTTCGGTTTGCAGGGACTTTTTTTTGCATTATTTAGAGTGCACGATTCAATTTGTGGCAATCAGAAAATTATTCTCAAGAAATGCACTCGAAATTTGTTAAACACTCATTTCCAGGATTGCATTTGCTATCTGCTCTGTTGACATCTTTTTCCACCCATTTTCAAATTGCATTTTCATTTTCACTGTTTGGCATTGCGCTAATGTCCCCCTCATTTGCATAGCAGGTAGACGGGGCATTAACATTCCTGGGGAGAATCCAGTTGTTTCAATTATAGACAGAAAAATGAACAGCATTGGGAATTTGCTCTGACTTCCTAAATACGACCCGATGCTTCAGAGTCCCTGCCAGCAGAGCTTTTTCAGAGTGAGTGTTTTCTCCTCTCTGCCAACTTTATTAACAAGTGGTCAAAACTCTCTGCACGTTTAGTATGCTCACACCTGCCTTGACGTAAAGAAAAAGTAGTGCCTCCAAGCTTCTAAGATCACTGTCTAGTCACGATATCTTAATACATGTACTAATTTTATATGCTTAAAGACATATAAAGGGGTAGTGTGTTATCAAATGTGTTTTCCATCCATTCAGAAAGTCTTGTCAAGCTGAACCTTAGGCTCCAGAGAATCCATAAAAGCTTTGAGGCTGATTGGTATCAGCCCAAACACAGAACAAACAAACATACCTGTTTGGCGAGGGTGACAGCGTCAGTGTGAAGTCGGTCTCTAAGATGAGGGTCCAGTTGGAAAGCCGGCGCGATCTCCACAACCTGCAAAACAACAGGATTTTACTGATAACGCCACAGTGACCACAACGCTGTCCAAGGGAAAATGAAACAAACTGATGCCAGGAAACGACAAACGAACCAAATGATCCACACATACAAACCCTGATTCTTAAGTTTTTACTACATTAATACTCAAAACGGCAGTGGGGAAGGTCAATCCTTGATTTCATATTATTTACAAGACATAAGGGCATACATTTAGAGTAAAAAAGCTGCGATATGCTTTAGCTCAACGTGTCGCAGTAGGTCAGTGATTCTCAAACTGTGGGGCCCTGGTGGAATGACGGGGGGGGGCGCCAACGTTTGGAAAATGTAGCAGGCGGAACTATGTTTTGACGTCGGACAACCCGGACTCATTTTCGTGTGGCACAGTACACAAACACGTTGCCCTCGCATATCTCAATGATTTCTGTGAGAAGCACATCACATGTAGACTTCCACACTCTAATTGTTCTCTTTTCTTCACTGTATTAAGTTTTAATTCCCAATCTACTTTAATCTGATCACTTTGCTATGCTTCACTCCCCCAACACACCTGTACCTCTGCTCTCTGCACAGCTGCTTGCCCCGCCCCCCTCTATCTGTCTGTCTCTCTGTCTGCTTTGTTGACTACCCTCATCCGCCCTCTGTTTAATTAAGTTACAAAAGTTAAATATTTTCTCTCGCAATTCAAAACAGCACGTGAGCTGCGTGTGCACAAGGAACGTTATTAATGATGTAGCGATCAAAACGAGCGATCGATTGTTACCAAATGACATGTGCACCTTTTTATAAGCTTTATAAACAGCGACAATCAATGCATTTACAGTAGGGACGTATGGAGATACACAATATGATTGTTTGGATAAGATTGCGTACCAGAACTGATTGTGTGCGGACAGAGCGTCCGATGTCGGACCCTCTTTTACCCGTTAGAACACTGTGAGGAGTAAACTGGTTCCGCTGTTGTTAATTTGGTTGCCACGACTTCACGTGCGATTGATGTCTTGTGACTCCTGTCACTGTTTCAGGGCCGCCACAGCAAAATGTATGTAGCGGAAACACTGTTTTTTTTAAGCACTGATTGAACTTTATTGTTATTGTTCTGAAAAAGTTATTGCACATTTTATTATATTTCTATTTGAAAAAGTCTGATGAAGCAATTGAAATAGTTGGGTTTTTTTGCACAGCAAATTACTCGGAGAAAAGTGAAAAGAACAGTCACGATCTTGACTTTCTTTCAATAAAAGTTTCACTTCACCCATTTGTGATATTTTTTGGGGGGGGGGGGGCTCGAGAGGGGGCCTGGACATTTTTTTTTCTCCAAGGGGGGGCTTGACAGAAAAAGTTTGAGAACCACTGCAGTAGGTGATAGTGAGTCTGAGCGGACGTATCGCATTGTGTGGTTATTATTTCAGTAGTCTAACACTGCATTTAAACAGTTCTTCTTGCTGGTTAATTCTAGCTTGACAGGACATCAAGCCCACCGTTTCCCTGACAGGACGAGAAACGGAGCTAGCTTTGGTGCCTGGGAGCGTTTTGTGCCAGTGAAGAGACAGGACATTTATCTGCATCGTTAAGGACAGCCATCCAATTTCCTTGTACTGTACTCGTGCACTAATATGACATTAAAGTTCTATCTATCTGCAAGCACCTGTCAAACAAAGTATGAGGAAACTATAACCGCTCTCTCTCCCTCTCTCTCTCACACACAGCGCTGTGGCACCGTAAAACGGAGTACGGATTTAACGTAACAGTTCTGCAATACGAAATACAACTGATACAAGCTGACACTTGCCCATTAGTAACTGTAATGGGTATGTATTAATGCTCCCACTTGCTCCTACTCATGATTTGTTATAGCCTTTGTATGTGATAAACTTGACAACACCTGCCCAGTTCTCCACTGGTTCTCGTTGCACTACAACTAAATGTCTCTCCTGTGGCCGTTACTTCTCCTCATCCTGGCCTGTTCCTGGTCTCTTTGACATCTAACAGGCTCATAATTATAAGCCTGTGGTCTGTCATAATGCATATGAATGAACAATTTCTTCATCTTTATTGACAAGACTGGCATTGAGATCCATACTTATTAATGTTAAACTGGTGATTATTATGTTGCGTCACATCCGGTTGTCAGTTATGATGCGGAAATACAAGAAAATGTACAAAAAAATACTCCAGAAGCCACTGTAGTGTCGTTAGATATAATATAGTTACTAAACTCAGTTTGGTTTACCCTCTTTCTACATGGCTCTCTTAGTTCCACTCTTTAATTGCACTATTCTTCACCTTATTAAGTTTTAATTCACAATCTACTTTAATGTGATCACTTTGCTTTGCTTCAGTCCCCCCCAACACACCTGCACTTCTGCACAGCTGCTGGCCCCGCCCCCTCTTTCTGTCTGTCTCTCTGTCTGCTTTGTTGACTGCCTGATCAGCAGTCTGTTTAATTAAGTTACAAAAGAAAATAATTTTCTATCGCAATTCAGTTCTCACAGCACATGAGCTGCGTGTGCACAATATTAATGACATAGCGATCAAAACGATCAATCGTTAGGCCACCAAATGACATCTGCACCTTTTAAAAGCTTCATAAACAGTGACAATCAATTAATTTACAGGAGGAAAGTAATGAGTTAGATTGACAATATCTCCTCATTTTACTACAATATCATGGGAGCTGGCTGGAGGGACATCGCCAAGGAGCTGAACGTTTGATACTGGGCGCACAGCTGATGTAGGCACGAGGATTGTTTACATTGCGTAATAGAACTGCACATGATTCTGGTTGGACAGAGAGCGTCCGACGTGAGCGATGCGGAGCGGACCCTCTTTTACCTTTCGAACACTGTGTGAGGAGTAAACTGTTCCCATTGTTGTTTATTTGGTTGCCACGACTTCACGTGTGATTGACGTCCCGTGACTCTTGTCACTGTTTCAGTGCTCTTCCTCAACCAGGAGAGAGGGCGAACGACCATTCATTTGAAGCGGAAATCCCCACGGAGACGCTTAATTGGCACTTCAGGACACTTTATAGAAATCTGAAGCAGCGGTGGCAATAATTCTGTGGTGGCGGACTGCCGCCACTAAATGTATGAAGCGTTTAATGTGCATGATCACTGGACCCACTGTTATATTAAAGCCTTAGTTAGTGCAGCTTTGAAGACTCATCAAGAACCAATAGCACTCCCAATTCACAAGTGATTCTTTTAAAATACACCACAAACTCAGAGTCCCAGTAATACTGAGTATCTACCAACATTTGTTCTCATTTTTCCTGTAGTAGCCATCCCTTTGATACAGTAAGTGTCACTTAAGCTCCAGCAAAACAGATGGAGGGAATCATTTGTAGTCACATTCACTCTTTGATTTGATCTTGCAACAGCTGCTGGGTGGTTGCGGTTGGATATGTTGGAGGCTGATCCGTTTCAGTCCACTGTGTCCAACAGGTCGACACATCCAAAAGGAATAATTGAATCAAGTTCAAAAGCAACATGTCGGATTCAAATAAATAAAAACCACAAGAACTTGATTGAAATTTCTATCAAATCATCCCCCCTCAAAAAAAAAATACACTCTCCAAGTATGAAAAGCATTTCCAAGACACAGAAGTGCTAAAAATATCTTATCTGCGCTCCACCATCCCTAATCTATTTCAACAAGTGACTATTCTTGTTTCTGAGATTCAGAAAGATCTTAGATTAAGGGCAAAGGCAGATTAAGTCTCTTTGAATCAAAGAACAGCCGCTGTGGCATGAACAGAACCGCTAATATGATTATCATTTATAATTTCATTAAAGAGAAAGTGATGAAAACACATGACTGAAAGTGCTCCGAGGTTACAATACATAATGAAATATTACACGTGTTAATCAGCTTCCTCTAATGAATCCATTGTTATAAAGAGTCACGATTAAATGGCAATTTCCATTTTCTCGCTTATGCAGCGTTCACTCATTTTTGTTATTTTGACAATCAGGTGACTCTATAATACCTCATTTCTTTTAAGTAGCAGACCTGACAATGAGGGAAAATTTGCCCTGGCTAATGAACGAGAATCAATTCAAAGCTATGTGCGCTTAAAGAACAGTTGTTTTTTTGTTTTTACAAATTGATTTAGCAGAGAATTATGTAGCTGCTGCAGTTGTTGCCAAGACTTCCATTCACACGGCATCAGCAGGGGCTAATTTTTATTGCTATATAATCCTCTTACCCTCTGCTGCCACAGGACATCTATGATACCCAGTGCCATGATAATCATTGCTTTAATCAGGACTATAACATCAGATTTGTTAGGATTTCGATGATATTGGATTTGCTGATATCCGATATGTTCTAAGCCTTTTTGCCGATTGCGATACCGATATATTAGGCAATTTTTTTCCACCCCATTGCAAAGATCATCAAGTCTCCTCTGTAGTGGAATTGATATCATGCCTACTCTTATTGTAGTGGCCAAACACATCCATACCGCAGCACCCTTTTTCACGCTTGATAGAGGAGGCGTAGTCCAAAAGGTCACGTGTCTGACCACCTGAATGCAGCATCTCCCCGAATCGGCAGTGAGGGAGACGTGCCCGGACTTGTTTTCTGCACCTACTACGGAGACATCAGTGATTGCCGATGGACTCTTTGTATCGTGTGTGCATCCATGAATATGTTAGTTTGTTTTGCACTGATGTTTATGTTACACTCTGTTAGCGTTGGCTGTGGCCACGAGTGTATTTTTAGTGTGTTTGATGTTGTTAAGTCCGGATAAATACAAGCTGTTAGGTAGTTAACACTAGAAGCACTTTTTCGGTACCACTTTGGCCAACTTTGACGTTCACGCGCACACTCATGCAAAGTAAATGTCGTAGCATTAAGACAAGCTTTTTTAGGAAATCATCGAGCATTAAGGCAGAATTAAAGCGTTGTTTTATCGGTGGAATATATCGGCAGAAAAATGACATATCTGCCGATGCCGATACGTCATTTTCAAGCCATTATCTGCAGATACCGATAACGTGCAGATAATATCGTGCATCCCTAATGTCTGTCAATGTGGTGCTTCATTAGCCTAAATAAAAAGGGAAATAAAACACTACTATCTTCTCAATATTCAGGAGACTGCATTCTTACAGGTGGGATTCCTGCTCATGACCCTTGTTTCACGCCTGCCCACCATCCACTTCATGCTTATCTACGTAATCCTGGGGAAGTGCCTGGAAGATGATCTTAAACAAATTCAAACATTAACTCGGGTAAGATGAATTTTAAAACGAGGACTTCACCTTTTGGTGCCTGCGCTGAATGGAGCAGTCTCTCTCGTAGAGGTGGATGACATTTCCATACTTATCGCCTGGGGAGAGAGAAAGTGAGTCAGGTGAGATAATGTCAGATGGGCAAAGAAAAAATAGGAGATTATCAGGGTTGATAAGAAAAGGAGTGGCTGAATTCAATTCAAGGAGTTAAATAAAAGTTACTTGGTCCAAATTGACTTTCAGGAACTGATTGAGAGCTTTGAAAACCAGCTGGAATCAAATTTTTTAGATCACGGAGCAAATTCTCACAAGGAAACTTCTGCTTCAACCCCAACTTTTCTAACAATTACTCTGTGGACAGAATGAAATTACCCATAATGCACTGGTCAACACAGACATTGTGTTGACCATTGCTTAGACAGATGGCAGAGTGTCAAGGGGGGCAATGGTCACATGACAGACCGAGGCTTTGGTCGGCTTCTTTTTGATAGTATTCTTTCTAGCTGCACTGTAAAACAAAATGCTTGCCACATTAAAGGATACGCTTAACAACCTACTTAAATGTCTTTTGGAAGCAAAAGCTTCCAAATGGCATCTGCTGTCTTCTTACAATCATAGAGAACTGTTACCATCTAAAGATCGTATGAGAAAGGACACAGCCAAGGCAGCCAAGAAAAATAGTGGGCTGCAACACATTTACATTATTGATTCATCTGTCAATAAGTTTGTTAACTATGACATATTCAAGGTATGTCTTCAAAAGTCGAAAAACAAAGATCTACATATGAAGTTGCAAGCTTCAAAGAATTTTAAACTGTATGTAAAACTATTTATTATAAAATTGGTTGCTGTTTAATTGTTGTTAAGCTCCTGTATGGCTATGGAATCTATTATTAGATGCAATCACCTTGCTCTAAACATGCTTGCAAAATAGCCAGCTAGCCTGTCGTAGCTCTTCGCACACGAATCCCATTTTTTACTTAAAGTGGAAATCTCGAAGATCTCGTTTCGTTCTCTTTGGCGGCACCTATGGTGATAAATGGTAATTGCGGGAGCACACATCCCAGCTATCCAGACAGTGGTGCATGTGTGACGTCCACGGTTGGCTTCGGTTGTAACTCTTGATTTTCCTCGCTGACGGTCGCTTTCCTTTTTAGACTGTTTGCCTTCATCTGAGCGTCAAATTTCTTTTTTCTTTGGATTTTCACTGATTTTTATGTTGTATCTGTAGTCATCCATCTTTTCTTTATTTGTTCAGCCATAGTAGATTACTGTTTACTCGCAACACTTGCAGAGAGCGGAAAAGCCGCCGCTTAGCTCCGCCTACCCTCTCTGACAGACCAACCAAACTACGGCATTATAATAACAGAGATGCTCTATAACATCTGGCCTCTCATTTCTAAACCGTCTGTCTGACCGTCTCTGATGATACCACGCACCTGCGCTCACATGTTACCACACTTTAAGACACACAAGTCTCACAATACCACTCCTTAAAGTTGCCATCAACAGTCTATGGCTGCTATGGCTCTATGGTGAAAGAAATGCTTTCACTGGGTGGAAAAGGGAGCAACATCGCAAAACAGTGAAAGTTATGCCTTCCAGCTGTGAGAATGCTGCCAGTACTCAAGGACGCTACATCTAATTTGAAGAGACATTTACAGGTAAGACCAACCGCTAACGTTAGCTGCTCAGAATTCCGGTTAAAAATATACTACTACGGAAAACCACTGCTGGGTGATGGAATACGTCACTAGTGTGCAAATGCAAAGACTTTCATCAGTGGGCCATAGGCTCAAACACCATTGTGTTATCCATTCGGTAATAGATATGGATAGTGACTTAACAGACATTTATTTAAATGAAAATCTTCGAGATTATCACTTTAAATCAAAAACACTGCCAGCTCAAGGGTCAACAACTGTTATGTGCTCCATTTTTAAATAAGAGAGCTGGATAAATAGATGATTCCACTTGATGACATGTCTCTGCTGGCTATTTCTTCGTCTCTTTATAGCATATTGCTACATTTGACCACACATGATTTACACAATCCGACATGCCTCAAAAATTATAGCTTACAATCCAAGACGGATTGCGACCAAGAATTTATTAAACCAATCTCATACAATATGATGAGACTCGTTTAAAGGCCTGAAAAGGAGCCACGAAGGAAGGAAAGATGAAAGAAAACGCAGAGGCACACACAAAAAAAAAAAAATCAGACGGTTGGAGAATGTGAAGGGAAGGAGAGAGAAAAGGAAGAGAACAAAGAAAGAGGTAGAAGATGAAAGGGGAGGAACTGGAGAACATTCAATTGGAAGTGAAGCAAGGAGGCAGGGAAGAGGAGGAGGGAGGAAAACAGAGGGCTGGCAAAGACATGGCTTTTAACAGGTAATTCAAAACTTTCACAAAGCATGGCTTAAAGACAGTCATTAATCACAGTGACCACACACAGAGAACTACACTAAGTTAAATGGTAAACATGCACACATGTACACACACAAGCACAGACAGAGATATGCTCGATAAAAGCACTTACAGAAATACTCCTGAACATTAACGCACATAAACACATTTATATCAACTGTACAATATGTTCTCGGAGTGAAGACAACTATCCTGTGTCAGTGTTGAATTTCACCTTCACTTTTCACTCACTGTTATATTGAGTGGTAGTAAAGCTACATTCAAAGTAATAAGAAATAATGGCTGGAGAATCCTCTGCAGGCCAATGAATGCCCTCCACTCTCATTGTTCATGCCTCCATCACTCCCAAAGACTTGTAAGCTCTCTAAATGAACTTTGATCAATTCACATAAACAAAATCCGACATGTAGTTAACAGCCAACAAAGAGGAAGTCCAGGAGTGCACTTACCGAGGATCTGCACTTCGATGTGTCTGGGCTTTTCAATAAACTTCTCAACAAACAGGGCTCCGTTCCCAAAAGCCGTCAGGGCTTCAGAGTAGGCGCGCTGGTAATTCTCCTCAAGTTCCTGACAAGCAGACGAGAAAAATCCATAAGTGTGAGAGTTAGTGTGCCTATTCAAGAAGTAAGAGCTACAGCATTGAGTTTTGATGGTGTACACACTATATTTCAAAGTCCTCTAAACTCTGGTCAGTTCTTTTAATTATGAGAAACTTGTATTTCCTGTTTTAAGCCTTTATTTCCCTTCCCTGTCATCGATATCGTCCACATATCTTCATATTTGTCCTCCCTGTTTCTTGATGCTTACATGCCCTTAGAGAGCAGGATTATTCACAACATCTCTGGGACCAAGCTGCGGGAGGTCACGGCAGAGCATGCCGAAGGTCACCGCTCAATCTGTGTTTGTCAGCTTGTGACGTCCCGCCAGCCTATCAAGTGGGGCTCTTTTGGGGAAAGACTGATGCCTCCTTCGCTGTGCCTCAAGAGAGGATACTCAAGATCATCCTCAACTGTCATCTTGTAGCCTGAGAAAAGATGGTCTCGATGCCAAAACAACAAGGTGCTCGGGGCGGTAGCAGCATAGCGTGTTTTTGTCACAGCTGCTTATCAGAAAAGTGCACTGAAGTCCGACATCTGATGAGACAGGATGGATACCAACAGGGAGATGCGAGATGTAGTGCCATCAGGTTATACATTCAGCTTTGTGTTGTCAGGTTGCACAGAAAGTACATCACAAACTTAGTAACACACGTTCTCGACAAAGTTTATTGGTATCATTTAAAAGGTAAAATAAGTAGGATTTTCCTAGAAAAATAAAATAGAGACTTTTACAAATACAATATAATATAAATCATCACTTATGGGCCTCTATACATGTGTGTTGGTGAGTGTGTGTGCAGACCCTTGTGAGATCCTTCCCTCTGCATCTATTCTGTTGTTTTGCTTTGCACGGGACGTTTTCAGGAGGGGCGCTGTGGTGGTTCCCTGAGCCAATCATAGCGTACAGGCGAGTGTGGGAGTGGTTCAAATTAGCAACTGGGCCCCATTCAGACCAGCGGACATGGCGAAAGAGCGATGCAGAGTCGGCCTTTTTTCTGTTGGACAGGTAGGTGCCTCATACCCGGAAGGACAAGCTAACCAGCGGTTAGCATGTTATCGCAACGGTAACCGTGATGCTATCGGTGTTAGCTCAGCGGGGTGGGTGTGTTCTCGTACGAGAGAGTGAGAGGGAGCTTCTGGTGACAAAGAGCCGAGGAGGAGGGACCCAGTTTGAATGTGTTGTGGACAAAATGCAAGGAAAAATCCTACTTATTGTACCTTTAAAGGACTACATTTAAAAATAGAGCTTAAAGCTCCTGTGAGGAACTTTTGGATTGTGTTGATTTTGGCGCCCCCTGTGGACAAAGCCGTACCTCTTATCTCTTTGCTGCTTGTCCTTACATGCTTAAGTGGTTCTTTTTAACAAAAAATCTCATCCTGCTTTCTTTAACAGTCAAAGGCAGCGTGCAGTTAATCGCTTCGTCTGACACCTATCCCCCGCCAGCAGTTTCAGGCATTAAAAATAACTATATAGAAATAATCAATCTTGTCGCTGATGGTCTGGTTTGCTTTTGTAGCTCATATGGAGTAATCAGAATTATGTTTCATGACTAGCGAAAAACTCCTCCCAGGAGCTTTAAACAAAAATCTGTCAAAAATAACAAAATATATGTTTATTTCAATAACTAATTAGCAGTTTGAGTCAATTCCAAGCAGAAGCATCAAATATTGCTGGATCGAGCTTCTTAATATTTAAGCTTTGCTATTATTTTTGGTAATGTAATACTCAATTGTCATTTTAAAGACAAAATGGTAAATCAGAAGAATACCTTGCAGATGATTTAATAATAAGTTTTCACATTACTTACAGCCTACATCACAAATTGTTTCAATCACCAATTTATCTCCAAAACCTGATAAATCACTGCAAAATAAACCTCTCTTAAAGAGAGCAGGTATGCTATGAACAGCAGGTTGCACACAGTTTTTTCTACACGCTGCACTTTCGTCACTAAGTGCAGCCTCAGCAGGCTTCAGAGAGCTGGCCAATCAGAAGAAAGTGGGCTTGTAGGGGCGGGGTTTCTTAAAGGGGCAGAGCTGACTGAGTCATTTCAGGCTGTATTAGGGCCTGCACAGAGCATGTTAATTATGCTAAACAGGTTTCACTGAGTGAAATATGAAGCTTGAAATTAGCATAATACCCCTCCTTTAATACGAAATCATACTTCCTACATATGCATCTATTATTCAGAAAAATGTGGCTACTACAGCTGACGGAGAAATAAATCCATCATAATGAAATGGGCTGTGAGGGGAAAACACAAGAAGTTACTGAAAAGAAGGAATTTAAAGTCACCCAGCCACATTGTCAAACCTCCGCTTTTGTAAATGACAGAAAAGACTTTTGAAAGACTCAAAGTTAGCACAATTCCATTTGTACTCCTTCCACATCAGTTCAGTCCGTCTGTCAGCTTTGGCCACTAGAGCTTTGATACGTGCTGCTCTCCTTTTCTCTTGTTCTTTGGGAAAGCACGTCACGTCAAAGTCTGAGAGGAAATCTGGCACTTTAATTCTGCTCTGCTTATCAGTAAACATACGTATCTCATCCAACAATATGTTTAGAATATCGAAACTCACACGCTTACTTCAGCATGCAAATGACCCACGAGCTGTATGGAGTAAACCTACGTATTGTTGCTAGGGGTCCCGAAGGAACAGAGAAACCTCTTTATAATTTCCTCACATCATATCAGCTGGAGTTGCTGAGGCCCCTGTGACTCAGCTGAATAACTAGAAAGGTCAACAACTAATTAATTAGACTGGGATACAACTCAGAAAAGGTCATACTTTCCAATGGAGTTCTGACTTCTGAGACTCAGCGACTACAGTTCAACAGACTATAGAAAATAGTGGCTGACTTGGACATAGTCAGTTATAATGGGCTGTGATTATCTGGGTCAAGGGTTTAGTGAGTACAGTCAGCCAGGAAGGCCATCCACCCAATTATAGAACAGTGAAAAGGAAATTAACAACAGATGCATGTTAATTAGCACTTTCACTGGAGGAAGTAAGCAGTATCTAAACCCAACCAATAAACTATTTTAATCAAATGTGATGTTTTGGGTATGAAAAAGCTACGGTATTGATTTACATAACTTTACTGATTGTGACAAACATCTTTTATTTTCTTAAAAAGCCAGATATAAAGAGCAGTAAATGCTACCAGCAACGAAGGAGGAGGAGGTAGTGATGCTCTGTGCAGCTCTGATTCACCACTGATCTCTGCCCTCTTCAATCTGATTGGACAACAACCAGCTGCCTGCTGAAAAACTTTGACATGGTCAAACTTGAGGGCTGGAAACGGGGGAGAGCTGTGTGTGTTTTTGTTGCCCATGTGAAGGCATGTACACACCCTCTGCAGTGCCCCGGCTACTGCTTGCACATGAGGCAAAGCTGCCTCCAGGCCTTCGCTGAAATGAACAAGGATGACAACATTCCAATCTTAATCTCTCCAGGCCTATTTTTCCCTTTGAGACACATATTTTGAATAAAATTATTTACTAAAGGACATTAAAACCCTTGTCATATATGTATATCCTGGGGACACCTTCAGAAATTCGATAGCTTTTATTTGACTATTAATAATATACATCATTTTGTAACTAAAACAGAAAAAAATAATAATAATTACCCTATCATTGAACCAGGCGAGGGAAATGGTATTATGGGCCCTGCCTGCCTCAGTTTCCAATAAATCAGCTGAGCTAAGGAGTGTTTTTCTCCGAGGTTAAAAATCTACAACCGTTCTGATTTTTTTTTCAAGCAACTCCCAACACACCACTTACAAGCAGCTGTTGGATTTTTGTGCTAACATATTTTACCTTTTAATTATATTTTCACTGGACTTATTTGTTTTTATCTGTTTTGTTATATTGTATGTTATTTAATCATGATGCTTACAGACAAACAAACAAAGCATGGTATTTGCAAATTATCATCACGCCAAGTAAATTATGAAAATGTGAAAATCATGAAAATACATTATGTATAAGGTAGCCTCCAGGGTTCATAATTTCATAATGCAGCAATAAAGCCTTATTTGCCTTAATTGTTGTTGTCCTTGTTTGAATTAGTTGCTGGTGAAAATGCAGAGCAAACATGTAATCTAAAGATGCTGGGTCACAAAGGCATTGACAGGTCACTGAGTCACATAACTTATTAATTTAGGAGACTTTAATCAGACATTTTATGACCAAAACAAATATCGTAATGCTTGTTTTAGTTTCTATAAGTGGGTAAGGACGTATAGCAAATGAAACTTGAGACTAAGAAGAGAGTAATTTTGTCTAAATTAATATAAGAAAAAAACACTGCTCACCTGGTATCAAACTTGATTGATGTGCTGGTAGTAGTACATTTAATGAAAATAGCATCCGCACGCTCAAATCTGTGCAAAAATCTTACTTAATTTGCAAGCTTTCAGTCAGAGACCTTCTTCAAGGCATGCTCAGGTAACAAGTGAATGCAGCAGTGTACAAGGTAAAGAGAACATCACTTGATTAGCCTTAATGCAGAACACTTGTGTCAATCAGTTGAGCTTGTGTGGCTAAGCATCAGGGGGATTGTACTCCTAAGTATAATGGACTACAAGTTAAAGACAGTGTCTATAGAGACAGTCAAGAAACACTAAATATATCGAATATACAAAGTTCATAAAATAAACAAGATTGAACATGCAACAACAGAGATATATGTTGCATATATCTCTATTGTATCTCTATTATACTTAGGACTACAATCCCCCTGATGCTTAGCAACACAAGCTCAACTGATTGTGTTCTGCATTAAGGCTAATCAAGTGATGCCTCTGACCGAAAGCGTGCAGATTAAGTACGATTTTTGCACAGATTTAAGTGTGCGGATGCTTATTAGCATCTTAAACAGCAAAACACAATTTTTCACTAGATTCCAGCACCTGCTAACTAGGGATGCCACGGTGGGGACATTTTCCCAGCAGTTTATAAACGATTACACTGGACATAAAAAAAGAAAAAAAAGGCATTGATGATGCCCAATACCAGTCGAGCACTTTAGGGCTGACCCAAATGCTTCGAGGCTTCAATCATTCATCATTCAATCATCTTTTTTTTTTTTCTTTTAACCACAGATGTTAGGAGATGAGCAGATATAACACAGATCTGAATGTTTCTCATGCTCAATAAGGTCGCGATCTGTCCATATTTCCGTGCACAGCTACTATAAAGTATAAAGTCCGTCTCCACATGCTGTTAATGACACGAGCGGGAGCTGTAACCTGCGATCAGTTCATCATAGTTTATTATAACGCAGCGCAGGGAGGACACAGATGTTTAAAAAAACATGGATCTGTGTTAATCACACGGATCTTTCTGTCTGGCTGTCACTGTTAAGAGACTCCAGTCTGCTGTGTAATTCATGTATTTCACACAGAGCTGCAGAGGATCATCAGGCTTCATGATCAAACTAAGTTGTGTATCACGTCATCACTGAAGTTCGCGATCACCCCTTCCCTCCCTCCCTCCCTGCCTGTGCTTTCCCCCTCTCAGTGCTGCAAGTCTGCATCACAGTTTTTAATATATGTATCTCCTTGTACATTCATATTTTTATATGCACAAAAAAAGGCAAAATGACGGTGGGGGCGGTGGGGGAATTATGCAATCGGTGTCAAATAAACATAGAGAAGCATGATCTGCATAGTCTGATCTCCTTCGAAATGTTCTGCCGTCTATGCTGTGACAACCCACCACTGCTGCTTGGTTGTTATGACCCTTACATGGTAGAGAGGGGGAAGATGGAATGTAACTCCACCAAGGACACATAATGCATAGTAAGTTTTTAAGTAATTAAAGACTTAATACTAAGTAAATTATTTTTCTCACACCCTCCTATTAAATCAGATATGTTTACATAGAGCTGTTTATTTTGTAAGTTAAGTTTAAACGCTCCTTGCAGAAACATGACACCGATGTTGGATTCTTTATATTGAGATGCGTATTTGAAAAGTGGGCCCTGGACAGCTTCAACATTGTGAGTCATTATTTTTGTAATGTTCTCTGCTGATGCAGGAGAACAAGCCTCCAACACTCTGTAATCAGTCACGCTTTGCTGGGTGACAGAGGCAATTTCAGAGCACACACACCAAAACACACGGGGTGATTGGCGGCTGGGGAGATAAATGACCAGGTTGTAATTTCCAAGAATTTTCACCTTCATTCAACACAAACAGAAAATAATTGAATATGAAAACAAGAATTTGTCATGAGGCTGGGCAGCCATTGTATTGAGTTTGTTTTCTCTTTGCTGGACAAGATTTATGTTGTTTGAGCAAGCTGTTAAATTACACCTCTCACAGAAGTGTTCGTGTACGGGCTCACCTCATACTCTCTGACCACCCTCATGCCGCGACCACCTCCTCCGTAGGCTGCTTTGAAGATAATGGGGAAGCCGTATGTTTGGGCGAACACCTGCGCCTCCTGCAGGCAGGAGATGGGAGCATCGGTTCCAGGGACCACAGGTACACCTGGACAAGGGTGGGTTAAGATAAGCCAAAGGATGCATCGGTGAAAATGACTAAGAGATTCAGAACACTGGACTTTATAGCCAGACACCAGAACTCTATTAATTTATAAATCATATATAATGTGAGAGAAGGCTGCCAGACACTTCTTGCATCAAACTGCATTTGAGTCTCTCAAGGTCAAGAGCTACTTGTTGGTGCAAAATAGGAGGATGGTGCTGCTCTTAGATAGCACTTAGGATTTCACAGTTTCTTGCAGTGACAGATGGAACAAGTTGAGGCTGAAAATGTGTTCTAAAAATGTGTTCATTCCCAACAGTAAAAACAAATTTCATGTTTGGGGAGTAAAAGCCAAAAGAAAAGCTAGCAAGGCAATGGCAGGGTGAAAGGTGGGGGGAGGAGGTGGACAACAAGCACTAGAGTTCATGGGGAATTTGGTTAGATTTTGGACACTTTGATCAATAATAACACAGGCCTCAGAAGGGCACTAAAATCATCTTGTCACTGCCAATAATCCCTTTCCATACCTGCACTGATGGCCAGGGAGCGAGCCTCCACCTTGTCTCCCATCTTGCGGACAGTTTCTGGGGTTGGTCCTATAAACATGACGTCCGCGTCTTTGCAGGCCTGCGCAAAGTCTGAGCGCTCAGAGAGGAAGCCGTAGCCTGGGTGGATAGCGTCCACATTATTGTCCTGAGATGTAAGAGAGGGGAAGAGACAGAAAAGGTAATTTCATACATTACAAATTAATCATATTCCTGTGTGCTTTAGATTAGATTTACTCGCATTTCTTTTTACGTTTCTGCTAACATGCCAGCGAAAACCAGGAAAGGAAATGCAGCCCAGCTCAGCAGCAGGAGTTCTGGTAAATAGGGACCGACCGCTGGGCCCCAGTTAACACTTGGCTGACTATTGCTGAGGGACATAGAGAGGCATCACACGCTCTAACCTGCCTGCTTAACCACACACACTGTCTGCTGGCAAGTGCAAACATTTCACTTTCAGCAAAGGGACAGTGAGCTGCTGACATATTTTACTCTCATTCTATCTTAGTTACAATCGCTTTAATCATCATCTGCTGGATGGACACCGGCAGGAGGCTGAGCGAGCAGACAGGCACGCATAATTTGAGGGTCATGGGGGTGTACTGAGAGCACGCACACAAACACACATGGTAGCAGACAGATACAGTAGCTGCCGAGCTTGACAGATAGAGCCATCTCTGGATCAGTATGTGCCATCTGCTCTTGGATACGAGGCGGACTATAATTATGGGCTGTCCCGTTGTTAAGGGAGCTGTTACTGGCAAGCCAGGGGAGGCATGAAGCCACACACACATTGAATGCAGTAAGTGCATGCACACAGGCAGGTACACCCACTCGCCTGCGCACACACAGACGGATGAAAACGCACACACATACAAGGAAGATCACACTCTTGCTTTCACAGTTGTAAGCTTACACACACACAACGTAGTAAGAAAGCCGCACACAGAAGGTACTGGGACAGAGACGGCTGGTTATTTTAGTCACAAAGTAGCAGAGTGACACACAGTGTGAAGAAGAGGTTTGAAAGTGTGTGAGAGTGAGAGCAGCATAGAAAGAACACACACACTTCCACGCTAGCATGGGGTGGCTGGGCTCCCAGATAGGCAGACGGATTTTGAGAGACGAGTTGGACGGCGGAGGCTCTCCGACTTGGCTGGCTGACCACATGCCCACGCAGAAAATTATAAACCGTGAGCGATTGATCAGAAAAATGATAATGAACAACTGGCAGCGCATCCTGAAGGGATGGAGGGAGGGTGGAAGGGAAAGGAGGTAACAAGGAACACATTCAATCTAACACAGTGGGAAGTGTCAGAGGGAAGAGGAGGAGAGGAAGAGGGAAGCTGCAAGGACGAGGTGGAGAAGAGGAGTCAAGGACAGTAAAAAAAAAAAAAAAAAGACAAGAGTTGAACCAGGGTGGGGTGAGGGAGTTAGATGAAAGTGTTTCCCCTTTACTTTAGCTTTAAGCTAAATGTAGTGAAACAGAAAGGAATGAAAGGAATTTGTCTGTTACTTGTTTTGCATTATTTGTGCCACTAAAGTCATTAACAGGGATGCAAACAGGTAAGGGGTAAAAAACGAGAAAACATTGGAAACCTGACACAACTAGGGGGGGCCGGGGGCATGCTCCTGTGCTCTTTTGTAATTCCAGGTGGAGCTGATAAAATAACTTCATGCATTTGAAACGTAAAGCTTTTTATGTGTTACTGGATAACACTGTACATGTACTGTATGTCCTCTTCTTGAGCACCTATAGGAGTAAACAGTGAATGAATGGACACGGTATAGACAGTGTTTGTTACCAGTGTTGTGTAATTAGGTCGGTGGAGAAAATAGAACAGACGCCGAAACCATCACTGCAGCTCACGAGCCGACCGCGGAGCTCTGCGCCGCAGTATGCCTGGGCGCTCTCTCTGAGAACACACCAATTGTTTAACATGGGCGCCGAAAGGAAGCGGGCAGCGCTACAGAGCGCATCACAGCGAGTACGCCTCCTGTGTGTCCCCGGCGTCAAGAAGGTTCTCAGGGTTTACATTAGTAGAAGGCTCCAAACCACATACTTAGAATTCTGTGGATTACCTCAAATGGTCCTGGCAATTCTGTGCTCTTAACCCCCCTCCCCCAAAAATAACCTCTCCACAAATCTCGTAGGTGACCTATTTTGATCTCAAAACGGCGAATTTCACCAAAAGGTGTTTGCATCCCTGCATTAAATTTGCTGTTTTACTGACAGCAGGGGGAAACCTCAGGATGGTAGCTGAGCTCCTGAAGACAACAACAACAGATCAGAGGAACAGTTGCATACAACACCCCCACAAACTGAACACTGCCTTTTTCTTTCTCTACAGGTTACATAGATTTAGTAGAACATGGTGACTCCTGAGTTTAAGTGTGGGTTTCCACTTTGGACAGAGCCATGCTCGCAGTTTCCTGCTCATGCTTGGCTTTAAATTTTACATTCCCATTTTTGTAACGCTGGCTTTCCTACTAAAGTTTTCTATCTTCAAGCCCACGCTGAGGAAACCCTAATGACATCACTGGGGACTTTAGAAAGCTCCTCCAGGACTCCAGAAGTCATTAAGCATTAAAACTACTTTCACAGGCTGAGTACTGTAAAACTTTCAGTGTAAATTCGCTGTCGTTTTCCCTTGAAAGAAGTCCTATATAACATATTGGGAGACGTGCTCTTTACCTTGGCTACTCTGATGATGTCAGGAATGTGCAGGTATGCAGCAACAGGTGGCAGGCCTTTTCCGATCAGGTAAGCCTCGTCTGCCTTCTGCCTGTCGAGACAAGGGCAAAGGAACGTTTGGATGGAACGACAAATGCAAACAAAACTGTGCATCAGATCTAAAAGCACACAATGGCTTTGTGGAAGTGTATCTCAGGCAGATTAAGATGCTTGATTACCTGAATGTTTCTTATGCCAACACATATATTTATTTACCTACTTAATACCAACCACAAAGTAGAACTGTCCCAAAGCGCTGGAGAGGAGAAAAATGCTCCCAAGCTTCCTTTAATTGCTATTGGCTCTGATTAACTGCGAGCATTTCATGGTCAATGCCCAGTCGTTTAGACTTCTGTCTGTTACGCTTTCTTATTCAATCCTTCATGGAGCCGTTTGGCTCTAACATTAGCAGGGATTAGTACCTGTGCATTTGTCCAGTGTCTTGTTCGGAGTAGACGGCCACGGTTCGGATCCCCAGTTCCGTGCAGGCTCTGAACACACGGATAGCGATCTCACCTGGAAAACAACGGGACAACATGTGAGGAATGCATGGTACAGTATGATCATATTGTGTTTCTTGCATTGCTACATTTTGCCATCATTCTGTTATGATGCTCTTTCTCTCCTTCACTGTTAATCCCTGTATTATTTAAATGAATATTTTCTTTCCTTATTCGAGTAGATTTTATGTGGTAAGATGCTGTAGTTGTCTATTTTTTATAAGCACACATTTAAAATGATTTTATCAACATCCTGTAGCATTGGCCCAATTTTGTGATAAATGCCTCCTCTGAGAGAATAAAATAAACTTTAAATCTTTTATGACACACATGAGATGAAAACAAGATTAAACTATTTGGTTTACTTCATCACACTGTGGAAAAACATCCACAGACGCTGCAACAAGTCTACAGAACACAGAGCGTAAAGTCTCGCCTTTAGACAACCAAAACACCGCCTGCCTTTAATCTTGCTGTCACTACAGCCAAATACTTGTTTTCCAAGCAGCACACATTTGGGGAGAGAAAAAAAGTATTTTCACTGAATGTGTTCTTCTAGCTTGAAGGGGAGGACAGGGTTTAAACATTTGAGGAACATCGAAAAAACAAAAAGAGAACGAGAGCAAGGAAGAAAGTGAATTTTAGACGAGGACTACAGTAGAAGGAAGAAAATAAGAGACAGGACGGAGAGGAGAGAGCGAGACAGTATAAAAAGCCAGATGGCTTAAATGTTATTTAAGCTAGAGAGAAAGAAAGAAAGAAAGAAAAGGTCAAAAAATAGAGGAAGTTTCGAAAAGCGCAATGCAAAAAGAGAAAGAGGACCAAGAGGGAGGCTTAAAAGAATTGACATAGCAGAAGAAACACAGTTTGGCAAGTTTAACAACATGACAAATATGGGGAGAGGAGACGAGAAGAGCAGTGGAGAGTAAAAACAGGGAAATCAAGTCAGGAATGAAAAGAGGATAGCAAAAAAGAAGAAGTCACGTGGGGCAAAAAGGAAGATAGCAAGTGGCTCAGAGGAAAATCAAATCTGACAAGTGCTGAGAAAGGCAGGGAGTGCAAAGGGAGGGAGGAGAGGAGGTAGGAGGGGTAGAGGACAGGAGAAAGGAAAGAAATGGAAAGGCGAATATTAGTGATAGAGAAGAAAAGCATTGGCAAAGAGGAGATGTGCTTGGTGGAGTGGAATCTGGGCTGATATGATATGATGGTCTGGTCTCTCTCCCATCATCATCACACACACACACACACACACTAAAGCTGAGCACGGTCCAGTGCGCCACAGTGTGATGAATGTGATCTAATGTGGTGTTGAGATCACGTCACGCCAATGTGAAGGAAAGAGATTGACGGAAAGCCCCACTGTGTGCGCGTGTGTGAGAGAGAGTGTGCGGCGGAGAGCAAAATCTATTCAAATCAAAATGATGGATTAACTCAGTTAAATAGAGCCCCTGTACGGGAGGCTGGTCATGAATGTATGCATGCATGCATGCATATGTGCAATGCGGACTTCTTGTGTGCAGTATAGGAGCCCAGCATGGGTCTAGATTGTATGTGGAACCCACGCACTAATCAAACACTGAATCAAATCAAGCACTTTAAATGTGTCCGCAGGAACGAATCAAAAGGGAGGCTCTAAAAAGCAATTAGGATAATATGCATGAATACATTTATTTGTCACTCAAATCCTGCACGTCACCTGACAGAGTTGCTCTAATTGCACAGTGACTGCCTCTGTGGACAGCATTAGCATTAACCGGAGGGGGTCTGCTGATTAGAAGTATTACCGGATCATTTCAGGGATGTTTATGCTGCGTGTAACGAACATACCGCTGGATTCTTAATGTTTAGGGAAATATGAGCGTCTCTATAATTATGTTTCCATTCAGACTTCAATCTCAGTTATGTAGACCTTACTTATAGTGCTTCCTAGCAGCTTAAAACACATCGATACATTTGCCTGTTGTTAAACTGTATGTTACACTGCATACAACAGGTTACACAGGCAGAGAACTCCATGCTCCCATCTTCTACTTCCTAGTGTACATGGAGGACTATGGTTGCCGTTCCAACTCTGTTTCCCTGCTTTTGGATTAAAGCAAACAAAGCTAGCTTGTAGAATCACCCACATACAGTGTGTGCTTAAATATAAGTATGTGCCAAGGCAAACTGAATGAAGGCAATTAAATATTCAGGGAGTCTGTTCTTTTGCCTGAGGGAGATTATAAGTGTCATTACTTTTTTCTTACATTATAAATGAAACTGCATTTAATTTAACAGTGCTATCTGAATTTCTGGTCCTCTTCAGTTGGTGAATTAGAACTGTTAGGATGTAGATAGGTTCTCACCTCTGTTGGCCACCATGACTTTCTTAATTGGTCGATAATCGCTCTGCGGGGAAGTGTGGGTAAAGCGGGAGACAACGCATGACCTCCTCACGGCCAACAGGCCGAGTCCGCCTCGGACGACGGCGTACCTCAACATCCTAAAGAAAAGGAAAGGAAATAATTAACATACAGCGTCTGTACACACTTAAAACTTAAAGATTTTCGAAGATTTTCATGTAAACAATGAACGATTTTACAGATTCACACACACAGTCACACAAAAAGAGTTCATAGATGCTTTTGTGACATAATTTCCAACAAATTCTCCATCCTTGAACGAATAAACACTTGTTTTCAACAAATCAGACAATTCAAACCTACAACTTATATTTCCTTCGAGTCAATGTAGTAACAATTTGCTGAGCTCAACTTCTCTGGAGAGCAAGTTGAAGGTTTAAAAATGATTAAACAAGAGGCGGTAGCGCTTTTTAGATCGATTACTTTAACTCAAGCAGCGCCCTTGGTTGTTGCCGAGGGTTACGTGTGCCACTGAACTGTGTGATATTCCCTCAAAGATTTGGAATTGGTGTTGTAATATTCATCAGGAATTTGGGATTATTCCAAAAGCAGCATGATGTACGAATAATTTGACATCTGGGCCCATAACTATAAAAGTTTAAGAAAAAGACAGAAAAATTGAACGCCATCTGTGGATAAACATGCCAGATTGCCCATATAATGCATGGGAGTACAGATGATACTAAATATATAATCTTGAAGATTTTCATGTAAATAAATGTCTGTTAAGTCACAATCTATCGCTATCTATCTCTCTATCTATCGGTCTCTGCAAGTGTTGCAAGTAAACATTAATCTACTATGGCTGAACAAACAAAGAAAAGATCGATGACTACAGATACAACTTCCACAATAAGTGAAAATCCAAAGAAAAAGAAACAAATTCGACGCTCAGATGAAGGCAAACAGTCTGAAAAGAAAAGCGACCGTCCGCGAGGAAAATCAAGAGTTCCAACCGGAGCCAACCGTGGACGTCTGGTTATCTGGGAAGTGTGCTCCTGCAATTACCGCTTATCACTATAGGTGGCACCAAAGAGAACGAAACTGAGATCTTCGAGATTACCACTTTAAGTTTGAGATTTATAACATCACCCGACACTGAAATGCTTGTAAATCAATCTTCAAAAAACTAATTTGCTGATCATTTGTTGACAAAGGGAACAGGTACCATAGTTTATGTTATAAGGGGTCCCTAAAAATAAGGAGGACACTTAAGAAATAGTCAATTTCAGTAATTCTGTGGGAGGGAGATTAATATTATAATTAATCTTGTGAAGTGCACTAAATGGATAAAGACAAAGTGGAGGGAAAAGAAATTCGACTACAAGCAAAACAAATCTGTTTTGCATGACAGGAAGGTGCAAATTAAAAATGCCAATCAGCTGCTGCTCCTCCTGCCAGCCACCAGTCGGCTGCAGGTGTGTCTGATTAGAGAGTTTCTGCTGGTGTCTTTTTTCAAATTACCATAAAAACCTTCTAATTACCTCTTTCCTATCCCACACATTTTAGATACAATCATACAAACTGCCCCACTAGGGAAGAAACAAACCTGATATTAATCTTTTTCATGCAAATCAGTTGTTCACAGGGACAACATTGATTATTTAACTGCACACAAACAAAAACAAAAACATTTCTTCCCTCTAACTCTGACTGTAAATGCGGCCTTAAAAACATTTCCCCAATACACATACAGTTTCTAAAGTGAAGCACATTTTTCCAAACATACACAGACAAACCTACCCATCACCACATGTCAATGGCACAGGTACACAAAGGCATACACACAGATGAATGTATACACATAAATTAACACACACTCAGGCATTAAAGTGCAAATAGTCAACAACTACCTCCTTAACTAGACGGTAGGTGTCTTATTCCCTGGAAAAAAAGGCTGCTAGCCTCCCCAGTGAGCCTCACACTGCAGAGGTGGAAGCTTCTTCTTCTGGTCTGACTACAGAGCTACACCTCTATGGCAGTGCTTTGCTGCCACACTGTGGTCAAACAACAGCATTGCAGTCAATGGAGAAGAGATCACTTTAAAGCTGGGAAAGTGCCACTGCTGGGAAGTCTCAGAACTGACAAAACTAATTTGCCTTGTTATATGTCACAATATGGTCCACTATACACTTAAAAACTCACAGAACATTAAAAACTAACAGCTACAAAAGTGCAAAGAGCCTTAAAGGAGAAGTTCAGTATTTTTAAACCTGGGCCCTATTTTTACAAACTTGGGTTTTGACTCATAGGAACAAAAACTTTTTTGAATCGGTCCAGTAGATGTCCTCCGCCATAGTCGCGATTTAGCTGCTACTACGGCGGAGGACATCATGTTAACTTTGACTCAGACAGAAGAAAAGCTGTTTTCCATCTATTTTCTTTCATGCACATTATCTCATCATGCACAATCACTTCCTGTTTGTTACTCGTGTTTGCAGGGTTTCACATACAGCATTTCCTGTATATTTAAACATATGAAATGCATTGCTGTTTACTGTAATGTACAAACAGTCTATACCAAACAGTAACAATGCCATACATGATGGCACATATAAACGTAAACTAAAAGGATAGCTAAATTCACCTGTTAACCCGTGTATAGAGGAGCGTCTTATTCACTTTAAACTATTATTCAGTGCATGGATAAGACTTGTTTTACAGTTTAAAAAATGTAGACATTTACAATTAACTATGCAAACAAATTACTCAAATAAAAGTTACATGAACGCCCAAAACTGTCTCCCCTATGTAGTGAGAATGTGGACAGACTGCTTGACACAACATGAAGCAAATAGGGCAAAGTTTGTTGTACTAAAAACCTCCTTTACCGTGAGAACAAGTGTTAATTATTGTATGACGAGTTATTTCCTAACTTTAAAGAAGAAAATCAAGAACCAATGTAAAAATGCTTGTAGTTGTCTGAAGACTGTCTGCAGTGTCGGCTCACGCTGAAACAGAATACTGCTGCCACACAAAAGCAACAGAGTCACACTATGAGACAGATACAGTTACCCAAGGCCTGAATACGACAGCGAGACAACAGCAGGGCCGAGGAGAACAAGACAAATGTAGCAGGCAGACAGGAAAAACTAGTCAAGAGTTATCTGTGTCCTGCACTGACCTTACCTCTACACTACAGCTGAAGTGCAATTTCTTACAATAGAAGTGCGTACATATAAATGCTTGAGTATGTTTGTTTATACAGACTTATGTGTGCTTAGTACGTATGTCTGTGTGCCTTGGTATGTATGTATCCGGGAGGCACGATACTTTAAAGGGAAAGTGCAGCTCCAACATGGCACTATGGCGACAGCTGAAGCCATGAAGGAAGTGCGTTTACTTTTTACTTGTTTTAAACAGCTTCAAAGTCCATCTGTTAAACATCAGTACAGACTTTATTAGTGTTTTTTACGTTAGTAAAGATGTATGAAGTATGCGTGTGCAAACAGTATTTTTGAATATGCATGAGAGAATGTATGTATGTACAGTATGTGCAAGAGATTAGTACCAGTATGTACTATGGAAGGCCCTCTGGAAGGCGTTTCAGGGCAATCAAAGCACGAACAAACAGGATGGAAACAGGTTTTACGCCAGAGTCATAGCTGCAATCAACATGAACATTTGAACACCTGAACATTAACACTGTGCAATAGGACTACACTTCCACGAGCAAATGTGAAATACAAGGGTATGTGCAGCACTAAAGAGGGCGCAATATGCAATATTGTATTTAATTGTGCTTCTTGTTTAAATGTATTTGGGGTTCTTGTTATCTTTGCATCGGTAAGGACAGCTACCCAATTTCGTTGCCCAAAGCATCACACTGCCTCCGCCAGCTTGCCTTCTTCCCATAGTGCATCCTGGTGCCATGCCCCAGGTAAGCGACGCACACTTTCTATCAGAACCAGCATTAACTTTATCAGCATTTTGAGCTCTTCTGTTGGATCAGACCAACATGGGCCAGCCTTCGCTCCCCACACGCATCAGTGAGCCTTGGCCACCCATGACCCTGTAACAGGTTCACAGGCTTTCCTTCCTTGGACCACTTATGGTAGGTACTGACCACTGGAGACCGGCTGTTTTGGAGATGCTCTGACCCAGTCATCTCGCCATCACAATTTGGCCCTTTTTAAAGTCGCTCACATCCTTATGCTTGCCCATTTTTGCTGCTTCCAACACATCAACTTAGAGGACAAAATGTTCACATGCTGCCTAACATATCCCGCCCCCTGGCAGGTGCCATTGTAACAAAATAATCAATGTAATTCACTTTAGCTGTCAGTGGTCATAATGTTATGGCTGATCGGGGTATATTTTTAAGATGAGATAATAGTCACATGAACTTTACAATTCTTTATAAATTAATGAATATCGTGATCCATATCGTTAGGTATCTTGTCAAGTTTGCTTCTCATAGTAAATTTAGCAAACTTATTGCAACCCTCTTGTCCTCCTACACTTTAGTAGTCGTGATTGTTTTTGTGATACATTTGTTAATAGTAGTGTTTAATCCTGAATAAGTATTTTCTAAAAAAAAAAATTACTGAATAGTAAAAGGTTAGATTTCAAGTAACAGTATGTATCTGTCATCTCATCCACATCCACTTTCTCTCTGTTCTCTATTGTTCCCGTCATTGTCTGATTCAAAGACTTCTCTCATTTTGACACCATTATTCAACATTTTTTCAAAGTAGCTCATGACACTCTTCCTCTCTTTCTTCTCATTTCCCTGCACTGACAGACAGAGCAAACAATAAAATGTGCTACAGCAAGTGGCTCACTTGTGCTTTGACTCATATTGCCAAAATACATTGAGGCAAGCTAAAGGATACATGGTATGAGAGGAATGTGAAACGTGGGGACACTCAAATCAAACTCAAAGGGTAACTTTGGTTTTGGGGCCCGATGCCATGTTGCATGTCTCCTTTTCTGTCTCCGGTGAAAGCTTCAGAGATAAAACTGTTCATCCGGATTTTACAGAGGAAATAACGGTGATATGAAAAGAAGAAAATAGGATTTCAAGGGCCCTCATTTTCTTAGGTGCTGACCTCATCTCCTGAAGGGAACACTGACGGGGTGTATCTTAAAGATGTCTGCTTTTTTGTCTTCGTATTTGGCTTCTAGCTTTACCTATAAATATAAAAAAATAGAGGAAGCATTGACTTCTACTTTTAGACCCTTTTAGGACACTTTAGAAAATTACAGCAGAAGCAAACTAGGCATCAGCATGTGTTTTCTCTCACTATGACTAACAAGTGCAATTTGGAATAAAGTGAATGCTGTAGGAAGGTATAATAGGAAAGGAAAAAACATTTTCTTATTGAGCAACAACAAGCGCGCATGTGATTGGTGAGACAGACAACATTTGTTGTTGGCTCATGCACTGTAGTGTGGACAGCAGAAGGACACAACGCAACAGCAGTTCATGTGGTTGCGTCATTTGGACAAAAAGGTTTGAACAAATCGTCTTTTGTGAAGTAAAAACAAACATCAGTAAAATGTTATCATCAGTGGATCCAAGAACATGTCCCAACTCCGGCTCTCATGGTTCATTCACACACCACATCAGAGTCATGCATCATCAGTTTACAACATAATCAAATATTAGTCGAGATAAGATGCAATATAATCTAACTTGCAACACTGTAGTATCACAACATACCTACAATAATCAGAAAACAATTGTAGAGCTCGTATTTACTGCCATCAATATCCATCTAATTACCTGCATAGTAATTACAACTGCAGCACCTTTATCAAATAGTGCAGAGTAGATAGAACCTGATCAATCAGTCTGTTAACATTATAGGTGATCTGATTGGACAGATCAAAAATGTCACTGTTTAAATGTAAACAAACAGTCCTTGTCGTGAGAAATATTAACTGATATCATTTTAGTAACTCAGTTCAAACGTCATTTGAAGAGTATGTAATGTTCATCCTAAGGTGTTAAATACATGGACTGCATTAAATACTACGAGTGTCTGATATTGTCATCCCTGTAGCTTTGGTAAGAAACAATGGAGAGATTTACTTCTAACAACAGTGACAGAAAATCCAAGTCATTCAAACCTCTATTTTTCCCACACACGACTCTCACAAAGAAAATCTCTTACAGATGGATTACAAGGCTTACATTGGCCTTTGAGCTAAGTCACAATAGGTCAGAGGTCAGATTCCTCACGTGATCCCAGTGTAAGGATTGCATAAAATCAAGCTGTATTATAAGGCTTACACCAAACACATGTTAGTAGCTTGTCAATAAATTCATGTCTCAGACTAATAAAAGGTTCCCATGCTTTATAATGAGTAATCTCTATTTACAGATTCTACATAGAAATGTAGAATCTGTAGGCAGGGACATGGATTTCCAGTTCTCGTTTCCGTTTGTACTACGCTTGTAGTCCGAGTAATGTTGACCAATCACGTATCAGCAGGCTGGGGTATGCGGGAAAAACAGTCCGTGATCCGACAATGATTTTGCCTCTTATTGATCTCTATAAACAGACATCTGCAGCAAGTTCAGCTAACAATCCGTTCTAGATCTAAAATTCAACTTCAGACAAATCCGTTGAGCGTTTAGATTTCTCGATTTCCTCGAATGCATCAGAAATTATCGATTCGACCTCCATTCAACAAACGAGCATTTTAAAAGTTGTTTTCTTCTCCTCTTGAGGACAGACCTGATGAAACCTCATTTTTACTTTCTACAAATGCATCATCATTAGGGATGCACGATATTATCGACACGTTATCGGTATCGGCCAATATTGGCCAACACGCCGATATCCGCCGATATAATTAACCGATAAATTAATGGGCTGCTGCATACTTGATTAAATGCCCGACCTCGCCGCAATGTCCCCGGCGCGAAGAACACCTGCGCGGTGCAGCGTGATGACGCCACGTGTGTCTACCTGCAGCATGAGAGAGTTAGAAGCCAAAATGTCCATGGTGGGGAAGTTTTTCAAAGTGTCCGAAATAGATAGCAAAACTGCTATTTGCAATGACTGCTCAGCTTCGTTGATGCGAGGAGGAGCCAAGGCAAAGTCTTTCAACACTACAAACTTGATTAACCATCTCAAGACCCGTCACCCCGACCGTTGTAACAAATGTGATAAGAGTATCACCATTATACTGTACGCTAATTCCAATACAGAAGAGAGTTGATGATCTCTGCAATTAGGTGTGCGGAAAAAAAATATATCGGTATCAGTATTGGTAATCGGTTAAATGAGTTGTAAAATATCGGCATATCGGATATCGGCAAAAAAATCCAATATCGTGCATCCCTAATCATCACCATGATGTTGAAATTCCTGTGAAGGCTGATTCTTTTCTGTAACCAATGCAGCAGCCTTGACTGGAAGTTGTTTAGCGCTAACTGCTATATCGTTGTCAGACTATAGGCCGATAGGATCCGAGAATGCATATTGAGTTACATGGTTGTTATTCTTGTTGGGTCCTATTTTACTGTAGTTTGAAAAGGCATCATCATTTCTAATCGTCTTTCCACATCTAATAAATACTCAAGATTTTTGATTGTTTTTGATGTAATTTGATGTAATGAATGAGTGCTACTCATTATGCAATATTTCAAAATTAACATTTATCTGTAAAAGCTGGAACCATGTGACAAAGTCTCCCTTGGTCCTTTTAACTGATCTTTCAACCAAGAATTTGACCTGTGGCCTTTAACTGAGCCTAAAACTAATAAATTGGAGGTGGAGTTTTATATCCTACTTACAAACCAGTCAGTCAATAATTTACCTCAGTTTCACAAGATACCAAAGTATACTTAAGTATCTTTAAAATGAGTTATGTTGCCATTCTAACTGGGAGCATCACGGCTCTTTCTGCTTCCTAGGCAACACATACAATTTTAATTATAGGGTTCAGAAATCTGGCTGAAGTTATTGAGCAACATTTAGCTCCACAAGATTCAGTCTGGAGGGTCAGTTGGAGACCCCTAAAACTTGCAGACCCTCAGGTATGAAACTTTATCTACCTGAAAAACAGAAAACTGTGAAACGGTTTGATAAGATTTTACTGTTAAGTCACTTTCACACCTCAAAGCTAAATGCTAACATCAGTTTCAAAACTGCAGAAAAACACAGAGCGAAAGCCACAATAGAATGTAGAGGTTTTATGCCAAATGCACTCCATGATCCTCTCTCTTCCTGTTGTCCAATCTATAAATCCTTGTCTGCCTCCAACCAAACAGCACGTACACACGCACAAACAAGCAAAAGCCCACGTTTCCTCACAGCAAAGTTTATCAATAACCCAAATTGTCCACAGTCAGGACAGCTAAATCACGACAAACATCAGACACTCCCCTGTGGAGAGAGTCAAAGGTTAAAGGCTACTGGGAGTAACCCGTGTGTGTCTGGCGGCGTTAAAGAAAGAGGGCTGATTTCTGGTTCATACATTAACTTCTTCCAGCTCAAAGTTCTGTTCTGTTTTGACGCACACAGACAGAGATAATGTGACACACAAACACACATAACAAGCATTAACTTTGCCCGAATTGGCCAATTGTGGGGTTAATACATACACATGGCTATCCGTGTGAACTTTGGCAACATTGGCATCCTTTACAGCTAATATCTAATAATTCAGAGTTCCCTGAACAGGAGAGGCCAGATGTCCTGTATGTGATTTAGTCTTCAAGAGTGCGAAAGACATAACAGTATTGTGAAGGGTGAGAATGAGTTCCTTGGTGACCTTGGGCGCAACACAAGCTTCCCAAAAACAAAAACAGTCAAGAGGTTTATGACAAGACAAGACGTAGTGAACCAACCGTTTTAGAGCTTTCTTAGCTCTAAAAGTTTCAATTCCTATTCCAATTTTGACATTCTTTGCTGGAACTTGTCATGTAAATATTGTGGCAGTGAGAGATGCTCCAGGGGAAATAACAGCAAATTTCTGAAAAAATAGTTCCCAAATATCAGAGAGAAGTAGACAGAACGGACGACAATACGCATTTGAAAGCTACATCCAGAATAAAATCTGTCAGTGGAGTGTTGAGAATGAAGAGGACGTAAAAATCGACGCAAAAGCTCACCGGTTCCAATGCAAGTGTCAGGCACACCACAATTCATGTTTCTGCACAGCAGTTTAAGTCAATATATTGTTTTAATTTAAGCTAATGTTTAGTTATGACTCCCTATAACTTTCATTATCTAATATGTTTTAGCCCATTGCGAGCAAAACTAAATTATCACACTTTTTCGTTTTGTTTAAGGCGCGTCAGGATATTGCTCTCATATCGTGGGCTTGATCCAAACACTGGATCTCCTAAAGGCACAACAGGAAAGCCCAACAAAATCCTGTACAACTCTGCCACAACAGTGGCACAAACCAAGGGGTGGTAAAATAAAGGCTGTGCCCATATCAACAGTGGTGGTAGCCAAAGCCAGACAGGATCTCAAGCGGAGAACAGTTGACTGTCTTCCATAGTTTTTAATCCATGCCTGACATCTCTCCTCTTGAGTCTTTGGCTTTGCAAAAGCAAAATATATGACACCCCTCTCTAAACTTTCGCCATCTCTCCTTGTTCTGAAAGCTTGACAGGCCTCCTACACCTAGTTACGGTTGCTAACGTAGGATTGGACAGTGGCCGTTCAAGGGAGGGCCTTAGCGAAGGGTCAATAAACCAAAACTTATTTTAATGCAAGACACCAAAATGTTGGGATTCTATCAAATAGCTTTGAAGCTTTAATGAAAGAACCCTTAAGCCTGGATCTCACACGGCAAGGTTTTGGTCCATCAGACGGCGTCCACCCTAGCCCACAGGAGGCATTTCTGGTCCACAGCTCAGCGGGGTACTGGCCCAAGCAGCTGGATTTGCGAGATTGTGAGATCACGAGATCACAGGAGAACTACATTATTGCACGGGAATTGCGATATGACACACAAACAACAGTTTGCACCTCCGAAATGAACTTCTCGTCGTCCATGACATAGAATAACCTCTGGGGCCCTCTGACCGATTGATTGACTCCTGGCCTCGAGCCACCGGTTATGAAGTGATATTGATATGGTGATAGGATATAAACACGGTAGTCTGTACATGGTGTTTTATTCTGAAATGACCGGATGCTCTATGCTGTTTTCGTGTCTGACTTCCTGTTCTGCTCTGTTCAGCTTGACTCGTGCTTGAGGCGGCCGTCAAAAATAAACTTGGCGCGTATCTTTAGCGGAGCAGAGCGGAGCAGAGCGGAGAGACGCTTCTGGGACGCGTCAGAGACGGAACTTGCCGCGTGCTGTGGAAACACAAGCATTGACTAGAGTGGAAGCGCACACGGAACGCAGAGGACACGGATTCTGTGGGATCCGGGCTTTAGTATACCTAATACACAGATGCAAATTTGATACATAATTACATTAAAAGCAATGATTCCTTTCTTAAATGCATATTTGCGCATGATTCATCCTGAATTACATTGTACTTTGAGTTTAATTGTTTGGTTTGACACAATGCCTGCAGCACAGCTTGTCTGTAATGTGAGCCAACTGGTGGGTCAGACAGGGTTGAGTTGAAGAGGCACAAAGAGGCCCAGAGGTCTAACCTCAACATGTTTGAATGGGAGATTGCCTCACACTGACACACATACATCTAAGTAATGAAAGGCCCTTTAACAATGAAGGTTATGAAAGAGTTTAATGTAAAATGGAAGAATGAAATGGAAAAATTGGTGTGCATTCATCCACGTTCCCTTCCTTCCTCCCTCCTTCCACATCAGCAGTCTCCTCCTCTGTCCTACCTGCACCTAACCTGATAAGTATAACGGAGAATTGTGTGTGAATGTGTGTGTGTGTAAACTCAGATGGAACTCAACTTTCACATTATGTCAATAAAAGGTTTACTTCTTAATCTGAAGTAAACACTTAACAGGAAGCTATACTGGTTAATACAAAGTGCAAAATGTGTTGTGCTCTCCATCTTCCTCCTGTTCAAGGTCACTTCAAAAGGCACTGCTTTTCCGAGCCCACACAGAAATTGGCAAAGTACAAGCCAGACTGTTTGTAACCAATAAACTGACAGCCTTCCTCGTACAAACGAGTGCAGGAATAAGGTTTAGGTTAAGAGTAGTTAAGTATAGAACATGCTGAGTCAGGCCAGTATGGAAACATAAAGGATGAGGTTTAAACAGGTCCAGATTATCACAGCGACACATGTTCAGACAGCGGGAACATGGTTGTCATGGCAGACTGTGTTTTTGTGAAGACAAAACAAATGGTTGTGACTGGACTAAAAATTGGGTGGTGGCAGCATAAAAGGTTAGAATATTGAGCTCGGCGATGAGTTCAAATTAACAAGCAGTCTGGGAAAGACTGAAAAAAGTACCCTGCCTTCTAACAGGACCTGGACAATTACCTTTGCACAACATTAATTGTGTTTCAGTTTCCTTTTATTCAAAAAACATCCCTGACACCCATTTTAAGTCTTTAAAAATGAACCCGAAAAGTTTGTTGAAAATAGCAATTCAACAAACATTAGTTGTGTTAGTATGAAAGATACAATTTGTGGTACATTGTCTGGATTGTTTCCAGCCAGATTAAACTGTTGCATTTTGCTTTTGACTTTGACCATCACTCAGCCCCTGTACCAGCTGTGTCAACACGATGCTCCAGCCTCCTGCTGCTACAGGCTGCACAGTGCAAAATTTATTACATAATTCTTAAATAATTCTGGTCGTGCATGTTGCTGTCCTAGACCAATTTTCGATCTTCACTGGACTGCATAGTTGAAAGTAATAATCCCGAAGATTTTCATTTAAATAAATGTCTGTTAAGTCACTATCTATCACCGAATGAGGTAACACAATGGTGATCCAGCCTATGGCCCACTGATGAGTGGACCCTTTGCATTTGCAGACTTACAGACTGGGTGTCTGTGGCGATTTTTGCAGATAAAAATCACAAGCGGCGCGCAGTTAGCGTTTCCATCACCCAGCAGTGGTTTTTTCTGCCAGAGATGGTAGGCGGAGCTAATGCAACCTAAGGCAGCTGTTTTCCAGACTCTGCAAGTTTTTTGATCTACAATGGCTGAACAAATGAAGAAAAGATCGGTGAAAGGAAAAGAGACAATTTCGATGCTCAGATGAAGGCAAACAGTCTAATAAGGAAAGCGACCGTCAGCGAGGAAAAGCAAGAGTTACAACCGGAGCCAACCATGGACGTCACACATGCAACACTGTCTGGATATCTGGGAAGTGTGCTTCCACAATTTGCTACCATTTACTGTTGTCTTTTTGATGACCTTACTCAGCCCAAAACAGACTAAATAGATTTCAGTTTATTCTGGCTACATTTTGCAAAACTGTATTTTCTCTGTATAAGACAAGTCCCTTTTCACACTTGATTTGGATTCATCTATCTGCAAAAGAAATTGCTCTTTTGGGGTCTAATGTTGGTGAGGGGCTACTAGCAGCATGAAACATACCCTCTATTTGACCCTCTTTGACCTCACTTAACCCTAAGGGAAGAATAAGCTTCCTCACACTGCTGACGCTAAATATTCATGCAGGGTTTAATGATTCCGCTGTGCACTTGTTAATCACAGTTGGATCGGTCTATCATGAACCCTAGCAACCATATTGTCAGTAAGTGCCATGTGGCCCAGTGAAAAAAAACACCCCCTTAAACTTATGTATTGTCCTAAAATTGGACAGCAGAATGGGGCATAACACAGAGACAGTCAAGGTTAAACCAAGAGTCTATCAGTTGAAGGGGAAAGGATTGTTTTATGTGATGCATGTTGGGTCAAGCAGAGGAGCAGCATTGTTTAATAGCTTAATTGGACACTTAATTGGTCAGAATTTATATACCCACAGGCATAGCTAACCAGAATTAATCTTTATGCTATCTATTTAATAATATTTTGTGGAGTCAGAGTGCCTGGTACAGCTTATGTTCATTCTCACAACTGGCACCCTTTTCATTGTGTAGTATCGCTTCCTGGTCTGACAGATTTACTGCTTTACCACAATCACAGCGATGTGCTTGTCGTTTCCTTGGCAGTATGAAACAAGAGATGGTCAAGTGTTTCCCAGAACGCATAAAATGCTAGTTTTTCTGTCTTTATTTCATGAAGTGAAAGTCAGTCAAAGCTGGTGTTCTCTGTAACCGATAAAAGCAACAGTATTTGAAATTGGCGCCATAGCTGTGGAGAAACTTGTGCAAACAGCTTGTGGTTTCGCCCATTCTACATTCCTGCAACACCCAGCGTGCATTGCACCCCTCCCCCTGAAAAGAACGGCCCAGTCCGAAATAAGACGAGAATATACCGGTGGATCGTCCAAATAATCTTCTGGTCTGCAGTCTACATTTCAAACCTGACGATTTTGAACGAGGCAGGACATCGGAGGCGGGCGTCCTAGATTGAGGAAGTGTGATTAGCAAGCTCCCTGGCCTCCTCCAGATAACGCGTTTTACATAGTCTGGCTGGTTTTCCAGGGACCACTGGAGAAGCGGATAGTGTCCTCCAAAGGTGCAGAGCCAAATTGCATTTTTCCATTCGATAATGGCATTACCTCCCCATGATAGCATGATAGGACAGTGGTTGAAAATCGGTGAACTGGCCCTTTAACAACAGGTCAGGACCGCTATTAGCTGACATTCTTGAAGGACAAAAACATGCTAAGGGAATATGGCACGTCTGCAACATGTATAATGAAAGATAAAAACGCAGTCTTTTTACTTTATTGTATTTTCAAAACATCTAGTATCTAGTTTGGGAAAAGGTAGTTACCATTAGCATAAATTATCAACACTGTTGTGGCGAAACCGACTGAAACACAATGTTTCAGACGTTTTTCCATGTCATGAAAAAATTGTTTTCATTAGGCCTACAAGATGAAAGAAATATTTTCCCTTAAATGCAACGCAAATGTGCATCATCCCACACAAGAAGACCCATGCAGTGAGAAAGAGGCATGCTTATTCTTTAAGTGCAAACATTAGAGGCATAACATTTCTGTTCAGAAGCATGCTGTACCACATCTGAAGCCTATCACCTGAGTTCCAAATGTTTTCTCTGCACTCTTCTCTAACAACTAGGTCTCTTGATTTAGCCTAATTCGTTCAAAAAAGTGTGCCAACTCATTTTTAAACTTCAGGGAACAACTTACAACTTAATAACATGAAATTACAAATATATGTTACATTTTTCCTCTGAGAATACCAGGACTGCCTACATCCAAAGTACATTCTAAATTCAAGTGCAGCACAGTTACAAGCTACTGGTTGCAGTAACACCAACAACAGAAAGGGGGTAAAATGACTTTGCATCATACATACTCTTTATCTTACTGCTTTGTTGCGATCATAGAAGCTCAACGAGTCATGTCTGTCCAATAGCCCTCCACAACTCAGCAGTCTAATTGTCTTTCTGAGGACACTGAGACCGACAATAGTTCAATGTCAAGCATCAAGGTAAGACATTTTGTGGGGAGAAGACTACAAATTTCCTCTTTAGGAATTTACATGGTAGAGTGTACGTTCATGAAAAGGGGACCACTGAAACACCCTGCATCGCTAAGACAAAAAGCAGACAACTGCCTTTTCTGCCAGCATATTTCTGATCACATCATCACTTAAGGAAGTCCTGCCTGTGACATGTGCAGACAAATGTCATTGGTTTGATCACTGCACAACTCCCACTGAGCCTCCCTCAGCTCTGGGATTGGACAACTGTTCTGTGTGTACAACTGCTCCAAGCAGAGTAAAGGTTGCTTTGAGGATGAACAAACTGTACACTCAAATGATTCTGACACAATACATATGCACGCATGTTCAAAGGTGAAAGTGCAGAGACAAGATAACTGCAACACAGACAATCACTGAGGAAAATTAGGTCATTCCGCACACACATTTCCAAGCTGCTTTGATGTAGAGCTCTCAAGGAAACAAGCATGTTATGCAATCTACAAGTTTCAACATGTAAACAGACATTTATTACCCTCTATACACAGGCACAGAGGGAAATGTAGTCTCTTCTGCTCAGCCTGCAACTCTTTTAAATACCAGTTATCCCATGTAAATGTTTCCACCAAGTAAAGAAGCTGCACAGGATTTTATTGCACCTCACCATCCAATTTTAAGGTTTGGAAGTTGGGTAATGTGTGACAAAAGCAGTCATTGTTGCATGCTTTGTCATGGTAGCAACTCATACTAACACAAAACTCCATTGAAAAAGCAACTGATTTTGGGAGGGACCCCTAGCATATTCTACAATGCCCTTTAACCCCACTTTGGCAACTATTGCTATGAGGAGTTAAAGTTTCCATGTGCACATTTCTGTCCAAAACAATAAAAGTGAGCCATGACATAACTTACTCAGCTAAGCTAGCAATGTCAGTACCCAGGTCAGTATTTACTTTCTGAACAACTTTTCCATTGAGTTTGGTTCTGCTGGACCAACTGTGCAGCAATGACAGTTGCACTCACCAAACTTGAAACATCTGTTCTGTACACATTGAGAGAACTCATGCAAGTCAGGTTACACATGAAGCTAATAACTTAAGGAAAAAAAGAGAAATGGTTTGCTTTTAGGTCAAATGCACTCAATGACAGCCTCACGCGCAAACACAGGACCCAGAACACTCGCATGCACACACATTACCCATCTGTACTCACATGCTGGCGCTGTGCGGGTGAATCCTCTATCAAGTAACAGGACACCGAGTGTAAACTGTCGGCTATCAGCGTGTTTATGTGTGTGCGTCTAACCTCTCACACACAAATACACACACACTGCAGCTCGGAAGAGGAAGGAGATAGGTGGGTTTATATATACACAAACTCTCGCACGCACAGACACACAGGTATGCTACACTCCAAGTGACTTTGGGATGGCCAAGCGGGCGCTCAAAGCGTCGACACGCACGCTGTCATACACACGCGCACACACAGACACACTCTTGCTCAGTCCCTCATATGTGGTGAAGGCGCGAGGACTCTGAAGCTAGTTGCTAACTGTCTACTAGAGCTAACTTAGCTAGCAGCTGGTACCGTCCGTCTCCGTCTGGCGGATATAGGAGTCTGCTACTGCGCCTGCCTCTTACTCCCTCTTAATCTCTCTCTCTTTTCTCTCTCTCTCCCTCCCTATCTCCCCCTGTCTCACTCCCTCTCTCTCCCCATAAGCTTTCATCCCTCTCTTTGACATGACGCAACTATGCACGCCCCCTCAGCTTTAAACCAATCACAGACGAGGGCATGTCAGAACGCTGCGAGCGGCACGATTTAAAGAGCTCGAGACCAATGGAGAGCACTGTGTAACATAACATAATACAGTATAGTGCTATGAAATAGGTTACTTTAAATCATGTAGGTAAATACAAAAATTTACAGGCCAATTTTGTTTTATTTTATATCACTAACACCTAAAAGGCCTTTTTTAGAGCAGACATGTCAATGTGTCAAACTAGGACCAAAGGTGTTATTAATAACAGTAGGCTAATTTCTCACTGCGTCATGGAAAAATGGCTTCCGAAAAATATGGCAAGTAGGTCGAAAGCTCTCATAATTTTCATAAAAGGAAGGAGAAATATAGAGCTTATTTGCTTTGAGGATGAACCATAGACTGTGTAAAAAGGCAGCTCCCTAAAAGTGAAGCCAAAACATTTCAAGCGCCCCCTGCTGACTGGGTTAGGGTTTCCATATCTGTGAACATCTGCTTCATACCAACACAGGAAGCTGTTCTGCTGTTAAATATGCCGACGTGCGGGATCCTTGCTGTTTTACGGTAAGTTAAATGTGTGTTTTGGTTAGAGGAAGTGGGTACAGCGGCTCCACCCACCGATCTCTACTGCGCAGCTCTGGCTCCAAATGACGTCACCATCGCAAGATGGCAGCGCCCATCACGGGGCTATTTTGGCATCACTTTCGTACAATGAAAGCAGATGCGTCGTCCATATACATATACAAATCACCAAAACAAATTCCTTGTATGTGTAAACCTACTTGGCAATAAACACCGATTCTGATTCTGATTCTGACAGTAACTGGGTTGAACAAACTGCTGTCCAAAGATCTTTTCACAGCCAACATTCACACAGAAAGTTAATACATTGTCACGTCTAGCAGCTAAATAGTCAGATACATCCCTAATAGCCTTGACCAAACCAGAGTTTAAAGAAAAGTAAATATTAGACTTACCAGGGAGCCAGACACAACTCTAAATAAATGCTAATGTTGTTCCATGTTTGCTGGATGTGTAAATAGGCAACTGTTTGCAAAGAAATTGCCTATATCAACTTCAAACTTGTGTCAGTTATGTGTTAACAGGTCTTTCTTGCTCCAAGGGCCAAAACTACAGAACTGGGCCCTCGTTTATTAGACACACCCGTGGTTCTCCTGTTTTGACATATCAAAATGTCTGCTGTAATTTGATACTAATTGTAGGAAAAAATGTACCCGTGTTCAGTTTGCTATGCTTTTGTTTATGTTTTAGTCATTAGGTTTGTTTTATTACACATTTGCTTACTATCATTTAAGCAAGATAGCAAGGTTATGCTAGCGACCTATTGTTCTTATTGTTCATATTTCTCTTGACCTTGATGACTAAGAAGAAATTGATGACTAGGGAGAAATTACTTACTTTTGTGTACAAACTACATAATTATCAGAATAACCAGTAAGAATTTCAGCCTTAAAATTTACTTGGTAAAGTAAAGAAATTTAAAAAGTGGAGCATGATGAGAGAAAAGAGAGAGAGAAAGAGAGACTACTGGAAGGAAAAGCAGGAAGTAGCTGAAAAGGGAAGGATTTGATTACAGGCTCTTTAAATGGTGCTTTGTAGTCCTGCTTTGTGAAGTTGACAATAGGCTACTATGCTTTTATCTCAACCATGCAATTCACACACATACTGCATCTTTATTTGGAAATGCCTTTCAATTCATACTACCCTTATTTTAAGAGGAATACAGCATGAAAGCACAAGTGTCACCCTACGCCATAAATCATAAACAACTACATGTTCTAATGCACGACTAAAATACGGTATCTCAAACATACACAATCATACACTTAAAACAGGTCCATCATGATTGTTTCTCAACTATTGTGTGTTCTCTTATCTTTCCATGATAACAGAGTCTGTGTATTTAAAATAAACCAACTTTTACATGCTCTTTCTCTTTCTGTCGCTTACACTCAGTGTTTCTCTCTCTCTCTCTCTCTCTCTCTCTGTCCTCCTCATGCTGTCTCTTAAAGGTTGTGATTAATACCATACTCTCATAGTTTCTCACACAACACTCTTTGTAGCAGAGAGAGTCATCTCAGAAATGCCAAGTGGGCCAATGACAGCGTGCCAAAGTGTTACATCATCAGTGCTGGAGTAGCTATGCCACATTGGAGCTAGCTTAAAGAATTTTTATGGGGCTCCTTCCCCTGTGTAACAGACTCAATATTAGCTCTGTTATCACTTTGTGTACGCAAAAGGGTGCACAAATATTACGTGTTTGGCAGGGCTAAATATTTATCATCAATGCGACCTTTGACCCCTTAGAGTGCAGTAGCACAGTGTACACTTATTACTCTGATGTCAAGCGTGCTTGAAGTTAGACCTTAATCTTTGCAGTGATTTAAACAAACTGAAACAAAGAGACACTGATGCAATCTTTGTCAGTGCACTACCTGGAATGTAGATGAGTCAGCTAAGAAGGTCTCTGTAGGGCTTCTGTAGATTTTACCTGCCTGTGTTTTCAGGTGGATCAGCTCATATTAAGTATCACGCTTTGTGTAGCTTTTCCCACCACATGATATCAAGTGTCAGCAGCAAGGGAGTATTGAATAAAATTTCCAGCTAAACCAAGGCTGTGGCAACTATTACATAATACCTCCCAGCTTCTGACTGTGCCAGTGACAGCAGACAACCTGCATGTGCATTATCTCACAAGTCATAAAACTTGAGATTTTATCATCTGTTCTCAAGTTTGGCAAAACAAGTTCTTACTGTTTTACTTTCTTCTTCAGTAGACTTGGGAGAGAAGGAACTGTTTGATTTGATAGCTCTATAAAAGTATAAAGGGAGTGAATCTTTATGTCAGGTGTCACAGTCAGTCACAGTTTGAAATGCTTTCTCTTCTATGTCAGCAAGTTCAGCTATTCTTTTTTGCACTTTGAGCAGACTTTACATGATATTACCTCTCAGTGAGATAAAGAGTTAAGGGTGTTGCAGGCCTCTTATGTGTGCATTAATGACCAAAAGAAGACGTGCATTGTGCATGCTGTGTGGTATTAC
Source organism: Semicossyphus pulcher (assembly GCF_022749685.1). Classification (NCBI taxonomy): domain Eukaryota; kingdom Metazoa; phylum Chordata; class Actinopteri; order Labriformes; family Labridae; genus Semicossyphus; species Semicossyphus pulcher. Next base: position 9,395,594 of record NW_027211695.1, read on the forward strand.
TTCAGGTTTATTTTTTTGAAAGGAGTGCGATAATATGTTAGATAAGAATGTGCAGAAGCTGCTATAATCCTACATGCAGAAAATATTGCACTCCCCTAACACAAGGGTCAATCATATACTAGGAAATCACAAACTAATGATTATATTATTTGATTTTACTGAATTTATCTATTAACTCTTTAATGTAACTATATTTTATGTGCATTTCTTTAGTTTTGTAGATCTCTCTATTGTAGCCTTCAGTTTTTGCATCGTTTAACCTTTACTGCTTTCTCCCCGCTGTTTTGTCTCTCTTTTTTTGCTCCGTCAACAAACCGACGTCAAATTTACTGGACTTGATATGATTACAGTACTCTGGATTGTGTGATCAAACCTGTTGTACATATTTTGTACTATTTGTATTATACGTATTGCTTTTTATATTCTTATTCTTATTCCTATTTTTTATCTTATTCTATTTAAGTCTTTTACTTAATTTTATTCTAGTTCTGCGTAGTTCTGCACCAAAATCACCAAAACAAATCCCTTGTATGTGTAAACCTACTTGACAATAAACACCGATTCTGATTCTGATTCTGATTCTAGCAACGGTCTGTTATTAAGAAATAACAGACCTCAGAATGCTGTAATTAACCAATCAGAATCAGGTATTCAACACAGCCGTGTCATAATTCTTATTAACAAGGTGGTTGTGAACAGTAGGCTACATGATTAAATTTGTTGCTTTTGTTTACTGTTACCAGTCTGGAAAACAAGTGAAATTGGGGACGGGCTATTGTGGGCACATGAGCTTAGTCAACTGGCAAAGAGCCTATTCATGCTCCACATGAATAGGCTACTGGCCACGACTCTGTAACTTCTCTGTTTATTCTCTCCTCATTGGTCTAGTCTCCCTCTCCCCCTTTTTCTACGTGCTTGTGCCCTCTCTCTTCTCTCTCTCTCTCTCTCTCTCTCTCTCTCTCTCTGAAAATGGCCAACTGCTGCCCTGATTTCCTCATACTCCGTGCAGGATGAAAACTTTCTAATAAAAGCATGACATAAAAACCACTAGCCACAAACAACAAAAAGTCCATTAAAATCTTCATACTTAATATAACACTGTTTACTAAGAAAATGTTAATGCTTAACATAGCTCTGGGAAGATACAAATATCTACACATGGGGATGTGGCCTGGAAAGCAAAAAAAAGAGGATAATTCTGATACAGTTTCAGCATTTATTAACTTTATGGAAGGAGTTGGAGGGTGATAGAAAATCTGTAGAAACAGTTGTCAAACCGAGAAAATAGGGCAGATAATCTGTGCGAGACAGGTTGGACTTTTGTCAAAGGGAGGAACCAATTTAAAGGCATTGTTAGCTTGTATCAGGAACGCACATTTAATGCTCACAAATACACGCATACACACAGATGCAAAACAACAGTCAAGGACAGCTTGAAGGACACCTATTATATAAAGATGACCAGACATACATCTCATATACAAACCTTTACAAACACTGTTATCACTATGTTAGTGGCAGTAACACTCATGAAGATATGGGACCAAAGAATACTCACCGCCTCGAGGATGCACCTTAGCCCCCGGATAGACAGATAAGTAACACACGAATCAGTAGAGAATTCTCTGCAGCCAGAATGAAAATCAACACAGATACATAGGATGATTTATTCAAATAATTGATAGTTGCTGTAAACACTACCCACACACATTTATAATGGCTTTTTTCAGCATCTTTCAGAAGATCAGGTCAGTCATAAACACACACACACACACACACACACACACACACATACACACACAGTCACTGTAGTTAACCATCAACAGGTAAGTTCTGTGCACATGAATACTCAGACGGCTGTAAGAGAGGAGATGGTCTACCAAGGTCAATATTAGCCCATTATGGTCCTTTCATTGAGCTGTGTGTGTGTGTGCCTGTCTTTGTGGATGTGTGATTCCCTAAGTATGTCAATTTTTGTTAGTCTACTTTTTTTTTTTTTTCTGTTAAAGTTATAATCTCGAAGTTGTCAGTTTCGTTCTATTTGGTGGCACCTAATGGTGATAAAAGGCAATTGCGGGGCGCATACAAACACTTTAAAATGAGGTTACAGCCTGGAGGACCAGTTAGCTTAGCTTAGCACAAAGACTGCGAACAGGGGCTCAGTTTAATAGCGCTTGGCTCGCAACGCAACATGTTACTAAAGCATCATCAAAAAGCATGCGATTACAAATTTTATTCAAATGTGAAATACATTTGAAACCTTTAAATATGTAACATATTTAAGTAGACAATTTACAGCAAACAACACATCACAAAAAAGTTTGAAAAACAAGCACTTAAGTTTAAAATTTTGTTTGAATTATAAAACATCTGTAATGAGTCTTTGACCTCAGTGGTAGTAATGCGTTTTGAGAGTTAAACACTACTGCCAGTTGATCGGCTCTTTTCCCTCCAATGTCCCAGCTCCTACATCCTCTTTCGCTTCTGCGCTGCAGTAAAATGTAGCAGGGTTTTGGCTGTGTCCAAATGAGCCCCATGATTGGTGGAAAGGTATGTATGAGGTGGGCTCTCTTTGATTCGAGTCAGCGCCGTCAATATTAGTGATTACATGAGAGTTTGAAGCAGCGATGTTGCTGTATGTTACCACTGTGCTGGGATTTAGAACACTGGCGTTGCTGGGTGTGATGCCATGGCTATTTGCTACAGAGTTGAGGACGTTGTCTGCATTGTTAGAATTTCCGTGGAGGCCAGAGGAAGAAAAGGTCAGAGCTGGAGCCTGGGGCTGGAGCAGGTTACTTCCTGGAGTAGCCATGAGGTTGTTAGGAAGACCAAGGGCCTGACGCTGGGTGAGGATCTGGTGCTGCAGCCGCCTGTCGCTCCAGTCCTCCTGAGGCTGGCGGTGGATCTTCATGTGAGCGTTACGGGACTTGATTTTATAGAACATTCTGGAGCAAGGAAACAGGAAGGAGAAAGAGTGTTGTGAAAAACAATCTAAACCATCTGTTGGCTCGCCCTTAAGCCAAACTCAGTTTGTATGACTGGTTTTACTTACTTGCCACAAAGCTTGCAGGGGAAGAAGCTGGCCAATGAGGGCACAGGAACCGCCTCCTCCACTCCAAACTGTCTGTCCACTGGCTGACAGATGGGTGTTATCTGTGACAACAGGACCAATTGTAAGCTTCTTTGCTGTGATTGACTTGTTAAGCTGCATTCCATGCGGGATAACCATTTAATGCATTTAACTCATTACAGGAGACTATACAAATACTTCAAATACTCCATATTCTTCTGCACCAAGCACACTTTTCTATTACAATTGTTACTATGTTTTTTTTTAAATCTATAATCGTAATGACGCAGTGCAGCCGACTCTGGTGGGAATAGGAAACTTACCAGGGGACAACAACAGGAAGAAATAAAGAGCATGAGAACTAAAGGAAAAGGCTGTCAGTAAAACACAAACTAAAATAAACATCAGAGGGGTTCCAAGTAAGTTGGGACATCTTTACAGGGGGAAAAAACATTTTTTTTAGCTTCTGTTTTTGTTGTTGTTGTTGTTTCTTACACTTTTCTGCTGCTCCATCTCTACATCTCTGCTCTCCTCCTCCTTCTGTTTCTTCTGCTTGTCCTGGAGCTTCTTGCTCAGGTAGTAAAATTCAACACACTGGCTCACAGTTTTAGTCCTCACCTGCAAACACACACACACACACGCACGCAATAGTGAATAATTAAAACTCAGGAATCAGCCTGATGGTGTAATCTTTTCTAGGCCTGCCTCAGCTTGATTTCAAATAAATAGCAGGCACATTTAAAAAAATATGAGCTCATTCCAACCATTTATTTGGTCTGTGACTAAAGTTTAATCAAGGTAACAAGGGGATCTGGTGGAGTTAACTAGTTTACTAGGTTTATTGGCACTTTAAAGGGGACATATATTAGCTAAACAATCAATTTTCTATTATGTGTTTTTGAATCATGTTGGTAAAGTTTGTTTCGTTTTTTTCTGAGCCTCCCCTTCCTACTGAAATGAACAAGCCATTTTGCCATTCAAAGGTTAGACCTTAGCCACAATTGGCTGACAGTATTTGGAGTGACCACATGTGCGATCCCACGTGGGGGAGCGGCCACACTGCACTGTCACGCCAAATTTGTAGAAAACATGGCTGCTCTAGGATCGGTTATTCGGCTTTATATGTGCGAGCCAGATTTGCCAGGAGCTATCAGAATGCTAAGTTGATATCTTGACAATCACTTGACTACAAGCTAGTGCAAGAAGGTGTGAATGACTGTGAATGACGATTGGTCGATTTCAGTGAAAGCAAGGTTCTACGTAGAAACCTGCAGCTGTTCTGAACGGCCAATTTCAGAGGCGACCTTTTTAAACATGTCATTCTGGAAAAACACGGAATTATGCTGCTTTCACTTTTTTCACTGTGACAATAAACACCCAAAAATGTGAAACCCATGCACAATATGAGAATATCCATTTAAAAGATATGACCCCTTTAACAAAGCAGCAACTCATATTATAGACTATAGGGTAAGGCATACGGTAACTGCCACCTTTAGGGGATAAAGAGGGAGTAAATTCAAGTTGGCTAAAGTGGATGATAGAAGCTAGTTAAACATGTATTTACAAGTGTAAACCAATACTTGTTTGTATGTGTCACTGCGCTCCCACGGATGAACGATGAGTCAAGAAACACCAAAAATGTGAAAATGTGCATGTGAGAAAAATACAGCGCTCACTGCACCTTAGGAAAATATTACTTCACCTTTGTTTGATGATCTTGAACCAAAATGAACAAGATGAAATGTTGTCTGCAGAAATGTGTGCATTTTTGGAGTACATGTTACTTTGAAGGCTTGGGCAAAGACAGATTAGAAAATATGGAGAGGCTAATCATTTCAAGAATGCAGCACAAATAAAAAGCAATGCATGAATAATATTTGTACCAGTTTCTGTATGAGAGTGAAGTCTTTTCCATAAGTTTCCAGAGCTGCACTGAAGAGACTCTTCTCACTGTCTGTCCACAAATCACGACCTACAGAGAGAGAGGGGGACAATGGGAGGCCATGAGAAACAATGGAAAACAATCCCAGCAGTCCTGCATGGTGTAAAGCCAAGTCATGTAGTGTAATGTGTAAAGTCATGCAGCAACTCGATGGCAACCGGTCAAGGAAACAGGAGATGTTCCTGGGATAGAGACCTTTAATGGTAGAACAGTATCCAGAAATACACCCATGGGAGGGGACAGAACAATGTCCACTCTGTACTTTACATGCTTCTTGTTGGATTTATATGCACCAAAGAGAGAGAGAGAGAGTGAGTATGTGTGTGTTAGAGAAAGGACGGGCAGGGGGGCATGTGATGAAAGTAGCAGGAGATTTGGGCCTCTACAAAGGCTACTATTGTACATCGAGTGGGAATTCTTACTCCTTTGCTGACTCATATGCTGATCTGCATTCAGCTGTTCACTGTTGCACAGCCACACTAAACCTCACTCACTCAAAACCACACTTTTTTTTAATACATATTGCTTCACTTTTAACTTTGAGGTCAAAGGTCAGAAAAGGTTACCAGAGTAGTGGTAGTCTCCTGTCGGTAATGGCTTTGAGAATAGCAGCATCTCCAGTGTGGCCTGCAAAGAAGAGAGGGATGGAGGAGGCGGAGAAGAGGTGGATGAGGCATGCAAGGAGAATTAACTGGATATGAATGAGTAAGTGAGAGAAAGAAAGAATAAAGCAATGAGGAGGAAATGATTGGGAGAGTGATTTTGCATTGATGTAAGTCAATGGATGAGTGCATGAATGAGTGAAAAAGATAAATCAAAGAATAAATAAAAAAGGACAAAATTAATAAGAAATAAGATAACAAATTAATTCTTCTTCACAACTTACCATCATGTCCCCCTGACAGGAGTGCAGGCAGTGCAGAGCCAGCTCTGTGTTACTGCCCCCTCCTGGTACGCAGCTTGAACTACACATGGACAACAGCTTCTCCACTGAGCATGCACAAACACACACACGGGCAGGTTAAAATTAGCATGATAGGATCTAGCTTCCATCAGGGTCCATCTTGAAATTCTTCATCATACAGTTACTTATAGGTAGATTATGATATTTTATTCTTTATTCTCCTGTGTATCAAATATCAGTCCAAGCTGGGTTGAAAAAAAGTTTAGGTCAGAAAATATGCTATGTACCTTGAACTTGTGAGTCGGTATCCTCCTCCAGCTTGCCCCACGGTTTCCAGAGCAACTTTTCCCTGGTGAGTTCCTCCTCTGGTGACCCCACCTCTGACCCCTTGCCATCCACACAGCATGGAGGCAGCTCCGCCTGGAAATCTTGACTAACGTTGACGTACCTGGAGAGAAAAACAGAAGTTTGCGGGAAAATTGAAAGCTGCAAAATCCTTCCATATGAGAAGATGGATCCTTGAGGAATGCTTGAAGAGGTGCAGGAAAACCTTGAGCCTGCACATGATCTAGATCTACAACAAACTACTTCACCAATTGACTATATTTTCAAGACCATGCTGACTAAAACAATTGAAAAAAAAAAGGAGACATGAGTCGCTTTACTCACGGTAACACTCCACACTCCTCTTCATCTCCTCCACATGCTGTTTCCTCTCTGTGATGGAGGGATGAGAGGCAGGAGTACAGCCCTGTCCCCCTGCGTACAGGATTAAGGAGGGGCCTAGGAGTGTAGCGGCCCCTCTTCTGACTCCTGTTGGAGTGAAGGATACTGGGAAACAGAGTTCCAGTGTAGATTGGGCTGGCTTTTTCCTGTAAGAACACAAGGGAAAAGCCTTTAAATTGTTGCCCACTCCTTTTTGGATTAATACACAGTCAAAAATCATACCAGTATCCTAATATGTTGCAATAGTTTGGAGGCAACTGCCCAGGCATCTAAAAAAGCAAGTCCTTAAATGTTTTCTGGAATGAATTAAGACATTTTCTCATTTTAATCCGAGTATCAAATACAGAAATAGGCCAATGACATATTTAGCCTGTGTTTGCCGAACGTAAATAACACACCTTTCTCCATCTCCATATGTGTCTCATATAAACACTGAACCTATTCAACATGTCTTTAGATAAAATCCCCGGGTAAGACTGCGGTTTTAGAAGCTGTAATGCAGTTGGAGCTAACGTAATTTCTTGACACCATGTATTTGTCCGCCCACTGCTTCTGCACGGCTTCTCAAGCTGAAGCGAGGGTTGCCTCCCGCTCCGCAATCTCATGGGCCTTGTTGATGGAGGAGTGACGTCAATGTGCAAACCTGGCAATGCCGCAACTTAAATGTGGCTTGTTTTGACCTTTTTTTGTACTCTGAATAAACCCATTAAGACTCTATAGAGTTTTTGTTTCTGTATGTAATTAATAGTTTGGTATGGCTACTTTTTGGTTAAATTAAAGGTTCAAACTGTACGGTCGTCCCTGACTATTAAAGAGACAGCTACATAAATAAGTACAGACCCATTGAACACCTTATGAGGTGAGGCAAAGTTTATTTCCTTCATTTTCTATGAAAACTTGAAAACAGCTTTGCCAGGAAACTCTGTGGTGACTTGCTAAAATATGCTATAGAAAGATTGACAATGGTGGGACGTGCGATTTTTACCTAGAGTGTCTTTCTGTCTTTGTTGTACTTTCTGGGTTCCCTTATTTCACCTCCAGGATACAACCAAAAACTTGATCTTGTGCTTTTTGAAACGTCTCATAATTTATGGGAGAAAGTACAGTTTCCTATTTACACACTGTTTGCTAATGCAAGCTAGTAAGTAGTTAGTACTTGCTAGCTTGCATTGAAAGAGCCCTTAAACAAATGAGCAGTACTGTAAGCTAAGTGACAAAATGTGTCTTTTCTCAAATGTTGTTTACCTTACAGCCAAGCTGTCAGCTTTTTAAGGCTATACTTAGGCACGGTGGTGCTAACATTTTCATGCTAACATGCTCAGAATCACAATGCTAACCAACTGAAGGTAGGCCTATAATGTTTAGCATTTAAACCACCTCAGTTTAGTGTACTAGCATGCTACTATTTGCTAGTTACCACTCAACACTAAGAAGTCAAACAAAAAATAAACCATGCTAATCTATGCTAGCTAGTGAAGGCTAAGCATAAAGTTTACTGCACATAAATGTCAACTCACAAGCTCACAGTCGAAAAGAGGAAAAACACAAGCATATCTTTTCCAATGTCACCTCAAATTTTTTTCTTGTAGTGAGAGAATAGAGGAGCGCCATATTATACCTGTAATTGGTTCAGACTTGCAGGTCCATTCTTTACTTTCTGGGTTACAGCGTGAAGGGTTGCCTTCTCTGCTCCTTCATAACGTTGGCTGGAGAGATTAGATGGATGCAAGGGAACATGGGGGGAGGAATGGAGGGATGCAGCGCTGGTAGGACAGAGGGCTCTGACTGGGTGAGGGGACGATCGGACAGAAGAGGAAGTTTGGAATGATGATTCTGGAGACCGAGGGATGTTGTGTAAGGCTGGAAAAAATAAGAAAACAGCAAAATAGCAAAACTGCTTGATCTTATAATGTGGAAGGCAGTCAGACACACACAGTAATTCTGAATTTGAGTCTGTCGTTCCATTGTGTAAATTTCACTTCACGTTTTTATGTGAAAAACTGAAAAGTGAGAATGTAATTTGCATATGGGGAATGGGTAATTTCAAAACCCCTCCTACTATAACCCACATGTCCCGTAAATGTACATGTGGGTATTAACCCCTTTTTTTCTTTTCTTTTTGAAACACTTGACAAACTTTGGTTATCTTTTATAATAGTTTACCTGTGGTGTTGCCGTAATCTCTACCATGAGATGCTCTCAGGGGGCCTTCCATGTTGCTGGGGTCGCCTGATGACTGTTGAAAACAGTGTGACAGCTGTGGAAACTTCCATATCACACCAGAGGAATGGACAGATTGGAAAGGCTGAAGGTGCGGAGCAAAGAACTGGAGGCCACCAAGTGATTCTGCCCCCTGGGACACTGAATGTCCTGTACCCCCAATGGGAGAGTCCATTTTGGAGGGCGAGTGGGAAGAAGGAGGTAGAGGTGTTGGAGGCGGGCTAAGAACTGAAGACATGAGGTGAGAAGATGTGGGAGGAGAGGGGAAAGACAGAAGCGAGGAGTGAGCGGGTGAAGAAGAGGACGATGGAGGCAGATAGGAGTCCGAATCAAAAGCACAGCTCTGTCTTTCGCCTCTCCTTTCTCCAAATTCCCTGATCTGTCGAGAGGATTCCCCACTGGGAATCATAGGGAATCTTATCTTTCGCTGGGAGAGGAAAGCCTCAGAGAAGGAGTCCAGTTTCTGAGTGTACATCCCACTGCTGAGGCCAATAGGTGATCTTTGGGGTGGGCACCCTGAGGTCAAAGTGTGGGTGTCTGCTGTTCCACTCCATCTTCCCTCTCCGGTCTGACTTGAGGGGGAGACACTGAGCCAGGGTCCCTCAACTTCTGCCGGTTGAAGCTGATCCTCGCCTGAGCCACAGCTGGACCCATAATCTTCTTCTCTACCCAAATAATTCTCACTTACTCTCGAATCGGTCCTACAAAAGTCTACACTGCTGTCACTAAAGCTCCCTGATGCACTTTTGTTGTAGGAAGTAGTTTGTTTAAAAAAGTGGCTAATGTTAGCGTCTCTATTGTGAACAGTTTCGCTTTTACCTTCGTAGCTAACATGCCCATAATTGTTATAGTTTGCTCCAAGTTTTCGTCTGACTCTCTCCTCACTGCTGCAATTCATATTGTAGAAAACATTGTTTGCGTGACTGTAGCAATCTCCTTTACCGTACAAATCATCTGCAGCGCTTTCACAACTCTCCCCATCCTCCCAAACCTCCTCTTTTTTGCTAACGCTATACAATGTCTCAGCAAAATGGCTGCCTAGACTGCCTTCTCCATCAAAATGGCCAATTAACTTAGCATCGCCATCCAAAGCGCTACTGTTTATCAAGCCCCTGTTACAAGCACTCTTTCCACCAGAAGAGGAGGTTGTGGATTCTTCCCCTCTACTTCCATATTGCTCCAGAGGATCCAGGTCAGGCTGAGAGAACGGATATCCCACTTCAGGACTTTGGAGGCTGGGCAAGGCGAGGTGAATGGATTGATGGCGGCGGTGGTGGTGGAGGTTGTGGAAGGATTTGGTGGAGGAAAGGTCATCCATTTTGGCTTGTTGGGAGTGGCTACAGGACACAGACAGTAATATAGTGTAAATATAAATGAACAAAAATAAAAACAAGTCACAAAATTAGCAGTAGCTAGTAGCGTTACAGAGTTAGCTAAATTGCTAAAGGAAGCATTCACCATTCACATGCCGGTACTTTTATTTGACAGCTGTTATCAAACTTGGTGCCCCCATAGGCTCACAAAATATTATCACTGCAATGTCAGTGTGTGTATGTGATCCATTATAGTGTGAAACAGTGGAGGATTAACAACGTGACAAAGGCCGAGGTCAACTTGGTATTAACAGATGAGGAGCTTTTTGTGCTCCCCAGACAGACCTTATACTCCGTAGCTCTCAACAGGAGCTATCAAAATCAAGAAAATAAGGACATTTAATAAGATACTTGGTGGTAATGTAGCTGAATGTCGCAGAATTAAGTGGAACACCAACATCTTAAGTTTAATGTCCTTATGTAGCTTATAAATCTCTTATGCCACTCTCTGCATGGTCGTGCTGTGGCCAGCGCTGTCGCCTCACAGCTAGGAGGTCCCTGGCTCGAATCTCGGTTTGGATGAAGGGGGCTTTTCTGTGTGGAGTTTGCATGTTCTACCCGTGCATGTGTTGACTCTAAAAATGTCCCCGTAGGTGTGAACGTGAGCATAAATGGTTGTCTGTCTCTGTCTCTGGCCTTTCGCCCTATGACAGTTGGGATAAGCTCCAGCCTCCCTTGACAGGCTGACGGACAGATGGATGGATGAATGATAGATGATACCAGAGGTGTAAGGGAGTACTGAAATATTCTACACAAGTAGAAGTACTGTTACTTGACAAATTATACTCAAGTAAAAGTAAAAGTACTTGTGTAAAAAAATTACTCAAGTAAAAGTATAAAGTTGCTCATTTAAAAAGTACTTAAAGTAAAAGTTACTTATACTTTCCACCCCACTGACATTTTATAATGAACAAATTTTGCCACGGTTATGCATAGTTTAGGCTCATTGACATCTTAGCGTGCTTGAACTTATAAATAAGTCAGTCATTAAGTCAAACTGCAGGTTTATGGTTTTTAGCATGCAAATTCCTGTTGAGCATTTATGCTAATGCTTGGCCCATTCGGCCACAGCAGATGGCTTTTCAATGTGTCTGGTTCTATCTGAAGTTTTTCTTTGCCTCAATATTATAATAAAGTAATATTACAAAGAGTCTAAACCTGCTGTATATGTAAAGTGTCATCATCCATCCCCCCATCCATCCATTTTCTTCTACTTATCCCAGCCACCCTGAGGAGGACCATAGGTAGTAGCGTTTGAACCTGGATCAACTGGTAAATTGAGAGCTTCAAGCCCACCACGATGGTCCGGTACGTTGCACCAACACATCTGTCAATCTCTTGATCTATTTTACCCTCACTTGTGAAAGAGACCCTGACATACTTGAACTCCCTCGCTTGGGTCAGCACCTCTCTTCCCACCCCAAAGGGAGCAATCCACCGTTTTTCTGCAGAGAACCACGGCCTCTTGCTTGGAGGTTCTTTCTCTCCTCCAAACCGCTACGCACTCGGCTGCAAACCACCCCAGTGCCAGTACAGGCGTAGGCTACAGTAAAATGGTGTCATTTGGTTTTGTTTGCCTTCAAAACAGGCAACAGATTATCATTTCTGATTTATAATGTCTGCAATGAAGTCTAAGGAAACAATCATGAAGACAAACAAACATGAACACTGCAGATGCTTGCACAAAACCCTTCTAACTTATCAACGATCTTTCCATGCAACTGGTTAGAAGATCTCTTTATGTACAGACGCTGACATCGCGGCGCATTAAATCTTTAACTCTGAGTTGGTTTTTCTTTCTCTCTAACTTGAAACCACATTCTGCTCTATATAGGACAATGAGTGAGTCAGAAAGAGAAAGAACGAAGGAGGATGAGATAAGACAAATACACTGTAGATGGGTTTTTTTTACCAGTCTTTGGCGCTTAATTTCCATTTCACACATGTTCGTCCTCTGCTGTTCATGCTTTCAGGTCCTTGCTCTTCTTCTGAATTTCCTCATCGTTCTCTCTGATTTTTATGCTCTTTCATTCTCCACTGTCTCGTGTGTTTGTCTAATTATTTCCTTGTTCAGATTTTCAGCCTCTCACACAGTCCTTCCTATCTCGCTCGCTCTCTTTCTTCGCTGTGTGTATGCTTTGAACCACATACACTGTCACACATACCTAAAGCAAAATGGACACACACAAGCATTATACCCAGACCACATACGCCGTCTTATCACACACAGAAACGCACTCACACTCATTCACTCTCTTAATTAGTCACTGAAACACACACACACACACACACACTGACTTTAACACTCTCATACACACACTCGCAGGTGTCAGAGGGGACCAGCGGAGTGATGTTGCCTCTGCCTTTTTCGTCGTTGTGGTTACCACATCCTGAGGAAACAAACGCTGACGGATCTCCCTGCTTTCAGCTATCTTTATCTCTCTCTCTGCCCCCCTCCTCCATCTCTCTGTCTGCCTTTCCGTCGCTCTGCCCATCCTTATCTCTCTCTTCGGTCTCACCAATGCGCCCAACTTTGTTTTCTATCTTCCTTTCTGTCTTTCTTGTCCTGCCTTTCTTCTTATGTCTGCTTTTAACTGCAGAAGTTCTTCTCTAGTGTCCCACTCCCTTATGGGCACTCTTCTCCTTTTTGTAGTTTTATTTTTGTAGTTCCTTTCATTTTAAAGATATTTCTGCTGAGGTTGTGTTACTTAAACATTTAGGGGTGTGTACAAAATACCTTTAAATCACAGAAGCCTTTTAATCAGCAGTGAAAGTAATTTAACTTTTTACATTAATTATATAGGCCGTGGGTAAGTACTATTCTGATTGACCTCTGTACAGTTGAAAGTGTGAAAAAAAGTGTGTTTCATAAGTCAGGTATGTGTGTGTTATATGTGCGCCTCCATACAGCACATTTTGTAAGTGTGTGTTTGTGTGACTGTAAGAGAGAGAGAGAGAGAAAGAGGGAGAGTGTGTGCAGAGGTGGTAGCTTACATGTTTACCAGATCAAGATTCTCCGGCTGAGTCAGCTGACAGGAAGTGAGAGAGAACGAAACAGGAAGGAAGACGGCGACAAACGATGAGGTTCAGGGAACCCTCTGAACAGCCTGCAGTCCCACCTACTCACCCACCCACTTACCCACCACACTCACTTACAGTATTAACCTTTGAAATTTTCATATAACATTTTCTACCTTTGTTATGTCATATAACCAAAAACACCCACTCACACAGTGACATGTAACCTCAAACACGACCACTAACGTGCCCACTGGCCTGTGAACCACTTCTGTAACCATTGCCATACACACACACACACACACACACACACACACACACACACACGGATGAGACATGAGACAATGAGTTTAAATTAAGAGAATGAAAAAAAAAAAAGTAATGAAAAAGTCATTGAAGTGTAAAAAAACCCCAGAATATTGTAAATTGGGGCGTCAGTTTAGCTCGGGGTTAAAGCGAGTGCCCCATGTTTAGAGATGTAGCGGCCCTGGGCTCGACTCCGAACCTCGGCCCTTTGCTGCATGTCATCCCCACGCTCTCTTCCCTCATTTCCAACTCTATCCACGTCGTATCAAATAAAGGCAAAGGCCAAAAAAAAATTATCTTTAAAAAAAAAGTCCAGTAAAGCAGTGGAAATCTTAATCCAAACAGTAGTAAATTATTGTTTTATATTTAGTTGGTAATCTGGGTTATGCAGGGTCCTAATCCGTCAGGCATATTGCTATTTCTTTAAACGTTTTATCTTCAAGTTTTCCTGCACTTTCATCATCTTCAATTATTGCTGTTTAGCTCAGTGGTTAAATTGGCCGCCATGTACAGATGCCATAGTCCTCGATGCGGCCCTAGGCCCCTTGCCGCGTGTCATCCCCACTCTCTTCCCCTGCCTCCGACACTATCCACTGTCCTCTAAATAGAGCCAATAAAGGCCAAAAAAATTATCTTGCAAGAAAAAAAAAAAGGAAAAAGAAGAAAGCGGTAAGAAGTACAAAATGTGGCGTAAATGTATAATGTGAAAAAATTGCATGTATGTATATTCTACATTGATTATTAAAACATCATTAGGTATTGGGAATGTCTAGCGTGTAGGCTATGGTCAAATTAAACAGGTACAAAGTATACGTATAAAATCGTACAAACTTTAATCTTGCAATAGCGGTGAAAAATATCTGATACTGTAAATCCAATACTGTAAATTGGAGACATGCGAGCTGTGATTTGCAACATCTATCTCCCTGGCACATTTTCATTCAGCAAAACAAACACCATGACACTTGAATTATCTTGCCTAAACCAGTAAGACTCACACATTTATTTATATATATATATATATATATATATATTTGTTTTTTTCCCGTTTGAAAAGAGACAGGAAATTTGGGGAGTAGAGAGTGGGGAGTGACATGCACCAACTGATTGGCAGGCCGGGAGTCGAGCCTGCAATCAGTGCGACGAGGACTGTGGCCTCTGTACATGGGGCGACTGCTCCACCAACTGAGCTAAACCAGCGGCCCGGACTCACAAATGTAAGTGCTATATGTGAGTGACAATCATTTCTGGAAGTAAAGCTGCCACTATTTACGCTCAAGAATTACTTTTGTGAAGCAGAGTCCCCATAAAAAAAAGGGTCCTGAATCAGCTCACCGATTTAATGTTAGTCTGATTCAAACACACTCCTTGAACTGACAATTCATTGCTATTTAACAACAACAGTCCCAATTACAAGAAGTGCATTACATCTGTTGTTTTCTTATTGTTCTATCATACAGGTAACCTCATTTTTCCAGAGAGTGTAAAAGATAATAGGAGCAAAAGTGTGTGCGTGAGTGTGTCTTTGCATGTGTAGGTGATCATGTTAATGCTGAGGTCACTTGTACAGTGTGACTATTTCTCATAGCTGGAAACCTCAGCATTAACATGCATTATAGATAATAATGTGGTAACGGCACAACCTGTCTGATGCAATAACCTCAATATTAGCATAGTGATCACTTTGGCATTATTTTATATATGTATAATGTTAGTGGAGATAAAATAAGGCTGCACATCACATCTATCCTTACATGTGCAGCCCGACGACATGCTGTGGACTGACAGCTGGGGGGCCCTTTAATCATGTTCATTACAATAAGTCACGTAACCTAGGATAAAATAATGCAACAGTGCAAAGAACGAAAGAAGTCGAACGTTTTCTTGCTGAGCTTAATGCTGTGCCTCTACAAGGCGTTCAGTTCGGCCTTGATTAAAGTGGTTTCTTACACAGTTCTTTGACTTTTCTGTCTCTGTATCTTAAATGCAGCACATCCTTCCTTCTTTACACCGGTGGTTCCAGCATGCTTTGCCGATTTGTGTCTCCTGTGTCAAAGCAGAAAACAGCCAACTAAAAAATATGTGAATGAAAAGGATGTGAGAGGATGGAAGTGCAGAGGAGTGCGTACGGGGGAGACGCTTCTCTGGTTTTCTCTCAAATTTATCATAAAAAGCTGCGGGAGCAGAGGAGGGGGAAAGAGCTGTGCACTTTCGGACTTTTTTCTCCGAGTAATGTCTCGGTCGCTGGCGGGAACAGAGCAACTAATCGGATGGGGGAGAAAATCGACCACGGAAAAGCATAGATTGGTAACTTTGCTGACTTTCAGCAGTCTAGCGATAATGCCAAGGAATATATGAAATAAGCTCCTCGCCAATAACCTTGACTGTGAGCGATCGTCCACACTGCCAATGTAGACGTGTGCGTGATGGACAGGACAAGAAAGTACACACACATAAACTAAACTGCTACTGAACTGCACGTCACACAAGAAGAAGGTGAAAGAGATCACTTTTTGAAAAGGTTCTTGTGATAGTTTTTAAAATCTAAATTGAACATCGAAATAAAATGTAAATTTGTGAAAAACTTGCACAGTGAATGTTTTTTGTGTATTCTGGAATTTATAATCCTAATTTTGGTCGTATGCACATGCAAATATATGCAAATATGCACCCCGGAGATTGACAGCTTTGTTGTCGGTAACCTACGGAGGTTAACTTGATGAACAAAAGCTGTTGATATTTGATGTGTTTAACCCAGATAATAATAAGGTTAGAAATATAACTTTTATTGCGTTTGATGCTCCTTTAATGCTCTGAAGAAAGAACAAATGTGGGCCTTAATGTGGTATATAAATCAAGATCACCCACCAGATAAAGCTCGAAGACCCTGATGTGACTGCAATAATACACACTTCTTAAGACCACTACAGGCTTCCTTTAATGTTGCTATGTTAGCTACTTCAGTCTGCACCACAGGGGGAGCAACTTTAATTTATTAATAGTCCATGACATGATTGATTTAGATATTGAGAGCACAGCGCAACATGTTTTTCAAAATATATAGTTCCATGGTATATATAGGGAAAATGGGGGAATTCCAATGTTAGCAGTATCACATGATAGGCCTTAATTCATCAATTCACAAGGGAAAATATGCTAAAAGTTGACCTAATGAAGCCCAGCATGAAAGTGACAGCTGTCGTAATGCTGCAATCTAAACTACGCTAGCTTTAATTGAACAGAATTAAACCAACACTGTCTAAAACATATGCTGTGCTATCAGTCAACTAAGAGGTAATTAAGTTATAAAGCTTCCACATTCATATTAAAGATGTGTGTAAGTATATTACCGTAAACTTTACAATTATATATCTTTTTCATTCAGTCATTTAATCGTTATCAGTGACGCACAAAGCTGCAAAATGAGTGTGATACTGATAATATAATTTCCAGTGCTCCCCTCATATGAATGTTTGGATTCTAAAGTATGATAGGAAAAAGCAGTCAGAACACATTAATCCATTGAATTAAAGGTCACGAAGGTCAACAGAAGGTGAACTGAAAGAAGCACCTTGGCATTTGGAGATCCATTTGTGAACACATAAAGATAATAAATGTGATACCGGCATTTAAAGGGAATTTCTTCTTCCTGTTGCAAAAACATAAATAAATACAGTATTGTGTCATTTTGTGCTTGGAATTCCCATTCTGCTGTAAAAGACATATTTGCTGCGGATTCACGGCAAAACATACAGTATTGTAGTTCCAGGGAATGAATATTGAAATGAAAATGAATGAAGCCGTGCCATTAAAGATTGAAATGTGACATTCTTTGGAATTTAAAGTGACAGAGCTAATTTTCTCCACTGATAAAAAACACGCGTGTCGGGGTCCAAAGGGGTCGAAACACATGTTCGTCATTTTGTTGTTATATCTCCTTAAAGCCTTTTCTATGTATTTTTATATGTATATGTATGTTTTTATTTTATGAACCCAAATCGCAGCTTATGGACGCTGATATTTACATTTTTTGTAAAAGCCAAAAGCAGAAGTTTCACAGGCCATAATGTATTCTATTAAAGGTATTCTATTACTATTTCGGGCCTTCCTGTATCAAAACCAATTTCCCCGTTCACCAGCGTTTCACTGTATTTTATGTAAAATGACAGAACACAAAACATGCAGATGAACCAAAAAATTCCATACAAACTGTGAATATAATTTTCCCAGAGAATCGGCCGACAAATTATTGAACTATTTTGGAAATGTCATTATTCCAAATGCACTTCAACTGGGGACTCATTTGTGGTTTGAAATATACTCCTCTGAATATTTGGAAGTGAGCAATGAGCAGATTCACATTCAATCAAATCAACGATGAGTAAGAAAACCACCTTGTATCACATACTGCTGCATATTAGATAATTCATTATTCAGTTCTGATGGATGACGAATATTCTTGACCTCTGACCTTCCTCTGCAGTAGTTTAGAGTTCTTCAATCCAGTTTTTCCTCAACAGTGACTTTGATGTCCGCAGTTGAGAGATTTTGTGCGCGTTGATTGGTTGCTTTATACTTTTCATGCTCTTATGTATAATTTTTTATGTCATAGGAGTGTCTTCAAATGTTTTCCCCTTGCACGTGTTTTGCGTTCGCTATTCTTGTACTGTTTGATGTCAGCCAACTTGTAACTTCTTACTGAATATAGCACATGAAATAATATTAACTTAATACAGAGTGTCTGGTATTTTTCTTGTATATTTTAACGGCTTTAAATCATGCTGGAGGATACACATTGATCTAGAATAACTGCAAAGATAACGCAGAAAATTTGAAATTTTCTCCCTCTTTACTTTATGCAGCCAATTCACAACAATTTGCATTTATTTAAATGGTGTTCATTTCAAGTTACACACGTATCTGTTTCTGTGCAAAAAAAATGTACCACACAGATAAAGGAATATTGCAGGCTTACTTGCAGCAGCATTATTCAGAAGTACTTTTTAGGGGAAGGACATTAAAACATTTTCAAGGTGTTTTGTGTGCCCTGAATGTGTCTTAGTGTCTGCATGAGAAGCATGGTAGGGAGGGAGGACACTAAGAGGCCCACAGCAACTGTAAGGGAGCTTCAAGTTCCCATGGTTGAGAAAGGAGACAATCAACACAACTGTTTTCTGGTTGCTTTACCGGCAGAGGAAACGGCATATGTAATCAATGAAAAAAGTCACATGACATATGAGGTAGTCTTGCAGAGAACTGTGGAAAAAAAATCTTTGATGGCCTAATGGGACTACAATTTTTCTTTCTGGCCATAAGGCTCAATGTCAAAGTCTGAAGTGTAGTGTTGCAAAATCATGAAAAGAGAAGGCTTCTCTGCAGCAAGCCCGAGAAAGCTTGAAACATAAAGTCAACACTACGTAGAAAAACTTTTAAAGACGTTTAAAAATACTGCATTCACGTCATCATTATCATCAGTATCATTAATATTAGGCACTGTCAGAGCCATAATTAGGACCTGAGTCCAATCCAGAATACGTGGCAAAGCTTTAAATTGCTGTTCATTTACAGACCAAATGCTAGCAGAGTTTTAGCACATTTGCTAAACTCTGCTAGCGAAAGACAAGTGAATAAGACTGCAGCATCAAAGACCAAACCTAAATCTATAAAGCCTTAAGTCTATCATTGCTGTTGTTACTGCTTGAAGCAGTAGTTGGATGACACTAAAATCTAAACCCATTACAAGCTTCTGTTTCCTCGTTTCAGCAATACCTACAGACAGACAGTGAAAGTCGACATACAAAGTAACTGTAACACTGTTTACTCCTGCAAATCAAAGTAATCTCGGTTCGTCAAGTTCCGATTGTTTAGCTGAGAAAAAACAGTTCAATGTAGATGTTTTTTAACTTCGGCCTTCGTTGGCACAGACGCTGCTTCACAGCGTTGAACACAAAAGCGGTTGTTGCCCCCATTCTGGCTGCAGATGTCAAAGGAGGTCACAAAATCAAAGGGGGTCAAAAATAGCACCAACAAAACAAACAACTTCTTCGATTTAGACATTAATTTAGAAACTTAGCAAATGAGTGGCTTCTTCTGTTACATCCCAGATTTCAAATTACACGTAGGCCTCTTGCTGATAGATCCCCGATAACAATAAGCTTCATATAAATGATCTGGGTCTATTTGTAAAATGAGGGCCTGGTTTTATCATATCATTGTATCGCTACAAACAACAGTATAAAGCTTGTGGTTTAAGCCTCGTTGTGTAAGTGCATGTTTGGTGTGAACACCGTCATGGTGTGGGTAACAACACTGAAATGCTACAAGAAAGGTGGAGGCTCAGAACTCAGGTTGCATGTATAGAAAAAAGCGTTATCTTTTGCATGTGTGCATGGATATGGAAATAATTCAGAATAAATGTACTTTAATTAGATTGATTTTTAGATTTTGAAATCTAAAAAATAGCAGAAATATCACAATGAACATTTTCACTGCATTTGTCTGAGTGCAATAAATACATAAAACATAAAGTCTCTTTCCCTTATACGGACTTGCAGCCCTATTGTGTTTTGAACAAAGCACATTTAAAGTTTCCAATTGCAGAATATATCTCCTCCTTAGTGACCTGAATAAGGTAGATCTGTGAATTTATCAACATTAACCGCTTGTATCCAAAGCCATGTTCAAATCTAATAATTGGACCTTCGATTAAAGTATCTCTTTGATAAGTTCAGTTAAATACTCAGGGGTGGCAGGTGTGTTTTAGTAGAGCGAGAGTATGCTACTAATGCTAATGTTAGCTTAAGTTAAACTTTCTCCTAAGTCACTCTAAAAAATCCTTCAATATAGTGTGCTAAAATAGAATAAAAGGAAATAATAGATAAGCAGAATAAAAATGTATTCCTACCTGTTAGGTTGTCATTACGCTGAGAGATGTGAAAGTGGAGGTGAGACGCATGTGAATGCGGTCTACTGGTAGGTAGACATGTGTGTAAGAAAGGGGGAGGAGAAAAAAAAGAGAGAGAGAGGAGAGATCGCCAAAGATGATCGTCTGCTCTTAGTCTTTTAGTTGATCTTTCAGCCTTTCATCCACCTTTTCATAATGACACTATATGTGTTTGTGTGTGTGTGTGTGTTAAAAGCTGTGTCATAGTGATGCTGGAAACAAGAAAAAAACTCCCTGGTGTGTGGCTTCATGCACACACACATGCACACATACACACATACTTTCAGTTTGACTAGGTGTTTTTTTCTCCCCTCTCATCCCTCATTTTCTGTTATGGTGTCTTTTGTTTTTTTAAAGTGATATACACACCTACATTATATGTTTTATCTGGAAAGTCTAGATTATTAATTCAATTTCTGAGCATCTCAGAAAAAGTCACAATCAGTCTTGTTGTGGAGCCCTGTATAACTTTTGAGAATAGATCAAGATAAAGTTCGACATTAGTTCTCTTCCTTGCCGAGAGTAAGATAAAAACATGCAACTTTTATGGGTTATCTTTGTTCCAAGGGTGCTTGATTCCCCACTTCAGTATCCACCAAATAATACACAATATGAATACTTTTTAAAGGGTTTAATGTTCTCAGCAATGACAAATGTTCAATCTACGTTTCCTCGAGGCAGACAGCCTGTAGGCTTGTTATGCTCCTTGAAACCTACGCCCTCAAATCTGTGGGCAAGACAGCTTTCTTGACTTTAGTCATTATCTCTGAAGCTGACCAAACTTTTTAGCGTTAAAAATGAATTTGACACAGCCATCTTTATTTCTTCTTTATCCATTTTAACTGCAAAGATTGGCCTTACCTTGAAACCGATGCATAGGACTCTTTTAACAAATTAATTCACCCCCTTTCATGGTGGTATGGCAAATATGTAGCTAAAGCTAGCAGCCTTGCTTAGCTTGGCTAAGAGCTAACCTAGCTTTGACCAACTATAACTAAATTCACCTTTTTGCACCTCCTAAACAGCTCACATGATCTATATATATCTATTTTTTTAATGATGAACAAGAACACTAGATACAAAAAAGTTAGTTTATAATAGCTGTGTCCCAATCCAGGGGCTGCAGCCTTCGAAGGCCGTATTTGAAGGCCGACTGCGTCACAGTGTTATGTCAAATGCTCTCCCAACTCGAAGGCTCCTTCAGAAGCGGCCGACAAATGCGGCCTCCGTTTCTCAGGCTGTGATTGATCAATTTGGTGCACCCTTCCCGGCCCAACATATCCCATGATGCGGAAGGTGGATTCTAAGGCGGCCAAAAGAATAAACTTTTAAATGTGAACGTTTTTGGTTTCAACTCAGTCGAATAGCTAGCGTTACACGTTTACAAAAACGAAAGGGCCCTTGAAACACATTATCCTTAAAAGAAGAGGTTTAATTACGTGACGTTACATTATGCTACCTAGTTAGCCCACTAGCTACCTGTTGCTAGGCGACAGGAACGGCGTTTGGTGACACAATTGGGTAAGGGCGGGAACAGCTGGTTACGCAAACAGGAAATGCGCTGTAGACCGGACCATCTCATTTCAGTTCGGCTTTAACTAAGGAAGTGACTGCACCCTGCCAAAAACATGTCTAGCAGGACCCCAAAACATGTCCTTATATTGTCAAATATAAATCATAACATGTCCATATGTATGCAAATTAAAGAACACTCTAGCGCTAGTAACCAACAATGTCATCTGTTCTCGCTAAGCCCCTCCCGCAAAAATGCATACGTGTATTTTTCAAAATGTTAAAATATTCCTAAAAGAAGTCTCAGTTTTAACTTTTGTGCCATTTCCTGAATAATGTAGATGTGTACATCTTGAGCCAAACATAACTTGAGTTTAGGCACCAACGTCGGCTAACATAGGAGGAGTGAGCAAAGACAGAAGGCGCAGGGAGGAAAGGATGGACCCAGCTAGAAGTTTTTTGTTCAAAGAACGTTCTGAGAATGTTGCAGTAAGCTATGTTCTACCTTTGTTTTTATGTAACATTGAGCAAATGTTTTAAAAAAGGCGTTCTGACATCCCAGGCCTCAATAACATCCTGAAAATATCTTCTGAATGTTGCAATTAAAATGTTTTGTCTTAAGTTTTAATGTCACAAGAACATTACTGGAAATAATAAACATCCTTAAAACATTCATTGAATATTAAACGTTTTCTTTGAACGTAATTAGAACTTGTAGGTAATGTTAGCCAATGTTATTGGAACGTTCCATGCTAGCTGGGGTGTGATTGGGAAAGGAAAGAAAATGAAGATGGAAAGGAGTGAGGCTAGAAGGTTTTTTATGGATATAAAAAAAACACATATAATTTATTTAATGAACTCTAGAGGGGCTTGTCATGTGAATAGAACAGGGCTAGCTATATTCCCCTGTTTGTTGAGCTAAGCTAAGCTAACCAGTGGCCATATATTCCCAAAATGTCAAACAATTGCTTAAATTGGGTTTTACTTTGTCAAATTGTAGAATAAAGACATTACAATTTTAGAGTTGTGCTTATCTTTTGATTGAAATATATATCCCTAAATATATTTAATATTGAGGGTAGTAATTGACCACCCAGTGTTTGTTTGTTTATTTAGATCCCCAGTAGCTTCAGCATAGCAGAAGCTATTCTTCCTGGGGTCGGCAAATTTTACACTTTGACAATACAAAATACACTTTGACACAGTTTGAGTAGGCTAGTGCTAGTTTATTTAAACTGAAGCTATGTTATTGTCTGTAGTAACTTATTGTAAATGGTACAGCTGTAGGCTGTCGTGTCAAGTTACAACAAGAGCACATTATGAACATAGTGAAGAGTGTTCATTAGCCAGTATAGATGACTGTCGAGCTCTCAGATTAAAAAATTAGAATTATTAGTCCAATCGATAAGGACTTGTAGACACAAGATATTTTTGATCAAACACTCAGGTTTGTTTGTCAGAGTGTTCCTGATTCTTTTAAGGTGACGGGTACCTGACAAGTCATTTGCCAATGATGTGCTGAATGTGGTTCTGGTCTTTTCCTGTATTGTAGTATATTTTCCTTCCTGTCATAAGGCCATAAGCAGAACTGGGGTTATAGGATACAGCCGCACAGTCTCGCCTCGACCTAAAATTCAGATATCCAGCCTCTTCTTTAACGTCCTTGAACTAGACACAGAACCTCAACATGCTGCAGAAGAACAACACATCCTGCTCATACTGCTGTGATTGTGTAAAACTGTATCAAACACTGTCAGCCAAACGTGAGATATTCATTTATAATCACAACAAGATAAAAATGTGTTTGGTAGTGGAGCTTACCAAAGATTAAGATGTGTAATAAATGGTTAAGTAAGCGTCAGAATATTGAGTGAAGTGACTCTTTATGACTGCTTTTTGAGTATCTTGTTTCACTCACATGTGAAGTACATGTAAGAGTGTATCACAGCGCTGTATTTTAGTGTAAGACATCATCTGTTTCTCTACAGTGCTCCTTGAAAGTTAATGAAAGGTCATGTATCTTGCATCGTAAAAGGTGTATGTGCATGTCATACTCAGACTGAGAGTCAGCCATGAGTGTACATGGCGGTGGGTGAGACCGTGGTTGGGTTTCGCAGCGGCGTGGGGTGAGCAGAGAGGTGCTATGACGGGCTCTGATTCCCGGTATCATCAGCTTCAAACCTCCCCTGTGATACCACAGCAACACGGCGGCCCTGTATTGTACTAAGACCCTGAAACTCTGCTGAAAATTACCTGTAGTTTCAGTTGGTAATGGGACTGTTTGACATTTTTATCTAAAGGATGTTTTTACAAGATGAATGGGAAGGTTTCATAATCATTTCATTATGCATATAGTAAAACTATTATATATACTATTATATAATATAGCATTTAATTCATAAAATGTAGGTTTCCAGGCAAAGTAAGAAACATAATATTTAGTTTATTGATGGTATATTTTGTCTGGAGTCAAACGTTCTTCCAAGTTCACGTTATTTAAGGACACCATTAAAAATAAACACAATTTATACAAGATATCTTTAAGTACAACATTTTGAAAACAAGACAAACATTAATATTTTCATTTCAAGAACACATTATACCAGTCCTCAGATCCCTACACTGGCTTCCTGTGTGTCAAGCGATAGATCTTAAAATCCTACTCCTTCGTTTATAAAGCACTAAATGGTCTTGGGCCCAGATACCTATCAGACTAGCTAGTTCGCTATGAGGCATCCAGGCCCCTCAGGTCCTCTGGAACAGGTTTACTCACTGTCCCCCAGAACCAGAACCAAGCAGGGTGAGGCAGCTTTTAGTTTCTACGCTCCTCAACTGTGGAACAATCTATAGGAGTACCCGAGGCTTTCTCCATCAGTTAGCTCTTGTAAAACAGGTCTTAAAACACTCTTTTAATATAATTTATATTATATATATTATATTTACTTTAAATTGATCTTATATCTTAATCTATTACTTAATTATTTTAGCTTAATAAAAATTTAATTACATCTATTTTGATATATTTCGGGAGATGTTTTGTATCTATCTTTTTGCTTTTTGTCACATTTCTTTTAATGTTCTTACTGCTCTGTTTTTCACTGTGTAAAGCACTTTGAATGTACATATACAGACATATATGAATACGTACAGATACAGTAAAAACAGTACTTATACAGAAGAGGGTAGCACCTTATCCTCTATACTATTGAAGTTTTTTACTGGTGATGCCTTCATGTGCCGGCAACATTTTAATGTTACAGCTATTAGTCAGTGCTTCCCAACTTCTGGGTCTTGCCCGATACAAAGGATCACAAGATAAATCTGAGTGGTCATAAGATGATAAATGGTTCCAACATACATTTTCTTTTTTTCTTTTTGGGGCTTTTGGCCTTTATTTTACAGTTTAGAACAGCTGAAGAGAGACAGGAAATGTGGGGAGTAGAGAGTGGGGGAAGACATGCACCAAATGGATCGGCAGACCGGGAGCCAAACCTGCGATCAGTGCGTCGAGGACTGTAGCCTCTATACATGGGGCTTCTTCTCCACCAACCGAGACAAACCAGCTCCCCCTCACATTCAGTTCAAAGGAGCTTTATTGGCATGGGAAACATACGTTTACACTGCCAAAGCAAGTGTCGAAGAAAAAACACACTTTTAATACATTTTAACACTGTATCTGGCTAAGGTGGTTCTAAATTATACTTTACAAAGTAACCACAGCTGCCTGATAGTATAACGCTCTCTGAAAAGCATTGAAGGGCTGTGGAAGTTGGAAACAAGGAACTGAAAAACTCAAGAGAAGTATGTAAACCTTAAATTGTGCTTCAGTACAGTTTGAGTAAATGTACTTACCTCACGTGGAGAGGCAGATTACTGGTGTTACATTTAAAAGACTGGGCTCCAGCTCATATGGGATTAAAAGGAATATCATAATGTGGTGGCCAATTTTAGACTGCCACATATACAGAAAATCTATTCTAATCAAAAAATCTACCTTTTTCATCCTTTTAACATGAAGTTTAACGTATGTAAAGCTGTTGCTTCTGTAGACCATGCTTCAGGCTAATAGTGGCTGCTCTATATAAGCAAAACTCATCTCATGAATCCTAGAGATATACAGTAGTTGAAAATTAATTCAAGAAAATAATGTCAGGTTTTCAATCTCAGGAATGTGGAATAAACTTTCTCTGCTAATTTTGAAAATGAGAAACATTCTGAGGAATTAACCAGATACTTACTTTAAGGCAGTCAGTGTATGACCCATTTAGTGAAGCTAGTATGTGTGTGTATATTTTTTGAGTCAGGTATAATGAGCAGATAAAACCCGTCTTGAGGTTTGTGATAAAATATAAACACGCGCTTCCTTTGTTAACATCTGTGACACACTTCCACACACCTGTATGCACCGAAAATAGTGAACGTCTCATCTGATATCATCTTCTGAAAGCAGAACACGCTCAACACAGAATTCACACACACAAACATGAGGAGTGCGCAGGAGTCGGTACAGAACTTTCTGTTTATTCATTTCAGCTTAACACAGTTGAAGCCATTCGGAACTATTTTGTCTTGTAGGACTCTTACGTCAAACCAAGTCCCCACACACTTTCAAAGTTAACTTGTGAAAGAAAAAATTTGTTAAATACATTTCACTAAAACAGAATTTCTTATAAAATGAATAAAAAACCCACGAGGATTTCTACAGGAATGCCCAGAGAACAAGAATGGAATGTCTTTCACATTTGAGGACAATGTTCAGGTAGTCAAAAATAAAAGATGAGAGACAAACAAATGGCTCAATTGATGAATGCATTTCTGAGGTGACAGTATTTTTTTCCCTGCACAAAAAAAAAGACAAGTAATTTTAAAAATGAGTTAACTTTGTAAAACCTTAAAAAGGAATTTGACCCAATTCAGTTCAGACCAAATAAACTGATAGAAAGTTCCATCTCTTACAGTAAAAAGAAATGTCCTGTATCTTTTAGCATCTTACTCCTAATGATTAGGACTAACTTTTGTTTCTTTTTAAAACAACTCCTAATTCTAGGTGGCTTTGGCGCCATCTTTAGCCTGTATAGGGGAACTGCAGCAGGACTGCTTGTCCAGGTTGCAGAGTGATATCGTCCAGTCGGAGACTGGATCCTTCCTTCAGATCTTTGCCAATTGAGTGTGCCACCTTGGCCGTCTCTGGTAACTCTACTCCTTCTGCAAGAACAAAGATTATGTTATTATAAAAACACCAACAACTGAAAATGTGCGTTATTTATTAAAATACTTCTGTTGGACATGAACTTGCCTGTAGGTGCCAGTGTTAATGTGAGCTTCTCTGGTGTCGTTCCCCAGTTGACAGCTGTTACATATCTTTCGCTCTGGTCCCACAGACGAAGGAAAGCGATGGAGGAGTCGGACGAGTACAGAGGGTAGTAGTCGCCGTGGAGGAGAGAGCGCTCTTTGCCTCGCAGCTCACTGAGGGCTTTGAACCAGTTCTTTACATCGATGCGCTCCTTCCGCTCAGCCTGTAAATTTAGGAATATTTTTAAGACACATAACGCAAATAAATGATAAACATTTTGACATGAACTAGAAAAGCACTCTTACCTTAGCAGTCTCATTGACAGCAGCTCCTTCAGCAGGTTCCTTCTCTATGTTCCAAACCATCTTAGGAGACTCTGCACCCTAATAAAGAAACAAAAGGGGAAAAACAAAAGGTTATGCTTGAAACAGTTGTGAGGCTGTTGTAACATTTTAAAATATCTGCTCTATTTTATTGCTTACCTCTGCATTAAGGCCAATCTCATCTCCATAGGTAAACACTGGGGTACCCGGCATGGTGAAAAGCAGGAGTTGATGGAGACGGATGAGACTTGTAGATTTTGACATTTGGTCCTGTTGGGTGGCACCGAGACCCCAGCCCACACTTCTCTGCTGAGAGTTGAGGATGTCCATGGCCCTGATGCGCTCCTTACCTGTAAAATTAAGGTTTAAAATCATTACCTGCGAATCCATGTTGCATAAATGTTTTATACGTTTCTGATTTAAAAGAAATTTTTGATGGAGAATTTTGTTCAAAAACAACAGTATAAGACACTTTGCATAAGACACACACTTGATTCACATTCAAGTATTTCAAGATAATTAATGTGCACTCCAGCCTACCTTGTTTACTGCTGAGCAGGTCGGACAGGACCAGGTCTACACCAGTGGTATTGACAAGCTGAGACACTTCTGCAGCTGACATATTGTTAACCACACCCATCAGTGCCCTGAGAGAATGAAAAAGTGGTGAGTTAAATCATGTTGTAGAGCAATGGCAGTTTGTTAGTATTTTAGATGCAGCATATGATTCCAGTTCAGCATTTTGAACTCCTAAATTGAAATTAGATTTCTAAAGCATAATTTTGAGTAGTTTCTCAAACCCTCCACAAGGTGTCACTTCAGCACAAGTGAGTTAAAAATTCAGCCGGCGGTGAATTCCTTTTTTGTTGATGCGTCTCTCCCTAACCCCCACCCACAGTCCCCTGCAGCAATGGAATGCTTTTAATCTCAACCTTCTCTCAGGAAACCCGTTCTGCTGACATTTTACTGCTGCTTTGAACATTACTTTCCCAAGAAATCAGAATCAGTCCTACCGAATCTTGTTCCTAGTTTTTGCTGCCCACATATCTAGGTGCAATAATTGATTTCCCTTTACTGTAGGTAACGGCAACATATATCCAAACAATGTCTGTTCATGCACAGATTGTCTTCCCAATCAAAAGCAAAAAAGCCAGAAATTTGCAGCCACGCCAAGGTTACCATTTCTTGGTGTCCTCAGTGTGGTTGCCCTGGACGGCTGGCAGCTTTTGCCAATCAGCAGACTTCGAGGCCACAGGGAGGTCAGATATCTTGATGCCATCCACACCCATACTCTTCCAGTACTCTGCAGCAAGCTGGAAGACAACATGAGCACTTTAGCTACAACAGAAGCAAAATGACATTAGTGTTTCGATACAATACTTCTTGTCGATGGTCTCACCTTCACACAAAAAGTAATGAATGAAAGTTTATAGAACATAAAGTGTGTCTCCTACCTTGAGTTTCTCCATCACTTCTTCATCAACATTAGTGGTGCTGAACCAGGAGGCAGCTCCTAGATAGTTTGGAGTCAGGTCAAGCACCACAGAAATGCCTGAAATATAAGTTAGGAGGAAGGAAAGAGGAAAAGTTTACAAAAGTAGTTAGCTTGAGCGGTCTTAAATAACCTAATCTAGGAAGCATGAGCCCAATATTAAAAGATTTCAGTTGACTGCCTACCCTTCTTGTGGGCCTTTTCCAGCATAGCGATCAGTGCTTCCTTTGTCCCAAGGAGAGGATTGATCTCTTGAAGATTCAGGGAGCTTGGCTGGTCTTTCTGGACGTTGTGAAGAGGTCCGAGAACAAGGCCTTTCACCTTCAACTGATTTATCTCGTCCAGCTTTGCTTCAACACCTAAGGACGAATAGAAGCACAGGGAGGGGAGTCATGTTAGTGCAAATTTCACATTGAGGGAAGAGACAACGCAGAGCTCATGTGTGAAAGGTAGTAGGGTCACAGGGTTAGGGAGAGAGGGTTGAAGACTGGTGAGACATTTTGATAGTTAAGGAGGCAAACAAGTAAAAAAAAACAAAAAGGCCGCTCTTTTAGCTAGTTATTGACTCAAGGCAGGAGCACGTGAATGGCGTCCTCTACAGCCTCTGGTGGCCATGTGGAGTCAGAGCACAAGGAGGTCCTTCATGTGGAAACACCACCAAGTCACATGTGGTTGTTGGAATTCTGCCAAAGGCCTTTTGGAAAGCTGAGAGCTCCCTAGTTATTCACATTGAAAACAGCAGTACAATGTACTTCCGACTCAAAAAAAAAAAAAGAGTCTATAGTTAGACTAAAAAAATGGAGCTGCAGTCAGCAAAAAAAATTAATAGTTAAGTCACTTTTCAGATCCAAAATGAAGTTGAAAAAGCTGACATATCTGCACACTGTGAGAAAATGTACTAGGTTGCTCAACCTTAAGGTCAAATCTGAGTAGGAGAGATATGAAAGACATGACTCGTAGACTTTTTCGGCCCTTCAGACCTTGAGTCATACGTTGTCAGCCTTGTCAGCAGTTTGGTATCTGGCCAGTTGAAGTAAGCCACGCAGAACTAAGGAACCCAAGACCTTGCCACAAGACTAATGGCTTGTGAATAAGAGTGTGTGTTACCAAACCAAGAACAAACTACTGAGAGACTGTAACCCCACAGCTTTATTTTTTTGGAAAAACACTAAACAGGCTTACATCTACAAGAGAGGTCATTACCCTTCACATTTGAGGACTCAGATGAATAAAAATATGCAATCTTTCTGTACCTGCAATATCCTCAGAGAAAGCTTCCAAGTCAGAGATCTGGTACAGAGGTCCTTCATTCCACCAGTTCATCTCAGGGATGGGTTTGCAGCGAGGGGCCTGGACTATGATCACTATGGCTCCAGCCAGCATGCCAACCCAGCCAAGCCAAAACAGGACAAGAAGCACCCAACGGGTTCGCACCCATCTAAACAAACATTAAATACAACATATGAATAAAGATCAATAACTTTATGCCACAAAATCTGCCGGTTCAAAATGTGTTAATAACAGTGCTTGTCCAGTAGATCTTACCCTGGAGTGCCAGCAACCTTCATCAGCTGTTCTTTGGACAGGCCAGTGAATGCAACCTCATCCTCAGGGACCTTCAGCTTAACGCTGCCGTTTTTCTCTGCTGCTGCAGCCTGCCCATCACCTGTCATGGGCTGCTTCTCAGGGTCCAGCTCATTGAGCTCCACTTCCTTCATGTCAATCTCTGCGTCCTTACTCATGGTTAAATCTGAATAGAGATGAAGGTACAGAAAAATGGATAACAGAAGGAGGGGGAGACATGGAAAATGTTAGTTTGGCTCTAAACAGCCTTCTTCTCAATCGAAAATACAATGACCTGTAACCAAACATATGCACCATGAGTAGAAACAACCACTCGAAAGGGTGGGGGGGTTCTAAACACTTACGGTCACGAGAATTGTTAGTCGGACACAGCTAGAAGCCTCTGTTAGCTAACCGTTTGTGAGCAACTAAAGATGAACTCGGAAGACACCAGACCCGCTGGAAAATTAACATTAGTTATTTAGATTGCAATTCGTATTCATTGCTGTTTTTGCCTTAACAGCCACTCAAATGGGCAGATAACTCCTGAACTTTTCGAGTTCAGTGTTAAACTCAACTGTTGTCTGATGAAACAGCGGCTGGCAGTTTCATCAACGGCTTTACAACCGGAAACGATTAAACCTTCACAATAAGAGTGGATTCTTACATTTGAAAGAAGAGCCAGTCTAAGCCACTTTAAGCACATTATTTGCACTTGCTGCATTATAATTATTTTTTCCCTCAGTGTTTAGTGATTTATAGAATAGGAAGTTAGAATATAAATAAAATCGTTTCAGAAATAAGGCCATACCAGGATGAAAATGTGCATATATAAATTATTGCTTCTACAATTTCGAGCTTCATGACCACTTTTTTTTTATCGCGATTAATAACGATTAAAGATAAGAAGGGGTTTTTTTTTTATAACACCGGAAGTCTACAGGTTTACCGGTTTATTCTGGTTCTTTCACATGTCAATATTTGTTTAAACAAAACTTAACAGAAGTATCCGAGTATTTAATTCGTGTAAAGAAGATAAAAAAATAACCAAAACGCAATCAACAGCCCTATATAATACTGTATATCCTATGTTTTTCGTAAAGTTGATGAAATCAAGCCCATTGCTACGCCATCTTTTGATACACGAGGTGGTGTGAGCGGCACTGTACTTTACTTTCAAGAATCTATAATGCAGTTTGACTCAGTTTACTAGTGTCAAATTTGTTCTGTGGAGACAAACTCGAAGAAAATAAATCCAATATTACCTGTTGAAGCAAGTATAGTCCGTCTTTGTCTTTATGTGTCTCAGCCGTTTATCCCTTGGTGTCTACTTATCTATTTACACAGAGCCTCGGTCTGTATTTGTAGCTGCCCTGGTTTCCCCGCCCACCAGGGGACTGCCCAATAATCTCTCTTTCTCCCCCCCCCCCTCTGTCTCTCTCTCTCTTTCTGTCTCTCTTCCCAGAAACAGACTAACATTAGATCCATGCTCAGATTCAAAAATACGTTAAGGTAGTTATTAAACCACTTGGCCTATTTCGACCACGACGTGTTCCCTCCTTTAAAACCATTTAGTGATGTAAGAATGAATTAAGCTAGGCTAGCTGTGTCAAACACAACTCCTGTTTATTGTGTCTGTCTGTAGTAAGTTTAAGCAAGAAACAAGAAATGCAGGACTGAAGTGTGTGTTTTAATTCAAGGCTTTTAATTCAAGTTTGATGGCTAAAGGAGATGACAGGGGGGTTTTAGACAATTGCCCCACTACGTTTTTATGTCCAAAGTTATTATGTTGCAACTCTATATGACTAAGCATAATAGGCTATGCTAAAAAATATTTAGCCTAGTTAAAACCTTTCATATTCAGTTTGGTCTACAAGCCTTCCCTTAAGATGATAGAATCAGTTGCATAAGGCAGTCTGATGACCCACTGATTGATGGATTGATTGCCCATCTGTTTAGGCTCCTGGTTAGGCCTTTAATCTTCTGATAAATGGAGATGGCCACTCTGTTTTTCACTAATCTACTTTAAACCCTACTTCCTACACAGTCCCCCTTCTATTTTACCATACAGGGCACTTCTTTCTTCCATTAAATGGTAACTGTGTAACCCACTCATTCTGAAATGATCATTCTCACATACATAGTGCTAACCAGTAAAAATCCCATCAAGGTTGATTTGCATTCTCATTGCTTAAGTAGGCAAACAATGAAAAAAATCTCAAAAAGTGGAATTAATTGGACAAATATGAGCTGTGTCCCAATTCAGGGGCTGCATCCTTCGAAGGACGTAGATGGCGGACTACTAAAGGAGCAATTGACCCCTGGAAAAAGCCACAGTGGGTCAGTCTGGTGTTCTCTGTAATCGATGCAAGCAACTATATTTGAAATTGGCGCCATATCTGCAGAGAAAGTTGTACAAACAGCTTGTGGTTTCAGCCATTCTACATTCCTACAACACCCAGCATGCATTGCCCCCCTCCCTCTGAAAGGAAAGGCCCAGCGAGAAATGCTGGAGTGAAAGACTAGGCAATGGCTCAGAGCGGTACAGTATCCGAAATACACCGAGAATATACCGGTGTATCGTCTTAAAAAACTTTGAGTCTGCAGTCTACCTTTCAGACTGCCCTCGCAGATGACGCGTTTTACGTAGTCTGACGGAGGTTTTCCAGGGCCCATTGGAGAAGCAGATAGCGTTCTCCAATGGCACAGAGCAAAATTGAATTTTTCCCCTACCATAATGGCATTAGCTCCCCATAATAGCATGATAGGACGAACTGGCCCTTTTAGCTAGCGATACAATTTTAGCTAGCGATACAAATGTTAAAAATAACGAAAGGAGCCTTGAAAAAAATTATCTTTGAAAAAATAGGGCGGGAACAGCTGGTGACGCAAAAGGAAATCCTCCCTAGATCAGACCCTCTCATTTCAGTTCAGCTTTAGCGGCCTACACAGGCTACGAATGATGTAGACTGTGTCCCTTCGAATTGAGACACAGCAATCAATCTTAGAATCCATTAGCTATCGTCTGATGATGATATAGCCTTTGGGAACAATGGCTAACTTTTCGGGCCTTCTGTTGTAGCAAGTGGTTAGCGATGAAGGACTTCCAGTCCTTCTGTCCTTTTCCATATCTGTTTATAGATATGAAAAGCTAAATCTTTGTCAGATGTGACCCGGGATGACATTACCACGGATTGCATTCCACCTACTTTTGCTCAACAGACAGACAGAAAATATGGTATAAACAATTTCAAACCCACAGAATAAACATTTCTGTTTTTGTGGTCTTAAAATACCTTGCTGATCCCTATTTGAAGATTTGGTTGCTTTCAATGCTGCTTCTTCATGTCTATCCAGGAGACTAATGTAAAGGCTGATTGAATAACATTGCCAGGAGACTACAGTAAGGGCCGATCTACAGAGCATGTGCGATCCAAAAACCAGTGTCCTCCTGTCCATGTGTTGTGTTCTGCAGCCTTCTCCAGCTGTTGCTGACCTTCATAGAGTTACAGTGCTTCTAGGAAAAGCACATTAAACGCTAATGTCACGTTCGTAAAGTACTGTGGTAGGTTTCAGCACATAGGCCTGTTTGTACAGGTTACATAAATGTCTTACACATAATACTATGTAAAAAACATCTTTATGCAGCGACTGTTAACTTAAGGAACACGCTCCTCTGTACTCTCGTGTAATTGTTTCTTTGCCTGTGATTGCTTGTTTGGTTCATCTGTATGTATATGTGCAGTCTTTTTCGTAACGCCCTGAAAGGTTCAGTATGAATATCTCTTTTCTCAAAATCAAAATCCACAGAAAACCACATTGTCACTCAGTAATATTCCTATTAAGAGCAATTTATCTGCCTTTTTCTCAGTAAAATGTCTTCCTCAGGCTAGTAAGACCCCAGCTGATGGTTTTACCCCTGCCACGAGTAGCACACGCACTTCAGTATCAAGACATTCACATCTCTATAGACGCCGGCCTTTCTATATTTAGTTAAAATCCATTTCAGTGGGGGTACATGGGGTACATGTATGTCTATTTGTAGATCTCTGATTTTATAACCAGTTCTAACCTCAATATTTAACCTACATAATTGGGCCACATTTAGGACGGTGAAGTAATATGATGCAGCGCTTCTGAAATTTCAGTCTGCAAGCTTATAAAAGCCACCTGATGACTATTTAAATATTTCCAAGACCAACATATGTGTGCAAAGACGTATATGGAAGCTGTATTGTAAAGGTGTCTCTTTTACAACCACCTCCACAAACGTGCACGAACACACGACCGGTCACTCTCCTGGACAAACTCAAACACACACCATCTGTTTCTGTTTTTACCCCGGCGGGCTGATCATGGGAGTGTTTGGCAGAGTCAGGTTGTAACAGAGCTGTTGACTGCTGGCTGATGTGAACACACTGTGCCGGAGATCCAGGAAGCAAAACCACATGGGAAATAAGTGTTACACACCATTTATTCCCAACTTTTATGATTTCATAGACCAAGAAAAAATAAAGGACGCAATGTTTCGAATGACGCTGATGTTGGATAAGAGGAGATTTAGCGGGGAAAAAACAAGGAGACATTTGAGTGGCTCTTTCAGGAAACCAGAGTACAGTAAGGAGGAGTGGCCTTGAAGGGAGGAGCCAGAACAAAGAGGGGAAAGGTGAGAAAGGAGAGGGCATTTATATGTAAACATGTTTATGAGTTAAGGGGTTTGAAAAAATTTGGAATGGAACATGGCCTTTGGTGTTAATGTAAACACAGCACAGAGGAATGGCGAGACTGTGTCTCCCCGGAACGCTCTTCCCACATGTTGTCGCACATGAGTGCAGCTTCACACCTCTTATTTCAGCCATCACAGAAAAACAAATACAAACCTTATGTAGCAACACGCTGATTCAAAAGCTGATACAAAATAGCACAAGGTGAGCCACCAACAATTGAGAAAACAATTTAGTGAAGGAGGCTGCTCAAATAAATCACTCAGGAACTTGTCAATTGGAAAGCCAATGTGCTTTGTTTATGTTTACAGAACACACATGTTAAAACAATAGAGAGAGAGACTGAAAGGAGGGCAAAGGTGATGCATATTTTTGCCTGTTTTCTCTGGGGTATGGGAACAGACAGGGACGTCTCATATTACTCTGGTGGTTGCATGGCTGCTGTTTGAGAAGTACACAGCTCTCCAATAACACTTATCTCTACAGCAAGGGGTCTTAACATGACCAACAACAAATAGATTGCCAAAAAGACAAAATAGGCGTAAGACACCATTTTAAACTACACTTCAAATGTAGCCTACATACAGTGCCTTACATAGGTATTCAACCCCCTTTGACATTTAACACATTTAAAAGTAGCCCCGTATACACTGCCAAATCAAGACGGGATTATTACGCTGCTGTTACATTCCGTTTCTTATGTGAAACGCACAGAAACAGAATTGTTGGCCGAAGTCGTTCCACCTCTGAGGTAGTTACCGAGGCGTAACAGCGTCAGTGTAAACAGCAAGGTTGGCAGGGCGGAACAGTGCTGTGTGTGTGTGTGTGTGTGAAGCACGCGCCGTTTGTTTACACCTTGCGCTTATTTTGCTTCCACAACACTGGATCACTGTGTGAGGGTTTGGGTTTTTTTTACCATTTCATTAAAGCTTCTGTCAGGAACTTTCGGTTTGTGTTGATTTTGGCGCCCCCTGTGGACAAAGGTGTATATCTTATCTCTTGATTTTGTCCTGTACATGCTTAAGTGGTTTCAGGCATTCCAAATAACTATATCGAAATATCAATCTTGTCCTTGATAGTCTGGTCTGCTTGTGTAGGTCATATAGAATAATCAGAATTAATTTCAGACTTACCAGTGAAAAACATAGGAGCTTTAACAAAAAGGAATGGACCTAAAAACAGACGCTGTAAGTAAACCTGAAGGGTTCAGGTTCAGTTGCACCTGATCTTAATTAGGGGTTTCACACATGTTCATCACATACAACTCTTAGAAAAATCCACTTTAATTTGCAGTTAAAACATGACAACATAGGGTCATTTCTTGTGCATGGTACTGTCTTGCAACTAGATCATGTAGCTAGAGCTACAACATAATCTAAAGTACTGTCTGTAATAAAACTTTAAAACCCATAAAGATTCAACTTTCAGCTCCCTGTATTGTTCTGTAACAATCTAGAGTATGCAGGACTGAATGGAGACACACAAATGAATACACACACACACACAGGGCCTCACCATAAATCCTTGTCTGATCCCTCTGAGAGAGTTTATTTTGCAAGACTGCTTGAGCTTGAAAAAAACACAGCTCAGCAGAGCAGATCTGGACCAGTTCAGACCAGTTTGGCTGAGGTGCTGTGCTTTTATCTCATTGTTTCAGGCTCACTGGAAGGGCAGGTCCTACAGTTCAGAGTGATCCGACGGTGTAGTTCAGGGAAACACTGCTTTCATTTTTTGTCTTGAAAAAATACTTTGTGTGTTGTTCTCTGATTGACCCTCTAAAGTAGAGTCAACAGGATAAAGTGTAGACATGTTAGAAAAAGGGAACATCCATTCATAAATTTGCAACGAATTTTGCCGACCTGGCCATACCTCATAGGGACTTTGTAGTTGTGTAATGTTATTGCTTTATTACCCCACTGATACTGCTGCTATATACTAGGTGTTAAACCACTGGGTAAAGCAATGATCTGTATTCACACACACCACACCTTGCTGTTTATACATTTTAAAGTTTTCTACTTCTATTTGTCTTTCTTTCTGTAATATATTCAATCACGTTCCTTTTTTGTGTCTTTGTTCCCTTCCTTTTCTTTAGATGATAATGCCTGGCCTGGTTTTCTGTCGCACACAAAGGACAGACTGTTCCGTGTGGAAGGCCTCCCTCTCTGGCGCTTTGCTTTCATGAATGGAGGACTAATAAGGACAAAGCAAACACTAATTACTTCCTCACGATAGCAAAGTAGTACACTGAAACCACACAGATGCATCAAAATATACTGCTTCCATACTGTAGAGAATATATTACATACAGTTTGGATTAAAGTGATTACATAGTGACCTGTTTTAGACACATTGTGATGATCTTGCATGTCCCTCTCTTCGAGTCCACGTCTGTCTCTTCCTCAACCACACGTCTGTTCTCTGTGTGCTTAAAACCGGCCTGCTCTGCTCTTACAGCATTTTTTTCTCTCCTTTTTTGTTCCCTCTTCTCAGGCCCCTCTCTCTCCCCCTACCAGCACCCCTTTCTATGAGTAGGAAACAATGGTTGTTATGTAAGACGGCTCTTCTCTGTGACTAGAATTTCAAACAGTTCAATTCACACTTAGACTTGTTTCTCTCTTTTGTCATGAATGGCAGCAGAGTGGCGCAGCGGAAGCGTGCTGGGCCCATAACCCAGAGGTCGATGGATCGAAACCATCCTCTGCTATTTTGAACATAACATCATATGATCGTCACATATGAATCTAAATACGCCCGATACACGTAATCCCTACCTAATGTGTTGTAAATACACGTTAGCTGTATCCTGAACACAACCTGTTATTCAATCTGTAACTGAGCTTGTCAGTTATTCACCAGCAAAGCCCAACAGTTCCATAAAATTAAATATTTACCTCATTACCTCACATTTTCTCTTCAATTTAGCATGTAATTACCAGAAAGAAAAGCAGCACAAGTGATGATTAACACACTGACCTTTAAGCCTATGTAAAATTCACTCTAATCTGTCTCAAGGCCTTGACAAGGTTTTGACTGCGTGACACAAACTGTCTGATTAATTCAGTGCCCTTGAGAGTCTGTGGAAATGTAAATAAAGTCAAATAAATAGTTTAACATTCCTTGACCTTAAAATGATCATATTATAGAGAAGAGCTTAGAAATAGCATTTTGGGAAAGCGGTGGAAAGGATTGTTACACGATATGAATGCACAGCTGGCACTTTCTCAGCATTACAGTAATGTCTGCTGTCAGTCTCTCAAATACAGTAAGGCGTAGAACTTAATGTTCCTTCCTAATTTAGCATCTTTGACACAGAGATAAAAACAGTTATGTCTGTTTATCTTGAAGAAACATGAATGCAGATGTACATTACTTATAACAGAAAGTTTTTATCAAACAAAATTAATTTACTCTAATTTTGTATTCACTGTAGAGTCCCTTTTCCTCTGCGGCTGACTGCACTGCGCAAACAACATGAACCTTTACCGCCCTCTGGAGTATTCCAATGGTCTTTACATGTATTAAAAATTGGTACACAGACCAACAGCTATGATTACACATATTTAGAAACATTTGACTATTTTTAGGAATCTAATCACCATTTTGGTTAGTCATAATTGCATGTGAATTGGCCTTTAGCTTAATTTAGGAGGCACTGTATAATTTTTCCCTAATTCTCTGTGCTGGAAAACAATCCCAATTGAGGCCTTTTCAGTCTATCTTACAGATAATTAAGAAGGTATTTACACATTTTATAATGTATTCACTTCTTTATCAATGTGAATAAGTGCAATACACAAAAGAAAGGGAGTTATGAAGTCTAAATATGATTCTTTTGTTTGCATTCCTCTTAACTTCAACAGGATTTGAACTAAAAAATAACACTGGCAGACATCAGTTCTGATCCAATGACATTTTTGTGCTGTCCTCATGTCTATTCGGCTGTCAGGAAAAAACATAAAAAGCCTTATTCTTCTTTAAAGATATAAGTGTTGGTGATATATTTTAGTAGGGTAAAGAAAATTGACAAAATGACAAAAATTATATTTTTGTAAACACTTTTTGTAAAATGTTTTAGAAACTGCAAACATTTCATTTAAAATAGATGTTGGTTCTCATATTAAGCCCCATTTTGTCAATTGTCATTTGCATTGCCAATATCAAAATTACCAATAGGCTAATAAATTTAAGATAAAATAAGATAGAACTTTATTAATCCCTAAAGAACTTATAGTGCTAGATAGCTCCAAAAAATACAGTACAAATAAGAGAAATACAAAAAACAACTCAAATATCAGTGAAAATATAAAGTGTATGGCTTAATGCAAAAGAGACGGTGCCTAAAAGAAAAACAATATTACAAAAAGTAGGCAGGAACTAATCTTGGCAGTTAAATTGACAGTAGTCTTGACAGTTAGAATGTAGTAAAAACTTCCCCCCAAAAAATAGAAATTGTTTTTCTATATATTATTTCATCTAACAACGGAGAAAACATGTAAGTACATATGTAAAATGTTTACTTCTGCCACTACAGAAAAAGAACAAGAGCTCATTCAATATTTTGACGTCGAAATTGAAACGTCTTACGCAATCACGTATTTCCAAACGTCACCAACCAGGAAGTGAGCGGAGAGGAGGGACTGAGAAATCACAACAGAGCTACTACAGCTTTGACAGCCCTGTTTAGTGCCGCCGAAACACGCTGTTGTTCTGTTGTTACCGAGAACGGACATGTCACGAAAACCCAAAGATGAATATTACCGTTTTTTCACCGTTACCGACCCGCGAACACACGAGAAGGGACACACCGAGTACAAAGTGTCAGCAAGGGTTGGTATCTCTCTTCATAAGCAATACAAACCTATGTCTTTATATTGTTTAATGACTCGCTGTTGAGCTAATTTTCTTACAGTTTGCCTCCATGCTTTGTTAATAAGTACGTACTATCGTATGCGGTAGCCTTGTAACTGTATTTTTCCTTTTTTCTTTGACACAATGTCATATCGGGACTTGTTATGAATACACAAAGACCCTGCAGCTGGCTTTGACAAATAGATGAATACACAATAAGCCTTTTATGTGAGGCAGCGATGCATAATGAGTCTCAAGTGAAGCAGAGAGAACTTGTGATTCAGTTCCTGAGCTCCAGCACCCCCATGACCAAACTATTATCTCGTGATCTAGACTGGCATGCATACAGAATCAATGAGGATCTCCTCTTCATAGTCCTAATCTTCATCACCCTTCCTTATGTTTACATCTGAACAGCCTCAGGATCTGCTGAAAATGTCTGAACCTCAGTCTAGAGATAGTCATTAAGCTGCCTTTATTTTCCATCTATCCTGTCAATCTAAATGAGACATAAAATCAATCACAATTTCAGCAGCCATCCATGTAAGTCAAAATGCTGGTCTGACACTTTTAAACATGCAGTAATAATCTGTTCTTCTTCCTCTGTGGTTTGTAGTTTGTGTCCAAGCGTCATCCTGAAGATGTGAAGGAGGTGTTGGTGTGGAGGAGGTTCTCAGAGTTGAAGAAGCTCCACGGGGAGCTTGCCTACACACACAAGAACCTGTTCAGAAGACAGGAGGAGTTCCCACCATTTCCTCGCGCACAAGTCTTTGGTACAATGTGCTAACATCGTGGTACACAGTCGAGACACATATTTGTTGTAGAGCAGTGGCTAGATAAATTGTAGAAATAGCTTATAATACACTACAGAACATCTTACAGTGTCAAATGGTGATTCAAGTGTTTTATGGGGCTGTATTTGCAGCTTTTTATGCAATCAGCCTGTTAAGTGTTTTTCAGTCATTACTTGTGAGGATCTGCTTTTTCAGTTAGCCTGTTTCCAGCATTTTGTCATCACTCTTGTGACATGTCCCCTCTGCCTTTTGCTTAATTTTAGGGTGGTTACAGATTCTGCAAAGGCAGCAACACGGTTGAATCAGTATTATGAGACAGGCAGCCTTTATACTTGGATACAAGGCAGGACAGTGTGGCTAAAACCAAACCCTCACTACTGCTGCCTTGATTGAATATTTAACAATGTTGCCAACTTCCGCCTAAAAACGAAAAATCGATTTAGCTTTAATTTCTGTTCTTTGTGTCTGTTTCTATTATTTTCATATATTATATGGTCTGTATCTGTTTCAGGAAGGTTTGATGAAGCTGTGATTGAGGAGAGGAGGAAGGCTACAGAGGCCATGCTTCTATTTACTACCAGCATACCTGCACTGTACAACAGCCCACAGCTCAAGGACTTCTTCAGAGTAAGACACACTCACATACAGAAAGTACCCTGACATCACTTCCCTCCATCTAACCTCTTTCTCCCTCCTCTCTCAGGGTGGTGAGGTCACAAGGCCTCTGGATCCCAGCCCTATGTCCTCTGAGGGGCCTCTTCCTCCCCCTCTAATCCCCCTGCCCAAGCGGAGGGCCTCAGACTGTGAACCTGCAGAGGAGGAGGAGGGGAGGGAAGCTCCCACCTTACCGCAAGACCTCGGCACCAACCTGGGACTAGAAGTGGGAGAGCCTGAGGTGGCTGCTGAGGCTTACAGTGAGATGGGAGGTTCCCCTAGGGAAGAAGAGCAGGAGGAGCTGAGCGATACAGAGCTGGATGACAGAGGTACGACACAGAAAACATATATCAGACAGAATTGACACACTGCTACTCTTCACTTTTACCTTTTGGTCCATGTTTCCACCTCTAGTCCCGTCTCCAGAACCATCCCCAGCGAGAAACAACCAATCACAACAGTCTCAGGAAGAATTTGATTCACTGTTTGACTCTGTGGCAGAGGAGCAAGTTCCATCTCCAAAGGAGGAAGGTCCACCTCCACTGTCTGATAATGACTTGGCTGTCTTTGACCCCTGCTTTAAACAAGGTGAAAATAAATGACAACTTTCACATATCAACAACAAAACCCCTTTACAGGTTCTCTAAAATCTCTGCGTTGTCTAATTACAGCCAGGTCTTTTGTGACTCTTATGTGTCTTGTGCAGATTCTGTTGTATTGTAATTCTGGTCTCTTTATTTCCCATGTTGACGATTTCTTTATAGAACCTCTCTACTGAAGTTTCTGGATGGGTTGAAGTATGATACAAAATCTAAAATGACTCGTGCTTATTTGGTTCCTGTTTTGGAAAATATGTCTGTATAGTGGCTTTAAAAAAATGTTTTGAGCTGACGCTTGTACATCATGACTCCAGGCTGTGGAATTCAACATGACAACAAGTACAACATACAAAAAAGTATATCATTTGCTCCCAAAGGATATCCTTTTCTATTTCTGGTTAATGATTGAGTTATGCAATCAATAACAAGCGTGTAAAATGTTCAGAGAAATGTACAATCAATATAATGGCTCCTAAGTGC
Organism: Semicossyphus pulcher; assembly: GCF_022749685.1. NCBI lineage: Eukaryota > Metazoa > Chordata > Actinopteri > Labriformes > Labridae > Semicossyphus > Semicossyphus pulcher. The sequence goes on from NW_027211695.1 coordinate 9,438,384, forward strand.
ATGTACTGTATATTACTGTCACAAGCAAGTGCATTGTCCAGATATGCAAGAGATTTTTAGTTGACATATGGTAGCGTGGCCGAGCGGTCTAAGGCGCTGGATTAAGGCTCCAGTCTCTTCGGGGGCGTGGGTTCGAATCCCACCGCTGCCAAGATTTTCAGCTGTTCTCTAACTAAAGGAAGATATCTACAAGGAAATAATGTTGGAATGCGATTTGAGCAGTTAGTTCTCAGGTATCATGTCTGTTGTTGGTACACACTTTCGAGGCCTGATCGATGTAATGTAAGAAACATATATTTTCCAGTTATCTCAGAAGATATATATGTTTTCTTTGGGTGATGTAAGTCACTCCATTAAAGGGGCCCTATCTGTTCAATGGATATTCTCATATTCTGCATGGGTTTCACATTTTTGGGTGTTAATTGTTCACAGTGAAAAGGTAAAAACTGCATAATTTGGTGTTTTTCCAGAATTACATTTTTAAAAAGGTGAAATGGGCTGTTCAGAACAGCTGCAGGTTTCTACATAGAACCTTGCTTTCACTGAAATCGTCATTTACCGTCATTTACCTCAGGCTGCCTTCGTGCACTAGCTTGTAGTCAAGTAATTGTTAAGAATTCAGCTTACCATTCTGATACTTCCTGGCAATTCTGGCTCGTACATATAAGGCAGAATAACCGATCCTAGAGCAGCCATGTTTTCTACAACTTTGGAGTGACAATGCAGTGTGGCCGCTCCCCCACGTGGGATCGCACATGTGGGGAAGGGGCCACGCGATCACTCCAAATACTGTCAGCCAAACGTGGCTAAGGTCTAACGGCGTGTTGGTTACAGGAGGAAGGAGAGACTCCAAAAAATAATGTAATTAAAATGAAACAAAGTTTACCAATGTGATTCAACACATTAGAATAATAGAAAATTCATTGCATGGCTAAAATATGTCTCCTTTAAGGCTCCACTTTCTTTAGGGGTTGTGGCTTTTGAATCCAACTGCTACCAAGTTTAGTCTGCAGTGCAAATGTGCTCTCAAAAGAGCTGGATCTTAAACAGTAGAAAAAACAAGTGATTATGGATTTGATGCAAGTTTAATTCAAATGTCATGGTTTTCAGTATATAGTCACATCTCAGTCAGTTGCACCTAACGAGGATTTTTAGTATCAAATACTGTTTCATATTTTCTTTATAAATTTACTATCAACATTGCCCTAAAATATGGCTTGTTTTGTTGAATCAACACAACCCAAATACTAAAATATTTCTATTAAGTATCATGATAGAAAAGATGACCTAGACCATAGATCCGAGCAGCAGTAATCATATGATGTTCCCCATTTTTGCGTGAAATCATAATGATAGATTTATAAACCAAAGTGATAGTGATTAATCAGTGTTGCAATTATTAAACAAAAACATTGTGTATTAATACACTTTTTCTCACTATTTCAGATGGATCCAATTCCTCCTGTGACTACTCCGAGTTGTTCTCACTACCGCCAGCCAGTCTGGATGGAGGTGACGTGGGTTACCTGAACCAAGCTGCCTCTGAGCTAACCGCTGCGATGGACAGCGAGAAGGAGGGAGAATTTAGCTCTGCCATTCGAGGATACCGGACGGCGGTGGATATACTGATCACTGGAGTACAGGGTGAGAAGAGCATCTGTGTGCAAAAAAAACCCAGTGAATTTAATGTGGCATTTTACCTGAATGCACTCTGACATGTCCATTTCTCCATGAAGCATGAGTTAGCTTTGTTGCTATAGTGACGGATCATGCACTCAGTTGCAAAAACAGGCTTAGTCAATCAGCACAAATTGTTTTGTGCATTCTAGTTTAATGTCTCTGATGTGCTGCTCACACACTACTGCACTGATAAATGCGTCATACACAGCTGATACACACATGTACACACACGCAGTAAATTGACACTACACAGCAGAGCATGTGTGGCATGTCAGCCTGTGACCTCATGGTAAAATCAACACTGCTATTTTGTTCCTGGATTTATTATCCTGCTTTCGCAAAGATTAACTGCCCTGCTTTAAATCTGTTGTGTAACTAATGGATGATTCATTAGGTCAATGTCCTCTACTGTCTTGTCAGTGATGGAAGTTATGGGTAGCGTGGCCGAGCGGTCTAAGGCGCTGGATTAAGGCTCCAGTCTCTTCGGGGGCGTGGGTTCGAATCCCACCGCTGCCAAGGAACTTTTCTGGCTCTAGTGTACTTGGCAAAGACCTAGATATTAGACAGTAAAACAAGGATAATGTCTGGATTTGATGAACTGTGTTTGGTATTCCCAATTTAAGATAAGCATGTCATTCATGAAAAGACTCTCAGTTATGCAGGTCATGTTACATCCAGAAGCAGAAGTCAAAGGCCACCACGCTTTCTTTAGATTTTAAACTATGAATACTGACGTTAAAGCTGTTGAGGGCCATCTGTTTAAACTGGCAAAACATGATACAAAAAAGTGCCACTTTAATAGATAGAACAGACAACACTACAGACAGGATCCCGACAGTACTGGACCTTTTTGTTAAAGAGGAGGATGCCTTTTTTTAAAAAACAGAATCAGCTGTTACATCACTCTTTTCAAAGCCACCGGACTCAATTGACAAAAACATCAAAGCACAAAATGCTATCTGACAAATACATGTGTTGAGAAGAAAGACTAGATTAGAAGTAGTTGGGTATCAGCTTATTTTGTTTCCTCCCAGTATATCGTATTGATCCACCCAGTTTGTCAGACTGATCTCTGCTTCTTTGGTAACATGAACCGAGCGGTTCCAGGTCCTGTATCTAGGCTTTAGTCTCTCTAAGGCGTCATTTCAAATCCCAACGCTATCAGTGACATGTTGAGTAACTTATAATCATCACAACATGGCTAACAGGTTGCTTTAGCATGTTCTGAAATGTCTGAAAACAGAAAAACAGCTTAAAAGTACTCTGCAAGGGAAGATTCATTAGAACATGTTTAAAAAGGAGCGCTGAATCAAGTTATCTTTAAAATATTAGGTTAAGTTATGTGACGCCCGCTAGCTCCCTTTTGCTAGGCGACAGGAGTGGCGTTTGGTAACGTACGGGTAAGGGCGGGAACAGCTGGTGACGCAAACAGGAAATCCTCTGTAGACCAGACCAGTTTGGCTTTAGCGTCTACACAGGCTATGAATGCCGCATCCTCCGTAGACTGCGTCCTTGGAAGGCTGCAGTCCCTGGAAGGACACAGCTATTGTCCATTTTCCATTTTATAAAAAGTCATCTCACAAATAATAATATAAATAACTAATAATTATGAAATGTAAAAAAAATCATGAGATAAAATAGTAGAAATGAGTTACTGCTAATATCGTTACTTTAAATCTTCCCAATTTTCCTGTTTGTTTTTTACAACCCAGTTCAGGCCTATTTTTAGCTGCGTTGACTTTGACCTTCCTCCCCCACATGAGTTGACTAACAGTGATTGAATGATGGTCCTTAGGTAGCGTGGCCGAGCGGTCTAAGGCGCTGGATTAAGGCTCCAGTCTCTTCGGGGGCGTGGGTTCGAATCCCACCGCTGCCAAGAAACTTTTCCCCCACCTTCTATAATGTTAAAATGTAAAATCGTAACAAAAAAGAGCATTAAAATAATAATAATAAAGAACCTCTGAATCTTTCCTGGCCTACAATAATGAAAATAATCCTCTTCCTCTCTGTCTGTCTGTCTGTCTGCCTGTCTGTCTGTCTGTCCTGCCTATCCAGGAGACCCAGATCCTGTACGGAAAGAGTCAGTGATGAGAAGGACAGCCCAGTATCTGAAGCACACTGAGATGTTGGTGGACAAGCACTCTTCGCCCTCACACACTCACACACCTACACATACACAGGACCCTTAGATGCACTTCCGCGTATATGAAGGCAGATCAGAACAAAGAAGCTCAGGTTTGTGACACATTAAAAACATACATATCTCACACATATGCAGACACATACACACATTTAGCAGTGAGAACCCAGTCTCGATTGGGCCACCACATTTAGAATTAAAAGCTCATTCAGGTACAAAAACAGCACATACACTCCTGAGGCACTCTAAGAAACTGAAGTAACTGTAAACTTGATTGAGTCATGGATCCTTCAACTGTTTCTCTCTTTGTATCACTTTCTTTCTTTCTCTTGTTCAAATATCGGCCTTCCTTTTACAATTTTTTCTTGTTAAAAACAGTAATGTGTATGTATATCAGTAATTTGCATTTTGCACAAAGAATGTTTTGTTAATAAATGATTTAATTTAAGCCAATAAGATATCTGTTTTATTGGTTAAATATGTAAAAGTACAATGTTCCAATTTCATTTCAAAGCGACGTACATCTGAGAATTACTACAACACACGCAACGATCAAGACAGGAGGGAACAAAGTCAGGAAGTGTCAACTAACAGCTTCAAGTGCGACCGGACACTGGTGCCGAGAGGCAGTGCACAGGGTGTTTTTTTTATTATAATCATCAGCAGCATCAACAAGGTCAATATAGTCATCATCATCATCATGAATATCCTAATCAAGATCAACAACATCCTCAATGCCATCCTCATCAATAGCATCAATATCATTAAGACGTGTTCATCAAAGAGCTGGGTCTTTAGATTTTTCTTAAAGGTGGAAACTCTGCGGACCGAATGGAGTTTGGTAACTAATTCCACCACCGGGGCACTACAGAAGAGAAGAGTATAGTTAGCGACTTAGGGCCCTGTTATGATGGGAGTACCAGGCACCTTAGCGAGCAACGGGGGTTTTGAATTTGATGGGAGCGGCAACTGGGAGCCAGTGGAGGACATGAACAGTGGAGTGACGTGTGCTGTTTTGGGTTGGTTGAAGACCAGTTGCGCTGCTGCGTTCTGGATCATCTGCAGAGGTTTGAATGTGCATGCATGAAGGGAGTTGCAGTAGTCAATGCGTGATATTACGAGAGCCTAGAGCCCTAGAGTAGTTTAAGCAACCAACACGATGATAAGACTTTGTAACTCTGATTGTTGTTTACATCAAAATGACACTAACAAGGCCTGTAGACCTTTGCATGTCTGTTATAGTTATGGTCTGAAGAATCCAGCAGTTTGAAGGTTCACAGTAGCAAAGCACTACCTCTAAGGGGCGCTGTTGGCTATTATACAAAGCCCAGAAACTCCTCATTACCTGTGTTCACCACTTAAAAATCAGCTCAATCTCATGTTTGTTTTTCTCAACTGAACAATTCTGACAGCAAAGCAGCCGTTTAGCTCAGTAATTACTAAAGCAAGCTGTTGAGGGAAATAGAACTTGCACTGTGGATTAACTGCAGCTAATTCTGTTTTATGTATATTAAATGTACTGTGTGCTTGCAGCAACTAGCAGAAAGCTCTCTAGTGCTGCAAAGTACATGTGTAAGTATGCTAATTTACACTTGTGCTACTTTTCTTACACTCTTTTCCTGTTGCAAGGTGTTTCCTCCTTCCATGCCAAATGCTGCACCTGGTTCAAAAACAGTTACAAGATACATTAAAACAGAAATACACTGCATTTTTTGACTGATAACATATCCAATTGATGCATTATATAATATACCATATTTTGCAACACATTTAATGTATCTTATCTTAATTTGCAGCAGTTTCAGGAGGCATGTTTTGAATGCTAACTTTGAAAATCACACCATCCTCCCTTCTAAGGTTAAGTCTTGGTATTTTTGACTGTTCAAACTAAAGAGGAGAGGGTTCAATTGAGAGAAAAAAGAGAAGGAAGCGGGATGCAAAAAAGAGGAAAAAGAGAAAAGAGATCAGCACCAAACAGCAGAATCCCCTCTCTGGAGAGGAGAGAGGGATGGAGGGAGGACTGGAAGGACAAACAGATGGAGAGGCGACCAAAAAGGGAGGCCGGCGAGAGGAAAAGGCTCCCCTTTCTCTCACCAGATGAGAAAAATGAGGGGTTGCGGGGAGCAAGAGATAACAAAGGATGGAGGAGAGGAAAGAAGGAGGGATGTGATTAGAGGATAAGCACAGATCATCCCTCCATTGTTTTAAAGGGATGGAAAAACTGACCCTCCCTCTTCCTCTATTTTCATCCCCCCGTACCTCTTTTTTTTCTGCATCCTTTGTTTTGAGCATTGTGGGGAGCTTGAAGAGGATGGAGGGATGGCAGAGAAAGCGAGAGATAACATTGCTCCATCCTGTTATATATCCCTCTTTTCCTCTCATCTCTCCACCTCTCTCTCTCCCTCTTTTCTAGTGCTGCACCTGTGAAATGCAGAGGATGGGAGATGGAGAGGAAAGATGGAGAGACAAAGAGATGGATGGATGGAGGGAGGGAGGGATGAAATCAGGGAGAGGGGGGGTAGAGCCTCGCAACATTAGCATGCTGAGAGTGTCAGCACTCTCCTCTTTTTCTCTCCCTCCATCCCCATCCCTCTTTCTATCCCTCCCTCCGTCTCTTTCTCCTCACTGGTCACTGCAATTATACCATCAAAACACTCCAGCCTGAGAGCATAATAGCTTCCCCCAGTGTGAGTGTGTGTGTGTGTGTGTGTGTATGAGTGAGCAAATGTGTGTTATCATGAGATCAAAAGACAGAGATGTGTGTGTGTGTGTGTGTGTGTATGTGTGTATTTTTGCATAATTTAGTGCTATACATGGTGCATCACATGTGCATGTATGACATGTGGGGCAGCTGTTAGTGTGTGTTTGTGCAAAAATCTGTATATGCAGCATGTGTGGGTGCAATATGAGGGACGTATGTGTGTGTGTGTGTGTGTAAGTATCTTTCGAGTCCTACCGGCTAGAAAAACTGCTTCTTCAACCTCTGACCAAACACACTCTTAAACCCTCACTGAGAGACCCACTCTACGTGTGTGTGTGTCTATTGAGTTTCTATTTACACACACACACATACCCACTAATGGATGCACACAGGCATACAGTCAGGCTTTGAGACACAAACCGTTATGACCTACATGCCCAGTGGGTTATCATTAAGCCAAACAGCACACTCTGACACCTTCGGCTGTCCACACACGCACACACACACAATCACTGTTTTTGTTTTTGTTCCCTCAACTTCCTCTCTCTCTCTTTCCCCTTCCGCCCTCTGTCTCTTCCCTTTTTCTCTCATTCTCTCTCTCTCTCTCTCACACACACACACACACACACACATTTCCCCCTCTATGAGCTTGTTATCCCTCTCTGTCCGCTCGTTTCTCTCTGTCACCTTGCCCTGAGCTATTTGAGCACACTTCTGTCTCTCGCTATCTCTCTCTTTCACAATCACATTTCTCTCACACACATAAACACACTCGTTCTTTGTCTGTCTGTTTTGCATGTCTAACCCTCCGTTCCAACCTGTCTGTCTCTTTCTGTTAACGTCAGGTTTGACACATGTTGTCTGTCTCTTAGTGTCTGTGTCACTGTTACACAATGGCCTGGTTGTCAATAGAACAGTATCACCTAAAACACATTAATACAACAGGAGGAAAACAAGTTAATTAACATATAGCCGACAGTTTGACAATTAAAGGGCCAGTTCCCCAATTTTACCCATGAAGTTCAGTTTACTTGTCACAATAAGTGCTACACAACCTGCATAATAGTGTCTGTAGCTCTGGAGGGAAAGTCTGAAAATATAACCACCATGATGTCATAGTGATGTCATCAGGGTCATTTTGGCTTGGATTTGAGACATATTGAGTTTCATTATGGGAACTGTAGTAGCTAGTTTTTTTTCATTCATTTTTCTTGAATACATTATTCTTTTAGCCCAGTGGAGTTTAATTAAATGTTTCCCTCCTGTGCTGTGATTGGCTAAGAAATCAAATAGCTTAAACCAATGACTGTATATAAAGATGCACGACCCATCTCCATCTTCTCTTATTGTAATTATTTGAGGCCAAAATACCCCCGAGACGGGTGCTGGCATCTTGCGCTGGTGACGTCATTTGGAGCCAGAGAGATAGTAGAGATCAGCGGGTGGAGCCACGGTAATGATGTCCTGCCCCTTCCACTAACCAGAACACACGTTTAACTTCCCAAAAAAAACAGCCTTATATGTTGGTCTGAAGCAGACGTTCACACATATGGAAACTTCAATGCCAACACTATGCCTCCTCCATCTGATAACATGAAGGACTGGAGGGCTTTATGACCTATACTGCAGCCAGTCAGCAGGGGGCGATAGAGATGTTTTGGCTTCACTTTTAGGGAGTTGTCATGTCCATGGACTGTATAAAAAAATGGCTGACATGACAGCTCCCTAAAAGTGAAGCCAAAACATTTCGAACACCCCCTGCTGACTGGCTGCAGTATAGGTCATAAAGCTCGCCTCCTCCATGTCAACAGATGGGACATGAGTCAAACTATGAAATCAAAATACACGCCAAATAAATTTTTCTCAAATATGGTTTCTGCCACTATAGTTAGTTCTTATCATGCTGATTTATGTCAAAGTGTTAATTTTTCTGACAAGTTATTTGATGCTGTCAAAACGATGATTGACAGCTCTGTTGACAAATACGGCTGTAGCCGACCTGTTCCAGATTAGCAGAGTGGAGGACGAACGGCGAGAGAAAACCTAACTAAAACAATCACTACAGTCATTGAAGTTTACATGTCTGTGAACGTCTGCTTAAGACCAACACAAAGAAGCTTTTCTGCTGTTAAATACACTGGTGTGCGGGATCCTTGCTGTTTTATCGCTAAGTTAAGTGTGTGTATTGGTTAGCGGAAGTGGCTACGGTGGCTCCACCCACCGATCTCTACTGGGCAGCTCTGGCTCCAAATTACGTCACCATCGCAAGATGGCAGCACCTATCACGTGGGCTATTTTGGCATCAATTCCGTACAATGAGAGCAGATGGAGACGTGTCATCCATCTACATATACAGTCATTGGTCATGTTGTACATCTTTTAATACGGTCTATGGCACAAACACAGGACTTTCAATCAGGAGAACTACTCGTATAAAACCAAATGTAAACGTTAATATTTTAATACAAACAATGATCTTTTCCAAAACATAGAGCTGAGTACGTGGTTAATTATTGTGTTTTTGGCCAACGTAGAATTTTACAAATGACAAATTGCAAACTCCTGTACTCCTTGAAGAAACAAGTAAATCGTTTAGGGGTGAAAGAGCTTACTGGCAACGGAGGCCACGAGTACTGGCCAATCACGGCACAGAAATACTAGCCAATCAAGGCACCAGAGGGCGGGATAAAGTCAAAAATTGCAGCTTGACCGTACTAGGAATTTCAAGTCGCAGCCTGTTCTACTTAGATTTTGACCATTCTTTTTAAAAATCTTTCCCTTATAAGCTAGTCGCTGACTCCCTGTCTGCTGTTGTTGCGGCAGTTAAGGGCTTTGTCAGACTTCATTTGCTGTAATCGGCTGCATTTGTGGCCAGGAAATGTTTTAAAAATGAGCTAAAAAACTATACCTCACATAGTATTGTTCTGACTTGTTTGTTTTTCCTCTTTTATCCCTCTCACTCTTTTGGCTTCTCTCTGCTTCATTCTTTTTTCTATCCTCTCTTTCCCCCTCCCCCTCATCCCCTTTTTTCTCTCCCCATCCCTCTCTCCCTGTAAGTAAATCAATGAACATACACTTTATGCCATCTATTGATCCTTTCATATCTATCTGTCCTCACTCCCTCCTGTTCTTGCCCTCTCTATTTCTCTATTTTTCACTCTTCCTTTTTCCCCCCGTCCTTTTTAGTCACCCCTTTGAATTTATAATCTCTATTCCCTCTGTGTCATTCTCTCTCTCTCTCTCTGTCAGTCCCTTTCTCTTTATATCTCTCGCTCTGGGACGTCCTATTTATATGGCTGGCACCTTCATGCTCATACTGAAGTGTGTGTGTATGAGTGTGTGTGTATGAGCGAGAGAGAGAGAGACTGTGTTTAATGTTGGTCTAAGTGGTTAACATAATATGAGCCCTCAGAGAGATGGCGTTCCCGCACTCACACACACACTCATGCACAATTTCAGGCTTTTTGGGAGGCTTTTCTGTGAACAATTTGTGCTTTTCAGTATTCTCTAGCTTGTGAAGCAGATCCATGTATTATCCATCAATTGCATTCTCCCACTCTGTTCAAACACACACACATTCGCACACGCACACACCTTTGTGGCTCGACCGGCTTCCTCGAATGACAAAAACCCGGTATTATCTTTTGTTATTTATTATTGCAGATGGAGCCATCATTTGGTGACCTCGCCGTCTCTCTCGTCCCCCCTCTTGCATATGTTTTTATTTATTCAGACCTCTCTCACTTTCTCTCTTCCTGCCCTCTCCTCCTCTCTACATGTTTATGTTTATTCAGACACATCTCCCTCTTTTTCTCTCCCTCTGCGCCCGTGTGTCCAGCTTTTGTTACCAGGCTCGTTTCCATAACAACTGCGACCTTTCAGTCAGTGCCTAACCATTTTTAATCTGAAGTAGAGAAAGGCAGAGATGAGATGAGAGAGAGAATGGGGAAGGAGGTTACACAGGTGATGCAATGGATAGATGAAAAATATTTTGTCCTCTAAAAGAAGACAAAAATAATTGAGAAATAGGCCCTGGTTTATGGGGCGACACTGCAGTTTAGAGGCAAATTAAGATGGACAGTATTCCCAGCAACAGGTAACAAAGTGCTGCTCAAGGTCACGCATCTATATATGTGTTTTTCCTGGAAACTAAATGTTCCAAATGATTAAAGCAGCAAGACTGAGGTCAGTCATTAAGGCTATTTAAACGAATTCACTAAAAATGTTATGATGCACCAGACAGGCTGTGACGAACAGGAAGCTGTATCAAAATATTGTCCATTTGCTCTAATGTCATATAGATTGCTGTTTACCTTTATATTGCAGTAAGAGAGGGGGTTGATTAAAATGTAAGTATGTGTAGTTTTCGTCAAAGTTATCAAAGTCTTTGTTTAAATTTGAGGGCAGATCACACAACGCTAAGATAAAAGCACTGAAACTGTAACAAACTCCATGAAGGTTATTGTCAGTTCTGTGCTGCTTTCCAGGCTTGATTTCAGAGAAAATTCCTGTGGCGAGATAAAACTGTAAATGAATGACCAACTCACTTTTACTGGTGAAAAAAACTTTGAGAGTAGGTGAGAATATGCTGCTTAAATTCTTTAATTCCCTTGTCTTCAGCATTGTAGACTGTGTTTGGTTTAATGAATGCTCCTCTACAGCCTTACTGTGGATGTTAATGTGTGGCTAATATGTACGTAGCCTTCTGCAACAAACTGTTGCTAACAATTATCACAAAAGGTACTTGCATTAATTTGAAATCAGTTAGCAATGCTTTGACCATTTACCCTAGCATCCTTTCTATGTGTGTTTGTGTGTATTTGTGTACGAGTGTGTTTGTGCACGTACTGGGGGTCATGCCAACATGGGAGGGACCGGACCGTCAAGTGGCCAGCTCTCGAGCCTGCCCGCCCACCGCGCGCCACTCCACACCGGGAGCAGCGCGTGAGGATGATGCCAGCCAGAGATAGATGGACTGGCGAGGGAGGAAAAAAAACCTGCACAGTGTCACAACTAGAGTAAAGAGGAGGCGGTTGATGAGTGTGAGTAAAAACTGAGAGAGTTGCGGAACAAAGGACAAAAATAGAGGAGAGTGAACGGGAAATAGCCGGAAACCCGCTGCTGGCTGGTATATTTCTGCCAGCACCGATGTACGAGGCCCACACGGTGCCAGCTGTACAGAGTTGACCGAAGCAGAGCACACAGGAACGGCCACTGGAGTGGGAAGCTTCGGGCTACGGACACCGCTGCAGCTCTTCTCTGTGACTGAGAGTGAGTTCATTTTAAAACTTCTATCACAACATCATGTTTTAAAATGTCCTAGTTTAACAAGCCGCGAGAGTCAGTGTCTGCTCTAGACTACTGGTCTATCCGTGTGTTTATTTTCTTTTCATACTGCGACATTAGTCCACCGCTGCCAATTAGTCACAGGACGCCCCGCGGGCGCGCGCACATTCACACACCAACTGACAGCTCGTGCGTCAGAATGGGAAAAGCGGATTCCTCTCGCGTGGCAGAACCGGCAGATGTTGCCACGCGGAGCCTTCAAACATTTTATGAATTATTCAAAGTAACGTTATTTCACTAGATAGATAGATATAGATAGATAGATGGTAGTAGTAATAGATAAAAGTAAAACATCATTTTAGTTGATAGATTAATACCCTCTGTAGGTATAAGAAGCCCAGACAATTCAAAACAAAAATTACTCACATAAATAATGTTATATTTTATTTCCATCACCGACCGTATGTCTTTAATCTGGTAGATATCTATCCCTATTTAGCTTAAATTTTGCTACTTTATGTTGTTAAATTAAATCACCTGTTTGTGGGCAAATGTGCCTGTCCCTAACATGTAGAGGGGTAACCTGTTGGCCTTTATGCTATTTTTCCTATATTAACACATCCTAGTAACACTTACCCCTACACCCAGGTTAAATATTTATAAATATATTATATATTTTGCTGACATCATTTTATTTTAATACCAGTGAGTTGTATGTGCGTTATTCAGAGTGTGTTCCCTCCCTAGTATTTTTTTTTCAGTGACAGCTACAGCAATCCAAGAGTACCATCCTTAAGTCTAATCTAGCGGTTAATAGCTTTCATTTTCATTGCTCAGTATTCATATTTTGTCCAGCTTTCCGCTGGCTTTGAAAAGCTAATCTGTCCCTGGTATAAGCGCATTGGCTGGCTTGCCATCTGGGCTGTATTATTGTAGAGAGGGGAGAGCATTTGAATAATTGATATTAAGCTATTTATAGTGGGATTATTCTCTTCATGTTGCACAAGGGACCTATGAACTGATCTATCTATCTATCTATCTATCTATCTATCTATCTATCTATCTGTGTTATAGCTTTTTTAATTGTAACAACTGACAATCATCAATCGTCTACCTAATATACCTCTTTTAGTCTGTCCTTACATCTGTCCATTTATCATCCCTCCATCTTTCTGTTCAGTGAGTGGTAGTGTATCCATCTGAAGTGGATTAGGGGTGTTATCAAAGCTAAGTAGGACGACTGTTCACACACTCTCACATATGCACACACACTCACACACACATAGACACATTCGTATATGCTCCTCTCACTCCATTTCACTCCCCAAGGACCATTGACCATTGTTAGCCCTCTCTCAAGCCTCTTTCGCTTTTGTGTGAGTGTGAGTGTGTGTGTGTGTGTGTGTGCGTGTGTGTGTTTGACGGTAAACACTCTGATCAAACAGTGCTTAACAAGCTGCCTGAACTGATAACAGAGAGAGGGGAGGAAGAGAGGATGAGAGAGGGATAGAGAGGAAGGAAAGGGGTGTCGGGAGGCAGAGGAGGTTACGTGCTGACAAAAAAAGCACGGGGTTGTGCGTTTTTGATCTTCATTAAATGGTTTGATGCACCGAAATTTACAAGGCAAGCTTTCGCTATTATCTGTTTTACAACCGTTTCCAGGTATTGTAGGGACGACATGCAGAATGTAGTTTGAAAATTACCTATTGTCAGTACATTTTCCAGCCATAAAACATATACAATACAATTGGCCATTCATATTTTAGTACTGGTTTGTTATTTTGCTCCATGCCAAAACCCTTTTCCAAATATCTCGCTCCATTTTGTCCCCTTTTTTTACGACGTTTGTGCTTCTTAGACATCACACATTTGAAAGGAACAGGAAGTATAGTGTCAGATAGTGTGGGTGATTTGTGACAAAGATCATGAGCCAGATGTTAACCCACTGCACCACCAGCACGTAGCCTCGTCCTCAGTCTGTTGACCTGCATAAACACCCTCCCTCTCTGCATCATCCATATGGTTTTGGTCAGCTCTGCAGTGTGCTACTTTTTTTCCGATGTTAACTTCTTTTCAACACTGTCACAATGTGTCCTTATTTTGCAGCTCTATGCAAGGACGTCGCTTTTGTGACTATAAAAGAGGAAGTGGCTGTCTGCTGTGATAGAGCTGTGACCTGTTTTACTGTCCAGGTAAGCAGAAGTCATGTGCATCACACCATGAATTGCATGTATTTATTTGTCATGTTTAGTCACAAATAGCACGCAGAAACTTTATCTGGCTTTATGTCTAAGTGATGGATAACAAGCCCCTCAAGAGCACAAATAACATTTCCAAACAGTACCATCTCTCATATTTTGGCCTTTACTCTAACACAATGAAAATGAATGAAATTTAGATTTTGGTGCTGCCAGCATTGAAAATGACATTGACAATTTTAAAAGTGATTTCAAGATTCATTTTTTGTTGCATGTGAACACACATTTGAGATTTTTTTCCCCTTTTTCTTCTGTATGTGGTCCCAGTAAAAATGTTACCAGCAAGGTCTTTGGATTACCTACATAACCTACGAAACCTCATACTAACACTTTGGCAAATAAAAGAAGAAGAAAAAGAAGACCTTTTCACTCTGTTAGGACAAACATACTACACACACATAGGCCTGAAATCAGATCAGGGGCAGACAGCAACAAAGTAAATTTACTTGACTACTGTACTGAAGTACAGTTTTTGAATCTCTACTTTACTTGAGTATTAGTTTTTGGGCAAACTTTTTACTTTTACACATTTGAAAGATAAATGTCATACTTTTGACTCCACTACATTTCTATGAATGTTCTCGTTACTCGCTACTTTTGCTCTGAAGTCAGCTGATGAATTTTCTTTTCTTTTCTAAAATCCCGAACACAATAAACTGTTAGTGTATTCCACGTGTGGTTTTTGTAAGTGGTGTTGCCGTACCTGTGCCTCGCGCGTCGCCATGGTTGAACGTAGAGCAAACGCAGAGCAAACGTCACTCAGATCAGGCAGTTCATTTAGTGGTGGTAATGATGGCTACAGCAGAGAAGGATGACGATTCTCCACCTGAGCACACATGGCCATAATGTTTTCTCACTGTGTAAAGCCTAGCTGATATTTTCCCTTGTCATCAGGTATTTTTGGGTGTTTCTATTATTGTTCCTGTTATTGTGGTGCTGCAAATCTGGAAATATGTGGCATGTGAGGTTTTGAGATTTTTTTTTAAGAAGTTGGTTGAATACTGAGGTATGTTTTAAAGCTATTACTTCAGTATTTAAACTGACAATCTTGAAGATTTCAGTTTTGTTCTCTTAGGCGCCACCTCATTGCAAGAATTGGTAATTGCAGGAGCACACTTCCCAATTTAACCAGACGTCTATTGGCTGGCTCCCTTTGTTACAGTTGTAACTCTTGATTTTTCTCGCTGGCGATCGCTTTCCTTTTTAGACTGTTTGCCTTCATCTGACTGTGGAATTTGTATCTTGTTCCTTTGGATTTTCACTTGTTTTTGAAGTTGTATCTGTAGTAATCGATCTTTTCTTTGTTTGTTCAGCCATAGTAGATTTTGTTTACTCGCAACACTTGCAGAAACAGGAATTGCAGCCGCTTAGCTCCGCCTACCCTCTCTGGCAGACCAACCACTGCTGCCCAAAATACACACATGCACAAACAGAATCCTTTGGGCATGCATTAATGGAGAGATGTCAGAGAGAAGGGGGCTGCACATGAACATGCGCTCCGAGCAGTTGAATTGAGATTAGGTGCCTTGCTCACAAACACCTCCACAGTACCCAGGAAAGGAACTGGCACATCTTCAGCTACCAGCCCAAATTCCATACTATGTCCATATCGAGATTTGAACAGGCCACTCTCCGGTCCCTATGACTTGGGGAATGAGCTACCATCTAAACCCAAACTTTCTGCATTATAAAAATGTTTGTATACTGAAGAAAACATTGTTTTTTTTGTTATTTGGGTGAACTTACCCTTTAAGTTTACTGACATATAGGACCCTTAAACCCAGCCGAACTCGTGCATTAGTAAATCCTCCCCTTTCTGTCTGGTCTGCCTGCTTCTTGTGAAAAACAACAACAAAATCAGCAACAGTAGTAATTCTTTCATTTTCTTCTGCCTCTCTCCAGTGATGGATTCCCCCACAGATCTTTTCGACGACTCTGCTCCTCAGATTCATGCATTTGCTCCCACTCACAGCTCTACAGACCTCCCTGGAGTACATCCTCAGCCCAGCGCAGGTCGCCCTCCTCCTGCCTTCAGACCCCCTGGCTTCCCCCTTATCCACCACCTCCTCCAGCCAGGTGGAGCCCCCAGGAGGATTGGAGGGCAGCTCAACACAAACATGGGCACACACAGACACCTGGAGGACACAAATTTAGAGGAAGACAGAGTAGAGAGGGATGATCACGAGGAGCAAGGAGGAGAGGAAGGAGTGATGGAGGGAGAGGAGAGCTTGTTGGTGGTGAAGAAGAGGCACAGTGATGCTGCTCTCGCAGCCGAGTGGAGTCAAGATGTCCTGAAAGTAAAGAGGATGAAGCTGGAAAGCCGGCCAAGAGATGGAGATGCAGAGGAGGGAGGCAGGAGGCGTGAGGGAGTGAGGGAGGGGAAGAGAAGAGAGAGGGAGGAGCTGAAAGAACAGCTGGAAGAGGCAAGAGAGAGACTGCAGGCACTGCAGGAGAAAGTTTGGAGGGCTTTTGGAGAAAAGCATGTAGCAGAGGAGGAGAAGAAAAGAAGGGACAGAAACAGAGGAGGAGATGGAAGAGAGGGGGATGTGGGGATGATGGAGGAGGAGGACATCACAGAAGGGATGTATGATGAGGAGGACATTGACGGTGGCGAGATGGAAAAGGAAACTTTCTCCCTTCTTTCTGTTTCTCCTTTTGACAACTTTCACAAACGGAGAGAGGAGAGACAAAAAGACAGAGAGGGGAGGATGGAGAGAGGAAGAGGAGGAGGAGGGTTGCACTTGGAGGGCATTATGGAGGGAGCGGGGTTATGGTTGGACTGTGGAGGGATGGTAAGAGGAGACTGGCATGGGGGGATGGAGGAGGAGGGTGAGGAGGGAGGGCAGAAGTTCGCTCAGGCGCTGAAGGTGGAGTTGGGCAGTGCTGTGGCACGAGTCATCGATCGAGTTCTCCGCCTTTACACCGAGATGACAGATTTCACTCCTTCTTCTCCTCCTGCCGCCATCTCTTTCCTCCCGTCTGACGCAGGAAACGAAGGAGGGCGGGAGAGGGGAGTGTGGATGGGACTTTTAGCAAGAGAGGAGGAGAAACTGAGAGGGAAGGAGGAAAAAAGAAGAGAGAAAGACGAGGAAAGAGAGAAGCAGCTTCAAAAGATGAGTAACGGGAGCACTCTGCCTCCTCATCGCTCTGAGCCGTCAGATCTGTCCATGCCATTGGCTGTTCAAAGGTCACCTGACATACGCAAAGCCCACCCACTCCTCGGTCCACCTCTCTCCCACCCGAACCTCTCCCTTCATCACCCTTCTCTACCTCGCCCTCCTCCTCTTTCTCACCCTCCCCTCATGCCTTCAGCTTCACAACCCAAGGAACCCTCCTCCTCCTTTCACCCATCCTCCTCCTCGTCTTCATCCTCCTCCTCTTCCTTCCCTCCGCCTCCCCCACCTCCCCCACCACCTCCTCCCCCTCTCCCTCTCCCCCTCCTGCACTACTCCATGCAGCAGCTCTTCTCTCGCTCGCTCCACCACCCTCAGCTCCCCCACCTCCCCCCGTCCCGCAAGGACTACTTGAGCGCCGACCCCTTTTTGGAGTTCTCGTCTCACCCCTCATCTCACCCCTCCTTTCCGCCTCTCCCCTTGCTGGGTCACCTGGATCCCTCCCTCGCTCGCCACGCTCACGGAGGCAGAGATAGGGAGAGAGGAATGAGGGGAGACGGGGGGATGAGAGGAGGAGGGATGGATGGAGGAGAGCTCTACTTGACTGCTGGGGGAATATCCTTTTGTCAGAAATGGGGGAGGAAAGAGGGAGTAAAATGTGTTTGTGTTTGATTGTGTGTGTAAAAGGTAACGTCTTTGTCCTTAACTGGCCTCATGTATACACCCAGGAGGGCTTGTCTCCCTGCCATCTGAAGAAAGCCAAACTCATGTTCTTCTACGCACGCTATCCCAGCTCCAACACACTCAAGACCTACTTCCCTGATGTCAAGGTGTGTGTAGCCAATCACAGTGCGGCAGCAACAGGTTGTCCTTTTATACACTGAATTCATGTCCTGCTTTTTAATACAACAAATCAGGTCATATATACACAGTGTTTGCTTCTTGGTTCACTTTGCCATGATTAGAGAGCATTTACTGGTACTGTTTCTTTGAAGTGGTTTTTCCCATAATAATAAAACAGTGACATATCAGCCAATACTCATGCTTCGAGTGACATTAAAGGGCAATATTTTAGCTATGCAATCAATTTTCTATTATTCGAATGTGTTTTTGAATCACGTTGGTAAAGTTTGTTTGGTTTTAAAAATTGTGTACATATTTTAATTTAATTATTTGTCGGAGGCTCTTCTTCCTCCTGAAACGAACAAGCAGCTTTGCCATTCAAAGGTTAGAACTTAGCCACGATTGGCTAACAGTATTTGGAGTGACTGCATAGCCCCTCCCCCACATGTGCGATCCCGCACTTCACTTTGCAGCGGCCGCACTGCACTGTCACTCCAAAGTTGTAGAAAACATGGCCGCTCTAGGATCAGTTATTCGGGCCTTATATGTGCGAGCCAGAATCGCCAGAATGTATCGGAATGGTAAGTTGAAATCTTGACTACAAGCTAGTGCAAGAAGCTGAATGACGGTGAAAGGCAATTGGTCGCTTTCAGTGAAAGCAAGGTTCTACGTACAAACCTGCAGCTGTTCTGAATGGTCCATTTCAGAGGCTGGGAAAACTTGGAATTATGCAGTTTTCACATTTTCCCTGTTAATAAACAACCAAAAAAGTTAATCCCATGCAAAATATGAGAATATCCATTTAAAAGATATGGCCCCTTTAAGTCATTTAATGATTCATGTATATACTAAACTGTTGAGTGGTTTCATCTCCTGCAATGCATTGCTGCAAAAAAATATCTAATTATAGGTTTTTAAGATCTTCCTCTACAAAGAAACAACCTGATCTAACTCTAGATTTTAAAAAAGTGTATTTCTCTTTGATATATAGTGCAGTTTGTGAATAAAGTATCATAAAAATGTAATATTCATTAACTCAGAATTGTGCTTGAATATTTGTTTAATAGAAAGTGATATTTCTGAAGTAGATTTTTCCTTGTAGTCATAGTTTATAGTTCAGTTGTAAGCTGTCAAATGTGCTTTATTTGCCGTCATTTCGCAACCATATAGGTATTGGGCTGTGACTAAGATAATCTATGTACCATATACTTAGTTACACACGTGCAATCGATCAAAATTGTATGGCCCGTACGGGGATCGAACCCGCGACCTTGGCGTTATTAGCACCACGCTCTAACCAACTGAGCTAACCGGCCATTTTTAATATGACGTCACATCGTGATTCGGTCGGATATTAATACGACATCGTTCCCGTGTTAATTAAGATCCTCCCATAAACAGGACCGATACTCTCACATCGAAGTTGAGTTTCTGTCAAAGATTACAGCTGACTCTCTGAATGAGGTCTAAATAGGAGAGAGAGCAAACGCAGTGGATTGCATTAACCACGAAATTTCACTGTTAAATTTTGTAATTAGACAGTAATTATGAAAAATAACCTGCTGAAGAAGAATATTTGACATCTTAGAAAATTTAAAGTAATTAAACACAGTACTGGAAATCCATCACAATAAATGATAAAATACAAATAAGAAACATAACCTAAAATATATTGACCATAGAATTTACTTTCTGTGTGAATATCTGTTGATACACATTTATATAATAAGCTAACACAAGCTGAAAAAAACTGGCCTGCAGACTTTACTTGTGAATTAAAGTGGTATTTGGTATGAGGTGTTGTTTAACCACTAATAATATAAGGTGGGTTAGACAACAAGAGAAGTGTTTTTTCCCTTGTATTTCTATGATGTTTTTCACTTTGAATCAGCAGAACATTCTTTGAGCAGCTGAAGCTGACCTTAAAGTCCTTTCTAAATGTATTTTGTAATGCCAAATGAAATCATCTAATAAGTATTCCTGCCTTGCTGTCCTCATCTGCTCACTTCCTGTCCTGCTGTTTTTCTGTCCACTGTCTAGTTTAACCGCTGTGTGACCTCCCAGATGATTAAATGGTTCAGTAACTTCAGAGAGTTCTTCTACATCCAGATGGAGCGCTTTGCACGGCAGGCTGTCCGCGAGGCTCTCACCCGGTTGGTTTGACTTGGCTCTGGTTCATGTTCAATTCATTGTTTGACTGGGTTTTATAGAAGCTACTATGTTGGCACAGAAATGGCTGAAACTTCTACTACTTTATATAAGATAATTCAATGAATTTTATCACACAACTTCAGGACTAGTAGGAAAAAAGAAATGATAATTCAAATGATGACATTAAAAGAAGGCTGTCTGTATGTGTGACCCAGGGAAGGTGCACCTCGTCTGGGCAGAGAGAGTCAGCAGAGAGTGGGCCGTGACACAGAGCTTTACCGCATATTAAACATGCACTACAATAAAAGCAACGTCTATCAGGTAAGTGTGTCAATGAAGCATCTCTATTTTCCATTAAGCTTTCACCTTGCTCATTGTATAACTATAGAGTAATTTGTTAGATGCTTTAATACCCATTAAAATTTAGTTAAAGTACGAGTCTTTTATCTTTCTGTAGGCAGGGGACCTTGAGTCTGATTAGCTCCAAGTTTTGGTTAATGGTAGTATAACTGAGCACAAACAGGACGGCACTTCGAGGACACATGTTTGTATGTTATCAATTTTCATAAGGTATGTAACAAGTGTACAAATAGGATGTACATCTCCATCTCTAAATGTTGACAAGGCTTTTGGTTGGTATTTTTTACCATCTGAAACAGCTTATTAGCTAATGTCTGGACATGCCTTGGTAAAGACTATAAGATAAAAATGATTATTAGTTATATTGCATTGTTGTTGTTTTTTTACTACATTATGTTCTCAACTAACTTCCCTGCGGACTAACTTCCACAAACATACTGTATGCTTTTTTTCTGCATTTTTACTTCCATTATATGTAAACTAAAGTTGTGTGTATTCATTCTGCCTTGGTTGGTTGTCAGTCTGAAAGCATCACTATTACTGCTGCTATAATATGTAAAAACTACTTTAATATAAAACCTATAATTTGCATTCTGTGTGCATGTGCGAAAGTTGTGTTACTGCTGATAGCATCTGTTATTATGATGAAATCAACTTTTTAAGGTCATTGCACTAATACTAGTTATGTCTATGTATTCAGCATTTCAAGCTCAATGCATCTGTCTTGGACGAGCATATGTCCTTTTTACGTATTTCAAAACTACCGTGGCCCGTACGGGGATCGAACCCGCGACCTTGGCGTTATTAGCACCACGCTCTAACCAACTGAGCTAACCGGCCATGTTTGGTAGTGACGTCAGGCAGCGATCCAATTGGCAAAGATATGAAGAAAAACTTATGGTTCTGTCAAGCCGTATCGACGTCGTAACTTAACAGACAATTCATTTTCGATTTAAACACATGTAGTCTAATTCATCTTTTTTTCTGCCCAATTTTTCATTATAACCTAAAGTTTTCCTCATCATACCTTGATATTAGCAAGATAGATTTGTATCTTAATAATATTCTTATTAATAAAAAATGTGAGTGTTATATCCCATGATCAGCTTAAAGGGGATAGAGGGGAAGAAGTCCTGCATTAATGTACA
The DNA here is from genome assembly GCF_022749685.1 of Semicossyphus pulcher. Taxonomy (NCBI): domain Eukaryota; kingdom Metazoa; phylum Chordata; class Actinopteri; order Labriformes; family Labridae; genus Semicossyphus; species Semicossyphus pulcher. The sequence goes on from NW_027211695.1 coordinate 9,460,064, forward strand.
ATACCAGTGTATATTGTGGATTATTTTTAGTCTTGAAACAGGGTATCAATGCTCAGGGAAACTCCAATAAGTTAAATAGCCACTGAAAGTTCTAGAGCCATAAAACAAAATTCACACCTGTAGTTTTATAAAACTCTATATGTTTATAATCAGACATCGCTTAGCTCATTTTGAGTTTGAAAAGTGCAGCTGTAAGAGGCTTTGTTCAACTTAATAGGTGTTGTGAGTTTATTGGTTGACCTCTGAGTCTGGTGCAAACAGGCCTTTTTCACTGGAGATATTTTGACATTCATATATCAGGATGAGCACAGGTGTATTTAATGGTCACATTCTATTATCAGCCCCAGGGCACATTTATTATGCAAGCTCTGTCACATGGCCTTTTTGTGACACGTAATGAAACAGAGTTATCATTAATGTTATTCTTCTGGCCTGTGCTTTTCTTGCCACATGATAAATTGGGAAAATATGCACTAGTTTGAAATGATAAGAGTGTATGTTGTCCACTCTGACAGGATTAACAGCAGAATAAGGTCAATATCAGTGAGTGTATAATTCCCAAATAGATCAATTTAAGCCAAATGAGTGAAACACCTGTAAGTGATATGGACAAAAAAAGAAAAAAAAGTAGGACAACCCTAATTCTGTTCACCTTGAAGTCTTTTGACATTGAGCTTTTTGTCTGCAGGTCCCAGAGAGGTTCATCGAGGTATCAGAGGTCGCTCTGAGGGAGTTCTACTCAGCCATTTGGACTGGGAGGGACAGCGACCCCTGCTGGAAGAAAGGGATCTATAAAATTATCTGTAAGCTGGACAGTCCTGTGCCGGACGCCTTCAGACTGCCTGGTTGTCCTGTCGGCTGATGCTGTGACCATTTATATCTGGTACATGTATACACATGCACAAATGCATGCAGAAAAACACAATGTTACTGAAAGTAGGGGGAATTATTTAAGCATTTGCAAACTGAAAGCTGGTGGGGGGATATCCATTAATTTTTACACTCATTTGTAATTTTATTCATTTTTTAAAAAAGGACATTAAAGAAGTCTGCTTGAGTTAGTGTGCAGGGAAAGGCACATTCCTGCCTCACTGCACAGACACACACAGAGTCTATAGCAGACTGACACTTAGTGCTGTGATAAGAGTCTTGTGACTGCACTTATTGAGGAACGTGACCATACCATCGAATTAAAAAGGAATTCCCTTTCCCAACATTCTTCACCAGTCTGTTGACTTGTGAAGTCAAACAGCTGCAGCACAGGTTTGTAACAGTCATGTAGTAAAGAATTATGTTTTACTATCGGATGGCTGCTGTTTCAAATGTGTTAAAAAAAATGTGAGCATCAAGCCCTCACTGCACGTCATTAATTCACATTTAACTATTATATGCATTCCATGTAAATTTGTGCAATTCAGAGATACTATCCTGTGTATCCCCTCAGCTGTACTTAAAGAGTCCACAACCTGTTCAGTCCAGTGTTTCTACGCTGAAAATTCTAGCTAACTATCACACCCAAACAATTCAGTGCTGCTGTCCCTCAGGGGGGGTCAAAGGTTAAACATTCAATGCTCAATGCTTTTCAGAAAATCATGCCTGATTGTTTTTTACTACAAATTAACAGCCTTGTGTGCGGGCGTCTCTGAAGTTTGCCCTACAGCTCTTACATTTTAGACCCATATTTTTCCATGGCTGTGAGGCTGCTTTCCTTTTTAATTTGCAACACAATGCTGTCAAGTGTGCATGCAAACATGCTGAAACTGTTTGGTTTTAATGTTTTAAAACGAAGAAGAAAGTTGGCACTGTTGTAGAGAGCAATCATGGCAGTGGATTCAGTCAGTGCATTTCTTTTGCTTGTATATTAATCTCTTTGTTCTATATTAAATTATTATAGAGCTTTTGTACATGATGGCACAGTGTAATCAAAATGTAATTAAACCAAGAGGGACACTATATTGAATTTAAAATGTTAATGTTTGGTTGTTTTCTTGATGTACACTTATTGTTGATTTTTTTGTATTCCTTTAATGTGATTCTAAACTACATAGGCCAGTTGCACAATAAGTTTATATCAACATTTATTTCCCAAAGGTATTGCAGAAACTTTTACACTATTTACTGTAAACCATGCCTCTTTTATCCAGAAGAATCTCTCTGTTCAGATGAAGAGGACTCTTTGGGAGCGAGCCTACATGTAAAAGATTTGTGATGTGTTTTCGAGTGCATGTTTCCTCTATTTGCATCACATTTTGTACTATAATCACTTCTGTTTCTGTCATTGCTTTGACTGCTCTCTCTTTGTTATTGTACATATTCTTTAGATCTGTGCCTCATTTTAACTTTGGTGACTTTTGATGTTTCAACTTATCAGTGAATTAAAGTGATACCAGACTTGTGGTGTGCTGTCTGGATTCACACACACACACACACACACACACACACACACACACACACACATAAACCACAGGTCCTAGTAGCCAACACTAATGCCATCATATAAGCCGTTAATCTAACAACACTGCCACATCCGCACACACAGATACACACATTCTCACTCATGCTAAGACTTGGATGATGGTTTAGTAAGAGGCTCAGCCCTGGACTAAGTCTAGGCACCTGAGGCAGCATCACACACACAGTTCCTCTGGTATTCTACCAAATCTAAACCCCAGGAGTCTTGCAGAAAAGGTTCTTGTTCTTTGACTAACAGGCTGCAGAATGGGTCTTATCACGGCTGACCTGGTTAAGCCGAGCTGCATGCTCCACATAGTAGTTTTAATATGGCATTTTGAATGAAGAGGATGCACTTGCTAACAATAGACACAGAACACACATGTGAATGCAAACGTTTGCTTGGAAACTTATTTTTAGTTTCTTTGTCAACATTTGAGAACTGATCAGATTTCAACCTTTCAAAATACACACAATGCTCTTGCTAATATTAGCTAGTATAATGATTTAAGACCTGTAAAGGATTGATTCAAACTCTAAAATAAAATTCTACCCACAATTTTAACCCATTTAAAGCCTAATTATAGACAGTCTATTGCCTATTTTTAAAAATCTAATCGAACTGAACTCTCTTGACACTAACAGTGCAGCTAGTTTTAATATAGGCCTACTGTTTTATTTGTGAAATCCAATATTTCTTCATATTTCTTCGCCTTGAATGTACACATTCAAGTGGAATGCACTTCTCCTGCAAAGTTAATTGAACAGACTTCAAATTGTGTTACATATATGAAAGTTGAATGGTCATATGACATAAGTCACAAGGTTTGATTAAGCACTCTGGGAATGGAGTCCACTGCAGCCATCACTAACACACACCACACTGGCCAGCACTAATACTAAAATGACATGCCTTTAAATCCTCCAGTAGCTCAACCTTTCACTAAGTATAGCCGCCTGATAGTCTACTGAATAGGAGGTAACACACGTGATGCCCTATTTATCAAATATGACTATTCTTCCTCAATACCTTCTGAGTGTCTACATAATGCAGTTGTGAATTACGTTGAATATTGGACTTTACATAAATCAAAATCTGATTAATCATCAATTTATATTCCCTTCCAGCTGCTTCCCACAAGTTTATCTTTCTATGTTATCAGTCCAAACCAGCTCCTAACCCGAGGAAAATTGGTGAATGGCTACCAGTGTTGAAGTTCCTCACCCGCATCAGTGTGACAAATAAACAATTTTTCACACATTTATAAGCGGATATGTGGTGGAGCTCGAGAGAAGCTGTGGCTTATTGAAACTAAAAACAGGAGGGCATCTTGAATGCAGGGCTGTCGCTTTGGGTAACTGGAAGCTGAAGTGAAAGCTGAGTGAGTGAAGGCGACCGAAAACCGCCAAAATAACACCGGAAATCATATAGTGTTGCCTTCAAAATTTAAGCGTGCCATTTGTGACTGCATAAAAAAAGGTATGTGTTGTGGGGATCATAAAGGTTTCTTCTTGCTTTATTGAGATAGTTTTAAATGATGTTGTTGAAACATGTGAGACGTTTGTGGCTATCTTTAATTATTTTCTTCCTTTTTGGAAACATTCCTGGCTGTCTTTCTATTCTAAAATCTTGTAAAGATATTTCATGTCGCATTGGTACACAAAACAATGAAATCAGCTGTAGAGGTGCTTTTTTGGGGGTCTAACTTTAAATTTGAAATGTACTGTATCGTTTCTAATAGGATAGGACTCTTCTAATAATGCCTTACCACAAATTACCAGTAAAATAACATTGCGACTAAGCGCCTACTCGAAACATTTATTTTGAAACTTCCCACCGGAAGCTTCGCATCTAATTGTCGCTTCCTTTGTGCTGGTCTCTCCCCAGAACGGAGCCGGGCCGCTGGACGATGGCGTTAACGGGACTGCTGCTGCTGGAGTTGGGTCTGTACGCCAGCTGCTTCGTCTGTGGGATTGTTACCGCCGCTTCCATCACCATAGTCCAGGTGACTTTGTTCAGAAATTAATAAACTTGTCTAGTATCTTTATCTCCATCCTCTTCCGGGTAGACCCACTTTCAAAGTGCGTGTGTCCTTGCTGGGAAAGTTTGAAGTTCAACACAGAAACAGCCAGAAACATAACTTCATATGCTGTATTTTTTGCATTCATTTGTTCTAAATTCTAACATCCATCTGCTTTTAAATTTATTTGCGCAGTCAATTAATTTCACTCAAGGGCACATTTTTTGTAGTTGTTAACGTCAGTATTTGTTCAAGCGAGGCGAGCAAGTAAAGCAACTAAAAAAGACGCGCTCTCACTTTCTTCTGGTGTCTTGCTGTCTTTGAATGTTGTTGTAATTCTCTGACACATTCTTTCGATTTACCAACTTAAGCTAAGGCATCACACTGAACTGTATCTAACACAGAAGGGGAACTACGTTTTCACCATCAAACGCACTGTAGTTGACCCTTTTTGATAATTATAGAAACTGTTATCACCAACAAGTGCTCATCCATTTCCGCTGCATTTAATAAGCTTCTCTCATTTTACGTCAAAGCCAAAGACACGAGGCTAAAACCCCGTTTAAACATCAACTTTCTCTTTTTAACCAATAAGGAAATGTGTGAGCGCCTGAAAATGTGCGTATATTAGGCTACACAAAGCCTAGATGTGATTGTACGTGCGTACGCAATAGTAACAGGGTCATGTGTCCTGATACTGTTCTCATCATGTGACCAGATGGTCCTCGTGCCCAATTATTCTCTCCTCCTTTTTTTTTTTTTTTTAAATAGAAGTCAGATGTTGAAATTAATGTGTGATTGTGTTCATTTGTGTTGTCCAAGTAGCGCATTACTTTTGATGTTGCACACAGTTATTCCAAAAAACTGTAACAAAACTGGCACAATTAATATAAAAAGAAAAGATTGAAAAATATAATTCCAAATCTCTTTTCTCTCTTTCCTCGCAGGGTAATTTTGGAGGCCGGTGTATGCTTTATGGCCTCGTCTTCTACAATGGATCAGCGAGTGTCATTGACGTCCAGTCATCCAGCTCCTCCTCTCTGTGTTACTTTGTGTCAGCCATATCAGTCATGGTCGCAGTGGTGTGTTTCTCACTGTCTCTGTACTGGCTCTACACTTTTTGCATCGACGGGGAAGTCAGAAGGTAACTGCACATCTGTGTGTCCTCATAAAAATCTGGCCATGTTACATTAAACACAAATGTGTCCTTACACTAAAGTCTATTCTTGCTGCTTGCACTGTTGGAATCTTTTAAGTTATTATCCATGGTGTTCGGCTATAAACAGGGTTTGATTGAAACTGTTAGCAACCACAACCACCATGTTTAAGTGCTTGAGGACCAAGATTTGAGTTAGGGGACACAGCCACTGCTAAAAAAAGGCCTGTTATAGAAGTATTATATTTAACTTAATAATCCTTTTATTCTTGATCCTTTTTAGTCATTTGAGAACACAGTTTGTAGACCACTTTGGTTTTATATTAAACTAAAAACTCAATGTTTGAAGGCTGACTTTCATTAAAATAAGCTAGACTGTATTGACCACAAACAGGAAATCTAAATGTAAAAATGTTTTTAAAAGTTTAAAATCTATCACTATTCAATGATTGCACTCAAAATAGGGATGCAAAATCAGTATGTTTGTACTAGCCATACTGTCAACAATAAAAATAAAGGTTGATTTATGAACCTACTATTGCTTGTTAAAACGTATGTCAGCCAGTACAATGGCCGGTAGAAATAACAAGTCAAAAAGAGGCCATAAGTCATGCCATGGTAACTCTGTCATAGGTTAGTTACAGTAGATTGACATCATTTCCTCATTGCTCAGAGGTTATAATAACAACGTATTCTCTTATTTCTCTTTTCCATTTGTTCTCACGCCCTCTCTGTTGATTTTTATCTCCACAGGGAGCGCATGTGGATGAACATGATCGTGATTGTGTGCGGCACCTTTCTGTTCTTCCTGCTCATCACAGGGTGCATGCTGAAGATCGGACGCGACTCGCTCTGCAACTCGGTCATTACCACCGTTCCCAACATTACCAGGTGGCACACACACACACACACACACACACACACAATGCAGACAGAGACACAGGCATGCACAGACACATCTGAACCAAACCCTGTCACAAAAACAATCAAAAATGAAACTACAAACATTTGAAAGGTGTGTCAGTTAGCTTAACTTCTTGCTTGCAGTTTAATTTATAGAAGCCTTTTTGTTTCTTTCTTATACTCAAAAGTGTCTACCTGTCTTTTCAAAGCCTTACTCATCACTTTTAAAATGCTTAACCTCTGGTTTTTCTATCAGTGAAAGCTCTACTTTCTTTTCTCTTGGCCTATGTAATCAGATACATGCAAAAAAAAAAGTAAAATAGTAGTAAAAGTAAAAAGTAAATAAATACAAATTCCACTGCGCTGTATACGCTGAAAAAACAGACATCCACAGTGTTACAGATTTTATTAAAAGATGTTAGATAAATTGTTGATTGCTGTTGGTGATGATTTTGAAAGCTAAAATACATCCTGTACACAAAAGATGTGTTGAAACTTAATATCTGTTAACTTTCTAACGTGCAATTTATTTCTGTCTCTCAAGTTGTGAGGAGGCCCAAACCAGGAAGTGGGTCACTCCTCTTAAAGCAGGAAGGTTCTACAACAGTCTGTACAAAGCAGAGGTCAGTAGTGTTTATTTAGTGTCTTATTATATGTGTAGGTACCATAACCAGGTGTTCTCAGTCTTTGCATTATGTTGACATCAGTTCCTTTAAGATCAACCAGTTGCTTATGTGGCAGCTACTTTAAGCATGTGCCCATCTGATTTATATGAAAGAGCTTTTTGTACATCTCGTGTGTCATGTGTTGTCTCCCCCTCAGACGGCGGTGTGGGTCAACTTCTTCTTCTGGCTCATCATCGGAGCTCTGGTGTTCTTTCAGAGGCGCCAGGGTTCAGGGACAAAGGTCATTGCGGGAGGGTTCGGCGGGCCGGCTGGAGGGCTTTTCGGTGATCCGGGGGTGACAGCTGCAGAGACGGAGCCATTTTTCAACCGTCCCGCAAGGCCACAGTGAGATTGCGTATCACAGATGACTTACAATCAATACAATAGTGCAACTGTAATGTGGGAAACGGTTAATGACATTTACTGTACACAGCTTTGTATTACAACATCTTTCAGGGCATAGTGTATGAAAGCATATTGTAATTACACCACATACATACGTTTAAAATACGTGACTCGACGAGGATGGGATTCGAACCCACGCGTGCAGAGCACAATGGATTAGCAGTCCATCGCCTTAACCACTCGGCCACCTCGTCGTGCTCTCACACAAGTCAATAAAACCAACAACTCTCCAGAGCCTTTGAGCCTTTCAGAGGCAGACTGATCGCATGATAGAAAGCTACCATTTCCCACAGTTACCCCCTTACCAAAACCATTACACATCCTGACTCCTGCATCAAACAGAAATGTGTGTTTCTTGTTGTTTCTGTAACATTTTGTTTACATAACAAAGAAATGGGAGTGTCTTTTGCTGACATTCACTTTTTTATTTCATCAGTGTGCTCATGTTTTGTATTTTTGATATGAATGGCAGATGTTTTCTATATACAAGACATTTTCACTCACTTACAAACTGACAGCTTTTCTCAATTGCTTTGGCTCAATAATTAAAATACATTTTTTAACCTATAAGTACTCCAAACCTCCAATTCCCATGTCAAAATTTAGTTATTGTGTGAATGAATAAGTTGATAATGTACGTTACTTTGACATTGCGTAAAACCAGGGTGTTAAAAATGTTCTCGCTCCTGAATACCTCCTGTACAAGGCTTATTTTTCTGAATACTCTTCAGCTGCTGATTTCACAAGTCCAGGCGTTCCCCTTTGTAAAGCAGAAGAGCACTTATATTTGCATCTAATGTGAGGATAAACTGTTTTGTTCTGCAAGGCCACACAACACAGTAAAAGACAGAAAAATGTTTCAGCTCTGCACAGAACAAAAACATGTTGCCTATCAAATGCAGAAAGTTGTTTTTTTCTGCATTAACAACAAGGTCTCTTTTTGTGCACAAGTAACAAAACTCTTGTACAGTAATAGAGCCAAAGCCACAGAGAAAAAATATAACTTCACATTTCTCAAAGTCAAAGTTTTTAACCCTTTTAAAACATTGTATTGTGAGTTTCTACTCTGCCAACCCGTTATATTTCTGTAAGTTGTCTTTTTATTGTATTTATGATGATTTTCTTTTTTCACCTAACACCGTCTTTTTTATTCCTTTCGTCTTAAAATGTTCCAACATGTAACATTGCATTCCAGTGTGACAAATGTGCTCCCACCATAACTTTTACATCTAATATCCAGAGCAGTTTCACACACAGGGGCTAATTGAATACTTAAATCTAGTCCTGTGTTTGGAATATTATCAAGATATCCACCTCTTGACTTGTAGCGACGCTGCCTGACACAAGTGTGCCTCTTTTTTAACCAATAAACCAAAGAGTTGAAACACACCTGCCTTGAGTGTTCACTGCTTGGGTATTTCAGAGGGAATGGAATCATGGGATTGGATATGTTGAACGGTGTCTCCCTCTGCTGGTTGATAATGAGTAATGTCTCATTTGGAAAACATCTGCAATAACATTTTATAGGTCAAAAATATACTCTAGTTACAGCTCACTGTTATTTAATAATTAGAGAGGTGATTAGGTATTTTTAAAAGGTTGTATCTTGAATGATGAGTCATTACTTTATTACTGTGGCGATAAAATTATGTAATCTCATAGCCTGAATTTCTCCTCTGGGGGTCGATAAAGGATTATCTTATCTTAGATTGAGTACCTTAATTATGGCATCCCATACAAATAATAAAAAGCTGTTTTTAAAGACAAAAATACACATTGCTTTCAAAGAAAAAGATGTCTCTTTGGCCTGGTTTACTTCCATCAGAGGCCCGAAAAAACTAACTGTTTATTTATATTAGGTAAACCTAAAACACCATGTCCTGGTTGCTGGCTATTTTTAATTTTAGTTACTACACCTTGTAAGAGGCAAAATTTAGCAAAAATAATATAGAAATCAAGAATTGATATATACAGTGGTATTATTCGAGTAAATACACATTAATAAATCAATTTGTACACTGGTGGTAAATCAAGAATGCTCTAATGAATAAATAAATAGAAAAACGAAGCATGATTGAGTTACCAGCAGATTCTCGACAGATCAAAATAGACAGAATGAGCTTACACCTGCGATTACAACATGACTCACTTTCCCTTTTTTTAACTGCTTAATCTCGGTGGATTACCTGACCTTGCTTGAGCCCTGAGCTAGAAGGTAAAGTCCACTCAAGAGACAAAGCACGCAGAGACGGGAAAGAGAGGGAAGCAGATGGGGAAAGAAAACGGAGAGAAATAAAATATAAGGAAGACGGACAGGCAAATTACTGGTTATTTTCCAGCAGCCTCTTCTTCCAACAACACTACAGAAGAATACGCACCTGGAGTTACCTTCTGCTTTATTTCTACACACAGGAGGTCTTAAAGGACAAGCGAGGGGAGAGAGCACTCTGGAGGACATCAAGGATTGTCTGCAACTTCAGTCTCTGAAGACAACCTCAAGGCTTGAGATCAATTTAACTCTGGAGTCTATGGTAAGACATTTTAACATCCTGTTTAGTCGTTTTATTGTTGTACTGATTAGGATACAATACGCTCCATAAGATACAAACATATCTCAGATGACAGAATAGGAGTAAATTGAAAGTTCTTTCACAGAGATGGATGGTAGGATAGGGATTAAAGAGGAACACAGTGGAGAGCAGTGGACACTGTAGACTAGGCTAAGCCATGATAAGCCTCTTTAAGCTACTTCACACTCCACAGATCAAATGTTCTGTTTTAAACCTGTTGATCTGTGCTGGACTTCTGACTGCAGGCTATTGATTTAGTTTATCTGATTTTTTGGCTGGATGGCTTTAGTTAACTGCCAAATCAGACAGTACAGAACGATAAAGAGCAGAGCAGAGCAGAGAAAAAGTGCTTAAATATCTCTCAGCTAATCACTGAATAATGTCCAGCTCCAAAGCTGCTGTTTTGACCTTTGGCCTCCATCCATCCCTCCGTCTGTGTCCAGGACATGTCTCAAGATCAGTGCGAGTCGGTGGCAGTGAGCGTGGAGTCCCTCCTGAACGACGCAAAGAGGATGCAGATGCAGTGCCGTGAACGCAGCGAGCAGCTCTCCATGGCCGCCACGCAGCTGAGGGTGGAGTCGGCGGCCCTCAGGGAGCAGTGCGAGGCCTCCCAGCTCGACATGGCCCGAATCCGCCGGCAGCTCGACGAGCTGATGGATACAAAAGCCGCCTTCGAAGCCAGGGAGAGGCAGGCACGTAAACTCAGCAAGCAGCTCTGAGGAGATGAGGAAGAGGGATGTACGTGAGTGGTTTGTCAGAGAAACAAAAAAATAAAGCACTTTATCAGTAGTGACATCTTGTTCCTCTTGTTTTTTTTTTGCTGCGATGTGAAACAGATACATGTGTGAATATGCACAGAATTGTCTTTTTTTTCCTCTTTCCCACTTTTAATGTCAAATAAACACTGTCCTAATAAGCTCTTGTGTTTGATTATTCTTAGCCATATCATCACCTCCTCATTTAGCTTGCTTTCCACACTTTAGGACAGGGTGTAGTAATTACACATAAATCAAATTTACATGAATTTCAATCTTAACCAGGGTTTGCCCCATTGCATGCAGCTGGTGGTTGCTTCATTTACTCTACCCCTTCCCTTCAGACGAAAACTGCCTATAATTTAAAGTACTTCCTAACCTTTCATGTAAGACCCCCCCCCAAAAAATCAATGCGTTTCTGTCCTAACCAGGAAGGTGTACTCAAGCAAAGGTCATTTAATTACAAAATTAAATTGGGGGTAGCATTCTATTTTTCCTCTACCTTTTCCTCTTTATATACATTGAATAATAGTAATATTAGCAAAGCAAGATCAGCCGCCAAGACAAAGTGTTTCAAGTCTGAGGGCAATAGGAAGGGAGTTCGCATGGCGTCTAACTGTGCATATGCCTGCTCATATCCTTAAGATCCTAGCGTTTGGTGCAGAGACTTGACAAAGCAAGTTAGAAGTCACTTTTTCTCTGGCTGTTGTTGCTCACCAACAAATCCAGTGATGGAAGATGTGATAGTTTGCACAATTCTGCACCACTACAGGCATGTGAGAACCAAAATAACAATGTGCACCAGAAATAAACCACACCAGAATCCTGAAATTCTGTTTCACACGGGACAACATGGTTACATTCAACAACATAGCTTGACTACAGAGTGCATTTAATCTTTAATCCAGTTTGACCTTCAGTGTTCAATAGACCTTTTGTATTAGAAATAACTTTGCATAACAAGACCATGGTGCTGTGTAAAACTGTATTGCAATTGACACTATTGCTGGTGAATGACAAAGTTTATTTCCTTGGTTTTGATATTTATAAGATCACAAATTTTTCACAGGGACATGAACAAAACAAAACCTTCTGCACATCAGATACCATATGCACTTACTGTGTTGGTAGGCCAAGGCTATTTACAAAGTGTCGGGGTGACGAAGGCAGATCCGAGCTCAAACTGGTCTACAGTGACCATTCTGCTGATGACAGTTACACATATACATGTAATAACATCAACTGGACATTTGATATACCTTGGTTTATTTATTCTTTGGATTTGCTGTAGCCTATTGGCATTAAGAGAACCCACACTGACCACTCACAATGTACGAAAAATAAACGTTGCAACAAAGCAAACATCTGGCCTCCAGTCCTCCACCAACAGGACCAAAAAGGACAGCTACAGGGACTCCGCTCCCTCAATATCTGGCCTCCAGTCCTCCAACAACAGGACAAAAAAGCAAAAAGGACAGCTACAGGGACTCCGCTCCATCCACTTCAGGCTCCTACAGAAGAAGAGGATTCCGGACGGGTTCCTTTGGAGACCCAATAGTTGATGACAGCGACTTGGATTAGGACGACAGGCCTGTTTCCTCCCTGATGTGAAAACACAAGATCTTTGTGTCTGCTGCTCCTCCTTAGCTGACTGTCGAGCATCCATATCCAGAAGGTCCATCCTCATCCTCACTGTCTAAAGAGTTTGCTCCCTCAACCTCAGGGAGGAGACTCTCACAGAGCAGGTAAGTATGGCCCAGGTGGGACTGTGAGGAGAGCCTGGAGGGTAGTGCTCCTTCCAGAAGTGATCCAAATCTCTGTACAGAGACTTTTCAAGAAAGAGACAGACAATGAGAAAGAAATGAAATTATAATTTTGCAACTTTAATTCAGAAATGTGATGCTGAATTACATCTTAAATAATGAATTGTGTAAATTTAATTTCAGTTTGTTTTGATGTTACTGGTTTAAGTGTAACTTTAAGCTACACGATTTCCAAAAAACATTGTAAATATACAATAAGTATGAACACATGACATGTTGATTTAAAAAAAATGCTTAAATGCTGATCAGGATAGTAACTAGATTCTGTGCTTGGTTACAAGAATAAGCTAAATATCATGAAATCTAACCTTGTCCATATTACACACATAAATCCTTCAGTAGTCATTACTTTTAAAAGGCACAATTTTATGTACATCTTTGCCCATTCTTTGACTGGTTTGGTGTCACTACGTGCAAGAAAATGTGATATAGTGCCCTCTAGTGTGCTGTTTGGAGAACATGCGTCATATAGGCTGCCTTACATGCCTAAATGTTTAAGTAGTTAATTGTTCAACACCAGCCAACTCCCACAAAAGTGGAGCCTCATCTTTGTAGCTAGAGAGGGAAATGCTTTTAGAGAGCGCACTGTCACATCAGCCGCCAGACCAACAGAGATCACATCAGTGGAGCCACACCGTCTGTAATCAGTGAGGGAGAAGCTTTACTTTGGAAATGTGCTCCGACAGCAAAGACAAAAAACATACCAATGTGAATTTTGTGACAAAAGCTCCACCAGGTGTAGAAAAACTGAACTCGTGAGCTCTGCAGGTGTCAGGACTCAAAGAATTCACACAGAGGAGAAACCACACTATTGCAAACAATGTGGGAGGTGCTCTAGCCACTTAAGCTTCGGCTGGTCAGGAAGAGTATGAGGTGAACGTGCCAATACATCCAGGTTGTTAATATTTATATATGTTAACATTCCACTGTATGGAGTGAATTAATATGCATTTACTTTTATCTATGCTTTAAGCTAATTCAACGTCCCGCCTTTTTACACACTGCAACTTAAAATCTATTTTTATTGTATTTTTTATTATTCTTCAAACAATGACAAAGTTACTGCCTCATACTGTAATTAAAATGTCATCAAATAGGATATTTTGGAATAGTTACAGTTACCTAAATATTGTCAATTTTTACAAAAACGTCAGCTCCTATGGTTACATACATTAACTCTGCAACGGTAATGATCTCACACACAGACACACGTACACAAACCAGGCGAACACGCAAAACCTTGTGTCACAAAAGATTAAAATTTTAATCACCATTATAAATCATTCTATAAATACATGGTTGTCATATCATTAAGAACTTCTTTTAAATAGCAATAGATAACAAACAAGCAGAGGGGTGGTGGGCTGCTGGGGTCAAAGGCGCAGATAAAAACAACACAAAAACAGTCTGCTGAGTTTCAGTCAGGGAGACAACCTGAACGATTAGTGGGAGAAGCTGGGAATGTGTGTGTGAGTGTTCAGTTTGGTTTCCTTGCCGCTGGTCTTCAGTAAGTCGCTCCTTTTATCACCGCTCTGAAAGACAAAATCAGAATGGCTTACACGTGAAATCTTAAACTGAGTGTTTTTTATGTGCATAAAGAAAGGCGGACCTACTTTCAACTTTCTTCTTTAGTGGTGCGAGAGCTGCTTTTGCCTGAGAAGCACACAAACACCAAGTTACCAATATAGATCTGTAACCAGGATACATTTAACTGGTTTCTTTGTTGAAGTGTATGTAGATTGTAAATGGAAACATAGCTGCTAGTTTACCTTCTTGATAGCGGTCCAGTCTTCAAGGATGTCAATGTCTCTCAGCATGTAGACGATGAAAGGCCCTGTGAGACACAGAGGGTCAGAGCTATTAAATCTGAACTCCAGCTTACAGTCACAGCCTGGCAGCTGGCAAAATAATAATAATAATAATAGGTACTGTTTTTGGTGTGATGTCAGTGAGTCTGGGGCTGGAGATTATGGAAAAAAAATATTATCACAATATTTTGTGTATTAGATCAATATCAATATACATCACAATTTATAATTTGATAATGTTTAGTTTATTAACATACACTGAAGTCATTTATTACACATCTTTAAGACTAAAAATGAGCAAAATTGACTTCAAAATCTATGTCTCATCGACTCTGATGACGGGTGTCAGGAGGGGCTGCAAGCTGAGCAGCCACTAACATTAAATCTGCTTGTTTCTAAGAGTTTTAGCATGTCTTTAGATTAGGATTCCTTTAGTTTTTATTGTTTAGAATGTTTATAACTGGAGAAAAACTCTCAATAAATCACTTTTCAAGTCTAAAATGAGTGTCTCCTCAAAGTTTTGTGGTGCACACAGGATGTGCTAGTTGAGATACATCTAGCATCCATATGATTGACATAATGCCACCATTTCTTGAGGATAACTGGAGTTCACTTACACTGGTTCTCCTCGGTTCCACATTTTCTTTTCTCTTGTACAAAAACATCCACTTTCTTTTCCCGCAGCTCAAACAAAGCTTTACAGTAGGGAGTGGGCATGTCCTTGGTGTGGACTTAGCGTGCAAACAAATAACTGCAGACTAAGACTAACTATTTCTGCTGTGTTATAGGCGGTTTGATTTATCCATATTGGGTTACAATGGCCAAAGTTTGTCATCCTAATCCTTAGTGAGATCATTGTATGGCCCAGCCCTTGGTAAGACCTATGTGGAAATCTAAAATGTGTTAAAATGTGAACAAATGTTTAAAAAAAGGATGATAAAGTGACAAGTTTTACCTGAAACCAGAGCCACTTTCTTCTTCCTCTCTGACCGGCCCAGCTGGTTCTTTCTTTTACACTTCTTGCTTCTCATCTCATCACTCCACTCTGGAAGAGGAAAATATAATAATAATGATTACATAACTTTCGTCATTCAAATAATGTGTCAGTAACACGCACACTAAAAAGTAGAATCTAAGCTCATTGATTTAACCTTCTGATGTGCATTCACAGTGTCCTACATCATTGCTTACAGTCAAAGTCAGCTGTCAGTTACCACAACTGACAATAGGCTTGTGTGTAGCTCTAAAAAATGGCGACACACAGAAAAATGACACATTTTGTGCCTACATGTATTGTTTTCTAAGTTTGCAACCCTTGCATTTGTTCTGCATGTATAATTCAGTGCATGTCTGTACAGTTTTGCTGAGAGGTACAGTATTTTATACTGTAGGTGCACTGCTCTGGTATTTGGTAGTTCAACATTAGCTCATTCTTTAGAGAACAGTACATATTATCCTTTATACTAGTATTTTTTCCCTAAGTAAAGAAAAGTAATAGCTAAATAGAATTGACATTTCAGCCGTACCTGAGGTGAGGTCTATATTCTGTCTGTCCTCCTCCAGTCTTCTGATCTTCTCCAGCAGTTCTGTCTTCATGGCATCAAACAGCAACGCCCTCTCGCTCTGTAACGCAGACACAAGAATAAGTACATCGGCTAAAGTATAAATGTCCATGTGCAGTATATCTGTGTGTGTGTGTGTGTGTGCTACCTCCAGGTGCTGCTTCGCCCCCTGTAGTTCACACTCATGCTTATGTTTGATCACCTGCAGACACAGCTCTCTGTACACTCCTGTACAGAGAGAGACACAGACGCCATTGTGGATATTTTAAGACTTTCTGTGCTTGCGTGGTCGTTACTTTTAGAGGCAAACACAAATAGATAGTGACAACATACCGCAATGACGATATAATGTAGAATTTATAAACAGAGTCTGCAACTTATACTTCCACTGTCTTCTGTTATAGTGTATGTTTGTAACACGGCGCCTAACATTATTCTAAATAGTTGAAATGTTTTTTTGTTTTTTTTACCACAAGGTCTTTATGAAACACATTTTCTTCATTCTTCTCTCTATCCTCAGCCATCATGCAAACTAAGCTTGCAAGAGCAGCTAATGGCTACCGAGGGCTTCATCTGATTGGCTGGAAGGTGTGAAGGACAAGGCCCAGGTGTCCAGGGCTCCCCTTTATAGGTCAAATACTGAGTCATCAAGTGTTTGACAATCTGATACTGCATTATGCTTTCTATTTGTGTAATATTATTTTCTGTATGACCTTCTTGCTTCTTTTTTTACATGTTGGAAATAAATGTAATCCAATCCAATCCAAATGTTTGCATGCTGAGTGTGAATGTTTACACTGCTTTATACTAAGTACATAAACTTTTTTTGTTATGTTTATTTTCTGATTAATTGTGTACATATCATAATGACGATAAAAAAACAATTTAATGTGCATCCCTAACTTTAGTGTAGCTGCATTCTTTAAAACTCACTTTTTGATGCTAGTTGTAATTGAACAGGCAATATATTTAGCTGCAAAATGCTGAATATTTCCAATTGCAGAAAACACAAATATCATTGGGCTGGATAAGAAAAATTCCAACAAGACATTATTAGGTGTAGAAGGAAGAAATGATGTATTTGCTGTGATTTCCAAATCAATAGTCATCCTAATGCAAGCATTTTGTATTCACAGTTTACTTGCTTTTAACCAGGGGTTCTCAAACGTTTTGGGGCTGGGACCCCTTACAGGGAAGAACATTTTCCAAGGACCCCCTCATAATCGTAACACCGATTAAGCATATGCTTACTACCATTTGCACTCTTGGATGCCATTGGAACTATTTGTATAGTTAAACTTATCAACCTAAATACTTCAGACCTGTTTCATAGTGATAAACAGAAAAACATTTCACTTTGAATCATACTACTTAATACCACGTACATACTTTAAAACAGAGGCTCATTTTATTCAAATTGCTTGTGGACTCAACTTGACAGCATTTATACTTTTCAAGTAATTGATCTTAAAAGCTTTCAGAAAATTAACAAGACAGCCACAGGAACTGTTCATTGCGACCTGAGTGAGTTGTGTGATTCATGACAGATTGACGTGATGTGTCACAATCATGTCGGTTTCTATTGGTCCAAAGCTAACGTGGCTAATATGCTTGCTTCATTGGTGCAAATGGTCCTCATCTGTATACATGCAGTTTTTAATGATACAGCACAATTTCATGATTTTTTATAAACTTATTATAATTATTTCGCGGACGCCCAGGCTATAGTTCGCTGACCCCCAGGGAACCTAGGACCCCACTTTGAGAAGCACTGCTTTAAACTACCAATATTAGGATTTCAAAGTGTATATCACCACTACAACACTCCAGGCATTATTTAGCAATATGTAACTACACAACAGGACTCAATATAAAACTATCTCACGGCCACTCAATTTTTGTTTTTTTAATTTAAGGCCATAATTTTCATTAACTTGTTGGCAAACTAAACATTTGTCTAGACGAGAGTTATATTTCGCACTGATGGTCTTCCTTGACTATTGGCAGTAAGATGTTTGTTTAACAGCACCGCCGAGAGGTCAGGTGTCATAACATGCTAATGCAGACTGTAGATACAAATCTACATCCTGCAAAATTACGTCTGCTAAAATAAAACATGGTTGAAGTAACTTGTAGCATATGCCATGAGAATAGTGTGTTTTACCTACCAGCCACCTGTGTGCGTATCTGCATGCTGCTCTGTAGTGCAGCCAGTGGTTCTCTGTATTCTCCAGCCTTCCCTGTTAGCACCTCGTCCAGCTTCACCTTCACCTGGTTCAGCCGCTCCCGAAACAACCTGTAAACACACGTTCAGTCACTATGAGATGATTTTAAAGCACAGCAAAGGGACATGTGTAAAGTTTCTTCACCCTTCTTTTTTTAACCTACTTCTCTTTCAGCTCCTGAAATTGTTTTTCCAGATCCGACATCTCATCTAGACATTCTCCTCTCCTCCGCTCGCAGTCTTCATCATCCATCTCTTCACAGGGAACAGAGAGAGTCAGAACAGTGATGTATACAGTCTCTCCATCTCTCATTGGATTCAATCCGGGAACTTTTCAGCAGGGCACTTTGAATTTACCTGAACTCTCTTCTTCTTCCTCCTCCTCCTCCTCCTCCTCCTCTTCGTCAGTCTCCTCCAAGTCACTATCCCTCTCCTCTGTGCTCTCCTCCATGGTCTCCTCTCCTCCTCCACCTCCTCTGTCATTCTCTCTTGGCTGCTCCACCTCTCCGTTGGCTTCAGGGAGTTGTGACTCTCCTTCTGCCTCCATCTCCTCCTCCGGCTCCCTCACAGGAGGTTGGGCAGGCATGGCTAGCAGAGACGCATGCAGACACACACATACTTACGTCTCTTTGAAGGTTTTAAAGAAAACCAAACACAAATCCAAGCAGTTCCCTTGATGGGTGATTATCAATGTATAAACCGGGCTAGTCTCTTTGTATTTTGCACTATATTTGAATTTTAATTTATTAAATAATTACAAGTCCTTTTTTCTGTATATGTGGTGTTTATCAGCACTATGTGTAATTCTTGTAAGTGGTAGAGTCACTTCAAAATATGTACAACTGCAAAGATGATGAAGACAAAATAAACCTAGATTTCCTAATTTTAGAATTAATTTAGGAATGAAAAAAATAAATGTAGGGGTAAATGAATTAAATTCCACTTGTATTTTGGAAAAAGGGAAAACAAAGCATTTCAGTCATCCACTACCAAAGAAAAAAAATGTACTTAGATTTAAAATACTGATTGACTAAAATTGGAAATTATTTTTTCCATAGGCTATTTAAGGTTCAATTTTTATTGAAATAAAAACGCACTCAAAACACTAACACTGATATCTGGTGATTTACTTGTTCTATTTTTTGTTCAACATACTGTATGTGATGTTGATGAATGATAACTGCAGCTGAGCTACAATATTAGTAAGACACAAAAATACAGCACATCAAGAACAGAAAGAGATCAAACAGGCTGCTCTGTTGGTAAAGCAAAGACTTAACATGGGTTTAATTGTTAATTGTAGCTTATTGTGCGGACAGAAATAGTCTGAAGATAATACAGCGAAACCCGCGGGACATCGAGCTGCCTTATGGCTTCCGTGTATCTGTGAAGCTGAAACCAGCTGAAAACACACGGCACAAGACCGGAAATGACTGGACTTTTCTTGAAGAAAAGCATCGAATATATGGCGAAAAACAAAACTATTTACCCCTATTTTAGAAATGCTTCGTGAAAAACAATTACAGTCGTAAAACAACCTGTTAAATCAATTAATAGGTTATTATTTCATTTCCTTACCGGAAGTACTTTTACTTTGGCGAGCTTGACCACTGGTAGCTTCCGTGACGTCATACAGTAAGATGGTTAACGTTATGAGCTCGACGGCGGAATATAGTGTACAATATGACCAAAACTATATCTGGGACATATTTTACTGGCATTACATTTACTTACAGCCCCTGGAAAATTAACAGAGAATCGCTGTTGCATTTTTAATGTCAAATAAACGGCAAATAAAGCACTGTGAAGTCAAGTGCAACACTAACGTTAGCTAACAATTGAAAACACACAGAGGTAATCACTGCTCCTCACGTTTTTCAAGTTAATGTTTAAAAATATATTTTTGTAAACGTGTTTTGCGCTTATAAATAACAAATATAATACGCGTTGAATTGTCATTGAGAACACTGAAACATCGGCAGAGCAGCTTTCATATTGACTGTCTTCCAACAGCACACGGATTAACTATAACGTTATCCCTCCATGCAGGCGGATGATGCTGCTTGTAAATAGAAAACCTTCACTTTACCGGAAAATACAGAAGAGTCTGCTCACCTTCCCCACTGCTCGCCTGTGAAAAGTTAAAGTATCATTTGTTATATTTCCATTTTAAAAAGTACTTCCTCTTCACTTCAGCCTTCAGTTCGACACTTTGCCAGACTCTACAACCCGTAACTTCAGCCAATCAGGGTCGAGCCCTCCTGCGGTACAGGCCAATAGGGGAGACCATCACAAACGTCACTTGTCGAATCAAAATGCGTCAGCAGGTCAAGTTAACCAATCAGAATCCAGTTTGCTGTTGGAAGCGATGAGAATGAGCCAATAGGCTGGATTATTTTTTGTACTTACAAATACCGCGCATCTTAGTTTTGTTCATTCATATCCACTAATACATAATATAATATAATATAATACAATATAAAAGGGCTGGTGTAGATACATGTAAGCATCTGTTGCCTTCTCTTTTTTATATTTGAATCGTTCTTACATTATTAACCATGTACAACCACTTGCAATACTGAATTTGAAAACAACCAAGCCAATAAAGCAACCTTGAATTTTAGTTTCTGAAAGATTGTGATTCTAGGTGTCTGTGTAGTAGTAGATACATTGTTAAATAAGGTTGTAAATAAGTAAATACAGTTGTAAATAATGTATATATTATTATTATTGTTATTTTTATTATTACTTTATTTCTTATTACTATCATTGCTATTATTGTTTGTATTCATTAATTTCCCCCATCAATAAAGATTATCTTATCTTAACCAAATGTCAACATAAGGATCCAACTAGTCTCTTAACTCTCTCTAACAAGCTGTCAATGTAGAGGAACAAGTCAAAGCACTGTCCATTGCTAGGTTTACATTAACCACCCTGTGATAAGAACAGAACATCAGTCACTAAGTGCAGATCAAACCAACTGTTGTTATATACTACATCAGTAGTGCACATGCAGTGGTAATTCGGCAATAAACCACTAGATGGCACTAAAGTAATGCAAAATAGCAGGTGAACCATGCAAATGATGACGCTGGAATACATAGCCTATCATTTGGACAATAGGCCTTTTCATGGCAGACATTTTGGCATGCCAATGCAGGGAAATTACAGGTGGAACTAACATTAATTATGTCTGCTTTCCAATTTCTCATATTGCGTAGGCTAGTCAGTGACATGACAGTTTATGGAACATCATCGTTCTATGTTTAATTTCACCTGTGCTTTAATGTACTGCAACAGGTGAAAATGTTATAAGGGTTACTGATTTTTTTTTTCCAAGTTAATATTTAATTGAAAGAGGATGCTTTGTCATATTACACTCAAGCTTATAAAGTATTGTGTAATCATATAAAAGGCTCTCTGAAGCAAAGAACTGACAAACCCGAAAACAAAGACAGTACGTCCATTTTACATGTTTTTATTAAAGTTGCATAAAAGTGTAACAAAATTGGGCAAAAACAAGACCTGTTGTTGATATTGCTACATTTGTTTGTTGGTTTGATCTGATCCTTGTCCAAAAAACACCTACATTCCTCTAATCCGTACAGTTTAGCTCTTGTATTTAGCCTCAATGATAATAATCGGTATATATATTTTTTGCAATTTTCCCCAACAGTAAAAAAACAGACTTCTCAATAACAGTCTAAGAAGGTATAATCCAAACTTGGATTTAGAAATGAAAATCCACTCAAATGCAGCTACTGATTGAGCCTGCCAACAACCCCACTGATCCGAATGTCTCCAAAAAATGCAGACAGTGCTTGGTTTGGAAACTGCACAAGGAAGGCAAAAGCAATCGCACCAAAATGTATCTGAATGGATTTTAGTTCATCAACATATGAATCCAAGGCCTGGCATCGAGAAGTGTCATGATCACAATAAAAACAGACCAGTATTCAAATGGTAAATGTAAAGAACATTGTTTTATCTAAACAAAATCACTGTATCAAGGCCTACGTATTAAACACTCACTTCTAAAAAACAAAAAACAAAGAGAATCTCATTTTGTTTTTCAAAAAGAAAAAAGAAAAGAAAAGGAACGACAGGAGATCCAAGACTCTCCATGTGCCGCAGTTCTGCTCAGTAACACACGTTTTAGCAGTCTGTGTTACCGCTTTAAAAATGAATGTCTCACGTTTATTTGGTTTGTGTAACATAAATAATACCTAAGGCAACATCTGTTTTTTTTTTAAAAAAAAAGGAAAGGAAACTGGAGAAAGGATAGAGGGAGGTTGACATAAGGATGAAAAGGGGGCGGGAGGGGGAGGAGGAGAGAGGAGGATGCCAGGGAGAAATGACAGAGCAGCAAGATGAAATGGGCCAGTGTGTGTGTGTTGGCTTTGAGAGTGAAAGAGACGGACGGTGAAGGTCTGCTGTCACCGCAGGTGTTAGCGCTTGGCCACAGGAATCACAGCAAATGTTACCGCTTCCCTGATTGGCTGAGGGGCTTCCGTCTCCGATCTGATTGGCTCAGGATCAGAAACAGATGGCTTATTCTTGGTGATGATTGGCAGCTGCAGCGGGGAAACACACAAACGTTGTGACAGCTATGGACCTGTCTCTCGCTCTCTCTCTCAGTGTATGTGTGTGTGCGTGCACATCTGTGTGAGAGGCAGCTGTATTTGCTAATGTGTTTCCGTTTCATCCACCCCAAGGGTGGCCTGTGTGTATGTGTGAGTGAGAGAGAAAGAAAAAAGGGTGAATGCATCTAGACAGCTTCAATGTAAAACAGTGGCCTCCCTCCCTCCCTCCATCGCTCCCATTCAGACGTCTCATTGGTGGGTCTGCTGACAGGCAGAGGACAGCACACAGTCTCCACACCAACAGAGACATTTTCAGAGTTTCCATGTACGTGCGACCTCTCTGAACTGGCATGGTGGATGAAGTAATTGCAAAGGTTTAAGGAGAGATAGTGAGAAAGAGACAGAGAGAGGGGGGATGATACAAAGAAAAAAACAAGGCAGCTTTGTTAGGGTCCCCCTGTCGGACTGTCAGTGTGTTTGTGACAAAAGAAAAACAAGAAAACAAAACAGGAACCAGTCCTATACTTAAAATCTAATTCTTCGTACAGAACAGCAGAATATACAGGCCAGAAAAAACACTCCTATTATGGATGTTGCTGTACATTATGTAGCAACATACACACGTAGCTTTTAGCAACACACAGACGTACATATGTATGTGCAGGCTGGACAGCAGTGGCTTCTTAAGAGCCTCTCTTATGACTGCACCACGCATTTAAGGGGTAAAAAACTTATTTTTTCTCCACAAGAATTCAAATTCTATTCCAGCACACCCGACCTAAGAGAACCTACTTCTACTCTAGCCTCAAAAGAAGGTTTTTTTTCTATAATTAGCTGGACCGTATGACCACCACAGCCAACCAGTGACTTTTTAAGGGTTTCACCGCTATTTCAAGGGATCACATTTTCCCCTTGTTGGACTAAAGATATACCATACATTATTGTTTGTGGTCAGAGGTCCAGATTTCCTTCCCGAAATGACATAGTGCAGATTTTTCAACAGATACACACACAAGAAAAGACAGTCTTTAAATGCACCACTGTAGCAAATGCCTCTGATTACGGGGTGGGGTGGGGGGGGAGATCTCAAAAGACTGCATGGACCCCCACACAAGTTTAAAATAAAAAAAACTAGAGTCAAGTAAATGTCCCTGCGCCCGCAAACTCATTAGAAAACATCAAAAGAATCCTGGTTGGTAACTGGATCATATACAAGTTTAAACCCCCTAAAAATAACAAAATAAGGAGCCTCATTGGTTGAGACATTAGCGATGATTAGGCCCTGCTTCGATCTGATTGGCTGCTTCCTCCTTGCAGACTCTCTTGTTCCTCTTTCCACACTCAACCGCTCCACTCTCAGTAATTATGGGGCTCATCTCATCTCCTCTTCTCTTCTCTTCCTCCTCAGACAGATGGAGGCTGGAATGAGAGAGGGTGTGAGGAAGAAAGAGCTTGATGAAGAGGAGTAAAACCAAACAAAGGGAGAAGGAGGAGCAGGAGCGAAAAAGAAGAAGGAAAGAGTGCCTGGATTTAGACCGATAAAATGCTTGTTGTAATCCTAAACTCTACTTTTCTTCTTTGCTGATGCTTTTTAAGTAGGAAGTCTGACAAGCAACAAGGAAGTTCACTAAAACTACAAAATAAAAGCATTTTATGGGGCTGAATCCAGGAAACAAAACAGAAAGGGGTTTAGGAGAGAGGGTGTAAGAAGAAGAAGTTTTTCAAGAAGATCTCCACTGGAGGAAATCTGACTTCAAAATAAAAGCATGAAAAGTGCAGAAGGAAGACGAGAGGTGAGGGCTAAGGTGGAAAGGGAGGATGTAGGGGAGCAGGAGGAGGAGGAGGAAGAGGAGGGGCGCCATCATTTCTTCTGAGGCGTGGAGAGCTTCTGCATCCCTCGGATCTTGTCGAGCAACTCTGAGATGAAGTCCTACGGGGAGACAGGAGGGACAAAACACATGAGGGGACTCAGAAACCAAAACATCCACAGAGCATAGATATGGGTCGGAGCAGCAAACTCTTACCTCAGTAGGTTTAAAACAGTCAACCAGCAGGTCCTATAAAACAATTAAAAACAGAGTGAATAAATGTTTTGTCTTTAGCATCTGTGTCCTTTCATGCTTTGACTCAAGTCTATTTTTGTATCCTACCTTGACCCTGGCTGCCCGCTCAACGTCACTGGGCATATCCAGTAGCTCATCCACATCTATCTCCAGCTCTGGGATGGCCTCCTCCTATGAAAGCACATAACAAGAGGAGACAAGAGGGTTTGGTTAACACACACATTTCTGAATCTCTTTTCATCGACATAGGGACTAAGAATAGAGGGGTGATGAGCGTTTATTTCCATGACTGTGTTGATGTTATGTAGTTGTCTGAAAATAGATCAGCAGAGACACTTCTGTCTCTCTGCACAACGTGGTGCAGCACAATGATCAGCCCCGTCTGAACACTAGAGGGCAGTGTCTTTCCATCGCATCACATGTGGTGTGGGAAAAAGAGGAGAGACAAAGAAACAGGAAAGTAGGAGGATGTTTTATAAGATATTTTTACTGGTTTAATGCAGAACAATAAAAATGTAAATTTACATGTAAAATATTTGTTATATATGTAAATGCTTGCTCTCAGGCCTCAACAGCAAAGTCATCACACACAGTGCATCATGGCACATGACCCCTCAATTCATCCTTCACACTGCTTCCATCAGGTCGCAGATACAGGGCTCTGGCCTGTAAAAGGGCCCGCTATGGCAGCAGTTTTGTTCCCTCTGTCACAGCATCATTAAACAACACCACCTGATAACTGAAGGGAGGGAAAGTGCGGTTATGTGTAGGCTAGATGTGTCGTGTCGTTATGTTCCTTTTGTTCGGGTATGTATTAGGGGTAGGAATCACACGTAACTCACGATACGATACAATGCGATATGATGCTTGACTCACAATAATGATAATATCACGATACAGCGATAATCGATATATTGCAAGACAATCATATAATGATACTAGGGATAGGCATTTGAAGGCATATCAATATTCTAATATTTAATGAAAAAAAAAGCGGATATCTGGTGAACCTCACTACATAAAAAGTGTAGCGCACTCATGATGTAGCCGAGTGGCAGACCTTTGTGGCGCACAGTGCTATTTTTCCACCCGACGCAGTCTGTCTCTGCTAACCTATTTAAGGGGAAGAATTGGTAAGATTGGCATTCCCAAGTCTCTGTTTGGAAGTATTTCTTTTGTCTATTAATGTTATAAATGGGCTTCCTGCATGCACATTCAAACCTCTGCAGATGATCCAGAACACAGCAGCACGACTGGTCTTCAATCAACCCAATACGGCACATGTCACTCCACATGCCTGAAACGGGGTTAGTAAACAGTGAAGATGTTACGGCGGTTAGGTCTTTATTTTTCATTCAGTCTGTGTATCAAACTCGGCGCCGACAAATTTGGAATGATATTCGAGCACTGTTTGGATGGAGACGGTCGGAATTTGTAGCTGAGATGACAAGAAGTCACAGAAGTTACCGATGGAGGATAGCATCACGCCGGAAAGGGGGCGGAGATTAGCGTGTCGACACAGGTTTTGAGTTCCTATCAATGCCGATTGGAGCCGAGGCGATAATTACCCGGGTCTACTGCAGAGTCATTTGACCTGAGTCTGAATGCCGATTGTAACCTTTCCTACTAAGCAAAAAAGCCGAGTGTAAGCAGGTTTTAACAGGTTTTTTGACCAGTGGGAAAGCGGCTTTAGAGGTGATTGTACGTGGGATTTTTTGTTTGGGACAGAGCAAGGCTAGCTGTTTCCAGTCTTAAGCTAACAGGATGCTAGATGAGGCTTTGTACTTAGCATACAGACATGAGAGTGGTAGAAATCTTCTCATCTAACTAGGTCTGCTTAAACAATAGGTTATATGTGCAGTGCAAACACACCGTTGCAAAAAAGTGCAAAAATAGCATCAATTAATGAAAATGTGTGCATGCACTTTTCATTTCAGCGAAGCAATTATAGCCTGATACTGATAAGATGGCCTCTAATATGGAGTTTAAGAGCACACTTGCCTCCAGCTAAGAGATATACAGCTTATTAAATAAATCAAAGTAAAAAACGGAGTTCTTTCTTCCCCTTTTCCACCACACCTTCTCCCTAAATCACTCCTTTTCTCTCTGATTAATCTGTCCCTGCATAAAAAGTGGTTTAATAGTCTCTTTGCCTTTCTCTGTTTCTCCATCTGTCTCACTCAAGCACACTAGCTCAGTGTGTTTTATCAAAGCGGTTCACCACTGGCAACATCACACACACACACACTCGTACAAACACTCGTTTCCCCTCTTTTGCCGCTCAATTGCTACCCTATATTCATGTCATTCTCTAGGAATCTCTCCCTCACTCTCGTCCTCCCCCTCGGTTAGAGTTGCCCACACCAGCTGTCTCTGCACCTGCCCAACTGCCCCCTAACCCAACTCTCTCTCTCTCTCTCTCACACACACGCACACGCACACGCACAGACAGACAGGCCCAGCATGCTCTGTGTGCACGTTCATATGTCACATTAAATGGTCGTTTCATGTAAAAAGTGCTCAACATCACACACTTCCTCTCTGTAACACACACCTCACAAACACATGGATTAAAGAATTAAAAAACGGGCATTAATAAGTCTGAGCTGGATGAAGGGAGTGTGCGTATGTGTGTGTCTGCTGGTGTGTGTGTAAGGATTTAATTCTTGGCAGGACAGCCTGTGTGTGTGAGATAGAGACTGGAGGTGACAGACAGACTTACTGTCAGCAGAGTAAAAAAAAAAATGTGAGCACACACACACGGACACACATAACAGTCGATATACAGACATGCTGTAAGCAGGAAAGCAGACAAAAGTGTGCAAAAAAGTCTGACACACACAGAGACACACATAAGCTGATATTCTTACTGAATTTCAAAATAAAAGCTCTGAAAGACAGATATAAAGATGAGCGTACACTCAAACACACACATGCTACAACCGCAGACATATTCAGACATACTGTATAGACTCACACACATTCG
This sequence comes from Semicossyphus pulcher, assembly GCF_022749685.1. NCBI lineage: Eukaryota > Metazoa > Chordata > Actinopteri > Labriformes > Labridae > Semicossyphus > Semicossyphus pulcher. The sequence continues at coordinate 9,488,042 of NW_027211695.1, forward strand.
TAAACACACACACAGGCAGTGAAGTCCGACACAAAGACTGATCTGCACAACATGTGGGCTCCATGTGCAGCAACATGCAGTAAAAAGAGAAGTGTGAAAAGACTAGAGGACAAAGGAAACGCTTTTTTAAGGCAGCATTTTGTAATTAAAAGCCAAAAATCACTAATCAAATTCTAATTATACAGCATCTGATTTCTTCTTTGTACCTCTGTAATATAACCTGAAAGAATAGTGGATAAACATTGACTTCCGTTAATACAGCTCACTTAAAAACAATCTGGCAAACTGTTCAAACCTGCGTGGGGGGAGGGGAACGCCCAGAGGAAGGAAGGTAAAAGGTTAAGGAGCATATCGAAAAGAGGGAGCGAACCGAGAGGGGGAGACGAGAGGAGCGAGGGAGCGATGTTGAGAAAAGGCCGGAAGACAGGCTTCAGAGAAGAGACACAAAGAAAGCAGGGAATCACGAGGGAGGATTTCCAAAACAATCCAGCAGACTGACTTACTGAACCAGTCTGATGTCTGCAGGGGTTTTTACTGTTGGCTGCAGATGTGCTCTTGACTGAAAGGTGGATACAAGATATTGGCACACACAGCAGGATTCTAAACAAAGCAGAGCACTGTGGAACAATTGAAAGGGGTGTGCAGGTAAAGGACGGTAAATCTGCTTTATCCTGGATCAGGAATTATTTCAGTTCTTCAGAATTAAATCTGCAGTTTTGGGTTTGATTCAATGAACAAGTCAAAGAGGAAATTATCATGAAACATGTAGAAGTCATAGATCAGTACAACTCCAGGAAGTGTATGGGACAAATGGCATTCATTTAACCATCACAGATCACTACATTGACTGACTGCGAATATCAATGGACGAAAGCAAACATTACGATGCTAGCAAAGACTGTAACGCAAAACAGCTAGCAAAATATCAGCTATAAGATTTTTCCCATTTTCCCATAAGTTAAAGGGGGGTATTATGCTCATTTCAAGCTTAATATTTCACTATGTGATACCTGTAGAGTAGTTTAGCATAATTTACAGTTAAAAAAAATGCCTGAAATGACTCTGTCATCAGCTCTGTCCCTTTAAGAAACCCCGCCCCTACAAGCACAAGACATTCTTAACCAAGTGAAAAACATTTCCAAGGCAGACTGAGCTGCTGGGTGGATGTGTCCTTAAACTGCGCCAGGGGCAGGAAGTTCTGCTGTGTCTCGGGCAGATGCCCAAATTAGAATTCCTCCACTTTGTGACATCACAAAGTGAAGCGTCCGGAGAAGTCTGTTTGAAAGTAAGCGTTCACAGCAGCCTGCAGACTTTTTTAGCAGGGGATTGCGCCAACATACTTTTACCTACAGATTTGAAACTTCACGCACGTTAAGTATGGGCATCCAACATTGTGTATATGTCTTAAAAAGTGACACAGCATAATACCCCCTCTTTAAAGCAAATAAAATTTAAACAGAAAACAAAAATAAAGCAGTTTCATGCTCTTCTTCAGTTCTTTTTTGGTACTGGGTATCGGCAAATACTTAAGTCTAGGTATCAGAATTTGTATCTGGAAGGTTACAATAGTTACAAAAAGCATTTTTCAAAACCATGTGTGAACTCTGCACTGTTTTTAAATCAGCACTTTTAATTGTAATGACAAGCTGAGGAAGTGTAAATATAGCTGCATATTACCTGCATAAAGTCTATTTTATTGCCTCTTAGTTGGTCACCTTTGTGTGGGTTTCAATGCTAGCTTGACTCAATCTGAGCCACCAGCTCATCTGAAAATCAAACAGATACTGTTAACTAGCATACAAAACCCATTTTACTCTGACTAGTCTTTAAATTTAATTACTCTCTTCCTGACAAGCTTCTAAATATGATTAACACGCCACCACAATGAGGGACGGGGAGACTGTCTCTGTCTGTCTGGAGGCTGCCTGCAGAACAGAGCAGAATGAGATGTGACAGTATGAGAGCGAATTCGTGCTCATACGTCGGTAGGTCGTAGTACTGTTACTCTCACAGCGGGCTCTTTAGCAAATGCAGGCTTGGACAGATCAAATGCCAGATACATCTCCCTCACTGGAATAACATAAGCTACACACACAAGTAGGTCAGTGTCCTCATAGTACAACAAAAAGGCTAACATGGCTACTGTAAAAACGCCTGGAAAGGGAAGTGATGCAGTCAGGGTTACACCAGGGAACGAGTTAAACTCTTTCAACCTTTTTTTTTTTTTTTTTCTAATTTTAGTCTAACTTGATTTCACTATGCAGATATAAAAAGAAAAAAAGTGGTGCGAGTTTAAAATCTGAGAAATCCCCAACAGCCACCAAATGACAAATTATGATATTAAATATATATACATAGACACAGTCCTAATGAAATTGAAACATAGGCCCATGTTAAATGTAATATGGTGGATATGAGCCAAAGCCTTATCGCTGTGGGATGCAGCATGTGTAAGTAGGTCACAGAGGCCACCTACATGGATTACACAGCATGTCTTCTGTTGATAACACACTACAGAAGTGACTCCTGTGATATGATCGATGTGAAGTGTAGGTGTGTGTGAGTAAGAGAGCTAATGTAGAATATGGATAATGAGTGATAAATAGCCACTTTTGCTTTTTAGCCGCCTCAGATACAAGGCAGGATAAAAATAGTCAGACTTCAGGATGGCCGACCGCCATTTTTTTTTGCTACAAAGACAATGTTTTGGCTGGTTGCAAGGGGGGAAGTCAGGAAGGAGGAAGTTGGAGACTGAGGGAAGTGATGGCTGGAGAAGCAGGATGGAGGAAGAAGTAGGAAAAGTAGGCCGCGTGGCCGCGACAATGCCGCCATTCACTCCAATTTCCCTGTTCGTGCACTTGTTTTGACTGAATAAACTCCACTCCTTCATACGTCATTTGTTCCTCTTTTATGTTACATCTTTTCTCTGAATAGTTGTGGAGAGACATGTGATCTGCATGTTACGTGGAACACATTTCACACTGCCTCACTGCCTTTCCTTTTCACTTCTGTCTCTATTGAGGTCAGTCCCAGCAGGGAAGTGTTTTTATATGTGTGTTTGCTTTACAGAGTGGGTGAGTGTTTATGTGTGGGTACCATTAAAACTATTACCCTCGGCTGGTTGACTTAGCACTATGACACAGGTACAAAGTATGTGTGTATGCTAACTATGACAAGTTACAGACTCGCACATCCACTCTGCACAGGCATAGGTAAGATGGTCTTACTGTTAGTGTGTGTTCTGTTTTTCCCAGCTGAGCTGAACATAGCATCCATGCTGCTATTTTACTGCTCAGTGTTAAAGCTCCTGTGACGAACTTTCGGTTTTTGACGTTTTTGTTGACCTCTGTGGACAAAGTCGTACCGCCTATCTCTGCTGATTTTGTCCTATACAAGCTTAAAGGTATAATCTCAAACTTTATCATTTAAATAAATGTCTTTTAAGTCACTATCTATCCCTGAATGAGTTAACCCCGTGATTGAGCCTATGGCCCACTGATGAAAGCCTTTGCATTTGCAGTAAATAGTATTTTTCATGGACTGGGTGTCCAATCCAAATCACAAGTGGCGCACAGTTAGTGACGCATTTTCCATCACCCAGCAGTGGTTGGTCTGTCAGAGAGGGTAGGCAGAGCTAAGTGTCTGCACTTCTGGTTTCTGGAAGCATTGTGAGTAAACGGTGATCTACAATGGCTGAACAAACAAAGAAAAAAAATCGATGACGACGTGGTATTTTGGTGAAATAACCCTTTAAAATGAGTACAAGTACTCGTACACAGTGTAGTATTTTGCTGGAATAACCCTTTAAAACCATAAATACTCTGACATAAAGAATTTGGGAAGAATAAACCTTTGTTACTGTAAGTACTTTCACAGAAAGAAGTCAGTTTTTGGTGGAATAAACCTTTTGTGGACATCCGATTCCGTAGGTGGCGCTCCTGGGTCTTAGAAATGCGGCCCCAGGTCTGCGTCATCCAATTCGGCAGGTGGCGCTGTCGCGAAAAAACTAGGGTCCGAGAAATGTGGTCCTAAAAACTGCAGCCTCCGGTATTGCAGGAACATACAATTTGGTTAAATTGGAAAGTGTGCTCCCATAATTACCAATTATCGCCAGTGGGTGGCGGTCAAGATTTCAAGATTTTATCTTTAAATAGGCATGTTTGCCAATTTTCAACCTCAGTCCTATCATGCCATCATGGGGAGCTAATGCAATTATGGTAGGAAAAAAAATTGAGTCTTTGGAGGATGCTATCAGCTTTTCCAATGGGCCCTGGAAAACCTCCGCCAGACTACGTAAAACCAGCCATCTGGCTTTAAAAGGTAGGTAGGTCTTGTAGGTCTAATAGAGTCATCAGAATTAATTTCAGTCTGTTTCATAACCAATGAAAAACTCCTCACAGGAGCTTTAAGTTGGTTGGATAGTTGGTCAACAGCTAATATAAGAGGAGTATGACTTTAATCAAGAAAGAGGATGAATAAATTGAATCGAGAACAAGGATCGTGCTTTAATCATCCTCGCCCAGTGTTACAAATCAAAAGGCCTGAGACATGCAAACACTTAAAGCTCAGCGCTTGTAATTAATTGTGTAATGGGATTATTGGTGCATCACAGACAGACAGAACACTGACTCATCCATTGAGGTTTGCTGAAGGACAGAGTGAGATAAACAAGTGTGGGTAAAGGGTCGACGTCGGTTGAGAGAAAAGAACATTGTGATGAAATATTTGGAAGTTGCCCGGGTCTGATAACATCTAAAAACAGAAAGGAGAAGAAGCTGTAAACCAGCAGACAATTCGTCTTGTGATGCTTACTTATAAGCTAATATAAAAAGTGTGGTCTTGTGTAACTGAGAAAAATACATTGCTCAAGTTCAGAAAGGAGGTGGCTTAAGGATGAAACAGTTTCTGCAGAGATCCTTATCATATTCGATGCAGAGAAGCGTTTTTACTAGTCAGTGCAACTCCCAACGTCTCACAGATGAGCAGATAAGCTCACATTGGAATTCAAAAACACTCTCCGTTTGCATGTACAGGCCTGTTTATTAATAAACAGATTGACTGAGCCAGAAAAAACTGGAGCCAACACCAAATGTGGGAGTGAGACATTCACTTTCAACATTCAAACATACAGTTACCAGACCTACACGTTTAAAATAACACCAAAAAAATGATTGTAAAAGGTCTTGTGACTGATCTGCTCATTTGATGAACACATACACAAAGAGTGTGAGCAGTGGAAAAACACCAGGCTTGAACCTCCTTCCTGTCATGCTCCCCCTGTGTCTCTTAATCTTTGATGCCCTTCCTCTCTGGTTGGCGTGACCGCCTCATATATGTCACCCTCAGTGTGTCTGTAATAGGGCACTTTATAGTGATAGGGCCACCTTGCTGGGGGCATGATACCACTTATGAGAGAATATGAGGGATGGGGAGTCACAGAGGGGTCAACGTGGGTGCAGGGATTAGGGATGCATTGTGTCACTCATCGCTTGCTGCTTTCAATCTTCTCTATGTCCCCTGCTGTCTCACATGGTGGCTTATCAGGACTCTGCTCTCCAACACCTTTTTTTCTTCCCCCCCCCCCCCACAATCACAGGAAAAAGTGTGACCCCAGGAAGTAGGCTTTTTAAAAAGTTTGTAATATGCTCTGAAAGGGTTAAAAACATCAGAGCGTCCAGCTACTTCCTGTCTGGGCACGTGACCTTGGGAGATCGTGGGGGAGGGGAGGTGGAATGATATCTGTGGGAAGTAGATGGCTGAGTGTGTGAGAGAGAATGTGTGTGAGTGAACAGAAACACTTTAAGAATGCAGATTTGACTGATGGAAATTAGTATTACTAGTGTGTGTGAGTGCCTGTGTGTGTGTGTGTGTGGTTGATCTTCGTCTCTACTGCTTATCTAATCAGTTGGATGAACTTCCTCCCAGGAAGAAAATGATGTCCTGTTTTGGATGATAGGAAAACAGAACGAAAGAGCCGCAGGCAAAACAGCTGCCGTGAACTCCTCTTTATAACCCATGTACAGCCAGAATACAGCATTTAATTTACTGTTTTATCAGCCATATTTGTTTTTCTCTTACACTTTGTATTAAGGATTTAAACAGCAAAGATTAACCGTGTTCTTTCTTCCCACTCATGAAGGAAAATGTACTTAATTCTTTCCAAAAAAACAACATATATTTCTACATCTCTGTGGAAGTAGCGCCACACGTGGCTCCTTTATGTTTCTGTTCTATTAAAGGAGAAGTTTGGTATTTTTAAACCTGGGTCGCAACAAAATCCCCTGAGGCAACTGCGCCTGATCAAAGTACGTCCACTAAAAGTGCTTGTTTTTGCCACTGACATGCTCAGATTGTTACTCAAGGTGTCCCTCCAAATATCCCTACAAAGATCGTCGTATTTTTAAAGAGTAAGATTCTTTTTGTGTAGCCAAAACAGAAGTCTCACTCAAGGAGACTCGCTGTGAAATCTCACAGCTGGTGAGGTGTTACCGGAACTGGACGGTGGTTCAAATGCCTCATCTTCATCGTCGATCAGGTAAATATTCAGCCATGGCTTTTGAAATATATTCTTGCTGGCAGTAAACGAATCCTCTCTCCAACTTTAACTCACGCTTCCACCATCCTGTTCAGGTAACATCTCAGCACCCGTGGGACATCTACTGGACCGATTCCAAAAGTTTTTATTCCTATGAGTCATTTCAACAACCAAATTTGTAAAAAAAAAAAAAACATAGGGCCCATGTTTAAAAATACCAAACTTCTCCTTTAAAATAACGTCCTAAAACAACATATACCCCTCCTTCAGCACTTCCTACCACAGCCTCCATATGTTTCGCCTCTCCAGCCCTGTCAGCCTTCCTGCTATCTCGCTGCAGATAAAACGCAAACGGCCCTGTCATGTAAAGTAAAAGGAAACAGAGCCTCCAGAGTGCGCAGCTTGTGATGTGGGCATGCTATTGTGTCCCAGTGCTGTGTGGGTTGTGTCAGAGTTATTGCAGGAGAAAGCCAATGCAAACAGGCTCCGAGTGCAGAGAACATATCTTCTTATGATGCCAGGAAACATTTAGCACTGTAATTAGGACGCTAGCAGAGCAGTTTTGGTGGTTGTTACACTGTAATTATGGGACAATAACAAATATAGCAGTAGTAGCGTTGAAAGACAGTTTAAAAAATGATATCTGGGAACGACTTCCAGAAGCTACAGTAACTGATACGGATTGGTCAGGTTGCACACACACATAAAACATACACACATTGTTCAAAAAATCTATTTGGAAAGTTAAAATGAATGTCACCCAACCTTGACCCCTCCAAAAAAGCTGCCCATAGTCATAGCAGCCCTCACTACGGTTGAACGATTCACACATCGGCTTGTTTGGTCTGAATCAACGGTTCAGTGGTTTCTGGTGTTGAGTGGACATGTCTGTGCTGCAGCCTCTCCCGGGGGAAAACACTCTGCTGGTCCCTCAGAGTCACAACTAGCCTCGGGAAGACTTGTACTGGCAAACGCCTCGTGCTGCCGGGGCTGGAGCTCTGCTGCTGGATGCCGCTGACTAACTGATACATGGGGGCAACAGTACGACACAGCTGCTGCCCAGTGTCACCCTGGTTTCAGGAGCATTTTTCATCTAACTGAGATCTAATACTAAAGAAAAAATCTGCTATTGTTTTTTTAATTTAATCATTGCCCATTTGCTAACATTTAACTAGAGACTGTATATCAGATGTGGGCCAAGTGCAGAAGTGTCTTAAGCATGCATTTTTTCAAATGGCCAAAAGGGGATGACTTTAAAGGGGGGGTATTACGCTAATTTCAAGCGTCATATTTCACTCTGTGATACCTGTGGAGTAGCTTAGCATAATTTGCAGTTAAAAAAACTCATCATTTTTCTCACACTGGTGTTCTGTGCAGGCCCTCATACAGCCTCTGCCTGAAACGACTCAGTCGGCTCTGTCCCTTTAAAAAACTCTGCCCCTACAAGTCCACTTTCTTCTGATTGGCCAGCTATTTAATTGTTGCAAATAGAAGTTGGATTGTATGGAACCAGAAGAGTTTTTGAACTTAGTTTCAAGTGTTCTTCAATAAAGGATGATGGTCTGTAAATTGTCACCCCATTTGGATCAAAATAGACTATAAAGATGGGTATGCTTTAGTGCGTGGCTACCTGTGATGGACATCTCTACCACGCCAACCTGTAAAATTAAGTAGAGACGTAGCAATGGGTATCCATGCTGTCGTTCACATATGGTCACTTCTAAATGGTAAAATGGTAAATGGACTGTACTTATATGGCGCTTTTCTAGTCCTCTGACCACTCAAAGCTGCTTTTACACTACATGTCACATTTGCTCATGCATACACTGATGGCAATGACCTAAGTGCCAATTTCCAATCTAGGCATTCATACCGAATGGCTATGCCGCCAGGAGCAATGGGTTTCAGTGTCTTGCCCAAGGACACTTCAACATGTGACTGAAACTACTACTAGCTTAATCGACAGGTGATCCAAGGAAATGCTGTGCAGTTGCAGCAGAGGAACAAGAGTTTAGCACCAAAGATGGGATGAAACTGTAAGAAACATTTCATCAAAGTCTTGTACAGTTATAAAAATAAAACTAGGTTAGCTAGCTAGGTCAGAAAATCAAAACTGGCATTTGTTGAGTCACAGAAGATGTACAAACAACATTTGACTGCTGGCAGCTTTAACCTTTGCTTTCAATTTTCATGCAGCTTTAATGATTTGCATAGAACTACGTTACCCTGCTTCTATCTGTCGCCCTCTCTCTCTCACACACACACACACACACACACGATGAATATCCATCTCTCTCGTCAGCCCACTCTAATTACAAAATCCTCCGTGCATCCATCTGAAATATATGAACCAGACAGCATCACGAGTGCCTTCTCTCTCCACCTCCACTCTCCAGCTCTTCTTCATGACTCTGTCGTTTCTGCAGCCAGAGCAGAGGATTGACAGGAGAAGATCAAACTCATACACACAGGCTGATATCGATGTTTGCCCATGTGTGTGTGCACCTTGCAAACACTGGGAAAAGTAGCCTGAGGTGTTCTAACACATTGATTTTTCCCTCTATTCCATCAATCGCTAATTAGCATGAGAGCTAACGCTCAAAAGTAAAAAGAAATGCTTACAGAAAAGAGAGCAAGAAGACGACACACACAAACACACGCGCATCGGTACTACAAACCAGAAGAGTCATTTCCACTACAATTGGACTGAGAGACGAGATTACGTGCAGATTAAAGTAAGAATGCATACAAACAAGGATTATAGCAGATTAGCATTATGTCATTCTTGGCAAGTACTACTAACCATTCATTGCTCAGTTGCCATCCCTTTCACAGAAATGCTTATTAATTTTCCTGGAAGTTTCAGCAGGAGTGGAGTTTGGCGATCCCTCAAGGTCAATAAGATTCCAACTCAAAACATTTTCCATTCATTTTTACCCACTCTGCCACAGAGACTTTCAGCGTGTTTGTGGAGCCATTGTAACTCATTCTGCTGGCATTGAGATGTAATTAGTGTGGATTTCAAAAGGGATTAGAGTGGATTATAAATCTTTTATGCACACAGACCATTAACACAACCTCTGACTTCTCTAACACAGGCAAGATATTGGGTAATCTATCAAACAATTGCTGAATAATAATAGTGCTTTAAGGTATCCTTTACTTAGAAAATAAAATTCTGATGGAAACATAAAAATGCATGTAGTAGGGCTGCTCAATAAATCGTTTCACCATCGCAATTGCAATGTGCGCATGTGCAACAGTGACATCACAGGATGTGCGATTGTGAGGCAACCTGCAACACGTCAAGCTGCTACTTTATTATTGCTCAGTGCAAAAGGACTACTTGCCATTTGATCCTTAAAGACATAATCTCGAAGATCTCAGTTTGGTTCACTTTGGCGGCTCCTTCTGGCAATAAACATTAATTGCGTGAGTACACTTCTTACACATCCAGACATCTACGGTTGGCTCTGGTTGTAACGGTCATGTCGATGGGATGATCAAGGCAGGCTTTAGTTATGCATGGCGGCTATTCAGTGTGAGTGTTTCCGTGATCAGCGGCACCTCGTCCCGGTGCCCATTAACGCTGTGTGGCTTCATAAACTTGACAGTTCACAGAGCAGACGTGTTTTCTTTTAGCAGCTTCACCTGCAGAGCACACACAGCGTGAGCTTGTGTGTGTCGACAGGAAGTAGGAGACGGTGAGCTCATCACGCTAATTACACGTACATTTGCACATTTTTAGAAAATGAAAGATGACACATTGAGCAACTGCAACCCACAAGTTTGTTTGTGTTTATTTTTATAAGGAACGTGATGTTTCACCTCAACTTGCTCTACTTTTTCATGCGAGTGTCAGTGTGCCTCTACCCTTAGTTACTATATATATCATTAGCATGTTAAAGTTTAAATATGAATCTCTATTAAAGCTGTAGCCTTCACTTTAACCAACCAATGACTCATTCTTTACTAGTTTGTCTTTAATCTTTATTCAGCTAGAAGGATGGTGTTTTAACATTCTGCTTGTCAGCATTAATGTTTTACACTTAAAGTTAAATTCATGTTCAAAATACATGACAATGGTTGTCAGAAGTTGGTTATGTTCGTCCTGACATGATCACACATTCATTTATTCAGCTGCCAGGCAATTCATTGATTCTCCTCTGAGGTTTGTTCAGTAGCGCAGGATAAAACAGTCCTGAAGGGTTTTGTAGCAACTCTAAGTAGATCAAAGTGATAATCCACATGAAATAAAATCCTCTGTGGGTTGAACAGTGGCTGCCAAGGAAGTTTCTCTGGATATTTTGGTCACTTTTTCTGTGCCTGTAACACTGATCAGTCAGTCACCTTGTTTCTGTTCCATAATAAAGTCTGAAAACTTGTGTTTTTTGGTTATACAACACTGAAACAATTACTAACGAATTCCAATATTGTGAGAGGGACTGTGAGTGTAGAGAGAGCCTGACTCCCTGATGAATCAGTAACTTTTTAATTCCTGTCACTCAGACTCTTTGCCCAAATATGGTCGGTTGTTCCTTCCAGCTCTGCGATAAAATGCAAATTGCAGAAGTAAACTTGGTTTTAAAGTGAAAACCATACAATTTACGTTTACAAAAAAAATCATAAGGCGCACATCTGTCTAGAGTATATGCATATATAGGAATATATATAGGAATATAACTAGACTTTGATATATTTCAATATATGACAGAAGTGATTGATTGTCTGCCCATCTGTCCACATTCCGTCCGTCCATTTCCTCCTCTTGCCCTCGACAGCACAAGAATCTTGGCACAAGACTTCTTCTACACTGTGATACCATGAAAGCTAAAATTAGGTGTCACAGTGATGACATCATGGAGGATACATGAAGCCAACATGGCACTTGTAGTCTAACCTCTTTAACGTTGTCTGTCTGTCTGCTTGAGACTGACGTCAGGTCAGGCTGGTCACTGTCAGTGCTCACACAGCGCCACAGCTCTGAACAGTCTGTTCCTGCAAAAATATCCAGCCGCTCATTTATTACTTCCTGCTGAAAGCGACGACTATTTCATATTAAAAATCACAACTTCAACATCATCCATCAACAACTTTAAATATACTGCATTATAGGGACTACATTGTGCCTACCTCCTGCACAGTCAGCCAACAAAAAGTACAAAAAACACATTACACACGAACAACCAGACACAGTAAATAAAGCCACACTGGCATATGCTTCCCTGCAGTTAACCATCAGCTGAACTGTCTGCTCTAATGCATCTCCTGGGACAAAAATACCCTCCTGAGTGGATATGTGTTACCTCACTCAACCTGCAGGCGGTTGGCGTTCGTTGCAAAGAGACTTCATGATGATAATGACTCCTTACAAATGATGCATGCGAGCTGCTGCCAACGCTAGTAGCAAACTTTCGGACAGTGGTTATGTCAGTTTGATTGTTTAAATATGGTTGCAACATAAAGGCCAATAAAAATAATCAGCAAGACCTCATATTCATCCCTCATTTAAAACACCCCGGAGTCACAGATGGTAATAACACAGGCCTGAGTATCAAACTGCATCATTGTTATGCTTACTTTAAAAAGGCCCCTTAGGGGTGCTGGAGCTTCTGCAAAACAGCTATTAAAAGCATATGTGCAGTTTTAAAATCTAATTATTAAACAATAACCGTAAATATGTTATGACCAAGAAGAGCGCTTAGCTGAAACTAACTGTATAAAACATTACAATCAACGGAGCAAAGGGGTACTTGAATACATCATGGACATTATGTTTATGGAAGCATGAAATATTAAGAGCTTTAGTATTTTCTGGATGTCTATTAACAGAATATACACAACTGTTTATCAGGAAGATAGGATTGGATAGCTTTAAACTTTGTTTCACCAATTAGATTTGCTTCTCAGAATTGCTCGACTTGTGATCACTGAGCTGAAATGGTTTTCTTTAAACCTCTTAAACCTGGCTGACAGCCTGACTGTGTGTGACAATCAGAGGATGGAATGACAAGCTCATCTGGCTTAGCTAGTGCTGAAACATAATACTGAAGGGTTTGACAGGTAGGAAAGGTGTTAGGCAATCAGCAGGTAGCGGCCACACTGTCTGACACATAACAGAGCACGTTAGCTAACACAGAGCAAAATTAACTAAAGGTACCATGTGGAGTTTTCCTGTGAACAAAGTTATGTTCATACTGACTATTATTTAACAAAATCAGGGTGCATATTGACCCTAATAAAACACTGGAAACATTTAAAATGGGTAAATTGTTTTGATGTTTACATGCAAGTTTGATAGCTAGCAATCCTCATGTTTCATGTCTTTTGCTAGCCTGTTGCTATTTTTATGGAGAAGAGGATTTGTTTACTTATTCAACCTTTGTTTTACCAAGTAGACCATTGAGATTCAAATCTTTTTTTGTTTGTCATTTTTGGTTGCTCAAACAAACGGGAAAAGGGGACCCCATCTACAAAACATTGCTCTACCGCGGTATTTAGGGATGTCCCAATGAGCTTTTTTGGCCCTCGATCCCGATCCGATTTTTTTTTATACCAAGTATCTGGCGATACCGAGTCCCAATACGATACTTGTATTTGCCTAGATAATAGAGCTGCACCGTTTTTTTGTTTACAAAAGAAACCTAAAGTAAACAAATTAACTAAAAGATATCTTCAGTTTATTCCATTTAATTTAGTTCAGCTAGCATTGTCGTACAAAAAAAAAAAAACCCTGCCTCTACCATGGAGATGGGCTGGTTGCCTTTTCGCTCTCTCTGGGATTTTTATCCTTCCTTTTAAAGTCCAGAGTTTGTTGCTTTAGTGAATGCGCCATATTCTGTTGCATGTTTAGTTTTTAGATGTCGTACCAAAGTGCTAGTATTGAACGCAGCTCTACTAGTTTAAAATATTTCCTCACTGCTGACATTTTAGCCACGGGGTTGCAAATGCTAAGTTACTCGCGTGTTTGCGTTCTGCCGCAAATTGTGCTCAGTTTACGGCAGCTGACGTAAATGATCGGGGTGAGATGATCGGCTGAAATTGCCAATCTCAGATCAGTTAAAAAAATGCACAGATCGGCTCCGATCAATAGCCGAGATCGGGATCGGGACACCCCTAGCACTATTAGTGGCTAAAAACTCTGCAAGGAGCCTGTAAGTAATAAACTATTTGTTTGATTGTTTGTTTTTGGTTGCTCAACAAAACAGGGACCCCCTCTCCAAAACATTGCTCTATAGCACTACTGGTGGTCAAAAAGAGGTCTTCAGGGTGCCTTTAAGTAATAAACTGTTTATACCAAAATGTTCCAAGTGTGCATCTGGCTGTTATGTAACTGTTTCCAGGCATGTAGGCTTTATATAGGTGGTGAAACCAAGACTTGCATGTGCTTTTTCTTTGTGTAAATCAACAGGCAGTGCATTGATGTAAGTTGTTTTGGGGGAAAGTGGTGTTTAAATATTGTCCATTTTCCATCTACTGTTTAGGTTTTTTATACACTTCCTGAAACAACATGCATAAACATTCCCCTGAATGACTCACATCCCTCATTCTCTCTCTCATCCCTAGCTTTCTTCATCCATGCGGCCTTCTTTACTTCCTTCCGCTCTTACTCACACACTAACCAAAGCACATGCTCAGTTTCCCTCACTCAAATGATTCTTGGCTCTTATCTCTAACTTGGTTGATTTATTCACGATTATAAACCTCACATGGTCAGTCAGTAGGTCAGACTACAGTACACTGACTCAACCCCAAACACACACATACACTGTGTGTTCAACATGTAGAACCACATGCAACCTATTAACACGATGGTTTCGGTCCATGTCTGTCTGCGGATGGTGTGTGTGTGTGTTGGTATGGGGGGGGGGTTTACTGAGACACACTGGAGTCTTTCACTCCCGCTGTGTAACAACCACTCTTTGTAGTCACCCTCTTACGCACACGGAGTGAAACAGGGTAATGCTGATTGGTATTCAGACCTTTTAAGTCGAAGGTTAAAGCAAAAGTTGCCCAGCCTATGTATGTTAACATGCATGTGTGTGTGTGTGTGTGTGTGTGTCCTTTTACATTGTGCAGCCAGTAAAGGAGGCCAACTAAATCCATGACCTGCAAAGCTATGAAATTACAGCTGTTCCAACGACAAGGCTTCCCCTGCCACTTCTGTTTAAATAACCTCCATACACAGACATACAACACCGGGATGAATGAGTTGTTAGTGACCTGCCTGTAAACATCACTTCTGTAATTGTTTGTTGTTTGAGACCACAACAGACTGAGTGAAACATGAGACAGCATAAGTAAGAAAAAAATCCATTTAGAGACATGTGTTATTGTGAAAAAAAGTCATTTTGTTCTTTAAATGTGCCGTCAGAAGTCACTGGAGTGTTTCCTGTACCTCTGAGTGCTACTGCAGTTTAAAAGAGGACTTTAGTCACTACCATTATATAACTCCCTATCTACCCTTAAGTGTGTATAACAAGTAATAGCAGAGGACACATGTTACAAAAACACTTTCTCCCACTCTGACATCCCTGCCTACTCCTACTACTTTTTCCGTCTCCTCCTGCCATCCCCGCTAGCTTTTTTCTTTCTCTTCCCCCGTTTATTACATTCTTGCTCACCAATCCTGCCTCTGTTCTACTCGTATCACCATCTGTGTTTATGTGTGTGTGAGTGTGTGCGTGTGTGTGTGTGTGTGTGTGGCCACGTAGGACCCTGGAGTTTGGGGATTGTTCCGCCCACTCGCTCCACTGTTAACTCTGTAGCTACTGGTGAGCCAGAGCACCATACGGAGAAAACACAGCATACTGAGAGAAAATACTGTCTGACAAATTACATTTTAACAGCTAGTTACCATGGAAATAGTAACTTCAAGGCTGGAGTGAAATTAGATCTTTTTGTACTAGAAGTGGAGGTGTGGACTTGATGAGCGTAACCGACTCTTTACTATTCCATTTTCAAACTAACTTACTTTATATATAAAGCCAGAAATCGAGGCACAATGACAACAAAGAAAGTGTGCGCAATGAAACAATTAAAAAAACAGTCAATAATTTTGTTATGTCCCCAATAACCCGGCTGAAATCAAACACTTAATCAACTGCCAGTTGTGTGTTTATGTTTGTAAACAGACACAGTTTACAGTTTGGTTCGAAATATAAACTGTGGTAACGGTGGGAAAAATGGAATTTGAGGCTCTCCTGCAGTCACTCAGTAACAGTAGTTTTTCAAATGCACAGAGACATCTGATGAACTCAAGTAACTCGAGTAACCTTCGCTGACGCCATCCGTCATGCTCCAAATTAGTTCTAATGAATTGATTTTTAACTGGACGGTTTTTAACACAGTTAAACATTACAAAAACTTAAAGGTTTTTAATACATTTTAACTGTTACTTTAGATTTGTCAGGTCAACTTTGTTTTCGCTTTACGAATGGCAGAATCTGAGTATTACACCTTGTATTTCTTTCTAACAATTACACGTATATAAGGCCTACTTTGACTTATTTTACCATTTATCCAATAGCTATTGATTTAAATCATAGAACAATTCCTTCACATTTAGCTATCTTAAAGTAGAGGTGAAATGAAAAATGTCATTTTAATCCTTTTAGATCACATCCCCGGTAATATTGTGCATCTATTTGAAAATATAGGCCAAAAAAATACAGAAAATCATCATTTTTTCTTCCTGTAAAACATTGTAAAACAACTTCCTGTATTTTATTTTTTTTTCTTTTGTGTGTGTGTTTGTTTTTTGTATTTTGTGATATGGATCCCCCAGGGTCTGAAATAAAGAATAAAGTCAAAGTCAAAATATCACGTGTGGTTACGTAAGCTTGTACCGACCGATTTCAACCAATAATATCATGACATCCACCTGTCAATCAATCTGCAACATTTACCCGCAGAGTACCAAGAACGCTCGACCAGTTAGCTAGCTACTGCGCTGTGGAGAACGTCTGTCTACGCCCACTTCTCAACGATCAAATCCAATCCCTCTAATGATATGTCCCGCCTGCACGTCCTGTTTCACTCGGAAATACGTCATGATACGGAAGCTAGATACTCTCGAAATGCCGTTTCATCTAGACTTTAAGCCTTTATATGCAACTCTGAGAAACCAATTTCCTGTGCCCTTTACATTCCGTGCTCAACAATTCTTAAAGGCACAGTATGTAATTTCTGTTGCTAGGGGGATCTCAATCAAAACAATGGCAAAAGACTTTGTTGGATGACCTTGTGAAGTAGCATGGGATCATGGGAGTTGTGGTCTTTTTGTTGAAAAAAACAAAACAATCAATGCCCCTTTACCCAGGCAGAAAATGTTTTCACATACAGGATGCTGCGTTAAAGTTGTATTCACATTATGTTAAGTCTTCTTTAATTAATGTTATGTAATTATATTCTAATGAAACAGCCGCTAATAACATTAGCTAACTCCTCTCTGACATATCTTCTGGTGTTATAGATATATATAAAAATAAAGACTGTTAGTCTGTTTTTTTTAAACTATGATGCATCCAGAAACGTTAATCAATTAAGATACAGAGTGTCAGTCATGGCTAGCAGAGGAGTGGGAAAGTTATTATAAATATCCTTTAAAAAAAAAAAAAAAGATCCGATATGCGACTCAAAAATCAAACGTGAAATGCGAACTAGTTTTACCGCACTCTCAATCACAACACATGTCAAGTGATGTATTCAATCAAACCATCATCTTCTTATACACTCCACATACTATACTCCTCATTTACCTCACCCCCCCGACAACTGCAGATGTATCCCCATTTCGGGCACCCGAACAAAACCACGGATTGTTTCTTCAAACAAAATGTCACATTACCATCAACTGCAGGTATTCACTGAACCCTGCTATTATAATAACTGAATTGGTCTAATTATAACTTTTGCATTGAAAGACAATGAAACAGGGGCTTCTGGGAATGATGGAATTTGAAGAAGCTTTCTTTTACTAAATGGACACAATCTGTTTTTTTCCACTGCATGGTTAACCAACATAAACATTTAACAATCCTTGTTGCCATGGAATCATACGAAGGCTCTGCTCCTCACTATAGCAACTCTGACTGGTAGGCTGACTAAGTGGCTGGATGAGTATCTGACAAGCTGGCTGGCAAAAATGACTGGCTGACTGCTTGTAGCATGTTTAAAGGGATTATGTGAATGGGGAAGTAGCTCATTATGAATTCCCTGTTGAACAAACTGCATGTGGTTTTATTAATAGTCGAAAAATGCATCCAAGTAAGAAGAGAAATAAAGATAGCAAATAATGATGAGAAAATACAGATTAAGAAATGAGTCACAAGACAACAAGAGGAATAGAAAAAAAGGTAGAAAATCCAAGGCCACATGCTCCCTGTCTTTTGTCAGTGAACAGGGCTCTCCCAATATCCTCTCTGCTCCCTGACCGGCTCAAGCTGCCTCTCCAGTTACACTGTTTAGCAGCACGTGCTCCACATTTCCCCGTCTAAATGAGCCCAATGTGTCTCCATCAGTGAACGACTGTAAATTAATCTCTTTGTTGTCTAACAGCGTAGGCCGAGACGGGATCGGGACAATGAAAATGGGGAAACCACTGCAGATAAAAGCAGAAAACAGGCATCACCGTCAGTGGAGTTGATGGGAATGCCCAAAAAATGTGGCATGAATAATAAATCTGCCATTTAAATTGAGTAGAAACCTGCTTTCTGACAACGATACATCATAAAAGTCGTATTTCCACTGTGACACCTATATGTGCAGCTTTTTGGACTCTGCCCTGTTTGCTCAGTTAGAAAACAGACAATAAAGCATCAGTGCATTAAAGCATGCGTGGCTGAAAAACTGAGTGGATTAGTGAATGAAAGATGGATGGGTGAATGAATGACTGAATCTACACTGGGAGATATTAATCCTTGAAAACGTGCAGTGCCTGCTATCAATCACGGCCGTCCTGCGCAATAAGATAATTCGCATCCCAGAGAATGATTTACACTCACAAAAACACTGATCGCCTTCCAGTAATATATTAAAGTTCAACTAGGAAACAGCACTGAAAATGTTTTCTACTGAACTGATTTACTCTGCGGGGCTTGCATTGCATTTTAATCAATTATTGGCAGACAATCAAAACACATTGATTTCAAAATCCTCTCTAGGCCATTTAATCACCTCTGCTGGCCATGTGAGTCCCTGTAGTATCCCTGCTACTTTATTATCATCCACATCTCTTGCCATTAAAATCTCAATGAAATTAGAATGCAGCACAAACGCCAGATAGTATGAGAGGCATCAGTTACACTCATGTTTAACTTCTGTCTGCAATTATAGGTGGTTTTTTACAGTTAGATTGGATTTTGGACACTTTAGATGCGAGGACAGCCAGGCCTCCTGAAGAGCTTCTGTTGCTAATGGCCAACCTATCAGCAACAAGACAAACAATTCCATAATTGCAGCAATAGTTAGGCCATCCTTATGCATGTCTGTGTGCATCCTTTGAGGCTGAAGATGAGCACAAACTTCTGAGAAAGGGGATTGTGATGTTGCAGAGCATGTCTTGGGAAATCAGCGCAAGAAGCCAACCCCCCCTCTTTCTCTTCTACTCTGCAGCAACAAAAAAAAGTCAAACTTTTTATCCTCTATAGAGCAGCCTAACCTTGTGTGAGTATGTGTGATTTTGCCTCCAGGCTCTTGCACTTCTGACTCTTCTGTCAGTTAGCCTACCAGGAATTCTCCGAACCTGCTAAGTCGTTGTATTCCTCACGCTAGGAATAGAATGTGGGTCAATGCCAGCTCAGTAGAGTCGACATGAGCTTACCAACTACTGACGCCAGCAGCTACACCACAGCTGCCGCCAGGAAACATTGTGACTGACTGCATGGCTCTCCATGTGTCACCATGACCGAGGGTTTGATGTGTGATAGTGCAGAGGGACTGTTAAGTTAGCTAGCTACAACTGATAATTATGCACAAGCGTTACTACAGCTGGGGGGTTCTTTATGAGGGGCCCCCTGACAAGATTTGTGTCTGGACCCCCCAGCCAAACACATCAGTAACACCTCATTTGTCTCTTGGTTGCCCACATCACGCCTGCCTGATGAAAGTTTCTCCCTCACAAACATTTGGCTCTACTTAAAAGTTTGCAATTAGAAGAGATAAGAAAAGAGGGGACATCCAACAAGGATCCCAGCCAAAATAAACCAAACGCAACCAGAGAAAACTCTGTTTTTCACTTAATATCTGTATTGAATTCATTCTTTTAAATACTGATGCTAATTAACTATTTTAAACCTCCTTAGCAGGTCTCCAACTGCAGCCACACAATTTATTCAACCCCAAAAGTATGGCATAAGTGGTACAGTCCAGTCAGCCAATGATATTGAATTAAATTGATTCACAGGTGTGCTTTAAAACAGCGTCAGCCAATCAGAGCAGAGAGCACATGCTGTCTGTTTCATGATGAGGCTATAAAGCTTCTTCAGCTACATTTAGCAACCTGTGAGTGTGAGGCATAAGTTTAACCACAACACCCTGCCCTGTCTATCTAAAATGCCTGGCATGAGGTCTTTGTTTTATGCAACGTCCACACTCTTTGCTAGTTTCCCCTCCTCATTACCTCATCTACTTGCATGTGGCCCACATACTATATGCTATAGAACCAACGAGGCTAGGCCAAAAGCAGCGACAAAAGGCCTTTTAATGTTTCTTTATCAACAGTTTGCTTTGGGATGAGACAGACAGACAAGCTCCAGACCTGATAAACTGACTTATGGTTCTGTACCATGGAGCCCAATTACTTAAAAGAGCCACCTAATCAATATGTTCGATCGGTTTCATGGCCGGTTATTGTTAGGGTCTTTACCTCACAGTCGTAGAGGTCCGTTAGCTGGTCGATAATCCACTCCTCCAGGTTCAGTCTCTTCCTCAGTTCCTTACGATCGTATTTGACGGTTACTCGTCCTTGCTTCCGAACGGGTGTCTCCGGTTCCTCCGTGGTGCCGGCCGGCGTCTGAAAATATACCCGGGGTTGAGGGCTCGTCTCCGGGCTTGTTACAGCAGCCATGGTCGCTCGGTACGGGAAATAATTTTCGCCCCTGGAGGTGTGGAAGTGTGAAAGGGGCGACACAAAGAAGGCGAAGCGGTCTGTTGAAGTGCGGCTGTTCGCTTTTCCGCACTGAAAAATCCCGACTGATAAATGTGTGACTTGAAAGCCCCCGAAGAAGAAACAACGTTGGACCTGATGCTTTTGTTGTCCAAATTCGCTCAAAAGGACATTGGCAGTAGATAGCCGCTTCCGCAAAACAAACGGGACCGTCGGTACGATGAAACGTTAAGTGTAACCGGCTTATTGGGCTATTTACAGCATGCAAACTCTGCCTATACAAAAGAGAGGGCAGCAGTAGCAGTGCCGGCCTCAACTCTTCATTCAGTACAAAGAGAAATCACACGTCTCTCTCTCTCTCTCTCTCTCTCTCTCTCTCTCTCTCTCTCTCTCTCTCTCTCTCTCTCTCTCTCTCTCTCTCTCTCCTTTCCTCTGTCGCCACGAGAGCTGCGTGCGCGCGCTCTTACTGGACTCGAGCGCATCCGACGTAGCGCGACTGGGAACAAAAAAAAGAAAAAAGAACAAATGTTGACTTTTCTCTCCAACTTTGAAAACGAGTTCACTCCCCTTTTTGCTCGTTTCCTTCTCAAACACATTTACCCCACCCCCTCTTCCCTTAACTTTCACATGTGACCCCCTGTGTTCACCACTAGCCTGCCAAATACACTTAATACCTACCAGACCAACAATGCATTGTGTGGAACATTCACCTCACACAGTATTTACACAAATTGCCAGTTTGCCTCAGGCTTTAACTGCCTTTAAACGCTTGGTATTTGAATGCTCATTTGAGTTCCCAACAGATAAAATGTTTCCCTTGTTATGTGAGAAATACATACAGGCCACATTTCACACCTAGATTTCACAGTTTGAGAAAATAATTGCTTATTTGTTCCAAAGTGCAAAAATGACTTTTGTATTTATTCCATTTTTGCAAAAATTCAGTTTTCTCCTCTAAGATTACACACTTTATTATAGGTAGGACTGAAGCAGCATGAACAGCTGGATTAACTAGTTTAGGTTTTGGAACTTAACTGTTTGATCCCAAGACCACAACAGAGATAAGACCCTTGGAGGTGTTCCATTAACAGGAAACCAGTCACATTTTTTCACAGTCTGCCCATTGTGTTGTAACAGCAGGGAACCCCACACCCCGGCTAGGCTGCTTAATAACAAGAGTTTTAATAATAATAGGAGTGTGGAGTGAAGGGGGAGGTAAGAATGGAGAACGAATTCATAATGTCTGTCTCTCTCCCTCCTTTGGAGTGTCTATGGGGGTGTGCACATCTGTCAGCATGCTCATATTAGTGTGTGTATGCCAGTGTGTGTGTGTCGGCCCAAGCAGCCATTTCACAGACAACCATGGCAACAAGACATAAAAAGCTGAATTATTCAGAGGGCATGTCTGAAACTTACAGTTGAGTAAGCACAGACAGGCCAACACACACCCATACACACACACAAACACACACACACACACACACACACACACACACACACACACACACACACACATACACACAGCAACCTAAACATTCATGTGTCCTTGCATATAAAATAATCTGTCACACACAACACTTATTCCAGCGGACACTGTCACACAAAAACACTTTGCACAAACCCAATTTGTCACCAGGTGAAACAATAAAATGCAAACAAGCTGTGTGCATATGCCTCAGTACACCAGCTAAGTGGACTTGTAGGACCTGTCAGTGATATTTGGGTCTTTGGACTTCAAGTCAGACTCAGGAGAGGGAAGTAAGGATAAAGTTGTCGTGTAATATTCAAAGTGTGTTGGCCTTGGGGGAGATTAAAGAGGTGCAGAGCCAGTAAATACAGTATATTGTGTGGGAAAATGTCAGGTCATGAGCTCTTATAATCTCACTAAGAACCTCAAGCTTTCGCATAGCAAGGAACGGATGTTATTAGATTCTATGGTGAATACCCCGAGGCTTAACCACTGTGGGAGACCTATACGTGACGCAGATCTGCTATTGCCTAATGCTGAGCTCCCGCATTTAAATCTTCCTGTAAAAGTGCAGAACCAAAATTTAGTGCCAAGACAAAACATCATTACATTGCATGAAGCTTTAACCTTGAGACCTTAGGTTTTCATTGGCCATTAACAGCAATAGAAGGTGCTTTTTTCAATACTGCCCTATGATACAACTTAATTAAAAGTTTACATTTTGCAACAATAAAACTCATTTGAATAAAAGTCTGTGAAAACATCATCTGATGAAGGATGAAGGACATATTCATATCTTAAGTTAGGACTTAAGAAAAAACATTAGAATCTAAATGTGCATAAAGTCTCAAAACTGTAAGTACTTCTTCTGCATTAACAGTGTCCCTGTGACTGATAAGATTATTGATACTGCATCAATTTGAACGATGCACTTTAATGTTGTACTTAGTTTACGCGGAGGAAATGTTAACTATTGCATATACTGTTGGGTTGTTTCATCTTTAAAAAGACATCAACTTTTTACATACTTATCATATGTTTTTGTATGTATAGTCTTAATATGTAAAATATATTCTAAGTGTTGGTGCAGCCAATCACATCAAGTGCCCCCTTACCTCAATGTACCCCACCATTACAAGAGGCAAGGAGTGCGATGCGACATGACTGCGGTGTCTATTATATTGACGCCTCATTGCCCCGATGTTCATTGAAACAAATAAAGAAATCCCCCGTCAATCATAAACTTTTCACACACGCTGTAAGTGTAGCTGTTGCAGTGACTTCAGTGGAGTAAAAAGTACCATATCTCCCCCTGAAAAGTAGAAGAATAAAATAAAAACAAGAAAAGTGATCACACATGTACATGTGTACATGAGGAAATGCACATGGTTAGTTTCCATGACCAAAAAGTCAAGTACAGTAAGAACAAAAGCGGAACAATGTCATTCTGAAAAGTACTACCAGTCTCTACTTCCTTCTTTTTTGTCTGACCATACAGTAGTTTCACACTTGACATGGTAAACCAGGCCTTCACCTGTTACTTACTTATGTGTTTACATAACTCCTAGAGCTTCATTTGTGTAATTGCTCTCAGAATTAAAGACCTCTCTCTTTTGCTTCCTAACTGAAGCTAGGCGTGTGGAAAGTCATCCATCCACAGGGGGGAGCTGTTGAGCTTTTTGCACTGAGCTACCAGCTCTTTTAAAACGGGAAGAAACTGTCTGTATGTGACTGTTTTGGTATCATTAGTCACCTTGTGTGACAACATGCTCTGCTGAAACTGTACTTTTCTTTGCATAAGTAAGACTAAGACTGCACTTATTATAAAAGACACCTTTTTTTCCACTCTCTATCCAACCTCAGCGACTTGTGACCAAAATCCCACCAACACACCTGGAGCTGACTCACACTAAGTTGTTTTTTTTGTAATTATAAAATGAGGAATGTCATGATGGATTGTCTGCAATTTATTTGCTGATTGTCGTGATCAGAATTAAAATCAGTCTCTCTGTGCATCAAAGTCTACCTTTACACATACAGTACTTTGCTGTATACACAATGGTTTTACCTTGATTGACTTGTGCAAACACATTCAACACAGATTTCTGTTACTGACAGGTGTGCAAACACACAGGGAGGACACACCTCCAGTATTCTAACAGTGGATGGGAACTGAAGCAGAGCTGAGACTAACACATACCTAACTGTTGCACAATCCAGTGTACAGAGGAGAGGGTAGTATTACCGAGCGGCCACTAGATGGCGGCATATGATTATAATGCAGCCATGTAGAGGCAGAAAAATTGTAAAGGACAGCTGGAGACACATTTGGATAAAGTTGACCAATTAAAGACATTTTTTACAATAGTAAATTGTAGCTCTTGGTTGTATCCATCGACACTATCTCTGAATACCCCTTAAGCGGAAATCTTTTGTCAGCACTTTGCTCAAACGCCCACTTTTTTCCAAAAACACATCAACAATAACCCTGCAACGTCTCCTGTGAACTGTCAGGTGACTCCAGCCCAAAACCTCTGCAGCGCTGCGGACAGCAATCTAATCGAGTTTTTATTACTACTGTTGACTGAGTCAGGCCTTTCTTATTAAAGCTAGCGTTTGTGCGATATATGCATGTGTGTGTGTATGTGTGTGTGTGTGTAGAGACGGGGGCAGTGTGTGGAGGGACAGTGAATATGCCTGTGTGTCTTTATACAATGTGTCTTTGTGAGTCCTTGGCTTTGCGTTGGAGAGAAAGATCAGGCTGTGACTAGAGGGACAGAAAGAGAGAGAGGAGTGGGTCTTAACTCTTTCCAAAACATCTTTTCCATGTGTGCCTGTGTATCACTTTGTTCCAATTTTAACCTGCTTTTGTCCCTTTCATAACCCTCTTTATTAAAAGGCCAATATGAGCTAGAATATGATACAAAATGAGCTTTTTTTTTTTTAATTCCTTTTTTTCTCTCAGTGTTTTCCCCTTCTTGTGTCTTCCCATGAAGAGAGCTCCTGAGGACACCACAGCTGTGGAGAGATGTTTATTTATGTGGCACAGTTCCCTACAGGTAAACCCAATGTGCGTTATATTAAAATGCAATCAGCCACAATGCTATGCACGTGTGAGGATGCACTTTTGTGCAAACACGCTGATGCTTAGCAGAAATGTTTACCATAATCACCATCTTGCGTTTGCATGCTAGCATGCTAACGTTAGCTAATTAGCACACAAAGTACAGCTGAGGATGATGGGAATATCAACAGGTTCGCAGGTCTTTGAACACAACATGAGCAGACAGTCTGCACAAATTGTCATCACAACCCATCCCACAATTGGCAAGACATGTGACAACCTTAAAATGTTAACCAGCTGGTGCAACAGGATTAGTCAGAGGGCCACTATAGTCATTAGGGTTCCTCCTCTGGGAGTCATGCAAATCAATTCATTGGATGTTGAGATTTTTCAAGCATTAAGGGGAAAGTTTGGCCTGCTGATTGCACTAGAAGCAAACTTGGAGAATCACCAAAGTCGTTGGAGTTCATTAAAGTGTGCACATAAATTTAATTGCAACTACACAAATTAGTCAAAACATGTCAATCAAATCCAAAAATGTCTACCTCATGGTTACCATGGAGGAATGGTCAGGATATCTCCAAAGCCAGTATGGTTAAACCTCTAAATTTCATGCTAATTCATTCGAAAGTTGTTGAAATATCTCAGTCTGGATCAAAGTGGTGGACTGACTGACTCCCAAGACATCCCAGACACAAACACACCGTAGCTTCCTTTGAATGTGGACACAGTTGGAAGAGATTTCAGGTTTTATGACACTTGATTCGAGGGGGCAGGACGGAAACACCCTCAGCAGAAAAATATATTATTCTAGGCACAGTAGGAAAACCATTTCCTGTGAACACGAGAGATCTGACTGGAGCCTATTCAGAAATGTTACGGGAAGCCAAATAATTAAGTAGAAATATGCCTTTGATTCTTAGAAGAGGGAATAAGGGCCTGGTGTTCTATATTCATTTGTTACATAATGCAAAATATTATGTTGCCTCATTTTATATTAATTCAGATGAGCACCATGTTTGCTATGTCTCACTGACCAGTGGGAGCCGGACACCTGTGGGAAGGAGGGAGCGGGAGATGTGGAAAAACACGGAGGAATAAGGGATTGTTTTTATCTGTAACAGAGAGACATAGAGAGAGATTGTGTTGAAGAGAGGGAGAGCAGAAAGGAGGGAGGAGGCCGTCTATTGACACCACAGGTGCCTGCACTTCACAAGCAGCGTTTAACACAATATTGTTGCAAATTCATTTTTTTGTGTGCGTACGAGAAAGGAAAGATAATGTGTGTGCATTTTATTATGCACCAGAAACACAAAACCCCTGCTTATGCATGTGTGCTCTGCTGTCGGGATAGTGTTTATGCATGTGTCCATCTTGTATTTGTTTGGTGTCATTTGAGAGGTTGCGTGCGTGTGTGTGTGTGTGAATAGGTGTGCGTGTGTATGTGATGATCCAAGATCAGATTAATCAACAAGCCTACGTGGACTTGGTTACAGCCTGGATTCACACACACACACACACACACACACACACACACACACACACAAAACCACACACACAACCACCTCAGTGCCAACCTGTCTAGCTCCTGAATTGTTAAACGATGCATCTCTTGCGCCTCTTCAGGCTCATGTAACAAAGAAACTAGAACTTTCTAAACACAAACATAAAATTATTTGTCCATGATGGATGATTTCTGATTGACTCTTGTGGGTTTTCTTTGGATTTCCTCTTCCTCGCTTCGGTTTTGGTCAAGAAAAAAACACCACCGGAGGAGTCAGTCAGTCAGCAGGCTGCAGCATAGCAGACATTCCTGCCGGGTGTAGTTAGGGAGTTGGATAATGGACGAGTTTGCCAAAAAAATCTGTTGCTCCGTAACGTTTTTTTATGAGTGGTCGAAGTTGTAATGTTGCTTGGCAGCGGGCTTTGATGTTAACTGTGCAGCCTCCTGTGCTCCCCCACTTATTTAACATGATACGCTGCCACTGATACAAGGGAGGCAGGGGAAAGTTACCTGATGACTTTACGGAGCTTCGATTACCTAACCATCAAACCTTTTTAATTATTTCTTGTTTATTCAATAATGATTTAATGTAATCATCATAAAATATATGGAAACAAACAACCTATTTCCTATTGCTTTAAATTACCTCTAAGCTTATTACTGTGTATTTCCAGTGGCTGTGATAACAGCTACCATGTTTTTAATAATATTACAGGCTGCAAAATTAATCTGTCACTGTCGACACAGAGGAAAATAATTCAAAGCAATTACAGGCAAAAGGTAATTTGAAGGATTAAATCAGCCCTTTAATTAAACAACTGCTCCCTGCAGAGGACTACAGTAAATAGGAGCCAACTCTCAGCATGGTGGCCAATAAGCTGTGGTGTAAGTTGATTTACTCAAGTATTGTACCGTATAATTTTAAAGGTATTTGTACTAACAAAAGTATTTTCATTTTGATCCATGTCGTACTTCTACTTTGAGGCATTTTTCTCTACTTTAAGTACATTTTTAACTTTAAGTACATCTTAAGCAAAGCATACAAGCAGTTGTGTACTCGTGTCTGAAAAAAAGGCCGCGAAAGTGCCCTCATGGATACCCCTGTCATGGATAAAAAATGATGTGCCCTCTGGGTGCCTTTCCAGTGGATAAGTGATACATGTGGCCTCTACACACTTATATGTGTGAGACAATGTGCCCTCATAGGTATGCCTTTATAGTTAAAAATACCCACAACTTTCTGCGCCCTGGTGCCCCATGGCATACAGCTAGTGCCCCCCTTTTTTTGCCCATGCCCCTCAAACAGCCTTAGTACGGCACTGCATACAAATCCCTGTATAGTGCTTCAAAATTAGACTCACAAGAAGTTTAATCAAGGCTAGCTGTGTCCTCCTGCTTTGAGTCTTTATGCTAAGCTAAGCTAACTAGCTGTGGGCTGTCGCTTCATAGCTTCATTCATCTATTGGCTCCTCATCACAGGGCTTGACATTCACATTTGAATTAGGGAACCTAAAGGTTATTTTCCTTTCAGATACTTTAATAGATGCATAGATAGGTGGAGGTATCTAGTATTTGACAAGAAATTAAGCTAATTTTGAGGTAATTTTCCTTTCTAATGCCTCCACTGGAAAACACTGTTCTGTAGTGCTGCAAATATGTGGATGTGTTCTCTTACAATAAACGTTTTATATTTCATGTTGCACAGTGCTACATCTTATGAGAAGATTGATTAAAATAGCTCAATATCTGCGAGCTGTTGTACTCAAAGGCTGATTAAAGGGCACTCCACAGATTTTACACATCAACTTCAATGTAGTTTTACTGCTTTTCAAGATAAAAGAAAACCTCTACTCATGTCACGGGCTATCTTGACTAGCATTTGGAAACTACATTTTTTTAAGAAAAGTGTTTCAAGTGGCAAAAGTCATGTGTTTACAAGTTGAGGACGGTTGAAGGAATGACACTTGAGAGTGGCATTGTGGGAAGTGTAGGATTCAGCATTTGTCCCTAAAACTCAGCAATATCTCAGCCTCTGCTGCTGTGATTTTCACGATTCTTCTTTTAATCTGCCTCTCACACTTTTCCCAACTTTTCAGAAGTGAAACACAAAATCACTGGAGTGCACCTTTAAGTTCAAACAGATAGTTTGACTCTATTTAGAGAGATGTAGTGGTGAAGTAAACATAGAAAGGGTGAAAACTCTCAGCAAGATCCCTACAAACATTGTTGTTTAAGAAAAGAAAACAGACATCATGTTCTTATTAAAGTCGGGATGCTTTAAATTTTAAGGAAACATGCCTACAGAGTGGCAGGCAGAGGAACTGAATTAAAACACACCCCCACACAAACTCTGACTGACTTCCCTCCTCCTCTCTCATGTCTCATTCACTCAGCGCTATCTGACGCTGTCCTTCTCCCTCACTCTCTCCTCTCGGAATCTTCTCTTTTTTTCCTCAGAAAACATGCAGGGAGGAGAGGAGGAGGCGACAGGAGAGAGAGGAAACAGGGAAAGTTGGTAGAGGAGCGAAAGGAGAGGAGAGGGGTCGAGCAGATGGGAGGGAGGAAGGAAAGGATCGCTCCGCGGGCTCAAGTGCACGATTAAAGGATCCCACACAAATAAACAAATATATGGATCAAAGACTAGAATAAAAAGGGGAGTTAGAGGCGCGCGACCGCGTTGCTGCGTGGACGCGGACAAGACAGCGGCGGTGCGCGCTGAAATAGCCAACTTCTGTCTTCTGGATTTTACTCCTCATGTTCTTCAAACTCTCGCTGAGGTTCATTAACTTTTAAGGTCGGCGTCTGAAAAAGTTTCCCTCCCCTCCACCTTTCAGTCAACTCTCTCCCCGGAAAAGAAAAAGAAGCTCCGGGGTGGAAGTGGAGGAAGGAAGAGCGGTCTTGTTCCTTCCGAGGAGTCCAGCTCGCCGTAGCCGGGGTTTAGGCGTTGGCACCCGGGCAGGGAGTCCCTCGCCATGGCCGGGGCCAAGCCGGGAGTCCACGCGCTGCAGCTCAAACCCGTGTCCGTCCACGAAGCTCTAAAGAAGGGGGGTAAATTCATCAAGTGGGACGAGGTGAGCATGATTTTGTTGACAGCACTTGAAACATGTGTTTGCTTCAAATTGTGCCTTGATTGTGAAGTTCTCCTGATGTGATCAACTTTTTTAAGCCAACATGAGCGCTGACAGCCTGCTTTTGACAGTATAGGCCCACTGTTGTGAAGTCACACATGAGACTGATGTGTGTGACACACAGAGACATGGATAATGTGTGTAAGTGCAGGTGTGTTGCCCTAAAATCCCGCGCCAAACACAGAAGCCCACTATGTTTGTGAGTGTTAATCAGATACTCAAGTAGAAAATCCCCCTATAGTTGCCAGCAGGCAGCAGTGCTTCAATGTGTGTGTTGTGTAAATTCTTGTCAAGCCGGTTTTCCTCGGGCTCAGGTTCTCTTCAGACGCCCTCTTACACCCTCTTTTCTCCTCCTATTTCTCCTTGTTCGTTCTCTTCCTGTACTTTCTCCCCTTTACCCCAGAGGATTAGATAATAAAACACCTGTCTGAGAGGGAATCCGGTGTTTTAAATGCATCTTAAGCTGCAAACCACACTGAAATTTCTTTCATGATTTTGTTGAAACCGAGTTAAAGTGTTGTCTTCTTTTTGTGTCTCTTTAAACCATGTCAACAAAAAAGTTGGAATTTTCTCTCCGGCTCTATTTTTTCTTCCGCGTATTTCTGCAGATGCATGTCTGGCAACCCTGACATGCGCCTGCCCGTGTCATTGACCTTAATAGTTACGTGTGTTTGTGTGTGTGTTTGTCCATAGAGAAAGTAGGCGTGTGTGTCCATGTGTCTAAGCAGCGATCAATGATTAACAGCTCACTGATCTGTAGGCCTGCGTCTCTCATTTGGAACCCCCTGTCTTGGATTTACAATGTAATTGCATGCAAGTGTGTGTGTGTGTGTGTGTGTGTGTGTGTATGTGTGTGGCCCATTGAAATCTTGCAGAGAAAGGTTCATAGGTCTAATATGGCCCTTATCTTAAGGACACCTTGCAGATATGAGCTCAGGTGTGATGTCGACACTTGTGCGATCATGCACAAGTATGGAAATATGCACAACATACATGTGTGACAGTAAAACAACTTATCAGCAACAGAGCTTAGAGATTGAAGACATGTTGTGTGAGTTTGTGTGTCTGTTCTTGTCACGCATACAGTGAATACCATGTCCTTCTGATTTCCTCTCTCTCTCTCTTACACACCAACTGTGTCTGTCTCTCTCTCTCTCAAAGGGAATTCCCAGGAAATGGTTATGTCTGTGATTTAGTGTGTGAACACTCCAAAACATGTACATGCTTTATCCTATCTTTCATCCCCTCTTCCTCCTCTCTATTTCCCCTCTAGATATCAACAAATGAATTATGGGGGATAAATGGAGAGATAGAGAGAGGTCACTTCCGGAGGAGGAGGAGGGGTGTGGAGGAGATGAGATCTTAGTTCTTATATATCTCATAATTCAGGGGAATGCACAATTCAGGATTATAAAGATTCGTTTGAAACTGAAAAATCCAGAACCCCTTAAAATCTGCAAAAGAAACACTGAATATAAATAATGTGGCCTTTCTGTGCGGAGTTTGTATGTTCTCCCCGTGCATGCAGGTACTCCGGCTTCCACCCACAGTCCAAAGACATGCTCGTTAGGTTCATTGGTGACTCTAATACCCCTTTCCCACCGAAATTAGCACGTTGACGCAGATTTTTCAGACCCGGGAACACCCGCTTATAGATGCCGATTGTCTCTTTTCCCATTGCCAGTGAAGTATACTCCTTTCGTTCTCTATTCTGCTGCGTCACCGGCTGATGTCACAAACGCGCCGGACACAGGGTTAGTAAACAGTGAAGATGTCGGACACAGGGTTAGTAAACTGTGAAGATGTCGGACACAGGGTTAGTAAACAGTGAAGATGTTGCGGTGGTTAGGTCTTTATTGTATCTATTACTCATTCAGTCTGTGTATCAAACTTGGCGCAGACAAATGTTGGAATGATGTTCGAGCGCTGCTCGGACGGAAATGGATTTGTAGCTGAGATGACAAGGAGTCGCAGAAGATACCGTTGTAGCACAGCATCACACCGGAATGGAGCGGAGATTACCGTGTTGACACAGGTTTTTTGTTCCCATCAATGCCAAGGCAATAATTATGTGGGTCTGAATTGTAACCCCATTGAGCAAAAAGGCTGGGTGTTAGTGGGTTTTTGACCAGTGGGATAGTAGCTTAAAATTGCCCGTAGGTGTGAGAATGAAAGGTTGTCTGTCTCTATGTCAGCCTTCTGATTGACTGGCGATCAATCCAGTGTGTAACCCTGCCTCTCGCCCAATAACAGCTAGGATTGGCTCCAGCTCCCCGCAACCTCAAACAGGATAAGCGGTATAGATAATGGACGGATGGATGATGAATAATGTAAAGTATCTATCACAGTAAAATGTTCTCTGGTTCCAGCAAATATGAGGATTAGCTGCTTTTCCCAGTTCTCTATCATTGCAATCAAACATCTTTGAGTGTTGGAATATGATCGGACAAAGCAAGCTACTGGAAGATGACACCTTGAGTCCTGGGACTGTTTTCTTGCACAGCATTTTTCACTCTTTTCAAGTTTTACGGGCTTAACTATTAATTGAAGATGCCAAAAAAGAATTGACGAATAAATCAGTGACAAGTTGCAGCCCAAAAGTACATACGTGTTAATCCTGCTTGTGAGACAGGCTTTACAGCCTTTAATAATCCTTTTTCAGCTGTCACAAAACCATGTCTCTACTTGTCCCCAGCTCGTCAGAAACTCATTGAGGAAATCAGTAAATTTCTTGCAAAATCCATAATGTGAAAGGGACTGTCTGCAGGTGAAGACTGTCAGTCTTCTTGGTAATCACCTTGCTCACTTTTATCACAATCGTATCGCAAATTCAATCAATTATTGACTTGTCTGGCTG
This sequence comes from Semicossyphus pulcher, assembly GCF_022749685.1. Classification (NCBI taxonomy): domain Eukaryota; kingdom Metazoa; phylum Chordata; class Actinopteri; order Labriformes; family Labridae; genus Semicossyphus; species Semicossyphus pulcher. The sequence goes on from NW_027211695.1 coordinate 9,520,705, forward strand.
AACAATTCAGCACTAATATCACTTTTAATCCTATTACTTTCTCCTGGGCTTTGTCAGCACATACGCATACCGATATTTTAAGACAACAGAGACCTTGAACACCTTAATAGTCCTTTTTATTATTATAACATTTAGCCCTTATTTAACTAGGAAGGCTCCTATAATCTCTTTCACAGGAGAAACCTGGCCAGCATGACCGCATAGAGTGGTTAACACTCTTTCTCACATAGCAATAGCATGATAGCATAAAGGAAAGAGCTTGACTTTAAACACAGAAAATGGACATGGAGTTTTTTCTTGAATGCTGGGTATGAAGGCAGTGTTTCCAAATCATGTCAATTATTCCAAAGCCAGGGTGCATAGTGCGAAAATGCAGTTTTTACAAGTTGAGAGCAGATTCTGGACGCTGGCGATCATAATGCGAAGTAAGCATGACTCATTGTGACTCTGCTGTGCAGAAAACAACAGAAACATACAGATACAGATAAGATTTTACATGTATTCATCAATCAAATATCATTTTTTATTGCCAATGTGTTAAGAGATAGTAGAGGAACTGATGAATTGAGACCTTCCCTAACTTCCTCCATTACCTCTAACAGCCTGTGGGCAGATTTTTATGTAAAAAACACGAGACAACACAAGCTGTGATATGGAGACGGTAATGCCAACAAACGACAGCACCCACAACACAAAGTACACACAAGAATAAAAAACAAAAAAAAGTTTTATCTAGTGAAGCCCGTCTGACCAAACAGGAATGTGACCAACGTCAGGGGGAAAACTATAGTCAACATCGGCAGGGCATGCGAATCTTCAAGACCTTTGATTGCTTTTGGGGATCAAAACAGACCCACAACTGGCTTTCTTGCAATGCGTTATAAGCTTGCTAGCTCTGTAGTAAGTCACAACTTATTGTTGTCATAGAAACAAGTGCTTCATCTCAGCTCTCTCCAGCCGCCCTGCCCTGCCTGGCAAATGTTCGCTAATGCTTGTGATGATTTGCTGGTTCGCCAGTAATTTGCTGTTTGGTTACGAAGCACAATGCCAGAGTCATGCAGTGTATTTATGTTAGAGCTAGTTGGCTAACCTTAGCATGCTCGCTAACGTTTTGACAATGAGTGTGTATGTGAGTGTTGTCAGTCTAGCTTGACAAATAACTTTGCCAGCTAACATGATGCTAACTTAGGTATTATGACAAACAGTGTTGACTTTTGACAACATGATACCAGTCAATAAACACGTCTCGCCAGTGAAAAGTAAACAGAGCCGACGAGTTCCGAGATTGAGCATGCTCAGTTTCGTGTGTCTTCGGCAAAAACACCAGATGCTATTTCATGCTTGCGAGTGTCCGCGTGAACGCAGACAAGAAGGTTAACTGCAGTTCCCTCAATGGCAATGTCGCTCGGAATGAGGATTTTCTGAAAGTTACATATACGACTTTAACCTCCATAAAAGCTCATAGCTTCAAAGTTTTCACTCCAGACTCAGAATTATTGCTCTGCTGGGGACACATGGTTTATTTTAGTGTCTATGTTCGGACAAGAAGGTTGGCCAGTCAGCCGCTGTCCCAAAAAAACTTGTTGTATTCCTTTAAGGATTTGGCAAAGTGGGAAAAGAATTGGGACACACACACACACACACACACACACACACACACACACACACGCACACACACACACACACACACACAGAAAGTGCCTGAGGGCAGCGCACTTAGCTTGAAAACAACACTCTTGACCCTTTCCCCCTCTTTTCACCCCCTTCCCAATCACCACATCCTCCTTCCACATGGCTTATTTCTTCTTCTGTCTTTTATCCTTACTTCCCATCATGCTTTACTCTATTTTTTTAACTTTTAAATCCTTTTCTCATCTGTCACTGTAGTGTCCTTTTCTGTAGGGGCCCCATCTTATGACACATACACACATTGACTCATGTAGGGGGCGGTGGTGGTGTCGTCGGGGGCTGGGTGCATTCCAAATTGACCGTCTCCCCTCTGTGTATCGGCGTGTGCTCATATGTTCGTGTGCGGTTGTTTTGTTCTGGGTTGTGTGTTACACGGCGAATGACTTCCTGTTGGAGCTTGTTGGGAGGCTCCAGAGCCAAACAATTTTCCCTCTCTCCCCCTCTCCTTCCTCCCTCCCTCCTTCCTTCCCTTTCTCCGCCCTCTCTGCAGCTCGGTCGCAATTCAATTTAGAAGAATTCCAAGTGGAATTCAGTTAAAATTCCTCCCAAACAACCAATTAAGCAAAGACACACAGACAGCTTGTCTCCTGGCTCGCGGTGTGATATCATTCTTAAAAGGCAAATAAAAAGTCGTCTTTACACCTCACATCAACGTCTCCTTCATTTGCAGTATTCAGCTGGATTATATCTGCACCTCATATATTCAAATCCGCTTCCTCTGTGTCACTTCCCACTACACTTGTGCCTTTGCATGCATGTTATTTGAAAACACAAGAAGAAGAATGAATCTGCTGGAACAAACACTCCAACATGTTTTCTTTAGTTGGAACCACATGTGAAAAGGGCTCATTTAAGTCACATGGACTCACTAGTTACTCATTAATTGGACAGAAGTGTATTGTGGGGATGTTGGATTGTGTTTAAATGTCTGTAACTTGAGCGGAGCATGATGAGCCATAAACGTTGCTTTTCAAGGTTGTCGTTATTTTTTCAGACCTCGCAGGCCGCGCCGCGGTTCTCTCAGAGGAGCTCAGCACTATAATCACGGGAACAGCTGAGGACACCAAAGCCTCTTTTATGCTGCTGTTGTCCTCACTGTTTATCTGTACTGTGTTGTCAAACCAAACTGAAAGCACACACTTGTTCCTCATTCTCAAACATCCTGACTTGGCACTTACTGTTTTCACCACCCTCATCTGCTCTAAATACTTTCTCTTTACATGCTGGATTTAAATGACCCATGCAGGAAACTTCATATCATTCATCTAGTTGGCGATGTTTCGTTGCATCGCAGGCCAGTTAAATCACACTATTGTCTATCATGGTATATTGCAGATGTGAAAGCAAGCTGTAAAAAGAACAGTCCAGTTGTATATTTGTTAGTTAAATCATGGACACTACGGTAAATCTTAAAAAGGCAGCAGCAAGTTATCTTAGATTAACCTTCCAAATTTGAAATGGGGAAAGGGTTCATTTTTAAAGCAAAATAAGCACATGTGGATGAACAATTTAAGTTAACTTGTTCTGTCAAATTTTGGTCGTTTAGTCTGCTAAACACTCGTCGCTAACTGTAATATACATAGCATAAAATCGACAACTGATAAACTGAAAACAGCTAGCTGTTTATGCTAAAAAGCTACAATATGCTAGCAGTCTTCTTATTCAACTCTTAAGAAAGCGATTAAGAGTTTTCTTTCCTTAAATGTTGAAATGTTTTTTAGGAATACTTTTGTAAACCTTTAAAAAAAAAATTCTCAGAGGTCGTGACAGAAGTCTCTGTCATGTGTTATTGTAGCGACTTTAACTGAAAAGTACTGCTAAGAGACTAAGTATAGGCTCTGAACTCTGGCGCATTCTTACACGAAAAACATACAAAAGTCCAAATGAGTTTTAACTCTTTATTAAACAAGAACTAAGAAAAGATTCTAAAACAAAAAGCAGTGTCGTGACGTGACGCAACGTGATGTGCCGTGATGCGTCGTGACAGTCAACAGAAATGATCTGAGCCCTACTTACCTTCTTCCCGCCACACAACTGATTTGGTAAATCACATGACACCACATGCAGGTGCAAATTACTGGGAATGATAGTTAACCCATAAAAGGAGTGCATTCTAATCAAATAACATTTTGCATAAAGCAAATTATGGCTGCTAAAGTAATAATTTGAAATTTTCCCTTAAGATTTGATGTACCCATTCATGGAGGAATTGTTTCTAAAGTTCTCTTCATTTCCATCTCTGCATTAGGCCCGCACGATATGAAAAAAACTCCAGATGTGCTATGACATAATGCTGTAACGATATGAAGTGCGATAAATAAACAAATATCAGAGAGTGAATATCAGCTATAACACACAGTTTCTATGTTTATCCGCTGTTCTGCAAGTTTTACACTGTACATGTGTTTGCAACATGTAAATGGTAAATGGACTGTACTTATATAGCCGCCCCTAAATGCCCCTCCTCACCACTACATTGACACCAATTAATCTGAATCGAGCTGTTAGCTAGCTTGTGCTACCTTGGCACCGAAATGATGTAACAGCATGAAGAATATACCCAAAGCTTCATCCAGTAAGTTAAAATGTTGTATCCTTTGTGAGAAAGCGTGGCTTGTTGGTCAGACTTTAGTCCTATGATTATTGTGGGTGCGCATATGGCGCTAATGATGAAATTGCGATTTAATGCGCAGCCCTACATTAAAGCCATTAATTGAGAACACCTTTTCAGAGTAAAACACACATTACACGAACCCTGTTACAAATTTCCATCCTGTGCGCTTTATTTCTCCTGCATGTTGGGACTTGCTCAGCAGCTCCTTTATCGTCTACTTTGGTCTCACTAAACAATCGCTTAATATGATGCCATGGAATGTTTTTATGATCGCACAGCACTGATAAAAATGATCCTCTGAGAGTGCCTTGAATGATACTTGCTCTCTTTAAACAAGATAAATAAGAAAGAGGACACTTTCATGCACTACATAGGATATATAAAGTGTTGAAAGTCGTAACCCAAAGCAAGACGATTGCATAACTCCTCGGAGAGCATTTTACACCTGGGGTTTGACAGCCAATATATCAAAATGAAATGTTTCTAACCTTAGAAACAAATCTCTTTTGTAAGCAGAGCTGCTGTGTCATTGTGACCTTACAACAGGCTCCACTTTCACGCCAGTTCTTCCTCTGTGCCTGAAAGTGGATGTGTTGGTTTAGCATTAGAAAGATGCATCGAAGCACCAAACCACAAATGATCATTATCAGGAGTAATTAGTGTAAATGCGTAAAGGATAAGAGCTCGTAGACGAGGAAATGCAGGCTTGTGTGAAGGTCTGACGCCATGCCGAGAAACGCCGCGGACATCCTGACAGAGTGGTGAGAAACAAGGGATGGGAGGATGGAGGGAGATGGAGAGAGAGAGAGAGGTGGAAGGTCAACCACAGCCACATGTGAAGTGTGGGACTGACATCTGGACTGCTCCATCCCTCCTCCTCTTTCACCCTCTTCATAATGTCAGTCCGTTCACCACACACCTATCATTTCTGTGGTTGTGTATCTGCACATGAGATCTCTTCCCCATTCATTCTTTGTCATCTTTCTGTCATTCTCTCTTCCTCCTTCGATTACTCTCAGTTTGCCTCTTGTTTTTTTGTTTTCGTTTCCTGTCAGTCTTCTTTTTATCTCGTCTTCAGCTTTAAAATTTGTCTTCTCTTTTGTAGGGTTAAAGGTCTTTCATTTCAACACAAGTATTCAAAAAAGACCCTACTTTTCATGACACTAATATAGTTTTCAGATTTGTAAACCTTAAGCTCAACATGTGGTTTTAGTGGGATCAGAAGAAAGTCGTGCTCCTCTGTTTAGCCTAATGAAACCTGTATACACTGGGGTATTGTTCAGTGAGTAGAACATGGCGCTACTACTGGCAGGGTTATAGGTTCATTTCCTGAGTAGATGTTTGATAAGATGAAGGTTAAATGACCCCTGTTGCGAAATGAGGTGTTGCAGCAACTGAGAAAAGAATACTGTTAGGTCAGATAGAGATATATCAGGTTGCAATAAGAAAAGTCAGCACACTCTCAATCCCAACTCGACAAATAAGGCAGCTTTGTCTGTTGCCCTATAGCTTCACAAAACGACAATGATGTCCGCCTTTAGTCAGTCTTGAGTGTGTCGGGCTCCGCAGGGAAGTCAGCAATGATGAATATGCAATCTCGGAACCCATCGGCCATTGTGTGATGACGATAAATGCCTCTGGGTATCATCGCCAACTTCTTGGTTTTTCCGGTGTAGCCAAAGGTTAGCAATAAACGACGTCCAACCAAGGCTCCCTTTTCTGTGCGCTGCATTGTTTACAGCCCAATTTGCAACTTAAGAAGTGACCATATGTTCAGATTAAAGGGAAGTGAACTTCGCCCCTCATATGTCTTGGTTAATTACGTAGTTTACACAGAGGCTTTACCGCTGATTGGACGTCATTACGTTACTGCTTTTGCTCTGCAAACGTAATGTTTTTCCTGCATACACTGAAGCCTGCTGATCCATGATTGGTCAGTACTATTCGGACTACAAACGTACAAAAAAAGGGAAACAAGGCCAAATCTCATATCATACATTTTCATGTAGAATAATAAATCGGCAACTTCACGTGAAAATTTTTAAATAAAGCTTGCCGACAATCGTAACCATATTTTATGACTTTTGGACGTGCTACAATCATCAACATGGGGTTAACATATTAAAATAGTCACAGTTTGGTTAGGTTTAGCCCCAAAACTAACTGACTAGTTTTAGGAGAAGACCCTGGTTTTGGTTCAAATAAGCACAAATGTATGTCAATAGTCACATTACTAACGTAAGTAATTTAACTAATACATCATATATGACATAACTAACCTACTTATATAACTTAAAAACGAGAAACGCACCACGAGAAGCAAACCCTTATGCCCTGTTTTTGTTGAACCATTGCGTCCCTAAGCATTCTTGCTTTTCATACTATGTCACAGTACTTTAACGCAACTTCACTTATAAGCTAAAGGACAGAAATGTTAACAGAAATTACGCTAAAGAGGTCCCACAGGGCCTTATTTTGATGAGCTGAAGCTAGCGGTTTGACGTCTTTTGCTGGAGAAGCACATTAAGCATAAGTGACCACTGAAACACTGACTATGCTTAGACTACTGTACAGTGTACTGTACAGTGTGTAAAGCTGCTTTGCTTTGTTTCATCTACAACTGTAATAAATATTAACCTGACTGACTTTCTGTTCTGTATTCTATAGGTTATTTTCCCTCTCTTGCCCCACTCCTCCCTCTTTCCTCTCCTCTCTCTCGAGTCCAAAGGTTACGGACTGTCATCAACTTTTACCATGTTGCCAAAGCAGCCGCTCAAACACACTCACTCTACGTGTGCAATGACCCTCATTCACACACCACTTCCCTCAGCTGAAGCTGAATACACACACAGTAGGGCCGAGCAAAGGTGCAGCCACTTTTATCAGTTTCTCACTAATGGCTCTCCCCTGACTGGCTGTGTATACACACATTAATTTGTGGTGAGGACAGTGTGTAGAGAGGTGGACAGAATAGCCGTGTGTTTGTCTTTCTACATGCGTGTGCTGTTTATAGAAGTGGGTTTTTAAAGAGGGGCTCATTAGCTGCTGTCTGTCCATATAAGACCTCAGCCTCAGAGGGTGGTCCGTCCCCTCGGTGTGTGTGTGTGTTTGACATTATGGTCAGGTAATGAAGGTGTTTGTCAGAGGGTCAGGGCATCTGGAGGGGGTCTGCACAAAGAGGCGGTTAATAAGGAAGGAAAAGCTGATTCCAAGTGTTGGGGAGAGAGAGAACCGAAGGGATGATTGATATGGAGAGAAAGAAAGACATGAAAGAAGAAAGGAGGAAGGAAGCAAGTCAAGACTTTGGAGGATTTCTACATATGGTGGTTAATTAGGGAGAGGGGTTAGGTCCAATTATAGACCTACCACACACTCCTACACAGAAAACACACCATGAGCAGCATGTTTATGGTATGGTGTGTGTGTGTGCGTGTGTGGAGAGCATGCACCAATGATTTCCTGGTTAGGTTTTTAACTTTTATCCAAAATTTGAGCTACAAACTAAAGCCTTTTTTACACTGCGGTTTCGCCTCAGCTCCGTAACGAAGCTCCGTCCTCATGCTACCTTTGTCATTCTACATTGGACCATGACCAAAATGTGCCCGAGGTGTAAACAAACAACGCGTGCTTCAAATACACAGAAAAAGCACTGTTCGCACTGCCGACTCTGCAGTTCACACAGACGACGTTTCACCTCTGTTACGCCTCTGTTACTACCTCTTGACTTCGCCCCACCATTCTGCCTCCATGCGTTCTACATAGAAGACGGAACGTAACAGAGGTGTAATAATCCCGCCTTTTTGAGACGTTTTAGTGATTAATGATCAAAAAATAGTATATTCATGAATGAGATTTTAAAAGACTAATAATGAAAAAAATTAGAGACAATAGCGCATGTGTCATGGTAAAAAGGCAGCAGTAGAAAGCAACTGTCAGATATGTAAAACTAAGCAGGCATAACATGCAAATACATCTGACCACACTGGTGTTTGAGTGTGTGTGTGCGTATGCGTGTATATGTGTGTGTGGTTAGCCTCCGACCGGTGTGGCTTGACAGTGACAGCTACAGTACATAAGAGATCAGTGGCCACATGAGCCTTAACATCACATTCCTCTGGGTAAATGTGTTTGTGTGCCTGCTTCAAATGGAATACCCCATCTGCTTTGAAGTGTACGTTCAGCCTGGATATATGCAGTCAATTTCTAGTCATGAGATAAAAAAAGAGAGAGAAAAGGAAAATCCAGGACAATCTGTGAGCCTGTTGTAGAACGACTTGGATTAACCTATTCAATGTGGGAACCTAATAAAAACGCTAGTGGTGCAACAGATCATAGTTGATCCATAATCTGTATGGATCACCCCCCCATGGTTCAGCATGTATGTGATCCACGGACTGATGGAAAGTTCAACATCATAATGTAAAATACAATTAAACTGCAGCTACATCTAAATGCAGAGTTGCAGTAAAAAGAGACAAGGCAGAGTATTGTGTTTGATTTATACCGTATAATCCGGACTATAAATCGCACCGGCATATAAGACGCAGTCTGTTTTTGGGGGTATCCCAGAAGAAAAAAGGTTTTCTTTAGCTATAAAATAATAAAAATATGTATACAAGTTATTTCAACACTATTTCAATTTATTTTCATTAAAAACACATACAAGTTACAGCCTACCATCTGTTTTCGCCATGTCTAGTTTGCAATCATGCTAGCTACCGGTGCTATAGCTTGCAGTATCTGGCAGCCTACGTGTGTTAGCAACAATCAAGTGTGTGTTAAAACGGCAAGGAAAACATAAAACAGCACTGTGGCATATTGTAAATAGGAGACGTTGTAGCGGCTTGGACCCGGAAACAATTTAATGTGGAGGTGTGACGTCACCACTTAACAACCCATACAACTTTAGCTAGATTATAGCGCCATTGTCTGGCTAAAATACCGTAACACAATAACATACCTCTCTCTGCATTTTATACTGGTATATTGGTTGCACTGGTATATAAGGCACAGACCACTTTTTAGGTGATTTTGAAAGTGTGTCTTATACACCGAATTTTACGGTAATTGTACTCATTACACTCTATTAGCATCTCTGTAGTTCAGATTATTTTAGATTTTTACGTCTTCACACTCTTTAAACTCTAATCTCTTGCTAATGCATTTCATCAGGAGGGATTGGTATGGAAATTAAGCTCATGTTATATAGAAGGAAAAACGTCTGTGGGAATCAAGTGTCTCCTCATTATGTATAAAAGTGATGCATGTTTGTCTTGTTTTTTCTGTTGAACATGACCCCTTGCGCTATGAAGATGCTTGTTATCTATTCCTAATGTTGCACTTCATGTTTAAGCAGTCATGCTTTAGTTTAGTACATTATATTGTGCGTCTCGGCACCATTTACCCAAGCAATAGCAATGTCTTCCTTTATAGTCGTCCAAATTCATAAGTGTAGTTTTTTATATTCAGTGTTAAGTAGCCTAGCAAAGGTGACAGTGCATGAAACAGCTGGACAAATGTAACAAAAGGCTGGCTGTACTGTTCCACCATTTTTAAATTATCATAAATTTAATGGACTAATTTCGGCAAAAAACCTGAATCCGTCTGACATTTAATGCAGTTAGAGCAATTTCCACACAGTTTTTAAGGTGAAGGTTAACCAGCTACAACAAAGAGGACTTGGAACTTTTAACAAGGGCCTAATTTGCCTTCATCAACCATGCCGGGTATTTTGATTTGCAAATGATGCTATGTCTGCATTTGTCCCTGCTACTAGAATGGAATTTGATTATGTGTCTTGGAAACATCTGGATCTTCCAAACTGTCGGCAATTATTCAGATTCTGCAGACAAAGATAAACAAAGTAAGGTTGACTGCAGATATGCAAGCTCAGACATCTCTGGAAGTTACAGAAACTGTTCTGTGTTGAAATTTTCAGCTGAAAACTGCTTCTGACATCAGGTCAGAGCCTTAAGATGGTAATCACAGCATGAAATTGGAGTTTGCTACTGGTTCCAGTGAGTAAACTTGTCACAGGTTCAGCAATTTGTAGTGCAGGGTCGACTTCACATTAGAAGGTTAACACAAAGTTACACTGTCATTATGTCACTGGGATTTATATGAAAGCCTCACACAAAATCTGGGTAACTTCATAGTTGGTGCTAAAGAATGAAACATCTTGTTATATCTAAGTCTTAAAACTAACTTTGAATTAGGGATTTATAACTTTAAAAAGACTCATTTTACTGCTACGAATTAAGGTCACATGATGTGGTTGGACTTTGGTTCTGCTCCTGACCTTTTTGTTTCTTTTTTCTTTTTCAACCTTTTTTCTGTCTAACTCCTTTCCACCTTCCTCCTATCTTTCCATTTCTGAAACCTAATGTTATTTCCGGCTGTCCCTTCTGTCCTATCCCTATCCAAACACCTACCATTCTTGCTAACTCCTTCTCTGTTAGCCAACCTTGGAGCCTAAACTCAAGGTATGTTACGGTTAAAATATCATAGAAATGTTAATTTCCAGAATAAAGTTAATCCAAGTTGAATTTGTTAAGGTATAGTTCAATGTTTAAGGAAAACACTTATTTGCTGTCTTAGATGAGAAGCATGTGTAGGTAAGCCTGAGCATGTTAAGCTAGGCGCTGATTAGCTTAGGTTAGCTTAAAGATAAACTGTAAACTGTAAACTGTCAGCCTGGCCCTTTGAATGTAACAAAAGTGGTACTTTTGCTTTAGTTAGATTAAGTGCCACACTATTTCTTGGCCAGGTAACGTTTTTAAATAACAATAGTTTTTTGCACTTAGTATTTTGTAGGTTTTAAACAAACTACTTGTATCCTTCTACATTCGAACAAAGCCAAGCTAGCTATTCACCCGTTCCAGTCTTTATGCTAACCTTAGGTAACCTGTGCCTTGTAAGTTAGCCATTAATTTAGGTAAAAAACAATATAATTATTTCCAATGTCATGTGTTCAATAAATATAAGGTAATTTGTTTTGTTAATCATAGTTGTTTTCAGCGAGATAACTTCCTCACTTGATTTTTTTATCATGATGAATAATAATGCCTGTTATGTATCAACTCAAATGTGAATGATTAGCTTTTAACAGTAAGGACAATTTACATTTTCTCTTTAAAGTGTATCTTTTAACAATTATAAATTGCTTTTTTAAACCTGTTTATCCCTGTTTGGCAACCTACCAACATTATCTCCCCATTCAAGCCAAGCATGATTATTGTGAGTATACAGTACATGAGTAAAGTAGTAACATAGTGTTATGTGCTTCTCTTTGCTTCAGGATCCCACTCTGCTGAGGTCTCAGAGACCTTGATTTGCATGTTTGATATGCAGAATTTGAATTCATTCAGGCTTGAATGATTATTCAAACATTACTCAGTCTGTGTTTGTACCGCTTTTATATCAGCTCAGCTAATATCGTGTTGCAGTAATTTTATTTGTCCTACCCCCCACATTGACAAATACCAAAGTGTGGTCGGTGGTGAGTTGTTTTTGTGTTGCATTTTTACTGTATCTTTTTCTGAACGTACGTTGGTGGGAAGGTTTTGTGTAGGTTCTGATATCGATGCACGTGATGACATGTGTATGAGTCATCTGTCACCGTAATAACAAACAATCTGGATCATCATTGCTTTTTCTCAGGATGTCTGGACAATATGTTTGTCTGTTGGACCAGAGTATGACAGCTTACCACTAATTACAGAACCAGTAGCTGCGTGTTTGTGTGTGTGTGTGTGTGGTCATGGTATCTAGCATTTGACCCCTAAATGATGATGCTAATGACATGTTTACGCTGGCTCTTGTGGCTTCATTATGCTTCACATGAATGAGATCTTCATGCAGGCCACATTGTGTGGTTCCAGCATCAAAACAGCTGTTGCACGTCACTTGACACAGACACAATATCACCGTCTCTTCTGTTTTCCTGTTGTCTACAATCCCACAATGGCAGCATACACGTGTTTCATCCTAACGTATTGCCGTTTTGAACAACAATCATCACAGGGCTCATGTCTATTACGACCCCTAAGAGAGCATGTTCAACATAACAAGAAGACTACATTTAATTTTAAATTAAATAGTATACAAAGTGACCTAACAGAAACAAGAGCTTTAGGAGTCCAAGGAGCCAAACTGGCTTAAATATTCAGTGCTTAAATTGAGTCTTTTCTCCAACCTTTTCATAACATTGACCATATTCTGTAGTATTCCTTTTTAAAAAAGAAATCAATTTCAACAAATTCAAACCAAATGTTTTTCTTTTTTATCAGCTCAAATTCAACCCACGTAGCCCTGTCCTAAGCTGTAGGCTACTGTAGCGTTAGCATTCTTCTGTTTACTAGCCCTTCCACTGCCTCACTGAGTGACATGTTTATAAAACTATAAAGTAGCTGCTTTTTACTAAATCAGCAAACAGCTACTTTCTCCACCCTTTCTCCACCTACAGTGTTAAAGCCTGTGTATTTTTTCTCATTCCTTTTCAGATAGCTTGGTGTCTTGCTTGTCCGTTCAGCACGGCTTGCGCTTGCTAGTTTTCTTCAGTTAGCGTTAGCAAAGAACAATATAACCTTGTTTAGTTAGAACAACATGGCACGCAGTGATTTAAACGGACAACCGAATGGCATGGTTTTTATTTAAATGAAATTTTAAACTAAATTGTACTCAACAATTCACAGACTCAAAAATAGGAGTCTAAACTAACATTTAGCTAATGTTTACCCTAACTCTCTTTCATAAAGATCCATCAGAGTTCACAAACTGACTTCCTGGTTTGATTCAAACCTACTGTACTTATGCAGTAGTTTTCCCATTCAATTCAGAATTTTATTCACCAATATGTTTGTGCTAACTTTCAATTATAGCTACAGTATGGCTAAACTGCTTACAAATACCCTCTCTGATCATCTGAAAAATTGTATTCAACCTATTCAGAGGTCAAGCACAATGTTGCCATGGTTCCAAACATCAGCATTTAACTGTTAATACAAAAACTTGTAATAAAGCTATTTTAAGAGTAATTTTGATTTAAGTACCCTGGCAACCGGAGCCCACTCCCTTTTATTGTTGTGCATTCATCACTTTAACATCTTTATTTCTGTTGTTGTCTAGGAGCCCAACAGCGGGCACCCCACCCTGGTAACCCTGAAAGTCGACCCAGATGGATTCTTCCTCTACTGGACTGGAGGCTCCAACCTGGTGAGGCAAACACAAACACACACACACACACACACTCGCACACAATTCTTGGTCTCAAAGCATGCCAAATGGACTGTGGCCTATCTCAAAGCAAAGACAGATATGATCAATTACAAATGGGCCACTCTAAAGTGGACCACAATGGATTTTTAATGCCCCAGCGTGGTGCCAGTATGGATGAAACGCTTATTGTTTATTTCCGTTAACTTAACCACATATCTCTATGTCTGTTATTGTGGATTTATCTGGTCCATTAGTTCAGACAAAATGGCTTTTATCAATTTGTATCGGTCTTGTTTGCTTCCGCTCTAGTCTGTTCCCCCTCTTCCTCTTGTCTTTGTGGTCTTCATCCTTTTAGTCATCTATCTCTTTCACTCCATCAATCTGTACTTCCCATCAACCTCCCATGGTTGATAAACAAATCCCATCCCATCTTCCTTTCCCCCCTCTTTCTTTTGTCTGCAGTCCTTCCATTAATCTATCCATCCCCTACATGTAAATATATCTGTGTGATGTTAATTTACTCAGAACATTTTGCAAGGCCTGTTGGATCAAATGACACTTTAGAGCAGCTCAATTAACTCACCCAACCTCCCCCATCCTATCTCTCATCTGTGTTTTCCTCTATCTCTCTCACTGACACTCACAAACACACACTGCCCCTCTTTTTTTATTTCTGGCTGTCTATTTATCCTAAAGGCATGTATGGAATTACCTGTTTATAGCCAATATTATCACTGCATTGTTTCTAAGTGTGTGTGTGTACATATTTGGGCCAGAGCACACGTCATCCTGTGTGCCTTCACGTGTGTCAGCATGTGTTCATGCACTCACATTACAGACAGATGCTTTAAATAATCGTTTCATCCTTATGTCTTAAGCTTGCACATGCTCGTGTGTGTGGCATTGAGATAATAGGCCATTTGGTGCCTGAGGCGCAACAGTGACACTGTTAAGCAAAAAGACTGGCTGTCAGTCATTAAATCTGTTCAGGGTTGGGATGTAGCTGAGCCATACAATAACTTCAAACTTTGTGAGACAAGCTTTATTTTAAATCACTTGGGAATAAAGGGGGAAAAAAGAACAACAGAAACAGGCTGAACTCTTGTGAGTGTGGCCGCAGAAATAGGTGAAATACTTCTTAAAACTGACTTTGATGCTTTCTTGGATCAAGCCATGTAAATGATTCATTTTCATAATACCATGTCAGATTTTATCTGTGAGCTAAAACAATTCCCAAGTCAAAGCAGCTTCCTGCAGCCTCCCTGGAAACCGGGTGCCACCTCATTTGCCTCATGTGCCGCACTGTTTGGCTTTTCTGTCACTACTTACTTAGAGCTTTTCATCTTTGTTAATGTTGGCGGCACTGAGCTGCATTGTGGCCACTATTCTTACTGCAGTAGCGGGAAAGCTGCTCGCTGTCGGCCACAGAAAATCAAATATGCCTCTAAACATCCAGACCACCCAGGCCAATTACGGGGAATTGTGGGTATTTAGACATGTGTTCAGAACCAGGGTCACTAATAATGGGAGTTCACTTTTATGTTTAGTTTTTAAAACAATTTGATGTCCAAAAAGTTGTTTATTGCTTCTTTTAAATTGTTTTTTTAATCATTTCTGCTGTGCTTTTGAACTGTTCTTTCCCAGAGATCACTTGTCAGTTAAAGTGTGTGGCCAGTGCTTTGACGCACACTTGAATGTAAAGATCCGGACTGTGGCTTTACAGAAGTCCTATTTTAAAGTGAATGAATAAGGACTTGAGTGATGCTTTAATTCAGCGTTGTGGCTCCCCAGGAGATTTCCAACCAGAGCTGGAAAGAAAGAGGACACTGCAACACAGATATCCAGCTATTATTAATGAGAACAGTTAATACGCCTTTACACAGATGACAAGGGTATTCTGGATGGAACCCATTTCTCTGAATAGAGGGACCCAAAATATTTGATCTCCAGTGCAGTTTTTATTTTGGCTGCTCTGCTTTTAATACGTCAAACAATAGAGAGTTTGAAACTAAAGTCGCCTGGAGTTAAATTTAAGGATTCTTTCCCTTTGTGATGATGTATTATATTTACTTTGTGATCATTGTGAGAGTGGAACTGGATCACTCCTGGTTTAAGTGATTTTTAGAATCTCCGCCAAGGCAAGCAAGGATGGCCAGAAACTTTGTAACAATGCTCATCTTTGGATGTGAGGATAGAAAAGTACGACTGTTTCTGCCAAGGTTAGAAGGATGCAGCTTTTACTTTTTTATTTAGGACAGGTACACTGTTATTAAAAATCTCGCAACGTACGGGCCGGTATCATCATTTGTGTTAGCCAGTTAGCATCCATCTCAAAGCACTGCAAAGCCCTGATAAACAATCTCAAAGCAAAATTAAACATGGCAGGTGAAATAAAATGATGTGACTAATCAGAAAGGATTAGCACTGAAGGCCCCGCCCTGAAAGTTCCTGGACCTTTGGAAAGTACTATCCCCCCCGAGCAGGGACTTTTCAAGAGGTAAATCAATTACCCCGGAACTAAATTTAGACCCTGGTTCCTGCTATCGAAACGCAGAGTTCCTCAAAAGGTTCCTACTTCCTGGGGAAAAAACCTGGAGTGGAGAAGCACCTTAGTTATCACTCTAGCGTCAGTTTGGCGTGTGCATGGCTCTGTGGTATAATTAGCAATAATAAATGTGCAACGTCCAGTTTCACTTTCAAAATCAAGCTGTCAGATAAGCGATGATTAATAAGCAACATCTGGTTAGATAAAGCTTGGTGACAACACACTTCTTATGGCCTTTGAACGTCAACAACAATTAACACATGGTTGACTGTGGCAGTTTGGTTATGTATAAGCACAAAAAGGGTTAGGAAAAATGTCAGTGGTTTGGGTTTTTTGTACATACTGTAGTTACATGACTTGACTAGGTTGATTAACGCATCCAATATGACACAATTAACATTTCTTTGTTGTGTAACAAGCATACATTAGCTTAGCTACAGTAGCTTTAAAGTGAAAATCTTGAAGATTTTTATTTAAATAAATAAACATTTTAAGTCACTATCTATCGCTGAAAAAAAGGTAACACAATGGTGATTGAGCCTATGGCCCACTGATGAAAGCCTTTGCATAAACAGTATTACGGACTGGGTGTCTGTGGCGACCCTTTGCGGAAAAAATCCCAAGTGGCGCCCAGTTGGTGATGTGTTTTCCATCACCCAGCAGTGGTTGGTCTGCCAGAGAGGGTAGGCAAACACACTTGTGGGTAAAGCAGCTGCTTTTCCAGTCTCTGCAAGTGTTGCGAGTAAACAGTAATCTACTATGGTTGAACAAACAAAGAAAAGATGAAGATGAAGGCAAACAGTCTGAAAAGGAAAGCGACTGTCAGGGAGAAAAATCCAGAGTTACAACCGGAGTCAACTGTGGGTGTCACACATGCCACACTGGTTGACTATCTAGTAAGTGTGCTCCTGCAATTACATATTATCGCCATAGGTGCAGCCAAAGAGAACAAAACTGAGATCTTCAAGATTATAACTTTAACAGAAGTCAACTTTTAAAAGAGGTCCACATTGACTATTCGTTTCATACAGGACACGAACCCCTGTGGTTTGGACAAAAGTTCTGTGTTGGTTTGACCAATCCATCGCCCTCAATTGCAACCCAGAACAGATTTCCGGCACTCAGTTCAGTGTCCTGCTAGAGGGGAACCTACAGTGTCTTATTTTGACACATTGGGCCATTGACCACGCTGCTGTATTTCACAACTAGGGAGTGTGAACGGGTTTATAATGGAAAATGTAAGAAAAAGCTCAGCATACTTACGGCCATATTGAATAATATAGTTTAAAAGAGAAGGCCATCTTGAACGTCTCTAAATGACAATGCATGTTCCCCAGTGTGTAGCCCATAGCATGTTCCAGCCCTTTCCCATTTAATCCATCCATCATATGTTTTCATTCCTCTCTGACTTTATTTTAACTCTCTTCCTTCTCACATTTTCTTAAACATTTCCTCTTAAATCTGGTTTATCTCATTCCCCCCCCCCCCCCTCCTGTGCATCCATCTGATTATCTGTCCTTTTGTACAGGTATTTCTCCTCATCTCATCCTTCATCTCTTTCTTTCTCTTCACTAATCACCATCTGTTTCATCTCACCTTCTTCTTAGGCCTCACTCTGTTTAACATCTTCCTTTACGTAACTCTACACTTCTTCCAACATGTCATTAGTTTGAGAACAATATTCTTCCTCCTCGACCGGTCAGCTGTGCCTAACATTTTCTTCCTCCATACCTCTTTTCTAATCTTTGACATCTCTCCACTTCCTCCCCTCTTCTCTCTGTTATCTCCCTCTCTCCATCGTTACGTAATGGGCAGTGTACATACAACTTCTGACGTGTGTTTGTGTCCAGAATTTTCCCATAATGCTTGAGTCAGTGGCGATAACCAACTGTCGCTGACAGACGCACACACACACACTTAGACACAGTGGCTTGGCAGTGAAAGAAGGAGACACACCCGAACAAGCACCAATCTGCACTGTTTTTCTTTCTCTTTTACTCACTGTTGTTTGGTCTTTTTGTCTTTCAAGTCCAGACTATTAAAATCACTCCTCTATTTACACTTGGAGATAAAGTTGTCACGAACATGATCAATTGCAAATTTTTACTTGAAAGAGTTAACTTTATCTAACTGAGCAGCAGCTACAGTTGTGATTTATATTGGTTGTTATCCCTTGGGTGTTCTGCGGGAATAAATCGAGTCGGGTACACAGGGGTCGGATTTTATAAAAATATTTAAAAGCAGTGACAGCGGGACTCGGCAACATAACATATAGGCTGTGCTAAATGTTAGTGTAACATGTTTGATAGTGTTTGATGTAGCACCTTTAAGAGATGTGCTCCCAGTCTGTTAAATTATGCGATTGGAAGGCAGGTTTGTTCCAAGCGGTCGCTTTAATTAAACAGTATGTATTTCACTAGTTTCCTTTAAACTTTAAACTGCTGTAGTCGTTCCAAACAGAACATATTTGGATAATCTATTATATCCAAGTGTTTAGGACTTGTGACCTTTCATTGACCTCTAAGGGACTAGAATATCCAGTATGAACCCAATTCACCGCTACATCCTCAATGCTGGTTGCTGCATCGAGTCTTTCTGAAGCTAAAAGCTAAACGCAAAGTGCATGCCAGTGGCAGAGGGTAACACAAGATCCACAGGCACATCCCAAATCCACACATCTGTTCCAACATATGCTTGCTCCCTCCTGCTAATCCTGCTGCGTGTCCTTTTTATGTCCTCTGGCCTAGACCCGCCTCCACCTCCTCTTTACATTTGCAACCTAAATTAGATGTTTTAGGTTGAGATGGCAGTGTTGTGACAGATGGAGGAGAAGGGTGAAAGGGTTCTCTAAAGAGGTTGAGATGGATCTTAAACCGGAGCTGTTGATCATTTCACATTGACGAGTTGATTAAAGGGGTAGGCTGAAAGTTTGTTGATTGTTCCGTTGTGGAGGCAGCAGCTGTAGTAGGTTTGACTCCACAGCAGCCACAGTGGAACCCAGTGGTGACCAAGAGTCCAAACAAAGGTCCAAAGAAACTTGTTAAACCACTCCTGCAACATTATATACATCTGGACATGTATTGCTGTATCGCGATATTATCGTTATCGTGGGCCACATATCGCGAATCGTATCATGAGTTAGCCTGCGATTCCCACCCCTAATTGACTCTGAGGCTTCCTCCTATTAGTCAACCAAACATTAGAAGAAATGAGTCACAAGACAGATTTAATTGGTCGTTTAGTTGGAGAAGGGAAAAGCCTCAAACTTGTCTGCTGTCTGAGAGACCTATTTGCAGTGTGACTTGCCAAGCCTTCCCTTTAACCCCTTAGGGATGGCCATGAGGTAGCATATCCATGTGACGTGGTTCCTCCTTTCTGTTAGCAATAGAAAAGGACGAGGATCTGCTGCAGACACAGTGGAGCCAATGCTTTGGTTGCCACTTTGCCTGTTTAATTGTTGAGTTTCCCCTCTGGGGACCAATAAAGGATTCTTATCTTAACTATGCAACGATGCCAAAATGTCTTAAGACCATTCTTCCCTAGTTAGCTGCTCCAATCTGCAAAAAAAGTGGTCTCTCATCTACAGTTCGGAGGACAAAAACGGGGAGGGACTTTGTAATACTAAGTCGAAAATAATTTTTTGTCTCCTGTTTTTTCTGACACATTCAGAATCATTGCTGCTTTTGATATCGCCACATTTACAGGCTGCTTGCCTTGTAAGCGCTTTTAAATGAATATTTTAAATGCCTACTATAATGGTTTTTTATTTCTCTGTAATGTTGTACAGTATTTGATGCCCCCAAAAATGCGTATTAAATTCATATCATAAGCATGCAACAACTTAAAGTCTACTTAAAGTTAGAACTACAAGTTGACTAGAAAAAGCGTAGTCGGGGGCAACCCTAATTGACAAATTCTAGTTTTTGACTTTTGGTCACCATATCAAACTTCATCTCTTTATTTAATATGTCGTCCAGCTGACTTTCAGTGCAGTATTCCTTAAATATTTGTTCTTTTTGCTGTTTAAAGTTGTGGCAGCACAGTCGCACAAATGAGAAGCCTGTTCTCATACGCTTATGTGGCCATACCTGCTGAAATACCCTTGGGCAGTAAGAGGAGTAAGAGGAACAAGCCTCCCTTTCATCCTGACCTCAGACTCGACAAACCTCTAGTCATAAGTGAATCTCAGTTTTCATTGATATTTTAGTTTCAATACTTCATAATTTTCTTGCTGTTTGCACTGAATTGCAGATAATTGTGCTAAATAGCTGTGTTTACTATGAATCAGGGGTTTCCCATTTATCCAGTATTTCATCTTACACCTCATTGACTAGAAAGTAAATGTCTTGGTTACAGAGAATAGACAAGATGTAACACTGTGGTTAGATGATTAGTGTGGTTTTTAAACCTTGTGTAAAGCCTGCTCCCCACTGCACAGTCTGGCAGGCCGAACCAGGCCAGATATTAATCATGACACCTTGTCCCTGTTGAACATTTTCCACCATGCCGTTGCCAGACCAGATGATTTGTCAGCTAAATTAAACTAACAGAGTCAACTTTCTAGTGCTGCGGCGCTGGTCCTGGTGGAGGGCAGCCTCACCTGCCACAGGGGGATGATGCACCAGGCTCTGTGGCTAATCCTCCCTGCTTCTGTTTTAATTCGGCTATCCTTTTCTTCACACTTATGCCATTGGATCCTTCCCTGTTTCTACACTGCTCATCCCCCTTCAATTTGTCATTCTGTCCCACCTTAACTGCCCCATGTTTCTCTGTCTTGGGGCAGCTGGTTGCCGTCAGATAGAGGAGGCAAAAGCTGTTCAGCTAATATAAACTGAAGGATGACACTTCCTCCCTCTCTGCTCTCCATCTTTTCACTCACTTTGTCATCCACCCTGCTATCTCTGTATTCTCTCCCTCCATCCCTCCCTCTCTCTGCTTCTTTCTCCTTCTTCGTCATCGTATCCATACATTTTCTCACATGGTCCCTTCCTACCAGAGTTATTGCGCCTTAATTTCTTGCAACAACACTTCTAATCTCCCCCACTCTCTCATTCAGCGTGGGAAAGTGGGCAGGAAGCTACGCAGACGAGGGAGATGGGGGTTCTGGGGTAATTTCATTGCCCACTCTTTCCCTGCTCTTCGTCCTCCTCCCACTCCTCCACATTTCCCCTTTTCCCTGAATTCCTCTCTCTCTGTTCATGTCCTTCCTTCCTTCCCTCCCTCTTTTTTTAGGTGTACAGGTCATGTCAATTACACCTTGCCTTGCAGACATTGCCCCCAGGGATGTAATTGAGTCGTCAGAGAACTCCAATTTAGCCTCTAATGGTGTGGAATTGATTTCACATACCTTGACTAGATTTGGGGGCGGGACACTCCCAGAAACCAAAAAACAAACATTTACTTTAGTGCGTTTAACAAACACCCCTGGGGCTGCTCTGCTGTCGCCACATATTTAGTGGAGGAGTGAAAGTGGTTTGAACCATCTCGGTCTAATATAAGTGTATGTCATGAATGTAGGTGGACTGGGTTTTCAGTAGTGCCTCAACAAGAGTTGTTAACTGTTGATTAATGCCTTTTTTTTTTTAAATGAGTAGGACATGTAGGGAAATATACTAATTTCCTTTCTTGCTGATAGTTAGCTGAGAAGATAGATACCACACTCAAATATGTTGAATATAACAGATATACAGTCAAAGGACTTAGCTTAGCATAAATAGCTAACTTAGCTCTGTCTCAAGGTTAAAACGATATCCTAAAGCTCCCTAATGACTTATTACACTTTGTATGTCAAATGAATGTCATACTAGGCTAATTTTGTTACCTTCTGATAGAGCCAAGCTAGCTACCAACTCCTGTTTACTGTCTTTATGCTAAGCTAAAGTAAACATTAGCAGGTTAGTTAGTAGGTTAGACGGTAGCTTTATATTTTGTGACCAGAAATGAGAATGTGAAGAATCTTTTCACGTAAGCAAGAAATTTCCAAACATTGATATAATTCTTAATTGAAAAAAATATTAGCTGACAAGACAACCCACTACACCACTAAGCCACAGCCGCCCCAATTGTTTTAAATCATCATTTTGATTAACTAAATTGCCTTCCACTGATGCACTGTATCCATTGGTAATACTGGGTCTATGTACACGCCAGGCCGGGAAGTAACTCCAAAGTGTGTGTGTGTGTGTGTGTGTGTGTGTACAAGTGGGCCAGTTGAATTGTAGTAGAACGATTGTTGGCAGGTATAAGTAGAGATCTAATAGAGATTATCTCCATGGCTCAAGTCAAATAACCCCAAGGAATTAACTCAGAACAAGGGGTTTACACACACACACACACACACACACACACACACACACACACACACACACACACACACACAGTAAGCGGTTGGCAGGGGAAGTTGAGTGTGTCAGTCATTAATGTGACAGCTTCCTCCCTCTTTCTCCTTCTTGCTCGATCACATGTTTCATATTTTGTTGACATTATCTGTCAGAGCACATGGCAAAGAAGTATTTATTTTCACTTCCCTTCACACGTGCACACACACATGCGCACGCACAGCAGAGAAACTCAGTTCTTCACCTTATGAAGAACTGAGACACTCCACGGTATCGATTCCATTGTCTTAGTAGATGCTTGTGTGTGCCTGTGTCAGAGTATGAGCACTTTGCTAATCTTTATTCTCAGCTAATGAAACTGCAGATGTGTGTGTTTGTGTGTATGAGGGGCTTAGTAATTGAAGTGAAATAAATAACTCTGGTTTATTAAAAATTAAATCTTATTTTCGTAGTATCACTTATCACCTATATAATTAACTTTGTACCAAATCAGTTGTGAAAGTGAAATGACGCAACATTACTAAAAACAAAGTTACATGAGGCCAGAAACACGATCAACGAGTTGATTAAACAGGTTTTAAACTAAGCTGGAGCTAAGCTTAAATTATTTGGATGAGAAACCAGGCCAATGTTTCTTTTGCTTTGACCTTTGACCTCCTGCCATAGATTTCCTGTACAATGTTGGATTAAGGTAGTGACTGCTGACATTTTTACAACTAGGATTTTTTCTTCTAACTGATGACATTTGTTAACTGATCATTAACCCCTTACCGACAAGATTAAAGTCATGATTTCTTCCTCTTAGCCCTTTCTTTACTTTGCAGACATAGAACCAGAGTGAGTGTTTTTCTTACACTTATGTATGTAGCTAGAAAAATAGAGTGTATTCTATTATTATTTTACCTGAAACATAATTTGTTTGAATACATTTTGGTACATTATTTTTAACCATTTAACTCATTAGTAGCAGAGTATTTATTGGCCAAATTGTGTTTTGTCAGTTAACGGTTAAACCCTATTTACAAACGTCTACTTTCTGTCTTGCTCCATTTGACTTTGCCGTAACAACTCTCACTTCCCTTCTTGCTCTAGCTTCAAAATCACTGTACAGGTCAAGACTGATATTGAACTTCTCATCGAACTCTTGGCAAGAAGGAGAATAACAGTTGAAAGTGAATATTTTCCAAAAGTATTCCTTTAAACTACACACACTCACATATAACGATATGTTGTTCCTGCTGTCTCTGTCAGATTTTCATGTTTTGTCTATCGTGTGTGTCCTCAGTGTGTGTGTGTGTGTGTGTGTGGGTGGCTGCACACGAAGGTTTCAGTTTTAACTTCAATCCGAGTGGTGTGTGTTTGTGTTTTGTGAAATATTTATGATTACAGCAACTATTTTAGTTTTGTTTTAGTTTTTGTGTGTTGGGCCTGTATTTATGTGCGCCTGGAGACATTTGTTATGACCGTGTTGTTTATGTGTGCTTTCTTCTTATTGATGTCTAATGTTTTTTCTGTCTCCTCTTATAAATAATGTTTTTTTCTTTCTCATACATTTGGATTTAATTATCTCTTTGATGTTTTATTCTTTCTTTTTTTCTCAGTCAGAACCACTTTGGATCAATGTGTTAGCTATGATGGCTAAAATGTTTAGTGTCCACAAAGTGGAGAGGAAAGACAAAAAAGAGAGGGAGAAACAGATAAAGAGGGAGCTTCACAGAAGAGGGGTAGAAAAGGAGCGTGGGATGCCATCGAAATATTACAAGGTGTCACAGAGACAAAGTTTGAGTTGTCCCGTGCTTCTCAGGGGTATTAAGTGTCCCCCTTCTACTCTTTCTATAAACACCTTGCCAACTCTCCCATTGCGGCAGTAAAACAGTGCAAAGGTCTCTTTGTTCCACTTCTCCGATGTTTTCTTGTCCTTTAAAGTATATTAAGACCTCTCCTCTGTTCTGATTGGCCAGTTGGGTTACAGCCAAGCAATAGAGGGTGGAGACGCATGCTGTCCTGGCACTGTTCATGTCTGTGTGTATGTGTGTGCGTGTCCAGCAGGATCAGTTTCCTATATGCCGTCATCATGTGCCATTTGATAGCAGCTGTGATTGGTCATTTGAGACATATTTAGCCGAGGTGATCTTTAAACGCACACGTGGGCGCGTCAGAGGAAAGGAGTGGTGCTCTCTTAATTGTTTAGGTGCCCTTTCATATTTTAACCTTAAGAAAACGAAGAGAGGACACTGGTAAGGTAGGAGGGAGGAGGGGAAGTGAAAAGTCAATCAAAGAAATGCAGGAAGGAAAGGAGTGAGTGAACGTGGGCATAATCAAATCACTTTCACATTAGCTGTACTTATGTTTCGTTACTAAACATAGACTGACCTAATAATTATCGTCCAATCAAAAACTACATATGCACACAAATGCAGCACAGCATCAAAGGTTTCATTAAGACTGCCAGGTTGTAAAGGCTTTTTTAATTTGTTTTCTTAAAGACCCTTATTTACCTTTTGGCAGAGAATTAAAAGAAAAGATAAATACAACTTTTAGGGGCGACTGTGGCTGAGTCAGTCGTCTTTCAATCAGAAAGTTGGTGGTTCGATCCCCAGCTCCCTCAGTCTACATGTCAAAATGTCCTGGGCAAGATACTGAACCCCAAATTGCTCCTGATGGCATAGGTGTGTGAATGTGATAATTGATTGACAGTTGGGCACTTTATGTGTGTGTGAATGTTTATGTGAAAGGGTGAATGTGACATGTAGTGTAAAAGCAGCTTTAAGTGGTCGCAAGACTAGATGCGCTTTATAAGTACAGTCCATTTACCATTCACTTTTATATCTGCCCTTTAGGTATATAAGGACTGTAAGCCTGGTTAGCTTAGCATAATGGCTGGGAACAGGAGGTAACATCTAGCCTGGCTTTGTCCCAAAGTAACCAAATCTCTTTAAAATCTTTCTAAAGCTCATTAATATTATATATTATCTATCATTTATTTATGCAAGAACCAAAGTGTCAAAGTAAAATGTTTTGTTTTTATGGGGGTTATACGCTGGACTATTTCTTGGCAAGGTGCAGTGACTTCATGGCGGAATGACACCAAAAGTTTTTCATCTTAAACGTTTTTTTCGGACTGATTTGTAACACAAGATATATTGATATTTGTAGGTGATAGAAGAGAAAACACAACACATTTAGAGCTCTAAGAATAAGGATGTTGGTATTGCTTCTTTTGATCCAGAGTGTTTTGATGGGCTTCTCTTAAACTCAATAGTCCAGAATGCATTGCGGCAGCACATTCTTTGTTATCTCACCTAGAAAAACTGCTTTTAGCTACCTGCCTACGTAATCAACAAGGGCAACACGTTCACAACATTGCCTACAATTACTATGGGAGTGCATTCTGGGAAATGTAGGAAACCACAATCTGAGGCTGAAATACTTGAGGCTACTGAGGGAATTTTTTTCCCGCCTCCAAAAACAGTCAATTAAAGTCAATTGTAGCACTTTATCACAACAAGACTCCTGGAAAACTCTCATCCCGTCTCATTTGGAGCAATAATGAGCCTGCAGCCGAGTCTGAAGTGATAAATGGAGCGAGCTGTGTTTGGGCTCAGCACTGACACATGAACGGGAGGACTACAGCTGCCATGAGTAGCTAAATATTACACACAGAAACACACAGATACACACACGCTAACTGAGCAGAAGGCCGGAATATGTTAGGAATGTGCGCAGAGATGACCGACCTTCACACTCCACAGATACACAACTATGTGCAAAAACACACACGTTTCACTTCACATTCACACATTTTCCTGATCACATGCTGTCACATTTGTACTTGAAGAATTGCCTCCGCTTCTGTGTCACATGCGTATAATGTGCGCTGACTTACAAGCCTTTTCCATACACACACGCACACACCTACACACTCACATACACCCTGTCTTGCTCAACAGGTCAGGATGTTTCTCAAGTTGGGACCTGCATGTCGAGGATATGCCTGTCAGTATATTGCTGTGCCCGTGTGTGTGTTTGGGTGTGTGTGTTTTACATTGCGAGCAAGTCAGTAAATGTTAACTGTCAAAGACACACACACACACAAGCGGCAGGCAAAGTTGTAGTCTCATTACTGTGGTCTCCAAGGAGTCACCATGGCAAGAATGAAACCACGGCCTGTGGGAGAGGTGTGTGTGTGTGTGCATGTGTGTCTATGTGTGTGTGTCCCACAGACCCAGAAGCGCTTTATTCTCCCAGGAAGTAAGTTATTCTCCACAGGCCAATCAGAGGACAAAGTTTGAGACAGAGTTTGATCCAATTGGTCTGATCTTTATTACTCACAGCCTATCCCGGGGGAGGAGACAGACAGCAGGGCGATGACATCACAGCTAGAGTGAAGTAAGGAAAGGAGGAATGTGGAAGAGATGAGTTTCAAAACTTCAGCCAAAGACTGTGACTTTATGAGTTGTTGTTAATTTTGGAGAGGAAATCTGGGCTGTGTGTCCCAGATCCAGACAAAGAATGAGAGGAAGAGAGACATAAATATTTAATGTTTTTTCATGAATGAAACATCTTAAGAAAAAGGAAAAAAATGTAAATTTTGGCCTGAAAATGTCCTTTATGGCGCACATAAATCACACACAGATAGAAAGAAAGATGAGCAGAAAAATAAGATGCAGGTGACTCAGATAAAGTAAGACAGCTTGGGGGGATGAGTGCAGAGCTAAACAAATATTTACAGTGCGTCCTCCTCTGTGTTTATGGCTCATTTTATGACTGCACTCTCCATCCCTCCCATTTTGGTCTTTGCTTGGTCTCCACTTCCAGACCGCACTATCTTTGCTAGCTGCTGTGTTATATAACAGTTTCCCCTCTTCGCTCGATGTGTATTTTGTCTGTTTACATGTGCGTGCATGCATACACGGGTATTTGTGTCGCCGCATCACTCATGCAAATCTGCTCCAAAGATATGTCCAAGATATCTGAGTGCGTGTGTGCACAGTTCTCTCCAAATATCACCTATTTCTCTCTGTCTCTCTGTTTTCCATTGTCTCACACAAACACACACACACACAGTTAATTTGTCAGCGGTTGTGTTTTATGTCTAGAGAAGCAGGAGAGTCTGATAAAAGATAAATAAAAGTGGATTTAATGGAAGAGACGGAGCATAAACTTCTAGCCTGAGGAATTAATTTCAACAAAGGCCTTTATTCAAGTTTTTCTTCTCTTTCCCATCCATTCAAAAACACACTATTGTTTCAACAGCTTTTCTAGAGGCTGCTTTTTACATGAGTTGCAAGCAGATGAAAATAATGTCTATGAAGCCATATAACAAACACATTTGCCCCCTTATTTCAATTAAATGTAGTTTTTGGTGACAAACCCGAATAATATCCAGTTGTTTGAAGATGTTTTCACAGCAATATTAAATTGATATTGGAGAGAACACTAGCTCTAAGCTAGGCCAGTAGGAAAGGGGCTTCATGTTACAGTGTGTTTGTTGATGCCTTTGTGTTTAGACGCTATTATTTCACATTCATGTTGCTAATTTTAGAGCGTACCATAAGTGAGGGTTCCATCCTGACCCCCTCCCTTCGACAGTGTAAAACTTAGTGTTTTGCATTGCGACTGCTAATAAAGTTGGCTGTTCTAAAGAAAGCAAATTGTCCTCTTCATTACTGCAAAACATTTAGCTCACCACAATATTTATGTTTCCTGTAAAAACAGGAAGCTATGGAGGGGCTCGTTAAGGATATTGATTGGCATAAACGCTAGCCATAGTGCTGAATGTGAGAACATTCAAACACAAATAGTGAGGAACCATAACTGCTAGCTAGTTCGTACGTCCTGTGTGTGATGGGTATTTGTATTATCCCATGAGTGCAACGTTTTTTAAAGGTTTTCCAAGAAATTAAAAATGCTAAAATGTAATTCAATCAATCAATCAATCAAATTTTATTTGTTTGATTGATTAAGAATACCTACAAAACCTTTTGTCATTGTTGGGCCAGATACTGGCAGAAGGCTGACAATAAGGGCAAGTGTATGTTTTAGAAAATATCTATTTGATTTCATGGTAAATCCACTCAATCAACCCCATGGGAATCAAGGCATTAGGGTACATCATCTACAAACCATGAATGTCAAATGTACAAAATCTTGTGGCGAACCTTTCAATAGTCTTTGAGATATTTTAGTCCGTACCAGAGTTGTCGATCAACCAAGCGATTGACATTTCCATCTCACGAACAACACCACTAATATGTGGTAAAATTTAGAATGCTGTCCGCAAAACTTTATGACTACTGCCACTCTTCACAGCATCACAGCTGATCTCTCATCATAGCAAAATGATGTAATGCCATGATGCTGATGTTGAATTGCTGCCCAAGGGACTGACTGACGTCTGTGTGTCTTTCAGGAGGTGGAGATCCTGGACATGGCCACTATCAGGGACACCAGAACAGGAAAATACGCCAAACAACCAAAGGTTGGTAATATGTGTGTGCGTTTGTTTTTGTGTGTGTCTGTGTGGGAAAGAGAGGGAAAAAGAAGCTGTCACCTCCTGCTGTTGATAACTTTGTCCTCTGAACAGTGATGCTCAAGTGTGACTGTCACCAAAAGATGTGTGTGTCCACTGCATGCGTGTGCTTCCTCTCTCAGCTGATCGTTCAAAGGTGCTAATGAGCCTGTTGACAGATGGACCGTCAGACAGGAAGTGATATAACCAGCGACTGTTAGCAAGGAAGTCATTGTGTAAGAGGGAAGATCTGGCCGGCGGAGACTGATATAAAGCAGGGCATCAGTGGTGAAATTCAAACATATGGATGTGTTGACAGAGTGCAGGCTGGATGACATCAGTCAAAGATAACAAAAGATCGAGTTACTGCTCAATATATTACTTACTTTTAGTTCAATTAAAGCAATGAATGACATGATTTGGTTCTGCTTTTAATCAGTATGTAAGAGTTGGGGCCTTTTTGCAATAAAACCTTCGCCATCAAGTAACAAAAACCACATGTTGTGTAAAAACTGAGTTCTATTACTGTTATGTAGCAACGAAATGTGGCTTTAGGACACCTTTAGTAAAATCAGAATGTGATCAGAGTGGTTTAAATGCTTAAAGGGACAGTTCACCCAAATTAAAGATTAATTTCATGGTATCTTGTTTTGTTTTGTCGTCTTAGCTTCAGGGTTCCTTGGTTTGGATCCTGGTCAGGCCTAGGGTCTCTTTCTGTGTGATATTTGCATGTTGTCCCCGTGTCTGCGTTGGTTCCCCCTGGGTACTCCGGCTTCCTCCCACAGTCCAAAGACATGCTAGTTAGGTTAAGTGGTGACTCTTAATTGCCCGTAGGTGTGAATGTGAGCTTGAAAGGTTGTCTGTCTCTATGTGTCAGCCCTGTGATTGACTGAAAACCAGCCCAGGGTCTACCCCACAATCCTAAACTAGATAAGTAGTGTAGATAATGAATGGATGGAACTGTTTTGGTTGTACATTCTGCAACTTTGGTCTCTAATCAGTTTAATTTACAGCCTCAACATAGAGCTGATTTCTGTACACTTTAGCTGTGTCCCAATCCTGAGACTGCATCCTTCGAAGGATGTATTTAAAGGCTGATTGCATTACAGTGGCGGGCTGTAGGCTGTAAGATGCGGCTGACAAATGTGTCCTCCTTTTCCTTGGCCACGAAGGATCCAATGGGTGCATCCTTTGCGGCCCAACATATCCCAAGATTGATTGCGTGCCAATTCAAACGAGATGGCGGCCGAGGAATAAACGTTTAAATGTAAAAGTTTTTGCTTTCAACTTAAGCGAATAGCTAGCGATACACATGTTAATAATAGGTTAAGTTACGTGACGTTAGTTATGCTAGTTAGTTAGCCCTGTAGCTACCTGTTACTAGGTGACAGGAGAGGCGCTTGGTGACACAAGGGTAAGGGCGGGAACAGCTGGTGACGCAAACAGGAAATGCTCCGTAGACCAGACCATCTTATTTCAGGCTATGAAAAAACAGGCTAGCAAGAAACATGAGAAAGGCAACATTAGCAACTAGTTGGTTAACATTGTGTTGCATTTAGCAGCTAAAGTGTGAGATATTTCCCCATGGAGTTGGTGGAGACCACAACACAGCTCAACGGAGAGTGAATTTTAGACTTATATATGAGGTAGCCAGACACACAACTCCAGGGGTTGCTAACATTGCTATTTATGTGACTGATGTGTTAATAAGCAATGGTTTGGTTTTAAGCTATGGTTTTAAAAAGAACACCCGATCAATATTTGTTGTAAGATGATAATATATTATTGATGTTGTGTTACATCTTGGCTGAACATTCTGGTGATGCAGTTAGAAAGGGTTCAACAACACTAATATCCAGAAGCAGTGTTCCTGTTGCTCTGGATTTACCAGCACACACTCATAAACACCACTTTATGAGGACTACGTCTTTGGTAAAGAGTGGTTCCAAATAAAACTGTTAATAGTGAGGTCTGTGGAGGATCATTTGGAAGGAAGAGTCGCTGTTGAGCTTAAAAAAAATACTTTTTTGTTTATGATTTGACTGAACTGACCCTTTAAACTATGGCTATACTTGATGAAAATGTACATCTTGTCCGTGGCTTTGGCAGCACTTTTCTTGATAAACAGCCTTCTGAGTTAATTTATTTAATTGAAATAAAAGAGGGACCCGATAGAGAGCGAGTAATGGAGAGAATGCATAATTGATAGAGAGAGCTGCTGGTGGAGAAAGAGTGGTCTAAAAAGGAGGAAAGAGTCGTTTGGTTAATTAGATCAGAGTGCTACACCACATGCATCACATTTACTGTGCTCAGGAGATGCAGATATATGAGGAGCGGGAAGGATGTGGACTTAGTATGCACACAAAAAATAACAGTGTTGTGCACACTAAGAATTAAATAATGAAACTATATAAAAGTGCGTTTGTGTTTGTGTGTCAGGACCCAAAGCTGCGGGAGGTGCTCGGATTCGGTAAGGGCGACAACGTTGAAGGCAAGCTGGTAACCGTCGTCCATGGCAACGACCTGGTCAATACCTCCTTCCTTAACTTCCAGGCTATGCAGGAAGATACAGCCAAGGTAACCACTGAAACCACACCCATCATCCGCTAACCCTTTATTTACACTAGCATATAAAACTTCTTCCTTCATTTCTTTCCTTTCTTTAACCTCTCATTCCTTCCTCCTTAACTTGTCTCCTTCTTTCCTCAGGCCATATGCTGATTACTCACTTTACGATGTTAACATAGCAGCCTGTGCGCTTGCTTGTTTAGGAGCTGTAAAGAGGGATTATTTCCTGTGTGTGTTGTATATTGTATATAAAAAATGTGTTACTTAGTTTAACATCAGACAAACAGTCAAACAAACCTGGTTTTATCATCTCGTTCTTGTGTGTGTGTGTTTGCGTTTCTAGATTTGGACGGATGAGCTGTTCACTTTGGCCACAAACATACTTTCCCAGAATTCATCACGGAACACCTTCCTTCTCAAAGCGTAAGGACTTGTGTGTGTGTGTGTGTGTGTGTCTTATCTTGACTTGAGTAGATTTTCAGATCATGATTAGTGAATCTCTCTGTGTCTCTGTCTGTTTCAGGTACACTAAATTAAAGCTGCAGGTGAATCAGGACGGGAAGATTCCAGTGAAGAAGTGAGAAAACGCCTACATCAACCACTTTTTAAACTCTATACAGAATTATAAATGCCACCGCCTTCCACTTCTTCTTTCCTTTCCACTTCTCTGTCTCTCTTCCACTTTCGCTATCACCTCTATTTTACTTTACCTCTGGTTTATCTCTGCTAGTGTTGATGTTTGACCCACACTTTTAGTCATTATTGTCACTTCTGTGAATCTAATCCTTTCAGACTCTGTTGTCAGTGTTTGATTTGTATGTCGAGAACTTTAGATAATGACTGTTATTTCTCTGATCTCTGTCTTTCAGTATCCTCAAGATGTTTTCCGATAAAAAGAGAGTGGAGACGGCGCTGGAGCAGTGTGGCCTTGTCAATAACAGGGTAATCATCCGAAGTGATCACTGACCACAGTTGTCCTTTATACATGATG
Organism: Semicossyphus pulcher; assembly: GCF_022749685.1. Taxonomy (NCBI): domain Eukaryota; kingdom Metazoa; phylum Chordata; class Actinopteri; order Labriformes; family Labridae; genus Semicossyphus; species Semicossyphus pulcher. Next base: position 9,553,177 of record NW_027211695.1, read on the forward strand.
ATAGTTACAGTTCTCACCCTGGGGTGTTGCAGAGCATTCTTTGCATGCCTTTACAATGTAGGGAAGGCAAAATAGAAAGAGAATTTATAAACAAGGTTTGGAGGGTTACTTTAAAAATGTATCCAGATACAGTTACTAATTACCTGTTAAAAACTGTAATCAGTAACCTAATCCAAGTATCACCATTTTAAATGAATGTAACTGATTACTTTCAGTTACTTTTGGATTACTTCAATTCTAAATCTGTATTTAATTATTAGCAGTAATTATGCACATTTAAATGTACTTTCCTAAGTATGCTATTCACGATACTTCACACTCAAACTTCAAGTAAACTTCCATCAACTTATTCCAGTCTAGGGCTTGTGTTTTTACACACCACCACACCATCCTGTCAGCGCCCATCACCAGAGACACAAACTATTTTTCAGTAGTAGTGGAAGATGACAGGTTAGCTCACATCTCTAACTGGAATTCTGTGCAGCTAACGTTAGCGGTTGGTCTTAACTGCAAATAATTTCTTTAAATGAGTTGTGGAGTCCTTGGAAAATGATAGCCAGTAGGAATAACTTGCACTGTACTGCGATGTTGCTCCCATTTTCTCCTTTGAAGACAAAATAAAAGAGAAATTTCCACCCACTGAAAGCATTTCTTCACCACAGGCCGGGGCAACCATAGACTGTTGATGGCAACTTTGAGGAGTGGTGTTGTGATACTTGTCATAGCGTGTGCGCGCAGGTGCATGGTATTATCAGAGATGGTCAGACGGACGGTTTAGAAATGAGACGTCAGATGTTATAGAGCATCTTTGGTATTATATCGTCTTCATTTTAAATGTGATTTAAAATTGTAATCCTGCTAGTAATCCCCATTTTTAATAAATGTATCTGTCATTAATTACGTCTTTTTTTCTGTAACTGTAACAGAATACAGTTGCCTTATTATGTAATGCCCTTACTTGTATTCTGTTACTCCCAAAGCCTGTTTTTAAATGTCACAAAGATTTTTTGGTTTTGTACGGATTAAATAAACTGTTATTTAGAGAGCTTTAGAGATGCTTGAAGCATGATTCTGTAACAGAGGGGTATCTGCTTCCTCCTGTTTGCACTCTTTGTGCTTAGCTAAGCTGCCTGGCTGGTGGTGGAGCAGTAAAATTTACCTTGCAGACATGAGAATGGATTTCATCTTCTCATCCAACTTTGGGCCGGTAAATGAGCATATTTCCAAAAATGTAAAACCATTCTTTTAAAGCAACGTTTTGCCACTGAGGTACAAAAAAACAAAAGAGATCAACTGTTTAAAGTGGGGGTATTATGCTGTTTCACATTTTAAGACACATATATATATAATGTTACAATGTTGGATGTCCATACTAAACGTGGGTGAAGGTTCAAATCTGTAGGTAAAAGTATGTTTGGGTAATCTTCTGCTAAAAAAGTCTAAGTTTGCTTTCAGACAGACTTTTCCAGACACTTCACTTTGTGATGTCACAAAGTGGAGAAACTCTATATTTGGGCATCTGCCCGAGACACAACAGAACTTCCTGCCCCTGGCACAGTTTAAGGACACGCCCACCCAGCAGTCTGTCTGCCTCGGAATCATTTTCACTTTATCACTCTGCTCAACGCCTCTGCTCGTCAACTTAAGAATGTCTTGAAGAAAGTGAAAATACATCAGTGTTTACTTTTCCAAAGGACAAGAGCACCAGACATTTATTTCAAATTGAAAAAGTGACGTTTACTTTTTGCTGACTACTCTCTAACACGGCCACAGGGTAGGAGGCGTGCCTCAAACACTGAGTTCTGTGGAGAGCTGGCCAATCAGAAGAAAGCTTTCTTGTAGGGGCAGGGTTTCTTAAAGGGACAGAGCTGACTGAGTTGTTTCAGGCAGAGGCTGTATGAGGCCCTGCACAGAGCACCAGTTTGAGAAAAAGGTTTTCTAACTGTAAATTATGCTTAGCTACTCCACAGGTGTCAAAGAGTGAAATATGAAGCATGAAATTAGCATAATAATGCCCCCTTTAAATGGATAGACAGCTGTAATAACTAGCTAAACACGGTTGTGACAGCTTTCAGCTTCTTAGCACAAAGTAGAAGGAATAAAACTTGACCAAACCAACTTTAAAATGAACAATTCAAATACATGAGAAAAAATATTCACTTTTAAGTAGTCAACATTTAATTGTGGCCTTTTAAAGAAATTTGAAATGTATTAAATGCTGAAACTAAAGTTCTTTGCAATTTGATCAAGCTGTTTTTCCTGATGTTCTTTGGTACAGAGTAATAGATACTGAAAATAAGACTTAATTGATTCTTTTAAACCTGGGAGTCCAATAAAAACAGTTTTGTGTTTTTCGTCTGTTGTTAGTCAAACGATTTGCTTGTATGTGTAGTTTCAGGTACCAAAGGATTGTGGTTTGGGTAGTGAAACAAGGTTTCCTGTGTCTTATTCAATGCTGCAATCTCTCCAAAAAATCAGTTTGGTGGAGTCACAAGACAGTTTCTTTTTGAACAGGAGACTGGATTGTGCAAACTGCACTGTCAGCATTTCTCCTTCTGTTATTGTACTCTGGTGCCTCCTGCTGGTCGAATAGTACAACATACACACAGTGGAAAAAGAATGGCACCCTTATAATAAACTAATTACTGTAAAAGCTGTAGGCGGCGGAAAAATATACAACGTTCAAAGGGAGTATGTTGGATGTCAATGTGTCGCTGGAGGCAGCGAGATGTCTCTGAATGATTATGACTTTCTTATCTTTGAACACAATTCCCTCTATTCTCTCTCAGTCAGAGGGACTCAAGCCAGATGACTGCACATGGGAGGCCTTCCAGAAGTTTCTCGCCACCCTCTGTCTCCGGCCTGAGATACAAAGCATCTTTGAGGAAAGGTATGTGACACAGAAATAACACTTTGACAAACATATGCTGCTTTATTTCTCTTTTATTTTGAAAACCCCGACCCTCAATCCTTTGATCATAATGCTCAAGTTACATTTTTAGAATTCCTATTAATGCTTTTTCTGTGAACTTTACTTTTGTGCTCCAGTGGCTCCAAGGGGAAGCCTTTCATCTCTCTGGATCAGCTGATGGACTTCATCAACCGCAGGCAGCGAGACTCCCGGCTGAATGAGGTGCTGTACCCCCCACTGAAGAGAGAGCAGGTCCGACAGATCATGGAGAAATACGAGACCAACACCAGCCAACTGGAGAGAGGTAAGTCACTTTCATCTAGAGCAGCTCAAAAGATGTGATAAATGCACTGAAAAATAAAGCAATTTAAAATCGGCCCTGATTTGCATTTAATTTGTTTCCTAAAGATCATCCAATGAAGTTACCAGGACACACTGACCCATTAAAGCTGCTGAATCAAATAACAGTGTAAAACAAGACGCATTAATCATGTTATTTAACTAGATAACAAGAGTTCATTGTACATGCATGCATCTGTATCATGTTGCAGATAGTGTCTGTGATCTGTTTTTCCCAGAGCAAGATTTCTGCTGCAGTAGAACTTAAAGAAGTCCAGGTTTATGGTGTGATTGATTTCCTTTGCTTTATCTTTTATTGCAGCAAAGTGGAGCAAAGTGGTCGTCCTCTTTTAAAAGCCTGACCGTACTGAGGCCATAACATAAAACATCCAGAATGTGCGAGTCATTTGCAAATGTCCTCCACATGTTTTGCTGTAGTGGATAAACCGTACAAAACGGAGCTATGACTACCGTAAGCCGCTCTGATAGGACACTGTTAAGCCCAAATCTGTAAGGTGATCCCCTGAGCAGCCCACAGTGTTCACCACTAACCTCTGTTGTTTGTCCTAAAACTTGAGGCTTTTTCTGCGAAAAACATGTGATGGAAATTGTCCAGCCTTTGGACTTGAGCCTTATTCAGTTATTCTGATTGCCATGAGCAAAAGCATGCTAGCCGATTCACATACACTTGTAAAGTTTGTCTGTTTTCTAACCAGTAAACACGCTCTCTCTCCTCTCTCTCTTTCAGACCAGATCAGTTTGCAGGCTTTCACTCGCTATCTTGGAGGAGAAGAAAACAGCATCGTACCCCCAGAGAGGCTGGACGTCATCGACGATATGAACCAACCTTTATCTCACTACTTCATCAACTCCTCGCACAACACATACCTCACAGGTAGGAACATACGCACCTAAAATCTAATGAGACACACATATAAGCTGAATGCTTTATCGTCAGTCTCATGGATCTGAAACCATCCTTCCCTCCATTTTCTGTGCGCCTACAGTGGGTCAGCTGACCGGCCTGTCGTCAGTGGAGATGTACAGGCAGGTGCTGCTGACCGGCTGTCGCTGTGTAGAGCTGGACTGCTGGAAGGGCCGGCCGCAAGACGAGGAGCCCTACATCACCCACGGGTTCACCATGACCACTGAGATCCCTTTTAAGGTGGTAATCGCTGCTTTTGAATGTTTTTTTTTTCTTGTTTCAGTCCAGTTAAATTTGGACACATTGGTTAGGTCGAGTTATTGCTCTTGTGCAACATTCACTGTACAGCATTTTCACAAGGGCATGAGATGTTCATGTGAGTTTTCCTCTTACATAAATGTCTGGTTTTCCCCTCTAAATAAAGCTGGCACAGTATGGAAATGATTCAGTAAATCTCTAATTGATGAAACGTTTAACAGCTGCACACAAGAAGAACTGCATTCTTAATGTTTATGGAAGCATTAAGGTTGAGAGGTTCACGTAGTAAATTATGGTTCATTAAGTTTTATGTTCATGTAATAAAGCTGTGACAAGCTGAGGCTATTTTATTTCCACCAGCTGTTTAAAGATATGAAAAATGGTTAGGAAAACGTTGTGTGTTGACCTCTTGACCTTGGAGTATTTATGCAGTTTGGTCAGCAGATTCTTCGTGCAGAGGATTCAGAAATGCTGAATATGAATGCAGCAACCACAGATAGTTTGAACAGAGGGAAGTCTTCACAGCAGAAAGGAAAAATCTGTTTACATGTTCTTTCCCCCCTTTTAATAATAAAACTTTGACCCTCTCTTACATTTGTTATGTTTTTTAACTGCGTGACAAGGCACAGTTTGATTTAAAAGCTACAAATTTGTATATTTTGGTTTTAAGCTCTCATCAGAAGCCTAACATCTCAGGAAATTATTATTCCAATATGTGCACACAGTTTTAGTTCAGTGAAACTCCTATTAATATTCTCATTCTTCACTCTTTCCCGGATTGCAGGAGGTGATCGAGGCGATAGCAGAGAGTGCTTTCAAGACCTCCCCGTACCCCCTCATCCTGTCCTTTGAAAACCACGTAGACTCGTAAGTTGCTCTGTCAGTCTCATTAAGTCAGCCCAGGGATTCAGATCATTTTAGATTGTCTCAGGAGTCTGTTTAACAGTTTGCAGTTTAGTCTGATTTATTTTGTACCAGACCAGATGTGTAATTACAATGTTTTATTTGTCAGAGCGAAGCAGCAGGCCAAAATGGCAGAGTACTGCAGGACCATCTTTGGAGACGCCCTGCTCATCGATCCACTGGATAAATATCCGGTAAGACTGAAATAAAATTTGCTATTGTTGTAATTGCCTTTCAATATGTGTTATATTTTATACTTTCTATAAAAGTAATATTTTTGGATTTGTTTTTAGTTTGAAATAAATTTTGAGTGAGGTCTTACCTCTGCTCCTCAAAGTAAACAAACAACACACTAATATCTGAAAGACAGTTATGCTGTTGATAGACATACCCTTAATATGATCAGTGTGCTAGTGACATGCACATCAGCTCATTATCCTTTTGTACTAATTAACAACTTGTTAATTTACCTAATGAACCTTTCTGTGCTCTCATTTTTTCTTTTCTTTTCGACATATTAACATTTTTCTGTTGCATACACACAATTCTCAAAATAAAACTTGTGACCTCAAACCAAGGGTCAGAGCGCCAATCTTAATTAAACATTTTGTGTAATTTTTGTGTTTGCTATATTAATTTTTCGGTCTTGTCTTTTCCTTAGAAAATATTGTTTGGGAGCTTAATCAGAAGTGCTAAAATATTCTGAGAATTGTGATCCTTTTCACAAGAAACACATGTTTAGGTATTTCTACATAATGCAGGTTAAAACATACAATTACTGTAGTCTTTTTACCTGAAGAGGGCACCCTCTACTTCAGGGCTTAATCAATTTGAAAGTGAATCACAGAGTCTACTTTCTTTATTTCATCCCTTGATCTGTCTTTTCAAAAGTTTTCTGGCCACACCCCCTTTTTCTATATCTGGTTAGGGATCACTTAGTCTTTTTCCAAATATTTACATATTTGACTTTCATGTTTCCTGTGGCTTTAGCTGGACCCAGGCCAGCCTCTCCCCTCGCCTCAGGAGATGTTGGGGAAAATTCTCATCAAAAACAAAAAGAAACACCACCACCACCGACCCTCGAGTGGTGGCAGCATACGACGCAGAGAGCAGGAGGAGCCGTCGTCACCCAACAACGGTGAGTGCAGTCCACTGAATACAGCAGTAGTAGCGTGCGCAACTCCAAATTTTGTTTCAAAATAGGGCTTCGGGCGCACGGTAGAAAATCAAATCTAGAAAAACAAAAGCTCCGGCACTCACAGAATCAAGGATGACACAGTTTAATGTGGGCAACACATTACCCAGTTACACAGTTTAATGTGGGTAACACATTACCCACATTAAACTGTGTCATCCTTGATTCTGTGAGTGCTGGAGCTTTTGTTTTTCAAGTGCAGACTACTACCTGCGCCACTTGCTGTGGCACATAGAGCTGAAAATCTTCAAGCACTAAAGCATCTGAATCCACTCAGAAAAAACCCTGCCTTGTTGTAAAAATGAAATAAAATCAGCTTCCAGTGTTTTGGAGTTTATTGTCTGGCTACATCAGACCTTTTACTACAAAAATATGTGCAAAAAACAGGTTTTGAGGTACAAAATTAAAGCTGATAGTTTCCTTTGTATGTCTAGATTGTCCTTTGAATGACAGTTACGGAAGTCAGCTCCTATCCAATGGGGAGGAGAAGCTGGCTGAGAGGATGGTCAAAGACTTGGAGCCTCGCAAATCCATAGGTGGGTTGAAGAAGAGTTGAACGAATGATTAAAAAGGGTGCTAACATGGTGTACATTTAGCAACAGCAGATTTTCTTTGATCCTATCAGGAGGTGAAGGAGAGAGCGAGGAGGATGAGGAGGACGAACCTGTGACGGAGCTAAAAAAACCAAACTCTGATGAGGTGAGAGCCGTCAGGAGCAGGGATGAAGGTGTGTCTGACTGTCACATGGTGATGGATTGATTGATGGATTCTTGGTATCTGCCTCTCTCAGGGTACGGCCAGCAGTGAGGTGAACGCCACAGAGGAGATGTCCACTCTCGTCAACTACATCGAGCCTGTCAAATTCAAGAGCTTCGAGGTGGCAAACAGTAAGTGTGTGGGAGAGATAAAGAGGAAGGCAGAGACAGAGAGATGCTTTGTGTACAGAAAAGATATGAAGTGTTAAATCTTTTTCTTTCTGTCCACTAGAGAGGAGGAAGTTCTTCGAAATGTCGTCATTCGTGGAGACGAAAGGCATGGACACCCTGAAGAACTCCCCCATTGAGTTTGTCGAGTATCCCTGAACGCTTGTCATCCATTGCAAACTTGTGCTTGTGCTACGTTAAAATTCTCCTATTTGTAATGGAAAACACATAATGTTATAACCACCTGCCTAATATTGTGTAGCTCCCCCTTTTGCCACCAACACAGCCCTGACCCGTCGAGGCATGGACTCCGCTAGACCTCTGCAGGTGTGCTGAGGTATCTGACACCAAGACGTTAGCAGCAAGTCCTGTAAGTTGCGAGGTGGGGCCTCCATGGATCAGACTTGTTTGTCCAGCACATCCCACAGATGCTCGATTGGATTGAGATCTGGGGAATTTGGAGGCCAAGTCAACAACTTGAACTCATTGTTCCTCAAACCATTACTGAACCATTTCTGAAGTGTGGCAGGGCGCATTATGGTGCTGAAAGAGGCCACTGCCATTAGGGAATACTGTTTCCGTGAAGGGGTGTACTTGGTCTGCAACAGTGTTTAGGTAGGCGTTACTCGCAAAGTAACATCCACATGAACGGCAGGACCCAAGGTTTCCCAGCAGAACATTGCCCAAAGCATCACACCGCCTCCGCCGGCTTGCCTTCTTCCCACAGTGCATCCTGCTGCCATGTCTTCCCCAAGTGAGTAAAGCACACGCACCTGGCCATTCACATGATGTAAAAGAAAACGTGATTCATCAGACCATGCCACCTTCTTCCATTGCTCTGTGGTCCAGTTCTGATGCTCCCGTGCCCATTGTCGGCGCTTTCGGCTGTGGACAGGGGTCAGCATGGGCACCCACACCGTTCTGCAGCTACGCACCCCCATGTGCAACAAACTGATGCACTGTGTGTGGGGTGCAGACTGGAAACACCCCACAAAAGCTGCAGTTTGAGAGATGCTCTGACCTGGTCGTCAAGCCATCGCAATCTGGCCCTTGTTGAGGTCGCTCACATCCTCACTCTTGCCCATTTTTCCTGCTTCTTACACATCAACTTAGAGTAAAAAATATTCACTTGCTGCCGAACATATCTCACCCACTGACAGGTGCCATTGTAACGAGATAATCAATGTTATTCACTTCACCTGTCAGTGGTCACAATGTTATGGCTGATCGCTGTATATATAAGCCACATATTCAGTGTCTAGTCCTTAACTGCCCTCCTCCAGGTACAATAAGAATCAGCTGAGCAGGATCTACCCTAAAGGAACGAGAGTGGACAGCTCCAACTACATGCCTCAGCTCTTCTGGAATGTCGGCTGCCAGATGGTGGCGCTAAACTTTCAGACCCTCGGTAAGTCCTTTTATCATCAGCCTCAGCCCCATTAAGTACAAAGTATCTACAGAACATAATAATTAAATATTATACCAAAAATATCTTTCATTTTTCATTTTTTTGTTCTTGTCTGTGTTATTTTACTGCTCCTTTATGATTTAAAATCAAGAAACAGTCCTGCTCTGCCAGTTTGTCCTATTATCATCTTCAAACTGCTTTTAAATAAAGATTTTGACTTAATTCCAGGAAATACAAATAAAGCCTTTCAAAATGGAAAATGTTGCTTTCCTTAGCAGGCAGAAACTGTGCTGTAGTTGATAATTGAAAGTCTCCTTAGCCTTATAAATAATTCAAGACTCAGGGAGGTCAAGTTAAAGCATCTCAGTCTTTATCCTTCTAAATCCCTCCCTTTCCTTCCCATACTTTCTTCCTCTCTCTCACCCTTCTCTACCCTTCATCGCTCTCTCCCAGACCTCCCTATGCAGCTGAACATGGGTGTTTTCGAATACAACGGCCACAGCGGCTACCTGCTGAAACCTGAGTTCATGCGAAGGACGGACAAACACTTTGACCCTTTTACAGAAAACATAGTGGATGGGATAGTCGCCAATACTGTCAAAATTAAGGTAAGGACAAATGTCACTATTTGGACATTTAAGTTGTTTTGTGAGAGTAAATTTAACAAATATGTTTGATTGAAACATCCACCAGGTGGTCTCAGGCCAGTTCCTGATAGATAAAAAAGTGGGCGTGTATGTGGAAGTGGACATGTTTGGACTTCCTGCTGATACAAAGAGGAAGTTCAGAACCAAAACATCCAATGGGAACTCTCTGGACCCTGTGTGGGATGATGAAATGTTTGTGTTTAATAAGGTAAATCATGCATTCACATCAGGATTCAGATGTCTGTCAAATCTTCCTCTTACCCTTTACTGATCCTTTTTCATGCCCTCTAAACTTCTCCCACGGCTTCGACACCCCCCTCCCTCTCTCTCTCTCTCCAGGTGGTCCTCCCGACACTGGCCTCTCTGAGGATAGCAGTGTTTGAAGAAAATGGCAAGTTTATTGGACACCGGATCCTCCCTGTGTCTGCCATTAGACCTGGTCAGTACACTAACACAAACACACTCTTGTAATGTCAATCCTTAAGGGAGGTCAGGGTGTAAACAAAACCTCCAACTGACATACTGTTTGTCTTTGCTCAGTGGGAACTTACATGCTGCTGCACCTTTTTCCACTTGAGCATTAAATCAACAGTTTTCACTTAATAATTTCTTCCCTTCTCTTTGACTTCCAGGCTACCACTACATCAACCTGAAGAATGAGCTGAACCAGCCGCTTCTCCTGCCCTCTTTGCTGGTTTACACTGAAGCTCAGGACTACATCCCCAATGAACACCAGGGTAAGAACACCACATTAACATCAGCACTTTGCAGCTTTACACAACACAATTTAAATGAATAGTTTGACATTTTATTTTTTGCTTTCTTGCCAAGAGTTTTGAGAGGAGGTTGATTGAGATTAACCTTTTTATTACGGTGCTGAAATATGAAGGTACAGTCAGCAGCTGGTTAGCCTAGCTTAGCCTAGCTTAGACTGGTAACAGGGGAAAACAGTAAGCCTCTCTGTCTACTTTTTATAAAGCTCCAAATCAACGTATCTCACAAGCTAACTTCTTGCAACTACTTTGTTTAATATGTACAAAATATAAATTGTTAAAAGAAAATTATGGTTATTTGAGAGGTAACTTCCGGCCAAGAAATAGTCCGTATATTCTCATGTACTGTATATCTCAAAGTAATGTATGATCAATCAGTCAATCAATTTATCTATATGCCGCAAAATCATAGTTAATGGTAAATGGACTGTACTTACATAGTGACTTCCCAGTCTTGTGACCACTCAAAGCTGCTTTTACACTTGATGTCATATTCACCCATTCACACATTCACACAATAATTCATACACTGATGGTAGAGGCTGCTATCCAGTGCCCAACTGTCAATCAGTCATCACATTCATATTGCATATTCACAGCGCTTTGGGGTTCAGTGTCTTGCCCTTTTTGACATGTAGACTGAGGGAGCTGGGGATCGAACCTCCGACTTTGCGATTGAAAGCCGACCAACTCTACCACTGAGCCACAGCCGCCATAGCAAAAGTTATCTGAGGACACGAGCAGGTCTAGTACATCTGGACTTGAAAGCCAATTCTTTAATTTGGACCTGGAAAACTCAAGACCGGCGCAGCATGAGCTGACGCTGTTGGATTTGGACGGCTGTGGCTCAGTGGTAGAATTGGTCGTCTCTTAATCAGAGGGTTGGTGGTTCAATCCCTGACTGCTACAGTCACATGTCGAAGTGTTCTTGGTCAAGACACTGAACCCCAAATTGCTCCCGGTGGCATAGCCATCAGGTATGAATGGGCAGAGATCTGATTGGAGATTGGCACTTAGGCCTTTGCCATCAGTGTGTGAATATGTGCGTGAATGGGTGAATGTGACATGTAGTGTAAAAGCAGCTTTGAGTGGTCACAAGACTAAAAAAGTGCTATATAAGTACAGTCCATTTATCGAAAGGCCTCGGTCTCAGTGATGTAAGAAAGCTTTAAACATAAAATGCTCAAATGCAGATATATATATGTATATGATGATCATTCAGAGACCTAAGGAAGATTGATTCCCACTGATTGGTTCATTTTGCAACCTTAAATTTAGTTAAGTACCATGGCTTTGACTCAGTTACCAAGAAAGACAACAGCTCTGCAACATCCAGAACATTCTTGATGCGCATGATATTAAGGCTCTTTGTCTTGATTTTGTATGTGTATCTGTGTGTATTTAGAGTATGCAGAGGCTCTGACCAACCCCATTAAGCACATCAGTCAGTTGCACAAGAGGGAGACACAGCTGGCTGTTCTCATAGAGGACAACAGTGAGGTAAGACACATTTCTATTATGAATTTTAACAACCAACTAAAAGGATAAAAATCTTACTTTGCAGGGAGGTCAGACCAAACATTACCTGCCCCCTACTTTTTAAATACTTGTATCTGATTTGTCACTAATAAGTAACTAACTGTGTAAAGGTTGTTGACCCTCAATCAGTATTTTAATCTTTCTGTTGCTTTTGCTCAGCATGTCCCCAACCAGCCCAAAGAGGGAGAGAGCAGGAGAGAGAGTGAAGTCATTCCAGGATGTCAACTCCCCTCCCCCTTCCACACGCCACACGGGGGCCCAACTGATGACACCCCTGAAATCAACAAATTACCCGCACCAGGTAGAATCATCCAGAAACTATGCATTCACATCCGCAAATGTTGTTAACAAAATTGTGATCTTAAGAAATGTGAAAGAATGTGAATGAAAACAGCCAAAAAGTTGCTTCCTTGTATTATTCTGCTGACCTCTGATTTACTATTTGTATAAGCCTGCTTCATGGAGATGTATTATACGCATTAGTTAACGTATATGCGAATGGTCGTCACTGCCTCACTATCCCATCATCCATTTAATTCATTCATCTCGCTGTGCGTTTTTTGTGTCCGTGTGTGTGTGTTTGTATGTGTGTAGTACAATCTCCAAAGGAAGACCTCATAGCGACTGTTCTGGCAGGTAAGATCACTCCACCACCTTCATTTCCACACAGACATTAATGAAATCATCTGTGTGTCACTGTCACATGGTACGTTTCATGCTAGGAGTGGCTAGCTGTTAGCTAGGTTTACACAGGAAATTGCGTTGGTGATTGGCCAACATGTGGTTTCTCTGTCTTTCAGACATCCAGGCCCAGCCTATAGAGGAGTTAAAGCAGCAGAAGAGCTATTTGAAGCTGCTGAAGAAACAGAGCAAAGAAGACAAAGAGCTGCGTAAGAAGCACCTCAAGAAGGTACACTAACCCACAGATGTCCAACAGAATGGGAACACTCATATTTGCATCCATATGTATTAAATTCTTCACTCGATGGGTACGTTTTAAGATTAGTTTTTGCTTGTGTGTGTTTGTAGGTGTGGAATCTGAGTAAGGAGCAGAAGAGTCGGAGTAGCCAGATTCAATCTGACACCCAGAGGAAACGCAGCCAGATGGAGAAACACCTCAAACGTAGCATAAAGAAAAAGTAAGTATGAATGGATTTATACGGCTGTATAATCAAGAAGTACCTTTAAAGAAGGGAGGGAAGGTGCAAAAGACATGTTTAAATACCTGGAAAAAAATATGTTGTAAAGGTAGATGGTTATTGTGTGTAAATGGGTGGAAGATGGATGTTGGTAGAGGTGAAGAAGAAGATGGTTGCAGATAACTAAATCTGACCTTTTGTGCGTATTGGTTTGTGTGTTTGTTTTCAGCGAGCCCCCGGAGCCGGTGCAGCGTGAGCTGACGGCACTGGATCAGGAGATTGAGAAGCAGACGGTCCAGCTGAGGGAATGGCAGATGCAAGAGCTGCTGAAGCTCCGGCGGCAGCTTCACACACACGAGAGAGAGAAGCAACAGACACACCTGCAGGACGTAAGGACACACGTACACACACACCTCTGTATGAAAAGCGACAATGCTCTCCCCCAATATATGCACACTTTTGCATACTCAAGGTGACACACTTGGAGTAAGACTGTATGCCTCCTGTGAATCCTTAAATATACGTCATCCTAAGCTGACCTCCAGGAAACTTTGTGGCACCTCGGTACATCTGCACAGTGATTCGCTGACAGGTCGTCGTCTGCTGCCGTGTGTTTTTAGGCCTTCCAGAAGTTAAAGGAGACGGCCCATGAATGCCAAGCAGCTCAGCTGAAGAAGCTCAAGGAAATGTGTGAAAAGTGAGTGCGGCTGTTTCACCTTGCATTATTTTAAAAAGTTGAGACAGGACCCCGAAGTCACTGCTAAAGTGACTTTCTGCTGTCAGTTATTATGTGAGAACTTAGACTTTCATAAGTAAAATTTTTACTATGATGTTTAAATGTAAATGTGTCTGAAGGGAGAAGAAAGAACTCCAGAAGATCCTGGACAGGAAGCGACAAAACAGTATCAGTGAAGCCAAGACCCACGACAAAGACAAGGCTGAGACGTAATGAATTTGTTAATTAAATGTGTAATATTGGATATTTTTTCAGTCAGACCTTATTTTAATTCACACTTGTTATGTTTTTCATCCCTCTTTTTACCTTTTATCCGCGTTGTTTCCTCTTCCTCTCCTCTGCAGGGAGCTGAATGAGATCAACAGGAAACATATTCAAGATTCTGTCGCCTTAATCCGCGGGGTAAGCACCCACTTCAACACGCACACACTCTCTTATCACCAACAGTCCTTCAGAATTGCCAGTTATGTACTTTTGGAACATTTTTCTGCTATTGTCATCAACTCCACTCCTCTAACACGCTATCTTCTCTCCCTTCTACCCTTTTTATCTTTTCACCTCTTAATCCACGTTGCCTTGCTTCCTTCACTAATCCTAATATGTTCCTTTTTCCTGCTTCTCCTAAAATCCTCAATTCTTCCCTTTTACAATCCTACTCCTATTTCTATTCCTACTTCCCATGCATTCTTCTTGTTTTATCCTCTCTCAAACTTCCTTCCTTCTCCTACTTTCTCCCTTCCTTCCTAAATCTTCCTCCCTTCCTGCCCTTCCTTCTTGACACCGCAGCTGGAGGAGGCTCAGACCAGGAGACAGGACAAGCTGATGCTGAGGCAGCGGGAGGTGCTGCAGCACATAGATGAGGATCTTCCACTGGTGGGCACTCGCACATTGAATGACACACATATTGTAATAGCTGTCATTAAACTCATTTAAGAGAAGACAGTACAGTCTGTCCTTGAAAGGAAAAAACTCAGTACAATCACACTGAACAGCACTCTGTCACAGAGAAACAACCAAACAGCTAAAGCAACAAAGCCATGTCAGTTAAAGCTATCTGACAAGATAGCCATGGCTAGCCTTAGCTGAAGCTAAAAGTAAATTTACTTATTGATTATTAATTCCTTACTTGTAAAGGAAAAATGAACATCTTAATGCACATTATTTAGTTATGCCGATTAATAAAATGAAGCAGTAGGTTAATCGTATCATTTTGAATAAAAACAAAACAGCTTAACTCTTGCTAAAACCAACAAAGTTAGCTTAGCTTAGATCTCGGTAGCTGCTACCTCATCTTTCGACTTTACTGTACTGCTCCAAAAGAAGTAAAGAAACACACACTTACAGTGAAGATTGACACGACTCAACTCAGGAGCCAAGATGCAATTAGCCTAGCTTAGCATAAAGAGTTAAAGTGGGGGAAAACTTCTAGCCTGACTATGTCCTATGTTGAAAAAAACACCAAATAACAGCTAAAAGTTCTAGTCTTTATTTAATAAGTATATTAGGACCATAGTTGGAATGATAATTTGTGGTTTTAAAGGATCCTGAATGTTTGGTTACAGCACTTAACTTTCCGTTAAAACCACTTTTTTTTTTACAATTCAATTTTTGTACTGATTAGTAACAAGATACCACATATTAATACAGATACTTTAGAGGTGTGAGTATATTTTAAAAACCTTAGAGCTAGCTAGCTGTTTCCCCATGCTGCCCGTCGTTATGCTAGGCTAAGCTAATCACTTTCTGGATATTAGCGACATACAAGTACAGATATAAGATTAGTATTAATGTTTTCATCCGATACGTTGTAAGAAAACAAGTGTATGAGATTACTTTCCAGGTTTTTATGACTTGTTTTAATTGATTTGACGATACTTCTTTGTCCAGGCTCGGTCTCAGTTGGAGAGGGAACAGGAGGAGGAATATCAGCAACTACCTGAGGAGATCTGCCAGCACCTTCACTTGGAGCTCCAGAACAAAGGGCTCAAAAAGGACGCCCTGTGCTCATCCTTGTCCAATAACAGCAGCCCCAGCTCCGGCTCGGGCCCGCCCTCCAACTGCTCCACGCCCTCTTATCCATCAACGCCTAATCGTAGCACCTGGAACAAGAGCATGGACAATAGCACTGCCTCACTGGCCGATTCCACTTCTTCGTCTACCACTCCGGTCCTGTCAGAGGCAGAGATGTCGTTTAGTTAAATTTATTGCTTGTAAAAAGGAGATATATACATTCAACAGGGGTCTATAATGATTATAATGTGGGATAGTAATGATATTAATTATTAACTAATTTTATTCCTTTTTTTATTACAAACTGTTTTGTTCATGTCTACAGAGCTCTATTGTTTTTTATTTTGCTGTTTTTGTCAGATGACACATCATGCCTTTTATCGAAAGAATCATAACCAAACTTTTTTTTAAAAATTTTTATACATTTTCTCATCTCTTTGTTTTGCTTTTAATGCCATGTCCTTCCATAACTTTTGCTCATTTCTTCTCTTGTCAGAAGTTAGTTAGTTAGTTAGTTAGCTTTGCTATGGTTTTACCACACCACATGCTGTATGTTCACACTGATTTTGTGAAAAGCTCTCTGTTTGAGAGCTTTAAACTGTCTAAGGGTTAAAATCAGCCATCTAACCTGTTGACCCAAGCAAGGGCAAGATATTTTGATATTTGGTTGTAGCAACATTTGACCAATGTAAGTGCTTTTTAAGGGCTTCATGTCCTTCAAATACAAGAGGAACTTATTAAAAACCAATGGGTATTCTGCAGATATATGTCACCAAACACAAGTTCGATAAGGTTAGATAAGTATTTTTTTCTTTCAGAATTTAGTATCAAGTTAGAATATGAAGGGAAAGAGGGCTTTTTCTAGATTTATTGGACACTTACAAATACGTTTAAGCTGTAATGACAGTAGCTGACCAGCAGGTGGGGCTGCAGCCTTAACTGTGCATTTTAAATAGCTTTCCATTCATCCAGCCTGATTATCTTATTACACTGTACCTCAACACACACTCAGGCACACACCTGTCTCGGCAGGATGTGCAGCATAATTGGTCGGAATAATGTCCCTGACCTTTGACCTCCAATCAGAATCCAGCCAAGGTTGCATGAGGGACTTTCACCAGACATCCATCTGGTCAGAAATGAGTGTCTGTGTGTTTAATGATGAAGAAGAGCGTGTCACTCATTTTCTCACACACATATACTCTTGACACTGTATTTTCTACTGAGTATCCGTAAAGTTGTATTCAAACACATTGGTTCGTGCGCACATGCACACATAGACACAGTTTATTGGTTTAGGCTAAAAGACTCCCAAATCCTCTTTCCATCCAATTTATCCCACTATTTGAACAGAACACAAACACACACACACACACACAAACACAAACACACACACACACATTAAGAAAGAACCACAGTATTTTACAACTATTGCAGATTACTTAACTCTGGATGTGGGTGTGAGTGTGTGGATGTGGATGTGGGTGTGAGTGTGGCCAGAAGTTAATCTCTTGATGAGACATCTGCTTTTCGGGAGAGTAATACTTCCTGCTTAATGGAAAGAGGCTGCTAAGTGTGTGTGTGTTGATACAGTTAGTTTGCCACTTTAGCTGCCTGGAGAAGGACTGTCTGCTTAAATAGCAACCCCGCTGTAGGAGACGGTCTTAATGATGACTTAAAGCTGCACTGTGACATTTTAATTTAAAGCTGCACTCATATTTTTGGTTTAAATTGCCAAAAAGATGAGAGTATTCCTTCCCTGTTTAATTCAAACTCAGTCAGTGTGTATAGTTTGACAAATTCTTGTTAGATAATGTGGTTCCTGCCGCAGCCTAGAATGTCACCACAAAGTACAAAACATTAACTGTATGTCTGCAGAAGCCACTTCTCTGATGCTTTTAATTCACAGAAGCCTCAAAAGAAAGTGTGACCTCTTATTGCCATCTAAGGCTATTATGTGTTGCTATAAAAAACAGTAGTTCAGTTTTCTTGTTTCATAAAGTGTCTGAAAACAGATTTTTTTTTAGGGGTAAATGTGCCCTTTAAAATATGCCACACAGGTCCCTTGGTTTTTTAGACCCTCCATTCAAGACAATAACGTAATTCTGGATTGTAGTGCACTAGCTAAACGGTACTTTAGGTTAAGTCGTGTATTTGTCTCTGTCAACACTGCCTTGCTCTGTATTTTTACCCATTACTGGAGACTTTTTCTTTTTTTTTTTTATTGCATCATGTTTTTTTTTCTTCCTTGTCTTGTCGAGGGGTAAACGATGGCACTCTGTGTATATGTTGTATGTGATTTTTACTACTGACCAAAAGTGCACCAGAGAGTTGGAGGTCAGGAGAAGTCAAGGAAGGTTGATGGAGGAAACGAGTGAAGTTTCATTTGACTCCTGTCTTGTCCTCTCTTACCTTCATCCTTCAACGAGCACTGGCTGCCTGTCTGTCTGATTATTCCCCCTCACACACAGCCTTTTGTAAACTATCACCTATTTAAATGGAATTTTAACAACTTTTTCCTTTATTGGTTATTTAAGTTTTTATTGGTGGAAGAAAGTATCTGTGTCCATAACTCAGTGATTTGTCCCTCCCCAGTCACCATTATAAATCCAATATTTCCATTTTTAGGCATTTAGATGTGCTTGAAATCATCATGAAAATTGTCTTTGTCCTGCATCAGGGTTTGTCTAATTGGACAACATAAAGAAGCAACATAAAGATAATAACAGTATGTTTAGCCAGCCATTGTTAGAACAGTAAATACCACATAGACCTGCTGGGGACAGAACATTCTTGAAAGCCAATACATTCCTCGCAGGCTGTCTACGTTAAGGGCCAAGATGGTGCAGTGTTAACTATTCAAAGTAACATTTGTAAGATTTGTACATTATTACAAGGTACTCATTGTTATGTTTGGGGTGAAACATCCCATCTTAATGTAACCCCTTTCAGCTGAGTCTTTTTATGTTGAAATGCACTTTTTCATTTTCTGTTTTTGTTGCTTGTCTTGTCTTTTGTTCCCGTGTCATGGACATCAATACAACCACTTTCTTACCGCTTTCCGTTTAATGCTGCAACAATTCTTTATTTTAATGAGGTTTAGTGGCTGTTGGAAAAGGGTTGTGGATCACACTGACAATATTGCAATGTTATCTTTGCACAGTGAGTTATCTTTTTTGTTATTTGGCAAAGCAGGTTAAAAGTAATATCACATAACTTGGAATGAAATTTATCCAACCTCTAAAACACTCACACACACACACACACAGATTGTGTGTGTATCTCCAATGTACTAAATGCACCTACAGTGTCTAACAATTTCTGTAGCTACAAATGTGTGAATAAAACAGTGATAGAAAATATGTATTTATAACCAACAAAAAAAAGTTCATATTAAATTTACATTCATTAAAAATGCCACAAACTACAAGCACTTTTAATATTTAAATTAGAGTCTTTCAACCAGTTGACTCTTACTTGTTACGCACTATAAAAACACATTGTTGGTTCTAGATAGCTCCCAGCTTTAAATACAGTGTCTTTGTAGATCAGGTGGAACCTAAGATGATGATACCATTTACAGGTGGCATTGCTGGAGTACTCCACGTGTACTGTATAGAGAAAAGGTACTGTGTGCTACGAGGTAAAGTCAGTCTTGTTTTATTTAGTCAAATATGGGTTCACAGTACAATGCATTCTGGGAGATGAGCCTTGTCTGACAAGAATTGACACAACACTCCATTTCCACACTTTATAGTTTTATGTTATTTTCATCTGTTACTTAATATCAGAGTTAAAGCTGCACTCATCAATATTTTTTGATATTGGCAATGAATCAAATAGCTTGAGGATCACTATTGAACCCACAGAGAATAATCATACTGCTCTGAAGTTAATGCTAATTTTACTAAGCATCTTAAATCTTTAAATGTTTTTTTTTCCAGTGCATAACTTTACTGTTTTGGTTCAGTCTCAATACTCTGTTGTTTTTCAGTTGCCGCTGTTTCCTATCAAGTGGCTTCTAAACTCACTTTACGCTACCTGTCAAGAGAAAGCCAATAAGTTAATAAGAAAGATATCTTTCTCTGGATTCAGAAATAAAAAAATAAGAAAAGAGAGTGAAGATTTGAACATACGTCAGTTGGCAAACAAAGAAGGGCTCTAAAGGAATGCCAATGTTGCTGAGCGTCTGCTGGATGTGCCAGCAAGCAACTATTGGCTCATTTGCTAATGTGTTTGCCATATGAATCATGTCAATATTATGAACCCTAAAGTTGCAAAAAATTATTCTTTTTGAGAAATGTAAAAAAAAAATTCTATTGTATTACCTAAAGGTTTGTCTGTCATTGGGTAATAGTATATATCTGTAATAACCTAGCAAGACTTGACATTTAACAATCTAAGTCATTAGCGTGTTGATTCTGGTCAGAGCAAAATGGGGAGAACCTCCAAGAAGTCAGCAAAGTCCCCAAAAAACACAAATGTAAGGCAAGATAGTTTTGGATCAGGATCTTAGTGACTTTTATTGTGAAACATGACACTAAAAAGGCTGGCTTTTATTCCCTTCTATTATCTATTACATGCTTATTTTTGGCACTCAGAGAAAGAAAGGAGGAGCACAATCAGTATGCTAACGCCGCTAGCTAGTTTCCTTCCCAGCAGAATGGAGCCTGAGGGCTGCTTCTTGTCAGCCGTGAGCTTTAACCTCTGTTATTTCTGTCCTTTTTATGTTTTATGTATAACACTCATTTACACAGACACACACATTATCATACTCTGTTACCAACATCGCAGCGCACTATTAGACACTATGCTAGCCTCAGCATCACACACAGAAACACTCCATGACTTTACTCTTATTAGACATTTGGTCTGACTGGTCTCCCTCAGGCCCACCCTGAGGCCTCTGGCTGTCATGTCTTCTCTCCCTCTTCTTCTTATCCCTCTCTCCACCACAGTGTCCCATTTCCCTTCCTTCAGTACCACCCAATAATGAGACCATCTTTTATTTTTGGACTCATTTAATCATTTAAAGCAGCAGCCTTGTTTGTACACTTAAGTAGTGATAGTAAAGAAAGCATGCAAATACATTAGATGAGAAATGTAGTAAGTTTGGACACTGTATATCTAGTGTATATGACTGTCAGATATAAAAGGAATACTATACAATGATCCAGATGGAATATTGTATTGTTCCTTTATGATTAATATAAAGTATATGACGGAACATTCAGTAATAAACTGAAAACAAGCTGAACCTCGGTTGTTTTGTTCCTTTTTTTGTCATGAAAAAAGTGTTGTTCTCCCCCATCATTTTAGGCTATCCTTGCACTAACCTCCTCCCCATTTGTAATTTTAAAAAAAAGTGTCTATTATTTAGCACTTTTTGCTCTGTAATGTGTTTTGAGTTCATTGAATGTGGCACACTTAGTTTTGAAGCAGAGCTTCGCCCTCTTTGACCTCTTGATTTAATTCGGAGATGGTATTTGAAGAAAAAAGAGCCTGAAATGGTTTCAGCATCCTGCCTTCTGCAGCAGCCTGGATAGGGCTGCACAATTAATCAAATATTAATATCGATCACAATTTTGGCTTCTCACGATTAAATTATTGATTGACGTTTAAAATGTGTGCTCTGGCCATGGAAAACTCTGCTATGTGTCAAATCTTACAGCCACTCCTCCAGGGGGTGATGGACAGGCCTTGGTTTCACTTTAGGGGGAGCTGGCATGTCATGTCATTTCATGAGCGCCTACCTTGCAGCGCCAGTTTAGAGTGGAAGAGAAAACAAAAACAAAGACTGGTGTTTCGATTCAACGAATGACCATGTTAACTGGCGCCTTTCAGCAGCTGCTGAAAATGGAAGAATACGTAACTGTCCTCGTGAATGCCTCTTTGTTTTTTTTCATTATGATCTCAAATATGTCTGTTACGTCTTTGAAGTGTTTGTGCAAATGTGTCATGTAGGCTGCTAACGCATGGTCACGTTTTGAAGGCTGCTTGTTGAGAGCAAGTCGCTCGTTAAACCAAAACACTGGTCCCCCGAAACGGCTCATCATCGGTTGTTTGGAGGTATTTTGGGTTTAGGGCAAGTGAAAAGTCAAAGAGTGCATGAAACCTGTGCCTGCAACACAACTAACTTGTTCAACCACCTGAAAAAACACCTCAAAGTGCAGCATGATGAGTGTATGAAGGCCAAGAGGAATAACGTAGCTACTCTGTCCTTGTCCAGCATCAAGTCAGACATAACAGCAAAGACCGGCTGAAATTACCTATGCAAATTGCACTGCATTTTGCTTATAGAAGATACAACAAAGTCTAGTAAAGAACCCAGTTGAGTCTTTGATGCAAAGTTTGTAAATGAGCCGGAATGCCGCAAAAAAAGAAACTCAAAGTGTTGCTTTGTTTATTTAAATGTGAAAGAACAATAAAAAAATTGTTCCTAAAATGAATAAATAATCGTGATCTTAATAGTGATCAAAATAATCGTGATTATCATTTTGGCCTTAATCGTGCAGCCCTAAAGGAGCAAGAAAGCTGTGTGTGTGAGGAGGTTCTTAAATCATGTAAGCTTGAGTCCAGAAAATAACACGTAAATAATGTATTTTTTTAACAGTACATACTTCAGTTTGGATCAAGCTGCTGGATTTTTTTACCTGGTTCACTTAAATAGGAAGAGACAGCTTGAAGAAGTAATAATAAATGCATTTAAAACTCTCGTGTCGTGCAGAATTTATAAACAGTTTCAAGCATCTTTATGACGTCATTTGATGGATGGATTGTATTCATGCTATTAGCTGCAAGAATATCCGCACAATAGTTTCTGCAGCTGTGTCTGACCTCTGACCTCTGCAGAAAACACCATTTTCAGACGGGGGATTAATAACAATATCAAAAATACAATAATTTGAAGTGACAAGGCCTAAGGAGTCGGTCTTGTTTAAGAAAAAGAACACTCAGTTCAGGGGGACTACTAAACATTTCAGCTGTATTGTACGCGTCATATGGTTTTCATTTTTCTCCCTCGTCCCTTGATGCAGCTCATCCGGGTCAGACAGGTTGGTGTGAGAATATAATCCTTCACAGATCACTGATTTCCTGTCGCAAATCCTCAGTAATCAGCACCACAATGGAGCCTGAGAGGAGGCAATTGGTTTGGGAGATTATGCACATTTTATCCAGCCTCAGTAACGTGTTCTGATTATCACCTGCGTCATTTCAAATTGACCGTAACCTGATAAACAATTTGCCGCGCTGCCTGTGAAACCTGTTTCCGTATTTCCATTCTATATCACAAAATTCTCTTTGGAATCATCTTTGTCTCTTAGGATTTCAGCAGTTCTCTTTCTTTTTTTTTGCAGATAACAAAATTCTTCTTCTTTAGCCCCTTATCCAAACACTCACCCTCCGCCTGCCCATGACAGGCTTTAATCCCACCATGAAAAACACATCATTTCACTGTCATCCGTCAGTCCCACTTATTTTTTCCTCTCTCATCTCTCTTGCTTCCTGTCAATCTCATTTCTTCCCCAGCTCCTTTATCCCTCCTGTTTTTCAAAAAGTCTGCTCTATCCTCTCGCTGTCGCAGCCACTACTGTCTGCTCTCTTTGATTGCATCTGTTTCTTTTTATCCCTCCCTCTCTCTGTCGTTTTATCCCCCTCATCCTCTCACTCCAGTCTATATTTCTCCCTGTCCTCTCAGTAGATCCACGCTGACATTGCTCTTTCTTTTATCCTCTCACAATTCTCTGAGCAGCTGTGGACATCCTCTTCACTCCCCTCACTGAACCTCTGAGTTTCTTGCTGCTTTTTTCTTTTTCCTGCTTTTTAATGAGGGCAATAAATATTGAATAAATATTAAATATTTGATCCACTTTATGACAGTTTTGGAAGCGAACTATGCTTAGCTAAACCAACTGAACTAACTGAGCTGGAAAATCGTGCATTTAATATTATATACATGTACATAAACACGTAAAAACCCTTATGAAACTCAAGTCTGTGCCGCCGAAAAAAACGGTCAAAGGCCCTCACTAAAGTACCGCAGCCAAATAAATAACTGGCCAACGGGAGGAGAAGCACACAGCCACTGGGATCCAGAAGTGTTGGTGGACAATCCATGGCAGCAACTGTTAGGACACACGTCTTGCATGCTGAGAGACAGAAGGAGATGGGGTCCGCATCAAAGACTTCAAGGAAAGTATGGCTGCAAGCTGAGGTGTTACAGATGTGAAGGTTTTGGCCACATGTCACGTGATTGTGCTACACCGGAAAAGGACAAATGTGGAGAACAAGATCAGAGGGACTCCTGGCCACATGCATCACCTCAGAGACTTGCTGTTCACTCCCAGGATTGCCGTTGACACAGCCATAGGAGACAGTGGAGGCAGGTCAGAGCATTGAGCAGAACACACACACACACACACACACACACACACACACACACACACACACACACACACACACACACACACAGACACTCAAACTGTGCACGACAAACCAAATTACATCCTTTTAAGGCTTAGCAGGCTGCTGCCGTCCATGGATTTTTGATTTTGTGGAGATCTCCCAACCCATGTATTACATGATCAATCAATCAATCAATCAATCAAATTTTATTTGTATAGCGCCAAATCATAACCAGGGTTATCTCGAGACACTTTACAGAAAGAGCAGGTCTAGACCGACTCTTTGTTAAGTTATTTAAAGAGAGGCCCAACATCAATCCACCATGAGTAGCACTTAGCAATTCGGCACATTGGCAAGGAAAAACTTCCTTTTAACAGGCAGAAACCTCGAGCAGAACCAGACTCATGTTGAACAGCCATCTGCCTCGACTGGATGACTCATGGGGAAAAACTGACTTGGATTTGACTTGACAGAAACAGCATTAACTGAGTGGCATTGGCATGTCACCACCACAGGGTCCGGAGACCCCAGAAGAAGACGTGTATAAATTGTGTCAAAAGAACTGTTTAGTCGAATGGTGTTATTGTTGGTGTACTCTTTTCTTTGGTGTTTGTAGTGTAATTGTAGTTTCTTGTGGTGTATTGTGTTTTTTACTTTTCGAAAAGTCATACGGTTTAACTCAAATTGAATGTGTGATGTAAAATTTTTAATACAATTACCAATATGATATGTTTACACTTTCTGTCAAAAGGAGGGAATGTGGGAATTTTCCGGGGATCATTAAAGGTTAACTAATTTAAATTTAGAAGTATATGGGGGGGCAATTTATTTTACGACACTATGTGATTGACAAGGGCTAATCACTTGTTTTTCCCATTAGGAGTACCATTGGGGGATGTGTTTTAGGAGTCATGAGGTGAGGGTTTTTGACACCGTATATAAGCTTGAACACTCTGACTGAAAGGCAGAGAACTGCTGTACTTCTCTCCATGCTGCATGTAAAATGTAAGTAAAGAGACGTGATTCATAACATTGAGTTTACTTGTTCTTCACAAATTATCTTCAGGAGGAGAATTTCCCTCACAAGTGAATAATTACAGAGAGAAGGCACGTGAGCAGTGAATCAAGATCTGTGACATGCAGCTACCACTTGACACCACTTGCCATCAATAAACACCCTCTGTGGTCAATACTTTGCCCACAGATGTCACAATTACTGGTTCACTGGATTATTTTCTATGAACTTCACAACTTCATATAAAAACCCAATATCAGGAAAGTTCACAGTAACTAAGTAAATTTAACGAAATTTAAATGGTTACTATGTAAAGGATCATGTGTAGAGAGCCGGTTGTTATGGTGGAATGAAATGCCGACAGGGTGGTAACTCTAACCCTAACCCTGAAGGGGTTCCTCCCCTATTACAACCTGCTCACTGTACATTATCCCGCTTATTACACAGCTATTTACTTACGAAATCAACACTCTGACACAAAATATTTATTTGGAAATTATTTTATGAATTAATATTTATTTATTATATTTCCGTTTTTCACAACAGTTAACTCTGTAGCCTTCTTAAAATGAGCTAAGCTAGCTGTGGGATAACAGCCCTCGGAAGCCATCAGAATCAAATATTAAACACAGCCGTAAATAGACCCTTAATAACATAGTTAGGAGGCTGTTGTGGATTTGTGTTTCTAGTAGCTTTAAAAATCAAAACCCAATATGAAAAAACCTTCAGCTACACATGGAATCTATTTCTACTTAGAGACCAAACACACAAACACAGAGCTCTTAGTTGAAAATAGTTCAACTTTCAGAACACTGCTGTGCTCGTCAAGGTCACTTCTCCCTCACCAACCAATCAACATCAAGAAGGGGTGGGACTTCAGATATCAACTTTGTCAACAACAATGGTGTCGGAGAAGCTAATTCTTATTTTGTTTTTTTGACGGTACAATTTCCAGGTCTAGAGCTGCTGCTAATGCCATGACACAATTCCTTTCCGTCATAAAATGTCCTTGAATAAAACAAATATTAAGCACACAGAGCAATTTAAAACAGATTTAACAGTCACAGCAACAGTAAGCACTCTGAAATTGAGGTTGTAGGCGCTGCCAGCGCAGTAAGTGCTGTTAGTGGAAACAGGCCCTTACTGTTTTGATTCAATGTTACCGCTCTCATCAGCATCATTTCAAACTATAACAGGCGTCTGTTTTTTAGCGAACAGGCTCCACTTTGACAAAGTAAGCGACTAGCTCGTAAACGAAGTGGAGCATTTGCAGCTTAAGAGGTGGTGGTGGAGACCAAAGCAGAGGTAAGAGGAGAGTTAATATCGAATTTTGCTTTCCCTTATTTGTCGTATTTTTGAGGTAATATTTCTTTTTTTTGCTATCAGTATATAGTAACATCATTTTCAGTATTTTGATGCTTTCAAAAAGTATTTCGACATTTGACATTGTTCTTTATTTATCATCACAAAAACGTGTGTGCTTCAAAAGAGCGTATGCTTTTTGTAATACAAAAACAATCTATTTCAATTTTATATTTATCGATTAACTTTTTCTCTTCCAATGTGATGTTCTTTTCATCTCCGAACTTTGTGCTTTCCTCTTTTAGTAACAAACAGCATTTTGTTTGATGAATGCTAATGAGAAGTTGTTTGTGAAAAAACTGCAGAGCCGATTAACCAACTAAAAAGTGTCAAAATCAGTTTAAGCGTGGAGACAAACATTTGGGCCCAAGAGAGGCGAGGCGATCAATGTAGCGTGTCACTTCCTGTCTTCTTCCTCATCCCACAGGATAAGTCGGTGTCAGCACCAACTCCATCACTCCTTTCTCACGCTTCAAATTGTTTATTGCTCTCTGTCCGTGTCTGTTTGTCTCATATTCTGTTCAAATTCACACTCCTGCTCTTCTGTCTTCCTCCTCGCACCCTGTGTGGCTCACCATCTTTTTTTTCTTTCTGTCCGCATCTACCTTCTTGTTGTTCCTCCTTCTCTCCTCCATCTCTCCCTCAGGACCGCTGTGTTTACTCTTCGTCTCTTCGTCTCGTTCTCCTCCAGCGGAGAATGGAGACGTGTCTTACCGTCGTGGTTACTGGGAAGTTGCTGTGGGAATAACAGCTGCCACTTCGCTGTTGTTCAGAAACTGACAAAGAAGAACAAGAAGGGGAAAAAACATTAACTGTTTCAAACCTTTAAGTCAAAGTTTGGATTTCTTTTTCCCAATTAGGCCAGTCTTTAAAAGTGATATTATGAATAGACACGCAAACCTGGACAAAGCAAGTAAAATGCGCACTCTCCCACATTGTCCACGGTTCCTAAGTGCATAAGGTTCAGGGAACAAAGTACAGCTGTTTATTGGCCAACAGAGTGAATCTGTGTATGCATGAGGTTTAAACAACCACTCCCCCCTAGTCAGTGCTGTAAATATGATGGTGTTCTTTCTCACGTTGCCAGGTTAGATAACAGCCAAAATAGCAGGTGAATGCTGAGATAATTAACTGTGATTAATGTAAAAAGAAATGCACAAACGGGAGAAGTTTGCAGTTTGACCTCATCCCACTCAGCAAGCAATTCATAAAGTTGGATCCAGTCAGCACAGGGGAAGTGCTACAGGCCTGAAGTTGTAAAGTAGTTTGGTTTAAGGCCTTAATGTCAGTATTTGTGTTTTCAAACCAGTATTTTGGATTGATTGGGTGTGTAAAAAGCCGTCACCAAAACAGTGACATATTATCTCCATAGAAATGTGATTTGGCTAAATTAAAACATCCAGCAGAAAAAGAGCCAAAATGACTAGCAGAATGTATGCTCAATTTTTGGTGTCCAATTCTGTACACATATCAGGTAGATGTTCCACCAAGCTAGGAGCTAGTGGTGAACTTTTTCAGTCAGTTCAATTATTACGTGGGCACGTGTGCATCAGTACTGGACCAAGGTACAATGGAAGACGGTGGCCTGGTCTGATGAATCTCTTTTTCTTTGACATCATGTGGATACCCGAGTGCGTGTGTGTTGCTTACCTGGGGAAGACATGGCACCAGCAAGGCAAGCAGGCGAAGGAATCCTTGGGTTAGGTGCTGGCATTCATGTAGATATTACTTTGAAACATACCACCTACCTAAACATTGTTTCAGACCAAGTACACCCCTTCATGGAAACGGTCTTCCCTAATGGCAGTGGCCTCTTTCAGCAGGACAATGCGCCCTGCCACACTACAGAAATGGTTCAGGAATAGTTTGAGGAACATGAGTTCAAGGTGGTAACTTGGCCTCCAAATTCCCCAGATCTCAATCCAATCGATCATCTGTGGGATGTGCTGGACAAACAAGTCCGATCCATGGAGGCCCCACCTCGCAACTTACAGGACTTAAAGGATCTGCTGCTAAAGTCTTGGTGCCAGATACCTCAGCACACCCTCAGAGGTGTAGTGGAGTCCGTGCCTCGATGGGTCAGGGCTGTTTTGGTGGGAAAAGGGGGTACTGCGCAATATTAGGCTGGTGCTCATAATATTATGGCTGATTGGTGTATATCAGGTATATGTTCCACCAAGCTAGGAGCTTGCGGCTAACTTTTGTTAATTAGAGCTTTTTTGCTGCAGCTGGAAACAAGTTGGATGGGAGCTGTAAGGGTGTCAACACTAAAGTTGACAACCATAACAACGAACTAAAAGTGGCTCTACGCAACTGAGGGGAACTGCAACAGGTATTTCTCTGAGGGTCTCCCTAGTGACCCCTTCCACTCTTACAAGAGTCATGTGATCCACTCTTAAGATTTAAGATAATCAGTGTGAATGTACGGCTACCATTATAGCTTGATTGGGCTTTCATGCACTTCTATGAGGTGTATCTGTATGTTAAACAGTTTACTGTAGAGTCTGGCTCAAAAACTGACATAAGCCACCAATGCGGCAATGGGGTCGTTTGATTGGTCAGGTCATGTCACAACCCCTCTCACCCCACAGCTATTTAATGGCCTCAGTGTGGCTTGGTTAAGACTGGCCAAAAGGTTTCAGGACTGTTGGGATAGTAATTTGATTTTTTAATCGCTGTTTTGCCAGAGAGAAAATGCCAGAAAATCCGGACTAATCTTCTGTTTAGACAGCTGTCAAATTTGTCCCAGTGAAACATATGTGTACATAATTATATATACCCTTTGGTTTGTCTATTCCTCAGTTCAAACAGGCCTCAGCTGAAATGGCAAATGCTTGGAAGAGGACTCGGAAATACACACTATAGTGCTACTATGGTTGGGTCAGAGCGAGGTGAAAGAGACTGTATTTCAATGACTTGTGACAGCAAACCTTAGTCATTCTCATTTTGACGGGAAAAACTAATACCTTCAGTTTTAATTAAAGGCCTGACTCAAGCAGGAGCAGTGTGATGTGACACAGCTTTTACATGGTTGTCGTCTTTTTTAAAATGAACAGAGAAATGATGTGTCACAGTCATAGTAGAATCCTTTCACGAACAGTAAACTCAAACCCATTTAAATGTGTCCATTTAACAGAGTGGAAATTACTTTTACAGACCATTTAATTCAAATTATTTTGGAGATGGGTTTGAAATGTATTAAAATGTTCATGTTTGTTTATCAAATATGATTTGGTGCTTGACACACCATGAGGCTGTATTAAAATTGTTGTATTATAAATGTTGCTTCGTCATTCTGAAGTCATCAAAGTTACTCACCAACTGCAATTGTGTATAGAAAATGTCAGGATTGAGCAGTATAGCCAAAATATGCGTACCTTTAGGTTTCAGTAAGAGCCCCAAGTCCCAACGATGTTTTTATCCTACATTTTCAATAATGCAAACAATAACATCATTTTGTTTGATCCCCACGAACAAATACCACTCCTCAAAACATGTATGTAAGCACCCCCCCCCCCCCCCCCCCTTATTTCATCCGTTCTCTTTTTGCCTGAATATAGGAACAGCTGTGGCTCAATACTGAGAGCAACAAAGACACAGCTCCCTGACTTGACTCTGTTTCCTTATGTCCTTCAGCAAAAGCGACACTGGTCCATCATCTTTCTCCTCCTACCATCCGACCTCAACCGCCATTTTTTCCTTCTACCTTAATCCCCTCATCCCCCCATCCACTGACCCTACCCTCATCTCTTCATCCCTTTCCCTCAACCCTTCATCTCTCAACCCATACCCTCAACCCTTCATCCCCTGACCCT
This sequence comes from Semicossyphus pulcher, assembly GCF_022749685.1. Taxonomy (NCBI): domain Eukaryota; kingdom Metazoa; phylum Chordata; class Actinopteri; order Labriformes; family Labridae; genus Semicossyphus; species Semicossyphus pulcher. The sequence continues at coordinate 9,583,481 of NW_027211695.1, forward strand.
TCCCCTCCTCCCTTCATTCCCTTATCCCTTGACCTTTCCCCCCTCCCTACATGCCCTTATCCCTTACCCTCAACCCTTCATCTCACCATCTTTACCCTTAAACCCTAATCCCTCGACCCTTACCCCCACCCTTAATCACTTCATCCCTCACTCCTTACCCTCAACCTGTCATTTCTTCATCACTTGACCCTTACCCTCAACCTTTCATCTTTTGACCCTCAACCCTTCATTCTTTGATCCCTCTCCCTCTCCCCTTACCCTCAACCCTTCATCTCTTGACCCTTACCTGTAACCCTTCATCCCTCGTACCTTACCCTCAACACTTCATTGCTTCATCCCTCTCCCCTTACCCTCAACCCTTCATCCCTTGACCCATACCCTTCATCCCTTGACCCTTACCTTCAACCCTTAATCCCTTCATCCCTTCTTACCTGGACTCTCACCGTCAACCCTTCATCCCTTCTTACTTGGATTCTTAACCTCAAACCCTTTTCCCTTCATCCCTCGACCCTTACCCTCAACCCTTCATATCTCAACCCATACCCTTATCCCTTGAGCCTTACCTTCAACCCTTAATCCCTTCATCCCTCGACCCATACCTTTAACCCTTCATCCCTCAACCCTTACCCTCAACCCTTCATCCCTGGTCCCTTATCCTCAACCCTTCGTCCCTTCTTCCCTTGACCCTTACCCCCATCCCCTTATCCCTTCATCTCCCGACTCTTACCCTCAACCCTGTATGTTTTTGTATCAAAACAAAGGGATTGAATTAACTTTCAGGTCAGGCAACACCAAACAAAGATCACATTAATGATTTGTTCCTGGATTTAGAAGATGTTTGCTGTGCAGTAAAAACAATGCAATGGCAAAATTGTGAAGAACAAATCAGACCGAATTATTCTTTATTATTATTGTTTTCAGTAAGCTCCTTCAGAGAAACACTGAGAATATTAAGTGATGTTGATTCAAACATGCTGTGTCAAGTTTTCTGAACTTTCTTGTTCTCTGTTCATTATCTTGTTAATTCAAGTGTTTTAACAGCACGCCGCTACACCCTGTTACACCCGTAGATTGGAAAGTGAATAACAATTCAGTCCTTGTTTTTTAATAACATTAGCTTACCCCTTTAAGACTATTCATGATTTTTTATGATTTGACTGTGGCAGGCACACAAGCACAAATTCTGACGCAGGTAGCTACATGCATTCTTGTTGTGTATTTGAAGTGGAAATGACTCAGAGCATTATAACAGATTAAATGAAGCTTGCCATCAAACAGTACGTGATCGTCCCTGTGTTGACATTGTCGTTTATTGTGCTCTGTGGTGTGACCTCTGTTATTTTGTCAAGTGGTCATTTTCATTACACCCTAATTTGATAGGATAAATCTGGCATAATGCCAACACATTTTCACATCATGCAATATCACTTATCTGCTGGAGGGTGAAGTTAAAAATACCAATTTGGGGTGAACCTGCTAAACATCAGCATGTTAGCAAGCTGTCATTAGCATCTAGCCTAAAGCTTATGCTCTAAGGTGCAATCTAAGTTCAGCTATTATGAGGCTTCTGATGACAGGTTTGACAAATCAAATGAAAATGTTTTAAATGTGCTTTTGTTTTTTTACCTTGTATATAAGGATACACGCAAATAAGGGGACAACTACTAAAAAGACAGAAACCTCAGATGACATACTGTTTAATTTAGCTGATTCATGCTAACAACGCCACATTCTAGCTTTAGCTGAACTTCAGAAAATGTTGCATGTATGAGTTGCATGTTCCTGATGGTCAGGCTAGCACCGTGTACTCATCTTGTGTGAGCGGATACTGCTTTCAATAAAGGCACTACATAAATACAGTCCATTTACGATTAAGAGTATAGACTGTGGAATTTTTCTCCTATCAGTTATATTGTAAAAGAATCTTTTCTTGAATAGAAAGGAGGACAAGATTTCTAGCAACGTAAAGGCTTATTTGTGTTGTTTTTAGACAGACTTTTTAAGGATACAGAAATCTGATCTGACAGGGGAGACACACGGTTAGTTATACATGTCACTTTCTTATCTGCACCTGAAACTGTGCACAAAAAATACCACTAAAAATAAAAAGCAGAGCTGTAGCTAATTTACCAACCAGCTTTAATGGGTTTAAACTAAATATGATTACTGTGGATCATTAGCTAATTGCAAAGCATTTAGCCAAATTAGCATCTTAATTTTGATAAATATCCTCAGCCTTAATTGAGTAAAGACTTCCTCTACATCAGGGGAAAAGAAATACACACTCTTTGAGCATTTGCCAGTCAAGTTTTATTTCATCTTTGAGAAAAAGAAGAGACAAAAGAAAAGTTTGGTCTTTGTAAACATCTATATCGTTTTTCATGTCATGTCATTTTTCAGCGTTTAAAAATACTTTACTCTTTACTACGACATTTCCAACATCAACACTGTATTCAGAATGAGTTAAATTCATGCATCGACACACTCATGGACGGAATGATATGAAGAAATGCTTGCATCCGCACACGCAGATAAACTATCTCTCTCTCTCTCTCTCTCTCTCCCACACACACACACACACACACACACACACACACACACACGCACACACACGCACAATAAAAAGGATAAGGATAATTTGTAACTATGCAAATTTGCTTCTTCTCTCTGAGGATTTCTTTTTTACAAAACAAATCACCAAAACACAAAACAATAGAAACAAATGCAACAAAAATATACAATAACATAATAATAACAAAATAAATGGAAAAATTAAACCACTAGATATGTATATCAAAAGCACTTTGTGACCTTTTAAATAGGGCTCAATGATATATTAATAAAATGAAGAGTAGAAATGGATCAAATATTTAAATATTTATAAGGTAGGGAGCAATAGAGTGGCCAATAGTAGAGGAGATAGAAACAAAGAATCAGGGATAACTATATAGTGGCTTATAAGTCTGGTGGTTTGGAACTCACTGTATCACACACAAGCAAACCCACAGGTCAGGTGTTTTAAAATCTGCAAATGTGACAGAATTACAAATAACATGTTTTATATAATGTGAATTTACTTTTTGCAGTATACATTTTTAAATTCAGAAACCAAATCCTGTAAATGTATCTCCTATTAAAACAAAGAAAACAGTGAGGAAGTAACATCATCATTGTGAAGTTGCCTTGTCAATTTGATGACTCGGAGGCCTAAAGAAGTATAGAGCTGAGGACGGGAAACTTTAATGTGTGAAAAATGTTGCATTTAACTAAAAAAATAATTATTACTATAAGGGGACATGCTTTTTTTTTTTGGGAGCCGATCCCAGCTGTCATTGGGCGAGAGGGGCGGTACAACCTCGACTGATCTCCTGTCAATCACAGTGCTGACACATACAGACAACTGTTCACACTCACATTCACAGCTACAGCCAATTAGCCTAAGGAGCATGTCTTTTGGACTGTGGGAGTACCCAGAGTGAACTCCTCCCAGAGAAGCCCCCACCCCAACAGGGATTCGAACCAGGAACCTTTCAGCTGTGAAGCAACAGCGCTAGCCACTGCACCACTGTGCCGCCCACTTGAACTCATGACCTTTGTATTTGTCAAAAATCCATATTTGCAGAGGGGTTCTGACATCCTGTTTACACTGGGCAACTTTTGTATATCAGGTTTGCATTTTACTTTAAATGTCAATTAGTCAAAAGTAGAGGACATAAAGTAAAACACACGTATGTTGTAAAAAGGATCAAATAAATATGGCAGCAGCTACTTGCATTAACATTGCTGCTGGCCTCCAAGTTTACTACACTAACACAAATCAACCTGCAACCATGTTCTCCAGTTACAGAGTAATAGTTGCATTCCAGTTTTCATCGCAGGCCCTTGTTGTAGTTATTTTCTAGCTCTAATATTCTGCAGAGCATCAAAAATACAAGTACAGCCTGTGTCTTAGTGTGTGTGTGTGCTTGTGTGCAAATACCTGATTGATTCTCATATCGATCTCCTGTTTCAGCATGTACAGTACATGTGTATACATTAAAGCTGACTGTGTTTGCGTCTAGCCGTCAGCTAATCAGAAAATGAGTCAACAACTTTAATCCATTACTCACTTACTCAAATGACACGCACACACACCAACATTGAGCAATGGAGAGTATCAGAGTCTACCCGGCTATCACTCTCGCTGTAACACACTCTCATACAGGCACACACAAGGGAGGGATACCAATTTCCCGGCATTTATTATTTTTTTTACTGTGGGTCAGGTTGGCATTCTAATTCATTAATCCAGCGTATGGGACTCAGCCAGGGACACACAGGGTGAGCCCTTATAAGGAGATTACAACACCAACCGACACACAAACAAACACACGCACACAAAGGCACAAATACGCATGCAGATCTACACACAATGGCTACACATGCAAACAAGGGGAGGCACACGGATAATAAAGTTACAAAATTAAATAAGTGTTGAAAAAGGATCATAAGGTCAGAAAAATATGTCGGATTTAACCTGCAGAGAGAGAAAAAATTAATCTTTAACGACTCGAAGAAGGGCAAGCAGACAAACATCAAGAGAACGACACGCACGCAACGTCTCTCACACACAAGCAACAGTCAAGAAGACAACGGCTTACAGATGGATGGTCGCTAAGCAACAGGCAAGAGACTAAAAATATGGTTGCATTTCTCCACTCACTTAGAAAGCATGCACACACACACACACACGCACAGACACACTCACTCAGCCGTCCTCCAGCAAGGCTTATCAACCTTTAAAAAGCCTACATTTCTAAATCAGTCCCGGTATTCTTGTGTTCCTGTGGCGTCAGCAGCACTATTATCCTGCCCACTCATTCTGAAACTGGCAACTGTTACAGAACTGAAGTCATTGAGAAAAACAGGTTGCCCTGACATGCATGCTGGCGTCTCAGCGGGCCAGGAGGCATACAAACACGCCAGTTATGTCAACACTGGCAACTGGCTGATGAGCCTAAATGTTCTGTTCAGTCCCTTGTTAAAGATATAATACGCACTATATGAGCAGAGGAAGTGACAGAATGAATGTGGATAATCAGACAGATTCAGCTGAGAATTTAAAGATTTGTGAGGCGTAGTATTGCACCCATGATGGGTGTTTCTATTTTATGCCACGCTAGCTAAGTACTTCTAGGGTTAACAATGTTTTGGTCTTGACAAATATATTTCTACAGCATAACCACACCATTTTAAAGAAACATTCATGTTAACTAGACAGTCCCTCCAGGATTTTGCGGGCCTTAAAGGCCTGATTTCGCTGCAGCTTTTTTAAAAAGTTGCATTGCAAGTTATGAAGTTTTGAGGCCTTGTTTTTCGCTTTAACACATGACACATTCACTGTGAGAATATAGTGGGACAAACACTCCAATAAAGCCATCTCTTGGCTGAGCGAGCTTTTTGTCTTCTGACATCACTTCCGGTTGAGTTCCACATCAGGATGTCGAATACAATGTGTAAAAACTGAATGACACTGAAGTCAATAGCCATTCGCACTACAATATGCGCAAAGGAGAATCTACGTCTAAGTGGACAGCTAACAGTTTTCAGTGGAGAAATAACAGCAGTTAGAGTCTCTATACAGAAACTGTAGGAGGGAAGGTTGTGAAAGTGAGACAATCACATTGGAGCCCCTTTAAAGCGCTGCAGCTGTCTGCCTCACAGCCAAAAAAAAGTACGTCTCCAGCATGCAGCTTTCCAGAAATTACAGAAACTGTAAAAGATGTTTATACAACATTGAAGACCTCAGGGGATGAATATTTTCAATATCAAAGACGTGAGCTTGGTGACGTAATTGACTTCACGCATGCGGGGGAAATAGGATGATTGGTCCAATTTGCGAAAAAATTGTGGCAGTAGATCAAAATTGCAAGGTTGAGAAAAAGTTGCAGCAATTTGTCAAAATTACAATGTCGAGAAAAAGTTGCAGTGATTGGTTGAATTTGCGTGAAACCGCGGCAACGCAACATTGCAACGTCTTGGAGGGACTGCCAAGATCATGACTCCTACTGATTTTTGTGATTGTCCAACTTAATATACTGTGATGCCACCATGAGGTTGACAGAGTGAGAGATTTTGAGTGTAATGTCAGGACAAATATCCAATGACTTGGCATTAAATTTGGTTTCATACATTCATGTTACTCTTATGATAAATTGCAATCACTCTGCTGATTCCTTAACCTTCCATCTAACATGTGAAATGTAACATTTTGAGTACTTTGGTTATGGACAAAATAACTTAAATTCCAATGACATTCTGATCCGCCTCCACTGTAATTTATCTTGAGTGCTAATTAGCAAGTGTTAGCTTACACGCTTCATTAAAACGAGATGATACGGAAATATCCATACAAGACCTGCTGTGCCGATTTAGAGTATCAGTAGCACACTTCAAGCTATCAAAAAATTACAACTAAATCAGCTTAATGTGAAATCCAACAGCTCAGTTTTCTTTGGGTTTGACAAACTTTTCTAAGGAGGCTTGTTTGGGGGAGGGGGAGGCTGGGGGGACTTCTTTAAATTCATGGCTACAGCCCTGCAGTCACATTACATGCTTAACTTTCTATGACCTAGACACTAAATCCCTATTCACACTCCAGGGCAGCTCCTCTGTAAAGTGGACACCCTTGGCATGCCTTGTGTATAATTCCTTGACAGCAACATTAAATATGTGCAGCCGAGAAATATTCCTTTGAAATACAGCAAAAGCATCATGGCACGGGACCAAACTCCTTGTATCATTGATTCTTGGCTTTGCTCGTCTGAAATCAGGTGATACTGAGCTGCTTCTCAGCTGGATTACAGTAACACAAACACAAAAGCATTTCAGCTATTCACTTTCTTCTTTCCTTTCCTTTACTACTCCTTTACTTTATCTGTCAGAAAGTGCAATCATTTTTGTCGTATTTTAAGTCACAACTGAGAGAAGGAAAAACACACAAAGGCATTTTCTCTGCTGCTAATAACCACTTTGCTACCATTTGTACAAGCACTCACCTTTGCAAAGGCTTGCGTTTGTTTAGCCTGGTCACGACTGCGCTGCCTTTGCATTCACAAAGGCATGAAAGCAGCGGGTAATTTGTCCATATTTAACAAGGGGAATGGTGGGCAGGTAAATTGTTGTTTTCAGTCCCATTTTTCTCTTAGTGAGCAGTGGTAAAACACAGAGTTTAATTATTGTTTTCTCTCTGGATTTTCTTTGAAGTTCACCAAAAGCGTTTGCGGGCAGTTAGGAGGAAAATGGTTGCAGAGTTTTTCCTTCTATGTGGGTGTTAACAAGGGAAATACGCATAACAATCATTTGCACTGACAAGCCATATGCCGTTCCTTCTGTCAAGCTTCAGACCGGCCACGGGGCATAGCAGGGGTGTTAACAGACATAATGTAAACCTGGATTCCACACGTTCTCAGACAAACAATAACGAAATTATTTCAGATGATGTGTGGCGTAAAATTCTCCTTTTAAGCTATTCTGATGTTTTACTTTCACTTTCACTCACGCCATGCCTGAAGCTCCCCACAAAAACAAAAATATAGCACAGCTTTTGATACAGGCCCATTCCCATGAATAATACCAACGTTTAAGCACATTTATCTGAACACATCATGAATTTAAATGAGCCAGTTTTTGAACTAGAACTGGCAGCTTGTGGGACTTGTAAAACTGCACACTGAAAATTAACTGTGATCTGTGACAGTGTATTAAATCTTTGGATAACAGAGACTTGTGATTTTCGTTTTGCGTACAAAGGAACTTCCCAAACCGCTGCAGAACAGTCTTGTGATATATCAGAGCTGCCGTACATTTCCCACAGAGCATTTGACTCTTCTTTCCGTCTGTGACTCATCAGTGGTTTTGAGGTCATCATCCGCCATTTTTCCCTTGCGTTAGATTTCCTAAACACGGTGTTTCAGAGCAAAAAGGGCACACTGAGCATCCTTTACCTCCTCCAGGGTTACCCTCACAAAGAGGGGGGCTTCACATAAATTACATATTAAAGTTTTCTCACACACATCAATAAAAGTTTCTTATATTACCATGTACAATTAGAAACACTGGATATGGTCATAGTTTTGATTTTTCATCAACGACACGCTCGTTGCCATCATCTTCGTTATCCAGTCGAGGTCAGATCCTTCATTCTGATTGTTCCTTCCGTTGTACCGTTTGTTGATGTCTGTTGGCTTTGCTTGTTCCCGTGTTTGCTTCCCGGCCATTTAATGCAACTTTAGAGTGTAAACAGTGTACCTCACAACGTGTAGTGCACAATGCTGCTTAATAACAAGAAAGACAACTATTTCTTGGTGGACTGCTTCCTTGTTGGTTCCAAACATTTCTTTTGTTCCTCTGTCCCCATTTTGACATTTTATCCATCTCGATCTTGTAAATTACATCTAATCTTAAAAAAAAACCTGCTTTAACTTTCTTTATCTCCATCTCACCATATTGTATTTATATGTCTTTTTTTTCTTTTCTTTTTTTACAATTGCACGGTAACAACATCAACACGTGACGCCATTGAAAAGTTTAGAAAAAAAAGGGGGAAAGGTACGTCTCCTTCATGAGGCTATTGATTGGCATAAAAGAAGAGGAACTTGGGGTTGGCTCAATGAAAAAGAGGGGTTGGTTTGTGGTGACTACGACGTTTCATTATCACAACTTTGAGACAGTTCCTACAGGGGAGATAAGAATAAGGCAAGAGGGAGGGAGGAAGGAGTGTGTACAGTCTGAGGAGTGTAAGCTTGAAAGGGGATATGTGTATGTGTGTGACGTCTTGTAGGTAGGATGGACGATTTTGCACAGTGTATTCAAGAAGAGAAGGACAAAAAAAGGTTGTCAGTTTTTATCTTGCCCGTTCAATTGCAAGTTAGTGACTGGTCCTCCGCTGCAGATTCACCTGAGGGCCCCAAAGTTTGCGTGTTTGTGTGTGTACAATTGGGGGAAATGAGTTAAAGTAAGTCTTTGATAGTATTAGATAGAGTTCAGAAGGTGTAATGGAAAGATCCACCGTTCCCGTAGAGCAAAGACGCAGTGAGCGATCGATAGAGAGAGAGAGAGAGTGAGAGAGAGAGGAGGGGGCGCAGAATATTTCCTTACATCTGTTCTTCTTCGTCGTCTTCTCCAAAACTTTATACAGACTTCTCTCTAACTTTGTTGCCTCCAGCCTCCTCTCAACTTTTCCACTTTTACCTTTCACCCTCCTTCTTCTTCTTCACTTTTGTTTTTCCTTTCAGATGCCAGCTGATTGGCTAACAGCTCTCCTTGCTGTGTCTTCTTCTCCTGTGCTGGTTTGGCAGTATACTGGAACTACATAAAAGCACTCATTATAACCTGCGTTGCAATTTTTGTTCATCCATCCTTTATGTTCATGAATTCTTAATACAGACTCTTTCTTAATCTTCATCACTTTCGACATAGTTGGAGATTTTTAGATTTTCAGAATGTGACTGTTTTCCAGGAAAAAAAATTTAAAAAAGAGAACTTGATGTTTAAAATAGAGGAAATTGCAGAGATATGCAGACTCTATAAACTATAGGAATCTGCTCATATGAATCGACTTCTACCCATCTCTCCTCGTCTCCGTCCCTCTCTCTATTCTCTTCATGTTGGCAGTGGGTCTCTCTCCCTCCCCTCTTCTCTCTGTTTAAAACACTGGTAGATGGCAGTAGGCCTCCAGTGAAGCCAGCAGGATGTAAATCAGCCACAGCGAGACGAACATCATGGACGTTAGCACCTTGCAAGTCCGCGGGCCGCCCAGCTCGCCGCCGGCCACCGTCGCCCGTCGCCGGTACAGCAGTGTGAGCACACACACTACAGCCAGGATGGTGAAGAGGGTGACGGAGAAGGCCAGGTTTCCTGGGTCCACCTTGAATGTCATGCCCTTGGAGCGCCAGGCGACGGCGGCAATGGTCCACGCGACACCGATGCCGAGGAAGACGTTGACAGCGTTGGAGCCGGTGACGTTTCCGATAGAGGCGTCAGCGTACTGGTCCTGGATGGCAGCGACCTTGCTGGCAAATGTGTCTGGATGAGAAAGACAGAAATATAACAATATAGTCTGTTAAAAGTGACAAGCCACCCACATTTAGTACTCTCACAGCTACACACACAAATATAGGAAGTGTATTGTGTGCAAAAAAACCCCACAACATAGCAGCTAAAAGGTTTTTTGAAGACATAGAACTTAAAGGAGCAATTGGCAGTAAAAGTAACTAACGAAGTATAGTTTTGTAAGCTCCCTGGCCTTCTCCAGATGATGCGTTTTACGTAGTCTGGCAGACTTTTTCAGGGCCCATTGGAGAAGCAGATAGCGTCCTCCAAAGGCACGGGGCGAAATTGCGAAACATTTCTGACAGTGGCTAATGCTAAATTTGCTCTGACCACCTTGATTGTAGAGATGAAGGGAAACCCAACAATGGCTGTGTCTCAGTTTGGGGGCTGCATCCTTCGAAGGAGGTGGTCTACGGAGGATGCGCCATTCATAGCCTGTGTAAGCTGAACTGAAATGAGACTACCTGGTTTATGGAGGATTTCCTGTTTGCGTCACCAGCTGTTCCCGACCTTACCCTTGCTAGTAGAACTAATGTCACATGACTTACCTTTCATTTGAAAAATTATTTGTTTCAAGGCCCCTTTAATTTTTTGTTATTTGATTGAGTTGAAACTTTTACATTTAAAGTGTATTCCTCTGCCGCTTAAGAGTCCACCATCTCATCTGAATTGGCACGCAATGAGTCTCGGGATACGTTGGGCCACGAAGGATGCACCCTTATCTGGTAGATTATGGAGAGTTGCAGCACTTTGTGGCCCAGGAAAAGGAGGACTCATTTGTCAGCCGCATCTGAAGTAGCCTTCGAATTGGGACAGCCTTTGACGCGCTACGCAATTGGCCTTCAAATATGCCCTTCGAAGGCTGCAGCCCCTGGATTGGGACACAGCTAATGTGTACTGAAAGCTTAGTAGCTAAACCTCCTAATGCTCTCAAAATGAGCTCTGAGTTGAAAGTATAAGCAGAAAGAAGCACCATGGATTAGCTCCTGTAACGACATGGATGTACTACCTGGGTAGTGGAATCATGTTAAATATAAAACAATAATAATTTTGTAATTTCATTCGTTATTAGTGCAGCTAGCTTGCTAGCTGACCAACTAGCTAACCAGTTAGCTGGTTGCCCTCTAGATGGATTCCTGTTCACTTAGGAAATGTCGCTAACCAATAGCCTTTTTGTTTACTTTGATTTGGACTTTTAAATAAGCGTTTTTAAGGATTAATGTCAACATCTAAAGGCTGGAAATGAAACATAACCCACTGTAAACATGAATGTAAGACAAGATGTAGAGTTCTACATCTGTTTCATCTCATATATTGACATCATACCTAAACCAATCAGCTGTAGTTCATGCTGTAAAATGCAGTGGCTATGACTGAGTGGAGCATTTTGGTGCTTAACATTTGAGGAGAAATTGGGTGAAATGTGCAGACACTCTACAACTGTGTTGGCATGGAACACCAGGGCTGTCTCGGCTTATTCTATTTTTAGACAGGCTGGTGAGATGAGCCTCAATTCTCATTTGAGTGTCAGCCAGATTTGCTGAAATTCATATCCCAGCATGCAAAAAATCCTCCAAACTTCCTTAGGGGGGATGAGTTGTAATCCTGTTTGAGGCGGACCACACAAAGAGGAATGAAAAGTTTGTGTTTGTTGACATACAGTAAATGAGATTGTTGGTCTTTCCTGCTACACACATTCACACACTGTTCTTACTCATGCTGGCAACACAGTAGATGATAACAAAATAAGGAAACTCTCCCTTCACCAACTATTTCAATTTCTCTTTCTACATCATGAAATGCCTCCTTAAACATTCAAATCCAACAACATACCATACCTCTGATTTGCTGCCCATATACGACTTTTTCTTACAACAACCAAACCAGGCTAATTCTTAAATGTTATATGGCTAATGTTAGCAAGCAGGCTAAGAGAGTTTTAGAGCTACTGGTGGTGGGTCTGCTCACTATATCCCCACCCCCCTGTGCCAGGCTAACACAGTATGTCTCCCTCCAGTCTATCTGAAAATTACAAATTAAAGGAGCTTTACTGGGAATAATTACTGCAATGTATGTGAATTTTATTGTGTGATCCCTTACACGGTAACCTTTAACTTGTAACCAAGTTATTGCCCGACACTGATTAGAGCAAGAAGCGTCCATCCGTCCATTAAAGCTTATCCCATCCAGGGTCGTGGGGGAGGGGCAGGTGTCTGTCCCAGCTATAATTCGGCGAGAGGTGTGGTGCATCCTGGACTGATTGCAAGTCAATCACAGAGACTACCTTTCACGCTCACATTCACTCTTATCAATTAACCTAACAAGCATGTCTTTGGACTCTGGGAGGAAGCTGGAGTACATGGAGGGAACATACGAATACACGGGGAGGACGTGCAAATTCCACACTGAAAGGTCCCTTATGTCCAAACCAGGGGCCGTGTAGCCAAGCAAGATACAAGTCAACAAAAAAAAACAAACAGAAAAACACAACACATGTTTCTACTAGCATAAGTATGGCCTTTGCATGCCTCTGCGTCTCCCTCTATCCCACTTTCTCCGCCGATCCAGTCGCGACAGACGTCTGTTCAATTATGACTCTGGGTCTGCTCGAGTTGTATGCCTGTTTAAAGGAAGTGTTTCTTGCCACTGTTGCAAAGAACTTGCTCATGGTTGATTTATGTCGGGTCTCTCTAAATAATATAACTAAGAGGACGGTCTAGACCTGCTCTTTTTGTAAAGTGTCCTGAGATAACCTTTGTTATGATTTGGGGCTATATAAATAAGTGTTTATTGAGCGATTGAAAGGCTGCACGGTGGTGCAGTGGTGAGTGCTGTCGCCTCCCAGTTTCCTGGTTGGAATCCCGGTTCGGACGCAGGGGCCTTTCTGTGTAGAGTTTGAATGTTCTCCCTGTGCATGTGTGGCTTCCTCCCACAGTCCAAAGACATGCTCATTAGGTTAATTGGTGACTCGTAGGTGCGAATGTGAGCGTGAAAGGTCGTCTGTCTCTATGTGTCAGCCCTGTGATTGACTGGCGATCAGTCCGCCTCAATGACAGCTTGGATCGGCTCTCAGCTCATACAGAGGGTTGATCTCTCCATACGCTGAGAGAGAGTCTTGACTTTTTTGCAGAACTGTCCAATTCAAATATCAAACCCCGACTGATACCATTTAAATGGCTCACATGGTTACAAATGAGCTCCATAAAAGCCCTTAAACAGCCCGAAACATTCAGTAGTTCACAGCGTTCATTCAAGCCGATCAGCTTTTGCCCTCTAATTGCTTGAATCTGCAAATCTGGTGTAAGTGGCTGGATAATCCTCAAGTGTGTCTCCAATGTAATACAGAAATGCTTTTATAAGTCTGTTGGAGGGAAAGCTGCGAGGCAGAAAGTGGGAAACAAGAGAGGAGATGAATGTTGCTAACAAGCTTTAAGGCGATCACAATCACACACACGCACACACACACGGGGGTGCACACACTCCCAGTGAAAGCTATAATGATCTGCGGGACTTGTCGCATTCAAACTTGCATTACACACTTTTTCACCCACACACACACCTGGGTACAACAGCACACACACTTCAGAATGATGGATGATACAATAGTGAAAACATAACAGCCAATAAAAGGAGGGGAGAGAGGGAGGGAGTACGGTAAGAGCAAGTCAGAATAATAAATTGACCGGGTTGGGCATAAGAGCAAGTGCAAAAGATAAAGTAGGCTGGAGTGTGAGGAAAGAACAGAGAGGGAAGGGAGAGAGAACAGAGGGAGAGAAGAAAGGTAAATACGTAAAGAACAAAAGGAAAACAACAGCAGGCAAACCCACAAATGAGCATCAGCATGTCTTCTGACAGCAAACACACCTCAAATGAAAATCAAATCCACATTTATATCGTCCAAATTGAACACCAACATAATATGACTGCAGAAGAAATTGATTCAAATTCCACTTTCCCCAGACCTCGCTGCGAGCCATCAAAGTTAGCGGCTGGAAGAGTAGCAGAGGAGCTGTTTCTATAAATCACATGAAGGGGCAACAATAAAGCGGCCGACGAGAAGATGAGGAAGAGAATTGAATTAAAGCCCTGGGACAACATGTCCCCTCCAGGCGGAGACAGGCTCAGGCTGGAGGCTGTGATGGAGCCAGAGTTTTACAATTCAATTTTCATCTCCAGCCTGTTTACTGAGGGTGGCTGCTGTTGAAATCAGATAGAGGAGAGAGGATCAGTCCACTTCCTTTTCAGGTGTTTGTTGTCTGACGCATCTAAAATGAAGTTACAGTTTCTTTCTGGGTTTTTTTTGGGAAGAAGGGAGGTTCGATCTGGCTTGGTGGTCACCTCTGTTAGCAGTTTATCTACAAGCTGTCTATGTCGTGGTCTCTGCTGGGCCTCGACAGTTGTTTTCACCTTCCTCGTTAGTTTCTGTCTCTCTGTAGCTGTGTCCCAATCCAGGGGCTGCAGCCTTCCAAGGCTGTATTTGAAGACCGATTGCATCAAAGTGGCGCGTCGAAGGCTGTCCCAATTTGAACGCTCCTTCAGATGCGGCTGACAAATGCATACTCTGTTTCCCGGGCCATGAAGGATCCATCGGGTGCATCCTTCAACTCAATCGAAAAGCTAGAGATACACATGTTTAAGAAAACGAAAGGGCCCTTGAAAGAAATTATCTTTAAACTAATTGGTTAACTTACTTGACATTAGTTATGCGAGTTAGCCCGCTAGCTACCTGTTGCTAGGCAACAGGAGTGCGGTTTGGTGATGCAAGGGTGGACCAGACCATCTCATTTCAGTTTGGCTTTAACGGTATACGCAGGACATGATTGGAGCATCCTCTGGGGACCGCCTCCTTTGAAGGCTGTGGCCCCTGGATTGGGACACAGCGTGTGTGTTTGTTTGGGTGTGGCCCACAATTACAATCCTCCTGCCAATCCACCTGCACACTTGGGACACATCCACTCATCAAGCTCCTGCAGGATAAATACCCCGGTTCTTTGGGCCCTACCGTACACCTGTGTCATTGCTCTTTTCCACCTGACGCAGTTGTCATATTCATGCCCAGTGAAGTTTCTACTTCTCTCGTCTCCTTAAATCATGATACCACTTTCGGTTTGGTGCTGATCTGGTGATGCCGGAAGACGTTTACAGGCTCACTGCTGCCTCCACACATGCCTGCCTTGCCTCAGGGAGATTCTAGCTCGAGCCCCGCACGGGCCAAAAACTTGAGCATGTTCTGTGTGTGCAGGGGCACAGCAGAAGGAAATAAGTTAAATATTTCACCCTGAGCTTAGTTTCTATAAGAACGACTGATCCGCCAAATTTGCTGACTGAGGAGGAAGTATGTATTATGATTTGGCATCACTCTCCACACACATCCAACCAGACCATCTTACCTGGCACAGATGTCCCCAGCGCCACAAACACCACAGCTGTCACCGAGTCCTTCAGTCCTATCGTGCAGCCGAAGTGTGACGCCAGATCGCCGGTGACGGCCGTCAGGACCCCGATGAGTGATATGGAGACAATGAAGCAGGCCCAGCCGTTCCAGTACTCCGTGGGTGGGACGAAGGCAAACAGAACCTTCCAGAAGACGGTGAGGAAGTGCATGATGTAGTCGAAGCAGGACGGCAGCCTTTCCTCGCCGCTCTCCTCCTCATCGTCATCTCCTTTGGGTGCATTGGATGATTCAAAGGTTGAGGGAAGCGGCACATAGAGAGGAAGAGAAGAGAAATAATTGAAAACAAGCAGAAAGAGACAGGTGAGTGGATTAACAGCATACAAGTAAGAAGACAGAGTGAGACTCACAGAACTAGGAAGGCAAAACTTTTTGCAAGAATTTACCATTTTGCAGCAACATAAAATAAATGATAGTGGAAAAAACATCTCCCCATGGGGACACATAAAGTACTTAAAAAGCTATGAAAAAGAAAGACTTCAAAATCCAGGGAAATGCTGTTATTTGCTTTCTTGCTGAGAGTTAATCTGCCAATATACTTCAGAACAGCGTATGGGATGATCAAACATCCCTTCCTAGGGCTGGAATGAGAGGGAGCTGTTTCCGAGCATTTCTGTAACTTTTCAAAACCATAGATCTGACCCTAACAGCCACTTGCTCCTGTGATTGATAAGTCAAATTTATGTTTGGGGCGCTACGTCAATACCGCGGCTCCACCATCATGGCACTTTGGAGGGAACTTTTAGCTTCCTTTTTTTTCAACAAGAGGAGGTGGAGACGCATTGATCTATATATACAGCCATTGGGCTGTACACTCTTTACATGTGGACAACATAGTGGAAGACTATTACTTAAATAATAATAACAATCCTTCACAGTCTCTATAACATTTTATTAAGCCTGTGTGGACTGGCTGTAGACACATCTGATTCCAACATAGCAGAACGACACGTCTTGCATACTATTTATTTCATTGCATAACTCAATCCCTTCAGTAACAAGAGTCATACAACTCCCTAAACTGCTAACTATGAGAGGAGTTATAGACAGCTCTGTCCAAAGGTAAAAATGTCCACCTCCCGACAACAATAAAACTCAGTAATTAGAATGTACATGAGTCTTAGAAGGACAGCAAAATCTAGCTTGTCATTTACATGGATTAAACAAACTAAATAAAAATCTTGGTGAGCTTTGGAAGATTTAGCAGGAATATCTTGTTAAAATGTTTCCACCTGTTTCCATCATAGGCTGTATAAAAAGATGGACGACATGACAGCTCCCTAAAAGTGAAGCCAAAACCTCTCTATTGCCCCCTGCTGACTGGCTGCAGTATAGGTCATAGGCCTCCTCCATGTTAACAGATGGGACATGAGTCAAACTATAAAATCAAAATACACAAATACATGTTTCTCAGACATGGTTTTTGTCATTATAGTTAGTTCTTATCATGCTGATTTATGTCCAAGTATTTATTAAAGTTTAGTTTTAATTAGTTATTTGATGCTATAAAAAGGTGTGTAAGGCCATGATTGACAGCTCCTGTAGCCGCTCTGTTCCGGATTAGCAGAGTAGAGGAGGAACGTTTAACAAACAAAGTTAAATGTGTGTTGACTCTGGCTCCTGAGGCTTTGTACAATAAGAGGAGATGGAGACGCGTTTACCATCTTTAAATACAGTCATTGGTTTCCACTCATTGTGCTAAGCTACATAAAATGACTGCAGCCTGTTGCTTCACAGTCAGAATGCAGATGGGGTACTGAACCTGGACAAGAAAGCTACATTTCCCTTAATGTCGAAACTATGTTTCTTTAGAGCAGGGTTATATATGTTAACAATAATGTTAACAGAGGAAAACAGTCCATATTGATTATTTTAAACAAAAAAAGAGCCAAAAAACCTGCACAACAAGTACACTATGAATAAATTGAAATAAATTCGTGATAATGTTCAAAATAAATCGCTGATTCAAACTTGTAGGAAATGTTCTTTCATTCATCATTGTTTCAAAATGCAGTCAAGAAAGATGTCCAATACTACTTTTCATAAATCAAAATGATGACTTATGTCCTCTCTCTCTCTCTCTCTCTCTGAGTGTGTGCGTGTGTGTGTGTGTTACCTGCGCTGACAGTAACGGCACTGACAAACTGCTCTCTCCAGCTGCTGCTTCCCACCACCAAGGCCAGGTTTGTCTTCTTGATCAACTTATCCACCGTACTCTACACACACAAACACACACACACACACACGCAGACACACAAAACAAGACATGCGAGTGCATACAGACCAGGAAGAACAGGAAAGATACAACCCTCAAGATGTTAATTCACTCACAGCCACACAGAAAGGTGAAAATACAGTTTTAAACCATTCAATTAGCTCACACAAAAGATACGTTGAAAATTCAGTGTTTCTTAACACTGAGAGTTCGAGGTATAGGGTGTGTTAATTAATGCAACGCTGTGAAATTGGGTGTGATGCTCCCTGTGAAATAGGAACCTGCAGGCTGACTGGGTGTGTTTTTGCTTAAAGCAGTAAGGAGGATGTCGCAGCAGCAGCTATAGAGTGCTAAACCAGGAGTTATTATCATAACCTAGCTGACAGGGCTTTGTGAGAAGAAAATCCTGCATGAATGACCATCTAATAAACAAAAAAAATGTTTTATGGATTTGTAGAATGTGATACTCGACCATGACCCCATTAGAACATTTCAGAATTATAGTAGTAAAAGAAGAAGAAGCATGCACAGAAAAGGAAAGCGTGAGAAAGGTATAAAAACCTTTTTAGAACGCCAAATAAGCTCATTTACTGCTCTCTGCACACACACACACACAAACCCACACACAAAATGACACGAATGGACAGATGAGCAAATAAAGTGAGCAACAAAAGTACACTGCACGATTGGTTGCTTTTTCAAGATGACAAAAATATAAAACAATCACATTTTGGAAGCAAAATAAGCCGAATGAAAATGAAGCAACACACACAATGCTGAATATGAGACACGCATCTCTAGTTTGTATGAATGGTCCACCAGCAGCTCTCTTTCTTTTAAGGCCTGTTTGCTACTGAAACAAGACAGCCTGAATATATTATATGATGTCTTTCTCAAGTCTGCTTCCCAAATGACAAGCTTCTCATTAGAGAATCCATTACATGTTAACAAAATGAATAATTCATCCTCTGAACCGAGCAGCTGACACTCAAATTAAATAATTTGAGAGTGAATTTGCATTTGAGGTCAGTTTTTTTGACATTTATCGCAGCCAAACTGGTGATTATCACAAGTTTTAAAATCTATCTGATGGTACACGCTGAGGAGCTTCTGTGGTACTAAATTAAAGGGAATACTTTAATTCACATATAAACACATTGCTGTTAATGGAGTTGTAGATGCAATATATGTGCACAAGCGAACATACTGACCTTGAACTCGTAGGACTCCTCTATGACCACCTCTACTTGTGTGTGCTCGCCCAGACTGGGACAGCCCATCTTGGCCACTTCTTCCTCCTCTGCTCCAACCACGGGCTTGTTCTCATTGGAGTCGCCTAGGAGACCACAGAATAGAAAGGGTCAAAGGTCAAGTATGGTTGGTGTCACTAGATGTTCTACTGTACCGACTTAAAGGAACCAAATTAAAGCTGCTGAATTTAACTGAAGTTATGTCTGCATTGACTTTTATTCTGAAAGATTGGCTTCAGTGTGAGTACCTTTTAAATATGTAACCATGTCATTTTGTTGTTTGTTTTATGAGGTAGTTGATGGAAAAGGTCAAATATGCCAAATTGAATCACTACAACTAAACAAATATGCTTCACTGTTATATTTGTTTGAAGGGGCCTGCTTTCTTTGCTTCTTTTTTTTTAGCTTATAACCAAAACCATAAGTAACTTTGAAAAAACTTCTGTCAAAATAACCATTTAGTGCAAAACTAAAGCAGGCTATACATGTCATAATCCTGGCTGTGGACCTAAGTGGGTGATAAATTCCTAACAAAATCACACACATAAATACACTGCTACCTTCTCTTATGAAATTGCCTGTGTTTACAGCTCCTCTTGGTTTGTGTTGATTTTGGCGCCCCCTGTGGACAAAGCTCTTATCTCTTCGCTGATTTTGTCCCCCCCGCCAGCAGTTTCAGGCATTAAGAATAAATATAGAGAAATAATCAGTCTTGTTGCTGATGGTCTGATTTGCTTTTGTAGGTCATATAGAGTAATCAGGATTAATTTTAGTCTGTTACATAAGCAACGAAAAAGTCCTCACAGGAGCTTTAATAACTGGGGTCCTTTGTATTCAGCCTAAAATTCCCTAGAAACCCTCCACATCAGGTTTGCTGAATGTGTCCTTGGCACTGTCTAATCTATTGTGTAGAAGTGTGTTTTTAATTATTTAAGTTAATCAGCTAAAATTAAAACAGCACTGATTTGAAAATGTACAAAACTAAATATATGATGAATTGTAATCATATGGGATCATTCATCCCTTTAAGTGACAGGACTGTCTCATTAATTGACTGAGATATATCTGAAGTTTTCAGGTATAAAGGGGAAAAGGTGGAATGGCATTCAAAACAGTAACTATAATTCATATTGAAACAACAAACCTTTATTCTTCTGTGAAAGAAACTTAAAGCTAAGTTCAGTCAGACAACTCACGTTTGTAATAGCTGAAATGTTTATTACAGCAGCAGAACATAGCTTTTGTTTGCCGTTTTGTCT
Source organism: Semicossyphus pulcher (assembly GCF_022749685.1). Taxonomy (NCBI): domain Eukaryota; kingdom Metazoa; phylum Chordata; class Actinopteri; order Labriformes; family Labridae; genus Semicossyphus; species Semicossyphus pulcher. Next base: position 9,603,749 of record NW_027211695.1, read on the forward strand.
GACCTCATCACTCCTCGCAGATTTATTGAACATGCAGAAATTTGAGGAGTGATGAGATAATATCTTAAACCCCCCTCTAGCTGGTGCCTGCAGGTGGATGCTGGGGCGGTGGTGGGGCTGAAAGTATGAGGGCAGTACTGGTGCAGGGAAGCGGTGGCAATGACAGAGAAGATGGAGAGACCGGAAACCTTGCAGCTTAAATACACGGACGTGCTTGTCAGGTGATTGTGGAGAATGACGCATGTCAAGTGTGAAATCAGTGTAGCGAGTTGCCTGCCTGAACTAGCTTGCATTAGTTGCTAAATATTTGCTTCTTGGCGTTTGAGGATTCATATACTTACACGTTCACACATTAAACCACACACACTCAAATCATTATGCATGAACAAATAGACTTAAAAGAATATTTAACGATGTATTGAATATCAACCCAAATCGTGTATCTTGTATTTTTTTCATCTGTCTAATATTGGCCAGAGCAGAATAAATTGTTTCATCAATTTTGCTGACTCGTCTATAATGTAAATGCTAATATTCAAACACTGATGTTCCACAGGGGAAATCCAGGCTATTAAGCATTCCATGTTAATACAAATATGAATTCCCTCAAGGAATTTTAATTTTCCACCACGAAACAACCTTTCTATCTCTCCATTACCATATGTTCCCCCATGCATCCCTCCATTCATACACCATGTCTCCTCACCCCGTCTTCATACACAGTGACAGCCATTAATTGAGTCAGCTGTTATCAGTGTAGAGCTGCTGTAATTGAAAAGCACTGTACTATATGGGTTACAGCATGTGTGTTTCTGAGCATCTCTGCATGTTAATGCGACAGTGTTATAAAACCAATTCTGCCCTCTCTGTAATGAAACATGCTCCAGGCTGCTGGCTCTTCATGACTGACATCTGGAGTGTGGACGCTTACTCCGCCAAGGGATTCTGTCAACATACACCGGAGGCTTAGTGATGCGTTCAGGTACAATACTGAAGCAACATTTGGGTAAGCCATTTACAGATCCCATAGCGCGTGTAAGGGAAAGAGGGCCTTATTAAAATGAATGCATGGTCTGAAGAGAATGGAGCAAGTGCACATTGGACGTGTCCTACTCCATTTTTTCTCGTTAACCAGTGCACAGCCTGGGCCTAAAGTGCAAAAGGGGCCTAATTAACAATCCTAATTGTTTTTTGGGGGTGAAATGAATCAGCTCTGATGAAGATTTGTGGCCTTTCTAAACAAGAGTTCAGAGGAATATAATACTTTTTTATTAGCTTGGAGAATAAGGTTTAATCCCTGATTATGATGCTTTAAACTTAGTATGGCTCTCCATCAAACACAGCTGCTATTGTTCTCAGATAGGAACCTGGGGAGGAAATATATCCTTGTTAGGGACAACTTATAGCCCACTGGTTGGTTTTTACGCCTGTAAGGAAGAGATGTGGCTTGTACTTTTCTGCTGACAGTTATTAAAAATGGCAGCCAACATTGTATCTGGAACAACCACCTTTTAAACAACGGTTTGAACAGCAGTAAACTTCAAGATAAAAAGGACCACGTAAAAAACAAAGTAGTTTACAGCCAGGCTAGTTAGACAGGTGCTTTGACCAACATGCTAGCAACAACATGCTAACAATCTCAGAGTGTTAACTAACTCCTTCACCATGTTTGATATCATTGTGTATCCGAATCAGAATCAGCTTTATTAGCCAGGTATGTACACATACAAGTCATTTGAGTCCTGTTATACATGTCCTGTTAGCAAGCTAGTGTTTGCTAATTAGCATTACACACAAATTATAGTTGAGTCTGATGAGAATGTTATTAGTATTCCAAATTTTTATCTTACATAAATGACTGACTTTGTCAGTTGTGACTGAATATATACAGTAGATGCAAGACACGTCTCCACCTCCTCTCATTGTACAAAAGTGAGGCGGTGGTATTGATGTTCCGCCCCTTCCGCTCATCAAAACACACATTTATCTCACCAAAAAAAAGGCAAGGATCACGCAGAACAGCTTCTTGTGTTGGTCTGAAGCAGATATTCACAGATATAGAAGGTTCTATAACTGCACTTAGTTACATGTCCTCATCAGGAGCCGTATTTGTCGACAGATACTACAGTGGCGGGCTTTATGACCAATATATTCTACGACCCTTTGAAGTGGTCCCAAACCTCAGGTTAAGAATGAGTGTGTCAGAGGTCAGATGCATGTATATAATCCAGTAAGGACAGAAAACACAGTGTTGCAATCAAGAGTAAATTAGAGAAAAATAAAGTAAAGAAAAGGAGTCCAATTAGTTTAATTAGAAGAAAATGTCTCTTTAAAGTGAAATGACACACGGAAAGCTGCCCCAATTGGTCTTTTCTTTTTTCATGCAAACTTTCCAACATTTGAAAATGCATTTAAGCGGAAAGGTCAAAGCAGAACGAGCTGCAAGAGCTACTTATTGACTTTCAGCGCTTGTTCTTTTTAGCCTTGAGTTACCTTCCAGAGATTAGCCGTCTGCCGGCTGTAATGAGCCCTTTAAAAATTTCCACCAAAGCCGCCTACATTCTTAAAAAGTTGAAGGGCTTAGATGTTTTAGATTCATGGATTTCAGAGTTCTGTGGTAGCTGTGTGAATTCATAAAGTAGGAAATAAAAGTGCAGAGCTGCCACTGAGAAAGGAACATGATTAAAATAGTTAATCAGGCAGGAGTGGACTGCAAATTATGTTTCTGCTCGTTTCTTGCTGCTTAGTTTGCATTTATGACTATAGTGCAAAAGTGCAATCATATACTTTATATATAGATATGTATATGGTTTTAAAACAGGCTAAAGACTTTGTCTTTGGTTCCCGTTTCTTTTAATCTGTGGGAAATTGTGATTTAACAACACCTCATAGCTCAAGCGCTGTGTCTTTTTTAATCATTTTAGAGTCACATACTTTATTCAAGCTGAAATCTTTCTCCATGTTTTTTTTAGTTTAGATGGAAAGTTTCAGAAAATCAGTGTCGGTCTCAAAGAGCCGTGAATTTGCCCCCCCCTTCTGTTCAATTAGCCACACACCCATAAACAGACAAACACACCCACCGTGTTTCTGCCCTATCTCCAACAGCACGGGCTCGCCCAGCTCGATGGTGAAGGCCTTGTTCTTCTCATACTCCTCATCATCAATGATCTTCACCTCGATGATCTTCCTGTTAGAAAGCGAAGAGAAAGATGAGAGTCAGCGAGTGTGTTCTAGATAATTAACCTTTCCAGTTTTATGCTCTCCCTCATAATAAGCAGCGAGTGTGTTTAGAGCAGTCTATTAAAACTCAGGAGGTCTCACCCTGTCAGAATGTAATAAGACAGGAGGGCAGTTATAACACAAAGCACAGATGCATGGGTTAGGACTGCTACGTGATCCTCATTACTATCAACACCATTGTAATAGCTACAAGAAAAAGGATGTATTACAACTGACAAAACTCATCATGGTTAAATGTACGCTCTCTTGCAGCTTATGCAAAGAACAAGATGGAACCCCAAAGTTGACATTGCTCAGTGTATGGGGCTGCTTATTCCCCCGCAGGCCCTTATAAATTTTCTCCAGCTGACAGTGACGCAATGTGCAGCACAGCCACAGTTTGAGACACTTTTAATAAGGAGCACCTGAGGGAAAGGCCTAAAATGCAGCGCAAGAGTTTGATGGAATACCGCAACCAGGCCTTAACAAGTATAACAGCGTGTGTGTTGGTGATGGCATTATAATTAGATCTGGCAGTGTATTTAGAGACGGGGTATTTTTAGTAACACTTCTGTACTCAGTGGACAGAAAGGTCAAAGATATTTTTGATACATTATATTAGACAAAATGTGACTAAGAAATTGATGCCACATCCTGTCCGACCTTGGCTAAAATGATGCTGCTAAAGAAAGTGGAGTTAGTTGGACACTCAAAATGTAAATAGAACATAATCAGAATTAAAGACAGAATATGTCTACTTAAAGGGGGGGTATTATGCTAATTTCAACCTTCATATTTCACTCTGTGATACCTGTGGAGTAGCTTAGCATAATTTACATTTTACATTTTTTTTCTCACACTGGTGCTCTGTGCAGGCCCTTACACAGCCTCTGCCTGAAACGACTCAGTCAGCTCTGTCCCTTTAAGAAACCCTGCCCCTACAAGCCCGTTTTCTTCTGATTGGCCAGCTCTCCGAAGCCTGCCGAGGGGCGGAAATCAGTGTTTGAGGCACACCTCCCCTCTGCAAAGAGTAAATGTCACTTTTCGATTGGAAAAGTAAAAACTGATGTCTTTCCTTCACTTTTCACTTTCTCCAAGACATTCTTAACCAACTTGGCGAGCAGGGCAATTGAGCAGAGTGGTGGAGTGAAAAAAGATTTCCGAGGAAGGAGACTGAGCTGCTTGGTGGGCATGTCCTTGAACTGTGCCAGGGGCAGGAAGTTCTGCTGTGTCTCGGCATATGCCCAAATAAAGAGTTCCTCCACTTGTGACATCACAAAGTGAAACATCTATAGAAGTCTGTCTGAAAGCAAGCGTTAACAGCAGAATGCAGACTGACTTTTTTAGCAGGGGATTACTCCAACATAATTTTACTCACAGATTTGAATATGTCTTAAAATATGAAACAGCATAATACCCCCTCTTTAATTAATATTTTGCCACATGACCTTTGATTATCTTGTTATTGGCTGAACATTTCTGCAGTATGAATAAAGGAAAATCCATACCTAATTTTAAATGTTCAGACCACCAAAATGTTCTTTGCATGTTTATTACTTTTATTCCTATGGAAGTTACATCAGTTTGCTTTGGCCTCTTTCCCCCAGTTTATATAATGTTCATCTCAACAAAACATCTGTGTCTGACAGGCAGGGAGGAAGAGATAGTGCGCTTTTCCACCTGGTTGTGTCATCAGATGCTTCACTGTCAGCCATGTTGACTCTGACACCACAAACAGGCTTCGGTTTGACAGAGAAAAAAAAAACAGAGAGAAGAGAGAGAGCGATAGAGGAGAGTAGAAGAGTGAAGAAATGTATTCATTGGTGAGCTGTCGCAGCAACAGTGGACAAAAGTGGCTGGATTTTCTATTTCCAGCATCACATCAAGTTGAGCGGCCAACTCTCAACAACGTTGGAACATAAATGGAAATATTGTTCAGTCAGATGTGAAACAAGAGCGGAAAAAAACACCAACAAGAACATGCAATTCCATTCAGTGGAGGTCCAAGTGGGAGGGCAAAGGGGGAAAGACTATCTGTTCTATTTTATATATTAAAGCTGAATTGTTTATTTAATTATCTCCAGTCATCTGGCTGTAGTAATAATTAATTATCAATACACTAAAATGTTTGCGAAACCCAATCATAGCTAAGCAAATGTTTAGGCTCAGCAAGACTGTCAAGATTTGGATTTCTATACATATTTTACACAATATGCATTTATCTCTTATAATACTCTGTTTCAAAAGATGTTGGAAGGGGCCTTTAAAGTCTTTACGACTATAAATCTAAAAAAAAAACAAGAAATGAAGGAATGGAGCGTGTTTGTCTGCCCAATTTTAAGCTGTTAGCTGTTAGCACAATAGCTAACTAGCTTTTTACACACAGTAAGCTACAAAGCATTACTTTCAATGCCATGGTGCAAATCAGTAGTTTGTTTGGCTACAAGTTAAAAAATCAAAAGAAGTTCACAACCTGCACATCTATAATGTGGTGTTTTGTGTGTGTTCGAAAAAAATTGTGAATCATGCATCTTTCCTAGATTTTCTAATGTTAGCTAAATGCTAGCTAGCTACAGCAGCTAAAATCTGCTAGTGACAGTTGTCATTTCTGACTACAAAATCAACAGTCTCTGGCTTCAAATTAAAGAACCGCTCTTGTCTTTGTCTGTCTAAATAGAAGACTCATCCTGCCAAAAATTACTGAAGAGGTTTTAGTGGTAAATCTGCTACCGTAGCCTAATTATTGTAAACAGCATGTGCCATGGCAGGGTTTAGCAATTTCATTCACAGTAAGATTAAACAGGAAAGACAGAGGTGAGACTGATAGAGGAAGATAAAGAAAGATAAGAGTGATGAGAAGAGAAAAAAATAGATAATGGAAATAGACATACTTAGAGGAAGTAGGAGGCGAGAAAGGGAGTGTGCAAAGAAAGAGACAGAAAGAGGTTGAGAGGGGAGTATGAGTAATGCATGGACTCCACTGAGATGAAAAGGGTTACGACTCAACACACAGTGAGTTCACTCAGGGAGACAAGAGTACACACACACATGCAAACACATTTAGGAATTACAGTTTACCTTGCATGTACATAGACAAATCACATAACCTACAAGGATGCACACATAATGTTTTTCAGGTTGCACATCATGCACAATACACAGATGTGGTCACACATGCATTCACCTTCACTAGTACTACACAGACCCACACAAACAATTCAGTTCAATGTACACAAACATGGAATGATGAAAACAAGTTCCTGTTTAACTCTTGGGGGATTCATAAACATATGTACACATTTATCTAGCCCATTTACACATGCAGACAACACACACATACACGCTGACTGTAGTGCTTTCATTATTCATAGTTGGTGCTGGCTGTGGCAGCACTCCCATCTGTGCCCTTCTCTCTCTATCTATATCCCAGCCCCCCATCCGTCTATTTTAGCCCCCTTTTCACGTCGTCCTCCTCTCCGATTTCCTTATTCTGACTATGAACACAATCCATCTTTGCTGTTATCTTTTAGTTGTACATTCAACCATGCATTCATTTGATAAACATCTTGTTCTGCTCAAGGCGCTGTTTACACCTGGTATTTCTATGCATCCAAAGTGATCTGACAAGTGGGCATTCTCAAGTGCAGGTGTAAACAAGCTAAGACACATTAATGATGTATGGAGATCTGATACCTAAGGCCACATTTGGAGGTCTGCGTCGCACTTTGCCACATTCTTTCAGCGGTGTGTACGCAAATGTGCCCTACTCTCCATATCCAGGGCAACTTTTTAATGATTAATGCTGTCTGATTAAATACTTCTCTGCTGTTTCTCCTAAAAATATTTTGACTTATTATCTTATCATCAGTCCCAGCATGTGCAAATGGATTTGCATGCAATACAGGACAAATCATGTCCCGTATTGGATTAATGAGAGCCAGTGAAGTTTATTTTTCTAACAGGGACAAGGGAAGTGAACGACATGGCACCTGGACGAAGGTTAAAGATGTGACCAACAAGCAGTTCATCATTGTTTTAAGAATGCAGCTCAGTGGGGATACAGATATGTCAGTGAGGAGAAGTGTATATAACAGATTTATTTGTCTGTTTTTTCGCAGGTAACAGATACTCCAGTCTGCAGTTGAATTTAAACACTTCAATGATATTCTGTAACACACTTATATTGGAACTTCAGTTGGTATACCCGCTCCCTCTTTCACTCTTTCTCTCTTTCTGCTACCGGTCTGCACAGTTTTTTTGTTGATGTTTTTGAAGGCTCATTAAGTTGATTGAGGCTACTTGTTTTATTGCATATAAAGGAGGAAGTGAGATCTGGTTACTCGGGACACATTTTAATGCCAGGTGTTCTGATCGGATGACCTAGGTCGCATGTTAATATCAGGTGTAAACAGGGCCATTGTCAGAGGAGGATATAGTACACCATCATCAGTCTTTGATTATACATATGAACACATCTGTAATTGATATTTTGGATTGCCGTGTTTTGTTGCTGTGTTACAACACAGACTGTAAACTTGTTTCCCTTCAAATACAGTCCTAAATACAATAAATTACTTTGTTCCTCCCTCTCTCTATGTCGCTCCTTCTCTCTATATTTCTACCTTGTTACTTTTTGACACCTGCTCCCCTGAAAGTTCATCTTTCAGACAGTAGCCTTGCCTGAAAGCGCAGTCTGTCAACAGGCTGACACAAAACACCAGGACCCACACATACCTAGTTCACTGAACATAGAACTTGCACTGCCAGGAATAGAGACAGAGGCAGCGAGAAAAGGGAGCGGCAGAGTGAAAAAGGTCAACAAAAGGTATTGTTGATTGAAAAGCCCCATACAGAAACAAATGGGCTGTAAATCAGTTTAATGGATAAGTTTTATATTGCTGCAGAGTGTGTGTGTGTTTGCATTTGGCTCTAAAGTTCTTAAAGAAGTGAATGATTGAGTGACAGTTTGATTTGATTAACTGAGACCTCAACGCATTACTTAATGGACACCGGCTCTCTTTATATCTTTGTCTCAATCTCTTTTCATTTTCTTCTGGCAGCAGTTATACTTTTGATTTACAACCACTGGATGCTGAGTATTTGTGTGTGTTTTCCGGCATTGAATGACTGCCTTCCATTATTTCTTTGCAGTGAAACTGTGTGTGTGAGTGCAAGTTTCTTAGAGAAGAAACTGCAGCAGTGAACGACTCATTTTATTGAGTGAGGTTGATTTATACACACGCTCACAGGTTTACCGTTAGTGCTTTTTGTGGAACCTCTAAATCTGTCTGTCTGTCACACACACACACACACACACACACACACACACACACACACACACACACACACACACAAACAGTAATTTAGTTCATCAAATGTTATAGGTGAAAGTTTAAAAGTCTGCATGCCATATGGCTGCAGTCTGCTTCAGTTCTAGAAACATTTTAGAAAATGATGGATAGCTGCTGGGATATTCAGAAACTGGCTTGAAGAAATGGGGACCTTTCTAGCTTTCAAGGTAATGATCACATTAAAGTATATTGCACTTACCCTATAAAGCTTAATTTGCCTTAAAAGTATTGATGCTACCGACTGTATGTAGTCATAACTTTGAACTACAGGCTGCAAACTCAATATCTTCTCTGGACTTTCATTTGTGTGCTTAAACCCGTATTAACTGATATTGGCCACTTAGCCCAACATTGACATGCAGGCTCATCAACTTATAAAGCTGATATGGCTAACAGGTTGGGAAGCGTTTTCTGATACCCATCAGACATAAAGTTTTTTTCCCGCTTTTTCGTCTCGACCAACTCTTGTGAAAAATAAAGTATCTTGTTCCTTTGCTGTTAAACTTACTCTGTCTAAATAAAGAAAATAATAATAGTCCTTTACCATCCCTATTGTTTGCCGGTCGATCTTGTCCTCTGCTGGGAGTGATAGGAACTCTCTTACCTGTTTATCTCCCCAGTTTGTGGCCTTTCCTTTTGATGTACGGTAGCTGCTAACTTCTTTGAGTTAGCTGCTAACTGCTGGTGGGTCGCGCACATGTAACACACCCACAAATTGCACACCCCTGTCCCATCATACTGGCTTTCCTGTTTACAAATACATAAATGTGGCTCTATAACTAACTCCACTGCTTGCTACAAGATGGAACAAATTGGTTCAAGCAGACAATTATAGAACATTTAGTTAGATATAAGGCTCGCTAGCTAAGTAGACATCTCGTAGCTCTTTCTAGCTTTAGCTGTATGGTTACTTGAGTTTATTGGGACAGGCTTGTGTTAGCAGTAAGAGATTATCAGGCCAGAGAGCAGTTACAACAGCTGAGGCAGACAATTATAAAAAATTGAGTTAGATATAGGGCTTGCTAGCTAAGTAGACATCTTGAAGCTCTTTCTAGCTTTCGCTATGTGGTTGCTTGAGTCTCTTGGGACAGGCTAGTGTTAGCAGTCAGATATTATCAAGCCAGAGAGTGATTACAACAGTACGGCTCAGTTTTTAGCTACATTTTGTAATAAGTAGAAATCATCATGATCTTCTCTCAGTAGTTTCACAATTCTGTGCACTATATATATTCAAAATTGATGCCAAATAATATTGTTTTAGTCTCCAGCCAAATTTGACAAAATATGTATTCTGTTTTGTGGCTTTGTGGGGGAGTGTACCCTATAACTTTTCAAATTTAAATAATATTAAATAATGTGAAATATTGGCAGTATATGGAGTTATATTAATGAACTTCAAACTGAAAACCCCCCAAACTTTTTTCGAACTTTTTTTGGATTAACTTTATGCTGATAATTTATCAACTGATTCTGCCTTCTACTAAAATGCCCCAAAGCTCTACATTCAATACTCAACTCTACACTGTCTACTGTCTCAGTATCAGGAATGACTTCAAAAAATCTGCGAAAACTGTGGACTAAATGGGATTCTGAGCCATGCTAGATTTCTCAGTTTTCACAGATAGTAAAAAGTGCAGAAAGGCAAAATGTACTAGATATGTGAGATCAAATGATATGAGTTGGTCGGAATCTTTCTCTCTTTTTCACCCACACACACTTCTCCAGGAGCAGGTAGGCTCAAAGAAAACCTTCGTTCAGCTCTTCTCGTCTGAGTGGAGGCAGAAAACAAAACAATTTGAGGGAGGCCAACAGAGAGAGCGAGAGAGATAAAAAAGCTCTTAAGGGGAGAGATATTACCCCTCTTAATGATATGATGGAACGCATAATGAGGAACACAACAAAATACACTCCGTCTATCCCACATACACACTGGTCCTAAGTGGTCTCCAGCTGTGGTGAGTAATAAAGTTTTATCTCTAGTGTGTGTGGGATGACAGAGATGGATAGTTACATGAGATGATTTCAAGTTTGAGGAGAGGGACAGAGGAAGATATTGAAGGGGAGGAGGATTAGGCGGTGATGGAGAAAAGGTCAGAGAAGTAGGACATGGAAGGGGGCAAGAAGTGAGAGAAAAACTGTAGAAAAAGAAAATATATTGATTTTCCCTGCCTCTCACATGGGAAATTCAATACAGTAAGGGCACAAGTGACCCCGTGACACTTAAAATAACACATGTGTGACACTGTCTGGTTATCTGCCAAAGGGTATCATAGGATGAGGTTTTATTTCCAGCTCTTCACTACTTTCTCACCTCTTTGGACGCCACAATACTGCATCAAACTGGGTTTTTCAACCTGCTTCACATCAGGCTGCATTCAGGGTAAATTAGGTACTAATCCGCTCTAGCTGTTAGCACAGCTGGTGTTTGTTTACATGGTGTGGCTGCTACAGATGCTGCGTTTGGGTACACTGAGGTTAAGAATTTTGATTGATGTTCAGAGACAGTCAAAATTAGCCAGAAAGATATTGTAGTGAAATTGTGTGAGATATGCGAAGGAGCAGATTAAAAGGTAAGAAGGCAGACCGGCAGATGGTCTTGTTTGTTGTAGATGAATATTTTAAGAAAAAAACTGACACTTGATATTATACTTCAAATCAAGATTATTTGAGATTACTTGTTATTCTAGTCCAACAATGTAGACAGAGTTTCAGAAAAACAAATGTTGCCAGAAATAAAAAAGTAAATTGCAAACATTTTTGAGAGAGTTTTATGACCTACATGAATATATCAGGGTTACTCTTTGCAAGGTGTGAGAAAGCCTTGACTCCATGAGCAGGTTAACGAGTACTGATGTCAGTGAAGGCCCCTTCAACTTCTAGACACTTCTGAGCAGAGATGTGGACTTGAGCATTGGTGACTTGGACTTGAGTCGACTCGAGTCACTGTTTTGATGACTTGCGACTTGACAAATATACATGACTTGAGACTCGACTTAATGACTTGAGACTTGACTTGAGTCATGATGACTCGGATGACTTGCATGTTCATAAGTTTAAAGTGTTAGCTGTTAAATATAAAATTATATAATTCAGTGTTGTCAAGTTGCTGTCTAACCATCAAGTATGTATGCAGCGCATACTGGGAATCATGATTGGATGTCTCAAAAGCTCTCCGGTATGTGATTGTCATGATTGGATGACTGGCTGTCAGTAAAACTCCTTGCTATGGCAACACGCAACATCAAAGACCCCAGCTACCTGATGTTTTTTCCCAAAGAGAAACCTCATTGGTCATACTCATTACTCATTACTTGGTGTTTCTGCCTGTTCAAAGTTTTATCCTTGCCGCTGTTGCCAAGTGCTTGCTCATGTTGGGTCTCCGTAAATACCATTACCAATTGTTTGGTCTAGACCTGCTCTATATGTAAAGTGACATGACATTGGGATTTGGCGCCATAAAATATAATATACATTTGCAAATGCAATTTTGAATATGTAACAGAACCTCATAATGGAGGACACATCCATATGCTGCTGCAATGGTATTAACATAGTCAATGCTTGAAGCCCTAAACTGATCTACAGTCAAATTTCTACATAAGAAGCATCTACCATATAGTGGAATCAGCCACAAAACCTTGATGAGGAATCATAAATCCAGCTTCAATCCAACCCTGTAGTTGCTATCAGCAATCAAACCCGAGAATGACAGTTAAGAGACGTTCCCAGCCTTTACACCAACTACATAACAAGCCTGTGATGACATCAGGACAGAGGAAGAAGAAGAACCAGAGATTGAATGGGAGGGAGGAAGGGTGTTAGAATCTGAAACACTTACAGTTAGTATAGAGGATGTATGGTTGGCATGGAAACACACACATGTATAGCATACACAAATCACAGTCACCTATACAACCCATATATTGTACATGCTTTATCTGCCTTCAGATCAGTCTCACATGTCTATGCTAATGCCTTCCTATGTGGAGTAAATTGTGTTGGATTAACCCATGTCACAATTGACGTCATGCATACAGACCCACACAAATCTGCATGATGAGCTGTAATCCACAGGAGCTACTGAACTGTTATCTGCTCCGAGATGGAGGAGAGGATGGTACAGGGAGGGAGAAAACACAGTCAAGTGTAAAACATGGTATAGAATAAGAGAGCTTGATAGATGAAGAGACGTTAAGGAATAAAGGGTAGAGCATGAGAAGAAGGAGCAGGAGAAAAAGGAGAAGACGGAAGAGAAAAATGAGAGCATAGCAGAGAAAGTATGGATGTACTACTTCTCCTGGTGAGGATAAAATCAAGTAGGGCAGAAAAGAGCTGTAACACACATGTCATACACACATAAGGCAGCAGTAAATCTGCACACATGCAGACATACTTATACCTCTAGTATGCATTATTCATCCCCCATAATGCATTGCCCTCTCCTTCTGAATTCAAATTCAAAATTCTTAATTTTAGCAGTGGTTCCAAGACCAATGAATCAATCCATTTTTATCTACTGTATATTGCGCCATACAAATTGTATCATCTTTCAGGTCTAAACTCGAATAATATTATTTACAGAGAACCAACTAAATCCACCATGAACACATTTTTTGCAACATTGGCAAGGAAAAACATTCTTTTACAGGCAGAAAGAACTGCTGCGGATGTACAGGGGTCCCCGTATAAGCTATGTTTCAGGCATAGATTCTTTATCTATAGATGGAGTCTATGGTTTCAGCACTGTGGACAGCGCCGTACCTGTCGATGTCACTGAGTGATCTGACGCTCTCTCTCTGACCGAATGCGGCCCACCTATTTTTCAGATTTTTTTGCGAGTTGCCTCGACAGTCAGCCACAGAGGACCAGGGGGGTGACAGAGGGTAAAGAGGCTCTTAGCGACGCAGGGCACTGGGGCAGCATCACTTTATCGCAGGATGACAAATGTGCAAATAAGCAGCAGCAGGCTCTGGTGGAACTGCGCGCTACTCATGGAACAAACAACCGCCGTCTGCGCTGTTCCCTGACTGCCTTTAAAGAAAGATCTACCTCATTACATTATAAACTGCACTTGGCCATATGACAAATCTTTTGAGTCTCCATGCAATGGCATCAGGGCTCTGCAACTGACCAGTTAACACTGCTGCAACTTTCTCTGCTGATCTACGGCCCTTTGTCGGTAGGAGAGGATATATTCACTATTTTACAGAATTATGAGAAGGCCCAACCTGTAGCCCTCTTGGCTGAGAGTCTAGGTTCACCCCTGGTTATAGGTCTATCCAAATACATAATTTTGGTCTGCGCATGTTTATAACTTATATAACTTTTTTTTTTTATTAAATAGAGATTCAGGACTAAGTCGCATTTGCTGTTCAGTTGAGTGATGTAGGCTAGCATTGCACATTAGGATTTAGGAGGCTAGGACATTCATATGCTCCACCTCTCTCAGAGGCCACTTGGTGGTTGTTGGAGCATACAAGCATGACTGAGTGTTACAATTCAAATGTGGATGTACTAAAATCACTGACCCCCGCTGGCACTGCAGTAATGATGCAGTAATGATGCCATATGGGCCATTACTGCTTTTGTGGCATTGGGGCAAAAAGACAATAAAAGCCAACTGTAATCTGCAGATATTTGTCTTATGCTGAGAGATATATCCTGCTGATATGTTTATTTTATGAGCTCGGGATTACAACTTTATTCTCTTTTCCTCTATTCGCTGCTTCCTGAGTATGGATTATGTGCATTTCGCTACCTCTCTTTCTCTCTCAGCTCTCAGCCATGTATGTGATGTGTTACTTGGGGAGGGTCTCATGAGGACAAGACTGCACTGAACAGTCGTAAAAAGGGAGCGAAAGAAAAAATTAAACAGCGAGGGGAGAGAAGCCTGGAATGTGAAGGCATTAAAATTTAAAGGAAATATGCAAAATGAGCTATAATGACGTAATGGAAGCGATTTTATTCCTGAACAGACTGCATTTGTGCATGTAAGTGTGAATCAACAGCGTATTTAACATGCACACATTCACTGTGATATAGAGTTCATTAACACCGTTTCCCTTTTGCATATTAATTACACAGAAACTGGATTCACTCTGACACTGCAGGGAGTTGGGATTGAGGTCTTGGCTGCAGATTTAAGGCTCATGACTTCAATCAAATGAGACAGACAGACAGTCTTCAACTCAGACTCTCTCAGCGAATTACACAGCAGTTTGCCCTCCTTGTATAATTTGCGTCCTTTTAAACTTAAAAAAAGAGGCCTGACAGGAGGACAGGGTTTCAGGTACAGAGGGATCACAGAACTGTTTGCCTCCAAAGGGAATCACCCGACCTCATCAGAGCGCATGAATCTGTGAGTCAGTTGAGAGTTTTTTCTGATGCGGCTCGTTCATTATGGGTCAGGGCTTTGACCAAACACTTTGACTTTATGTAATAGTTTATGTAACAGCTTCTGTCGTCAGCCATTTTGCATCATTCCCAGAAAGCTCTGCAATATGATGTGATAAAGACACAACTAGAGATAAGTAGCTCATTTAAAAACAAGGCAGTGATTCATTTTGACCTCCAGGCGTGTGAAACAGGCAGCTGTTACTGTGAAAAACGAGCTTCTTATTAAACGGCTTTGCATAATTTTGCACCTATTGTATTGATGTATGTGTAAAACCGAATGCTAATTGGCTTTGCAGCAGCCGTGCAATCACAGCAGATATTCTGTGTTTTCTTAACGTTTTAATAATTCTTAATTTTTCAGAAAAACAATTAAAGGTGGGGGGTATTATGCTAATTTCAAGCGTCATATTTCACTCTGTGGATTAGCTTAGCATAATTTACAGTTTTACAAAACTCTGAAACGACTCAGCTCTGTCCCTTTAAGAAACCCCGTCCCTACAAACCAACTTTGTGACGTCACAACGTCGCGTGTAGAAAAAACACTCATAGACTAAGATTATATATATGTCTTAATGTGTCTTATACCAACCTCTTTAATAAAAACAATAACAAAAAAAAGTTAAATTTCACCTTTTGATTTATATTCAAACTTTAAGTCACTATCTATCGCCGAATGAGGTAACACAATGGTGATTGAGCCTATGGTCCACTGATGAAAGCCTTTGCATTTGCAGTATAACAGACTGGCTGTCTGGTGCGACTCCCAAGTGGGGCCCAGTTAGTGACACGTTTTTCCATCACCCAGCAGTGGTTGGTCTGCCAGAGAGGGTAGGCGGAGCTAAGCGGCTGCTTTTCCTGTCTCTGCAAGTGTTGCGAGTAAACAGTAATCTACTATGGCTGAACAAACAAAGTAAAGATCGATGACTGCAGATACAACTTCAAAAATAATTGAAAATCCAAAGAAAAAGAAACAAATTCGACACTCAGATGAAGGCAAACAGTTATGTGGATATGTGGGAAGTGTGCTCCTGCAATTACCATTTATCGCCATAGTTGCCGCCAAAGAGAACAAAACTGAGATCTTCGAGACTACATGTTCAATAAAAAAATGTTTGTCTGCATTTTATGACAGTGGTGCAGTGGTTAGCACTGTTGCCCGACAGCCAGGAGTTCAAATCACGGTTCTGCTGGCAGGAGGCCTCTCTGCGTGATGTTTGCATGTTCTCCCCGTGCATGCTCTAGTTCTCTCCATCTACTCCATCTTCCTCCCACAGTCCAAAGACATGCTCGTTAGGTTAATTGGTAACACAAAAAATTGCTAGTAGGTGTGAATGTGAGCGTGACAGGTTGTCTGTCTCTATGTATCAGCCGTGTAATTGACTGGTGACCTCTCCAGGATATAATCCCGCCTCTTGCCCCATGACTGCTGGGATTGTCTCAAAGCCCCCCAATACCCTTAACAGTATAATCGGTTTAGAAAACGGATGGATGATTCATTTTGATGATTCGTGTTAAACAGGCAGCTGTTAAAAATTAAGCAACTGCATATTTTCACACCTTTTGTATCAACGTATGAGTAAAACCAAATGCTCATTGGCTTTGCAGCTGCTGTGCAATAACAGCAAGTCACCCCCCCAATTTTTCATAAACAACACTTTTTTTTGGTCTGCATTTTATATAAATGCACTTATACACAGTGCAACATACAGCACATAGCATCAATCCGAGCCTCTTCAGCTTGACAGGGTTACAGCTTGAAGCTGTCATTAGGCAGTTGCCAAGATACATAATGTTGTTGTTGTGTTCCAGATAATGTTGTTTAAGCGTTATGGCCGCCATTACTAGTCTCCTCCTCCCACAAACCCTTTTAGCAGCTCTTAATTATACATTACCATCAGTTTTCTACAGTGGAGATGCACGAAGACACGGATGGATGGAAATGAGGACAGATGAGAAGAGAAAGAAGAGTCAGAGGATACAGAATAATGAAACAAGGCAAAGAATGTAAGGATGAAGGATGGATCAGTCAATAGGGACCAGCAGATGGAGAGATTAGAGCCAAAGGCACATATGTAGCAAATAAGATGCAAGAAGACAATGAGAGCTAACGAGATACGGAGACGTAGAGAAAGAGTAAACAGAGATAAATAGCGAGGCAGACGGACATAATTATTCTAAACTATTCTTTATCTTTTCCAAACCAAATCGTTAGTAGAAAAACTGTACAAAACAAGCAGCGTTAAAGACAGAGGGATAAACGAGCGTCAAGCACTCATCTTTTCTTCCCTTCTGTTGTCATCCCTTCATTCATCGCCCTCCCCGCTCTCTTTCTCTCTCATCTCGTCTGTTCTCATGTATGTTTCAACGTTTCTCATCATATATTTATGTTCTAGTCAAAAAGGGGGCTGCTCCCGAGAACCAAGCTGTTTGAAGGATTACATAACACACAGACAAAAATCGGTTTCACTTGCCTCTGTAATGTTGGGATCCCAGGAAGGTTTAGTTCAGGGTCAGTTTCAGTCATCTGTGTTAAGTAGTTTTATTTTGACGGTATCAGACATCTGCTTGTTGCATTACGATGTTTCAGCGAAATATGCACATCCAAGACTACTTCTATGGCTGCATTTAATACATACACATTTTGTAAATTGTGCACCAGCTCTTACACATTTCCCCAAACTTCAGCCTAAAGTATTTAGTATCTGAGATCTCCAATATGGCCGTAATAACCTGCTTGAGGGCCCTGGGGCAAAACGAGCTGCTGGGCCCCCATTATACCCTCCTTTCTCCCACTCTTTTTTCCAGAATGAAGGATGTGATAAAGTAACAATAAAACAATATAAATAAACTAAAGGAGTACAAAATAAAATGAAATGGGTCAGCCGGACCCATTAAAATATGAATACGTTTAGGTTCACGTAGCCACGATTGCTCGCAATTTGCCCAGCACAACATCAGGAAGATCAGACTCTACCTTTCAGAGCATGCAACACAACTGCTGGTGCCGGCTCTCGTAATATCACGCATTGACTACTGCAACTCCCTACTAGCATGTCTCCCTGCATGCACATTCAAACCTCTGCAGATGATCCAGAACGCAGCAGCGCGACTGGTCTTCAATCAACCCAAAACAGCACATGTCACTCCACTGTTCATATCCCTCCACTGGCTCCTAGTCGCTGCTCGCATCAAATTAAAAACCCTGTTGCTCGCTTACAAAACAGCAACAAAAACGACTCCTGCCTACCTGAACGCCCTCAACCAGGTGTACACTCCCTCCCGCCCACTACGCTCTGCCAATGAAAGGCCTGGTACTCCCATCATAACAGGGCCCTAAGTCGCTAACTAGACTCTTCTCCTCAGTAGTCCCCCGGTGGTAGAATAAGCCGCAGAGTCCCTTTCCACCTTTGAGAAGAAGCTAAAGACCCAGCTCCTTCACAAACACCTCTGCACTTAATGGTTGATTCTATTGATGATGATGATGATGATGACGAGGCTGAAAACCAGGGGTGACCGTGCATTTTCAGCAGTGGCACCCAAATTATGGCGCGAGCTCCCCCCAAATGTTCGGATGGTCCCCACCTTAGCTACTTTTAAATCACGTCTTAAAAGTTACTTTTATTCTTTGGCTTTTAACCCAGCATGAGAGTTTTTTGTGTTCTTTGTCTTTCTGCGTCATTTTTATTGCTTTATTACTGTATTGTTATGTGTTTTACGGGTTTTTATGTATTTTACTTCTTGTGTGCTTTTTATGCATTTTACTGTGTTTTTATATCTGCTTTTTAATTGTGCAGCACTTTGGTAAACTTTGATGTTTTTTTTAAATGTGCTATATAAATATTCATGATGATGATGATGACGTTGACCTTGTTGATGTTGTTGACTGCCTGTCGCCATCTGTGTCAAATCGCACTTGAAGCTGTTTGTTGGCACTTCCTGACTTTGTTCCCTCCTGTCTGAATCCTTGCTTGTGCTGTATTAACTCTCAGATGTACTGTTCGTAGCTTTGGACAAAAGACAGCAACCATGAGGCCCTAAGTAAATTACAAAAATAAGTTGATTTCTAAACATGGTTGATATTTTGTGTGACTCTGTACATCTAAGCTAATAGTGGGAGTAGGAGAGGGAGGGATCTTAGCTACATTGGAACAAACATAATGTTGGGTTGTATGTTTTTACTTAGTGGTGCATATTCTTGAACAAATGTGAATTAAATGAGCACAAACCACTTGAGCCAAAGCAAGCCTGGAGCATTTAGGCCTCCCTGGAGTTCTGGAGCCATATGCATCGTTACCAAGTTTGTAGCCTCGGTCGTGATCGTGGAATTTAGTGCAGTGAGTTTTTAGCTGCTTAATAACCACTGTGTTATGAAGCGTTCAAAGTTAGCTGTTAGAAACGTAATCTAGTCAGCGGTGGTCCTTACAAATACATACATCTGTTTTATGTGTGTAGCGGCACCTAAGCTTTATGACTAACGTTAGCGGCCCGACGTCTGGGCCTTTAGGTAGTAGGATATATATACCTCCATGCCAACCCCTGCCAAGCGTGCATGTAGCTGTACAGGCTCTCTCTCTCTCACACACACAAACACACTCTAATTCACTCCCTGCCCGAGGCACAGAAAAATTACCACTCCTCTCTTTCATTCCCCTTAATCTCTTTCACTTCTTTTTTCTTCTTCCTCTCCCCTCTCTCCATCCCTTCATCCCTCCAAATGCCAGCCATTCTCCAACCATCCGTTCCTTCCTTCCTTTCTCTGGTCCTGCTTGTTTACTTTCCTCCCTCTAGCCATCATTTGCTCTCTCTCTCTCTCTTCCCACCTCCACCTGCCCTTTCCCATCCCTCTTTTCTTCTCTCCCAGCAATTCATCCGTCTCTCTTCCCCCTAAACCTGACTCTTTCTCTGTCTGTCTCTGTCTGGCCCCCACTCCTTGGTCAATTCCTCTTTCGTCCCCCTTCTCTCTCTGTTGTCATTTACTGCCTGTCCCTAAGCCTATTCATCTCTCTCTGACACCTTCACTCTCCCCCTGCGTCCCCTTCGTCCGTCTATCTATCTTTTTATCTATCGCTCAAAAAACCTGCACGAGTGTGTTCATAACCCTGGAGGTCATGAGAAGTTTTAATCGGTGGCTATCAGAGGAAATTAGAGTTAGGAAAGTGAAACGGTAGAAAGACAGTGCATCAAGTGTTAGAGTTAGTTAACCAGGTTTGTCCCATCGAGGTCAGAAATCTCTTTAATAACAGAAACCTGGCTAGCAGCAACAAAAGAAGGATCTTTTTTAGGAGGAATTGTGTTGGAACTATTTCTTTATAAAGAACAGTTCTTTAAGAAAATGCATGCCTGCACAATAACACAGTGCCCGTGTCTCGCCTCTGGCTACAGATGCTAACAGATGCGGCTAGGAGCCGTCCAAATTTTGAACAAACTTTCTGAAAATCTGTAAAACAAAATGGGAATTAATGTGCATTTCCAGATCATTGAACTAAAAGAAGCTTCTGTCTCTTTCTTCTGTGTGCATTAAGATGATATGTGCACTCTCAAGAGCACATCTCAGGACCTTTTTAACTGCATCTCTCCTTCTTTCTAGGGATGCACTATGTCGGATTTTCTGCTGATATCGGATATTTTCCAACCCTTTTTGCTAATTTCGATACCGACATATTAGGCACGTTATTTCCACCTAACTGCAGAGAACATCAAGTCTCCCCTGTAGTAGAATTGATATCATGCATACTCTTATTGTAGTGGCCCACTGGCAGTTCATTGAGATGGGCTATCAAATTTGTAGTGTTGATTGAATGAGATTTGGCCCCTCCTACGAGTTAATGTTGTAGCATTATGTCAAGCTTTTTTAGGGAATCATCAAGCATTTAGGTATAATTAAGCATTGTTTTATCGGAGGGAAATATCAGGTAGAAAAATGACAGATCTACCGATGCCGATATGACGTTTTCTAGCCATAATCTGAAGGTGCCGATAATATATGCATCCCTACTTCTTTCAAATAATTTGTTGCTTTTACATTCTTTTCTCTCTCCTCAGTTTACCATTCACCTCCTTCTCTGCCCTCTATTTGTATTTACTGACCATTAAAACCAAAAGTCCTCTCCACACTGAGCTTTATTGGGAACGCCAAAGACATCGATAATCACAATAAATGGACTACACTAATAACTGCTTATAAAATGAGGTTGTGGGTTTGTTTGTCCGAACTTTTAAAAGTGTCGACCAAACTTTCCCCAGCACCATTTTCCTCCAAACCCGCTTTGTTTAAACTTCGCCTGCTATCTATATTTATGCAAAAGGAAAAAAAACATGAACAAGGGAGAATTTAAAAGAAAAGAAGAATGATGATAAAGTGAAAGGTGATAAAGATGAAGGGCAAGTGATGAAGCGGTAAGAAGGAACGATGCAGCAAAAGAGGGAGCAAAAGAGGTGAGAAGGAACGGAGGGGCGAGCGATAAGACAGCGAGGGATGATATATCATCCCTTAAAATGAAGAGGGAGACGGAGGAGATATCTGCGATGGGAAGAATAAAAGTGAAGAGACGACAGGGCAGGAAGATGGATGGAGCTGAGGTGGAGGGCAAAAAGAGAGATTAATAAAGGAGAGGAAGGATGAGTGAGAGACGTATGAATTGTAAGGAAAAAGGGGAAGATCGGAGATAAATAATAAGATGGAGGGGAAGATAAGAAGTCAGAATGAGTTAAATGGCGTCAGATAGAGAGAGGAAGAAGAACAAGAACAAGAAGTTTATTGGAAAGAGTATGAGAGGGAGGGTGAGAGATGTAGAGAGCGATGGAGAGCTTGTGTGAGTCACATCGTCTCCTCCGCAAGCTATTAGTGATTTAATCACTCTGACATCACTGAGTGTGTGTATGTGTGTGTGTGTGTGTGTGTGTGTGTGTGTATCATACCAGATTACCCTGAGCTAGTGCAGTCAGGAACTGGCTCATCACTCTTACAGAGCAGTGTGAATTCATCTTGTCAGAGTCCAGTTCCTCCATGTATGGGCTGAGACCCAAAGCAGGTCGTGGGTGGGTCACTGGTGGGCCTCAGTTCTACTTCCCAAGTTGTCAAAAACAGCAGCTTGGTCATTGTCCCAAAGCTTCAAAATATTGTGCTGTAGCTACCCCCACTGTCATTTGTGGAGGTTGTCCTTAATTAATTGATAAGACAAACAAGATTTTTCTCGTTCTGGGTTTTCTTCCCGTGTGAAACAAATTCGTTATATACTTGTTAGTCAGGTCTAATTCCATACGTTAGTTAGGATACAATAGTTCCGTTATGTTTGTTCAGATAAGTCAGTTCCAATACATTACTTACTATATGTTAGTAATGATACGTTTGCTGTGATATGTAAGTTACAATGCGCTTGTTACTATACCTTAGTTTCAATGCATAAGTTATGATAGATTGGTTTTCGATACGTCAGTTATAATACGTTAGCTAGGATATGTTAGTTGCAATATGTTAGTTGAGATACATCAGTTATGATATGTTAGTTACAATACGTTTGTTACAATCCATTAGTTATGATTCATTAATTACGATACGTGAGTTACAATACATAAGTTACAGTACGTTAGTTACGATACATAAGTTACAATAAGTTAGTTATGATATGTTAGTTGCTATACGTTACTTACTATATGTTACTTAAGATATGTGACTTATGATACGTTGGTTACAATACGTTGGTTACGATATGTTAGTCACGATATGTTAGTTACTATACATTACTTACGATACGTTACTTATGATACGTTACTTACGATACATTACTTACGATACGTTATTTATGATACGTTAGTTACAATACATTACTTACGATACGTAAGTTACGATATGTTAGTTACGATATGTTAGTTTTGATACTTTAGTTACAAAAAGTTTGTTATGACATGTTAATTATAATGCGCTATTTACAATACTTTAGTTACAATACAAACGTTATGATACATTAGTTTCGATACATCAGTTGCAATATGTCAGTAGTGTTTTTCTTAAAACGTACCAAGTTGTTCTGAAGCCTAAATATAATCAAACTGTAGTTCAACAACATTTACAATATGTTAATGATTGTTACATGTCCTTAAAAGTAACCAGAGGAGATGTTGATATTTTAAAGCAGAGAACCACTGACCAAGCTATCTTAATGAGAGAGGTTGTACATGATCATTTTGCATCAGATTCAACTTTGGTGAACTTCGACCCACAAATTCTCTTTATTCGAAATTTCAACCCCTCATCACAGTCCTGACATTTCAGAGTACTGAGAGGCACAGGGCCCATACTGGGAAAGCTTTATTAGCTGTGCCGCAGTGTAATAATTTCTGAGCAGATATTTCGCAGTGGAATAAAAACAGTTAATCAAACATTATTGATTAAAAACCATTAATCTCATCACCTACAATCACATTATTTTATTTAAATCCAACCACCTACTATCATCCCACTCTCTGCCACTTTCAAATTAAAATCCTAAAAACTGTTATCCAAGCACTGATTGCACCTGATTGCTATGCCCACTGCTCTCACCACTTTTTGCAATCAGAATATTTCTTCAATTTTTTTTTAATCCTACCAGTTTTTCTCTTATAAAATGGAAACAAGTTGGGTAATCCCCGCCATGGGACAGCAACAGACAATCTGAGGCTTCATCATCATCCCTCTTCACTTCATTAGATTGATACAGCCATCAGAGCAGTCTCCAATCATGCACAAACAGAGGTCACTGCTCTAATTGAATTTAACGATGCCCTCTGACCAATCAGAGGGGGGACAGTAGGGCGATATGAGGCCATGTATACAGTAAGTCTGCAACGATGATGAGATGACGAGAGAAGATTTATCCAGGATGTGAGCGGACAAAAGTCAAATGAAATTAATAAAACAGTGAAAGTGCAGTACAGATTAAACAAGCGGATTAAACAAAAGTTATTGTTTCCTGATTTTCTTTGCCTTGATCTGAACAAAGAGCATGGGATCAGACCTCTGTCCTATGAGATTATAATGTTGTCAGTCATGTGACCTAGGAAGAGAGGCATGGAGATTAATTTGCCGGTCTGCCCAGGCATATTTAGGCCTCCAAAGCATATATAGTATTTTGCAACCCATGGATCTAGTCATGCCTTTCCGATATCTCTAAATGGGTGAAAGAACATCTCCTTCAGCTCAACTATCAAAGAGCTACTTGTCATCCCAGCCTGTCCCTCTTATGCAACCAAAGATCAATATCAAGCTTGGACCAACTGAACTCATACCCTCAAAGTCACCCGGAACCTGGGCGTCATAACTGACGACCAGCTAACCTTTAAGGTTCATGTGGCCTCGATTGCTTGGTCATGTCAATTTGCCCAGCACAACATCAGGAAGATCAGTCCCTACCTTTCAGAACACGCAACACAACTGCTGTTACACGCTCTCGTAATATCGTGCACTGACTACTGCAACTCCCTACTGGCAGGCCTTCCTGCTTGCTCAGTCAAACCTCTGCAGATGATCCAGAACGCATTAACTCGACTGGTCTTCAACCAACCCAAAACAGCACACGTCACTCCACTGTTCATATCCCTCCACTGGCTCCTAGTTGCCGCTCACTTTTGCTTGCTATTGATGATGACAATATTGAGGATGTTGTTGATGTTGATTATGATATTCAGGATGATGATGATGATGATGATGATGATTTGTTGGCACTTCCTGGCTTTGTTCCCTCCTGTCTTGATCTTTGCGTGTGTTGTATTAACTCTCAGATGTACGTCGCCTTGGACAAAAGCTTCTGCTCAATGAAATTAAAACATTGTAAAATTGTACTGTGACACTCTAAATACAAACAGAGAGGAGACAGAGAGACCTTTAAGGCTACAGTGTCCTTTCTGTTTATTGCAGGCTTACTTATGATGTGGGTTTTTCATTGTTTCAATGTGCTACGTGATGACAAGCCTCCTCCACACGCATGTTGATGTGAAAACAAAAGTAGGTGAAAATCTCCAAAAGGGGAGATGACACATGAAAGAAGAGGGGGGAAAAAAAGAGGCGGCACTCGGCAAGCAGATGTGAGACCAGATGTGTAGCATGTGTTTGTCGGGAGTTTGTAGTAGTTGTGAATAAACACTAAAATAAGCAGTAATCATAATGACGCTGAGAAATTTTAAAAGTTAAATATTTCAATGTTTGCTGGATTGCTTTTAAGCACAGAGGATAAAGAGGGCACTATTCCTGCTCTCATAAGGCTTTAACGTTCAGTCTTTCAATTGGTTGGTGGAAAAAGCCACTTCTCTGATGTTTATCTTTTTGCTGGCCAAAAAAAGAAACATAAAAGACACAAAGGATGAGCGTTTATGGGAAACATAGTGTTTTTTATATCCTGAGCTGTAGTGGGAAACAGTGGCTACCGGTCTCAGTAAATATGGCCTTGTTGTTTGAAACAATCCCAGGATAGGATTTATAAATGTAGGCCTGCCAAGTTCCAAGGCCATACCATAATATGCATGCAGCAGTTAATTAGGATAACTAAGAAACTTGTCACATAAAGTAAACAAAAGAAAAAGTAGCACCCCAGCTGACCCACCCTGAAGCTTGGTGGTCAGTGAGCCCTGCACTGTGGCCTCTAATGTGGTCTTGGTGTGGCAGGGTGGAGGCCAGAGGAGCAGGGAGGCCTAAGGCAGATGGGTGGCAGGGAGTAGAGGGGGGGTGTAGTGGTTGTATCTGTCCCGTTTTGAGGCTCTAATCATGGGCATGGAAGGGCAGGGGCAGCCTGTTGCTGCAGCTCACGGTGGGCCTCAGAGCCGTGATTACAGGGTGTGTGCAGTCCACGGGGATTTGATCACAGGGATGCATTGGCAGGACACAGTGTATGCATGTGAGTCCGACCATAGGGAGTGTTAGAGCTCGACAGAGAAAATAGCTGGGACTGCAGGGCTAAAAAAACAACCACAGGAGAAGATGCAAGGCTAAGACGTGCAAAACGGGAGACATGGAGAGAGTGAGAGAGAACAGGGACGGGGAGTGACAGGGATGCTAAACCGCTGAATTGTATAACAAAGAGACGGAGGCATGGAAGGAACCAGAAAACAACAAAAAGAGGTGAAAAACGCAGACAGGCAGACACAGGCAGAGGCAGCAAGGTTAGCATTTCAAAGACTGAAAGTATTTTGGCATCGCAAAATCCCACCTCTTAAAATATCTGTCTAAACTACACTGTAAAAAATCAAACGGTAACTTTTACTGACAGTTTGTTGGCTTCCTCTTAGACACCAAATTCAATTGACTTCTTTTTTTACCGTTAAACAGCAGTACTAGGAGAGGGGAGCCCGAGGCGGGGATTAAAAATGGGTTAAAATTGTGTTTAGAAAGAAGCCAGCAGTGATGTGCGGCTGTGTGTATGTGCGTTTTAGACTGTGCCAGTGGTATTACTGTAGTACAGTGGGAAATGTCAATAGGAATACAACACAAGGCAGCTGCCACATCGATTTCAATATACAGCTGAAATATGGAACACACAGGCCGCACACATGAAGAAACACACACACAGAAAGCCGGCAAAGTTGTTAAAGAGGTTGTCTTAAGCTACTTAAGTCTGACTGCTCTGACATTAGAGGAGATGAGGGGTAAGAGGGAGGGATGGAAGAGGGAGAATATTAACGAGGCATAGAGAAGGAGGAGGAACAAGAAGAGCAGAGAAAGAGAAGAATATAAATCTTTATCTCGCCTCTATTTTTTCTGACTTTAACATCTTTGTTTTTGCTCTTTGACTCCATCAAATCAGCCCCGTCTTCAACATATTCTGTCCTCCATCTTTCTCTCCGTCAGGCAGACCGTGACTGAGGCAAAATGTGATATGACTCTTTAATCTTCATAATCCATTTGGACAAAGAATTTTTCCCTTTGCTAATTAAAAGAAAAACAATGGACGTGTATCTCACACATGAATACACACACAGTGGTAGTTGGTTTAGAATCTGACAACAAATGTTAGAGAAATGGAATGAAAGACAAAATGAAGAGCGACCAAACGGAAGAAGAGAAATAATGGGGATTCTAATGATACGGTTCTTAATATTTCAACTTCCAGAGCAGACACGCGATGGCAGAAAAACACATTTTTAGAAGAAAACCACAAAACAAAAAAACAACAAAGCTCCTCTTTTTAGCTCCCATAATTTCTCCCTTTTAGTGTTTATCTTACTTTCCGTGTTTCTGTCGCTTTCCGCCGTCTCCTCTTTGTGGTTCTTACAATGAGAGGGATCAAAAGTTTTGCAGGCAACAAGCAGGGAAAGATTAAAAAAGAAATCCCTGTCATCCGTATAGAGACGGAGGAATTCTGATGTTTTTTGGCAGAACATAGAGAAAAGGAGAACTGGGAGAATGCAGAGAAACCTGAAGGGATATGGGGCTTGAAGGAGAGAAAACATCAAAATGCACAATAATATGTGTCTATATCTAAAGTTTATGAAGCATAAAATTGTGCTGATTAATATATTTTCCTTGTGGAATGATTTAAAAATGCATAACCGATGTCTCCCAAAATGCTGCAATTATACAAAAATAATGACCTAATAACTTACTTATAATAACTTACTGACTATATGTTAGTTATGATATGTTAGTTACAATATGTTAGTAACGATAGGTTTGCGATCATATGTAAGTTACAATATGTTAGTTACGATACATTAGTCACAATGCGCTTGTTACTATACCTTAGTTCAGTGCATAAGTTATGATGCATTGGTTTCGATACGTCAGTTATAATACGTTAGCTATGATATGTTAGTTGCGATATGTCAGTGTCGATACGTTAGTTACGATTCGTTAGTTGCGATACGTTAGTTGCGATACGTTAGTTGCGATACGTTAGTTGCGATATGTCACTTACGATACGTTAGTTAAGATAAGTTCATTACGGCACGTTAATTACGATATGTTAGTTACTATACATTACTTACGATATTAACGGTACTACTTTATGTCAGAGACATGTCATTCAACACTAGATTTAAACATAAAGGGGTGACTGTACGACTTGACCTGGAGTAAAAAGGATTAAAAAACAGTAAATTCACAAACAAAAACAGAAAGCTTTGAAATTTTTCATCGACTAAAAAGAAAAATCGAAAGAAACTGCAGAGAATCATCTCTGTCTGTTTTCATGAATCCAATAGAATGCTAGAAAAGGATTAGGCAAGAGGCGGGGTACACCCTGGACTGATCGCCAGTCAATCACAGGGCTCACACACAGAGACAGACAACCTTTCACGCACACATTTAGAGTCACCGATTAACCGAACGAGCATGTCTTCAAGCCGGAGTACCCAGAAAAAAACCCACACATGCACGGGAGAACACGTAAACTCCACGCAGAAAGGTCCCCTATGTCCGAACCATAGACTGTATAAAAAGATGGACGACATGACGCCCCCTGCTGACTGGCTGCAGTATAGGTCACAAAGTCCGCCTCCTCCATGTTAACAGATGGGACATTAGTCAAACTATAGAATCAAAATACACGCCGAAACATGGTTTCTGTCAGTATAGTTAGTTCTTATCATGCTGACTATTGTTCAAGTGTTTTTCTGACAAGTTTACTTATAGTTAGCCGATCTGTTCTGGATTAGCAGAGTAGAGGAGAAACGGCGAGAGGAGACGTAACGAAAACAATCACTACAGTCATTGAAGTTTACATATCTGTGAACGTCTGCTTCAGACCGAGACAAGAAGCTGGTTGCTGTTAAATACGCCAACGTGTGGGATCCTTGATGTTTTTCTGTAAGTTAAGTGTGTGTTTTGGTTAGCAGAAGTGGCTACGGCCAGCGGCTCCACCCGCGCAAGATGGCAGCACCCATCACATGGGGTATTTTGAGTAGATGGAGACACGTCATCCATCTTTATATACAGTCATTGGTCCAGTGACGTAAATTACCAGGGAAAAGACTCTAACCAGTAACTTATAACAAGTAATATGGCGGAATCCTAAGCGTCTGCTGTGAGTGTAAATTAAACTCAATATGGGAAGAATTTTCATTGCTTTCATGGTGAAGCTCCATTCCAAGTAAAGCCACAATGTTTGTGCCAATTGACATCGCCAGAGCTTATGTAAATATTGTGCAAATAACACTGCAAGGTGTTGTTCCCTGGATTTGTCTAAAGGTGCAATTGGTTACAGCCTTGAGAAGATGTCAGAATAATGGGAAGGAGGTCGAAGTAAACAACTAGAATTATCAAATATATTACCATGATCTTTTTGAAATATTTGAGTATGCATTTGACATTTTTCTTTCTCATATGTTCGTCCTTTCAGTTTTTTTCACAAGCTAAAATATTTCCCTGTAAACATTGCGAGGTTTTAGGAATAATGCAATATAAACAATCAACATTTTTATCTCTTTCATAAAGGTTTTTAAAAAAAGCTGCACTGTTTGTTCAGTTATCTTCTGTATTAACAAAATCGCCTCAGCGTTGTGAGATTACCCGAGGCTGTTTTCCACTGTGTAAAAGGGTTTTAGGGTGGATATTTTCTAATACAGGCTCTGCTGCATAAATATGCCTCACAGGAAGCAGTATGAATACTAACTCACCGGATCGCATGCTGTGTTTGTGACAAACCCCCCACTTGAAAATTTTAACATGCGAGATTCATGGAAAGCAGCATGCAAACATCATTATAATACCTGCGCTATATATATATGTTTTTCTACTGTACTATCAGTTCATTTATACCTTTACCCATGATGCACAGCAGTCAAGCTGTATTTATTTATGGTGTTGGCTCAGTCACATCTGACAAACAACACATGCAGGAATCAAATCCAATCTGCTTTGTGAAACCTGTTTTATCTCAATATGGTGATAAACTGTTTATGAAGTTGTGTGCTGATAAGCAGGAAGGGGACAATATGCAGTCATGCAAGTGTGTGTGTGTTCGTGTGTGTGTGTGTGGGTGTGTGTATTAAGAGAAAGACATGATATAACATTTGCCAGATGAGCAACAAACGACACACACACACAAATATGCACCTGCAGCAACAAGCAAGGTCAAACGCATCTCCATGTACTGTATGCGCACGAAAAGACACTCGTTGAATGCACACTCTCTTACGCAAACTACACACACATACAGCGCACAGCTCGAGTGGATTTGGAGTTCAAAGGATGTTTTATTTTGGGAACAGCTTTGGGTTAGTCACCCTACTTTGGTGACAGACGGAGAAACAGGTTGCAAATATCAAACACTTTGCAAGCCCTTCGACACAGCAAACACCCACCCACACGCACACATTAACACACACAAGCTCACACTTTCACTTTCTTCTTATTTCCTCTGTCTCTTTCTGTTTATTCCAAGTAACATTGCCAAAGGGAGAATGTGTTGTTTCAAACTTACAAGTTGACTTCTCCTTCACCAGCAGCTAATGGATGATCACAGCTCTTCTGACAGCTTTGTCAAAAACACTAAGAACTTGTGTTTGGGCATTATTAACACATAAAGCAACATGGCAGCACGCTGGGATTACAGAGAAGCTCAATATTGTGAAGTGGGAATTCAGCTGGTGCACCTCAGGGGATGTTTCAGTGATCTCTCTTATCGCATTAGAAAACAAAATAACAGTCTAAGTCTTCTTTAAGTGATGAGTCAAGGTTGCCTGTTGAAATGTGTTGATGTCTGAGACGCATGATGAGAATTTTCCAAATTAAGCATGTCTGACAAGCTTTGGATTTCTCCTAATGTCATATCAGTGTATACAGAGCTTCAAAGGGAACAATATTCTGCACTTTGTATGCATTAATTTAAGAGTTTTGAGGGTGCTGTCTCTTTTTTCCTTTCTAAAATCAGAAGCACAAGAGCTGAAGCATTAGGAATAAAACAACAGTGTTTTCCCTTTTAACATTAACTTTAACCGTTAGCATGTCTGGCTAACTAGCTTACTACCAACAGGTTAAAACAAGCGAAACTTCCAAGACCAAGCGTTCCAGGTTTTTTCCCCCTTAAACTCCCTCAAAATATAGTTGGGGATCATAGTTAAGCTAAAGTTAGCAGCACCATCTTTGTTGAATTTACACGAGGCACACTCAACAGCAACCACAGCATGTAAGCTAACATGGCTCTTTAGCCTTAGACTTTTAGCACAATAACAAGTTTTGTCACCAAGGGTATGTTTAAGACCCTTTTCCAACATTTGTTAAGACCAAATTTTTAAGTTAATGTTAGCTACACTAGCTAGACAGCTTTACCTTATGTTTGCTTTACCTAGCTTCAATGTCTTGCCCAAGGACACTTCAACATGTAGACTGTAGCAGTCAACCTTCGGATCGGAGGAGGTGTGTTAACTCTTCTATATACTTGTGTATAAGGCTGAAAAATGTATCCGGAAGTGCTATTTATTTTTTTTAGCAACATTGTTATGGCACAGACTCATTTGCAAGCTTAAAAGGTTTTAAGTACTCTCAGGGACCAAAAATTATAAAAGCCACAATGTTTTGCTACTTTAAATAAGAGCATTCACACAGACACACAGACACACACACACACACACACACACATAGCCAACACAGGGTAAGGCATTAATTGAACAGGAGTCTGCACAGTTTGGTGGCGACACCTGTTTGAAATTTATAATGAGCAGCCAGGGGAGTGGACCTCACACACAGTCAAACAAACACACACACACGCACACACACACACACACACACACACACACACACACACACACACACACACACACACACACACAAGCTGTTGTCTTCGTCTTGGCAGTAACTGTTCACTGAGTTGCAGGTCAGAGGAAGACTAAGAATAAACTGGTCCTGCTGAGCCTCTGCTTCTCCCTCTCAGACACACACGCACAGACGCGCACACACACACATACAAAAACACACCCTGTTTATTTAGCCTATGACTTTACACAATCATGCCCTCATGATTAACAGAAAGAACAAATAAGAGAGAGCAGGCTGAGGTAGAGACAGACAGGAGGGACTCTGTTAGCAAACAAGAGAAGGCAGCATTCGTAGCCTCAGCTGAGAGAGAATGAATTTCTTTCTAGAGTGTATAAATATAGTTTCACTTTGCTCTCTATATATGCATATGTGTGTGTGTGATTTCCCACAGAGCGACTCACTCTTTTGAGAGAATATTTCCACATTTACTCCCTGTCTCCATCACTTCTATCCTCAGTTCATAGTTAAGTAATGAAACTAAGACATCCTTCTTTATCTTCTCTTTCCACCTTTCACATTTCAACAGAGTCAATCTCCTTCTCCCTCCATGAGAAGTTAACCACATTTTCACTGAAAATGTTACTCCACTATTTCCCTTTATAATTTAGATGGCAGGGAGGCCTCTTGGTTTGCATGCAGCCTTGCATTTATTTATGTGTCCAAGTTTTAAAGGGGACTCAAGCTGTTTTGGATTTCCACATAACAGAATTGCAAAGAATGTCACCAAACTAAAACAGTGCTGGGTCCTAATTAAACAGGATTGCACCTTTCCTTACATCCTGCCTGCCTTTTAAATGCCCTACCCTCTAAACCGCTCCTGTTTATCATGCAGGCTTATAATATAAATGTGCAGTCTCCAACTGAGCTGAGATAATCATGATGACATCACCATGACATCATTAGGGGGTTATGCCTTTGGACTCGACAAAGCCACAGTAGAGATTCTGCATTACGTAAACTGACAGTATGTGTTAATTTGATGGAGTGGCCCTTTAAATCCCCATTTTCACAATCATTCACCTCCCTTAACTATAAATAAAGAAGATGCACTGCTGAAGCCTGACCTCTGACCTCTAATGACAGGAAGTGAGAGAAGATGTGATTTACTTTGTGGGATCAATATCACATTGTTTCTATAGATCAGAGCTTGTGAAATTGAGCTGAAGACCCCGCTTCTCTTCTCTTCCGTCTTCACTTCCCATCGCTCTCCTCTTGTCAGTTCAGCTCCAGCGCCTTTTAGATGTTCATCAGAATTTTAAGCAGCACCGGCTTCACCCGTTTTACATCCAACCCCCACCCATCCCAATGTCCGTCCTTCTACTATTTTTCTGAACTTTTCAGAAAGCTCATTCCCACACACAGAATAAACACTGAAAGTGACAGATTAATGGGGCTTGCTTAAATGCAGGACAAAATGGGTAAACAAACCTATTACGCAGGTTGAACAGAACAGAAATACTGTAGGAGGGGTGAGGGAGAATGGAGGGAGGTGTGATGGTGAGTTATGTCTGGGTTGTGATCTGGCTAAATTGCCTTGGCAGTAAGTCCCTTTTGTCTGACTAAAGGTTGAGACAGAGATGGATGGATGGAGAGGATGAGGAAAGGGATGAAAGGGAGGAAGTGAGGGAGGAGGACACGAAGAGAGGAGCTAAGAAAGGCATAGTGGAGGAAGATAAGGGTGCCGATGTGAATAAGTAAAGGTGAAAGGAAGAACGGCGGAAGATGCAAATGAGGAGAAGAGAGAAAGGGAAGGAGGAGATGACAGGAAGGTGAGGGTAAAAGAGAAGGTGAATGAGAGCGGGGGGGGGGTCACAAAAAGCATCCTAAAAATATACCAGACACAAATAAAGGGTGAGAGATGTTGCCTGACAGAGACAAAAGGAGAGATATAAGACAGGAGGGTGCATTAAATGGCTACATAGAGCAAATCCAAGGTCAACGAAGAGCAAACATTTAATAAGGCAAAGAGAGAAACGGAGACGATGGAGGGAGGAAATAAACAAACGAGTGTAACGGATGAAAGCTGATTTACATTTGTGTAGAGGAAGTGGTTTAAAGGCGTAATAATGAAAAGAGAAGAAAAAACACACACACACCGAGAGGAGAAGCAGCAAAAAAAACGAAGTAAAGAAGAAGAAAATAGAGAGGCAGGGATATTATGGGAGAGTGCATCCTGTTTATACAAACTCTTCCTCCTTTGTGTCTGCTTTGTCCATCTTCTCGAAAAGAGCAGACACACTGATGCAGCCGAACGCTATAATTGGATCACTGTGATGCCAAAGCATCTCTGACATTATTATAGTAGACAAGGCGGCTCATATTTAATCTGAAATGTTTCTTTAGAGTAAAATATACTACAAGAGAAACACATACTCTTCTGTGATTACATGCATACTGTTTGCTTAAAGTGGTGTCCTAATAAATAGGAAGGACTTTGACTTATTAAAGCTTTAATTTGACATGACACAAGCACACACACACACACACACACATGCAAACTCTGCCCTTGTAGTGACACTCATACTTAGCTGCTGGCTGGTAACAAGCTACTTGTTCATTTTTATATTCTGGTCTCATACATCCGCACATACGTTTGTCCTCCCTTACTTTGGAGGACCCTCAGTGGAAGCGTGTATCCCCCTAAGCTGCAGACTTCCTCACAACCACAGTTCATGGATTAGCCCAGAACTTAAATTAAGAACTTCAATTCTTAACCTTGAAGCCAAATACTTGACAGTCAAACAGCTCTATGAAGACGAAAAAGTCCTCACTCTTAAGGCCCTGTTCAAAAATGTGGAGCACACAGGCAGAGACACACTGCACCTTCTCAGTCTTTCTCTGAGGGGAAGTCACAGATGAGCAGCTTTTGAATTGCCTTGCCAACAGTTGGCTCCCTTTGACATCCAACCACACACACATGCACTTATTTGTATTAGTGTACTTGTGAAGATATACACGAACATTAATACATAAAGTAGCCCCATGTCGTAAACTTAAGCCCTACTTATTCAACCCCAACTAGTTTCCAACCTTGTCAGAAAAGAGTCACCTGAAGTGAGAGGGAACCGGTAAAAAATGTCCTCACTCTGCATGAACGTCCTCACTCTTAAATCGGTCCTCCTAGAGATGTGAGAACAACACCACACACACTCTCTCACACAAGGAGACTTCTTGCTTTATAGGCCCCAGGAGGCTCTGAGGAAACTGCATTCCCAACCGCTTTATGTATTGGTCAATTTAACACCGCTAACATCAGCATATTAAAAATGCATGTGCCCAAGGACACCAGAGCAAGTGTGTGTGTGTGCCGCGCGCAAACGTGTGTGCAAGCATATTAATGTAGAGTAACCTACCTTGAAGAGTGGCAATATTACACTGTTATCTGCCTAATAGAGCTGTTTATACTGTGAATGCATGTTAACACTCAATTAACCTGAACAGCAGTTCTGAATGAGACTCAATCACACAGACGGGAAACTGGAACGTGTCATTTACAATCAAAAAGGGTGTCACTCACCTATTGGCGCCTAAACAACATCTTTTTCATAAATTAAAGTCGTTTTTTAGACGATGGGGAAAAATCAACCTCAGTAATGGATGCCGTGAGTGGCTGTTATGTCTATGTATTCGAAAAACCTATTGTGTAGGAAGGTAATGGTTCAAGTGAGCTTTGGGTTTCAGATTTTCAATTGCATAAGACGTGCATAAAACTGGGTCACACGGCCGTTACAACACGTCTGTACTTACATGGTCTCGTCATTCTGAAACTCCAGCTTGCCAGAGGCCAGTTCGTAGTCCTCCCCTCCTTTAGCGGTGCCATCCACGGTTCGGTATGGGACAGCTACCAGGCCTCGGGCACCCGATGTCCTCAGCACCTTCAACTCCATCACGCCTACACTCTCACTCACCCTCTGACTGGCGGTCTCAAAGGTAAAAATACCTAAGAAAGAACAAAAGAAAAAGTTCTTTGAACTGGCGAAACACTCCACAGATGTAAAATGAGGTTGATAAACACCTACGCTCTCACTCACTAGCTCTCCAACGTGTACCATGTACCATATATATAGTGAAAGGGATAATAGATTTCCACCCACTCTCTCTAGATGAAAGATAATTAGCATTAGGTAAACGCCCACTCTCCTCTCAGCCTTCATCACTTTAACTCTCTTTGGGTCTTATCAAACTCATGTAAGTGAACAAAACTGAGTGCACTGGAACTCTTTCAACGATATAAGGATATCCTGGGACTATACAGCAAAGCAACGCCTTGGGGATTCTTCATTTAATTGGTCCAGTGCACACATTTCTAGCAAAAACATATAGTTAAAATAATTACATAGTCACTTTGTCTGTTTTGCATTTTGCACAGAAGGTTATGGGAACTAAAGTTGCCCCATAACTGTGGCAGCAATCGAGAACACCTCCAGTTGCTTTGCATTTTGTCTGTCAAATATCTGCACTCCTCAGTGTTCCTTCAAGAGGTTTTTACCCAGAACAGAATTTCTGCAGAGGTCTTAAACTCAAAAGCTACGTGCCATGCTTTGCTAATGTTAATGTTAGACAGCAGTCAGCTAGAACTGGATGTTTTGGGAGCTTTTTTTTATCCTTTTATTTAGGAGAGGGACAGGGATAGTGTCGGAAACAGGGGAGGGGTGAGTGGGGTTGACACATGACAAGGGGCCGAGGGTGGGAGTAACCGCATCAAGGACTGTAGCCTCTGCACACAGGGACACACGATTTAATCGCTGAGCTAAACCGACGCCCACGCTGGACATGTTTTAAAGTACAGTCAACAGCATGTGTACGTGGTAAAATCTTGGACTCATGTAGGTTTATATAGGAGTTTGGTGTGGTGCTAAACTGAAAAAAGGAAGGATGTTAGAGCTTCGCATTGAACAGCCACATGTGATTCGAATTACAAAATTCTTAGTTGGGTACATCCTTAAGAACTGAGGTATCAAGGTACCTTTCTTTATTTTTGTATCGCTAGCTTTTTGACTGAGTTGAAACCAAAAACATTTAGCTTAAAAGTGTATTCCTCGGCTGTTTAAGACTACACCATCTCGTTTGAATTGGCCTGCAATGAATTTCAGGATACGCTGGGCCGCGAAGGATGCACCCGATGGATCCTTTGTCAATTTTGTCATGTCTCCTTGCTAGTTAAGTTCCCTTTTGTTACCTTGTTTCATGACTTGTGTATCCTGTTTTATTTTGATACTCCCCTTATGTCTCATTACAGATTCTCTACTTCCTGCCCTCCTCTGTTTCCTGCCAGTGTGATGCTCTGCCCTTATTTGTTTAACCTGTGTCTTCACGCCAGCCTCTCTCGTGTCAACGTTCAAGCATTCGCTCGTCTTTAGTAAGCGTAGATCTGACCTCAAAATGTATTACGTTTGCTGTCTCAGTTAAATTACTTAACTTCAGGGGTTCCTCTTACCTGCGTGATCGTCATCGTAGATGGTCACTGTGGCTGTGTGGTTGTCACCCAGTACAGCCTTTGGGGTGGCACTGGCATCCAGCGGGGCAGTGCCAATCTCAGGATAACCAACCACCCGAGGGTTACTGAGGTGGACATAGAAATACTCGTCCTCCTCAAAGATGTCGTCATCAATCACTCCGACTGTGATTTCTAGTGAAAGAGTTGCGTGTATTGTCATTTTCGGCTGTTGTTACAGAATAGTCCACAGTACCACTCTTTATGCAAATTTATGTTTAAAGCTAGGGGGGAAAAAGTTGCAAGATGACCTCTATAATTTAAACCTCTGTCTCAATGACTCGTTCTTTGAAAACATGTCATAAATTGTTACTGTCATTGTCATTTTTACCTTTGAGGGTCTCTCCTGGCTTGAAAAGCAGTGTTCCCTCGGCAAACTCATAATCCGAACCTGCGTTTGCTGTACCGTCCTCTGTGCGATAATCCACCTGGGGGAGATACGAACAGAGAGAAGTGGGGTGAGACGAGGGGAAGAGAGAGAGAGCGAAGAGAGCCGTCAAAAGATGAAACAGAAAGGAACAGATAGGAAAAGGGTAGATAAACACAAAGGGAGAGGAAGAATACAGAGAAGAGGGGAGAGATAGGGGAGAAAGAAAAGGAGGAGAGGCATTTGGGGAAAAGCGACAAGAGGGTGAGAGAAAACAAGAGAAACAGCTTCATTAAACTGAGCCCTCTGGTCAGATACAGTCTGATAACAAAGACTTTGAAGATTGTTCAACAAAACTTTCCCTGTATCCTCTCTTTCTCTCCATTCTCTCTCCGTCTGCCCTGGTTATTAACCCTATCCATCCTAACAAAATTACCTAGATTTCTTAGGATCAGAGAACAGATTCTGTTATATAAAAAAATGGAAAAAACTCAGTTCACTTCACAATAATCTGAAGCTGTTTTGTAAGCAAAGCTGAATCTGTGACTCAGAGTTGGTGGTGCTATTGTAGTCGCTTTCTTAGCTCAGCTCTATTTTTAGCTCTGGATGAAATGTTTATGAGTGACACAGCGCTAAATTTACTTTTGAATGCATCCATCACAGGGTCTTATAGTGCTGGGAATACTGTAAGGCTTAACAATAATTTAGATGCTTCAGACACAAGGAGTGCTGCTTTTAATATTTTAGATAGAAGATTAAAAATGTGAAAAATTTGATGTTGATGTGTAGCCAAAAACATAGCGAGGCTTTTAGTACTGTAGTACTGTTGGTTCAAGCTATAACACTAAAACATAAAACACCTAAATATGACATTTCTAAAATACAGCACCTAAGCTAGCTTCATGTAAGGCATTATTTTGTATCACTAAATTGTTTTTGCCAGGTACAAACGATTATAGCTAACTAGCTGCTGTAGTTTTTACTGTTTTTATTTTCAATTTAAAAACTGTAATCACCATGTCAAAGTTGTCGTAGATACTTTCTAGCCCTCAGGGAATCATCACTGTGTTGTTAGCTTGAACTTTCCATAACATGTTAGCATTTAGCTCAGTGTTTTGGTTATCAAACCTGCAATTTCACTGCAATACTTCACTGTCACAACTGTTATCAGCATTGTTTCTTGTGTAGATGGCAAATTTTTAAGACAAAAAGCAATAAAAGTCCCACTATACTACCTACTGCTCAGTAAATGGCTGACAGACAAAGTTAGCCACTAGCTTGTGTAATTTATGAAGCATTTAGCAGCTAAAGAAACATATTTCACCCAGGTATCATTGGAGTGTCAAACAAACCTTAAAAGGACACCAACCTGGACTAACATTGATAAGGTGGATACAGCTAATAAAGCTAATGTTGATTGTATCTGCCAAATCTTGAAATGTTTGCTAATGGGTTAGCCATATTAGCTTAAAGGGTGATAACATGTTATAGCCTATTTGTAGCTTGTTTCCATTGGTCCCAAGTGGCAAATTATATAAGTTAAAGCTGGTTTAAATTTGTAGTTAATTGAATCATTCTTAAAATATGAAAAATGTTTATGAAATTTTGTTACTTGATTGATTTGCTGGCTTCTGCTAAAGTTGCTAAACCTTTTAAGATGATAAAATCATCATCTTTGAACTTCTTTGGGAGATTGAAAAAGGCTAACAAAAGTTTCCAACCTAGAGCTGAATAAAACATCAACAGCCACACTTGTACCATCAAGTGTCATCGAGAACCCTCTTTGGTGAAAATAATTTCTAAAGCACTTCTCTAACACCATGTCTGAAGAGCGTTTGCGGGGGCTAAATGTGGGCCACTTTACTTGACAAAATCAGCCTTTGTTAGACGGCAGACTGAGACCATGCCATCAGGATTCCTCTACAGACAACATAGATGTTGCAAAATAGTTTCATTTGTATACAGGGGAAGAAAAGAGGAGGCCCTGCAAAGCTCCTGTAGTGATAGCGAGCAGATCAGATATCACTCCACTGACACAAACTCTCTGTAGGAGACTTGAAAGAAAATCTCTTATTCAGAGGATCAGGCCAGTGTTAAGCCCAAGATCAATGAGCCTTTGCAAGAGGATATGTGTTTTCTTTGAGTTACAACCTGAGCTGAAAGCTAAAGATCTGAAAAATAAACTGTTGTGTATTGTGTATTCCCAATTGTCCTCTATACTCCTCAATCACCCATTTCTATCCCTTTACCAGCCTTTGACCAGACAAGAGAACAAGGATGCTCAAAGCCTCCAGAGTGAAAACATGTTATGTGTAAGATCAGACTAAGACTAGGAAAACTGCCAAAGTTGTGATTGAAATCAGTTCAAAGTAGATTTCTGTATTCTCTGGTGTCTGCTTTTTTCTGTGTTTTTTGGCTTCTTTCCCTTACACACACACATTTCTGTACACACATCCTCCTTCTGAACAACCCAAAAGCCTTGCACTTATCCCAAACCTTGACAGTAACTCCAGCGTCTCCTCCGTGTCTGGAAACGGTCAGTTTCAAGGAGCCGCAGTTCTCGAAGCACTGGTACAAAGGGGGTTCAAAATCCATCCTGATGGTGTGAGGGTCGTCCTCCTGGGCCTGCGTCTCATGGCTGCTCACAACCTGGAAAATAAAAGAGGAAAAGTACATGTCAGGCCTGAATTGGGTGGGGTTTTTTTAGCAACAGGTACAATGGCTATGAGGGGAGAATATATATCTCACCTTGCGAGCTTGGTCTGCGGCGTGCTTCTTGAGGATGTTTCCAGCTCCGATCATCATCCTGGTTGCCTGGATACGGTAAAAGGCTCTGCTCTTCTGCTGCTGCATCAGGACCTGATCGGCAAAACTAATCAATTAACATATGGACGTATTGTATTCATTATGCTAATCTACAACTTAATGTCTTTGTCAAGGTTAATCTTTCCTTTATGTAACGGACAGCTGCAATTTTAAGGATAAGCTTTTGATCGCCCCTGGGATTTCGTACGTGATCAAAGCGAGGTTAGAGGTCAAAGGTCAGCTATAGAGTAACTTAAGTTAAACTTTATAAGGGTGGGTGTTTGAGCTTTAAATCCACCTCGTACACAAGAAGATGAGGCACAAAATAAATTATAACCGTCCATTTTCATGAAGTAATAACTTCTTCATAATGCACAAGGCTTTAGTTGTTGGCAAACAATAGATCTATCAATCTAGAAGAAATTATTTCCCTGAAAATGTTTGGATGAAAAGCAATTTAATATCGTACCAATCCACCAAATAGAAATGAACAAATATATTGTATAGACCATTAGATTAAATGTGGCCTTGGAGCTCGGATCGCTGTGATTTATTCAAATTTGAGGAAAAGGGGCCGGCTATTTCACTCTTCGGAGGGATGGAATCAGTAATTGTTTGCCTTTACTTAATAAAAGTCCAAATCCAAGAGAGCCACCATTTAGTTTTTTAATTAATGGTGCATTACGGCCACAATAACCTTAATCTGTCCAGAGAGTTTAATCTCCAGTGTAGCTGTCATACTTATTTACAGCACGA
Source organism: Semicossyphus pulcher (assembly GCF_022749685.1). Lineage (NCBI taxonomy): Eukaryota > Metazoa > Chordata > Actinopteri > Labriformes > Labridae > Semicossyphus > Semicossyphus pulcher. The sequence goes on from NW_027211695.1 coordinate 9,644,860, forward strand.
GGCTGAGGGAGGAGCTGCAGGGAGGGGGAGGCTTAAATGCAACAAACATCTGGGAGTTGCCCGGTGCACCTTGGGGTGCTTGCCAAGCTATTTTCCTTCCCTCCTTTGCAACTGAACCCAGAAAATATTCTGAGAGGAGGCAAGAGAAAGAAGCAAGGAAAACAGCAAAAGGGAAAGCACGTGGAGACCTGGATAGCTTCTTCACTTTAGCAAAATAGAGTATTAATTTAATGTGCCAGTTGGATGAGTGAAATATTTTTTCAACATTGAAGAAAGCACGAGTACATGTTACAACAAAGAGGTGTGTTTAAACTAGTAGCAACTCCTTTTCTCTTCACCAGGGACGAGCGCAGATTAACCAACTAGTCGATTAATCTCTGTGTGGCTCAGTGACAATCAAAACTCAACTAAACTAATTCCAAATTTAACCGAAAGTTAAATTTAAAATAAAGCACTAAATGTCCATCTATTTTAGACACTAGTTTTAAAATCGCAAATATTAATCCCCCAAAAAACCTTAACTCAAGGTTCACTTGCTAGTGAACCCCTTACGTTCTACTTTCAGCCTTAAAGAGGGGTCTGAAAGGTCAGTAAGAAGGTAAGAAGTGGACCTCTCGTTAAAAGTTTTTTGTCAAGACACATCTTCCAAGGTCAAGGATGACGGCATCTAACGTTCACATAACTTACCGGGCAAAATATCACCTGGATGGCAGACGAGTTGCACGTTACAGTGCTGTCAATGAAGCCAACTGGCACCATCCTCATTGCAGACTAGTGGTTTTATTAGCAGATAACATTACATGAGGAGTGTCCTTAAATATATATTTACACTGTGTATCTGATTATGTGAGTGAGAAAGACTAAAGAGTGTTTGTCTATCTGACACGCAGCCAACACTTCAATTAACTTCTTTATAAATGTGTTTATGTTTAGTGTGTGTGTGTGTGTGCATAGCCTGGTTTCGATATCCAAGAAATAAATGTGCATAAGAAGAGATTAATTAAGAGGTTAATTTTAATTAAGTGTAGGAAGGAACTTGTGTAATGAATAGAATTAGTTAAGCAAATTAATTAAGTAAAAAAGCTCAAAGGTTGCTCTTCGAACACTTCCCTTTCACCTAACACACCATGTTCACAAGTGAAAGTGTCACAGCGTCACCTCCAACACATTGTCATCCTCAGAGGAGTCAAACATGAAATGTGATGCATGATGGGATGTTACTCTAGTAAAAGTCTGTGGCTCAGAAGCTGAGTGAAGAACAAAACTTAAAGAAGCAATGTTGCAATGAAGTGGAGACAGAGCAAACAAGTTGAACAATATGAGAGCAGCTGCTTCATTCATGCTTCATCAGGGCGCTAATAATTAGCAGCTTACCATAACATTAACACCCAGTCATATTCATACAAATGTAAACACCATATTAGCATGGTTGAATGAAATGTAATGTGCATTTATGTCTTTTTGCTTCTTTACCAAAAGTTAGCTTACAAGTTGATACAACTTTAATGTCTGTAAATTAGGTAAAGAGTGAGGCAGTGGTTAGCTTAGCCTAGCATAAAGGCTGCATGAAGGGGGATGCAGCTAGCTTGGCTCTATTTAGAGTTTTGAAATGTGCCTATTAGCAACTCTAATGCCTTTGTTTAACCCAAACAGAAACAGAAAATATGACAAGTTGTAGCTTTAGGAAAAGTTATGGGACGCTAGGTTAGCTTATTTTTGGGGCAAACAGCAGCCAACAGCTACTTGAGGAAGTCACTAACCCTGGCTGTTGTTTTCTATCTCTAATACTTGTACCTTCCCAAAGAATCACAACCTTCCTAGAACTTTCTTTAACAACCACAATGTTTCTGGTTTTGTTCATTATTGAGCTTTAAACTTTAATTAGAGCCAGCTAGCTATTTAGCCTTCAATCTTTATTCTAAAACAAGCTAATCACCTCCAAGTTTGAGCTAAATACTGAACACACAAACATGAGAGTTGTATCAAATAAGCATGTTTCAAAAATGTAATTTTGTTTTTCTTTTTATGTATTTATATACATTGTTAAAAGTACATAGCTAATTTGTTGTGCTAATATGTGCTCCTTCTTACCTGATAATTAGCCATCTCAATCAGTTGCTCCATGTCTTTATCTGGGTGCCTCTGCTTCAGTTCCTTCAGCGTCCTTGCCATGTCCCTTCTGGCCTCGTCCTCCTCGTCCTTCATTCCTCCTTCCTCCATCATCCCACCATCCAACCCGCTGTGACAATTCAATGCCATCTGCCCGTCTAGCTCCAGCATGTCCATCTTTGTGAACCCCCCTGGACCCAGAGCTCCTCCGCCTCCTCCTCCATCCATGCCCCCTATCCCTCCATCCGCCCCCTCGGTCTCGATGATGATGCCGCGGTGCTTGTCTGCGCGGTAACGCTTACGGACGTACTTGTAGAAGAGGAGGCGACGGTCGGCCACCCAGGCCTGGACCACGCAAAGGGGGAAGAAGAGGAAGGTCAGCACCGCCTCCCATATCTACAGGAGAGAGGAGACAGAGTTAGCAGCACCCTCATTTTAGCTTCCTTTTTTCCCCTTTCCTTCCTTTTTCCAGAACTTTCCTCTCTTTCAACTTTAATTTCTGTTTATCCTCACCTCCACTTCTCCAGGGGAAAAGACACTCAGAATCAAGTACAGCCAAATGTAGGCGAAGACACTCCATGCGGCCGTGACGAAGAACACCCGAAGGTGTTTGATCTTGCGCGTCTCACCGTCCGGAACCACGTACACACACAGGGCGATGATGACGAACATGTTGAAGGCAGCGCTGCCAACAATTGTGCTGGGACCCAGAGACCCAGCCTCGAAACCATGACCACACACCTATGGGTGGGGTGAAAATCAGATTATCGTGTTCCCATTACTTTTTGTATCAGGTTATCTAATGTGTAACCACCCCGGCTCATATTTTACTCACCTCAATAACAGACAGCAGAATCTCAGGGGCACTGGAACCTAAGGCCATTAGAGTGAGATTAGAAACGGTCTCATTCCAGATCCTGACCGTGGCCGTGGTGGTCTCACCATTCAGCCTTTTTATAGTGATTTCCTTCTCCTGGGAGGTTATGACCTGGAAAGGAAAGGAGGAGAGGAGAATAAAGTATAGTTAATGGAATGAAAAGGAAAGGAAAGTAATACACAAAAAGCAAAAGCAAGAAGTGAAGGAAGTACCCAAGGAAAGCAAGGAAAGGAAACAAGGGGAAGCAGGGAAGGCATGAAATGAAACTTATGCATTTATACAATTATATCTTAAAAGTAAAATAAGTTTGTGGTTATTCATTTCTTTCCTACCTCTATAGAAGACATGAATCGGTCAGCTATAATGCTCATGCCCAGAAACATATAGATGAGTGCTACGAAGTAAACAATGGCCCGAGCCACTTTGTCCCCTACGGAAGGGTTCTGAGGGTTCCACACGGGCAGTACCACTCCTGAAATGTAAACAAATTAAAGATCATAATTAAACATTGTTCATAAAAAGTCCTCAGTGGGAATTTTGTATAAAGCTCATTGGCAGTATAACCTGATTAAGGATTACAAGAAGTACGAGATTTTCCATATGGTCCCATTTGTCCTGCTCAAACTTAATTAAATGGATCAGTGCGTTCCAGTTTCAGGACAGTAAATTGGCACAATGGTCCGATAACTCACCAGTGTTATGTTTTAGCTCGAAGGCAATGAAACACTGTTGGCTTCTTATGGTAAGGCGTCGCTGATGTGGTTGTGTGATGAATATTCTGCTGACATTGTTTGACTTAAGCAAGAACATTAGCACCTGGAAAGTGGCAAATAAATCTCCTCCCTTTTATTTGGAGACCCCCTGGACAGGCCACAGAGTTTATCTGCAACTCCAAAGTATGTTTCTATATGATTTATGAAAGAGAAAATGTTGTTTTATATCAAGGCACCATAGGAATACCTCAATATGGAGCTTTAGTGGCTATTGAACTGAATAAGTGATCCCCCCAGTATAATGCTAGGGCTAAATGGCTGATTATTAAGTTCTTTTATTTTGGTAATATAATTGCTCAATATATCCTGGATGAATAATGCAACCTTGACAATGAAGATTTGGCCATTAAATCTTCAGAATACTAATGCTGGGTTAAATTATAGGCGCTTTAATGCAATCAAGGCATAGAATTCCATGCATCTACTGCTTTGATTATAATACAGACATATTTATCAATATTGAATTACAGGCTTAATTATCGCTTCTATCTTTAAGAGGAAATAGAATTCATTGAATAAGCCTCCATAGATTTGTAATACTTTAAATTAGCCAATTAAAAAGTGGAGCATGTATCGGTTTCCCCGAAAATTAGGCTGCAGAAATCTGATCATCAATGGTGAACTTGAATATAATCATGTTCGCCTTTGATGAAAGTCTAGTGATATAGGTAGCTAAGACGGATAACCAAACCAGAGGCTTAACCCTTCCTTTACTTAACCCTTCAACAAGCAGCTCTTGCTTAAGGGTTAAGAACAGAAATTTATCATGTTAATCCCTAGGTTCTTTACCTTCCTGACAGGGGTCTCCACTAGCTGAGCAGTTGCTCTCGGATGAGCCAGCGTGGACCGATGCAGGACATGTCAGCAGGAGAAAGCAGGAAAAGAGGAAGAAGAGGAGGAATGAGGAGAGACGGGAGGGGCGAAGGGAGGTGAGAGAGGGTGGCGGCAGAGACATGGCTGCTGGAGCCATTTCTGCTGAAGCAGCCGGGCCTTCACTGGACTCTACGGAGCTCTACTGGGTCGCTGCAGCTTGGAACGACGTCTGAATCCTAAAGGTAGACAGAGAAAGGGTAGAAACAGGAAGAGAGTCATTATTCAACCCTCCAATCATCACACTCAGTGGACTATTTTATGAACTATTTCTGTTTGCCTTTAATTGATTTCACTGTAAAAACACCTTGTGCTGATTTTAAATCAGCCTAAGTGTCTTTAATTAAAGCCTGAAAAGAGCCGTAAAACTTGAAGTTAATGGAAGGCTGGACTGGAAGAAAAATGATCCATAGCTTGGGTGGTCTGTTAAAAAAAACCTATTTTGAGGCAGCTGTGACTCTGAGATAGAGTGGGTCGCCCTCCAATAGGAAGGTTGGTAGTTCGATTCCCATTTGGCGTTTGATCCCCCAATCTATATGCCAAAGTATTCTTGGGTAAAGCACTAAATTACTGTATGAATGTACGTATGGAAGACTATATAGAAGTGCAGTCCATTCACATGTAACAACATTTCTCATTTTTAATAGGACTCACTTAAAAGTGGTTACCTGGTGCTTTATGGTGCATAAAAAACAAATAAAAAGGAATAAAAGCAAGTCTAGGAAAGAGCCTGTATTCATGCTGCTAATAATGATGCCTACAGTAGCCTAACCCCCATGTGTAATAAAGTTAAAATAATAAAGTCTGTAATAAAGCTGAAGTAGATGTAGCCGGCATGAGCTCCCAGATGAGGAAAAAAAAAATCAATCACCTCGTATTTTTAATCTGAACTGTAAAAAAGTCAATAGCAACCTCTTTACTCTATCTGGGCCATAATGCACAAGTAGACACAAATTACACTGCTGTAATACGTACTTTACAACTTTAAGATAGAAATCTCCCAGAGCACCACAGGCTATAAACTGGCTCATAAGTAGAATTTGTTACAGGCCATCCATCCCTTTAATTTGAAAGGAGAACTCTTGAGATCAATTATAATAATTGATGAGCAATGTAAAATGTAACTATGAAATGTAGGAAAAGGAAAAGGTTTTGTTTTTCTAAATTTGAGATGAGCACATGGAAGCTAACGTTTCAGCTTATTTCTCGTTGTGCTCAGTGTCCCAGATATTCATAATGACCACAGACGGTGTTGAATTAATTGAAATACACTTTTATAAACACTTTACAAGAACGATTACGCACAGCTAATGCCTCCAGGCTCCAAACATTAAAAGTTTAAATTTTGGGTTGTTGATGGTTGAAGCAACACAGCTCATATTTGTAACAGTGGGTCAAATGAATATGTGTAATGTTCTTTTACAGCCACAACTTTATAGTTCAACAAAAGTCTCTTTACTACAGACAGAAACCAACTAGCCTGTAAAAATAGTTACACACTTATTAGGCCACATAGCCCGTTTTTCCGAGCGTCTTTTTCAATAGTTCACAATGAGGACAGAGCGTATGCGGCCACCTAGAGAAAAAGCGCTGCACCCAGCGTCTTTTTTTCACAGCGCTCCGACTTTTTTTGTTGTCATAGAAACAAATCCCGCTTTTTTTCTCTCACCTCACAAACGCATCTTCTACCAGAAAAAGGTGCTATGTGGACACGGGGCCTTAACCAAAGAGCCAAAAATTGGTGGAGACCAAAAACCGAGATAAAATGAGAGTGAAAGTTGGGTGTACATTCATCATTCACTAAAAATTGAGTCTGTTTCTGATTGATCAACTTCATAACATGTTAACTAATTAACTATCCCCAAATGTGTGAAATATGAATTCATGCATGTTTATGTCAGTATAAAAAGTTGGGGCTTATGTCTTTCAATTTTAGCCATGTGGCCAAAATGTTCAAACTTTGATGACTCCTTTGACTCAAGGCTTCCTCCTATGCGAGCAGTACGAGCAAAATATTTACCACAGACTGCAACATTACAAGGACAAACTCTGCATATTCCTTGGTGCAAATTATAGCCTTGAAAAGAGTCCTTCATGTGTAAATTTTTACCCACAAGTCAGTTTGAACCACATGCGTGTGGGCAGCCAGCTGTAAAAGCTGTACTTTGCTGGAGATTACATGCTGCTATACAGTGTTTGGCAGTAAACATTTGCTGAGTGGAGAACAAGCCGCCGACAGCAGAGATACAACAGCAATATGTTTCCATGACACGAAGCGAAACGGCTGTTGTGTTGGACCAGAGCTAATATGAAAAAAAAAACCACAAAGGGAAGAGAAACAGTTTGAACTGGCAGCATTAGGTCAAATCAGAGCAAACACATTAACAGGGAGACATACACACGTACACACACTAAACACAGAGACACACACACATACACACACACACACACAGTATCAGTCGGCGTGGTAGTACGGAAGTTGCTGACCTTGTACTTGCATACTCATTCACACATATACTCCAAACTCCGGTTTGCCGGCCTTGGGCGATAAATTGCTGACCCCGTTTTTTTACACAGGCACACACACGCACACACTTTACACACACAACCACAGTTAGTCATCTGTCGTGACATTAGCAGGGAGTTGCTGACCCTGTCTTCATCTATCTTCCAGGGTCTCGCTACTCTGACAACAACCTGTCACTTCAATACTCCACTCGCTTCTCTCCTTCTACGTCTACTACTGCTTCCCTCCCCTCCCGAAGTCTTTCTCTTGTCTTTTTCAGAAATTACACTTCAGGTTGTTGCAGGATTTTAGCATGGAGAAATAAAAGTCCTTTCTTTTTTTAAGAGCGAGGGCAATTTTAAACCTCACTTATTGGCTGCAATTTCCAAAAACTTTCCTAAATCTCCTTGGTATGTAAATGAGTTTTCACAACTTCACACACAATTAAGCTGCAAGGAGGGCCCTAGCAAAACTGATCTGCGGGAGCATTAGTTTGTAATTAATCATTAACTAGATGAAGCAATCATTTATGAAGAATATGCCTGGTTTGAGTATACTGAAGTAATGAACGCTTTTAAATTCAGAATATGATTCAGGGACTCTCTACAAGACCGACCCTCAGGATTACGTAATAATGCAGGTGTAACATTAAAAGAGTACTTTTTTTTTCATAGAGCATTGTTAGTCTCGATAAGTTTGAAAAAAAAGGCAACCACAGAAGAAGAAGTAGAAAAAGAAGGTGATAATGATGATGATGATGAAATTGACTATTTAAGTTTTTTCCTACTAAAAAGCTGGCACCTATATTACCCATAAGGCAACTCAGCCACCAACGTTTCGGTTGGAAATCATAGACTGTATAAAAAGATGGATGACATGACAGCTCCCTAAAAGTGAAGCCAAAACATGGTGGTTTTAGCATCAATAAATCGGGTGTATTAAAACGCAATGAGCGAGAGAGTAAAAGGACTTTCATTGAATTCAGTAGGCCTGCAGTCATGCAGGCAAAGATGACTTGGATCTGTTCACCTGGTGTTTATTCTTACAAGGTTATTTCAAGACAGTGTGATCATTTACATTCAAAAAGGGACTAATTTCTACAATTTTCATCTCGCATTTGACTGCCCACTCCCGCCCGCAGCAAAGCTTACCGCTCACTCCTGCGAGATTTGCCTGCCAGGTCCCTATCCCAATGCAGTCCTCTATTTTCCATATCTGTGAACGTCTGCTTCAGACCAACACAAGAAACTGTTCTGTTGTTTAACACACCGACATGCGGGATCCTTGCTGTTTTTTCTTGGTAATTTGTGTTTTGGTTAGCGGAAGTGGCTATGGCGGCTCCACCTGCCTTTCTTTACTGCGCAGCTCTGGCTACAAATTACGTCACAATCGCAAGATGGCAGCACCCGCCACGGATGTATTTCGGCTTCAATTTTGTACAATGGGAGTACATCGTCCATCTTTAAATACACTCTTGTTGGAGATCGAGGGTGTTATGCTAATAGCTGCTATAGCAGCTTAAACATGCTAGCCTAAAGCAGGGGGCCAGAGAGGCTACTTTTACTTTTCAGGCCAAACCAACGCTGACCTAAGTTATGTCATGTTTCAGACTTTGTACAGCTCCCTCTTGAGCCACAAAAGGCTTTCTACAACTTTTTTAACAGGTACAGAATTACATTTAAGGAAAATGAATGGCATTTCCATTCATGGTCCCTTTATTTCAGTTCTAAATTTTGCTTTTGCGTTGCATACAGTCTATAAAGACTTTATCAGCCATTTGAGTTTGCTAATTTGTCGTCAGAAACATCCAACGTTTAGTGACTATTTGGTGACTAAAGAGCAATTTGGTAATACTGAGCAAATGGTGGATTTGATATATATATATATATATATATATATATAGCACATAAATGAGTTATTATATCCTATACTTTCGCCAATCACATCACAATCCTGGGGCCTAACGGAGCAACTTCCATTTTCATCAATGATCTTGCCAACGTTACATCGTATCTTAAATCTATCATCTATAATTGGAATCATCATAATCGGTATCGTCTCACAGATACTAAAGAGACACTAAAGATGCTCAAGTTTCCTCTTCTAAAAGCACCACGTCCCTTTTACTGAAGAATCTTTCTCTCTCTCTCTATCGTCTCGTTTTCTTTCACCTGCCTCCCCTCTCCTCCATCTCCACCTCCCTCTCAGCCTCTCTGTCAGGCTCCCTCACATCCTGCTCACTTCTGTCTGTGTATCTGCGTACGGTAATGTCCTGTCGTCCTCCATCTCTCTCTCTCTCTCTCTCTCTCTCTGCCTACGCACCACTTCACGTCTCGAGCACCTCGTCATATCCACTGCTTGCTCTTTTTTTCGCCTGATTCGTCCAACCTCATCATCCTGTAAACAAATCGGTGGCATTTGTAGCCACCGTATGTACGTTTCCAGGCTCTATAGTATATCATCATAATAAAAAAATCAAGATTTACTCATTGGAAGGAAGTTTTGTTTTGGTGACAAAAATGAATGCTACAGGAGGATGAATTTAAATACCCAAATGGCAACACGTTGGCTAAATACAGCATTAAATAGCTCAGGTTAAATATGCAGTTGTGGCTGAATTTCAGCTTAAGAGCTCAGTTTTGTGTCAAGGTATTTAAAATTTCCATTTATCATTTGTGCGCTAAAAAAAGCTATTAGCCTTTTCTTGTGCTGAGTTGAGGTGGGCTTTAATTTTCAGCCCTGACTTAAGTGCAACCCCTTTAATAATAATGTGCAAGGCTGCATGACAGGAAGCAAATTAATGCCATAAGGTGAGCTGTGGAATATAAGCTGAAAAATGGCAGTTTTACTTTGAAAGGATTGACGGGAGCGTATGTAGGAGATGCACTGATTAACTATGATGAAGTGGAATGTTTAAACACTAGAAGAAGAGAGGTACACTTGTGCGTATGATACTAAAACCATTATTGTCTCAGTGTCTGACACCAGTCCTGACTTCTCAATCCGTGTGCATGTATCTCAGTGTGTGTGTGCTCCTTATTTCCCCAAGGCTTTCCCTTGTAGCACATGAATCATTCTGACAGATCTCACACACATTATGACCTGTTCAGACTTTTCTGAAAACAGACAGCAATGCTCATGTGTGTTTTCGTGCGCATGCAGACATGTGTGTAAAGTCCAATGCATGTATGTGCATTTACACACAAGAACACACATGTTTGATTCTGCTTTTAATGACACTAACAGGTGTTCAAAGTGCATGCATGTATATGTGTGTACGGAGGTAATGTGGTAATTGGACAATTCATGTTGACAACGTCTGCAGGTTAACGGCTGGCAGACTTGATAGAACAAGGGGATAATGAGAGAGGTGAAGAGAAGAGACGAGAAGAGGAGAGAAGGGAAGGGAAGAATTGTATGCGAAAAAACCTTTCTACATAGAAGCTTTGCCGTATCTAATGCAAGTTACCCAACATATGCTGCTGTGTCACGCTGATAGCATTCAACACGCAAATCACAGGTTGGCCTTGATTGTGGCTCAGAGGTAGAGCGGGTCGCCCTCCAATCCGAAGGTGGGCGGTTCGATCCCAAAGTATTCTTGGGCATGATGATGAACACCAAACAGTTGCCTTGTATGGCCCTAAGTTAGTGTATGACTGAATGTTAGATGTAGTGTAAAACGCTTTGAGTGCTTAAATGACTAGAAAGGCGCTATATAGACATACACGGTCTGCTGTAATGTTAATTAACAGTATTCAGAACCTGGCTGAGGCCACTCATGGAATGCCTCTTGTCCAATCAGATGACTTGGTCAGAACTAACTGTTATATAATTTCCGATAGCAGATCATTGCTCATGAAGAACAGACCGTTGCTACGGAATCCAGAGGACTAACAGTAAACATATCAATCTGCCAAAAGAAGTCTGGTATATATGATGTTGGTCTGTTTAGCATTAATGTTTGAAATCACAGGTTGGCTTTTATCTTGACATTGTAAATGGCAACTCTACATGACTGCTGATCGCAGTGGTTTGTCCAATAGGCCTATGTGTCTCAGAAAACAGATTTGTCCCAATATTGCAGGGTTTGATGTTTTGCCTGGCAGCACGGTGAGCAGACAAACATGTTGCTCTTCTGTTTTGATTCTGAAAAAGTCAGTTGCACCACCAGATATCGCCAAAATCTAGGAGCACTGAAATCTGAAGGATTATAACCCGACAGCTCGGGGGAATACGTCAGAGATAATAACGCAAATCTGTTATCTAAAAGAGGTAGACACAACTGCCCAAACTGTTCGCCTGGAGAGGCTGTAGCTGAACGAAGCCGAGCAGCAATGTCCGCCTGAAAATTGAATTTGGAAAATGTCAAGTGTAGCATGTGCAGAGAGCCTTTAGGACGAGATGAGGGCAGACAATGCCCATATTCACGCCCACTGCGAAGCACATCACACAGACACAAGCTACGACCCGCTTATTGAAAGCAGTAAGAGCACTGACCACGGTTGTTGATTCATATCTCATCAGCTGTGCTTGGCTGCTCTGCCTCGTTTGGCCGTGAATCACCACACACGCGCACACACACACAAAGTTACACAGTGCAGAGGGCTAATATTGTCTCAGGGTTAAATGACATTTGATTCATCACATCCTCATGGGCTCAGCTAGCCTTCCTGCTTTCATTTCTCTTCCTCTCCGTCCACCTGCCCTTTCACGCTGCCCAAACAAGTCATGTGACCTCATACGGAGTAGTGAAGTGAGCTCATATCGCTGTTTTCCGTGCAAATCACCTGTGACTCCTGGAAAACCCTGAGGAAAGTGCGAGCTAAAAAAGGCATAGGTAGTGTTTTGGTGTGTGTAATATGTCTTCGCCCTGCAGCTAAAGGCTTGTTATATAACCACACAACAATAGTGGACAGGCCTGCAGTGGAAACTGAAACAGCTGCTTTATCCATTCAAATTTTAATCCAGAGTCGTTTCCGTAGATTTATTTACTATTGCTTTTGCGTCACTTTGTTTGTAGTTTTCTACAAACTCCTCCATCTTCCTCGTTCCCACTCTTCTTGTTAACCCCTCCTTCTCGTCGTCTACTATCTCCTCCTCACTCTCCTCTCCCTCCGCTGTCTCTCCATCTCTAACAAAGTTATTATCTCTCCTCTGTGAAGGGGACCAAGATGAAGCCAGCGTGACTGATCTTGGTCATATCTTTAGTGCGTGCGTGTGTGTGTGTGTGTGTGTGTGTGTGTGCATGGACAGTTCCCTGCACTTTACTGGTGGTCTATCAGTGTGTGAGAATTGGCTTGTTGTGAGCATGTTTATATTATGGTGTGTGTGTGTGTGTGTGTGGGTGAATGTGCATGCGTGACTGATCTTTGGCTGACGCCGTGGACGCTCCGGGCTGATGGAGAGGGGGAGTTGGGGCTAGTTGGGTGGTGGTGGAAGTTGAGAGGGGAGGCAATGAGGCGGCGAGGAGAAACCCGGTAGGGAGCAGTTACTGTGGGCTTGGGAGGCCGTGGAGCCTTTGGTACGCAGAGCTCAGAGAGCTTGGTTACTTGGTGAGGACGAGATTAGAGGAGAGATGAAGAGCGGAGGATGATGCAACAGGGAGAGAGAGAGGGATGGAGGGGGGAGGGGGAGAAGAAAGGTGATGAGAAAAAAGAATTGAGAGTGCTGAGATAAAACAACTCAAGGAAGGCAGGGAGGAGATGCAGAGATAAAGACAGAGGCGGCGCATGGATGTTTGTGACTGTGGGATTACAGCTATTGAGCGGCTGAGGAGCTGATGAGATGCGTAATTAGGCAGATTTAAGGGCGATAGCGAACGCGCCCCACTGGGCCGTGGATACAGCTGTCCAAGCATGTTAGAGAGTGCTGCGAAGTGCTGCCCGCGCTCCGCCGCACGGCGCAGATTGAAGGCGATGGCGAGCGCAACGCAGCGGAACAAAAAGAAAGACATCAGGGATGCAGCCTGGCTGTCCCCTCTGAAGAGCGTTAAAAGTGGCTGCAGAATGTTGCGCATGCATCAGTTGGCTTTTAGTTTAGGAAGTAGTGTGCGCATGAAGAGCTTTAAAGAGGACCGTGAATGTTATCTGCAGACATCCTGTTCACTTAAACTCACAGCTTATTTAGTGTGACAAGAGCAACATTTGCACATTTAGATCGGCCGTTTATGTACAAAGAGAAGAAGAAATTAAAGATTAAGGTGCCAGTGAACGCACCACACTCAGTCTACACTCACCACACTCTGCTGTTTAAAAGTGTTGCACAAACTGGAGGGCAAAGCTACAGTTTAGGACAACTGCTGCACCTTTTATGTTGGATACTAACTAAAACAACATAGTTATATACTGAACTGAAGTTATATGCGGTATATGTACGAAGTTTTATTGCAACTCACAAAAATTCTTCCATGAATACCATTTGGAGGCTTTAAGTTTTCAGTGTATGTGTGTGTGTGTGTGTGTGTGTGTGTGTGCAGTCAGTACATTGGTGGTCACTGAATGTATCTCCCTGCTGGACGGTGCTCAGCATCGATCGATTGCCGGGCTCATCCATCACTCCGGGGACCAACACACATTCTCTCACACAGAACATGCTGCCACAAGACGCATGCGTAACCGACCAAACACACACCATTAAAAGTACAAACACAGACGCCACACATGCACGGATATAATCTCAGAAACATGAACACAGCTATGAAATCATGACATTTTTACAAGCCAGTAGGTATAGTTCTTTATACTATAGTGTATACTGTAGGCACACACAGAGCATTGCATGTTATGTATGGATGGATGGATGGATGTCAGCTTTAGTCATATGATGCACAGAAAATCAGATCAGGCCTCTCAGCAAGGTCACAAAGGTTAAGACTGGGAGAGAGACGGATAGAGCAATGCGTGTAATCCTGCAGCTCTTGGTCACAACTTATTTCTACCCTTTTTTTTTTTACCTTTTAATTTGGAAACACTTCCTGTTTTTGTTAAGGGACTGTAGGGAAGAGATTTTTTTAAGCCTTTGAATAATTTAAAGAACAGGAGAAGGTGACGTAAGGTTCACGAGCAGAGTAGAGGAGTCTTGCTGTTCTCTGCCCCCAGAAGAGTCTGGCATTTGTAGAATACAAATTTCACCACAGGCTACCCAGTCAATGTGGGTTAATATTATCCTGCCTGAAGCGCTGAGTCTTCTCCTCTCATTTCCTTTCCCTTTATGTCTAATTCTCCCTGTGATTATGAATCCTACAGGGAAATCTAGCCCTTCATAATGCTGCTATGTGTTCTACTGCCATACACAACTGCATGAGGTAAGACTATATCGGCCTGCTGCCAAAAATAAGCTTTCCCTTCTTCCTTTCTGTCCTTTTAACAGCATGCTGTGTGAACATGTGAAAGTTAGTGTGGGCGAGGATATCAGCCAAATGGGGTTAAAAGGGTTTTAATGGGCCGTGGCATAAAAACAAGAGAAGGTGATGCATGATGTGATGCTGTTAGCTTTGTTTGAGGTTTGCGTGTCTGAGGGTGCGTGATTGTTTGGGTGTAAGGATACTGTGTAAGCGACCAGGGCAATGAAGAGTCCTTAAATAAGCCTGGGTTTAGTCAGTAGACATGGTTTGGCATGCATATTACATGTTTGCGTGTGTAAGAGGGAATGTGTGTGTAGTTAATGAAGCAATATGAGCAAGACTAATATGCTGTGGAGATGATGGATTAGGTCGCACACAGGAAAATATCAGAGTTACATGTAACTGTGGACTATGTATTCTGGTTGAACACCACTTGTAATATCTAGTTAGCAAAAAGTACTGCTGTACACAAATATGTGTGGGAGAAGTCCTCACAAGATGCCATCGTACTCCCTCCATCTACTCACCTGTTCCCTGTTATAATCAGCCCATCGCTGAACTTCCAGAGCTTTTACATTGGTTCCAGTTCATGCTCGTTACTCTTCCTTTATACCATGCTTTTTTCATTTGCATTTTCTGTGTTTTTTTATTTGTATCTGGACCTGTCTGCCTACCTGCGTGCCTGTTTACAATAACCTGTTTGTCTGCAACTTCCTGTAAGTGTCAATAAATTGCACCAATCTGCCTGTAATCACCTGCGCTTGGGTCCTTCCTTCCTGCTTGCTTTATCAACGCTGAGGTGTTGCATTTTGTAGAAGTTCAATTTGTTTTCATCCCTTCGATGTTGCAAATACGGGCGCCAATGATGCACTATTGGGCAGTCATATAATTATTTCAAATCTTGCCTTCTTTACATCCATGTTTGCTTGCTTCTTCTAGTCTTCTTCTATTCTACCTTTGTTATCTACGTTTGTTGTCTGAGGAGGGTCACAGTGATCCAGGTCATGGTAATTCAAAGCTTAATCCAAAAGGCAACTGGACTTAAAGAAGAACTTCAACCAAGTCCGGTTGCCTTTTGGTTAAAGCTTCCAAGTATCTACATTTGTTCACCTTTACCTGTTGATCAACCTGTTGAGACCCACTCACAAAAACATGGCTCCATAGCACTACTAGTGGTCAAAATCTTCACAGGGAACCTTTAATTGGCTATAATAATAAGGAAGAGTACATTTAAAGGCAGTGTTGCTTTAGAGCAACTGTGAGGAAATTTCCATTTTGTGTCAATTTGGAAAGTCCCTTTAGACAAAGCGGTACGTGGTAAATGTAAATGGACTGTTCTTGTATAGCGCTTTTACACTACATGTCACATTCACCTGTTCACACATACAGTCTGATGACAAAGGCTACTATGCCAATCTCCAATCAGGAGCACATTCCTGCTTTCGGGAGCAATTTGGGGTTCAGTGTCTTGTCCAAGGACATGTGGCTGTAGCAGTCAGGGATCGACCGACTCTGCCACACATCTCGTCTCTTTGCTGATTCTGTCCTGTATGTGCATGTGGAGATTCTCTAACCCAGCGGCTGACTGACTTCTCCCTCCGAAACTTTGGGCAAAATGTAAACAAAGGTTCTTTCGGCCTGTATGCTTTAAATCTCATCGTCTTAATCTGGTTCCAGTGGAGCATCAGTATTAAAGTGAGTTGCAGTTAAAAACTCCTCATAGGAAGTTTTACTTTCAATCCAATGCTAATGGAAAGTGGTAATGGAAATTAGTACAACAAGCCAAGCCCATTAGCAGCCAGTATTTAAAAAGAAAGAACTTCAAAAGGACCCATGTTGAAGCTCTAGAGATTGGCAGTGAATATCTGCAATGGAAGCTGTACAAGAGTGTGCTTTATGGTCCAATGTATTACGTGCTTGTTAAAGTAATGCTCGGATCCAACTTTAATCCAGAGGATGTCATTTTGTGTGTCCCAGTATGTTCAGTGAGACCCACTCAATCTTCTTTTATTTTTCACTTTATGTTATACCAATAAACTGTATGACTATATGTGATGGTTGCCATGGCTCCAGCTCCGTCCCAGAAGACAAAAATTACACCTATTGTTGCAAGTGATAAAATAATATCACATTAATACAACATTTATGATCTGCTCTGTTCTTGTTAATAAAACAGGATTGAGTGCCGACCCTGATGCAGCGCTCGCTAATAAATGCCTGATTTGTATTAGCGTGAGGATTTCTCACTGCCTTAACCTGAACACAACCAAGGACTCAATTTACATCTTGTGACAAAGGCTGGCTAACATGAAGAAAATGAGACTGTGTGTGTGTGTGTGTGTGTGTGTGTGCCAGAGTCAGTGAGGGTGAAGAGTTTATCATCACAAACATCCTCCTCACCCCTCAGGCTTGTTTAAGAGCGATGATGCAAGTTTCTTTTGCTTCCTTTTCCTTTCTTTCCCATCATCCTCCACCATCTCTCTTTTCGCTCTCCTCACCTCCTGCTGCTCTCCTTTCCTTCCGACTTTGTCTGTTCTCCCTTTTACAATCCTTGTTTGTTCTCTCACCCCCCCCCCCTTCTATCTCACATCTCTCTGTCTCCCGACCTCGTCTGTATTTCTGTGTCAAACCTCTTCAACCTCTGTCTGCCTTTCTTCCCGTCCTCCCTCTGTCCTTCCCTCGCTCTTGTGTGACAAATAACAACAATCTTAATAAAAAAAGGCTAAAGAAAATCCCCTTGTCACTGAGAGCTTAGCAGAAAGAGATAGAGATAAAGAGACGGGGGCCATTTGCTCACGTGTGTGCACCGTCAAACGGAAGAAGAGGATGGAGGGAGAGAAAAAGAGAGGGAAAGAGGAAGGGGAGAGCAAACACAACAGCAATAATTGGAAGCTGCATTAATCCCCTCTGATCTCTCTCTTATACCCCCAACCAGTGAAGTAATCACACACACAGAATACCTGTCAATGCACACACACACTTTCTTTCCTTTATGTAACACACTCGCCAACATGCGACTCCCCTCTCTCTCTGCACAAGTGCTCTCTGGGCTTTAAACACGCACTTTCATCTTTGTCTTTTCACACACTCACAGCATCAGCCATTCATGCCATACAGCGCTAATAACTTTTGTATCCCATTAGTCACCATGGTAACAGCGTAGGGCCAATCATGTTCTTTAAGCTGCCATTTTCAACAGTCACTTTGCAGTTTCTATATTTATGCGCTGTCTCTTCTGCCTGTCAATCTATCCTTTCACTCTTTGACCGTCATGGATGGATTACTGAACAGGCCTAGCAAGCACAGGCTCAGGGGCCTAAAACATGTGGCGTCCCCCAGGGCTATCCCTGCAAAATGTCACTAAAAAAGACACTAAAGTACAGCCAAGAGACACAAAATCCTTACAAGGAGACACAACGCCTCAGCCAAAAGATATGGAAAAAGAAAAGAAACAAAAAAAACAAAAGAGATTTAAAACAACTACAAAGAAGCAGATAACAACTACAAATAGAACAAAGTATCCACAAATGAAACAATATGGCATCAAAGACACTCAACGATACAAAACAAGCACAGATATGTAAAACAACAAAAAGATACAAAACTATTACAGAAACAAAAACAACAACTACAAAGCGGAGCAAAATGACTACAAAGAGACACTAAACCCCAACAAATAAGACAAAAAACATCAAAGCAACCACAAATGGTCACAAACTCAAAGACACAAAACAAAATCAATGAGACACATTGACATCAAAGAGACTCAATGATACAAAACAAGCACAGAGATGTAAAACAAAAAAGATGATTACAAAGAGACACTAAACGGCAACAAAATAGACACAAAACATCAAAGCAACCACAACTGACACAAAACAAACTCAAAGACTCAAACATGCAAAACAACCACAAAGAGACATACAAAAACAACAAAATGATTACAAAGACACACCAAACCAACACGAAGAGGCAAATACCACAAAAATGAGATGCATAACAACTACAAAGAGACACA
This sequence comes from Semicossyphus pulcher, assembly GCF_022749685.1. NCBI lineage: Eukaryota > Metazoa > Chordata > Actinopteri > Labriformes > Labridae > Semicossyphus > Semicossyphus pulcher. The sequence continues at coordinate 9,663,355 of NW_027211695.1, forward strand.
TAACAACAAAGCAATATGACGACAAAGGGACTCAATGATACAAACAAGCACAGAGATCTAAATTTAAAGAAACAAACACAATGTTTACAAAGAGACACAAACCAAACAGAGAGATACAGATATGACTACAAAGGCACACAAAACTAAATTACAAAGGGTGTACAAAAAAGGCAACATGACAACAAAGAGACTCAACGATACAAAACAAGAATAGAGACGTAAAACAACAACAAAAAGATACAAGATGATTCATAGAAACAAAAAGAACCACAAAGAGACGCAAAATGACGACAAAGAGACACTAAATGTCTTCAAACAGATATAAAATGGCCACAAACACAAAGACTAAAGACACAAGAGGTGTAAAAACAACAATAAGATGCAAAATGATGACAAAGAGATGCTAAACAACTACAAAGAGACACATAAACAACTACGAATGGGCACAAAACAACAAAGGGATCCGAAATGACGCAATATGACAACAAAGAGACTTTACAGTGCAAAACAAGCAGTAGTGTAAAAACCAAGAAAAAGATACAACATGATTACAAAGAGATGCCACCCAACAAAAAGACACAATGTCCCAACTAAGCAGTGCAAAAAACTACAAAGAAACACTAAACAAGAGGCACAAGAAACGAAGTGATGCAATACAACCTCAAGGCGAACCTTATTATGTATATTTTAATGGAAACAAGTGATGATATTAAAGAAGAGCTGAAAAAATTTATTGATTAAATAATTGAAAGAAAACTACTCAACAACTATTCTCATAACCAATTTTCGTCACTCATTAAGTCAATTTTAAATCCATAAAGTGCACTTTCAGCTGCAGAGTGATGCAGTGCATATATCTCATTCTGGAGCTGCAAATATTATGGCTCTAACACTGAACAATGAGACTGGAAGCACTTTTCTTGAGTGCAGCATAAAAGGATCAAACTTGTCGTAGCTCTTTACTCAAATGAAAGGAGAGAGAAGAGTGCGGAGCGGAGACTGAACAGGCCTTGTGCTGTTGTGGCGTTACCACAGTGATTAATGGGAAAGGAAAGTTATTATCATTATCATTACGAGTATGAAACGAGTGGGTGATGCACATAGTGTTTGTGTGTGTATGTGCGTGTCATCCAGATGGAAAAACCAGAGTAATGTTAGTGGATTATTCATTGGATGACATTATCTAAATCAATTAGAGAAGAGGGTTTCCTCATAAATTAAACTGTTAAATAGAGATTACAGTAACAGGCTGAGGCAACAGGCCATGCACATACTGGATCTCCTGAGATAAAGATTGGTGGCCTTTAAGTCATCCTTTCTAAACTCTTTTTTTTTTATCCTTGAGATTCAATATGCTTGAGTTAAAAAAAAAACATGTACACATCACTTACAGGTGGGTTAACAACACTGTATTTGTTCTAGATAGCCCTTATAATATACTGTATCCTGGGTTACAAATCATTATTGACCATACAGCAGCAACAGAAAAATTTGTGTTCCAACACTTTGAAACACCCATGTTATCTGCTTTCAACATTACAGTGTGTTAATGTGTGTTACTAACTGCTATTGTACTGCTATAATTGCTAAAAAGGGTTATAAGAATAAAATTTTACAAAACAATTCCATATTAATGTTGACTGTGAGACTGTATGTTTATGAGAAAGCAGCTGCTGGCGACTAAAACTTGCAAAAGTGTTTTAAGCTGTCTGAATGGCAAACGCACTCATGTGCAAAGTAAGAGATTAGTTAGCACAGCGCACGGTCTAAAGCTCATGGTGCTAAGTGATTCAAGGCATGTCAGACTTCTAGTTACGCAGTGCACAATCTGGGCATAAAGTGAGGCGCAAGGAGCAAGGCGCAAAGAGGTTGGCTTAAGACCCCTGATTATTTATTAGTTGGCCGTAACATGAATCAGACCAATCAGAGTGTCAGCTCTCATTCCCTTAAAAAGCAAGTGCGCCTGACTTTAGACCAGGTTTTTGTTAGTCTATGGCGCAGTCGCTTTCTTCGTCTGACTACACCTCATTTTAAGACCGCCCATGGCCGGTAACTTGGGCACAAGATCAACTGCTATTTACACAATGTGTTCGCTGGGCGTAAAAATGCCAACCGTGTCAGGTGGAAAATAGTAATGACACTTGTGCTGCACGCTGTGGTGCTTTGCACCGCATGTACGGGCCCAATGTGCTTGAAAGAAAAAAAAAAGTCTGACATTTAGCATCCATAACTCCAATTTGGAAAGGTGCAACTGCCAGGTAAAACAACAGCCATTTCAGAAAGTGCTCCAGAACAACAAAGGAGGAAGTCAGGCAACATTATCATTATATGCTAAAACATGTTTAAACAGCCTCTTTTTTTCAAAGACGGACCAAAGTTATTCCTCAACTTTAACCAAGCGTGTCATTATCCATGACAACACAGCTTTCTTAACCTTACTTTTAAATCAAACTATTATGTTGCCATATTTTGTTCCCTTAACCACATTTTTTGCCTTAACCTAATAAGGCCTTTGAGAGTTTTCACATGATAAAACAGATCTATTTTCCAACAGTGAGAACTTTGTGTGTCCCATCAGAAAGCGCCTGTTTGTGTCGTTCATGTTCATAGACAAGTGATGTATTTGATGTTTAATTTGGTAGACTTTTAAAAAGTTGTTGGGTTTCCAAAACTGTTTAACATTTCACCAAGCACTTCCTGGATGTTTTACATGATTTAATATTTGTTTTACAGCTGTGACATCATAGTATGTATCCTGTATTGTTACGCTGGGCTTACTCATATCTGTCCTGCTGCAGCTCCAGGAAAGTTACAGGGTGATGTCTTTGTCTCAGCTATTAATCATTTTTTCTTTGTCTCTCAAACTTTGTTCTATTCTTAAATCCGCCCATACACCGAAATCCAAAACATGCATCTGTGCTCACAATCTGTCCAAACCCACTGATAATAATGCTCTTGCAATTATAATTGTGAGTGGGAGGGTAGCTCTAATCATGTGTGTGTGGGTGCGTGAGTGGGTGTGCATAGGAACTGTGGGAAATCAGAGTTGGAGGAGAGGGAGCTTTAATATATTTTACTGTTGCATAGACAATTAAACACACACACACGCACACACACTGGTTACACACAATGGGAAGAAGTTGGAATGCACCTATAGTGTCATTATGAAGAAGAGAATACTCACTTTTCCTGTTCTTTACATGCTACATTTAGCAATGAGTTTGGCAAGACATTTAACAGGTACAATTAGTGCAGAGACACACAAATACACACAATACACGCAATGTAGCACAGGCTTAGCGACAGATGAGGGAAGCTGGCCTTTAAATCCAGTTGGAAAAAGGAGTGCAAGGCCAGGAGAAAAGTGACGTAGGGAGGGAGGGAAGCAGTGGAAAGAAAAGCAGACAAAAAAGCGAGGGGGAGAGATTTAGATTCGGAGGTGAAATTTTAGGAGCTTGGCAGCGAATCAATTCCCGGCATTACCAGCAGCCGTGCCAGAGCGGCCCGACAATCAGCAGCTGAATGGACCTCGTTACCTCAAGGTCACACATTTACACACACACACACACACACACACACACACACACAGAAATGAAACAAGACAGCAGTGTGAAAGATCGAGGACAGGGCACTATTTCTCGAAGACGTCTCACTGTCACATGAATTCACTCTCTTCACATTCCTCCTCGATTGTTCATTTTTAAATAACGTCCACAGCCTCCCCCTCTGCAGACTCCTCTTCAGTATCGCCACAGTTTAAGTTCTAAACTCTGCACTCTGTCTTTATTGACTATGTGGGGAGCTCAGTGGAAGGATTAGTGGGCAACTTGTATGAGCATTGATTAGAGAAGAGTGCAGGGCTTAAATGAGACTCCTTATACTGCTTTTACATCCCTCCGAGATTTGAAAGAGACACTTTAGATACATCTCGATGTCCCTAAGCCCCATTTACACCTTTAAATGTGAAATCCAGAAGTAATGATTTCACCTTTGTTTACACTTAGCTGTAAGATTGGGCACAAATCTCATTTCATCCATCTAACATGTCCCGCACTGTAACCGCACTATTGATTCCAATTAAGGGCCACAAAAGGACAGTTTTTTCCAGGCTTCAATGCTTTTTAGTCGACCTGACTGAATCGCTGACTTTCTGCAAACTTTTTAATTTTCATTGGACCTAGAGACTCAATTTGTGAAAGACAAAAGTGTCATTTAGGTTGTAAAGTTTCTCCTTATTTTACAGCCCTTTTGCACACCAGCTTTTCAAGTCTTTTTGAGAGAAGAGTGGGATTAGAAACATAAGAATCAACACTTCAGCGTTCACTTGTACTCATACTATTAAAAGCATGGTTTCTTCAGACATTCCTTTATAAACAGTTTGCATCGGAAAAAAATAGTTTTGAGGTGTAAATTCCAAGTGGCATCCAATTCCAACTCTGTGCCCAAAATCCCTCCTTCTGTTCCTGAGGCCTTAGGGTGGAACCTCCTCCAGCCCAGAGCGTGGTTATAATACAACTATCAAAAGCTGCTTGAATTTGGCAGATGAAGTTAACCAAGTAACACCAACACATGAATGACTCATATGGATGGATGTCAATTGGGACCAAAATCATGTCACGCAGCTCTAAACCACAGAGATCATTCATTTGCTTGCAATGAACAGGGACCAGATGAAGGCAACAGAAACATATAATTCCTTTTCTGTAACTGATAACATCAACATTGCTGGAGCTGCTTTCTTTCCTGGCACTTTAATATGACAAGGAAAGTGCCTCAAGAAGACAAGTGAAGACAAGTGAAGACAAGAACAGCAATAATAGACAATTCTGCAAAACCCTGGATGACATTCATTCAATTCTCCCTTTCTACAGCTTTTTCAGGAATGGTTGTGGTTATTGCAAATATATATGTTTAAAGAGGGGGTATTATGCTGTGTCACATTTAAGACATTACTCAACATTTTATAATGTTGGCTGTTCAGACTAAATGTGGGTGAAGTTTCAAATCTGTAGGTCAAAGTATGTAGGTTTTCTACACGCACTTTGTGATGTCACAAAGTGCAACCTCATTAAGCTTCAGTGAGCTGGCCAATCAGAAGAAAGTGGGCTTGTAGGGGCAGGGTTTCTTAAAGGGACAGAGCTGACTTTCAGGCAGAGGCTGTGTGAGGGCCTGCACAGAGCACCAGTGTGAAAAAAATGAAGAGGTTTTTTTTCACTCTAAATTATGCTAAGCTACTCCACAGGTATCACAGAGTGAAATATGAAGCTTGTAATTAGCATAATCACCCCTTTAAGCACGGTTAGGGTTAGGAACGTAAAGATGGGATATTCAATTCTGGAGAAAGATAGTACTTGACAGCCATACAGATAAATGTCTCCTTTCAGTGCTACATCTAAAGCTCTGCCCCCAAATTCATGGATGCACACTGGGAGGGGAAAGACTCACAACTAGGGGTGGGAATGCAGGGTAACTCCCGATATGAAATGGGATACGTGGCCCACGGGAACGGTAATATCACAATACAGCGATACAGAGCAACAGCGGCCAGAGGATAAGTTAGCTTCAAAAGAGGAAGCTATTTATAGGAGGCTACTCTCCTTCTCCGAGGAGGTTGGAGAGGGAGAGTAGCTGGCAGGGGCAGAGGTCAGAGGTCAGAGTGCAATGCAGGTATGCTACCTATTGTTAATTGGATGGAATAGTGATGGAGTCTTTTTTTCTTTTTTTGTTTCCCATTCACAGAACCGGGGCTCTTACACACATCCGATTTTTTTTCCAGTATACACACAGAAGAGACAGTTAGGAAATATTGCGATGTTGTACAAAAGTAAAGTGAGGGTGAAGACATTGTTGAAATAAAGAGATAAAGAGATTCTCCTCTGTGTGATGTGCTAAAGCCTGACCCAGCTGACTGTTGCATCATTGGATAAACAGCAGGAGGCTCGCTGTTCTGACCACCACACACACACAAATGTATCCTCTCTCCTCTAGGAGACCTTCCTTTGTAAGACATTTCTGAAACATAAGCCCCATATGCTCAAGAACCTACAGCTCATCCCCTGACACGCTTTATCTGGGAGCAAAAAGTTGGCAGCAAAGCCTTCTAATTTTCCAGCCGTTTGGTGCAAAATCTCTTGGGGCTACAGCTCAAACTGCGCTGTAGCACAAGTCTGCAGTGGTGCAATGGAGAGGCACTGTGGTCTGAGTACAGTCTGATTATTCTGACCTCGTGTTTGGAGGTCCAACTGAAGCATTGCAGGAGGTTGTTTCCACGACTGGAACAAGATAATCAGTGTTTGGCTCGTTAGAAATAAATTCTGTTAATTAACGGGAGCCACAATCAATAGAGGACGAGGCTGAGAGGAGAGGAGAGGAAGGGAGAGGAGAGGTGATTAGAAAACAGCAGTTTATATTTTTATATTTACGCTGTGGCCAACAAAGAAGAAAGCACCAAACGGAGCAGCAAGGAAAATAATAAGGGAATGCTATGATAAAGGAGGATGAATCAGGAGCTAAAGGAGATATATGGCCTGACTAATATGGACGGTGTGGATTTCCATTTTAACCTTGAGGAGGAATACAAATCCTATACACACACACATACAACCACAAAGACAGGCACACACACACACACATAATCTTGACTCACATAAGCCTCTGGTAAGATGCTACATCCTGCACGAAATCCTTAAAACCCTCCAATCATCTATAGAGTAAAATATACAGCACGCAACTACACATTATACTCAGATTGTTCTATGAATTGCTATACTATTGATGTATTAAAATAAACATTTTGCACAAGTAGAATCTTCGGACTGGTGAGCAGACAGGGATCAATTTCAGGCAGGGCGGTTTGGCTAACATGGCCTTTGTATTGGCTCCATTAGCCCAGACTGGAGTGGCTGGGGGGACAATTTCACCCAATTTGTCCTGCCTCTAATGCATTCATCTCTGGCTAGCAGGCGCACTCGGGATGTTTAATTTCAAAATGCAATCTAAGTTTACCCATTACACGGTGACAAAGTGGAATCAATCCTGTAGCACAAGAGATTAAAGTAAATTGGGTAAAAAGTATAATGAGATAGCCTGGAGTTACTTTTGGAATATTTTGCCTTTGAAATCGACACAACAAGCAGAGAAAAAGCTGCTTAAATCTTGGATTTTCATGAATTCCAATCATTACTAAAAAGTTATGAACACTTTATCTCCCTTTCAACACAATGTCCACCATGTGAAGCAGACATACGTGTCTAAAAGCTATACATGTACTGTGCTAGCTTATTTAAACACCAGATTAACTTTTCTCCAGATAAGCTCGTATCTCTGAAGAGTTTGCACTTATTAAGTTATATAAATGCCATTTTTCAACAACTCATTACTTAAAATAAATAGCGTGATGTTTTGCAATGCTTGATTTCCTCTGGTTCCGATTTCGCCTGTATGTGCATGTTGCAAAGCTAGTTTATAGCCACGCTAGCATTGTCAGTCAAGTGATTAGGTTCAGAATGAAATATCTCAACAACTATTCGATAAATTAGTATGAAATTTGGAATCAATGTTTGTTTTACTCAAAGATTACCTCAAAAATGTATGCCACGCCCATTTGCTGCTGTTGTACTTTGTGTCTAGTGCTAGTTAGCAAAGATTAGCATGCAACAGGCTAAACTACGCTGTTGAACATGGACTTTTCCCTTTGACTTATTGAAAATGGGGTTTTACAGCATCATCCTACTTCTCAGAGACGTTAACTACTCTATATACGATGTTACATCTTTCAGTGAACTTTGTGGAGAATTTTCAAGCCTCGTTTTAACATTTTGCCTTTTCATCTGACAAAACTAAAATTGTCTCTTTTGATAAGAAACACCAGATTACCATTTCTCCAGATTAGCTTGTATCTCTGAACAGTTTGCTAAAGAATAAAAATGCAATTATTCACTAACCTATTACTTAAAATGTATATTGTATCATGTATTGCAATGCAATATTTCCTCTGTTACTGATTTTGCTGCAAATCTAGTTTATAGCCGCGCTAGCATTGTCACTCAAGTGATTAGGTTCAGACTGAAATGTTAGATATAAGATTACCTAAAAGACTGATGGCATTCCCATCAGCTGTTGTTGTACTTTGTGTCTAGTGCTAGTTAGCAAAGATTAGCATGCTAACAAGCTAAACTATGCTGTCGAACATGGAATATTCCCTTTTGACTTATTAAAAAAGGCCCTTTATAGCTTCATCTGACAGAGACCTTAACTACTCCTTATGCAATGTCACATCTTGCACTGAACTTTGTGGAGACTTTTCAAGCCTCTAATAAAATGGCACCAAAATTTACCACAGTCATTTTAACATTTAGCCTTTTCTTGTGATAAAACTGAAATGGTTTCTTTTGTTTAGAAAAAGCTTTTCATGACCCTGTGGCCCGGCCAAACCATCGATAATGTCTCATAAAGAGCCTCGAGTTTTTGGAAGAGAGGGGAAACTAGAGTTGCACCTATTTTGTATTCCAAAGTACAACAATGACTCCCATTCAAAGTGGCCATTAGTGGGAGAAAAGGCCACAATATATCCTGTTAAAATACACAAATGTCAGAGCAGAAGTAGTCGATGTTGCCATTCCTGAAAAGAGTTCAGTTGGACACATGATGATGCAGAGACTAATTGTCCATTATGTAGGTGGGAGCGTCTGATCCCACCTCGTTCCTGTAATGATAATGGCTTCTCGCAGTTAGCTGTTAATTACTTCTGCTGCCCGCATGCGTCTGAGTGAGTGTGTGTGTGTGTGTGTTCGTTCATTATGCTGAGCACGCTGAATGAGTGTGTGCAGCCATGGGTGAAACCACCTCTTTGCTGCAGAGAGACGAAGAGAAAGAGAAGTTAGAGACTCTGACAAACAGGTGCAGAGTCACCCTGACCTTATGATTGGTCCTCATGAACATGCGCATTGTGATGAACGCATCCATATCGTCTGTGGCTCGGTGGTGGGGCGGTGATGTCAGAGCCGTTGATTTCAGTGGTCTGTACTTGACACCACCATCTGGCTTAGCTGCAGGGTACCAAAAACACACACAAACGCACACACACGTACACTCACAGGCTCACTGGTATGACTATTCGTGTTACAATACCACAATGTAACACACTTAAACACAATTTCTTACAGCACTCAGAATAATAATGAGCACTCAAATGAACACACTGCTACTACAGAAACACAGAGCACACATATAAAGCACCCACTGATATTATGAACTCCAACTGTTACACACACATATTCCTCTGCATGAATAATTTATTTATGTTCACATAAATTTAAAAATATCCAGCCCGAAATCAATTAAGATGCAGATGTCCTTCCCTCACACAGCTCCCTAACAAATCTCCTCTGTGTCGCCTTGCCTTTGCCCCGCAGTAAAATATATGAGTCTCTCGAGCTCTCATCCAAATCCTGCATTAAATTACCAGCACTGAAATATTAAATGCAGGCATTTGGGGGAGAGTAAACATCAAAGTGTGTGGCTGTGAAGGCCTCACTGTTGTTGTGCACTTCCCAAAATCAATTGTCTATTAATTAAGAAGTACGGGTGAGACTGTGACACCCTTTGCTTGGATTTTCTACAAGGTTTTCTGTCTGTGCTACTGTTTTCCTCCTGCACTGTGGGCTATAATTGCTCATGTTAACTACATGGGTGCTTCCAATCTAGCTTGTGTTTTAGCTGCAGGGAAAGTGATACCTTAATACCTTGAAGAGTAGACAATTTTCCAAAGAGAAACCAAACCTTGGTCTCAATATCATACAACCCCTCTGATAGAGGGACATAAATAAGTACCCACGAACATGTCCAGACATGTATATGATATACCATTATGAGCCAAAAGTAAATTCATCAAAGAAATTATCCCCGCCTTAAAAAAGAAACTATAAATAAATCCCTTTAGAGAGCTGGCACACACTGTTTGTGTAAGGATTACATTACATCTTTATGCCAACCAACCTGCGTAATTTCTGTTTTATAATGTGCACACTCAGGTATAATATTTTGGTTGTAACCACTCCCCGGTTGTTGCTTTAGGCAACATGTGTACATCAAGCTTGATTGAGTGTCACTCTTTTTAAGCTTGACGCCGTTGTTAAGGTAATCAGTGTGTAATTAAATTAAACAGAACAGAAGGTTCCTGGTTTGAATCCTGGTTCAGACGTAGGGGGCCTTTCTGTGTGGAGTTTGCATGCTCTCTCTGTGAATGCAAGGATTCCCTGCAGGTAAATACATGCTCATTAGAGTGTAAAAGGTTGTCTGTCTCTATGTGTCAGCTCAGTGAATGACTGGTGATCAGTCCAGGGTGTACCCTGCCTCTCGCCCAATGACAGCTGGGATAGGCTCCAGCCTAACCCTAACCCTGAACAGGATTAGAGATAATGGACGAATGGATGGATGGTTTGACGGGAGTAAATATTGAGCTAAAGTAACTTTAAGTACATTTTTACCTGTGCATAAAAATGCATCTGAATCTGCTGGCAGGGGACTGGATTTTGGTATCGGAAGTGGGCAGAACGCAATCTGCTGTTATGCCATCCTGGCTCCCATTGGCGGTCATTCAACGATAAATTAATCTCTATAAACAGATTTCTGCATGCAAATGAAGCTAACAATTTGTTCTTAGATGTTGTATCTCAACTCCAACTCCATACGCGCTTCCTAAGTTGCTAGTCAGACTATGGCAGGAAGTCCTTTGTCGCCAACTGCTGGCTACATCGGATATATTGTGGTCAAGCAGAGATTCACCTGTGTAACTTTATTTGTTATGATACTGTTACAGCCAATCAAAGCCAACTTCACCAAAACCCCCACCAGGTTCAGTGACTACTGCTCTGTCATGAACTTTTACGTTTGATACCTTGAGAGGTGTAACAAATGCACTTTTTTTTTTACAAGCAAACCTCATTCCACATTGACTGAATAATTAAAAATCTTTACTAACACTGTTATCTTAAAAATGTTGCTCATATTGAAACAGCCATGGCTATCCTCAAAAAGGAATAGTGGAAGACAAGTGGGCCTTTATTTCAAACGTATAAAACGGAGCAAATGAACTATCTATCATTAAGCATAAGGCATCAAAACGGCCATCTATATAAAAATGTCACAGATTATTACAGTAACCTTCATCCTGAAAAGGTTGATTAAGCACAGTTGTATTTTTTCCATCCTGCTTTTCATTCACAGTTCTGCATTGTCGACCTCACTTAGGACTTTAGTGTCCTGTTCAAGGGCAGTGTTATGGTGGCTGCTGAAGGAGGGCAGAGTGTGTGTGCGTGTGTGTGTGTGTGTGTGTGTGTGTGTGTGTGTGTGTGTGTGCGTGTGTGCGTGCGTGCGTGCGTGACACCTCAGCATCTCCTGGGATTCAAACTTTGTGACCATGGCTTCCCCTGAATAACCATTAGGTTATAGGTCGTCTCTGCTAAAATGACTTTAGTGCAATCACACAACCAGGCTGCGGCTAAATGTTGTTTTAAATGTAATACACAAGCTACTTCATTCACCTCCATTAAAGTCCAATACTCCACTCAAGAGTGGTACAAAGGTAATGGCACTCGTACATTTCCATGCATGACTGTGCATACTGGAAACAAAAGCATTTACTTGACGGTCACATATCAAGCAGTGTAGTGTGTGAGTGAGTGTGTTCTACCAGGTGAGAATATGCAAGAGAGTCACCAGAGGTTCCTTCCTGCAGTTCGTTCACCCGTGAATGCCTATTAGAGGAGCACTTACCTGGACACACACCACACACACACACACACACACACACACACACACACACTGTACATGTACTCTAAAGGTAGTTCAATGTACCAAAACGATCCTCTATGTGTTTTACCACTCCTGAATAAAATGTAGAGACCTGTGTTTCAGCCCTCGATGTAGATCATTCTTAAGTGTCACATTAGATGAGAGAAATGTCTCTGACTTCCACATGCTGCTGGTGAGCAGAGCAGAGTAGGGTCAAAGCTAACCAAGGGGCAAGAAAGGGAAATATGTGCTGGTTGCCAAGAATGTAAAAAGACATTCCGATTTTATCATATCAAATTTACAAAAACTCTCAGATGCCAGAAAGTGTTTTCTGTCATTTGTCCTTTAATCCTGTTTGATACATGCTTCATGTGATTGTGTATGGCTAGGCTTTCTTTTTTGTCTTGTGCTCATTGCAGTGTTGTTTCAGCCCTAAACTTTCAACAGATAACCTGTCAGTCCAACTTTGTGGATTCCACTGTGACTCAGCCCTTGTGGCTATTGTCGCTAATGCTAACTACCCAGATCTTCTTTTCAGCTAACAGGAGACTACAGCCATGCTTGTAACTCTGTGAGGCTGCTCTGAGAAACATTGTAGCTATGAGCTAAATGCTATTAACAGCATGCTATCATGCTAAATGTCTCAATGATGTACATGCTGATGTTTAAGGGATGTGAAGGGATAATGATTACAATTTTCATAAACTTCTTTGAGCATTTTAGACAATTTTAAACAAGAATGCAGATGTAACACTTGATGCTTCGCAGTCCTCAAATGCTAATGCGAGCAAGCATCCTTAGCTAGCTAGCCATTCATTAACACAGATACTTATTTTCTGTTATATTAAGGGATTGTTTTTTCAAACAGCCAAATACTGTAGGTGATGGCGATGAGGAAGCGACAGCTAGCATCTGTACATTAGCACAGTCTCAGGTCGACGTAATGCAGTAGAAGTTTCACACTTCTGCCTGTTAAAAGGAAGTTTTTCCTTGCCAATGTGCTGAATATTGCTAAGTGCTACTCATGGTGATTCATGTTGGGCCTCTCTTTAAATAACATAACAAAGAGTCGGTCTAGACCTGCTCTTTCTGTAAAGTGTCTCGAGATAACTCTGGTTATGATTTGGCGCTATACAAATAAAATTTGATTTGATTTGATTTGACTTCCTTGGTGTGTGGTGGATAAATGACTTACATGAGTTATGACTTGATATTATTATTTATATTTTCACATCTCCAGACAGAATTTGGCATTGACTCATTTTAGGGCCCTTTTATGGCTTCATGAAATTCTCAATGCCTTGATTCTGTCGATTAAAAAGGATGGCGGGTGGTCCCGCCAACTTTTTTTTTAGGGGAAACCCTAAATTATCGCTTCATTCTCAACCTCCTGCAGATGCCCTGTACTCCACTTTGCATCAGCCTCTTATCTCTATTAATCTTTTCTACCCATCACCTCACTTCTTTACCTCTATCCGTCATCTGCATTTCCTTCTCTACACTCTCACTCTTCCAGCCCGTCTGCAGTCACTCATCCTACACTAATGTGGCAACCTTTTCCCACTTCATCGCTCACTTCAATTATTTTATTCCATCTTTGCGCCTGTTTCATTAGTTTCTTTTCACCACTCGGCCTTCCATCCCTCACCCACTTCCATGTATTTCCTCTTTACCGTCGCTTCCCCCCGTGACATATCGCCTCGCAACACCTCCATCTCTCAATGTTTCTGTCATTTTCAACTGCTCACTTGTCTAATATTTCTATCTCTCTCACATCCCATCTTCTCTCATTTTAGACTCCCTCTTTGTGGCGCTATTGATTTGTACATAAACCAATGCAATAAAACACCACCATCTGCACACATAAGCATCTTTAAAACACATGACTACAAATTAGGCAGCAGGTTAGTCGAGGTCAGCAAACCTAATTATGTCAACACTGGAAAAAGTGGCCATAAATTGTTTCGAATGAAGAAGCCCAACAAGCTAGAGAACTAAGGAATAAAGCAAAGAAACAACTAAAGAAGGCAAAGATTTTAAAAACCAAAGGAGAAACCCAACATCAGAATAAACACACCAAAGAACCAAATAAGGAAAAAATCAATGAAGAAAACCAATAAAGCATCCAAGAACAACCCAAACAATTGCAGGACAAAAACTGATGAAATACCAATGAATTCAAGAAAGACTTAAAAAAACAACCTCATCAATATTGTCGCTGTTAGCAGCTAATCAAATGGCATTTGAAATATTCTGCCCCAATCATGTTAGAAGGACCTCATTTGAATCCTACTGACCTCTCACCCCTTTAGGGAATGCATTTCAATTACCTACTCATGTGTTCATTATCGATTCTGTGGTAAACCAGTGCAAGGCTTCTGATAATGATCAGAGCCAGGATCCATATTCACAAGGCGAGGGCCTGCTTGTAATTTTACCACCTCACACATTCAACAGCTATTAGGCAGCAGTTAAAAGGTTATTTAATTGAATCATTGTGTGTCTAAATGACCTTTGACCTTTTTCTATGAGCCGGCCAGCTGGGCAGACTTGATGCTTGTTCTTCTTTTACATTTGTCCTTTTGAATCTTTGTCCCTTTGACTCTTTTCTTTATTCAATTCATGGCATCTGCATAAATTATGCATGAGCAATATAAAAATTACACAACTCCAACTCCGAAATTAAACATTTATGTAATTTCTCTCCTTCTCTCTACATGTTTCTGGTCCTCTCTCTCTGTGTCTGCACACATAAACACACATACAGTACACACACAAACGCACACGAATGAACTGTGTACGTCTATTGTGAAGCAGCGGTGTGCGACAGACCGAGGGATTTCCAAAGGTCAAACAGAAACACGGAGCTTACTATTAAATATAGACACACATCACCACACACAACACACACGCAGACACACACATAACACACTAAGCTTTCACATGCAAAGTACTGTTGTACTCTCAACACAGAGACACAAAGCTTATGCAATACAGGCACAGAGATGCAAAAAAACATAAGTGAAATGTGAAATGAGTGCACACACACACACGCTCACACCTCTGAGTGTGTTGCAGTCTTGTCTAAATGGCACCGTATTCAGTCCAGGGTGACTGAGTGACTCACTGTTGCAGGTGACTGCCGATTTGGCTGTGTGCATTACCAACAGATACGCAAACAGAGTCAATAACCGTGTGTGCTCACGAACACAGAAACACAGAAACAGACTGCATGGCTGGGCACCAAATGTTTACAAAGATGTTGTGTTCGGCGTGAGGGATGACTCATACCAGTCTTCAGACACTGTTCACAACTAGGATTTGGATTTTGCCATGACCTGGCTGGCCTCCTTTATGTGCTTTCTTGAGGAAGACAACTCACATTTGGTTTGGCGTGAATGATCTGTAAACTCAACACAATTTGGTCATTTGGTCAGGTGGGCAAATAAAAAGACATCCATGAATGCTCAGAAAATGTTGGCCAAGGTTACAGGTATCTACAAACTTGAATTTATACCTATCCATGGAAATATACACCCTTCAGCCATGAAATAATGAGCACTGAGAGGTAAAGTGAATAATATTGACTACCAAATGTGGTCCAAGGAAGGAAAGCCGGTGAACCGGCGACAGGGTCATGGGCAGCCAAGGCTCATTGATGCAAGTGGTCCGATCCAACAGAAGACCTAATGTAGCTCAAATTGCTGAAAAAGTTAATGCTGGTACTGAAAGGTGTCAGAACACACAGTGCTTTGCAGTATGTTGTGCACGAGGCTGCATAGCTGCAGACCAGTCAGGGTACCCATGCTGACCCCTGTTCACCGCCAAAAGCTCCTACAATGGCCACGCAAGTATCAGAACTGGACCACAGAGCAATGGAAGAACAGGCCTGGTCTGATGAATCACGTTTTTTTTACATCATGTAGATGGCTGGGTGAGTGTGCGTCGCTTACCCGGGGAAGACATGGCACCAGGATGCACTATGGAAGGAAGGCAAGCCAGCAAAGGCAGTGTGATGCTTTGGACAATGGTTTGCTGGAAAACCTTGGGTCCTGCCATTCATGTGGATGTTACTTTGACACAAAACACCTACCTAAACATTGTTGCAGAACAAGTACACCCCTTCATGGAAACGGTATTCAGCAGCATAATGCGCCATGCCACACTGCAAACATTGTCCAGGAATGGTTTGAGGAACCAAATTCCCCAGATCTCAATCCAAGTGAGCATCTTTCGGGTGTGCTGGACAAATAAGTCTTATGGAAGCCCCACCTTGAAACTTACAGGACTTAAAGGATCTGCTTTGTCTTGGTGCCAGATCCCACAGCATACCGTCAGAGCTCTAGTGGGATCCATGCCTCTCAGGGTGCTTTCACACCTGACAGCTTTGGTCCGGACTTTAGGACTTTACTCGGAAAGTCCGGTTTGTTTGGACAAGTGAGAACATCCATTTGAACTCTGGTGTGGACCAAAAAACCTTACCATGGTCCGCTGGAAAAGATAGGTCTTGGACTTTCACCCATGAAACCAGATTGGAGTCTTGTGTGACCAAAAGTCAATGTTAAGGCAAAACCAAGCCAAACAGTTCCTAGCTGGTTTTCCAGACCAGCCTACTAGGACTAAGCTAATTAATCATTGGGGTGGTGTGGATCTTGTAAAATGTCAAACTATAGCTTGAAACAAAGCAGTTAAATTCTTTACATACACTGTCTTCAGAGAGTTCTGTCAAAATGTTGCTATCAATGCATGAAAGCTGGAATCATTCAGAACCTCCTCCTCCCATTTGGACTCTTGTGCCTACAGGTTCTCTGAATATCGGCAGCTAAGTGGGTCAGCAGATGACAGAACTGACTTCAAGATGTCTGATGTCTTTGCTTGAAGACCAGCAGGTTTTGATGCCGGACACCAGGCCACACAATTTCTAATCACACATAATAATAATAACGTGTTTGCTCTTTGTGGAACTAAATTTGCAACTGTTTTAATTGTATTATTTGATAGAAACTTGTATTTATTTGCCTTTCAGTGTTCCTCTGTAGAATACAGACGATGTCATCGCCTTAGAAGCAGTGTTCATTGAAAGCGTCGCTCTGTCTGAGGTCATTAATGAGACTGGGTGCTGGTGATCTCACCCTGGGCACCACATTGGCTAGAACACCGACAGTCAGAAGAAAAGCTGGAGACAAAAGGTTCAAGTCGCAGACCGAGCCTTCAGTTACTCCAAACACAACATGTCTGTAGAATCCGAGGAGACAATGAACAACAAAATGGGTCAAAGATGCAAAGTGTATGACAGAAAGGAGTTATCTTAAGAGTTTCAGTAACCAGCTTTTTTATTTGTTCCAAAAGTCACATCCAAAATCTTATTCACCATCGTGAGTCATAGCAGTTGGAAAGCATGATTGATATTCCCCCACAACACCGCCACTCTGGAGTTGTTATCGATTTTGTCCAAGACCCAAATCCTCCACCCCGCTGAGAGCAATATCCAACCCACCCAGCACCTTCAGGACGACTTTGATTTAATGTCTTTCAGTCTGGTGCAGCAGGAGAGTATCTCAACCAATTCTCAACTAGAGGACATGCGACTACTTGATAGAAAGCGTCCAAAAATCAACAGTGAATCCCCACAGCTCTGAGGGGAGAGTGAACTGACCATGAACTTTTTGAGAGAAAGCCACAGAAAAATGACAAAATTAACAAGCTTCATTGGCTCAAACTCGTGTCCTGAGTTAAATTGGACCCAAGTGCAGAAAAAACCCACAAACATTTTTATACAGAGTTTTCTCACCCACTCTGAACTATTGGAGTGGCAGGACTGACTGAGCTAGCGGTTTCTTGGCAAAGATGACGCCAAAGCTCAGGGTCTGAAATAGACATCTAGTCAAAGAGAAACAGGTTAAATATTTGGTAGAATAAATACTTTAAAGACCCGGGGGTTCAGGGAAAACAAGAATCACAGCATCCTCTGTCGGAGACGGACCGCGGTGCGAGCTGTGGAATCACAAGCATTGACTTGAATGGGCGTGATCGACTCCGGAGGTCGCGGCGCACACGGAATCCTGTGGAATTTGAGAGTTAACTGTGGTTCCCGTCACCGTCAATGCTTGTTAATTTTTTGTTCAAATTTTATATTTGTTTACATTTAGTGCAGGACAGCACCATTACATTTGTTTATGTCACAAAGTTGGCTATGAACTATGGGTAACTACCAAAGGAAAGTCTGCAGATATGCAGACTCACGGAAATTTTGCAATTTGAGGTTGAAAAGTCTGCATCAGAGCCCTCACACACTTGGTGATTTGACAGCACTAAGCACTCACACACACATGCGCGCGCCTCAAAGTCTAAAAGTGTAGAGATTGGGATTTAGCCAATCAACGTTACCGTAGGCTGCCAGCTGCCGCTAGCTACAACACCAGTAGCTTGCAGGATTGCAAACTCGACATTGTGGTAGGTTGTAATTTGTGTCTGTTTTGAATGTGTTTCAAATAAAAGTAAATAGTGTTGACATAACTTGTATACACATTTTTATTAATAAATAGCATATAGAAAACCTATTTTCCCTCTGGGATAGCACCAAAAACAGACAACATATTATATTCCAGGTTTTATGGTACATCACTTGTAAACTGTTCTGATGTGTGATGTTCATCATTTTTGAATTGTGAAGGTTCTTTTAAAAGTCATAATTTGGTTTAAGGCAATTTTCACCCAGACTTCTTTGTCTCCAAACAATGAAAAGCTGAGTTACAAAACTTTAAAACTTTCATATAAAATAAATTGAGGCTGAGATGGAGTTTAGCTGCTGATTGAATCCCTAAATTATAGATAAAACAATCCATAGTTAGAGTACAGATTGAAGGAGTCCTGCAAATTGCATCTTTTTTTCAACTGAATTTTAAATACTTGAATTAAATGCAGATACATCCCTGCTTTTATTAAATATATGAAAAATGAACAAAGCTGCTACAGGGAGAAGAAAGGTTAAAGGTCAAAACTTTAGTGAATCTCAGGATATCCTTCGATTTGACTTTTCATTTCAAGTTGGACTTCACTTTTAAAGCTCACCAACAGCCGAGAAGTGTTTCTACCTGACACCAAAATAATATTTACCTGAATTTACATACTTTTTAAAAGGTGGTTCAGTTTTGGAGCCAAATGTTCCCTAGTTTAAAGAGAAAGGTGGCTGTTTGTGTATAAAATCCTCTTTAGTGCAGCTTTAACTTTTGGATGCAAAGCCTGGCTGGCTTTCTATCAGTGAACAGAAGAACAGACTGATTCTTTAAATAATTATGTAGCGTAGCGCATATTTCACATCCCTTGCTGCTTTGTGCTTTGGCTGGTATGAAATTGTGTTTATGTAACCCCCTCAGGGCGACTATCGCACATAGATACACAATCAGCTGCAGAAACACACACACAGAGACACACAGCATAAATGAATCATGTAGCGTACGCTCCAATAACATTTGAGTTCCCATCTGCTCTCGCTTAAAGACATCTTGAACTCTTCTCACCTGCTCTACAGTAAACACACACCGAACACATGCACACGTACACACACAGACACTCCAGCATTAATACAACCAACAAAACCAATCCATGTTACCTAACGATTGTGCCCCTGAAGCACACACACAGATGTAGAACTACTCTGTTAACAATGCAACTCTGGCCTTATGGGGTTACACACCTGCCACAGCCGCCGGGAGACACTCACTCATTTGTTTTCACCCACAATCTCACAAGCTCTTATTCCTGCACGCACAGAACGACACAAAAATACTCATCACACGGATAATCACGCAGAATCCAGCAGCGCATCCTGCAGGGACAAAATGTAAGCAACAGTGAGTGTGCATCAGCAGTATGTCACTTCCAGTAATATCCAATTCAGTACTGAATATAGATGGCTGTATAGCCGAGGAGAATGGAAACATAATCTCTCCAGTGTGTGTGTTGGTGTGTTTGTGTGTGAGAGACTTAAATAAAAAGCAAGAAATGGAGAGGAAAAGTAGGTCCAATACTGTTGCCATGGCGATTAATGAGATACAAGTCTTTAACGTTATCATTACGGGTATGAGAGGAGTGTGTGACTGTATGTGTGTGTATATTTGTGTAAGGAGAGAGAGAGAGAGAGAGAGACAAAAGAACTGAGAAAATCCTCAGTGAAACAAGTTGAGTCCAATCCCCCCCGGCTGCCTTTCTATCTTTAGATCGATGATGTTTTCTCGCAACTAATCTGGACGCCGTTCGACGGGGGAGGGTGAAACAGGTCAATAAAACACACGGCATGAATACAGAAGATTTCAGAGTAAATGTGATTGGCATCAACTTTCGGCCTCCCTGTCGTTTCTCTTTCATAATACGAGTTAAACTGCAGGCAGCACAGCCTTGAGAGCAAAGGGGTTTGCCAGGGGACAGAGGTATAGCAGCAAGGTTAACAGAGTATGTGTGGGCTCACAAGTGCAAGGTTGTCAGTTTCATTCTATTGATTCGAATGGGAATAAAGAAAATGATTAAGTGATGTTCAAAGCCTCAAGTTTTAAAGTTAAGGTGCCTTTGAGCAAGGATCAACCATCTGATGCTCTGCAGTTGTCCTCGTCAGAATCAACTTTCCCCATGCAAAACAGGTTACAGAACTGTCTATCTCACTGGTATCCATTGTTCCCCTAATTTGAGTAAAGTCAGTCTAAAGAAACTTGCTTTAGAATTCGTCTGTGACCATCTTTTTCTTCATTTGTTAGATATCAATTCACGGTAATGTAAGAGCAACAGCAGTTCAAAAATTGCTCTCCAGCTTTTCAGACTTAAGAGCAGTGAGGTAGCTTTCTGCAGCAGAGTTGAAAAGTGTCCTTGAGCACACTTACAAGTTTTCAAAGCAGTCTCTGTCCGCAACTGCATTTCCAATATTGTACCTTTGATATATTACAAAAAGCTGCCAAGAGACGTTCACTTTGAGAAATAATGTCTAGCAAGTTTCCAACCTAGCAATCTGTGCAAGGTGATTTCATGTCATAGCAAAATTAATGGAAGTAATGGTGCCTCAAAAGATATAAATCCAGCACCTTAAAGTTGCACTTCTTCATATTTCATATGAGCAATAAGTCTGATTACAATGTATAAGATGTAATGTATACTTTAAAAGCTCAGAGAGAATTACCATTTAACTCTGCAGTTCCTGTCAGCTTTAGCAACGTGCTGCTCTTGCTTTCCGTTTTTTGGCTAGCAACTAACTGTGTTTGTTAGCTAAACGTGCATTTCCTGCCCAGAACCAAAAAGCAGACAAACAAAGTTTCTGGCTGGTATAAGTAGTAGAGCAATTAGCCACTAAAGAGATACTTTCCCTGAAATGTTGGTGGAGACAAAAACAGAGCTAAAAGTGGAGTAGCTTCTGGTTTTAGATGCATTTGGTAGCCAGTCACACAGCTCCAAATAAATGTTTGTTGCTCTATGTCTTCTGGATGTGTAGGCTATATACAGGAAGAGCTTAAATAGTAAAAGTCAAATGTTATGTTTACAGCTTGTACAACTGTGCTCAGCTGTAAAAGTATAACCTTTACAGCTCTTTTTTATGCTAATAATCTGAAAGCGAACTGGGCAGAGGCATGCAGTATTAGGCACAGCTGTTTCAATAAAAAAAATACAACACCAGATTTTAGTCTCCACCAGTGTAGCTGCGCTGTGTTTAGCTTCAGATGCTTCTTTACATTTGAAGTCGAGCTCTTTGCAGCTAACAAGCACTTATCCTCCAGGTACAAGTTTACATTTCACCGTCATGTTGTTCTTGTCCCTTTCGCCCAAACATTCAAAATAATGGGAATATTTCCATTAAGTAAATGCTGCCCTCTCAGCCATCTTGCTAGTCGAATTAGCTAGCAACACATGCTACAGCTACCTGCCAAGATGTAGGAGAGAAACTGAAACAGTGCTTTGGGTATTTGCTTTTTTTCCGACACAAAAACGCCTTCCACATCATAAACAACTACAGACCTTAATTGTTAAAGCTAAGAAAAAAACTAATAACTAAATAATTTCTCACATCCTTTAGACATATGTGTGTGTCCGTAATCCAAAGTTCAATTACAGAGTTCTTGCTTTCCCAAATGAGTTAAATCGAGGCTGCTCAATCGATCTGCTGATCC
Source organism: Semicossyphus pulcher (assembly GCF_022749685.1). Taxonomy (NCBI): domain Eukaryota; kingdom Metazoa; phylum Chordata; class Actinopteri; order Labriformes; family Labridae; genus Semicossyphus; species Semicossyphus pulcher. The sequence goes on from NW_027211695.1 coordinate 9,685,296, forward strand.
AGAGGTCGATATGACCTGAGCCAAAGCAGGCATGAAAGAGCTTTTGAAGCGTTCGCCCCTCGCCCGACATCCTACTTAACCAGCAGATCTGAGAATAACAAGCATTCATTACACAGGCAATCACACACTCAACTGCACACCCACTTTTATGTTCACTCAGCCACAGAAAACCACATTCATTTTTTCCTATATTTCTACATTCACTTTCATACATTTTTATGCATGTTAACTGTGTGTACCAATAGGTGTCATTCGAGGGGGCGTGTTTGCGTGGGTGTGCATGTGAGATTACACACTGTACAGCGTCTATTTTAGTCTTTGAAGGCAGTAATTTGCAAAAGGCTCATTGTGATAGTGTGGAGATGTGTGCCCGCCTGTGTGTGTGTGCTTGCTTAAATGTGTGTATTAGCGCTTGATATCTACTTTGATCCCTCTAAAAGCATGTTTGAAGCTGCGGTTGAGATCCAAGCGAGCAACAGATTGTCACGCTGGTGATGGCAGAGGAGCAGAGCAGTGAGGTGGGAGGGGAGGATTTTAGGAGAGAGGAAAGGAAAGGAGTGCATGGAGAGAAAGAGAAAAGAGAATAACTAAGCAGACGATAAGAGAAAAGACTAATGGAATAGAGACGATACAGAGGAGGAAATGAGAAAAGTGTCAGAGGGCCCTTTAGGCTGTAAAGGCCATAAAGGGTTGATGGAGTATCAGCAGACAGATGAATAGAGAAGCTTCTATGAATGTTTCATTCTACCTCCAGATTATGCCTACATTAGAGAATTAGCTTCATTAGCATGGCCCTGGGGCTGGAGGTTAATAACTACGCTGCATTTATAAAGACATGAACAGGGATCGGGGGGAAAATAACTGAATGGACCCAGCCAGTGGAATCAGACTATGTGTGTAGTGTGTACTTAATGATCATCCCAGAGCAGTTTAAGGGGTAATATCAAACTTAGATTCAATTTGGGATAAAGACCTAAATACGTTTAGTTGTATAGAAAAATATTGATACACATGGGGGGACAACGCATTAAAAACATAATAGTAACTGTGAATAAGAAATAAGTCAAATGGGCGGCTGTGGCTCAGTCAGTCAACTCTCACTCGGAAGGTAGGCGGTTCAATCGTCCTTGGGCGAGACACTGAACCCGGCACTTTGTATAGCAGCATTTGCCATCAGTGTCCAAGGACACTTCGACATGTAGACTGAGGTAGCTGGGGATCGAACCACCAACCTTCCAATCAAAATAATTGCCACACACACAACCGGTGGGAATGCTTCAATAATGAATAAAACTGTGACAAAATTAAAGAGTACCGTCACAGTTTAACATGTTTTTTGAGCTGTAATCTAAATTATATTGCTGTACTGTGATGAAACACATCAATGCTGGTGTTAATATTGACACTTCTAACCAAATTTATAAAAATCTGCATTTCATGGAATGGAAAACGGCTCAAACACAGCATCTACTGTTTTAAATTGGACCTTGCCAGCCGATGGTAATGTAGAGTCGACCATTCGGGACAAAGTCACGTAATGAAATTTATAAAATAAAGAATGTTAACGCCTGTCAATCAGAGGTCGGAGGTACAACCCCCAGCCCCTGCCTTTGAGAGGGAGTCTGTGAAACCATGCTCATATTCAAATATATCCTGATGCATCATTCACGAGAGTTTACACTATTTTTGCCAGCACACTGTACATTAGCCTTCTAGCTAACGTTACGTTACCACTCAGAGACTGTGCCCATTCTCTCTTCAGAATCAGAATCAGAAATAACTGTAACAGGCTGCATGCGCGGTTGGTGCATGCGCACTTGCATTGCCTCGGCTCAGGGACCACCACTGTCCTCCACCACACGAAAGGGCAGAAGTCCTCCACCTCAAAAGAGGCCTCTGTGCCTTGTGATTCTATGTCGCTCTCCATTTTTCTCTGGCCAGGGGAGGGGACGTCACTGAGCATTTTTCAAAATTGTGCACCGGTTGGAGTTATGGTCAGACCTGTGTGTGCAGTTACACTTTAAAGTAAGTTTTCTCAATTCTATGTATTAGAGTGTATTTTCTGACAGCTTTCCTACTATGAGTGTTTCAGTTCTACATGAATAAAATCTTCTTCCAAAGTTTGATTCGTTTTGGTTTGTTTGTTTTACATGAGGGAGATTTTTCCGATGTTATCTCATCTGGTTTTAAGTTAGTGTGGACCTGATGGGAAAAAGTGATTCAGAAATGTATTTTTTTTTTTCAGAATTAAAATGTAGGTTACCTTTTTTTGTATGAATATCTAATGAAGAAATAAAGAAAGAAACACTAGTAAAAGGAGGGTAAGATTTGCAAGATTTACATGTGTTTTTTTAAATAAATGCTTCATAAATTAGAAGGCAAATGATAACACAATGCTATTCAAAATGCTAATAGCAGCAAAAACTGGGTTACTTATATAACCGTGGGTCTCTGAGTAGCCTTAAGTCGTACGCCTTTTAGGATATTCATTCAATATTTTTTAAAGGAAACAAGATTTGAATTCACTTTAATAAGTTTGTGCTTAGTATACTGTTGAAAAAAAACATTGACGGTATATAATTGACATGCATGTTTCGAAGCTTTCTGTAGACTGTCACATCAGTGGCAGGTCAAGGGCAAAACGCTTGTTAGGTGTTATTGTAATGAATTACTAAAATGAGGATCTGTTCTTTTGCCACGTATCCACTCTTTTATGATAAATCCTCCATAATATTGTTGACCTACTGAGACCCTAGTAGATCCAGTGTCAGTTGCTACTGCATATCCATTATCACAAATTATACCATGACGTGATGGCATGATAGTCAATTCTGATTGGCTGGTGGGTGTGCAATAATTTAATGTAATGTAATGTAGATTGGCAGAAGGTGTTTTCCCACTTTTCTAAATAAGTGCTGCATTTATTTAATCATTAAATGTAATATGATGTCATGTGGGCTCTTCATGCATGCCTGCAATGATTCAGTTTAACACAGGATCCAGGTGTTTCCTAATGACTGACAAACGAAACGGGAACTGTATACTAGCCTCCATGCTGTCCTCCTCTAACTGGCCCTGGCAGTTTGACAGCTTTTGAACTGTGGCTTTAGATAATCCCCATAATGTAATGTATGCAATCTCATAATGCATATTACACATATGGTATTACGCAACACACAATCACCATAATCTTCCCCCAGCTTTCTATGGATAGGCAGTCATGGATATGTTTTGTCCTTGCTCGCAAACACACACGCGCACTCTGCTCTCCCCGAGCGTAAGTCATATTGCAGATGTTCATATCCAGTATCTGCCAGCCTCCGTTTGTTTGTTTTTGGCTCTGCGTGTGTGTGTGTGTATGTGTGTATGATGTTGAGAGGTACTGGCAGCATGGTGCTCAGACTTCCGTCCCTTGCTAATGTCACACACAGAGAGGATAGCAAAGAGCCTGAGGCAGCTAGCTGGCTAAAGAGCACACACACATATGCACACACGCGCGCGCACACACACTTATCATGCATAAATAAATTAATAAGAACACTGAGAGCGAACATTTAAACTTAGCTTACTCACAAAAGCGCACCATGCCTCCTCGCAGGCTGTCCTATAGTGTTTCTGCAATCGTATGGATTTATTTTTGCTACAGTGACTTGGTGACACACACACAGACACACACACGTCTTCCCAGGCTGCTCATTTAAGTGTTATTTTTCTGCTGTGGGGCCCTGATGACACATAAAAATGCACTTACACTGAGTTCATAACTAAAAAGCATGACACCACTTGAACACCTTCCATCATATAGACCTTTACATTGAAACACTTTCTGTCACTGTTACACGCACACATGCACGCACACACTAAACACCAGTCATCCTCAGGGATCCTCACACTGTGACTGTTTGCACTACATTCCCCCTGGATGCCTACACCTCTACAAAACGCCTCCCTGCATGTATATGTCACGGTTATTTGCAGTAGCAGAATGTTTACTCCGAGTGACTCGCAGTTTAAGCGACAAACAATAAAAGCAAACAAAATTTGAGGGGACCAGCTGTGACTTTTTTAATAAAGCTTCATGAACAAAGGATTAAGTCGAGGTGACTTGTTTAGAATCAGAGTGTCAGCAGTGCTAACATCAAGGAACGGGGCGTTTGCTGCAAGAAGGGCGCATATGTACAGAATGCTACACTGCGAGGGAAGAAAAAGTGTGAGGCTGTTGGATTCAGTTCAATTAATTCCTTATCTGTCCTCCTTTATTTATCTCATCCCACTGTGGTTTAAACCCTCTGTTGTTTTCCCTCCATCTTTTATTGTTCTCTATCTATTTTCCCCGATTCTCATCTTCATCATTCTCCCCGCTCCGCTGCATCGCATCTGCTTTCCTCCAGCAAAAAAATAAGTCCACTTTACAAGTCCTCTGGCTCCGCACTCAGCCATATTCATAAGAGCTGGCACTCGCCTGCTGTCTCTCCCCTCCATTTCTTTAATTTCAAAAGTAAATACCCATGTGGCGATGAGAAATTACTGCTCCTGCAAATGAATGCCAAAAAGAGGTGTGTCACACTGTGTGTGTGTGTGTGTGTGTGTGTGCGGGCCTGTGAGGGATGCCATGTTGCGCTACAGTTTGATAACAGAGCAGATGGATAACAGGAGCGTGTTTGATTTGTTTGTGCTCTGCAACAGAGCTGTGGTAAAACTAATGAAGTTAAATGGAACCGAGTCTTTCATGAGCTCAATGCTTTCCCACGCTGGCCTTCCTTTATTTAAAAATAGCAGCATTTTTTTTCAGGAAGTGAATGAAAAAATAGAGGTGTTTTTATTTTCAGGTTCTTGTGACTCCAATGCACTTTTAAAATCGGTCACCCTTAAGTCATAGGGGCTTTGAGAGGAACCAAAACATCCACACACATAAACAAATAAGAAAACTGGAGCATTAAAAAAAAGTACAAATCTTGCAGGTGTTTTTGCACAGCAGTGGCGTGTGGGTGCTCTAAAAAGAAACATAAAAGCTGCTGATGTGCATTGGCTGTGCATAAAAGCCAAGCAGAAGGACTGCCATAGCATGACAACAGAGTGGATTATGGGTATTTAGGAGCGCCTTCGTCCACTCCCCCTTAATTTCATTTTTTTTACTCTTCCCCCGTCTATCGCTTGATCACTTATGATCCCTTCTGTAATCTAATCAGATACATCGCCAGACACGACAATCCACACACACAAACCCGCCCGGTTCAGTGCAGCTGACACTTGCAAGATCGCACAATCACACATGCATGCACTCGTGAACACACACCGTCACAGACACATCGCATGCAGAAGCGCCCTGCAGTCATGCATGCAACGTGGATGGGAAGCTTGTATGTGTGCATCTGCGTATTTGTGTGCGGCTCTTATCAGATTACATAAGCAAGGTTTGGGTTTATGCTGCTGTGACAGATTACGCACAAACAGATAGAAGAGGAGGCCATGCAAGAGTGGGAAAGAAGCAGCCAGGGGAAAGAAAAGGCTAAAACAGATGAGTAAATCATGGAATATAATGCAGGATATGGTGTTTTGGGACAGCACAGGGTAAGATCTGAGATGACTGAAGGGATATTGAGCTTGGGAAGAGGACACAGTAATAAGGACATATGGGAGTGATGGTGGAAATTGAACACGGAGAAGACAGGTGGGAGGTGAAGCAGAGGGGATAAAGGAAAAAAACAACCAAGGAGTGGAGTGACAGATAGAGAAAGGAGGCGGGCACAAGGTGAGGAGGCTGCAGAGAGTATTGGGAGCTGGGATGCCGAGGTAAGAGAGAGAGGAGAGGAAGCGAGACCGAGAGGGGGATTAAGGGATGTGAGGGGACAGAGCGGGAAGGAGACTGATAGGGAAAGACAGACAGGAGTGAAGCAAAAGACAAGAGGGAAAAAAGGGAGTAGAAGCAACTGTACAGGAGGAGAGGACAAGAACAAGGAGGAAAGAGGCGGAAGGAAGCAAAAGTGACAGTAAAAGAGGAGGAAGCAGACAACAAAAGTAGCTATATTTGTTTCACTGTCAAAATGCTGGTGTTTCTCATGAGATTTGAGTTTAAAGCGACGATAATCCATATTTTTATATTAACAATGGACATAATGACAGTGTGTAACATGAGAGAGGTTCGTTTTTAAAGCCAATCTTAGCATTTTGCGTCACTCCCACCGCTGTAATCAAACCTCTTTTCGACAGCTGTTTTCATTGATGATAACGCCATAATATATCACCCTTGCTGCACCGTATAACAGAGAGAACGTTAGCGACCAGCTGTGCAGAAAGTGGAGCATTTAGCAGCTTAAGAGGAGCATTGGTGGAGACAGAACAAGAGCTAAAGGAGAGGGAATATTAGAGTTATACTGGTTTCCAATGTCGCGCCATTTTGAAGGTGGAAAAACTAAAAGGCGACCGTGCACACACACTTGATCCTCCTTATTCCAGCTATATCCTCTCGCTGCTTCTAGTACACTCAAGTGCTTGTTTCAGAGCGTAGAACCCTCTTTTAGTGCTGACCTGAGGCTGTTACTGTGTGCAGAGGGGCAGAAGCGAACACACAATTTTGCAGCCACTTGGGCTTGTTTTTGAGGCACAAGCATTGTTGACGGATGTTAAGTTGTAATGTTAAGTCTCTCTCTCATGCACTTGATGCTCCACCTGTTTAATGCTACTCTGCACTAAAGGCCTGCATGTCGGATGAAGCCATTTTGCACTTATTGCCTTATTCATGTATTTGCAGGTCTTTTGCCAAACTGCTAGACTTTAGGCTGCCAATTTAGCATGAAAACCACCCAGAAGAACTTGCTGCATCTCACAGGTTGTTCAAATTAAACAGTATTACCATAAAATAACAACATATAAAAGTTGGACTGCAGTAGCAACAGCAGTAATGAAGACTTGACCCATGTTGTTTCTGTATGCAACAACCCAACGCACACATAATGTTGAATAGTGCATGTGGCACGAAATTTTTTTTATCCGTGCATAATCTCTACTTACAGATTCTACATAGAAATGTAGCAGGGACGTGGATTTCCAGGACGGTTACGTTGTTACTACGCTTGTAGTCTGAGTAGTATTGACCAATCACAGATCAGCAGGCTGCGGCGTATGCAGGAAAAACAGTCTGTGTGGAGACAGACATCCCGGCTCCCATCAGCTTCATCTGACGATGATTTAGCCTCTTATTGATCTCTATAAACAGACATCTGCATGCTAACAGCTAACAATCCGTCCTAGATCTAAAATTCAACTTGAGATAAATTCCCCTGATGCTGTGTCACGAAAGCCTATTAGCATATTTCCCGACTTCCTCGAATGCATAAGAAATGATCGACCTCTGTTCAACAAACGAGCATTTTAAAAGTAGTTTTCTTCTCCTCTTGAGGACAGACCTGACAAAGCTTCATTTTTACTTCTTACTAATCTACATCATGATGCTGAAATTTCGGAAAAGGTAAGACCCGTTAATTAAAGTCAATCACAAGAAAAACCGGTTCTTTTTCTGTACACAATGCAGCACGCGGATACGGTATATCGCTTGCCGCATGTTCACCACTGTGCACAGAGGATATACCATTGTCAGACTATAGCCGATGGGATCCCAGATTGATCTGTGCAAAACCCTACGTAAATTTTTACTTTTATTTTGAAGGGTAAAGGTTACGACCTCTTCATCTTCTTTCCTTTCTTAAAATCCGTTAGTGCTGCTTATATATATTTTTATGGAAGTAAATGTTACAATATCTACAAAGGATGAGATAAAAACAATGTTATGTCTTTAACAGGAAGTGTATTCATTTGTAGAGGCAATGCAAGGCTGGATTAATAAGAAAACGCAGAGTTGGACTCATGAATGATGAGTAATGAGGGAGTAATTAAGAAAAGTAAGTATTCTGTTATGATACAAACTGCCCTGAAATTTTGGCTGTTAAGGCCTTTAAAGGCAGAAAAAAAAGACGAGACTAGAGAGAGGACGGAGAGAGAGGGACAGACATAAAGACAGGAGGAAATTAAAGAGTGGAAGCTGTACAAACAGGGTGGAGGAGGAATAAGGAAGAAAAATGACAGGGCAGAGAAGGGAGGGGAAGAGGTAGAGGGAGTCAGAAGGAAACCACCAGGGAATAACTTCGTGCTTCAGAAACAAGTGCTTCATCTGTTCGACAACCAGTAGCCACTCCAGAGAGGCTCACAGTCTCCTCCATGTTGCCTAATGCTTTCGGAATCCTCCTCAAAAAGAGAACACGCTCTGCTTTAAGCAACTGTTCACTTCACACGCTGCCCATTCAAGCCTGTCCGCTCAGAGAAGCTTGAGAGGCCAATGTATTCTTCATGTGAGCCCATTTTCACAGCTGATTTGATACATCTGTGATTGTCCATTTCACATTGTGTGTCCCATTCATGAATTCAAAGGAGCAGATTGTGCAGAATCTGGCCTCCGAGAGCGGCTGAGAAAAGGACAGAAGCACGTTTTTTTTTTTCTTCCTTCTGTCTTTTCCTGTATCTTTCAGAGATTGTAACCACCTTAGTCACTTCTCTCTATTTAGCGCGTCTCGTGCTGCCAAACATTAAGCCATCCCTGGCATTTCATTTCAGGCAACAATGAAATCATTGCCATGAAAGTCATCCTCGTGAATCATCACATTCAGATTACAGACGCACAGACAGACAGAAAAAGACAGACACAGCTACTGTCTCTCACACACACTGTCACCAGTCCAAGTGTGTGCGTGTCAAAGGCTGAGGTTACTCGTAAAACAAATGGTTCCCTCTACCTTGGTGTTTTCTATTTTTAGCAGCAGCAGCAGGATGAGCGTCTCTGCATATCAATGCTCATCTTTAAATAAAATCTGACGGGACGACAGTGAGGACGGCACCATCAAGTGTTTTTGTGTCTGCTTCTAAATGTATGTCAGTCAGTTTAAAGGTGTTATGTACTCACTTTTTATGAGACTGTGCAGATGTGGGTGAACATTTTTTTGTTTATGTGTTGGATCTTGATTGTAACTACATGTGGACCCAAGAATTCAAGGACAATGAAGATTGCAGCAGCAGTCGTGTGGGATTGTCGCTAATCTTAAGGATAAATGAGATTCCCTGGTCAAGGGGTCCTGGTTGCGATGGTCCTTCACACATGATTCTGCAGACATGTTACATCCAAACTGACTGGAGAGAGAATAATAGCTAAAATGCACTCATGAGTTTAAAAGTGTTTGGAAAAACATGAAACGACCAATTCGATTATTAATAAAAAATCTCAAATGCAGCATTACTGTGCGTTCACACCGAATGCAAAGCGAATATTCGCCTTGCGTTACTCGCGCAAGTTTGACCACGGGATCAAAATTCGTATTTAGATAACATGTTGATAGGCTTTTGCCACACCACGTGACACGAATTCACAGAGGAAGTAAACATTTTTACAATCACGCGAATTTGCGTCGCGATCATTTGCGTCATTCACGTCTACTCACGTCGTTGGATTGACTTTTATGGAATCTCGCCGCAGATTCGTGTCTATTTGCGTTCAGGTGTGAACACACAGTTAGAATTGAGATATTGAGATTTAAGTTAGACATTCTGCTTTTGAATTCTTACAAATAAAAAGGTCAAATTTGTAAGCTATAGACATTGTTATTGGTCTGCTTCTGGTAGCAAATGTTAGCTTATGTTAACAAACTTTCAATCAATCAAAATGTATTTGTATAGCATCCTTATGGCAGGCCGAAACCTCAAGTAGAACCAGGCTCATGTTGAACAGCCAGCTGCCAAGACTGGATGGTTACTCCAGATAGATATGGCTGCTTAGATAGATACGGCCTACTTAATGTTACATTTTAGCATTTAGCATTTTGTCCTGTGATTGTGACTACAGTCGCTGTTGTTCAGCAAATGCTTTAGGCTCGCTTTAGATAAAACAATTCACAAGACAACAATCACAAAAATCTTTAGAAAAAGGGACATGTTCCTTATTAACATAATGTTTTCTGACAAGCTAACTCTTGCTAGCTTGCCAACGCTTACTGTGCCAAAAGCATCAAGCTGAGGCAATGACATAAGATTTGTTTACTTCTAGTTGCTCTTTCCCATAAATTTTTTTAATTTTCTGTGAATTTTGTAGTCACAGGTGGTCTGACCTCTGGTAATGGGGAATATGGTTAAATTGGAATCATCTTGTGGCTTCACAGTGTCTGTTCCAGAATGCCATGTGACTACTGTAAGGGAATGTTTTTTTTCTCCCCAACTTTATGTAAAACTCAGATTTAAACAATCACAAAATGTAAACAAAGATTATATATAGATATTATATTATTATATATAACAAAACAAGAGAGTGAAGGTTTGTAGTTATCTTTATGCAATGCATATTTATATAAAGGGTCTATGGAGCAGAATACTGTTGATTGTATGTGTGTTTGGGGTGTTTGTGGGACAACAATTGAAAGTGTTGAATTTGAGAGCACCAACCTGAAAAGTTGAGCAACTCTGAAATGGTCTGAAAACTATAAAGGAGGGCTGACGGCTGATTTCTTCTCAGACCGTTCATCACTTAACAGACCACTGAAAGAATCTCTTAAGGTAATCTCTTACTATCTCAGACATGATTCCAAGACAAAGACTATCCCCCCCTCGGCACCTCGAACCAGGCCAGGCAGGAGATCTCCAGCAGCATAGAAAGGGAGGATCTGCTCAACCAGGTCGAGGAGCTAAAGACTCAGCTTCAGCGTCAGCAGCAACAGATCACTGAGCTCTCTGCCAACCTCGAGTCAGAGGTAAATGAAAATCATTGCCTCTGGGATCAGGTGGAGTATATGACCAGTGAGGTCAGCAGAGTGAACACCCTCTCTCAGCAAAAGAGCGATCTGTTGCGCAAAGAGAGAGCAAAGTGTTTTGAATCAGAAACACAAAGATTTCAACTCTGCAAACAGGTGGAAGAGCTCAAGGAGCAGCTGTGTCATCAGGAGAGCCAGGAACAGTTGCTCTACAAGAAGTATCTGACAGAGATCAGGGCCCAAAGACACAAGAGTGACATCCTTCAGCAGCAACTTCAGGCAGAAAAGAATTCTCACGCTGAAAGCTTGTCAGAGTTTCAGGAGCAGATCCACGGACTAAAGAGTGAACATGACTACCTCCAACAAAAGAAGGAAGAAGAAATTGAACTCCTGATTTTCGAAGCATCTGAGAGGGAGCAATCCTTCCACGGGCACTTGGAGGACCTGAAAAAGACACTCCCCCAACAGACCCACCTTGCCCACCTTGAGTCCGAGGTCAATGAAAATCATTGCCTCTGGAATCAGGTGGAGTATCAATGAGTCTCAATGAGACCCACAGATTGACCGCCCTCTCACAGCATCAGAGAGAGCTGCTGCGCAAAGAGACAGCCAAGTGTTTTAAAGAGCAAGCACGAAGGGTTCAACTTGGCAAACAGGTGGAAGAACTGAAGGAGCAGCTGTCTAATCAGAAGAGCCAGAAAGAGTGCCTGTGTAACGTAGACCAGGAAAACAGACATGAGCTTGGGCACTTAGAAGACCCAACAAAGACACTCCCCCAACAGACCTTGACAAACACTCAGGAAGAGGACATTCAAGCCGGCCTTGCAGAGACCCCACAACTCAGTGATGAGCTGCAGGATGAAATCTGCAAGGTGGAGAAGGAGAAAGAGGAGAAAGAGTCCCTTCCCTCTCCATTGGCACCTGGACTCCTAGAACAGACCCATGACCCTGACGAGAAGGCTCCTGAGAAAAAGAGGAAGTCCTTCTGGAAAAGAGCTCGCCACTTCCTCGGTTTGAGGACGATAAAGAAGAAGAAGAAGGAGGAGGAGGCTGCACAGTGATTAGCGCTGTCGCCTCACAGCTAAAAGGTTCCGAGTTTGAACCCCGGTTTGGACGAAGAGGGCCTTTCTGTGTGGAGTTTGCATGTTCCCCCTCTTCATGTCTGGGTTTCCTCCGGGTGCTCCGGTTTCCTCCCACAATCCAAAAACATGCTCATTAGGTTAATTGGACACTCTAAATTGCCCCCTAATTTGATAGATGAAATAAATAAAAATAAATTAACTAATTAAATTCTACATGATGTACTTATGGATGAAGTTTGTATTAGTGGCATAGTTAAGTTGTCAAGAGGTAAATAATGAGAAAAGGTCACTTGTACAAAAGGTTTGAGGTGGACAACAGGGAGATAAAGGTTTATAGTAGTTGTGATAAACCAGAAAACTTAGTTGTGATGATTAAAGTTAAAAAGAGGTAACTAAAAAACCTGAAATGAAGTGAGGTCATGAGTATTAAGGGTGTCACTATTCTTTAAATACACGTTTTGACCTGACCTTTGATTTAAGGTTGTCGTTCAATTTGATTACATTATTACTAAATACATTGATATGCACAAATGTTCCACTATCATTGTGAATATGACAATTTTCTGAGTTTGATGGAGGTCTAAATTATTTGGTTTATTTAAGGAGCAATGAATATCATGTGCGTTACTGTAATTATGCCGAAACTAGCCAGAATGAGTTACCATCTAGTGTAGGCAGCCTAAAGTCAATCCAAAATTAAGATTGCAATTAAAAACAGTAACCGTGATGTAAAGTATGTCTCCCACACTCAGCACAAAACTGACATAGGCAGCAATAAAGAAGAGAATGTAAGCATTTTCACATTTAGAAAACAGGGATGAGATATCAATCAGTCGATTTCAGGAGCATTCTTTGGACAAACTTTAAATGAGTTCTTTCATACCACCCTCAATCTAACTAATCTAGCATAATGCAGAGGTTGTTACTTGACTTAACCCAAGAGGTTAGGTAGGGTAGAAAGGCAGGAAATTTATCTTTAATTAATCTTAAATTTTTTTCTTTACAAGTTTGCTCCAACATTTTGAAAGACGACCAGGCGCCCATGAGCAGCAGTGAATCCCTGATATCTAATGTTCCAAAACTGAAGGTGTTTGAAGTGTGACAAAAAAAACAAGTTGGGAAGTTGTTTATTGCTTATTGCCCGGCACGTTCACCGGTGTCCCCAGAGGCTATATCGTCTCAGACAACAGCCGATGGGATACAATCTCTGCTTTGAGTGAATTGTACGTGTGCTTTGAGATTATTCAATATTTTAATCAAATATGCATATAACATCTGCTTTATGAGCTTTACGATGCTCACAGTCCAAGGTGGAGTGCACAACAAACAGCCCCTGTGGCTCTGCTTTATCGAGGAAAACACTTTAACCTCTGTTTAAATCTATTCTGCTGTAGGCTCAAAGTATGAGCTTAAACAAAAGTGAAATAAAAAATATAAATCTATCGCTTGGGGTATTAAACAAATCACTGCTGAGAGGACAGTAATACCGCAAGATCCTACCGTCAACTCTGGTTATCTAATATGAGGACAGAGCAAAATGGCGCATGCTGCATTCAATGCTACAGGCTATTAACGACTCTGTTCATCATCTGCCACTTTACCTCGGAAGGACTAAGTGAGATACAGAAGTGTGAGGGCCAAATCAGTCTGCCATGCAAGTGAGATCACTGTTGGTACATCAAAAGCTGCTGCCCAGCTTGGAAATCACACCATTTGGCAATAAACGTGTCAAATGAATCCCTGAAGTGATGCTTTGGGAGTGATTGGAAAACGGAGTGGAATGAATGATGTGAGGGACCCGGCCAACCTGGTCGGCCCCGTGAGGGAAATCAGGGTGATATTCGGTCGGCATTACTCATCTTTATTGGTTTTTTAAATTCAATGGGTGTTACATCCATACTGTATCTGAAACCTATATGTTGCAGCCCTCTGTGGAAGTGATTATTGATTTTTTTTATTTTTTTGCTGAGTATTTCGCTTTCTTTGATACTTGGTTGAGGTGCATTACCTTGATCTTCCATTTATTTGGTCACATTAACACTTTTATTGCACCAAGAACTTCCCAATAGTCCCCCGTTATATTGGTCACAAGGTCATGTTATATTATCTCATTTTATAGCTGAATTTAACAAATGCCTGTACTGGATGTAAAGTTGTGGGTTTGATAGACTTGTTTGACAGTATATCCCTTGGCCTTCATTCACAGGCGACTCTAGTCCAGCAAGTGTTGAGTTGCCAATATGATGTGGCATTTGGGCAGAGCAGAGAGCATTTGGGCACTGACTACCAAGAATGTCAAAGAGCGCATAAAATAAAACAGGATAGGCCAATGACTTTGTGTCAAAGCCAGAGGAGATGAACCCAATGATCTATCACTGTCCTCACATTCTATTGTTATAGGGACTTAATTAATCAACCTGTGGGCAGGATGCCATGCTTTTTAAAGCCTCGAGGTGCACTAACAGTAAGGTTGCGGTAAGATTAAAATACCTTCAGGAAATTCTCTGATTAAAGGGCCAGTCTAAACAGGTGAAGGGTATTGAGTGGACGTTTTTGATTCAAGACACTTTTCAGGAAAAGCAAATTAAAATGTCGTTGGCAAGTAGGTTAGAAAGCTTGAGATGATTAATGATCGTGGTGGATTGGGAAACAGAGCATATTGCGTGCACACATCGGACAGATGGCAGCACAGAACTGTTAAATAGTAAATAAATTAAAAAGAAATCATGGTATAAATAAAAGCTGTGATAAATTGAGTAAAGTACAACTAAACCAACACAGAAGCTGCCTGCCTCATGCTAGCTCAACAACTGCTTTCCAAATAAGCCTGTTAGCTCCTCTAAGCTAGCACAACATTTTGAGATACATCAACCAAAGTTGCTGTAACTAAACACAGACACAAACATTTTCTAATGTTTGGCTCAACAAGTCTGGGAAGGCTAACTATCTAGCTAGCTAGGCTTGGTTGTGTGCTAGGATGTCTAACTCACATGGTTGGAAAGCTCCTGTTGGCGAGAACATCATAAGAATTCTGAACCGGACAGTGCAGCTAGCTAGCCAGCTAAGGTTATTTCAGCATTACTTCAATGTTAACTCCACAAAAATGATTTCTAAAGACACAGTTTTGTCAAGGTCACACAGGCGTTGTTTGTGGTAGTTTGAGCTAACAGGAACTAGCTTACACTGCTACCTTGGGCAATTCGCTTTGATGCTGAGTAAATGAAACTGCTACAACACATTTTGATGATTTCTTTAATTGTTTTGGTCCATTTATTATTTTTCCACAAATATTCATTACTTTCAATTATGTCTTTCATTTGATTTAATATTGAACACTTTGGGGCGCCCCTGCTCGCAATGCCAATATCTGAAGAATTTGTATATTAAGCTGATGACTTTCAGAATCAATGAGGTCGACACAATCAGGAACTGTTTTCAGCCTGCGGGCTATGAAAAGTAATTGGATAGTGTCTAGAGGTTTGAAGTGTCACCTCAAAGGACTACACTTGTATGCAAGGGCACACTTCATACAGTGTACTATCTAATCAATAGTTCAGTTAAAAAGATTATATAGGCTTAACTATTGTCAAATGTCATTTCTCCTTTTGTAACCTTTATAAAAGCCTAGTCTCCTGGCTACATGAGTCATTGTTCTTCTTTTTCTACTTCCCAGCTAGTGTCAATATCATCTTCCTCCTACTGCACCATTCAGAACACAGGGCATCTATCTCCAGGGCTAACAACCTCCAATGACACTACTAACAGCATGTACCGCACACACGCATACACACACACACTCATAGGAAAGAAGAGGATTATGACCACAGGGACTTTCCTGTCCCTCCAAGCTACCGGCCAGACACGCTATGCTGACAGTAGCGGGATCCCAGAGGTCAGTAATCAGTAACGACACAAGTCACCAGAGACCAGTGCCAGTGATACACATAACCAGATTAACATGGACAAGAATAGAGGCCAAGTTGTGGGTTACCACCTTTTCCAGCGGGGAAATGACTGTGTTGTTTAAGTCATTAATGGATTAGTTGAGGACAGTCGCAGGAAAGGAAGCCACAGACGGAGAGAGTAAGTCCCGGATATTTTTGGCACCAGCACAATTACGTAGATCTCAGCAGGTACAGAGGCAGCATGCATTATGAGCATTAAAATACACACATACCTCTGCTTACTAAAAATGTGACAGCCTTACCAAATCAATGTCAATATTGACATTTCTAGGAGTAGGTCTCTCTCAAAATAATGAATAAATGTATGATGTTTTCCCTGCAAACACCTGGTTCCTCTGGCCCTGCGGTCATTTCAAGTCCCAGCTCAACCAAGACGAATGGAACAAAGTCAACATGAATGACAGGGAAGCCCAAAACACACCGCCGCTGTTTCCGAGTTAGTTAAGAGCAAACATATACACAAAAATGTGCGGTTTGTCTTCCATTCTTAAATAAGAACTCTGACAGTGATGGAAATTTACTAAGAATCATCAGCAGTTTCATCTTTCCTCAAACAGTTATTTCTGTGTCATGTAAAACGAGACAACTATTTTAGAAACATAACTCCTTTTATTTTCCTTGAATTTAAAATCATTTTATCTTTCAGCCAGGAAACATCCGAGTACATATTTGACCCTAAAAAAATAGCGTTGCATGTCTGATTGTCCAAAGTGTTGCCTCATGTATCACCACCCTGCAGACATGGCCCGCATTAGCTCTGGTAAATGACTGGATAGCTGCAGCGAGCTAGACGGTATCAAAGCTTCTTAACACAAAGACTTATTGTTGCTGATGTAAGCTGCAAGATGGTTTGAGATATGTAGATGGTTATAGCCTATTCCCTCTGACAGCTTGGGTGCTTGAATTATTGAGGGCGACATATCTTTATGTTAATTATTTACCATTGTGGAAAAAAAAGTCCTCATTGCCATCATCATGCTGCCAAATTTCATGATAAAACTAGCATAATCATTATTAAAACTTCAACCACACTATAAATAGCTTTATCAATGGCACCACCATCATCGTTGTCTTCGTCTAAAGCACCTTGAGTGGTCAGAATACGAGAAAGGAGATAAGTGCAGTCCATTTACCATTGACAACCATGACGATGCAGCTGTTAGCTTAGCTATTAGCTAAAAAAAAGAAAAGAAACTACCACCGCAATAGAACTTAATCGTAACATCTTCAAAACTCCTTCCACAGCCGTTTTTATCATCAGTCTTCGTAAGAGTAATAAACATTATCATCATCATGGTCCTCCTCCTCATCATCATCATCACCTGCCAACACCACTATCAATTTGTCAATCAAACTTTATTCGTATTGCACCTCTCCAGGTTCATGCAGTTCAAAGCGCTTCAGGCTACAGATGATTGACAAGAGACAATAAGACAGATCATCTGTAAACAGTAAAACATTTTGAGAGTAATGGGACATGATACCATAGGATACTAAAGGTACAAACCATGAAAAAATCGCAATTATAACAATAAAACAAATATTAACAAATACCATCATCTTCATCAACACCATATCCCCATGCACTACCACCATCATCACAAGCACTAAAAACTGCTTAGATAACATCTTAACCTCAATGAAAGTATGGGAGTAATCACTGTTAATCAAATTATTGTTTATTTTAATTAAGATAACGCCATCGTCCTAATCTGTACATCAACATCAAAGACCTCACTGTCCGTAAGTAATATACAGTATGTCGCTGCTATTCCCACATTGGCTATCCATACCTCTCGTGCGCCCTGACCCGGTGCGCAGTCCCTCCAGACCCCGGTGTGTTCACTCCCCCTGACCCTTATCTCATCCTCCCTCGCCGGCCGCCGGCTGCACAACCTGCACGGTCCACAAACACAACCCCCCCCCCCCCCCTTGCAGCTTTCACTCACCGTTTTCCCACCAAGGCTACATCTCCAGTAAACAAGTGGAGACTGTGCGCTGGATGGATAAATGCTTAATTGGAGCCCTACTGAACGCGTCTCCCGGACAGGGCAGGGCTCTGCGGCGTCGCACCTGACAGGGACCCCCGGTCATGCGTGGCTGTCCAGTGTCCGTACATTCCTCCGCGGATTCTCCCCGAGCCAAACGATCACTTTCCCATCCTCGCCTCTCCCGTTCTCCCTCCCCCCTGTTGTCTTCCTGACAGGTTGTGTGCTCCTTATTTACGCACGCATGCACCGATCTGAGCAAATCACACCACCCGCTGCAATTAACGGACTGTCAAAGTGATTGCACCTCGCGCTTCACATATGTGTACACTTCTTACACACTGTTTCCTGTCACACACACGGCTCACACATGATAACAAGAGAAACTCAGACAATTATAATGCATGCACAATACATTTACATTAATAACAATAGGAATACACACGTTGTTTGTGTCTCACCGGTTTGGTACTCTGCAAGAAGCCCACGTCGGGATCCGTTCATTCATTCACTCATTCATTCACTCATCCTGTTCTCGTCTGTCTGTTCATCCTTCCCTCCGTTCCGTCCCTCATTCAGCAGCTGAATAAACGGCTTCTCTCCTCTGTAGCGGCGGCGGCGACAACAGAGCACGCGCACTTCACCCGTTGGCTGGCTCGCGCGCTCTTACGCCCTCCCCGTTCTCTCTCTCTCTCTCTCTCTCTCTCTCTGTGTCTCTCTCTCTTTTTTCTCGCTCTATGGCAAGAAGCATCTCCTCCCTCTTTCTCTCCCTACATAGTGCAGAAGAAGAAAGAGGAAGACAGAGAAAGATAGAACTAAGAAAGAAAAAAAAAAGATGGAGAGACTGAGGAAGGAAGGATGAGCTGGTGTGAGCAGGAGTGGAGGGATAAGTTAGACAGCTAGACAGAGACTATTACTGTGTGTTTGTGGTTGTGTGTGAGTGTGTGTTTGGGGGGGATGGATGTGAACCAAAGGAGCGTGCACTCCCAGCAGCATCACTGATAAACATAGATCAATGGAGAGAGGAGAGAGTGGAGAAGAGGAACAGGAGTATAAGTGAATGCAGTGGAGAGCTGAAAACCAGTGGAGGAGAAAAAGACGAAAGATGATAAAAAAAAAGAGAGATGTTTGAGGGAAGGGAAACATTCAGGGCTGCAGCCAAAGATTATATACACAGATTATCACTTATTAAGTGTGTCATCATATGAAAAATGTACACAGTTCCAAATATATACGTTGGAAATTTATACTCAGGAGAGATCAGACCGCCTTTCAAAGCAGGAAAGGCAACATAACACAGTAAGTAAGCAGTTTTTTGTTTGCATGTGGAACACACGCTGCAATACTTGTCCATTTCCCACTGCAAATCCTTGTTTGAGCTGCTATAGTCATTGCCACTGTTATCTGCAACAAAGAAAAAGCGACAAGTGACAGGGAACATAAACTCCTGTCTTCCTCCAAAGATGGTAATAGTGTGTTGACAAAAAATGGCAACATTTGAACTGTAAATGATAAGTAGCAACTTAGCTAGCAGCCCTTCAAAACTTCCCGTGTCTGCAGAAGAAGGATGGCGAGACACTGATTTTGAACCTTGAAAATTATATCAAAAATATAACCTCGAAGATTTTCATTTAAATATCTGTTAAGTCACTATCTATCGCCGTATGAGGTAACACAGTGGGGATAGAGCCTATTGCCCACTGATTAAAGCCTTTGCATTTTCAGTATTACAGACTGTGGCGACTCTCGCGTAAAACAATCTCAAGCGGAGCCCAGTTAGTGACACGTTTTCCATCAGCCAGCAGTGGTTGGTCTGCCAGAGAGGGTAGGCGGAGCTAAACGGCCGCTTTTGCGGTCTCTGCAAGTGTTGCGAGGAAACAGTAATCTACTATGGCTGAACAAACAAAGAAAAGATCGATGACAACAGATACAACTTAAAAAATAAGTGAAGGTCCAAAGAAAAAGAAACAAATTCGAATCTGCAGTTTTTTGTTTGCATGTGGAACACACTGTAAAGCATTGTTTGAACTGTAAATTACATTGGCGTAAGTGGCAACTCAGCGAGCAGCCCCCTCATAAAACTGAGACACTGATTTTTAACCTGAAACTTATATTAAGTGTTCATATTGGTTTGGTTCTGAAGTAAAAGGGACCTCTGTAGATTATTCTGCTTCTGTCAGAACCCTTGTGAAACTAACACTTCAGGAATCCTATCCCAAAAATAAGCGTCCCACAACAACCTGAGCTGAGCTAAGGTGAGCGGCAGCTCGGCTTGCAGTCCCTGTGGACATCCTTTGGTCGCAGAAGAGCGTCGAAGAGAAGACACACTTTTAACTTGAAACTGCTTTATTTAGACTTTTTTTGTAACATTTCCTTTAAAAAAAAAAAAGAATACTTGGCGCTGGTTTAACTCAGTCAGTAGAGCAGGCCCCCTATATGCAGAGGCAAAGTGCTCGATGCTTTGGCTGCTGGTTTTGTCTCCCTTCACTGTACAATAACATCCAACGCTATTAGAGTCTACTTTTCTTGAAAAAAGATCAAACGTTTCTCCAGAAAACATGCAAAAGATCAGAATAAAGGAGTCAAAATATTGTTAAAGACACAGACTGTGTAATGTGTATTACTTAAATATTGAATGTGTTTCACCAGAGACCTTAAAGTCGGTTGTTCGGATGGGTATTTATTTGCAGATTGGATAAGTGTTGTTCCACCTCGCCTCGCCTCGCCTCAGAGGAGGGGAAGAAGAAGGATAGCCTCCGATGACATGAGAGGGTGAGAGATGGATGATGGAGAAAAGGGCAGGAAGGAAGGAGCAGAGGAAGGAAAGAAAGGATGGAGGCTGTTCAGACGGGGGGCCGTGGCAAGGGAGTGGAGCAGGAGTCAGAGTAAATAATGAGAGAGAGGAGAGGAGTACTTTTGCATTATCTGTCTTTTCGACACAGTTGATCAGAGTTCTGTCTCAGCGTGAATCATGGCCTTTACACCGCAAGCTAATTTACACCCCGAGGGGACATCTCACACACACACACACACACACAAACCAAAGTTTTACATACGCTGAGAGAACACACAGCCATCCATATCCAAATTCATTCCAGCTAAATGCATTAAAGCAAATTTATAGCTGGACAAAAAGCACATTTGCCCACACATGCACACAAAGGAGTACAAAATATGCATGAAAGAACAATACATACAGGCACGTGTTCAGTCATACAGATGCCAACACATCCAGCGCGCCCACACAAAGATTTCTATTATAGCTCCTGCTGGGACCAAAGTCTGGAAATGAATAGAGCTGAGGATTATGGAAACAGTTGTGCATGTAATATTAAAGCACTTTATTAATGAATAACAGCGGTCTGTGTTTGGAAATGGGGAAATATTCTGCTACAGAGTAATTACATAGATAAAACATTCTGTTTAATCTCCTGTTCTATTTTTAAGAATAGGTCTGGCAGTGTTCTGTGTTTCTGTTATTGCAGAGAAATCCCAGGAAAAGACCAAAACTACACGTTTATTTCATCTCTCAACACTCAGACTTTCATATGTCTGTGGCAATCAACCGCAATCGCTCATACATAACAAACAGACCATGAATGTATAATATCCTCTTTAAAAATGGCAAAGGTATTTTTTTTTTAAACAACAGGGTTCTGTTTCCTACCGAATGTGACTCAAACTGAGAAAAATAGTACTTTTGTTTGTAGCAGGGTGTATGTGGGATCAAAGATTTATGTTTTGATTAAATGTTTTTATTAGGAGTGTGCATCCCTCCATTTTAAGACGATCCAATACGCATCTGGATACAACTGGCTCTGACGCGATTCATGGACAATACATTTAAGTTTCAAACAATTGAGTACTATGCGATTCGGTGGAATGCTATACGATACGATGCAGTTCTTGTGTCACATATTCATCATCCATATAATATCTATACCGCTTATCCTGTTCAAGGTCGCGGGAGGGCTGGAGCTGATCCCAGCCGTCATTGGGCAAGAAGCGGGGTCACACCCTGGACTGATCACCAGTCAATTACAGGGCTGACACATAGAGACAGACAACCTTTCACACTCACATTCATACCTTTTCACACCAATTTAGAGTCACCAATGAACCTAACGAGCAAGTCCCCGTGCATGCATGGGTTCTCTACATAAAAACTCCCTGCGTCCAAATCAAGATACAAACCAGGAACCTTCTAGCTTTGACGCAACCGTACAAACCACTGCACCACCATGCAGCCCTCAAATATTCATTTCCCATAATAAATTAAACTTAAACAATTATACAAAAGGGGCTCTGTTCACCTTCAAACATATATTCATTATAGACAGAGAATCCCATTTTATTTTTACTTTAAGGAATGCTATAAAAAAAAAAAAAAAAAATCCCTAAAACTTAAAAACAAAATAAGTCTAAAAAAATCTTTACACCCCTATTTTTCATGAGACTGCCCCTCCCAAAAGATTTGTTGAAGTTCAATTAATAAAGCCCATAGTGAGCATTGCAATTATGACAAAGGAGCAAGACAGGTGATGTAA
This sequence comes from Semicossyphus pulcher, assembly GCF_022749685.1. Classification (NCBI taxonomy): domain Eukaryota; kingdom Metazoa; phylum Chordata; class Actinopteri; order Labriformes; family Labridae; genus Semicossyphus; species Semicossyphus pulcher. The sequence goes on from NW_027211695.1 coordinate 9,707,662, forward strand.
TTTTGGGGGGAAAAGGTTTGAGAAAGTTGATAGGGTGGTTGGAAGCAGTGAGGTTTCTCCAGATCAAAGATGTAGAACTTGCTGTAGACGGAGAAAAGTTCTGAAAACAGAGGCTTTTATTTTGAAGGTTTTAAAATTCTCTTATTGACAAAGAAAAACAAAACAAGAACACTAATACAGAAAAAGTGTAATCCTTTATTTCTAATACATAATATTGAATAAGCGATCAATGGTTCTTTAGAACACTAAATGTTACAAGTCATTGATTAACTGCTCTAATCTGATGAGACCACTTTCGTCATCCAACTGGAAATACTAATTTGCTTACTGCTGGAGGGTGAGTCCTATTGATTGGAATATAAAGGTGATACATCTCTGAAAACAAGCATCACACTGAAGGCATGACGGCTTCAAACGTACTTGCATGTTTCTGACTGCTCGTTCATGAAGTGTAAAAAAAATATCACTCTAAAAGATGCAGCTCCTTCGGATGACTAAAACGCCAAAACATACCATGCTTGGCTCCACAACTCTGCTGTATTTCCTCTCGGCACAACATCAAAGCCTTACAGATTCAGCGCCTATTTACCCTCCCCCATCGCCTTGGAGTGTGGGGACTGCATCCCCCCTATATTGCCAAACAAACCCCAATGATACCTTCACAATAAGCTACATTACTACCCAGTTTCTATGGCAATGAGGGAATAAGCTTCTACTTCTGTCTTACTACAGTAATGTAACTGAAACGATGACGTTTCCATCATGCATAGGCACCTTTGAAAGCAGCAGTTGAAGCGTTTCTGCCTTGGGGTTAATTGCTGTTCTCTATGAAATATTAAGTTGGTTCTGTAGCTTGAGACTTGTGGAAAATGTTCATCATGTAAGAGGGTGATTCAAAGTTATGTTTTATGTGATCTTGATATGTTTTATTGTAATGAGAAACATTTTTTCAATGTAATATATTTATAGTATTTGCATTTTTTTATGTCATGCATGCTGACTAGCTTAACTTGCTTTTGTAATGAGTAAGACAAGCAAGTGGCAAAACTGCAGTTCCTTTATTGGCCACTTGAGGCTGGCTCCAAAAGTGAGTCAATCCCTATTAGGCCCGATATTAGATTTCAAACTAACTGAACTGATGATGATTACAGCAAGGTTTGATATTACTCACCCCTTTAAATGATATTAAGCTTAAAGTTATGCATAATCAGGACTAATTCTCTGGAAAGTATGATGGTTAACTAGTTCAGTCCCTAGCTAATAAATTAACAACAGGCATGGACAATGTAGCTCTGATTACTTAAGCTGTGTCTCAGTTCAGGGGCTGCATCCTTCAAAGAACGCTGTCTACGGAGGATGAGTCATGAGTCATACGTTGGGTGCACCCGATGGATATAGTGGCCCGGGAAAAGGAGGACTTATTTGTCAGCCGCATCTGAAGGAGCCTTTGAAATGGGACAGCCTGTGATGCAATCGGCCTTCAAATATGTCCTTGGGAGGATGCAGCCCCTGAAATGGGACACAGTCACAGTATTTGCCAACCCCTTGCTCTTCCCAGCTCCACCTTCTTGTCCATATATGGTCACTTCTGGTTTCAGGAAACCAACATGGGTACTCCAAAATGCCAAACTCCTGGCTTCAAAAAGGCAGTCAAAAAAAAACAATGGACGACATGACGGTGGCTACATCTACTATTTATACAATCAATGATGACAACCTATGGTATAGTTTCTTTTGGCATCGGTTTTTAGCATATCAAAAGATGTACTGTTTTGTCTCCAATTTATGTTCATATGTTATTGTATTATTAATCTTTCTTGATCAATTAATTCTCCCCAAGGAATTGAGTGCTTTTACATGTGCATGGTAGATATTATTACCTAAATACCATATTATTATCAGCCAAGGTCAGACTAACTTTTAGTTGATGCCTATTCATTTGTGCCAAGATGACAGCCGTCTACCAAATGTCCATGCACACTCAATTCCAAATGATTAAGTAACCTCAGCCCTGGCAGGAAACTAAAAGTAGGAAATCAAAGTTTTCTTTGGTACACGCTGCAGGCTGTGACACGTCTTTCATTTTTCCATAGAGACACTTCTTACCAGCTGTATTTTTCAAGCTGCCTTTGGACTGACTCCCCAGATGAACCGTCCATGCTGCTCTCTGTCATGTATTCCATAGATATTGGCACACACTGTTGGCGCATCACAAAAGCCATTTAAAAACTAGGCTAGTTCTTTTTCACACTGATTTGGCCCCTGTTCTATTCACCCGCCCATTTTGGTCAATATAAGCATGTCTAAATTTGCTGCATTCAATCTCCTTTACAGTAAGCATCAATGCAACACACCACCAGACCAGAATGCAATGCAGTCTGAGGGAGGAAGAACCAAGAGAAATTGTGCCCAGAGTATTTATAAAGAAAAAACCTGTCACATAGCTTGCACAGCATTCTTGTCAAAATACTCTGTAACAAATAAAGAGTTAACATCATAGCTAAAAAAGGAAGGTTGACTGGAACTGAAAGTTGATCACAGATATTCTTTCCATATAAGGAGTAAGGAGTAAGCATCGTTCAGAGACAGAGTGTGGTGTAGTTAAACTTTGTATCTTGGACAGAAACCTTTCCTGTGCACATGAGATCAACACAAAGTACAAAATATGAGCACAGATGGTCTCTGTGAGCGAGAATAATGTAACAATCATAAAATATTTCCATTACACTACCCCCTTTTGGCCAGGGCCCTCCACACTATCTTCCTGCATCCGGACTCAGCAGGAACCTATGCCAGGATCCTGTTTGTGGATTTCAGCTCTGCCTTCAACACGATCATCCCGGCTCTGCTTCAGGACAAGCTCTCCCAGCTGGACGTGCCCGACTCCACCTGCAGGTAGATCACGGACTTCCTGTCCAACAGGAGGCGGCATGTGAAGCTGGGGAAACACGTCTCTGACTCAAGGACTAACAGCGCCGGCTCCCCTCAAGACTTCTTTCTTTCCCCTCTGCTCTTCTCCCTGTTCACCAACAGCTGCACCTCCAGTCATTAGTCTGTCAAGCTCGACGACACCATCCTCATTGGACTCATCTCTGGTGGGGACGAGTCTGCCTACAGGTGGGATTTACCATCTGGTGACCTGGTGTGGTGATAAGAACCTGGAGCTTAATGCTCTGAAGACAGTGGAGATGGTTGTGGAATTAAGAAAGAAAGCAGCCACACCCGCCCCCATCACCACCAGTGACTTTCTGCTTCCTGGGGACCATCATCAGCCAGGACCTCAAGTGGTAGCTGAACATCGGCTCCCTCATTGAAAAAGGGACAGCAGAGGATGTACTTCCTGCAGCAGCTGAAATAGTTCAACCTGCCAAAGACAATGATGGTGCATTTCTACACTGCCATCGTAGGCTGCAGCGTATCATCCGTTCTGCAGAGAGGGTGATTGGCTGCAATCTGCCATCCCTCGAGGACCTGTACACCTCCAGGACCCTGAGGCGTGCAGGTATGATTGTGGCCGACCCCTCTCACCCCGATCACAGTCTCTTCGAGACCCTCCCCTCTGGCAAGAGGCTGCGCTCCATCAGGACCAAAACCTCCCGACACAAGAACAGTTTCTTCCCCTCTGCTGCCAGCCTCGTCAACAAGGCCCCGACAACACTCCACGTGACATGGTCTCTCATCCAGCCCCTCAGTCACTCAACAATCCACAAATGTTTAAGACTCTAATTCAGACTATGCCTTACATTAACACACACTGGACTGAACAAATTCCTTGTGTGTGTATACCTACTTGGCAATATACCCCGATTCTGATACTGATTCTGTGTTCCATCAGATAGGGGCTGACAGGAAAGCATTGTTTCACAAAGTGCGAAGACAGCAAGAGCAATGATCAGAGCTGTTATGATATACACTATTAAGGCCTTCCACTTACCGAACCATGAATCTAGGAAGCCAAATGGGTGTGGATCAATGCCAGAGTTTTCAGCCAAGTGAGAATATGGATCAGGGGTAAGATCATGTGTTACGCTTGTGTCACACAATGTCGGAGGTGTGGTTACCTGCGTGTGTGGCGTTCAGTGGGCTGGGGGTCATTGCTGTGGTCCGAGTATAGTTGCCGTCAGTGGGAGTCGGTGGTTCCTGATCTAACAACAGAATAGTAACAACAATTATACATGCCAAAAATAGTAAACAACATGTGGTACATAAGACCACAAAGTCCTGGTTGTCTAAACTGATGCCACGGTCTCTGGCGTTCCATCGTTGTCCAGCGGTGGTGAGTTTATTTTATTGTAGATTTAAGATCTTAACAGTAATGACCATATGTAGCTGTAGAGCAGAAAACTGTGGCTGTACAGTACAAAGTGTCAATGTGCTCCAAAATATTGTTTGACATTTTGGAACTTTGGAATTGCTTTCTTGTCTAAATTAGATGAGAAGTTTGACACCACTCTTATATCTGTGTGTGTAGATATGAAGCTGTTGCCAGTAGCCTAGCTTAGCATAAAGATTACAAACAAGAGGAATCTGTAACCTGTCTAAAGGTAAAAGAAATATTGTGTCTTTCATGCATAAAGAAGCAAATCTTCCAAAAGCATATCAAACATTTCCTTTTGAGCTGAGATGAAAATAACCTTTTGAACCTTTTGTTTTGTTTTCAGATCACAGTATACTCTTTTTTCACAACAATGTACCTCAATTTTTGTTTTTTTCCTTTTCACCTCACTTTCACTTCTTGAAATAACCAAACAGAATTCACCTCCAACTCGCCAAGTGGCCCTATGCCTCAAAATCTGATTATATAGGTACCCTTTAATAAAGCAGTCAAGTTAGCAATAAAAATGCATCATCACACATTCACACACTCTCAAACGCTTCAGGAGCTATTCAGATTTGAAAAGTGGACAACAAAACATTATACATGTTGGTTATTATTAGTTACTATAATTAACCGTATTACACGGCTGAAGAACAGACCATTGCTGGGGGTGCGACTGTAATCATATCAATCCACCGAAAGAAGTCTGTTGTTATCGCAGAATGGAACCCCAACAGGGTGAGCAGGACCTGCTGCATTAGATCTAAATATGCTACATAGGCACATTCTGCCTACCCTGTTCCTTGCCAATGTGCAAAATGTTGCTAACTGCTACTCATGGTGATTCATGTTGGGTCTCTCTCTAAATAACAAAGAATTCGGTCTTGACCTGCTCTTTCTGTGAAGTGTCTTGAGATAACTTTGGTTATGATTTGGCGCTATACAAATAAAATTTGACTTGATTGATTGACTGTTTTTTCAGTCACTTATATACGTAGGTTATGTGTCTAAGGTAGCAAGCATGCGTACGTTACTTTAGCAATATCACCAGGGAGGGAGGGATGGCTGTGATTATCTTCTGCAGCATGGTGCCTATGCCCAAATCACAGCAGTGCTCTGTATATTTGGTACAACAACACAACCTCAAGTGTGATATTTATTTTATTCAACAGTTCTACAAGTGGTATATAATAGTAAAAAAAAAAAAAAAAAAAAAAAGGAATCAATAACAGATTATGTGGTTTATTTAATCATTCATTTGGCTCCACCAACAGAATTTGTTCTGGAACTTGACCTGGACTGGACTGTTGGCAAGCAACACAAACATTTTCCAGCACTCTTGCTGCTCTGTGTGTGTCTGCACAATTCAACAGACTGGCTACTAAATATAGTTATTTGTTGCTTTCAGCTTTTTCATGCTCTGGTGACAGCTTTATTAATCAAGACAAAGACCTTCTGCTGTAATGTTAATTAACTATATTCAGAACACCTGAGGCGGAGTGATACACAACGTTAAAAGTCCCAGTGATGTTGTACTCCATATCAGCACACATAGAATGCCTTTTATCCTAAAACATTAATTGGATGGATGTAACTGTTGGAAAATAACATCACTATGAAAGAAGTCAGCATCTACTATTTATTTCACATGGGAATCGAATCGTTCTATGTTTCTCTGATCCATTTATCATCCCAAGCCAGGCACACTCTCCATACTATGTCATGTGACTTCATGTGATATGAGTTTGTGTTTTGCTGGGAAGTAGCTACAGGGTGATTAGAGAAAATACCTCAGTAAATAGAGGCTAACAAAGGCCAGATCCCCCAAATCTCATTTCTGAATCCTCTCATGAACTCATGAAGCCAGCTCAAATATTGGCCGTGATTACACAGGCGCCCGCTAATCAAGCCATTCTGCTTTATCTCTAACCTTATAAAGCTTTCTTGGCTCCTGATTATTCATGAGCGTCTCTGACTCATTGTGCCGGGCCACTGAAGCAATTGTAAGTCATGCTGAGTATGGTCCATAGGGGAACCGGGAAACACAGCTAAATGATGATGAGGAGGATTGTGAGCAAATGAGCCTTGATAATTTGAAAGGGAAATGATGAGCGGAGCAGCCGGATTACACTGTTTCTCTGTCACACCAGCTGAAATATGTAGGATGGAACATTCTCGCCTGCTTTCACATACACCTTGCAGTCATGTTCACACACGTGTGTCTGGATCACAGAAGCACACATGCGACTACACCCACTAGTTGATTGTTTTCTGTCCACTTAAGGTTATTACAGCGCTAACGGCTCTAAAAGTGCACCAAAGCATCTGTCGTTGTGGCGTTCTGGCTGTTAGCTCGTCAACAAGCACAGCAAAAGTCAATTGCAATTGCTAAGTGCTAACGCAAACGCTCAATGTACTCTGACTTCACTGGCTCTCCATCCACTGAAACGTACACGTACATTTTAAGGGGATACTTACATTCAACCACTTATAGCATGATGTTCCATCACAAGAAGGCAAAGACGCACGCACCCACACAGAAGATTGAAATGAGACATGTACCTACTCCATCAGCCTGCTGGGTTATTGATCAGCGCTGAAACAAAGCTGCTGATTAATCAGGGGGCTGAAACCAATCAGGTACAATGGAGACACACACTTCAGACACACAAACACACAATTCCTTCATTGTCATAAATGTGAACATCAAAATGTGCTCTAAAGGTCAGACGACGCCTGTATTTCCAAAGGTAGCGCTGATCTGTCATTTAAAACTGCATGTCCAAAACAAAACAATTTTATATTGAGTCATAGAGTACATCTTTACTACAGCCATGAGGAATATTTCTTGTCTAACCACGTGTTACATTTTTTTTCAGCACTTTATCACTGTTGCATTCTCTTACCTAAAAGTTATAAAGGAGAAGTTGCTCGAGTGAAACAAGTCACAGGAGGAAGTTCCACTTTACAGTTGGATGCTGTGTGTGTTTTTAGTCAATCATTATTTCAAATTGCTCCTCTTCTATTCTGTCTTCCTGTTTTGTATATTATTGTTGGGTTTTTAGTTTTTTGTAAAGCATTTTATTACTCTGGTCTTTAAGATTAACTTTACTATTATTATAATGTAAAGAAACCTTAATAAAAATGCAAATCAAATTCAAATCGTCAGCTAACATGCACACGCTTAACAAAATAAAGACGTGAACTCTCTTTTCATCCACAAAAAAAGGAACACAAGATTATTAATAAGACAGCACAGTAGAAATGTAGTATTATTTAATACATACATACATGTGTATGCATGCACCTGAGCTCTGTCTCTCTGTGTCTTCCACACACATTCACACTGTTCAATATAACCTGTCCTGGGGTGTCCCAAAGTGCAATTCATCACTTCTGTCTCCTTTGTTTCTTCTCCCCTCAAGCAACACTGACCTTTCACTGTGATTCATACAACAAAGACACTAACACACACACAAACGTACACAAGGTATACACGTACAAACATGCATCATTTTTTATAAGCATCTCAAATTAACTTCAAAATTGGAGCTGTGTGCTTCATAATTTTGTTAAACGGTTTTGTAGACGTTTTCAGTTGATGGAAATGCAGCAGGGACCGGACCCGCGAGGACGCAGTTGACTTGAATGAGATAATGGGCTTTGACGGACAGAAGAAGGATGAAAAATACATTGGCTTATTGGCAAATGTGTACCAACTCCTTTTCCTGTAATGATGGCCATCTATCACAGCCTTTATTTTATTATTTTTATGCAGATTTGTATTGTTATGCTAATGTTACTGTTACTTATCCTATTTGTGTTCTGCTGACTGGGACTAGCTGGAGCCAGCAGTCAGTGTACGTTCTCATTAGCATTCGCTGGTTTGTTAATGTAATTGTGAAAGTATGCTACAGCACTTTTCCAACTTTGCAAAGAAAAATGCTATCAGGGTAGCAAAAGTTGTACACAACGAGAGACTGTGTAACCAAAATTTTATGTGATGCAACCTTTTATCTCCAAACAGAAACTTAAATGTGAAATCACAGCCCAAAAAGTTTTTACGTTCTGAGTTTCATCTCGTTCTTGTTTCTGGTCAGGCTCTTAAGATGTTGTTACCACCTGACTGAGTCCAACAAACAGCTTGTTTCTATCAAACAACATCAATTAAACAGGGGCAATGACGCCATCAGCTAGCAAACTATGCATGAACTAGTTCAGTCTGCAACCCAGATACATGAGAGGAAAGGATGGGGGAGAGGGAAAGAGCTTGGGGAGAGAAGGAGAGAGACACAGATTGACAAGAAGAGGAGGCACAAGGGCAGAGACATGGAAGAAGAGAGACAATAAAGGAATAATAGAGAAAAATACTCTGTGTTGGTGGAATAAGAAACGCGGGGAGGAGGATTAAGGCAAATCGACTAATGCAGATACCTTGTAGGCTCGCTGGGCTGCAAATGCAGCTTGTTTTGTACCATGTTGTGTCTCTCCATCCAATTTCCTGCCTCCCATCACTGTCAAAACAGAACAAATAAAATCTTTAAGGAGGATGGATTACCCGCTCTTCTGGTGAACGACGGAAAGGAAAGCAGAGGAATGGAGCAGAGCGAGAAGTGGCACCTGACCTAACAACTGTTAGATGGAATTTTAGCATCATTTGCTATGATACAATGCCGGTGATTACACGCATCCTAAAGGCATATTACATAGGTCATTATCACAACAAAAGATTGTGTAAAAAAAATAAATACTTCTATTACTACTCTTCTCATTTCTGCTGATGCTTTTCTTTCCTTGTTGTATTCTTCCTGAGCTTTAGATGTCGCTAGCATGATTTCCTGCCTGGTTTGGAACAGTTAGCATCAGAAATGCTACAGAAAAGTTAGCCAACTAGAAACCTTAATTTTCCTTGAATTCCCACATCATAAAATTCTGGTCTTGAGTGCTGTGTTCTTTAAAGTCATCTACTTTATCTTTTTAACAACATTAATTCTTGGTCACACGTGTTAGCATGAGCTACGCATTGAGACTTAGCAGACCGTCTATCATGCTAGCTTGCTGTTGGAAAGAAATCGCCTTTCACTAAGTTCATTGTTGAGTAAAAGTCATTGTTTCTTTTTACCTGGCTGTCGCTTAAAGACTTCAGCTTTACACTATAGTATAAATGCCCGAGAGTACAGGAAATAGCTTCAATGTATGTATTGTATTCTACCATGATAACTAATTAAAGCATAAAAACATGTTGAACTGCAGGCAGAGCTTTGCAGTGCTAAACATAAACTGATTAGCCAACAAAAGCTACATTAACCGCACACGATTAAAGCAGCATTGTGATAATGACTTTATTATGGTGATACACAATGCTTTCTTAATAATCCATTATTTAGATGCAGATAACTGTGAATAATCACAAACCCAAACTAAATCCATATTTTATGGTGTACTCAATTGAAGGTGAAGGATCTGAGAAAAGATACAACCGGAGCCAGTCAACGGGCCCTTTTTGTGTATTCATTAACTATCATTAGATAACATAATGACAGACATGTACCAGTGTGCTCTTTAAATTTCACATATGGAGTACATATGTTTCAGACCAGCAGCAACATTAGCTCTCTGAGCACACGTGTACCACTCCAACCACATGAACACAACCCTACTATAATTGATAATGTTATAGAGGGTGGAAAAAGGCTGTATGAGATGTGTGGCTTGTAAGTTGACGAGAGAACAGGCGTGGGTAGTAGTGTGTGTCCGCTAAAGTAAAGCTAGATGTTAATTACAGTCCTTGAAGACTTTGAAAATAAAGTTTGTTCTTGCATTTCTGTCTGTAAATAAGTACTTTAACATTTTGGAAACATTTGCTCACAAGAAGACAAGAAGATACTACTTGTTCACTCAGTATTAAACTATATGGCAAGCAGTTACGCTAGCTTAACTTATAGCCTAGCTTAAGAGTTGAGATGGGAAAACAACTTGCCTGGCTCCCTCCAAAGGGACAAAAGCAAGATAAAACCACCTTTAAAGCTCAGCTATTAAAACATTACACCTCTTTTGTTTACAATGTATAAGAGCAAAAGTGTAAAAACACCAAGTTGCAGTTTTACAGGTGTTTATGTGCCCAGCTGGTTCTTAGCTAGGAGCAGTGACTCAGCAGCTCAATTTTACACTTCACTTAACAAGATATATTGTGTTAATTTCTCAGCTTTAAAGTTAGGGCCTTTCTCAAACTGGACCCTTCACTTTTCGACATAAGTCTGTTTGTCTCATTTACTCCTTTGAAGCACCCTTCATTAAGTTGTAGAGATTTGATACAGCGGCAAGGTTTGGGACAAACTCCCCTATTTCCCATGGCAACGGGAACTTTTTGAAACCATTGTGTCATGTCAAACAAATAATAATGGGCTTCATAAATAGCAGTGTGGCAGACTCATTAAATCGTTACATATTATGAGAAAAAAACTTCCAATCTTCTTTAATGGCATGTCTATTTTTGAACACTGTATTGTTTTCACATGAATGTTTATAGCCTGCTCAGTTTTAACAACCGTCCCTGTAAATATACACTTTACAATGACATACATGCGTACCTTTTTAGAGACTAGAAAAACATCGGTGGAGACTATAGACTATAAAAAGATGGACGACATGACAGCTCCCTAAAATTGAAGCCAAAACATTTCCAGCGCCCCCTGCTGACTGGTTGCAGTATAGCTCGTAAAGCCTCCTCCATGTTAACAGAGGGGACATGAGTTAAACTATAAAATTAAACTACACGCCAAATACATTTTTCTCAAACATGGTTTCTGTCATTATAGCTAGTAATTATCATGCTAATGTATGTCCAAGTTTAGTTTAAATTAGTTATTAGATGTTCTAAAAAGGGTCTATCGCCATGATTGACAGCTCTGTTGACATATACGTCTCTTGTAGCTGACCTGTACCAGATAAGCAGATAAGAAGTGGAGGAACGGGGAGAGGAAACGTAACTTAGTGAGGGATCTTTGCTGTTTTGTTTCTAAGTTAAATTTACAAGTTCGTTAGCAGAAGGGGCAGTACCTTAATACTCTCTTTATACGATCTACTGCGCAGACTCTGGCTCCAAATGCTCAAGATGGCAGCGCCTGCTCCGGGGGCATTTTGGCTTCACTTTTGTACAATGAGAGGAGATGCCGACACCTTCTTTTATTCCTTGTTTCCTTCCATCCTTTCTTGTTTCCTTTATTCCTTGTTTCCTTTCCTTCTTCCTGTATACATTGTTTATTTCCATTTCCATTCTTTCCTTAATTTATTCCTTTATTTCTACCATCCTTCCCTTGTTCTTTAATTCCTTCCATCCGTCCTTTATTCCTTGTTTCCTTCTGTCCTCCCTTGTTTCGTTCCACCGGTCCTTGTTTCCTTCATTCCTTGTTTTGTTCCATATTTTCTTTCTTTCTTTCTTTGTTCCTTCCTTCCTTCCTTCCATCCTTCGTTGTTTCCTTTATTCCTTGTTTCCTTCCATCCTTTTCTTCTTTCCTTGTTTTGTTTATTCCTTGTTTCATTCCATCCTTCCTTGTTTCCTTTATTATTATTTGTTTCCTTCCCTCCTTCCTTGTTTCCTTTATTATTTGTTTCCTTCCCTCCTTCCTTGTTTCTTTCCATTCCTTCTTGTTTACTTCCACCCTTACTTTATTCTTTTATTTCTTCCATCCTTCCCTGTTTCCTTTATTCCTTGTTTCCTCCCTGAATTTCCCCCCTGGAGATCAATAAAGGATTATCTCATCTTATCTTCTATCCTTTCATGTTTCCTGTATTCCTTGTTTCTTTCCATCCGTCCTTGTTTCAAGCCAGCTGTTTCCCTCTGTTTCCAGTCTTTATGCTAATATTAACTATAACCCCTGCTAACTGTAGCTTCTTATTTAGCATACGAACATGAGCCATTCTTATCGAACTCCTGACAAAAAAAAACACATTACCACAAATGCCAGGCTATTTCTTTAGTGTTTGGGTTTTCAAAAACTAAGACTCAGCGTTTTGAAACACAACTTTATTTGTAATGGGAAATGGAGTTTCTTAAATCCTATTACAGATGTTACAATAAGAAGAGAAAGTTTCCAGCACAAGTGCTAAATTGAATGTCTTGTTGAGCTGGGCATTCCTGTATTTTTATCCACTGGAGAAAAAGTCAGCAATCCATTTTTAGTGCAAAACAGTAGTTTAAGAAGAGCTGGGATGTAAGACCGGCAAGCTTCACAAGGGTGGGGTGAATTAAATTAGAAAGTTGCCATATGTCAGCCTTGTGATCACAGAGTGACTTGGTTATACAGCGAGGGAGCGGTCTGTATATAATGAGCATGTACTGAGGGCAGGGATGAGAGAGCTCGAGTTCAATGAGCAGACAGAGGGAGTGTACTCACTCTGATGTAGGTTAAGTTTGCGTTTTTATGTTCCTGTACTTCTGTACTGTCTGTCTGATTTCTGTCTCTGAGGCGCTTCTTTTTTTTGTGGCAGTCTAGTAAAAGTCTGACAATTTTTGCCAACTTTTCAGCACCTTAATTCTCTCTCCACACTCTCAGACGCCCCTCTTATCTCTTTGTCTGCCTTCACTCTCTCTCTCTCCATGTCTGGTACATATTGTCTGCATTTTAGGTGTACCGTACTTGTCATCTTTTTTACGACTTGGGAAACTAAATCATCCTCCTTTTTTCCCACACCATCTTTCCTTTCTTCTCTCTCCTACTTCAAATAATTCAAATCCTGCTCTACATCTCGCTCAGCTTAGACTGAAATGGGGTCTGCAGAGAGGGGAAACATTTGAAAGGACAGTGAGTGAGGCTGCGGCGGTGGCAGACAGGCAGTGTCCTGACATTAAATTGGAAGGAACATTTCGGGAGCCGCTTGGAAACGCTGCAGCATTTGCTCTCAAACACACACACAAGCCGACATACACACACTGAGTGGTGGTTTGGAGACTGTGTGGGAGCGCATACGCCTCCATTTCCCAAAATAACCGCCAGATGAGGGGCAGGGAGGCAGGGCGAGGTTGGTACAGGCAGATATAAATGGATGCTAATTGTATGGCTCCTTCAGATTACACTCAAATCCAGCATGCTTATACACAAACACACACACTCTGTATGTGCGTGTGTGTGTGCAAAAATGATCCCTCATGAACAGAGAAAGTCTTTGGATGGCCCTTCATGGCTCTTATATTCTACTAAGTTAGTGCATACATGGCTTTGCACACACGCGCACACGCTCACACAGATTAAAATGAATAATAATGGTATGGTTCTCAAACAGCTCCCGAAAGGAGAACTCCCATGTATTATTTCTTTAATCCCTCCAAAAATAGAGTTCAAAAGCAGCAAGTCTCAACAGTCATTTTCTGGAGCGGCTCCATCCTCCATGGAAAGCTGACTGTGCAGACTCTGTGTGTTTGTCTAAGCTTAGAAACTCGGTTGTATTTGGATGCACTGAATTAGAAAAGCTGCATTACAATCCCCACAAAAAAAATTTGCTCCTCCTACTCAAGTGTCACTTACTAATTTTGCAAAGTACACTGGCTTTGTTTCTAATCCCACAATAGGCGCTTAATGAAAGAGAAGAGGAGAAAAGAATGAAGAAGAGAAGGGAAAAGACACAGAGGCAGCTCTAGATAAAAATGGTACATAATAACATGGTTGACTTTTCTTCTGGTGTGAGGAAAGTGTGGGGACAGTCAGAGCCACACACACCCTATACAGTATTGTTTTATTGTAATGATTGTGTACAAACAAAAAGGGACAGAGGACATGTTTTTTTCCACTGACAGAAATGTTATAATGTATTTTTGATGCTTTCCCAGAAATGAGGTCATGAAAAAAAATGTTTATATGTTGCAATCTTAAATTTTTCCTCCACCAATGTGTCGTAGTTAAACAGGAAACTCCTCATTGGGCATTTTCCCTGAGTTTCACCAAAAGGATTATGAAGCAGTGTAACTACAGAGGAACCAAGATGAGCAAAAATCAGAGCAGCTCAGTTTGTAGTCCTGCATCCCTGCCTGCTGCTCATACAAGGTATGACAATAAGCTCATATATGGGATTTTCTAACCCTCTCTTTCTTTTACAGGTCCCAGAAAGAAGAAATAATAAAACAAAAGAATAAGAGACAATATAAAATGTAACAGTGTTTATGCCCCTGTTTTCAGTTAGTTGGATGATGGTTTAGTCATGTTCAGTAAGCAAGGGTATTGTGTTTTTACACGTGCATGCCTACCGTATCTCGCCCCACCCTGTCCTTATCAGCTTCAACATCGGCCAAAAGCAATAATCACATGGCTGTTGTGCAACATGGGTTCTCCCATCTCCTGTCTGTTTCCCTATGACTCACCTTTAGCCCCTTCAGAAGGAGAGGAAGTAAAAGTCCTTTGGTGGAATAATACTCATTTAATATCAGCATGCAACTTTACACGAGTCAGGCCCAAAGGGGTATTTCCATGTCTCTCTGTCCATCTATTTATTTTCTATCAAAAAAAAGGTGAAACCCATAAGCTAATGGCAGAGAAAAAGTCTTTACCTAAATTTGAGGAGTACTTCTACCCTTAAAGATTAAAGTGGACAATTTTCTCTTCTTTATCTTACTACTTTAATTTCACATCGAAAGCTACTTTACCTCATAATATTGCTTTACAACATAACATCAATTTATAAAATATGAGGCATAGGCTATATAGTCCTATAATTATTATATATTAAACCACCCAACAGTATAAAAGTATATAAAAATTACTACATTTAAATAAGCTACATTAAGATAATGTTGGCTTACTCACTAATACATCAGTAATAATATTAAATTTCATATTAAATAACACCATATGACATAATACACTGTAAAGGAGGCATTCTGCTACATTATAAGTGTTTTTAATTATGATAACTGAAGTTATTTTTTGTAATACAGCCTTTGTACCCTCTCTTATAGCAGGCTTTGAAGGCAGGACTCTTATTCAGTGTTATCAAGCTGTTACACAAATTCAACTTAGGGCTGGAAATTGAAATACATTGTTATAAATAGCCTATGTTGGCCTGAATTTTGTCCGTAATTTATCCTGCTGCGCATCTCCATTATATATTACAGTAAGCCGGTGAGACAAACAAAGCCCCAGCCCAGTCCTAGCTCGCAACAGTGACGTCAGCGCGCAGCGGCGGTGCACTGACGCGCGGCGATTGGGTGAGCGCGGAGCTAAACTGTGTTGTACAGTAAAAAGACAACTCGCCGATAACAAAAACAACAGCTGCGGCCGCATGAGGCCAACTAAAGACACACTCGCACTTTTCGGACTCACTCTATAAAGATTTCGGGTAAGGAAACCCCTTCATTATCCTGTCTTACAGGCTTTGTTAGCTGTTTAAGCTACTCAGCAGCTTCCGCCCTCTAGGAAGTTTCTTTTGTCCTCTTCAGTCAACAACAACAAAACCGACGAGTCGGTGTTTTGACCGGAGAAGAAGGTGTGTTAGCTAATTTAATTACAGTATAACAACAAGTCTTAAGAAAAATCGTTTATGAGTCTGTTTTCAAACCAAGTCGGTTATCTTGCGGGTTATTACACTGTGAATACCTTTGGACTGGCTAATATCAGGGACAGCAAAGCGCAGAGATATCCTGCTGGGTGTGTTAGGGGCAGCATCATACAATGGATGATGCCATTTTATGATTCCTGAATAATTAGCTAATATGATGTTTGACTGTAAAACGGTAGCACGATGACCACATAGCCATTTTCATGCATCTGTTCACCTTTATCACACAGCTATAGGTGAATAAATGGCTTTTTGGTGATTTTATTTGTCTGGACAAAATGCCTTGTGTGTGTTTTCAATGTCACCTGGAGAGGTTAAGTGCAGGGCAACATTAACATAAGCTAGCTGTGTTCTTAATAACCTTGAAAACACTTAACATTTATTTTTACACAGTATTTTAAACTACTTATGGACACTGCCTTTTCTGCATTTTACATTAAAGTAGGTTTTTTAATTTACAGCTCAATTTTTTTTCTTTCTTCACCAGATGTCACGATGGCTGCAAAATTCACTATTTCAGACAGCGATTCCGAATCATCGGAGGAGGTAAAGGAAGAAGAAAACAACCAATCGTCAACTGGGGATGAGCGGCAGATTCCTCAACGACACACCCTGGCCCTACCTGAGCTCAGGATGGCAGGTAGGAAACCCTCAAAGAATTCTGGAAAGGCCAAATTGTGGAAATGAACGTTTAAATGCTGTTACAACGTTGGGCAGTAAATTTGCCACAGCTATATTATACGGTACTTCAGGTTACTAAACCTTTCAAAGTATGTTTGAGCATCCTTAACCACATCTTGCTCCTAATGGGACTTAAAGGTTGTCTTATTACTAAATTTACTTTTCTGCCTCATAATTTAACCGTTAACACATCCCTCAGTCCCCCCTTTTCATTAGTGATTGCCATCATATCATATGCCTCATTTGAATGAATGAATCTGTTTTTTCTTGTATCTTTTGTTGTATAATTTAGGGCATTAATATGTGAATGCATTGTAAGTTGAAATGCAAGTTAACCTATTTTTAGGATAGCTTTAGCTCTATTGGAAGAAGTAAAGGGAAATCTTAGTTGGATTTCATCCACATAGTTGACATTTTTTTAATACGTTGTTCCAGTGATATTTTGTGATTCCTTGTGTCTAATGTTGATCGAATTATGCTCCATCACTAACCCCACTCCCCTTTGTCTCTCCCATTAAGGGGCTGGTCGAATCAGGCTGAACTCAGAGTCCCACGTATACACTGTCTCCAGAGACGAGGAGCTTCAGGCTAGGGGGGAAGAAGAAGCAGGAACACCCACCGAGGGAGCTCCATTCAGGGGACGATCCAAGTCAGCTCCCCCTGCCTTGTGGGCAGCCAAGAAATACGGTCGCCAGCTAAGAAGGATGAGCGATGAGTTTGACAGCCTGCTAGACAAAGGGGTGAGGATGAGCACTGTGATGATAAATGGATTTTTAAGGAAGTAAGGAAAAGACCATTGGCCTTAGTAACACTAATGCAAGTTTTCTCTGAAGTTAGGTCAGAAATCCTAAATACTATTATACTGTTGTATTGCTGTGTTCCAGGTTTGCAGATCATATAAATGTAGGAAATTTGACAAAACATTGGCATTTCATAGCGTCCCATAGATTGAATAGCAATTGAAAAGACAATAGTGAAAGCCAGAGGGAGATCAGGCATATTTCAAAGTAAAACTGCTAAGACGTCTACTAAGGGAAGCATTCAACCACTTCTTAGCTAACATTGCTACTTTATAGTGTTACACAATACAATAGAACGTTTTGAATTCCTAGCCTAGGGTGAGTAGTTTACGTTAATGTTAGCAAGGGAGCGCTTGAAGTTTAATGTTTGTCTAATGGTTCCTATGGGGTTATAAAAGGTATTCTTTTACTTTGAAATACAGCCCAATGTCTCTCTGGATTTTAACGATCTATTATCTTTTCAGTTGCTTGTCAATGAGTAAGCAACTGAATTGTCAGGCTCCCTTCCATTATAAGATTTGAAAACTGCATAAAGGCAATAAAACATTAACCTTTTGATCACCGCATTTGATCTTCCAACCCTGAGCAATGTGTCAAAGGAATATGGGCACCGTGTGAATATGGTGAATGATACAACAGGATTGATTTAAAGGGCCAGTTCGCCAATTTTCAACCTCAGTCCTATCATGCTATCACGTGGAGCTCATGCCATAATGGTAGAAAAAAAATGCAATTTAGCTCTGTGCTTTTGGAGGATGCTATCCGCTTCTCCAATAGGTCCTGGAAAACCTCCGCCAGATGACGCGTTTTTGTGTCGTCTGGAAGCTTGCTGAACTACACTTCCATAATCTAGGACGCCCCTATGTAATCGCTGGGCCGTTCCGTTCAGAGGGAGGTGCACAATGCATGCTGGGTGTTGTAGGAATGTAGAATGGACAAAACTACGAGCTGCTTGTACAACTTTCTCCACAGCTATGGTGCCAATTTTAAATATTATCGCTTCTATCGATTACAGAGAACACCAGCTTTGACTGACAGTGGCTTTTTCCAGGGGCGATTTGCTCCTTTAAAGCTTGTAGTAATAGATGTGCTTTTGGCAAAGGAAAATTATTAGGTTAATACAGGAACAAAATCTTGCCTTTAAGCCTGCTCCGAATTGAACTTTAACGTTTATTTTAACTATTCACTGTTTTAATCTTGTACAGGATATGAAGAGGGTGAGGAGTGCTGGGACAGCCACACAGATGCACCACTCTAAAAGCTGGTGGAGCTACCTCTTTAGTCACCCGGAGTCAGAGGGAGAGAACAACCACCACGAAAACCATACCCACCGCACTGAGTAAGCACTGAGCCAGAAATTTGGAGTGATTTGAGGTTCGAGGAACTGATGGATTGATGGAAATGAGGAAAAAGCAACGGGGCAGCCAAGAGAACAATTGTGAGGAGAACAATGAGATCTACCCTGAGCAGGGCGAAACAAAGGTCGGTCCGATCAAAAAAGGATAACATCCAAACTAAACAGCATGGCAAAGAGCCCAAAGTCATGTCATTTTATATGTAGTTGGTAACTACATTTGAATAGATTTTTTTGTATTAGTGTTGGTTGTGATGTTTATGATATTGTTGGGCAGCCCACTGAGAAAGTTCTGTCAGGCATAAGGATAGACTTTAAGCTACCTGAGCCCCATAGACCGAATGAAATGATGGACCAATAGAGGTGAAATGATGTCCGGGAAACACAAAGAAAGACTGGCACATAACAGGTTGACCACTCGGTTCAAAGATGCTTACTATTTCAGCTGTCTCGCCCACCAAATATATGCAACATACTGTAGATGGTGAGATAAATGCTCTGAAATCCAAACACTTGAGGCCACGTCGAATGCTGTTAGAATTTCCTTCCATGTTTTTTTAGGGAAATGTCAATGTGTTAGTCGTGCTTGTGTTGGCAAACACGATCTAATGGAGACCGCTGTAATTGTGTGCCAAAATAATCTGCAGGCAACAGAGGAAGTGTATAAAAAGGAAGGATTTTTTAAAAGTATTCAACTCTGGCCTTGATCTAGCTGCCTGTCCTGCTACTTGCAAGACAGTACAATTTGTACTTTATTTAACAACAGTACTTGACTATCACTAACTGCTTTATATCTCAAATTAATCAAAAAAGAACAATCTTGTACAAGGACAATCTCTGATGCAGAAATAATATCTTTTGTAAAAGTTCAGGGTTAGATTCTATCTGAAGAAAATGAAATTAAACAGACATATAAAAGCACAAACCAATAAGAATATATCTTTTTAAAGCCTTGGATGAGCAAAAAAAAAACAGACTTTGAAATTTTTATGTGTAAATATTTTGTTAATATTTTATCAAATGGGCAGGTGGGAGGTTACAAGCGACGTGGTTTAGCAAGATTTTTATTTGACAAGTTCCTATATTACAAGGTTACCATGCTATTTAATGAGTTTGGCAAACCTAGCAATAGGCAGTGTACAATCCATGCTGTTGTGATAAATGTTACGTGCATATTTAAAGATGTGGGTGGGGATAATTTAACTGCTGTACAAGGAGCCAACACACTAGCCCATTAACTCAGTACCCAGTGCATACAGAAGATAGAGTTTTGTCACATAAACCACAAGTGTAAGGATTTTGATAGAGTTGTTCAGATACCAGTAGATGAAATGTCTCCAGTACTGCCTTTGACCTGGTATCGGGTATGGGTGAGTACAACAGTCAATTCACCAATCTGATACCATAATTTATTACCTCCCAGATGTTAGCCGGTAACGTTAGCTCAGTTTGTTTTTAGGTCAGGATTCCTTCAGGCCATAAAGCAGACGGCAATCAGATAACATCCATACAGGCTGAGTAGTATACAGCTGTTAAAAACATATTTTTTCAATGCATTAGTATCAGAGGGGTATCGGCCGATAATTTATCAGAATCGGCATCAGGAGGGAACAATTAGTATCGTAATATCTCTAGATTTAAAAGTTGATTTTCCCAAACTGTTCGCAAGTTTGTTTAGGAAAATCAGTTTCCAGCCAAGCTGGGTTTATAAATACAATTGGTTTTAATACAGGGTGTTCACTTTCATGTGCATTGATTGACATGTGAATAAAATGGGATCTTAATCCGTCAAGAATTAGTCTAGGAGTGCTGATCAGCTGATTAGCTATGTATTTATTACATTCAGGCTTTTGAGGATAACTTGGCACATACTACACACAACATGACCTTTTAAGGAGGTTATTACTATTAATGTGAATGAATATAAACTACTATTAAAGATCAGCACTGCTACACAACTTGGTAAATATGATTAGGCTATTTGTGATTTGTTTATCAGTATGTGATTATTGGAAATGGTAATAGATTTGTTCTACTTGTGTCTTATTCTCTTCCTCCCAACTGGTGGGGCTGAGATGTAACGTGCTTGGGTGTGCAGGCTAAGGGGCTGCATTTGCATTGTCTTTAAACAAGTATAAAGTGTATTCTTCCTCTTTTAACGCTTTTCCTAAACTTGGTGAGGGAACATTTTTCAACAAAGAGTTTTTGAAAATCTGAAAATATTTTTTAAGATCATACAAGTCTACCATTAGTATGGTGACATGCATCACCCTGTCTGTGTACCATTTATTGACCGAAGCAATTTTGCAAGTCTTTGAATTGCAAAGTACCTGGTACAAAGCTCCCAGCATGACAACAACACAGTTAGACGGATGCCGATACATTTTAAATGCTTACTTCTCGAAAAGGAAGTGACTCAATTATTTTATGTTCTCCATTTTATGATTTCTCACAATTGCTAACAGGTCAATTGGAAATGAGTAAAGTAAAAAAAGTCCTTCCCACCAGACCTGTTCCTGTACCTTGACACAAGTTGAATCAGCTGGCAGAGAATACAAACATGGAGTTGAGAGCTTGGTGCCAGATATGATTGCTTTACTCTCTCTTAGTTCAGCTGGAATTTAAAGGAGTATAATATTGTTCTGAACTGCCTTGAACATGCTGTATGTGGCACCACATAGCCAGCCTTGTCTGTTTGCCCAACTACCGCCTTAAACATTACAGCTCGCTGTCATTTTTTGATACAGAAAGCACAATAACATGGAGGTGTGTTTGCTATCACATATGAGAAAAAAACTTTATAATGGCTAATGCAGTTTTTTTTTTCCTGAAAAAGCCATTTCAGAAGTCGTGTTTTGACTCAAACATTAATGACAGTGAACACACCTTGTGTGATTAACCTGCCTGGGCGCCTGGAGTTTTGCAACCATCCTTGATATTACTTGAATCTGGAGACGTGTGTGGAGAAAATTGAATTCTAATATTTGCTTCTTTTTTTGTTGGATTCCTTTTCATTTTTTAATGACTTTTGTAAATGTATTTTCTCTACAGCTGTGAAACTTCTGGTTTATGCTGGTCTGAATAAATAATTTTAAGAGTGGTTTTAAAGTAAGCCTCTTGTCTAATTTTTTCACCAAACTGCCAGTTTTTAGATTGTTGGTTTTCTTAGACAAGATCAGATCTAGAACACAAATGCCTGATTATTACTTGGCAAGAGTATGATTAAAGAAAATAATGAGGCAACAATGGATATGCAAATAACATTAAAATGATTGCATACTGACAGAAGTGCTTCCAGTGTTTCATGTAAAATGCTACTTGAACACACAGATATCTCAATACGTACATTTACCTAAATCCTTAACACATTTGCCACATGCATTTGCTATGTAAAATCTCCTCATAGCACAGGAAGTTGATTAACTCAGTTGTCTGAGCCTGAACTCTTACTTTCCAGCTCTTTACACTGATGGTTTCGCACTACCGCATTATTCTCAGTCTGATCTGAAAAACAGCTACAGTAAAGAGGCATCATGGAGTACGTTCGTGCCAGTAGGGGCCTGTCAAACCACTTGCGAAGCATCCCAGCAGTACTTGTGCCCACTGTCCAAAGCTGAAAGTCTATCCATGTCTGTGTCACTCAGTGTAAAGTCAAAAATCCTGGCATTGTCCTTTATTCTGTCTGGATTTGACGACTTGGGGAGCACTGGGACGCCTTGCTGCACAGCCCAACGCAGAAGGACCTAAATGGGGAAAAAAAGCCTTAGATGTTTTTCCAAGTGATTGTGTTTAAATAGATGTTAATCAAGATGATCTTCGTGTGTGTGTGTTTACCTGTGCAGGTGTACGTTTAGAGTTCTTTGCCACCTCCATGACCACAGGGTGAGCAGTAAGCTCTCCTTTCCCTAAGGAGGAGTACGATTGGAAACACACTCCATATTCATCACACACACTCTTCAGCTCCGTCTGGCACAGCTGCGGGTGAAACTCCACCTGAAGAAAAACAAAAAAACACTTTCTGCACTTACTTTTACAACAAGTGCTGAAGCAAATTTCTGTTCTGTTTATGTTCATTTGTTATGTGTCCTCATTTTCTCTATCCTGCATTATACCTGTAGCACAGCAGGAGGGATTTTGCAGCTCTTCATGAGGTCTTTCATGTGTGCTGGTGTGTAGTTGGACACTCCTATGGCCTTCAGCTTCCCCTGGGCATGCAGCTCCTCCAGTGCTGCCCAACTCTGAGCTCTGTTGCCTGGAATCAAATATTAATTAGGAGTACAACTACTAATCTCTTGCAAAGTCATTACTTATTTATAGAGCAAAGAGTGACTTCAAATACTTTATATTTAACATAAATGAACATACTATCGATGCATACATAATAATGTTTCCAGTGATATTTGGGTGTTTGAAGGAAAAATGACTGAACACTGTCTTAATTTTAAGTCTGTACCTGGGTTGCGGTGGTCAGTCACATCCATCCCCTGCGTGCCAGGCCAGTGGATCAGGTAGAGGTCAATGTAACCCAAATCCAGCTGAGACAGGCTGTGAAGGGCTCCGTCCATGGCTCTCTCACCCTGATCCTTCGGGCCCAGCTTACTGCAGGGAGAGAGAGGGGAGGGTCGTTGAGAATTTTAATCTGTGCTTTAGCAAGTTGAACTTAACTGAGCTTCAGTGCTCCACATAGTCTCTGGGTAAGATCCAGTTATATTCAGAGGTGACATGCATGCTCATAAAATTTCTGGAAATAAAGATTCTGGATTGTACTATACTACCCAAAGGTCTCTTTTTGACTGATATGCTGAGGTGCTTTTTCGGAAAGCATATGAGCTATATACACATCACCTGGTTATGAATACATCCTCTCTGGTTAGGCCATGTTTGTGCAGGAGCTCCCTCAGGGCTCGACCCACATCAGCTTCATTCCGGTAGACGGTTGCACTGTCAAAGGCCCGATAACCAGCATCCAGCGCTGCATCAACAGCTCGGTAGACATCTTCAGGACCTGTCAACTTGTAGGTCCCTAAACCCAGGAGGGGCATCTGAACCCCTGTGTTGAGGAGGACAGAGGGGGTTGTGGAGGAGGACATCGGATTGGATTTACTCTTCTTTATGTACCCTGTTTGGGCTTTTTTGTTCTTCACAACACTGGTAAAGAGGGGAGAGAATTGAATGAAAAATGCATACAGACAATGAGAAATAATCAGGATTTTCTTGAGAAGAAAATATCAATACAGTTAATACTGTACTGGGGTAGGTACTTTACTAGGAGGAAGAGTGAACAAATAATAGTGATTTCTACAGGTTTCATTAAACATTTTCCACCACCATAGGGGAACGCCTTAGTTTTGTAATGTATCACTTGAGTACCAGTGATCTTGCAAAGCCGTTGAAAACTACAGTAGCTGTAAGTACAGACGGCACAACGTAGTTCGGCTAAGTACAAACCATGTATGACACCAACTTTCAGAAAGGTGGAACGTCACAATTGAGAATACATATTGTAATAATTTGCTATGGTGGAACGTTGGAGCGTAAATTTGTAGCTGAAAGAAGGCCTACAATATTTTTCTAGTCGTTGCAATGAAGTACAAACATAGGTACAAATGATTCATTGCTAAAAAGCTATACAGTGGGTACGGAAAGATTGGGGTATTCAGACCCCTTTAAATTTTTCACTCTTTGTTTCATTGCAGCCATTTGCTAAAATCGAAAAAGTTCATTTTTTTGCAAATTTATTAAAAAAGAAAAACTGAAATATCACATGGTCATAAGTATTCAGACCCTTTGCTGTGACACTCATATTTAACTCACATGCTGTCCATTTCTTCTGATCCTCCTTGAGATGGTTCTACTCCTTCATTGGAGTCCAGCTGTGTTTAATTAAACTGATTGGACTTGATTAGGAAAGGCACACACCTGTCTATATAAGACCTTACAGCTCACAGTGCATGTCAGAACAAATGAGAATCATGAGGTCGAAGGAACTGCCCAAGGAGCTCAGAGACAGAATTGTGGCAAGGCACAGATCTGGCCAAGGTTACAAAAGAATTTCTGCAGCACTCAAGGTTCCTAAGAGCACAGTGGCCTCCATAATCCTTAAATGGAAGAAGTATGGGATGACCAGAACTCTTCCTAGACCTGGCCGTCCGGCCAAACTGAGCAATCGTGGGAGAAGAGCCTTGGTAAGAGAGGTAAAGAAGAATCCAAAGATCACTGTGGGTGAGCTCCAGAGATGCAGTAGGGAGATGGGAGAAAGTTCCACAAAGTCAACTATCACTGCAGCCCTCCACCAGTCGGGGCTTTATGGCAGAGTGGCCCGACGGAAGCCTCTCCTCAGTGCAAGACATACGAAAGCCTGCATAGAGTTTGCCAAAAAACACATGGAGGACTCCCAGACTATGAGAAATAAGATTCTCTGGTCTGATGAGACCAAGATTGAACTTTTTGGCGTTAATTCTAAGCGGTATGTGTGGAGAAAAACAGGCACTGCTCATCACCTGCCCAATACAATCCCAACAGTGAAACGTGGTGGCAGCATCATGCTATGGGGGTGTTTTTCAGCTGCAGGGACAGGACGACTGGTTGCAATTGAAGGAAAGATGAATGCGGCCAAGTACAGAGATATCCTGGAAGAAAACCCCCTCCAGAGTGCTCAGGACCTCAGACTGGGCCGAAGGTTCACCTTCCAACAAGACAATGACCCGAAGCACACAGCTAAAATAACAAAGGAGTGGCTTCGGACCAAGTCTGTGACCATTCTTGACTGGCCTAGCCAGAGCCCTGACCTAAACCCAATTGAGCATCTCTGGAGAGACCTGAAAATGGCTGTCCACCAACGTTCACCATCCAACCTGACAGAACTGGAGAGGATCTGCAAGGAAGAATGGCAGAGGATCCCCAAATCCAGGTGTGAAAAACTTGTTGCATCATTCCCAAGAAGACTCATGGCTGTACTAGCTCAAAAGGGTGCTTCTACTCAATACTGAGCAAAGGGTCTGAATACTTATGACCATGTGATATTTCAGTTGTTTTTTTTAAATAAATTTGCCAAAAGTTCTACATTTCTGTTTTTTTCTGTCAAGATGGGTTGCTGAGTGTACATTAATGAGAAAAAAAATGAACTTTTTCGATTTTAGCAAATGGCTGCAATGAAGCAAAGGGTGAAAAATTTAAAGGGGTCTGAATACTTTCCGTACCCACTGTAAATGCAGCTAGTACAATGTGGTCTAACTTCACAGTAAAGTAGGCCTACAAACATTGTTATAAATAACTTACAATTATGCCGTTTCAAAACACTGAAACATCACAAAGCTATTTAGTATTGTTAAAAAGATGCACTTTACAAAGTTAGACCGTAAAGTTAGAACAAATATTGCTGCAATTAAGACATTGGGATACTAGCACATTGCAATGTTTCTAATGACGCAGTTTTAATTAAGACGTTAAAGCATCACAGTTATTACATTAGAAAGTAGAGAACTGGGTGGGGAAACCATTAAAAAGGATGCCACCGCAGCACCGCTTAATATAGTGGATGTATCTCACCTTGATGAGCTTCTGATTTAATGATTTTGAAGTTGAAGTGAATAAAAAGGCAACAACCTGTCGTCTACTCACATGCTGAACTGAAGCGTCAATTTAAAAACAAAAAATAAAAAAGGTAAAGAAAGGGCAAGTGTAACCTTACTTCTAACTCTAAACGTTGCACAGAGACGAATGTTTACAACTACTCCTTTCGTCTACACGTGGTCAGCTGACAGTCATGTGACAGTTTTAGCGGATTTTGGCGTCTCCATAGTGACACTTGCTCTGACGCCGCTGATTGGAAGAAGATCTAGCAAATCAAAGAAAGCGAAGCGACTGAGAGGCGGGATGTTGTACTGTCCAGCCAATCTCTAGGTGTTTAAGCCGGTTACGGAACTTGATACGTTCTGCTGGAGAGTGAAGTTTAATGGATGTCAGTATTCTGTTTGCTTAACGATACATTTAGAGAAATGAAACTCCACACGTTGATTCTTTTTCATTTTTGACTTTTGCAAATGTTATCTAAGGCTGTTAAGGTATATATGGGGTCCTGAGCAAGTGGTTTTACAATTACTTTCAGTGTTTTTTGAAGTCAGTTATTTTTCATAGCAAATTTATGTGATCTACAGTCAATTCAAATGGAAGAGAGAACCCAAAAAAACCACAACAGCATGCGATAGGCATATACTTTAATTAAGGTACAAGGCCATAAAGAACATGCAGGTAGTATACGTACACAATGTATACAACAGAAAACAAATGTTTGTCAGTAGGCATCACTATAGGCTCTCATTATTTCATAGGACCTAGGAGGCAAAATATACGGGCAACTTTTGAGCCAGTGTTGTCAGAAATGTTACTTAAATTCTAAAATATTTGAGATATTTTAGATGCTGATGCATGAGCCCAATGCATTTGTTAAAAATCTGCTTCACAGAGAAAAACTGAGTTGTACATTTACTCGCCCTTTATGGTGCCTGTTTTCCACCACTTACTCAGTCAGAACTGAAGAACAGTAGCATCAAAGTGGCATCACAGAGGACAATGTTGGCTCCATCAAACCACTTGTGATGCATTCCTGCAGTACTTGTGCCCACAGTCCAGAGCCGAAAGTCTGTCCATGTCTGAGTCACTCAGAGTGAAGTCAAAAAGCCTGCCATTGTCCTTAATTCTGTCTGGATTTGAAGACTTGGGGAGAACTGGGACGCCTTGTTGCAAAGCCCAGCGCAAAAGGACCTAAAGAGGAACAAAAGTGTTTGTGCAAATCATTTAATTTGTTGATCACTGTGTGAGTAATGCAGGCCCAAAAAGACAATTAATAATTAAGATAATCTTTGTGCATGTTTTTACCTGTGCAGGTGTGCGTTCACAGTTCTTTGCCACTTCCATGACCACAGGGTCAGTAAGCAGTGCTCCTTTCCCTAAGGAGGAGTAGGCTTGGAAACACACTCCATACTCCTTACAGACACTCCTCAGCTCTGTCTTGCACAGTTGTGGGTGAAGCTCATCCTATAGGAAAAAATTGAAATAAAAAAGCACTTTTCAGCTAGGCTCTTTCAGAATGTGCACATTACACATTCTTGTACTATTGTTTTTTATTATATGTTATCTGTACTCTTTTCACTGTCTTGCATTTTACCTGTAGCACAGCAGGAGGGATTTTGCAGTTCTGCATCAGTTCTTTCATGTGTGCTGGTGTGTAGTTGGACACTCCTATGGCCTTCAGCTTCCCCTGGGCATGGAGCTCCTCCAGTGTCACCCAACTCTGAGCGCGGTTAACTGGAATCAAACATTAATTAAGACCTCCTCATCTCTGTTACTCAATTACAACTACATTTTAGAGGACAGTGGGAAGGTAGGTTGCATATTATCTCTAAATAAGTGAAGTATCTTTTATCTTTAAGGATGTGATGTATCTGCGCGTTTGCGAGAACCTCTGCCTAGAGCCCATTCTCCACCACTACAACACGAGACAACGCAAGCTGTGAAATAGAGAAGGATAATGCCAACAAACGACCAGCACCCACAACAACACCAACACAAAGTACACACAAGGATAAAAACATAAAAAAGTTTAATCTAGTGAAGCCCGTCTGGCCAAACAGGAATGTGACCGACGTCAGGGGGAAAACTAGAGTCAACATCAGCAGGGCATGCGAATCATGGAGACCTTCGATTGCTCTTGGGGATCAAAACAGACCCACAACTTATTGTTGTCATAGAAACAAAACTGCAGCGTTTTTTCTCTCACAGCACAAGTGCTTTATCCCAGCTCTCTCCAGCCACCCTGCCCTGCCTGGCTAATGTTAGCTGATGCTTGTGATGTTTTGCTGGTTCGTCTGCGTAATTTGCCGTTTGGTTATGAGGCACAATGCCGGAGTCATGCAGTGTATTTATGTTAGAGCTAGTTGGCTAAGCCTTAGCATGGTAGCTAACGTTATGACAACCAAAATACTATTTGAGTGTGTATGAGTGTGTTGTCAGTCTAGCTTGACAAATAACTTCACCAGCTAACATGATAATAACTTAGGTATTATGACAAACAGTGTTAATTTTGGACAACATGATGCCGGTCAACATGATACCAGTCAATAAACGCGTATCATCAGTGAAAAGTAAACAGAGCCGGTGCGTTCCGAGACTGAGCATGCTCAGTTTCGTGTGTCTTGGGCAAAAACCCCTGATGCTCGTTCATGCGCGAGTGTCCGCGCGTACAAGAAGGTTGACTGCAGTTCGCTCAAAGTGATATTATGTTACAATAATGAAAATTGAGTGTTCTTTATATTGCATCCATGTTTACCTCACTTGCATCTTTTACTTGCATCTTAGTCCCTCCCACCTGGGATGCAAGAAAAGACGCAAGTGGGGGATAAATGAGGACATCCTCGTAAGTGTCATTTGAAGCGAGGCCTGCTATATATGTATAAACGTGCATGCAAAAATATACAATAAAAAGTCAGCAAGACAACACATCGTCAACAAATCTAAATTAAATCCCATAGACACCATCAGCAGTGACAACAGAATAATGCAACTGCACAAAATATTAAGAAACACTACGTAACTTCTCACCTAAAGCATTATAGCGTCAGCACATCCTCAATAAACGAGAACTATACGGTGGCACAACCAATCTGTTACAAAAGGGTTGCAATATCTTGTTAAATGTTTAACTCTTACTCAGCAACCAGTAAGGCTCATAGTTATCAGTGGCAGAGCAGCAATATTTTCTCTCTGTAGCCTGTTAAACAAAGTGTTGCACATATTGTCTATTGTCTCCTGTTTAGGTCTGTAGTTTTAGATTTAGTTTTTAGTGTCCAAGTGTCTGTGTTACCTTGTCTAACCTGTCCTTGTTTTTAAGTTCAGTATGTCTGTTTAGTATGTGTGTCTGTACATTGAGAGCACAGAAGATCCAGAGTCAAATTCCTTGCATGTGCCCACTTGGCCAATAAAGCCGATTCTGATAAAGAACAACCTGCAGAACAACCTAGAGTGTATTTTTATACTGTGTATTTTGTCCAGCTTAGAGGTACAGGAACAATTTGTAAAGGAAGAATACCTTAATGTACTTTATCCATTATTTGTGCTTGTATTTATTGATAGTTATTTTGAATGTATTATTATATTAAATTATTTAATCATCAGAATACATTTAAGGCCTCACTTGAACACTGGAGTTTATTTATTTGGCTCAATGTTTCATATCAAACCCACTCTCAGAAATTAGAGTCACATGGTTGTACTGAAATGATGATAAATTATGTTAAAGGTGTTTTGTTCTGACAGAAGTTTAACATGGGAAAAAGACCACAAAAGGACAAATCTTTTCCTGAGTGAAAAAAACAATTGTTTGTAGTCCTATTGTGGTTCTGACCTAAAATTAACCGATTTTAAACTAGACTTGGGATTCATACAACCATCCATCTTCACTCCAGTAAAGCTGTGACATACAGTATCTGATTAATGTGATCAGCAGCACTGTCCAATATTTATTGGTATCCAATCGGGGGCAAGTAGGGCAGTAAAATAATACTGTTGCTGTTCTTGTGTTTCTCACTCATGCCTACTCAGAGATCCCTCTTTAGCTCTTTGGAGCACAAATAGGAGCTTTAGGATGCTTGCAAGATGATCTGATGAATCTGATTCAAGTGAGCAGTAGGAAAATTTCAAGTATGAGACTTGAGAAGTACCCACTGACACTGATATGAACTCTCAAGTCTGTACCTGGGTTGCGTTGGTCAGCCGGCTCCAGTCCCTGTGTGCCAGGCCAGTGGATCAGGTAGAGGTCAATGTAACCCAAATCCAGCTGAGACAGGCTTTGAAGGGCTCCTTCCATGGCTCCCTCACCCTGATCCTTTGGGTCCAGCTTGCTGCAGGAAGACAGAAAAGGAGGGTTTTTGTGAATATTTCGTTTCATGTTCCAAAACAGATATTCAATCAATAAGTTTATCATCTAGCTCACATGACAGGTTACTAAGATACATGTGTGCTCTTTTCTAAAGCATATGAGTTTAGATACATAACCTGATTATGAATACATCCTCTCTGGTTAAGCCATGTTTGGGAAGGAGTTCCCTCAGGGCTCGGCCCAAGTCAGCTTCATTCTGGTAGACCGCTGCACTGTCAAAGGCCCTATAACCAGCCAGCAGTGCTGCATCCACAGCCCGGTTGACATCTTCAGGAGCCAACAACTTGTAGGTCCCCAAACCCAGGAGGGGCATCTGAGCCCCTGTGTTTAGGAGGACAGAGGGAGTAGTGGATGAGGGGGCCATCTGATCTGACACACTTGTTTTTGTACCCTGTTGGACTGTTTGGTCGATCCAGCACTGTTAAAGGGGAGAGAGAGTTGGATGAGATGAGATTTTTAAAATAAATATTAATGCGTTTTCAGGCAGGAACGTCACAATTTAGTTTTAAGTATAACATGTTCAAACGATGAAGCTTCAGAACGTTATGTCATAATGCAGCTAAACTGTGACAGTTTGAACGTTGAGACCTCACAATGAAGTACAGTTATTCTTGCAACTAATCTAGAATGCATCAGACTTGAAGTTGAAACCTCACAGTTGTTATATTATAATGTAGCGGATTGGGCGACGACGCCATTAAATACGCCATAGTCAAAGTCAAAGTTAATATTTTATCTCACCTTGTCAGATCTTGCAGTTGAATAACTATTAAAACCAGCCGCTTCAATAGCGAACGGCCAGTCGTATATTCACAAATCTTTCTAAAAGGAAAGTGTCAAGTAATTGCCACGAGTTTTTTTTATTTTTTTAAGAGGATGTAACTTTATTTGTAAATTAAACCGTTGTACAGATTTGGATGTTTTCAGCCACCCCTCTGCTACTACACGTGGTGCACACAGGCATGTGACAGATTGGTTGCTTTTCTGCGTCACCATAGTGACTCCTGCTCTGACACTTCTGATTGGAAGATGATCTAGCTAATCAGAGAAGGTCCAGCTACCGGAAGGCGGGAATTAGTCCTATGCGGCGAATCTCGATGCGACACAAGGGTTTGATTGACCGTCACGGTTAACTCTTGGCGTCCTGGGTGGAGTTTGCTTACTGAAAGTCCTATTAATTTCATGTTCGCCTTTCGCTGTAGACATTACGGTAATTTTAAGAGTGTGTTTGAGAGAGAGAAAGAAAATTGAAATGTATAAATTAAATAGAAATAGAGAAGGAGAGACACACAGAGATAGGGAAGTGTTTACATGAGTAAGGCAGTTAGCATGATAGTTTATCTTGTAATCCTAGCTAGATTGATAAAACTAATTCAACATTTTTATGATTTTGGACTATATACTGTGTATCATACTGTATTATGACACCTGAACCAACAGTCCAACAATTAAATCTTTCTATTTCTTTCTTTCTTTCTTTCTTTTTTTTGCCCAAACCAGTTAAGGCCCGCCATGCCCCTGTCAGCCTTATTTCCTTTTCCTCAAACTCGATTATTCAAAGCTGGTAGTTTAATCTATAAGTTCAAGATCAGTGGAGGCTGCAGCTACAGGTGAGCCAGTCATTGTTCTTTACATCTTCACCACCTCACATTTATACTATTACTACAGTTAGTTCCAACCAGGTAATCTGAATGGACAAGAGGCATTCCACGAGTGCTGATATATAATACAACAACACTGGGACTTGTAACTTGTGTATCATTATGCCTCAGGTGTTCTCAGTACTGTTAAGCTAACATTACAGCAGGAAATCTTTGTCTTGATTTATGAAGCAGGTATTTCTGAATCACGTAAGCCGCAAAAACCACTATCAACAGACTGTTATCTCACTTTTGCATGATAAGAACTAGCAAAAAAATGTAGCTGGAGGAAAAAGTGAAACTATTTTCTGAACAAACTTGAAACAGAGACTAGGCTCTGGATTAGAGCAACTAGGAATGATGGGTACTAGAATCAGCTTTATCGGCCAGGTACGAGGAATTTGACTCTAGTTTACATAGCTCCCAGTGTACATACACATAAAAAGGCATACATGGAGACTAACACAAGAACAACATGTCAAACACGGTAACAAAACATTAAACTACAGATATAAATACAAACATAACAAAAACATTTGTAGACACTAAGACAATAGGACAATGGTCAATAGTGGAAAGTGTGCTGAAATGAATAAAATAATCTAGATTATGTAATAGGTTGCTTTCTATACGTGAGGTAGGTGGATATATATATCGTTTAAACAACGTGCATATTTGCTGACTGATGATATTTGCATAATGGAATCAGACTGTATCCAAAAAATCCCTTTCATTCGTGAGATGTGATCCCCATTATAAGCCCTTCTCTCTTTTATTTTTCTTTATTTCCATAAAGCATTGAAAAACAGCAAAAGCTCAAAATCCTTAAGCCAAACATAAACCAGCCAGAGAAAAATTGATCAATGTTGCATCCATTCCAAGGTTCAGTTCTCCAAAGCATTACAAAATGTTCTCCAATCTAAAAAGCAGTTTGGGAGACAGTTTAGCTCCAGGCAAGCAAGGAAACATTGATCTTTTATCTCCATTTCAAGACAATACAACACTACCCTTATAATGGCTACTGTTACATGCTCTGATGTGTGTTACCTAAGTGTGTCTTGATATTGCGTTTCATCTGGAAAACAAGAGGATCTCAGGCCCTGCAGGACCTGTCTGCCTTTATTTAAGGATAATGTCCTAGAAAAAGACTCCTAACTGATCCTGTAATGCCTTAAAACCATTTTTCCTTGTGACTGAAGAAGAATCTTTTTAAACTACTCTTAAAACTTTTGACGCTCGGGGTTCAGCAGCCTTTAAATGCCTGTGTTGCATCAGCAAAATGCAGTCTGATGTAACGATCCTTTTAACTGTAATCAGTTTCCAGAATTTTAAAATGTCACACAGTTGGTGCTGCTTATTCTGTATTACAACATATTCTGAGACACTAATGTGTTGTGAACATGTTATAATTTGAATAATATATTTCATCAGTGGAGAGGAGGTCATGGGAGGAAACTGCTTCAATCAAGAACTGGAGGTAAATATGCATACTGATCCCTCTGTCAGCATTCATATTTGTTGTGTTGACACTATTTTTTTAAAAATTATTTTAACTTTAATTAATTGTGACTTTTTCCGTATTTCTCTTTCTTTATTTTTTTTATGTCTTTATTTTTCAGGAAATCGTCAGAACTGTTCTCGGCAACCTGGACAGTCTCCAACCCTTCTCCAGTACTCACTTCAATGTCTTCCCTTGTATCCTTTACAGTGAATTCTTTACATTATAGGCCTGCATGATATGAAAAACTCTGCGATGTACGGTAACATATAACACATATTGCGATAACAATAAATGTGTGATGAATCTGAAAATACTAAAGCGTGCACATCAGCTTTAACTAGTTTCTGTTTGTCTGCTGTTCTGCATGTTTTACACAATGTCCGTCCTCAATCCAAAATAAATCCAAAAAGATTTTTCCACCACCTAATTGAAACCAGTTAATTTGAGGGTAGCTGATAGCTAACATGGGCTTAATCTGATGGCATCAAAATGGGGTAAAAGCATGGCCATTATACCCAGGGCTTCATCCAATGGTTAAAATGTTTGCATGCTAAGTGAGAAAGCATGGCTTGTTTACTATTCATTGCAATAAATTTAGTCTTTTGCCATGTGTGTATTGCGAATGCTCATATTGCACTAACAATGAAATTACAAATGATTGTGCAGCCCTACCAGTCTGTCAGCGTTATAACTATTCCACTTACATCAGTTCTTTACCACAAATGTAGCCTTTGTTACCGTGATACATGGGCATGAAGTCATTCAATGTGCAAGTTCCAACAGTATTTATACATCAAAAGCAAGATTTTGAAAAAGCATGCATTTTGTCTGCATGTTTGTGTTTTATGTAGTAAAGAAGGAAAAGGACAAAGTAGGGACCCATAAGGACCACTTTAGTATATGCTGATGCTTAAGTGGATTGTACTGTACTGCAAAATATGGATTAAAGAACACAACTACCAATCGACTGCCTGGACATCACTATGATCATCAAAATGCTAATTTAGAAGTTCATTGTTTTTTTGTTAATAATAAATACCAGACAAGAAGCAGTGGAAGGGAGTGTCTAAGGTGATGTGCAAACAATGTGATGGGAACCTGAGAGCCTACCCGTTTATCCTTTTCCTCTACCTTGAGAAGAACATGGAGAATGGTGAGGATGAACACACATGACCAAAAACTCACAGCTGTTGACAAAGTACAAAGTACAAAAGTGACACACTAATTCCTAGTAACTTTGGTAACTGTTAAACAGTATATGTTTTGGAATGAATCACAAAAGCCTTGACTAAATCTTCTCCACCTTTCAATCTTAGAGGAGAGATGATGCCGTTTTCACAGACACTGTTCTAAGCAAAAAATAAGTTCTTCCTAAAAAGCTGAGCAGATCCACGCAGAGATGCACAAGATACTATTCAGGCATGTCGATCTTTTACTTGTGTTTTTCTTGTTTTAGAAAAGCCAGCAGAGAAGATGTTGAGCCCAGTGAGTAGTTTTTAAGTTTACTCACATAAAACATAAAAAAGTGAGAGCAGTATACATATACAGTTTTAAACAGCCTATGGGAGACCTGCTAGTGTCCCAAAGGTTTTCAGTCATCCAACCATTTAAATTACCTTTTGTGACCTGTTTAAAAACATCTGCATTTTACCCGTTTCTCCATAAATGTTTTTCCTTAAATCTGACAAACATCTATACATATAGTAATGTATGTAGAATGTGATGCAGGATTTACTTAAAAGTTGAATCACTTGTAAAAAAAAACCCACAAAGTATCCACCCCATGCTATGTATCATATATTGTGTGTTTTCCAGGAGAAAGAGGCTGCACAATCCCTCTCTGGTTCTGAGCCCCAGTCAAAGCGTTGTAAAAGAGACTCGCCACTAGAGGAGGCCATGCTACAGGATATTATCAATGACCTGGTGGTTGAAAGCAAGGCCTTTATGGTTCGGTGAGTGCTCTCTTTTATACTGTAGTACTAATCCATAACCTTCAGCTACATTTATTCTATGTTTATCACATTAACCTCAAGAAAACATGCAAAGTGATGTATGTGTTAATGGAATTTAGTCGAAAAACTAATCCTTCTGCGACCCGTATGTGTCCCTATGCTATGTCATGTTGGCTCCAATGTTGATGTATTTTGAGATCATGATTCTAAGTGTGAATGTGCCTTCTTATGTGGGGCCCATATTTTATCAAAAAATAACTTATTGTCGGTGTTGTCGGTTATTATCTTACAAGCATTTACGCTGCTAGGGATCTATGGTAATTTAACAACTGAACTATTTACATAAATGCATCCATCAATTCTAGAGATAGACCGATATGGTTTTTTTAGGGCTGATGCCGATACCGATTATTAGTAGTCAAGGAGGCCGATAACCGATATTTGGAGCCGATATTCATTTGCAGTAAAAGTTAAAATATTGGAATCAAAATTTTGAATAATACAAACTCCAACACTTAACTTTGTTTAAATGCCTTTAAGCATATGTTTATTAAACAAACAAACAAGTTTTATAAAGTAAATAAAACAAAATTAAATCAAATTTGCAAAGAAATGAACTCTTATCAGCCGTCAGATAAAAAAAAAAAAAAAAAGGGCCGATAATCGGTCTATCCCTAATCAATTCCCCATACCACTTTTAGCTATACACAATATACATGAATCCATTCACCTGCATTGGTATGCATAGGGCCATTGTGTTGATTTGCATAACGTGCCACAGAAGTTAAAGCCAGCACATGTCCACACACACCTGTACACACATCAAACTATGAGTTCTTATTCATAAAATCACACAGCATCGATTCTGACAACTGCCCTGTTTTACTCACACACACACACTTACTCGCTCCAGGGATTCTTGCGGTTATGAAACAGACAAGAGGCGAACGGGCGCCACCTCAATCACACTGACAGTCAGATCAGTGAGGCGAAAGTAATTATTTAAAGCAGAGACTCTCTCACACACACACACACACACACACACAATTATCTTGCCCTCCACCTAGTTTATAACTTGAATTGTCTCATTTTTCTAACTTGGGAAACGCACACTCAGATGCGCAAACTGTGTAAACATCCTGCAAACAGCAGGGCCTCAAGCATCATTACCTGTTCACAGGAAATCATGTGTCAAATAGCGATTCTCTCTGAATTATATTCACTACATTGACCATAACACTTTGCATGTCCTCACAAAGGTGCTACACATAAACACACAGAGGCACTGTGTAAGTTCACACACATGATTGTCTAGTCCCAGAGGCTTCATAAGAACTGCTTATTCGCTGATTCATAGGTTGACTGGGTGTGTGTATGAGTGTGTGTGTATAAAAGATGCCCTGCAGAGACAGATGGTTTGTTTTTGTGTTAAACCTGCTGGAAAAATAGGAACAGAAAGAAAAGTTTCTAAGAACAAGTGTGGACAAAAAAGTTTCTATATATGTTTGCAACACTTTCTGCACAGTTGATATTAAGAATGGTGAGATTTATATTTAGAATGAACAGGCAGTGCATTACTTAAAATATTAATTTTGATCTGTTTTATTGATGGAAAAGTGAATTGTTAAGGATTTTGAAAAGCTCCTCTTGACTTGCTGGGTTGCAGAAGGACGTTAAAAGTTGGAGCTTGTGTTTTACACAATAGTTCTTATTACAAGAACATTTGGGTCTTATTGAGAAGAATCTTGTGAATGTCTTTAGGCACAGCTCAGTTAATCAAATAAAATAATAATAGGGGTAAAGTAAGTCTCCCTCAAATTAGAAGAGGTTTGATCCCCAGCTCCTCCAGTCTACATGTTGAAGTACCCTTGGTCTTATCCCGAAGGCATAGCCTGCTGTGTATGAATGTGTATGAATCATAGACTGTATAAAAAGATGGTTGATGTGTCTCACTGTACTTGTTTGACGCCAAAATACCCCCAAGGTGGGCAATGCCATTTTGCACGGGTGACGATATTTGGAGCCAGAGTCCGCCCAATAGAGTTGGGGTGGGAATCGCAGGGTAACCCACGATAATGATAATATCACGATACAGCAAACATTTGATATACTGCAAGACAATCATATAATAATACATCACAAGATCTGATTAACTTCTTCTTTGGCCAATTCATTTCCATTCATGTTACCCTCATTTATGTCATAAGCGCCACCGCAAGGAGTCATGAAGTAATGACACGCCAAGTCAGAATTGCAGGATTGCAAATCTGTTTAAAGCACTGTATATGTGTAAATTAAAATATTGATATTTTGGGGCAGGTCATCGATAATTTTATTGCATGAGTCACGACGACAATATATTGCCGTACCAATATTTTGTCCCACCCCTACAGTGGAGATCAGCAACGTCCCGCCCTTTCCACTAACCAAAATACATTTAACTTACAAAAAAAAGGCTATTTAACAGCAGAACAGCTTCTTTGTGTTGGTCTGAAGCAGACGTTCACAGATATGGAAACTTCAATGACTAGTGATTGTTTTTGTTACATTTCCTCTCTCCGTTCCTCCTCTACTCTGCTAATCTGGAACAGATCGGCTGCAGGAGCCGTATTTGTCAACAGAGCTGTCAATCATGCCGTTAGACCCTTTTTATAGCATCAAATAACTTATTAAAACTAAGCTTAGACATAAATCAGCATGATAAGAACTTACTATAATGACAGAAACCATGTTTGAGAAAAATGTATTTGGCTTGTATTTTGATTTTATTGTTTTACTCATGTCTCATCTGTTAACATGGAGGAGGCGGGCTTTATGACCTATACTGCAGCCAGTCAGCAGGGAGCGCTCGACATTTTTTGGCTTCACTTTTAGGGAGCTGTGTGAATGTGTGTGTGAGAGGGTGAATATGACATGTACTGTAAAAATGGTCGGAAGACGATAAAGGCCATTTAACATTTTACCAATCACCTCTTTGATCAAACAAAATGCGAAGAGGCAAAAAATCCCAGCATTTAATTCACCAACATGAAACTTAAACCATTTGGAAGCCAAGCAACATCATTTCAAGTGTGACATTGACAGAAAAATCTTATTATATAGTCATATTATACACAAATTATGGACATTCTGTTTAAACTCTCTCTTTTTTTTGGCTTTTACCTTTATTATATAGGACAGCTGAAGAGAGACAGGAAATGTGGGGAGGAGGGAGTCGGATCTGTCATCAGTGCGTTAAGGGACTGTAGCCTCTGTACATGGGGCACAGGCTCTGCCAACTGAGCTAATTCAGCACCCCTACTCTCCTTCTTTAGCAGGTTACCATTAACATTTCCAACAGAGTAGCTATTTTACTTGAATGTCTATTCATAAAGGTAGACTGGTCTTGAACTTAATAGATAGGACGTTAGCTGATCTGGCTCTCTGATGAGCTCTGTACAAAAACACAACATAAGAATCAA
Organism: Semicossyphus pulcher; assembly: GCF_022749685.1. Classification (NCBI taxonomy): domain Eukaryota; kingdom Metazoa; phylum Chordata; class Actinopteri; order Labriformes; family Labridae; genus Semicossyphus; species Semicossyphus pulcher. Next base: position 9,746,851 of record NW_027211695.1, read on the forward strand.
AAACTTTATTTTGAAAGGAAAAGGAAATTTCCCCATGTATAAAAAGTTGTGTTGTTTTATAAAATTTTACAACAGTAAAAACTTTTATTTGTCCAACTTTAGCAGGGTGAATGTGGACAATCCATGCACGAGGGCAGAGGCCAATGGAGACCCGGGACATGGTGACAAGGTGATTCTTTTCATTTATTCACTCGCTTCTGTCTTTTACTCAGCACATTAACTGGTTAACTAATATGTCACTCTCTTAAATGTCAAAAGAATCAGTCAGTCGTTGTGGCCCACAGTTGTTTAAAATGAATTGATGCCAAGCATTTATCTTCCAAAATCAATCTCATAACACACTTTCGTTTCCTCTCTAACACATATATAAACACACACTCTTGTAGCATCTCTGTCTTTATTGTAGCCCCAGGCTAACATTAGCGCAGACAGGTAGGATAACAAGTGTGATTAAGGTTAATAATAGCATTACATCAGACGTGTTTCTGTGTGTCTCTGGTGATGTGCTTCAGTTTGATTAGCAACAAAGTCTCAAAATTACCCTACGCCTGTTTTGTTTCCCTCTGTGGTCCTTCATCTCATCTGATCCTGTGTTTTTTTACACGTGTCCACTCTGACAGTTTTTTTCTACCTCATCCTTCTCTTGCTTTTTCCACTCAAATTATATTTAAATGGAAAAAATGATTGAAACTAAAAATGTCAGCCCATTGAGTTATTTATTTTCTTAGAAGGAAGTGCCAACACAAGTCTACCAGGTTTTAAAAGGATTAAGTTTGAACAATGAAATGATTGTTAGCATGTGTTCTGATTGCACAAACAAATTCAGGACCAATGTAGTCCACGGACTACAAAAAAGATTGGGCTTTCAAATGTACATTATGTGAATGAATTCTATTAGAATTTAAACTCATAAAGACACTTTGACCTTGAGGGAAAAGGAACAAACCTGTTGACTGTTAGCTAAGCTCAACCACTTATAGGGTATGTTAATGCTAAACCTATCAAACATTCCATTCTAGAAAGGCACACATGCAGTTTATAATAATAACTTAAAGCTCAAAATGAGTGCTAACAATAATTGTCGGCTTCAGACATAACACGAAATACAAAATCAGGCTTCTTAGTCGGTTAGCATTACCTCCATACCAGAATTAGATACCATACTGGCCACATACTGAGTAAGACAACTCCACGAGTTGGTTAGAAAACTATATTCTCGACTAAGTTTTCAATGTATTTGGCTTATGTGTGTGCAAATGCAAGTCCTGCACACAGGTTTTGGAATTGAATGGCTACATACAGTATAGAACATCATGCTAACTCTGCAAACTCGGTCGTGGGGAGCTAGAGCCAATCCCAGCTGACAGTGGGCGAGAAGCGGGGTACATCCTGAACTGATCGGTCAGTCAATCACAGGGCCGACACATAGAGACAACCTTTCACACTCACACTCACACCTATGGGCTATTTAGAGTCCTCAATTAACCTGAAGAGCATGTCTTTGGGAGGACACCGGAGTACCTGGAGGGAACCCACACATGCATGCGGAGAACTCAGTACATTGTAATGATGCAGTTACCTCATGACTCTTATAGAGCAGGCCAAGACCTTACTCTTAGTAATATTATTTAGAACCAACATTTAGCCACCACAAGCAAGCATTATGCGAAGATTCAAGTTAAACTTCCTTTAATAGGCAGGAACCTCAAGCAGAAACAAACTCATTGCTCGACAGCTGGTGTTTGATGGGAGGGGTATTTATTTTTATTTTCTTAATCCTCTCTCCTTCAGAATGAGAGCAGAGAGTTTGTTGAACCCCAGCAGAAATCAGATGTCAACACACTCAGAGGAAGTGGGACTCCAGGCGAAGCGCATTCAGGCAAAATACAGGAAATGGATCAGGAGGAGGATGATGAGGAAGGAGATAACGCAGACTCTGTCCTTGGGACACCTGTGAGGCCTGGGATTCTGTCTCAACTGGCCCGGTTGGTATGACGGCTCAGTGGGCTTTGAGCAGATACATCAGATTCAGAGTAGCCACTCAAACAGTAAACAATATCTCACCATCATGCTCCAAGCCAGAGCTGAAAAGATTTTCATCAGATAAATAAATCTGTTAACAGCAAGGGTAAGATTTATACCTGGGGAGATGATGATGATGTCATTGTCTTATTAAAGATCTGATTGACTGTTAAACCTGCAGGATAAATGGGAGCTAATTGGTACTGTATATCTGACACAATAAAGTTGTCAAATATTCCTAATCCAAATCGTCAATATTCCCCAAAATGTCTGTTAGGACAAGCTGAGACTACACATATCCCGAGGCAAGACTCACAAAAGTGTATCCACGTTTACAGAGCATCTCAGATAATCTTACACATGAAGGGGTTTTTATGCTAATAGAGACATACGGTAGCCTTTTGGATACATTAATCCTGAATGCAGTTTGTCAAAAAGAACAAACAGTAAAAGTCTCTTTTTGTCTCTCTCTTTGCAGCCATGTATTTCCCTTCTCCTTGTTGCTCAAAGACCCCTGAGAAATGTGGCAGACAGACAGGAGGTTCTACTGGTTCCAGTCATGGATTCACTGGTTTGTTTTTCAGGAACAATATTTTATAGATGTGTTTGATCAGCTTTTATTTTAGTGTCCTTATTATTTTTTCCATTGTGCTGAAATATGTCCTCTTGTTCTTTTATACAATTTTCTATTACATGAATCTAATTTATAATATTGACTGTTGCAACAGAGTGTGAGGTCCTGTTTTATTTCAACTCTTTGAAAGCACATGTAATTGATATTGTTACTTCCTTGCTTCCTATTCCATACATGGTTGTTTTAATGATCGTGGTTGTTTTACATTGTTCCGTCACAGATAGACACCTTGCTATTAGCTTGCCTCGTTTTACTGTTTTAATAGCATCACATAGAATTCCGAGAAATAAATCCCTAATTTCTCAGTTTCCATCTCATTTCTGCCACATTTTGCTTTACTTGCATGATATTTGAAACCATTTTCATTAGATTTCTTTTCTCGTACATTTTTCTTAAGTTTCAGTGGAGCTAGTTATTCAGATTTTTCATGTTAATCATTGTTTGTATTGTTTTCATGCAATTTGGTAACTATTACTTAAAATGTGAAACGGCAGGAACAAGTAAAAGCAAATGGTTACATTTTCATCTGTGTACAAACTAGCATATCCACAGGAACACATTCCAAAGCCTTATGCTGGTAAATGTTGTAGACAATGCCGACTGTTTCGTAAAATTTCCACCCCCCTTGTTGTGTGTGTGTGTGTGTGTGTGTGTGTGTGTGTGTGTGTCCCCTCATAAGTGCACACCTTGAGCTCCTTTGAGTGTCACCTTGTGGAAACTCCGCTTTCCTCCTGTCAATCTGAATTAGCTAAGTGTTCTATCTTTTTGTGTGTGTTCAGGTGTGTGTGTGTGTGTGTGTGTGTGTGTGTGTGTGTGTGTGTATTTGAATACTGAGGGGTGATGTTTGTCACCCTTTGACAAAATAGCCAAAAGCAGTTATTGATAACTTCATGAACAGGATTGGTGTGTGCGTGTGTGTGTGCGTGCACGTGGCCATGCTTGCATGTGTGTGTTTATACATGGGGGTAAATGGGTCAACTGGACTCCAACATCATCTTAGAAACAGGAAAACTTTGCCTAATCCTCTCCTTACATTGTCATAGAGCCCAAAATAACACACACATCATTTGTGTGTGTTATCATTCATCCACTTACACACTTTGACCACACACACAATATCCTGTCAGACAGGATACACACACTTATAGCACTTACAATAACAGACACAGACAGTTGTACCAACCCCAAGTTCAAAACACACACATACATCATACACTGCCATACAGGCACACACATGTATCATATATTTGACTTCACATACACACACTCTTACACACACACACGCACTTACACACAATGAGATTAGAATAACAGGGCAGAAGTGGAAGCGGACACATTAATGATATTATAGTTATTCAAGACGCCATGGTTTCCACGGCAGCCGAGAATGATGGGGCCACTGAGTGATACAAACATCAGTCACCCCGCTGAGTCACACTGGAGAAATGTGTGTATGTGTGTGTGTGTGTGTGTGTGTGTGTGTGTGTGTGTGTGTGTGTGTGTGTGTGTGAGAGAGAGAGAGTCTCCAGTTCAGTTTAGCAAAGTTCATTCACATCGAACTCTCTCCAGATGAGGTGCTGTAAGCCATTCAGATTTATAGTCTCTCTCTCTCTGTCTCTCTCTCTGGTTGGCATGAAATCAGAAGAAACACACACTGTGGCCGTCCGTGCAATTTATAATCAACACACTAATTGTTTTGCATGTTTGTGTGTGTGGGGGGGGGGTTAGTTGATGATGTCACACATTCCGTTTTCCATTGACATAACTGGATTGGGAATGTTTGGGGTAGAGGGGCCATAAGATGATAATTGTGTTTTCCTTAGGATGTGTGAGAGTGAGAATGAGTGTGAGAGTGCGGCACTGGGAGCCATAGCATCTATTTTAAATAAGTATTTAAGTGAGAACTACAACCAGGGAGATTTTGCTATAAAGTAACCCACTGAAAGAACAACATGTGTATAAAGAAAAAAGCATGTGTGAGAATTCAAGCATGTGAAAGGTGACATAATTTTAACATGCACCATCGAGGAACTATGGTTCTTATAGTGCAGAAAGAGGGTTTAAAAGATAGGAAAACTGTCCTTTATCCTATAGCTTACTTATTGTCATAGGACCAAAGCCCCCAAATTTGGTACTCAACTCCAAATCCATTATTTTTTACAATCCATTAAGTTAGATTAGGATATATTCAGTGAACTCCAAATAAACTACAGAGCATGCTCATGATCATGACGGAACAGGCCAGCAGTTTGGCTCATTCAGGTGTTTATATACTTTTTGAACAACAAAGCTACATAAAGTAACAATATAGTTATATATGTTTGTGTATATATATCAGTGTTGTGACCAAGTCATCTTTGTTCAAGTCCCAAGTAAGTCTCAAGTTATTTGGTCCAGGTCTCAAGCAAGTCTCGAGTCATTTTTTACGGGCAAGTCAAGTCAAGTCACAGGTTATGTCAAGTTAAGCCCCAAGTCGAGTCACTTTTTTTCCACCCAAGATACAGTACTCTTACCTGTAGTATCCGGTCTTAATGAGAAAAGACAAGATATTAGTAGCCTGTCTAATAATTATATTATTGGCCAATTTATATAACCTGTCAAAACAGTGACTCGAGTCTATATGTATACTTTACATATAGAGTATACCTGTTTATTATTATATTGAAAAGTTATATAAGTTAAAGTTACCTGAAACAACAAAATGTATATGAAGAAAAATGATCACCTTGAAGGTGGCCATATTTAACTTTTCTCCAACTATGGTTCGTATGTGGAGCAGAAAGAGGGTTTTAAAGAAAAAATCTACAATTAGCTTATTTTCATAGGCTCAAAACCCAAAGTTTGATACTCAACTCAAAACCCATTATTTTCTTATTAAGTACAAAAGTCTTTGAAAACAGGTCCAAAATATATTGTTTTGTTTTTTTTAGGTTTTAAGGTTTAACTTCCTGAAAAACTTGGTCACTGTAGTTTGTTTTATTTTTAATTATTTTAATTAATGAATACATTTTTTGCCTATGCTATCCAAACAACAGTTAAAAAGTGGATTTGTTAGGGCCTATTTTTAGCGGTGGATTAGTACACATTTGGTAATCTCGTGCATCTTTAAGCAGCAGGATTGTGTATATGTTGTGGACTCAAAACAAATTACAGAGTGTGTTCCTTATAATGAAAGCACATGTCACTAACAGAATAATAGTTTGGCTCATCACTGTGTATGTTAAATGTTTGAATAAAGGTGGAGCTCTGTGGCAAAGAAGAGAAAGATATCTCAGGCTTTGGCTACAAAAGCAATATCAATTAGTCGGACTGTTTGTCTTTTTAATTGTAATTCTATCTTTAATGTTTTGTTTTTTTATAACAAGTGAAAAAAATCAGCCAGTACAGTTAGAATATTTCAATCCATCCAAAGCAAAGCAAGTAGGTTTTTTCTTTGCAGCGACCTGCCTTATTGTTGTTATTCTTAATCATTCTTTGGAAAAAATGTTGAAAAGAAAATGTTCTTTTGTGTAAAGTTTGAAATATTCTTGTACTGGCAAAAAGCTTCCCTTTGTTATTAGAAACTGCATTAGTAGGACTTGACGTTACTTCCTTCAAGAGATCTTTGCAGTCGTGAAACAAGCCTAAATGCATCAATCAAGGCCTATTATTACAGGATAAGTTACTCATTACAGTTCTGTTCATAAAGGTTTTCTGACTTTGTCATTGCAGTGGATCAAAGGTCATAAACAAACATCTGCAGTTTGTCTTTCTGCAGGATACGAGACAGATGTGGAGCTGCTGCTGCACTTAAAAACATGCAATGAAACAAAGATGAATATAACACCTGGGATCAACCACAGTACAGTGAGCTAAAGCCAAACGTGAGTTTGAGTCACACACTGGATCGATTCCAGCTACTGCTTTTTAACTGAGAGGTCTGTCAGAGACAAAGATAGTTATTTAAAGTCAAGTCGTTTATTTTTATGGCCTCATATTAGTGGGCTATAGTGTCACAGTGGGCTTTAATGACCCACAACAGCACTTACTTCCAACCTAGCCCAAACTTCTTACGAAGAGTCATCGCAAAACCAAAAACCTCAGGAAAGCTGATTCTGATTCTTGCTGTTGCCAGCGAATTAAGACATTAGTTCCTTCACCCTGAACCAAGCTTCTCATGGATACTCACCAAGAACAAAGGAGACTCATTTTTGGTTCTTTTAAAATGTTATTAAAGATGTAAACACAGTCATCTGGGGTGTTATCAGGTCATTTCCAAGCTGCAAATGTCCAACAAATAATCAAAGAGTCTATTAAACGAATGTGTCTGCCCGCAGGAGCCTGGGAGGTGGTTGCTAAGCTGACATTCTCTGTTCAAGACAGGGAGGACGAGAAGCAGAGCCAGGCGTTCCCAACAATATGCCCATCATGTGCCACACACACACACACAGATGACCCAAACCCACAATATCTTCTGACCCAACCCTGCCCTTCCTCCTGCGGCTACAAATGGAAATCCAGGCAGACTGTGTCTGTGTGTGTGTTTGTATGTGTGTGTGTGTGTGTGCGTGTGTAAAAGGTCTCCCATTAAGTGTATTTATTAGATCACTTGGAGTATGTATCAACTGGCAGCTGAGGCCTATAACATTATGTTTGTGTGACGTTACATGCATACACGCATAGTGTATGCATATAGAACTGTGGTATGTATGTATAGCTGGTGTATGTGTTTTCGTGTGTGTGTGAGGTAAAGCTGTGTGTGTTCTTACTATTGTGGTGGTGCAATGATGGAAAACCTATCTAGTTTTCCTCTGTGTCACAGCAGCGGCCCCCCTAATGGTTTAAAACAGAGAGCGAGGAGGGGGAGGGTGGAGGGACACAGAGATGGTAACACTGCAGGAGGAAGACAGTTAAGAAAGAACTTTAAAGACAATTTAATATTTTTGGGAGAATTTCACTTTTTTTGATGCAGGTAGAAAGAGTGAAGAAGAAAGAGAACCTATAGAAAAGAGGAAAAAAGGAAAGATTCACACACTCTCCGCTGTGTAAATGTGGGTGTGTCCACAGCTATAAGTGCCTTCACTCTTACCTGAGTTACTTACATCCCTGCATGAGGCTCAGAACCGACACACACACCTGTCAGCCAACACACCTGCCCTGCACTCCAGAAGTTGCACTTCCTGCTCTACAGTCCGTCTTAAGGTAAGAGTTGAGCTCTTTTTTTTTACACAATGCATCAGTCTATAGATTGGTGGAATAGACCTTTAAAACCTCTGATTTTTCTTGACTGTTGACTTGCAATTTTTTGTTTTATTTCTATACAGTTATTTTTCTTTTGATTGCATGTGTGGATAATTCTATTCTAAATGTCACATTAAGATGTAAATATGGGCAAAATACACTGTTCAATCTGAATGTAATAAAGTGGGAGATATATGGAAAAGTTCCTTATGTTTCAAATGTTACTACATACTGATTCTGCAGACATGTTTCAAGCTTACCTTGCTAAATACTTATGATGTTTAAATTATAAATGTATTCCCAAATTTTGCATATTCAAAAATTGCCTGTTTTAGAATTGAATTGTTCTTAAAATATGAAAATTTTCATTTTTTTGAAAATTTTATAATTTTCAAAATAAAACTGTTTGGTTAGTTTTATTTTGAAAATCCTCACTACTTGGCTTGACTTTTACTTTTATAACAAAACACTAAGCATTAATATGACTCTACCTTAAGTCTGTGGTATCTTTATATTGTATTGTTCCTGTCAACAAGGCTGCACAGCTTTAAATGAGCTCAGATTTGCACAAAAAAGTTGTGATGCTACTTTAAAAAAAAATTACACCCTGTTGATGTCATTCAGTATAAATAGAAAATATAGGGGGAAGTTTCAGGTCCTTGACTTGGTCCAAACTACTATAAACTGTATATATAAAAGCTATTTTATAGTTTTAATATCAGATTTTAAAAAGTCCAATGTAACTTCTATGTCAGAAGCTGAATGATATTGTTATAAAGAAGAATACAGGCAATTTGATTTACATTGAAATACCCCTCACCTGCCAAGTGTCCTAATCCTTTTATTTTATTTCTAGCAAAATAATTAAAAGTTATGTATAAAGTTTGTTCTTTTTAGAAAGAATGTATGACAATCTTTCAGTTCTGAACTTACTAATGCATATTTGAAGAACAAGTTAATGTTGTGGACCAGGATGTGAAATAGAAAGAAATAGGTTATGACACTCTGATATGAGGGTGGGCAGCGTGTCCAGTCATAAGTTCCTTCCATGCACACTTTCTGAAACAAAAGGTATGTATGTGTTTGTGTGTTGTTGTGTGATGTTATAAGCACTTTAAAGATCGTAACTTTTCTGTTTTTTCTGCATTGGTGGTCTTTAACAACAGCCCTCCCACTAGCATATTACAAACCACTTTCCTAAATGACAAACCAAACCTTCAGGCGTGGAAACCCCACATAAGAGGAAAAAGCAGGGCATTTCCCCCCCCTGCCCCACCAGCTGACACGGGGTTAATGTCCTCACACACACTCACACAGTTCTGACCCTGTTAATTTGGTCGTACCAGCAGCGTTAATGGCGTCCCCTGGGTCGTTCCACCATCACCGCGGTGGCAATTCCCAACGCTCCAGTCGGAGGGAAGCGGAGCTGGAAATAGCTGCCAGTTTAGAGGTCAAGGGTCAGGATCACCAAATTCCAGGGAAATCATGACTTTATTGTTTACACACGTGTTAGAGTGTGTGTGCTGTGGGGGGCCATGAGCACGTGCATCCACGGACGCTCACTCAAGATCATACATGCATGTGTGCACATATGAGAAAGTATATGTCGGTGTTCATGCCTGTGTGTACACTTTTTTCTTTCTTAAAGGAAGACTTACATTCGTGTACAGCATTTGATTATAGCACTGCTGTCAGGATTTCAGCTATGTGTACATTTGTACGAGTCGCTCCTAACATTGTGTACATACGTGTGTCAGCAGGTTGCTGTTAAATGAGGCAGATTGAAAAGAGAAAGACAGTATTGTTTTTATCCACATTAGCTGGTACTCAGCTGAGTGACACACAGGCTGACATGCAGGATGGGAAATCACCTATTAGGTAAGGGCAACGCTTTGATTTGAGGGGAAAGTTGAGCAGGAGAAGATCACCTCAGGTTGAGTGAAAACTGCTGCTACTTTAGATCACTGATACAGAACGTTTTTGACTTTCTTGGCCCACTCATTACTTTATCAGAGGTTGCAGTGTTTTTCCCTTCTTTTCCATACCTTGCATCCCCTCTAAGCAAGGTGTTTTATCTGGCAACCCCCAGAGGGAGCCAGAAATCCAGATTAATGCATTTAATATACTTGATTTCTGCTGTTTTTTACCCACTTACCTACTAAGCTTCAGTTACGCATCGTCAAATATTCAACATTCAACACTTTACTCATTAAAGTTTTAATGTTTTTTAAAAGTTAAAAACTCTTAAGCCTTCTGAAAAAGATTTTTTTCATGTCTTAAAGTAACTTTGGTGTTCTGTTTGGACACTCCAGGCTGCCATCCAGATGTCGCTGTGCATGACCTCACATTTCTGCCTGCTGGTCCTTCCAGTGATGTCACTCCTGCTTCTCTTCTCTCCAATTGGTTGGAGCTTTGATGGCCCCACCCCAGGGTGTCACCTACACCGTAAGTAAAACACAGAATTAAACGACTAACACTGTTGCCAAAACAGAATACATTTATTCCCCCTTTTTCCAGATGAACACTGATTTTGACACAAAGTAACAGGGTTTATGGGAAATGTGGTCCTGAGAACGGTAGCGTGAACAATCATTCTAGCTGAGAAATAATCCTTATTAGAGAGTTTCTGCTTTTTATATCAAGGTATCAACATAAATTTAAATGTTGCTCTTATTTCTTAGAGTGCTGCATCCAAAGCTCTCGCACTCACACAGCATATACTTCCTCGCCCTCACCCATAGTTCTGTCTCCTCTCCAGCCTTCAACGTGACCATCCGCAGTGACCGTCGTGGCACATGTAAAGGCACTCACCTGGTCTATGCCTGCGTGGGCTACTGCGAGTCCAGTGCCTTTCCATCCAGATACTCAGTGCTGGTGGCCTCCAACTTCACCCACAACATCACCTCTGCTTCACGGTGCTGCACCATCAGCAAGGATGCAAAGGTGAGGGGACGAAGATGATGCTAAATGAATAGAGCGGTTAAAACAGCATTTTAGAACATTGAAAAAATCTTTATTCCCAATTGTTCATGTCCTCTGCCTTGTTTTCCCTCAGGTTAAAGTTCGCCTTGACTGCCCTCGCGGTCGTCACCACGATGAAATGGAGATTCTGACGGCGAAGGCGTGTCGCTGTGACATGTGCCGCAAGTCCCGCTACTGACACCAAACGTACACCACGATACCAGGAACCACTTTCTAACATCAGATGCAATTTTTCAGTGATGCAACAGTAATAATCCTTTTTGTATCTATGTTGACTTGAAAAATCCAGCTTTAAAGAAAAAATGGCCTTCCAGCAAGTTACTGTCGATGTGAGTGTGTCTGTGTGAGTGTAAAATGTGATGTGAGGGAGGTTTTCTGCCAAACTTGATTGACACGCATTTGTGTTAAAGGCTGAATCTTTTTAATTTTTTACTTTGCTTGGAGGCTTGACACACTTGACTTTGTGAGCAGCTAAAAGAATAGTTCCACTATAATTCATACTGTTTCTCAGTAGTAATTGTTGTACAAACACAGTCCAGAATGAAAATCAACTCAGAAAAGATTTCACATCACTTTCCCATTCTGAAGTATGCCAAAATTAAAGACAGCATTACATTACACGTATATGACTTGTATTAAACAAAAAAGTCAATATATTGTCAACCTTTGGAATCAACATAAAGGTCATATATCTGAGTAATCCCATTCATTCTTTGCAGTAACCACTATACACAGACAAGAGACCAAAGAATGTACAAATTTTATTTATATTTATGAATTTGAACAAAAAGACATTTTGTAAATAATATCTATTGATGAAACCAAAGAATGTTGGAAATGAAAAAAGAAAGAATGCACTGTATACTTTGTGATGAAATTGTATTTCAATAAATTTCTATTCTGCAACTGTAAAGTATGTGGACATTGATTTTTCTTGCTTTACACACACTAACTGGTTTCCACTTAAAGGGGCATTCCATTGACTTAACATTCTCAAACAGTAAACATGACCACAACATACCTTACTCTAACCCTTACTTTACCCTTTTCACTAAAACTGAGCCTTAAGCCTTGAATTCAGTGACATACTTTGTCAAGACCTATACTTTATACCCACAAGGAAGGTGTGTCCCTACAACATTACAATGGGCCTCTGTTGACCTCACCACCGCTGTCTCTCTGTTCAGTGTGGATCATGCCAGCTACAGGTTGGCAAATCACAAAACCAGATTTATATAGGATCATGCATTCTGTGAGTATACACTTAAGCTGTGTTCCACCAAAAGTACCAGGGACTTGTAGACTTGTAGAGTGTTTCCAGAGGTCAAAAAGCTACACACATTTTACACTGGTTTAGGGAGATACGGCTGCATTCATTTTGAATTAAGGACATTTCTTATTTTTTCCCATGCACTGTCCTGTCTTTTAAATATTGAGTTTAATGCTGAAATTAAGAGCCACTATTTACTTGTACCACAACTGGATGGTCATACTTCTTGCCACTCCACCGGTCTTCTGCATGCTGCAAACACTCAGCAATCAGATATGTCAAGCGCTGCAAGTCATACCCGAAAAAGTAAAGTGCTACAAATACTACCTCTGCAGGAGGGACTTTTTGGGAGGCAAATTAAAATCCCTGGGACTTTACGTAGACCCTGGTCCCTGATGTGTTAAAGAACCTTATCATTTAACATTCATTTTAAATGATAATTTACTGGTCAATATTGCCAAACAAAGTTACATCCTATCTTAAACTTTACACTTAATACCAATGAGTTCTAGTTATGCAACTGTGGATCAGAGCAGTTGCATAACTCTTATTTTGAAATGTAATACTTCCCTTTTTTCTCATTTCTTACATACAGACATGTATAACTGTATACATTAATAGTCTTCAGACCATGGTAAGACAATACTAAATTACTCAGTAGATTTTATGTCGAGTGTCCTTTCTTTAGCACTTTATAAACACAAGCGCTCTCATCCCCCACTCAGAAAGTCTCACACAAATGTCTTGATTTCATTATTTTATTCAGAGTCGTTCATATCAGTAAAACTGTTGATAACACTGTTAGCTGAAGACAGTGTCCTGCACCTCAGAAGGTCTCACACTCTGTGTCCTGTGTAGAGCAGACAGAACAGTGGCAGTGCAGAGCCATGGGGTAGTGGTAGAGAGGGGACACGTTGGGCTGACAGCCCGGCAGACGGGCAGTCATGTGACGTGTACGACTGTACGTACACACTCGGTGGTGGCGGTGGATGTAGGGGGGATCCGGCACAGGTTTCTGAAAAAGTCACAAACACATACACACAGATGGAACACAGGTTACTTTGCTCTGATAGATATGTCCTCAGACTATATATATATATATATAGTTTTTTCCCATACACCCCCGTATCGTTTAACCTTTAGTGCTTTCTCGCCGCTGTTTTGTCTCTTTTCTTTTTTTTTTTCCTTCTGTAAACAAGTCGACGTCAACTTTACCAGACTTCTTTCAGTGGATTGATATGATTACAGTTAGTCCTCCGGATTGTGATTAGAGCCGCATCCCTAGCAACGGTCTGTTCTTCATAGCAACGGTCTGTTATTGAGAAATAACAGACCTCAGAATCAAGTATTTAACACAGCTGTGTAATAACTATTGTTTAACGGTATTCCGGCCTGGTTTAAATAACACATAAGATGACACTTGGATAAATAATAAAATACAAAGTAATTGATATTCTCTATATTTGTGCGCTTTACACAAATCTAAATACCAATTTAATAATGTCCACTTGCTCCTCTCAGAGCTGTCAACTACACCATAGTGTCTTCTCTGTATTTAGATAAAAACTAAAATCTTGAAATGAACCCTGAGTATATCATCAAATGAGCCTCTGTCGGCTGAGGAGGACCATGACATGCTGCTGAGAGTCCTTTTTTTTCATTCGTTCATTCTTCTTCTATGTGACTGAATTGCTGCTGATTCAGAGCTCTTTCCCCTCTAAACTCTTTCAATCGAGTTCCTAACCCCCCTAAACTTGGTTTTTCAATTACTGAGAGCAGGAATAGGAATCCTTGCAAACTAGAATGAGCTCAATAAAAGTCCTGTAACCCCACCCTGCTTGGACGGGTTTGAGCATTTATTCTGACAATGACGTATGGGTCATGGCCGAGAAAGGGCCATCAGCCTCTTATGGTTTGGGTTGAGTCCTGGTTCATCAATCATTTATAGGATGTTTAACAACTCCAGTGTTAGAGAAACTTTCACAGTGGGAAAGATGTTCTGTCACTTTACTGTGTATGTATGTTTGTATGTTACCTCCCAGGTGTGACAGCGCCCCCAGCAGGCCTCAGTGGTGATGCGCAGCCCCTTGCAGCCAGGCTTCTGGGCTACGAAGGAGAACTCTCGCACCGCGCAGCCCCGGAAACCGTGCAGGGTTGATGTCACTGCAACACAGACCACGGCTGCCCCGGCAACAAGGAGGAGGAGGACAGAGAGGGACAGGGGATGGAGATGCATGCTAGGAATTATGGGTCAAAAGAGAAAAAAAAAGAAGAGACAATATTCCTTCAAATATTTACTTTATTATTCCTCAGCTATCAGTGATCGACCTGGCTGGGATGTCATTTGTTGTTACTGAAAATACATTTTAATGAGTTTAAATTAATATCAGTGACAACAGACGACATTCAGTTTTTCCTATTGTTTTAAATATATAATGTTTTGCTATATTATTGTCAAATATAAGGGAAGATGATCCTGAAGATCTGACAAAAGGCTTGACTTTCAGAGAAATAGACAGGAACATTCAGCACAACTCCCTCTAGTGTCCATTATGGCTACTGCAGCAATAGCACCAGTGACCTGAACACTGAAAATATATTAACTAATTACTTAAAGTTTAGACTTTTAATATAACAAAAACCAAGCAAAAGAATTGAATATCATATTTAATCAGAAATCTCTTAATAGCATAAAAAGAGATTTTCTTTTTTTTAGTTGCAATCAGAATCATTCTTTTAATGCTGTTGGAGACATCTGCATAATTACTTTGCACATCCAGCAAACTCCTTGCACTTCACTAAAACTGGAATTACCTCATCTCAGCCAGACTGCAGAAAGCCTCACTTCCCTTAAGAAATACAACACTGAAATAAAAATTCTTTCTGCATGAACAGATTGATACTTTTAGAAGTACTGAGAGCACCACTCTGAGTACAGTGACTCTGTATAGGCTAAACTATAGGCTGCAGTTAAACAGACCTATGTTAACTTTTCAGCTGTCTTTTAAATATGAATTAATAGTAAAAAATTGCAATGTTATATCTGCCCTACATAACTTTATGGATGTCATAAAAAAATCTTCTCACCTTTCTTTGCTGAGGGTCTTCCAGAGATTTGAGCTGCTTGGACGTCTGTGTCTCTCTGCCCGGACAACAAGCAGTGAATGGAACCAATCTGTCCTTGTTGTTGTTTTTAGGAGGCCATTAGGGCGGACGGACACTCTGACATCATAGCAATTACAATGAAAAACCATTAGAGACCCCAAGCCAGAAATAATGGAGACTCCCTGGAAAATACTGATGCTTGTCTATGTTTTCTTAAACTCAGTCTGTATCTCTCTCTCACTGTGTGTGTGTGTGTGTGTGTGTGTGTGTCTGCAATTATCCCACTGCGGTCTACTCTCAGTGAGGGTTGTCAGTACTCAACTTAACACTTACAGTGACAAAGGACTGGAAATGCGAATAAAAGGACAAAGGTACATAGGTGATTTTAATTCCTGTCACTTTCATCGTTAAGAGTTTAAAGCAGATAATGTGAACTCATCAGAATAACTATCTCCTCTGCCGTACATGAACATACTTTTTCATACTATACCAGTGTTTTTTGTGTATATCCTGTTCACTAAAACACACCATTACCTTACCTGCAGCTTACCTTTCCACAAACCCTGAAGCTTTAGCATTTTTGCCATATTTATGTTACAATTTTCTATCATAATGAAAATTAAATATTTGGTTATTCTGATTAAACTCAATACAGATTGATGTTAATTGTGATAGATAATGCATATGAAGCAAGGACTATGAGTCGGCCAATTGAGTTTGACACATGATGGAAATTAATGGAAATCAATGGTAGCCTGAAACAATCAGAAAAATACAACATTTGAAATTAGTATAAAAAATTGTTGGTTTTTGGAGACATTTTTTTGGTAAATATCTTATATTAAATAACATATTAGTTAACAGTTCATTATTTACACATTCAACAGAGCAACACACATTTTTATTTGTGTTGTGTTTAACCTTGATGACCCTTGATTGACCCTACTTGACAGACCATTATTCACTCTCCTTTTACCTCTGTTTTGGTCTCCACCAACTTTTAAGAGAAAAGTCTTGCCATTTTTAAACTGTTTAAGCTGGCCCACACTAAAAGATTTTTTAAAATCTTAACAGATGTTAAAAATGTGAGAGACCCCACACAACGACAAATAATGATAGATTATACAGTTTTGTTCCTATAGTGTATGAACTACGATGATGTTTTTGGACTATTTTTTACTAAAAAAAAGAAAAAAATATGGATGAAATTGTGGAGACTGGATTAACATGAGCTGTACATGTGCAGGATTTTGAGCCAGCGCGAGCTGTAACATGCACAGCCAACCGCTGGCTGCAGCTGCTGTTCTTCCTTCCTCAGTAGCTTGCTTACCAATTCGCTAACATTCAAGGTGACAATCCACAGAATGCGTGCTTGGCTGTCCTCTGGGTTCCCCCCACACAACAGGATTGTAAATAACTGTAAGGTTTAATATTTATGATTTGAAAAATGTTTACGGCCACAAGGTTCTTCAGAGCAGATCAGGGGAAGTAAAATAACTCTTAGCATACCTCACACCACAAGAATATCTGGCAAGATAATCTCATGGGACTTTGCTTCTTTTGTCATAAGGGGGGAATCAGGCCCAAAATCGGCTTGATTACATATATACACTACTAATATATTGATTATATTAGTAGTGTGTACCCAGCTTTAGTTGTTCAAAAAGCTTGGTGCTAACTTTGTCTGCTGTTTGATGCTAAGCAGGTAATGAACAGTCGGCTAACAAGAGCTGTGTTGATGATAATGGAGCTTTTGGGCCATAAAACAAAACAATCTAAAAGAGGCTAAAAGGCTATATGTATACTGTATATGGTGAAGGGAAATGCAGGATAGGTGACACTTCTTGTTGAGTTTATAACTACATTAGCAACCTCTATCCAAATCACACATTGTCTATATAAAAATCAAAATTTGTTACCCTCTAGTAATACACATTGTGCATTTAGATCAAAGTTTCAAATAGCGAGAAATAAGATTAGAAACAAGAGGTGACACAAAAACAGCACAGACTCCCAGAGTGTTTTCTCAAAGTGAAGTTTCATTTTTAGCACATAGTTTTTTTCTCCATTCTACACCCCCCTGTAATGTTACGTACAGTAGTAAGCCTCTCTACATTCAAACCCCCCCACCGCTGTGTTGGTCCCCAAAATATACATCTTCTTCCTCTTCTGCATCGTCTTAATCATCTTCTCTAAGGTATTTCTTCAACACAACAAACACAGACCATTGGGCAGACAGTGCAAATCTAGAAATTCAGTGAAATTGCTACGTAATGCGGTTGTTTCGGTAACATTATATTCTCATTCTGTTACTGTTGCTCTGACTTATTGCCATTCTTTCGTTTCTAACTCTATGTCTTTTCTTTCCTCTGTCTTTCTCCTCCTCTGTTTTCTATCTTTACTTGCTGCTTTCATTCCATCCACTCACATCCCCTCAGATTTAAAGCATTGTTTAAATGTGGCCACATAAAAATGGCCGTAGAGAGGAAATGTGATGGTGAATGCAAGCAGAGTTTGATGGCTGTCTGTGAGGCGATACCAGAGCTTTCTATGAACACTCTCTCCTCTCTCGCTTCCTGTTCTAGAATGTACGGCAGGATTATAGAAGGATGAATATTACTGTTGATCAGTACATTTAAGAATTCTAGAACAGTGGGAGCTGGGGTTCTGGTTTTTCCCGAGTCAGCTGACCGACTGACAGTAACAATCAAGAGGGTTTGTAAGGAAGCTAGCCAAAACAAAAATCATAAGTTAGCTGAGGTTTATGACAGCAAGGTCAGGTTTTATGTCTGTTTCTCTTTCTTTTTTTGAGTGTTTTTTGCCTGAATCAAAACAGTGTTTGAAATCCAACCAAATGGATGCATTTGATTTTTTTTTTTGGAGGCCCAGGGTGCCATGCCAGATGGGGTCTGCAGGTGCAAGTTTTAAGGTGTGTACTGGTATTGGGCTGCGGTAACACCTAAAGTGCCAATGCATTTTCTGTGCCTTCCATGGAGCATGCTCAATGCAAATGTATGCGATTTAAATCTATACTTCTGCATTGTCGTATGTAGAAAAGAGGCAAATGTCACTTAACTGGATCCTAAGATAAATAGTAAGGCCAAAAGCAATAAAATAGACAAGGCAAAAAAAAAAATTAAAAAATATTTTTTATTTTTCTGATTTCCCTCAAATGTTTGCCCTTTTTGCCGAATCATATTTTTGCCTCTGAAAACCCTGCAATCAAAACAATTTAAGAATAGAAAACACTCTTTGGTTTCACTGCTCCGACTTACGTACACACAAAGGCCAAGGAGTCGCAAGTGGACATGCCTTTGCTCTAAGGGGTCAAAAGTCAAAAGGCTGGGAACCACTGAAACAACTGAGGTCCCTATTTCCCAGATTTTCCCAGAGCTTTCAATTGTCTTAATTTTAATGGCAACTGTTCAGTAGTGATCATGTGACAATACATTCCTAACACCTGATACCACCTACTGACGTTCAATACTTCCGTCATGTGATCACTATTAATCAATCTACAGGAAATGGGAGCAACTCCATCCCCTGATGAGGACCATGGCATGTGTTTGCAGAAAAAGCTAGTAAGCGGGCCATGCTATTAAATCATAAGGGCTTATCTAGACAAAGGAAGGTTTTATTGACATACACAAAGCATTTTGGTAGTTTATTCTCTCTAACAATATATTTAGTTGCATTATTGTGAATGACCTGTTGTCATTGATAAGAGCCAGTTCTACAGAAGTACCGCAAGGCTCCATACTAGGGCCATTATTATTTATAATGTATATCTAATGCCTGTCTGTGCGGGATGATGAAACCTTACACAGATGTTATCTAGCTTTACATAAAGACTAGGCACAGAACCACTGACGTGTAATGATCTTAACTCAGGTTCCAGCTTTTCCCAGAGCCTTTAATTGTCTCAATTTTCATGGGAATTGTTCAGTAGTGATTATTTGACAATAAATTCCAAATACCAGCTGACTAAGTTCAATAGTGAGTCATGTGATCACTATTGATCAGTCTCCAGGAAAAGTGAGCTACTCCATGCAATGAAGACCATGGTTTTGCAAACTACTGTTTTTTCAGGTCAACAATGAACTGTAATGCAACGTGTGGTAATTTATATCCTGGATTTAATATCTGCTGATGGAATTAAAGGAAAGCTGCAGTGTCTACGTCTTAAAAACAAAAGGGCTTTAACAGCTTATTAGGTGTGACCGCAGCCTGAAGCATCCAAACGAGTCAATCAAATTTAAAGCCTCCAGAAAACCTGGACATTTGGGCAAGGAGCAGAAATGTAAGATTCATGACTCTTCGTGAAATGTTAAATTACTCATAACAGCTCAAAAATCTTAAAGCTGCAAGTTAAGTGGGTTTCAGAACCTTGTTGACTCAGGCATCATTTGAAGTGGGTGTTTTGAAAACTGCTGGTTTGAAGGGTTTTTGAATGTTTGGTTACGAAGCAGCCGACAGGTAGCTCTGCGTCTCGAGCGTCAAAAAAACAATCAATCGATTCGTTTTATGATACATTCGGATTCAAACCCTGTCCCTCAGGAAGGAGAGAAGGAGAGAGAGAGAAAAAGAAACAAAGAGAGAACTGTATTCTCTCGTTCTCTATCACTCTGTCTACACACGTCTCCTGCTGACTGATTCACTCATTGGATACATACCAACACACACACACACACACTCACGCACACATACACAACCTGACCATCATCTTCAAATAAGGTTACATTTCCTGATCAAATAGAAAATAAATAGCATCAGTATCAGTTTTCCACAAAATGAACGAGATCATACAAAAAACAAGAAAAAAACAACATAATTACAAAGCAAAAATCATTTTTCATCAAATAAATGTACACAGAAAGTACCTTTAAGACAATGTGAATATCAAGGACGCAACAGGAGTAAAAACAAGAGTGGGGGGTAAACATTTGAGTGTGACACCCACTTCCTGTTTAACCCCCTAAAACCACACAGATTATCCTGAAAGAATGAAAATATTGCTAAAATAATTTTTTTCAGTTTTTTTCCCCCCTCTCTTTATCCCATCACTCTACCATAATGATCAGACAAGAATAAACTGATTTTTGTTGGTTCACACTGAAATAAGTTATCGTCGTCGTGGTCGCCTTCTAGCAGCGTCAGGTCTGCTGAGCCTAAAGGAACAGACGCCCCGGGTGCAGAAATCCAACTGGATTACTGTGTTTTTCTTTTGCTCTGAAACACTTGTGGTGCGCTTTATTTGTCCTCCAGTTTACCAGTTTCCATGGAAACTGTTTTTAGTAGTTAAGGAGTTATAACTTAAATTTCTGAGGAAATTTGTCAAACTTTTAAACAAAAAGAAAACCACCATTGTGTGCCGCAACATCACAATTAAAGGAACCCTGTGGAGATTTTCTCTGGAGCAATGTTTACAGGAGCGGGTCACCATTGTTTTGGTATTGTACATGAGTATAAACATGTATGATAACTTGTGAGTGAGTTCCATGCTATTCCACTGTGGCACTAATGTGCATAAAACATAGCATAATAACCAACAAAGGCTGGGAAGAAGAAGAAGACTGCTAGCAAGGAAACATGGATGTAAACATTGCAAGACTTAGCTTAACAAATGCTTAATGAGAAAGGAAATACATTTAACATATTTGCAAAGGAAACACAAGTGTGTTTTGGTGTGTAACATTGAATGTAAACATAACGTTATTTCTCCACAGGGCACATTTAAAAGAACAAAAAAAACTTTATCTTTAAACATGGAATGTTTTTGGATTTCTTTGAAACTTCCCATTTAAACACACCCACCGCACCACTAACATCCATCATTTCAAAAGAAAAGAAAAACAGCCACTGCCAATCCAGTTCATTCCTCCCCTCTTTAAGGTCTGTTAAAGGGGAATACCGCTGAATTCCAGCGCTCACATTATGGCCTCATACAGTTAACATGTGATGTGAATTCGAGCCGGCCTTCCCCTTTATGGTATCTGCTACACTAGTGTTTCTCCCATAATACACTACAGAAATATCCAGAGACATATGTATATATATAAAAACATTATCATCATCATCATCATCAGTAGTACTTAGAGTAGAGTAGAGTAGTAGTAGAGTAACAAGTAAGAAGAAGGAACAGTATTGTACTTTATATCATTCTCATTATCTTCATCAGTGGTTATTTAACCTTGAGGGACTTTAGGCTCGTCCTTTGGTGGAACCCGACAGAATGGGAGAGGAGTTAGCGCCAGACCCAGCTGTGTGTGTGCATGTATGCGTGTGTCTGTGTGTGTGTGAGTGTGTGTCAAAAAGAAACTTGGTGCATCAAATGATTATTGGTGTGTGAGATTTGCATGACCTGGATACACTTTGTCTTGTTAGCTCTGTCTTCTCATATTTACAGTAAATATGTACCTGCTGTCTGTGTGCATGTGACGGTTAGTGTGTCTGGTCTGTACGGCAAAAGTTTTGGGACATTTGTGTGAAATTGCTTCTGTTTTTATTAATGGATTGTGCTATCCACGCATGAAATAAGCATCTCTGACCAAAAGATAAATACAAGGCCACAGTACAGACTCTGACTTGATCGGTTAAATATCAAGACAAGTTATGTTAAACTTGGTTTGTGATGCATCAAAAGAGAAATTCCATCTCTTATTTAGAGGCTGATTTGAAGGCCAGCTACCAATTTGGGGGTACTGACCTGCAGTTTAATCAACCAGCCATTAATTTAAATGACAATCTGCACTTTAGGACAATATTCATCTTCAGATTTGCAACATAATGTGTGTACAGCAAAAGGTGAACCAGTTTCACACAACTCTGTCAGAAAGAAGGTTTTATCTTGGATCACTGAGTATGTAGGCTTTCTCACAAAAAGCCACCTCCTCTATGATACGAGATAAAAAGAACAGTGGATTTGTTATGTACCTTTTTTTATCTGACAACTCCCAACACTTTCACCATCAACCTCATGTCTTCTCCCTGTCCCCTAACCCCTGTGTTATCCAATTTTAGTGAAGCAACACCTAGGTGGCGCTTTCCCCTGCTCCAGAGGAGGAAGAGGAGGCCCCGCTGGGTTTTGGCTCGGGCTGGTCAGAGTGAGCCGTCTGTGGGGACGAAGGAGTAGGCGGGTCCCCTCTCTCGCCTCGCTCCTGGAGGTTGCGTTGGTTCCTGGCAGCCTCGGTGAGCATCTGCATCCGGCGCTCCTGGTGCTCCTCCAGGCCTCGCCAGAGCTCTGCACGCTCCCTCTCTCGCTTCATCTCCCTGGAGAGGCAAGATAAAGGAAGAACAAGAAACCATATCAGGTTACAAATCATTTGTACGAGATCAAGAGTATAAGCATGGCAATGTTGTGATTCGTGTTCAGGAATGAAGTCAAGAGATGCAGCTTTAGAAAATATCTATACAATCAGTTTTGGTAAAGGATTGGTTCCTGTATATGTTCCTTAGAACTAAAATGCAGTAAAGGAAGGCCAAAGCTAATTTCTAGCATCATAAAGTAGGCAAATAAAACGTCAGGACAAAAGGTTGTAGAGAATCTGGAGATAGCCGACTAAAGTGTGGAGCTACATGACTTAAGATAACAAATACCTTATGTTTTTTTATTAAGATATGAACCGAACTGGGAAGAAAAAATCAAGAGATTTCTGTGGTTTTAAATAATTATAACATTTCCTTAAATTCCATGTAAATACATTTCTTTATAGCGAATATAATTATTAAATCATTTGTTTCAAAACAATTCAAAACAAAAGATAATCAGGTGCTTTTTTCCTGTAAAATCCTAATGCACACCTTAATAAAAAGGTCACTGGAGAAAAGTATAGTTTCAAGATTTCTTCAAACTGCCATTACAACTCCAGTATTCAAAACCAGTGACAGGCAAGAAGTAAGAAAATACAGCTCAATCAGTACACTTGCTGTTGTTGGGGCCTTAAGACTGAACCATTCTACTAAATCATCAGGGTTTATCTAGATAAAGGAAGGGTTTCTTGACCTACACAAAGCAATTGAAAGTTATCTATTTAATACTTTTTACTAAACTGTGCAACTATAACCTTTCTAACAATATATTTAATTGTGTTATTGTAAATAAAGTATTATCATGGACAAGAGCCAGTTCTGCAGAAGTACCGCAAGGCACCATACTAGGGCCACTATATTTCATTTTTTACAGCAATGACCTCCTGTCTGTGTGGGATGATGTTGAAAACCTTATGTACACGGATATTATCAAGACTGGGGACAGGTTGAAATACCTAACCTAGCTCTGTACACATGAATAAAGAGGCCTAGTGGCACCTAGCTCAGGATTTTACAAGTTAAAGTTAAATAAAAACTGTCCTCATTTTTGTTTATTTTTTGTTGACAATTGCATAATGTGCATATTTGTAGTTACATGCAGAGATGTGGACTTGAGACTTGGTGACTTGAACTCGAGTGGACTCGAGTCACTGTTTTGATGACTTGCGACTTGACTTGACAAAAAATTATGACTTGAGACTCGACTTGGACTTGCAAGTTAATGACTTGAGACTTGACTTGACTTGAGGCATGATAACTCGGATGACTTGAGTGTGTTCATAAGTTTGAATGTTGTAAAATTCAATGTTGTCAAGTTTCTGTCTTACTATTAAGTATGTATGCAGCATGAGTCGACGACTCAAAAAGCTCCCCGGTATGTGATTGTTATGATTGGATGATTGGCTGTCAGTCAAATTCTCGCTATGGCAACACGCAACATCAGAGCCCCCCGCTACCTGATGTTTTTTCCCGAAGAGAAGCCACATCAGTCGTACTCACTACTCAATACTGTCTGGGACCAGACCATTATCATGGCTGCGTCTGTGCCAAGATAATACAGATACAATTAATTGTCATAATTTTGGAACAGGTTATATAAATTGGCCAATAATATCATTATTAGACGGGCTACTTATACCTTGTCTTTTCTCTTTATAAAGACCGGATACAGGTAAGAGTGCTGTATGTTGGGTGGAAAAAAGTGACTTGACTTGGGACTTGACTTGCCTTAACTAAGGACTCGACTTGACTTGACTTGACATAATCTGTTACTTGACTTGTCTTGACTAGCCCAAGAAAAAATGACTCAAGACTTGCTTGAGACTTGGACCAAATGACTTGAGACTTACTTGGGACTTGAACAAAGATGACTTGGTCACAACACTGGTTGTATGTGCCAGTTATCCACAACACCCACTAGTGTTTGATGTTGACCCAACAAAGTCCGCTGTTTATTGTTATTATGCACTTATTAAGCACCTTTTTAGTATTCCCACCACTTATATTACTTTACACTACATGTTATCCAGAACATTCACACACTCATTTACACAATGCTAAGCAATTTGGGGGTTCAGTATCTTGCCAAAAAACACATTGACATGCAAACTGGAGGAGCTGGGGATAAACCGTCAATTTTCCAGTCAGTGGATGACCTGCTCTACCTCCTGAGCAACAGCCGCCCACAAGTTGTTGAACAACAACAGAGGGGACATTTGTCACTTGAGTTTGTCCTTGAGGTTGCACTTCTCTGCAGGCTTGGTGAAGTTATGTGGAGGTACTTATGATGCCTGCAGGGACAGTAGCGTGTACACATTACCTGGGCAACTGTAACATGATTGCCTCGATGTTACTCTGGAAAATGGACAGTAATAAGTATATATGGCTATTTTTAGGTAGATACTATATACAGTAACTACCCCTGCCAAGAGGTGTTTTGTGTTGAGCCTGGGTGCACTCACAAATAAATCAGCAGTAGAGCAACCCAAACCAAACCTGTGTTCAACTGTATTTAGAATCATGTAGTATAGCAGGAGTTTCTGCACTGAATTGCTAAGGAGATGTTAAAAAATACACTGTATATATATGTTTTCTGTCGTGCATGTGTTTGCCATAATCACACAAGACAGACTGTATAAATAAGTCAACTTTATATGTGTTGATAAGCATATTCTTAACTTTATATAGAGCCAGGGTAGCTGTTTTCCTTGCCAACCATGCCCAAACTCTGTACTGAAATCACAGACATGATTAATATTCAACTTCTCATTTCACTGTCGGAAAGAAAGCAAAGATGTCCAACTACCCCTATAAATTTAGTTTCCCAAAGTATCCACTATCTTGGGTTTGAAACTGTGTAATGATGATGATGTGATGTTCAAAGGATGACCTAAGCGATACATACTTACAATGTGAAATACAACGTGATGGATAACGGAACAAGTACAGTCTCAAACATGACTCAAGAGCCTTCTATTACTTCCTCTTGTTGTCATTGTCGTATCCAGTGACACAAATAAACACATACAAAAAGAGAGTGAGTCATACTCACTTCTGTTTCTCCACTTTGTAGGAGGCAGTGAGGTCATCAAACAACTTGCTGTTCATCTCCATGAAGGTCTTTAGCACGTTGTAGATCAGAGACACGATGGTCCTGGAGGGACAGAGTGAGAATATGATAAACCTTGACATTCATTCATGGGTCAGGAGATGGAGGTCAAAGAAACCCACTGGGAACTTTATGTGTAGTCTAATTAATTACACATGGGTCATTCATGGGTTAGTAGCCAATATGTAAGCAATAATGTTCAGTTTTTGCAGTGTAAAGAGTTAGTAAGTTAAATTGGCTTCTCCTTGACTGGCTGAACAACTTTTAAATGCTGCTTGAATGTAAATCTGATATTAATAATTCCATAGTATTCAACATATACTGGTATTACGCTTTAGAGCTGACCATTGTACATGGCCAATGGAAATGGTAAATGGTAAATGGACTGTACTTATAAAATGCTTTTCTAGTCTTCTGACCACTCAAAGCGCTTTTACACTACATGTCAGTTTCACTCATTCAGACTCACGGCAAAGGCTACTATACCAATTTCAGTCAAGATCTATACCCATTCACACACCGATGGCTACGCCTTCAGGAGCATTTTGGGGTTCAGTGTCTTGCCCAAGAACATTTTGACATGTGAGATCGAAACCCCAACCTTTAGATTGAAAGATAACCTCGACCTCTACAGATGAACTCAGCCGCCCCATGCATAAGACATTTTTAGAATTAGGACTATATCTTACAACGTGGTATTTTTACATTGTATGTTGGATGGTGTGACTTTTTGGGTGTTACGTATTTCTCGCTAAAGTTGCGCAACCAGCCATTCTAAGCCATTAAAAAACATGGTTAATCCTCCTTGGTCTTAACTTAAGTTTCCAGGCCTTTCAATGGAGCCACCAACTTAGCCTAGCGCCAGTAGAGTTGCTTTTGTCCTAATGGAGATGTCCATATAACATGTTTCATCCGCTGTTGGACCAACTGGAAGTGTCATATATCTAATAACAGAGCTTGAGGCTACGCTCCAATTGAACACAATGAAACAATCATATACTGTAGGTTGTGAATTGTATTTGTGTTCGTGTGTGAGCCACTTACTGGTTCCAGTGCTCCTTGGAGACTCTGTAGAGGGTGGCGAATACCAGCGGCAGGATGACTTGACAGTTCTCCTCTATCAGACTGAGGATGTATTCGTTGTTCCAGAAGTAAAGAGCCCGCTCCGCTACCTAAAACAAACACAGAGACAGAAGAGATTACTCTCTTTTATCCTTTATTACCCATCAAATTGGGTTACAGTTATCCGGCTTATTGCTCTCAAAAAAAAAAAAAATACAAACATTCTTACATAGGTGCGAGGGCTGTAACAAGTCTACATTGAAACATTACAGAATTGGATGAATGTAGAGAGATATGGTATATACCTGGAAGTGAGGGCTGGAGATACAGGCTGCAATCTGTTTGAAGAGTGGCTCCTGGACCCGGATGAACTGAGACGGCTCGATCACATCCAGGATCTCTTCAATCTCCCCTAGAAACATCACCTGTAATAACAGAAACACAAATGCAACACTTTTGATACATAAATGACAGAAAACACATTCATATTACTCCCAAAATGAAATAAGAATGTTAACATGCTTTGAAGAAGGATGAAGAGATACAATTAATACAGGTGTCCAACAAGTATTTCAACATGTTTCAACTGATTTGTTATTATGAGCTTCCTCACCTCTTTCTGCGTGCAGGTTTTTGGCCAGTACTTTAGCAGTCCTCTGATGATCTGCAGAGAAAATATGAAGTGCATTAATATGAATTAACACTGCAGCCATTAACCCAGCAGGATAGCTGGCTGGGGTCCATCTGTGCCATCTTCAATAATACAATAATACTTTGGCAAGTGCATTAAAAAATATGTTGTTTGCTTGGTACTGAGGTCATCTATAGATGTTGGTAAATGGAGAAGCAGATTATTGGAAACACTTTAATTCAACCTCAGACCAGCAGTGTTTATGCTACATTGGTGAACTATTTACCTAAATGGATAAAAAAAGAATAAATTCAGTTTACTACAACTTGAGTAGTAGTAGTAAAAGTTTTTTTTTCATTTTTATCAGCTGGGCTGCATGATGGTGCAGTGGTTAGCGATGTTGCCTCACAGTTAGAAGGTTCCTTGTTCGAACCCTGGTTGGGATGACATGGGCCTTTCTGTGTGTTGTTTGCATGTTGTCCCCGTGCATGAATAGGTTCCCTTCGGGTACTTCCTCCCACAGCCCAAAGACATGCTTGTCAGGTTAATGGGTGAGTCTAAATTGGCTGTAGGTGTGGGTGTGAGAGTGAAAGGTTGTCTCTCTCCGTGTGTCAGCCCTGTGATTGACTGGCAATCAGTCAAGGGTGTAACCCCGCCTCTCGCACAATGACAACTGGGACAGGCTCCAGCCCCCCGCGACCCTGAACAGGATAAGTGGTATAGATAATGGATGGATGGATGGATTTTTATCAGCTTTGATGACAATTTAGGTAAAAATGTTGATAGTAACCCTTAATTCCACAGGGATATTACAAGTTGTTTACATCCAAATAACGTTGGCTAACTGGGGAGGTTTGTTTAAAGCAGTGATAATTACATGTTTGGCCACTCTAGAGCAAATTATGTTCATGTAAATTAAACACTGACATCAATTTAAAATATTGATTTAGCAAACGTGCTAAGGAACCATCATTTTCTTCATAAAATTCAGCAGACAGAGAGCATCATTAGCATTCATTGGGACCCATGTTTCTGGCCACACGATGCTTGCAAGTCCAATATTCACAGTCCTATTAGATCTGATTTGGTCTCCACCAACCACTGAGGCCAATATATGGCTTCTTAGCTGCTAAATGCTCTGATATGTTTACCAGTTAGTTGCTAACCTTGTTGATGTTTGGTTCTAATCCTTTAGCATACAATGCTAAAAGGTTTATTACAACTTTTTTTTCTAAGAACAGCTGCTGGAAAGGTTCATGAGAATGGACCAAAACATTTAACTTGTTTGCAATTTAACAAAAACAATATGGTGGAAGACACAAAATTGTTTTGTAGAGCTTAGGTGGACTGCAGACTCTTGTATCTGTAAGCATTGTCACCAATTGCAACCTTTTTCAGATTACGTGTACTCATTTGAGCAGATGTTTTGCCACAGCCCAATTTGTAAGCAATGTCTTAGCCCAATATCACAGGTATATGTATAGGTATAGGTGATAAACTACACTACAAATCTAAGGACTTTATATTTTACATTTGATCAGCACTGTGTGAGTATGGTAAAGTAACAGAAAAACTGTCTTACGTATTCAGTCACTGTAGCATCTTTCTCCATAAACTGCACCACACAGTAGGCCAGCTGTAAGGACAGAGAAGAGACGGTTAGAACACACACACGCATTCCCTGAAGCTGTCAAGGAGACAAGGGGGATCTTAGCACTTATCCCTCAGGATTACACATTGTTAAAGATCGGAAAGACACGTTTTCCGAGGGGAGATGTGTGTCACAAGTGTGTATGATCATTTGTGTATGTGTCTACTTCTACATCAGCCCTCGTCTCCCCTTATAAGATCTGCAATCATTTCTCATTATCCAGCAAGTGTACGTGTACGTGTGTGTGTGCATGTGTGTGTTTTGCGGTTGCCCCCTTCAACCGGGCCAGTTGCCGGGGCAAGTGGGCACCGTGGCGACGGAGGCTGTGTGTGTGCGTGTTTACTTCGGAAGGAGTGATGTCACACAGAAGAAGTCCCTTAAGGCTAATGTGAGATAGAGTTTAGACCTCTTGTCTCTGCCTCTTTGTCTTTCCTCTTTGTCCTACTTTATACCTTTTCTTTGTTTACATTATTACTGTACAAGTTCATTCTATGACTTTCGGTTAAGTAAGTTCAAATGTCATCAATATAAACTATGATGGGTTGTCCAATTTTATCATTATAGACAGTACAGTTGTGTACTGTCAGATGGTTATATCTATCTTTTTGTAGGGCAATCTGTTTTTACGTTCTGCCTTTGTAGTTTCTTTCTTTGTCTCAGCCCTGACCTGAAGCTCCATTGTCTGTCTCTCTACCTGTCTGGCTTTCACATCTTCGGCAGCTATCATCTTTTTTCACTCCTCATACCTTTTCATTCTTATATCCCACCTTTTGTTGTTGTCCTCTCTTTCCTTCCCTAACTGTCCTATCCCTCACTCGCACCACAACATGGTTACAGAAGCAGAGGGAAAGAGGGAGCGGAGGCTAAAAAAGGGATGTCAAGCTTGAATAAAAAGAAAAGCAGGAAAAATAGGAGGATTAAAACAAAGGTGTTGATCGGTCAAACTATTTAAAGCATTAGGGAGGGATTAGAGAAACTGCTTGGGGTAAATATAACGTTGGATTCTGTTGTCAGGCCAGACCGTTGTTAGGCTAAGGATTATGGACATTGTAGTGTTTGTAAGGCTGAGATTTTACCAATATTGATTTGTCAAGGTGACAGGTCAAAGTAGAATCTATTTTTTGGGATGAATTTGTTCAAGGGAGCTCTAATGTTGGCTTCTTGCATCTGGGCAGGCATCCATGGCAGTGGTTCATAATGACATTTTAATGCAACTTCTGTGTTTACTGCTTATTTGTGTGTATGTTAGCCCTGCAAGGCTAGCTTAGAATCAATTACACCTTTTCAAAATAAAATAAAACATCT
The DNA here is from genome assembly GCF_022749685.1 of Semicossyphus pulcher. Taxonomy (NCBI): domain Eukaryota; kingdom Metazoa; phylum Chordata; class Actinopteri; order Labriformes; family Labridae; genus Semicossyphus; species Semicossyphus pulcher. The sequence continues at coordinate 9,777,150 of NW_027211695.1, forward strand.
GCTCCTTTACAAAATTCAACATTTTGGCGTACATATCATGCTGTTAAGTTTGTGTTCCATTCAAATAGTGGAAGCTAATAAGCTAGGCACAAAAGCTTTCACTTGGATAGCTCAAGCTAGCTTAGCTTTCGTTCGCTTTGCAGCTCATACACGTTTAGTGTTGTCTTTGTTCCGCATTATACGAATGAGGGGGTCAAGCTAGCGCAAGCTGTGCGCAAAAGCTTTCACTTGGATAGCTCAATCTAGTTAGCTTAGCTTTTTAAGATTGTCATGACTTATTCCTTATAGAAGTTAATATTACGTATGCTTTCTTAGCACCTGCTGAGTCACTTTGCAGCACTTAGACATTGAGTGTTGTCTTTGTTCCACATTGTAAGAACGCGGGGGTGAAGCTAGCGTTAGCTGTGTGTCTTTGATGGATCAATGGACCAGACTCATAACTCCCAGTAACAAGTAGTCTTTTAACTTCAACAATCACAGAGTAACTTACAAGCTGCTCAAATTTCAGCAATGGAACTAAGCAACGGAATAAAAAGTCAGACCTACAGCTGGGAAACTGTCTGAATCTGAATCAGCTATACTGGCCAGGTATATGTACACCTACAAGGAATTGGATTCCAGTTTTTCACTGCTCTCAGTGTACAGACACACAAACAGACATACATTGTGGCTTTTTTTAGTGTCACCCACACAAATATTGCACCAATGACTTGTACCACCATTGTCAGTATGAACAAAAATGTGGACACTGGAGAAAACTATGTTATTAAAATTTGACCAAATGAGTAAATAAGTCAAAACATACACCCAGGATATACTGGCCTCTTAGGGGGGAAAAAATCAATTGGCCTTTAGAATAACAGTCTGATGTGAGCTTTCAATGTAAAAGAACCATAATGTGCTATGCTGTGGCTACACAATATAGTTTAAACAGCTGTTATCGCAATTCAGTGACGTGAATGAAAATGAGAAAACCCTTCACAAGCTACAGGAAGGATGATTCATCACAGCATCATTTCTCAGCATAAAGAAACCTTTAAGTTGAATAAAAGGTTCTGCTGTTGTATTATATTTTGATATGGAGATCCAGAACTGGGTCAGTGCTGCGGAGCCACGCCCACTGAGCACAAAACTGCTGTCCACCAGCACTGTATCCCCCGTGACCCTGTCCAACCGAGTGTGTGTTTTAGTGTGTGAATAATGTATGTGTGTGAACCACAGGGAGAGAGACGGGGAGGAGAAATGTAGGGCACGGTGATGCTTGGGCCTAGAATACACACACACACACACACACGCACACACACACACACACACATACACACACGCATACCTCAGAACAGTTTGTGTAGAGAAAGCTGTACCTTGTGCATAATCAAATAATGGGCGACAAAAATAAAATGCACAGACGCAAGCACAATAGACCAGCTACCAAATATTATGCTAACCCAAACACACTTACTCATACATGAACACACAAAGATCAAAGAAACCCCACACTTGTATGTGATTTAAAGCTGAGTGCATGTCTCTGCAGTATTATATGTGACTCAACTGCGCCTCCTAGTGGAACATTTGATACATTACAAAACAATACATAACTGCTATACTATCATTGAGATATATTCATTGACATACTCATGTACAGCATATTAGTTTAGTATGTTTTATCCTATTACTTGTCATGTACATATTAAAGCTTAATGTTTGTAGGCTGTTCTAACTGTTGCATTAAACTCAAGAGACCAGTGAAACCTTTGGCAGAAGATTTAGGTACAGTAAAATCCCTAAATATTTAGGATAGTAGAAGGGGTACGGGCTCTGAAACCTGCAAGCATTGCAACTCGGTCAGGAGAATAACTGCAAAATCACAAAGTATTGGGAGTTTCATTTGATAGTTTTAGTGAACCGAGATCTAAATATAGTTTCACTGCTTTTTAAAGCTCTGGCATACAGAAACATAATTCAGAGGTTGGTTGGTTGTTCTGTTTCTGTTGTTTTGGCTTGAAAAAGATGAAAATAATGCTGAGAACATTGGCTCAAAAAAAATCTGCAAACAGCATCAGAGTTGAACTTAAAAAATGACATAAGCACACATGGAAAACAGCTGTAGGGAACAACAGACAATCATTAAAGCATCTGTCCCTTGAATGTGGATGTAGATGCAGACTACATCCTCTCCTTGTGTCTCTTGATTCCTTCATCATCCACACCTATTTTCATTACACACCTGTCCCTGATTATGTCATCCCCAGTCCCATAGACTCCCTTGTGTTCCCTGTCAGATTCTCTTTGTACATCTTAGTTCGTTCTTGGTTTTCCAGCTATTTCCTAGTGCTGGTTTGGACAGATTTTGACTGATTTCTTTGTTTTTGGATTTTTGCCTGTTCACTTACTGGATTTGTTTGCTGTCTCACACTGACCTCATGTGTAGTCGACCTGGTTTGCAAGAAAAATAAGCTTTTTTTGGATTACACCTTGTGTCCTGCTACATCTCTGTGTTTGAGTCTCAGATATGTGCAGTACCATTACACCTTCATACAAACAAAGCCTTTAAGTGTTAGCGCATGCCGGAATAGGTCACTGACCTGTGCGTGGAAGATGGAAAGGGACTTTGCCGTGTGTAGGGGGATGAGAACCCGAACCAGGAACTGCTTGTGTTCAGCCTTCAGGGGCAGGGCGAAGCCATTTATGATGCTGGAGGAGAGGAGAGAAAAGAAAAGGACAGGAAGGTTAAAAGTTGCACTTAAATACTCAATTTTAGGGGCGCTGGTTTGGCTCAGAGGGTAGAGCAGATGCCCCATATACAGAGGCTACAGTCCTTGATGCACTGGTTTGACTCCACCCCTTAGCCCTTTGCTGAATTGCATTCCCCACTCTCTTCTCCCATTGTTTCATGTCTCTCTTCAGCTGTCCTACTTGATAAAGACAAAATAGCCTTAAAAAAATATACTGTATATACTCACTTTTATCAAGTTTGCCTTCTTTGCAGTAAAATCAAGTTGCTTGTGCTCATATAATAATTGCTAGGAGATGAACAATTAATGGTTTATGGTTTTGTAAAGTAATTTCTTGTCTTTCTGCTCCTCATTAAGGAGCATTTTGGTAGCCATTTGTCTACATTTTATACTAGTGTTTCTTTTGTCTATTTTTCCCACATAGGATCACATTTTGTTTTGAACTGTTGGTGATGAAACAGAATGTCAAATTCAAATTAAATCTACTAAATTATTTTTTCAGCCTTTCTGAAGTAATTTTAGGTTGGTTTCATTGTATTGTGTGTGCTTATTTTTGCTGTAAAACAATCTTTGTTATCTATAATTGATGTCTATTACATTCCAAGTAAGAAAAACATGCTGCTGAATTCCATAGATTTTCATTCTGGATAACTAGTAAAAACAGATTCTATTTGGGCCTGCATTTAATTATAAAATCTACCTTTCATATCTGTGTTAGCACCTGCATTTGACTGTGAGGCAGAGTCTATTCTTATACTGTGTCCATTTCCAAGTGACTGGACAAATGTGTGGTCTGCTCTGTTCACTACTACACTGACTGACATAGAACCCGCGGAGGGAAGAGTAGGAGCAGCTGAAGCGTGGGAACTAAACTTTGAAACATTTATTCAGCAGCACTCTGACCTGTTTGTCAGTTCGCATGGACTATTTATCTAAATCTGTCTAGGCTACATCAGTCAGTCTACCTGTCTGTCTGTCTTCATTTTCTGATCGCGTTGCTCAGTAGAACATTCCTTCAGAAATATCTTGCCCCTGCTGTTCCTCTAATCTCTCTTTCTGCCTCCCTCTCACCCCTTTTTCAGTATTCCTCTATCTTCTTGCTCTCTTTCTCTCTCTGTACAATGCATCCTCCCTCGCCCATCTCTCTCTTCCTGTCTCCTTGTGTGGGAGGAGCTATAAATACCTCTGTTACCACCAACATGAATACAAACCTCTCTCTCCTCTCCTGCTCTCCCTCCTCCTTCCTCCACTTCTGACTCACTCATCCTCTCTCCATCTCGTTGTTTATCTTTGTTTCTCATCCCTCCATTCCTCCCTCTTTTCTCACCTTGGATTATTCCTTTCCTCTAACTACATCCCTTTTCCTCGTCATTGACTCAGAGTTAACAAACTTCAAAAGTCATTGTCCAATAATTGATTTTAGTTTTTGATCAGGTCAAATGGTGGTTGTGGATTAGAAATAGAGTTTCAGATTTTTTGTTTTATATTGGGGGAAAAGTAAAGAAACAATCGTAAAATTTTTGTGAAAATAATAACTTAACCAGCTTTGTGACAAACCTCTTCAATCTTTTTGATTTCAGCCCTATTTTTAAAATGATTTTTCCTTTTTTTTGTATCAAAAAAGATTATTTTAAGGCATGTCTACCAAATTATTTCCCTATACATGGTGAGATGTAGGGGAAAGACACTTAATCTTGCTATTGCTTGCTAGCAATGTTTATTTAACAGAAGAATGTCAACATGCTAATCATTTCTGGTTTCCATCTCAAACTTGAATATGGTGTTATAAAATGAGACAAAGTAAATATGTTTGTTTACTTTCTCTCCAAGAAAGTGTAACTACCATCTATCTTCTATAACCACGCCACCACTCTCCTAGCCTCCTAGCGAGGTTGTCATGTAGCTTAAATTGTTACTCATCATAAAAGTGAAAAGCCATTATTAACAACAGCAACTAGCAGCAACTAGCTGGTCAGTTATCTCTGCAATGTTTTGTTTGAAAGAGAAAGACACAACTCTGAGATGAACAATAAAACTTTGTAGTCATGCTAGCCAGCGACAGCTTTCAGAGTAATCAGAGCTAAGTCAAACAATTGCCAACTGCTTCTTTAAATCACCCCTGAATAAAAGAAATACCAACTGGCACTTCTGCAATGAGAGTGTTTCTTTTCAAGCAAGAATGCAAAAAGTATAGCATCCCAGTATAGCTTAAAGGCTACTTGCTTCCTACCTAGCCAGCTTAAGCTAGGTTGTGATTTTCAGTTCCTTGGAGGAAGAAACTGTAAAAAGCACAAAATAACTGACTTTTCTGGTCACTCAAGCCAACAGCCGCTGACTCACAATGTTAACACTGGCTCTACACTTGATGCCAAGTAACAACTTAAGCTCACAATAGTCAAGCTAACATGTTTATGTATTTTTCAATCAATAAAAAAGATTATGTCAACAAGATGGCTCGAAAAGGTAGAAATATTTTTCCACTTTGGACTGAGCCAGACTAGCTGTTCCTACTTATAAGAAATGCACAGGGATGCGGTTGACATTCTTATTTTTATCTCAAAAAGCAGGCAAAAGATGGTACATGTTGAACTACAAGGAGAACAAGGAGTAAAGAAAACACACTGGACAATTTAAAAAAATGTATGTATTCATCCTCCATTTTCTTCATCTTTCTTTCTTTAACTATCACCCCTCCATTCTTGTTCCCATAGACTTGTGTGTGTGCACAGGCAAAGAGCAATACATGTTTTATCACTTTTGCTTCCTTGCAATCTTTCGTCTTTCTTTCCTATATTTCTCCTACTGGCTACAAAGACAAAGCAAGCAACTACACCAACCTCTGAGTCGTCTTTCATTTATGTCTTTAACTCCCCTCTTGTTTGTGTCCCTCCTACTTTAACTTATTTCCCTCCCTGCCATATAACTTATTTGTTGCTCCGTCAGGCTTTGGACTCACAGGTGTGTTTACCTGATAAGAAAAAGGGGCCGATAATAATAAAAGAAAAATGAATGCAAATTGTTTTTTTGGTGTTGAGCAGCTGCAGTTGTGCTTTTGCTTTCTCACCAGTTTTTGGAGTTGCCTAAGTCACTGGGTTACCAGCTGTCTCATAAATACAAGCAGCGGTGCAGGTACAGTAAGTGTAAATGTAAGTGTGTGAACACTCAACTCCACTCTAATGCATTCACAAGGTCATGCCAAAGTATGCTTTCCTTCAGAGTGAAGAGAACGCTCCCAAGTGTGTATACATGATTTTGGACACATACCTGCCAAGGATTTCCAGAAGCTCTGCAACTCCGTTGAAGTGCTCAGTTTCATATATGAACCTGAAGGTCCGAAAACAGAGAGAGAGAGAGAGAAAGAGAGAGTGAAGACTTGTAATGATGGATGAGTCCATCAAATAACTAGAATTTTTAGGCTCAAAAAAGGAAGTAAAACAAGAACTGCAATTCTAGAGAACATATTCTGTTTCTCTCTTGTAAAATCCACCATGCATTAACTGGACTGGATATTAATCAGTATCATGATCAGCAATGTCTGAAATAGAACTCTGTTACTTATGTAATGATATCACGTGAGAGCTAGAAATGGCGTACAATTACAGTTAAACCATTTAAAAAGAAATAGAACTATTTCCAGCATCACAGCTCTCCTGTGCTTTAATTATATTGCAAACACAACTATTCTAGCACACTTAGTGAAGGGAAAAGATGAAACATGATGAAGTACATCACAGCCCTCTTGTTAGTCAGAGCTGTTTAACCGATCATTTGAAGAGATTTGTGTCACTGCACAATGATTAAAATCTCTGGATAGAGGCAGGATGGCTGATTCTGAGCGTGTTATGACTGCGAATGTGCACAGTCATGTTTTAACAGGCCTTGTGTGTGTTTGCCTGCATGTGTGGCAGGATACTACTTCGGTGAGCCAGAAAATACTACATGTAACATTTTGTGTTCTCAAAATTTAAAGAGAGATATTTTATTAATCCCCGAGGGGAAATTCAATGTTAATTAAACTATTCTATTAAATGTCTGTACTACTTCTACCAAAAAGGATTTGCTGCTTGTCTCCCATTCTGCTCTGTGTTATTGCCAATGTTCCATTTATACATTTTGCACAGACCATAATTACAAGCAGCTGTGTGGGAAAACTGTTAATGTCAGCCTGCGAGGTGTACTTCAGAGTCAGCAAAAGAACTTTTAAAAAATAACAAAAAATTGGTGACCAAATGGCTGCAAAGCTATCACCAATATTAACACTAGAAGCAATGCACCTAGTGCGCTTCATTCTGTCTGTGGCCGGTTAATTAAGCCTTAGCCTTCAGCACCAGCATTAAGGGGGACCATTTAACATATGAGTGCTCTCAAGTTGGAATAACATTATGTTTTGACATTTTCTCATATCAGTAACTTGCTTTCTTCCTTCATGTAACTTTTGTTACAAAATGCATATTGACCACTTCCATCTGGTGGCATCATTGTCACATATTCAAAAATATAGCCTATTAAGTTTTGAGAGCTTCATGCATTTATGTTTTCTCAAATGTGTATTAACAATCTGGCCCCTGAACCCCTTACCAGATATGTCCAAAGACAGGACAGTAAGAGAGTAACCAGGAGCATGAATAAGGGTAATTGTAAAATACAACAATCAGTATCTAAATTAAATTAAGATCTAAATTTGGACAATCAGCCGTCTCCATAAAGGGCTGTCAGCTCTGGAACACATTACAAACAGACAAAAAATTAATCCCTGATATAAAATCTTTCACTTGAAAGGCTAAATGCTGGCTTAAAGCAAACAAGGGCTTTACAAATTTTTAGCTTATTGTACTTTAGATTACTTATTTATTATTGTGTAGTATTTGTGTGTTGTTATAGTATAGCATATATTTTTAACTGTACTTTCAAATCTGTAGTTCTATGTTGTTGTTGGGTTTTTTTTATGATACGGACTGCTTTACTTTGTATAATTTTGTATATGTAAAGGCCCAACTAGGGACAAGAGTTGAAAATTAGCGAAAGCTATAAACTCTCTGTGCAACACATCAGTCTCGTGCTATGTACTGGAACTATGTCAAATTGCATCATCCCTATTCAAATAAAATAAATTCAAATTCAAATTCAATTTAAATTTATGATTATATATATAATATATAATAATTTCTTGTTTAAAATCATCACTTGTTCCAGTGAAGCAGTGTGCTGATGGAAAAATGCATTACAGAGGTCATTAACCCAGCTTTTCTCCCTGTTGATGCTCTTTGTTGGCTAATGCTTCATGTATTGACTTTTAAATGCTATAAATAGCACCTTTAAATCCTGTGCATTGGATTGGTAGGAGGCAGCCTGTACCTGAGGAAGATGTTGTTGATCTGTTTGCGGATGTAGGCTCGGAGGCCCAGTAGTTTTCCATAGACACGGTGCAGGATGGTCTTTAGGTACTCCCTCTCCCTGGGGTCCTCGCTGTCAAACAGCTCCAGGAGCTACACACACACACAATAATTACAGAAATGCTTACTGTATGTTTTGTAATATGCTTGTAAGAATTGCTTCTGACTGCATTAATTCTCAAACCCTCTCACTCCTACATCCAAACACACTGAAACTGAATTTTGACCATTAACCTAGACCAGTTCTCTAATGAGAACATTTCATGGGTCACAGAAACATTTTTTTTACCAACCACAAAGAAAAACTAATACAACATAATCTTTTTAAATTGCAATTAAGTAATTTCCTTTCATTTTCATTTATCAGGATTTTAGAAACATTTTGAAGCTTTGGATTTAACAACCTTACTCCTTCAGGAGGGAGAGGATTACCTGCAGGACAAACTTCTGGTCGACGTAGCGTTTGGCCATGGAGGGCTGGAAGTCCGGGCTCTCCAGGAAACGCAGAAAGAACTCGTACACCAGCTAACGGAGACACAAGCAGCAAGCTATTAGTACATCATAAATTGTGTGTTTGTTTGTCTTCTAATGGAATAATTTGAGATTTTGGAATTATTCATTGTCTTACAAAAGTTAGATGAAAATATTAATGGCACTCACATGCCTGTAACGAGCTAACTAATGTAGCTAAAGCAAGCAGATGGTTAGCTTAGTTAAGCAAAAAGGAGCTCAAAGAATCAAAGAAGTTAAATTAAGAATAAAAAGATTGCAGTGAGAACCATGACTGACACAACCAAGATTGCTCTTATGCTCGCTTTGGATGTGTTTTCTACACTCCCTCTGTGAGCAAAAGTATGCAGAAGGAATTGTTTAAATAAGCTAGCTTATTCGCTTTCTTGTCAAGAGTGAGATGAGCGAGAAGACCTGTATCAATGTCTCTGTGTGTAAAGTGTAAAGCTAATGGTGCAGCAAGTAAGATGAGGTTAGCCTAGCTTAGAAAAAAGAGTGCTGTTTTTACACAGTCTCTGTTTTCATATGGATTAAAATAATTTGTTAAAACCTACTGTGATTTTCTAGCTTTTGACAGAGCAAGGCTAACCGCCCCCCCTGTTCCAATGTAAATGCTAGGCTAAAATAACAGCTGTATGTATGGTGTCAATCTTGTCTTCTAACTTTTAACAAGATAGCGATATCTTTACATCTTTTAAGCTGCTATTGGAAGCATTGCATGATGGACATGAGCTTATAGGGATCTCAAAAGGCGACATTAGAAAACGTAACCTCTTCCCTGTATGCTCTGTCTCCATGAGACAGTCTGGACTTCACGCTTACATTTTGACTCATCTCTTCCTGAATGTGCAGGAGTGACTGTACACCATGTACTACCAAATGTCATCTAGACAAACATCACAAGTCTATTTAGAAGATGGGATGTTCTACTTTGCTAGAGCTCCATTTTGTTAATCAGGGTGAAAAAACAGGAACATTTTTGAGTTCATTTCTGCTTAAAACAGCAGATTTAACTGATCTAAAGGACCTGAGAAGCAGGTACACTATGTTTATGTGCAGATAAATGCTGAACATTGCATTAACAGCAGCACCTGGTGGGAGTTGTGTGCATTATGGCAATGTCTGCCCTCCTAAATATGATATATAATATAAAGTGAGGCCCATTTGTCATGGCTGTTACTGACACTGCACTGTGTTTCACTTTCATAACAAAGCAAGTGCATACAACACCTAGCAGTTTTTTTAAGGGAAAAGGCCAAAGTCAACACATTTTCCTCTATCTTTACCACTGCAGGACAGTCATAATTTTACCATAACATGATTTTGTTTTGTATAATGTACCTGCAGATGTGGCCAGGAGGCTTCAAGTGTCGGCTCATCTTCCTCTGGGTCAAACTCTGGATTCTCGCTGGGTGGGAGAGTCCGGAAGATATTTACAGAGATCTGGAAAACCACAAATGGAAAATGAATGAAAAGATGAAAATTGATGAGGGTTAATGAGGGACTGGTCCTTTTTTGGGGGGTATAGAGGAAAAGCAGTGTAGGTATACTTTCCAAATACTCTATTTCAGTCTAAGTCTTTGAGTCTCTGATTGACATTTCTCAATTGTCCTGTTACAGTATAGTCATAGTCATTACAGAGAAAAGCATTCACAAAAACATCCTCTGACTCATTTCCATATTTCATCAGGCTGATATTTTAACAGGATGCACACATTTGTCACGACACTAAATCAACTATGAGGATAAATCCAGGATAAATGGTTTGTGTTACAAAATATCATTCAAATGTCAAGTTTTGAAGAGTCCTCTTTTCAAAGGACAATTTCAAAGGTCAACCAAATCCATCAAATATAATGGGTAAAACAATTGGTGTTGGGTGGATATCAGATTACACCATCCAATCAAAAGAAGAAGTGGTTGCTCATTGAAAAGAAAAAAAGGCCTTCCACCACTTTTCTTCTGCTACTGTCGGCCATATTTGATGCTGTCTGCAGAATGGCGTTGGAGAGGAACTAATAAGCCATGCAACATGACTTCTCGCTATATCATGATTTATTCAACAAATGCATTTCCACTCGCCATTAAGTGCATAAACTACATTGCAAAAACAGCCGTAGTGATCCTAGCGCCTTAATTCAGCGTTGTAAGAGCCATTTATGCAAAGAATATAGCAAAGTGTTCAAGTAACTTAATTGGTTGTTGTGTTTACACCAATTATGATTGCACCCAGCCCTAGCTTCCTATTGGTATAAGGTATCTTTCGCAATGGAGCCTGGAGAGCACACTAGTTTTTGACCGTAGCGTAGCTCTTTTTGGACGTCACACTTACAAGTGTTATTTTGCAAAGATCTGTTTGCATGAGTACAACTTCTCACAGCAGGAGGATATGGCTCATTTTACATGAGCATGTAAGCATATTTTGGACCTCTTTGCTCCTCACTCTTATCCTATCAGCTCTCCATCCTCTCTTTTACTGATTGTATCCCCTTTCTTTAATATAAACATCCATCTCAAATTCTTTTCCCAGCAAGATTCAGTGTTATTTCAGACAAATTACTTTATCGACTTTTTGCTGCAACAACCTTTTGGTTAACTTTAGCAATGCTAGCAGTGGCTATGAATGACAATGATAGAGCGTCTGTGGGTTTGTTGATCGACCATGTGCAAAATATGTCAGCATGTTAACGCACTGAACTTAAATAGTGGACATGGAAAATATCATACTTGCTTAACACTTGCTCAGCATTTCTGTATTATCATTGTATGCATGTTAGCATGCTAATGTAAGCATTTAGCTCTGAGCACCACTGCGCCTAGAGGAACAGGAATGACAGTAGACTTAAGGTTTTTTTCTATGTAAAATAAAAGAGGCAAATTGCCATTACATTTGTGGGAGATATGGGAACTAAAAAAATCATTTGACAGGTGTTAGTTTGTTTTGTCCAGTAGCCTATTAGGCTTTTGGACCTGTTTGAACTTTACTTTCTTGGCCTCACATTGATGCTGTTACACCGCTCTAATCTATAAACTTATTAGCAACTTCTTTTATAGATTTTTTTTTAATGTGGTTCCACATTAAAGCTTTCGCCCACTTTCCTTTCATCTCATCCTCGGTCCCATCAGCATTTTCACATCCTCTGAGTATAGTGACTCCATAACATAAGCTATATCCTCTGCCTGCATTACCTTCTGTCCTCAATCCCCGTTTCCTTTCCTCCTCTTTACATCCTCTGGGACCTCTGCTGCCTTGTGATGGTGTACACACATTTTCCACCACACTCCACTTCTTGTCCACCTCTCTTTTCAGGCCATCTGTGCAGACTATTGCTACTTAGCACCCTTTGCTAACGCTTTATGTCTCCTTTCCTTTTACTTGCTTAAATATCTATCCCTCTCTTCCTTTCTCTTTTCCTCTTTTACCACCTTTGTTTACAGCCTTTGAACACTCCAGCGCTCCATAGCTGGATATTACCTTCTGTCTGCCTTCTTTCTTTTCATCCTTCGCCCACCCTTTCATTCTTCTTTTTTAGTTTATTTTCCTGCTGTGTGTAGAGTTCCAGGTGTTCCAAATAATAAGGATTGAACCCCTTGAGGAAATTGTCATCTTGCTTTTCATGTTTCCTTTGCTTATCTACTATTAACATTGTTTGTCATTGTCTGTGCTACAATCTTGTGTTTAATTGCTTCAGATACTCTTATATCTATAATTGTATTCTCTAATTAATGCATCTATAAGTCCATCATTTCAACCCATAACCTCCACTCTCCTCCTCCCCTCCTACCATCTTTATGGCCTCTGGGTACAGAGGCTCTATGAGGACTCCTCTGCTAGTGGCCACACTCTCCACCAGCTCGTTGAGAGCTGCGCGTTTGATCTCCTTCCCCTTCAGGTCAGCCACGCAGTCCAGGAAATCAAACAGCACACAGCACTGCTGCAGCTTCTTACAGAACAGGTCGTGTAACTCTGCCACCGGGGCGTCTGGATGATTGAGAGGTAGAGAGAAAGAAAGACAGAGAAAGAAGAGAAGTGTTAGACATGGAGGTTAAAGGACAAAAAGGGGGATGCTGCTGAGCCAAGTCACATGGATTACCTGAAAGACGCTTTGTGTTTGATAGTGAAACGTTTGATGAAGTAAGACTGTTAGAGTATACAGAGATGTATTTTACAGGTTAGATCTTCTCTCAAAGGTAATGAGGAAAAAAGAGCAGACTATTACTCCACAAACACATTCGTACACACCCACACACACAGAGGCTTGAATCCACACACACACACACACACACACACACACACACATGTCCACACACACTTTCCTCCAGAGGGCTGTGTTGTATCTCATTCCTATTACCTGTCAGAATCATTCTGCAGACCTGTTCGTCACAATGAAACAACCTGCTGCCGGCCGTCACATTCAAACCTCCAAAAACACCTCTTTTTACAGATGTAGAGAAAGAAGCTGATACCCGTGGATTACTGAACACATGCAGGGAGTTTTAAATTGATTCTGCGGGTGCTGAGGGCTGTGTGAAACTTATCAGCTAATCCTGCAAAGTATTACGCAAAAAGAAAAAAAAGACTATAAGCTCTGACAGCAGCCAAATGGGAATGCTTGGTTCTTCTCCTGAGTAACCAGATGATTGATGAAATTTGAGAATCTTAAATAAGGAAGATGTATGTAAGGTTTGGTCAGAACAATTATACGCTGGTCTACATTAAAATAAACAATACGTTGGGAAAAAAAAAACACTTTTCTTTCTGGAAATATGTTGCAGTTGTCCAGACTGTATGTGTATGACATTATATACTGTATATCTTGTTGTCATAAATAATATTAACGAAGGTGGGCTGGAAAGACACTGAAACTGATCACTTCTTTGAATATGTAATTTTAGCTGAGAGGACCCTTTAACTGTAGCTGACAGAACTCCCTTTCTTTTCTTTCAAATAGGGAAATTTGTCAGTCGTACTTCTGCCCAATAGAAACAATAAGGGGCCTATTCTATATTATATACCCTCATTTTGCCTGTAATAAAACAGCCGCTAACTAAACTAAATTTAAAGAAGCATTACAAATTGTGCCTAGCTAGCAGATTTAAGCTAAATGCTAATGACAGGATTGCAAAACATGCTTACAATGACAATGCTAACATGCTAGCATGTATGAGGTTTATAATGCTCACCATCTTAGCATGTTACTTAATTAATATATGTCAATCAACATCGTTACCAAGGCTGTTGCTATTTTAACCAATAGAAAAACATCACTTATGCGCCATGAGTCAAAGTTTAATACTGCGTAAATCAATCTCGGCGTGCGGCTGTTGCTTAGCTAGCCCGCCTTATCATACCGACAGGACCTGCTGCGTAACGTCAGGTAGGCTACCTGTCTAGCCGAAAAGGAAGTCAGTGTTTTTCAGTTCCAGGAGAGTTACAGCTCCCTTTGAAAAACACCAGGCAATAATTATGCTGGGTTTTGCACACACTGCTAGTGTCCATTTTCCACGGCGGAAATGCAGACATACGAAGCCATATTAAAACGAGCAAACACAAACGGTGGGAACAGGCTGGAAGTAGCACTGTTGCGACCTACTTCAGTAAAAAATTCGTAATTTTTGTAATGATTTTTCATCTGCTGAGGCACTTTCCATGGTGTTGAAAGGTGCAATGATGAAATATCCAATTGTACCATGAGCTCATACATGAGGGTTTGCGGTAAAATTAAAGTGGCCCTATATGGAGGTTTGAAAATATGGTCACCCTGTACTTAACATTTAACACAACACAGAGTACAGTCTAGAACTTTTCAATACTGTGATAAATGGAGCGACGCCTGCTGGCGTCAGGCAGGCAACTCGAGCTGCACTGATTTCACACTTGACATGTGTCATTCTCCACAATCACCTGACAAACACTTCCTTCCAATTTGGCAGTCTATTTACGCTGCAAGATTTCCAGTCTCTCCCTCTGCTCTGTCATCACCATCGCTGCCCTGCACCAGTACAACGCTCATACTTTCAGCTCCACCATCACCCCAGCATCCACCTGCAGGCTCCAGCGAGGGGGTTTAAGATATTATCTCATCACTCCTCAAATATCAGCATGTTAAATACATTTGCGAGGAGTGATGAAGTCGGAGCCAAGACGCCAAACACAAGCTATGTCCTGCTGCTGCAAAAAACATTTCAAACTATCACACATGCGAGTTGTCTGACTGAACTGGACAATATGATGGAATACAGAGCAACAGGGGCCAGTGGATTAGTTAGCCTTGAAACACAGATAACAGTCCTAGATTTGACTTTCTTTGAGTTCAGCTGTGACTGATGGAAGTGTCAATTGAAAAGATGGCACTATATAAAAGGCATCACCAGAGTGATAACAATCCATCCTGAGGGGGACATAAATGTGTGTGCCAAATGTTATGGTAACTAGTTGTTGAGGCACTTCAAATAAAACCTAAAATGTCATTTTGGGGCAGGATGAAACGTCAGGGGATCACAAAAGTCAAAAGATTTAGCATGAATGTCTGTACAATATTTTTTGGCACTTCATCTGGAACAAAGTGACAATTCGACCCACAGACTGGCATTGCCATCCCTTGAGCCATACTGCAAGAGTGGCTAAAAGGACAAAGCCCATTATGTATGATTCCTAATACTACACTTGGTCCTTATCAAGCCATAACTGTTGCCTGAGTGAAAACATGAAAGAGTGGTTGATCTAAAATGCTTGCAGTTAATCTAAGGGTGCCGTGACACCATGAAAAAACACTAAACAAGACACTGACTTCTGTGCCACCCTTAGGAGAATAGTGGTCTCAGCCTGGCTCCTATATAAGTGAAGCAACTATATTGTTTAGTCAGTTTACTGTGTCCGAAGAAAAAAATAAAGCTTTAGAATTGACGGAAGCAGTCTAGACTAACCATGCTGTTGGAAAGAGGATGATCCAAGGCTCCCGTACACACACACACACACATACACTCACATGTACACAAACAGCAGGAGCAGATTAGATTTAACCCTTCTTAACCCCAAGGTGGGAAACTCAGGAGGGTTAAGGGGGGGCTGACTGGAGCTCTTCCAGCCCCAGGCCTCCTCAGCTCTTTGGGACACACCAGGACCATCTGCTCCCTTTGGCACTGAGCTTCACAACAATAGACAAGGACTGCCCTTTGCTTGATGTGTCCTGGCATATGACAACACACTAATGAAATTTAAGGGTCTTTTTATTGTATCAATGCCCAGGATACTTTAGATGCTAATATGAGAGTATCTGTTTTCACTAGAGGATTTATCAAAGGCCTAATACATAACAAACCTACTAAGTTGCTTGTTTTGTAAAGTCGATGAAATGGAACATTAAAAAACATAAACAGACCTGCACAACTTTGTGTATGGGGGGTTAAATTGAGTGTTAATCTAACCAGACTACATCAAGATTCAAGAAAAGTTCTACTGTATGCAGATGATTCTGTGGTGTTTGTGTAAAGAGTCAGAATATCAGGAACATTCAGTGTCTTGTTTTATTTTCCGTTCACTTTTCATGATGTGACTTGCATAAGGACTTTCTTTGAGGTTTCTTTAACCTTCCGTTTTGCCCATTTTACAGCTAGCATTGACATCTATGAGCCTGTCCATTGAGCCGTACTAAGCGGTCAATTTGTTCTTGAATTGCAGCCATTTCTCAGTGACTGAACAAATATTTGACAGCCACATTCACACAATTTTCTGACTATTTGTGATGCAAAAATGTGTGAAAAAGTTTAAAAGAGGGTGAACTATTACTTCTGACTTAGCTTTGAGGAGGAATGTGAGCCTAAATCTGCAGAGGGGACCACAAAAACACCTCTGCATTTATTGTTCTTTGCTGGTAGCTGCTTCTACCTCTCTGTCTCTTTAAGAGTACCTTTCTTTCCTGTCTTTCTCCACCCCTCTGTATTTTATTTACTTATTTATATTCTATTCTTCCTTATCTGTCCCTTCCTGCCTTTTCTCTCTTAATCCTTCTCTCCTGATTTGTCATACCCTCCCTCTTCTCCCTCCCTCCCTCGTGTTCTCCCTCTGTAGACGGACTGTGAAGGTGAAATCTAATCCATTTTTAATGGAAAGTAATTGTATGAAGATGTGCTGTGCTGGGACCGAGAAAAAAAACAGAGTGAAGTGAAAAGACGAAGGGAAAGAAGAAGCATGTATGTGCGCGTTCCGGAGACAAGAGAGCGAGAGAGGAGGTGAGAAAAAAAGAGGGAAGATGTAGAGACTGAAGAGACTTGGTGGGTCATGTGAGAGCAAGTGTGGGAGAGAGTGAAGAGAAAGAACACGACAGAGCAGAAAAAAGAGAGGAAAAGTGAAAGAAGATGACAGGCTAAGCCACAGAACATATTAAGGCAAAGCAAACTGGCACCAGTGTTACCTTACTGTCTATTAAGTGTCTTGTACAGGTACAAAAAGCTTACACTTGGAACAACAGATACAGAAGCCACAAAGTCAGTTCGAAATGTGGATTTAATGAGTGATGTGAATTTTCCTCGTGGCTGTGCTATTATTAGGTCAGTGCAGGTCACTCCAGACCCATTCATTCTTACAGCTTTTAATATCGTGCCAGTGCAGTGATTAGACTATTAACTAAGATCTTAATCACAGCAAGTGAGTCATTTATGCAAAGCTATTTTCATGTTTCTGACAATCCAAATTGGTGTCTTGAATGAGTAATAAACTGGCCGCTGATTATGAAATCTAAAATGCAGCATTAAATGAATGTAGTTAAGTGTTATGCCTTTATTTATTCTCCTAATAATTTGAAGAATAAAGCTCAACTGTTTGACTTTTTAAAGCTAGACTAATCAATATTTCTATATCAGAGATTGATTTGATGTGATGGCCATGTGTAATGGGAAAGAAGTCACTTATGATGACAGACTCACAGGGAATGATCACAGCTCTCATTTATCTCATCTAATTAACAACATTTTTCTGTACACTATGTGCCCAGCACCAATAAGCAGACAGCCATAATGGTGAACATAATTGAGCATACAACAGCAAACATACCAGATATTTCCCTCAAGTATGGATGCATCGGTACCACTTTTTTTAAGACCAAGTACTTACATTTGGGTACTTGCCGATACCGAGTACAAATATGAGTACTTAATAATATCATTACAGTTCTCATAATGACATTAAAAGCATGTTTCATTTTCATCAGATGTTCCTCACTTTCTGACTGTAACAAAGTAAATCGACAGAATGATGCAACTGTTGCTGACATTTTAACACTCAACTTAACAAACATGACACTGCCACACATTTTACTTTCATGTAACCTATAACACATTCAGTGGATTTCAGCAAACACAACATACCACATATAGTGTAAAAAATGTCACGTGATGAGCGCTCCCATTTCTGAACGCACCTGAACTCGGCACTACACAGCGCATCCCCCCCAAAAACACTGAGGGAGACTTACCCAAACTTGTTTACTGCTCTAACTACGGAGACATCAGTGAGCGCTGACGGACTCTTTTTATCGTGTGTGCGTTTATGAACAATAGTTAGTTTGCCTTAATTGCCGATTAGTATTAACCAATCACGTATCTGCAGGCTTTGGATGCATGCAGGAAAAACAGTTTGTGTGTAGAGCAAAAGTAGGCGAGTTGCAATCCACGGTAATGCCACCTCTGCTCCCATCAGCAGTCATATGACGACAATTTAGGTTTTTATTGACATATATCAGATATCAGACAGATATCTGCAGGCAAGTGCAGCGAACAATCTGTTTTTAGATGTCACATCTCAACTTCACCTTTCAAATTCATGCGAATTCACGAAAATTCAACCTCGCAACTTTTCTGCATATTTGACCTATCATCCTATTTCCCAGCACAAATGAAGTCATTTACTACATCACCAAACTTTGATATTTTGAATATCAAAATTCTTTGATATTCAAAATATTGAATAATGAATATTGAAAGTTTATGGATTTTGAATCCTCAATGTCTTCTTGTGATCATTTATTCATATTTCTATGCTGAAAACTGTCAGACGTCCACTTATCAACTTCCTTTGTGTTTAGTCGATTGACCAATCAGAGACTTTGCTCCAAAATTTCCACAAAACCAGAGGCTCTGGTGTGTGTGCATTGGCTCTGTTAAAATGAGAATTTCATGGCTATTGACTTTAGTGTCATTAAGTTTTTACACATTTTATTTTGCATCCTGACATGTAAATGGACCAGACAGACAACCAACAGTTCGCTCAGCCAATAGATGGCTTTATTGGAGTGTTTATTCCAGTTATTCACACTGGATGTGTTCAATATATTAACTTTGGACAATTATCACGTTTACAGCTTGTACCACTGAAAAGGGCGAAATAAAATTATGCTTTAAATATATTGCAGCCGCAGGCCTTCATGTATATCATGTAAGTAAAACTGACTTTATAAGCTTTACAGTGGACGCTCAATTATTAAGAGGGCCTATTGTGCTTTCAATAACACACACTCTTTGCAATTCCAATTCAGTTTTTGGTGTATCTCGGTTATGTGTTCGACATTGCAACCTATCCAGATTTCAAAAAGCTTGATAAACTTTCCCTAGAATACTCCAAATTGAAACCAGGATATAATGTCATGTAAACATGTGATACAGATTTGAAACACTCTTTGTTGGTTCAGATCTTAGTGGCTGAGATGTTAGACATCAAAGAGTTTGGATGATTAGAAAACAGATACTGA
Source organism: Semicossyphus pulcher (assembly GCF_022749685.1). Lineage (NCBI taxonomy): Eukaryota > Metazoa > Chordata > Actinopteri > Labriformes > Labridae > Semicossyphus > Semicossyphus pulcher. The sequence continues at coordinate 9,796,533 of NW_027211695.1, forward strand.
ATCATTTATACTATTTAATATTTCTAAGTTTCCATATTAACACCATATTCTACTAAGAAACACGTTCACTAATGTGCATGTGAATGGACTCAGCAAGGGCCAACCGAGCAGACGTCATAAAAGACTTCTTAGCTCCCAGTAGAAATCTAGCCAAATATGCACATAAAATGTCTCATTGGGTTTTACAGGCACACATCAACAAAAGGCTCTTACCCAGCCCTGTAGCTGTCTGAGAAGGAAAAAAGAATCTCTGGTTTATTTGGAAAAATAATGTCAGAAACCTCCAGAGAGGCAACTCATTGAGAGCCCCTCTGCATGGATGGCTTGGGGTGCAATATAAGCGGGAGGTGGTACAAAAGCAATGACAAAGAATGAAGAGTAAGTTGTAAGAACAACAGAAATGCAGAGAACAGTCTAATTTAGACGAGAAAGAAAAATCTGATAAAGAACTTTGATTGAGTTAGACAGCAGCTGTTCCAATTCATTTACTGTATGCAGTGTAGGAAGCTACTGAATCACTGTATTTCTGCAGACACTGAGGAGTGCTGTCTGAAATTATTGCCCATTTAAAAAGAAAAAATAAACTGCCTGACACTTGGTGGAGTCAAATGAAAAATGGGGAATTGTCTCCACAAACATGAACTGAATGAGGTTAGCAGCCTGCTCTTCTTTCAAAATGACAAATAAATAGATTCATGAGTCACTTCACAATAAATACTACGACACCTGACTCAGGTTTCTGAATACGCTTTGTTGTTTAAATAATACAGGCTGGGATTTGAGAATTTGTACCGTGCTCTGTTAGATTCATGTCATTAATCTTTGTGTTTGGGGTGGTTTTTGCAAGTAGTAGTGGTGGTACCTGTGTGAATGTAATTGAACAATGGCAACATGTGACTACGGGTTACTCATCAGGTTGTGGAAATAAGCAGCTCATCTCTCCTTCAATCCCATTTCAGTGTATTTTATATAACGTGACAAATAAATTGATTAATTGATTGATTGATTGATTGAAGCTGATGTAAAAGCCTTAGTAATAAGCTGTTTAGTTTAGTAGCTACTGAACTAAGAAGCTTGTATCAAGACGCAGTGTGTGTTTAAATTGAAGAAGCTGTTTCTTGCCTCTTTTGGGCTCATCTTCATTTTCAGATACATTTTAGGTTCAGGTTTTGTTTTTATACGAGGGAAAGGCACAAGATGAACTTAGAGAGATTAATTAAATGTTGTACACTAACCACTTCTAAAGCAACCTACAGCAGCTTACTGTGCGTCTACCATTGAATATATTGACTCTACCGTCACTGAATAGCCAAGTTTACAGCCCATAATCTGCAGCCTAATAACAGGAATGACAGATTGCAATATAACCTTTACAGCTCTTTATCATGCTAACAATCTGACAGTGAACTGGACAGAGGCATACAGTATTAGGCACAGCTGTTTCAACGAAAACAACACAGGCTCTTAGTCCCACTAGTGTTGCAGAGCTGTGTTTAAAAATTGTTCAGATTGGAAGTTGAGCTCTTCATAGCTGACAAGCACTTATCCTGCAGACACAACTTACATTTCACCGTGATGTTGTTCTTGTCCCTTTCGCCCAAAAATTCAAAATAATGGGAATATTTCCACAAAGTAAATGCTGTCCTCTCTGCCAGCCTGTAGTTGAATTAGCTAGCTCCAGGCACACTGATAAAACTAGGGCTGGGTTTTAAAATGTATTTTTCCGATTCAAATTGATTTCCATTCGAATGACCCAGTATCGATTAATAAATCCCGAGATCGTGTCTGATCACTCCCGTTTCTGAGCACTCCTGAACACAGCATAACTCAGCGCATCCCTAAAACATGGCAGTAAAGGATACATGCACAGACTTGTAAACTGCAAACTTCTATGTCTTTTTATCGTGTGTGCGTCCATGAATATGTAAGTTAGTTTTGCACTGATGTTTATGTTAGCGTCAGCTTTGGCCACAAGTGTATTTTCGGCATGTTGTTATACAGTATGCCTTTCCCCACATCTTCTTCTTCTTGTGGTGTTTTTTGGCATTTGGCAAACAATGTTATGGTGCATTACCGCCACCAACTGGTAGGAGTAGGGATCGGGATTCTAACTACTGTATTCTAAACTAAATATTTAGGGGGGAAAAAATTGTAGAATTTCCCCTTATCTATTAGTCACGTGTGGTTTTGTTCTTCGCGCTATGAGATCTCGTGGCCAAATCTCACGCAAGTTGAACCCCAGTTCGTTTAATCAAAACCATGAGTCAGATGTACAAAAATGATGGACTAAAAATCTGAAACTGGAAAAAAAGTTCATAAGCTGTCTTAATTCATAAAATTGTTAATATTGTGTTTACTGCTGTGTGTTTGTCATGCTAAATAAAAAGAACATGATGTAACTTCTTTGGGGTTAATTCTTATTGTAAACATTACATAACATTTTGATAATGCACCAGGTTAGAGGTGCAGTGATATTGTAATACCCCTACAATAAAAATATAGAAAATATATAAAATAGATATCAAATCAAATCGGATCAGAAGTCGAATCTAATCGATTTGGGACCTTGTGACACGGAATCGAATCGAATTGAGAGATTCTTATCGATACCCAGCCCTAGACACAACTGTAGGTTAACCTTTTCGCCGGTACTGAGCTAAGTAGAGACACAGAAACAGTGCTACTTGGAAATAACGGATTACTTTTTATGAAAAAGTAACTAAATAACGATTACTTGGATTGCAGAACTAATGTGTTACATCTCTAGTTACAATAAAAAAGTAATTTGAGTACTCTGACTCTGACTACTTTGTAATGCATTAATCCCAGCACTGACACTGACCGCCAAGACTATTTGCTCTTTAAATCTAAACTGCTTGTTAATATATGTAAAGTTAGTTATATTTAGTGAGTTAGTGAATACTATGTGTTTAGGTTTTGTAAGTTCTTTCTAGCAGGTCTTTTTATTTTTTTAGAGAAAATTATTCAAACTGGAGTACATAGTGCATTTGTCGGTTTAATCCACATTTGCTGCACAAGACAGTATTTGCAGCAGTACAGTGTATGTGTGATTGAGTCAACCATAAATAAAGTTCCTCATAGTCATTTGAATGACGGAAACTGTCACCGAATGCACCTTTTTAATTTGTTTAACAGTTTTTGGACACAGATGGATTAGTAAAAAGACATAACATAAGGTAGAGAATTCTCATTAGTGGGAAAGATTCATTTATGGTTTTGGTCTTTTCATTGGGTTTGTTGACAATAATAAAAATATGTCCAGAAGCATCCTTTAAATGCAAGGATGATGGAGAGGCTGATAAAAAAAGACGACATGAAACACAGAGATGGAAAAGACAGCATGTGACAGGGAAAAGATGGTGGGAGCGAGAGGAGGCAGAAGGAGGGGATGCGTTTGGTAAAAGGAGCAGCACCATATAAGACTGAGCAGTGCCAAGCGCCCTGCAACAGCATCAAAACACAAACACACACATTCGCAGCTGCACAAATCTAAATATAGTCCTGCTGAAGAAAGACAGAGGAGCAGAGAGGAGACGAGGAAGAATCTGGGGAGGAAAAAGGAGGGAGAAGGGAGCAACATAGGGTTAAAAGATGACATCATCCCCTTCTTCCTCCTCCGGCTTCTCTCTTATCTTTCCATCACTAGGTACCTCCCTTATTTCCTCCCTTCAATCCCTCCATCTTGCCCCTCCTCTCCTCCAAACATCAATCTCTCCAAGCCTTTTTTTTTCTTCTCAAATGAGCAAGTACAGCTCTCGTCTTTAAATAACAGTTATTCTGTTTGGGGCTGAGTGTGTGACAGAGGACAGCTTCTGTTTTAGCTACCATCCATGCCGCCTCTGCACCTCTGTCATTACACACACACACACACACACACGCTCATGCTTAATGCACAGATACAGTGACGCAGAGAGGAAGAGAGGGAGCAAGGGAGGGGAAAAGGGAGAGGGAGATAGAGGCAGATAAAGAAAGGAAGCAGGAGAAAGACAGTTATAAATAGTAGAAGGGAGCTTCAGCTGCTATCAAAAGTGAGACACCATGCAGCGAGGAAGTCAAGACAGTATAAATATCACCTTAAGGGGTTTAAGTGATGTGCTTTAAGTCCATCTCTAAATAAACTAATCCACCTAATAAACACATCCACTACATGACAAACTGTCTAGGAAACAAGTACGATACATTGCCCTTTATCTTGATAATAGACAGAATGAAAATAAAGAGGAGGGATGTTATCATATGTGATTGACTACACAACTCCTGTAGCTCCATCTTTAGATTTTCGAGTAAACGGCTATTTACCTGCCCAGAAAGAACAGGACAAATCATCCTGTCGCTTTAGAGCAGGAAATACTCGGAAGTCATCATTCGGTGATGGTACCAAGAATAGGTAATGTCCCCGGCTAGGTATTAGCATATAACGTAAATACAGTATGTACAGTCTTATAAAATTCAAGCTAACATTTTTGAGCTCTCGGTTGTGCCTGTGTGTCAGTCAGCAGATCTCACCAAATGATCAACAGATTTCCATTATACATTTAGTGGGCAGATTGCTCTCTGGCCAAGGAACAATACATAATATTTTGATTTTTGTCTGGATCTAGAATTTCTACTTCAAATGTAACAAAAAAGAGACTGGTTTCTAAATACTACTCAATATATTCAGCGTCAAAACAAATCTCAACCTTAATGACAGTGATGGTGTTAATTACGTTCACTGTTGATGGAAGTGTGAGCTCTTTACAATGTTTTTGGTAAAGTCACCCAATAATTGTTCTTCTGCTGGGTGTCCCTCAAACCCCAAAGACATTGTCTTGTGACTCTGCATGTCCCTTCAGAGAGTTTTTGCGTCTTTAAGCCAAACCCAACAAGACAAATAAAGTTAGAAACTAGCGCTTTGAACATGCACAATAGTTCTAATGCACAATAAGCTATTAGTGTTGATTAAAAAAAACGCTCCAGGCCTTTTATCATTTTCTTTCCTGTCCCTAATAAAGTATGGCTATTCACATTCACAATCATTTCAATCATTTATCATTGACTTGTAAGTAGTTGTTTGTTTGACCTCAGTTTGAGCTAGCAAAGCACAAAATGGCTATCACACAAAATTAGCAACTTGCTGGTGAAGATAGCGCATAATGTAGTTAAGAGCTAGTTATATCCATCAGGAGAGGCCAAACAAAGCTAAAAGAAGAGTGGATGTTAGATTTAGGCCTAAATTTGCTAATTGGACATAAAAACATCTCCAAATTAATGCTAACATTGCTCTGTGTCTGCTGGATGTGTAGCTAACCGAAATTTCGCTAGCATGTTAGCTATAACAACATTAAAAATTTATAATATGTCAATGGCATGTTTATAGCTTATTCCACTGTCCAAAAGTGGCCTAAATAATCATTTGATGTAGCATAAACATGCTAGCTTTATAGACTACTTAGTACCTTTTAAGTGGATTTGTTGTATATCAAGAACTGCACTAACTGTGGGATGTGGTCGAAAAGCTCAAATAGTGTTTCTTGATCAACATACTGTATATTATTATTAAAGGTTATTTTGTGAAATATAAACAGGCTGAATAGAAATTCTATGGGATACTATCCATCCATCTATCCATCCATTTTCCTCCGCTTATCCAGGGCCGGGTTGCGGCAGCAGCAGGTTAAGCAAGTTAGCCCAGACGTCGTTCTCCTGTGCAACATTTTCCTGCTCCTCCTGGGGGATCCTTTGGTGTTCCCAGGCCAGGTGGCATATATAATCCCTCCAGCGGGTTCTGGGTCTACCTCTGGGTCTGCATGGAAAACCTACAGAGGGAGGTGCACAGGAGGCATCCTAATCAGATACTCCAAGGTCCCTCCTGATGTCTGAGCTCCTTACCCTATCTCTAAGGCTGAGCCCAGCCACCCTGCGGAGGGAACTCATTGCCGCTTGTATCCTCAATCTCGTTCTTTTGGTAACTTCCCAAGGCTTGTGACAATACGTGAGGGTTGGAACGTAGATCGATTGGTAAATTAAGAGCTTCACGTTATGGGTCAGGTCCTTCTTCACCATGACGGTTTGGTACAATGCCAAATACCAACCCATCTGTCAATCTCACAATCTATTTTATAAGACCCTGAGATACTTGAACACTTTTAGTTTTTTAGAAATATTAACAGTTATTTTTTCTATCTATTTTTAGGCTTAAACACTAAATCCTGAGCATAAAACATGCCATAATAATGGGTCTCCAAAATCCTTCCAAATTAAGATGTTTACCATCTGAAAAATAGTTATGATTGAAGTGAAAAAATCATTAATAAAACTCTCTCTGAAGACATTTGCTTTAAAACAACACTGCATTTGATGAAAGCATTGCAGAAGGTCTACATAAGCTGTATTCAGTGGATTCACGGATAGAAAAAAATCTCATTTTCTCTTTAACAAAGGCAGTTAGAAGAGGGTAAGTCATGGCAAAGATTAAGTGTCGGCTAAGCCCATCTTTAAATAATCCAATGTTACTAATAATACACATTTCCACCACACAGCACAATGAACCGAGCGCCTGGGTGTTACAGGCTGTGGTTCTTGTCTTGCCTGTAGTTATTAGGTGCTTACTCTCCCTGTAATCAGCTGAATCACCATCAATAAATAGATTTCACAGACAGACAGGGCTACTGGACATGTCTCCTCCTGGCTCTTAAAGCCCAATTCTCCTTGACCACAGACTTAAGATATTAAGATTATCCTTAAACAGCAATATTTGCTGTGCCAAATGTAAACACAAATTGGAGACAGTAAATCAACAAATATCTAAGACGGTTATCCCAGCTGGAGACATCCTCAACATTTGATTAGCAGCTTTGTCACCCTCGCCGGTTGAATAATAATCTGCTGGTTTCCTGTGCAGCGTACATTTTCAACATAGTGCTTTCCACACTGCTGCTGCATCTTGTCACACAAATTGTGGTAAAAGAAAAAATAAATCACACATTTCCTTGTGGCTGATTTACTCTTTAAAAAGATGGCTGTGAATTATGAAAACATTTGCACATATTTTCTGCTCTTAGTCGAACATCAAATGCAGAATACATCTTCCTTAACAATTTCCTTTAAGCGTGATTCACAACCTCAGCATGTCTAATATTTGATTTTCTTTGCTTACTTAGCTATGCGCTACTTTAGATAGATCCACAAGAGCACATTTAATAGTCAACACGCTAGAGGTTACACTTATGGTGATCGAACCAGAGAGCTTATTTGTCCGAGCATTAGTGTGTTCCTTTAAGAATCACCTCTTTCTCCAGTGACACAGCAGGGTTTGTGGTTATTGCACCGCTAGCCATTTCAGTACATACTCTTCCCTGCAATATCCTCTGCCTTTTTTTAAATCTTTTATCTCGCCGTCTCTCCTCCTCCCTCCATCCCTCCCCCACCTGTCAAGTTAATGTTCAGTCATTTCCTCTTTCCTCAATCACTCCATTTCTTTCATCACCCCCTCACTTTCTCCACGACTCTCCCTTTTAATTGATCTGAGATAGTCAGTGAGCAGAAACTACTTCATGCCTTCTGTAACCCAATACCAGGCCCATCCAGCTGGCCTCTCCCTTACACAGACACACACACACACACACTCACACACACACACACACACACACACACACACACACACACACACACACACACACACACACAAAGAGTAATTCAATCCCCCACAAATAATCTGTAGGAGAAGGTGACTGCAGCATTTAAAGCAGAGCCTGCCATACATTTGTTTTTATGATGTGGACAACAACATATGCTGGACAAACAAAAATGAAAACATTAGGACACATTGTTCTCAGTGAGGAGGTTTTAGGGAGTGCACTTATATCGCGCTTTTCTAGTCTTGCGACCACTCAAAGCTGCTTTTACACTACATGTCACATTCACCCATTCACACACTAATGGCAGAGGCTGCTACATGAAATGCCCAACTGTCAATCAGTCATCACATTCACAACGATGCCTATTCCACCGGGAGCAATTTGGGGTTCAGTGTCTTGCCCAAGGACACTTGGACTTGTAGGCTGAGTGAGCTGGGGATCAAACCACCAACTTTCCTAATGAAAGACAACTGACCACTGAGCCACAGCCGCCCAAATATCCGCCCTGAAATCCTCAGTAACTTTGCTTAGTTCCATACACGCAGAGGTTTCACTGCTGCAGTCTTATTTGGTCTGTTGAGGCCGGTAACGCATGGAATCTTATGTTAGCTAATGCAAACTGTATGTCACATAAATGTTGCTGTACGAGGAAAATTTTGCATCTATCACTAGTGTTTCAGCCAATTTTCTATATGTTTCCTTTAACAATAAAAAAAAATCAGTTAGCATCATTAGCATTTCAGATTAAAACAAATGCCTGACTGCATGGAACGGCTCCACTTGACGTGCGATCGATGTTTTGCTCTCTATAGCTAATTTCTCTGCTCATTGGGGGTGAATTTTATATAACTCACCTTTTAAATTAAATGAGGTTTAAAGTTATACATAATTAGGGGTGTGGCCGCTCTGAGTGACAGGTGTAACCTCAGCTAATTCAGCCAAAAAACTCGGTTTGTGTTGTTGCTGCCTTTTGGGTAAGCACACACTCGGACAAATTGTATGCCTTGCTTCGCGGTTCATTGTACTAACAAACAAACAAACAAACCAAATGGTGACATCACAGTGGCTACATCCAATATGTATATAGTCTATGGTTACAACACCGCAGTCCATTTATTGGTAAAAAAGATGATCATCACGTGACATGAAATGCTTTGCACAGACCCGCTAACCACTCAGGTCTGAAGCAGCAACTTTGCAAAGAATGAAAGCTCTAGAATACACACACTATATGCGTTGCTGCCTTGTTTGTGTCATATGGAAGAAACAACCACAGGCAACACAGCTATTTTACACCCAGCTAAAAACCTCATGTGACTGAGTGAAAGTACTTTCAGTTCCAAGCAAATAGAGTTGAGTTGAGTTATTATCAAGCTGAGTGGGAAAGCAAAGGCCAACTACAAACAAGTTTTTCCTCCTCCTCCTTTTTTTCAAAAGCATGGTCGCGCTAGAAAGAGGCACAATGAACTTCAACCTGGCGTCTTCGCAAAATATGTGGTTCTACCAGTTTGGTGACATTGCTAAGTAAACTACCTGCCAGAGGTAACTGCTAATACACTCACCAGCTGAGCTAACTAGCTTGCTAACTGTTATAGCGATGTAGTGATCTCCATTTAATGCTACACTAATGTCAGCGCCAATAATAAGGACATATAGTGAAATTTGGACTCTAAATTTTAGAGGATCAGAGCAGAGTTACATCAGAATGGATGATGAGATACAGCCGATACAATACCCTACAATAGCTAACTCTTTGCACTCGACAATCTCTCAAAGGGTAAAATTGCAGTGGGCAATTGCATGCCATTGTTGTTCACAAAAGTGCACTTAACATGGAAGAACACAATTTAGGCCAATCAATCAATTGATTGGTCACATGTAAATAAAATTAAAATTAGTTAAATGTCATCCAACCAGTTACATAAATGTATGCTCAAACAGGAATGAGCAGGTAACTGGATTACAGGTCTGTGAGAATTTCAAGTCTTTGAAGGGTATTCTTTCAGAACACCATACAGAACAAGTCACTTGATAGACCCGCGCTGTCTAGCACTCCAGGATACAACTAAGTTTTACTGGAAAAGAAGTACATCCAACCCTAACCTCTTGGGTACGGACTAGAGGTCCTGCATTCCAGGATTGAGCCAAGCCCCAATGAACCAATTGGACATCACAGCTCCTAAAATGCTGCTAGAAACCATGTTGAAACATAGGCCGTACCTTTCACCATCCAACGCCTGTGGGCTATCAACATGCTTGGCAGAGTAAATCAATATAGCCATGAATGCAGCCAGTGTTTAATCCCTTACCTGGCTGCTATCTGTGATGTTGAAATAGATGCAGAGGTGGATGCAGAGATGCTGTTGCTTGAATGTGTTGTCCAGATCATAGCTAACGTTGATCCTCGCCACTTTTTCCACTATGTTTACTTTGATGTTCATGTTTGAAAACCTCAATCGCAGACTCAACAGGAGTCTTGAGTCTTTAGACCACTCAACGCGCTTTTACACTACATCTCACATTCACCCTTTCAAACTCACATTCACACACTGATGGCAAGTGCCAATCTCCATTTGGTATCTATGCACATTCATACTGATACCTAAGCCTTTGGGAGCAATTTAGGGTTAAGTGTTCCAAGGACACTTCGATATGTGACTGTAGCAGTCAGGGATCGAACCCCCAACCTTCCGATTGAGAGACGATCGATTCTGCTACTGAGCCACAGCCAAGACATTCTCTCTTTGTCTCTTTGTTTTTTTGCCCTGAAACACATGATGTTACATTTAAAAAGCTTACAGTCTTTTTGCACCTTTAAGGCTGGTACAGCTTGTCCTTAAAATGATACTTTCACTCTATTAAGTTTTATGAGGTTGTCTTTTAAGATTTTATAACAGAAATGTCTGACGGCATGTTTTCCTTCTAATCCCTTTATTGTTAGCTGTGAAAATGTCCCAGTTTTGATCATGAAACACAAACAGCAGTGTGTTTTCGTTCTTTCACAGACATCATTGGGAACATTTTAAATGAATCATTTCATATAAAGAGAAGGCACCTTTAACATGTTAAAAAGCATCCAGTGTGCTGAAAGCATAATCAGTGTTTAGATGTAATACTACAAGACATCCTGTTTGCAAAAGGTTGACTGCTTGCTGTTGTGCAATAAGTATCATTATCTTAACAGGAAGCATGCACACATAAACTGATCACTACTTTACCTCAAACGTCTAACATTTAATTCTTCCTGATATAACACTCTGGTTCAACTCACCATCTGTTTCCCAGTGCAACAAAGCCTGATTCAATTACAATGCTGTGCCGATTGTATATCTGCAGGGTGTTCTGAGATGCTTTAAAGCTAAAGCCAGCCGGCACGATGGGTTTCATGCAGGTAAGGGAGATTTAACACTCTCTAAGCTCACACATCATCCTTTAGGGCCTGGCAGTTATTTGAATCCACTCAGCAGCCCTTTGAAAAGCCGCTATTGCTGGTTGCCACTGATGGACACGTCAAGGACAGAAACCATCATGCACGGCTATTTTTTAATATGCATATTTCCTTTGCATGGTTAATATAGTAATCAGACATGCTGGTACTAGTTTGCACGCTGAATAGTGTTTGCATTAAACCTTCTATCTATGGATAACTTGATATGAGTGCTTTCCTATTAATGATTTTGTTGAGCTGTTTTGAGGATTCAGCTCCTTGATAAGCAAACAGCAGCTGAGGGTGTTTGATTCATTTTCAAAACAGCAATTAGGGCTGCTGCTGTTCTGCAACTCTGCTGCTTCCACATTGGTGGGGGGATAATAATAAACAGTTAGGTATCAATTTTTGATGAGAAGGATTCCAACAACACCACTGACTATAAGAAACAGCTGTGGTAAAAAAGGAAACTTTCTTGGCTTCATGTACTGCTGTTTTCCACATCATATGGTGTGCCACCCAAAATCAAGTTTTTCTTTTAACAAGGATGACAAAACTAGTGCCTCTTATGACACAGAGTTCAAATGGGTTTGTTTTAGTATGATCATCTTGTGACTTCCAAAAACAGATACTTGTTTTCCCTCATTCTAAATGTATGAATAATGAATAAGTCTAAGAAGTACTTTTTATAAATTAGGCATAACTTATCCTTTTCTTACATATTACTTCTCCTGTCATGTCAGCTTAGGTCTTAAACCATTTACTGTGGCGAACGCAGAGTGCTGAGCTAAGCAGAACGTTTGTTTTGTGAGTGTTCTCTTTGAGCTCCTGCTGAGATAGCTGCTGGCTGCAACAACGTTCCCCAAGATCTCAAGATAGACTAGAAAGTGTCCCATGATCACCCTGCACACTCACACAATCACAAACAAAGGCTTTAATAAACACTTGCACTGCAGTGCCTCTGTAAGATATCACCCTCAAAACAACATCACAGACTCGCTGCATAGTAAAACTCTCAAATGTTAAACCCATACCTAACCTGCATGCCTAATCATGGTTATTTGCCATCCACATCACACCTCCATGAATAATTACATTTCTATGCACAATGATAATATTTCCGACTGCAGTGAGGGTGTTTTTACCTCAGTAACAATGTTACCTGCTGTGTTTAATTACATTTCTGCTACTCTCTTGGATCACTTCTGTTAAACCACAGTGGTGAAACTTCTACAGTAATTATGTTTCCATCTGTCATCATGCAATGACGACAATAGCTGTAGTTATGCTGTTTCCATCCTTGTTAATGACATGTTTTATCCATCAAGTGGATCCTTTTTCACAGGTAAACAATGTGAAGAAGGTATTTTTTGCTGGATGACTCATCCTTACTGTAAGTCAAATCAAATGCAAGCCTAGTGGTGCGGAAAATCTGATCACATTGTGATTGTATTGTATGCTGAATCCATATGTGTTTTCAATTAAATAAATATGATTCATTTGCCTTTTTAGTCTACAATCTACAAAATCTACAAATTAAGAGAGATTTGAAACCAAGCATATCTCAAGGTCAAAACCAAGGATTCTTGTGCTGCTTTGCTTGGTTGCAGAATCCTCCACTATTCACAGAAACACAGTTGCTTAGTAATGTTCTTGAGTTTAAACGAAAGTCATCCTGAGTCGCATTTGTGCAAATTGTCTTTGGTGTGTGGACAATACATAAATCTTAATCATAAGTTTTTTTATCTACTGACTACATCTGTGCCAGGAATGTGACCTTTGTCTGGTTAGCCTGCTAGCGACAGCATAACACCCGTGTCCGGAAAGCCTGACTGGTGCCTGTTGCCCAAGGGAGAGCATCACAGCTGGGGAGGAGTGCTGGGCTAACAGCCTGCTCTCTAGTTTGACAGAATGCTGCAGTGTAACTGAAGACATGGAGGAGGACAACCAGGGGAAAGCCAAGGACCAATTTGATAATCAACACTGATAAATCTGCAACAAATAATATGTTATATGATGAGCTATACATCGGTATGGCGAATTCATGCAAATATAAAAGCAAGTCTCACATTGTTAAGGCAGGAATTTAATCAGCAAACCCAATCTGATGCACGTTCTACCAAATTAATTAATGTTGTTTTGTAGTTGTGATAGATAAACAATTAGCTCGTTAGCTAGCTAGATCGATATAGAGAGCTTTGTAGCTAGCCATTTTCCAAGTTAGCAAGTTAGCAGGTAAGGTTGTTTTGATTAAAATAACTAAATAGAGGGATAGCCAAACAAGGTAGCTCGATAGCTAGCTGGATTCATAGCAAGCCATAGATAGATAGATAGATAAATAGCAAAAAATAGATAGCGTTAAATGTCCAGCTAACTTGCTAGTTTCAGAGATTTGTAGCTAGCAGTTTTCCAAGTTAGCAGGGGTAAGGTTGTTTTGATTAACAATTTTAACATTTAAGATAGCTGGATAGCTAGCTAGATCTATACCGAGCTAGCTTGAGTGCTTTGTAGCTAGCCATTTTCCAAGTTAGCAAGTTAGCAGGTAAGGTTGTTTTGATTAAAATAGCTAAATAGAGGGATAGCCAAACAAGGTAGGTCGACAGCTAGCTGGATCTATAGCAAGCTAGCTAGCATTGATAGATAGATAGCTAGATAGATAGATAGATAGATAGACTTTGAATCAAATTATGGCTTAATGCAGTCTGATACTGATTCTTTGCAAATGGAAACACTAAAGAGATGATGTAAGCCAATAAGATCTACTCAGCTTCCAGAACCATTAACTCCCAGCACCATCTTTACTGGACACCATCCTCAAGTATTTCCTCATTTTGTGTGCCTATTCAAGTGTAGTGAGACATGGAGGAGAGACATGCTTTCATAGTATCTGAAAACATTTTTGATACCCATCTGGAAGCTCTGTAACTGTGTGATTGCAGATATTAAACATTTTAATTTTCCTAGGTCCCAGAGAAGCTCCAAGTTTATGGAGCCTGGGTGCCTCAGTGTGACTTAATCATCGTCCCATTTGGGGCCCTGTCTGAAAGTGTTCAGCAGTACTTACATCAAAGCTCCATCTTTTTACAGTCACATTGAAACAGTGAGGAAAAAAAGAAACCTCTTGAAATACAGCGAATGTTCAGAGTGGTAATGGCAGAGATCTATCTCCTTTTTATACAAGTAAGTTTTAGCTCGATAAACAGTCAAGTTTCTAGACAGGCAGTTTATGGAAGACAAACTGTTTCTGCATCAAAATAGGCGTTTACTTGAAGAGTGCTATAAATGTATTAAACTGACCTTGAAAGATATCTCACCATAAAGTTTTTAAAGCTTTTCTGTGCTATCTATTATAAAAGACAGGAACTGTCCAAAACAGTGCAACCGCTTTCTGGTCCAATTCCAAAAGACAGTGTTAAGAAAGGGATGAAATGCCTGTGCATGTGTGTTTGCTACGGGCCAATGGGCCACTGTAAATTGGATCATAGGAGCCATGTACCCTTCACCTTTCATCTTTTGATTAATTGGCTGCCTTGACCATGCCTGCTGCTCTTTTATTGGTTGGTTTAGTGTTCCAGATCAGTGCAATGTTTTCTGAAGCATCACAAGGATTTATGTTATTGTCAACCTGTCCATATTTCCTGAAAATAACCCCTAGATATTCTTATTTACAACTTCAGTGTGTCTGCTGTTTCTCAACCATCATATAATAGTAACACTAGCTCTAATCCACTTATGATTTGATGTAAAACCCCTTTAAAGAGTCTCTTGGACCTCTGAACAGAGGTCAGGATCTGGTAGAGAACAACAGCCCTGAAACTGAAAGGTAAATCAATTTCTGGTATCTATCTATATCTGAATGAAAACCTGCTTACAAATAGTGTTGAAAGATTATATGCCAGTTCGTAGGTTGGGACCGTTCTTCAAGTCTTGGAATAGTAAAAATCCTCCCTAAATCCTTTGAAAAATGTAAATAAATAAATAAATAAATAAAAGCTGAAAAATGATGACTCTCTAAGTAGATGACTAAGCTGATTGTTGCATATCATTCAATAACCCTATACCCAATACATCATAATTGAAAAGCTCCAATGTCAACATTGCCACCTGGCTACAGAAAGCGCATTCTACTTCTACTTCCTGCACCAGCATGACATATGGCAATGGAAGGACTACTGAGAGGTGCTCAATATTTCTGAGAGATTTCTAGAGAAACTGGGCTGCATTTAGCAGAAAAATTGACCAAAGAATTGACTTTAATTTTTGCTCTTCCAAATGTCTATAAACCTGCCTCATGTATCATACAAAAAACAATGTCCAATTAGAGAAGAATAAAACTCTTAAAGGCTGGTATGTTTCAAACACAACTGATGAAAAATCACCAATATGCAACTACATCCTACGGTGATCGATTGAGGATAGGGATCAGTAAATCTGTCTCTCCTGGGATGGATTACTTCCTGTTTAAAGTGATCAAAAAATAAGTGCCCTTGTTCTAAAAATAAAGCTATAATACAGCATCACACAACAAAACTGATCCATATGAAAGCATTGTTCATCCCTAAAAGCTATTTCTTGCAGGTGTTCAAGTGTTAAAGGGTGGATTTAACCTTTAATGCTTCTTCTTATTTTCTTTCTTTTTATATGCCATGTCGTTCTGTCTCTATCATGTTTCATATTCAGCCTAAAGCTGTTAGTAGGCATTTGCTCTGGGCTTAAAGTATAAAAGATGTGCCGTTGTTAACAGGAGGAGGAGTTCAAATTAACAATGGGAATGTTATTCTCTGGAGGGTTAAACACCCACAAGTCTGTCTACACTTGGCCTACATACAGCCCGTTACAGACTTCCCCACACCAGGCTTTTCTCCTGCGCCGGTGCTGCAGAATCTTACTATCAGTTCCTCCTGGGGATCCAGAAACAGTGCCGCAGCGGTGCAGCAGCCATGTGATAACTGGGACTTTTTGTCTGTGGAGTCTACAGCATGTATGCACAGAGAAGTCTGAAGCAAAGGTGCTGTGAAGCTGAAATGAAAAGCCTCCATCATCATGCTGCACACACCCCGTGCTTATGGGCCTGAGAGGAAGTTGTAGCAGGGTAAATGAAATATAAAAACACATATAAGAGCACACACGCAGCTGAACACACTTTGTACCAACTCTAAAAGCAGAGAGGTCTTTTCTTTGTAGAGGGTTAATGGGATGAGATTGCAGGCTACATGAAACGGTGAGTAACCTCATAAAGAGGGGTCAGAGGCATATATGAAGACCTACAATGTGCCCTTCTGCTGCACACAAGGATAAGAAAGAAAGACGATAACAAGGTGAGGAAGAGGTGTAGATGAATAAATAGACATAGAGCAGTTCTACAGAAAGAAAATATAGAAAAGGGGGAAGGAACATGGTTGGTTGGAGGCCTTGTTTAATGTAAGAACCTCAGTAAAGGTACAAAAGTATTGATCTGGTGTTGTGATGTATGCTCACTTGCTAGCAAGAACATATCTTTGAGGGGTTAAAGCATGTGTGCAGTACATGCTATACGTACACATGTACAGAAGAGCCATAAGCATAAAAAGGTTTTCTAACATAAGTTGATGTTCCCCTGTGAAAGCTACAAGACTGAGCAAGGCCGTAGAAGCAGAAGCCTTGGGTTTGAAGTCAGGGAGCATTTTATTTCATATAAAGTAATCGTATTATTTGTAATTGATTTCAATCAAAAATGGACAAATTGATTGCACAATGAGTCGTTTCAACTCTTACTTATCAACACAGGTCTTCCTATCCCAGTCATGCCTATCTGCAGTAACAGCAGGTTGGACTTGCAGCCATAAGGTATAAATTCAAAGCAAATGGGTTCCATGTCTTTGTAGCCTCTTGCCTTCATTCTGAGCTGAACACACTCACACAGATCAAAGTGGCCACTGTGTAGTACCAGCAGCTCCAGTTCGAGAGCACTGGAAAAAACAGACCTGCAAAAAGTGCAGCTCTAACTACCTCGACGAGATGCCACACCAGTCTGATGTTTTAATCTTTACATAGCCGTTACACAATTATGTTTTGTTTGCATTTTTGTTCAGAGGTTGATTAAGACGCTGGTCTCATAATAGAGGGGTGCTTCTGCCATAAACTAATCAGGGAGATGAGCGGATGTTGCTGGTACAGCAAAGTGACGAACTCGAATGGTGGGACAAACTCACTTTATATCCATTTAAACACATTAATATTTATAATGAACTAGATTACAATGCATGTAAACACTGCGATTTGAAATCTGTACTTATAAGAGATAATATTTAGCAATTTTAGCTCATGCTAATAATGAGGATAATTCAAAGACAAGTATGCCATGTCTTACTCAACTGTAATCCCGCCTGCAGCATCATTTTCCATATCGTTTTTTATTCTTATCTACTTCAACTTTGATCAAATCTTAATAGAAGGCTAATAAGATGCAGAAGACGTATCAAATAGTTTTGTTACATAAAACTGATAGGAAAATGTTAATAATCAATCAGTCAAGTTAATTTTCAAACAAAAAATGCAAAAAGAAAATCCCTGATGTAATTTTCTCCAAAGAGTGGATTTGCTGTTCACTTTCAAATCATTGCAAAACGTTGCACATAATGGTTTGTGTTTTCTCTTTTTAATGTTTCAGTTATTTCACTGATCAATGTTGCAGCCCTAGATCTGAATATCGCAGGCTTTTACAGAAATCCAAACCAAACTGGTTCCTATCAATAAATCAAAACCCCTGCTATCTTCTCTATCAGTCAGAAAGGAAAAGGACAGAGAGGACAATACGTATCAGTGGACATCATCAATAGAAAAAAAACAATCCATCCATAGAACTTCTCCACAGTACTGATCGATGATTGTTATGTAAAAACAGGAAGAGGCATTTACTTTCATCTAGGGGTGTTTCATCCCAGATTAAAGAGTGAGTTTATGGTGACCTGACTGAACTCCTCATCCCCAATGGTAGCCCTCTCATATGATACACTTGTATGTTTGAACCCATGGCTGCTTCAGTAAAGTAGTTACTCACCTTTGAGCAGGGGCAGTGGGGTTAGCTCCACCTGGGAGCTCTGGTAGCGGAACTGGGACGAGCTGTGGGACCTCCTCTGCCGGGCTCTGCGCATCGACCTCCGCGGGAAGCCGTCCACCTTCTCCGCGGACGGCACCGAGAAGCTGGTGGTCGGCGAGGAAGGGCTTGACGGAGGCAGCTTGGTCGTCTCCATGTTGGATGTCGAGGTGGGGATGCGGTGGTGGTGCGTGCGTGCGTGCCTTTGCGCGCGTGAGGGCCGTGAAGAGGTGCTTAGGAGGATACAGGCTATGGGTGAATGAAGTAGAGGATGGAAGAGTGGGTGGCTTTCTGAATCACAGATGGATTAATCAATTGATCAGAATGAATACACGCTCCTAAGAGTTGGTGAGGAGGAGGAAGAGGAGGAGAAGGGAGGAGGATAAAGGGGAAAGAAGGTGCAGAGGCGGAGGAGAGGTAAAGGAAAGATATTTCTAGGTGTCCAGTCTCGTGCTGTGCGCCTCGCTGTCTCTATCTATCAGAGCCGGACAGGAAATGGCAGCAGCAACATGAGCAGCATCCCTGAATCTTCAGTTTTTACGCACAGATGAAAAATCGCTTGTGTATCATCCCCGTGGAAGAGTAGCCTGAACAGCTAGGCTACCAGATGATGCTCAGACAGGCGCGCCTCCTCACACACACACACGCCTCTCTGCTGCTGCTGTATGGCGTCACACACACTCACACACACACACACACACACACACTAAGTCATGGGCCTAAATTTGGATATTTATTTCTATAATTGATCACGAGGCTCCTTATGTAAAGAAATCACTGCAACCAAGCCCCGATTAACCTGCTCCTGTTTATCCAGATCAAAAACAAACAAACGGATTCCAGATCAGTTTTCCCCTCGATGATGCTCCTTATCGATAGAATCAGTGATCGGTCCTGGCGGTGGATGATGATATCATAAAATCATCAATCTGGGCCCACCTCGGCTGCCGCATCACTGTTGTCCTTCTCGCTCGTTTTAACGGATCCTCCTTCGACCGTTAAAACGGCCGCACCTGCTTCGTTTTTCTCAGAGGTGGATTATGTTGTCCTCGCCGCGGTTTATACACAACCTCCACTTCCTGCCGTCCTCCGACCGTATCAGGGCGGGGAAACGAACGGTCCCTCACCGCGCCGACATGTGCAGGTTCCTCCGCCAGCGGCCGATGCAACACCGAGCCCCGCTGCTCCCCTCCGTCTCTACCTCCGCGGTGAGAGAAGAAGAAAATAGAAAAAATAAAAGAAAGGTGCCGTTCCTCCTGTAAGCAGCAGCCTGGATTAAAAAGACTGAAGGCCTGTGTTATACAATAGCACCCCGTCTATGTCTGTCAGACTGACGCGTTTTGCTCCTGTCCCCCTTCTCCGATCCTGTTATCCGGTCGTACAGCGCCTCACCGAGATGCGTCAAACCTCACGCATTGAGTCGGGAGTGTACAGGATATGCTAATATCCGGTTTTTAAAATAAAATACGAGCTAGATAAAATAACGTGTGATTGCGTTTTGTGGATGGCCTACATCGAAACTAACTTATTGCCTGATTACCTTGGGGCAAATATTAGTGTGTTGTTCTAATAGCACCCCTGTTTCATACCTCCCTGTGGCGAGTTCCTATGGTGGACTACTGCCTTAGGTTTGCTGTGTGGTAACTCGATTAAACACCATGGAATTTAAGAATCTAAGCATCGCTGACATCAGAGAGGTCTGACTGCTCTTTTTTTTTGTGTGTCATCATTGTTGCTGTTGGGGCCTGTTGGGGTGTTGTTGTATATCATATTAAATAACATGATTGGAGTAAACAGCAGTGGGCTGAGCACATAGCCCTGGGGAACGCTATGTGCAGAGGTTTTGTGGCAGGAAGTTTTGTTCCCTTTTCAAATTGTCTGGAGTTTATCTGTGAGAAACTCGACAAAATCGAGAGTGGTTCAGGCTTTAGTGGGGCTAGTCTCCATATCAACTTGTAGGGAATTACTGTGTTGGATGCTATGAAATCCATAAACAACATCCCATACTCATACTACTTGTGCAAATGCGGCTCGATTGTTCGCCCCTTTTCCAATAATAGCAAATGTGAATTAGAAATGGCAAACTTTAAAGCACAACTTCAAGACAGATTCTGCATCAAATCGCTTAATCGCAGTCAATGAACTCTACACTCAGTTGAGAAGGGGTCATAGTCAGACTCCAACAACAATGGACAAAAGTGAACAATAAAGAGCAAGGAAGCATTTTGGTCATTATAACAATGTATATTATTTTTATTCATTTCAACATTTGTGGACATATTTTTGTATTTCAGAATAATTTAAAATACAATTTACTGGTTAATACACAATGGGAATTGAAGGACATGCTACCATTTCTCTGAGTCTTGTCCAGACTGATTTAAGTCCTGTGGCATGGCCAAAGATCAGTATGGCTCTAATTTTCTCCTGTGTTGTTTCATGTATAAAATCCCACGCCTGGACCTTCCACACATACCATATTCCCCTCAAGAAACAAGAAGGCACAGAGTAAAGGTGTTGGTGCCACACTTATACGCTACTCTTAAAAGGCAGGTGCATTAATAAAGGTTTTATTTTGAAAAATGTGACCGGATGCTTGCTCATCTCACTCTGGCCGTCTTGTCGATGGTACCTCAGCCCAACGGTGGTGCAAGGAGAGAGAGGAAAGAGGCTCCTCACTGCGGATGACGCTATAGGACGGATTTATTTATTTATTTACCTTTATTTATGTTGCATGTCTAAGCCTCTTAAACTCGGTAATTTTAAACAGATGCGTCATTAGCGCCTCGCGCTGCTCTCACTGCATCACTTTTGCCAAACCTCTGGCAGCAGTTTCATCCGGATATGAAATATTCATTCCTCTTCTCCGCTAATCAGTGTTTGAGTCTGACTCTCCCCATTCCTACCCTCCCTTTCCCCATTTTCCTCGCTTCCTATTTGAGGTGAGCGCGCGCATGTGCGTGTGTGTTGTTTATTCGTGTGCTCGGGGTTGTAGTTGGTTTAGAGGATCAAGTCCAATCCATTGTTCCTCTCTGCACTAAGCCACTTGTTCTCTCTCTTGCTCTCTCTCTTACACGCGCACTCAAAAGCGCAATTATCCACGCGCTTTCATCTCCCTCTCAAAGTCGCACCTTGGCTGCCGGTGAATGTGTATTGTTGACGTGTTTGCGATGCCAGCCTTGAACCCTCTTTAATGCTCTCCTCACAATAAACACAGTCCAGCTTTATAATCTTATATCTAGTACAAGGCACGTTATAGGACGCTTCTGCGCCCCTTTCCTCCCCCTATGTTCATCCTCCGCCTCTAGGTTGTAGCGCAGATGAGCTTAGCCGGTTGCCTTCTGAGGAAAACACCGGGGGGGACCGGCAGTCCGGTAAGGACTAGGAGCCCCGCTGGTCTGCTTTCTATTGCTAGCAGGATATACTGGTCTTTTCAGTATAAGAAATATAAAAATTGTGGGCTATTGTAGAAACACTCTACTCAGGTCTATTCAACCTGATAACGTTTGGCTACAATCTATAATAGGTTGTATAATGAAATATAATTAAACGGACTATGAATAGCAACTCATTGAGCTTTTAAATGCTAACATCGACACGCTTACATGCTAAAAGAGACAATTCTAACATTGATTTTTCATATATGTTCTAGCTCGCCAAGATTTCCAAATTAGCACAAAACACAAAGTCCACCTGATGTTGATGGTGGCCTCATTGCTTTGCATATTTGTTGATAAACCCAAGTACTGGACAATTTAAATATTTGGCCTGATGATGGCGTAACAGTAAAAGTCAAGAAATCAGCAAATCTTGTTCTTTGAGGCAGGCATGAATTTGACATTTCATTCAAAAAACCACATGCTAACCTCATGGTGACGCTTAAAGAAAAGCAGGGTTTGGTGGGTTACTTTAAAAATGTATTCTGATACAGTTACTTATTACCTGTTAAATAATTTAATCAGTAACCTAATCCAAATATCACAATGTTAAAGTAGAGTAACTGATTACTTTCAGTTACTTTTGGATTATTTCGATACTAAATCTGCAAATGAAGACAAGAGAAAAGACATTTCAATAAAATTATAATGCACAAATGCCCATTTGAATGAAAAGCGCTAATTATGCGCATTTAAATGTGATTTGTTAAGTATGCCATTCACACTCATTTACACTCAAACTTCAAGTAAACTGCCATCAACTTATTCCAGTCTGGGAGCTTGTGTTTTTACCATAGACTATATAAAAAGATGGACGACATGACAGCTCCCTTAAAGTGAAGTCAAAACATTTCAGGCGCCCCCTGCTGACTGGCTGCAGTATAGGTCATAAGCCCGCCTCCTCCATGTTAACAGATGAGACATGAGTCAAACTATAAAATCAAAATACACGCCAAATAAATTTTTCTCAAACATGGTTTCTGTCATTATAGTTAGTTCTTATCCTGCTGTTTTAATTAGTTATTTGATGCTGTTAAAATGATGATTGACAGCTCTGTTGACAAATACGGCTCCTGCAGCCGATCTGTTCTCAAGTAGCAGAGTAGAGGAAAAACGGCGAGAGGAGACGTAACTAAAACAATCACTACAGTCATTGAAATTTACATATCTGTGAACATCTGCTTCACACCAACACAAGAAGCTGTTCTGCTGTTAAATACGCCAACGTGCGGGATCCTTGCTGGGTTTTTTTCTGGTAGTTTAAGTGTTTAATGATGTCACCATCGCAAGAATCAATGTTGATTGGTGTTGTTCAAAGGCGGAAGTAACAAAAATTAATTGACAAAAATAGAGATGATAAAAATGAGACAGGAAAAATGATTTTAAAAAGTGGCTCTGCTTTCATCAAATCACAACTGTTCCAATCAAATCAAATCAACTTTAAATATATCAAATCATTTGATAATTTATCACTTCATTTTTCAATTCACATGCATTTTTATCACCTCTGTTTTATTTTCATTGATTATGGTGTGATTTTTGCGGGGATCTGTACCAAACGAAGATACAGTATCTGATACTTGTGTCTGTGTGTGATGTGTAGGCCAGAACATCTCTGCAGCACAATATTACAATTAAAATGTAACAAATAGCCCCCTCTGTGATTTGATCATTGCAGTAGGCCATATCTCGATTTTGATAGAATCTTGATTAATTGTTCAGCCCTAGTGTTGTCAATCCTGCAGGTCCCCCTGTCAAAACAGGCTTTTTGACAGGGGGACCCTGCCAGTAATCTTTCAATAGGTCAAACTTGCTTACCAGCATCGCCGTGTCCACCTGATTAACACAATTCTCTATAACGGTAGGTGGGTAAGAGTCTGGCTTTGTGCTGTTATTCACTTTGCTACAATGTGTTCACCTTATAAAAGTTTGTTGTTGCTTGCTCACTAACACATATGAGGATATCCAGCTAGAACTCAGGGGTTCTGCAAACTCGTGTTCCAACATGTATTTCATGTCTGACTTTAGCTAAGTATGACTCTTTTGAGAAAACTGTGGCTAATTGGTTTTTGAGTCCCCCACATAGATATAATGGTCTATGAGACGGGTTTCAGAAAGGCCACCTGAGGTTATACGATTCTTTACTCCTAACATCTGGAAAAGACCCTGGCATGGCATCAGATTTGTCTAACCACAGAGTAAGGGCATAAAAACCCTGTCTGAAAAGAAGAGACCACCACTAGAAGGTGTGCTAGCATCTTATCACCTGGTCTAGAAACATGCACTTTAGCTGTCGTTGATTGTTAATTTTCTCTTTGTTTTTGCCATTTCTCCTGCCTTATACTAAAGTCTCTTGAACCCATTGACATTGTTAGACTTATTGGTTGAGGAGGCTTATTTCTTGAGTATGCTGACAGAAACAAACTGGGTTAAGACTTTCAGGAATGCCTTGGTGGTTATGTTGAGCAAGGAGTAAGCAGCAGGGTATCTATTAGTTTGACACATAACAGTGCAAAGATACACTATATACAACCACATTTGGATTTGGGTAACCAACCAACACAGTCGGATGGAAGGAAGCGGGTTTACTGAACTGGTTTGGTTTTCCTTTGAGTTGACAAGTGTGCCAGATTTCCTCAGAATAACTTGAACTCCTTCTACTTTAACCAAATCTGAAAATAACATATGAGTATATGAGTAAGCAGGTAACACTGTCAAACCCATACCGCTAGCCAATAGAACGTCTTAATTGTCAGTGTCAGATAAGAATGGCAACACGGATGCCAAGATGAAAGAAATTAAAGCTCCAGTATCTCTCTTTTATATATCTCCCAGCTAAAGATACAGAAGCACTGGTGACATAGGGCTTGTAGTCTGGATCAACCTATTTTGTCACATCAGACTGGTATGATTCTCCAGGAGAGAGCACAGGGGATTTCTCAGGAGAGGCCGCAGGTTGAGCAAACAACAGCAGCTGTCTTTGTGGCTGTTAAACTGCAGCTTTGGCCTCAGCCTTCACACTCTAACCTAGCAAAAGGGCCATAGGTTTTACAGGGTGATTATCTGGTTGGGACTTGTGCTTTGATTTCAGCATTGGACACTCAGCTTTCCAATGACCCTTTCCTTGGCAATAATTCCAAGTCTGACTAGAATCTAACTTGCCACTTTTACCTAAATTGAAAGGTCCTGAAGACCTCCAATAACACTTTCTCTGCGCCAAGGTGTCATCCTGTTCTTTATACAAATAAAGGCCATTACTCATGAGGCAGCAGTCTTAAGTCAATAAGTAGAGTTTCAAGAAGAATTTCTTTTAACTGCTCCAACAAGACTAACTCACCGTACTTCTCAGAGGTCTCAACCTCTGGCCAGCTGCCATTGACCAAAAAGGGCAAATAGCTCATAGGCCTGTTTCTCATATTAACTTGCGCATTGAGATAGATTTCACTGCCTGTTTTAGGCAAAGCAGAATAATTGTCCTGAGCTTTTCCAGTTAACACACACTGTACATCAGGGTCTGCACAGAATCAGAATCATCTGTTTATACTTTTGCATTTAACTGCATCATATTGGTGTCCTGGTATGTGATTTTACACACTATTACTGAGATGCGGAGGCAAAAGAGGTGATAATAAGTGCGAGCTTCACATACACACACACAGCACTGTTGCATCTTGCCGGCTCTGCCATTTATCCAATTTTACCTCTGCTGGCTTCTGCTACCTCTGCTGCCGGCTTAATGGCAGAACAACTATTCCACCTCTGTACCTTTTACACAGCAAGGCGTAAAAGAGGCATAACAGTCCCTTCTTTAACTGGCTGTGTAAAAGGGGCTTCTGACAGACGGAGCTGACTACAGTGGTAGAGAGGAGAGACAATTAGAGAAGCCATCGCAAAAGACAAAAAACACCTGTTTGTTAAAGTTTGCATTAGGAACCATAAGCCACCCGTCGTACCAGACAGACTGTGGCAGCAAAACAACTGAGTGTATTGGACTGATGATGGGAGAATTCTGTTTCTAATGCATTTGTCTCATTTGTAGAACAAGAAATGTGATTGTACATTTGTTTTTTCAAAAAGTATTCAGCTTTGTTTTAATTGTCTTAATAATATACAGTATATGATTATAACATTACATATAGAACAGAACTGCAATTTGAAAAAAAGTGAAAGAAATTTTTTTTAATGAAATGTCTTTATTTGAAATTAACATTGCCATTGCCAGTATTACAGCATAAATATATTCTAATGCATGATAAATACAAAACGGTCCCATGAAAGCCAAACACAAAACAACAAACTCCTATACTGAGCAAACTCTCGTTCATTTCCTATGCATCAGTATATATAGTGTACAAAGCAGAATGACCTACATAAATCATCCTTTAAAAGAATACAGCTGTTATCTGTTAATACAGTCATGGTGCAGAAGCCCAGCTACACTTTAATGGAAAAAAATACATCTACTTTTATTAGTCAATTAGTTTTTCAAAAACGAATCAACTTTCGTACAGTAGTCGATCCAATACAAAAAGCCCCCTGGATCTCCGTCAGTATGAGTTCTGTAATGAAGTGTCCCTCTGAATTTGGTCGTGTATTAACTGCAAATAAGGGTGTAGAGTTGTCACATTGTTGTGCAGGACGCTATGTAGGTTTTTTTTTCCAAAGCATTTCATTTATTGATTGATTGTGTGTGAATAGAATTTCAACTAATTTCAACTAATATATGAAGAAATAAAAATATGCCTCCAAAATCCCCCCAAGTATAAATATATTACAGAATATGCACTTTGATACCAATATATAAGACAGATAAATAATAAAGATACCATAAACTGTATAAAAAGATGGACGACATGCTGCTCCCTAAAAGTGAAGACAAAACATTTCAAGCCAAGCGCCCCCTGCTGACTGGCTGCAGTATAGGTCATAACGCCCGCCTCCTCCATGTTAACAGATGGGACATGAGTCAAACTATAAAATCAAAATACACGTCAAATAAATGTTTGTCATACATGGTTTCTGTCAGTATCGTTAGTTCTTATCATGCTGATTTATGTCCTAATTTTAATTTATCTCATAGTTTTTAACAGTTATTTTATGCTGTAAAATGGATGATTGACAGCTCAGTTGACAAATACAGCTCCTGCAGCCGATGTGTGCAAAGTGGAGGAGGAACGGCGAGGAGAGACGTAACTAAACTACGTACTAAAACAATCACTACGGTCATTGAAGTTTCCATTTCTGTGATAGTCTGCTTCAGACAAACACAAGAAGCTGTTATTCTGGCTCCACCCGCTCCACCCTTCTGGCTCCAGCGCAAAATGGCAGGGCCTGTCTCAGGGGTGTTTTTGCTTCAATTTTGAGCAATGAGAGATGGAGACGTCGTCCATCTTATATACAGTCATTGACGGATACCCAAACTATTAACTTTTTGCATTAATCAAATTACTACATACCAACAGACACATTTAACCTGGGCACTTTGTATTCCCTGACGGTTTGAAGCCGTGTGTAGTTGCCAGCTGTCTCTGGTTGTAAATTCCTTCTTCAATCAAAGTTTGTTATAAGACCTAATTTAACCATGATTCATATGGGACCTTAATTGGAATATAAAGATAATAATAAAAAGAAGTAATGCAATTTTATTAAGTCAAGTGTAGAAGAAAAGAGGTAAATCTATTTTATCATATGAAATATAGAAAAATAACCGTAGCCTTAAAAAAAAAGTAACAAACAAAATTGACTGACTTGTGTCTTGGATTCAAATTTGCAATGCATTAATTATCAGTAGCAGCAAAACATGTGAGGAGCGTGTTTGTTTGATTATATATTTTAAATGAGGTAAAAAGGAAAGTTAAAAAAGGAAGAATAAAGTTGAGTCATAATGAGTGCAATATGCAGCCAGGACTGGGTGGTATCTTTAGCATTTTGTATATGTTCATATCATAAGTGCAGATGGAAGGGTCTCAAAATGACATTTCCTTGAAGTTGCAGGGAAGTGAGTACTCCGCCCTGACTAAACTTAAAAGTTAAGTTCCGAAATGTTGAATCTGTTTTTCATTGCTTCATATCTGGACTAAGGAAAGCAGAACACCTATCTGTGAGTTTTTCTAAACTGAAAAACTTGTACGCTGCTGGATTTTATATCATAGTTGGTTCACATTTAATCTCCAGGGACTTTAAAGCAAGTACCTCATTCATTGAAGTCAGTGACAGAATAACTCCAGTCTCTGAATCCTCAGCTAGAATTTTATAAATGTATTTTTTGCTTTACTAAAGCTCTACAGTATCCCTTTAAGAAGCAAAGGGGTGAATATAAGCAACAACCCGGGCATACAGTATGTTTTGCCCTTAGTTCATTTTCAATTTTCCATACCGATGTCAGATGTATAAATGTGTCTCATCAACACTTGCATTTTACAGTTGTTGCTGTAGCTGCTAAGCATTGTGTTTTCACTTCTAAGCTGCGGCTAAGTTCTTTTAGAAAAAGACTGTATCCTCAGATGCCACTTGGTTGGAATCACCCAAGATTTAACTGCTCAAAATATAGAAATATATAAGTTAAATATCCATTCTAGCACAGGGAATGTGTGTCTTCTTTGCTTTGAGGCATGTAGTGCTGCTAATTACTAGTCCTGCTTACTGTAGTATCCACTCATTGCCTTCCAGTAGCTCACAGAGGAATAAATCCATTGAAGGATCACCCACAGTTTGCAGCGGGAGTGGGGTATGAGGGAGCGGTGCTTCAAAGCTGCTGGAGGTAGTCTGAGACACACTAAGGGGACTCGGGTTGGTGAGCAGGGAAAGCAGGGATGTAGAACTGGGTGTAATGTGTCCAGTAGAACTTGGCTTTAAGGCACTAGCAGAGGCCAAAGATGGCTCCAGGTTTGTCTGAGGAGTAACTTGGAGCAACTGAACAGCAGGATCTTGAACAGTTGATGGTGAAAGAAAAAACCTCGGACTTGAATTCACTGGCTTTGCCCTGAAGCTACCTGGATGATGCTGGGGCATATTCATGGGAAAACCTTGCCCTGCTTGACCTGTATTTTCTGGGGAGTAAGGGGGCACTATATGTGACGTAGGAGATAGAAAAGAGGCTTGTTTCACTATGGAGGCATCCAGTGCACAAGGATGACGTGTAGAGAAACAAGCATTTGCTGACACTGAAGAACTTTCATTGATGGTGCCTTGCCCAGATTGAGTCAGAGCAGCTGTGGTGAGAGAGCTGGGAAGTACAGGGCTTGAAATAAGGCTGGTGCAGACAGGCGCCGCTTCTGTCTTCCTTGATGTGATTAGGGATGGAGGATCTTTGGAAAACAAAGAGTGAGGAGACGACACTGTAGAGAAAGGCAGAGAGCTGGAGGAGGTGAAGAGCTGAGCAGACAAGTTGGTAGGTGGATCTAATGATGTAACTGTTGGAGCAGGTGTTGAAGATGAGAGATGAGGGCTTTCAATACGGTCAAGGGTTTGAAGACCAAAGCTGGAGGTCAAGGAGGTAGAGAGTGAGGGGGCAGTAGCTTGAGTGGAGCCTGATGCTTGAGGAGGGCCGGTTTGAGAGTCAGCTGAAGGGGAAACTGAGAGGAAGGTTGTAGAGTTGGATGCAGAGGCTTTGAGGCGGCAGATTGGCTCATGGCTCTCCAGAGCTGTCGTGTAAAGATGGAGGTCTTTTCTCAACGAGGCAATCTCCTTTTTAAGGGCTGAATTTGACTGCTCAAGACTCTGCAGCTCCTGGGGAGAGGAAGGGAGAAAGACAAGAGGTGGGTAAGACAGAGATAAGGTGGTAGAAAAGAGAGAGGGTCAGAAATGACTAATAGTTAATGTTGAGTTGAGTCAGGTTTATCTTTATTATCCCAAAGAGTGGCCATCTTCAGCCATAAAAACTGATTAAAGACATACATCAACACCAGGCCTGACTTGTGCTTTAATAAAACACTGAAGCCAAGCAATACTAATGACACTCTTCTTTCAAACTCTTCACCAGTGCTGTAATGGAAAGCACAACAGCTACAGAGTGGATGATGAGTGGTGTAAGTCCAAACCTCAAAGGAGAACCGAAATGTTGTTTCTATGTGACAGTACTGCAAGTTCAGCATGACCGGAGACCTAGAGAGAGTCCCAGCTGATTAATGCAGAGTTGGTATTTTTAATCTGAAATATAAATAATCCAAAGAGGTCACAGTCACAGTCAAAGCACAAGTTCTATGCAGTTACGTTTCACACTAACCATGAACTGCTGACACTGACTGTGGTTTTGTTTGTGGCAACAAGCCTTCTTCAAATAATTGTGAAGGATGCAGTAAGCAGAACGGAAAGAGAAGAAGAAAGAAAGAAAGTGAAAGTCTGGACTCCTTTGACATGAAAGACACACACCCACCAATTCACAAATCAAGTAAAAACTCATCCGACTGGTTATAACAAGTTTGGTTTGATGTAGGAGGACAATAAAGCAAACTGTAATTAGCTTGGTTTTCGTGATTGGATCACAAGTTGACAGCCTTAACTAAATAGTAAATGGACTGTACTTAAATAGCGCTTTTCTAGTCCACTTGCTACCACTCAAAGCTGCTTTTTACACTACATATCACATTCACACCCACATTTATACGTAAAGTGCCCAACTGTCAATCAGTTATCACATTCACATGGCTATGTCACCGGGAGCAATTTGGGGTTCAGTGTCTTGCCAGAGGACACTTCGACATGTACCCTGAGGGAGCTGGGGATCGGAACTCTGACCTTCCGATTGAAAGACGACCGACTCTACCACTGAGCCACAGCTGCCCCTAAAACTACAGGTCTGAACACACCCAGCCCCTACCGCCCACTCTCCCCATATCCACGGCAACGATCACATGGATACGGGGAGACCTCTCCTGTCATTCCTGTCTGATTTAACATTTTTTTGCTGTGTCTCTTAAAAATCGTTTTTATTTGTCTCATGTCACTCCAGCTGTGTAAACGTAGTTTATACATTAGAGCAGAGTGTGCATGGAAATACAGACAGATCATGCTTGTGTTTATTCACTGAGAGAGAGAATTTGATTTTTTAATATAGGACGATCCCGAACTGACGAGGGAGGGAGACAGCGCTGGTCGGAGATATGATCGAGGAGCAGTTTATCAGAGTTTAAAAATCAAGTGATCCACATCAGAGTCTCGTGTCTCTCAATGCATATAAAGCTAAAGCAGGGCTTAGCTTAGCATAAAGACTGGTAACATAAAAAAAGTCACAGAATCCACCTAAAACCTTGTTTGTTCAACACGTGGAAACACAGAAGAGTAAAAAAGACATATTGCGCTTTTACAGCAGGTTATTTCCTGGCTGGGAGAAGTGACTCCTGGGAAATTTTTGTTTTGTTTCGTACAGGTTAATCAATTGAGATATAACTTGTAACTTAGCGAGAATAACAAGTGTTACATTTTGTAACCTTTAAACAGAGCTACGCTGTTTCCCCAGATCCAAGCATCATGCTAAGCTAGGCTAGTCTGCCGATTGTGGTATCTTCATATTTTATGTATGGATATATAAGTGTTACCATTGTTGTCACCTAACTCTTGGCAAGTTAGACTATTCCTTAATGTTGTTTTTAATTTTCCTTGTAAAAAGAAAATATAACAGAAAACTGCAATGACTCTAAATGAATGATATAGCTCAGTAACAGCAAAGATTATGTCTGTATGTGGTTATATCTGTTTTAAAGGTTGCACTTTTACTATACTCTAAGACCATATTTGTAAAAAGTATTTTCTTAGCGTATTTCACAAAGTCCGTTAGAGAAGGGCTTTCCTCTTGCTTTTTCAGAGGTATAACAGTATTATTAAATGGTGGACATGTCAGGACACATATTGCTGAATTAAACCCAATCAGATCTTTAG
This sequence comes from Semicossyphus pulcher, assembly GCF_022749685.1. Lineage (NCBI taxonomy): Eukaryota > Metazoa > Chordata > Actinopteri > Labriformes > Labridae > Semicossyphus > Semicossyphus pulcher. The sequence goes on from NW_027211695.1 coordinate 9,827,988, forward strand.
AAAGGTCATAGTGTGTGTGAGCTTGTTTCTCTATGGAACACCACTTGTGGAATTTGACCCTCCACAGGGAGAAAAAAAAAGAAGCGGGACTGTGTGTGTGTGAGTGTGTGTGTGTGTGTGTGTGAAAGGATGGGCCAATAGGGAGTGCAGTGGGAGGGAAAGCTTTTCTCCTAAGTCAGAGTATTTACAAGAAACGGCTTTGAGCATGCTGTTACATTACACAAGACACACAAAGTCAAACAGTCTGTATGTGTCACAGAATGATGTTGTAAGGAAGGAGACTAGCAAAGGAGAGAATGAAGATCAGGATTGATTGTTTCGAACCTCATGAAGTTCGTCCGCTCTCTCTGTTTGCTTTTTGCGGCTCTTCCTTGCAGCGTTTCTGTTCTTCTCCTGTCTTTTTGTCACTCTTATTCCCCCCTGTTGTCCCTCTCCTTCTCTCTCCTGTGAAGATTAATGCAGAAGACACGGTTCACAGGGTTAATTACACAGTCATGTGTTTCTTAAGTGCATAAGTCTCCTACTTCCTTAAAGAAATCTCCCATTAAGGCAGAGGCGTATGACTTCTTGATACTGAATTAAGTTTTGAAAGTTTTCAACCATCACACGGATCATGAGTTAAACTTATCACATGAATTACATGTGCTCTCTCAATTAAAGTAGGAAGTTGCTGTGTTGTAGCACGTGATATTAAAATTAGGAGCCAAGTCAACATCAAATTAACAAGGTAATGTAATGAACATCAAACTAAGTTTCAGTAGAAGATTATCATGTTTTTTTGACAGCTACCCTATAACACATGTGATCCTTTCAGGATGGCTGCACCTAACAGACAGTGATGTCTTCGATCACTGTGTTAGACAGTTATTTCTTAAGCAAATTAACATAAAATGTGACAGGAAGCATATTATGAGGTAGGAAGGAATGCTTGTGTGCACCTTTTTGTCTTTGCATTAATTTTGGCTACTTTTAGGTGTCTCGTGGTCATATTTTAAGTCGTTTCGGGATTTGTGCCGTTATTTCACAGTAAAACAAGTAAGAGGCGAAATGTGTGCAAGATATGTCCCACGGTCACACCAAAATTGAGACTTTGCAATTAGCCCAAAGCATCAACAGGCGATTGACTGATCAAACTTTAAATAAGGTTAGGGTTAAAAGCAGATTTTGATTGATTATATATATCGTGGTGGGATGATAGTAATATTAGTTTTATTCATGATTCTTAAAGAAGAAAGCAATAGAATATTAATAAAATCATGAAAGGGTTAGTTTGGGTCATTTCTCCATTAATCTCCATAAACGTATGGATTATAGCCTAATCTTTATAATATTCACATGTGATATGATACTTCTAGTACAAGAGTTGCCCTTTATTATTTTAGCTCAGATATCCTAAACAAAACACTTACAAACTAAGAGTCTTAATATGATGTAATTATGGTTGATTGATGATGGAGTAGAGGTTCTTACCGATCCAGCGTTGTTGCTGTTGCTCTCCTCAGCTGACAGGGAGCCGGGGCTGTTAGGCTCGTACCCAGTTTCCATGTATAACGGGGACATCTTGTCTCCAGCAGCAGGCCGACACACGGTCACCCAGACCGAATCATACGTGCTGCCTGTCCTCAGGTAGAACCGGCGCCATTCAAATCCTGAAGTAGGCGCACAACCAGCGCTGTCCTCTGCAGCTTGAAGTAAACTTTAAATGCCTCAAGATGGGAAAATAACAGTGCTGGTTGCTAAATAGGTAATGGAAACGAAAGTCTGTCTGGTGGTTGCTTGGTGACTTGTTGAGTCTGTTAATGTGTCGCCTGGAATGAAGCGCTCAGAACGGCCTGATTGCTTTAGAGCACAGGAGGTTTGGCATCAGACTGCCGATGATGCAACTTGATGCGGGGTCTGCTTTCAGTTTCTTTTTATTTTAAATTGACCGATTGCAAAGCAAGTTGAGCAGGGGCTGTGCTGCGTTCAAATGCAGTATGTTACTTTCACTTTCAAAGTACGTGCCGCTTCAATCAGAAATGTTTCAACATGTAGCGGTTGATAAAAGTAGCCTGTTGCTTTTTACGTAAAGGACAAAAAACAGCAAGTTAAACAAACACACACACACACACACACACACAAAAAACCCAAATCTAGCATGTGACATTTTTCCCTTCAATGCAGTTGGTCTTTAAACAACATCTTATAGAGCCTAGTCTTGTTTACAGGCCACACTTATATGCCACTGTTCGTTTTAATCTAACATGGTCTACATTACATATTGTGCAAGAACATTTCCCTTTATATCACTGAGCTATTGTCTCATTGTGAATGGTCAACTCCAGTATAAATTTCAACCTAGCATTTTCGATTGCACCTGAACATATCACGATGAATGAATGGGAAAATATGTTCTGGGAAAGGAACAACTCGGGGATGGATGACCATATTATGAAAAAGGTTGCGCCCACCTCGCGTAAGGGAAATTCTCAAGAGCTTTTGCCAGGAAATATACAACCAAGTCTTCAGAGAGCCGCCAACAGCTTTTTACCGGGTTTCAGCAGGAAATGATGAAACACGGGAAGAAATGGTGCTCTTCTTCACAAAGCAATAAACTCAGCCCTTACTTAATAGATAGGCTACAAGTGTGCTGATATAAAATTCCCTATGTAAATATAAAAAAAAATTTAATCCGGCATGAATCCTTGGTTATTTTACAATTTTGCTAAATCGTGAAAAAGTTGGACTTGATTTTGGAATTTGTTTTTCAACCTTTTTATCAATTTTATTATGGGATCCTAAAATTGTACAGCTAACATAAAAAAAATTTTGAAATACATTATTGTCATAGCTTAGTAATTGTTATTATCAATGGTTAATTACAAAAACGCCTGTGTTGTTGAAAGCTATGGATAAAGGTATAGTATTGTAGAATTGTGTATGCTATAGTTTTTGTTTTTTTTAATAGTATTACTATTATTATTGTTTCCTCTCTGTATTTAATTGTATTCTTTTAACAACCACAGTCTATATTCGGCATATTCATTTTTTTATTTTTTATTTTTTTTAGCAACGAGCAGGCAGATCCCCAGATTGATTAAATCAAATCTGCAATTCCTTCGAGAAACACACGAGGGCGGCAAACCCATACGAACGAACAGCTTAGCACACGACAGCCACACCTTAAAATACCGATGACCAATCAGCCCGCTTCAAACGTCTCCACAGCCAATCACGGTTCGCCTTATGGAACAGTCCAATTGTAAACCATATAGGGCGGGATAAGCACTAACAGCCTCTTCCTAGTTCGTAATGCTGCTTATGGATGCTGAATATCTTTCATACAAAACTATAGAGCAGTAAAAGCAGACTATTTAATAGATCTGTAGTTGATCGGGTCACCGTCACGATGGGTTTGCTGACGATTTTAAAGAAGATGAAGCAGAAGGAGCGGGAAATGCGATTGCTGATGTTGTATCCTGACTAACAGTATAACTAGCTTAGCTGGAGAACAAGTAGCATTCATTAATTAATGTCTTTATTACTATATCAGTGTCAGTAATATAAGAGCCGCGAGGAGCAATTGGTATTCACGTATGGTTAGATATTATAGGATAACAGTTGTATGGTGGAGAAATTTTTTTTGCTTATTTAGTGCCATATCATGCTAACGTTACCTTGCTAGCTATTACACACACACTGTACCTTGATAAAGTTAAACTCAATTATTAAGTAATTATAATTAACTGAATACACCGTTTTTTTAGTTCTTCATCTTTAACCCGGCTCGTGCAGAGGTCTCGACAACGCGGGGAAGACGACTATCCTGAAGAAGTTTAATGGAGAGGACGTCAGCACCATCTCCCCAACACTTGGCTTCAACATCAAAACATTGGAGCACAGAGGGTAAGCGCATACACGCTGTATATCACAGCTTTGACTTAAAATAAACTAGAGTATATGACACAGATTTTTTTTCTCGTTTCTACGTTTTGAAAACCACAGAGCTGTGAATAATTAAAGATGGCTGGATTCAATTTAGCATTTTCAGTCCCAGGGTCCTGTTATTCATGTTGGCTCGTGCTCAAACTGCATTGGCTGACTGGGACACGAGAATAGAGCCATCATAAATGTTAAGAGTAACTCAATTTTGCCTTCTTTACTATGACGAGTCAAAAGGTCTGCTGACAACATGAGCTGTAGTTTGAACACATTATCTCAAACACTGTTCAGGATTTACAAGCAGTGGTCACTTTGCATATTGAGCACCTTGTAGAAACAGTTATGTAAAGTACAACAAATTAGAACTTGTATTGTCTACTAAAAAGGTTTATTTATGTAAATTCTGGTTGTACACAAAAATTAACTTGCATGTTGCAGTTATACCCTACATGTTTCCAATGTAATGTCCTCAACTGCAACATGCGGGCTTTATTACTGTATGTGCTTTAATTTTAAGTCTCCCGTCTGTACATAACTGAATTTTATTTCTGTTGTAAAAATATTATTTTGATAAAGTGTCAGCCGTTTTTGAAGATTCATTTGATTGTAACTGAACTGCCAGTTTTATCCATATATTTTCCTAACCAGGATCAATTATCCTGCTATATTTTCCTCCATGCTCCTCACATACACACCTCTCTCTCCTTTGTTGTCTAGTTTTAAATTGAATATTTGGGATGTAGGGGGTCAGAAGTCACTGCGCTCCTACTGGAGGAACTACTTTGAGAGCACAGATGGACTTGTGTGGGTGGTAGACAGCGCAGACAGACTCAGACTGGATGACTGCAGGCAGGAGCTCAGTTCACTGCTACAGGAGGAGGTATACACAAAAACACACACAATTGGAGCTATGGGGAAGCACGTGTTGGGTTTAGTAGTTAATTGTAAATCTTCTATTGTGGTGCTCCATTATCGGTCCCCTCAAGCCACAATGAGACTGTGATGGGTTTTAGGAAAGGAGCCTTCCTCTTCCTGCAATGTTTGAAGCTGAACTCCGTCATGTTTAATCATTATTGTATCATTATTATACCAGACTGTATAGTTAACATGTCCTGTCCTCCATGCAGATGTTAGCCGGTGCAACACTTCTGGTGTTTGCCAACAAACAGGACTTGCCAGGAGCCGTGTCAAAAGAAGCAATAATAGAGGTGAGATTTAAATCCACATTACAGTGACCTTTCATTTATCACTGAAGTGAGGGATTACAGTTTTTAATATCATTGATATCAATTTTATGAAATAGTTTGCCAGATTACAGTTGAATTAATCCATAAATCACAATGTGTGTTCTGTTTTTCCGCAGGCGCTGGCCCTAGATCAGATCAAAAGTCATCACTGGTGTATCATTGGTTGCAGTGCAGTAACAGGAGATAATTTGCTAGCCGGAGTGGACTGGCTATTAGAGGATATTGCTGCAAGGATCTTCACCACTGACTGAGTTTGTGTCTGTCCAGGATGTTTTAGAGCTCTGACATGATTCCAGTGATAAGTGTCTTTTTCTCTTCCATGAGCTACTGTGACATGCAACAGACATTGGTGCTGTCAATATACAATAACAGGAACCCCACCTGGATGGATTTATTTAGTAAAATGAATGCCAATTTGTTACATTGTTAATCTACATACAAAAACCCTGTTTACAGTATGCGGTGTAATGATTTAATAAATTGATTGCAGTTTGGTTCCATTTTTATACATAGTTGTCAAATGGTTTCCTGATTTGTGTCTTCCTTGTCAATAAATGTTACAGATGTTAACAGGTTTTGTGATGAGCCGCTTTCACATAGCTTCTAAATTTACCTGTCAAAAAGACTGAGTTCCAGATCACTCCAATCTGAGGCCTGCCATCATCTGAACACATTTCCCTGTTGAGGGTAACTTGTTTTTATTGCCCAAAAAGTCAGTTAACTACTTTAGAATAAAGAATTGATCTAGACCTCCATTTGAGACCTTAGAAATGATCACCGTTTTAGCAATTAAAATAAAACCTAACTTGCATCATCAATTTTATTCCCTCAGATGTGGGAATTTGCAAGGCTGTATATTTATACATTTCCACCAGAGTAATGATAGTGGTAGCTTCTAGATCAATGTCACAGCACATGCATCATCATTTTCTACCACGCACTCTCCTTTATACTGGGTGTGGGAACCTAAAGTACCTAAACTGTTTCAGGAATTAAGAATAAACAATGAATGAAGTATGGAGCACAGAATGCATCATTTTGACATTGCTTTATTTGGAAATTCAAGAAAGGCAAGTTTTAAGCTAGTCAGATAGCTTGATACATGCTATGGTAGCCAAGAGGTTAAATTTTCTATTCAAGCATCCCTTGCGCTTTCCAGAACTGGCTGTTGTGTTGGCAGCATAAGATGACTGCTTGGTCATCCATTCTGTAAAGGAAGAAATTTTAATTTTAAAAAGTGGCAAAAAGCATTACTTTTAAGAAAATGTATGATTGCCTTTTTGATCAGAGGGGATACCAATCAGTCATGAATCTTCAGACTGGGGCGGTAATAAGAAACTCATCACTTCGAGAGGCTTTTAAAATTCTTAGTTTCATTCTTACCGAAGGCCAAGAGGAGGAAGCAGATCCAGCTGGACTCTAGAGAGACCATAAACACAAGACACTTAAAAACTTCTTACAGAATGCTTTTTTTTTTTTTTTAAATATATGCTTTTAAAGTAGTTTGATCAGAGGGGATACCAATCAGTCATGAATCTTCAGACTGGGGCGGTAAAAAGAAACTCATCACTTCTAGAAGCTTTTAAAATTCACTTTTTAAACTCTTACCAAATTTGCTGAAACAGTAGGCCGATGATCTGGCTACACTGTAAAGAAACCATAAACACAAGACGCTTAGAATTTTAACAATGGAAAAAGTACAAAAGAGTCTCTACTAGGTGTGATCAGAGGGGATACCAATCAGTCATGAATCTTCAGACTGGGGCGGTAATAAGAAACTCATCACTTCTGTAAGGGTTAATAAATTTAAAGGCTCTACATTTCAAAAACTCATTTTCTCCCAGTTCAAACAGTGTTGTTTATATACTCACCAACATAGGCCAGATGTTGTCGTGTTTGTTTTGACTTTATGCTGCCAGACAAAAGAGGGATAAATTAGACACTTTATTGGCTATTGACAGGTTGCACATATAAGATTTTGCTAGTGGGATGAGATCAGAGTGTTGCATCTCAGTCAGGCCCTTGCAGCCAGCTCAACTTCTCCATCAGAACCCCAGCAGGTCACCTTACACCTAAGCATTGGGCTCTCAGGGTCCTCAGCGCCACACTGGGTCAACAGGAGGAAGGCCTGCTGGAGGGGTTAGGGGTGAAGAACACCCCATGACTGAATTTTCCCCTCATCATTCCCACAATCCCAGAAACATCACAAAGTCTTTATTTACCTGTAGAAGTCTAGGTGCGTCGCTCCAGACTTTAAGGTAAACAGCATCACCAAACCTGCAACAAGTTGTACAGTGTTAGTGAATCCAGTTTGATCAGTTGGACAGATTTTTTACTTCATTGTTCTGTGATCAGAGGGGATACCAATCAGTCATGAATTCTCAGACTGGGGCGGTAATAAGAAACTCATCAAGTCTGCTTAAGGATTGACAGAATTTTGAATGCACTGACCAAATACCCACCTCAACTCTAACAGGCTTCTGTAATTCCAGGACTTCTTGGACAGGAAAAGGATCCTTCACGGGAATTCAGTGGCTCCAGGTGAAAGCTCTTTGCAGGATTTTTCCTAAAGGGTGCAGAAGGGTTGTTTGTTAGATACAAGTATCACTACAGATCATGGCATTAAATTTAATAGAAGATAACCATCATGCCAAAAAAAGTGATTTAGCAAGCATCTCAAATTTGACACAATGGTATCAAGTTTGTTTCCATTCAGACTGTTGGTAGCCCCAACAGGTCTTCCCCTTCTTGCCAAGGTAACACCAGTGGGTTCACCTTTTCAGGTTCTGGCATTACACAAAGCGTAAGACGTTTGCGAGTGTCATCATGATGGAAGCATGCAGCTTAGATTAATAGTTAACCTGCTTTAAAAACGCCATGTCAATCAGGCCTTTATAAAATTCCGCAATGGTCTCACTCACCTTGTCAAAATAACTTTTTGGAGGGATGATTGCAGCATCTTCATGCATGTCACAAACCAAGAACCTGTAAGAGACAAACTGTCAGGTCTCAGCACAAAATGGCTTCAGTGTTTTACTACCAACTGTTGACCTTCACTGATGTCAGATATTCCATTTCTCAACAGCAGTTCAGACGAACGAGATTCCAAATATATCTCATCATTTTCAGCTGGTCTAAGAGTTTGTGGCATTACTACAGGAGTTCTGGAGTCTTACCTTTAACAGCAGTCATCTCGCTGAAGCAGTCAATGAATCATCTGTAAATAGACAAGTTAATTTATTGGACTTTTTTTTTTAAGATACGCTGCTCAAAACATGTTGAAAGCCAAAAAGTGAATTTAAAACAAACTCAAGTTTAACTATAGAGGTTCTTAATAAATGCAGTTACTCAGATGTTCGTGTCGTTTCACATCGGTTCAAAGTGAGCTAAGTATCATCATCATTGGAACTGCATTATGAGAGGAAATTAACCCTTTGTGTTCTTTTAGAAAAAGAACCCGATTGAAAACTTACCATGGAGACCTCAAAGTGTGCCCTCCTCTTCCAAGTATCCAAACAAAAAGGCTCTGAGAGAGAAATCAGCACTTCAGTAAAGTTCAACCGTAGCCTTGTGGCATATTCACATTCAAATGTTTGATCAGGGCTTTGGTGACAAATTGCCATGTGACATTAGTCGTCCAGATGTTTGATGGGTTTTACCCCATTTCATCCTTTCAAACAGTCAGAAACACTTCCTTTAATTTCATTGTTTGAAATGTAAGACTTAATAGAAGACAGAAATATGCTAAAACCAAACGCCAACATTTTAATAAAATTACATTTAATGCGGTAGGAAAGGCATTTCTGACAACTTTTACAATCACATGAACTCTTGTAAAGACTCACTTGTTCAAATGCCCCCATGGCATCCTTCCTTGAACACATATTCAAGCTCCATCTGTCAGACAAAAAAAAAAAATAAATTTAGTCACATGCTTGAGAACTAAAAATTGTACTGGAGTTTGATTGTGGGTAGTCAGATTAAAGGGTGACATCACATAAATCAGGCATATGCTTGTCATTAGTTATAATCATCATGTTAAAACCCCACTGCTGAATTAGCTCTCACTAAATCATTTACTCACCTCAGTGCACAGACTGGTTGCTTAGTAGAGTTCAGTGATCAGACAATGAAGCCCAACCTATAAAGGAAAACAAATTGGTCAGCCATAAAATCGGGGTTAAATGTGGGCTCAAGTATATGTGGGGCTGATCAGATTAAAATTCTAGCATCACAAAAGTCAGGCATATGCTTGTCTTTTGAAAACTCATCAAATTGGGCCCCTCGTTGAATTTGAGAGATCTTTTTCGCTTTAATTCAGCTCACCTGTAAAAAGGTCCTTCATGTTTTCTTAGTCTTCAATCGGCCTTTATGTCCTGAGTAGAACAAATTGTTTCAAATAAGTCACAGAACTTTTAAGTTTTAAAACAAAAAAGCACATTTAGACTTTATCATACAATCCATAAGACTATTGCCTTTTATAGTGTGTTCATTAGAACCCACGTGCTACTCAGAATCTGGTAAAGAAGTTTCTTCAAAGGCTGATTCAGTAAGAGAGAGTTCAGATATCATCACTGCAGCACTGAGCTCCTGGACAGCCACAGAGCCAATCAAAGGCTGAGCAGACTATACTCATGAGGTGATAATCTACATGTAGACTTTTGAGGTTTTCTAATTACCTTTTGTGGAGACTCGCCCAAGTCTTCGGATTCCTGGACAAGAGGGGGGGAAAAAAATATTACATGGGTTTAAACTAACTTCATGCTGTCTTTTTTAATGTGCTTTATGCTACTCAGAAGTTTCAGAGAGATTAGGTATCCTCAAATATTTTCAGTGAGAGAGTTCAAAGTGGACATCACTGTAGCATGTGGATCCAAGATTTCCAAGTGCGTTATTTACAATGTAAAGCATGTCCAATCCAACATCGTAGAAAAGCCTGTTGGTTGAGAGAACTTACCATTGACATTTGAAGTTACTGGATCTTCCTTCGCCATCTACAAAACAAGTGCACATGAATGCTTTAGCATACTTTGCTAGCAGGTTTACACCCTACGGCTAACACGTGATCACTCTGACCAGCGTGTTCAGAGCGGCATGAGTCGGTAAAAATTTTAATAAACTTAAAAGCGTCTCACATCAGAGTAATAAAATGCAATCACTGTCATTCAGTACAGGTCTGTGAAAATTCTCATCATTGAGAGACGCTGCTTACAGCCACGAAAAACCAGAAGCGGCCATTTTTAGCTTGTTTATTAAGCCCTAGTTCGATGTAAAGAAAATTCCAACAAATACTGTGTGCAGCATTCAGGAAACTGGTTATCGATTTTGTTAAAATAATTAATAAGATGAAACTTAAGTGTTTTGCTGGTGGATGGTTAAGGATTGCGGGAAGTTGTGGCCCGTGCTGCCCTGCACATAAGCCGCTAGCTAAAACGACACATTAGCTTATATGCAAGTTAAAATGTTAAACCTCAATTGCATACATACTTTAAGGACAACAAAATATCTTGCCTACACTAGGAATTGCAATTTAAAAGATTACACTTAAGTGTTCAAAGGCATTACCATAACCTTACCTTAGCGAGAGGTGAAGAGGAAGCGGACGAGCAGACGGAGCCCTCTGGCTTTTATGTCCGGCCTGAAGGACTCCTCCCACCCGGCAAACACTTACAGGAAAACGACTTTAACCTTTGGAAAACCTACATATAACTTTTTTAAAACTTAAATCGACAAATATTGTTTTGTTGACACATTGAGTGTTTCTTTTGAGGCGCGAGGATTTTAAGCTTTAATTTGAAGACGAATTTGAAAAGAGTATGCAGACTTTATATCTATACGTCATTTCCGTTAAGAAAAGGTCTTTATCACGTCCACGCGGTGGCAGCAAAGAAATGTATTAAAATCGCCAGCCATTCAGACAAACAGACTGTCAGTCCATGTTATGCAAATTACTTTGTCAACATCAGCTTTTTCAGAAGTAAAGGTTACAATTGTGTTTTTTATTCAATATACTTTTTTACTGATATCTTAAGTTATACAAAATGCAATAAATGGATAATCTGCACAGATGCATAATATACCGCCCAACAGATTCAGAAACATACACATATGTCTGCTCCTTGGTACATTTTCTAATTTAATAATATTTGTATCACTTGTCATTGGATATATACCATATATTTAGAGAGGAGCACAAGCATATACACAAACATAGTCAATGTAGATAATTGTATGTCAACCTAGCATGTATGTCCTTAGCTTTATATCTTATTTAATGTTCTGCCATATGCACATTATTTTGATTTAAGTCAGTCTTCTTTTGCAAACAGCTCTGCCCATGCCAATTGTGTGTTTTTTGCCTTTTTTTTGAAGTTTTGTGTTTTTGTTGTCATTCCTGTAGACACGGAGTAGTGATTTATGGCACAACTTCAACTAACTTTAACATCTACAGAAGCGTACATCGAGAAGTTATGTAGTCTTAAAGGGTAAAAACACTTCAAGCAGAAAGGCCAAGCTAAAACATGTAAGTCTTAGATTAAAGTATAACATCAATATTAATGCATTAAGACTACTTTTAGAAGCTTAAAGGTTCTTTGTTAAGGTGTGTAAGAGTGCATTTATTAGAATAGTTGAATTATATAACTATGTACATTCTATATTTGAGTTAAGCAGATAACTGCTAAACCCTCAACCCATTCAGAATATTTTTAATGGTGTCCTTACATGATAATAAGATTCTATGTTTAAAATCATCCAGATTCATCCATATGATTACTCTGATATCCGTGATTTAAAATGTAGGCAGATATATTTTTACTGTTTTTGTCCTGAAACCAAATGAAGACAAAACCTGTACAATAAATTAAGTCTTTATTTACTTTGAATACAAATTTATAAGGATACAAAAAGATTGTTTATAAAAAATTAATACATTTTTTTAAACAATCATTATTAACAACCACAATATGTTTTCCCACTTATTCAGTCTTGTCTGCAAGAATTATTGAGTACACTTGAGGTAATACAAAAAAATATATATAGCGGTTAATAGGAAATTACAGCAGGCCTATTTAAAGCATATAATTTAGAATTTCAACAAGAGTCGACCATTTATACAATAAAGAATGTCCTGAATCATTTATATTGTTGCAAGTTATGTCCTCTTGTCCCCAGTAGCATGTTGTTACTAAAATAAGTTGTAAAAATACTATTTTGACCTTCACAGTAGCAATGACTGTTGTAATGGTGACAATCAAAACACTCTTATGCTACGGAGATTGATAAATAGTCTATAACTAATGATGTTTCTCTTTCTTTCTGTTATTACATAAACAATCAGACACTTTCCTGTGTAGTCCCTTCAGGTTAAATAACCTTCACCAGAACACACAGTGAGGTTTAAACACTATCTTACCATTCTCTCGAGTCATTCTATCTTGTGTGCACACACTGATGGAAAAAACACATTTAAGTGAGCTAACATTTGTAAAAACCCATACTTCCCTACAAATATTAACATACAAATGTGTGTGTCAATGTATGTGTGCTACGTTGAATCACAAGTTTGTCCGCCTGTCTTTAACTAAAACTGATTACTGATAAGCTGCCAAGCAGCAATAAATGGCACTGATTAACATACTGAAATAAATATTTCCACAACTTTAAGTCCACTAATCAGTCATAGCAATACGGATGGAAAATTCCATTCCTTTGGTTACACATCAACACATTAGGGTCATAGTGCTAAACCACAGGAAGCAAAGATTATTTGTGGGCCGAGCTCTTAATAGTGGACCAGATTTAAGAATTTAAGATGTTAAGACATTCTTGCAATGCAGCATTACAGTGTGAAATCAGAAACATAGTAGAAGGGAACCCAGAGGCAGCTGAACTCAGTCAAATAAGACCAGACTTTTCTGTTCAAGCCAGTCTCATTGACTTCAATGTAAAATCAACAGCTTGGCTACAACACTTCATAAAAACACGCTATACCTGCAGTGTGTGTGCAAATTAAAGTGCACGACGATGAGACAAAGCAGTAAACTTTATGAGTGATTAAGACTCAGTAACTTACATACATAATTAATGAGGCCTTATGTATGACAATTAACCATGTGACTGTAAATGTCCCCATTGATGGCATAGTAAATGTCACACACAAGATTGTCCATCACAATTCAGTAATAGGAAGACTTTGTAGTCATGATTTCAATAAGTAAAATACTAAAGTGGGATTCATTTTATTGTTCAAGTCGCTCTCCAGTTCTACCGAAACTCAGCCAGCACCGAGTTGTGCTGCTGTTTCTTCTTTGACGCAGGTGAAGAAGATGGCTGTGAGGATGATGTCACAGGCGTGAGCGTGACGCTGTAGAGGTTGGCGATGAAGGCCTCCCAGCCCCGACGAAAGGCTCGGTCCAAGGCCTGATGGGAGCAAGAGGATAACAAGATTAGCAATCCACATACTAAACAGAGCAATATGGTTGACCTGAAAATGATTGCTAGAAAGGAGGCGGAAGTGAAAGCATGATATAGATTTAAATGGCCATCACATAATTTCATTATAAATATGAACAAAAGCTGAATACATTTAAGTGGAAACCAGGTTGAGGCCTCATTTCCACTGCATGCTGCGACTTGATTTGACTGTTTTTGTTTGTTTTCCATTAGCAAAAGTTGTGGATAGATGGCTGAGTTTAAACAATGGCAGCCAGCAAAACCAAGCCATGGTGGCAGATGTGTGTTTGTGACATGTTAAAGATGATGTTACTGCAGTTACATGCGGTATCAACTATCAGTTAAACTACATTGAGGGGGGTTACTATCGGCTGTGAGTAATATAATTGTGAGTAGTACCTGACCAAAAAAGTAGAGCAGTGCCATGCAGTAAAAATGAGGCATAAGTGTCTCCTGCCTTCCAAGCTGCTCCACAAAGCTCGGATTTGAGTGCTATGAGCTAAACGTTAATATCAGCATGCTTACTTGCTCAAAATGCCAATGCCAACATGGTGAAGTTTAGTAAGTATGAGGAGGAAAAGTCAGGGCACACCAAATTCATTAGGATTCATCCTTTGGGAGCCATAAAGTCAAAACTTACTATTGCCATCCCTGGGCCATGCAGCTAGCGTGGCTAAAGGTGCTGAGATGCACGTGGGTCTTGTGACTTATGAATTCGTTTCCCATTCACCATACCACGTCTTATAATTTCCTTGGATGTTTCCAAGACATAACTTTGTAGTTTAATACTGATTAAAGGGAAACTAGGGACAACGTTTAAGGACTTTACATGAGTCTGGTTAAGTGTGTTAAGTCTATAAGCAGAAGTTTTCAGAGCAATTCGGCTGCTGCTATAGTAAGTAGTAATTTTATTAATTCTATTAGCTATCGAGAATGAACCTTAAATACATGCCAATATATTACTACAACACAGGTTTACAACTTAATTTCTTTACTCTATCAAAGAGGAGGTCAGACTCTGAAGACTAAAGGTGGAGCTGATTGGCTAACAGCAGTGGAATGTTTTTATGATGTGGTTTTAGTAGGCGGGTCAACACTGCCTTACTTCGTTCCACTGATCAAAGGACTCGATATAGGAGGCACAGGAATGTCACCTCAGTGCACGTGTTTAATGGAAGCAGAAAATCTCTAGGAGCCTGTGAATCATGAGAAGGTACATGCAGTACTTTCACTTTGCTGTTAGTTTAAAGCTAAAAGCTTGTGAGTTAAACCTCTGTTCCCGTTTCATTATTTCATGTTGTAAAAGTGACGTGAAGGAAAAATCCCCTCAGAAGAAGTTATCTAATGGGATGGTGACATGCACCAATGGCTGCTGTACCTTGAACCTTGTCGAAGTCTATAATTAAGAAGATAGTTTCCATGGTGATTAATAGCCCAGTGTGCAGTTTGTGAAGGATGATGTGGAAGAACTTTACCCCTCTGTTCTACGAATTTGTGGACTCAGTTGTGTAACCTTGAGGGGCTTAAAGTTTAACCAGGTTGGGTGAAGCTAAATGGAATTTATGTTAATGTTAGAGACAGAAAGCGAAAGGTAATTTTCTTCGATAGAAACAAAAGGAAGGCTCTTATTTTCTTTTTCTGTTTTCTCTCACCTTGCGGTAATTCTTCACCGAGTTCCTCTTTACCATCTTCATCCCCTCTTCTTGCTCCCTCTTCATCCTCCTTTCCTCCTCTCCCTCTTCTTCTCTTCCCCTCTTCTTGTCTCTGATCAGGACCTGGTCGTCCGCATCCTCCCGCACCGGGAAGTGAACAAACGTAGACTCCTTCCCTCTTCCTTCCTTCTCTTTCTCTTCCTCCGTCTTCTTCAGTTTCTCTATCTCTATCTCGATCGTCACCATTTTGTCGTCCAGGACGTGCGGGTCAGCCTGACTCTCTGTGCCCAGGCTGGGTCTCTCATCTCGGGCAGTGTCCTCCTCTAATCGCCCCTCCTTCTGCTTCCTCCTGGAGCTTCTTCTCCACCTGCTGCTACGCCGGCTGGTATTCCTCTGGAGGAGAGTCTCCCCGTCATCTTCCATCATCCCTTCATTGAATCCAAACACATCAGCTTCTTTCTTCTCATCTGCCCCAGAAATCTCCTTTCTTACATTGCCCTCTGTAATGTTCCACTTCGCCTCCACTTCTTTTCCCCTCACCTCTTCCAGTTCTCCAGCAACCTCAGGCTCATCGAGGCGCCCGTAGAAGCCGCTTGATTTATCCAGGAACTTTGGTGCCCGAATGGAGCTCCGCACAGAACTTTTCCTGGAACTCTTGCCAATTGTCATTTTGTCTCTTTTTGCTCCCTCTTTTACTGGAACTTCTCTTTTCTGCAAGATATGGGCAAGAGAGATTAGAGATTAATAGTGTTACGTAATCCTTCCCTAAACCTCACCCTCTTTGGGTCCTCCTGTTACACACAGTTCTAATCATCCTATAGTAGCTCCCAGAGAATTAATATCAGCCAAAGTTCAAGTAGGTATTAGACTTTATAAAGAAAAAAAGTGTGTGTGTTTGTGCTGCAGGTCAAAGTCAGTGTTATCAAGGCTGTGATGCTAACTGAATGTCAAAGTTAAAGACACAATGTTCTAACAACTGAAGACAAACATATAAGCACAAACAGACTTAGACTTTGGCACTGATTTAACCAGCTGGAGCCTGCACAGCAGACAAAATCAATGACTTCACATTGACTCCTGATCTCTCAAAGCCAAGGTCAGCCTACTGTTGGCTCATTTTCAAAAATGTAAAAAGGGTATAGGATCAAATTGATCAGTTTTGACAATATAAGTGAGAGAATGTAGCAAAGAAGGTTAGTTTTCATCAGTAATGAAGTGTAAAATACATTATGCAATGGGCTGTCGCTGAAAGTTAAAATGCTTTATGTTTTCAACTTACTGAGAGAACAGAGTTTGATTCAGTGATTAAATCCTACACAATCCAACCTTATATAAGAAACAAGTCTGCACAAATACTGCTCTATTTGAGTGCACTTTCATCTTCCCTTGCAGTATCTATATTACATTATTACATATATATAGATCACACTCATGCTAATTTATTTTTAACACATGGTATATTTTTTCACCCTATAGGGTTTTTAGCAAACTAAAGCTGTGGTACCTATGAAAACCAGTGTGGAATATTCACATTCAGTGGAATAGGAAAATACGCATTCACTTTCTTGCGAGAGATGAGAAAATCGATACCCGAGGGTATACATCCCCTATTCTGCGGTTGAATTTCTAGCTCCACCTGTCGAGGTGTCTTTGCGCTAAGTCGCAGCTCCAAGGTAGCCTTGTATTCTTTTGAATGAATGAATGATTGAATGAATATGTGCATTAAGTGGTAAACACGTAATGTGTTACGCATATATGTTGAAACTAACGCAAGCAACCGATTAGCTTAGCATATAGGGGGAATCAGATCAGCCTGTGTCTGTGCAAAGGTGAAAAATCTGCCTGCTAGCACCACAAAGCTCAGTAAATAACATGTACAATCTTGTTTAATGTATACTAAAGTGTGAAAACAAAAGGTTATGGTTTAACAGGTGGTTTATTTGACAGACTACTTCTTCAGTTGGAGCAGTGACTCCCTATAGTGAGTTCACTATTTTTTAATACTGTCTGTATGTCAGATGTAAACGTAAGATGATACCCTTTATATTAGTATCTATGTAAATTAGTGTACAGCCAACAGGGCACTAGGCATTGTCCAAAAAGAAAATGGGCCAAGAACAGTCTTTACACCTGTTTTTAGTCCAACCAAAAAAGATGTCCGGCTGAAGCTTTATTATTAATGTCTTTATCGATCTTTGTGCAAGATTTTTCTGTTTCAGAAAGCAGACCATATTTATACAAAGATACATGTATATTCTTAACCTTAAAAAGCTGAGAAGTGCAGCGCTACCCTTGTGTTATAGCTTGTGAGCATGCTTGTTGGAAACCAGAATGTTAAAATACTATTTTAAATATCTTTACTGAATTATAGCGCCTAAAGATTAACATACTAGGATTTGGTTGTTTGGATAACATTAAAAGTAGCTTAAACACTAGTTGTATTAGATAAAACTAGAGTAATCAAGATAATAACATTCTGTGCAGTGATAAACTGAAAAAAAGGTGTAGCAGGGTAACAGCTTACATAATGGGTCCAAAATCTACAGACTACAAATTTAGGACAGAGACACGTGTTATAGAACAAGGGGTAAAATAAAAAAAGTAAATAGATGGTGAAGGTGAAAAGGAAGCAGAAGGACACAAGAGACAACTGAAGATGTGCATAAAAAAGTGAATAAAAAGTTAAAAATGTATACAAGCCAACAGAATTATCATGATAGCAGCAAGCATGTAAACACTGATCTCACTGAACAAAAATCATATTTGATGTAAAATGCTTCAATTTTTTGTAAGAAGAAACAACAGAGCTGCTTCTTTTCTAACATAAATTAACTTCTGGGCACAAGATCATCATATTTTAAGACATTCAAATTGTAGCTGTAAGCAAAACAGACAGAATATAAACTTTTAGACGATAATAAGTTGCAGGTCTTACCTGTTCTCTTGCTGTTGTCTCCTTTCTCTCTGTGTGTGAACACCAGTGAGCAATATCTCTTGTTTGTAACTGTGTGTGTGTTAGTGAATGACTGTGAGCTGGGAGCTCAGGATACTCCCCTCACACACAGCGTCATACTCCCACCCTGCCCAAACCTGCACTTCTGTCGTCAGCAAAGCAAATACACACATGCAGAAAGGACGCATACACATGCAGCATAGCACTCTGTGAGGGTTCCTTTGTCTCTCTCTCACTCTCTCTGGCTCTTTTCTTAATCTCTACTTAACCACACATTCCATTCTTTACATCCTTTAATATACATTACCTTCTATGACACAAAATTGATTATACCAGGACAAAAATCTCTCATAAGCAATCATCCTGTTCTGCTTTCAGTGGTTATCAATCATTAATCTAATGCTGTCCTAGGGTACAGAGATGGGACTTTAAATTCAGGAATAACCTCAAAGACTGAGTTCAACAGTCCATAACAATTCAAAGCAGACAATATATGTAGAGGTTTTATATTTAGACGTCACAGTTTTCTTTCTATGGTTCTATTAACATTCATTATTTCTCTTCAAGTAATTTTGTTTACACTAAAGGGAGTTATCAACACATAACAAACCTATATTCAACCCATCACATTCACATATAAGCCTGCCAAGTATATCAGCATTAAGCTTACCCATATTAGCTTACTGCACATCTCCTAGATAGCAGCTAAACTAATACCATTCCCATTAGCCTTATCTGTTATAACACCAGGTTAAGGCCAAAACTACAGTAAAAAGTGGACATGGTCAACAACATTTCACCTGATTTGCAACAGCATGTGAGCATGTTATTGTGAGTCTGGTAGCATACTGAAGTTAGCATTTAGCTCAAAACAGCACTGGGGTAGGTACAGCCTCACAGCATCTGCAAGAATCTGAGCGAAAAGATAAACTGAGCAAAAAAAGTCTTGAGATTGAAGCTTTTTTTTCAAAGGAAAAATACAATGGGCTTATACTGCATTATCAGCCAGTTTTCAGTTATACTGATGTTTTGCCTAATGTTCCACCTGTCTGCATGTTGAAGTGTCTTTAGGCGTGTAGCAGCTCTAAGGTAGCCTTTTGTTAGCTTTTGAATGTTTGTATGAATGAGTACATGGATAAGCAGATGAATGGGTAAATGTTAACATGTACTGTGGAGCACTTAATTTTCATGTTTGTCAAACAAATTTAAGCAGCCAATTAGCCTAGCTTAGCATAAACACTGGAAACAGAGTCAAATTTGATAGCCTGTCTCTTCAAAAGCACATAAATCTGCCTGCTAGCATCTCTAAAGCTCAGTAATTAACATGGCATATCTTGATTGTTTATTACAGTGGATTATGGTTTTACAGGTTCTTTTTTATGGAGAACAATTTCTTCTCTGTGAGCAGTAAATATAATACTTACTTTACAACAGCACGTGAACATTGTCATTGTGAGTATATTAGCATGCTAAAGTAAGCATTTATTAAAAAACAACACTGGGGTAAGTACAGCCTCACAGCATCACAAAAATAGATATAAATCAATAAAGATTGAAGCTTGTTTTAATTAAATGGAAAAAATACTTTAATGAGCTTATATTATTAGCTAGTTTTCAGTTATATTGATATTTTGGCTAAACTGTGCTTATAATTGTGTTTCAATATGAACATTCAAAGAAAGAAGAAGAAAATGTTTGATAGAGAACCATTCAATTTGTTTTTTTTAAAATTAATTTTAACCAAGATATGTGTAAGAGTAGAAACATTCTACAATTAAAATTACCCATGAAAAACTGTATATAAACGGTTTAAGAAATCATATAATTCCAAACATCTATGAACAAATACTTATTTTATCCTTACTTATTCATGGAATCAGTATTTTATGACTTAAATGAATTAATTATGGACAAAATTGTTAAAGATATTTAGATTAAGATTATTTTTTGGCATATAAAATTCACCATTGCTGCCTCTGAAAAAAGGAAACACTACTCTTTACTGATAAGCTGGTATATTCTTATGGAAAGTACTCTGTGTGTGTGTGTGTGTGTGTGTGTGTGTGTGTGTGTGTGTGCAGAAAAGACAAACAAGCTTTGTCACAGAATATTACCTTACTGTGTTGGATGGTAAACACTGTGTCTGGGTGGTACAGGGAGTGGAAGCCATTCGCTGTATGTGTGTGTGTGTTGGGTAATTATCTACATGCCTGTTTTTCACAAGTCAGCTCCAGGATGTACAGTACGCACACACCTATCTGTACATGCACACACACATACTGTGCCACTGTGAAGTGACATCAGGACTGACATCAGGAGAACACACAAACACATTTAATGGAGTGAGATAAGTGTTATTTCAGGGTGAAAGCATGACAGTGTACATGATGATAGTTTAAAGTAACAGTAATAAAAGTACTTTCTAGTGTGACAAGTAGTCTAGTCCACAGGTTTTTGTGTATGTGTGTCAATGGATGAATCATTTTGGATCAGAAGATGGTGCGTGTCTAAATCTATGACTTCAGCTCCTCTTACTCACCTCCCTGTACACCTTCATCTAACAAGCCTGTTGTGTGTGTGTTGGCTGATGAGGTAGACTCTCACCTCCATAACACTCCCTATATAGTCACCAAGCAGGCAACTTCAGTACTTAGAGGGCGGGACAGCTGTCAATCACAAGGCCTGTAAAAACAGCAGCTGTGTTGAGGTTAGAGAATCTTCACCCACGTGGGTAATCAGTGATTACAATGCCGGACGCTGGGAGCATGTTCCCCGTGGTCAATGACAAGCCCGGACAAGTGAGGGTTTGGATCTGTTGTTGGACGATTAGTCACGATTTAGCTGTGGTGATACTGAAGAACAGTCAAGAGATAGACAAAAGCAATAAAAGTCACAGACATACTGTATGACAAGTCTGTAAAGTGTGACACTGCTAAGTATAACCTGACACACTCAGAGAACAGATGTGCTGTTGGTGAATTTCAAACTAAACATTGAGTCAGTAATTCAAAAAACGAGTCTGGGTCATAAACAAAAATGTGTTGTAGAGAAAAAGACACTGACAAAAGACAGCGCCATAAGTATCTGCAGCCAACTGGAAGATGATTCTGACATGGTGATTGTTGCTATGTCATTTTCCAATTCTGAAGGCACCACAAAGTACATTTCATTTAAATCTATTCAGTTATCCATTTTTGTGTTCTATTCCTAATTTTCGGAGTCACTTTGAACCAAAGATTTGCATATCACCAGAGTCTGTTGCATTTCTACAGTATATACAGAAACATCAGGGTATACCCAGAGAGTTAAGTCACCAAACATTTGTCGTATTAATAAGGTCTGATTCGCTATCGGCCCAAGCAGGGGAGGAACCCCAGTTCCAACTGTTTGATGAGTATAGATTTCTTTTATAGTTGCAATTCAGTCTTAAACCTGACAGGCAATATTATCTGTATTGTGATCGGTAGATCTATTTTTCTCTTTAATTAAATTCTAAAGTACAGGAACATAAGAAATTGTAAGAGACTGCTTTGTTAGTAATCTAAGTAGATATGAGTACTGAAGTCTTGATATGGGTCCAACTGACTGTGTGAGCACGTTCTTTGTGAAACCCCCGTTCACACAGCCTGCTAGCTTGTTTATTTAGTTTGCGTAACCTTTTATTTCAACAATTGGCAGGTGTTTTTTGAATAAATTAAAGTGTTCATCAAGTATTTCTTTAAGGGCTGACAGAGTTCTCCAACGTCCTCATTTGAAAGATATTTAAAAATAAACAGTTGGACTGCATCATTACAAAGTTGTTCTCCTCAGCTCATGAAAAGTTGACATTTAGGAAACGCGATTTCCAGTGTGTGATGAAAACGTGTTTAAAGAAACACACTCCACACACTAAACGCCAATACAGCAGGAGGCTGGGGAGGTGAGTGAGTTAATTATGTTGAAGCAGGCCGAAGTGAAGCAGCAGTGATGTAGTGATGAGTTGGAGTAGAAGTTAAAAAGAGACCAAAATACAATTGCAGAACATCTTTACATTATCTATGTTTATTGTCAAGGCCAAGGATAGACATGATCACATTGTAGGAACAATATTACAATAATAAATACATTATACACCAGTAAAGAATTGACTTACAGGCACTAATTACTAAGCAGGCACTAGATGTTTTTACAATATCATACAACAGTAGCTGAGAAGCACTTGTTTGAGCCATAATGTTGTTTTGCAGTTTATTCTTCCAACTGCTGAGAATTTAATGGAAGACACTCAAGTACAGCTCAATACGATTTATATTTGAAGCTTTTTTCAAACATATTATTCTTGTCATTAAAGAGCTGAAATGTAACATGGACAGCTTTTTTGAATTTGATTATTGCATAAGGAATCAATATGAGCTTCTGTGGTGTTGTTGGCTTAGTCAAGGCTTCAAAGTCAAGTCATATGTTTAAAAAGCATCACTAAAAATATACACACCAAAAAGTTTGCTAAGACTACTTGTTGTTGTGCTATGACACTATTGAAAACCAACATTTGAGCTCTGAGCTTTTATGCTAAAGCTACACGGTGTGGAACCATTGTGTTTATGTATTTGTTGTGTCTGAGTTACAGCACAGTGTTGCTAAGTTGCAACAGTTGTGTCTGCAACACAGGTGCTTGAGGGCGCTCTTAATAAAAGGCAACAACTATTTAGCATATTCCTTAATTAACTGGAGAGTTTTGTGGGGGTTTCTGTGTCATGAATATTGATTACTGTCACAAAAATGCACCTTTCTACTACCTTTGCTCTACGATCTACTATTACCCTGATAGCAAAAGCAGTCATTTGGATTAGACAAGCAGGCTGTATAGAGATAATTATCATGCCTATGATGATGTTGTTTATATGGCTAACCTGGCACGCAAAAATAGAAGCCATGCATGAATTAAGTGCTCCGTTGCACCTGCATCTCCACAAGAATTCATTCAAGAAGAATCTTCAATGCAGATCATATTCAAATATAAAACAGAGGAGGCTAGAGCCCACCTGGTATTACTCTTAATATCAAACTGGAATGAGTTATACAGCAGGATTAACATTAAGCACAATCAAACGTGAAACTCTACTTGTATTGATGTCTGTAGTAAGATGCATCATGCCTCCAGCTGTAAGCAAAAGTGTAACAGTGGTTGACCAGCACGGTGGCTTTGCAAAATTTAACACTAGCGCCCCCATCAGACAAAAACAGCCCTCATCCGCACTCCTGCTGGACAAAGGCAATTAACTTACTCAGTAAAATAAAAGAAACCCTGATATGTACACCAACATACAGTCAGCACAGTTGTTACAACACACGTTCACTCAATATATACACACAAGTTCATTTACTACCTTACACAAAAACAAAGTCATAATAAGGTCAATTTCAATGTTCCCTCTAACAGATATTTTTCTGTTTTACAGTATTTACAACGCGGAGTTACATATGCAGCATTAAACAACAGAGAACGCTTTACAATGTGTGTGTGTGTGTGTGTGTGTGTGTGTGTGTGAGAGTGTGTGATTGTGTGTGTTTATCAGACCTCCACTGCAGGGTCTGAACCCAGTCCCTGAGCCTGCAGAGCATCCTCTCTCTTCATCTTCGGTTTCTCTGTCCGCGTGTGCCACACCAGCACCTACAAAACACACACACAACAAAGGGGCATAAAGATGCATAATGATGATACACCTTATTGATTTAGAATATGCTACATTTTAATTAGAAAATTAAATTAAATTAGAGCCTTAACCATTTTCTTCAATAGAAACACAAATGTTTTATCTTTTCAATAATATTTCCCTCATCCTCTAAAGCCCTCAGTCTTTCTCTAACACGCATGTAGAACCTCGTACTTTAGAGCAGTTGTCCGCTTTGGGCTCCAGTTCATCCATGGTAACCAGTCCCTGGAGGAAGCTGCTTTCGAGGAAACCCATTGGTGCCTCTCCGTCAAAACAAGCATCTGGATTGGTCAGGACCAGTTTGAGGGACACAGCGAAGCCAGCCATGTCCATCGGGAAGGGGCGACTGGGACGCCAGCCGGTATGAAAGCGAATCACCTGAGAAGAAACATTAAAAAAGACATACATTATTCTGTCAAGGGAATTATTTAGTAACTAAGTGGTTACAACATCAACACCAGCTTCCCAGCTTAGAAATGTTCCTTCAGTTCAACAGATGAAAAACAATAATATAAACAGCACCTACCTTTCCTCCTTCAACTACAGGCCTCTCATATTTCATCCCTCCAACCAGCCCCACTGGCCACACTGATACTCGCAGGGTGCTCCTCATCTGAAAAAAGACGTGTGTTTATTCTTTTCAATCATGGTACATATAAAACGGACGGTTCCTTAGCTGTAGGATTTGTAGGCATCAGTCACAAACTAAGCCCCAGTCCGTGTTTCACACCCACCCACTGCTGAGGATATCACTCTCCAACACCTACCTCTTCAAATATCTGCAGGCTGTAGGTGTTATCATCATCAGCGAAGTAAACCACTCCTTGCTGGTTGTCTCCTCCTGGTTGAGCCCTTCTGTCTTCTCTGAGCCACCGCAGACCTTCGTTCCTCTGCTCAACTCCACGAGGCTTCAGCCAGCTGGGGTCCCCCTGAGGTGCAGATCAAGCATTTAGACCCAAATTTTAAATACTTGACTAAGGAAAAATACTGAATGCTTTACTGCAAAAAAAGAAAACAGCGGTGATTGATATTTTTTACAAACTGCTGACCTCCTGCAGTTTGCGGTCCTTGGCTGTGGGCATGTGTAGATGTGTGTAGGTCAGGCCACTCTTCACCAAAAGGTCAGTCACCAGTGGCGTCTTGTGTGGCGAGTCCTCCACCACAATCCAGTGGAGCTGAGGAACATGGAGGAAGGTCTGGGACAGACGAGTCAGCTCGGCCTTCTGCACCAGCCTGGAGACAGACAGAAATGATAGAAAGTGGGTGTTTGTGTTTGAAAGACACTTGGACAGGAATACAGAGGGGAGGATTTGAAGCAGGCACAAGAAAAGAGGAGATGAGTCTACCTTGCATATGTCGGGGTGATGACAAAGATGGTGGGCTGGGAGGGCTTAGCCGGTTGTTTCTGGGGTTGTTTAGTCGCCTCCGACTTCCTCATCTGTTCCTGAAAACGGTGCAGCTCCCCCCGCAGCCGAGATATGGTACGGTCTTTAGGTATGTCATGCTCTGTGCAGTCACAACGCTGACCTGCAAAGTGTTGGGGATGTAACAGGCATGATAGTTTAAAGCACACAAGCAAGAGGGGACTTCACTGCCTGTACAACTTGCATATATGATAGCCGTTTTGTTTTTGTTTTTTGTCTGTTTGTTTACCAATATTGCCAAATATCAGCAATAAAAAATGTACCCTCCCTAATAAGAAACAAAATGGAATAATGAAATAGACTTTTTCCAACCTTATTACAAGTTCTTATCCTAAACATCTGAATTGTATGCCAGGACTGAATAATTTCAGTCTTTACCCTTGTTATTGTCAAAACAATCGTTTTTTTTTCACTGAAACCTACATTTAGGTCACCATACATTAGTTTAATTAAATCTACTCACTTTTAGTCCTCTTTTCCCCTCGAGTATTCAAACTATGTGAACAGATCAAGTCTAGATTGTGACCACTTACCAAGCTGCATCAGGGCATAGATGAGACCCATGAGGGAGACCATGAAGTAGAGCACAAACACAGTTTTCAGCTTCAGCTTCATCCTTGTTGCCATGGTACACTGACCTGCTGAGAACAAAAGATGGCATAGAAAACATTACTAGTTGCAAAGCATTACTCTCTGTGGGTGTAGTTCTTATTTTAATTTGTTTATTTGGCTAAAGGTTGTGGAGATTGTAAGGTTGTGGAGATTGGTCCACGGACCAAAAAGGATTAAAGATATTCTACAGTTAAAATGTGCCTAAATTCAGTTTCTCACCCATCAGCATTTAGCTACATAACTACCTTTCTAGCTAAGGTGGTTAGCATTCTTTTTAGGCAGTATTGACCTTAAAATTGTTTAGGCTAACTGTAGAACGTTACAGCTAAGGATGGGTTTGTGTACGCTATTCCTGGTGGACAAATATGAATATGCACTTCATGATGAATCAGTGGAAGCTAAGCTATGCTAGCCTGACAATTTGTTTTCCCAGAAAATAGCTCGACTAACATTTTCATGCACTTACCAGAGGAGGGAAATCGTGGAGGACAAGAACGTTAGAGTTGAGTTATGAGCTTAAAGATTCATGTCATCTTGGACAGATTTGAGCAAAGGCACCTTAGTGCATCAGAACATCCATTCATTCCGCTTAGATAGAACATTTTTTGCAGCGATGTACCAACAACTTCCGGTTTAGGTGCAACACCGTAAAGGGTCCCATTAGATGTTGTGGAATCCAAAATAGTTCCACAGGAATCCTGCATAAAAAGAAGACATGACTTATTCAAAAGAAGTTAATGATTCCCATAGTTTAGTGTATGAAAAAAATATGGAGTAACTAATTAGAAGCCCATTTTACCTAGATAATAAAAAAAAATTAGGTATAATATAAAAACAACTCATGAAAAGTCAAAATATTCATTATAACTCAAAGTTTTCTAAAATGACAGCTTACTAAGCTCATAATTTTCAGTCTTATAATTTTGTATCTGTTGCTTTAACATGTCATAGTTCTAGGTGTTTCACTATCGACTGAAGTCAAACTTTTACATCATTTTGATCTGCTATTTCCATTTTTATCATGCTTAAGCATACCATTTTTAAATATTTTGTTTTCAGGGCAGAAATTTAATTCACTATTAACCTATTTAATCTCTTAAAAAGACAATGAAACACCATAATTAAAAAAAAAAAAACGAAATGGCATCACTTGAAAAGTCAAACAACTTTCCTTTATTTGTAACATACAAATAAAACACTGACAAGGCATAATGACTCAGTTTTCCCTTTCATTGTCGTTTATGGACAGGACTTTAACACTCACTCTCAAACATGGAGTTTTTCTTTTAACATCATGTTTAAAAAAAGTGTTTTACCTGTAAAAGGCCAAGAAATGAAAATTAAGATGGATTCACAACAGCTTATATATACACAGAGAAAAGACCAAGAGAGGAATCTGTGACTTTGTGAGGGTATTAAACCAATTTTCTAAAATAAAAGCACTCACTGACTTAAAATAGACTGGTTAAGTTTTGGCTCATTTTCAAACTAAAGATATTTTCACAAAAGCAGTTTAACTGCCAATGAGCCTTTTTTTTAAGTAAACCCATCTGTCTGGAATGAATGTAACAACTAAGCACTGATCTAGGGTCAGTTCCAACTTTGTGTCATATTTACAGTATTTTTTATGCCATTTGAGATGAGATAAGGAGCCTTTTCATAACTGCAACAAATAAAACTTAAAAACACCAAAGTTAATTTTAGAAAATGCTCTTGAATCTTGTTTCTCTAAATACTATGACATGACACACAAACAAAGACTGACTCTAGGTCAGAGCTGCTGCCAATCCAACCCAGGGAACAGCTAACTGACAACATGGCTGTTAAATGTAACAGATGAGGTTTGATTACGTTTGATTAACCTGAGAGAGAGACTGTCAGTCGGTTGATATACTACCACTATGTACAACATCCTGTTATTGTAACCTATGTAGTACAAAAATGATTTACTGTACTTATCAGAAGGTAATCTAACACTAAAACAAGCAATATGTTGTTTAACTGTTTTTGTTGTTCATGATCAAACAAGCATGAGACACCGATATGTCATCTCCAGTTGCTGGATATTTTTTGCCTCTACCCAGTCCAGAAACAACCAGAAACTTTCACCCCAGGAACTGGACTTGATCCAAAAGGCTTTTTGGGTGGTACAGTTTCTTCTTGTGTAACACAAAGATTATTTCAGATTTTGGTGTTTCTAAGAAGATTTCTTTCATATCAGGCTGCTCTGTTTCACATTCTTCTACCAGGTATTAATTCGTACTAAATCTGAAGCTGAACTTTCCTTAAAAAACATTTCAAAATGCACCAATTGAAGACCCTCACAGCCGCACTGGATACAGGATTCTTTACATCCAGCCCCACAAGTAAAATCTGTACAATCCGACAAGAGTCCTGGGGTTAAAGGGTTTCATGGTGGTTTCTAGAAAAGGCTTTTGACCCAGCCACTTCGCACTCAGAGCTGTCCAATATTACCCTGAAGGTTTTTGTAAACAGATATGGAATCAACAAGAGTGAAGTGGTTACAGCATCCTGTCCAGGTTGACTGGTATCTAGGAGGAATTCCTACAAGCATCATGGCAGCAGATGTACAGCACAATTTTACCAAAATACAAAAGTACTGACTTTGCGCCAAGATGCTCCAAATCCCCCTTTTACACGTGTAGCTTGCCATGATGTTAAGAGATTCGTGTGAAATATTTAAGTATCCTGTTGTAACCACACAAGGATCAACACAAGTGTTTAAAGAGTGATGCCAAAGTTCAGACCCAGCAC
The DNA here is from genome assembly GCF_022749685.1 of Semicossyphus pulcher. Lineage (NCBI taxonomy): Eukaryota > Metazoa > Chordata > Actinopteri > Labriformes > Labridae > Semicossyphus > Semicossyphus pulcher. The sequence continues at coordinate 9,856,719 of NW_027211695.1, forward strand.
TACTCTTGTGTAATCCTGATTTTGACCATGAGTTTAGTTAAAAAATATTAAATTTCCTCATGCAAGCTAATGACCAAGGGCTGGAGAAAATGGTTGACAATGACAAGAAGAAGAGGAATAATGACTATATAAAAAAAAACACTTTCAGTGCTCTACAATCAATCCATCATTCATCCAGCCAATCTGCGTTCCTTCCTCCGAGTTTATAGCATTCATCTGCTTCAAACAGCCCCAAAATGAAGTGGTAACTTCAACCAATCCTCATCCATGTTAAATCAATATGATTTGCTCATGCTAACAGAATAGGTAAAGGAAGGGATGGAGGATGGTTTTAGTTGTTTTTTTGTTTGTTTTTTTAAATACAGCAAAAGCTAGCGTCAACATCAACTTGTTTATCATAAGTACCTCTTGAAAACGGAGTGGACGAAGAGGCAAGCAGGAGTGATGCAATTTTACAAGGTGGATAACGATGAGAACATAAATATGCCTGCATTGACAGCTCAGCGCTTTTAGGACACGGAGGGGGAACAGAGGCACAAAGAACAGGAGAGAGGAAAGGAGGATGCAATTTTACAGAAGTGGAGCCTGTGATAACACAACACGGACGGGTGAATCTCCCATTTGTATCTGTACGCATGGAAACAAGAAAAGGTGGTGGTAAAAAGGGTAAAAATTTGAGTGATTTCATGAACCGAATAAGCCATGTTTTCTGTGAAGCAGAAAATTAAAGGAAATATGGTCTGACAGTTTGAGCATGTTGAACATCTTAACGAGCAAAACGGTCAAATTGTGATTATTTTCAGGGTCGGGCACAAATTTACAAAAACAGATGGTAAGATAAAATATTTTTACTTAGTTCAATTGGCCTACTTAAAAAGGCAATCTTGGGCATCTTGTCTCATCACTCATAACAATTTAAAGCCGAAGAGCCGATCCATATATTTAGGTGTCACCTGAATGGAGAAGAAGAATAGTGCACTGCAATCTTGCAACAGTAGTAAAGAATAATGGACCGGTTTAAAACATTACAGTTGCCGCTAACCGCAGTGCTTTTGTTTGAAAACTCATAAGCCTTACATGCATGTAACTTGCAAATGTAAAAACTGATATCACATCACAGCAGGGCTTTTTAGGCTGGTTTTCTAGGACCAAAATGTGACTTCATTTAGCTTAATCCTGTGAGAGTAAAAAAAGCTAGCAGTCTCAGTTTGAGGTCCTAAGGAACCAGACTGTATAACAGAATCTGACTTAATATCTGCTTACATCCACAATTATTTGATTGAGGGCATGACTTATAGGCCTTTAAAGCATACAGCCAGCAGTGAATAACAGGGCGCAAACCATATAAGTAGCAGTGCAGTATGATCCAATAATGTACAACACGTAAGGAGATGGGAGCAGGTTGAGATGAGGCTCACTGCAGGGGTAGAGAATGTCAACAATGCCTTAGCTTGATCGTAAATTTAAACTACTAATTATCATAATGAACTGGGATAAGAGAATGAGAAAAGATGGTTGAGCATTAAACCAAGAAGTAGGAATAACAACAGAAGCTATGTGTGAAAGCTCACTGCACACTGCTTTTGCAGCAGGAATACACAAAAATAAACACATAAATCTCAATCCTTAATGAGACAACATCTGTAGCGAGGTGTTCCACCATCGGTTCATATTTAACGGCACTCTACAACCGTTTAAACTCAAAAACACCTGCAGAGTAGCAGGCAGCTCAAGCTTTCACACACAGCCACGAATGAAAGTTGCTGGCTTTTAACCAATGATAAGAGGTGTTGCTGAGGTGGATCAGTGGCAGCACCCCCCGCAGTGACCACCTCCGTGGGTGTGTCCTGATGAGGCCTCGCCGTGTTTGGTCCGCCGGCTCAGGATCTCATAAGAGCAGTCGTCACCACAGCAACCGGACATGCTTGGCGAAGTCTCGTCGATCTCAAACCTAAATGGAGGAAAGAAAGGTGCATTAGCGATGATGAAGAAAAATGGAGTGAGAAACAGCGCTCAAAATTCTTTTTCCACATTTAATGGCACATTTTTAAGTAAAACACTACTGTAGGAAAATGTTTCCTAACGAAGCTGATACTTTATATGTTGTATATTTTTTTCACAGAGTAAAATCAAAGACACAAGCAGCTTCAGAGCCTTTTTTGGAATGTGACCCCTTAAAAAACACTACTGACTTTTGACCCCCAAAATCTGATGAACAGGCTTTATAATTAGTTTTTGGATGTATTTCTATCATAGCTTGAATCATTTTTAAAAGGCTTATACCTAAATACACTGCATATCTGTACCTGGGTTTCAGTTATATGGTAATTGCCATTTTTTTACCGGTAAAATCTGTTAAAGTCCGGCATGTTAAAAATCCCCCAGTCATAATGTCCGGTGAAAATGATATATTTTCAACAAAAAAATATCACTGATTCATTATAAGTCCGTCCCCTCAGTCAGGAATACAATAAACCAGCCATCCGAACCATTATTGGTCATTTTGGCACAAAATTACTAGTGAGGACGTGTCGGCAGCCCCAGCCACAGCTCCTCTAATCGATGCCACAAGCACACGAGATGCCAGCTATGAGGACAGCGCTCCACGACTATAGAGGCTGGAATTTATACCGTGCGCAGCTACGATTGGTGTCAGTTAGCTGCACTCAGTATAAAATCCAATCAAAACACTTTCGATATAAGTTTGTTACGATACCAGAATTTAGAACTTCGATATGATACTAGTAAAAAAAACGATACTCGATACCTATTTCGATACCACGGCAACAAAAATAGAAGTCCTCGGAAAAAAAAAAAAAAAAGGTAATTTTCTTGTTTCTCATTTCCCACCTTCACAGTGCTGGTACAGATAAAAAGTCACTAAACACATAACAGCTCATTTCACATATTGTTAACAGTAATGAAAGGCTTAATGAGCAGGATTTTCCCCCCAAATATTGTATAGACCAATACTAAAATATTTCCTCTTAATCATCACTTGTGATCCAGTAGTGTGAGGTGGGGTCTGTATCTGCGGAGGATCTGCCCTTCAACTGTATTTCTATTGTTCACATTATTCTGCTGTGTTTGGGACATTTCTGGACGTCAATCACAGGACAGTGGTATGAAGCTCAGCCAACAGTCCGCAGGTCCAGACTAAATGAAAGTGAAACTAATGAGAATGAGAACAGTCCACTATGTCGTTGCTGTATGTATAAGAGCTCCAGGTGTGACAGAGGGTGGAGCAGACAGACACAGTTGGCCTGCGGGGTTGTACAGAGGTGTAGCCATGTTAGTTGTTATTAAAGAGCGTAACCGCTGTGAACATTTAGAATATGTCTTATTTCTCTGTTTCACTGCTTTAATTACATTAACGGCGCTCAGTCTCTTCACTTACTGTCTATAGGGCTTTTAACACTGCCAGTTTAAGGCGGGATTATTAAGTCTCTGTTGCGTTCCATCTTCCATGTAAGACACACAGAGGTGGAATGGTGGGGTCAAGTCGTTCCAACTCTGAGCCGGCATTGGAGGTAGTAACAGAGGCATAAGCGTAATACAGAGCCAGCAGGGTGGATCAGCGCCGTGTGTGTGTATTTGACGCATGCTTCCACAACGCCGGAACGCTATTTAAAAACACACACTGGGGTGGCTTTACGCCGGCGTTGCGTGCTCCAATGTAGAATGACAAGGGTGGCATGAGGACGGAGCTTCATTGCGGCGCTGAGGCAGAACCGCAGTGTAAAAAAGGCTTATGTCGCTCGACCACAGTTGCTCACTCTTTTGCTCGCTGCAGCTTTGTGTTGAAAATCTGAGGGTACATCTGTTGTTTTGTTGATTATCTCCCTATATTTAAGGAAAAACATTTTAAAGCCAGTATACTCACTGTAAAGCTTCTCTGAAGAACTGGTAAGCCCCGTGGTTGTGTTTGAAAACTGTCAACATCACTTTCTTCATCTGCGTACTGGACAGAAAGAGCAAGGAAGCATGTAAGTAACACATACATCTGCCTCAGCTTAGCATGCCTGAAAGATGTCGGACATCTTTCTGTGGAGTTTTATTGTAAACAAGTGCTTGGTCTCCAAAAACATTAATTAAACGCTTTAAGGTCTAACAGAAATGTTTAATACATCTCCTTCCTTCTAAAATTGTTCCAGAGTGGACATCGAAAATAATGCATTTTATATCAATAGGTGTTTTCAATCCCAACTGTTCTGGGGACTCTATGAGAGGATCTGCCCACTGGGACACAACATAACCTCAAGAGCTTTTTTTAAGTGTGCATTATTACTGCCAATACTAACACTGACATGACAAAAGCTGGCTGCTAGATGTTGTTGTTTTTGTCATTGTTGTATATTGTGTAGCCAACACATTATACCAAGATGGTATAGCAACACATGGATTGGATATGCATTTTTGTCGTTTAACCCATTTTCATCAGAATAACGGACTTGGAAAAGAGACAGTGAATGTAACTTCAGTGTCAGTGCATTTGTTCACTGTTCATTTTTTAAGGCTACCATTATGAGCTGTTTTTTTTAAATATGGCGGTTGCTTGTTAAACTCAGGAAATCTCATGTTATAAGAGAGTGAATTCTGTGAAGAAAGATCTAAAATCCCTATAAATGGCACTCTAACAACTAAGATCATACCAGTTCTTAAGGTGCTTTTGGACAACAGGAACTTTGCACAGGAACTAGGAACCTTTTGAGGAACTCTGCGTTTTGATAGCAGGAACCAGGGTCTAAACATGGGTAATTGATTTAAACCCTGAAAAGTCCCTGCTCGGGGGGGTAGTACTTTCCAAAGGTCCAGGACCTTTCAGGACGGGGCCTGCAGTGCTGATCATTTTTGATTGGTCGAGTACTCGCAGTGTTTTATTTCACACCCCATGTTTAAAAGGGTAAGGGTTAGCTGCACTGGTGGTGTAGTGCAGTTAATTTTATTGCTTCTCCATACGTCATTGGCCTGATTTGCACAATCTCCCCGGGACTCCTCGGTTCCTTGAAGAGAAGTTCCTGGAACTAAAACAACTTTTCTCTTCCTAGAACTAAAGAAAAAGTCTTATGTTGTCTACAGTGTTGGCTGTAACTGAATAGTCCTGCAGCTAAGGGTGTTTCATAAATGAGTGAATTGCCATGATCATAGCAGTAGGTTTTACCTGTTAGCTATGAGCTGTAGTATCTGGATTAGAAACTTGCCCAGTCCTTTCCTTCGCACTCTGCTCTCTAGTTGCACCTCATAGCTGGAAAGTCAAGGCAACAAGTCAGAACAGAGTGAGCATACTTACTACTGAGCTACTGCTGGAACTTAAATCCACAAACTCGTACCAATATAAAACCTCCTCCCCACACTCCACATCAAATCGGAAGTGAGAGAAGGCGACGGGTGCTGAATCTCCATCACGGGCCAGCAGGTACCACGCCCTCTCGTCGTTCATCTCCTCCCTCTTTTCCCTCTCCTTCCAGCCCCACTCGCTCTGCTCGTACCTAGAGCCAAGCAAAGAGATATCAGGTCAATTCAAATGAAAGAACTTCTTTAGTTTGACTAACTTGATGCCATTTGCTAAATTGAACACGACTCAAATTCAGGCAAAGAGAGAAGATAAATTGCCGTAATTTTCTTTCCTTCATCTCAAATCTGTCTGTATTTCCTTTGTTCTCTGTTCCAGTGTGTTTAGTCTAATTCTCTCGCTGTATCTGTGTAATGTCATTCTCCAATTCTCCTGCACACAAAGAATTTCTGGCTGGTCTGCACTTTTTCCAGAGCTGTAATCTACCATTCATATCTGTGTGAGTCTCTCCATTCATCTCTGTGTTCCTCATCTACAGTTTTTAATTCAAGCATGACAGAGAAGACTTCTTACAGTGTCTGCATGTTGGCTCTGGTGAGTTCGAAGGCCCACTCCACAGACAGCGGGTTGAGTGAGGTCACTCTCTTACACTCTATCTGCAGGTTCAGCCTGGACAGGATGACAAGAAAACAAGGTCAAAAACATGAAGAACGTGTGTTTACAGCAGTGTAGACACACACAGTGTAGAGACACACTGCTGTAAAGTGAGAATAAGAAAACAAAAAAAACCAGACATAAAAACCATCATCAGACCCACTCCCCCCCCGCCCCCCATGGAGAAAATGAAACAAATATGTATTTCATGAAATATTGAATAAGCCCTTTGTAGGCGTACAAAGCAATGCTTACCCATTTCTGTCGTACTTTTTGAAGGCTGGGAAGGCAGCCAGTGGGTCGTCAAGCTGTGAGGACAAGGGGCAAAATTAGCTTGAGAGACTTTCAAAAACACAAAATCATCAAGGCTGCTCGCCTTTCATGCCTGCGGCATGTTACACTGGCCCCCTTTGAAAGTCTGCTTTTTCATTTTATGAGACATTTACTGTGAAAATACTTTTTAAAGATGCCGGGGCTGTGGCTTTAAAAATAGATCCATTTCAATTTCAGATTCTAGCTTCCTAAATGTAAGGATTTTTATTTGTATTAAATGATAACAAACTAAACTGTGTTGAAGTGTTGGTTGGGTAGATCAAGATATTGAGGAACATCACCATTTGCTCTGGAAAATAAAAGTGTGCATTATTGACATTTTAAAGACAGAACAATTTAACTTTTTAAAATTGTAAATGCAGAACCCCCCCCCTTCCCGCCAACCCCTCAGGCTCAACTACAGGCTTGATAGCCTGAACAGGCCTAATGGGACCCATGCAGGCAGGAAAATGGTAGGGCTATTAGTGTTTTAGCCCCAATGTTCACTCAGAATAATTGCCCACAAAATCAGCTCTTCCTTAGCTCTGAGAGTTATCTCAAATTACAAATCCCCCTATTCTAGCGCAGATAATGAGACACTGGGCTCCTGGGCATGTGAGCTATGCAGCTGCGTCTGGGGGAAAATAAAATGCATCAGTTCAGACTTGGCATCAGCAGATACTCCATATTTATGTGTCACAATTAAAACCAGGACGACCCTACAACTGAAAAAGTCATTTGACTTTTCCAATAACAAATGGGGCTCTTGTTTCGGGGCCATCTGACCCCTTGAGCCCCTGGGCCTGTGCCTGGTGCCTGTTCAGTAATCATGCCCTAACTTTCTTCCATTTTAGGGGGCCAAAGAAAACCTCTGAGTTTAAATGTTTTCCTAAAGCAGTGAATACACCATTTGTTCATTTGAAACAATTGCCTAAGTCAAGATTATCTTCTGTTGGCAACAGCATAAACAAATATAAATGTCACTTTGGGAGAATTTCTAACATTCCTTCTCCGTTGGCACATCTACAGAGGAAAGGGGTGGGAGAGAAAACAGCATGCAACACAGAGTGCCCCATTTTGGGACAAAGTGACACAGAAAAGTATCGAGTGCAGGGAGGCTTGTGAGGAGCTTGTTGAGAAAGCGGCTAAATCTCAGCTCGAGGCGAGTTAGTGAGCTTTGCTCTCCTCCGGGCCTCAATAAGGTTACTAATGCTGCAGTCCACTTCCAAATTACAGGAGCTGTCCACTATGTGGTCTATGAGAAGTAAAAGCTTTAAAACACTGATTAATTATGCATAAAGAAAAATAGGACACTGTACTTGGCTTTTCCTGTCATGTGAATATCAATTACACGTGTATGGTTAGGAGGGCATCCCAAGCATTTGGTGTGATTACATTGACCCATGACCATAACTATGACTTAACAAATGATAAAAATCACAGTTAACAATGTACTAATCACAGCTCTGAAAACGTCCAATCTGAACCCTCAGAAAAGCCTGAAGCAGCGCATAAAAAGGCCAAGTGGTGGTTTACTTAACAGTCTCAAAGGTGCATTCTTTTTTAGCATCAAAGGAACACCATTATCAACAGTCAGAACTACAAAATTGCATATTGTTGCGTTTGTTTTGCAGTCAAAACCTCGACCTCTGTTGTGAAGAATTCCTTTTAAAAGTTGCCTCAATGTCAAACAGCAACTAAAATTACCTTATTTGCTGCGTCCACTTTTGCACAGACAGCATCCATAGCTGCCCTCTCTTCCAGGCGCCGGGCTTTCTTCTCCTTTGCTCTGTTAGACTTTCTCTGGAGAAGGGAAATAATGTAGGGATGAATGGAGGTATGTGGAACAGATGAAAAAAGAATATGGAAGAGAGAAGAAGAGAAATGAGGAGCAATACACGATAATGAGGGGGGAAAGTAAGCAAAGAGGAATTATATATCAAACATCTGTGACAGAGCACATTATTAATTCCTCTAATACTCACTTTCTGATCAGGTCACCAATCAATTACATACAATTTATTACAATTTCTTAATAAAAAAAAAAGGTGAAAATAAAATGTAATCCAGGTCTGTACTTACTCACCCTGACTTTATAGCCAGTAATAATCTAAGAATTAAGATCTTTTTATATAATTTATTGAAAATCTTTTCCATTTCTTCCTCTTCATTTCATGTGATCAATTAAACATTTAAACCAATCCTTTTCACCACTTTGGAGCTGTTAACATAATGTAGTGTTTCCTGGCTCTGGTTTGACCTCATACCATTCTTCTTTGAGTCTTTAACTAAATGAGCAAAAGACGTGTGGTCTCTTGATACGACATGAAAATGGATTGGATAAAATAGCAAGCTTGTCAGATAACAAGACATCTTCATAAAGCCTGGAAGCAGAGATCACAGAGCCAACCCAGAGAACTGTGCTTTTGTCCAACATAGAAAAATATGACATTTGATAGCTATTCTTTTGTTACGTGGCTCATTAAGCTAAATTAACACTCATTAAGTGTGAGCCATAAGTTCAGGGTTAATTTAAGGGTGGAAATTAAAGAAGCATGGTAAATCAGAAGTATGGGTTGAGCAGCTTTGTTTGTTTTATTTATTAACCTAAGTACTCAAGTATGATTTTGTGCAGTCCTCCATTGCAGCAGCAATATATCACACATGTCAAGAAAACAACACAGACTTAATAACACAGGAGAACAGGTCAGACCTCAACCCTAAGAACAAGTAAAATCGGAGACATCAATGGAAGAGAAACCAATGACGGTCAGTCATGCAGAACAAATAGTAGTAATTACTATAAGGAATCATCATATTACTATTATTAACATGATTACTCTCTTTAAATAACACCAAAGGCAAGAGAGTAATGGAAAGATTTAAAAATGAGCATTTGAATTCACATCAGTAGTTTGTATTACCAATATTTGTCAATGTTGTGTAAAACTGAGCCGTGTTTAAATCGCTGATGCTGCATTTTTCTCTGTGTGGGACTGTAGTATTGGAAAAATTCTCTGAAACTGATACTCTTACTTAGCCTGCTCTTGGCTTGATTTCCGATGCTAGTATCAGCAATGGTGCAGCCACAGCTCACACAAATTACTCTGACTGCATGTATGCCTTGCAACAGACAGACAAATACACGTGTTTTGGCTTAAATTAATAATTTAAGTCCCTTGTCAAGAATCAGCTATTCAAAGTAAGGCATTTTCTGCTTATCCCTTATGGTTTTGGACTGTGCATGGGTCGTACAAAAAACTTAAATTAGCCTTTGCTGTCGACAATTGTTCGGGATTTTCACATTTTTTAGATAAATCAGTAATAAATAACCATTAGTTGTAACCCTATACTGCCAGTATAACATTTTACATGGAGCAACAAAGCCTGAAACCATCTCGTGAAGCCCAGAATTCTAACGACATGTTAATCAAGTTGTCTGTGACATGTTTACAGTAAAGACAAAGTGCATTGATGCTTAATGGCCTAGCATTGAACAAACAAGAAGGTATTAGCTAAATCCCTTCATTAGATCCAGACCTTACTGCAGAGGTAACTACTACGGAAAGGAATGCATTTCCTTTCCAACTTCAGGCATTAACTCTGCACCAAGCACAGAAAGGCTGCAAACCGAGCTGGGACTGTGAAAACACGTGCATTAGTTCATCTGGAGTGAAAGTGAAGGATAAACTCAAGTCTGCTAACAGAAACTAAGCAAACGTTAGCTAAAACTTAGGGCAACTAACCCAGCTTTAAAGCAGCAGTACAGGCCTGACTGGTGCCGATATGTACATCACACATATCGAACAAGTCTTGATTTATAATAACCAGGTGTGCTAACATTCTGCTTTTTTTGGTAAAATGTATACACACAAAGTGTTAGCTGTAACGTTTACAGCTAGCAAAGCACTCGTCGTTAGTATGGCATTCCTAAGTGGCTAACACAGCTAGCACGCTAACAATGGCACAACATGCATCAGGAGAAGTTAACTGTGTAGAGCGGCAAGGACAATGCAGTAATAATGCTAAAAATATCATACAAAGCGATGTGTATGCTTGTGCTAACCTAACAATGCTATCAAATCTATAAAGAGGCAGCTAGACGGCTAACGCTGCCATATAAGCTTCGGTGCCAACCAACACCTTCAACTAAATTCATCCACCATGGTCTGTCTTCCTTTCCCTTCCTCCCCCCTTCCTTCTTTCTTTCTCTCCTCTCACCATCACGCATTAACGAGCCAAAAACATCCACATTTCATTGTATCAACTCGTAGACATTAAGCAAAACACACACAACTCACCCCCATTTTGCAGCTGTGTCTTATCGATGTCCCTGGAGAAACACACCTCTATTGTCCCCGTGCTTTACTGTTGCTGAGTTATTAGTATCGTGACTACAGACAGAAAGAAGGGGGCCAGATTAATATGACAATGATAGATAATGTGCTAACGAGGCTAGCTGGCTATAGCACCGACCGATGGCTATGGGAGAAGCAGCGGTTCACTGCAAATTTGATGAAAATGTCAAAAGAAAATAAGCAGTTTTTTCTCTTTAAATCGGATTGGCGCCAAGAGTGAGAGGCTGAATTTATTACAGGTCCCTTCCTTGCCCTTTTCTTTCCTCTCGTCTCCGTCGTCCAACTATGATGCATTCACGTGCACTTCAAAAACTCCGACTTCAAAGTGCCCGGTTAGTCTCAAAGGGACTTTCAACAATTGAATTAAACCTACTTTACAAACTAATCCCCGAACTTAAGTCTGAATATGTTTGGTTAATTTGTGACAAAAACTAACATTTTATGTATAATTGTATTATTCATACTCTTTACTCAACTCAAGTTAGCATTGCAACATTAGCCTAGGCTATATAAAAACTCCCAAGTATTGTAAGGATTATCAACAAAATAGAAAAAAGAAAGCACTTATGCAGTGAACGACCCCATGTGAATGTTCAATTAATCTATATTAAAGGGCTACAGTATATAGAGTTTGTGGTAGAGTGTTGGTGGTTGAGTAAAAGTTCAAAACTATTTTACACACCACTGGGTAGTTAATCCTTTAATAACAATGCAATTTTCTTTATAAAATCATTTTAGGTTTTGTATGTTAAAAGCATCAGAAAATAAAAACAGTCTCTAAAGTAAAGTACAAGTATCTAATGCATTCACCATAGACTGTATGGTGAGTACACATGAAGGCTGCTACTTAGGCCTACTTACTTGCATTTACTTCCTGGCTGTCAGTGGAACAGCTCTCGAGGCTGGGATACATCCCATCTAGCATCCTGGCAATCATCACTGGCACACCCTAGGGATCTTTACTGTCCCCTCTGCTCTTCACCCTCTACACAAATGATTACAATCCCAACACTGCTGCCCATCACCATACTTAACAACACCAACACTATTCAAGACTTCTACACAAGGCCATGAAACATCAACGCAGATCCATCACACCCTTAACACACCTTGTTCTCCCCACAGGTAGCCACTACAAAGCAGTGTACAACAACATCCAGACACAAAACAGTTCTTTTTCCACATGCTGTGAATTTTATGAAATGTTAAAACCTGTCACATAGGTTAGAAACAATCCCTGTGCAAAATCCATGTGGCTCAAACATCCACCAAACCTGTAATTATTAATCAATGTCATTCAGCATGTAAATAATATCACTTTTAATCATAAATAAATGCAAACTGTTTATACCTGCTTCATGACCATTACATTCTTCACATTGCACTATTGTGAATATATACTAGTTTTAATTTAGCTGTATGAGTATTTCTGTGTATGTACATATACCTGCCCAATAAAGCCAACACTGATTCAGATTGTTTTTACATCCTTTACCTCGGAGTAAACCAAGCAGCATATTTGTTATGATTTCAAAGAAAAGAGTTGTTTTCCATCAAGCCAATACATTCTTAACAAGTATATGGAATGTTTACAGTGTTGACCTACTATAGGACTAGTTAACTATGAACTATTGCCATAGTTCCAATTATTATTTGCAGGACTTTGAATCTTCACTTGTATTACCACAAGATAGTGATGTTCCGCACCCGACATTCCGACGAAATTTGTCCTACTTTTCAAGTCTATGTCTACAGAAAAGCTTCCTGGCAGCGGTGGGATTCGAACCCACGCCCCCGAAGAGACTGGAGCCTTAATCCAGCGCCTTAGACCGCTCGGCCACGCTACCATGTATGCTTCGGAAAAGAATACGAAATTTACATTCGTCTTTCTTCCGACGGCCTTTGAAAGCACCACTGCTGTAGCGCGAATATGGTTTCCTTGTTTGGAAAGTGACGACGTACCCTCAGAGGGCCGTACAGGCCTAAGAAGCACGCCGTACTCAATGTTGCTGGAGGATAACCTCTGGCCCTTAAAGCCATTTCCTTTCTGTGACAAAGCATTGTTTAAGATGGGATGGATTTAAGAAAAGCGCCACCACTACACCAGCAAACTATACAACAATGTGTGAAAACTATAGTGATTGGATGATATGTGTGAAAATTTGTCTACCCTTCATTATCTTTGCACATCTGTGTTCTGTGCACTCAAATGCACAAACAAACAGTAAAAGCTCGCTGAATTTGTTGCAGCAATATCATGGGAATCGTTGGGTGGATTTACCATAAAATAAAATTGAATTATAATACATTTTTTATCAATACATCATGTATGGAGGTTTGAAGTCCTGTTTACATTTTGTAAGTTAAAATGTGTTTTTTTAAATAACAGGATTCCAATATTTTTTTATTTTTTTTTTAAATAAGAGAGCAAATTTAGGACATACAACAGTTTTACATTAATAAATATTTGTACAAAGAATGAATTAATTAAATATCCAAGTATCCAATTATCTGTGGCTCGAGGGGCTACTTAAACTTATTACAACAGTAATGAAATCCTGTAGGGCTTAGTTTATTTGTAACATCAATTTCCTTTATCTTAATATTTCCTTGATCAAAATTTCCAATGTTGGTCCTTTGGGATTACCAGTAATAAAACGATAAAATGGGCAAGGGATCCACTACAGAAGATTTAATTCTACTTTCAGTCATATACTTTAGGGTTAAGCTTAATAAAATATCATACATAAAACGTGTTAAAATTGAAATTTCTCAGATGTGTGTCCATAGTCAAAGAGGGACACTTCTCCCACTCCCACATTGATTTGAACTCCTGGAAGATTTTATTATCTGAGAAGCATTTCATCACAGACACCACTAGGTGGCGACGTGAAGCATGAAATCACTCACTTCTTAATGCTGATCTTAATTTCTTCCAAACCCAAATTAAGCCCCTGACAGGATAAAAGATGAGCAGCTATAGATCATGTAGGCTCTTACTACTTAACTTATACTGCCTAAGCTTCCATCCTTGTACCCTTGACACCAGCTCTAACAAACAAACTGTAAGTGCCTGGTTGGGCAGTCAGTATAACACACTGAGGTATCTCCCTCCCTGCACTGCAGCATAAGGAGATACTGCTGTGCTTTCATTAAGTGAGAAGGAGACCACAAGAATTTAGAGGAATATTACAACAAAGTCACAATATAGTCCTGTATAAAGGATACCACTCTCTAACAGCATAAACACACACTTTACTCTGTAAGACTATTAAAGCAATGTTGCCATATTTCCCTTGGGTGGAGATTGCATTAGGATCATGACATTCTGAATTTGCAGATTTGAAAAATGTTGGATGTTGTTGGCCCATATATCTTTTATTAGAGATTTAATTAATCATTATTTCCTGTGAGAAATCTGTGAAAAAACTGGCTTCTGAGCCCAAGGTGACCTCTCTCTAAATTTCATTATTGTCAAACCAATTGTCCAAAACCCAACGAAATAAAATGTATAATCAGAAATGACAAGGAAAATCTGCAAATTCTCACATTTGAGAAGATGGAAGCAGTGATTAAACAGACAATTTTACTGCAAACTTTTTTTTCATGATCAAATAATCAAAATTCTGATATTGTAAGTACAATTTCTTAGGTCTATTAAAACTAACCCTATAATCTCATATAGTCCCTCTTTAACAGATGTAGATTGCATCTGGACCTGATTTTTAACTGACACAGTGAAGAGGTCAAGTCAAAAGACAGTGACCTGTCAACAGTTGATAGTACCCCTCCCAAATCCTCAAAAGTTTATCTGTTATTGGAGCTTTATTGACCTTTAGTTACAGTGCCCACAAATACAAATAACATGTAAGATTAAATGGCTGTGCATTTTTTGTTTGTGAATAGTCAACAGAAAAATAGAAAACATATTTCTTCCTGCATAGTCCATGTAACACAATAAGCATTACATATGCTTTAGGGTGTAATGACAAGGCTTTATCGTCAGGTCTTTATTGTGTTTCTTTTATCATATGTGTAAGCCCATTTGGTGCCAAAAAGAGGAGTTACAACTTTAATCCTTTCCCTCATGTTGTTTGTACGGTAATAAGGTCAGAGGAAAAGACAAAGAAAAGTGTTAAATAAGACCCTGTAGATCCCTGACTATGACTACGAGTTATTGGTTTTATGGGATGTGAGATAGCCACCTTCACAGGCCTACCCACTTTTCCATAATGCAAATAAAGGCCTTGTATGGGGGTTCTCTCTCACACACACACACGCACACACACACACACACACACACACACACACACACACACACAGCAGCCCTCCCCAGCACGCAGATGGCCCAGTCTCTAAACCCCGCCTACAGTCTTTTGTCTTCAGGGAATCTGTCTCTCGGCTGTCGGTAGAAAAACTATTTATTTCATGTGTCAGTAGGGGGCGCGGCGAGGCTCTGAGAGTCTGTACAGAGGCCTGATGCTCAATGAAGTCTCTCTGTCTGCCTTTGCCTGCAGCCGATACAAATATCAATATATCATCACATCTTCATATTACCAGTTACATGTTTTCCCCAGTCTGTAAATATTCTAATATCTAAGACTTTTTATGCACTCTCTCTGGTGTGTGCTTGCATGAGAGGATAATGAAATTCAAGCTGCCCCCCGCCACCTCCACCCACACGTATACCGGCACACACACATACACAAACGCACACACACTCACACTCACACATATAGATATAGTACTCTCTTTCAGCCTGAAGATAGATGGATAGATAGATAGATATAAGGAAGTAGATGAAGAGGAAACAATAGGTGATATCAATGAAGAGACAGGAGCGAATGAGGATGAGGAGGAAGGAGAAAGAGGGAGGGAGAGAGCAGGAGCGAGGAGAGCAGGAGAGGGGAGGAGGATGAGAGAGGGAATCAACAGATGCAGTGTGGAAAGGGGCAGAGGAGAGTGGTGGATGAAGATGAGGCCTCTCTCAACACAGCGAGCCCTGCAGCACAGAATTACAACACGTAGACTGGACATCCACGCTACATGGCTGTGAGAAGAAATGGTTGTACAGTAAGTCCACACACTGCTTGAAAATGTCTGGTATGCATCTCCTGCAGTTGTGCTTAGATATCTGTGCAGTAACAGGAAGTGATTTATGACTGATTGTATTTAAACTGTGTGGACGGCCTCACAGCTTGAGTATCTCGTGAGCCAAGTCTGCATCAGTTCCACTAAAAGACCTAAATTTAGCTGGTCTGGATTTCACTGGGGAATTTTAGCCTTGTTTGATAATTGACTGTAAATGCTATGTATCTGTAAATGTATCATTGGGGATCAAACCAAAACAATACATTTTGGGTGTATAAGTATTTATATGAGGGATGCTTTTAATGTCAGTCTGGAAATGATGCAGAAAAATTAAAATATATCTTACAACTACTTGCCTGTTTGCCATTAAATTTGCTCTGGATGTTTGCCTTATGATTGCTGAATGATGATTCTTTATGACCTTTGTGACCTTCTGACCTTTCTCTAGCTCCACCTTCGGGTACAAATTTAAAGGGATAGTTCAGATTTTTTGAAGTGGGCTTGTATGGGGTACTTCAATAGTAAGTGTAGTGTCCAGAAAAAAAAAAGCAAGCACCAACTGTGACATCTTCAGAAAAGTTTGATTACAGTCTGTGCTAGCCGCTGCACTTTCTGACCCAAACAGCTGACATACGGCATAACACACTTTACGGCAGGTGTAGGAAACAATATCCTGTAGTCCCCACCGTGAACGGCATTTTTTCATTTCCATAATATTGTATTCTCTTCTACAAACTGCTGACCCAAACAGCTGTTGATACCATGCGCTGCATACGTATTTGTACATGGCTGTTGTGCATTGAGACATAGTGCAGAGGGAAAGGGCTGTCTGACATCAATGTGAAGCGGTGACAAAAAATAAAATACAGCGTTTAAACAGACGTCTGTTTATATGTAGAGCTCTTTTAAGTCACTAAAGTATGTGGTACTCGTGGCCCTGTCGACACACAAGCCCACTTTTAAAAAAAAAAACAACTATCCCTTTAATCTTCTCCAGCACTTCCGTCCAAGACAAGGCACTGTACCTTGAAATCTGAAGCTGGATTTTCATGTGGTTTTCAGTATACGTTCATGATCCTAAGAGGATGATTTGTTTTACGCTTTGTGAGCTTTCCTGAAGTGCCACCTTCTAGTCGAAGGTTAACTTTGCATGCAAGATATCTCATTTGCAGATCATCATGATGAATTCATGATGCCACGACCTTACCTTTAATGGTTTCCAACACTGATATTATATGAAACAACTGGGTTTAGTTTTTTTCCAGTGTGTTCTAATTCCATTCTTGATACAGTATGCACAATGTGCTAATTCTCTTAGTATACTGTTTCACTGTAAACAGAAAACAAATATATATTATTAGAAACAGCAAACTATGTATGTTTTATATCTCTTTTTCTGCTGTTTTAGCACCATTCACACTTGCTTCTACATTTCCTGTGTGCAATGCATTGTGGGAAAACACGGTTCATGAGCAGCACGATCAAATATCGTGCTTTTTAGAAATATTGTTTACTGGTGAGGGCTACAAACATCGGCACACCACAACTACACATGTGTTAATCATAAGCTGAAAAAAATATTTTATTTTATGTACATTTTTCCTCACAAAGATAGCTTTTAGACCTTGACCTTGGAGACAGGAGTTTTGCTGAAGGAGTTTCTTATCTTTTATAGCTGTCATGACAAGGCAGATACACAAGGGGCTTATTGGTCACTTCCAGTTAGAGCATCAAGAAACACAATTATCAATTCAGTAAATATCTTATACATCCTTATATAATATCACTTTGAACTCATATACTATGTCTTTGTTGACGTCACAAAGGCTTGTGTCAGACTATAATGAGTCATATGATGTGTCATGCAGTGATGGCTTCAGTGATGATGTCTCGGGAATCAGTGCACGCAAATCATATGATAATGAGTTGGCAATGGGAAAAGGAACATTTCACTGTACATGTATCTAGGTGAGTATCACAGTACCGGACATTTACACACACATGATTGTCCTTACAGCAGGAAGAGTTCATTCTATTGCATCTGATTCTAGACCATATGCATCTCCTGAGACAACAGAGAAAGTCCGAGGAGGAATTGACGGATGGGAGTCAGGGTGAGGTATAAGGGAAGGAGGGAGAGTTAGTGAGGGAGGGAGACAGCAAAGGAGACAGACATTCAGTGAGGAAAGCAGACAGATAGACAGGCAAGGAGAAGGAATGAGACAGGTGGAGAGAGACAGGAGGGGAGGGGGGGTGAGGAAAGAAGTGGAAGCAAGAGTGAGCTAAAGGGAGAGTGGGAGGGACACTCACTTCTGAGAGATCGAAGGGAAACGGAGCGAGAAAGAGAAGGGAAGGAAGAGAGAGAGAGAGAGAGAGAGAGAGACGGAGTGACAAATGGAGAGGAGGACAGAGGAGGAGGAGAGAGGAGGACAGAGAGTAGAAGGGGAGGAGGGTTAAAGGGAGGGAGGGGAGAGATGTAGCAGTTGTTCATTAGTGAGGATGTGTTAGGGACTGGAGGACTGAGCGAGAGGAGAGACAGAGGAATGGTGAGTTTCATGGACACTGACTAATGAGAGGAGAGAAGGGAAGGAGGCGAGGGGAGAGGAGAGGAGGTGGCAGGGGTGAAAATGAGGCATGAGAGGGAGGTAGATGAAGGGGGGGAGGAAGAGGAGACAAGAAGGAGGGGCTGGAGGTGAGTGAAGCAAAACTCCTTTACTGTGCCACCGTAGGGGGAGGATGGGGGGAGGGGAAGGGAAGAACTTGCACGTACGCACACACACTGTTGAAATCAAAAGCGACATGTGAGGAAGACGGCAAGAGAGGCAGACAGATAAGTAGTCGGAGAAAGATACAGGAAGGAAGAAGAGGAGCCGGAGGAGGGGTGAGGAAGGAGAGGAGGGAGGCACGACAGACA
The DNA here is from genome assembly GCF_022749685.1 of Semicossyphus pulcher. Lineage (NCBI taxonomy): Eukaryota > Metazoa > Chordata > Actinopteri > Labriformes > Labridae > Semicossyphus > Semicossyphus pulcher. The sequence goes on from NW_027211695.1 coordinate 9,875,341, forward strand.
GAGAGGAGTCATCTCTAGGAAAAGAAAGAGTGTGTATGTGTGTGTGTGGGGGGGGGGGGGGGGGGGGGCAGAGGAGGTTGGAGGAGAAATATTAAGGAGGGGAGGAAGGCGGAGGAGGTAAAGGAAATGGATGGGGGGAGGCAGGGGAGAGAAATAATTAGAAGAAGAAGGAGTAGAAACAAAAAAATCAGGCAGGGGGCACAGACAGTGACAAGAGAGAGGAAAGAGGGGGGGAGGAAGGGAATTAGGGCAGATACTCAGGAGGTGGAAGGAAGAGGGAGAGGGGAGGAGGAAGAGGGAGAAAGTCTTGAGAAGGAGAAGAAAAAGGAGCAAACGCAGGACGATTAAAAAAAGAAATGTTTGGAGAGGAGGCAGACAAATAGAGAAGGTGCAGGAAGGAGCAGGAAGCAGGACTATGGAGAGAAAAGGGAGGTGACACACAAGAGAGATCACGGAGGAGATGGAGCTAAGGTGGGAAAATGAGTAAACTGGGATGATGAAGAGGAGGTGGAGAAAAGGAGGAGGAGGTGATGCTAAAGAGAGAGAGAGGAAAACCTGGAGGAGTATGTAACAGGCTGTTACATGTCAGCAGCAGGCACTTGTGAAGGTAGCAGCAGGTTCTGTGTGTGTTATTGTGTTTACTGCCAGCATCAGGTGTGAGAAAACCTGCTACAGCTATCAAACATTCCCCATTCCACTCACACACTCATCCACCTGTGCACTCACACGTGCACACATATAGATGCGCGCGCACACGCACAAAAGGCAGAACTCTTTGAATTGTTCGACATTTTAAATAAAAATTAAACCAAGTACATTGAAGCTAGTTGTCTGAGTCATTGTCCGTTCGTGCACAAAACCATGCACTAACTTGATCACACTCTCTCACGCACACCCACTAGGTTCAATTGTACCCCACTCTCCTGCCCTTTTCTCCACCATGCATACATCAGTACAAGTCTGGACAGCCTGCCTCAGTACAGAGATGCACAGCTGACGAATCCCTCCGCCGACACACTGGCAAGTAGTCCCTAATTTATGGGATTTTGATAGATGGCAGATTAAGAGTCTAAAACATCCACTATTTCAACTAAATATAACTGCAATTTGCTTCTGTCGCTATTTAAACGAGATGAAATGTTGAAGGCAAGCACTGTGTGATTGAGCAGGTAGGCAGTTTTACAAGCTGATTTCTTTTTGCCAAAGCCTTTCTGCACGATGCTGGTGAAATAAACTAAGTGTAGCGTATCAAATTCCATGATTAGCAACATAAAATCCAAAACTGGGATATGCTTTAAGTAATACTTTTACGGGACTACTTTTTGTCAATCCAAACGGCTGGTTGGGAGAGGCGAACGCATCGGGGCGGATGTCCACCTCACTTTTCCCTGGGTGTTGTCCGTCTCCCCGGCACACACTCACGGCTGCTACCATCTATCCATGCAGTTCACTTCATTGTACTGACTGTGCTCATCAATTAACGAATTAAGCCGTTTTGGATGAAATAATTGTCTTTTAGCATTTCGAAGAGGACCTCAAACCGCGGACGGAGGTGCAGAGAAGTTTTGAGTGCGGGAAAGCGGAGAGAAACGACGCACAGGTACAGTGTAACTGTTATCTCGACTTCCAACTACACGTTACTAATGTAACGCAGAGGTACTAGCCCGCAAGCTAACTGGCTAATGTTAGCATCCCAATGACCAACTAGGTTTCACTTAAGATGCACTTTGATGAGGGGGATGTCGCCTGCTTTTTTCAATGTTTAGAAATTACTTTGACCGTTCAAACTGCTAACGTTTGCAGCTAAATGTCCTGAAAGAGACCGCCAAGTTGAGTTTTAATTATCTAGAGAGCGAGTTTTTACTCTAATACAGCAGCAGACAGTAGCGTTAGTAGTAACAGCAACGCAAGCGTGGGGAAAACAAAAGGACTTCAAAGTCTGACACACAACTGCTTAGGAAAGCTGTGAAATTCTTCATTAAGCTAGCTAACGTGGCTCAAATACAGCTTGCAAAGCAAGCGAGTCCATCACTTATTAGTTTTAACATGAGATTTGGTATCGAACAATTCAGACAATTAAAGTTAACATATTTAAAACAGGATACACAAAAAGCAGTGCGCCTACTAATATGTTATGTTCCCTTTAACAAATACAAAAAAACAACATAAGGTCAGTCTAAAATTACCCGTGAGATCCACGAGACAAACATTAGTCACTTTAACAATACTAATGTCAACTTCAACGTTACTTGTCAATGGAAGTCTTTAATGATACGTCAATGAGTTTCATGGAACCAGACTTAAAATTTAGACTTTTGTACTATAGGGAAAAAATATATTCTAAATAGACTTTACCTTTTAACTTGATAAATCATCTTCAGTAATGTGTAGTATAGATTGGTTTTGCATCGTATGATCATTTCACCTATACAAATATTGGAAGTTATTGAGCCATAGTTCCTTTTGGTTTTGAGAGGTTGTCAAAATTAATTACTAAGCATAAGCGGATGGTTGAGCCATACATTTTACAACTAATAGACCGTGTCATTCCGAGAAGCAGTGATGTATTTTAGTTTTAGCTCTAATTGCTCATAACATTAGCCAAATCTGCCAGAGATCGAGGCTACCGCAGCAGTGTCCGAGTCGAGGCTACCACCTTAAAACTCTCTCTGAAAGTGAACCGAGGCGGGATTATACATGTCGGTCTCCATTGCATCTGTAGTTCAACAGTTTCCCAAACTGAAAGACATCGAAATATACGCTAGGAGACAGGGGTCTGTTTAAGTTTAGATAATAGGAGTTTCCAGTGAAGTTGGAGGGGACAGCTGTTGTAGTTTTGGGGGGCCACCGGGAGCTGAAAAAGACAAAGACCCCCAGAGAGCCTCAGACATTTGTATTGTCTACCGGAGTTTGGTAGATGTGATATAATCTCTCTGGGTGTAAAGATTGCCCCTCACCCTCCTCAGAAGCATTACTGATAATGTTTAATCTGGAGAGTGAGGGAAACATGTTCATGTCGCCCGTCTGTCATATAGGCTAACTCCGTGTCCATGCTTTGTTCTGGTCGCAGTTCAAGTTAGGTAACTGGGGATGAAGTTGCTGATGTGATCGAGAAAGACAGCAAGTGCAGGCGTTTACGATTCGTTGCACATACTTGGTGTTTCTACTCCGATCTGTGAGTGAGATTGCTCTGTCTTTGTGTTCACCTGTCGTTAGCAACCGCTCTGTGTTTTTGCGAGGGAGGAGGGAGTTGAGATTGGTTACTTTCTGCTGTGCGGAGCTGTGTCCTGAGCTGACCGTCTAGTCTTTTGTGCTACTGTGAAACTCACTGCCCCGGAGATACAGAGGGAGAGAGAGAGGCAGAGGGAGAAAACGAGGCTTGGCCACGTAAGGATATAGCTAGCAACGACTGTGGATGACACTTGCAATGAGAGCCCCCTTCATGCAAGAGGGCCCTCGTGTTATCCGTGGCACGTTTTTTCCACGTTGTTTTTCAGATGCTGCCACTTGTCTGTTGTGCTGGATTTCCTCAGCCATATTTATATGCGGTTATATACTGTGCTGTGTGTGTTTGTGTGTGTATGGTGTGATCCATAGATTTTTATATTGCTAACTAAAATGGCATCAGGCTAAAAATACGATGTAACATTTTGGACTTCTTGATAGTTGCATTGATGCATCAGACCCACAGACGTGGGATGTTCAGGGCTCATACAATACGAGGCAGGGGCAGATTCGCCAAGTACAGATATTGCAGCCAATACAGTGACTTTTTATCATTTATGGCTATTTATGGCTATTTAAAGCTCTTGTCAAGAACTTTCGGTTATCGCCGATTTTGGCGCCCCCTATGGACAGAGCCATACCTCTTATATCTTTGCTGATTTTGTCCTCTACATGCTTAAGTGGTGGTTTTTTAACAAAAAAAGCACATCCTACTTTCTTTAACAGTCATTTGTGTCACTCACTTTAAATATTTGCCCTGGAAAATGTAAACAAAGTGCAGTTAATCGTTTCATCTGACTCCTACCCCCTGCCAGTAGTTTCAGGCATTAAAAATAACTGTATAGAAATGATCGATCTTGTCACTGATGGTCTGTTTGCTTTTGTAGCTCATATAGAGTAATCAGAATTTATTTCTGCCTGTTTCATAACCAGCAGGAAAACACCTCACAGGGGCTTTGAAGATACTTACAAGGCTGCTTTCTTAACTTAATTTTCATAAAGATCCCATAACATTATTATGCATTGTCTACCAATTCAGTGTAACATCTACAGAGCCGTGATGCTACTCTGACACGTGCTGAAGACCGTAAGTACAAAAATTGAAACCACGCGTGGTCTGCTGGACAAACTATTCGATGTGACACAATTTCTAAATCACTCCAAACATAGTTTTCTGCATCATATGTTTTGTTAAAAAAAACATGTTTATATCAGCGCTTATCAGTTGTCATTTATCTATATATGTTATATTGTGTATATGCTGTATACATCTCTGAATGACTCCTATCAGCTGATAATATTCTGTCACAGTACAAAAATTTTAAGGGCTGCAAGTAACTATAATGCAATTATTGATTCATCTAGCCCAAATTAAAATGTTTTTACAGCTTGTTTTGGACAAGATCCAAATAAATTCACTTTAATATCATAGGAGAGAAAAAAAATCTGTCTTGTGAGGCTGAAACAAAAGGTAATGGGCTGATTTGTTATCTGTTGGCAAATCTCTCATCACACTAAATAGCCGACCAGTCATTTCAGTCCTTAGCATTTTCATAAATTTGGGTTACTTTGCAACTCTTAATTGTTTTCACTACAACATAAAATAGTGCTCTTAACTGATATGTCAGAGTAGAAGTAGTGTAACAAAGAACTATTTTCTCATCGATTGATCTTCTGATTATGTTCTCAATGAACCAATCAATGTGTTTGACAGTAAAATCCAGAAAATGGCATGGAATGGCCAGCCCAGGAATTTAGAGCCCAAGGTGACTTCTTCAGTCAGGTATACATATTTATATTAGGTGAAGAGAAAGCACTGGAGTGGGATTAGCAGATGCCATGAGTTGTATCAGATTTTGAATTGGGAGAAAAAAGTAAAAAGTCCTTTTATTGAGAATATTTTTCCAGTTGAGTAGTCAATTGAGCTCGAGTATTTCCTCTGTTTTCATTTTGTAATTGGTGCCCCCATAAAAGGGGAGTGTCCTTAATTAGCGAGAGTAACAAAGGAAGACGTGAGTAGGTCAGTTTGGATCCTGTGATAAACAAGATGAAGAAGCGCCTGTGGATTGTGTCTGGAGGTGCTCTTGAGGTCAATACTTAATTGCCGTAAATCCAGCAATTCATAAAAGTGTGTTTACAAACAATTGGAGCTAATTTCACAGCATCTTCAATACCCTACAACCCTCTTAACTGATGACATTGCCAGGTCATTTTGTTTAGAGAGATATCAAGTTATAGGGTGATGCTGAGAGCTACTGAGAGATAATGAGGTCATGGAGAGAGAAGAGTTGTTGAGTGTGAATTTTTTTTGATAAACCAGTGTTTGGTATATCAGCTCAAAAAATACTTCCAAGAGGTAGCATCATACGGTTCTACTTTACAAGAGGGAATTGGGTTTTATAGGATTTCAAACTCACTAATGAAACAAAAGTGATAGTTCTATGGGAGGTTAAATCATACATAAGCCAGAAATACTGTTGTGTTGATGATGGATAATTCATATTTCATGTCTGTGTTTGTTGCAGCCATGCCCTCAGTGATGGAGCGCTCGGGGGCCGGGGTCCTGTCCAGGAGCAGAGCTAAGACCGTAACCAACGGCAACAGCCAACCACATTCAGAAGAAGAGAGCAGCGATGAAGAGCATGCTCATGGTAGAAACACACACACGCACTAAACTGAAATGCGCTCTACAGACTGAATTCAACCCTAAAGTTAGAGGCGATTTAGCTACTTTGTGTCTGGGTTTTTCTGACTTGGAGCCTGTGTAAAGTGTACTCACAGGAGACACGCATTTCCATTGAACAGATCAATCATGCAGCACTCCACAACTATTCACACCAATGCACTTTTTTTGGTATAGCATGATAATAATCCATGATGCTGCATTCCAATGAATAGCTTTTTTTTATTGGATACCTTATTTTGCACATTCCACTCTTGTCTGATATCACTCCCAATCTTCTTCATCAGAGTGATGAAGGATTTGATTTTTTGTGGACAGGAATTCATCCTTCACTATGCTATTAATAGTATTGACCTTTATATGACCATTTCATTTACTTCAGTTGAGTTTTTACTTGATTGAATCCATTTCAGAGTACAGGTTCATCAATTCACACGTAACAACAAAGGCCTGGAAAACTTGTTTAATGGAGTATAATTTGTCAGCTAGCGGCAGCAATCACACAATTATCAACTCACAAAACAAACAACAATGTCCGCATGCATAATAACAGCCATGGTCGCGTCCCCTTTTGACAATTTATTCCCAAAATGGATGTAATGGCAAATCTGCAGGCCAAAATAACTGTCTAATGTCTAATGGTATTCAGACTCTGTCTTCTTAGCGCACTTCTCAGTGGCACCAGAGTCAGAACCTTTGTTGCTGCAGTGTCCACACCAGCATTCTTCTCTTGCTCCTCTATTTGCTGATTAAAATAATGTACTAATATTTACTCTTGTTTTGTTATACAGTAACAGCTAAAGGGAATATTGCCAGATTTGGCATTTTTGCCAATGTTTCCAGATTGGGCCACTTGCTAATATCTAAGACTTTCTGGTAAATGGTAAATGAACTGCACTTATATAGCGCTATTTTACTCTTCCGATCACTCAAAGCGCTTTTACACTACATGCTACATTCACCCTTTCACACTTATTCACACACTGATGGCAAGGCTACTATGCTAATCTCAATCTGGATCTATGCACATTCATACACTGAAGGCTATGCCAAGGCTATGGGTGCCGAACCCCCAACCTTCCGACTGAAAGAAGACTGAATCTACCACTGAGTGGTGTATGTGACCATGTAAAATTTTAACTTGCACATTCTCCAAACATGGTCCCAGTGTTTAGCCGTGTCATGCCAGCTGCTTGGGTCACATTCAGTGCACTGCTGCAGTGCCTCCTTTAGTCCCTGCACACTGATCTCCTCTGGCACCCTCTCCTCCACCCCCTTCCCACACTCTTCCACCCTTGTTATCCTCTGCCCACATACATCTCCTCTTCCTCCATTTTCTTCTTAACCCACCAACTTGCTGTTGATCTTTAATTTTTTAACTGTTATCTGCACTTGGCACACAGACTTAAGATATATTATTAGATCAAAAGCAGCAGTTTAGCTGTTAAGCAATTCAGGGAAAGATCAAAAGGCACCAAGATATCCAGTTTGTCCATGCCTCCACCTCGTAACACCCCTTTTCAGTCTTCAGATCTCCTCCTTTTATTTTTGCAATTTTTTTGCTTCCTTTTTTGCTCCTCATTTTCTTCCATTTATTTTCTTTCTTCTTTACTCATCCCCTTCCTGCCTCTTTCTACCCATCTACTCCAGTTTCCATCACCCCGTCTCCTCCCTTCCTGTCCTCTGTCCCTGAGGAAACAGTAATGTGTCCCTCCTCCTCCGCCTAGTCTGCTTCCCTGCTACTCACAGAGTTTCTCGTCTGTCTTTGCCATCCATGCTTTCAAGCACAGCACTAATAAGTAATGTCCACTATCATCTGTTCCATTTCCGTCTCTCTTCTTTGATCTGTGTTTGACCGTTTCTCACCATAAATATTTTGCATAAAGATATTAATCACATTGATGCTATTTCTGTTTAAATCTGCAGAAACGCTGTGATGTAGTGAGTGAGACATTTGTAAAATATAATATAATGCTTGTTCAGCTTTAGGGAAATAGAGGAGTTGCACTACTCAAAAATAGTTGGGGCAATGTTTCACACTATTATCCGGTAACAACATTAGAAGCTAGAGTTGTGTCAAGATCTGCCTGATTCTGCTTATCGGAGGGTTCATTGTGTCAAAGGCACAATTTGTACTCTTTTTCCTTGGTATTACAAAACACGTTTTGACTTGTGGGAGCGTTTCTGGCCAGGTAAACAATTTAACCATCACATGCTGTTATGCTTCTGTGCTGTACTGGCCTGTCTTATTCTGAAAGAGATGTTTGTCTTACAAAGCATATGTTCACAATTGGTTGCTAGAATGGAGGTTAACTTAATTCCTTTAATTGGATTGTACAGTATATACTGTATACTTTAATGTATGTCCTTGGCTGACACCAGGGATTGGTATCAGGGCCGATCAGGACACCTTTTCATTAGTTTAGCCGATTTTGTCTACCTTAGAATGAAGCACTGAATCTACAGCGCAGCATGTCACTGCATGTAAGAGAGGACATGTGTGTGTGTGTGTGTGTGTGTGTGTGTGTGAGATCTTTTTGGGTGCACTGGTGACTGATTCCAAGTTCTGGTTGCCATATATGCTCTAGTGGCAGTGGAGCATATATCTAGTGGCTAAGTATGGTCTATGTGATGGAAAACGTGTTAGCTAATGAAGCTGTTCGAGGGCAGATCACGTATAAAATTGAAGAATATTATCAGTCCTTCTTATTTACATTGCCACACCATTGATGAATGTCCTTCTGTCTCTCCCGTTGTCTAGTCCCCTGTCCTCTTTATCTCTACAGCTCTAACATCCATCAGGAAAATAAAAACTCATATTCATCCTGTCTGTCTCTCTCTCTCGTTCCCTCTACAGACAGTATGATCAGAGTGGGAGGAGACTACCAGGCTCAGATCCCAGAGTTCAAACCAGGTAAGCTGGAAGAGAGGAAAGAAAGGGAGATGACACAGGAGTAATAGAGAGAGGGAGAAATCAGGACTCAGGGAGGTGAGGAGAAATGTGAACGACATTGAAATGGAGGAAGGAGGGGAATGCAGAAGATGAGAGAAATGAAGGTCAAGTGACCATAATTACTATGGTAAGAGAAGAAAAGTGTTTCTTTCCACCTATTGTACATACACCAGCTGTTTTCCCTTGATTTAGTATTTTAAACTACTAAATCAGTTAGTCAGTCAGTACTTTACACAGTTTATTTTTGGAATAAAAGACACCAAAAAATGAGCCACACCTCCTATGGCAATCACACAATGGGTCCTTTTTTCTGATGTGTCAGAATAGTTTGTATCAACATGTAAATCCAAGTAAAATTAGTTTGTCATCCTGTTTTTTTTTTATTTGGGTTGAATACAAATTAATTCAGAGAATGATGTGGTTTCAATATTATGAGACTTGACTTGAGTTTTGGTAGATCCTTATTATCTTTGCTAATGAAGTAGAAGCAAAAGATGGAGACTAAACAGGAGAAACGTGCATAGAAGAGAGAATACAACAGTAAAAGGTAATGAGAGTATTGACAATCTGGGAGAAAGACATATTGGGAGTTGAAAGATCTTAAGTGGTTTGGGGGGGGGGGAGACACACGGACACAGCTGATCTGACAAAATAAACAATGAATTAGATGGCTTTAAATACTGGATGTGTTCATTTTGTGTTAAAAACAGTCCCTGTTTGTCTTCATCACCAGATAGTCCAACCCGCTACAGTGAGAAGGACCAGAGGAGCATGTTGGTCTGGTGTCCCAACAGTCAGCTTTCCGATGCCATGTGTAAGCCACACTAACACACCTACCTACCTTGCATTTTATTTACTGGTACAAGCTCAACAATCTGACCTTCAGTTTAATGGCTGTAGAAAAGCAATTAAATCTTCTGTTTTTTTCTGTGCACTCACTTCCACTTATGTATTTGCCCTCTTTGTCTTCATCTCTTTCTTTCTTTTCTGTAAATGTCCTTTTCCTCTTCTTCTTTCTCTTGTTCATTACTTTCTTGATTTTGTCTCTTATCCACCTCTTTCTCTTCCTGCTTGTTTTCCTGTCCACTATACTTTTGTGTTCTTTTTCCTCTACTACATCTCTTCATCTCCTTCTTCTACTGGTATTTTCTCATTTTTTTGTCTTTTTAACCCATTTTCTCTCTCTTATATCAGTGGACGAGTACATCCTCATGGCAAAAGAGAAACATGGATACAACATGGAGCAGGTAACGCAGACTCGGATAAGTTTCTCTTTTTGCTGCTAGTTTGAGTCTCTCTCTTGTCACCCTCTGGTTGCCTGACCCGGTCTTCAACCCCCTTTGTTTCTTCAGGCCCTGGGAATGTTATTATGGCACAAACACGATGTAGAACGCTCGCTTGCTGACCTCGCCAACTTCACCCCCTTTCCAGACGAGTGGACAGTGGAGGATAAAGTGCTTTTTGAGCAGGCCTTCAGCTTCCATGGCAAGAGCTTTCACCGAATCCAGCAGATGGTGAGAGACCACTCTTACATAATATTTAGTACAGGAGTAATAAGTTTGATTTACTTATATTCTCTATATTTAATACTCATTGTTTTGATTTCTGTATTTGTTGTTAGCTTCCAGACAAGCTGATCTCCAGCCTGGTGAAGTACTACTACAGCTGGAAGAAGACCAGGACCAGGACCTCAGTCATGGACCGACAGGCTAGGAGGCTGGTCAGCAAGAGAGAGAAAGATGAAAGGTATGTGATACTATAATACTTCCATGATTTCTTGGGAAAACTGGGTATGAAGATATGATGGAGATATGAGTGAAGGGATGGATAGAAGGAAGAAAGAATATTGGAGGAAGGACTGAGCAGGAATTTGTCATCAGAGAAGTGAAAAGTGATATGATATATGATATGAATATGATATTATTTCTTGTCATTTTCAGTTGACATTCTTTAGCATTTTGTAAAGCCAGTTGGCTGAGGACAAAGATTGAACACTGGCACGTTTAGTTAAAATGTCTTTTTCTTTGTAGTAATGAGGACATAGAGGAAGGTGACCCGGGCAGTGACAGTGACTTTGAGATTGACGCCAAGAAAGAGGTGAGCAGTATAGAGCTTAACAGTTTGTTGTTTTCCTGATTGTGTGTGTGTGTGTGTGTGTGTGTTTTTTAGTCATTACTTGCCTGAGGAGATCAGTCTGGCCAAATCAACATCCTCCAATTTCCGCATCATTCATTATACATAAGTGTAATACTGCACTCTTGAATTGCTTTTCTTGTAAAAAGGTATCATCCTGATAAAAACCTAATTATACAGTAAATATGAAATTTCTTTGTGTACACAGGCAGTGAAACAGAACCCCAGCAGCACCAGCTCTGACAAGGCAACCCCCAGCCGCTCTGGGCCGGTGAAGAAGGAAAGCATCGGGGCTCAGTACAGACACCACCCGCTCCGAGCCCGCCGCAGGCCACCCAAGGGCATGCACCTGGAGCAGGGAGACATTACGTCTCTTTCAGCCTCCCAAGATGCAGGAGTGCTAACTGTACGACAACTGGATACACAGTTGGTATCACTCAAGAGACAGGTATGTTACATGTGTATTTTTGAACTGGCCTTGTCTAATCCTGCATCTTTGTGGTAGAGGTAGTTTTAAGAAACACAAAAAGGGGTTTTAACAAGACAATCTGTCAGTAAAGGTGAAAATTTGACTCCTCCAGAGTTTTATGCTGTAAAAAAATAACTGCAACTAGCTAAACGTACTAAGCAATCCCTTCTCTTTCTTCCCCTCAGGTTCAGTCCATCAAACAGAACAACAGTAGTTTGAAACATGGTTTAAATGAAGGCGTCAGTATTTTCAGACCAGCTGACGTAAGTCTTCTTTTGTACAACTTTCTCTTTCACTCCTTACTCTCTACATTTTCTTTCCTTCATCATCCACCCATCCTACTTTTTACTTTTTTTTTTCTGAATGTATCCGCTTGTCTTCATCTCTGATCTCTCTTCACTGTGTCATAAATCTTTGGTGATTTATTCTCTTTCCCCTTCCCCAATACCCTTCACATATTATTCCACCTCTTGTGGGACTGAGATTAGCTCTAATCTGCTCTTTGCTCTCATGCTGTCATTTTCACCCCTCTCTCGCTCTCTTTCTCTCTTCCTTCTAACCACCTGCCCTTTCCTCTCTTTTTCTCAGCCTGCCCCTAAGATGAACTCACGCTGGACCACGGAGGAGCAACTCCTGGCTGTGCAGGGTGAGCTGCAGCATCATCTTCCCTTCCCTCCTACAGAGTCACCTCGTGCTGGTGGCTCTCCTTCTCTTCCTCACATTCACAGGCAGATTCTGACTGTTACATTCATATTCACATTTGCCACTCACACAAGCTGCCTGTGTCAGTGCTGTAGAAGCACAGTACTGACACATTCAGCTCTTGAGATATCATTTACATTTTGTAGTCATTCCTTTTGCTTTGGTGAAGCTGTAATGCTGTAGTGGTTCTTGGCCTTAATAGACGCTGGGACTATGTCCATTTAGTGTTCACTGTGTAGTGTAACACATACATTATTGTATAGATGTCATTTACCAGCATCAGGCATGCATCGGCAGACAGAAAGATGCCTGGTGAAAAGAATGCCCTGTTTTGTTTCTGAAAAAAGTGTGTAATTCTCCATTAACAGAAGTATGAAGTGTCTGTTTAAATACTTTCAACGCATGTTTTGTGCTGTCTTCTATTCATTGATTCTACTGAAATAAGTAAGAGCTACTGGGATTTTGATTCCAGCTGAAGTGAACTAAAGTTCCAGTAGAAGTAAAGCAGCTACTGTTCCGCTGCACTCGGGTCACATAAAGAGGCACAGTTACCTCGTATGAGGGCATTCAACGAGGGTTATTCATTAGAGGAGGATTCATTGCAGATGAGGTTACTTATTGTTTGTTGCTATGGACAGAGCGCTACATCGCATAGATCTTTTTGAATGACTCTGCATTAATCTGTATGAACAGATATCTGAATATTGCGAGATTGTGTGTTCAGAACTCTACAAAGATTGTTTGAGTATGATCTACCAAGCACTTCATACAAAAATCATTAAGATCTTGATCCTTAATCATGAAATGAGGCTGTGAGAAACAAATGAGTTTCAGAATGATAAGGATTGGGGCATGTTAGAAGCTTTGGAGATGTCTTAATTTCAAGCTATGTATTTCAAATCAATAAGTCGCAGCTAAATGCAGCTACTGCAGCTGTGTAGTGCAAACAAAAGGAGAGAAAGAGAAAGCTGAAGACGTTATTATGTGTTGTAATATGAGTGTGAAAGTACAAAGGAAAAGAAAAAGAAGGTGTACACATCCAGACGACCTTAGATGAAGGTTAACTGAAAGCAGGCATCAACATTAACCTGACTTTTCCCCTCTGTTTACTTTCTAGCTATCCGTCGCTATGGTAAAGATTTTGCAGCCATCGCCGAGGTGATAGGGACCAAGACACCAGCTCAGGTGAGCATCCCCTCCCTGAACTTTATGCAGATCATCTTTTATTCTGACCTCAGTGTAACCTCCATTTACCCAGCAGTTTACTTTCTGTGAGCTTCCTATCAGCTTTTTATCGCCACCAATTTCTTCCTCATCCCTCTGTACAGATAAGCATTTTTCTTTATAGGATAACTATAATCTCCATTATCCCTCCTTCATTTGTCTTCTGACCTCCACTCTCAGCCTCTGTCCTTCACAGATAGACAGCTCAGTACAACTTTCTCTCTTCCCTGTACTTTCTCTAACTCTGCATCTCCTCCTGTCTGATCAGGTGAGTTCGTTCTTCGTGAGCTACCGGCGAAGGTTCAACCTGGACGAGGTGCTGAGGGAGTGGGCGGCTGAACAGGTGGCCACCAGCCGAGACCAGAGAGACCCCAGGAGGAGCGGAGAGGAGCTGTCAGCTGCTACAGATGGAGCCACAGAGGAAGATGAGGTGAGCCATGACAGCACACACAAATGATATAGAAACACTGTTAGTTATAGCTGTTTGGTAATAGGGGAGCAACAGATCACAAAACACAGTTCCGATTGTAGCACAATTGTATTCCATGCATCCACTGTTTTATATATTACTACACATTGCTACCTGTTAATCAATTCATAAAATCAGAATCAGCTTTATTGGCCAATCATGTGTACACATACAAGGAATTTCAATCTGGTCTACAGGGCTCTCTAGGTGCAGAAAATAATACACAATAAGGCCATAGGAAAGTAGTGCAGTGATAAGGAGTGCAAAAGATGAAGATAAATGTAACAGCTATGACTACATGTACACATGAGGTAGATGGTATAGCAATATTTACAGTGGAAAAAGATATATACAGTTTGTACAAGTAGTAAGCTAAATCTGACCTACCTTTTTATTTAAAGAGTGCTTTTTAAAAATTGCCATTAACAACTGTCAGTAATATAAAAAGCTGCATCTTCCCATTTCCAGTATCTATGTGACCCACCTCCAGTACATAATTATTACAAACTAGCACAAAAAAAATCTGTAAGACATTACAAGTTGGCTGTTATCTACCATGTAACTACCGGAAGTAGTATGTTGGTCGGATGTGTCTGAACCTGCAGCACACGTGTGTGAGTCACAGGAAAAACAACAGGGGCTGAGTTTGTGTAATATGGGAAAGTTCATATCTACAGTAACAGGAGGTTGTGGGATAGATAGAAGTTACTAACTTTCCGTATCTGATTATTATCACAAGCAGCCGCCAGCTTGTACGTATGAAATAAATTCCATACAAAGTAGTTAATAAATGAAATATCGTATCTGTATTTCAAAGCATGACATCAAAGCATGTATGTATGTATCCCGGATAAACTATGATCCGTCGCGCAGCTACACACGTAACAAAACGTAAAAGAATAGTTATTTTGGAAAATTCTTTGTATTTTATGTGTATTGAGACATTCTATATCAATTGCATGTCTGAGTTTAGTGCAGAACTGCAGTTGGTTAGCCTAGCTTAGCATAAAGATGGGACGCAAGGGTGCAGCTTGCCTGGCTGTGTCCAAAAATACAGAGCATTTAATTTTGAAAGTGTTTTGAAATGCTGGGACAAAGCCCCCACTTTCTGTTTTTAGACTAGGCTAAGCTTGCCATGTGCTTACTCCAGATCTGTACTTAAAAAAAGAAACTGATATTGATCTTCTTGTCTTAAACAGGGACTTTATTTTGTAAAATTTTGAAGTATTCTAAGCTCTAAGCTCCTCAGCTGTTGTAACAAGTGAATTACCCCAATAGGGGGTCAATAAAGTCTTATATGATGTCAGCAAATCTTCATTGTGCATAACAAAGTGATGAAAATGACTCAGTGGTCATCTGTTTGAGGTTCTATTTATAGTCATACATTTTTCTTTAAATGCACATTATCATTTAAAGTATAAAAAATCCCCTTAGAGTCAAACCTAAAGCTGTCTGCACTGTCTGTGTCCATTTATTCAATGTACTTGACTTCTTTATTTTTGCCTTACAGTAGAGTATGTTGCTTTCAACATAAAGGGTTTGTGGCATTAACAGGACCATCAACTTAATGCTGACTCTCACAATCCATGTGTCAGCAGCCTTAAATGCTTGTTAATGGGTGACATTCATACCTCATAGCTCCCGTGTATAGTGAATGCTGGGTTGTAATACTTAGTTCTCTCCTGCGTCACCTGCTGTGGTTTCAGTGGTCTCCTTGTCTCCTCTTCATAATAGAGCTATTATGACATCTGTCAGTATTCCCTTTTGCTTCTTCTCTCCTCCTCCTTGTTTGTTTTCTCACAACTATTTTTAACTGACTTCTAATCTCCCTCCATCTTTTCTTCTCTTCCCTCCCCTCAGGTCAAAATGGAAGATTCTCCTTCAGACGCCACCGGTGGCTCCTCTCCCCCCTCCTCCACCCAGACCCTCTCCTCCCTATCCCAGCCTCCCCCTCTGCTGCGCCCTGCACCTCCCTCTGCTCCCCCCAGCCTCCTCCGTCAGCCCCCTCCCCTGCAGACACGCCCGCTTCAGAACCGGGCACCACACAACCACCCCCCGCCTCCGCTCATCCGCCCTGCAGTGACCACCTCGTCCTCCTCCACCGGGAGCTCCAACCACAGGGCTTCACCTCCCAGCTCCACCTCCACTGCAGTGCAGGTGCCTCCGTCCCTGGTAGGGATGAAAGTGGAGCAGCCCAACTCGCACTGATACAAACACACACACACACACACACACACACACACACACACACACACACACACACACACACACATGGATATGTTAATAGGAATAAAATCACCCAAATACACACAAATTAGCATGCAGACAAACAAACAAACACATTCCTTCACCCTGTAACTCCATCTTTCCAAGCCTTTGTTCCTGGGACCATCACACATGACACCCACATGAACACGCTCAGGTCCCTAAGGTGACATCACAGCTCTTAAAATGTGACAAAGAGTATAAGGAACCCGGCAGGTCCACTTTGTAAGGCAATGGCCTGAAGCCCCTTTACTGTACTAACAAACAGCTACCTCCAGACCAACGATCTCTTGCGTAAACACACACACATACACACACACACACACACACACACACAACAAACAGGCTGGGAACTCATAACAAACGCTACCTGAACTCCTCCTTGAACAAAACAAAAAGAGACACTGGATTGTCAAGCTGTTGAAGAAACCCATGACCACAGAGTGAAACCCACCTGCCTGTTTCCATGGCAACTGCTGAACATCTGGATCACAGAGGAGTGTGGTTGAACACATACACACACTAGACTCCACTGGGTATCAAGTCATCCAAGCCACTTTCAGGAAAATCAAATGAATAGATGAGGGAACGAGAAGATGAGAGGAAGAGTTGCTCAAACCTGCTCGTCTTCAGAGGTCATGTAGATTAGAAAATCATTCCGACGGCTGGTTATGATGTGAAGAAACTCGCCTTTTTGTCGTTGAGCTTTGCTTTAAAACTTATAGCGCTCATAAAGGAGTAAAAAGGTACTTTTGCAAAGAAACCTGGCTTGTAACTGAATCTACAAGTTTATCGTTATGGCTTTTAACAGTTGAAGCTGTTAGTGCAAAAATGGAAAAAGAAGAGCAAGAGATCGGACATCTCCCTCTTCTCTCATAGCCATGTATAACTAGTATTAACTGGAGTGATGTTTTCCCTTTTTTTGACTAGACTTTTAAAGTGAGCCCTAGATAGCCAGTTAGTTACTGTTAGTAGTTTAGGTAGTGCATACTTTATTATTATGATGATAAAAATTGACCAAGCACTAAGGAGAAAAAGAGCCTTTAACATGTGATCGGACTTCGTCTCACTTTTCATGAAGACATTTGCCACTGCTTGTTTTTCACTGGCTCAGTGTGTGAAGTCTCACTGCTTAATGTTCTTAATGTTTGAGGAATGTTTTCAGTTGTCACCTGCTCACACCAGAAGAAACATTAACTTCTGTGTTAAATGTTTGTAGAGGGCTGATTCTTAAACCAGGTTTACAGAGTGAAGGGCACAGCTGACCTTTCCTGACCTCCTACAGACTCAGAAAAATAACATGTTCTGCCAAAGTCAGTTCTTGCTTTAAAAGCTCATTGACCCTCCAAATTCTCATGTCTGCAGTTAGCCACTGAGCAGCAAAAATGACACTTTACATTGTTAGCTTGTTTTTTTACACAAGGAATTATCCAAATGTGTTTTAAGAATTTGGGGGAAAAACTTCACTATTCATTTTCTTGCTGAGAGTTAAACAGATTGACAGAACTTTTGTGTCTGTGTGCCTTTTAACTTAGCTAGCACAAAGACTGGACAGAGGAACAGCTAGTTGTTATCCGTCCGCAGTTTGTCCACACATTTCACCTGCAAGCACCGTTAAAAGTTATTCAAGTTTTACATCCTTACAGAAAAGCGTGAAATGTTGAATGGTTTATTTTATTTTAGTTTACAATATAAGTTTACTTGTAATTTGGTGAGGTTCTGGCAGGAGAGTTTAATACTTCAGAACAAAGTCAGGCTATTTTTTTCCATGTGTTTCAAGTTTTTATGCCAAGCTAAGTTGGATGGCTGTAGATTCATATTGACTGTGCAGGCATGAGAGTGCTAAATAACTCTGCAAGAAAAGGAATTTACATATTAACCTAAAAGCAAAGTATTCGGCGAATGTTTTTAGAGAATAGCTGAACTAAATTCGATATTTGGTTTAACAGCATCTCAGAATTATTACACATGGGAATTTACTAAGAGGTCCTAAAGTTTTCCTAAAGCCCTCTGAGTCCAGGAGAGGCAGTTTTCTTTCTTCTAGTTCATGGACCTTTACAGGCACAGAGGTAGGTGTAAGAGGTCAAAGGGCATCTGATATTGTCCATCTCACGAGCACATGCAAATGACTGAATGATCCGCTGTGATACATTTTTTGTTGTGCCTGTGTATCACTGCCTTTTTTAATCAGATCTGGTATCACACTTCCTGTATAAACTGTGTTGAGTGCTTCTTCGCTAATTCAGCCTCACATGATCCACTTTTGTTAGCAGAGGCCTTCAGAGTTTATTTTAGCGAGGCACTAAGCAGGACTCAAAGCAGCCCATCACTACATTTGGCTTTAAAGTGGCTTGCCTTTTGACTTTGCCTGGACTTGTTTTCTTACATTTCTTTACTTCCTCCAAAAACTGCTTGTGTGTACTGTATGTGAGAAGTTGTTTACATTGTTGAAACTGAACTGTTTGTGTTTGAGAAATGTTTTTTTCTAGAATAAAGAAATGACCAAATAATACAGTATTTGTTGTATTCTAAAGCAGTTGATCTGCACACACTATTTAACACTCTAGGATTTCAACGGAATGAAGAAAAAAATCTATTCAGCTTGTGAAATGATTCTAATTGTGTGTTTACAACTGATATGTGTGAGCTTCATGTGCACATCATTTGTTTTCAAATGCTTAGCCCTATCCAAACACCATCTGTTGACTCCCATCAGGTTCGGCCACCTGCAGCTTCCAATGGAGAGCTGGTGACACGTGCATATTTCCGGGCTTTGCCTGCACACACAAAGTCTCTCGAAGTCTTTAGAGAAATAAAATAAAGTGGACGGCTGAATGAAAGGCTGAAAGACAAATTGTACCACAATAGTGCTAATCTTTATGAGGCTGGATGCACCATCAACACTAACAAAAGTGGAGGCTTCATCTCTTACTAAGGAAAGTCAAACTTCTTTCCCGGAAATAGACTAAAGGGGTTATGTCAGACTTGACTTCTGTGTTTTGTCATTAGATCTGGTTGTTCACAAGGCTTTTATATCAACTATGCATCTGCCTGTGGCCCCTGAACTCTAGGGCCCAAATACATCCCAGTTAATTGAATAAATTGTATGTTTGATTTCCATCCCTTATAGGGTAGATACAACATTTGAAGACAACAGTAGCTTGGCTGTGTTTCAGGTGACAATCGTGTAGAATATAAAAGAGTACAAGTGATGGACAGTGTGCCAGAGTTTTAGGTTCTTTAACTGAGTTTCTCATCTGGCTCAGCTGTCCATAAGACTTTCTGGATTGCCAGAACTCTGTAGTGTTACCTGCCTGGTCCAAGGGGCCCTATAATGGGTGAATATGATCAGTATGTTAAGTATGATTAATTCTTCATGTGCTGTTTAAATGGTAAAATGGACTGTTCTTATAGCACTTTTCTAGTCTTTGAGACCACAATCTGTTTAGATCTGTAAAGATTACCCTATGCAGGCACTGGTGTCAGACATGAAATAGCAGGTGTGAAAATCAAAATATAGTTAACACATTCACAGCGCCCCCTTCTGGTAATGTGTAGTACCACCTATTGTGTTTCAGAAAACAACAATGTTTTTAAAGTTTATGCTGTTAATTCATCCTAATCCTCAATCTCAAACTCAGCTTTCACATATGCAGTTTTAATGCTCAGACAAAGTATGAATGGATTAGAAATAAATAAATATGTCGAATCCTTTTGGTTGATGTTGATGTTTGATGGTCTAAAAAAAATGCGGCTACAATAGATTGGTTTGTTCATTTTTCCTCTCCATGAAACTAAAGAAAACATTAATGATAAAGATCCCTTAATTTTGTTTTTACATTCAAAACCTCTGGTCCGAGCAGGACATTTGGCAGTTGACAAATATACTTGTTGGTATCCAAACTCGCACTGCAATTTCTTGTTGCTTACCCACTGACATATACACAGATAGTGATATACACTGTCCGGCAACTTCATTAGATATAGGTTTCTTAAAATTAAAATGAATAGCAAGCTTGTTGTATGTGTCGCATTAGATTGTACCTGTGCACCTAATGTAGTAGCCAGTGAGTGTCTATGCAATAACCTACTATCCTCTGATTTATTGATCTAGCTCTTATTGATGTGAGTGATTTTACAGTTTTCCTGACTTCATTTCTTATCCATAAATTAAAAAATATATTTTTCTAATGTTTGAAATAGTAAAGTAGCCATTTCTATCTTTTACTAAGGTTGTTAAGCTTTTGCTCAAGATTGTTTTTATTGGATCAATCTTGCGTAAGAATAAAGAGGGAGGCTCTAACATTGGCTCTGTTGAAGTGTCCCTATTCTCTGTTAATCTACCAGATTGGTTTCAGTCTCAGATTATAAACCAGCTGAAAATGCTCAGAAAATTGATAGTTGGACATCAATATTTCCCTGACAACTGAGAGGACAATTATATCGCATGACTGAGAGCTTCTTAATGGACCTTGTGCTGAGTTTGTGCTACAGGTCTACTGAGATCTCCATGAAATATATACTTATGAGAAAAAGGTTTATTAAACCTATATCTTGCTTTACACATGATGGATTTCAGAGGCAGACTATCATTATATCATTGTTTTTATTACTATCATTGTAATTTTTCATCATTTTGTCTTTACACAAAAAAACAAACAAATAATACATTTTTCAGGAGTTGATCACCCCTCCCAACCCCAAACCCACCACTACAGTTACAGTTTGCTCAAAACACATTTAAAATCAATGTAAATTACAGCAATGTAAAACGAAATAATGTAAAATAAAATCAACCCTGAAAGAGATAATATAACAGCAACAGCCAGAATAATAATTAGAATCCAATACCCAGCACCTTAATACAATGATCAACTTTTAAAGAAAAATCTGACGTATTAAAAACTGAAAGAAATAATAAAACGACAGTGTGTCATTGTGATAGAAAGAAAAGTGTTAAGTTAGGTACAACCAGCTGACGGGACCCAGCGTTGTCCCCATCGCCCCCCCTTTTTCCAACCCCAGAGTGAGTTGTGTGTGTGTGTGTGTGCACGTGTGTGTTTGTGTTTTCTTCTGCTTTGACAAACGGGAGAATCAACACAGAGAGAGAGACAGGAAGTTGCTTCTTCTGGTTTGTGGTTTTGAATGCGAACATGACGTGAAAAACATTTGGAAGAAGAAGCCTTTTCTATTTCTCTCTCTGCTTCAAGCCATTCCGGACCCATAAGGCCTTTAATAATAAAATAAAATTAAAACAAGGAGAAAAAAATGGTAGAAGATAAACGAGCAGTAGTCGTCATCACCATCATCATCACTAAATACATCGGTAACTCCTGTCTGCAACTGGGGGGGTTGTGTTTAATCCAATACACTACAAGCTGTGTGTTTAATGTGTGTGTGTTAAAGGTGCACTACACCGAAAAGGTAGCAATGATATGATCCAACGTGATCCCTCTGCCCACAAAAATCCAAATCTGTACAAACCCAAAATTTTCAACGACACAAAAATATATTATCAAATCAAATGTAGAAGAAGAAAATAATTCACCATTCGTCGTCATCTTCGTCAATTCTTTTCGTTTTTTCATTTTTTTTCCAGTGATCTTTTATAATACACTCACACACACACACACTGTTTGTTACATACTCCAAAGACACCTTGTTTGCTCTTTGGGAACACGTGTAGCTGAGAGGGGATTGGGAGGAGAGAAATAAAAGGGCACAAAAAAATGCGTTGGTTCAGTGTTGACATTCTGGGTATGAAGGCGTGATGCCAACTGAAGCGAAACCAACATAAACAGAAAAAATACAAATAAATCATTTGAGCATTTATGTGCTGACTTACGCAACAAAAACAAACCCAAAATGTAATTCTATAAAGGCAACATAAAGTCCATCAACAACCCTGTCCATGAACTGTCCTTCCCTCCCCAGTTTCCCAGTATGCCCCTCTTTTCCAGTGCACAACTCTTTAAAAGCCATAAAAGACAAAACTAAAATTAAAAAAAGTACGGACTTGACGCCAAAGTTTGAAGCCCGAACAATCAATGATGACATCAAGTCTGACTGGCCTCCTCGGACTTGATGATGATGAGAGAAATTAAAAATGAGGAAGAAAAAGGGAGTGAAAAGGTGAAAAAGATGGATGTGTTTGTGCTGAGTCACTTAAAATAAGAGGGAGAGGGTGGTTAAGTGTGTTTATGTGTGTGTGTGAGAGAGGAGGGGAGGGGGGAGGTGGTGGAAGGATGGATGGATCGGGTGGATATTTAAAAAGTTCATCTCTGGGCGGGAGGGGAGATTTGGGCAGGCGGGTAGAGGGTGGAGAGGGTCCTTTAACCAACAACAGCAGAGTTCGTCCATCCAAAGTCCATTTATGAGTGTGTGTGTGTGTGTGTTTGGTTTTGTGTGTATGAGACAGTGGGCTTCAGTGACCAAAGTCCTGGCTCAGTTGGAGTCCATTCCATTTGGAGGAGAACGAGAACAAATTTAATCAAAACTCCTTTTCCAGCAAAATAAGGCTCCAAACTTCCTGTCCCTCATCAGCACTTTCAAGATTCATAGAGAATGTAGAAAAACTTCTTTCAGCAATCCTCCACTTTGTCCTCCCTCCAACCCAACACCACCTTTACCTGGTTTTCCCCCTACCAGAAAAGATCTGGCAGCAGAACCGTGCAGAAAAAACTGAATAAATAGCAGGAAGAAGAGACAGGAGTGGTCAAAGTGATAAAAGTGTGACTTCTAAAAAACAGAGATCGGACATGCAGAAGAGTGGAACGTCTAAGTAGAACGTGACAAAAGAAACCCAGCAGGGAAGAGAGAAGACCTCGGTCTATAAGTACTTCACAACTCAGAGGAAATCCTCTCAGAGTTTCTAACTGCAGGGCCTTGGGAACTTAAGGAACAGAACTTCTAGAAAAGAAACGTTTCTAGTCTCAAGAGAACCAATAGCCCTACTTCAGACCTTTGTCCACAGAACAATCATGTTAGTTAAAGTGATCCCACCCTTTAGCTTACCTCCTGACCTCCACAGTGCCCCCACCCTGCTCACAGCATCATCTTCAACCTAGCTACCCCCTTCACCCTCCCACCTCCAACCTTTAATCTCATCTCTCCTTGTTGCTCCTCCGCACTCACAGTTTGAGCTCGTTGGCAATCTTTGAGGCAATGTTCTTGAAGGCAATGGATGTGCCCGAGATCCGTTTGAAGCGCACGCCATTGAGGGAGAGCCGCGGCAGCTTGCACACCTCCATCTCCCATTGGACGAAGTCGTCGCGTGCTGGGTTACCCGACACGCACAGTAGCATGTAGCGCTCACGCAGCTCGTACTCGCAGCTGTTGGAGTCGAGCACCTTTCGGATCTCCCGCATCATCTCCATGGGCTCCATGGATGACGTGGTCTTCATGGACCAGGTGAAGCGAAGCGAGCGTGGCTTGGCCGAATCCTTCTGGCTGGCGATGGCTGGAGGGGTGCCGGTGCCACCTAAGGGGGGAGGAAATGATGAGATTAGGGTGATAAAGAAAAAAGAGGGCAGAATTATGAACAGATTCTTCTATTATTAAGCCTCTGTTACGCCTCGTCTTCTATATAAAACACACAGTGAGGCACAATGGTGGGGTGATGTCGCTCTGCCTCTGAGCTGGCATCAGAGGTAGTAACAGAGGCGTAACAGAGGAGTAGAGGTTACAATGTGCTGACTGACTCGTAGCGACATATTATCACAGTTCAATATTATTCACACAACTACAAAAAGAAACAAAAAACATTTCCTCTCTAGCCCCACAATGCCATGAAATGCCCCTTCCTCTTTCACTTCCGTGCCCGGGTAAGCCTGTCTAATATCATAGAAATGAATGGTTAATCCCCGAGTTGAGTAGGGAATAGGTTTTGAACAGAGGTGTTGAATAAAACTCTGTGTAATTAGCAACACATGCAACATATTTGGTATCAAATTAAAAGGAAGTTGTGTTTTATTATTAAAATTGAACACTTTTTTTTTTGCAGTTTTTGCTTTGCTTCTTTGGATTGAAAAATAAAAAGGAGCATATTCCAAGATGACAATGCCACGATTCATCGGGCTCAAATAGCGAAATAGTGGTTCAGGGAGCATGAGACATCAGTTTCACACATAGATTAGCCACCACACAGTCCACAGTCCTTAACCTCAGTGAGCATCTTTGAGATGTGATGGAGAAGACTTTACGCAGCGAGCCGACTCTTCCATCATCAATGCAAGATCATGGCGAAAAATTTATGTAACTCTGGATGGAAGTAAATGTTGTGACATTGCATAAGCCGTAATCAAAGCTAAAGGCGGTACAACAAAATATTAGAGTGTGTGACTTTTTTTTTGGCCAGGCAGTGTGGCAAGGGTGGGCAGGTAGAAAATTTTAGGTTTAGAAAGTAGTATTAACAGGACAAGAAGAGGGTTTTAATGTTGAAATACTGAGGAAAGTTTGTTGTCATAAGGTGGGGTGGATATTGAAAGAATGCTATCGAAATACAAGTGACCCTTCTGTAAATCCAAATATCAACATACCAGTGTTACCAGATCCTGGTGAAGAGTTGTTCTCATCATTGTTGGAAGAGGAGGAGAGAACACCACCAGACGTCTTCTCTGACTTGTCCACTGTACTGCTCAGCATAGACCTGGTGGAGGGATGGGAGGGTGGAGGAGAAGGAGAGAGGTGAAGGAAGAAAAGAGGGGAAGAACAGACATGAGGCAACAGGGTAGGAGGAGAATAAGCAAGGGACAGGAAAGACAGGGAGAAGGTGGGAAATGACAGGAAAGAGGAGGAGGAGATAAGCCAAGAGAGAAACAGAAGAAAAGTATGAGAATTGAGAGGATTACAAAAACAGCAGACAAAAAAGGCGGGAATAAAGAGGAAGAAATGATTGAGAGGAAGAGGGAGATGATGAGGTCATGAAAATAAATGAAGACAAAAAGCAAAATTTCTTTGAGTACCCCTGTGTGTGTTTGTGTGCGCACATCTTTCAGGTTACAAAGATAAGGAGAATTAAAACTGTGTCTGTTTCACAGCGTCTGTGTCTGCCAGCACACAAACACACATTTGGGTACTTGGATTTTTTTTCCCATCACACACACACACACACACACACCCACCCCACCATGCAGGTCAACCTCCACACCAGCACTTTCACTCTCTGGGATGCTACCATTTGTTGCTAATCTCTCGACTCCTGATTGGTTAAGCAGCTAACACCATCACCAACCAATTACATCCCAGCTCGCCCCCCCCCCCTCTCCCAGCCATTCACAACAAGCTCAAAGATCATCTACTAATTGGCTCCAGTCTACTGATTGGCAGGCGGTTTTGGTAGAGCCTGGGGGTTTGTAGGGATTCGGTTTTTCGGGCTGTTCTGTATCTCACCTGCTCCCCTCATCCCGACCCTCTCCCTCATACGGACTCCTCGAGAAAAATCAACACAAGTTTAGTCTTTTTGAGGGCTAGGGGCAACAATCGGACTCTTAAACAGATACGTTAATCAGCTGGCTGAACACAGTCGCTCTGCTCACCATGCCTGCCTGAATGTTCCAATCCAAACACATTGACCATCGATGCCAAATAAGTAATTTACATTTCAACTGCTTTAATTTACGTCCACAGCCACCTGAGGACTTCACAGTCCATAGTGAAGGTCCGAATGCCAGTCCACTCTGTTTAAGCACTGTGTCAACACTTTTCACTGAGCTGACATCATGAAGGTTCAGTGGGTTGAAAAGATGAGTTACAAAAGGATTGAGTTGCACCAGCTTTTCATAAATACAAAGTCTTTTTAATGCCATTCGGATTTTCTAATGTCCTTAAAAGTGATTCCTTAAATTGGGTTGCGCAATTTAAACGTAAGGAATGTTTGAGCTATATAAACTAAAAATGAGCAAATTGGTTGCTAGAAATAATTGGTATTGCTGCCCAATGAAAAACAATTACTTGTGTAAACAGAAATCCACTAGTGTTACTTCCAATTATAACTAGTAGTATTTATAATAATAAATAATTAATAAAACTGCACTTTATAAATACTGCTGGTTGAAGTAGATGAAAGGTGGATCTGAAATAGTCAGTGGGGGATGGAATATAATGACCTGAATATGAAATAGAACTGGGGTGGAGCAATTTAACAAAATTAACTGGTCCTAATTAACTGGAAAGTTATGACAAAAAGTACTTTGCCAGAACATCACGGTTCATTTTAGATCAGAATTAAAGAATGGGATGCTTGAAATGGATTGGATTCCAACAAAATGCAATGTTGGGAACAAAACTTAATAGAAACAGATTGGAACAGAGCGGCTTGGAACGGAATGAAATGCATTTCAACAAAATGGTATGTTAGGGGGAAAAAAAAGGAAAATGGGAGTGATTTGGACGTGGATGGAATGGTTTGGAACAGAATGGTCAGCATGGTGAGGGCGAGTCGTGCAACTTCAGGAGGTTAGGAGCATTAATGATCCCAGCACTGCATTTAAACCTGTATTAGTAACATTGGACCTAAACAGAGGTGTGTTTAATATAGACACTCCCTGAAAAGAACACTGTAACTACAGCCTATTTAACACACATGTAAACATACGCACAGGCAAGTATTCTCTTTCACACCAACAGACAAGACAGATAACGCACAAAAACAAACTCAATGGAGAAACACAGACAACAAAGAAAGACAAAGACATAAAACAGCAAAACACATGCAGACAATGGAAGGAAAGTGACACATGAGAAATTAAAAAGTTTAAGGTCTTAAATTCATTCTGTTAACAGAAAAGGCATCATTCCTGTTTTGCCCCTTTAAAAAAAACAAACATGTAAAATATCTCCTGCAACAGACACATGGTTAAAATTAGAGCATATGGGAAATGACAAGTGGGAGGAGCTGAAAATGTTACACAAGGATTTCTTAAATAATAGAGGTAAATTGGTGAACAATGTAAAAGTCATTCTTGCAATTTTGCATGCCCTTTATGATTGAGCTGATTATGAAGGGATGCAAAATGGCTCCAAGGAGGAGATGTAACGGCAAAAAAAGGACTGATTACTTGAACCCAAATATCTCACTTAATGAGAGCTTCTCTCCACGATGAAAGTGCACTTTAAATACATGTAACTACAATGTATTCATATACTCTTAATATTCTCTTATTTCTCCCTCCCATATTTCAAATGTAAGGATTTATTAGAATCCTTAATTAGCTCTAAAGCATTATATATATATAGAGATAGAGATAGAGAGAGAGAGAGAATAACTGGAAGTAAGTTCATCATTACACTATCATAATACAATTGCAGCTTCTAACCACCAGGTGGAGCAATGGTCCAGATTTAAGTAACATTTGCTCAACCTCCTGGGAAAAAACAAACACTCAACAGCAAGTGTGTGAGACAAATGTGGTTGTGAGATCTGTGTTCAGCACATATAACTGATTGGTCGTGTGTTTTACATGTGCAATTCTGCATAGAGCAAATGTATACATGTGCACGGAGAAGAATGTGTTTATGTAAATGTTTCGGCATGTCAAATACACATGTATGTGCATGAAGTGTAGTGTGCGTGTGTGTTTGTGTGTGTATCCACAACATTAAGGTCTTTTCCAGCCAGAGTAGGTCAAAGCCATCCAGTTCTGTTGCTGCTGCTGTTAGAGAGCCATTGCCAGAGTGAGAACAGGAAGGAAGGAAGAGTGCAGCCTCCAGAAAAGATTGCAGCCTGAGAAACACTGCAGCCCCGTCCCTCCTGGGTCCTCTCATCCTCTCTACCTCAGTCCATAACTTCCAACTACAGCCAAAGAACTCTACAAATAACTTCAGAAACTTACAACAAAACTCCACTCTGTACGGCTATTTTGATTCAAGAGACCAAAATGAAAGCAGAGAGGTGAGATGGATGATGGTTTAAGGGTTTTGGTGATGTTAGCTTGGATAATGGTTATCATTGGCATGTGACACAGCATGACTTTGATGCCTGTAATATCTTGAGAAGAGAAATCTCTCCCTGTGCTTATTTTCTCTCTGTCATACGCTTAAAGAAAGATATTAGTGTTGACTGTCTGTGGAATGCATTTTATGTTATTACCTCACCAGTTTTGAGGACTTGGAGAGGAAGCTATCAATTTAGCTAAAAGAAATAACATTATTGCCTGCATCTGCAGCTAAGAAATGGAAAGGGTTAAGAGTAAGAAGGGAATTGTTTGATCTATTGGACCATTAAGCCTCAACCTAAATCTGGGGCACTACAAAGGGACGCAAGCTCACACACACACTCTACCTGGTAAATAAATGGAAAGGGGGATGTTGAGGAAGAGCTTGGTGGAAGGGACGATGGAGGGACGTAAAAGGAAGAGGGGTGAGGTGTTATTGTGCCGCATGATGATGGAGTGAGTGAGTAAGTGAGTGGGTGGCTGGGTGAGGGGGAGGTTAGTAGAAAAATAAAAACTAAATAAAAATGGGCCATAACACGGCACTCAAAACCAGAAGGCTCAAAAAAGGGGCCAACCACAGAAAAAATAAAGAAAGAGAAAAGATAAGGCTCAAGGCACAAAGGAAGATTTCAACAAAAAGCTTCACGAAACACCAAAAGGGGAGAAAAATTATATATATGTAAAATATATATGAAGAAGAGAGTATACGTATATATATCAAGGGGTTATATTTAACGTTTGGGATGTTGCCTACCTTCTCGGAAACCTGAACGAGAGATTTCTACAAAAACAAAAGAGGGATAAAGAAAGAAAGAGAAACAAACGTATGTATAAAAACGCATAGATTTATGACTTTCCTGTATAAGACAAGCTGCCCTCTGAACTTTAAAGCAAAAAAAGTCCAACATGAACTAGGCTAACTTTGGATTGAAGCAGCAAGCACAACCATCATTAAATAACCAAAAATAAACCACAAAAGGTAAATTAGTGTTACTGCCATTGACTTTTAATAGGAATGTGTTTTAAGGTGGGAATTATTGGTGTGAATGTGTTAACAGACATTATTAAATGCACACCAGAACACCTTAGAGGGATTTAATGAGCTCGGTGGGAAATTCCATTAAGAGACCCTGTTTGAACACAGTCACCCCCCAACCTCCCTCCCCAACATGAAATGAAGCGCTCCTCCACATACAGAGCAGTCCTGGGTGATCTGAAAAGAAGTGTTTGTGAGGTGAAAAGTTCAAACGTGATCAAAAATCAAACAAAAAGAGAGACATCTTATGCACACACAAATACACATTTCAAATAAAAAAAGTACAGGTTAAGCAATAACTTAATCTTTAACACACATGGAGAAACGCAATCTCCTTCACACAAAACACACGGACACACACGTTTGAAGGACGGAGAAACATCTCTCTGCAGACCAAGCTGGAAAGTGCAGTGGTATGGTTACACGATATGTTAATAAAGCACACACAGCTTCAGTGTGTACAAATGCAACACAATCTCTCTGTCTCTAGCACCTCTACTTCCTACAAGCACGCCAAGTTATGAGAGAGTGTGTGTGTCTGTGTGTGTGTGTGTGTGTGTGTGTGTGTGTGTGTGTGTGTGTGTGTGTGTGTGTGTGTGTGTGAGAGAGTGTGTATGCATGCATGTGTGTCAAGGTGTCCCCACTAGCGGTATTTATAGTTGAGGGAAAAGTGATATCTCCGGTGTAACCATGGATACTGTCGCCACGGAGCTACAGTATCTCTGAGTGGGAGGCCAAGAGTGGCTGTGCCTGTACCTCCGCCTCTTACATACACACACATACAAAAACACACAGACAGACACACCCACACATGCAGGAAGCAGTCAGTCATATTATATTTCTTTCTTTTTAAAGCTAACATAATCACTAAAAATAACACTGTACACTCATTCTCTCTTTCTCTTCCCCCCTTCCTTAGAAACATTGCATTCATTATAAAACTCTTGGTGACATGAGTGAAAATCTCAGCTCTACCTTCTCTCTCCACTATTCATTCTTTCATTGCTCACTTGGCCCTTCCTCTTCCAGTATGTGCCTCATTTAACCCTCACTTCCTGTCCTCCACATCCTACATTCTGACAGCAGCCCCTGATATGTCAGTCAGCTTCCAAGCTCCTCTCCTTGCCTCCCCTGTATGTACACTTTAATTTAGATCAACCAAAGCAGAAATATCAGTCTAGATTTTACAAGATTCTCTAGCCAACACTTTTGCCAGGCCTCACCCTACCCTTCCACTTTAAAAAACCCAGTGTAGTCTTCACCTCACTGTATCTACATAGCAGGTTTGGAACAAAGCTCAACTCCACTTCTAGAAAATAGTTTTAAAATATATAAATAAAACAGTATTCATTATACTCAGGTACCCATGAGAGCCATTTTAGTGCTGCAACTAGAGGACCAAGTTGAAAACTGGGCCAGACGTGGAACCAAAACCAAAATTACTCCCTAGTCACCACTGCTCCAAACAAAATTACAGAGAAGACACAGCTGTTGCCTACCTCTCCCTTTCGACTCCCAGCAGAGTTTCAGATCAAGAACAGTTTAGTGATAGGGATGAGACTAAGCCAGCTCCTATAGAATTACACTGAAACCAATGATAGTATGGACATACAGTATACAGTATGTTGTTCCTGAGAGGAAATGAGCAATGAAATGACTAGTAACATAAATTCATCATTTTCTGTATCGGGCTGAATCCTCAATACTCAGGAGAAGCTTTAAACTGTGCTTGCTACAAAAAAAGCTAGATAATAAGTAGAACAGCTGCAATGGCATCGACTAAGCTACCAAATTCATTCTTCTGCCACTTATCCTCTCCAATCCTATCTGTCTTGCTGCTTCCTTTCTCCACTCTCTAGGACCACAATCACAGAGTATAATCTCAACGATTTACCCTCCCCATTTTTCCATGCTCCTGCCTCTCTTTTCTGCTACTCACCTTCGTACAAACTTGGATGTGAACTTGCTGAAAATCCCTGTAGCACCATGTGCCCTCCGGGCCTGGCTGTTGCCATGCGACAGTGATGGGGACGCGGGCCCACCGGGGTAGGCGGAGCCTTGCTGGTCCCGGGCACCCCGCTGCTGGCCCGCATGGAATGTGCTGCGGATACCCACCCCCCGGGAGAAGTTGGCACGTTCTGACACGGCAGCGCTGCTGATGTTATGGGCAGATGGGGAGGCACCGGGCGCCCGTTGAGTCGGGCCGCTACAGAGGAGGGTTGGAGAAAAATGGCGGGAGGGATGGTAAAGAAAAGGTGATACAGTGAAAGGGGAGGGTGTAGAAGAGCAGTGATGTGAATGTGGGGAAGGAGAAATAAGTGAGAAAAGATTGGAGAAGAATAAGAGGAAGAAAGGTGTGAAGAAGACGCAGAGACGAGGAGGTGTAAAGCAAAATTCATAGTGATGAAGATTGGAAAGGTGACAGGAGAAAAGAAAGCATGAAATAAAAAAGTAGGATAGATGGAATCCAAAGGCAAAGTAGACAAGAGGTAGGTGAACACAGTGATACATGACGACAGAAGTAGAAAGAAGAAGAAAAGTATAAAAAGAGGGTAAGGGATTGAAGAGGAGGGGTGTAGGAGAGAAACACACAGTTAGACAAATCAAAGATTGTTCTTATGTGCTTTTTATCTCGGTGTAAGGTCATACAAGTGCCTATGTCTGTTCAACGTCTGCTCACCCTGATGTGTCACATAATGATGTCAGCCAAGTCAATATCAAAGTCAGCATCAGGTCAGCGACACACACAATGATATGCACTTCTACACACTGACACACACAGTTAATCCTCTTTGCCTCAACCATCATCACAAACCTCCAGCACCCCATCTCTCACACACTTACATAAGACATACTTTACACATAGACAAAGACAAACAAACACTTGTACACTGGATACATTCACTGAGCTTAAACCTTGCATTTGCTATGTATGTGTTTGTGCATCTTCAATGCCAGTGTGTGGTACCACCATACATCTGCAGAAGAAGGTAAACACAACAAACAAAAATGACGATAGCGTACACACACACACACACACACACACACACACACACACACACACACACACACACACACACACACACACACACACACACACACACACACACACACACACACACACACACACACACACACACACACACACACACACACACACACACACAGAAAGACAGGCAGATACAAATTGTTGAAAAACAGGAAGTAGAACAAATAGAGAAGTGAATACAAATGCACAATCCACTGTAGAGGGCTGCAATGGGACTGGGATAGAGATTTACATGTACTTGCATTGCCCACCAATGTGCTCAACAATTTTCTCTATCTCTCACTTGCCCGTTTTTGTTTCCCTCCATTTTTAGACGTAACATTTAGTCGGTAAATGAAATTGTTTTGCTACTAACAACTGAAAGAAACATTTTGCTGCCAATCTGCAGTCCAAAATGACAGTATCTGGTTTGTATCTGTTGCTATGGTAAACAACAGTAACTATCAAGTGATAGGGACACAATCTACAAACAAGAGCTTTCCAGTGCTTTCTTTTACTGTATTATATAAGGCTTGTTTTCTTCTTTTAAATATGTGTAACTGAGTAACTGTAAAGACTGTTTTTTTTAGGACTACATGTTTCATTTCCCCTGTAGGACAGGACATACAGATTTTTAACAAGAAGCTGTGTTGCAGGAAAAAACTGTTTTGCAGGAATAACTGGAACTGCTTTGACGAGTGGGTGGAAGTTAAATGGCACATCTGCTGGAGCAAGCTGTAATGGTCACAAATCAACTGAGAGAGGGACTGTCCCATGCAGTCCTCTATACAGTCGACAGTCCACATAGAAAAAGAGAGAGGCCTTTAAAGCTGTGTGATGAACAGCTTAAACATATCCTTTAATGTAATGTGGATATGTTGTCCACTGAGGACACAATATGCCTAAACACACACACACACACATAGCTCTTCTATGTATACGATTGCAAGGGAAGAATGGCCGGGTCAGGTAGATCAGTGGGACCAGTGTGACGGAACATATTCATGAAGGTGACTGTTGATTGGGAACGACTATAAACTGCTAACAGGAAAACAGCTGTAATGTTTTCATACGTCTTTCCACATATAAGCATTTCCACTGTCACTTATTAATTGAAGCAGAAGAATAGCAAGTCTGTAAGTGTAAAATGTTTATAAAGGCAATGCATGAGGTGGATGCAAGCTGTGTTTTCATGGTGCAGCTTGATGATTTAAATGCTACGCATACTTGATTTGCATATAGTAGACTGCTACTTTATACAAATATGAAGTGGCCTGTGTGCAGCATAACTTGCTTCATTACAGTACATGAAGATTTGTGCAGTAAAACATAATGTAAATTTATGAGAATGTTCATTGAAATGTTTTCAAAAGGGACAGCTGGATAAAATAGGAATGGATGGGACTTCAGGACACAGGCTATGTTCTGAGAAAAGGTGCCTATTTCTCACTCAGGGTACGGTCTATGTGTTGAAGCTGTACCTTCTCTCCAGCGTTCCCAACCAGGTTCTGAACATCCCAAGCTCACTGCTGAACGACGCATGCAACAGAACAAGACTTCAACATAGAGCAGACAAAAGCACATACAGCCAGAGGGCCACCTTGACATTTGCTCTGTTGGAATTTTAGCCTGACATTTGTGGGGTTTTTTCCACCAGCCAAACTGTCACGAAAAGGGTAAGGGTCTCTGTCTGTGTAAAAGGCACATCAGTTCAACCTCAGAAGGTATTTAATTCCGCTCACATTGACCAATCAAAGTGGCCCTTAAACCAGACAGACAAACAACTAAGCAGCAGACACAGACAGCTAACACGCACATGCAATATTCTCACAGATGATGAACAAGACACAGTCAAGTCATTACTCCATGTCATTCATTCAAAGTCACGGTACAGTATAGTTAACGCTTAATAGATGAAGAAAGGGTTTTCCCAGGCAACTTAGTAACTGAGTTGGAATCACACAGCAGATTGAAAATGTTGAGAGAGCACATATCAACCTTTGAGGAAACAAGGAGACCTTAAAAAAGGGCTCCACTTCTGTAAAGGGAACTGAGACTTATTTGTCACTTGGGAAAATCCTTTCGTAGACAAACAACAATATTAAAATATGAGTGCAACAGATAATACACCTTTTCAAATAAGCTTTAAACTGCATTTGTTCTGGTTCTTCCAAGAGCACTTTTAAAAATATATTTTTAATAACCCAAACATTTAAACTTTTTGACCTGTCCTGCACTGCCTACCAGCACAGGTAGACCTTGCAGATGATTGCGGTCCAGTGAAGTTAATGCATCAATAGTTATTACAGGGACTATTAGCCCACACCTCTAATGTTGAA
This sequence comes from Semicossyphus pulcher, assembly GCF_022749685.1. Taxonomy (NCBI): domain Eukaryota; kingdom Metazoa; phylum Chordata; class Actinopteri; order Labriformes; family Labridae; genus Semicossyphus; species Semicossyphus pulcher. Next base: position 9,909,800 of record NW_027211695.1, read on the forward strand.
AAAAAGTCATTTGCCATCTCAAGGCGCATGTTATGTTCTGCAGAGCTTTTCGAACATCTGGCTTGTGCATCAAAATAAAATGAAATGCACATGATGACGGTATGCACATCTTTAAACATTTTTATCTAGGATGCCGTCTCCCTGCATCTTGCTTACTTTTTATTCCTTTGACCTTATGGACAGATGTAGCTTAAATGGTACTGAGACCTTTGTTTACGTATAATTGCCGCCAAGAAAAAGACAAAAACAACATCTCTGATCTGTCCTTGGTTCAGTACAGGTGAAAACCTGCTCATCTTGTTTTCAAGCTCTCTGTTCAGATATGGTCTACTCGGTAATGGGAGGTTTGAGACTGACTGATTGGCCGAAGACAAGACATGTCAACATCTCCACTCTAAGTTTAGATTGTACAGCTTTCTGAGCTCCACAATCTACTTCCTGGCTGTTGCTAAGGAACTGGTGAGTCTATTATAGCTGGTCTTAGAAATGTTGGACTTCTCACTATGGTGATGTTATAGTGGTAAACATGTACAGGTACAAATTCAGAACAGCAACACAATAGAGCTAAATCAGTGTCATGTCATCTGTTTGCAGCTACACTAATGCTAACTTAGCTTCCTGCTTATAGCTTGCCATGAGAGAAAAATAGCATCAAGTCGAGGAATTCCTTCTTTCCGAGGAAGATGTTTTACAAAACATTTAAAGTTATTATGTTTCTATTGTTGTACAAATGCAAACTGTCATTAAAACAAATGAACAAATACACATAATTATTACTTTCACAGGTCAGTGATCTTACATTGGTTAAATGATTACATTTATACATTTCAGAAACTTCTTGATCTACAGAATGTACCAATATGTAATACTTATACTGTAATGCAAGTATTTTTATTTTCAATAGGATACAGAAACTGCTAAAGTGAAGTTAACACAGTGTTTCCCATTAATTACCTAGACTGAGGCGGCCCACCATAGTCTAATTTGTCCCGCCGCAGTTTCTTAGTGAACCGAAAATATTTTTACACTTCAGTTCTGAAGTGCGCATGTGCAATAGTCACATTGCAGGACAAGAAATTGTGAGGTAATTTAACTGAAACAAGTAGAGCTGCTTTATTGTTGCTTGGTGCAAAATGAGAACTTGCCACTTTCTCATTCTCTATCACTAATCTAAAACAATTGTTAGAGAAAAATAAACTTAAAAGTCCCCAAACATGAAAAAAAAAATGTAGGATTGTTTATTGTATGGACATGAAAACACACAGCATTTAACTGATATAATTTCCTTTTATATTGCAATAAATATAAATACTGCAGAAGTTATCGATAATTATTGTTATAATTAGTTGATTTTGTGTTTTGACCATTTGTGGACTCTGTTAAACTCTCTTATTTGCTATGTCATTTGTTTACAAGAGCACACATTTCTAGCCTCTTAATTTTGGTCTCAAACTGCACCAGATTGTGGCATTTAGCTTTTAAATATTCCAAATTTTCTTGTAGGGGAGCATGCCCCCAGACCCGCCTACAGGATTCGGCGACCACCCCGAAAGACTCAGAAAATCCTGTGGGAACTGTAACATGTTGTCTTTGCTCATGTGAGTGTGTATGCGTGGAAGCTGTTGGCAAGCAGAGCAGTTTGTGTTAATAGAACATCCACTCTTTGGGGAGCAAAATCCACCTCTTTGATCAATTTCACAATTTTTGGGGGAAACATTGGCAACCAGGTCACTGTTTTGTGCCAGGATTGTCCAAATGTGAATAAAAGTTCATCAAAGGGCTGGTAAAAACAGGAGAAAAGTTGGTGCCGTTCCTTTAATCTAGCAGTGGTGGAAGGTTTCAGAGCCAACAAACACTTAATCTTCATCTCTCCTTTTCCTTTTTCTTGCGGGAAGGATGATGATCTGTACTGAGTAAAGTGGTTTGTGCTGAAAGGGACTGAGGGAGCTATGAGAGTGTTTCTGTCTGTATGTGTGTGTGTATGAGTGTGTGTGAGAGACTTGCCTGTGCCGTGGTGCGTGCAGGTCAGAGGGGCATGGATGATTGGAGGAGGACAGGGACTTGTGGTGACGGGGACGCGAGGAGGAGGAGGAGGAGAGGACGGCAGCAGCCGAGGCAGTGGAGGCGCGGGAGCCCGGAGTGTTTAGGCTGAGAGGAGGGGGAGGAACAGGAGGAGTGCCCCGCCCAATGAACACACACAAACCCACATACGTGACCAACACAAGGCAAACACACCAAAAAGTCACACGATCAAACATACGTACGAGCATGACACATACACAGTCACACATTGGGCGGGGTTTGTGTGTGGGTGGGTGGGGAGGTGAGGTGGAGCATGGTTAGAAGCAGCACTTATCAAACACAGTAAGGGGGAGGGGAGAGGAAGGAGGGAGAGAAGAACAGAAGAGAACAGACACAAGAGGAAGAACAGAGGAAGTACTGTAGAGACAAAGGAGACAGAAAACACAGACATGAACAAAGAAGTGAAGTTGGTCTTTTTTCACTGTAAGCATTGCTTTATGGTGGTTTAGCAAAAAGCCACCACAAAGGCCAGCTTCGTTCTTATGCCTTCATGTTTTCATTTTAAATCTACCTGACACAAAAGACCAACTTTAACAGAAACTTTTCTCATGACCAGAAAGACTGAAAGAAAGTCAGGTTACTAGGACTGTGCAGACCAACAAAACTATATTAACTATATTAATAAATAATACAACATATTGTTACTTGCAACCCTGCAAGACAAACAATTTAAATCTGATTACTTGCTGCTGTTTTTAGACAATAATATGTACATTACTTGCAGATTTTCTTCCATGTAGAAGTTCCATGCAGATATTAAAGCATTGTCCATCACTGTTACGAGTGACTATTGAGCTGAATTTGCCCAGTGTCTCCTGCCAGTCAAGTGCCGTACTATTCCTTTTTAATGAGTTTCCCTTACTGATGTAAACTGCTTCTGTAACAAAGAATATTTTTTGAATAACTCAATAAATAAGCAAAAGAACACTGCTGTTTAAAAGGGTTCAGGAAATCCCCAATGTTGCTATGGGCTACAAAGCTCTGCACAGTACTGACAACTCTGACTTGACTTTATCCACACACAGAAACAAACACAGTAAGAGACAGAGGAGAGTGGTACGAAAGAGAGGGAGAGAGGGAGAGAGAGAGAGAGAGAGAGAGAGAGAGAGAGATGGCTGAAGAGATGGCAGAGGAATGAGCAATGAGAGAGAGGGACATTTATAGAGGTCAACCAAACAGCTACTAATTACACAGAAAACAAACACAGTGGAAAGAAACACACACTTTCTTTCTGACACGGATTAGTACAGCTAGTGACGGAAAAATAACTGCATTTACTGGACAACCCAGTGTGTGGCAAGAGTTTGAGTATGTGTGACATGTATGTTTAAGCTTCTGTGTGTGTATGTGTCAATGAGTTTGTATATGTATGCATAAGCCTCTTATGAGGCAAAAATGGGGCACATATAGTGCCACTAAGAGTTAATATTCCATCACAAGTCTTACTAATCTCCTTAGAGAGAGGGGGAGAAAAAGAAAGAGAAGAAAGATTAAAATAAAGAAGAGAAGGAAACTGGAAAAAAAGGAAAAAAGGAGGTGCCAAGAAAATGTGAGTGATTACAGAACTAGAGGGACAAGAGCTCAGACACAGATAAATAAAACACCAAACAAAGAAAATTAGAAAAGCACAGAGAGGGGCAAAGGAAAATTGTGTGTGAGTTGGGGGGGGGGTAACAATTATAAAAGCCCAAACTTCAAAGCATTAATGATGATCAAATATAGTATCTTTAAAATCAAAGCAGATGACGACAACTAAGTTAGCAGAGCCTACCAGGGCTAATAGACCCACAGTGCTCAAAAACACAATGCTGTCTCAAATGACCACACTGTCCCCATTCTAGTGCTTAGCCTGAAAGATGATCAAAGGAAAAATGATAGATTTCTCAAAAGTCAGACTTCACAGCCTGTATGTGGATTTAATGTAATTACTTTTATGATGCTGTAAAAAGTGCACAATGTTGAGAACAAAGGGGTCACATGAGACTGATACATGAATAAGTAAAAAAGCAGTAATGACAATGAACACTGCATCACAGTTGGTGTTATGTTTAATGCTTATGGAAAAAGCACACAAAGCTTATGGCTGGTTAAGCATGACTGATATGAGTGTAGCTGTATGTGTGGATGTGTGTGAGATGCATTCAGCATCAGGGGCTGACTTCCTGCGACAAATCCAAAATCAAGCAACTCCTATCAGGACATAAAGTTGCTTCTATTTCGGAAATGTTTAAGTGGTAGAAGAAGAGAAGGAAGCTTGATGAATGAATTACATTAAGAATGAAATAAGAGAGAGGAAGGCAGGGGGATATCACACTCTTCCATTTTCTTTCATTTAAAAGAGATAAAGCAAAGAGGAGAGCTTGCCTTCAGCTAAAGTCAGTGTTAAACTTGATGTTGTTTTTCTTCTCAAAAAAAAAAAAAATTCATACAAGAAGATTGTTACCTTTTTGGTCTTTGTGGGGGGTTTGCACCTGCTAAAACTGCAACCGATCTATCTCTGTTTTAAAAAACTAACTATGTTTGGTACCATTTCAAAACTGGAGAAGTCAAACTAAATTTAAAAAGAATATTTTATTAAGAGGAAAAGAACAGAGAGAAAGATAAAGAGTTTTAAAAGAGTTTAAGGAACAAATGAGGTCTCTGTGTGTCAGCATGTCAACCTGTGTGTGTGTTGTGTGTGTGTGTGTGTGTGTGTGTGTGTGTGTGTGTGTGTGTGTGTGTGTGTGTGTGTGTGTGTGTGTGTAAACGCGTGTGTGCGTGTCCATGAATCCTGCCACTGCTCTGAATGGCAGTCCTCCATCAAAGCATCACTAGTAATCTGTAATCTACTGGAGGTTTGGCCTAAATTCTCAAGGGAGCCTGATTTTCTTGTCCTGGAGGGCTCAGCCGCCCTGGGGGAAAGCTGTGGGTCTCACTGAGCCAGCTGGCAGAGCTCTGGAGAGTACCAGCCAAGGTCTGGGATTCAGTCACTGAGACAGCTGTGGGACTGCTTCATTCACAAACCATGGTGAGTGTGTTTGTATTATTTGTGTGTTGGTCAGGAAGCAGCTCTGCCTTGGAGCAGCTACTTGAGTAGCTAGTAACTAGCATGAAGAAGTAAGTGAGAACAATTGTATGTTGTCTGACCGGACTCGCCCATGGCTTTTTAAAATAATCTCTTACATTGAATTTTAAATATATATAGGTAAATATGCAAGTGTGTGTGTGTACCTGTCCTTGCCGTTCTGGATGCCTTGGCCCGGCGTGGCTCTCTCTGTCAGAGGAGAGTTCCGACTGCGACCAGTACCGGTGGACAGGATGCTATTCTGAAGGGAGAGAGGATGAAAATAAGAGAAATATTAAGGACAGCTTTAAGTTAAGGGAAATTTCAGTTCAGTGGACGGATTAAACACACGAAGTGACCAATTATTACAGGGACAGCTTTGAGCAAGCAACAAGTGACTTTCGTTTCCTCACAGTGATTAAATCTTCCTTAAAAAAAAAAACTTGTTGACAGCCTGTCAAATCAACTGCACAATCATTCAATTACACTTACATTTCAATTACAGTTAAACTAATTTTTCTGTCACGTAAAATGCAGTGTTAGCCATTATGCTCAAAGATTTGCAGTTTGCTCAGTTTGGAGTTAGGAAGAGCTATACCGGGAATTACACGTCACTAAAGTCCACATAGTAATAAAAAATGCTCAAAGTCGTAGCTGTCCCATCATAACAGGGTGCAACAGAAATTGAAAGTGAAAACAGCTGTATAGGTGAACAAGGGGTCAGTAGGAAATTGTTAATTTGTTAATTTTACGCACAAATCCTTGAAACCATATTAGTTAGAAGAATTTGAGGATGTTTATTGTCCATCTCCTTACATCTCTAAAACTTCTAAATTAGATTTTACATTGTAGAACAGTAAAAGTGCCAGTAGACACTGAGGTTAGACTTTTTGACTTTAGAATTCTGACAGATACAACAAACTGTCAGACAACATTTGTTTTTATTCGTTACACATTGTTTTATTGACTGGTGATAGGCACTTTCTGAGAGAGGTATAATACATGCTAAGGGGTTCCTAATTGTTGCCAACTGAGTGGATGATACAGAGGAGACAGTTATTTATATACCATCTTATCTTTTTACTAAGCATGGCTTGGACATAATGCTCACTTTCGTTCTCCTACCATGCAAGTCATGGTTATATGGCTATGTATTTTTATTAGTTTAATTTGTAACTAGCTTTTGTTTTGATCTTTGGACCACAGCACAAGATAAAAATGGCTGACACTAGTAAACACTTAAGTGCAACAATGACTTTCCAAGTCAAACTGTTTTTTGTCACTGAAAGCCTTTTTTCACTGTGTGTCTATTTGTTTGTCTTTGTTGATCTGTTTGGTCTGTAAGTAGTCATATTGGTGACGTGGAAACCAAAATATTTGAAAGTTCTTTTGATCGACACTTTGAATGTTGAAAATGCCATATGAGCATTGCAGGTGTTAGATCTCACGGTGGAGGGTGTGGCGCTCTTCTTGCGGTGAGAGGAGACCAGAGGACTCGCCGGCACCTTGTTAGTGGAGCTGCCTGAGGAACCTTTCCTTCCAGAATCATCCCCTGCAGTCCTGTTGTCTGCTTGACCCCCCCTCTTGGGGTAGGAGGAGCCTAGAGAAAGGAAGAGAGGGAGTGCATCAGAAAGGCTATCACATGTTGCTCCATATATCCTCTTCCTTTTCTGTCAATAACTCACATATTTTCTTCCCTCTTTTCCACTATTCAGTCTTTAACAGCCTAATTTTGATTAAATTATTTAATTTAAAACCTGTAAAAATAATTATGTGTAATATGCTGGAACTGTGCTTCCATCAAGAAGCTCCTGACAAATAATCATCTCAATCTGATCCACCGCATCTCTGTCCACTATTCCGTCTTTTAACTGGCTTTAATACACATCTGCTCCACCCCTTTCTCCTCCGACAGACATCAATCTCACCCTGGTCAGTGGCTCTGCGGTTCGGAGGCTTTTGGTTGGACGACACACTGCGTTGTACCTTTGAGAGCAAAGAGAGACACAGGTCAATGTGGTGTTCTCTCACACACTCATTGGGATGTATGTATGCTGGTGGTAGAGCTACATCTACAGCCCCTGCTGATCCCACATGGAACCTACAACAATAGGTTCACGTTTTAAGTCAACAATCCAAACATTTTCAGTAGATTCCCATCGTCTTTTTTGTTAAACATATTTGGTGACGTCTTTTTCACTGGCTGGAGTTGGGAGACCTCATTATGTGGAAGAATTAGCAGAAGGGATTATGGGTTCTCATTGTACCTTGTGAGGCGGGGAGGGGGCGTTTATGTTGCTTACATCACTTCCGGGCCGGGGCTTGATGCCGCTTTCATCCAGCTGATAGAGAAAAAAAACACAAATCTGAATATGTGTGTATGAGGAAGGGATAAAGAGAGAAACAGAGAGTTGTGGGAACAACAAACACACAGGAACTAAATAAAGACTTTTTTTCACATGGTACTATTAGAAGTGTTTTGAGTATTAATAAATGTACTAACACAGAGATTACAGCAAATGTATGTTCTAAGGCTTGAGTGCAAAAAAAGCAGGCTTCACATGAGCTGGTTAGGTGAGCGTAACTGCATGTAAGGGAGCTCTGACAAGCTAATAATAACTGGCATGGCGGTGTGTGAAGGTGTGTGGGTGTTAGAAAGAAACAGTGTACCTCAGAGTTCCTATAGTCCAGTAGCAGATACGCAGCCATCACATCATTGTACTTCTGGTTCACCAGCGAGTCCTGGATCTCCTCCTGAGAGAATCCCATCTGTAGCATGATGTCTGCACACACAAAACAAGTTTATTATTAGAATGCTGAGCATCCTGAAGGTCCACAATTCCCCTTTAAATAAAAGTATATGTGTATGAGTGGAAAAAATACCATTTGTTGCAAGTCTGCCTGTGTGTAGGTAAAGACAGAGATCGTAAATGATAACATAGACATAAACATAGCACTTATATAGCACATCTCTAGTCTTCTGGCCACCTGCTTTACGTTTCTTTTCCAAATTCAAACACACATTCATACAGTGATGGCTAAGGCTGCTATGAAGGGCAGCTAGCTGCCCATCAGAATCTGTTCTATTCAAATTCACACACAGATGGCCATGCCTTCAGTAGCAACTTGGGGTAAAATTTCTTGACCAAAGATACTTGGAAATAAAGACTGGAGGAGCCAGGGATTGAAGTGCCACTTCCAATCAGTGAACAACCTGTTCTACCCCAGAACCACAGCCCTACAATACAGCAGGTATACATTTATCATTTTTGAGTATGTTTCTGTTATCTACCTGTCCTCCTGGGGTCCTTATAATCTGGCTGGGGTTCGATGTAGGGTTTGAGTTCCTCCTCCTCGTAGCCAACATTCATCCAACGGTCCCTCATTATCTGCTGCTGGGAGGAAACCAGAAGGCAATATAGGGGCAAAAAGGGAAGGAGGGAGGAAAGGTTAAAGAACCAGTGGAGAGGAGAGGAGAAAAAAGAGAGGGTATAGAGATTAAAGATGAGTGTCTCATCAAGACAAAATGAAATACAATTGAAAATGCAGAAGTCATCTTACCATGATTAATTTATTTATGTGTACTATACCATCAACTAATTTTGACAATAAATCAGATTAATCGTTTTTTCCGATGGGCAGAACCCATTGTATTTTATCATCAATATGCAAATGCATCTTCCTTTAAAAGCAAACAAGCCTGATCCAAACAGCCTGTGAAGGATTACAGTCTGGCATCTCAACAGAGCAGAACTGAACTACACCAATCTGTCGGCTGCTTAGAAATGTAGACAAGACATACACAAACTTTAAGGTAGGTGTAAATGAGAAGGCTGCTGGACTGAATTCTAACACTAAAGCTAGAGGTTTTTTGTGTTTTTACAGGGCTGCCATAACATTTAGCAGGTCAAACAGAGATAAGCCAAAGCTGAAATTGGAGCACGTTTTTTAAATGAAAAATGTTAATGGGAATCTGGTTGACTCAAATGGCACTGGTTCCTCTGCAAAAGATATATGCTTTCACTTTTTCCAATTTTCTTCTAAATATTAACTTGTTTGAAATTAGTTACTATGTATGTAATATTAGTGCATCCAAATGTATGGAGCCAGATTAGTCTCGAAAAGAATGCACAAAAGGATTCACAAATATATTTTAAGATTTATATATAAATGAGTGCACCCCTACGGCGCCACTGTTAGTCTATCCAAATGTCAATATATTTTAGCACTTTTTAGTTCTTCATATTTTCCAGTACAACGTTATGATGGTCAATTTGAGAATTTGTCAACACTCAGGTAGAAGTCATTTGAAAATCTGCAGGGAAGTCTAGTCACGGTGCTCTCATTTGATTGGCTGAAAAGACAACAATCCCCAAGTGGGTGTGCGCGCATGTGATTGGTTGAAAAGTAGGGAGACATCAGACTGGCTATTGATGATTCCCTGTTGAAATAAACTAATTTGTGGATCGAGTCACAGCAGGGGAGTCACAAAATACCCACTCATAAATGCAGTTCACAAACCAAAACCGCTTCGTAAATACAGGTTAAACGGTTTGTATATGAATGTCACAATGTCCAAAAATGTTTCTTAAAAATTGCAAATACTTTTAAATAAATATATTTGTGGATTTTCATTACACATATTTAAAACAAGAAATATTTGTGAGTGCGTCAGAAATACATTTGTGAATCTTATTTTTATGTGGATTTTTTTTTGTTACATTCATATTGAAGGACAAATATTTTTGTGTACATTGAAAAATATTTTTTTAAAGAGTCATTTATATATAAATTGTAAATCCTTCTGTGTGGATTTATTCTTTTTGAGACGGATGTGGGTCCATACAAATGTAGTAACTCATAGATCCTAAACTAACAAGTATTTACAGTCTCTTTAAAAAGCACTTCACACTTCAGATGCAAATTCACATATAGCTGCTGAAGCAAGTCCAAGTACACAGTACAGTGCTGTATGTGCATAATATACCATTAGATAAGCCCAATTAACAATCATTGGCCTAGCCATTTAGAGACAGACAATTTTAGTTTTGTTTGTTTTTATCAGTCTGCATGTTTTATCAGGTTAATAATGAAATTTTTGGTGTAGACGTGTCAGTGCAGTGTAGTGTACCTCAAGGCTGCCTCTTTTGGAGGGGTTCAGGATGAGGAACTTTTTAAGCAGGTTCTCACAGTCCGTGGACATGTAGAAAGGAATCCTGTATTTACCACGCAGCACGCGCTCTCTCAGTTCCTAAACAATGGACAAAGGGATGGAAAGTCAAGCGCAGTCTCTAAAAATTAATCTTCACACACACACACACACACACACACACACACACACACACACACACACACACACACACACACACACACACACACACACACACACACACACACACACACACACACACACACACACACACACAATTATTTTCTATCAAATACTTATGTTCTGACAAATACCAGCACAAATGTGAAGATAGCACCCAAGAAGATCCAAAAGTTTCAAATATGTGTTGAATAAATTAAATAAAAAGGACATGACATATTATTATACCACTGTTTATATTTACAACTGATGTGGTGGTTACACGAAGGAATAATAGTTTTCAACAAGCAGTAGTATAGTGCATGGATGGTATCACCAAACCCCATCAAACAAGTCCTTGTATTTTCATGCTGTTGATATTTCATTTCTCAGCTTTAATGCCATCTGAAGGATTTGGGGTTAATTCAGTAGAGTGCAGTGGTTAACAAAAGCCCTATTAGTCACCAGGCACAAATAATCATCATCTCATTACAACATTTATAATCTACTTCAGTAGGCTTTATCCACACGTTACAGTTTAATGGTGTGCCAGTGAAGTTATTAACCTCTTTTAACAGTACAGTACCGCACGATATATTTGCGTACATGTTTATTAAATTGGAAACTGAGTCTTGGGTCTTATAAATAATGCAGATTATTAATGTGAAATTCTAAAAAAATTAATCAATCAATCAATAAAAAAATCTACTTAGTTTAACATTTTGCACTTTTTTGTCAGGGCATCAGTTTGACAAATATAAATAAAAGAATGCATTTTATTACAGCTAGTATAATCTGAGTTAAATCAATAGTAAGACCAGAAATGTAAGGGTTAAACTAAACTCCAGGCAGCTGGAGGTGGTGCAAAGACATGCAGGATAAGCCTGGATGGCAGTTTGCAGGTATGTAAATATCAATATCCTCACATTCAATGTCAAAACGCCCACCCTAAATGTGTCTGCACTTCCAGAGTGAGTCATGTGGGTATTGACTGAATGCACAGTGTGATGGGTGGGTTGAATAATTGTAAATTACCATAGTTCAAAGAAAGGCTTAAAACCATTCTATTTAAAGACAGTGTGCCAGGTTTCAGGGCATGTTTTGTGCATCACACTACCAAACAATACTTGAAGGCAAAGTACTAGGTTGACATATAATCACTTTTACACATTCACTCTCTTGAATTTAGTCTCTGCATTTTGCAGGGCAAAATGAACAGAAATCAGCATGACGAACACAACAACCACCCACAGAATACAGGCATCTGCTTATGATATGCATATGAACATTTACAAACACATGCAAAGCACACTTTTTCTGCTTCCTGACCTTGAGGTTTTGTCCATCAAAAGGCAGCGAGCCGCTGACCAATGTGTACAGGATCACCCCCAGGCTCCAAACATCCACCTCAGGCCCGTCGTACTTCTTGCCCTGGAAGAGCTCCGGGGCGGCATAGGGCGGGGAGCCACAGAACGTGTCCAGTTTGTTCCCCAGAGTGAACTCATTACTGAAGCCAAAGTCTGCTATCTTGATGTTCATGTCTGCGTCCAGCAGCAGGTTCTCCGCCTGCAGGCAGACAAGGTATGGGGGAGGGGGGCATAATAATGATGTAAAGAACAGAAGATGTGGAGGGGGAAAAAAAATAAAGAAAGGAGGGTTCATTAATATGTTTTTTTTATGGTTTTCTTACTGCATGTGTCAAGATTTAACACAAATATTTCAGATTTGCTTGGTGTCATACACCACACATACATGTGATATTTTGCTCTTTAACACATGGAACATCCTTTTTTCAACTTGCTCCATTCATAGGAAGGTCTGAACAACATCAAGTTTAAGCTTCTTGTACAGCTGACAAACACAGTTCAACAAATTGGCCACCCAGTCATACAGCATTCGTGTTACAAAGATTTATTTGACATAAAAGCGTTTGAAGAGGATACATTTCAAGACAGTTGCCGGCCCCCGTTTTCTTTAGGGGAAAAAAACTACAGAGTAATGGCTTGGGGCCGACAAGTAGCACACAATGGACAAAGTGAGCTGCACAGTTTATTCCTGTGTGTGTTTGTATCCCTAAGCCTAAAGTGAGCCAGTGAGCAAGGAGGCTGGGGTTGCCTAGCAACAGGTGCGCTCTCCTTTTCACTTGCACTGAAAACTCCACCACTTCTGTGTGTCTGTGTGTGAGAGTGAGAGAGAGGGAGTAAGTGTGCAGGCACATTAAATACAACACTGACATTATCTTTAGGCTCTGACCTAAGAAATAATGAATATTGACATTTTAATTAACTTAAATTGACATTAATAACAAAATAACATTAACACAAGTTTGGCCAAATAACAAAATTGAAGTTTTTTTCAATAAAAGCCAACAGTATGTGTAAACATGCATGTAAGAACATGCTTTCAGCCACATTGGGTTTTTCATTTTGATATGCACACAGATTATTTCATGCTTGATGAGAAATGCTGGGTCATCGAAATTTGCTTTGGCGTTGTGCGACCTACTCAGGTTAAGCGTGTGCCAGATTTCACATCACAGCCCAGAGTGATTAGGATAATGTGCAGGATGGTACGCATTAAATTAATGAGAACTGTCTGTCCTCAAGAAATCTCTTCTTTCCAGTGCTGCCTTTTTTGTAAATGCCAAGCACCATTACTTGGTGAAGTGTATAGAATGTTTTTGACCTTGGTCAAAGCATTTAAAATGTTTATCAAACCCCCCCCCAAACTGACCATGATTAGGACACATAACTTTGAGATAGAGCTGTAATCATGATAATGTCTTGTCTACAGGTCAGCCTGCTGGCACTTTAAGAGGATTTACAAGTCTGCATAATACTATGAACCAAAATGACCTGGAGGCTTTAGACCTGTTTTTGAGTATCCTGTGTTGTGTTTAAAACCACCTGATGTGAATAAAATACAAGAAAAATAACTGAAGAGTGAGGGGCCCGACAGGCAACACAAATAAAGCAATGCATTGGAATATAAGTTTGTACAATTTATGTATGTTTAAGCACTTGCGCTCGAAGTGGGACATTATTTTGTGATTAACCTCTGGATACCCTGTTCATGGGAGTGGGATTTCATCTGAAAAAGTTCAATCCTATGTAGATTAATATGGACAGAGAGAGAGAGAGAGAGACAGAGAGACAGAGAGACAGAGAGCGAGAGCATGCTCGCTTGTACTTTGACACTCTGTTATTCAATAATGTGTGTTTGTGTGTTCTCACCTTGAGGTCTCTGTGTACTATACACTTCTGATGGCAATACTGCACCGCTGACACAATCTGGAGAATGAGAAAGTGAGTGAGAGAGAGGGAGTGGGTGGGGAAAAGACAGAGTTAGAGAAAGAAGGACAAAAAGCATGGGTTGAAATAGTTATTCCAGACACTGTGAGCTCTGCATTAGGATTTCATCACAAAGCAGTCATGAGGAAATACTAGGGATGCCAAATTGAATCAATTCCCTTAACTTCTTATATATTTAATCATTAATTAATAAACTAATTCAATCTTTTTTTTTGTTTTTAAACTGGATTTAAATAATGTACATGTGTTAATTCTGACGTAGAGCTCCAAATACATTTGTTACTTGTTTATAAAATAAGTTCTACTTGTAAATTTGTGTTATATTCCCCAAAAAATCATTATAAAGCCTGTCTCTCAAAATTGCCCTTCACACGTCATTATTCAACAAATCATTAAAAAAAAGTTGTTGAACTGCACAGAGGCAACACACTTTTATTTTTGGTGTAGCATGCCTTAAAAGAACAGCAGCAGATACACAAGTATCTATAAAAGTTACACATTGAAATACTTTCATCCAACACACACACACACAAATATACCTGTCTGAATTTGGCACGGGCTTCTTTCTCCTTCATCCTGCCATGGGCCACCAAGTAATCAAAGACCTCTCCTGGAAGACCAAGAAAAGAGGAGAGCAGAGTTAGAGTTTGAACCTGAGGAATGTTTCCTGAAAGCCAGAGTAATTGGTAAAAGGGATATTGAACTAAGGACTACCCTTTAAAAAACTAAATATGTGCAGACTGAAAAAATAAAAACACTTAAAAACTTAAACTTTACAATGTCAGTACATTTTAATGCTAAATGGATTGAGATGCTACACAAACAAAAACAAATCAAAACGAATACAACGGAATATTTCTGAATATTTCAACCCTTAGGACAAGTTACTTAGAAAATACTGAAGGCCTATAAGAGGGGAGGTAGCTTTTTAATTTGGGAACCATTTGATTCTAACTTACAGAGTGCCAAGCCTCAGGGGGAATGATTTCACAGTGAGACGCACTTACCTCCACTAGCGTACTCCATTACAAGATACAAAGTCTTCTCTGTCTCGATCACCTCAAAGAGCTTGACTGGAAGCAGAGAAAGAAACGCAGAGACAGTGGATTGGTGGGGGGGGGGACGGAAAAGTAAAGTGAAGTGACAAGGGACAGAAAGGGGAGAGGAAAATGATGTGCGGTGGAAGTCGAGTTAAAAAAGAAAAGCCAGGTCAGAAGGAATGTTATGATTTGGCTTTAATACATGACCTGAGACACAAATTACATCTGGTTTCCTGTGAGTGAGGACAGAGAATCATGTTGCAGTGTTACTCACCTATGTTGGGGTGATTCAACATCTTCATGATCCTCACCTCCCGGAAGAGCTGCAAGAAACATATTTAGATTATTGTCAGTGTGTATTTTGTTGATACTTGTATTACATCGCTTTAATTGCTGGTGGCGCCCCGTGTTGATTCTTTTGTCGACTGAAACTTTGGTAGCGCAGATGAGGCACACACAGTTGTCCTTTACATTTGTGAATAAAAATTTGCTTTCCCACTCCCCGTGGAATTAGTACGTTTTCTGCTTTTTATTGGCGTGGCCACCTTCATTGTCCATCATAAATCTGGCTAAACAGGCTCATAGCACCGAACTCAGCATATGCTTAATCTGTGTTACGATTATGAGGGGGTCCTTGGAAAATGTTCTACCCTGGCCCCAAAAATTTGAGAACCCCTGGCATAACTGGCTTGACCTGTCGATGGAGGTTGCTGCAACATTGCTGTGATTGGTTAGGTTCAGATGTTGACAAACTTGCCAGGAGCATCACAGTTTTTTATTGACAGCTGATAGGCCTATCCTATTATTTTGTATTGGAGGGGGTGGGACATCTGTGTATTGAACCTCTTGGCTAGCTACTAAAATCCAGGCCATGAGCTACTGGTAGCTCTTGAGATACCTGTTGGAGACCCCTGATTCAAGCAATACCAGTTAAAAGCCAAGGGCTGGGATAATTCCAACTAAAGAGGTAAATAAACCACAGCTACTTGTACACTCTAGGATAAATACATACTGCATACAAAGTACACATTCAACCCACTCTAGCATAACCCCATTCAGACTCTTTTGGTGGTATAGGCGGTAAGAGATGCTTTTTACTCACAAGAAATTTGCAGATAAGGTCAAAACATGATTCTGGGTGTTTAGGGATCAATTATTCAATAGACACAAGCCTAGCTTAGAACTATTAGAGGTCTAAAAAACCTAAAATGCAGATACTTACACTGAACTATACATTTAATCAGCAATGGGGCACAAACAGGGCATAAAAGTAACATTGTCAGATTGTTTTTTTTCTCTTTACATATAAATAAGAAAAAAAAACCAAATACATAGTAAAATATTATTATGATCTGATAGTGTGTATTATCCCCAGCCAATTGTGATCCTTGTGAGTGTTAGCATTTATAACTACAGTGATATGTTGGCCCTGTTGTGCCTTCGCTATGTGATATTTTCTTGTCATGTGCTCCATCTATCTGCATTTGCACACAAGTGTGTATTCCATGCCATATGTGCATGTGTGTTCGGTGTGTGCGCTGAGTTAGCAAGCGAACATGGTTAGAGAGTGTGCGTGTGAGTGGACAGACCCCACCCTGCCACGATCAAAAGAAGTAATTGCAGCTTGTTTCCTGTAATTAAAACTCTCTCTGAAAACTAGACCACTTCAGAAAGACAGAGAGAGAGAGAGAGAGAGAGAGAGAGAGAAAGAGGGAGGGAGAAAGAAAGGGGGGGGGGGAGAAAGAGCGGGATGGACAGAGTGCAAAAGAGAGAAGGACATGTGGGGCAGGAAGAGTAACTTAAAAATGCATTCTTAGATACACATTTGAGTACAAAATTCAAAACCTTAGTCCTTGTTATTTCTTTTCTCTGTGTGTGTGTGTGTGTGTGTTCTTTTTTGAAGGATAGAGCGAGAGAGAGAAAGAGAGAGAGAGGGACCCACCTTCTGCAAACTGGAGGAGTTCAGCTGTGTCTTATCAATGATCTTTACAGCCACCTAGAAGCAAAACAAGAATGTGTTGATTTTATTTATTTATGACACTTCTTTTCATTTATCGCACTTGCTGCAGTGGGTTTGACGCATCTCGCTCACACAAACCTGCACAGCCTGTGACCACGGCAAAAACACTATCTTTTTGGAGACATCACACACACACACAAAGTGAACGATAGGATCTCACACATCAAGTGATAAACACACAATCGCAGCAGGCGACAGTTGCATAATAGTGCACTATAAAGACAAGGGGACACACACACAGAGTTGAAGCTTGGGCTAATACTCTTGCCATAATGAGGTCCATGGTTCATAATCTAACAGTGGACACCAGTTAAGGAGAGAAAGAGAGACATAAACAATATAAAAGGGAAAGAGAGAGAGAAATAAGATGGTGAAGAGAATAAAAATAGAGAAACAGACAGATGGAAGGGATTCAAAGTGAGAGATGTAGAAAAAAGTGAAGAGCAAAGAGGATACAATGAGAAAGGCGGGGGAGACAAAGAATGATATCTTAACAAGGACATGGAAAAGGAAGGTCTACTTCTCTCACATTTCTGTCTTTCACTGTCAACTTACTCCTTTCTTCCACTCCTCTTTCTGGTTGTGCTTGTCTGACTGACTCTTTCATGCCCTCTGACTCTCCCTTGTTTTCTTTGTGTGCGTGTGTGTGTGCACGCCAGCGAGTCACATGGAGTGTTATCAGGGTGTCAGGCACAGAGCTGTCACACATTGACAGAGCCCGCCCACCCCTCTCTAGCTCTCCCTCTCACACACAGACCAACAGTTGACTTGACTGGTCCTCAGACAGAGCACAGCATGGGCTCACTGCAGACACAGCTTTTCCCTTAAAGGGACAGACCACTGTGTTACGTCACATCTGGAATTCACAGTAAGCCGGAGACATTTAGACTTCTCCATTCAAGCTGACAATGGTGATCTAATCTCCTGCAGCAGATGTACCGTCTCCAAAGCCATGGGAGCCTCGGATCAGACCAGACCTACTGCGTGTCGCAGCGTGAACCCTCCCCTATTCTCATCAACAAGGAATGAAGATTAATGTTTAGATATTAGCAAATATTTATAGTATTTTGTCTAGCTTCTTCTATGTTGACTAATTAAAAACAACTTAGTCTTTCTTGATATTCATTGTTTTAACACTTTTACCTGTGGACAAAGGGGTAGGATTTCCTCACATGCAGAAATTTCTCCTGGTAGCTGCTTTTGTTTTAAGTCACAACAGTTTGATGCTAGAGTTACTTACTTTTCCAGAAAAAAGCTTAAGCTTTACTACTCCTTAAAAGGTCTCTAAGCATTGCTGTTTTTGTTATTGAGACACTGCCTCACCAGTTTCTTTCTAAATAAACAGTCAATTGTAAAGCGGTTCTAAAAATAAAAGTTCAGAAAGTCAGGGAGACTCTGTAAGTGGATACAAAAAGCCAGACTCAAAGATTTTAGTACAATCTAGCATCTGCTTGCATGCTTACCTCTTTTCCGGTGAGGACGTGTCGTGCCAGTTTGACCTTGGCGAAGTTGCCTTTGCCGATGGTTTTTAGCAACCGATAGTTACCAATGTGCGGCTGGTCCTCTGATGTGGTCGTGGCAACGGAGTTCCGACATCGCGGCATGCTGGAGCGCGATGACTTGGACTCCTGACAAGAGAGAGAAGTTTTAAGTAAGCATAAGAGGACATGATGGCTCCAGGGCAAAAAGTAATAGAAAATGACAGTAGACATGTGCCACAGAAAAAAGAAGTTTAACATTCCAATGTGCTAATCCTCCAACTGTCCTGAAAACTTTGTATCGTTGGGAAAGATCATCACATTTCAAATTCCTTTTATGTTTAGGGTCACTGACTGTTCCATTTCCATCTTTCAAGAGTTGAGATAGATTTTTCTCTTAAAATATTGGAGTGTTAACCATCCACAGAAGTAATACAAGTAACAAAAACACATTAAAAATGTATCAAAAGAAAAGGAAGTCTGAACCCTGCAGAAACCTCATCAACATGGCTGCCTTTTACGGAAACATCAATCCTTTTTAAGTATATGATAGATACGTATTCAACTTCTGGCTATCATCAAATGCTGCATCAAGAAATCCAAGCATTCAGGTCAGTCCTAACTCTGATAAATGCACAACAAAACAACTATATCTGAAACATTACAAAGAGAGGAAAAGACACTAGTAAATAAACGCTTTCCAAACAATGTTTGGACAAAAATAAAACAAGTGAGTTGGAATTTGTTCAAGAAAATAAAGAAATGTAACCTTTCATTATTAAACAAACTTTGCAAAAACAGCAATTATTTTAGCCAATCTACAATTCTCAGTGGAAGCTGCACTCTAAGCTCCTTTGATAGCCTTAAACAACATGTGGAAAACAAACCAGTCCTCTAAATGTATCTACACAAAGCTGTAAGCAAAACTACTGTTCAGAAATAAGTGATGTACAAATTTTAGCAAAGCTTCATAAAAGACAACAGTTGTCCAACATGTTCGGTCTCATTAACGTTGTAGTTAAAACTGACTCACTTTTTTTCTAGTCACATTCAAATGTTTGATTTTATAGTATATCTCATAAGATAAGCTTATTATTTGGATATGAGGATATGTGAATAACAGCCACTGCAAAACCTGTGTTCAGTGTCCACCATATGCCGACACTGCACTGTGCAAAAGAATTTGGGGTTTTGTTTCCATGTATTTTTAAGATGTTAAAGAGGGGCGTTAAGAAACATAAGTATATGGTTTGAAAAGCTTGCCAACAGCATCTTTTGGTTTAAAATGATTGCATGGTATAAAAACAACAGGTTTGAGATCAGTGTTCTTTACCCTAATTGACCTTAGAGTGCAGTTTAACACTAATTATCAAAAGCTAATGTTAGATAGCAAGCTTACCTAGCTTACCCAGTAACACTGATACTTCCTCTGTGGCATTTTGGGGACAATGTCAAGGAGGAAAAGGAAAAGCTAAACACCATGCTTTTTCATGCGGCTAAATATAGTTGGTGATGTTGAACAAGAGCCTGCTAACAATCGTTGCTCCACCATGTTAACAATGTTAGCTTAGCCTCAGGTAGAGGAAGCGCAGTCAGTTAGAACTTCATCCTAGGCACACCCAGGTTATCTAAAACAACACATAAAGTAGCCACATTGTCAAATATACAGTCCGCTTTTTGCACTGAATAAACATAGGGCCCTTTTAAAAATGGGATGTAGTTTAAAGCTGCAATTAATCTGATCTGATCCCTGCCGTTTACCCAGAAAAGACACTAAGAACTTTCTTGCAGAAACCCAGTTATAACTTTCCAATAGTCTGATACCCATGGTTCTCTCTTTAACTGTGCATCAAAGGTGCTGGGACAGTGAACTTCGTTTTGATTTTCTTATTATTAGTATTTTACTATGTTTCCCAGGGTAGGCAGTTGTGGCCCAAACACAATATTCATCTTATGGTGAGTTATTCGTCTAAAGATTAATGATAACATATTTCAACCCCTGCTTCCTTGACTGTATCTGTGTGACTTTCATTTGAACCCAAAAGCCTGCAGTGTGTGAGGTTATTTTAATAGTTTCTTTGCATAGTAGTTTGGCCAAAAATTGCCTCAGTTCATCTTATAGCAGACAGTAGGTCTTTCTAGTTATACACACACCCACAAAAAGAAAACATAACCTTGCTGTGCTGGCAGGTTTGCATGGTTGGCAACAGCGATTGGGTTTCAACTCCAGGAAAGGGTCACAGCAATTGTGTGAGTGTCTGTGTGTGTGTGATCTGAGTGGACAGGTGACAGGGATCAGGGTCAGAGGAGAGGACGACTGGCTCCAGGGTGACGAGACGCAAACACACACAGGCTGTGTCAAAAGCTGTGCACTGTAACAAGAATACACACTGGTGTAGGCTACAAAGACATGCACACGGGTATACCCAGCAGAATAAATCACAATCACCTTTCAGAGATTTGACACAAATGAGAGAGACAGTCCAGTGAAATTCACACTGTCGGTGCGAACTGAAGACGTAGTGCAAAAAATCATCTCTTTCCCTTGTCCTCTCCCTGCAACGCCAACGAGTCATTTTATTCACCTAATTATCTCTCTTTAGCCGGCACAAATTAGAGGCTCGCTCTATGTCGCAAATTACCCACAAACCACATTTTTATCAACATATTCCTCCCTCCATTACTACTTCTTAGGCCATGGGAAATGGGGATCACCAGGATTACTTCATTGTGTTTGTGTGTTACTTGCTCCAGATGGTATGATCTAATGTCTGGACCCCAACCAACCCCCACCACCACATCCTCATGCTGACAGTGCAGACCTGCATCAAGTGTAATAGTCCAAATTAAGCTATAACACGAGTGAGGGAACTGGGATAAAAAGCAGTTGACAGCTACATTAAACTCAGATGACAGGGGAAGAGCCTTGTGTGGCAAATGAGGGGGAAGCAAATGATTTATATTTTTGGATCATGTGGGAGAGAGGTAGGGGGAGACAGAAAATACGGAATATGTATATGACACTAGGCCTATTTGAAACAATCAGACCCAATCTGACCATACAAAGTTGATGTCTAGATCAGCTGGGTTATCGCCACAGTTCTATGTGATCCAACTCCTGTGACTCCTTTTTGCTTGCGGTACTGCTGTCTAAAGGTGTGTTAAAGGTAAAATTATGACTTCAGCAAAACATTTGTGTCTTCCTTTGTGTATCCTGTATATTTTGATTCATTTTTAAAAAGGTACAAAGACTGAATATATTTGCAAGACACAAGATTTACACATAAAAGCAACCGAGGCATCAAAGTAAAATTCCTTTTATATACAAACACAATCAGATCTAAGCAAAACAGGTTTTGTATTTTTAAAATGGCTTAATTTTGTGCAGGGCAGGTCTTTGAATGTGCTCAGGTATACTCCTTTTGAAAAAGAGTAGTATACATGGATATGGCCTTAAGTAAGCATGTTACGTCAGTTTACACTGCAGTGACCTCATGTAAATAAGAAATTAAACTGATTAACAACATTTTTGTTGTCATATTTTTAAATGTCATTTAGATAAGCATAAATGTTGGTGAAGCAAAGATAGACTAAAGGCACTAATAGATGCAACTTGAGTTGTCAGGGCGTCTCTAGCTGTCCATAGGCCAGACAACAAAACCTTCAAACCACACAGATGCAATCAGTGTCTAGACAAACAAGCAAGAGTTGTCATTTTTTAAAACTTAAAAACAAATTGCCACAAAAGAGTACATCTAACCAAGGACAAATCTCAAATAGAAATGTAAACACCCAACATGTATGGATAACTCAAAGTACAACAAACCACCAGAAAAGTGTAGCTTTATGGATTTTTATGCATTTGAAACTGTAACTAAAGCACAACTCGAAGACTTTGGTGCTTCCTCCTTTGAGGCTATTGTTTAAATGAGATATAAGGGATCCAAATGTAAAAACAGAAACAAAACAGATAACGGCCTCCTAAAAAATGTTGTAATCACAAATGCGTAAATGCCCAAAAAGGTGATGCACAGACATTCCTTCAGAGAGGGCTGAAATGAAACTTAACCATCAAACCATGGCTGTATAGCATGTACAACGCAACCTAAAGCTACATGATGGTCACTGGACTGAGACATACTTTCATTCTTCTGTAAACTGGTGCTAAAATCACAATCACATCATCCTCCAAGAAGTCAGCAAGCTTAATTAACATTTTTTTAAGGAGCATTGTACAAAATACAGTCCAGTACGTATTTAAGCACGTCTTCTCCGAGTTCTCTCTTCTTTCACAGTCCTCAACTCTTTAGTCCTTCTTCTCTCCTATCCCCTTTCATGTCCGACTATTTTTGTCTTCCGATTCTTCCTTCATTTTTGGGCAGCTGCAGGCTAAGCAACCCCCCCTCCCCCAACACACATGAACATATCTACCTCTCCTCCCTCCCCTCAGTTATAATAATAGATACGTTGGAGGACAATAAGTGACATCATGTTTTGTTCCAACAAGACTTTCTGATGCTATATGTGACTCATAAATGCTTCAAACTGCTAACAGACAAAGTTTAGCAACCAACTGACTAACCTAAGGTTCTGATACTCTTGTAGAAGGAATAGAGGGAGTAAATAGGAAACAAATGGCCAGATGACCCAAATTTTACCAATTATATGACTATCTTTGCAACTTCAGATGACACTGAACTGGTTAAAGTAATTAAGACGGTTAAAGTTGAAGAAATCTGATTGGCCACTAGGGCTGGGTGATATAGGATTTTTCATCTCGATAATGATCATGATATTTTTTCTAGTAATTCAACAAATAATAAGATAAACAAATAATGAAATAACCACAGAGTAAAAACCTATTTTTGGATAATCATGTGTGTATCAAATACAAAGTACTTTTTATTTGTCAAGTCATGCAGGACTTTCCACTAACATAATGAATAGTCAGCCAGTAGGATAGGAAAAAGTAGCCAGCCAAAGGGGTCTGGGGGGAAAATTGTAGCCATATAAACCCAAATTTGGTTGCTTCTGGCACTTTTTTTGAAGGAAAATTAGGCCTTTTGTACGTTTTTGCTCATTCTGTGCCCACCCAGTCAGTGTTCCATTTGGATCTTTTAATACATAACACAGAAAATACGTACACTGCTGTAGCCTGCTACTACAAGCTGTGATATGCTTAGACTCCCTGTTTATTAATAAGAGGTTTCTGATCTGCCATTGTAACAACCACCCCTGTATGTTGTATGTATTTGTATTTGTTGGAGGTCCGACCTCGACCTAGCCAAACCACATACACACGACCGTTTAAATCATAATTCCTGCTGAGTTTAAATAGCTTTTCTATAAAGCCCTTTCACATCCATACTGGGGTTGGACGGTGAATTTGTTCGGTTTCACGCTGCTGTAACACACTACTGTGTTCTTCTATAGAAATCAAAACAAATGTATGTCTTTGTTAATACACTATAAGCCTTTTAAATCAAATGAATGGTTTTCATATATCACAGTGAAGCTTAGTTTTCTGTTTTTTCTACCTTTAAAAACTGAAGACTTTCTTTGTCTGATTAGATTTTAAGTGGAGAAGAGACTGAATACAACACATTTAATAATTCAACATGTTACATAATCTTCAATTCTTCAGAAATCTAATTTCGTGTTTGAACTCTTAATTACATTTTGATTGAAAGATGTCTATATTGCATTTTCTGGATAACGAGATTTCTGATTTCCAGGCCCTACTTGTTGCCTGTTTCTAAAAAAAAAAGGCGGATTTGCATGCAACCCAACTTCATTGTGTGTCAACCATGTAAGATGGAGAGTCAGTCTTTGACGTTCTTTGCCTACCGTGTGGAGAGACCATTAGTACAGTGTTTATATCCGGCCTACAATTCAAACCTCCTCCCAACACACACACACACACAAAGTGACAAGATGTTTGCAGCTGAGAGCCATTTACTGCCACACTGCAAACACAAGCATGTGCACATGACCAAAACACACACACACAAAGCAGTCATGTTAATCCAAGGCAGTACTGGTTGTGTTTTGACTCAAGCCTCATTATCACTGACCTTTACTAATCTGAGTTCTGGGAGGAAGCCACTCAGATACGACCAGATGGAATTTCAGTACAGTTCAGACAGTCATCCTTAGGGAGAGTCGCTCATGAAACATGTGCAGAACACCACTATCGAGAAACAGCTCAACCCTAACCCAAGATAGGCTAACATGCCATCAACAGTTGGGAGGCAAAGTTGGGGTAATAAAATTAGAGTAGAGCCTTAAAATGAAAATGACAAACCAGCATTTTTGATACTGTAAAAACAACACTGCTTACTAAGCTGCCAGATCACATTGATCAATTACCATCTGTAATCTGATCAGACTATTCTTATCTGTTTTGACCCTATTGAGTGGACTGTTTCTCCTCGCATGATCTCAATTCTACAGTCAAAATTCAAAATAACATTTTCCTGTTCATGTTTTTTGATGAAAGAAAAAATTTACAAAATAACTTTAAAATGCCCCATTTTTGTACTTTTGTGCTTTTAATTCATGAAATATGAGGTATAATTTCAAAGACCCCAAATTACTTCAATCATTCACAATTAAAATAAGGGGATTTTTCTGCCAACATTGGCGTCCAACAAATGGATCACTCATTAGAAGCTATTATTATAAGTTGTTTATGCAGATTGGTTTTTAATACCACGTTACAACCTGCTGTTAACAACAATTAAATGTAATCACAGTGACCACTCTCATTTGGAATAATTCACTACAAATGAACTGATCTTTCAGTTCCTGTCGGAGGAAAACTTCAGTTTTTCAGTGTTTAGTGGACGGCTCAGGAGTAGGGACTCTGTAGAACAGACAGCTGGCATATACTGTCCAACTTGTAGGAATACACTGTCCAACCTATTGGAATCTATCTAGGTATTTCAGATTGAACAGTAAAGTAATGGCTAAAAACAGACAATCCATAATTAAATGTAATAGAAACAAGCTGCAAACCAATTTATGTGGTTAAATTTGAGGTTTCAACATACTGACGGACAATTTTCCCTGACTTCATATTGCATTGTCATGTGCAATGTTTCCCCAAGGTGCGAGGGTCAGCTGGGGCGATGGAGGGGAGATATATCTCTACAGGAGGCTGGGTAATATAAACACAGTTTTGCTCCACAGTCCTGGACATCCAAAGGGAATGGGAAAAAGCTGTTAGGACAGCCAGAGTTTGTTAAAAGAGCTGTTCTCCAGCTCACAGGTTTATTTCAGCTTACATCAGGCCTGTAGATTGCCTTCATGTAACTCATCTGACAGGTGGTCACCTGGGAAATGTGTTGTCTATAACGCACCGCCTGCTGCAGTTTACTGAAAGGAAGTGTGTAATTAATGAGGAGGATTCTTTTTAACTACAAGTGTCTCAATTAATTTAGTTTCTTAATAAATTTGGTCTAAATTGGCTGAACTTTTTTTAAAGGGTGGTATAACTGGTAAATAAATACAACTTTTCTGCCTAATAAAAGCTTTAACTATATGGGAAACTAACAAGCAGGGTCTCACATACACAACCACATACAAAAGCTTCTGCGTAATACTGAATTTCATCAGGTCTGATTTGTGGTTGGGAGAACACAGAGTCACACAGACAGACAGACAGACAGACACAGACACACACACACACACACACATCCCAACTGTAGGCATCGATGGCTGTGTTACCATGGAGATTTGTCGCTTACTGAATCCTGCCCTGTATCTTGTTGTATTTATCTCTTTCATCCTTCTTTCATTTTCTCTGGCTCCCTCCCTCTTCCCCATCATTCTTTCTACTACCCTGCTATTCATATGGTTATGTTTCTATAAATATCCCTCTTTAATGTGAAGATGGCTTTGACGAAAAAAACATAAGTGACAGAGACTGCGGCCCTCAAATGGGAATATTAAGTTTGCATCATCCTAATTTTACCATACAGTGACATCCTTGAAGAAGTAAAAAATCCAACTTAAATCAAAAAAAGTTAATAGTTCTCTTCTTAATCCCTACATCATGCTTACTTTATGGTAACTTCTATTTAGACACACCAATTATGGCCTAAACCACAGCTAGTAACTGGAACTAGCCAGTTAGCTAATTACAAGGAACTCCCAACAGGGAACAACTTTGGGAGTACTCATGTGAAACAACCGTTCTACTCATAGAGGAAATTAAAAGGACAGCAGTTAAAAAGCAACCAAATGCCTGTGAGAAATGTTACTGCACCTGTTTGACTGCTCTTCTCATTCAAGTCATTATCCAGAGCCAGTTAAACTGGACCAGGGTGTATACAGTTTTGCATAATATATTTTTAGCAAAGGCGAGAAAAAAATGAATAGCTACACTAACAAACAAACAGTAAAAAAGGGACAATATGAATACGTTTGCGATCACATTAACAGGAGATCAATTTTGAAAAAGAAGAAAATGTTTTTAAATAAGACATTCAGCCTATTAGGGCTGCAAGATATTGGAAAAAAGTGACATTGCGATAAATGAAGTGTTTTTCAATAATCATAACTTATATTATTTGGGGCTTTTAAGTCTTATTTTCATAACAAAATAAAACCCGTAAAAAAACGTTTACCACACTTGGTTCAGAGACTCTGACACACACATGAAAAAGTAGAGAGAGAACAGGTGCAGTAACACATGATAAAATAATTACAAACAGACCTGTGGGCTGAAGTTGTTACTTATCCTGTATATCACCTACTATTTCTAACGATGTTCAAATGTATGTTTTATCATCGTGACCAGCTTGGTGACGGTAACTTTTGAAAATGAAAACTCATCGTCTCCTTCTTCCTGTTGACAAACAACCTCACGCTTTGTGTCCGCTGCAAGTGTAGCTGCTAAAGTACACACTTGGCAGCACAACCGCTCCGTTACCAGCCCGTATGTAGCCACAGCGTTAACGAGCACTGGGATGAGAACGGGAATACACACACTGAGAAGCCGCCACACATAACTAAAAGCCTGCATTGATCATCCTGCTAACAGGATCTGTGACAGCAGCAGCGTCGCATGCATGTTTACAGTTTACAGGCAGGTGACAGACAGATTCTGCAGCTCAGTGGTTAGTTCACTCTGTGCTCTCATAAATGGCTGCATAAATGACTAATGCAATGTCAGACGGACTTTTGTTGAGAATTAGTGATGGAAACTGGCAAGCAATGCGCCAAGCATCAAGAAAGTCGCGGCTTGACATGTTGCAGTCAATTTGCCTCACAATTTTCTATTTGCAGGCTAAGTTTTGTTTTTTACTTTAAATGGTAAATGGACTGTACTTATATAGAACTTTTGTAGTCTTTGTGATCACTCAAAGCTGCTTTTACACTACATATCACATTCACCCATTCACACACACATTCATACACTGAATGCAGAGGCTGCTATGTGCCCAACTGTCGATCAGCTATCACATTCATACCTGTTGGCTATGCCACAGGGAGCAAATTTGGGGTTCAGTGTCTTGCCCAAGGACATATGTAGCCTGAGGAAGCTGGGGATTGAACCTCCAACCTTCCGACTGAAAGACGACTCTACCACTGAGCCACAGCCGCCACTTTAATGAATTTCTTTTATCTTACCATAAAACATTTTAAGTTTCTTTTGTTTACATAACATTTTTAAAATACACACTTAAGATTATTTTCAAAAGGCAGATCATCCAACACACTTAACTTTTGAGCACAGTAAAAATGTCTGGGACTCACTTGTAAATGTGAACGAAACCCAGATCAAAAATATAACACTTGTCTGCTATGACAGAAACAAAGCTGAACAGATCACAGTTAAAGTGTTAATAGCTGCTTCCATGTGTACTGGCTCCAGCCTCTACGTAATGCAGAATGGGAGATGTCATTTAATCAATGAACTCTGCAACATTTCCAATCATAGTTTAACCAATCAAAATTTTCACCCCTGCAGAACGATATATCCACCATTAAGTATAGCTACTTTATATGCATAATGTCTATACCATGTTACTCCCCATATACACGCATGCATGCATGAGGGTAAGTGCATTTGTGAGAGGCCCCTTATTTTAGCGAGGTGGTGTCACGCTGGGTCCCAGTTTGCTGTGAATGTAGTGTCGTGTGTGTGTGTCGTGTGTGTACTCTTGAACTGGATTACCCTAGCTCCCTAGGGATGTGTATATTTGTGTGTTTGCATGTGTGTGTGTGTCAAATCAATTCAGAGCTCCTGTTTGCGCTTTTGCCGTCACTGTTGTGACACAGAGCACAGCACTTCGTTGCATGCCCTTGTTCTGCTGCTATGCAACTTGGTGGGATGGAGTGTTAACCAGGCATGTTAGCCACCAGATAAATCAGGTCTGTGTAGAATTCAAAGGGTGGCTGATGTGAAACACTGTTAAATATTACAGATTTTTGCCAACTCGTCTTAAACAAATCCTAACTTAAAATGCAATTTTTCTTTTTTTCTTTTTTAAAGGCAAAAAGATTAGAGGTCCTGTTAAAACACAGTCAAAGTCATATAATGGCTGTATGTATGACTGTTGTTTAGGAATTCATATACTAACTAAGCAGCTCTGCAAAACATTTTCATGTGTGGAGTAGTGGCTTTGAGAGTTAGGTATGATGCATTTTTTTTTTTATATTTGTTTTTGTTTAATTACAAATAAAGACTATAAGTAATAAATAAGTATCCACTCCAACAGCCAAAAAGAAAGATCAGCCTGATCATACACTTGCTTATTCTAGGCTCACTAAGGGTTGGAAACTTTTTGTAAATTCACCAGTCATTCAAAAGCACAAAAATATTTTATCTATAATCTACGAGCCACTTTCATATTTTACCAGGTGACTAAGGTGCTAATTTCCCACCCTGCAACTGCCTGACATGAGCCCCAACTAACCCAATTTTACAACTCTGCAATTTCTGAATTAGTGTGACTCAGCAGAGATCACAAAGTTTCTACTAATGGACGCAGCTACTCCTACAGAAAAAGAGCGATAAATGGACTCAGGTCAAAGCCTCAGAATCAAATTGGGCAACAGTTTGGGGTACTTAGAGCATTTTAAACTGGCTTTTTTTTAAGAACTGGTTAGTAAGTGAATGGTCAGTGTAAGAAACACCATCACAAACCCCTCTGACACAGAGCTGAGTTAAACTAATATTGTGGATAATAAGCAGCATTACTACTTGGGTGCAGCAGTGAGTGCTCTAAGTGAGCAGTGAGGGGCGGCTGTGGCTCAGTGCTAGAGTCGGTCATCTTTCAATCAGAAGGTTGGAGGTTCAATCCCCAGCTCCCTAAGTCTACATGTTGAAGTGTCCTTGGGCACTAAACCCCAAATTGCTCCCGGTGGCATAGCCAATGTGTATAGATACTGGATGGAGATTGGTGCTCAGGCCTTTGCCATCAGTGTGTAAATGCGTGAATGTGACATGTTGTGTAAAAGCGCTTTAAGTGGTCAAAAGTCTAGAAAAGCCCTATATAAGTACAGTCCATTTCTAACAAGTAAGGGTTGCTACAGACAGCCTATTTAATAGGACTTCTTTCGAAAGTACTTCTGCTGAAGACAATTAAAAATATATATATTAAAACAACTGTTTTATCTGTAGTTCTGTTCAACACAATTTTTCTCCACGTGATAAGAAAAAGGCCACAGTCTGGAAAAATGCACCCGTGTTTGTACTCAATCACCTCTCTCAGGTATACATTACACTGTTCCTAGATACCGAAACAAAACTTTATCACAAGAAGAAATGCAAGTATTGACGGAAGACTGACATCAGGTGACTCAACAGAAAGACGGAATTACGTTCAAGCTGTGGGAGAGAAATCCACACTCCTTTAACTCAATGACGTCAAGTCCCTCAAAACGCAGGTCTACAGTTAGCTGCCACACCTACCACACTGCTAGACCGGAATGGCCTGTTTTATCCTACTACATCAGACAATCTAACACACACAAACACTCACAAAGCACTGAACTTCACTGCATTGTTGGTGAAACACCTAGGTAGCCCCTGCTTGCCCTAAATTTGTGTCCACGGGATTTTAAGGTCAAAATGGCAAACAGAACACATTCAATCCAAACGCCGATTCCAATCTTATTAACTTATTGCAGAAGTCTGTGTGTGTGGGGAAAAAGAGAAACGCCTATTATGTGTGCGCCGGCAAGAACAAATATGAATGTGATGGAGTGAATGATCCAGTGTGTGTGTGTGTGTGTGTGTGTGTGTGTGTGTGTGTGTGTTTGCGGCAGGTTCTCTGTTGCTAGGGCCCTGGCTAGCTTTGTCTTTCTGTTCATCTGCCTAGTGACTGGTCTGGTAAGGAGAGAGGCATAATTTATGGTTTCCTGGGCGTAACAGCAATGGCTACACGTGTGCGTGTGGGTGTGCATGTGTGATATAGATTGCTTATAAGATGACTCATTCAATAGGAGCAGGAATGAAGTCAAGCAAAAGGGTGAACATGAGAATACTAAAAAACGTCTTCATCAGCATACCCGTGTCAATACACTCACACATGCGGTGAGTCTCTCTCTTCTGTATTGGATTTCCAGCTCTACAGCTTGCTGGGAGATTCTCTGTGAGGCTCTCACACTCCCAGGGTGTCAGGTGAAATACATCAAACTATGCTCAGCTAACCTCATATTTACAATACTGTGTTTGCTTTGTCTATTGTTGCTGTGGTGCTTGACGGCCTTTACAAACCTGCAACCATCACTGTCTCAGTCCTGGTGCAGGTAAAAGGTCAAACCAGACTAGACTGGAACCTTGATCAGAGGAATAACAAGATCTTATCGTGAGGTTGTGATTCAGAATTAATACAAATATAGACAGCTGCTGCCTCTCAAATCTTTTGTGGATTAAAAAAAAAATCTAATTCAGGGAATATTGCTGAAATATTTATTTACCTAGCTACCTAAATCACTCATTTCTAAGCTACACAAATCAATTAATTCTGTTACTGATTCCTCATCCTTCATTTTTAACGTATTGTTGATTCGATTTGATGATGATTGATCATTTAAAACTTGTGACCTGTGACAGCTGATTGCAAACATAACTAAGTTGAGAAGATACATTTATGGGGCAGCTTTTAGTTCATGGGTACATCCAAACAAGTTTGGCAATGCTATTAAGTGTTTAAATGAGAACGTTGAGGGTTCTGCATTAAACTAATGCCTGCTATAATGTCTGAAATGATTATCCTTATACCTCTTTGGCACTAAAATGTTAGTCATACATTCGAGCAGAAATTCTTAAAATCCACCTCCATTTATTCTGCCTGATTAAGAAGGGCAAGCAAGGTAATTTACAGTGCCAGTAAATCTATACATGTAGGCAGAATTAAATGCCAGTTGGCAATCATGGAAGGGTTACTTCAGTTTAATGGTCTAAGCTAGCATTCTGACTTTATAGTTTGGGGGGGAACTTTTCCTAGCCTTTACTGAAGGACTAAAGTGGGCTAGGCTCGTTCATATGGGCCATCTTCTGATTTTAAAAAATGTTTCAGTCTGCTTCGATTTTCTTTTCATCTGCACAACTATCTCCCACAGGAGAAGATGCTGTTTTGCTCAGCGTGTCATTGAATGAAAGGAAAAATTTAAAACTCTCATCAGAAAACTAAAAGGAATTTGATCACACTTTACAATAAGAGTAAATCAATAAATGTAATGAATAACAGATAAAATGTAAATACATTTCATAATAATTTCCACTCAGGGATAAATAAAGTACTCTATCTATACATTTATCTGTAAGCGATTTAATGAATGAATTAGGCCTAATGCAGGGAGTATGATGAGCCCTTTTTACACTGCCAGTGCAAGGTAGGATTATTACGCCTCTGTTACGTTCCATCTCCTATGTGGAACGCACGGAGGCGGAATGGTGGGGCAAAGTCGTCCCGTCTCCGAGCTGGCATCGGGGGTAGTAACAGAGGCGTAACAGAGGTGAGACGGCGTCTGTGTAAACAGAGAAACCGGCAGGGCGGAACAGCGCCGTGTGTGTGTGTGTATTTGAAGCACAAGCTGTTTGCTTACACTTCGGGCACATTTTACTTCCGCACCGCCGGAATACTCTGTAAAAACATACATTGGGGTGGCTTTATGCCGGCGTATCATAATCCAATGTAAAATAACAAAGGCTGCATGAGCTTCGTTAAGGCGCTGAGGTGGAACCGCAGTATAAAAAGTGCTATGAATTCCTATTGCATACTATTAATAAATGATCAAGTTGGGGCGCTGGTTTAGCTCAGTTGGTAGAGCGTGTGCCCTATGTACAGAGGCTATAGTCCTTGTAGCACTGATCGCAGGTTTCGACTCCTGGTCTGCCGATCATTTGGTGCATGTCATCCCCCACTCTCTATTCCCAATATTTCCTGTCTATCTTCAGCTGTACTGTCAATTTAAGGCATAAGCCAAAAATAAATCAATAAATCAATGATCAAGTCATGGATTGCTTATTTTTAGAAGTGCAAAAAGTTCGCTGGATATTAGTTACAGACATTTAATTACCGGTATGTGAAACAAACTTTTATATAACTAAAATCCAGCTACTATAATTTATTTTTATTAATTTTGAGTTATTTACAGGCCTTATACTTTTTACAACCTCAGAGATTTCCCAACCCAGCTTGAACTTTGTCTGTGTGTAGTGAAGTCCTTGACAATCAAAAGTTATTTTAGGTTTGGTATATTATTGAAGGGCGTGGCTTTAAGAGCAGGCTGAAATTGAAATTTGTGTTGCCATGTCACAGGAAATGTATGTAAATCTACTATACAGTGTCCAATCTGAAAAGTGTCACACTTCAGATATGTGTTCCGCCCGAACACATCTACATGTCAAAATCTAGTCTTTTTCACAGGGCCATCTACCTTTGATGTACTGTGACATAATGCAAGATTTTTGCAGGGTTCGCCAATGCCACATAGTTGGCACAGGACGTGAACTCATTCGTGCAGTGTCCAAAACACATCATTCATAGACTTGTTGATCATTTGGTTTCTGAAAAAGACCTGTGCAGCTGTGACACATTTCTATGTGCAAAAAGGAGTGGGGACCTGTTCAAAATATTTTTTACAGTAGCTTATGTAAATGTTTGAGTTGTATCACTTGTATTCATTCTTTATAAATACTTGAGAAATTATATATATTGCAAAATGTTGATTGAATGTCAATATATTTTTTCTTAAAAAATAATGATGTACTGGGGGGGGGACTCAAAAGACTGTCCACTTCCTTGTTCCTTATTTTTTTCCTTTGGTGCCAGGCAGCCTACCATGAAAAACCTTGGGTAACCATATTGTCAACAACCAAAGTCAAGTTCTAAATGGAGTTTTGTCTGTAGTTTTCTCTACATGACTTCTTCAATAAGGAAATATCTGACTTAGACAAATGAATAAAATCCATCACACCTCAATGTGGGGAGGATTCCAGTTTGCTCGGCTTGTGTGCAGTTACCCAAACAATGAAATGGAGGATGAAGTAACAATTGGAGAGGCAGACCAGTATTTCTGGCTGCATCAGTCTGTCTTTTCACGAGACGTGGCTCAATGAACAGAGGGGGAACATAGTAAAACAGGAAACCAGACAATCAAGAGATCACGTCTGGGGAAGTGCACAAGAGGTGCAAGCTTACAGCAAACATGTTAATAAAATAAGTCACTAATACCTCATTTGGGACTAATTTACAGCAGCAATGTAATATAGCTGTAGAGACAAGTTGCATTATATAAATGTATACTGTATTATGTCCGAATTGCAGGTGCTAAAAGTTCAACTGGTGTTACATAAAGTTCAGTGTCATATTCAAATAAGTTCCTCAAACTCACAGCCAGAGAACCTTTTGTAACAGGGCAACATAGCAGTTTAAAGCAACTCAATATATCTGCCGTTAAAACCATCAGGAAGATGTCACAAGCCACTTCTCTACATTTGACAACTATCTTTTTATATGTGTGAAACAACTGTTTTTTTTGTATTGGTATCTTTCAAGTTACAGACCACTGCTGACATTGATAAACATTAACTGACGGCTTAGTTTGCCAGTCAAATTTTCCACCTCAGTTAAGTAAATTACCATTATGCTACCATAACTTGATGAACTTGAAGATGTTAAAATAAACAACCTTTTCATGACAGTTAATTAGTCTTTTTGCAGATACAAGTGAAGAATTTCGAAAGTATTTGCTATTACTAAGAGGCACATGGAACAACCAGATCAAAATATACATTTGAGTCCCAGACAGTAACAGAGACAGTCGTGTCAATACTGAGCCCGTCTTCATGTCCGGTGCCATTTTGTCCTGTATCTTGAGACCCGACACCGAGGGCTTTCTATACATGGACCTTAAAACAGACTGTTTGTGTGGGAGTATCCATCTGTGACCTATTGCCTACAAACCCAGTTAAGGACTTGTCATGACCCCACACTTTATTCCTTCACCCCTAAATCCTCGCTAGGTGCTCTAGCAGGATGTGTAAGAGTGCATTCAGGCCTACAATAGCACTACAGCAAAGCAACACATAGGTCTGTCTTGGTACAGGTTACGGCATACCAGGAAGTTCAGTGTGAGGGTTATTAATCAGCAAGGTACGGCACTTTGGTTTTATACTCTTTCAAGCCTGAGTGTGCAGCTGTTTAACACTATCAAGACAGCAGCTTAACTCTCTTCAATCCTCCCATTGCTTGTGGTACAATGCTGTACACTACAAGGTATTTTGCCCCATGTGTATGCTTCCAAGTACATGAGTGGCCAGCACAATGTGTGTGATAATATTGCATCGAGCAAGGCTTAACTCTTGATTGACGTTTGTTTTATCCAGGGCCCTCTGGAGAAGCAAAAAGAGTTGTCTCATTGTATTCAATTGGGACGTTCACTAATAATGGTTACTACTGACATGCTTGTACAACTGTGTGTTATATCAAAATGTTCAAAACAAACAAACTATGACATTCACCTAAAAACCACTTTGGATCAAAAAAAGGTACTGATCATGTGTGTTTGTGTGTGTGAGAGGCTGCAACAGTCAAAGACTTACATAATCAACTTTTGTTTATGACCTTTGTTCCAGGTAAGGGTGTAGCCATGTACGAATATGTATGTGTCCTACACACCAGTCTCGCTGTCAATCTGCTTTCCTATAAAGTTTAATGGAAGCAGTGATCCACTGTGTGAGACAAGCTAGCCCACACACCAGCACACGCAGTGAGATCATGGTATCAACACACAACGTTGGTCAGCATTTTGTTTGTACAAGAAGTGAAGACAGACTAAATCTTTTAACCTTTGAGTGTCCAACACTAAGACACTTTTCCATTGGCTGGTAAGAGCAGGTCTGAGGTCTGGTTGGCTGTGCAGCTGCAGTTTACACACCAGGGTTGGGCTTAAAATGTATTAGGTAGAAAACTGTTTGACAGGGTGCAGCACTTGGGAAAGACAGTAAAACAGTACCATTAACCATGTTATAACCATGCTTACCATGTTATTTCTTTAACAACCACTATCAGGGTATATTAGTTATACTATTGAGGTTTTACCCTAATTGTCTTGACATGTGGATTTCCTTTACACTTTTTAGAGCTTCTGACCAACTGCTAATATAATCTATCTCACCAAATCCTCACCACAGCTACATTCATATACCTAAAGATACTCAAGCAACACAAATGTAGAAATAGGTTAAGCTTCTCACACGTGCTGACATCATCCACTGGCTACCCTGTCAACATGCAGACAGACAACATTTTCCATCCAATGCTCATAAGAGATGTTTCATTAAATGAAGCTCGTCAACAGCTGTCCAATTAATGCTAGTCATGGTCTGTTTGGAAACTATAATGGTATTCATGTGAGCTTCTGTGGCTTTTATAATTCCGATAAATAAAGAATAAAAACAGTCTACAAGATTTAGACAGATACTGCAATCTTCAAAGCATGGTTTTGTTCCAGTCTTCTAATAATGAGCACACGCAAGTGGTTTCTTTGAAACTTTTAAGCACAGTACTGAGTGTTTCTCTACCCAACTGATTTGAAACAAAGAAGCTATCTTTTTTGATGGCCTGGCTCTCAAACTCCTGTTGCCATTTGACAAGTGTAATAATGAAATGGGATTTTAAGTGTGTTTAGGCCTGTGGATAATGGTCAGTAGTTTACGGTCAAAAGATGGTGTGTATTGTTTGCAAGTGGCATCAATCACCCCACCTGTACCAAGTTCCAAATGACAGTTGGGATCAAATTTCTACAGTACTTCTAAATTATATGTGTATGTTCCAGAGGTGCTCTGGACCTCATAGTTTATTTATTAATAAACTGTGTCTCTTACAAGTTTGCAGTTGCAACAAGAACTTTTATTCTATTACTACAGAACCACTTGATTTTTTGACGATTAGTATTCACAACAACTAACAGCAAGTTCTGACAGGCTTAATGTTGTCACATACATTAACTTCTCATTTGAATAGACCATCGCTGCATATAAAGGCCTTCCCTGAACTGTAGAATTCACAAATCAATCAATCAATCAAGTCTCCAACTAAAGTTAACCATAAAATAAACAAATTTCACTTGATTGTTTATGGTATTCAATGGATTATCAGTGGCTATGGGTTCAAATAAAGCACTGTCACATGAGCTACGAAATAGTTATGCATTTGGCTACTAGAAAAATGCTTGCCTTCTATACTTTCAAGAATTTGGAAAATATAGAACTGGCTGTCAGGGTTGTCTGTATTGCGACAGGTCAAAGAAATGAAAAGTCAAGTAGGAGGACATGCCCTGACACACAGACTAAACAGAAACCTAAATTTGTTCTTCTGTTCTGCAAGGAGTGGGAAATCCAGTGTGAGTGCGTAGGCAAGCTGGTGAATCACTGCTGTGTGGCAAAGAAAACAAGAGACAGAGAAAGGCAAAGAGAAAACGAGAGACTCGTGAAGGCCAAACTAGGCCTCCCTCCAGAGCAGATATAAAATTTCCAACAAAAGGAAATTCTTTGGGAAAATATCAACCATTAAATTATTTGAATGAATTATCTTAGAGATGCATCTTACCTGCCCGGTCGAATTCTCAATGACTTGCACCAGTGGGTTCCTTGTTGACATTTTTGAAAGACTTGAAGTTGCCAAAAAGGGGAAAGGAGCGGTGAAAAACGAACGATTCTTCAGTGTCTTTTGTGCATTTAAAATCTGTCTTGCTGATGATACACGGAAATTTCCAACAGATGTCCAGTGCTAGCCAGCTAGCAGCACGACAGATAGCCCGTGAATCAACAAGTTGAATCCCACATCAGCGGCTAGCCGAGTTAGCCAGCTAGCTAGAAACTAGCTAGCAGCAACCGCACGTCCCATGTTTGTCAACAAGCACAAAACATGAAAAGGCAAATCCTTACTTATCTTAAGTCTGAGTTTGAAAACATTCACTTCCCAATTAGCATTTATCGGCGTCGATGATTACCAACGAGCTATCACTCTGACGCTGTGACGTTTTGGCCAGCAAGCTACTTGGGCTAGCTTGACGAAAAGTTGGGAAATGGTTGTGTTGAACAAGATATGGTTCCTTTAGGTGGTTAGCATGCTAACCTGAAAGGTTGCTAACTCACGTATGAGGAAGCCCCAACTGTCGCTGAAATCTACAACAAATGTTTTTCCAGTGTCGTTTTCATAATATTATCTCGACGTCTTTTTTCTCTTTAAGTGACAGAGATATTTACTTTCATGTTTGAAACCAGGTCTAGAGTCCACAAACTTTCAGGCCGAAGTTATTCCCGGCGAGGTCTCGACCTTCCCAATTCACACAAAATAATTCAAAATGTTCCCAGTGTGATATCCAGGATAGAGTGTCCTAAAATAAAAGCAGCACCACATAAAATGGTCACATGGCAGGCGAGAAACACCAATTAATTTGTTGCGCTTGCTAACTGGCTTGCGAATATTAGCCAATGTAGCTAGCTAATTCAGTGTTTCTTTCGAAGCAAAGCTAGCTAGTTAGCTTATCCTCCTGCGGCCGCAACGGCGGTGACTGCCACAGAGCAAACCACAAAACTCAAAATCCACGGAAATCACCGGCGCTCTTCCTTGTCTTGCGTGATTGGAATAAGGTCGTTCACCAGTGCTGCAGTGCAGTGTGGCGATATACCAGTTCGTCCTGTCGGTACACCGACTGCTATAATTATTCCCGTGCCCAGCCGAGTGAAGGAGGAATCATCAAGTTGTAAAATCCATTATCGGTAAACCTGGGTTTTCTTGTTGCGAGGTGCGTGTGACGGGCGACAGGGGGAGAGAGGCGAGGAGCTGCGCCCGAATGCAGTCTATGCGCACGATCCTGCCCTGATACCGGAACAAGCTCGCGGCAACATGGCTGCTTGCACCACGACTGAGAGGAATGGGGAGGGAAGGAGTCCGTTCTGCATTCGACTCCACTCGGCTTTCTCCGAGCCTTTACTTGTGTTCGCGATTCCTTCAGGTTTGCAAATGGCAGGTGTAGGGGATTGTGTATGTTCTTCACATCCTGTCAGGGCTCCTTTTTTTTTTTTTACCTTGCTGAAGAATAAACCTCAGATCCCCGGAGGCCCCAGAAGCCCTAGGTTTATTCGTACTCCTACCAGTAAAATACTATATAATCTGGGTCCGGCTTGGTTCAGTTTTTGGGCCTATCTTGTCCAAATAGCTGAGCTCTACATTTTTGCCCTAAAGCAACGAATCAAGTGTATCAATCCATGTTTCTAAAACTATTACTATAGTGAATTTGACTGATGTTACATGTGAATAACCAAAACCAACACCTATCTTACAATGTAATAATGTGTTTTTTTGTGAAGCATTGTTGTCCATTGTCCATGTCCCAGGTTGTATAAAATGATCCATTAGCTGTATTCTTTCAGGGAGGATAGAATTCCTAACTTCACCCCTATGTCTGTTAAGATTTGCATTATTCAAAAACATTTTTGTGCACACGTCTTCTTTTCCCTCTTTGTCTCTTTAAAATTCCCCAGGTGACACACATAGGGTACCTACTGTAGCATATCTCCACAATGAAGTCACATCCCAATTTCCTTTCACCTGTCACACACTTCCCTTTACACACCCGCTAATCTAGTTTTGGAGCAACTCAGGTCATGTCCAAACAAAAGGCAGAACATGCTAACTTCATGGTTGTTGTTTTTTTTGCATTAAGGCATTTATGGAAAAATACACAGAAAACTTTAAACAACCCCTAAGCCTTAAATTGGTTAACCATCAATATCTTGACTATTACTAATTTAGTGATATATTGTACTATTATCAAGTGCTACTCCAATGCAGTTTTAAATTTGCTGCTCAGTAACTGAACTTTGAATCGGAGTTTATGAAATTTTGTAAATAAAAAAAGTAACATTGTTAAAATAGAATTTTACGAAATAAAAGTCAAGAAATAAACACATACGATTTTTTTTATGGTTAAATAACTATGGTGTGTTTTATGTAATTTGTTATAGTCGCATACAAAGGAACTGATAGTAAATTATAGTGCCTTGCTCACAGGCAGGATGATCTTTGCTTACACTGAGGGTTCTATATCCCCATCCTTTTTACCTGGATTTATCTGTAGCCATAGCTAATTATTAAACTTTACTCTGCTATATTTGAATTATGTTCCTTATTGCAATCACAGCTGTGAAAATAGTGTCATCTGTAAATATGTACCAATAAGTGTGACTGTGAGATGCTGACAGCTGGCATAGACATTTTCAAGTTACTTAGCAACAGCCATGGACTGATGAAGATAATATGGCTGCCATTGCAAGTGGTGATGTCTGAAGTGAGTTCTGCATAGAGTGGTCACAATACCAGATATTCACCATACACACAATGCAAGATTGTTATGGGGAAAATAAAAAAGGAATCAGCAAATGAAGGCTTGTGAGAGGCTTGTTAGTAATGACTGGGAAAGCTTCCAACTGGCAGGATTTCCCGATGAATCAAGGGAAAAATCACATCGCTGATGATGGATGGAGTATTCTCAGGGGAATTACAGGAGACAAACACTTCTGTTTTCAGGACACAAAAACTGTTTCCAAATCATTAACAGCCTTGTTACTGTATTGCTGGGCCTCTATTGTAACTTATCTATCATACATCTAAACCAAACGGACACATTTAACAGAATATTGTCTTTATTTCTTTTTCAGGCTATTGGAGCATGTCCAATTTGATGTTGGATCACAGGAAATCGGATGTTGCATGCATTGCACAGTGTTCTGTGACTTGCAGTCTGTGGAAAATGTTAGAAAATATCACAACAAGTCAAGATAATGGCCACATGAACTCACTGACTCTACATTTTTTAAGGAATTTACATGAGCAAAGAAAGAGTGTGGTTTGTTGCTGGGGAAAATGTGCTTCAGTGTCGCCATCTGCAGGATACCTGACTATATTACAGGGTATGATCTATCTATCTATCTATCTATCTATCTATCTATCTGTCTGTCTGTCTGTCTGTCTGTTTGTCTGTCTGTCTGTCTATCTAGCTATCAAAATCCCACAGACTATCCTGACACAATTTCATGCTGTGTGTCCCATTAAAATTTGGATGACAATGATTTTTTGGCTGCCATGATGCTGTTTAGTTTCGGGGGAGAGATGACTCTCTAGGTAGGAGGTTGAACTGCAGAATGTTAATTGCAGCTGATTTGATGGTATTTTAAGTTTCATTGGATGAACATTAAAACACATATCAGCCTTTTTATCTCCGGTGTCCTATTTCAGGGTGCCAAATATTTCTGGCTAAGGTGAGGCCGTAATAAGAGTTATTTTTAATATGTAGCCAATCATTTTCCCTTTAGAGACTGGCATCTCATACACATCAACAGACTGCTGATACATTTGAGTCAGGTTGTCTGTCCAGGCTTTTTGCATTTCAGTTCGACTAACTAGAATCTAGCTCAGCCCTAGTAACTCTTTGGCAAGATGCAGATCTCGGTTACTGTGACATCCAATTAAAAAAGCATTGAAATCATGTTGCCACATGTATGATCTAAATGGACTGAAGCATGAGCCACCAAGCTGTTACCAGTGATTTCAATTACAGTAAGCCAGTTATTAGTCAAAGTTTTGAAGAACTTTAAGCAATTTTTAAGCAAAATTGTACACATTTTCAGAAGCAGAAATCAGCACAGGAATGCATGTTTTTCTGAATGACAAAAATAAATTATTTTGCTGACACACGTTAAGAATCTGGTAATAAAGGTATGCAACTCTCACCACTTTTTTTTGTGTATGAAGATACCTTTTTACAGGGGAATCCACATTATTATTATTACTATACTGTGTTAAAGGCTCTTTTTATTATTACGGTGTCTTTCTTTTTCTTCTATACAAGCAACTTAAATTAAAATTCTGGCCATAACATAGGTACCGTAATAAATCCTTGGAGTTGAGCCAACTGTAATGACTTGTCTTAATAGATGTTAATTAGAGGTGGGTGTAATGTGGAAAAAATCCTCACACAGCAGTTAATGTGCACACATTTCATCAAATAAAAAATAAAAAGATAAAATAACCAGTACAGCGGCCCAGAACTGACCCACCGATGCTGATTACACTTCTGTTAGCATAACCTATAGTCTTATATTTCTAGCTCTGCCCACCTGTCAGTTAGAACTGAAGAAGCCTTTCGGATGAGAGGTGAAACGTCTTCAAGAACTTCAACCAAATCCAGTTGCCTTTTGGATTAAGCTTAGAAGCAAAGGTGTATTTAATTATTCTGGCTAATGAGGTTAAATGTGGGTGGAGCTATGTTCTATGAAGTGATGTCACCAAACTTAATGAACCATAATTCCCGAGTTCTATGTCTTGCATGAAAGTCTATTCAAACAAAAAACATTTTGATATGGTTCAAAGTGTGATATGACCTCCAGTCTAAACTCTGCTTTAGGCCACCACTCCAGTAATATTGCGTACTCAAAATTTTATCATCAATTAGAAGGAGCACCTTGCCTTGATAAAGCTAGTTCTGGACAGGGAGCTTATTATTCATAAGATATTATTAACAGAACCCCCCAAAAAATCTAATAGGAACGGATACAAATTTGTGCTGAGACAACATGTACCGGACATGATTACAGAAGAATGGACAAGCCATAGAACCTGAGGGGGTAGAGTACACACAGTGTGAATGTTCAGTAAAAGGATCGTCTTTTTTTTGCCTTATTCATGGCTTATCTGTATAAAAGGGTGACAATCCTAACTTAACCTGGCAATTTAGTAGGTGGTGAGTCACAGCGTGGGCAAAATTAGTCAAGTAAGAAGCAAAGCCAGAAATAGGCCGAATCTGTACAGACTGTGCTGAGTGCAACATGATGTACCTTGGTACCAAGAGAACTGAAATCCGATTAAGTACAGTGCATATTTTATGACTTGCAGTGAAAGAATCAAGTGGGAAAAGGCCTGTAACCACACCAAAATGGTTTGTTTTTGGATTCATATTTTAAGGAAACTATGGTTGGTATGAGTTAAAACTAGCAGCCAGCAACTGAATTCTAGTAGGATATGAAACAAAGCTTTTTTTCATTTGTATTTGCTGGTAAGATGTTCTGCGTTAGCTCTATCATGTGTTAGTTCTTATCTGCATCCATGCTGTATGAATCTAAAACACTTATTAAGTATGTCCGTCCTACTGCCTTGTCAAGATCTAGTGTCTCAAATATGATGATGATTCCTCTATAAATCAACTGCAACTGTAGAATTAATTGCATGTCAAGTTTTATATCATTGTGACCCAGTTTATATAATCTGATCTCTGCTCCATGCACTGAAAAGACCGGAAAACATTTCATGTGCTGCTTGTTATACAGGTTATAAGCAGACTGACTGGATGTTAGACTCCTGTAGCTAGTAAGGTTGGCAATATAATCAAATGAAATATTGAAGTAAAAAAAACTGCCAGTGATGACATTATCATTAGCCATTTAGCAGAAAGGAAGAAGATCCCTCTTGAGCTCCACTAATCTCTTATTAAAAATGTTTCCATTTAGCTCGGGCTCTTTGAAGATAAAACAGTGATGTTATTAAAGGGCCTTTCCCATTAGTTTGGAACCACTTGGTATGAAGTATACTTCACAGTTTAATGTCAGACTAAAACAGAGGTTAATTACTCTGCAAATGGAAGAGGTTAGTTAAGTTGACTTTAAGTGGGTTTAACTGCATCACATTTGCACATGGGGATCTTTGTTCATGAGTTTAGCAGAAATGCTATCCATCAAGGAAGATCCTAGCTTAGAGAAAGTGTAGGAAATCAAAATGTTTATTAATAGAAGACAGAAGACAAGTGCAAAACTAAACAGCATAGGAACATTAATTGAGATTCTTTTTTTTACAGCCCGAGCAAAAGTTTGATGATGATGATAAAACAATACCATGATTTTGAGCATAATGAAGCACAGTTGATGCACTTACAGCTATACAAAGGGAACATTAACAACACTATCAAGGCCAAAAGAAATTGAAAATTGTAAGTATACCTGAGGAAAACACTTGAAAAGCTTGAAATGATGTACATAATAAATGTCCATTTGACTAAAATATCATTCATTGGTATTATTAATATGCATCCTTAATTAGAATCTGAGGAGCTCTCATTTTCCTGTTTTGCAGCACATGAAAATGGCAGTTGAACCTTGAAGATCAATATCAAAGAAATGTCAAATTGTACTGCTGCCATAGTAAATGTTTAAAAGCTTAAAAACAGTAGAACCATAATGAAACCAAGACAAACTTTAGGAATATAAATAATAAAGAGTCTGCGGGGGTGTTTAAATAGCTTCAAATGCTGTCAGGGAGTGAGGATTCACCTCTGACTCACTCTCTTTAAATAGCAGCGAGCAATTCCTCCACAGTGACAGTTGTCAGGTCGGAGTAGAAGTTGCCTTCATTGTCTCCACCTCCAAACACCAGCAAGGTTCTTCCGAATGATCCTGAGTTCTGAACTACATCTTCATCCTCCTCTGAGAAACGGTAGTGACTGTCTGTCTCCATGGTGATGATGGAGTGTCCTGCCCTGGGGATGGAGAGCTGAGGGAGGGCCACCTCTG
The DNA here is from genome assembly GCF_022749685.1 of Semicossyphus pulcher. Classification (NCBI taxonomy): domain Eukaryota; kingdom Metazoa; phylum Chordata; class Actinopteri; order Labriformes; family Labridae; genus Semicossyphus; species Semicossyphus pulcher. Next base: position 9,954,171 of record NW_027211695.1, read on the forward strand.
TCCAGCTGTTGGTGTCTTTAGAAATAAAACAGACAGAAGTGATTAAGTTAATAATGTCAAGTTTAAAAGGTTACAAGTATAATAACCTTAACCACAGTTTGTGAGGCTGCAGAGCTGTGTGTCTGACTGTGTGGTGAGCAACATCTGGGCCCCTCAGGGAACTGTTTTATCTCCCTTCCTCTTCACCACCTTCACATCAGACTTTCAATAAAACCCCAACTCATGTCATTTACAAAAATTCTCTGATGACACCGCCATTGTGGGGTGTATTGAGGGTGGAGAGGAGGAAGAGTATAAGGGCCTGGCAGAGCCGTTTGTGAGGTTGTGAGGGGAAAATCATCTGCAGCTTAAGGTGGGGAAAACTCCATCTCCAGTCGGCATCAATGGGAGTGACGAGGAGATTGTCAGGTTCTACAGGTACCTGGGTGCTACCTGGATGAAAGACTGGAGTGGTCCACCAACACTCTGTCTACAGGAAGGGCCTGAGCTCGCTTTACTTCCTGAGGAGGCTCAGGTCCTTGAATGTTTTCAGCAAAATGCTCAACATGTTTTATCAGTGTGTTGTTGCAAGCACAATCTTATTTGCTTTTGTGTCTGAGGTGCAGGCATCACAGCAAAGGACGCCTGAATTAACTGATTAAGAACGCCGAGTCTGTTGTGGGCCTGCAGCTCGTCAGACAGGAAGAGGTGGTTGAGACCAGAATATTGGAGAAGCTGTTCACTATTGTGGACAATGACTCCCACCCTCTCTATAACATGCTGGATAATCTTCAGAGCAGTTTTAGCCACCGACTCCTCCATCCCTGCTGTTCCACAGAAAGATACAGGAGGTCTTTCCTACCTACCTCAATCAGGCTGTACAAGACATCTGCACATGCCAAACCTACAGCCACTGATCTGGAATAAATATTTTTGCACTTTTTGCTCTGACTTTTTTGTGTATCTGACTTGAAAACTTTAATGTGTGAATATAAAGTGTATTTACTATTACCTATTAGGCTGTGTTATGTTTGAATTATCTTTTTTATATTACAAATATATCCTATTCTATTGCATCGTATCTTGTATATCATATTATAACAATAAATATAGATAATATAGATTGATCTTTTATCCTTTTTTCACAATAAAATAAAAATATTTTTACAGTTTACTGTTGTTCAGACTAAACAAGCAACCTAGAAATGGACATTTTATTCCTTTTATAAGATATTTAAGAGAACACAGGATTAAGTGAAAAATATTAATAGGCAGATTAATCCCCATTACTTTTTTATAACAGATGTAATTAAGTCTTTTTGCTTTCAAAAGAGGGACAACTACTTGCGTGTACTTGAAGAAGTCTGCATTTGTAATAACAAAGATTCTCCTGAAAATCTACAACCAGAGAGTCTAACAAGGCTTTTTCTCAGAATGTGCATTTTACCTGTGTGTATTTGTGCATCATTGTAACATGCCTCATACCTATATCGAAGATGAAGGTGTCACTGAGAGCGTTGTTTCCGTTGTAACCTCCGTGGATCAGGAACTTGGTGTCAGAGAGTACAGCACTACCGTGCCAACTGAAACACACACGAACACACCTATTATTAAACAACGCAAAAACTGCCGCAGATGAGACTTGCTATGTTTTTTGTCAGTGCTGATCAAATTTACGAGTTTGGTACAGACTCCAAGAAGATTTTCATGTAGAAAATTTTATTTTGAATAAATATTTATTTGAATGAATAAAAAAAGTCTTAAACTACCAAAAGTTTGGGGTAAATCAAGAACTAGATGGTTTTTGATAATCTGTTCAATTTCTAGCTGTAGCTACAACTACATTCGCTTGTGTGTGTAGCGTGTGCACCTTCGAGGAGAGGGGGCTTTCCCAGTTGTTTTAACAGCAGAAAACTCCATCAGACCTGGAAAACAAAAAATATTCATTACACCTCTATCCTGATACATGTGTCCTCTGTTTGTACAGTTATGCACAGGTGTGTTTGCATGAAACCAACAATTTCCTATCAGTAAAAGCTGGTGTGTGGCTTACCGAGGTCCAACATGTACATGTCATTGTAGCAGACAGGAGTGTCCCATCCACCAAATACATAGATCTTCCTCTCCTGCATCACACATGCGGAGTGACTGGATGACAAACAAATAGGGAAAATTGGAGTGATTCTATTTTTCTACAATTGTGTGTGAAAGAAGGACTTACATTTGGATCAAACCATCTTACCCTGAGCGGGAGGAGGGTGTGTCACCAGTTACAATAGGCTGGTACCAGATGGAGAGGTTAGGATCAAAGATGTACAGCAAGTCGCTGCAGCCGTCTGGCTCAGGGTTTGGACGGGGAAACACCCCTCCTAGCACGAACAGCTCCCCTCGAAACATACTGCAGCTGTGGTAGGCCAGAGGAGGAACCTTACCTTGGGCCTGAAGGAGGCAAGAGAAGGGAGGAGGATGTGAAGGAAGAGGGCGAGCAGCAAATGGAAACAAGAAAACAAAAAAAACAAACACACATACTTCAACCATGGTCCACTTCCAGCTCTGTGTGTCAAGGATGTGAACGTCATTGAACCACTTCTTGTTCTTGGAGCCTCCAAACACAAAGATCCGCCTGGAGTCAGGGTCGTAGATGGCTGTGTGGCCGATCCTGGCCTCTGGTGTTGGACCCTCTGCCAGAGTCTCCGCTGCAACCCAAGACACATCCTCTGTGGACAGAGACAAAAATACTCATTCTAAAATAGTCCCAACAGGAAAGTAAAACCCCCTTAAACACAATTCTTACTGGAGACTAATACAAAACAGATGCTTAACTGACCTGTGCAGAGCTTCCACATGGGATCTTTGCAGAACTGCATCCTGGCTCCCTGCCCTCCAATCAAAATAGCTGTCTGAGCATCAATAGGACACAGAGTCTGACCCCAGCGACCTGATGGGCTGAGCAATGGGGCTGCAGGAAGACAAGAGACTTGAGAAACTCAACAGAATAGAAAACATTATTACCTGAACTCAGGTAGGCGATGTACATCAAAGTACCAGCCATGGAACTGAAAAATGAATCAATAACGATAAGAAAACAGCTAAAATGGTATGTTATGTGTATGCACGAACTCACCGGTCTGTGTGGGAGTCTTGGCCTGCCTACTCTTCGTCCTGGCTGCACTCTGAGGAGGCGTTCTTCCCACAATCCCCTGTGCTTCTACTGCTCCATTAGCAGAAGAGAGGAGACAGGGAAGGAGATTTTAGAGAAGAAACTGCACACAAGAAATGCTTTACTCCTTCAAACCGAGCCACTGTCGTGTTTAAGCGCTGATTATTATTAGCTCTGGCTCACACACAAAAAATACTGTTTTCTCCCCAAATATTAGTAAATCTCTAAACATGCTGCCTCTCTCACCTGTTGCCTTTAGCTTTGTTGCATCTCCTCCACTACTGAACAGCTTCTGCCCGCCCTTGGTTTGACCTTTGCCCTTTCGCACAGGTGTGGTCTTCTCCACAGTGCCACCATTTGGACACAGGTTCTCTTCTTCCCCTCTCTTGATCATCTTATTCTCGTCAGCCTCTTCCTCTAACAGTCGCTCTCTCTTCCTTTTGCCATTCAGCTCCCGGGCTGCGAGGGGAGCCACAGTATCCTGGGAGGGCCAAAACAGTCTTTGTCATTAATTATTCACCAGAACGCATGCTCTTAAATATGATTTCATAAGTAAACAGTTCACAGAGATGAGATGTTATAAAACAGCACTCAATAATGTATATTGTATCTGTGTGTCAGATTTTAGATCAACATTCAATAGCCATAACTGAAAAACATTTTTGTAGGCAAACAAGATCAACCAATATCTCTTCAGAGATAATACTCAATTGACCAAAATGCAATGCTGCAAGACAAGCCTTTAAGGGAACATGATACTTTGTATTTTAAGTGAAAAATTCTCACTCTGCTCTAGGTTTGCTTTTTCTGTGCTGCTCAGAAAAATGAATTAGTCTCCTGGCAATGATATACCCACTAAAATCCATTCCTGCCTTGAAATAGCTTAGGTGCCACTGCCTTAAAATCTCCAGCCACGCCATCACACCTCACCTCTGGACCTCAAGTCCATGTATCAGAGTTGTATTGTATGTATAAATATTAAGCTAATAGATAGCTACTGTAACATAAAGCTACATCCTGATCACCAAGTTAAGGTGAACCTAAAGATAATAGTACGCAGCAAAAATAAGAATAAGAATTCAGAATAAATAGGTTGTCTTTACATTAGAGCAAAAAGCAACAGCAACACTGACCTGCAGATAAGAGTTAAGAGAGGAATGAGGAATTTACTGATCTTAAAACTTTAAAAGTGAACATATTTATTAGACCACTAAATGCAGTGCCAATATCTTTGTTAATTTCTTACGTGACAAATGCACATTGTAGAGCTCTTCAACTTTAAACTTGATACAGAATATCTAAACATTACACGAAATTAAATGTATGTATGATACTTTCCAACAATGTGGGTTATGCTGAAATCACATCCGTTTTATGCCAAGACCAAACATTTTCTAGATAAAAATTATCTAATAAATAAATCATTTTTGACTGCAATAGCAGCAGCATAAAAACAGACCGGTCAGCAAATTATAATAAGCATAAAATAGAATTCAAATTTAATGAAGCTGTTAAGCCTTTGAATAATCTGCTGTGTAAAATTGAGTCTGAAGCAAATAGAGAAAAAAACAGACAATAAGTGGGGGACTCGCATTTTTTGCTTCACCAACTATGTTTGCAAACTGCATATGCTGCTGTAGCCATATGGCTTCGTTCAGTTTCATAACTGACATTGGGTTTAATACATAATACATAATACATATATATATATATATATATATACACATATTTATATATATATATTCTCTTAGCTGAGAATCCATATTGCTTACAGACAATATAGTCAGAAAAAGAAAAAATTAAAAGACAGCATTATTTTTTTTCTCAGCTGATTTCAATCTGAAATTCTCCGCTGGAGAATGTTAGTTGTGCATCATAAGCTACCAATCCAGCCAGGTTAAAACAGAGCCAGCTTCATAATACTGAAAACTCTCGCTTAAGGCTCAACATACCATGCTAACCGGCTAATCTTGCTTCGTGGTACATTCCTCTGACCGTTACTAAACCCAAAGGGCTGCTGTAGCACCACTTTGCATGTTTATAGCAGTGATTCTTTAGATATATGACTAATGCCTGTCGGAATCCATGTTTTTAAGACTGGCATTGGTATACTGCAGCAGCAGAAATGCTTACCAGTGGCTCTTGGCTATTATTTCTTGCATCATATGGAAAAAAGCACACTTTGACAAATGATTTTCATGGTAGGGTTTTTTTGTTGTTGTATGTTCACTTTAAAAAAAAAAACAAGGTTGTGATGTCCAAATGGCTTATTTCCAAATCAAGTCTAACATATAAAATATCCTCTTAACAGATTACCTTTGGTGTGTATTCTGTCACAGCCAGCATGAGCTCAGGTTCTGACCAATCTTCTTTTACCTGGGGAAAATAATAGATACAAGACTTATGAATCCTTGTGTGAGAGCAGACTTATAGGTTTTACACTGTGTTCACTTTTTATTAATAATGAAGAAAAAAATTTGCCAACCATTTTACCCTGAAATTAAATTGATATTCTGACTAACTGCCAAGGGAACACTGGGTTATGTTTCAAAATGCATGGTCTCATAGTTTGTCTGTTAGCTGAAAAAACTGAATAATCTCTGGCCACGACCATGCAATTTAGCCCTGAATCTTTAAGTTTAATTTACCAGTTTTCCTCCTTCCAGGGTGACATTGAGTATGACATTGTCTGTCCATGTCTCCTCTTCCCACTGCTCCCATGACAGGCACCTGAGGGACAGAACATGTATTCAGTGAAAGGGTTCTCATTAAATCATATTATTTATGTGTCAGACGTCGACCGTACATGCATCCGAACACAACCAACTTTTACAGAATAAATAAGACGTCAAATCCCCTTATAACATAAACATGATAGTATAATAGCCTACTTGTTATATGGAGTGAGCTTTCCGATAGTTATAGGCATCCGCTCAGCATCGTTGAGCTCTGCGTTGACGCAGATCCTCTCACCCCACGGTCCGCTGCTGAACAGCACCACCTGGCGGACACTGGGAGGAACCGCGACAGCCGCTCTACACGAACCTTCAGTACTGACACGGAATAAAAAGACAAATAAATAAAGAACGCTATAATGACGTTACTGGTCTCAGTTGACATCCAGAAAAACAGGAACAAGAACATAAAAAAAATTATTAGTATACTATTTCTTAATACCAGACCCTAATCGATGTGTTATTCTTTATAAACACAACTAGGTTAAAGAGGCGCCAACGAGGAGCCGCATATAAAGGTTCTTGACATGCATTGCTTTCACAAATGGAAACGGTATTTAAATAGCAACGCTTGTTGTTGTGTTGTGGTAGAAACTCTGTTCAAAGTTGAGAAGCTTGCTAAATTAGCGATACTGGTAACATATTCACCGTTTTAACTTAGGTTACCTTAGAAGCCTTTGAGGCGGGCCGTTTACTCCAAAAACCGCATAAATCCCAAAATCGTCCATCTTTGCGTTTTCCTCCAGCAAAGGCTTTTATTCTCACACCACTTTCTGCTGTCCTTCTTTATTTTAAATATCGAAATAACGATATCGCTTCTGTCTTGCTCGCCACAACATCTCCCGCCACAGATGTGTGTACAAATTCTAAACTCCGCGCGAGTTCTAGGGAAAAGATTGTGAGCGCGTGTTTTATCGATGAGAGTATCTGGACGGGTGGAGTCTTCCATATTGAAAGTGCCTCAGAAGTAGAACTCCGCCCATGCAGGACACGTCGATAATTTATCAAGCACAACTCAGGCTGCAACTCACATTTCGTCATCCAATCATAAGCCTGCATTAAGCATCGACGCCAGACGTAACAAAAGCTGCGTTCAATAACACTTGTAACCAGTTTTAGATTGCGAGCTGTCTAGCTAGAGTCATACAGTCATTGGCTAGAATACAAACTAGAGGGTGATCGAATGATAAATAAAAGTTCAAATCATATACACTAAATACACATTTCAAATGTATGACTATGGCTGGATAATTACACTGGACAGCAGCACAAATAAGATTATATAGTATATGTATGAAAATACAAATAATACATAGGCCTACAGTTTAGGCCTAGTACAAATGCTCACTGTAAATATTATAATAAATAATGATAAGTGTAAGTATTATAAAATATGACCTTAAGGAGGGATATGTGACAATTGATTTATGTTATCTAATTAGTATGCAGCTAATGATTTCAGATGGCTACATTCAAAGTCAAGTCAGCTGGACTAGAAGTATGACAAATACAGAGTGTTTTAAGCGAACAAAAACATGCTCTACCTAAAAAGAAAAAAGAAAACACGTGAAGTGTATGCAATAGGCTCATAGCATGCAATCAGGTACATTGCATATGCCTGGTTCATGTCATTTTTATGCAAATCTATATTACATCCCTCAAGCAAAGTGTTTACGAAAGCAAGGGCTTTTCAAATGAACCCTCAACTCCAGGCAAATGTTTTGAATAAACCAAGCTGCCTTCACAGCACTACTCTGACTGCACACCAAAAGGTTTGTTTCTGATTCTTTGTACTTGTACATTTAGAGATAATATGTCATTCACAAATTATCCATCTCCATTTTCTAGATTCTCATTATCTGTCTCTCTGTATCTTTCCCTTGCAGTATGAAAGGATCTGCTGGAAACTATACCTCCACAGCTTCAGGGTATTTCTGGGCAGAGTGTGATACATATGAAGATGGACCTTCGACAGGCCTTGTCATCCTCTTTGCCACATACACATTTGAATTCCTTGTCGGTGCCCCATCAAACACTTGGCTTATCTGTCACATCCACAAAAAAAGGTAAATATTTAGTTAAAGTGATACAGCATGTACAGCAAATGTGTTAACTGAACTAGTTTAAGAATCAAAAATAGCATAAAACACATTAAAACATTTTACATTTAGCATCATGGTGGAAACTTCTCTTCCTTGTTACCGGTTTTGTAAATTTTTCATTTTTTGTTTTGCCGTAGCTTTCTTAATCATTTACTTAATTCAAAGGTCAGAGGTAAGCGGTGTCCTCCCTGCAGACTTCTTCCCCCTCCACCTGGCAATGACCCAGCTTATCTTCTACCTGATTTTGCCTGTGTTCACGGTCAATCATTATCTGTGGCAGAGTGACAATGTGTTAACTATGGTAACGTTCCTGAACGCGATGATCATGATTATGAAGCCACTGCTCCACTGTCTGATTTGTGTGGAGAGGTACATGGCTGTGGTGCGACCCCTCGACTATCTACGGTAAAAGCACACACCATGTTTATGTAAAATAACGCCAGAAAAATAGTGACAGTAAAAAAAAAGCATGTTTGCTGGTTGTGGCGTAAGTCAGCTTTGATCTCTGACATAATAAGAATTTTTAAGGTGGTTGTCTTTATGTTTGACTCTCTCCTCTTCATCCCTAACTCCTTCCTGTCCTTTCAGGTTTAAAGGACGGCAGTACAGATGGGGATGTTTAGGTGCTGCATGGTGCATTTACATCATCATGACTTCAGTTGCTCTTTTTGATCGCTCCTCCACCACAGCATGTGTGTTGATCCTTCCTGTTCTAGTCATAGACACCTTTTGCAGCCTGTCTGTTCTCAGAAAATTAAGGAGATCTCCACCTGGGGACAGACATATGATGGAGCAGAGAAAGAAAACAAAAGGGGAGAAGAAAGTGAAGACTCACAAAAACAGGAGTCCTGTGGTGAATACTGAGGAGGGAAAACAAGGGCAAAGCAGAGGAAAAGAAAAAAGGACAGAGGCGATGATGAAGAAAATGGGGAGCAGTCAGCCAAAGGTTAAAGGAGAGATGAATTCCATGAAGAAGAAAGCATTCAACACTATTGTCATCATCCAGGCTGTGCTCACACTCAACTGCCTCCCTTTCATAATCATCTTGTTTATGGATGGACGAGTTCCAGCTCGAAAACTCAAGTGTCAGTATGAGTCCTTAGCTTTAGCTGCTGCAGCTGGCTTTGGCTACCTGCAGCCTCTGCTTTACCTGCATAAACTGGGCAGGCTGCCATGTATGAGGTCACAAAGCACCTAGTTCAACAACTATTGCATCAATACAGCACTATATATATATAATACACACTGCTTTGATCAAAATGTGTTTTCAAAGGTTTGTGGAAAATGTATCCTCTAGACTAGATGATGACAGGACACACACACATACACAGAATGAATTATGGTTTTTGTTGGCTTAATTTGAAATTACAACGCTCTATAAAACCGATTTAATCTATGTATTTATTGTATGTATCGAAACTTGGGCCCTTGTACATATAATCTGTAATCTCCAATATTTTCGTTTACAGAGTTTGTTTAATCGTAGGGTTACATTCAGTGTGCTCTTGTAATTGAATCTCTGCAGTCTAAAGGGACAATAAAAAGGAGTTTATACACCCACACAGTTTTAAGGCTGGAAATATGGTTTTATGAAGCATAAATATCTCTATATGGGATGATGAAGTTAAAAAGTTCAAAAAAAGATCCAACTGGTGCAACAGACACTCAGTGTTATACAGGACCGAACTGTGTCCATTTTCATTCTGATAAAAGATCTTAACATTTTGACCTCTGCGGTTTTACACAAACTCAAACGATAGCGCCAATTTGGTGGTTATGACTTGCCATTGCCAAAAACGATTGCAATTTAATTAATAGTAATTAATAAGGTACAGAGAAGGAAAAACATTCCTGAAAACTTTCAATTTCAGATATAAACACACAAAACCAATTATATGATTTAATGAAACGTACAATCTCATCCCTTTAAATGCACAGCACAGCTGAACCATTATACATATAGAAATGGAAATTTTCAGAGCATACTGCTGCATGTACTGTTTCGTTTGCATCATGGTATGCAAAGTCACAGACTGCATGCCCAATATACCATGTTAATGGGTAGTGACAGGGAAATTATGTCACATGAAGTTTGTCTGTGTCTGAGCATATTTGTTTGATGATGACAACTTTCGAAAGCAATGCTTTCCACAGTGCGACAACCGTGTCCTTTAGACAGAGTTTCCCTAAAATAATGTAACCTTCATAAAACTGAAGCATTGGCAGCAATGAATTTGTTTGACAAAAATAACTTGCAGGAGCTTTTAAAAGATACATAGATACAGTAAACATTTGACTAACGACTACGGTGAATATGATAACCATTAGTAGTCTTTGTTCAATTCATTTAGACATAACCAGATCAGACATTTAATATTAATGATTCATATCAATAAATTGTGAAGACACAACAACAGACCAATAAATAAATGAAAAGAAAAAATAAATGTGTATGATACAATAAACTGTTAGAGTTTATGCCACAATTTATTGGTCATCCATACTTTTACAGAGTTTATTTATATGACTGTTTATGTCAAAATGTCCTATACTCACACGACAGAAGCTTATTTATCAACAGGTCTGTGATTTATTTCAGAAAATGAGTAAATTACAATATTCATATCGTTGACAAAACGGTGCATTACGTTCTTGAACGCACCCCGAACACTTCTAGTTTTCGAAAAGCATTGTGGGATTGGATGCCGGCGGAAAGCTTCTCGAAGGAACTGCAAAGATGATGGTGAGTGAGTTAGCATTAATGCCCATAACGCGTATGCACAATCCATGTCCATCCTTCTGTTTATCAGCATGTATTTGCATCGGCAATATTCTTAGTTTGGATGAAAACCGTTTGGTGATCTTGGGAAGCAATTATTTTGAGAGAATGATTTTTAAATGATTTTATTTGTAGCGACACCATGCTAGCTTCGTAGGATCACCCGGCATCAATGGGCGTATACGATGCTAACAGTCATGCAGGCAAATATGTTAATGTTAGCGGTTCCTTATAAAAGACAAACTGTGTTTAGCTTGTGGTAGTTTAAATATGTTATTAAATGGTTTAAGTTGTTGTCCATCATTAGCATTGTAATAGCATGTGCCATTGCAGCTTTGTCAGTGAAATTTTTGTCAAGCTAGCTGCTTAGCCTCTTTGTATGAGTGGCTGCGTTGGAAACATTGTTAACCTTAATAGTCCGCACCGTCACATTTAGAGCTTAAAAGCTGATTAACTGTTTTTGGTATTTGGTCACAAAGCGTTTGTATTGGCTCTGAGATTTGACAGCAATGCCTGCCCAAGCGGAGTGATGAAAAGTAACAAAGACTAGATAAAGTTAATAACGCGATTTGCAAAATTCTGCTACCTAGTGTTCATATATAGTAATGCGTAGTATTACTTCTTAAAGATATTATGACAGTCTTCTGCAATTAGCAATACTAATGGAAGACTGTAAACAGATGTTGTTACCCATCAGACAAACTGTCTGATGGGTAACAAAAGCACCACTCCCTACAGCTACAGTACCAACCATAGCCTTGTTAATGTTTTACATTTTAAGTTCTAGCTTAAAGTGGTTCATTTGTATTTATTTATTTAAACTGTACTAGTACTGCAATAATATCAAGATATTCTCATATTTTTACAGTACAAGTAAAACAAAGTGTTTTAATAAGATTAAATAAATAAATACGTTTCCTCCACCGTTTTTAAACATGTACAATAATAGATTTAATCTACAAATAGTGCTGTAAGATGAAATGTTATAATACATGAATTACACATCAGGATCTGATAAACCATGAAGTCTAATTTAAATAAATATACAAAACATGCTTAATACTTCGTATACAAAAGAAGTTTGCCCTTGTACACACTACTCCAGTATACCTGACCTATTTTATGTTCATGTTTTATGCTTTGTGTTTAGCTTAGTTGAGTTTCCTAACTCTCTTCGTTTGTAGTAATCACTTCCTGATTTCTTTTGTCAACCACCCCTTGCTCTTTACCCATGTCTCTCTCCAGCCTACACCGGTTATACTGCTGAAGGAGGGGACAGACACGTCTCAGGGCATTCCCCAGCTCATCAGTAACATCAATGCCTGCCAGGTCTGAAAAATTTGTTTCTCTTCATACTTGTGTATGTTTTTCTGTCGGTTTGTGTATTTCTTAATACACTTTAAGCCTGTCTCAATATGCCTCTTTGGAATTATTTTCCAGGTGATTTCTGAGGCTGTCAGGACCACCCTCGGGCCCAGGGGGATGGACAAACTGATGGTGGATGGCAGAGGTGAGAAGAGACAGATAGATGAAGATCAAAGTATTACAGCATGAGTTCATGCTCACAAAAAATGTGTGATTGATCGTGTTTTCCAGGTAAAGCTACAATCTCCAATGATGGAGCCACCATACTGAGGCTGTTGGATGTGGTTCACCCTGCAGCCAAGACCCTGGTGGACATCGCTCGCTCCCAGGATGCTGAGGTGAGAAGCGTGTGTATTTAACATTCTAGGCTGTTTGTATTTTAGTAAAAGTGAGTCCATCTGTTAAATTCGTTCACAAAACAAACAAAATGTCGATTAAAAACGGACACCAACAACGACAAAGATCTTGAATATGAGAGCATCCTAAGAGGTTTGCAAAATCTTTTTCTTTTCTCTGTATTTTTCTCAGGTTGGTGATGGCACCACCTCCGTCACTCTCCTGGCTGCTGAGTTCCTAAAGCAGTTGAAGCCATACGTGGAGGAGGGTCTCCACCCTCAGACCATCATCAGAGCGTTCCGTGCTGCCACCAACCTCGCTGTCAGCAAGATCAAGGACATTGCCGTCTCTGTGAAGAAAGACGACAAGCAGTAAGTTTCTTTTACCACAACCACTTATTTACATTGCAGCATTTAAGGTGTTGTCTGGAGTTTTAAATTCTGTATTGTACTTGTCCTTCTCTCTATCCTCGCAGAGAGCAGAGGCAGCTGTTGGAGAAGTGTGCAGCCACCGCCCTGAACTCCAAGCTTATTGCTGGTCAGAAGGATTTCTTCTCCAAAATGGTGGTAGATGCTGTCATGTCTCTGGACGAGCTGCTGTCTCTGAAGATGATTGGCATCAAGAAGGTCCAGGGAGGAGCCCTTGAGGTTTGTATCTTTTACTTTTAATCCAATTCAATTCAAACTTGTTCTAAAATTGTCTCACACAAGCTATGACATAAATCGTAACAGGTTAGAGAAACCACAACAAAGAAACGATTTAATCCATTTATATCATACTTTCTATATTTAAATTTCACAGGATTCCCAGTTGATCTCTGGGGTTGCTTTCAAGAAGACCTTCTCCTACGCCGGGTTTGAGATGCAGCCTAAACGCTATGAGAATCCAAAGATTGCTTTGCTTAATGTGGAGCTGGAGCTGAAGGCTGAGAAGGATAATGCTGAGGTCCGCGTGAAATCTGTGGAGGTAAGAAGACCACAACAAAGACTTAGAATGTGCAAAAAAAAAGTACAACCTGGAAATTCAAAAATCTGTCTTTTTATCCTTTATTTTAACCTTTCTCCCCTCTTCTGCAGGACTACCAGGCTATTGTAGATGCAGAGTGGAACATCCTGTACGACAAACTGGAGAAGATCTATAAGTCAGGAGCCAAGGTGGTTTTGTCCAAGTTACCCATCGGGGATGTGGCCACCCAGTATTTTGCAGACAGGGATCTTTTCTGTGCTGGCAGGGTGCAGGAAGAGGATCTGAAGAGGACCATGATGGTAGGACAGACACTGAAAACCTAATATTTGCATTCTTAGAGGATAAAGCTGAGTGGCTGGAATATCTCTCAGACTGTTAGGAAAGTTAGCAATGGTTAATGATATTCAGCTGTTTATTTTTTAACATCTGATGACCAAAGGTAGTCAACATCTTTGGTATTGTGACCATCATTTTTGAACAAGTGCTTTCTATTGATTGACAGCACAATTTAACTTTAAATAAACAAGTAAAGGAAAATATAATTTTTTTTCAATTTTGTTAGAATTAGCTCGAGCAAGACTGATGTGTGTGTGTTATGTGACCTCCAGGCCTGCGGTGGCTCCATCCAGACCTCAGTGGGTGCCATGACAGACGATGTCCTGGGACAGTGTGAACTCTTTGAAGAGGTCCAGGTTGGAGGAGAAAGGTAAGAAGGACCGATTCAAATCTGTTATCTGAGTGCCTCAGAAGGTATCATCTCTTGAATTAACTGTAATACGTGACGCTATGACAGCTCAAACTCACCCTGTCGGTCTATGCAGGTACAACTTCTTTAAGGGCTGTCCCAAGGCAAAGACGTGCACCATCATCCTGAGGGGCGGAGCCGAACAGTTTACAGAAGAGACGGAGCGATCGTTACACGATGCCATCATGATTGTACGCAGAGCCATCAAGGTTAGTTGACGAAGGGAAAATAAATGTGCTTTTTTTTTTATGGTGTGCATCAAGGTTGTTACATGTAGCTATTAGGAGTACGCAGTGTAATATATTAACTAACAGTAACATGTTGCTGCTAAATTACTTGTGTTGAGTTGTCAAGGGATTAAGGAGTCTTAAAAGTCACTTAATGTGTCAAAATGTTCTATAGATTGGTTTGAGAATGGGAATGGGTTGTTCTTCCCATTGTTGAACATTTGAGACACTTGAAGCATATTTAATAGACATCAGTGAGATTCAAAAACAGATTTGTTCATTTTGTTTTGTACATGTATTGAAATGTGAGTTATAGTGGCTGTAGCTAAAGTACAAGAGAAATTGGGCCATGATGTGTCATGATTCCAGGGCAAGAATGTGTATGTTGAAAGATTTTAATTAGTGATTTCATGGGTGCGATTACTTGTGAGTAAATAGTGTAAGCTTTTTTTTTAATTGTTTAACTCAGTTTACCTTTAGCAAGTAGTTTTGCTGGGGGTGCCACTGTTACACTTTACTTTTGATCTAGAATTTTTCAGAATATTTAGTCTTATTTGTCAGCCCATCTGTGCACACAGACCGTAATATGCCGACTGTACTAAACCCATTTTCAGAATGACTCCATTGTAGCAGGAGGAGGAGCCATTGAGATGGAGCTGTCCAAGTACCTCCGGGATTATTCCAGAACCATCCCAGGCAAACAGCAGCTGTTGATCGGCGCGTATGCCAAAGCCCTGGAGATCATCCCCAGACAGCTGTGTGACAACGCTGGCTTCGATGCCACCAACATCCTGAACAAACTGCGCGCCAAACATGCACAGGTAGGAAATGAAACACACAGGCTTAACGAATAGACCTGGGTATCGATAAGGATTTCTCAATTCGATTCGATTTGCAATCAGATTCGCTTCAATAGCTAATTTAATATTTGTTTAGGGGTATTTCAGATTTTTAGTCTGTACATCTGGCTCATGGTTTTCATTAAACGAACCGGGGTACAACTTGCGTGAGATTTGAGAACAAAACCACATGAGACTAAGAGTTATGGGGAAAGGCATACTGCACAACATGCCCTAAATACACTTGGGGCCAAAGCCGATTCTAACAGAGAGTAACGTAAACTTCAGTGCAAATCTAACTTACATATTCATGGATGCACACATGATAAAAAGAGTCCATCTGCGACCACTGATATCTCTGTAGTAGGTGCAGTACACGAGTCCGGGCATGTCTCCCTCACTGCAGCGTTTCGGCTGATTGATCTCGGGATTTATTAATCGATATTGGGTCATTCAAATGAGAATCAATTCGAACTCCATTCAAGATTTTTCTTTAAACGCAGCCCTATTACCGAATCCTGCAAAATACTTTGAATAGAGAACTTGGCATAGGGGTGATTTAAAGGCCTACCGTTTGAAAAGGGAACAGGAAATAATGTCAGCTTTGTTTGACTTTGTGCACTTCTTTTTGATCTTGCTGCAGGGCGGTATGTGGTACGGAGTTGATATCAACAACGAGGACATTGCAGACAACTTCACTAACTGTGTCTGGGAGCCATCCATCGTGCGGATCAATGCTCTGACTGCAGCATCAGAGGCAGCCTGCCTCATCCTGTCAGTGGATGAGACGATCAAGAACCCACGCAGCTCTATGGATGGACCACCAGGTGGCGCCGGCAGGGGCCGAGGCAGAGGGAGACCACATGCTCACTAAGAGGAAGCAAGAAAGTAACCCATTTTAACTGGCATTAGAATCCAAATGCAGATAGAAGATTGAGTGTTCTGTGCCTGTCAGGTTACATTGAAACAGCAGAGAAAGATTGTGATCAATTCAGCTCTGCATCTTTGACCTGCATTTGGATTTGAATTCTTAATAAAATGAGGTGTAATAACAAGTCAGTCACATCACAAATGGCCTGTTTAGTGAAACATCAAAAGGGGGGGGAAAGGAGAAGTTCATCTATCAATTTCAGTACCGATTCTTTTGACTTTGGTAAAGGTTTGAAACATGTTTTATGTTTTCTATTTGTTGTAGTTTTTTCGTATTGAAGCTTTCACTTAGTAACATCTGTTTAACATTTCAATGCATCTTTCCATTTGTAGTCATTTTGCTGAGGAATGGTATTGAAATACTAGCAGAATTTATACAGTTTCCCCCTTGGTTTTGAGACAAACACACTCCTGTCCCCTCCATGCCAGCTATTCCTCTGCTGACCTGAAGAAGCTGTTCCACAATTTCTAAATGGCTTTTGTGTTACGTGACAAACTGATGTGTAACATTAAAAGTAAAGCACTGATAGGATTTTGAGCAGTTGTAAACCATTCACTTGTTACGCTGTGTGAAACTATTTATTGGACCATTCTCATGAATAAATTCACAGCTGAAATCATACTGTTGACTGTTAATGTGTCATTAGCATCTGGTCAAAAGTGGAGAAGGAATAGATTAATAGCAACATATTTGTTCCCTTATATGGTATACATGTATAATGTATCAATGGCAGGCAGGTGTATTAAAGTACACCTCGAATAGGAACAGTAAAGTACGGTATTTCTATGGAAAATGGTAAAACAAGTGTTATACAGTATTTTACAGTACATTTATTGCTATTGACAATAAGTGAGGATTGTGGTTAATTGTATCATTTTGTATCCTGCTCAATTCCAAAGAAAATGGATTTGAAAAGAACTCAAGAGAAACAGGGATGGGAAAAACAGTTTAACATGATACAGTGGTTTAAAATCGTTTAACATACACATAAATACAGTTTATAACAGCATACACAACATAGAAACGACTCGCTTGCTAGGTGGACAAGTTGAAACCCTTTAATTTATATTTTTACTTGTACTTTGTACTCAATTTTTATTTCCACAGGAGCTTTACTGAGCTATATACATTCTATATCCATTTAATACGTAGAAATTCAGTTTTGGAACTTACTAACAAACTAAAGTTAGAAAAGAAAAAAAACCTCTTAACCCAAAGTCCAATTTTGTTTCCATAGCTTTCCCTGCATTTATCCTGTCTTCTTTGGTTGATGGAATTATCTCAGTTGCCATGCTGATAGCTTAGTTTTGTGGTAAAGACAACTGAGCAAGTTCCATCTGCTGACAAAAGACAGGAATGTAGAAAGCACAAGTAGAGGTAAATAAGTGGACTTGTATGTCACATGTGACAGGTGATTTCTGCCCAGATGATCTCCAGGCTCTCAACAGATCTGGTTGGTTATAATTTTCCGATATAGTTTGAGCTTCAATGAAAATCTGGAAAAACTACTTTAAAGTTAAATAAAGCTCTTATCCTGATTTGAATAAAACTATCACCAAAATCGAACCTACATCTGAATGTGAACAGTGTCATTCTTTATAAAAAGCTGCAGTCCAGGTACTTGTATCAATATCTCATACATGGATAGTGAAGTAGGGTTTAAATGAGGTATTAGATTAAAAGTTTTGAGATATTTATGTGTAAGTCATTAAATGAGGGAAAGAGTCTTGTTATTTAGAAATTAGAATGAGTGATTTTCACTCTAGGTAGTATAATGTATTATGTAGCGTCTTTCTAGGTAACAAACAAACTGTCAGACAGGTTGAATTGTTAGGTATCTTTGTTGCATCATGGATAGTACTTTGCCACCAGCTAGCGTTAGCTTTCACAGAGTTCTTAAAAATGTTCCTCTGCATATTTTCTGCATGGATGTGCCAGTAACAGCATCATATTACATGAGAAATTCTCCACAGAAGCCTTAAGGCAGTCACATGTCTTCTTTTCTGTGCATAAAAGGCACCATACCCTTCAGTTGAGGAGAGACTGGCACTTTTTTTTTCAAAAGGTTTGAGAGTTTTCCTTTTTTCTACTCTAATGAGTACATGTGACGCATAAATGTCTGATTTTCAGGATGTGAGTTCCTGTTCTTTTCAGAAAACACGTCTCCCACTCCCAAAGTACCGCTTTTTCTTCAAATTCTCATCCCTAGAATCAGTTATTTCTGTGTTTTCAAATCCACGTCTCCCCTTCCTGCTCCTCCTCAGTTAGACAGGAAGTCTATGGAAGCCCGGACAGAGCGGTTAGACATTACGTCAACGGCTGTGACTTTGATCTCAGTGTCTCCAAACTGCATGGTTGCTCTGATCTCTCTTCTCTCAGGGCTTCCTCCTCCTCCTGCTCCTCCCACTGCTCCTGGTAGTGGTAATGGTTCTGGTAAATCTAAAGTTATTGTCCCACACTTCCTGACTCCAGGGTCGGAGATGTATGTGACATCGTCGGTCACACTGCAGTAGATGTTGATGATGATCTTCCGCTGGCCCAGACGAGCAGGTGTGTAGCTCCGCCTCACAACTTCGCCCAGAGCCACCGACTGGTCGACAGAGACAAAGCGGTCGAGGATATCGGTGCACCACTCACGACCATCCTTGATGAGGAGTTTGTCACGAGGGTGACGTCCCTCCATGAACCGGTTCAGGACGCCAACACCATAGGTCAGGGGGCATCGACGCACTCTGACCTGTGAGAGAGAACTCATTAGAATATGTTTCATGGAGCTACACTAGGACTAACAGGTACTCTTGAGCACTCACCACAGTGGGATCCAGTCCAAAGAGCACAGCACCTTTAAGTATGGTCAGTCCAACATCATGGGGAATGATAATGCGGCATGTCCGCCCCAGGGCTTTCTGGACTGCTTTCTGCAGCATGGGTGACTCTGCAAAACCACCAACTAGGAAGAGGAAACGCACACTGCGCACCTCTGGCTTTGCCATCAGCTCCTCTAGTAGGGGATAAAAAGAAGGAAGAACATTCATATGACCTTACTTTATTGGGATATAAGAGTAAAGTTTGTGATTGTATTCAACTGGGTGGGGAACAGTAAGTGCTCTGTCACTGGATGTTTCACGAAGGGCTGTTGAGTTCTACTTTCTTTTGATCAGCTACAACTGCCTTTTCTTTATTTTGATACAGGTAAAACCCATTCTTGCCTCTCACTCTTCTTCTCGTCTTATGGTGATCCAACAAAAGCCAGTATGATAAATGCTACATAAACAGTCCCTTGTTTTTAATGTACAACTGGAATGGGACTGATTTAAAACAGGACCCTTCATTTTTTTATTGCTTTAGAAAGGCTAAAAAATTAGGTTACCAAAACCATTATGTTTAAGGTTTGTGCACTTTGATGTATTTTTGTCCTTCCAATTTTTTTTTTACACCATTAAGATTCACACAGCTAAGTTACGAGTTAATAACTGTATGTAATGGACATGTTTGGCACCTTGTCAACCTGTCCAAATTTTTAATTAAACATTAAAAATCCACATTAAAAGATGATAATATATCAACTAGTAAAAGCCAATGCTTAGCATTTTTGGGGAGTTTCACTCCCAATTGGCCAGAAAAGGAATAAGAGTGTCAGTGACACTTTTAGTATGCCGGTCTGTTTGCATCTCTGTGCAGCATCTGCTTGTCTGTTAGCATCTCCTTATACCTATAAACCTTTGCAACCAAATAATTAGAATAATTGGAATAATGAGTTGATAAAAAGTTTGTGGTAATTTTCTTTTGAGTAGCTTCTGTATTGTATATGTTGTATATGTTTATGTATTGTATTATGTATTGGATTATGTATTGGTGCATGCTGTTAATTTGCATGTCATTGTGTGCATATAACCCTGTAGCATGTTCACATGTCTGCGTGTGTCTCACCAATGTGTTTGACAATATTGACGATGGTAGGCTGGAAGAGCTCATTCATGGCTTCCTGTGTCAGCCGCAGCATGCCCTGGGACGACCACTTCACTATGTTCATGCTGACACACACAGAGGAGAGAGTTTGCATATTTGCTATTAATACATACATTTTTTCAGTAATCAAATTGATCACACACTATCAACCATCTCTACTACATACACACACCTCTCCTGGCTCACACTCACTTGCTCCTCCTGAGGGCGGCTTCCACGCTCTGCCCCCTGTGTCTCTTGTAGAAGTCAATGAAAGAGAAGGGCAGGGAGATGTTGAGGGCGTTGGCCCTGCCTGGTGCCGCCGTCCGTTTCCTCGCCTCGAATGCGATGGTGAGGTCCACCCAGGCTGCTGGCCTCTTAGCTTTGAAGCTCTGGACAAAGTCCTCGCCGAAGATCTGACACAGCATGGCTTCGAAGGCCAGATCTACTCCGATGGCACCATGTGGACCACCTGGTAGGCAAACTACATCTTTAAACACTGTAAGTAATTAGTTTGCAACTGTATTGTTGCTTGGGAAAGTTTGTACCTGAAGCTTTGTAGAGTTCTTTAAGTGTTCCCTGTGGCTGCTCAATCTGATGGACTGTAAGGTCAACTGTTCCTCCTCCACAGTCGGCAACAATATACCTATCACCTGAGCAAAAAATAACAAACAAATTTAATACCTGAAGGGTCCTGGAAGTGTTTCACATTTTCATTAAAACGGTACCTTTGAAAATTGAGAAAAACATGCTTATCATTTCGATTTAATGCCCAAGAAACATTGTACACAGTGCTGAAGGACGTTTGTTTCTCCTCAATTTTTTGTAGGACATTCTGGATGATAACGTGTGTTTCCCCTGAAAATCTTCAACCAGTGGACCCTCAAACATAAACAACCTGCAGGCATCTGTGATTGCTGCGCTCTCCCTACGAGTGTGTGTTTGCGTGTGTGTTTATGATATGATCCGTGATAAGAGCTAGTTTTGGCTCAGTTACATTGAGTTAAGCTGACCACACCCTAAACTCAATAAAGGTAGAATTAGATTGTAAGACAGGAAATACATCGGAATAAGAACAAATGAAAAATGAGAGAAAATGCAGAACAGGAGGATAAAAAATGGCTTCTAGGCCTTTGGTTTAGTGAGAGTGCAAAGGCAGAGAGTCTCATGGGCTGGGTCCTTCCTGTGTGTAGCGTGTGTGTGTGTGTGTGTGTGTGTGTGTGTGTGTGTGTGTGTGTGTGGTAAGGAAAGGGAGCAGAAAGGGTCAGCGGGGGCACGTGGCTCCTCAGATTGTTGTCATGGCTCAACAGAACAAAAACGCTGTGTAAAAACAGAGAAGTGGTTGGGTTTGATAGTCCCTTTGTAGGATTTTATCATCCCAGGTACAAGTTGACACTGTGTGAAGTTTATTGTGTACTTGACCTAATTTATGAGTCTTAGTGTGCACCACAGAATAAGAGCCACAGAAACGGTCAGCTGCTTTTTCTGGATCTTTTAACAAGTTCTTAAGGTTGCAGTCAGATGGTGTTTTCTCATCATCTTGAATTTACTTTTAAAAACAATAATTTGAAAAGGCTCTGCACACAGTCTTGATGTATTGGATATAATCTGTGAAACTACAACCAAACTGGGTTAAAGAAATTCACTAGGTACCACAGGAGGACGTGGTGATACGCAGGAAGGAAAAGTATAAATCTATGTCAAAAATGAGAAAGTAGCCTAGTTTTGTCTGCTTCTCACAATAAGTCTGCTGGGGTTAAAAGTCAAAGTCATTTATATCTCCCACATGTGGGGTCTGTCTGTCTCTCTCAAATACACACGCACACAATGACACACCGACACACTGTCACACACAGTCTTACCAGTCTGTAGCTCTGACCACAGCTCTCCAGTTCCACTCTCCACCAGGAAGGTCCTGCTGTGTCTGGAACGCCTCAACTGCTCCCTCGCTGCAACAAACACACACAAAGCTGAATACACACAAGAACAGAACACTCTTCAGTTTTTGTACTTGTGATATTTGGTGTGATCTCTGTGAACACACACATCATTAAATCAGCAGTCACAGTAAGGCAACGGGTAATGGTTATATTTTCTTTTGGCACCCTCTCAGACAGGAAACAGGGAGGTTTAACCAAGGTTTATTTTTAATATTGACTGTTCACCTCAGACAAATATAATGAATAAAATCTGACTTATCTGACTTAAATCTGATTTATTACCAGTCAGGATTGATGAAACATTTCTTGCAAATTCATAGTTAGTTGATTAGTTGAATATTATGTTTATTAAATCAAAAAAATTATCCATAAAATAAAATACAAAATTTAAGATTCAACATTTTAGCAAATATGCTCAATCACTGGCGGTGTGTCCGAAACCGCATACTATAATACCAATCATACTAATCATGACGTAAAATTGAGTATGTCATGCGTTCCTATCTCATAGTATGCAATTTTGTGTATGTGAGAAATGCCCGGATGTATACTAGATCGGCCCGGATATTTGA
Source organism: Semicossyphus pulcher (assembly GCF_022749685.1). NCBI lineage: Eukaryota > Metazoa > Chordata > Actinopteri > Labriformes > Labridae > Semicossyphus > Semicossyphus pulcher. The sequence continues at coordinate 9,976,795 of NW_027211695.1, forward strand.
GTATGAGACGGAAGCTCACTGGTTGTACTCAATTGCCCCAAAATGCATTGCGGCTATTCAGCTTCAACTATGGTAGAGATGGACCGGAGATCAGACCAGATATATGTAGACGATTAAGTCACGTGATACGGAGAAGACGGCTCTGAGTATGATGCCAACGGCATCCTAATAGTCAGATTAGTAGGCAGTATGCAGTACTGTTTGAGTATGTAGTAGACAGTACGTTAGTATGCGGTTTCTGAGACGTTGATGAGAAAAAGTTAAAGCTCCATACTTAAAGCACACTTGGCAATTAGCTTAGAGAAAAAGAGAATGAAAAAGAGATACTTTATTAATCCCCAAGGGGAAATTATTATTTTTTTGCATAGCATCAACACTGGCAGCAGAACAATACTGTCTAAAATTAAAAAATATTTCTACCTTCAACACTCACTAATTATGATTTATTAGCCCTACTTTGTTTACATAAACCGAAATGTAAAATACACGTTTGTGGTTTCAAGTTGTGTTACTTCCTGTAAGGCCACCTAATTCTTGGCAAATAAAAGTTTAACAGGAACTAGCTTGATAGCTGGAGATGCTACACAGAAGTACTTAGTGAAAGGATAAGCTGTTGTTTAATAAACAAGTTTTGGCAAGAAATCCTCCTAAAGGCCACAAATAGTCATTTTTACACTTCTGTTTTGTAGGCATGTTTCTCAGTGTTATGGCTATATGTGTTCACCGCACTGTTTGTCCCTTTTGGCTTTCTGTTGTGTCTTCCCAGCTGTATCTTCCCAGCTCTTCCCTGCTGATTGCAGAATGAATCAAACCTGGTGTTGGGTGCTTAAAACCCCCAGACATGACATCTGAAGAGAAAGGCTTCTGGAGTGGGGACTGCAGTGGTTGTGCCTCTTAGACTGGGATTTTGTGTTGCGTTCTAGTTGCTTTTGTGAGCCTTCAGTTAATAATTTGGTTGTTTAATTGTTATTTAATAAATCCCATGTATTTGAGTGTCTTTAGGTTTTCACATGGTTATATTTGGGTAAATTGTGGATAGTTTTTAGGCCCGTAGGGCCACCTTAGGGTTGGGTGTAACACTAAGATAGCTAACAACAGGCTAGCTTTTCAAGCTGCTTTCAGTTTCCAGTTGCTATAAGGCTAGCTAATCACCTGCCAGCTCCATACTTAAAATAGCTAATGCTATATCAATATTTAGGGCCCGAGCACCAGGCGGTGCGAGGACCCTATTGGATCTGCTATGTTTATTATTCTTTCTTGTCCAAAATGAATTGCATATTTGGTGGCTTTAACATGCCCCGAAACTCATGAAAGTGGGCACACGCATGAAAAGTGGCGAAAATTTACATTTGATAAGGCTCTCGCATAGAGGTGGAGCAAAATGGCTCCATAACGCCCCCTATACATTTTAAAAAAGGCCTCCCCATAGAGATTACTTTCACCTAGGTGTATGAAATACCTCAAACCCAACAGGAAGTTTTCAAAATAAAGCCCATTTTTGCCAATTTACAAGGTGCATACTTGAACAGAAAATCATTGCAACTCCCATAAACAATCTTCTATCTTCTTCATATTTCACATGTTTGACAAGAGTCGCAGCCTGAACACAATTACATGAAAATATTTCCCATCAGGCTGAGCGCCCCCTACTGGAAACAGGAAGTGACATGTGTACTCTACAAGCCCCTCCTCCAAGGTGATAAAACATATTAACCTCAAATTTATGTCAGGTCCTAAGACCTCAATCAAGGTTTGTGAAAAAACTTGGTGAGCTTTCAAGCGAAGATTACCTTCGCCATGATGCCTCGCCATGACATTTAGGCATTGATAACTCGGCTGTACTTGATCATATCGGCACCAAATTTCATATGCTTGATAAGAATCCCACCCTGAACAGATCTACACACTCCTTTTTTTGCCAATTCCATAGCGCCACCCACTGGTGACAGCCTGTATCAACTCTCACATTGTCCAATCTCCACCAAATTTCACTGCCCTGAACAGATCTACATATACATTTTTCACTCATAGTAATAGCGCCACCTACTGGCCAGAGCCTGTATCATATACATTGTCCAAACTCCTCCAAATTTCTCAGGTTTCATGAGGGTACTGCCCTGAATACATAGGCATATTAATTTTTTTGCTCATACTCTTAGCACCACCTACTGGTAAGAGCCAGTACTAACTCTCACATGTACAACGTTATATCAGCTTCAAATTTCACATGCATGATTATTGTCCCGGCCTGAACAGGTCTAGATATTGATTTTTCGCACATACTCATAGCGCTTGCGGTTTTAATTTCACTTATATTTGAGATGTTCTTTGCATTTCTCTAATTTGTACTGTATTTTTGGAGCTACCTGGCACTATAATTTCTTTCGGGATTAATAAAGTTCTCTTATCTTATCTTAAGTAAACAGGCTGACTTTCATATCTTAGAAATACAACCAGTACGAGATTTGAGTGATTATATCAGTCTCTGTTGTACAATTTTGATATCAGTTGATTTAATTCACTAAACTTCTCATTGCGGATTAGTACGATCTGATGTAGTCCTCCAGAGTCTGTGATCAGATAGACTGTTTCTGTAGGGGTGGCCTTTAACAGCACCACTGCTTTTTTACAGCAGGGGTCTGCTATACAGAAATTATACATCAAAGAATCAGAATAGTGTTCAATAAAGCTGTGTAATAAATGTGGGCATTACACTTTTGACCAATTCAGAAAGTTTGCAGACAGCTGATGAAGCTGATTCAATACGTTCATCTCCTCTGCATGTTCTGGTTTGATAGAAAACAATAACTTGGATGAATCTGGATTTTGATTTAAAGTTTAAATTCTTCTAAAACAGACACTTGCTCATAACTAGGCAGTAAAAGGCAGCACACTTTTAAGTAATTATGTCATGCAAAATAATCATAATCATAATTTTAATTATAAATAAACATAAACAAATGTTGAATTTTCTGGATACATACAAACCACTTCTTTGCGCCTCAAAGGGCTACAGGGCAATCATTGTTTGTTATATGTTCTGTCAAAATAATGTCATTTTCTAATGTCTAAATATGCCAACATGTTTTGTTTTAAAAGCTTTTGCTTACCTCTCTAACAGTCCTGTGACTTTTTACCTTTATAAACACAAAAAAACCTAAAACACTGTATATCCTGGAAGGGAATGTCTTTGGTTCAGGTTTCATTCCACATATCGAACAATGAAACAGACTAATACTAACAATTAATTTTTTTTTTGTTGTTGTAATAATTAGACTGAAGAATTCTCAGTCTTCATCCTCGGGCAGGAAACAGCAGCAAAATGCTTTTCGAAACCACCTGAAGAATTTTGGATTCGTCCCTTGGTGACCACACCCTTCTGTGTGTGTGGATCATTCTGCACAGCATCATGGATGGTCTGAACAACAGGTTCTTCACTGGGCTGCTCATTCCTAACCTCACCCTCCAGGACTGAAGCAATGGCAGTAGCTTCAGCTGGCAGGGTTACAGGTGATGGAGCTGGAAACAGGGTCTGAGGAGCAGGTTCTTCGCTGGGCTCCTCATTCCTAACCTCACCCTCCAGGACTGAAGCAATGACTGTAGCTTCAGCTGGCAGGGTTACAGTAGGTGATGGAGCTGGAAACAGGGTCTGAGGTGCAGGTTCTTCGCTGGGCTCCTCATTCCTAACCTCACCCTCCAGGACTGAAGCAATGACTGTAGCTTCAGCTGGCAGGGTTACAGTAGGTGATGGAGGTGGAAACAGGGCCTAAGGACCAGGTTCTTCACTGGGCTGCTCATTCCTAACCTCACCCTCCAGGACTGAAGCAATGACTGTAGCTTCAGCTGGCAGGGTTACAGTAGGTGATGGAGCACCAGCATGCATGTTTGATTTCGTCTGAGGCTCAAACAGCACACAGATTTGCCCCATTGCAACATTAGTGATGATGTTCAGCAGCTCTGGCTCAAATCGCCTCAGCTTCATCCTCAGAGTGTCTGGAGAGAAAATCTGCCTCACCTTCCCCAGTATAGAGAGGACCATGTCATGGAGCGGGAGAAGCTGACCTGATGGAGCGTGGTCGACAGAGCTGAGGAGACTCCATCCAGAACTGCTTGAGTCACGCCAACAGCCATTCCACTGAGCTTCTGGGAGGGCATGTTGAAGAAGGTGGTTAATCGAGGTACCCAGATGCCCTGCAGGACTTTCGGAACCACATCCATCACCACCTCTTGTGGACTTAACAGTTTGGAGCTGTGGGCCTCCTGCTGCTGCTCCACCAGGATCCTGGCATATTCCTGAGCCTGGTTGATGATCTTGGGATGTTTAAAGGAGGGAGGCATGGCCTCTGGTGAGTCAAGCAGACATTTGGCTTCAAACTCAACATCTCTCTTTTGCATGCTGGTGTTCACCTCCCACACCAGCTTAAGAAGAGGCTTGACATCACCATCAAAATCCTCCATCTCAAACTCCCAGAGCTGCACTCTCAGCGTCTTTTTACTCTCCTCCATCAGCAGGTCAGTGATGTCTTCAACACTGACCGCTGATGGGAGCTCGTTCTTCTGCTGAAGCCTTAACATTTCAGTCACTATTGCGATCTTGGTTTTATATGACTGGATGTGCCAGAAGATCTGCAGAGCGTGTTCATAAATGGGTGTGTCAAATAAGACCCTGATGGGTCTGTAGATGCCTCTGCTTCCTTCAGGTGATGGAGCTGAAAACAGGGTCTGAGGAGCAGGTTCTTCGCTGGGCTGCTCATTCCTAACCTCACCCTCCAGGACAGAAGTAATGGCAGTAGCTTCAGCTGGCAGGGTTACAGGTGATGGAGCTGGAAACAGGGTCTGTGGAGCAGGTTCTTCGCTGGGCTGCTTATTCCTAGCCTCACCCTTCAGGTCTGAAGCAATGACTGTAGCTTCAGCTGGCAGGGTTACAGGTGATGGAGCTGGAAACAGGGTCTGAGGAGCAGGTTCTTCGCTGGGCTCCTCATTCCTAACCTCACCCTCCAGGACTGAAGCAATGGCAGTAGCTTCAGCTGGCAGGGTTACAGTAGGTGATGGAGCTGGAAACAGGGTCTGAGGAGCAGGTTCTTCACTGGGCTGCTCATTCCTAACCTCACCCTCCAGGACTGAAGCAATGACTGTAGCTTCAGCTGGCAGGGTTACAGTAGGTGATGGAGCACCAGCATGCATGTTTGATTTTGTCTGAGGCTCAAACAGCACACAGATTTGCCCCACTGCAACATTAGTGATGATGTTCAGCAGCTCTGGCTCAAATCGCCTCAGCTTCATCCTCAGAGTGTCTGGAGAGAAAATCTGCCTCACCTTCCCCAGTATAGAGAGGACCATGTCATCTCTCATGGAGCGGGAGAAGCTGACCTGATGGAGCGTGGTCGACAGAGCTGAGGATACTCCATCCAGATCTGCTTGAGTCACGCAAACAGCCATTACACTGAGCTTCTGGGAGGGCATGTTGAAGAAGGTGGTTAATCGAGGCACCCAGATGCCCTGCAGGACTTTCGGAACCACATCCATCACCACCTCTTGTGGACTTAACAGTTTGGAGCTGTGGGCCTCCTGCTGCTGCTCCATCAGGATCCTGGCATATTCCTGAGACTGGTTGATGATCCTGGGATGTTTAAAGGAGGGAGGCATGGCCTCTGGTGAGTCAAGCAGACATTTGGCTTCAAACTCAACATCTCTCTTTTGCATGCTGGTGTTCACCTCCCACACCAGCTTAAGAAGAGGCTTGACATCACCATCAAAATCCTCCATCTCAAACTCCCAGAGCTGCACTCTCAGCGTCTTTTTACTCTCCTCCATCAGCAGGTCAGTGATGTCTTCAACACTGACCGCTGATGGGAGCTTGTTCTTCTGCTGAAGCCTTAACATTTCAGTCACTATTGCGATCTTGGTTTTATATGACTGGATGTGCCAGCAGATCTGCAGAGCGTGTTCATAAATGGATGTGTCAAATAAGACCCTGATGGGTCTGTAGATGCCTCTGCTTCCTTCAGGTGATGGAGCTGAAAACAGGGTCTGAGGAGCAGGTTCTTCGCTGGGCTCCTCATTCCTAACCTCACCCTCCAGGACTGAAGCAATGACTGTAGCTTCAGCTGGCAGGGTTACAGTAGGTGATGGAGCTGGAAACAGGGTCTGTGGAGCAGGTTCTTCACTGGGCTGCTCATTCCTAACCTCACCCTCCAGGACTGAAGCAATGACTGTAGCTTCAGCTGGCAGGGTTACAGTAGGTGATGGAGCTGGAAACAGAGTCTGAGGAGCCGGTTCTTCACTGGGCTGCTCATTCCTAACCTCACCCTCCAGGACTGAAGCAATGACTGTAGCTTCAGCTGGCAGGGTTACAGTAGGTGATGGAGCACCAGCATGCATGTTTGTTTTCGTCTGAGGCTCAAACAGCACACAGATTTGCCCCACTGCAACATTAGTGATGATGTTCAGCAGCTCTGGCTCAAATCGCCTCAGCTTCATCCTCAGAGTGTCTGGAGAGAAAATCTGCCTCACCTTCCCCAGTATAGAGAGGACCATGTCATCTCTCATGGAGCGGGAGAAGCTGACCTGATGGAGCGTGGTCGACAGAGCTGAGGAGACTCCATCCAGAACTGCTTGAGTCATGGGAGCTCGTTCTTCTGCTGAAGCCTTAACATTTCAGTCACTATTGCGATCTTGGTTTTATATGACTGGATGTGCCAGAAGATCTGCAGAGCGCGTTCATAAATGGGTGTGTCAAATAAGACCCTGATGGGGCTGTAGATGCCTCTGCTTCCTTCAATAAACTCCATGGCGAATTAGTTTCTTTATCCAAGTACATAAAAAGATAAGTGTAGCAATGCACTGGCAAAACAATTTCAAAACAGTCAAGCTAATAGACTCAAGGGTACTCCTAAACAGTTGATCCTCCAAGCACAAATGACCAGACTGTCTTTTATTAAGGGCAGAGATTAAAGGTTCTCAGATGGTCTTTGATACCTACCTACCCTTTCATTTCATCAAAATTAACTGCAAAATGTGTGTCTTTTAGCTTATTGTTTGGGTTTTCTGGCTGCTACTGATTAACTTTGACCACCCTCATAGACTGTTTTCAACCTTAGCAGGCAGGTATTTTCTTCAAAAAAGATGTAAAAATGTCCTTAATGCTACTTGGCCAGCAGCTAAAAACAGACAGAACGGTTAGCAATTAGCTGGTGAAAAAAGTGGAGCATTAGCCTCCAAGGAACTACATATTTATATCAGGAATGGAATGAGAACAAAAACTGAGCTTAAAGCAGAGTGAGTATTAAACGTATTCATCACGGTACCAGAAACATGACTGCAAATGAATGCTAATGTTGTTTTGTGTCTCAAGCTGGATGTGTAAGCAACTGTCTGCTAACCTGTCACCAAATCAACTTAACAAGTGTCATTAAAGTGACAGTGTTGTTTTCACTGCCCTCAAGTGGTCAAAAAACAAATTAATACAGGTTAGACATGTATCTAATACAAAACATGGAATTAAAAATAAGTATATATTTAAAAAAAATATTGAACTACTCATTAAATGGATAGGCTTTACTGTGATGTTTTCAGTTGTGTTCAGTTTTTGGTCTTTGATAGATTGGGTCAGGGGCACAGCAATGATTTGTGAAGTAGGTGTTCTTGCCTTTCCTAGCTTCAAATTCAACAAGAATTATCATGGACTCTCTCCAGCTAGGGCCCCAAGAGTCATTACCGTCTTTCAACACCTAACACTGCTTTGCCTTAATTCAAACATTTTTTCTCTTCTGTATAAACAAACTGCGGGGTCGGACACTTAAGCTGTTCTTTCACTAATGCACATTGCAAACTGCCTCTAGCAAAAACATAAACATCCTTACTTTTAACCTAATGAAGATGAATGTTTTTAATTTATACTACATATGATTAGGTTTAAACAAGTTTCATAACACATGATGTCATACCATCTACCAAATGGATAGTATAAAGTCTTTCAAACTAAGCAAGGCAAGATAAAACATACCAAAGCCATAGTCAAAATGTTTTTGCATGACAGCAGCAATTTGCTTGAAATAAAGAATGTTCTCAAATTTCAACTTTCTCTTTGTGCTCAGCTTGTAAGTGAGCTGACTGGCAAATCCTGTGCATGGATGGAGGCCAACAAAAACAGTTCACACTTAAACACAGCTGACAGAAATACACAGTACCTGTCAGGCAGTTTACCCACGCAAAAACACTTATATGCTTCCATATGTGTAAGTGAACCCTTGAAATAAGGCATAATGGCTTTAAGATGAGAAATAACTACAGGTCAAAGAGACCAAAGAAACCTTTTTTTGTATTTCTGCCTCTTGCTTTTAATAATACAACCTCTTTTTTAGGGTTGCAGGGAAGCTGGGGCCCTGATGTAAAACTATGGGTGTTACCTCAGACTCTATAAGTACTACGCACCACAAAACTTACAAAAAGAGTTGTGAATATACATTTGTGGCAGGACATGTAAAGAAAGAGAGTCAAGTACTATAAAGATTTCAGATTTATTGAGCAAAAATGTCGATTATATCATAAAAGTACAGTTGTTTTAAGACCCTTGATGACGCAGAAGGTAATATATGTGCATCTCTATGTGAGTGTGCAGCTTTGTATGAGGCTGATGAATGAAATGCAAGTCTGGAAACCATTTGCAAACTATTTGAAACAGCAGAAAATAAAATAAATGTACGCGTGTGTGAGTGAGTGCATTTGTGTGTGTATGTGTGTGTTAATGACTCCCCCGTGCTATCTTTGGAGATGAAATGAGGTGGAAGAAAAGCTAAAGATAGTAAAAAACATGACCATGATGCCAAGTATGTGTGTGTGTTTGTGCGTGTGAGTGGAAACACATTATGCCTGTTTGTGTCTGCAGAGTCCCTGAAAAGTGTACAACCTGGAAAAAGAAAGTTAGAGAGAAAACAAATGGTTGAGAGAAAGAGGGAAAGCAAATGAATGTGAGTGAAGGAGAGGGAGAATGACAAGCCAGGAGGGGGTGAGATCATACTGCACCTTGTTCCAATTACAATATCCTGTGTTTAGTGTGTGTCTTTGTGTGTATGAATGTTCTTAGTGTGTGTGTCCATGACTGCATATGTATACGTGGGGCTGTGCAGGGGATTTTGGACGGCATGTTCATTTGCTGGATTATGCGCCAGTCTCGTTTTTCCCAGCCTGAAATTGCTCTTTGTTCCCCTTCTGCACATCAGTACAGTTTTCTTGTGACTGCTCCAAACACAAATGTTTTCAATTGAGCTTTAAAGAAGAGTAGTTAGGTTTATTTAAGTAGTTGCTTTTGTCCTTTTATTTTGGAAAATTCTGGAAGTATTTTTCCTGTATGTAAAGATTCCATTTTAAAGTTGCACTATTCAATATTTTTGGCTGACCGCCGGGGGCAGCCCTACACATGTGTCTGTGTGTGACTGACATAGTAACTGGCTGACTGACTAACTGAGTGAGTGACGGTTCTTTCAGAGCCGTAGAGACAGAGAGAGTTGTGACACAATGACGGTTCACGGAGCATATTGGACCTCCACAGATGCGACTCTCTTTTTATTTTGTCCGGGGAGTAGGCAGGGTTGCTGCTCCGCTGCTCGTCCGCTGTCCTCACCTATGTCCACAGCGTGCACCTGCTGTCAAACAAGTTGTCATCAGCCTCATAAGGACAGTCCTTGTAACACATTGCCCACAAAAGTGCACATTGACCTGATGTGGTGAGCCACATACTAGGTTTTGACCTAGTCTTGTTCCATCAACAATAGGTCGCCAAAACTCACAGGGAATTACCAAAACTCTGCAGTTCCCCTCAGCTCTGTGGAGTGATTTTGCATCTCTCAGCTCACTGTTTTGGTTTCTAGACGGTAAGATTACTGTTTGCGCTCCCTTTGGTGTCATTTTCAGGCTCACAAGGCCACTATTTTCAGCAAAAAAGGTCTGATGCACCAAATGTTAACAACCTACCCGTTAAAAAAATCAGAGATACACGCTGGAGCACACATGATTTGTGTTAAAAGGTAAGTGAATGTTGAATTTATATAATTGTGATGACTAAAAACCCAACTACAAATGGATGCTAATATTTCTCTGAATCTTTTGGATGTGTAAAAAAGTGTTTGCTTATAGATTACAAAATCAACTTTGTAATGTGATCATATGTCAGTGTTCACAACTTGTTGCACTGCCAAGAATTGCTTTATGTAATGCAATTCAGAGGCGCACGAATTGTTTCAAATTTAAAATGCTCTCCTGTTTCAATTGCAACCATATTCTGTGCCGAAAGTTTTCCAAAATTTGGGATCTGATCGTGATCCGAAGAAAGACACACACACACACACACACACACACACACACACACACACATGTGCATATACACAACTTATACACAACTGCAAAGTCATGACGCAAAACCACAAACAGTATCTGAAGTCAGATCTCTCCCCTCAGTGCTCTCTCTTTCTTTTATGCACACACACTCACACGCTCACACACAAAAAATGTTCATCCTTTGCATAAACCGCAATCCCCCAATGAAATGCACCCACAACATTTCCAGGAACATACTGTGGTTTCATGCTCATGCTAATGACAAAGCCCAAAAGAAGACACAAAGAAGTGCACACACACATAAACACACTCACACTCTCTCTCTTCACTACCTTGTCTGAAGCTGGAGTCGAAGGGCCGGGATCCTTCCAGGTCCAGGCCATTTGTGAGTGGCTGCAAGGTTAGGTCAATCACCTGGTGGAGGCGGAGCTTACGGCAGTAAATGGATGCAGCTTCGGGTTCCAGAGCAATGAGTAGCTGCTCAGGACAGTCAGGAGACACCAGACCGGCCTGGAGGAGAAATGAAAGACAGCGAGGGAGAGAAAATTTACAAGCTGTATTAAAATATCCTGCAATGCTATTAAATACATGTAGATCATATGGAGGCTGAACAAGAGAAAATTAGACATTAGACATACTAATATTGATAAAAGCAGAATTACTCTGAATTATATTCAGAGTAAAGTTGAGTGGCTGAAATGGTCAGTGTGTGCTTGTGTGTGTGTGTATTCATGTGTGGGTGTTCAGGGCGGGGGTCTGGACACCACTTCCTGTGTTTGTACGCCGGTCTCCCTCATTGTTCACTTCTGATGACATCATCACCAGCAGGAAGCACACACACCCCGACGGCTTCAAACTGGGAGCCAGCGCAGGGTGTGTATATGTCAATGAGCATGTGAAAGTATGTATGCATGAGACTGGTGAGTGAAGGACAGAGAGATAGTGCTTGAAAAGTCAAATAGTGTGTGTATGTGTTGGTGTACAATGTGAAAACGTAATAGAGCGAGAACGAGACAAAAAAAAGCAGACATTAAAAATATAAGGGTGTGCAGTCTTTCCCATGGACTATTGCGTATTGTACTTAAGTACACTCACACACACACACACTCGCACACACAAAGGTCGATCCATTCTCAATGATGTGTATTGCGATAGGACCGCCTGCATTCTTGTTCATGTACGCACACTTCCTACAAGACATTGTAACACGTACATAGTAAAGGAGTGTGAGTGTGTTGGTGGAAATATATACATGAACGATGGAGGGAAAAGTGCAGTGTTCTCCATGTGTATCTGTGTGTGTGTTCCATTGGAACATGAAGCCTTTATCTCATGCTTTATACCATCACTTTCTTTCCATCTTCCAGTTTGAGTCCTGGTTCTGACAAAGAGGGCCTTTCTGTGTGGAGTGTGCATGTTCTCCCCGTGCATGTGTGGGTACCCACCGGGTACTCTGGCTACCTCCCACAGTCCAAAGACATGCTCGTAAGGTTAATTGGTGACTCTAAAATTCCCCGTGGTGTTAGTGTGAGCGTGAAAGGTTGTTGTCTCTATAGCCCCTATTCCACTGGCCAAAAAACCCATTAACCCCCAGCACTTGAATATTGTTCCAAATTTGTCGGCACCGAGTTTGATACACAGACTGAATGAGTAATAGAATAAAAGAATGAATAGAATGAATGAGTCATAGATACAATAAAGACCTAACCACCATAACATCTCCCCCCCCCCCCCCCCCCCCCCAAATAGACTGATAACCCCTTTCAGCCAGACACTCTATGCATTACTCATTGTGTGTGTTCCTACCAGGTATGCAGCCTCTCTCATAAACTGTTTGGCAGGTTGTCTCCACACAGCTGGGACAGTGATTACCCATCTGATCTCATCTCCCTCCAGCACTGATGATGACTGGTCCTTCACCTCCTAAAATAGAATTAATGGAACACTTTATTGAAATGGAGCTTCAGATACGAGAGCTTAAGATATGAGCTTCCATCTCTGAACATTGACAATAGTATCAGTGTAAAAACAAGTAAACCATTGCAGTGATAAACTGGGGCTTTAAAGGGTACCTTTAGAGCATGTTCCCTGAAGAAGTGCAGGGCGTGAGCAAACACCTCGATGGCCCTGACCCTCCGACCATTGACCGCCTCCAGTTCTGTCTCCATGGTGAGGTCCTGTAGCAAACACAACCAGAAACTGCTGAAACACTGCTGCAAAAAAAGTAATCTTTCTGATGCATAAAGCCTTAAAGGGGTACTCCAGAACTTTAGTACTGCACTTGCATAAAGTCGACAGACATGTGAGAGACAAAGTTAATACAAATGGTCAAAGCTGAAGCATCGGATGCCGAAATATCTTGATCTTTTAATCCCTAGTACATTTCAAGCTCTCCATGTCAATTCCCACAATGCAATTTGGTTGTGTTTCTTCATCACAGCCTACTTACATGAAAGTCTAAGTCTATGTCGTGATAACCCTTTATCGCATCACTCATCAGGGTCAGGACACATTATACAAGTCATTTTTAAAAAACAAATATCTCTTACACTTGTGCTGTGAATCTTCATCTTGAACTTATCAAAGTAGAGCCAGTGTCGGGCCTCCTCTGGATCCAGGTCGTGGTAGAAGTCCCGAGCTGCAAACCCAAAACTATGAAATCTCAAATCAGGGGTCAGCAGCAGACACGTCGGACTCTTTTGATTGGCGACTCCTGGGTCTCCTCCCTCCCAGCGCCTGCATGGATGGGAGGAAAAAGATGTCAAGGGTGGAAAATATCGAAGAATCACAACAAACAGTACAAAAAGCCTCTTACTTCATCATGTGTATGGCCTCTGAGTCCTGTGTGAAGCTGAAAGCGTAGCCGCTAGAAGTGGTCCCAAAGTCTATTGCCACAACAACTGAGAACGGACAGGCCATCCTGGGTCTGACCTCCACCCTCTGAGAGAGAGAAATCAGGTGAGAAGAGGAAGAAGAGGCAGAGTGTGTGTGTTGTACTTAGTTTATTGCTCCTGTGCTCATTCATCTTCTTTTCGTTACCTTACTGTTTTTATTCACCTCTGCAACACAGGATAAAGAAGCTACTGCCCTGATGGGTACTCCAATTATTCTCAACAGTGTAGTGCTGATTAGCAAATATTTGCATGCTAACCCGCGAAACTCAGATGTTGCGCATTAAAAACATTATACCTTTTATCATTGGAAACTTGATAGCATTAGCATCAGAGCTAATGTGGGCTATTGTGACTGTATGGAGAGGAAGCATGAGTCGATTTTTAACCAATGATTTCCGTAATAACTGGTTTCTAATGAGTAGAAAAAAGTTCCGAATTATGAGGTTGGCTTGGAAATCGGAAGCTTTTTTTACATCCACTTTCTTTTCGGTCCTCTCCTCTGTTAGAGTTAGAGTTGTGAGAGTTAGCGCCGACAAGTATATCTCTTTACCACAGATTGTAGTCTTTATTGGGCACATTTCAAGGCCTACACTTTACTTTAAACTGAGTGTAAGTGTAATTTAAAGCCACTAATAACAGTGAGAAATAGATGTGGGTTTACAGCTTGTGATTTAGAGCTCCATATAAAGTAAATAAATAGAATAAGGAAAGGGTGTGTAGGAGTGTCAGTGGTGAATGTGTGTGTGTTCGTGCATAGTTACCGGGGAGGGTGAGGGAGTGAGTGGTGTGATGCTGCAGTCATTTCTAGCCGTGGCAGGAGATGAAGGGGCTGATAAATTATCACCTGAGAATTAATAGAGAAGAGAATAGAAGGAAAAACGCTTCTGATGGTAAATATTACAATCTCATTATCAACATGTTTCAGAATTGACACTTACTTTACTGGAAAACGAACACAATAGCCAAAAAACTCTGTTTAAGCGATATGCAGCCATGGGGAAACTCTTATCACAAGGAAAGAGCAGTTTTTGGACTGTAATCAGCTGCGTATACTAACATATATATACAATATGCACATGCAGAACAATCGTATTTGGGAGTTAGGTTGTGAACACATTTGACCTAAAGCTTTCTAGATGTGAGACTGAGTATTCGTTATTGAATTTGAATGACTGGAATGTCACAATGGAATCTGATGTGAGTAATATTCCCAAGTGGGAGAGGCACATGGAAATGTCAGTGTGATCACGCACCCAAAGATAACAGGAGAGAAGTGAGTCATTTTGAAGCTACCATGGTAATGAAGCATGGGTATAAACTGTATACATGTCTCACCGGGTATCTGCAGGCTGTTGGCATCTGGCTGCACCACGTCAGCCATTTTTACAGGAGCCAGTGTCTGCAAAGAAACACACATGATGCAAAAATAATAATTAAGGAGGAAAATGTTGATTGATCGTTGATCTTTAGCTTCTATATTTTCTTCTGTTTACCAGCTAGCTTAAGTCTGCCATGTGTTGCTGGGCAGTGTATAATGGGTTTGTACTGTATATAATGCACTAAATAGTGAGTCATTCTTGTTAAGATATTCATCAGCCAAGGAGGGAAGCTGACACAACCCAACCCAAGCATCCTTCACTGCAACTGTCACAGTGCACTTCTTGCTCCCATCTGCTAAAACAATAACTGCTGCATTGGACTAGTTGCATAGAGAAGCCATCATGAGTTTTTGTATGTATCAAATGTCTACAAATATGTGAATACCATATTACTATAGGTAATACCAATTCCAACACCTACACGTATTGGCTGATACAGAGTGACCCTTCAATACAGGTGCTATAAAGAATATACATAATACAAAAAGTAGCTTTGACTAACATTGAACTCACTGAAAGCATCACACTGTTGTTGTCTGTTATTGTCACTTGATAATAGATCTAAAACATGATTTGTGGGGGGCTAATTGGTAATATTGGATTTATGCATTGACAAGCATATACCTGATACCTGATACCCAATACCCGATACCCGATACCCAATACCCGATACCTGATACTCGATACTCGATGCCCGATGCCCAATATCCGATACCTGATACCCGATACCTGATACTTGATACTCGATACTCGATGCCCGATACCTGATACCCAATACCAATACCTGATACTCGATGCCCGATACCTGATACTTGATACTCGATGCCAGATACCTGATAATCGATACCCAATGCCTGATACCTGATACTCGATAGTCGGTACCCAATGCCAGATACCTAATACCTGATACTCAATATCCAATACCTGATACTCGATACCCGGTACTAAATGCCTGATACCTGATACTCTATACCCCATACCCCATACCCGATATCGCTTTTTAGACAATATCGGAGACCAATATTGATACTGGTATTGTATCGAAAAAAGGTAAACATGAGGACAAGTGAAAGAAACTGTTTGAAATTACTTTTCCTAATCACGAGCACAGATGTGACAGAAAAAAAAAAATGAATGATGAGAGAATGGGAAGATGCATGGGCTCAAAATTTGGATACATGGAGTGTATTTACAGTTCATACAGTGTATGAATGTGAACTTGTATTTCATTTGTTTTATTCCTTATTAGTGACTTTGGTAGTGTGTGTGTGTGTGTGTGTGTGTGTGTGTGTGTGTGTGTGTGTGTGTGTGTGTGTGCGTCTGTGTGCATGCGTGTAGTATTGCAGCTCTGAGACTCATTGAATCAGCCTGTGATCTTAGCCAAGAGCAAACTAAACATGAGTGCAATGAGACAAAGATGTGTTTGTTCTGTGTGTGTGTGTGTGTGTGTGTGTGCACATGTATGTGTGTGTGTGCGCGCTTATGCAAGCAAGTGTGTGTGTGGTTGAGAAAATGAAAAAAAGATAAAGAGACCATAACTTAGATTGACAACCTTTCTTTGCATACATGCATGCAACATCTGTGTGCATTTATTTTTGCCTCGGCCAGAAACAATTGAACATAATGTTTGCATCATTTGCTTTCTTTCGCAGCCCGTCCTTGCTTTTTAATGATAAAACCAGAGAGGATAAAAATCCACATCTATCCCCTGCTTCATCGCTCTTGCACATACATTTTTGGTTGCATATTTTTTGCTTTTTTTTCTGTCAACCAATCATTGCTTTTTACGCTCAGTGTTAAATGATCTGAACCCCTTGGCCCTCAAGTCTTTTTTTCTCTCCCTCTTTCTTGGACGCACGGCTGAGATCTAGCAGGGGATCAGCAGAACAAGCAACCCTAACTCCACAGAGACCCTAACCCCACATTAGAAGCAGATTGTGCAACACACTCCACTTACATGCACCATTGACGACAAAACTGTCTTACTCTCAAGTATGTAGACAATTGAAATTTTGAAAACATTTCTGGTTGATTTACTGGCACGGCAGGTTTTATTGTCTTGCAGCTTTTAATGCAATAAGCAAAACAACACAAACAGGTTTATCATTTAGAATGCTTTTGTTTGAATCAGCTTATAAAAAGTACATTCAACCTCACTAGAAACAAGCTACACATCATCAGCAATTATAACTGCAATGTTATTATTTTGGCTTAACTTACCTCTTTGTTTCCTGTTGCAGCGCTAGACTCTTGTCTTGTTTTGCCTCTCCAAAAGTATTCCCAAACTCTGGACTCAAGTTTGGAATCCGCCTCCAGTGAGGGAGATGGATAGAGGAACCACGGGAGGAAAGAGGATGCTTTCCTAGAAATCCGTTGTTAAAAATGTAAGATTTCCCAGCTGACCTAGCGGCAGATGACCTCAAAGTTTGAAATCCCCACTCATAAAAGCTCACAATGTTACTTCATTGATGGAAAACAGAATCTTTCTTCTTCCCTGCTCTTCCTAGTGAGGCTCTGAGTTGGATTTGTAGCTCTGTCTCTCTGCAGCTGGGCTCACTGCCTCTCTGCTCTGCACAGGAATGTCAGAAAGTAGTGGTGACACACATACACACACAGACCGGTTGCAGTGGTGGGAGGGCTGTGACAGCACATATGGGGGGAATGCTGGGGGATTTACCTCACTGGGAAATTGCTGTGTGTGTGTGTGTGTGTGTGTGTGTGTGTGTGTGTGTGTGTAGAAAATAGGGGTGGAGTATTCCTAAGCAGGCAGTGTATCCCAGTAAAGTCATCTTGCCCTCTCTTTCCCCTCCCACTCCTCCATGTATCCTTCCTCTGTTTAATTATCTCTTCCTGTCTTCCTCTTTTCATCTCCTCACATGCTGTTGCTTTCTTTTCATTTTTTTCTATTGTTGTATCCTTTCACTTCTTTGTCTTTATCCGTTACTTTCCTTGTGAGCTGCTCCCCCATTTTCATTTTCATTTCTTTTTTTTTCTTTTTTTTTGCTGAGAAAAGATTGATACCACTGTGATGTCTGTCCTGTCAATATAAAGCAACACCCAGCAATCCGTTGGTTAAGTTTAGCATTAAGATTGAAAATGGAGATATAGTTTGGTTCTGTCCAAAGCTTCATATGTATCCTACAGACAAGAGAGAGGTGTCAATTTTCTCATCTAAATCTTGGCAAAAGAGCCAATAAGCATATTTCCAAAATTGCTAACAATCCCTTTAATAACTATATGTTCATACAGAAATGTATTTGCTGCACTCTTATCTTACTTGAACTGTGAGGTCCTCATCAATGCTAGGGATCTGCAGCCTGTTGCACCAGCATGAATAAGGTCAAACTAGCGTAAATCATAACTGGGCTGCTTTGACTCAGAGCTAAAGGCGGGTCGTCTTCTAATTTGTAGTTTGGCTGTTCGATCCACAACTCCTTCAGTCCACATCTCAAAGTGTCCTTGGGCAAGACAGTGAACCCCAAATTGCGCCTGAAGCCACAGCCATTGGTGTATCAATGTGTGTGAAGATGATTACTGCTGCTTGGCACTGTGCATAGCAGCCTTTCACTGTTTTAAAGGTTAAATGGAAAAGTGCTATGGGTTAGATAGATAGATAGACAAACAGATAGATACTTTATTGATCCCGAGGGAAATTTAGGCATCAAGTAGCTTACAAGACATATGAAATCACTCATCTGTCAACACAACCCGATTCCCCCTTAAGCCCATAAGAAAATACAACAATTAGAGACGAGAGAGATTACTTATCTCATTACTTATCTTACTTATCTCTTATCATTTTTATATCATTTGCATGTTTTTTGCAACACTGTAATCCAATAGAGATGTTATTTCAATCAATTTTATTTATGTAGCGCCAAATCATATCCAAAGTTATCTCAAGACACTTTACAAAAAGAGCAGATGAGCACATAAATCCACCATGAGCAGTACTTAGCAAAAGTTGGCCTTCGATATTGATATGATATTGATGCTTGGCTCTGCTGCCAGAAAGCTAAAATTCAGTAACACTAATGGTAGAGCTCTGTCTTTCATTATTGACTGACCACTTGCCTTGGTTATGACTTTCTTATGTAAAATCAAGTTAGGTTATTCCCCAAGTTGTTGTGCAGCCAATATTAGAGGTTGACTTAGTTACAAACTACATAGAAGTTACATAGCCTCTAGCGTCTACTTTACTCTCCAACTCAGGAGAAACTTCACATAGCTGGTACAAGCCAGTGCTGATTTCACCCCTTGAGAGCTGTGATTGAAAGCATACATTAACCCCCAGTGCTTGAAAACACACACACACACACACACACACACACACACACACACACACACTGAGGCCCAATCCCAATCTCCACCCTAAAGCCTAAGCACTTAACACTCACAGACTTTAATGGCATCAGGCGTGCAGTGCATGAGTGCGTGAGGGTTTGAGAACTTTATAAAAATGAGGAATGGGACACATGTTGCCTGGAAACCATTAAATCGTATTCACAAAAGCCGAACTCCAGCATGTATTTGTGTGTCTTACAGTATTTACATATTTTAAGATAAGATAAGATAAGTTTTTTTTAACAAACTATCAAATGTCAGAAAGGCCTTAATGTTAATCATATGCAAATATATAATTGTTATCACTTGCAGATAAACATAATTGCGGTTCCCATCACCGTCCATGCGCGCATTGTTTACATTTGTTCAAACTTATTGAACTACTATACTACTTCAATGTAGAAACATTTGTTTACATTTAGCGGGGGGGTGGACAATCATGTTTGTATACGTCACCAAGTTCGCTATGAACTTTGGGTAAGTCCCACAGGAAAGTTTGCAGATATGCAGACTCACGGAAAGAACGTAATTTGGTGTTAAAATGTCCGCATCACAGCCCTCACGAACTCTGTGATCTGACAGTGGGACAGAACTAAGCACTCACACACTTTTACCGGGAACACGCCTCAAAGTCCGTGAGTGTGGAGATTGGGATTGGGCCTGAGACTACCTGGCCCCACTCCCATCGGGCAAAGGAAGTCAGACCTCTTGAGTATGTGAAAGAAAAGGCCTCTGGTGTATACACACACATCCACATACACTCAGTCTCCTTGTCCTGTCAGATTTTCAAATTGAATTAGCGTGTGTGTGTGTGTGTGTGTGCGTGTGCGTGTGCGTGTGCGTGTGAGAGTCTGGAAGCCATTACTTGGCATGTCTCCCTTTGCTGCCCAAAACGAAGAGGCCCCATATGGATCCTGCCATCACCTCTCTCTTTCTTTCTTTTTTTGCTTTATGGCCTCTTTTGTTGTCCGTCTACATCTGTCCCTTCTCTGATTTATAGGCCATTCTCCTCTCTTTTTATTTGCAGTTATTCTTGTTTGGTCCATTTTATTTAATTCCTTGCCCGCATTCATTTGCTCCATTAAATTTTCTAATAATGAACATTAACAGTCAATTTCAACAATCAGTAAATTTTTCGATAATTTTCCCACCACTGTTAATCAATCAGCTTTGTTCTAACCTGTATTAGACCTACATAAACCCATCATAAAACAAGCTCCTCCATCACCTCATGATGAATCACTAAACAATTTAACAAATCCGGGGACGAGGTTTGGGTGCAGCTTCACCCTTCTCCTTGGAGGTCCAGACGCAGGAAGCCCAACAAAGGAAGTGATGGAGTCAGGTGACAGGAAGGAACCCCTGTGCGGCATTCCTCTCATGAATTCCACATTATCTCTAGGACCCTGGAAGTCCTCGAGCAACGGAAACACACCCAAAACATTCACATGCAGGCATGCATGCAAAAACACACACACACACACACACACACACACACACACACACACACACACACACTGTTCCTCCCGCTCCTCCAAATAGATGACAATCTCAACTGCAGCCTGAATGAGAACCTGTTATTTCAATGCCAGATAGCATCAAAGGCCACACTTTTGATGCAGAAGATTTATTTAATCCCAGTTTTAGGGAATTTATTTTGTGAAGAAGAAGTTTATATGTGAGGGATGGTGAACCATTCCGCAATAACAACCTGCTCACTATACATTATTCCGCTTATTACGCGGCTTTTTACTTAAGAAATCAATAATTTGACACAAAATATTAATATGGAAAATTATTTTATTATTTTTAAAAAATCATTCTTTTTCCATTTTCTATTGTAAAATAGTCCTTCACACTCACAGTGAGAGCTTTGAGAGCCATTCACCGTCTTAAACACCGCCGTATCCTGTACTGTGTTCCGTGTAATGTTTACTTCATGTGACGTCTTCAATTTTGTAGAACTCTCTGTCGTAGCCTTCAGTTTTCGCATCATTTATCCTTTATTGCTTTCTCTCTGCTGTGTTGTCTCTTTTCTTTTTTTTCCTCTGTAAAAAGGCTGACGTCAAATTTACCGAACTTCTTTTGGCGGATTGATATGATTACAGTTAGTCTTCAAGATTCTGTGATTAGATCTGCATCCCTAGCAACGATCTGGTCTTCATAACAACGGTCTGCTATTGAGAAGTAGCAGACCTCGAAATGTTGCAATTAACCAATCAGAATCAAGTATAAGGACATTGATGCTATTGATGATGATGACGACATTGAGGATGTTGTTGATGTTGATTAGGATATTCATGATAATGATGATGAATATATTGTCCTTGTTGATGATGATCAACAAAAAAGAACCCACAAAAAAATCATTGCTTGTGCTGAATTAAATCTCTAAATTGTAACATTGTAACATTGTACGTATTTAACACAGCCGTGTAATAACTTTTATCTTTATCTTCCAAACAATTACTTTGACATATTTTAACAATCCATATGTTTAGTTTTTGTATAAATTCAACTAACAACATGAAATTGAAAGGTTTACAGCCTGGCGGATTATTTAAGAGTCAGGCTGACTGTTTCCAGTCTTTATGCTAAGCTAAGCTAACTGGCTCCAGATTTAAAATTTCTGTACAGACAGGAAAGAACCATCAATATTGTAATCTAGCTACACATTTCACTTGTTACAGGAGAGGCCAAGACTCTGAACATGCATGTGTAAAACACACTGGGGAACGATTTGGGGGAGAGTGAAATACAAATACCTGCATGTACTGAGTGACACCTTATTTTCTCTAAGGTTCTGGAACAAATGTGAAGCACAAATACATTTCCATTTTCACTGACCTTTTTAAAATCTAACATACTGTAGTGTTGTCGCCCATTAGAGTTTTTACAGCACCTCAGCGGTGAGTGTTAACAGGACCTCAGACTACAGGCACTGGGGCAAGCGAGTTAGTGCAAAAATATAATAAAGGCAATATTGTATCTTTGAATGCGTGCTAATGTGGCACTTCGTGTTCATGTGAATGTGAGGCCGTGTTGTATGATCCAGTGTTTGTATGCTTGCATGTGTACGTGTAAGTGCCATGTGGACAAACTCACCAGTGAAGCCTGGGGTGGGGACCCAGAGCCACAGGAAAGGCTGGGGTAGAAGAAACACATTCACACACACGCACACGCACATTAAACATGAACTGCCCTCTGACATCAAGTCTGGGCTATTGTGTAATAAAAAAGAGAGGGAGAGCGTGGCACAGGAAGGGAATTTATGATTTATGATTCAATAGCAAAGACAGAGGGGGAAATTTATGGCAGAAGGGGACTGTACGAGGAAGAGGGAGGGGGCGTCATGTAACAGTGGTGGGGAGAAGGAAAGAGGGGGGAACAAGTCAAACTCGAGTACCTCCTTTTGTCTGTAACTAAATTGTGAGTGTGAGAATGCTGGGTTATATGCATACATCATATGGCAATGTATGTGGATATGGGCTGTATATTAAATCTGCAGAATGAGATGTCTCAGATCGAACAGTTTTGCAGAAGACTACTTTTTGTCTCAATAACGCTGTACTATGTGCATTTGTGTGTGCCGTGTGTGTGTGTGTTTGTGATCATAATGAAACAAGCCATTCCTGCAGCCCTTTATTAGTTTCACAAGAAACAATACCTCAGGCCTGTGTGCATTATTCAGCTGAACTCATACAAATATATTGGACCAGGCACACTAAAAACATCTGGTGTTCTTGAGCACTGATTTATTGTCCGTATTTCCTCAATATATGCGTACAATCATAAATCTTGCATCCAGCTTTGACCATTAAAAATAATGTAGCACATTGGAAATAGTCAATTGTTATAGTCAAGACTTCCAGTGATGTGAAAGTTAACTACGTATGACCAAGCAGTCAATTACAAGTTACACGGGAGACTGTGCTGTATGTTCACTGATTTCGATTGCGGTTAACAGTACATGACTCACCTGATATGGGATTCCCCTGTGTTTAATAGAGAAATTATGGTTAAAAAAGTCTCTTTGGATGAAGTGAAGTAGGTGAAGCATCTTCATTAGTCTGCCCCTCTACTGACTTTAGTGTTTAGAAATGTGGGAGTGGGATCAGGGGGGAGTATATCTCATTAGTTATAGCTACACTTCAATCCACATTTACAACACAATAAATAATTCTGTCAGTGAACACACCATTGCACCCAACAACCACACTGAGTTACAGTCGCCCTCTGCTGTGATTTTAGGGTAATGCACCCTGCTATTTCCTGCAGACCCAGGATGTCACTTCCTTTCAAGCTTATTTTCACAAATGCATGAGGACCATTCAACGAGACAGCTGTGGTGACCCTAATTATGGACTTTACCTTAGTTGTCATTAAGTGTATAGGAGTGGGGCTTAATAAGGAATTTGAGACATAACACAAATTAGGCATTGATTCTTTTAGAAGGGTTTACATTGCACCCTTAAAGTAGCATTTGAATAGAAAGCAAATCAGGTAAAATTATAAGTAGGTGCTGTAAATAAGCCTGATTAAATTAAGAATTCAAACTTAAAATTTACAACAAATTAAAATAAACAGCTATTTTAATGATGGACTTTGACTTTATATTTACGTCAAATAGAAAACATTAAAGTCTCTCTTTGCACAAACTAATATACATGTCACTTTCTTCATTATAATTGGGCCTATTAGTTTTTCTGTTTCAGAACAGCTGTCATGATTTAAAACATTCTCAGCTCTCTAAACCAGCATGATGAACAAAGCTGAAGTAGAGATTTTGGCTTTACCAAATAGTCACTGTAGCTATAAAGGGCTATGATGCAAATGTGGTGGCACACAGCAGCATGGCTTTCCAAAATGGCTCTCTATTGAGCTCTAGTTTTTCATTGCAGTCACAGAGCAAAACTTCTGTTTTTCTGAAATTGATGCACAAAGGCGGAACTAATTCATTAGTTTATTTACCTGGGAGGGAACAAAGGCAGATTTACATTACTTCAATTTAACTTTTTTTACACTTAACACTTTTTTTCTCCATGTAATATTCAGTGATCATCGATACAGTAAACACTCATTTGTGTTTAAATTTTTTTTTGTGTTGCACATAATTAGCAAGAGGATGTGTCATTTAGACTACAGCTAATTCACTTGCAGCTTATCTTTTGGTTGGTTAGAGTCCTTAGACTACAACATATACCTAGAATATACCAAGATATACCTGTCTACCTATTAGAAGTGTGGTAGAAGTAAGGCAGGTAAGTTACTTTTAGAATGACAAAAGCATAGTTAAGGAGCAAATAGAAGTTTCAGATGATTTACAACTGCCACAATTTATTTTCTTGCTCTCATTTTATTTTATAATTCCCACAAGACTATTAATGCAAATGGACTATTTTATAATATAAATCTTTAAGAAAAACTTTTTTTTTCTTAAGTTGATAAAGAGGTGCACTGGGGATAGCCCATGCACATACTCATATAAAATGATTTCATCTACTCTAGCCTAGTTTTGCTTTTCCCTTGTCCTCCCACTTTCTCATCTTACAGCCTAACAGCCATGATAAACATTAAACTGGAGCTTTGTCTGTTACTGAAGGGTCAGACCTTGTTAATACAACCACGTTGTCAAATATTAACTGGTCATATTGATAACAAAAAGGGGTGACAAGAAAAATTGGTTATATTTTGTTTACCTACGTGAATGAGGAGCTTGGGCGGAGCAAGTTCTCGTCTGGACCAATAGAATCGCGAGAGAGATTTGACTGACGTAGGTTCAGACCAATGACTGAAACGTGCAGCTGGACAAACGCTACACGACAACGTTTTTCCCCCTCGACGTCTGGGCAGAAAACAGTGGATTTAACCCGTTTTTTAGCCAATAGCGCCAAAGAACTGTCAAAGGGACACAAGTTTGTTTTGCGTATTGGAGATTTTTAGAAGAATATATTTACTGTGTCGTTTTCTGGTGACATCCGGGACCGGAAAAGAGCCGTTTCCCCGCGACAGCTGGTTTGCGGATTCCCCCCTATTTGCTCTTGAAGTTGAGTGGTGAGTGTTGTTATTGGTGGAGTAAAGTGGGAAGCTAGCTGTATGCTTCAGAAAAGAAAGAAATGAGAAGAAGGAACAAGAAATCAGCTCAAAGAACAACCGTCAAAATGTAAACTAAATAGGTTTAACTTTGTTTTCTAGAGTCTGGCTATATAAATAACTTGCATCAGTTCCGCTACTAACGTGACTATGTTGTTGCACTACGTACACCCTCAAATTTGCAGCCTGAAAATGTGGAAAAAACTTACAAATATCCTAAAAAACGAGGTATTAAAACCACTACAAAGTTTTCTCCTACATATACTCCTACAATATTTGTAATGTGGCAGAGTATGAGCACTGTTAAGTTAATCAAAATATACAGCGTAAAAAATGTTGAACTTATAGGCTATCTTTACTTAGGTAATATTAAGGGTAATGTAACTTGCCGATCTGACCAACAGACCGTATTATTTCATGACATTTTCATCATCGTCAATTTAGTTTCTCTATTTAAAGTGGTTGAGTGTGACTAGTTAGTATATCAGTTATTAATAAACAATCATTCGTTTATTTCGGAAGCCACGCAGGCATTTATGTTTTGGAAGAGAGTAAAGAGTGGTGTGGCGGGGCTTGTGGGATGTTTGTTCACATGCTGCATTTAAGTACCCATTGTGAGCCCCGATTTTCGATTGTCAACGTTGCTGTGACGTGTAGAATTAAGACGATTAAATTAATCAATAACTTTTTTGGTTCCAGCCTGTTTGGCTGAAGACCCTTTCATGCAATCCTGTTTATTTGGATCATATAGGTCCTGGGTTTGCATATCTAGTGCAAAGAGGTAACACTATTTAATATTTTGTTTTTAAGTTCAAGCCTTATAGTATGTCTTATTTGACTTAATGTCTGTGACTCCCTGTGGGGTCATGAGCCCCAGGCTGTAGGAACCACCTAATGAGAATGAGAAAATTAATTGTCAATATTAACGATTGATTTATTGTTTAAGTCAGTATTTTCAAAAAATGTTAACTGGCTCTGTTTTTAAATGTGAGGGTATTTGGCTATCTCATAGAAACTAGATTATTTAGGTATTTGCGGTTGTTGGTTGGACAAAGGAGGCAACTTGAAGATGTTACCTTGAACTTTAGGAAAATGTGATGACCATTTTTTACTATCTACTGACATTTATAGACAAAAACCAAATCAAGTAAGTAAGTAGCAATACGGATGCTTTAACTTCATAGTTAAAAACAGCTGGAGTTGCAGGCCTGGCATTGTATTTGTTAATGACAATAGTTAAACAGAAGTTCCTACACCTTGTTGCCAGTTTATTATGTACACCTAACAAAAACTCATCCAACACATAAGTCCTTCAATTCATCAAGAAACGGTCTCAGAGACATGGTGTATCATTTGTATGGTCATCTGGAGGATGGACTATATACTGCTTGACTGTATTGTGTCTATTATAAAACACTTCTCATTATAAATCCATGAAACTATATAGCATCCAAAAGCTTTGTTGGCTTGAATATAGGGTGATCTTTTCTTACCCAATTGTAAAAGGTTGTCACAGGCAGAAACACTAGGATTATTCTTCATTTGCTATTGGCTAGCAAAATGTTAGCCTCTTAAATTACAGTAATAATGACATTAGCACCTGAGCAAGTTTAACTTCTAACCAGAGAAAGAAGAAAAAGGATAAATAAACATACTGTATATCTATCTCAGGCTGTGAGACTGAAAGCCTGATGTTGTTTTGTGATTTATATTTGTTGTCAATTGGATAAGATGCAGAAAACCACATTTGGCACAGTGAAAAGGCTTGCCTTTTTTAATCAGAATGGAAAGCGCAGGAAAGGGGGTCAGTGATTCAAAGTTGTGTTTCTGCATAGTGCATCAGACCTTGATATTGTTAAGTCTTGGGATCCATCATCAGATCATTCAATATTTGTCTCTGGGGGAAATGGGAATGAAATGCTGTGTTAAGATAAAACCAGATGCTGTGTTATAGCTACTTGCATATCCAAGCCACATCTGTTTTGGCGCATCACTGCAAATATTTTCTAAACAAAATTTCTATCTTGTGGCTCTTTGGTCAGTTCATTTTGCTCTTCACATGCACTGTTTACCTGTACAACTACGTACTAATATTTGTCTGTGTTTATGCTGTTCATACTTCAGCTAGATATCAGCATGTTATGAATGCCCACATATGTTTTAATTTAGAGGACTTCTATCTTTAGAGGACTATCTGAACTAGGGCTGGTCGATACTGTTGACCCATTATTACAATATCACTTAGTGTTTTCATATTTGCTTAAAAATCATTGCCATGTTGGCAATATCACACATAAAATGATCAACGTGATGTGCGACACAATTCACCTTTATGGATAGCATGACAAAACCGCATACTGTATCTGTAAAACAATTAGGTCTACTTCAGAAACATCAAGCTAATTTAAAAAACTTGCTTTAAAACAGCTGTGAAATGATGAGTCAGTCATTTATCCAGCAAACATGTCAAAAACGGCAACAACCTTTTGATCCACCCACATAAATATAATTGTGTCTCGCTTTTCTTGTTTCATAAGTATAAACTTAATATTCATGTTGCAATGCCGTAAAGTAGGATAAAACAACGTAGGACTTCCCAATAATTAAGTTAAATTTAAATTAAATACAATTTTTAATTCCCACAGTCCTGAAAGAACCTGAATGCAGCAGCAGGCCACGTGACCGGCCCTGCTCTCTAACGTTAGCAAGGTGGCTAACAGGATTTAGCTATCTTGAGCTACGTTGCATCGCAGCAGAGTAATCCCCATTGGAGAAACGACGAACACGCAGTCTTCGCTGTGTAGTTGCAGTAACTTTGTGTAACGTTACACTTGAAAGCGAACATCGAGAGAACAATGCCAGGTAAATGTCACTTTTGAAACCTTGAAATTTGACGGTTCGTCTTGAGTGTTCAAAGCTGTTGTAATCTCCGAAGCGAAGCCTTGTTTTGTTGACCTGCTTCACTGATGCTGCCATGCTGTAGCAGCGTGCTAGCTGATAGCGGAGCAGCCGACTTTGTTTGGCCCTCAAGCATCCAAACGGGAATGGAGTTTGACCTCGGCGCAGAGTTAACGTGTAATAATAGTTTAACATGTCCTTTTAATATGGTACATTATTTGCATTTAAGCCGATTTCACGTAAACACAGTTTACGACTTAAATGAAAATAGCACTTTTCTGCCACCCAGCCCTCTACCCTTTGTTGTTGCTGGGATAGCTTTCACCTTAGGCCCGTTCATTGACAGCAAAGCTATGTGAATCTATCTAGCCACTGTGAACTAGCCACTTAGCATTACCTCGGCTAAAACCATCCAATCCATTTACCAACTTTCCAGGTAGGCCTGGACACCTGGTTTAGCAGGTTAGCTCTCTGAATACGTTAGCAGGCGCAAAGCCACTACGACACAGCTGCTGTTACATACTGTACACTAACAGTTACATTACATAATCTCTTATGTAGCGGTTTGTTCCCTAATATCAAAGCTGCTTTTATGCACAATTAAGTAACACAAATATATCTTCGCTTTACCATGTTCCCTAGTTTTTCTTGCTTCACAGATCGGATCTGTTTGAGATTTTAAATCGTCATTCCACGTGAGGGTACACGGAGTATCTTGAGGTTCTTTAAGAAATTGGCAGTTAATATCACCAGATCGATCCGGCATCTCCACGTGTGGTGTTTTAAAGTTGGACATTTAAAACGGTTTTTGTGCAATTTTTTACCTGAGCTTTTTTGTTTTGTTTGTAAAAAATCCCGTCTTTAGTGTTTTTTTTCAAAGCCGTTTACATGGCATGGATGAGTTGACTTGTAAAAGTAACTTGTGTGATTAAGGCTGTTTAAATAACATTTACCCTTTTGTAATTTAACGCAATAAGTCACTGTGAAATGTCCAGAACAGTTGCCCAGAGCTCATAGCCAAAACATAGAGCTTAGTAGGCTATCTTTGTCCAACAGTTCAAAACAAATTTAGTATGTAATGCAGCAGAAAATATAAAAAAAGTCAATTATTAAATCATAACATGTGCCAAAAAACTTCAATTAATTTTCAAATAAGGATTTCCTTTTCTGGAAAGTAAATGGTAAATGGACTGTACTTATATAGCGCTTTTCTAGTCTTTGCGACCACTCAAAGCTGCTTTTACACTACATATCACATTCACCCATTCACACACACATTTATACAGTGATGGGAGAGGCTGCTACGTGAAGTGGCCAATTGTCAATCAGATATCACATTCATACCAGTTGGCTTTGCCACCGGGCGCAATTTGGGGTTCAGTGTCTTGCCCAAGGACACTTCAACATGTAGCCTGAGGAGCTGGGGATCGAACTTCCGACCTTCTGATTGAAAGACGTCTGACTCTACCACTGAGCCACAGCCACCTTATTTCTGTCCATAATTTGTCCTAATGTGTCATTTAAGATATTTAATCTACATTTCATTCATCAGTTGCACAAGCGATATGGTAAGAAATTAATTAAAAATAAGGTGGGAAAATATAGAATTCATACAATAAAGGAATTTGCAGTGAAAAGCTCATTATCAATGGAGCAAAATTGGCATTCACAATTGGCCTCTTTTAAGAGGAAGGCTTCATTTCAGCCTAGAAATACTTAAACTGTGAGGGGATTGGTCATCAGGAGTGCCTGTGAGTAAATGTTGACATCCTCTAGACAAGAGTACAACTGCAGGTGATTAACATATTGTCATTTGACTTAGCTAAAGCCCAATCATAGTTGTCTATTATGTCTTAATTTTGGTATTTTCTGTGCAATCCTACTACAGAGCCATCATTTACCTTTCTGCTGTTCATCCTTTAACCACATCATATCTGATCAAATCACAGCTTGCAGGCATGATGGATGCTAGACTCTGATAACTAAATATTACATGGTGACCAACGCATGGTTCCGCAACGTGAACATGTTGAGTGCCACATGCAAGTACATAATGGTTCAGTGCTTTTCTTATTCATGATGGTTCGCCGACCAGGCATCCTTCAGTTGCATGAGCAGAGGCATGCTAACAGTGACTCGTAGCAACTATTGGAATTGATTTTAAGGGTGGGAACTTGCATGATAATTCTTAGCTTTAAAGCTTTTTGAAATCTCTGTAATTATAAGCAATAATCTGGTTTCTAACTGTTTTTTGCCCCACTTTTAACAGTATATAGAAAATATGTCTGAAATAGTGATGGTTGATTGTCACAAACCAAAGTCGATGTCTTCAGATTGCTTGTTTTGTCCAACAATTAGTTCAAAACAATTTATAATCAAATTGAAAATGTATAAAACACAAATTAAGCAAATCAACCAATTTGAGAAAAAGCCCAGGTGTTTATTTGGCCTTTTCCTTCCCTTAATAAATGACTTAAACAACGATTTCAGCTTTAATCTCATGATGGACTTCTAATAAGCCTTTGTTTTCTGTTTTTTTTGTTTTTTTTAGTTCCATACAAGATGTATGGAATTGAGTGCAACACATCATAATTATGATGTGTTGTGCAGTTAAGATGTGTTGCACCCCCGCCCATTCTCTCTCCTTCCATAGCAAACATCTAAATGTTGCACCACATAAGTGGAATCCTCCATGACACAAAGATCATTAATCAGACACACCTCCTCTTACTCTAGTAACCTACCTAGATCAGAATGTTTGTTTGAACTCCTCTGAAAGACATTTTGTCCATACTATCACTGTGTAAAGTGAATAACAATGTGCCGTAGGTCAGACTCACTTCATGTGTTGATTTTGTTACTTTGTCGGAGGCTGAAACAGCAGGAATATGCATCATTGTAACATTATGTCCTGAATCTGGAGGTTTTCAGGTGGGAGAAGCTGCATTGAATAAGAAGTAAATGAGCGCTTGCGAATGAAACAGTGCAATGGTGCGTCTGTATCAGACTGACCCTTGAGCTGTGTGCACGGCTTGGTTGAGATCACCTTTTTTCCTTTTTTTTCTCTTTTCTTCTCTCATCCCACCGGGAGCCTGCAGTTGAGTCATAACTAGTCTGTTGGAGCTGGCTGGCAGTCTGAAGATTATGTCATTACAGTTGGCATTTATCATGAGAGCAGGATTTCTGTGTCTGTGTTGCAGAAGTATGGATGCACAAATGATCACTGCTTTTCATAATTAAATGTGGTATACCTGTGATGTGGTATTTTTATTGGTATTTGTGGCAGAAAGTTAAAGGTATTTTAATACAAAATAATTAAAGAAGAACAATAACAGGGAAGTTCCCTATGTGACGAAGAAGCTGACTCTTTATACTTCTATAGCAGTGTTTAGCAAGTTTGCTGTCAGTGCTGTCTCACTCAGCAGATATTCAAGTTACTCATTAGGATGTGCAAGAGGAAATGCGCACAAAGTAAAAATTACAGTATCACTCAATAATATATACAATCTCAAAATGATTCCACCAATTGGCACATTTGCATGGTTACAGTAAAAAATCTCATCTGAACCCAAAGATTTGGTCTGTACTGTTTTTTTATGTATTTAAATGTGTGAAACTGTTTTTCTTTCTAAAAAATAAATCTTACAGCTATCTGAAAACAGCAGGAAATATGTGAGTTAAGCTGGAGATATACTTGCTTTTAACTATGCGTAAGCATGATGGCTGCTGCTTGTTCCCTGTTTGGCGCGTCAGCTGTGTACTCCCTCAAAAATCAACGCTATTCGTACGCGAGATGCAGTATGCACATGACCAGTAGGGCCAGTCTAGCGGCAGAGGGGATGTCACAGGGTCAACACAGCAGCAGGGAGAAAGTTTTGAAGAAGAGCTGATCGATCAAGTCTGCAATTATCCACATCTGTACTATGTGTTATTACCCCTACACAGTGAGGAAAATGTTGGAGAAACAGAGTTGGGACAGTGCAGATAGTGTGTTCTGTCCACCAAACACACAAAACCACTTCTTCTGCTGTGATCTCAGAATTAACATAATAGTAACTTCCTCGAGTGTTTCCATGTCTGTTTACATCCAGCACATACAGTTGTTTCATACAGCCTGACTTTCTGATCTGCCCCGTAGAGTTATCCTCCAGTAACACGCATTCATAGGTGCATAGACAAGTATGTGAACAATTACTTTCATGACGCAGCCGGTTTTGTACGCGAATGCAAGGCCAAGCAGCAAGTATATCTCCGGCTTTATACCTCTACAATGTGTTTGTGATGACTCTCAGATTTAGTTTGAAATTATTTCCTTACTTCCTTACTTACTCTAATTTGTGAATTCCTTCACTATTTTTTAAAATTTCTTTGATGGGATTGATTGCTTTGCTCCAAACACTGAAGCTAAACTTTGTATGGGTATGAGGAAGTCAAAATAGTGCCCTAATCCCTATTCTTTTATAGGCTTCAGCCAAGTGATTTAACACTCTGGACGTGTGTTTGCTTGTGAAATTTGATTTCTATATTTATGATGTCAGTCTGGCATGTGTGTGTTTTCCTAGTTAATAATGACGCACTGCGAGCTGCAGTGCTGTAGTAAAAGGCCACAAACTATTGATAGCGGTCATAAAATGTCAACAACTCTTTGAAGCCTTACGAAACATTTTGGTGTTTGCACTAACAGCATTTTTAGATATCACAGAGGAGTTTTCCTGGCTGGTGTTAACAAATTCAGTATGTTTCTTATTTAGATCTTAAGATGTGAAAAATACACTTGTTTAGTTTTATTACTTATGAGCAGTGGGAACCGATGAAGACTTCTCTACCAAGGGGAGAAAAAATGCATAATCTAATCTTTGTACTGACATTCCAAATCTAAATAGAATGATGACATTCTGTGTCAGATACAGCCCCACAATACCGAGCAGAAGTTAAATATTATGATTTTGTGATTTTGTCTTCCCGAGCAGAGCCAGCTGAGATGAGTGGTCCTGAGGTGGCCAAGACACCGGGAGGTGGAGCTCCGGGAAAGGAGGGAAAGGAACCAGTGGCCAATGGTCATGCAGGAGAGGGCAATGACGCCAACCCATTCGCTGAATATATGTGGATGGAGAATGAAGAGGAGTATAACAGACAGGTGTGTTCTCATATTATGTTTGATAGATATAAAGCACATACAGACCCTTTTAACTGCATTTTGATCCAACCAAATCATATGATCCAACTGAAATTGATGCCCTCAGCCTCTGTAGACTCATCCCCTCTTTCTATTAGCTCACAGTCCCATTTGTCTTTCCAAAGCACCCACATATATTCCCCCTCTCTAGCCCAATCCTTTTAGCCTGCTTAGAAAATTCAGCAATGGGGAAACTATAAACTTAATCAAAACCAAATTTCTTTTATCATCTCTGTCAATATTAGAAGTTTTGTTGTGACGTTCATATAAGTGTTTTTAATGATTTTAAGTGACCACTGCTGAAGCAAAGGAGCAGTTATCCAGCAGTAAAGTTAAACTGACAATCTCGAAGATTTCAGTTTTGTTCTCTTGGGCGACACCTAAATATACAGTAATTGCAGGAGGACATTACCCAATTTAACCAGACGTCTGTTTGCCTTCATCTGAGCGTCGAATTTTTTCTTTTTCTTTGGATTTTCACTTTTTTTTGAAGTTGTATCTGTTGTCACTGATCTTTTCTTCGTTTGTTCAGCCATAGTAGATTACTGTTTACTCGCAACATTTACAGTAACCGCTTTAAATTCAAATTCATCCGCTTAGCTCCGCCTACCCTCTGGCAGACCAACCACTAGCTGATGGAAAACGCGTCACTAACTGGGTGCTGCTTGTGATTTTTTTTTTTTTCGCGAATGTCGCCACAGACACCCAGTCCATAATAATACTATATACTGCAAATGCAAAGGCTTTCATCAGTGGGCCATAGGCTCAATCACCATTGTGTTACCTCATTCTGTGATAGGTAGCAACTTATTTATTTATATGAAAATCTTCGAGATTATTACTTTAAACCTGGCTTAACTTTACATTAAATGCATTAAATTATTGTCTACCTGTGTTGGCCAGTAAAAAAATGAAAAGGAGGGAAAAAAAGTTTAATATACATAAGGTACAATTCTTTATCAGGATCTGCTTTTTTGGTCAGATATTTGAACACATACAAGGTATTTGGAATCGCTCAGGGTACATACAGAGATGGATGCCTGCAACTTACAAGTAGTACATTAAGCATTACTATGTACAGATTATGCTATTATAAATATATATACTCTTGTACAGAAATATAATACACAGATTAAAGGGATCTTTATTTTGTGTTTACCGTGAAATCCGGGAAACAAGTCGCTCCGGAATATAAGACGCAGTGTTTTTTTGGGGTATCCCCGAGAAAAAGGTTAGCTATTTATGAAAAGAGGGTGCAATGGCGATCATGAAAGAGCATGTCCGTGATGAAGTGTCAGCAACTATCAAGATAGTTTTCCTCCCTTAAGGCAGCGCAATCGTCTGGGTAAAATACCGTAACGCAATAAAATACCTCTATCTGCATTTTATACTGATATATAGGATGCAGCCCAATTTTTTGATGGGGGAAAAAGGTATTAAAAGTGCGTCTTATACACTGAATTTTCCGGTATATTCAGGCACAAGTGTTTTACAATTCTGATTTATCTTATCCCCCTTCTCCTGTATCTGTACACTTACTGCTCTGTTACGCAGCACTGCCATTTTATGTTTTTCTGCTGTCCCCCAACTGCCATCATCTTTTCCTAGCCGTCCTTACCAAGGCTGTCAGAGTGGCTGATGATTGATAACATCCACAGTTTAAGTGTTTTCTGATTTCATTCTTCAGTCCTCTCTCGTCCTCTGTGATAGGGATGTTTTTGTGCCTTGCGGGTCAGAGATTATTTTGACCCTATATGAGTCATCTACGTTTACATGACTGGTGATGTAAAATCCTTCTTCCAATTGTCAGTGCCCTGTTCATCTCTCTGTAGATCCACCTCAAGTCTTTTCTCCTGCATGGCTGTATGAGTCACACGCTTTATTGACACCACATTACTACCACATTAGAATATATCTATTTGCAAATCCTTGCAAAGTACTTGTCATGCAAATAATCTCTGATAAATTTATATTTCCGTCCAGCTCCTTGATCTTTTTCTGCCCCAATATGTTTGCCCTTGCATTTATGTCTCATCTCTCTCACTCTCTTTTCATTTTCTCCCTTGTCAATCTCCCAGGTGGAAGAGGAGCTGTTGGAGCAAGAGTTCTTGGAACGCTGCTTCCAGGAAATGCTGGAGGAGGAGGACCAGGATTGGTTCATCCCTTCGCGTGACCTCAACAACCAGGGGGTGGGACAGCTGCAGCAGCAGCTCAACGGCCTGTCTGTCAACGATCACCACAGCAACCTGGAGGAAGTGGCGGTGAGTCAGAGCTGCATCTCATTTCCCAATAAAGATATTTTTCTAATGGTTCTAACTACGAGTTCTAAGAGTTTCGGGTAAAATAAACATGTTCTTTACCCTCTTTGTCCTTTTTTTTTTTTCCTACAGAGGAAGAGCATCTTGAATCCGGAAGCAAAGGAGTTCGTCCCGGGGAAGAAATACTAGGAGTCCCCCTCACCCCCGTGGAGCCTCCACACGTGCACCCACATATGCATACACCAGTCCTCACATGCTCTCAGAGACTCTGGCGGCCATGACCGCGCACATATTGACACTCACACACACACACACGCATGCACACACACACCTACACACTTAAAGCCAGTGGCGTGCTGGCAGGCCCAGTCGGGGGGTGGGGGGATTTCTTTTTCTTTTCTTTTTGTTTCTTTATTCTTTTTATTTCCTGTTTGTTTCTTGTAAACTGAGGGACATTGGGAACAGGGGTTGGGGGATGGGTGTAATACCAGCACCGCCCTACTGCGGGCGCTAGCTCATTATTGCATTTCAGATGACATTGATGATGTTTACAGAGTATGCAGATCTCATTTATGTCCCCTCGGAATTGTGGCAGCTACCAAGGAGTGATGCCAGAAAAAAAAACTGAAATCCAAAACATATGATAAACTTGAAAAAAATATTTTACATACTTGTGAAATTGTTTGCTGTCAAATTAAAAAAATAACATCAGCAGTAGATTGAGGGTTTCCACGACAATGAGGTTGGAGGAAGACTTAAATTACAGGGGACTTGATGAGTTTCTGCTACTGCTCTGTAGAGTCATCACAGTTAACAGTTTGCTAATGATGATGTCATAAGCTCTCTGTGACATCACACCTCTGGTGCATCTAGAAATGCGGGTTCTTATTTGTCTGTGCAGCGGCCCCGTTCCAAACCAAATACATACCCTACCCTCCCTCCATGCTTGTTTTTTGAAGTGAGCTTAACGGACATGGACAGGTGTAATCATGGATATGACATTATTTTCCCAATTTATGTGGAAGTCCATGTTTATCTTTGTCCAGCTTCTGAGAAAAGAGGCGCGGGTTTCAAATTATTCGTTAAGGTTAGCGAGAAAAATGTTTTTGTAGAGGGAAGGTCAGAGCATTTTGAACCTTTGGGAAACTCAGTTGTCATCTTTTTTTGTTGTTTCCTTTTGCATCCTTTAGTTCGATGTATGGGGTGAAGTGAACAAACTTGTTAAAGGGGAGTATTTGGTCTGGAACTATGCCACTGCCTTTTTCTGCCGGGAAAACTTGGTTTTGTCCAGCATCAGATCAAGTGTCCATATCCATTCAGGTTTTCAAGTATCCTCTCCTCTTCTATTTTCTTTTTTTTTTTCGTCAAGTCAGAGGATGAGGCCTTTTGTGTCTCTACTGGGTACAGTAACCTGTGGTGTCCATTCAGTCCTGTTTGCAGGAGGAAATGCCAGGGGACAATATTGCCACAGCCATTCAGAATAAAGCAGTATGGAACAAATGGCTGACAGTATGGCTTCCTTGCTGTTCCTCTTTTTGTAGGTTGACATCTTTGAGGAAGTTCCTCTTTTTAACCATAAATCTTTGTTGTGGTATGGCTTTCCTAAAAGCATTGCCCCTTAGTGCAAGAAAAATATCCGTTAAATTGTGAACCGGTAGGAAACAATTGTATTTGTGAAGATGCTTTTTAGGAAACCCAGATTCTAATCTATTATCATGAAGTAAGTAAACATTTATAGTTCTCAGCCAACTTGGCTCGAAAATGCAGAGGCAATATTGTCATAAGAGAAAGTCTTATCATCTGAACGTTCTTATTCTTGCCACTGTTCATTTGTGGCATAAATAGTGACAATAATGTCTTGTGTATTTTACTGTATCAGTGTTAAGTTGACACTTGTTTACTTGACAAGTACTCAAGTGTGTTCTTAAAGTGTGCAGTAGAAACAGTCAAATGTTGGATAAAATAAACTTCCTCACACAGTGTTGGTCCACAGCTGTCAAATGGCACCCTGGTGAAGCCAATAGGAATGTCCGCCAGGTGGATTGTACAACATGAAATCATTTTTGGTGATTTGTTTAGATGAGTTAGATGACAGAAGCCGTTAAAAAAAAAAAGGTCCAGAAGACAGAGTATGAATTTCATTACAAATAAAAATAATGAAAAAAGATGAATAAAGATGTTAAAGACAAACACCTTTGTTAGTCCTTTGTCACATTTTGAATCACACTGGACAAGAAGGCTGATTAACCCCTACAGTCTGGTCTTGTATGTAGATATCATCATAGTAATGAAAGTGAAGAGACACATTTTCTGTCATTTAATACTTACAATAAATATGACCATTAATCATATCACAGTACATATGGTAGTATAACATAATGGGTTTTAAATTTAACTTTTGTCGTTGCATTGGTAGTTTTATGACACCAATGTGACAATTAAGGTTCCTCAAACACTTTAGACCATATTCTCACAAAAAATAAGGATTATATTGCCTTTGTTTCCAGTTCAGTGCTGCATCTATGAATCAATCTCAACTGCAAAGTACTTTGAACGCCTCCAGAATTCTCCTTTACCTAGTCAGGAATGACCAGCAGTTGGTTGTGATATATTAACAGAGGCAGAGGACACCTAAAAAATATTGGCAACTTTAAGTAGGTAGCACACCATTAGAGTCTGCAGAGGTAAACATATTGCTTCAGCATGCTAAAATGCTTACAATGACTGCGTACATTCTGATGTTAAGCAAATGCAGCATAATGTTTGTTAACTTAGCATATTGACTATATTTTCTCGTTAGCATTGTAAACAAACTATAACTGAAGGTGAAAGAAATGTCTTGATTTTATCAGGTATTTTTTCATAAACTTAAGCGACCTACAAATTATAAATCTGACCTGATGGATGTGCCAGAGAAAAAGTCAAGAGGAGCACTTCAATCATTGCAATTTAATATAATTTAATAGGCTACCTTGAGGGGAACATCACTGTGTGCACCATGGTGAAATATAATATATATTATCGAAGGATGTTCTTCTATATTACTATATAAAAAATACTTGAGTCAAGAGATTCCAATGTCTGCTCACTGCTATCTGTGTTTTCATCGACACTTGATGGACCTCTTTTCACTTATGACCTGGAAAATTGGCAAGTTGCAATGGAAATTTACAGTGAATGAATTGATCTCCATTTTTCCTGTGGAACTACAATTCTGAATCGTACAATTCAATGACAACTGGGCAAAATCTATCTGCTAAAGAAGAATGTGAGACGATGGGAAGAGAAAAGCTTCTGAATTAACCTTTTGTGTCCAAATAAACCAACCAGCATCAGCCTTCATGTGAAGAAACGGAAACTCTACGAAGAAGAGAAAAATATTTCATGGAAATTGAGCTTGAACTTGGGGCTGTGGTTAGCACTGTCGTCTCACAGCTACAAGGTTCATAGTTCGAGGCAGACCTTTCTGTGTGGAGTTTGCCTCTTCTCCCAGGGCATGCATGGGTTCCGTCCGAGTACCCCGGCTTCCTCCCACAGCCTAAAGACATGCTATGGTGTGAGTGTGAGCATGAAACGTTGTCTGTCTCCGTGTGTCAGCCCTGTGATTGACTGGCGATCAGTCAAGGGTGTACCCTCTCTCGCCCAACAACATGGGATAGGCTCCAGCCCCCCAGCGACCCTGAACAGGATAAGCAGTATAGATAATGGATGGATGGATGAGCTTGAATTTAGCTGGAGCAGATCACTCCAGACCCATTAAATAACTGTATGATGCATTAAGATTTAACTACACAGTTTGTAGTTATAATCTCCACCTATACTAATAATTTTACTAATATATTGCTTGCACACAATTTTTTGTACATTTTTTTTTGTAAAAGTAAGATTTTTAATCAAAATATTTCTGTACTTTTAACTGAAAGCATCTGAGCACTTCTCCCACCACTGCAATGATGCATGCAAAATTTAAACCCTTTTTCAATTCGCCTGTTATAAGACAGAACTGTCAATTAGTTATGCTCCGTTGGTGGATTGAAAGGTCTGGACAAAAGGCAACTTCCTACCAGCACAATGACGACAAGCACACATTTTACTGTCTCCTTTGGGTGCCTGCCAGCAGAAGTGTTATGACTCATCCTCAGCTCCTGTGTCCTTAGGCAAGATAACGGAGAATCACAGGCCTTGACTGCAGCCTGAGTTAGCAAAGAGATGTCATATGCAGCAACCCTTTCTGGGTTTTTGACATGCAGTTCTTTGTTCCGGATCATCAGGTCCGACACCAAACACAAACAACGTTTTTCAGAATCAGTCATGTTTACAAAAGTTCAGTTTTAGACGTGGTCAGTTATGTGATGAGCATGACTCCGGAGACGGTGAAAGTCACACTGCTGGATCTGAGGCTGGGCCCACTAGGAGGAGTCACACAGGCAAATAAAAGACAATTAACAACCAATGGACAGAGAGAGTTTAGTCACGATATTAAAGTCAGTCAACATCTTTGCCCTGCCTTTACCTCAGCAGTGTAGTTGGCTTGGTATTCTGTCAACAATGGCTTCCTGCTGGGCTTTCTATAGTTGACAATCGCCTGTACATGGGCCAGGGGTAGTGTGCTGCCATGATGGGTGCCAGGAGGGAAGGATTGCATCTTAAAGCAACAACTATCAGTTTTCCATGCACAGCTACGAGAGAGGGAAAACGAGAGGTGTCCGATAATAACACGTAGGGTACAAGAGCGATATGTAAAAAGGAAACCTGTAAGAATTTAGAGAAATATGTGTTTAACATAGAAGTATGTTTTGTGTCTGAGGCCTACCAACTGCACTGCCTGGTAGTAGACTGAAGGAAGGTGCTGTTTTTCAGTCCACTAGCCAAGCTCAAGCCCCTGAAGTAGAAATAATCCAAATTTCCAGCATCTAATTAGAAGGGAGAATAAACAATGTTAAATGCTAACTTAAACTCTAAACTCAAATACTTCCAATACAATACTTATACTAAACATTTAATCCTGCTTACTATAAGTGTTGTAGGAGCTGCAACCACAAGTGTACACACTTTGTTTCTTTGTTGTAACAACTATCTGTTAGTTTTGTCATTATTTCAGATTTGAATATGGCAGGGTTTTTGATATGAATGGAGAAGAAAAGGTTGGTTAATTTTTAAAATTACTTTGCTGCCTTCTAGGGAAGTTATCTAACCTCTGTCATGGCACAGGTGTGTGTGTGTGTGAGAGAGAGAGAGAGGGAGAGAGACAGAGAGAGAGCTGTTCTACCTTTAAATGTGATAATTGGACTGGAGGCCACAGGAAGGTGGAGTAGGTGCTGCAGCCCGGCGTCTCTGCAGGCATATCTAATGTGAACCTCACAGCAGGCCGGACAAACATGAGATGAGAACACTATCACACCTAAAAGTGCACAAATAGAGATAGAGCTTTAGAAAATGATTGATGGTTCTTTACGCCAAGAAACATTTTAGCATATTACCTAAAGTTTGAAGGCCCTTGAAACATTAGCAGAAAAAAACTTTAATATTAAACACTAACAGCATCTTGTGAATTCAGAGAACACAAGCAAAAAGGTTTTCCAGCCTAACAACTCTAAAGATCTAACCTTCCTTGTATAGAATGTCAATCTCCTCCTGCGGCTCATCTTTTGCCTCCTGCAGCTCCAACACATTAGCTGTCGAAGGATGAAATTGAACTAAGTACACATGCAGCTGCCAGCTTATATGTGTTTGTGTGTGGGGGAGAAGTCCTCCTTACCATTTTCACCAAAAACTTTGTGCCGCCGACCTTTCTCCACCTCACCAACTAAAGGCCAAACTCTCTTGACAAAGGCAGGAACAGCTCTGGCTTCTTTTTGGGGCCTCATTCTGTTGACTTGTGGGTGGTACTCACTGGAAGGTTTATAATCACTTCTGTAAGTGGTGACAAATCTCCCCAAGGGCATCTGTCCCACCGCCTGAATGAGAAAAAACATACATTATGTGTGTGAGGATGGGCTGACATGTGCAGTCCCCGAGATTAGCCTAAGGATAGGATTCACATCCAACAGTATCAGAACACTGGTTTGACTATGCACAGATTTATTTTTATTACATAACAAATTACAGTCTTGAATTAAAAGCAAAAGAACTCAGTTCAGAAAATGGCCCTGGTGGGTGTTATACTGTTACATATTAGTGTATTATTAGTACTGATGCATCACTTGTAAGAAGCATTTCTCTGTTGTATTTTTAAAAAACTATCAAGTAGCAAGAAAATTAATTACTTAAGCAGTACAATTATCTCATATTTGAAAGGCCTACAGTGATTGACTTACTCACTTAGTTAAATTCCACCTTTATGCGAAAATGCCCAAATGCCTTATTTTTTAACTTAAAGCAGCTTTTGGGTCACTAGCTGATGATATCACAATAAACA
The DNA here is from genome assembly GCF_022749685.1 of Semicossyphus pulcher. Classification (NCBI taxonomy): domain Eukaryota; kingdom Metazoa; phylum Chordata; class Actinopteri; order Labriformes; family Labridae; genus Semicossyphus; species Semicossyphus pulcher. Next base: position 10,018,590 of record NW_027211695.1, read on the forward strand.
GGCTTAAACCCAGAATTATGCTAATGTATTATGCTAATTTCAAGCTTCATATTTCAAGCCTGGAGTAGCTTAGCATAATTTACAGTTAAAAAAAAACAGTTAAAAAAACTCTACCCTACAAGCCCACTTTCTTCTGATTGGCCAGCTCTCCGAAGTCTGCTGGGACTCTACTTCGTGACATCACAAAGTGCAGCATGTAGAAAAAACATTGTGAAACCTGGCGTTCACAGCAGCCTGCAGACTGAACTGAGAAGCCTGGGGATTACTCCAACATACTTTTACCTACAGATTTTAAACTTCACCCATGTTTAGTATGGACATCCAACATTGTAACATTATATATAAATCATAAAATGTGAAACAGCTTAATACCCTCTCTTTAAAGTAGTTTTAGAGATGATGTGTATTGTGTCATTTATGAAAAAAATGATATCAATTAGAAGTATCACAGAAAGTTCCTCAGTCTACAACTGCAATTGTGTACTCTTTAAAGCATTTTCGAGCAAAAACATATTGTTCTGCAATTATCGTTAATCACTGTAGGACAATCATTTTTTATTCATACAGCACCAAATCATGACAGAAATTAACTCAACACACTTTACAATTACAGCAGGTCTTGACCATACTGTTATATTATTTAGAGACCATGAGCAAGCACTTGGCAACAGTGGTAAGCAAAAAATCTTTAACAGGCAGAAACTACAAGCCGAAACAGACTCATTAGTAACAAGCCATCTGCCACGACAGGATATAATTGTTATGATACATCTTAACAAATCAATCAATCAATATTTTTTTATATAGTACCAAATCACAACAACATTTAATGTATGTGTATTTTTATAGAAACTGTAATATTACTATAATTCAAAAGAAGAATTTGATATGCAGGAGCAGAGCTTTGTGTTTTGTAGCATAGTTAACAGTAATGCTGCCTGATGCAGGGGTGCAGTGTGTGGAGGGTGACAAGTTAGCCTCAAGGCTGTGGACTCCATGTACTGAGAGAAAAAGGTCAGCAACTGTGCAGTTGTAAAAGTAAATATCTGTGGCAGCAGGAGCAATGTGTTTTCTCTTATAAAACTGTTAACTCTTAATTTCAATTCAAAACATGCTAGAAACAAGAACAACAAAAAGAAACAGTAGATACACTATTGCATAATTCAGCTCAGATGTGAGAGGAAATTATCACTATACAGATCAAGTTGCTCAAATTCAAGTATTTACCTGCAGGTGTTTTGAGGGAAACATCTGATGTTATTTCAATTCCTCTTCTTGATTTCTATCCTCACAGCAGTAAAGCTCAGCTGAACTGATGCCTTATGTTACAGACAGTGGAATGTTACTGCCACTGTTTTTAAATAAACTGTAATAATTCTATTTCAGTCAGACAACTCACATTGCTATAGTTTGAAATGATTATTGCAGCAGCAGAACATAGCTTGTGTTTGGCGTCTAGGCTCTGACCTCATCACTCCTTGCAGATTTATTTTAAATGCAGAAATTGAGGAGTGATGAGATAATATCCTATCCTATAATACCCCCTATTTGGAGCCTGCAGGTGGATGCTGGGGTGGTGGTGGGGCTGAAAGTAAGAGTGCAGTACTGGTGCAGGGCAGCGATGGCAATGACAGAGCAGAGGGAGGGACCGGAAATCTTGCAGCTTAAATAGACCGCCAATTGGCAGGAAGTGTTGTCAGGCGACTGTGGAAGTGACGCATATCAATTATTAAATCAGTGCAGCTTGAGTTGTCTGCTGAACTAGCTCGCAGGCATCGCCCCATTTATCCATATCCTGTAGCAGCATAATAATTATGGCTTCTTCTTCTGCATTTCTATCCCATTACTCCTACAGTTTTTGCAAGCCAGTAGTCACCCAACTCTACTGTAAATCTGTAGATTTTGTAGACACAGGGCAGAACTGAATTGAACATTAACTGAATTCTTGTTTGTTTAAAATAATATGAATACTTCGACACCTGCGCACCTAAGTGATAGGCATGTAATCACAGTAACATGATCTGGAAAGGGGTGTGTCACTGCAGCTGTTGGGAATTATCAACTGGAGACACCACATAATATGCTCATAAACATGAGCATATTCCACATTTGTTTCTTTTTTTTTTACAGCATCCAGTTTTGTAGGGTTTTTTCCCCCCAATCCATATAAAAATATAATATAATAAACAAAATGGAATTGTCTTAACCAAAATTGCAACTGCAGAAAACTCCAGAGAAGTGTGGCTTTCATCTATTGAACACATGAACAAAAACTGTCTTGCGAGTGTAACCTGAAAACAATCTTGCATCTGCTGCATCCATTCAAAAAGGAGATAAATCAAATCAGAAGACAAACAGCAAGAAACAGGAATCAGGCATGCATTTCCTTATACATGGCAATATAGGGGCCAGAGCAAAAGATGGTGCCTTGGCCATTGTGCCGGTACAGATCAAGGCTAAGAAAGGCAGGAAAATGCTTAAGACATTTGCATTGTTAGATCTTGGTAGCCAGTTTCTGCCTTTAGTGACTTGGGGAGCTAAGAGTGAGAGGAAGAAACACTAATAACCAAGAAAAGTTTGTTGACAGTCACGTTATCTTTTAAGGTCAGAGGAAACAGTAATATCTACAGTATACCTACACCAGCAATTGTCTGATGTGGACATACAGTGTAGGATGCCTTCGTCTTGTGATATAATTTCATGACCAGATGACTAAAGTGCTTGGCCAAAATAAAACTATGTCACTGATGCTGTTATGGAGCTGTTAATTTGAAGTAACATCTTAGAACTAATGGAACTATGGGAAGTAATAGCAGCAGCAACAGCAAAGGTGAAGGGACTTAGGCTACCAGACCCCTTCTGTTTTGGGTTGTCAATGGACCATCATTACACTCAACTGAACAGCCATTGCTTGAGGAACTGCTGTTGAAGCAATAAAACCCAAGACTTTAATAAGAAATCAGCAGTGGAAAAGCCAAGAGAAGTTCTCAGGTTCATGAAAATCATGAACAGTTCAGCTTAATCTTATTGAACTGCTAAACTGTTCTTTGTCCTGGTGATGGCATAAATAAAGCTTATGCGGAAAGCATGCAGAGCACCAAATGAAAGGGAAAGAAGAAAAAGTTTGGTACTTACCGCACCTTGGTGTGTGCCATCCTAAAAAACAGAACCTCGAGAGAAGTATTTGACTGCCGTGCAAGCTTTAAGAGGATGCCACTAAACAAGCTCAGTATCAATACGGCTACCTGGGGACCAGACTTGACAAAGTCTTTGCCCAGAGCTCTCACAACGTTTTGTCAAGAATCTGTTGCGGTTATGTCTAGGTAAGATAAAATCAGTCTGGCATAAAACATTATTTCCACTTGCATTGCCTGTGCAGCGATGTCGATCAATTCTGCATAAGTTTACCTCAGAGCCAAATGACGTCTGCTAAAACCCCGTCCAGGAGCAAGGGGGGGAACTGTATTGATGGCTATATTAGGTTATACTGCCAAGTACCCAGAGCTTTTTCCTTTCTAATCCATTAAGACAATATCCATCCTTTTCTGTTTGGTGCAGTTCTTTTCCAGAGTAGGCTTCCCTAGCATAATATTGAATAGAATATCTTTATTGTCATTGTACAAGTACAACAAAATTGAGTGCAAACCTTATTTGTGCAGACAAGAACACATAAAACAGTAAAAAAACAGTATATATAACAATAAAAATATATATGACTGATTACAGAACTACCTTCATGACCAGTGTGCTCAAACAGGTGTTTCCGTTACATGGTTTTAGAGCCATATCATCCCAAAGCTAATGGACTGAGTGAGTACTTGAACGGTCCCCTGAAGCAGACGCTTCAGAAGTTGGTTATCAACAGTGGCACAGAATGGAATCCGTGGCTGTCATACCTCCTCTTTGCAAACAAGGAAGTACTCCAAGCCTCCACTGGTATCTTTCCATTTTAGGAGTATGAAGTTTGAAGGCCTCTCTCACTGCTGGGAGAGATTTGGGAGGGAGACAAGACAAGGGTGTTATCTGTTACCATTAAATCCTATGTTGTCCAGATGGAGAAAATGGGAGAACTTGCCCAGTCACACATGGCGGAGGCCCAGCAACAGCGGAAGTCCTGGTATGATAAGTCAGCCTGGCAGAGATCCTTAAACCCTGGACAAAAAGGGCTAGTGTTCATCCCCAGTGATGACAACAAGCTATTGGCAAAGTGGCAACGACTGTTTGAGATCCTGAAAAACTTGGGCCCACCACATACTAATTACAACCCATGGGAAGCCATGTTCCAGTTCGATATTGCAAATAAATACATCTGCATGTGGGGAAGATCAAGCTTATATGATGTTGTCCTTTGTCCCAGACGCAAAGAAGCAACTCCAATCCTGTTTGGGCATGACATGCTTCTATAACCACCTATATAGGAATTTTTAACCACATCAGCTTAACTCAGTGACATGACAGAATCGTGGCCTCCCAATTAACAGGAGTGACAGCTTTTCACAACATCTAGCAAGCATCAAGTAAGACAGTCTTTATGTACAGTCCAAACGTTGAGCATTTTTTGCATAGATAGATTTTTTTTGTATTCTTTTGGGTATTCTTTAGGTCCTTTGGATAGTATTTCATCAAAAACCTGTTTACCTGTTGCCTCACTGGTTGGTCCCTAAGAGTCATTTGGTCAGTGTGTCTGGCTATAGTAGTTTTTTTAAATCCATAAAAATTAAAGCATATTTCTCATATTCCTCACATATGACCGTCTTTCTAACATCAATTGTAAATGTCTTGGAATTACTTCAAATGGCAAATAATTTGAAGACTCTCTTTACAGTCTTCATCTGCAATCTCTGAATGAGTATTTTTGTGTGCTGTTATGCCACAATCATGCATGCCATATCAGCGAGTTTCATTTTCTGCAACATGCACCAGTGTAGTGTGGCATAACACTTCTGTAGTTTTGTGCATGTCAAGCTTTGCTAGTGATGCATTGGAAAACAGTTAACACTGTGCAAAGATAAATCCAAGATCATTAAAACATCTCTCTCTGCTAATAACCTCATTGGAAGTCTGTTCCTGCCAGTTCTCATGAAAGAAAGAGCCTGTGTTTAAATAGTGTGGTAGTAATAACTGTGAATGGCCATGATTATCCCAGCCTGTCAATTGCCTATTCCTTCAGAGCCTACCCATAATCCAATAGACAATTGTTGTTAGTTACTGCATTAATAATGCAGAGACTTTGACATGTCTCACAAGTGGAAAGTAAGTATAATACCACCTTTACAAGTTAAACACAAAAGTGCAGAAAGCTTGCAGAAGAACAAAGTCTTGATTCCTGTTAGTCATATTTCTATATATGATAACCAACTAATAAAAAAGGGAGTCTGGTTTAAAAAATAAACTTGTATTGAGGAATTTTAAAATTTCAAAATACTTTCATGCCTGAGGAGCAACTTTTTTTTCCAGTTTGCAGATTAAATTTAAACATATCTTGGGAATCAGAGGTTGTATGCTGTTCATGAGGTTTTTTTTTGTTAATAGTATCTTTATTTTAAATGTCAAATACAAACAAGATTTGCAACACATTAAAAAGAAAATGTATTTAATTGTCAGGATAGCTGCTATGAAGCTGTAAAAAAAGATTTGGTTAATTTCCCTCAGCTTGAAATCTTGTAGTGAGATCATTACATTATAACACCATCACTATCAACACCATCAACTATCCTAAACTGTCCCAGTCATTTCCCCTTTGGCTCAACACTGATTTGTTAAGATCTCAGGGAGTTAAAGCTGAACCTTCATTGGCTGCTGTTAAAAGTGTGTTGGTAGAAAATGTTCACATTGGCCTGGTAATTCATGGTAATGGTGGCACCTATACTCTGAGCTCCAAGACTAGCTCCACCGAGGCCTGAAGTCTTAAGCAAAATCAGGAGGCTATAGCCATTGAAACGGCCCTTGAACTTGTCAGATGCTGCCAATTTGTCCAAGCCCTCAGTGAACCCTGGTCAGAGAAAGAGAAGTAAAGAGGAGAAGAATCTTAGATTCACCGGAGCTTAAAGGTATATTAAGTAGGATTTTCCTAGAAAAATAAAATAGGGACTTTTACAAATATAATATAATATAAATCATCACTTATTGGCCTCTGTACATGTGTGTTGGTGAGTGTATTCTGTTGTGGATCAAATGGTTGGTGGTTCAAATTAGCAACTGGGCTCCATTTAGAACAGTCAGCATGGCGAAAGAGGGATGCGTAGGTGGCCTTCTTTCTGTAGGTAGGTAGGTGCCTCAGACCGGGTAGGACAAGCTAACGAGCAGTTAGCATGATAGTGAAAAGGTAACCGTGATGCTGTAGGTGTTAGCTCGGCGGGGAGCCTAGGAGGAGGGGCCCAGTTTGAATGTGTTGTTGACAAAATGCAAGGAAAAATCCTACTTATTATATCTTTAATACCACTTTCCCCACACTGTCTTCAGCATCCAAGCTTTGGGAAAACAAGCAAACATTTTTTTCTAAAGACGAGGGACACTGACCTGGCTTCAGAAGCTCCCAGCTCTTCCACACTGAGCCCACACACAGGATGGGCAGGCCGATGTCACTATTCAAAAGAGGCTGGCATGACGAGGAGATTACAAGAAATTAGTTAAAAAATGTGTAGTTTTGCTAAAGTTTATAACAAATGAGCGAGAGCACAGTATCCGTGTGTGTGCTTGTCTATTACCTCTTGTGCTACAGGTAAGACTGCCTCTACATGTTTTGCCAGGACTCTCCCAGCCTGAGTAAACACATACTGACAGAGAGCATCGCCTGCTTCTGCACCTTAATCAAAAGCACACAAATACCTTTCATTAGACCCTCCCTTCTTAGCTCTTCACTTTATTTTCAACAGAACCAAGCAAAAAGTTATGCGCAACTTACCTTCAGCCAACTTCTTGCAGAAACCAGCAAAATAAGACTTCTGGAAGTTTCTGTAAAGGTGTGGCAACATACCCATCAGACCTGACACCTGTGATAAAAGGTACATCTTTTTCACAAATGCACTTTTTCCAAAACATACTACGTAAGAAGAGAAAAACGTGAATTCCCTAAATCTCTCAACTGCAATTTGACTTTCTGAGGTGTTACTGTATCAATCTCTGGTATATCTCAAACATAGTTAACACATTTCTCACTGTTGCAGTAGTCTGACCTTGAAGTATTCCTCCATGGCTTTTCTGACATGTGTCACATCATGAGGTGGAGAAACCAGGTTGTCTTTGGCATCAAACACTGTCTTTACACCCAAATGAGCAATCCAGAATGCTGATAGATGGAAAGATGTCTTTAGAGGTTGGTCAATTCAATTAAGCAATAAATTATTCATATATACATTTTAACATGGTTACCTCCTCCTTCATCGCCCATCATGTGACCCCAGCCTCCACAGCCGATCTGTGAGCCATCGGGATTCACTAACTTGCAGTTAGAGCCTGTCCCTGATATCAACACTACACCTCCTATGGAGAAAGTAGACTCTGTCTGAGCTGGTATGTTAACAAATATTACTACATTGATCTCATTAAGCCATAAAATTTCTGAGGACACACTATATATGATATTATATTCAGCCACACCTGAGGGGGTAAAGTATCAAGCTTTGCCCTGATATGACATTTTATTGCTGTGATATCAGATGTATCAGTAACTTTATATCTTCTAATGTAGATGGTACAAAAGCATCTAGCATATTTTCATCTACAATATAATTAACAATACCTAAAATGCATGTTTGTACCCTAAAAAATGACATAGTGTAAAGTATCAATGGTAGTAAATAGCATTGTATTCAAATGGCTATGGTAAAAATGTTTGAGAATTAGAATGTTTATAATCCAATGAGACTTAGTTTCAAAGTAAAAAGCTAGTAACATCTGCATACATGTCTTCAGCACTGTTTGGTAAAGGTTGTGTGCCGAGCATCGCTTACATTGAAACATCATAGAAAGACAAGTTACCACGATCACTGGCGGTCGCAATGGCACCAATTGCATCTGTGGTGATGAAGTAATGCCTGCTCAGAGTGGGGAACAGGTCCTTCATTTGAGCGATCAGTTTGTCGATGGCATCCTTCTGCTCCCCTCCACTCAGAGACATGCCCTGCACATGTACACACACACACACACACACACACACACACACACACACACACACACACACACACACACACACACACACACACACACTGTGTACAATGTTTGGCTTGACACTAATTTCATGTTTTATTAGGTGTCAAACAGTTTGACTGACCAATGAGCGTAGTGGCACATTTGGATCCAGCCCTGCTTGCACCTTGGCTCTGTGGACCATGTCGTTGATGTTCTCAATACATTTGTCGACTCCAACCAACTGGATACATATACATACGACAAAGACACACAATAACTCACACAAAATCTGCATGCAATCAGGTGTTTCTTGGTAAAAAACCTCCAATGTTTTGTTATTAATCCTTTGTTTATCTACCATGCCATACTTTAATTCCTATATGTTTCTCATTCATCAAACATAAACTACCTCCCTCCCTACTTCTGCTCACCCAGTGGTTGGTGGACGGTCCCTCTGTTTCTGCCAGGATCTTTCCATCTGCTGCCACCAACACCGCTTTGGAGTGTGTCCCTCCGCTTGAGAAACAGAAACAAAAAAGCATGCATACAGTACATATCGTTGCAAAACAAAGATAAACGGATACGTACTCGTTTTGATGTACAAACTCCCAAATGAAGAAATACATGAGGCACGGATGCTCTTTGTTCTTAATTGCAGAAAGCTTCAAATGATCCATACTTTACATTTACATTAATAATGCACAAATTCTTTTTTTAAATTGCTGCGAGCACTCCACAATATGTAAGGGAGATAAAGTGATCACGAGACACACGTACGAAAGCTTCCTTGTACCCTCCCTGTCTAAAGACTAGTCTATGGTCAGAATGAAACTCTTTCAGTACAGGCTAGAGTCCTAAATGTAAAAATGGCAACCGCAAAAACAAGATAAAATACCTGCAATATAATATTTTCTTCACTGATAATATAAACAAATTAAATTGTCAAGTTTTTTGATCAATTCTCAACTCATTCTCACCCCTCAACTCCGCCGAACACTGTTGCCATGTCTCAGTTCCTGTTTTGGTCCAGTCTGTCTTTAAGTGCGCAAATATCGCGAGAGTGGAAATTGAGCTAGAACCTGCAATGAAGATTTGTAACCAGTGGGTGGCAGCTGTGTTGAGGGATAAGAATCATCTTCAAACTACTGTTGATATCATGATATTGTGAAGAAAAACAGAAAAGACGACAATTATTGTTGGACTGCGGAAGATACTACGAGTTTTTGATTAAAGGTTCAATTAAAATATATAACAGGGTATAGGGCGACATTAGGTTTCCACTTCACCGAAAGAACCCTGGCAAATGAAAAACACATATTGTGGTCTGACTCATGGGCTAAAAATCCACTCTCAGCCTCAAGAATAATAGTGACAGATATGTAGCACCATTTGGTTATGTGCTGAAAACAGAGACAACAACTAGAGCTTACTTCGCAGTAAGCAGAGCCAGCAGAAGGCATCTGCAATGCATTAATTGTTGGGCCAGATTCTCTTCGCCACCATCGGATACTTCAAACAAGTATCATTCTGTGACTGCACTAAACAATCTCCATAGTTTGAGAATGTTTAAGGTCAATGATGAGTTCACAGGGAATTGGTCTGTGGTCTATTTATTCGTATAAAAAAGAAAAGCATTTCTACTACAGTTTCTTTGCTAACAATTAACACAATCTCTTGTTAGTGTATATTATGTATAGCCTATAGTTTGTATATGCTTTAGAAAGTGTGTGTCAGAGCTGAAACCAACACAGAAGTTACACAAGAGTGAGGAGGTGGGAGGAGAGGAAGTAGAGGAGCAGCTCGGTGCGCTCACCACGCGCTGCTCACTCCTCCTGCTTGAAATGTACGTCAAGCACAACAGAGTTTCCACAATGCCCGATGCAAGCTAATTCACATTTCACAATAAAACACAATGGGTACACCCCAGAAACATTTATCAAACTCTTACATTTTTAATTGTCATGATAAAGGCATGATACGAAGCAGCTTCACTAGTTATGATGAACTGTGTAAAGAAGCTATAACATGTTAAGCAGTATTTACTTTTCAAACTCAAGCCACTAAATGTCACTTTAGTTAGACGATTAATCTTCAGTTTGACAGTTACTTTTAGAAAATCAATTTACAAATACAAAAAAATCAGAAAAAATGCTAGTTCAATGATCAAATAACAAAAAATCATATCAAATCATTGACATACTGAGCCCTCTGGGCCATGGGTGCCCACATCTGTGGTCTGGGGCCCTCTTTGCCAGTTGGTAAGTCAGCCGAGGTAATTAAACAGGCTAATTTGGAATTTTTGCAATTTAATTGAATTCAAATATGTTCTGATCTATCCACTAAAATCTGACTGTAATATTAGGTTTAAGGTGACACTTTAAGGCTCTGTCTTCTAATTCAAAATCTAGTTTATTCTTTCACAAATGTGTGATATATCAATATACCACATAATAAATAAGGTTTACTATTCTATTTTCCCCTTAGAGGGAAATGTTACTATTTTTTATATGTTGGAGTAATTACATACCACAAGCACTGGTTAACTGTGTGAACCTCTGATTTTTGTTATTTACACTTTTATTTTGAAAGCTCTAACCTCTTTGAACCTCTGTTTGAACGTGTGACTTTCCACTGGTCCTGCCCTACAGGAGGAGTGAGAGGCGACACAGATAGGCGACTCGCTGACAATATTTGGACATTATTAAAGTTTGTCGGGACCACACAGCGACAGTTTGGACCTTTTTATTTTCACCATGAAACCTTAAACTGTTCGCGAGCAGTACGATACATGCGTTTAAACAGCTTGGGAGCGGAAGTGTGAGGAGGGGGAAGTTGTTAGGAGATAGCGGAAAAATAAACCCCTAAAAAGTGATTTTCCTGCGTCAAGTTCAAGTCAAATTTGTTCTTTCTAGAGGAAGGGTGGTCCTGGAGTGTGTAGGGGCATGGACACCCACGTTAAGGAGGGACAGCTTTATGTGCAGCATCAAAAGTTTGGAAAGGTAAGTTCAGGAGAAAAACTTTTCTACTTGTTACTTACGGTTTTTGCGTTAGCAGATATGACAAGAAAACTAGCAAGCCCCATAATATATCTTTTAGGGATGCTATATCACATAATATTTATACATTGGGATTATATAGCCTATGAGTAGAGCAAGCTTTTAAAGGTCAGTGAAACTAGTAATAGAATGGGAAATCAGTACAGAGAGAGGAATTAAACCACTTTAAGAACATGTCTGCTTATTATAAACTATCTGCAAGTCCTTATAGAAATTTAAAGGGGATGTTATTGGTGACAAAAAGATTCTGCAAAGGAATAATATGGGAGTGATTAAGTGGTACCATATGTTTGTGAGATAAAATCTGCCAATGTCAGTTAAATAAAAATAGAGGCTCTACAAATTACTACAGCAGTGTATGTTGGTGTTAGGGAGAAGGCAATGACCCACTAAGTCTTAATTCCTACACAATTGCTGTTAACTTTATGTTGTTCCTAGTTGGTTACCAGGGAAATGCATTTTACATCATCACAAATAAATAAAGCACATACTGGTGCAATTACAGACCAGACATTGTGCTCAGTGCCTTCAAAGACAGAGCTACTGTAGATGCAGAATGCAGAGAGAGGAAGTTATCGCAGTGTTTTACTGGATTGATCTAGTTTTGATGTGGAGGGGTGGTTAGTATTAAACCTACTGCGCATATCTATGTGTGAAGAGGTATGCATGTGTCTATGAGCTGGTAAATGTTCAGTGCACTGTAGCAACATTCAGTTGATGTAAAAAGAAACCATGAAGCAAATACTGTCATGTAAATGTAGACAGAAACATAGAATAGGTAAGGTTTGAGAGCAGCAGGACTGGTACAGTTAATTAGAAGTTAAAACACCTGTGTGTCTGTGTGTGTCTGTGTTTGTGGGTGTGCCTGTGTTTGCTTCAGTACTTGGCCTCTGTGCAACCTTGTCTGTGGTCTAAGTGCACCGCTGGATAAGAACTCATTTAGTCTTTCAGAATTGTAAGAGGGTCTTTGTCTCTCTGTCTCTCTCTTTGGTCATATGACATGGATCAACAACACATTCTGGCCCCGTTTCCTGTCCTGAAATCACTGCTTCACAATAGAAATTCATATTCCCAAAACATAGTTTAAATGCCTTTTATAAACAGTAGAATCTACAATAGAAAACAAACAAACAAGATCATGGCATTTATCAAAAACATAATGTTATCTTTGCAGAGTACAGATGAAGAGATAAAAAGCACCAGCGGAGAGAAAAATAGTACAGGAAGATGAACGTCGGTTGATTTTAAAGTGTTGAAACTGGTGTGAGGTTTGCTTGGTGAATTATGCAATCTTTAGAGCTGACACACACACACACACACACACACACACACACACACACACACACACACACACACACACACACTCACACACACACACACACACACACACACACACACACACACACACACACTCATATAGACTTGTAACCATGTGTTTGGTCGGAAAATGTGAAGAGTGTAAGGTGTGCAGAGCAACGTGTGACCCAGGTTTCTATTTCTTTCTGCTTTGAGTTTATGCAGCAGGTTTTAAGATGCATCAATGTTTCATATACTTTTCATACTGTGCAGAAGATTTTCAGTCTACAGTATATATAAACAAGTATTGGGCAAACTTGTAAAGTTATAACTTGTGACTTGCAAAGGAGTCAAGTTTAATTTAATAATGTACACAGGCTGTTTCCTTATTTTTTTATATTTCTAAATGCAAATGAAAAAACATTTACTATAAGTCTGCCAAACCCTACGGAGTTGTTACACACACAAGACACTAACCACTCAATCACTATTGACTGTGACTTTTAGAAAAAGATAGGGTTCTTCATTTTCTGGATTGACCAAGGCTTCTCATTTAATCTATTCTGTCCAAAATCTGTTGATGTTTTTGAACGTAACATGCTGCTATACATATTTTTAGAGCCCCCAAATTTCTATAATTCATTCAACTTTAAAGTACTAATGATCATGCACGTCCCTTATACACTGGCAGGACTCTTCTTTAGATAAGTGGATGGACACGGATGGGTTGGCTGTGACTTAGTGGTAGAGTCGGTCGCCTGTAAATCGGAAGGATGGTGGTTCGATTCCTGACTGCTACAGTCACATGTCGAAGTGTCCTTCAAGACACTGGACCCCAAATTGCTTTGGAAGGCATAGCGATCGGGTATGAATGGGCATAGATCTGATTGGAGATTGGCACTTAGGCCTTTGCCATCAGTGTTCAACATGTGAGTGTGAAAGGGTGAATGTGACATGTAGTGTAAAAGCAGCTTTGAGTGGTTGGAAGATTAGAAAAGCGCTATATAAGTACAGTCCATTTACCATTTACATAAAAAGTAAAAAAACGTGATGAATATGTTTATCGTTTCAAAGGATTCATTATTAATGCCCATCATTTATAGGTTCAAGTCATAGATGATTTAACTATTAGTTTGGAAAAAAAAAAAAGATCAGATCCTTATCGTATTTTTAGTTCATTTATGATTTCATTGAATGGTACCTAGTAGATTATTATAGCATACTGACTATAAGTCATAAATCTATATCTGGAGACTGTAATTACTCTTGGTACACTAATATAATCATTGTTAAAAGTCATGCATTGTTATTATTTCATCCATGACGCAATTTATATTGCTCTTCTTAAAAATGTGCCGTCTTTGTGTACTGAGGACATCATTATGTTGGATGCAGACAACACTATATAACTATAACTTGTGTCAATTGACTGAACTTCATGTGCAAAATTGGTAAATTGACTTTACTGAAAACAGTAGGAAAAAAAAGGTATTTTAACAACAATGTGCCAGACACTTCTCAAACAATACTGCTCAACACAAAAATAAATATATCTGCTGTTTCTACCTGAGTTTTCTACTGCAGCGAAGCAAAGTGTGCAGAATCAGATTTATTGCAGGTAATTTTAACACTAAAAGGAATTTGCCTTGGTCGGATGGTTAATACAATAAACATTAAAAAAGTATAGAAATAAGGAAACAAAATTCTGAAATGATATAGATATGCATTAAATATAGATCATAAGAAAACACACTGCTCTTCCAATGTGGAAGTGGTGTGAGAAGATTGTGCGTCTGGTTGTGTGCCACACAAATATTCATGTCCAAGATGCTGCATCCTGCAGTTCTTAATATTACTGCACCAGAAGCTGTTAAAAGCTTTTAGCTTCATGTGGTTGTTTGCAGCGGCTTGCATACCAACAGAAAAGGTGGTTGATGTGGGCACTATAGATATTGAAGACAGCTCCAGCCAGGAGCTAGCTGCCACTTGAACAGACAAGGTGTGTCAGGATGAAGCTGTATTAGACACCCTAAGGCTACATTTATACACCAGGGATTCACAGGATTCACAGGTCATCACAGGTTACTTTTAAAATGCTACATCATATTTCTCACATCAGAAACATTTGATCATTTATACAGTAGTATCTCATTTATCGTAGGAAAGTGTGTAATTCTCCATATGTACTCTGCAGTAGGCGTATTTTCAGATACAACACTTGTGATCAGGTGATATGAAATGGAAAAGAATGATAAAGCATGTGCAGAAAGAATGATCAGTTATTACTCACAGTGAATGTTATTTTATTTCAGTCCAGTCGAATCATTAGTCATTCATTTTCAATTGTAGTTTTCTTTTCATAGACAAACTTGCCTTCATTCCATCATGCAAGTCAATTAATGTTGAATTAATGTTTGCATTTGATTTTCTTGACAAAAACTGTCACCTCCTTATTATACAAATAAGTGATTCTGTCAGACAAACAGAATTTGTGTAATGTCTGTGGATCTGATAAGGTTATTTTAGTTCACTGTATGAAAATAACTCAGGCTGTTTTACAGTAAGACTTTTGGTTGACATAGAGAGATTGCTCCTATTGTGAGCATGTCGTTTGATAAAAGGTTACTTTTGGTACACTAATGTACTCATTGTAAAAATCATGAACTGTCATAATTTCATCCATGCAGCAATATTCTATCGCTCTTCCTTAAAAATGTGCTGAGTGAGATGTTTATGTGCACTAAAGATATAATGTTTGATAAAGACAACACAATATAACTCTGTCGATTAACTCAACTTCCTGTGCAAAATAGTTCCCATTTTTGGCGACGCTGCATCATTGTGTTGTTTTTGACTTCCTCCATTGAATGAAATTATTTTCAGATGGCGATGACTTTTTGATGTATCACTGCTGTCTTGAGTGAAGTCAAGGTGCATCTTTGAGTGCTAGCTGTGGTCAGCCATATGTGTATGTAACCTCAGAAAGATAAGACAATCTTTTTTTTGTGATTTAGGTTAACTAGCCCTTTAAACTAAATGCTCAGTCCTTTCCTGCATTTAGGAGTGGAAGCGCAGGAATATTTTAGACAATGAGTTTATAGTGTTATAACTGTTTATGACCTAAACAAGCTCTTTAAAAGTGGACTTTAGAGCTACTTTCAGTACTTATTGAATTTTTATTTACTAGGATAAACCCCTTGAGATGCCCCATCTCGTTTTCAAGGGGGTCCCAACAGAAATCAAGTTCACAACATAACATTGAAATTGACAGCAAAATAACAATGAAAAATCAAAAGGTATGAAATAAACAAATAATAATAGGTGGTAGAGTAGGTGCCCCATGTACAGAGGCTAAAGTCCGCGACGCACTGATCGCAGGTTCGACTCCCGGTCTGCCGATCCATTTGGTGCATATCGTCCACCAATCTCTACTCCACACATTTCCTGTCTCTCTTCAGCTGTCCTGTATAATAAAGGCAAAATGGCCAAAAAATTATCTTAAAAAAAAAAAAGAACTGTCACTGAATTATGTTTGTAGCGTCATGCATGCTGTGATAACAGGGACAGCTCTTATCTAGCCTTTGTTTGCAGGTAGAGTTGATGAACAGTATTATTACATTTTTATTTGTACAGTGGCAAGTCATAACAAAAGTTATATAATGACACTTTACATCCGGCTTCTTATATCAATCAATGAGGTGATCATTGAAATAAAAATATATTTTTTAGCATGAATACTTTTGTATTTGCACCATTGGTTGCACTGATTCAGCAATGTGTGCCTGTGTTTCCTTGTTTGACTACTCACAGTCTTTGTTATTTCTCCTGAAGTATTTTTGTGCTCCACAAATAGCCATTTGTTGAATGATACAAAATGTGTGCTGTAGTATTTTGCTTATTTAAAATTGTGGCAGATTTTTAGTGACTCCCCTAGTTGATTTACTCTTCTGGTCCTTCTGTTAGAGTCCTCCCATGTTTGAACATTTCATTTTGTAGACACAGCAGAGCACTGAGGTTAGGACAGCAGCCATGTGGTTAACGTATTGGTCTCCCTCTCTCTCCCACACACACACTTTTATTCTCCCTCATTCTCTCCTTCTCTTAAATACACAATATACACACATACCTTACACACACACACACACACACACACACCCACACACAGTCAAACAACTTTCAACTGTTTTTCTTCCTTTCTATACACACATAACCAAGAACTGACACAGTCCGATCACACACAGAGAATAACCACACACACTTCTCCTGTATATGTCATTGAGGTCTGTCTGTGGGCAGTTGCCACATGGTTGAGTAGTTTAAGTGAACAGCAGCATAACAGATTGAGAGGATCCTGTGTTTGAGCATCTGTCAGGCATTACACTAGTCTGCATCTAAATACACAAGATGTTGGAAAAGTTTTGTATTTATTATTAAAATCACACAGACTATTATGAATTCACGTACCAAATCATATTCCTACAAACCAAATGTATCATAGTAAACTGTAAAGAAAAAAAAATCCCCCCAGTTCTTGCAAGATACTCATTGTTCTGACTTATGTGATCTACCATCCAGTTTCAACAAGCTGGTCAGGTGGCTTATTACTCCCTTTGGTTGGCTGTAAAGTGATAAGAGGACAAGGCACGGTGTAGTGAGTGAAAAATAGACAGTGTGTTCGACGGACATGACTTAAAAATCAAAACCAAACCAAACCAAAATGTACATGTATGCCATGATGGACATTGACCTTTGGGTTGAAAGGTTAGGTCTATAGTCTGAGTTTAGAAAAAGTGTTGATCCACATACCACTCCATTTTAGCTTAACTGGATCTAACTGCAATGTGATCAACACAAACTGGTAAAAAGCAGGAGAGAGGTAATAGGGCAAACATAGATTAGTTATTAATTAGTTCTAACTATAGATTAGTTAGAAAAATATAGCCAAAGATTTTTTTTAACAAACATGAGGCACTGGGGCTAATATAATTTTTAAAAAAAATTATATGAACTTCCTGTCTCCCTAAAGGGTGTGGTCTCTGCGTCAGCATTAAAAAACTGTTAATAATCTAATAATAACAAAAATAGCAAACAAACCGAGATATTTTAACTTTAAATTCACAGTTCACGTTTGAGCCCCTTTAAAATTCAGATTTATCTGGTTAGAAAGAGTACGTTGTCAGCTGTAACAGTTCAGCAAGAACAGAGAAGAGATTTAGGTAACCAGATCTTTCAAAAGAAAAGGCATGTGTGTTGCCAGACCTTTCGAGAGGGTGTTCCGAAGCCAGAGACAGGTCTCGAACAAAGTCAATTTTCTCTTGATTGGTCCACCTGAAATACCATTTCCATGTCCAAATGTTCAGGAGATTTGTTGCTTGTGTAAAATTGGTCCAACATGTACTATGATATTTATGAGGTAAAATAATGGTTATGATTTGTGCACACATTCGCTTCTAAACTGACTCAAAACCTGCAGCTAGTCTCCTAAAGGGGCAAAACCAACTTCACACAGAGGTAGTCAATGCACAGTCTCTTTTCATCACAGTGTCAGAAACACTTCAAACACACTCAAGAGAACATTTTACATTAATATCAACAATAACCTTAATTTAAATATGTCTCTGTTAATGATTTGAAAAGTCAAAACGCAATTTACAAAAATTGTAAGCAATACAATAAACTGACACTTAAACACTTTGCAAGGCCTAAGACTGGAACATGTTCATGTCACAGAAGCTTTCAAATTGAGAATGATGCAGGATGGACATTATTTCCTGCATTCATTGTAGATTCAAATAGAGTTCCATGTTTAGAGCAAATGTACAGAGCAGCAGTAGTGTTTCACCTCAAGGACACTCAAGTCTTATGCAAATGGATTAAACTTGTAATGCTAGTCTGAATCAGTTAACACTATGACCCCATTCAGATCTGGTATCAACATGTAGTTTTTGTGATCAGAGTGAACAGCCTTAACTACAGGTGTTAACACTCCCAGAGCAAATTGTCACTCACTAAGAGAATGTGTTAAAAACGGAGAACTGAGTCGTTTTGATCTTTAATTTAAGAGAGTGATGCTTTTCTTAACCATCAACTTGACCTCTAACATTTAGGTCATTGTTACAATAAATGTAATTTTATTGTTTCAGTTTAGCAGTAAAAGGAGGAACAAACATGTACTTGTACAACAGTTAATTCAGTTGTGTTCTCATGAACAGACAGGAGATCAGTGAGGAAGTATCTCTCCCTCTCTCTGTCAAGATCTTTTTTGCATAATTTCCACTCTGTGTCTAAGTAGCTGATAACGGTCTGTTGCCTTATATAGAGCAGCTGTTTCACACGCACACACATATCTTAGGGCGGCATTGACACAGGGTTAATGTTTCACTCCCTGTTCATGTATTGTACTCACTGTTGTATAGTCTGAACATTCACATCTTTTTTTAGAGTCTGTATGTGTGTGCATGCACTTGTGCACAGCAACAGATGGTCCTGAATGCACCAGGGAGTAATGAAAACAATACTAACAGATGCACATACATGTATAGCTAAGACAAACCTGGATGCAGAAGAAGGAAGCAGAAGAGAATCTTGGGTAATAACAATCCCACACATTTCCTGTCCTTTCTGGCAGTTAATGGTATCGGGTCGGAGTGGGTGCATGCATGTGTTGAATTAATAAAACTGGTGTGTGCTTGAATAAGGTACTGAGGAGGTGTGATTTCTTATGTTATCTTATCTTGTGATTTTGATTACAATTTATGACATTATTATTGCTCTTGAGCTCATTACATTGCAATGAGGGTTGAATATTTGTGCAGCATATTGGCTCTTTGGCAACACCTTTGGTTGACTCACATGTCTCTTGTTGTCATTGTCGAAAAATCGTGGTGAGGTAATTTAACCTTACTTGACTATGTCCTTTGTACGATACTCTATACTTTTTACTTTTTGTTATAGACAAAACATGAGTCTGAAAAATTTGCTACATTGTTTTAGCTGAAACAAACAACCCAACCAACTACAACAGTAAAATGTATCTTCAATCTTTAAAAAATAATTAATCAGTAATTATTTAAGAATATTATGTAAACTTGTATATCTCTCAAATAGGTTTTTTTTCCCATTCATAGGAATATAATTTGCACAAATATTTAAAACCATCATCTTACTGAAATCTTTGATAACAAAGTTAATAGGCCTTCTTTTTCACAGAAGAAGGAGAAGAAGTCATTAAGTCATTAATAATGGCTACATTACAATTAGCTGCTTCAGTTTCAGGCACAAAATACAAGTTAAAGTTACATTTGTAAAACATATTTTTACACTGCATGAATGGCGTGTTTGCCTTCATCTGAGCGTCAAATTTGTTTCTTTTTCTTTGGATTTTCAATTATTTTTGTAGTTGTATCTGTAGTCATCGATCTTTTCTTACCACCAATTACCGTTTCCTCGCAATGCTTACAGAAAGTGGAAGTGCAGCAACACGGAAAACGCGTCACTAACTGGGCGCCGCTTGTGATTTTTTCTGCGAATGTCACCACAGACACCCAGTCCAAAGAATATATATACTGCACATGCAAAAGCTTTCATCAGTGGACCATAGGCTCAATCACCATTGTGTTACCTCATTCGGCGATAGAAAGTGA
Source organism: Semicossyphus pulcher (assembly GCF_022749685.1). Taxonomy (NCBI): domain Eukaryota; kingdom Metazoa; phylum Chordata; class Actinopteri; order Labriformes; family Labridae; genus Semicossyphus; species Semicossyphus pulcher. The sequence goes on from NW_027211695.1 coordinate 10,038,715, forward strand.
CTTAAAAGACATTTATTTAAATGAAAAAATTGTTACTTTAAGTACAATAATTTACTTCATTACTGTCCACCCCTGGTACCAGGGTCCTGGTAGTGTGCATGTTGGTTCACTCTCACACTGACATGTCTTACTAGGAAACTTGAAAAGAACAGAGCCATCGTTAACTACAATTTTCCCGCAATGACAGCTTAAAAATATTTGCTGTGAAATAAGTAAATTCTTCTAAACTTTAACCTTTAAATGAAATAAAGGTTCATCAGATTTTGCAAAAGCCACATTGAGGCTATAGTTGGTGTAACACCCAACCAATGTTTTTTCAAATGTTCTGGATGATTTTTTTTGTTAAATATTATCCACTAGCGAAGAAGAAAGTCTCATTGGGCATGGAGCATTTGAGGACATTTAGTAGTAGTGTGTCTCATTTTTTCTATCTGCCAGATTTTCCCAGACTTTCAAACAACCGCTGAGGTCACAAACTCAGCTCTCTGACTGCCAGACAGCTTCAATCCCTCTGCGTGAATGTAGGGGAAAACACACACTCTGTGATGAAATGTAGCTGAGATGAGGCATAGCGTGACATTGGGCCAAACACATACGCACACTAACGTCCAGAGGGTATAAGGGACTTCCCCATCGAGTGTTGGGTTTTGTTGTCTCATGCAACCCTACAGTAATCTCATGTATAAGTGTCTGTAGTGACTGTACATAATCTTGCATGTTAGTGTGTCATCATGTCCATAATTAGCGCTGAACATCTGGAATCTAACACACTCATTGTGTCTCTTATTATTCAGAATTGCGTGTCATGTCGCTTGGTCATGTCCTTTTCTGTCCCTGCGGAGGAAGAGATCATTGTTCACTGCAGCTTCCTCTCTGCTGTCCTCAGGGAGAGTCATCGCACCTGTCACCTAGGTGCAAGTTTAACTGGAAGTTTAACACTTCAAAAAAACTAATGAATAATAGCATACACAATTTAGAGTTTTAAGTGGTTTACTTGATTAATCCAACACAGTAGAAGTCCAGACTTTAAGTAAATTTCTCTTTGTAAATAAACAAATATACATATTTTTATTTTTATACATAATATAATTTACAGATTTGGTGGCTGTGTTAAAAAATTCACTACTTAAGCCCAAACTAACCCGAGAGATTAATTCAATATTGATGAAACTATTGATCAAAGAGTATAGTATATTGTATTTTTATATCTGGTGTGGATTTACCGAAATATGCTTTGAAATATTCAATTTAGGCCTTGTAATTTCTCACAGTGTCATTTTTGTGGTAAAATCTGGTTTTGGGTTCACAGGTTTCTTTGTCTGGATCCCAGTTTTAGTTGTCACTCTAAAACTTTTCTCATTTGGGTTAAACTGCTCAATACTCATTTAGATTTTTGGAGGGATTTTCTCTACTATCAATGGTGACTAATGCTGTAAATGTGGTCCACTGCTGCTTATTGATTGTAGAGGAAATAATGGTGAGTCAAACTGTGTCAGATTTCTCATCACACGCTTCCTCCGTGAAGCCTCAGTCAGTGAAGTAGAAGTTAGAGCAAAGACATATCACTTTGACTCACTTGTTCTGTGGACATTACTCTTTAGCAGTTTTTGATTATTTTTGGCAAACTCTGCATTTTGCATTTCCCCATTGCCATCGGAACAAACTACATGCTAATTTTTTCTCTCTGCCCAGACAAATGTGAACAGGATGGATGTGTGTGGCAAACAAGATAAATAAACTCTAAAATGGGTAAAATTCCACATATTGTGCACAAAAATCTCAACTAAAGAATGAATTGTAACATACATGGATAAACAAAGAGATCAATTTGGCAAACTTAGTCAAATTGTTCTGCAGTTTAATATCCTACTTACAAATTTGAACAATTTCTACAATTAAAGAAGGCATTATGAAGAGAAAAACTCAACTGTGTTTAAAAATGTTCAATACTGATATTTAAGCAGCATTCATTCATTTCTTTGGGTTCACATAATCACTTTTTCACACTTTTGAAAATGAATAAGAAGAGGTGTCAGCTAACAATTGCCTCTTTACACGGACATAGCTGAAGCATCACTTTGGAAAAACTTGAATTCAGATCTTGTCTCTTCTTTTAGTCATTTTTCTATACGTCTTGTTCTTTGGCTAAATGTGGCATTATGTTCTCATTCATTATGTTATTGCATAGTGATTCTATCACAGCTGCTGTTGACAACAACACTGATGACAGCAATGTGAGGAAACCAACATTTTAAGTAGCAGGCCCTCAATCCAAAACAATAAGCTGAAAGATTCTAAAGCACTTAGTAAACCTACTGGAAATTTAGGCATCATATTTATTCATAGATCATACCATGAGAAACACATTTCACATCACTCACAGTTGCTTGTTCCATTGTTTGTTTAAAAAACTGATTAGAGCTTTAACTGTTCATCTCTTTAAATATTTCTCCTTTTTCTCCTCCTCAGAAATGGAAGAAAAACTGGTTCGTCCTCTACCCAGCCAGCCAAAATGGCATCGCCCGCCTTGAGTTCTTTGACTCGCCATCGGGTGGAGGAGGTGGGTCCGGCGGAGGCTCGGGAAGCGGGTCCAATGAGAAAACCAGAAAGCTTGACAAGAAGATCATCCGCTTGTCTGAATGCATTTCCATCCTGCCGGCGCTGATGGAGAGCTGTCCCAAAGAAAACATGGCAGCGTTCTGTGTGGAGACCAATGACAAGACGCACGTGTTTGCTGCAGAGAAGAACGCCGCAAAGGACTGGATGGATACCATGTGTGACATCGCATTTCAGGTATCCTTACACTTTTTCATCTCTACGTGTGTGTGTTTAAAAAATCAACAAATGAACAAGGCCCACAGTGTGTTTGCTTTTGGAAATACTGTTCTTAGTAAGACATGTGGAAGTGAGATTTTATAGTACTTGCTTCCTTTCTGTGTGTTTAGTGTCTGTCTTATGTTCTATCTAAAAACATTATTGCCCTCGCTGACTCTGCTTTCTTTTGCTCCAACTTGAATGTGACCAAAAATATTTCACTGAAGAAAAAAGTTTGCTGGAAAAAGTCTGCAGAACTGCTGTCTAAGATTTAGTGTTCAACTGGGATTGCAGCATAATTGTTTTTGTTTATGTGTAAATAAGTCTTCCAAAGTTTCCCACATAGCCCCAGGGTCTCTATTCAGGCCACAGCTTCTATTGTGTGCACTCACACACATATACAAACATAAACGTTACACATGTTTGCAGAGAGGAAGCCAGAGGGAGTTTCCAGGAGGAAGACTTCATCCGCTTCATTTTCTGGTGCAAACTTAGCCTCTCTTACTCTTCCTTTTTCTCTTTTCCGTCTCTCATTCCAGTAGTTATACAGGAAAGCTCAAAGTTTGAACTTCCTCCCTTATTTTTCCCGATCATGCTCATACTTGAAAACACAACACACAAACCAGTAAGCACTCCTCTATGTGTAAACACTCGGGCCTTACATGCTATGAAAATCATAGTATGCTGTCGTTTTCAGCTGGTCAACTGTCTCTATGTGTGCACAGGGAGGAGGCGGCAGCACCAGCAGCAGTGACAGTACTGCTGCAGACTCTAACGGAGGACCCAAGGACCTGCAGATGTCTGAAAACCTCATCTACTACTCCAGAGAAGAGGGTAGGGAGGCAAAATAGTCTTGTCTTAAACAAGTTCAAGATATTTATTTTCTGTTGTATTTGAAATTAATATAAAATCGATACAAAAGATATTAAAAATGCCTTTTTTTAAGAGTGTCCTGGCAAAGCAGCACAATTACACAGCTTCAAGCATAAATCACAACATAATAACACACATACAACAAAGAAACAAAGAACAAGTTGTTGAATAACATGTCAAAGAAACATTTTACAGCTGATTCCAAGCAGATCTAAGAAAAATTAGGCAGCACAGAAAAACATTTGGCACTAAGAAAATGTTAAGCTACTCTCCTTTTTTCTCTCGGCAGTAAATGAGTTTTGGGTGAGCATTCAACGTACTGAGGCTTCCGAGCGCTGCGGGCTGACGGGCAGCTACTGGCTGAAAGCAGAAAGCGATGTCTTAATCTTGAAGGAGCCAAAGACAAAGAGAAACATCCTGGTGTGGCCCTACAAGCTGCTGAGGAGATACGGGCGAGACCGGGTGGGTTCTTGTGCTTTAAGATTATTTAAGGGGATCAGAACTTGAATGATTTGTGGAACACCCGATGAGTCAGGCAGAGGAAGTTTGCTGTGTTAAATTAAAGCTCAGACCACCAATAATACTTTTAGCTGCAGTGTGTGTGCACATGTGGTCAGGGTCTTGACGTCACAAACGATATTTAGCTTTAGAGTGTGGGGTTGTTTTTGTCACTTCGAAGCCTTGATGCTTGAGCCTACCACGTTAAAATGACCTTTACAGGGTCTGTCTGGTTCATCTACACTTTAATCTATGTATGTGTCATGACTGACACAAGGTACGTACAAAGACAACAGAATATAATCTTACTGATCTTGATGGGTACATGAGGTACATGGGTTTTTAAAAAGAGGTTTATAAAATGTAATTTTAAAGTTAATTAATATAATAAATAGGAAAGCTATAAAATAGGCGCACATAGAAAACTCACACACACATATATATAAATATATATATTCAAACAATTTTCTTTCCTTTCTGTTTTTAGGTAATGTTTTCATTCGAGGCAGGCCGACGATGTGACTCAGGCCCGGGTAACTTTACTTTCGATACCAAGCAAGGCAACGAGATCTTCCTGCTGGTTGACCAGGCCATCCAGTCACAGAAAGTGTTAGCAGAGGAGCGTCACCTCAGCTGCCCCATCAACTTCGATCCAGACTGCCCTGCAACACTGCAACATATACGCAACGCTGTTCCTAGTGGCATAGCGGCAGGCAGCGGAGACAGCAGCAGCTGCAGCAGTCGGGAGGCAGACGGTGATTCAGGCGGCAGTAAACCGGGCTCTGCTGATGGTGTGCTGGGGAAGAGAGAAGGTGGAGATGGAGTAGGAGGAAGGGGGCAAGGAACATCAGGACATAAAGGGAGGTGTTTACCAGAACCACCGGCCATATTGGGGCATTTGGTAGGAGGGGGAACACCTCCAAAGTCTCCCAGGGGGCAAGCAGCAGCCAAAGGTGTTTCCTCAGCTGATGGACATGCAGGTCTTTATTCTGAGCCTGCAGATTCAGTCCGCCTGCCTCTGCACAGTGCTGACTGCCTCTACTCCGACCCAGTGGACAGCATCAAGGGTCAAAGCAAAACCAGCAACCAATTTCCCCATCCAGTCCCAACCCCACGCCTCCGACCAGTAGGTGATGAGGCTTCAGGAATCGGTGTCCAAAGGGAACATCACCATGATAGCAGTAACCACAGGAAAATTCCGGACTTGTACTCACATGTCTATGATCACATCACCCTAGAACTGAATCAGAAAACGAGCGCGCTGAGTCTAAACGGGGCTGCCGGAGGAGGAAGAGGGGTGAACAGTAACAAGCGACCCCCAGAAGGTCAAGCAGAAGGGGCTTCGTCACCTCCTGCTCCTTCTCTGGACCACATATACGATGAACCGGAGGGTTGCGCCAAAGGAGGCACTACCATCTCAGGTATTTCAGGGATGACTATATACGATGAGGCCTGTTTGGAACCCCACAGTCAGAGGAGGCAGGAAGAGGTGCTGGAGGGAAATTACAGCACCCCCTCCCACGGGAAAGTGTCAGAGCCTCATAGAGGCTCTTCTCCGCAGCTGGGCCCAAGCCGCGGCACACCGCAACCTCCAGTTCCAAGGTGGCCCAAACCTGTCACCGCCCCAAAACCGGGCAGGGGCCTTTTTGCTCGGAAGGAGCCGGTCCCGCTGCCCCAAGGGAAACATGGAGGTCCTGGCAGTAACGTGAACAACAACAACAATGTTTGGGAAGAAGGAGGGAGAGGGGGAAGGGAGTTATATAGCAGAGTGTCTAAGCAGAAAACTCCACCTGCTAACTTGTGGAACAGTCAGCAACACGCGCCATCGCTGCAATCACCTGACATCATCTATGACAACTTGGGAGATGTTTGACATTTTTCTACGGGGACTAAAATGAAACATTTATGTCCTAAGTGAAAAGAGAAGAAAATGCTATAAAGCGGAAAACGTAAAAAAGGAAAGTTTTGGTCATTGCTTTTGTTCTGGCAGTTTTTGTAAGGACTATGCACATTTCTCCCATCTGTGGAATAATTATTTAAGACAGTAGATTAATTTGGAGTAGATTAACTCCTGACTGTGAGAGGACCACATTATGCCTGCATTTTGAAACATGTAGTGCAACTATTGTAGGGCCACCCTCTGTGTGTGTCTGTGTTTAACAAAGAGTGAGTGAGTGTTTGCATGGTCAAACCCATAATTGGAGGACCAATCCACAATGTGGTTGGAACCAGCCACTTCACTTGGACACACACACACACACACACACACACACACAGACACACACACACACACAGACACAGAAACCATCTGCCAAAAGGAGCTTGGCCTACAGGCTTTAATTTAACAAGCTGAGAGAGCGGCTTGGCTCTTTTTATTATAAAATGCATGCTGTTCCTATGAAGGGACTGCGAAACATGTTTTTGCACTGCTGCAGTTGTATTTCTCTGCCGTTTGGGACAAAGTGACAGCAGGGAGTTGTTGTCTGACAGGTTTGGGGTATCTGTTCAGCCAGGAATTTACCCAAAGGAGCTGTTTTCTTTAGTGTTCTCTGGGCTGATTCATCATCCTGAATCCCAGTAAAACTGGGAGATTTAACTCATTTTCAGCCCTGGACATTAACATGCAATGTGGTTGTATCTTAGAATTCAGTAAATGTAAAAACATTGTTGCTAACTGTTTTAGAAGAAGCATAAAAAGTGGGATATAAATACCCAAAATGGATCATGAAGGGGTCTAAGGGTCACATGTATATATTGCCATGAAATTACGGAGGCAACTTCCTGCACAAGTTAATATTTAAAGAATCCTTTATATTTCCATGTACAGAAAACTAAATATGAGACTAATCAGTCCCTTGCAATGTGTCGGTATGTGTATGTATGTTTCAGAAACAGCTGTGCTGTCTGTAAATATAACTAATAATAAAAATACCTTTCAAAACGTCAGATATTTCTCCATTGTGGATCTGTAAACAAGGGAACTACTGCTATTGCTATATCACTGCTTCTCCTCAGTGTGTTTGTCTCATCAGGAACCAATCAGACACAGTTTTGGTATTGCAAAGTACTTCATGTCCTGGACCAAACGGGACAGTTAAACAGTCTGACCTCATCCTCCACCTCTCTCCCTCTGCCACGCTCTGTTTTTGTTGTTTCAGTCAGTTTCCAACCACTTAATCACACAGTTAAAGTTGAGCCTCAACAAACGAAACAAAGACTCTCTTTCTTGTCATTCTTCCTTCCTTTCGCCCTCTCTGCTTTAATTCTGTTGTTTGGTTGCTCTGGTGACAGTTAATGGCGGCTGGTTTGTGTCGGACACGCTATGCATTTTAACCGCAGGGAGATAACCGTGACTGGAGGTCAGAAATGGAAAGAGGGGGAAAATGTGAAAAAACCCCAGCTAATTAACATGTTGAAGAATGCTGCGGATGTTTCTCCTGAGCGGAGGATGTCAAAGGAGAGAGAAGAAAGGGAGTTAAAGAAGGAGAAGAGAGATGAAAAAGATGCTGACATGATGAATGCTTGTTGGGTGAACCTGTGTCTGGTTGGCTTGCATGTCAGGTACAGACTGTTCCCGTCACTGCTGTTGTTCTCTATCGCCGTCATCCCTCTTTATCCCTGTTTTTTTCTGTCTTTATTTCCCCACCTGCTGCTAGAGTACTTTCTGGACAGAAAAGCACTCTGGATTACACCCCCCCCCCTCACGAATGAAGGAATGAAAAGAAAAAGAGCGACAAACTTCTGTCTTTCTCATTAAACTGTGGATGAACTGGAAAAAAGTTGCATTGAATACACACACACACACACACACACACACACACACACACACACTCTCTCTCTCTCTCTCTTTCTCTCTACAAACAGTATGTTGTCCTGTTTTCATGCTGTCAACATTGGCTCTTTTTATGTGGTTTAACACTTCCTCATTGGAATATCCAAAACAAGCTGTTTACACATTAACTGTCAGTGTGACAGTGTCTGTGTGTGAAGAAGACTTTGCCTACAACATGATCACACAATGAATGTAGTGAAGACTGAAAGCTTAACTCTGACTGCTTTTTCAGTTGAATGAAAATTATATATCAGTGATTGTTTAACCATCTCGTCTGTAATTCTTAGATATTGGCATATTCTGTTTCTTCATGCTAAGCTATGCTAACCCACTACTGGCTTTAGCTTTATATACGAAAGAAAGTCATGAGAGTGTCTACAATCAACTCTCAGCTACAAAGCATTTTAACATATTCACAAGGGGAAGTCCAATGATTTAGTAGAGCAACATAATAAGTTGTTGATAATTTTTTGAAATTGTCAACATTTAAACAGCATAGGCAAATTTATTTTGACTTTTTGTCCCTAGTATGAGTTCTGCTCGAAAAAGTTGATCCTACATTTCCCATTCAGTGAGCTTTTTTCTGTTAGGCCATCTCTGAATGATAAAAGCCCAAGATTCCTCGACTTCAGTTTGTCATACAGGCTGATATAAGGCCCTAACATAGACATTCCACATATCAATGAAGAGTGTGTTGTATTGGCTTGAATACAGTTTCTAAATATGTTCTGTTTTACATACCAGTAAAGTAGTAACATAATTAATTTGAATAACATGTTGAATATGAATTTTGTACAGCCTTCCAAACACAAAGTGGTTCAGACCTTGTTCCTGTGTTACAAAAAGTTCTTATCCTTCCTTTATAAAATTTTGCCCTTTATCTGCTTTGACCTTTCACACATCTGCAGAACAGCTCAACTACCTACTTCACTGCTGAATGTGTGTGTGTGTGTGACAGCTAGGCGAGCATGTGTGAGAATTGTACAAGAAGGCCTGCTGCTGTCAAGTTTGTTCAGTTTACGGTATATCAGAGTTGGACTATGTGTCTGCATTTGTTTCACCACTGCTGCCATATCCCCTTTTTTTTTTGCATTCCAGTGCAATATATTTAAGGTTAGTAGCCTCATACTGAAACCACTGCCAGAGACCTCACTTCTCAATTTCAGATCAACTTCTATGATATTTTTGCAAAGTGTAAAGAAATAGAAATGTTTCTTCTGTAGGGCACATGACAAAAATAACAGCAGCAATCTAAAAATAAGTAGATTTATTGGTTTAATGTTAAAATAGGAAGACAAAATAAACACTTCATTAAAGACAGACACAATGGCTTTACAGTAATGACAAAGACATGCTTGTGAAGGTATATTTGTGTCTGTCTGACATTCTGAGCCACATTGTGCTATCTTTGGCCAGACAATTTTATCTGCAGGTTTGAGGTCTCTGCATTTCTGCATGTCTGCATGCAGACGTCACAAACACGCACACACATACAAACGCATGTGCACCAACACACACAATCTTCAAATATTATTGTGTGTCATAGCCTTCCTGTCCTCATCTCTGAATGTCCTTCACATGGTGTGATGTCTTCTTCCTGCCAAGGTCTCTGTCTTTTTAAAGGTCAAACTTACAGAAAGGAAAGGATCAGTCCAACATAAAGAGGCACTGTATTTAGGCTTTACACTAACAAGTGCTTTGGGTGGAGGCTGGACTGTTCTTGTATGCCAGAAAATACATTTCCAGATTTTTTTTTCAAGAACTTTTGCACGAGAACTTGCAACAATGTGCAATTAAATGTAAATGTACCCAGGGCAGTGCAGAGACAAAGCATTTTTAAAATGTCTCAACTTGAACGAAAAAAGGAAAAAGCTTCATAAATGATCGGAGAGCAAATAAAGGGTAGACAGATTGGAAGAAAAGACAGATAGAAGTTAGAACGCTTGAGAGTCTGATTTCAGTCTGAGGCTGAGCTTAATGAAAACACAGGCCCAGCTGTCAAATTTGCATGACTGACACCAGGCAAAATTTGCTTCGGTTTCTGTCTAAGAAACGGTATTACTTGATTTCATAGCCACCAAGGGACAGTGAAAGCTGTAAACACAACAGGGAAACATTGTTATGTTGCAAACAACTTTGCCTTTTCAAACAGAGCATGAAGAGCAAAGAGAAAAAGAGCATTGAAAGGTTTCTGGCCATGTGTCAAAGGAAAGTCACTTTCCTTTTTTGGTCTCCACTAATTACTGAGGAAAATATATGGCTGTTCAGCTGCTAAATGTTCCTCTTTGATCACAAGCTAGTTGCTAGCCTGTCTGGGACTGAACAATGGGATTTATCTGGGCTTCTTTGTGGAAAACAGCTTCCCATTGCGAATGGAAAAAAATGGGGAGTAACAGTGCAAGCCGTAGAACTAAAACAATGAGCTGAAAGTTGTTTTAAAATTCTCTGGGTCCATCCCTAAAAGTGACACTTTTAGGGATTTGACACATTCATCCATGATGTTATTACAAAATGAATTGTTGCAGCTTTCATCCAAACCCAGCATGGCAAACTATAGCAACTTCTTTTAACAAATTGGTCATTCCAAGATTGTAAACGACTTCCAAAGGACAGTCTGTAGTTACTATGGTGATATCTGATAATATTTGTTATCTACGAAGTCTGCTGATTCGATATTGGTTTCAAAAAGGAACATCAATTATCTCTAGAGTGCGTCACAACCTGGAAGCTCATTTTAAAGCAGACTCTGCAGATGTGTTGAGAACCTGCTCGTTTCTAATCTTGTGAAAATTCACACCTGTCAGTTGCACTTCTGAATATAAAAACCCTCAATCTGAAACTCAGCTTCATTTCCACATTCTATTTAAGATCGCAGTGCACTAAATATAAGTAGTTTCTCTTTTTCACATCTAACGAGGATTCATGTGTTCTGCCTTAAGACACACCTGATACAGTCTGGTTTCCTCTTGACTGTGACACTTCAGACCACCAGCTTTTATTTTTAGCTTTGCGTGGGCAAGCTCATTCAGTCATATGTATCTAAAAGAGAGTTTCATTCACTCTCTCAGCTCTCAGTGCTATCTACAGGAAATGACAGTTTCTCATTCAGTTATCACTGTGTCCTAATAAAAGGTTTGTCTGTACCAAATCCTACTGTATTTATATTAATTATGATAATTAATAAGTAATTTATATGTATTTTCAGCATGTTATGGTCTCTCTGACCCTGCTCAAAACTTGAACATAAATGGCATTAAACAGAAAGTTTTCTTTAACCCAAATAAGTTAATGATTCTATTCTCCGTCAGAGCTAAATCTCTCTGGAGCCGGTTTTCGGTATGAATTATGTTCAGGACTTTGTCTGAGATTAACAGACTTTTCTAAACTTTCTGTGTAGGTGTAAAGACCTTTCAGATTTATTTCAGCTGATTGTACTTTGTAGCCTCCAAACTTCCTCCTTACCAACATGCTCTTCCTCTTTCTTTTCTCACTGAGCTCTGCTTGTGAGAGTTGATTTCTCTGCCGGTGACCTATATGAAATGTTACTATTATTTGTGTTCCTGCAAGTATTAGTCTTGTGCCACTGCCATGGCCGGTCAGGACAATTACAGGAAAGAGACAGTTTGTGAGACACACAGAAAGAGAGTCTAACAGAGGTTTTTTTTCTGTACTTCCCATTGCAGCAAAGGAAATGGTACTCTGAGAATAAAGCAGGAAGCAGCACGAATATCATACAGATATAGAATCTGATGAAAAATGCTATTGCACTTTCAGTCAGACGGACCAAAGGGAGTTTTTTTAGTTTTTTTTTTAGATCAGAATGGAAAAAAAGCAAAATACTTTCTGAAATGACAAAATATTTAAAGTTTCAAGAAACAGGAAGTCGTGACATCTATTTAAAAAATACAGAAATTATGAGCCAAAGTGGGACAAAGACAGAAGTGTCCTGTCCCTGTCTGATTGAGATACACAGACACGTACTCCCTGTCTGCAAAATGAGACAAATTGGTGCAGTGAAAGGTCACACCTCTGCCCTCAGGAAACGACGAGTCAAAACTTAAAAAATAGGAGACAACCTGTCTCCTGTACAGTAGTGGGTGAACATTCTGTCTACACTCTGCAAAAATACATCTCACGACTGTCTCATCCCTTTGCTTTATTTTGGTGTAAAGCATGACGGATTGGATTGGTTTGTAAATAGCAGTGTGCAGTTCTTTTGGGTACAGTGGCAAGATTAGAGGTAAATAATGGATTCTTCAATGTTTAGGCTTCGGAGGTGACCCACCGGAATGAAAATAAATGTTAAATAAATATTTAATATATTTATTGTTGGACCCATGCAATGATATTGAAAATAAAGATTACAGTTATGGACTACCAGCCCACTTTAAAGTTAGATTTAAGTGTAAGCTATGCTCTGCTGCTTTTTTGTCTCATTCTCTAGTTTTTAGTCATTTGTTGAAATGTACGTATATATTTACTGTATTTTCACAATGCATTTGTAGGATTTAGAGGTCTTTAAGATTCATATATGAGATTTATCATGCTTAAGCAATTTCTACTATCCCAATTCACATCAAAACTATTGCTTTCTGAAATCAGTTCATGTTAATGTACACAGTAAATGTTTTAATGAAAGTTAGCTGCATTATACGTGTCAACTAAAAAAAAAACAATCTTTCCAGGAAGAGACTTCACATGTTCATATTTAGTAGCTCTTCATCGTCCGAGCAGATTGTGAGCATTCTCTATAGTGCTTGTGTGCAGTAGTTGGAACAGTAGGAGGTTAAACGCTAAACGATGGTTAGATCATCAGTTATCTGTGTATAGCTTCCTGACACTACCTCACAGGATGTTACGTTTACAAAAAATGGTTTGAGTTAAAAATGTGGTTATGGTTGACTTACATTAAACCAAATGTCCTTTTTATCGTCAGATCTTTCATCAGCAATGACATTTTAAAATACTGATTAGGGATCACAATGCCCTTCAAGACAATAAATATACATTTCCGTCTTGAAGTTCCTTTTCATAGAACAATCTATCTGTATTAGCTTTTAGTATTCTGCAGGGGAACTAGTCGGCGTTAAAGGTTAAAGTTAGTTCAACATCCTCTTTTCAAAACAAAGGTATCTCAAGCTACTTACAGACTACTTATAACAATAATCCCCTCACAAAATGTTACCTATGGACAATTTATTCATTAACAGTTCATATACAGTGAACATCAAATCTGAGAGAAGGTCAATAAATATGTATATAATTATGTGAAACGTACAAAATGACAACAGCTGAAATATCACCAACTAATATAAATGTACAGAGTGAACAAATTATTGGTTAATTTCTTTTGCAGTTCAGGTTATGAATCAGATTAAAAACAGATGCAACATGTAAACTAAACAAGAACAGATGAGTCAAAACAATGAGATAAGCATGTATTGGAACAAAAACAATGAACAGAAAACTTTCTTGTAAAAGAACTGTTATGTTATGGGTCATACATTTCCGAACTAGCAAGACACTTTCTTATATTCAACTCTGAACGCATTTGCAAACACCAAAAGGGACACTTCTGCTGACTGTTTGTCATGCCCCATTAATCTCTATCAGCTGTGACATTTAAAGAGGAGTATGGTCGATGTCCTTAGGCCTAAACAGGAACTTTGGCCTAAGCCTTTTGACCTTTTTGGGGACAAAGATGCTGCTGTTGTTCTATTTAAACAAATTTATAAAACTCAAACATATCAACCCAATGTCTCTAAGCTCGTGAAGATGAAAAAGAAAGTACTGAGTGAGAGAGAAAAGGGAAAGAATGGCAAGAGCAGAAGAAGTGGGTAAAATTTCAGTGGGTAGTTTTTTTAGGTCCGGTCAAATTCATTTGAGAGACAAAAGGATCGTTGTGGGTGTTATTTGTGAATGCGGAAGTCCTGTGACATCACAACGTCATAACGTCATTTGCCACTGGGTAGCGGGTAGTCCCTAATGTTACGAGGTTCAACAAGGGGGTGGAATGGCGGGAGACTGATTAAGCCTTTGTGTGAGTTTCTTGTGTTAGTGTGTGTGGATGACAAAGCTCCATGTTGAGGAATAAATTAATAATACTTATGACGGATGTTTCTAACTGACAAATATGAGTGAATGAGTATGAATCAAATATGAATAAATGTTAGTGAATGTTACACTGTCAAAAACCTACCAGTGATGTCACTGCATGAACTTGAATTTTTTCAAACTAGACTGAAATGTTAATTTTTACTATTTTAAAGAATAAAATCCAATCAGTTTTCCCCAAGTCTCTCCCATCTACTCCCCCCTCACACTGACTTTCAACCCCCAGAGAGAGAACTTACTGTGGGGGTGAAGGAGAGCAGAGAGGCCCCTCTGTCCACTGCTTTATTCTGTCTCATTAAAACAGTAAAGCTGTGTTCAGACTGGGGCTTAAGGGCAAATTGGAAATGGAATGTGCAGTACACAGCAATAGCACGTTACTGTCTACAAGTCTAGTAATATAGCTACAGCATACTTAATTAGGCCAGAATGATCATAATGTAGTAACTGGTGTCTGTTTTTTATGCTGATGCGTTTGTGGGTGTGCTGTTACATACACACAAGGCTTTTAATGCATCCTTTTATCTCACTGATTTTTCACACCACCCACCTTTTGTACTTTTGTCATTACTTTTTATTTTTTGTTCCTTCCCTCCATTTTGAATCTTCCAGGCTTCCATTGTCGTGCCGTTTCCCTTCTTTTCATCTTTTATATCTCTTTTCCCCCATTGATAACAGTGTGCGATTTTGAAGTCTTGCTGCCTCAGCAATGTGCAGATGGCAGCGGTTTAAACTTTCCTTTCTCACACATACTCACGCACACACATACAGAGGCCAGTTAAATTCAGACAAAGCTAAAACTGGTTGTGTGGTCAGATTTAAATAGAGGTGAATAGAAGAAGAAAAGAAGCTGTCAGCACACTGACTGTAGTGAAGAGTAGCGCGTTCACAATATGACGATGTGCAAATGAATAAGTTTCTTTTAAACTTTGAGTTGGCTGATTCGTCACAAACTTAACAATAAAGAGCAATTAGCCTAATGTGTATCTTAAAGTGTGTAAGTTCACTGGATCAGCCTTTGAAATGACAGATCAGAAGTGTGTGTTATTAAGTTACACATTACACCACCTCTCTCTCCCTGCCGCAGTATTGCTCTCTCAGTCCACTTTCTTCCATCCACCTTCCAGTCTCTTTACTGTATAACTATGGGGTCATGATCATCCCCATTTTCTTCCTGTCGAGTAGAAGTTGGTGCCCTGCGGCTTCCACTGCTGCTGCTGAGGAGCACCAGAGTAGGTCGAGAGGCTTTAGCAGGAGGATGACCCAGGGAGGAGGAAGAGGAGAAGGGAGCCACAGTGGCCCTGACCTTACTGTTTGTTCCCAGTTGGCGACCCTGGTTTTGTGGCCGAGAAGAGAAAACACACAGCCTTTATATTCAAAATAGAAGGTCCTTACTTAATGCTATCTAGAAAAGTATTAAACAACACATATTGGCAACTTTGATCAAATTATAGTCATTTTTGGTGACCTTAATTGATAAGTACAGAAAAAAAGGTGAGAATAAAGAGAAAAGGAGGATGAGGCTCCTAAGAGGGTGGGGAAAAAGTGACAAAGAATTTGATAGGAAGAGATGAGAGACTACATTAACATGGTAAAGGAAAACAATAAGTTAAGGGCCGAGGGTTTAGTTCTATTCCAGTTACTGAGAAGAGAGCGTGCCAAAGAACAGAACAAGACAAAAGCAGAGCAGACAGACATTTTCTGTGTTTTGCAGCTGTAATGAACTATTTGCATGTCAGCAGCCTTATCAACCCTGATGAATCACACTGCCAACAGCTACACACTCTCAGGTCACAGAAGGCCTCAGTTGATGTAAAAAATTAACATATTGTTATGAACTTTCAAAGTGAGACAAAGTCTTTAAAAGATGGACATGCACATTTTAATTCTTGCTGACAGCAGTTAAATGGACGGACATCTTTCTTTTATTGAGATGTTTAGTAATGTAGCATGTAACAAATTCTTAGTTTTAAAAGAACTGTACTGAAGTACATTTGCTTGAGTTGCTTGTAGTGAAGTAGGGCACTTTGAACTCTCCTACATTTATTAAGTTACTAATCAACTTTTTTGAGATTAAAATTTTAGAGAACAAAACCTGACAAACTTATTAGAAAAAAACATTTTTTAAGTTTAACCATATGTTCAAAAATATTTCTGTGGTTCATTATCAAAGTTTAGATGTACATGAGTTGTTGGCAATTCAACCATAAAGACAGTCCTCTGTAAACTTCTGTTTCATTAAAACATGTGTTAAAAGGTTTCACAAAAAAGATTTTTATAATATCCACTAAATGATCATACATTTGTCAGAATTCATTTTTTCTTCTTTCCTTGCCTGTTAAACATCTAATGAGCCCTCAGATAATCTTATTTGGGATCCAGATGCTTAGGATGGGAAACCCTAAAACTAAACTACTGAATTATACATAAATATGTTATGTACTTGGGCAGCTCCAATGGTAAAATACTGCAGAAGTTCAGCTAATAACTGCTGTACATAGTTAAATAGTATTTTAAATGCAGGACCTTTACTTGCAGTGGAGCATTTTTTCCCCATTGTTGTATTGGTACTTTGAGTTAAGTTAAAATAGTTGCCTCCATTTCGTTTAACTCCTTCTTCTGAGAAAACACTGTGGATAGATTACTTCAAATAAATCAATTTCATCTTTAGTTCCATACAAGTAACCTGTAATTTATATAACTGTTGAATCAATTCCCTTCTATAGATTGAGCAGAACATGTTTGTATTGAGTGAACGTGTATTTATGCACTAAACTGTCAAATTGTAAGTGCTAACATTTAGTCAACATAGAATTGAGGGTAAGGAGGAAGTTGCATTAGTAAAGCAAAAACTCCCTACACACAACCCTGAGGGCCATAAAAATAATCTTCCTGCTTCTTCTTTTGCACAAAATTGCATTCAAGTCTTGTCGACTTCAGTCTTCTCATAATCATTGTGGTCATTCATATGATGAGCACATGATGCCCTTTACACTGTCATAAAGTAATGTCTAAAGATGTGTTTACCTGCCGAGGCGGTCTTCTGCCTGTAGATTTAGAGCCCTCTGGTGGTTGAGATTGGTCTTGTGCTTGTGGCAATCTAAAATCAACCATTTTTAATGTCATGTTCTTACAATTATTACTTTTAATGCTCTTATCAGTTATCGTGCACACACTAATAGGACAGCTACCATTATGAGATTAAGGCTGCATGACAAAAAGGTATAGTTTATTAGAAGTGCACACCATGTCTGGAAGGATGGAATGTGCCATGCTCTACAGATTGTAAGACCTTTAGGAGACCTTTAAGTGAAATAGATTTGACTAAATCACATGTCTTTATGATCACCAACAGTTTTTTTTTTTAGTTTTTACACTATTTTAACTTCTACATCCATTACATCTTAAAAAATGACCAGTAACTGATCTAGCATTTTCCCAAGAGGTACAGAGATTTGATTGCATCATGTTCTCATCCTTTCTTGCATCATGACATCAACCCCCCCTACCTATATGGGTATCTTGGCTGTGAGAGCAGACCTCTACTCTTGAGGTGCTGGTAGAGGTTACTGTTCAGAGAAATGGGGTTAAAAATAAACTCCTCATCCATCTGAGTGAGACAACCCTGTCAGAGAAAACCGAATAATTTGAGTTTATACATTTCTGGATCTGGGCTTTGAAAATGTGGGTACACGATTAACACTTTTGTAACATGCAAATAAACTCTTTGAAATAAAAGACGAGGAGCTATGCAAGTATGAGGCCAGTGCCAATGCAAAATTTGAATTCAGAAAATACACAGCAATCTGTATCATTCTAAAAGTATATCAACACATATAACAGAAAAATCTTATGACAGAATCACACAATATACTAGCAAAGAACATGGATTGAATTAACTAAATCTGTCTATTTAAGTATTGGAGATTCTTTTTTTTATTCATTTTTCTATAAAAAATGCTTTAACAGTTATTCTCACACACCAAATACATATAGGTGTACTTGCATATAAAATTGTTATTACTGCATATACTTTGCCTATATCCCAAATAATTTAGCTCTGTCACTTGATTGGTGCGAAGGCCCAGATACATAATACAAGATTTATTCCAATAAAAAAAACAAAAAGGCACAAAAAAAAAGTCCAGCATGAGGTCAAAACATTGAGTGCCATGAGGAAACAGAGCAGGGTTGAAAAATTTGACCAAGACAACTGGCACAGTAAGGAAGGAACACAGAGACCAAATACAGATGGGATAATCAGACAAAGTCCACTTATTGTATTCTAGTTCTGTGTAAATTGTTCTGAACTTGGCCTGTTGTAGACTCTGTTCCAGTGTTCCTGGTCTTTTACTCAGCCTGTTGCTGATCCCGTTCCAGTCGTCATCCCTCCCTGTTGCTGACCCCGTTCCTGATCCTGTTCCTGTGTTCCAGTTGGTGTCCTAGCCTGTTGCTGATCCCATTCCAGTCTGAAGCTGATCCCTTTCCTGAGCCTGTTCCAGTGTTTCAGGCAGCATCTCGCCATATTGCCGATCCCGTTCAAGTTCATGTTTGGCAAAAACTGCAACGGAAATGGAAACAGGCCAGGATCAGAAACTGCAATGGCAACATGCCGGAACAGGGGCGGGAACACTGGAACGGGATTAGCAATTGGCCGGGGCAGTGACTGGAAATCCGCTGGGAACAGGAATGGGAACATTGGAACGGGAAGGGCAACATGCCGGGATCGCGAACACTGAAGTGGGAACAGCAACAAGCAGAGATCAGGAATGAGAACTGCAAAAGCCCAGGACACCAACTGGAACAATGGAACAGGATCAGGAACGGGATTGGCAAAAGGCCAGGAATAGGAATGGGAAAACTGTAACTGTAAGTTGAACAGAATCGCCAACTGGAACACGGGAACAGGATCAGGAACGGGGTCAGCAACAGGCAGGCATGACGACTTGAAAGGAATCAGCAACAGGCTGAGAAAAGGCCAAGATCAGGAACAGGAACACTAACTGTAACTTGAACGGGATCGGCAATAGGGCGAGATGCTGCCTGAAACAGTGGAACAGGCTCAGGAAAGGGATCAGCTCCAGACTGGAATGGGATCGGCAACAGGCTGGGACACCAACTGGAACACAGGAACACGATCTGGAATGGGACTGGCAATCAGCTGGGAACAGGAATGGGAACATTGGAATGAGAACAGCAACAGCCCAGGACACCAACTGGAACAATGGAACAGGATCAGGAATGGGAATGGCAAAAGGCCAGGATTAGGAATGGGAACACTGTAACTAAGTTGAGCAGAATCGCCAACTGGAACACGGGAACAGGATCAGGAACGGGGTCAGCATCAGGCAGGGATGACGACTGGAAAGGAATCAGCAACAGGCTGAGAGAAGGCTAAGATCAGGAACAGGAACACCAACTGTAACTTGAATGGGATCGGCAGTAGGGCGAGATGCTGCCTGAAACACTGGAACAAGGTCAGGAAAGGGATCAGCTACAGACTGGAATGGGATCGGCAACAGGCTGGGACACCAAATGTAACACGGGAAAGGGATCAGTAATGGGCTGAGAAAAGGACCAGGAACACTGAAAAAGGGTCTGCAACAGGTCGAGATCAGGAAACAGGATCTGGAACACTGGAACGGAAATGGCAACAGGCTTGGATAAGCAATTGCAATGGCAACATGCCAGATCAGGGAAAGGAACACTGGAATGAGAACGCTGGGATCAGAAACCGGAACATTGTAACGGTAAAACGAAAAGTATCGGCAAAAGGCTGGGACATTGCTAGTTTTTGCCAAACATGTTTCAGTCAATCACCTGGGAATGGGAACATTGGAATGGGATCAGGAAAAGGAATGGCAAAATGCCAGGATCAGGAACGGGAACACTAACTATAAATTGAACGGGATTGGCAATAGGGTGAGATGCTGCCTGAAACACTGGAACAGGCTTAGGAAAGGGATCAGCTTCAGACTGGAATGGGATCGCTGGGACACCAACTGGAACACAGGAACAGGATCAGGAACGGGGTCGGCAACAGGCTGAGAAAAGGACCAGGAACACTGGAACAGGGTCTGTAACAGGTCGAGAACAGGAAACTGGGGCGGGAACACTGGAACAGGATTAGCAATAGGCCATGGCGGTGACTGGAAAACGATCGGGAATGGGACTGGCAATCGGCTGGGAACAGGAATAGGAACATTGGAATGAGAACTGCAAAAGCCCGGGACACCAACTGGAACAATGGAACAGGATCAGGAAAGGGATCGGCAAAAGGCCAGGATCAGGAAAGGGAACACTGTAACTGTAAGTTGAACAGAATCGCCAACTGGAACACGGGAACAGGATCAGGAACGGGGTCAGCATCAGGCAGGGATGACGACTTGAAAGGAATCAGCAACAGGCTGAGAAAAGGCCAAGATCAGGAACACTAACTGTAACTTGCACGGGATCAGCAATTGGGCGAGATGCTGCCTGAAACACTGGAACAGGCTCAGGAAAGGGATCGGCCACAGAGTGGAATGGGATCGGCAACAGGCTGGGACACCAACTGGAACACGGGAACTGGATCATGAACGGGGTCGGCAACAGGTAGGGATGACGACTGGAACAGGATCAGCAACAGGCTAAGAAAAGGACCAGAAACACTTGAACAGGGTCTGCAACAGGTCGAGATCAGGAAACAGGATTGGGAACACTGGAACGGAAATGGAACAGTCTGGGATCAGAAACTGCAATGGCAACATGCCACACAAGAAAAGGAAAATTGGAATGAGATCGCAACAGACCAGGGAGCAGTGACTACAACAGGATCAGGAACAGGATTGGATTGTAACGGGACCAGGAAAAGGATCGTCAAAAGGCTGGGACACCAACTGAAATATGTTTGGCAAAAACTGGAAAGGAAATGGAAACAGGCCAGGATCAGAAACTGCAAAGGCAACATGCCGGAACACGGGCGGGAACACTGGAACAGGATTAGCAATTGGCCGGGGCACTGACTGGAAGACGATTGGGAATGGGACTGGAAATCGTCTGGGAACAGGAATGGGAACATTGGAACGGGAAGGGCAACAAGCCGGGATCGCGAACACTGAAGTGGGAACAGCAACAAGCAGAGATCAGGAATGAGAACAATGGAATGAGAACAGCAAAAGCCCGGGACACCAACTGGAACAATGGAACAGGATCAGGAACAGGATTGGCAAAAGGCCAGGATAAGAAATGGGAACACTGTAACTGTAAGTTGAGCAGAATCGCCAACTGGAACACGGGAACAGGATCAGGAATGGGGTCAGCAACAGGCAGGGATGACGACTGGAACGAGATCAGCAACAGGCTGAAAAAAGGCCAGGATCAGGAACGGAACACTGTAACTAACTTGAACGGGATCGGCAATAGGGCGAGGTGCTGCCTGAAACAGTGGAACAGGCTCAGAAAAGGGATCAGCTACAGACTGGAATGGGATCGGCAACAGGCTGGGACACCAACTGGAAGACGGGAACAGGAACGGGGTTGGCAACAGGCAGGGATGATGACTGGAACAGGGTCTGCAACAGGTCGAGATCAGGAAACACTGGAACGGAAAAGGCAACAATCTTGGATCAGAAACTGCAATAGCAACATGCCAGATCAGGAAAAGGAACACTGGAATGAGATCGCAACAGACCAGGGGGCGGTGACTGGAACAGGATCAGGAACAGGATTGGCTTGTAACGGGACAACGGGATCACGAACGCGAACACTGCAGTGGGAACGGCAACAAGCAGAGACCAGGAATGAGAACAATGAAATGAGAACTGCAACAGCCTGGGACACGAACTGGAACATGGGAACAGGGTCAGCAACAGGCAGGAGGAATGACAACTGTAATGGGATCACCAACAGGCTGAGAAAAGGACCAGGAACACTGGAACAGGGTCTGCAACAGGTCAAGATCAGGAAACAGGATCGGAACACCGGAACGGGAATGACAACAGGCTGGGATAAACAATTGCAATGGCAACATGCCAGATCAGGGACAGAAACACTGGAATGACAACGCTGGGATTAGAAACCGGAACATTGTAACAGGACCAGGAAAAGGATCAGCAAAAGGCTGGTACACCAAGTGAAACATGTTTGGCAAAAACTGGAAACGGAAATGGAAACAGGCCAGGATCAGAAACTACAATGGCAATATGCTGGATCGGCAATAGGGCAAGATGCTGCCTGAAACAGTGGAACAGGCTCAGGAAAGGGATCAGCTCCAGACTGGAATGGGATCGGCAACAGGCTGGGACACCAACGGAACACAGGAACAGGATCAGGAACAGGGTCAGCAACAGGCAGGAGGGATGACAACTGGAACGGGATCACCAACAGGCTGAGAAAAGGACCAGTAACACTGGAACAGGGTCTGACACAGGTCGAGATCAGGAAACAGGATCGGAACACCGGAACGGGAATGACAATGGCTGGGATAAAAAATTGCAATGGCAACATGCCAGATCAGGGACAGAAACCCTGAAATGACGACGCTGGGATTAGAAACCGCGTTCGTGATCCCGGCCTGTTCCGAACACTGCAGTGGGAACGGCAACAAGCAGAGATCAGGAATGAGAACATTGGAATGAGAACTGCAACAGCCCGGGACACCAACTGGAACCATGGATCAGGAACGGGAATGGAAAAAGGCCAGGATCAGGAACGGGAACACAGGAACATGTCGGATCAGGGACGGGAACACTGGAATGAGATCGCAACAGACCAGGGGGCAGTGACTGGAACACGATTGGAAATCGGCTGGGAACAGGAATGGGAACATTGGAACGGGAAGGGCAACAGGCCGGGATCGCGAACACTGAAGTGGGAACGGCAACAAGCGGAGATCAGGAATGAGAACATTGGAATGACAACTGCAACAGCCCGGGACACCAACTGGAACCATGGATCAGGAACGGGAATGGAAAAAGGCCAGGATCAGGAACGGGAACACTGTAATAACGTTGAACAGAATCGCCAACTGGAAAACTGGAACAGGATCAGGAACGGGATTGGCAACAGGCCAGGGCGCAGATAGGAACCCGGGAAAAGTAGCAGCAACAAGTAAGGGAAGCCTGCAACAAGCCGGAATCAGGAACAGGAACAGGCTGAGACACCAACGAGAACACGGGAACATGTCGGATCAGGGACGGGAACACAGGAACATGTCGGATCAGGGACGGGAACACAGGAACATGTCGGATCAGGGACGGGAACACTGGAATGAGATCGCAACAGACCAGGGGGCAGTGACTGGAACAGGATCGGATTGTAACAGACCAGGGGGCGGTGACTGGAACAGGATCAGGAACAGGATTGGAAAAAGGACAGGATCAGGAACGGGAACGCTGTTACTGTAAGTTGAACAGAATCGCCAACTGGAACATGGAAACAGGATCAGCAACAGGCAGGGATGACGACTGGAAGGAGATCAGCAACAGGTTAAGAAAGGGCCAGGATCGGGACAGGGGACACTGTTCAAAGTCACTTAAATCACCTTTCTTTCCCATTCTGATTTGGCTTGGTTTGAACTTCAGGAGATCGTCCTGACCATGTCTACATGCCTAAATGCATCGAGTGGCTACCATGTGATTGGCTGATTAGATATTTATGCTAACGAGCAGTTGAACAGGTATACTTAAGTGGCCAGTATAATGTATTTACTTAGGACCTGCAGGATGAATCAGTCTACTTTCGTAATAAATAAAGGTCACCTAACCTGTATAACCTGCAGAGCATCAGGTCTAGGTTCCTGAGTAGAGTTGGGCAGTAAGCAGGGAAGCAGCAGCTCTCTAGAGACCACAGGCTTGAGAAGGAGGGAGAGAGACGGGGATGGCTGAAGGACATAGTGCGAAAACACTCCTGTGTTGTACACACATATTTAGGGCAACTGTGAGGACTGATACATTCATGGCATTTGCGTGGTTGCTATAAGAAAAAGTCATATTGACCTGGGCCTCCAGCTGTAGACTTCTGTGTAGGCTCAACCTGCAGCAGCACGAACAAGTCACGACTCTGGAAGAGAAAACAATTCTAAGATCAAACAATTTCATCCAAGTGTATCGCACCGAGGAATCATGCTGCATCATGAATTCTGCTCTGCCCCATCTCATGGTCCAAGAGGATATTTCCCTAATCATATGCCAGCATAAATATATAATATATATATATAACTCTACCTTGTTATTTTTTGCTACATGGAAAATTGCAATCACACACATAATGATTGCTTGGCACCAAGAACACAGTAGGCAAAAAAAGAGAACAACATGTTCAGACCTTGAACTAAACGTCTTTAACAAGATGCAGAGGTATTTTTAAAACCCTATGGCTAATTTGTTTTACCCTTATAACAGTTGGGAATCTCGGTGTTTTAAATGCACACTTTAGACTTTAAAGAACATTGAGCAATTTTTTATCAATCTCTCTGGACCACACTGGCCTGATGAGAATTGATCCAAGCAAGTACCTTTTACAAACATAAAAAGGTATTTTTGTCATATTATATTTATTATATTCTTATGATTATTGCCATCATTTAATATTATTAAGCTATAGGCTACTTTGTTTTTCCAAGCCCAAGTTTGGAAATTTTAATTCCATCCCAAGAGTTAAGGAGATATTTACAAAAAGAGTCTAATACCTGGTTAAACTGCTTTTAGTGTGTAAAAAGACAAGGCACAAAAATTAACTGAGGAGAAAATCAGAGGGTCAACAATCCAGATAAACACAGCAAGAAGAGAGTAATGATTGTTGTTTCTCAAGCATGAACTACAGTATGCTGAAGTTGTCAAATTATAGATTGAAATCGCTTGATTATGATGACTACTATTCTATTCCATTCTCATTCACTTATCCTATTAAGTATTTGTTAAAAGGGTAAAAAGGGAACTAGATTTGCACAATGCAAACACATTTGTAGATTGGCAGAAAAAAAATTAATCTCTGAATTATCAATGAACTCCAAGATGCAGCAAAAGATAAACTCCACAATGTCTAAAAGTCAATATGAACTTCTTAGTCCTGATAATTAACCTCAGCATCTAACATTAAACACAATCAAATACCCTGAGTGTGTGGCAAAGGGCGTGGAACAAGTTGTGGTTAGTCTCAATTTCATCCCAGTCCAGCTGCCAGCAGGTGGTGGGGCGGATAACCAGGGGCAGGCCGTACAATACACTCTCACAGACTCCGTCTGCATGGAGGGTCCTACAGCATACACAAACAACCTTGGTTAGCATACAGACTGGAAATGAAGGAAGCACATTCTCCACAGCCAACATTTCTGAACAATTATTTAGTTTCATTATGCACCCTTTATAAAGAATTGATTGAAATTTAAAGTTTTACTCTAAGATGATGTCATTCATCTTCTTGAAGCTCCTGAAACAGTTTTCAGTAGAACTCTGCAGGTTGTATGCACAAATTATCATGAGCAGAGAATGACATCATTCCTGTCTCTGTTCTCCAGCATAATGTAAATGTAACTTCTGCTTTGTGCATGTGTGTGTGTGTGTGCACATACTGATGACTCATGATTGACAGAATTGTTTCTGACTGACTGGTATGCAAAACACACACTCCACACACATTACATCCCACTGTGGCTACTGAAAATGTAAAACTAATACAAATGAGGGGAAGAGGAAGAAACTGTGAGAGTGTTCATACCATACGTGCAGCGCTTGCCTGTCTTTGTGATGCTCTGTTTATACTTGTGTTAAAGAATAATTCCACCTTTTGAACAACAGAGCTATTTATTCCGGCATGGTCTTGTTGTCTAGAGGTGATATAGTAAACGAGTTAAATTGTCTGTATAAATAGCTTGAATAGAATTTTAAGTAAGAAGGTTATGTGTTGAGTCTTTTTATAATAATAATACTACTAATACTATTATCATTATTATGTTACTTTTTTCATTCAAATTTATTTTTAAGAAACTACATACATTTTAAAATAATTTTTAATCACTCATCTTTCTTACTATGCCACTCATTTGTTGTGGTTTTGTAGTTATGAGCAAAAGGAATTATAAATACAAATTTCTTTGTATTTTTAACATCTTTTAACAAACCTAAAAAAGAATGTGAATGGTTCTGAGTAGGAAGCAATAGAGCTTTTTAATGTATCTGGCTATGAAAAGGCTCTGTCTCTTACTTGATTACTTTCAGTCTCTGGGGCGGTTGGCCCTCATTGGTTGATCCTTTCATGATAGGCAAGAAGTCGCCGGTGCTCTCCGTCTTCACTCCCAAGTGGGGGTTCAAGGGGATGAGGGCGGGGCTTATTAGACGCTCCTGCATGTCACACTTCACACACACTACACAAGTGACAAACATAATTGAGAGTGAATATCGGATATCACTGTATGCCATCTGAATAAGTACGTTACTTGAATAATGATATGGTTGATGTGTGGTTCTTGCCATTTACACCTGATATTAATAAGTTATATGGGGTTACCTTTAGATCTACTTACATTCAGACTGGATATATTTTCTTTACAAATGCATGTTAATGCCAGGTGTACATGCTTTCAGAACTCATTACAGACACACAGGTCATAGAGAAGCAGGGTATTCTTGTCAGCAGTACCTGTACCTGGGATGGTATTGTCTAGAGGGCTAGGCAACAGGAGGTGGAGGTGCTCTCTGTCTCCTCCCTGCTCTTGAAGCCATGCCTTTAGGATTGTCTCCATGGTGAACACACTGTTCTCCACTTGCTGCAGGTCGATCTCTGTTTCCAACATCAGACAGTCTAAGGACGGACACAGAGAGGCATCACAAGATTAAAGTTAAACTTTTCTTCAAAGAAACCACTGTTGTTTTCCAAATCTATGTTTTACCAAGGCAGCAGTTGTTTAGGTATAATATTCAACAAATTTTCATCTACGGCCACTAGATGGAAGCAAAATTCAATACATTTCACTTGTTGTCAGGGCTCAGTGACTCAATAGCAATGCTCTTAGGGTAATCCAGAGTCAGTGAAGCCTTTAGATGTAAAGTTCAAAAACCTTCTTCAGGTTTACTGGCAATGATTTCCTAAAGGGGAGAAGTTCTGCTGCATTTTGCACCAAAGCCAACTTGTTTTATGAAAGAAAGTCGATGCAGAGAAAAGCAGTCTAAATTTGCCAGAAAGGGAAGGATTTTAGACACCTTAAAGCAAATCTCATCTTGCAGAGAACAGAAAGCAGATGCTTAGCTGTCCTTTCTTTTCACACCAATTCCTACCTATCATTACAGAAAAGACCCTGTGGACCTACTCCACCCTCCGCTTTCTCTGTTGTCATTCCCCAATGTCCATTCATTATCGCAGACTAGACACAAACCTTACAGCCTCCTCTTCTCTTTTTCCTCTTTATCTGGTGTTTAATAGTTAATGACCCATCAAGGGATAAATAATGGGACTAAGGGGAGAGGAGTGGATCAGGAGGCACTGTAATAGTGAGGAGGGTACAGATGGAGGACAGAAGGGGGGATAAAATGAGAAGACTTTTAGGAAGAAATGAGAAACGACCAATTGCGGGAATAAAATGAGGGATTCATTGCTTCTTATATCGGTCAGAGGTGGATAGAGCACAAAAGCTATTTATGGTTCTTGGCCAAAGTTTTCAAAGTCCTTCACCCACAATTAGGCACTTCACCTGAGGGAAAGGACATTTTTGTTGTTGATGGATGTCAGCTCCCAACTGAATGAAGCAAGGAGGGTAAAAAAAAGAGAACAAAAAAGAAGTTTAAGAGGGTAACAAAGCAGGTTCTAAAGGCATTTTTGCTTAAAAAAAAAAAAATCTCATTTTGTGTGTCCAAAAAGCATATGGTAAAGTCAAGTCTTTAATTATGACACATGCAACACTGCTGCTGTTCTTAGCTGCTGAAAGCTCTGAGTACTTTAAATCAGCAGTATTATAAGACCATCCTAGTACAAGTACATCCTACTATACTGGAGCAGTTTACCGTACTTAGCAAAGACAAAGAACCGAAAGAGAAAACCTTACACCTTTAACTGTACAGGACCTAACAAAGCAAGCCAGGGAAGAGAAAGAAGGGATGTATTATTGCCATTATGGGAATGATACAGCAGAGGAAAGAAAAGAATCCTTGGGAGATGGAGGAAAATGGGTTCAAGAAAATCAATCGCCATTCCCTCCGATAATGCTTGTTTGGGGAATAGCAATGGATAGAGGAGGAGACTGAGTAAAGGGGTGGGGGTGGGGGGTGGGGTGGGGTAAAGATTGAGAAATATGCACTGATGCAGACAAAAAAGAAGGATAAAAAGTATAAATAACAGAGAGGAAGAGAATGAGGGAAAGGGATAAAAAAGATGATGAAATATGAAAGAAATAGATGGTGTGTGAGGGATGATTGACCACACTGTTGACAATATGTAATAAGACCATGGAGTGCGTTTCTGTATACGTTTGTGGGTGTGAGAGAAGGGGAGAGAAAGATAGAGAGGAATAGAGAAAATACAGAGGATAGCTTCTCACAGCAGCATAAATAACTGAAGACAGTTTGTCTTGTGTGAGTGTGTCAAACTGGTTTCCACAAAGCAATACATCACTGACTGTGGAGGATAGGTGAACGTCATTAAACTTGATTTGTGTGTTTGGCAAGACAGAGAGGAGCGAAGTGATGTGATGCTGTCTGTGTCTCTCCAGCAGCCTTATCTGACATCATAAAGAATGTGTTTACACTGCTAAAGCCTCCTACTGGTGCAGATGTCCCTGCTTCTGAATCTTTGAACAGTTAAAGTGTCTGTTTACTACATAAAAGATAAAAGAAAAACGTTTTTATCATTTGTCTCTCCCAACAAAATCTCTATGCACTGTTCTTTCTGTCCCTCATTTTCTTGTATTTGGTATCTGTTTTAATAAAGGTTTGGGTTTTTTTTTTTACTTGCGAAGCTCTACTCAACAAACACCAACCTGTTCTGTGTTACACTTACTTGAATTGTGACAGTTACAATAGTCACTCCAAACACTTGCTTAATACTCCCCATGTGAACTTCAAACTTGGACAAAACATTGACTGTTCTACCTCTGTAACAATTTCAAAATATAAGTAGTAAATCACACCATAATGTACACTGTGTTATTGTCAAAGCATTGTTTACCAGATGGTATTGTAATGGGTCGTCACATGCACCCCTAGTAGCGGATAGCTGTATTGATGTAGATGAATAAAATCTTCATTTCAAGTTAAATTTACTTTTGTCAAACGGATAACCACTGACACACAACAAAAGAACAGCAAATCTCTTGCCATGCATGACATGCCCATGTTGCCCACATCACTTGTTTTCTTGCATGTCTTGCAAGAAAACCTGAAGTGAAAGAACATAGCAATATATTGGAAAAAAAGATTGTAATATTCAAGTGTCCTACTTTTCTATCGTCTTTCAGTTGCTTATAAAGTGTGTTAGAAAGGCGGCAATCTTGTATCGCTTGCAGGACTCGACTGTGCCTTTGACAGCTGTAGGAGCCTAGACTGGAGTTGAGGCAGCTGAAACTCAAAGTTGGGCTACCGGCTAGTTGACATTAGAATATGTCACCAAGTAATTTTAAGTCAAAAGATCCAGTGTTTTAGTTGCACGCTAACAGAAATTGGCATCGCGATTGCATCAGGATAAATTAACTTTACAAATAATCGATTTTACGAAACATACTTTACATAAAAAACAATCATACCGCACAGCTTATCCTACCAACAGTCAACTTTCAAACAAAAATACGCACCTAGGTATACGTAGACTGAGTGAGGAGCTAAAATACAATTAAAATTTTCCAGGACAACATCAATTATTTCCAGGATATTTGGTCATTTAAATCAATTTCCTGGTGTTTTCATGACTGGAAAACTCTAAGTTTCAAGGTTTTCCAGAATGCGTGGGAACCCTGTTTAATTATCCTAATGCTTTAATAGCCAGTGACCATTCATGATGATCTAATGCCATTCAATAGAGACTCCTAATATTAACTGCAAGCCTGCCACTAAAAATCAGGGATATTCACACCCCTATCTACAGTGAAGTCTAATAATGTTGCCTAGTGTCCTAAAGCTAAACTTTGAATGGTTGTGTAAGGTAGTGTCCTGAGGTGGCCCATCAGAAGGATCAACTTCGATCTGGAGTCTGGACATCAGACAGGATAATAACAGATGTAAACCATGATAACAAATCATGTGGAAAACATATATACTTCGATATATTACTACAGGATTTTCCATGGCATCATATATTTTTGAAAAAAAAAAAAAATATAATATAACACCAGTTTGCATGATTGAAGCTTTTATTTTGACTATTTAATATTCATGTATAAATATATAAATGTCAAATTATCTAGGCTAATCACTGTGAAGCTTCCCCACTTAAAAAGGATTGATTGATAAATGTACACAAAGGATAACTGGATTCCACTCAATGACAACTTTTTTCCCGCTTAAAGTGATAATCGAAGATTTTTATTTAAATAAATGTCTGTTAAGTCACCATCCATCATAGAATGAGGTAACAATGGTGATTGAGCCTATGACCAACTGATGAAAGCCTTTGCATTTGCAGTATATAGTATCATGGACTGGGTGTTTGTGGCGACATTTACGAAATTCCTTTTTATCGCCATAGGTGCCGCCAAATAGAATAAAACTGACAACTTCAAAAGTTTTACTTTTCCATTTGTTGTCAGTAAAGCAATAGGTAGTTAGCAATCAGCAGTTAGCAACCGTCATTTGGGTGAAAACATTTAATAAAGAAAAAGAAACTGAAAAACCCCCCCACTTAAGCCAACAGAAACACTGCTTCAAACATTGCAAAATACAGCTTAAGCATGAGCGCTATTTTCAATTAATACAGTGATTTTGTCAAATTAAATGCAATAAAAGTGAATGCTGACTCCATTTTTTTAAATCTCCAAGCCCTCAACAATATATTAGGCTAAATGTGTATTGACTTTATATTGAGAATTTTTAACCATATAGGAAATAATTTATCCGTATCACACACCTACAACGTGCAAAACCACATTGAATTATATTTACATTCTTTTTTTCCATCACCTTTGTGACTACAGGTAAACCCAAACTCAAACATCAATCAAACAATCAATCAACCAATCAAGTCGGACATCACCCCATGCTTCCGCGTGACAACGATTAACAAAGTCACGAATATATTCAATTCCACATTTTGTAGATAACAAACAGACAGCCTGACAGTTTTTACACAATAATGAGACATCATCAAAAGTCCGTGACACGGAGCAACAGTGCGCCCACGCCGGCACCACAGCAGCAGTTTACACGCCAGCAGTTTCTTAAAGTAATGAAAGTTCAGCGTATTACCGTCTGCCTTTTCGAATTCGTAGATTATCGGCCCTGCAGTGTTTCTGCGGGTCAACTTTTCCTAAACGCTGCCTTTGTGAGCGTGGTCTTTGTTCAGCCCTGGCGTGCTGCTCCTGTGTCCTGTGCAAATGTGTTCCAGGTGCACTCAATCAGAGCCGAATGATTCCTTCCGGTTTATTTATATATCTCCTCATCTACATCCGCATGCTATGTTTAGTTTTATTTGATATAAATATATATATATATACACAAAGATATATATAACTGTTTATATTTACTTTATATTTTCGTTTAATCATTTTAAATATTCTTTTACATTTTATAGCTAAAATATTTAATTATTTTTACTTGACAATAAATGTCAATAAGATGGTAATCTACATGGGAAACAATATTTTGTTTTTAATATGAATCATTTAATCCAGTTTCATCTGGCCTGACACGGTCACAAACTTTTAACTTTATCAGACCTGACCTGCAGTAGGGCTCTACTCTAGCAATGAGCCTTCCACATGGTTTTTCATGTGACTTATTGCCTTCACTGCAAAGCAACATTAAATTAATTTGCCAGATTGAGGCATAATTAAGTAGCCGGTTGCTGTTTATTATGCCTCAATCTAGTAAATTGTAAATTAACATGTTATAGCTACAGCCAGAGGCTGGGGCATGAGCAGTACTTTAGTTCTGTATCTGTGGCTTGACAGTATGTACAGAGCTGGTTGTGAGCTCATTTTATTCTGCAGTAAAGCACCCATTAAGAGACACCCAGAGTGGAGCTCCACTTTAAAATACTGTAATTTGCAAAGTAATGAAGCAGGGCCTACACAGTCAGTCAGATTTATTCATATAACCCAATACCAGAGGCCCACAGAGGTACAACATCTCCTGGTTTAACCCCCATAGAAAACAAAAACCGTAATAAGAAAAAAGAAAGAAAAAACCTTAAATGGAAGAGTCATTGAGGACAAGCCCAACAGAGAAGCAAGAAATACAAAAGGGGGGCTGCTATCAAGCTCAAGAGATTTATATGAAAGCGACATAGGTCAAACGTATCATTGTTGTCTGTATACAGATTTGCAGTACATTGTGGCCAGGACACTTAACAAGGATCTAGTTGTTGTTAGAGTAAAGATACCATATAATTGCAGTCCACCTCCCATCCATTAATAGGTGCACTAGTTTTTGCTCATTCACTGGTAAGATATATATATTTTTTCATAATATAATTATGTAGCACTGAACAAAAAGTGTTGGACAGAATTTGCAACATTGTGTTAAATGTTTAGTTAAGGCAGGACAAGCAATGTAGTCTACTAAAGTATTACAGGCCTTCATTTCATTCAGTGCCAACCATTTTATTGTTGTTGCTTCAGCTGACACCTTGGTGGTGCTGTGTGGCTTCTGAATCTCTGTCATGTTGCTTGTTTGAAAATTGAAAAGGGCAAACATATTTGTGATTCACCTTCACACAGACACACACATACACACGCACAAATAACCTTAAAGGACAATTTGATTCGATGAAAATGTAATGACTTCAATTTTGCTTTAATTTCCCCAGAGACATCTTTTTTAATGAATGACTTTTGAGTGTTTTTATATAAGTTTGAGCTATTTTTCCCAACTTTCTCAAGGGGGGGTGGGGGGAGTTTTCATTTTTAATTTGAATGTAACATTAACATAAATATTAGTAGTCCACCTAACTGCCGTTGGCTACATACATCGCTTAAGTCTCTCTAACTACATTCCTTTTCTTTATTGTTCTTCTCCTACTTATTGACCAACCTTGTGCTATGTTTTTTCCTGACTTTAAACCCCACTCTGGCCCACACCCAGTAATGGTTCCTTTTATTTCTTGCATTTAAAAGTGCATCACCCTCATGACCATTGACCAACGTAGCATTGGCTAAAGTGGGGAAATAGTGACGCAGGAAGCTAATGTAGTAGCAGTCCCTATTTTCACTTGTTCATTTAGATATGAACAATATGAACACCTTTATCTAATATAAATCAATGGACACTGCACTCTGGACAAAGCTTCTAGCGATCCTATTGTCTAATTCCAGAAAGATCAACTTGCTACACTTACAAATATATATTCTGGAATTCTTTATAATGCTAAATCAGCATTACTTAATTAAATTTCTGAGGCCTATTATAGCATTTTATTGATAACATTAAACTTACAAAATAATTGTTCCCCCTCTAAACAAAACTAAAACAACTGAGTTGGAGATTACAGGAGCCTCTTTCTCCCTAACACTCAAATACTGTGGATTAATACTGGGTTAATGGTTAATAGTGGGAGCTCTCTCACTAACAGAAAATTTAAGTATATTACATTTTCAATCATATTTGAGTGGGTTAGGCGGTTCATTCTATAGGTAATGATAACTTTGTACTCACCTTGTTGCTTCTTTCAACTATCTTTATATTTTAATATAGTTTTATATGTAAGAAGCTATCACAGCAATTCTGTGATATCAACTTAATGCATCCCTGACAAATAAAGGAAGCATTGACGATGAATGTAGGTCTGTGAAATTTCCCTCTGCCATCCATATTTCACTTACAGAGTGGCACTGACAGCATACACTCCGTCCTTGTCTGCCAGTGTGTCTGTGTGAGCAATAATGATGAATAGCTCATTGATGTAGTTGAGGACAGGGACAAATAGGACATTGATCATCTGGTCTAAACACATGCACTCAACACACCAGCGGCTGTGTGACCTAATTGCCGAGCAGTCACTTCTGATGAAGCCATGCGGTCATGGAAACAATGAAAGCAGACAGACACTTGAAAAGGAGAAGAGGATATGGGCTGTTATCTGGCTGTCATTACTGAGGATGAAGCACAAGAGAAAAAAAAAAAAAAAGAGATAAATACTTGAGAGAAGGCCAAACAAAGGGGCCATCCTTGTATTATGGCTCATTAGGTATCTGTCTACTTTCTTGGTGTTGTAGATAAATCATGTCACATTTAGCACAATAAGCACACAGAGTAAAGTGTAAGTAGAGTAGTGTTAAGTAAGAGGTGATGGCAAGAGATGAACTGCCTAGTTTCAAGCAGAATCTGGAAATAGCAAGGGGGTGAGATGGAAGAGAAGGACAGAGAGACTCTGAGAGGATGGCAGCTGGAAGACTTCTTTGAAGTATTTGAAAAAGACAAGAGGGCAGATGATGAGAGGAGCTCTGCAGACAGTATTAATAGAGTCACATAAGAGAGGAGAGAGAAAAAAGGGGTACAGAAGGGAAAGGAAACCAGATAAGATGATTTTTAACTACATATGTTCCCTTTTTTAGGAAGTATAGTTTTCTTAGGGCCTAACAATGGCAACAGTTATCACTGTTGTATCACATACAACAATTAAAGCTCAAAAAAGTACACTTTTGAAGAATCAACAAAAGCTCACTCTAATAGTGGCTTCTAGCACACACAAACAAAAGTCCTCAGAGATGTTTAATGTTTTAAAATGTCTCCATAAGGCCATTTGCACATGTATGCGAATTCAGACAACAACAGATTATGTTGACTTAGCAGACCATTAAAGGAGGCTGCAGAGAGGAGATGGAAGCAGGGTTGAGAGATTGGACGGATAACAAACCTCTCAAAGAAGGAGGGAAGATTAACCTTGTTTGCTTCAAGTGGCTTGAAAGCCAAGATAAAAGAGATATACAGTCTGATTGTGTATGTTCAAATAAAGAGGATTGGAAATGAGCCAGAGACAAGCACAAGTAGCAATAATTGTGACTTTTTACATCGGTGGTTAAAATAAAACAAGGAAACTCAGAGGATGAGAAGTAAGATGAAAAATTGTGGAGAAAGTTAAAGAGTGCATTTGTGAGAGACAGAAGGAAGACAATGGGAGAAGAAAGAGCAAGTGTGTCAATCCAGAAGGTTTCAGACAAAGAGTGATATTTGGAAGGCAGAGACAGCATGGGAGTATAACTGTTCTTTTGAGGTGATAAGACAATCCTACCATGTTGTTTCATTTTGCAGCAAAATTAAATAAGAAAAACAGCACATTTTTAGGTACAAAAGTGGTGTTTCTAGCGATGGCTATTGGTCACAAAGCCGTTGCACCTCTTATGGTATATAAAATATTTTGGAAACTGTCTGATGGATCGCTGTGGAATTTGATGCAAAAATTCCAAACAAAAAATGTAATCTATAATGACTTTGGTGATCCTCTGGCTTCTTCTCTTAAGACGGCGGATAAAACTGACAGAGCAAGGTGAATGGAGAAAAGAAAGTGGAACAACACTCTCTGGGTGTTTAATAGCTGTGAACTTTTTCTATGCTTACTCTTTCCTTTACCAACCATCTGTTCTGAACACATCAAAAAGAGAGCAAAAACAGATAACTGAAACAGCTTTCTTGGCAGCAAACTATGTATATGCAATCCAAAACCACAGAGGGCCCCACCCTATTACAGTAAAATATCAACTTCCTTTGTCAAAGTTTTCAGTTATGAATATGTCTCACAGACTACACTGTAGATCTACAACATATGCTTTCTCATGATCTTTAGACAAAGAGGGCTGCTAGGTAAAACAGTGAAGCAGAAAAGATTCATAAACAGACAAACATGTATAAGGAGGCAGTGTTGTGTGCTCCCAAGTGTGTGCATGATGCAGAGCAAACAGCCATCTCAGTGTGGGACTAATAGGTTCCATAACCTGATGAGAAGAGTTATGCCAGCCTCCATCTGTATGACCACCTGCTGCTCTGCTAACGTCAAAAATAGGTGTGAACAGCATGACCTTGGAACTATGTGTGTGGCAATATTACAAACATGCACTTCTGAAATTAATGCATCTTTGTTATCTATTATCCTTAACCATAGTTACATGTACATAGATAGAATGGCACCAAAAGAAAATACAGATTTTGTCCTCTTCCTTGATACATTCTTGCTATTGAATTTATTGGCCAAATAATTTAAGTGTGTATGCAGTTTACTTCCTGTCTGTACAAACATTGTGTAATAGCTGTGGTTGGGTGTAAGAGAGCATGCCAGCAGGACTGGGTGGGGTTTCTTCTTGAGCACCTCTGTGAACTTTAATCCACAACACACCCAACAGAACTCGCTGACAGTGATGGAAAAGTAACTGAAAGAAAGAGACAGAGAGAAAGAGACTGAGAAGGAGAGGGCCACTCAGGGTTTAATGACTGCAGGTGTGTGGTTGTAATTGTAGCTGAGGAGGAAAGTCTAGTGGAAAGTGAAAACTTGTTTTTACAATCAAACCAATTACACAAAAATGTAGGAATGGTGTTTATTAACAGGAGTTGAGTATACACTGGAATTAGTTGCACAAGACAGATGTTCTGGGAAGGTCTCAAATGTCATCAGTAGTAACCCCTAACAACTTGGGGTGACTTACCAAACAATACAAATGGATTAATACCTTTAAATTAACTAAAGGCTGGGATACTGAAAATAGAATGACTCTGGGAGAATTATGAATCAGTACAATAAACCATTACTTGTTTTTGTCACTTTGTAACACAATTGCATTGTACTGCCTACTAACTACACCAATCAGCCATAACATAACCACCCGCCCAATTTTGTGTTGGTCCCCCTTTTGCCGCCATATCAGCCCTGACCCGTCGACAAATGGACTCCAGTGGACCTCTGAAGGTGTGCTGTGGTATCTGGCAGCAAGATGTTAGCAGCAGATCCTTTAAGTCCGGGAATACTGTTTCCATGAAGGGGTGTATATGGTGTCAAAGTAACATTAACATGAATAGCAGGACCCGAGATTTCACAGCAGAACATTGCCCGAAGCATCACACTGCCTCTGTCAGCTTGCCTTCTTCCCATAGAGCAATCTGGTGCCATGTCTTCCCAAGGTAAGCGATGCACACGTAGCCGGCCATCCATATGATAAAAGAAAAAATGTGAGTGAGAAAACGTGATTCATCAAACCAGGCCACCTTCTTTCATTGCTCCCTGGTCCAGGTCTGATGCTCATGTGCCCATTGTAGGCGCTTTCGGCAGTGGACAGGGGCCAGCATGGGCCCCCTTGACCGGTCTATTGCTACGCAGCCCCATATGCAACAAACTGTGATGTAGTGGGTTCTGACACCCTTCTATCATCACCAGCATGAATTTTTTCAGCAATTTGAGCTACAGTAGCTCTTCTGTTAGATCGGACCACATTCCTTCGACTGATTTGGTGCAGAGTGGGAACACCCCACAAGAGCTGCAGTTTTGGAGATGTTCTAACTCAGTCGTCTAGCCATCACAATTTGGCCCTTGTCAAAGTAAAATCATATGAAAACATGATTTGTGTGAAGGTGGAAATATCGTTAGTGTAAAGGGTATGGTTTGGACCCAATAGCAGCACAAAGACAGGCAGGTATCGTTGGTAACAAACTTTATTGACACAAGAGCAGGAATCAAAGGCAGTAGGCAAAACAGTCTATCTTCTGGCCGCTGGCCTTTAACAGTCTCTGGTGGGGATTGTAGAGTAGGTTCAGCCGAACCAAACCAGGATACTGGTGAGTAACGTCCGTGAAGCTCAGTCTTGTACTCACTCAGTGAAGGGATAATCAGAGTCACAGAACTGCAGGATGCCACAGAGGAGACGAGAGTGACACTCACTATGTAAAGCTGAATCAGGTAATCACCGGATAGCCAAGGGAGCAGACAGGCAGAATCCAGAAAGGGACAGGCGAGGATCGTGGTCAGGGACGGAAGGCTGAGGTGATTACCAGGAGATCGGTCAGGCAGGATGGTCAGAGGCAAGCAGGGTCGAAACCGGGAGATCAGGCAGAAAAACGCTGGAGAGTCTGGTGCAAGCATCGAGAACAATCTGGCAATGAGTGAGAGTGGAGCTGGGGCTTAAATGCAGCCAGAGCAGAGCAGAGAGCACAGGTGAGTGGAGTTGGCTTGATGAGAGGGGTGTGTCTGATTGGCAGATTGAAGCAGGCAGGTGCAGAGTGGTGAGGCAGAGAAGAACTGTGACAGTTAGTTTTTATTTGTATAGCACCTAATTACAAATCACAATTTGCTTAAGAGGGCTTTACAGTCTGTACAGCATATGACACTTACTGTCCTGAGACCTTCAACTTGGATAACTAACTTAATAATAATAATAATAACAATAATGTTAATAATAGAATTTCATTTAATAACACAGCCTTCACTGGACTTTTAACCCTGGGGTTTACCACCTCAGCTATAGTCATGCTCCCTCAAACAGGAGCTGACACCTATGCAGCAAGTCTGGCTCACAGATTATTTCCTGAGGGCTCCTGATCATCATCAGTAACGGTCCCCTGATCATCTTCATCTTCCGCTGGAGGTTCCTGCTCCTCCTCCTACTTCTCTACGATGTCCCAGGATGACAGACAGAGGCTGTTGAGGATGCAGTGATGTTGCTGTTGGGGCAAAAAGACGCTGAATATCTAAAGCCATCAGGAAGATGGCTCTCCACTGGGTTTTCAGCATGCAGAGGACATGCTCAACAATGTTCCTGATGCTTGTTAAAGCTTGGCCTGGTAATTAAAATACAGGTAATATAAAATCTATGTAGTGCTTCATATCCAAAGTAACTAATGTCACAAAATATATTTACTCTGTGTATTCTGCCCTCTTACAGGCTGCCAGTATGGCGCCATGAGGATGACAGGAGACTGCAGGCTTTAGTACCCCCTGTCCTCAAGGAGAAGAAGCCAGCTGGTGGATGGAGGGACTCTTTGTACACTGGAGATCTCTGAAGGACAACGGCATCATGGACTGATCCTGTGTTGCCAATGTACGTATCTAGAAAATGTCCCCTTGCTGTCTCACACAAGTATAAGAACTTCTTTTGTCCAGCAGGTGGGAGGATTCTGCTGTGGCACCCATCAGTTGCACAACCAGCACAGCGAAAGCCTCATGGCCAGCCAGGCTGGTAAAGCCTGACCACACCTCCTCCATCTCGTCTGGCTTGGGGAACTGAATGATCCTGTGAAAGATGGCAATCATCTCCTCTACACCACAGACTATTCTGGCCAATGTGGTACAGCGAAGATGTCTGCCTTACATGTCTTTGTAATTGTGCATATGTCTAAAGTGTGCTAAAAAATTTGTATTTATTTTTATCGACTTAATAATATAACAAAACCAACTTTCTCACTGTATTTATTTAATTATGTATCTATTTAGTTTTCTATTTCTCTTTGTTTGATCATGAATATTTCCCCCAGATGTGTTATAAATAAATATTTTGTGATGCAAGTGTATTAAAATTAGTTCTTACTGAATCTCTTTATACATTATCAGTCATCTTATAATTCCTTGTATTTTCCTCTTGGATAAATTGTCTCTTTCATTTGTGGTCTATTTATTCTGTTGTGGTTATTTATATTTCATTAAAAAGTATATGTGCAGATTTTTTAGTGCAGGAAAAACAAATCTAAATCTGTAGCTGTGCCTATGATTTTGCTGATACCCTTGATTCATTGTTCAAAATTTAAGTCAGAACCTCTTGATGTAAATTGTATAGAGTATGTAATTGCATTTAATTAAATCATCAAAGTACTTATTATTAATATATTATTTATTCAATCCTATTCTATTTATCTATCCCAACTGATTGAAAAATAAATGTATTTTTGGGGAGAACCCAGCATTTATGTTTTAAACCTTAAGCATATCTATCTAATGTATCTTTATTATTCTGTTTATTCTTTTGAATAATCCTTAATGTTAAACGCTGCCTTAGCCACTCATAACGAACATAACGTACATAAATCAAAACAAACGCTGATAGCTCTGTGCCTTTTTGTCCTCCTCCTCATCCTCGATCTTCACTCATGAATTCACCACATTTAAGAATATCGATGATAGCCGCCAACAATGCCTGGTCCATCTATAACCTCAATATTATTTATTTTTGCTATATATCAGGCCACCACAAACAATGGCCTGTACAACCATTTATTTGCGATGTACAGAAAATACTTGGCTTTGGAAAAAGACAATAAAATAAATGAACTGATAGAACTTTATGGAAGGTAACTGTCGCTTTACTACTCCAAACAGAAATGTCTTTTTTAGTGTACATTAGTGCCCAGCTGAACTTAGGATAGGTTCATCACATTGTTTTTGGTGTTAAAACCTGACTTTGCAGGGCTGTGTCTCTTCCTGGGGTATTAGGCAGTACACGGAAGAACGCATCATCTCAAACTGTCAACAACGTCTTAGTGTGCTCGTGAGCTTGTGAGTTCTTTGCATTCTTGGGTTTGTGAAAGTCACCTTGATAATTTTGCACATTTTTGCATTTCTTCAGTTGCGGTGTTTTTCTCCACAGCCCTCACCGACTACTGGCACTACCACCATGTTCGCAGCTCTGGACACAGAACTTGACACATCAATGCACTGTGGTGTGTGGGTTTGATTACAAATGCCTGGGTAGCCAAGACACGCCTCCTGATTAACATATTGGTGAAGAAAAATGTGAATAAATACAAACGGAAAACAATACCGAAATAAATAAAAATGGAAATAAATTAATATGGAAATTAATAAAAATAGGTAAATAATTAAATATGAAAATACATGATTGAAAAAATAAGGAATTTGTACATACCTTTTGGTTTATTTTCTATTTCTGAATATATCTATTTATTTTTAAATTAAGCTAAACATTTATTTG
This sequence comes from Semicossyphus pulcher, assembly GCF_022749685.1. Lineage (NCBI taxonomy): Eukaryota > Metazoa > Chordata > Actinopteri > Labriformes > Labridae > Semicossyphus > Semicossyphus pulcher. Next base: position 10,079,859 of record NW_027211695.1, read on the forward strand.
ATGAGTGAGGCTTTTATTTCTACATTTGCCTTTAGAATTTTATTTATCTATTTATTTATATGAGATATTTATTTATTTTTGATTATGCAGTTAGTCTTGCTCTGTCTGAAGGAAGCAAGATCTGCCTACAAGCACCTCTTAGGCCAACTTATTAACTAAATTGTTAATCATCTTTCTGTTTTATACACATTAAAAGAATGAAAAAACATAATTCTTGGTTACAAAATAAAGTGAGGCAGAGTTTGAGTCGATGTTGAGTTATAGTAGATTTATCACAAGGGAAAGGGTATTTGGTGTCCAATGTAATACTTTTTTTTTTTTTAAAGGAACCTCTCCTATCCCCTAACCCATGAGCACAACTGTCCTCACTAGTTTCCAAAGTATACTGATGTCATGCAAACTACCAGCAGCCACTTCGTTTAATTAGCGAGCTAACTCACACCAAGGGGTTATCAGACGCATTGTTATGGAATTGGTATGTTGAGGCAGCGCCTTTTACAAATTCCTGGTCTACCTGTTTATCAAATAGAGCAGTTCTTTCTTCCTATTTAAAGGGCCCAAAAATGTGTACACTGAGAATAACGGACTACCTTCCATTGATGTTAAGCGCACAGAACATCCTGACTGATGCGGTCAGTGCATCTGGAGATTTAAATAATTATGTAAGTTTTGCTTTTGAAAAAACGTATATTGCAATGTGCCAGTAGCAGGCACACCTGTCTTTTAAGATAGAAGGTGAAAGGGGAGATGATACTTTATAATTTGGATTGATTCATGTTACACTCAAAACACCCATTATTAATTAAGAGACTTTATACAAGCCTTGCACCTCACAATTAAAACCAGGGTGCGATTTGCTGGGGGGTATGGGCATCTGATAAAGACAAGCACATCCTATTAGGAGACGACAAACTTCTCACTCTACTCAAGACTCTTGCTATTGAGGACAAATGTCATGGTGTCACGGGAGAGAATCTGCGCAAAGTACTGACCGCTGCCTCTCCACACTCTCAGTGTCAACAGCGGAGTGTAAAAGAGGATTCAGTGCCATGAACCATATTCTCACAGACAATAGAAATAGAATGAACGTCTCCACGCTGAATAGCCTGCTATTCATCTCAGTAAATGGACCGGGGGTTTCCTCCATCCCTTCCCGGAGATGCACAAAGATGAGAGTAAAAGAAGAGCGACATGCTGACCCAGCCACAGGAAAGGAGAAAAAGAAAACGGAAGTCTGTCATCAGAGCAGACTGTTTTCTTAGCCTGATAAGTTGGAACACACTTTTTAATTTTATGTTCACAGCACATTGTGCTAGCCTATTTCATTTCGATAAAATTCTAATCAGTATTAACGTTTGTTATTAAGTGTTTTGTCACGCCTGACCAAGTGGCGCTTTCCATGGTGCTGAAAGTGGGATTTAATTCTTGCGGGTTTTGCATCTCCTGTGTGTACATAACTGTGCATGAGGACAGAACAGAGTTCTGATATCCGTTATTTTAAAAAAATAAAAACATTTCTGAAACATCCCCCCCACTCTGATCTTTTCACAAATCGCACCCTGGCTCAAACTATACACAATTAACTAGCAAAACAGGGACTCAGACATGTCCAAAATGCATATTAAAATAGGGCTCTACGGTTCAGTACTAATTGGCATCAGGGACACTGTCATTCTCTGTCCAGGTTAACACAGTTAATACGAAGACATTTGCATGCATTCATTCTGCTCTGTTGGTCTTAACTCACAGTGGAGAGAGGTTGCCTTTGGGGTGTGATGAAATTTCACACTTTTATTATAATGTAAGAAAAGGAATATGGCTCATTGTAAGCATCAAGGATGATGACTTGGCGTACTGTTTCATAATTCTTGGCTCTGGGCCATTGGATTATAATCCTCCTCTCAAGGGACATACATTTTCAGAGTCATTATTGTTGCGACTCAAAATAGATTTGTGGGATGTATGGGAATAGCTTAAGTATCCGGAAGGAGGAAAATACAGAGAGAGAAAACACTTCTAAAAAAAATAAAGAGCATTACATTTTCAAGGTGGAAGTCACAAAGATAAAAAGGCACAGTACTGCAGGCAGCGTAACAGTTTGCACAATAATCTGATTACACAATACAAGACATTTCACAATCTTTGCAACATTTATACTAAAGCTACAAAATCCAGGCAGTGATGAACTATAATTCAAGGTTAATATATCATAAATCAATAGTAATACAAGATAGATAAGTTGTAAACAAGATGAAAGCAGTGGGGAAACGGGATATTGCACAGAACATCTAGAAATTATGAAGGAGAGATTTGGAGGCATAAATATTGCAAGCAAATATCTGTCTTTTTCCTCCTTATAAGAGAAATTGAAGATGGGAAGCAGTCAATTTATTTACAATGAGAATAGGGAACTCCACAACCTAATTTCTTTATCTGCAGATAATGTTTGAATTTAAATTGTACTCACGTTAATATGTTTTAAACTGCAGTATGTACATCATCCTTTAGAGAAGGTAAAAATGCTGGTTTGTTATATTCAAGTACAGAAGTAAAATTGCTACGTTGTATGATCAGCCAGCAGATCGTCTTTGCTTTTTATCTATGCGTGAATCTTTTTCTTTGAATATCACAACACATAGATGCAACATCTAGTGTCAGACTGGTCTGCTCCCACAAATGCTTTTCTATCTTTGTTATGATGAACTGACAAGAGTCTCCTCCATATTCTTGGTCACCAAGGTGACTAATTACACAGCCTGTAATTAATGAGAAGGATTTTTTAATCACCTGACAGCAATGGTTTTGATATGATGTGTGCAGGCCTACGCAGTAATGCTTTAAAGGTGAGGTGAAATGAAAAATTTTAATCCTTTTAGATCACATCCCCAGTAATATTGTGCATCTATTTGACAATATAGGCCAAAAAAAATACAGAAAATCCATTTCTTCGTATTCTTATATCAAAATCCGATAATTTTTTCTTCTGGTAAAACTAAATTTCACGCGTGCTTACATAAGTTAGCAACAAACAATTTCAACCAATCAATCTGCAACATTTAGCCGCAGAGCACCAAGAACACTCGGTCAGTTAGCTAGCTACTGCGCTGTGGAGAACGTCTGTTGACGCCCACTTCTCAACAATCAAATCAAATCCCTCTAATGATACGTCCCGCCTGCACGTCCTGTTTCACTCGGAAATACGTCGCGATACGGAAGCTAGATATTCTCGAAATGCCGTTTCAGCTCGACTTTAATAATAATCAACTGATATTAAACATATTATTCTGAAATAGGCCATCCTGCACAATGAGTAGGCTACCTTAAGGATCAAAATATTATTACAGTACAATAACTTGTCATTTTCACTCTTGCTAAAGGTTTTATTGATTTTATATTATTTGTATATTACTGTATTTATTGGAGCTATCTGGCACTGTAATTTCCTTCGGGATTAATAAAGGTTTATATTATTGCAGGGCTTTTGCTTGTAATGAGTATGTATACACTCTGATATAATGTTTTCCTTGAGTACTTATTTCATCACTGCAACAAAATATGCTTTATATTAGTGCAGCTCATTAATCCACTGCACAATTAAACTTGCAGTAGTTCTGATCAAGCACTCAGCTCTCTCCTTCATTGCTCATCCTACTGTCATTTACAAGCTCTTCAGTTCCGCTAGTGACCATACTGTAGCTCAGCTGTTAGCGATAGCCTCTGCTGTTTCCTGCTAGGTGTCTCAGGTGTTTAGCTTCTCCTCTGCCTCCCATAGTGACAGTGGTACAGGTTAATACTGTAGTTTAGATGCAGTGATGGCCGGGCTAAGTGAATTGGAAATACTTCTTCACAACACGGAAACTCAACAATTAGCTGCTTTATCTAGCAAGTCCTCTTTAGCCGGTGCAGGCTGCTAATGTAGCGTCAGTTCCCTGTCCGGCAGCCCCTGTAGAGCCGACACCCCAAAAACAATGGGTTGCCGGCCGTCCTCTTTTGCCGGCTGTGTGACTGTCCAAAGAACGCATATCATTAAACAGAGGACGCCTACGATCCGCCACCTAGTTCAGGTTTCAAACAGCTGCTCTGTTACACCTGCTACATTTCAGGTGCGACGAGTGAAAAGTGTAAACTCGTACTTATCAGATTGTTGACGCACTAAAGCCCTGCGCGAGCTAAATAACAGAAGCGTGAGCGCGCAGATGGTGGTCAGCAAGGGTCAATTTAAGGACTGCGATATAATTATTCACGGACACAGGCTAGCGACGTGCACACAACAGGTATCACTCATGGCAGGGTATCACTCATGGCAGTTAAGATGGACCTACAGGTCCTAACTGATAGCGAGACCATACCGAATCTCGTCTGTGCTGATTAGATGCACAGAGGGTTGAAACAGCGGTGCTCTGACAGCAAGGTTTCTTTTTTTGATTATTGTGATTGATTACTGAGGAGTTTGTTGTTCACAATGTATCGTTCTGTATGGGAACGATGATGTCTGTCTCTGGGACGCATGGATAGTGAGTTTAATGTGTCCTTTTAAATTTTAATGCTTCAGAGAGGCAGGACTCGTACCTAGCAACATCACTGATTTATACTATATATACAAAGAGTTGCAAGAGCTTCAAATGCAGTTACTCAGAGTTACTGATTCAAAGACAAAAATGTACTGAAGCACATAGGACACATGTACAATCATTCAGCAAGAACATAAAAACATACCTGATAACAAACACAAACACGCATGCTTTGTCAATTCTTGTAGATGTTAGCACAGCAACTGTCTCGTCTGTCCTTTGTGAAAGCTACTTATCCCATGTACAAACTGGACATTCTGACAGTTTGAGAAGACTGAGAGAGAAATAAAAGAAAAGGGATGGAGAGATTGCAAGGATATGGAGAGGATTAGGGAAGTAAAATAGGCTATAATCCTTTTCTGCTGTGAGACAGATCCAAGACTTGCTGATAGGCTGTTAGTTTGAAAGAGCTATTTGTCCAAGATATAAGTCTGCTTTTATTCAGCCTCTGACTTTTTTTCTAAAATGTCTCACGCAAAGAGAACATAGCTTCAAGATAAGCTCTTTTTAACCAGTGACATGTTTTTATGAATAAATGTTTTTATTTTGGTAATAATATTAAATTACTAAAATCAAGCACAACTTATTTGTGCTTTTAAATATGGATTTAACAACATGGATGTAATATCCAGTAATCACCCTCATACTCACAAACTCTATATGTAAAACAGAAGGGGGAAAAAAGTCACTTGTGAGTGAGTTAGTAAGTGTAATAACAAGGGCTACCCTGGTAAATATATAAAAAGCTGGGGTTTGAAACTTTGAAGAGAAAATGCAAGAGAAGCTTAAATTTGAAAAAATTCAACCAGAGAAATGCCAAAGCCCCGTTGTGGAGACTGTTGGGAGATGTCCTTGTAAAATGTATAAAAAATACCATTCTCTGTCTTCTTGTGCACCTCGCTTGTTGCTTTAGCTAGTGTAGGCAGAAGGGCTAAAATGACTGAACTGATATACTGTGTCACAAGTAATAAGTCCTATGATATTTGGAGGATATTTTGAGTGTACTTCTATGAAGAAGTTACGAAACTATCTTTTTAAAGAGTACCAATCATACTCTAAATCATGATGTAGCTATGGTCGAGAGCTCAGTGATTGGTAAATGTCAGCCAATGGTAAAAACCATAGACTGTATAAATAATGGACGTCTTGGTTTCTAAAGAAGCGCCGGCACTGGGGGTCACCATATTAAAAATGCAAGAGCCAGCTAATTCAGAGGCAGGCAAAGAGGCAGAGCGCGATTGAGTTGAAGCCGAGCAGCACATGCTTTGCATGTGTAAAGTCCTGGGTTCGCTCCCTGATAACTCCAACTTTATTTATAAATCCCAAACTTGCGTTTGGTGCCTGAGGTTCAGTGGTAAAATAAAAGCTCTCCTGCATATCCACATGCTGACTGTCACAAAGCTGTGAACTTCTTGGAGGAGCACATCATTGGGTTGGTGTGTGCATGAGAAAATAATATTTACCACAAAGCTCAGAGATAAACTAAAGATGCAATAACATCGGTTATGATTTGAGACAGATCTCGAAAACAACATTATGTGGATGGTGTATGAATAGAATAACGGCTGTCACTTGAAACCCTGATTTTGAGACTCAATATGTGTAAATGGATTTACTGTGTTGTCACTTTGCAAAGCATTTGGAAAGGTATTTGAATGAAATAAATGCTTCAACAGAGCTAGAAAGAAATGTGAATGTTTTTCAAAATATAATGATAGTATGCAGATTCTGGCAGCCGTATGAAGGGATTAACAGTGAGTTTTGAGAAGCATGCATCAAATGGATTTTCATAATACTGCACCTTGTCATGAAGCAAATTCTGCCTACATCCTATATCACAATACAGTGGCCCGATGGTATGTTTGTAACCCCCCGGGCCAGTAGATTACCTATTTAACTGGCCCGGTGTGCCAGCAGGATCCACAAGCCCACAATGTAAACCATATAGTAGCCTTCCCGAGAGTCACAGTTCTGATGAACGGGACTAATTACTTTCTACGCAGAATCCCGCGGTAATCTCTATCCGATGTCAGCATCACTGTGGGTACTTTGGCTACTGCTGTCAACAACATGTTACACGCTACTCGCTGCACTCGCGACAGAGCAGCTGTCATTTAAGAACACACTAATTGACGTTAGCGAGCTACCGCAGTCTAGTATAAACAAACACGTTTTAGTTTTCATACACACGCAAGATTGACTTCCCCCAAGCTGATGAGCCACTTAACACCCATAGCAGTGTTTCCTACACATAGAACAACAGGAAAAGTCCGTCTGATATCACAAAGTGCAGCTTTTAATGAGTGCACAGAGTGAACTGACCGCTGTGCATGCAGAGTCTGTGTGTCAGTCACCTGCCTGTAAACTGTAAACATGCATGGATGCTCCGGCCATCACAGATGCGCCTGCGGGATGATCTAGGCAGATGGGCAGTTATGTGAGGTGGCAATAAGTGTGTATATTCAGGTCATCAGCGGCACCTCGTCCCGGTGCAAGTTAGCGCTGTGACTACATAAACGGACAGTTCACAGAGCGGACATGCCGCAGACTGTTTACCTTTAACGGCTACAGGAAGTAGGAGAAGGTAAGATTTTGTTTCAAAAAGTTACTCTCACGGGCTGATCACGCTAATTAAACATACATATGAAGAACATACTCAATCAATCTATTACTACTTATTCATGTGGGTGTCAGAGTTGCTGAACCAAGAGAAGTAAAAGAAGCCTCTTTACACCGATATGATTATTTTGGTCTATTTTATGAGTTTATAATAGTTCCACAATTGAACACATATTCATTAATAAGAACCCTTACAGAGAAACAAAATTTGACGTTAAAATAATACCGAAATAAGAAATTATTTAAGGGCCAGGGGTTTTAATGGCAGGGCCAGTGAATTTGGAAAGTTACTGGCCCGGAGTGCCAGTGGAAAATTATGCTCATTGTCGACCCCTGCTATATGAAATTACCACAGGGTAAAGCCTATTTCTGGATAATCCTGTGTGAATTAAATACTTGATTAAATATGAAAATACTCTTAGCTTACTTAGCTGTAAAAGCCCAAATTTGATTGCTTCCTGCACATTTTCAAAGGAGAATTAGGCTTTGTACACAATTTGTACATTTTAACTCACTCTATGCCCACCAAGTCAGTGTTCTTGTTTGGCTCTTTTAATACACGACAAAACAGAAAAACATGTACACTGCTGTAGCCTGCTACTACAAGCTATGATATGCGAGTGCTTCTAAAATGAACAAAAGCAATACGCAACTTTTTTAACGTAACAATTTTCTTGCAAATTTAGCAAATTATGTTGCTTTGTCGGAGGTCCAACCTCTTGTAGCCGAACCACTTCCACATGACCGAATAGCGCCGTTCCTGGGTAGTAAATCCTTGCGATAGGCCGACATGCTGCTTTGGCTTTCAGCCTTGCTCATGTGCTGCGCCCTTGGGTATGCAAATACGCCAACCTGTCATTGCGCCACTACATCTTTGATATTGTGATATGACACTTTCTTATCACATAAAAGAATTATACCAGTATTATCTGAATGATATGATATGGCACAGTCCTATATACAAGCATTCGTTTTGCATGCGGATTAAAATTCTATTTAGCAAAAACATACAGTTTGCCACACAAAATACGCCACATATAGCCTATATATACTGGCCCTTTTAGATACTTTGCTGAGGTAAATGATTTAAATGCTTCTACCACCACTGGACCTAGCAACCACTTAGTGACAATCTACCAACTACCTAACGGTATGGCTCTGCAACCAAATGTTCTTTAAGACATGCACATTTCTAAAGAGCTAATTCTTATTTTTATTCCCAAGATGGAGGCGAACCAGAAGATGACCTTGAGGGTCAATCTCAAAGAGGCGGACATAAGAAAGGTCACCCTGAATACAATGCCTGCTACAATAGAGGCTTTGATAAGCAAGCTTAAAGAATTACTGAGACTTCATTGTAACTGCAGTCTTTAATACAAAGATCCGGAATTATATTATGCACTATGCAATCTGACTGATAATGAAGATCAAGAAAAAAACAACATTCAAAGTCACCCCTGTACTTGAGGTGGTACCTGTGTGAGGTAAGCTTGAGTGACACATACTCTCACACTCATCTCATGAGCGACAGACACAATGGCCTGAACTATTTGATAACCCAAATTTTTCTGTTGATGTAGATTATGGACTTCAATAAGGTATCTATCAATAGGTCTAAAACAGACAGCATGGCAGAGAGCATGTATAGCTACACAGCATACCCAAATAATGCTGTTTGAAAGTGTTACAGCAGCACTTATAAGCAAAAACCCCTGTTTCAGGAACAATGCTCAAACAGTCGCTAGTCGTAGAGGTAGGAAAAATATTCTAAAATATAAAATTACTAATAACAAAGCAAAGTGTAGAAGTTCAGGATGCCTTGATGTTGCAGGAAATGCAGGTAAACTGGGAGGGCAATCAGCAGAAGGAGAGCCAGCCAACAAGAATATCCAGAAGGCATAGAAAGGCAAACTCAAATACTTGCCCAACTTTCTGGAGTGATGTGATCAGACAACCCTCAAGACCGGCTGCAAACACTTGGTTAAGGAGGACCTGACATTTGCATTGAGAAGAAAAGAAGTGGGGCAGTCTGAACCTGCCATAAGCAAGATGGTGGAATGCTGGCCTGCTCTCTTTGTTGTGGGAATGAGCTGCAGTATCTCTCTCTCTGTCTCTGTCTCTCTCTCTCTACTCTCTGTGCTGTTGTGTGTTTGTGTGTGAGCTATGTTACTGGTAAGTAGCCATGGTCGCTGTGAAGAACACGTCGACAGGGGTGTTTAAGGCCTCGTGTCCACAAGCTCTAGCAGGGCACTGGGGAGCACTGGGATAAAGTGCTTGTGTGGTGAGAGAAAAAATGCTGCACGCAGGTTTTGTTTATATGACAACAATAAGTTTAACCTACAACACAGCTATCAAAAAGCTTACGCGTAGGGCGATAAAAGCACACAAAAAAAACACTTACCAGCAACATTTAGAGTCCGGCCGATCTGCTCCCACAAATGGGCTTTGTGGTCTCTATTGTGATACTGTTTGTTTGTCATATGTACAGCACCGGGTGGACAGAAACGGCCAAAACAAGTTCATGTTTGGTGGTAACCAGGGTGACGAGTAGCTACCCATCTGATAGGTTTCCTGAAAAAAGCGCTGGTGACGACACCACTGCTTTCTGAAAAGTTAAAAAAATTTGGATTTGCATATCACATATGGTCACATATGCTCCCAAAATTTAATCTGTGTGGCATCAAAATGTATTTGGGAGCATTTGTGCAAGTGCAAATAGTTGTTGTGCTGCAACCTTTCTTGTTCGCTAATTAGAACACAATATGCAGAAACTGAGAGGTTAAACACTGATGGTGTCAGTAATGCAACATCGTGGATGCCAACTGGCGTAAAAAAATCAGGAAGAAAAAGAAGATTGTTAGCTTCCCTGCTCCTTTTCCTCATGCTTGTATCAAACAGCTTCGAAGTTCCTACTTTCGCTCTAACCGTGTCGGCTTTTATTTTGAAAGTACCATCTGGTGGATGCTTGTGCTTATAACCGGTCAATTAATGCTAGTAAGTGATGTATTTGTTTTTGTTTTATTTTGCTTGCTTCCTTCCTTCCAAAAAAACACTAAAATATTATGGGAGTTCAACTCCACTTGAATCAATAATTGAAATATAATTGCAAGTAATAAAGAAAATTGAGGAACCAATACATTGTATAGTTATATGGAGATGCATGTTGAATCTTTTTTTTTCTTTTTTGCTGATCCGAAAAATGATCCGATCCGTGACTCCAGACCATATGGTGCTCCTTACATTTCGGTGGTCGCTCCTATGTTTTTGCTGGTGGTCCTAACTTTCTGAAGCACCAGTGCTACCAAGTAAAAAAGTTAATTTCGAGCACTGTTACTGATATGGATACTTAACGTTGGCATTGTTTAACTTAGATTTGGTTAAATAAATCTTTAGTTAAAAGTAGTGCTTAATGCGTAATTTTTTGCGATTCATTTGAAATATTAAACGCATTAAATATCAACAATTAACGCAGCCGTGTTTACTACAGGTATGGATGAATGTCCGCTGAGGGCTTCCGTAGTTTATTCTTGTGGCAGCTGAACCAAGCCATCCTGGCTAAAGATGGATAAGGACAATGATGGATTTTTAGGCGGAGTTTCTAAAGTTTCTCTTTAAAAAGTTGCCAGATGCATCTTTGGAAAAAACAAAAGTAATATGCACGGTTTACAAAGCCGAATTTAATTACCACAGAAGTAATTTGTCTTTGACATATCACTTCAAAGCAAAACATCATATCACTTCAAAGCAAAACACCCTACCAAAACTACAGGACTTTGCCAACCTACATTACAGCAGTGTGGTCTTCGTGGGCGAATATCTAAACCTGTAAGTGAGAACGTAACCAACGCTTTGGCTAAATGGATAGCTAAAAACTGCTGCCCAATTAACATTGCAGACGATGATGGACTGAGAGAAATAATTCGAATTGCATCGGAAGACACCTATTATAATCTACATTCGAGAGGAACCATCGTGTCAAGAATACACACTTTGTATAAAGGCGAGAGGGCACAGAGGATGATCATGCTTGAGCAAGCAAAGGACGTCGCTCTCGATAAATCAATCAATCAAATGTTATTTGTATAGCGCCAAATCATAATCAAAGTTATCTCGAGACAAAAAGAGCAGGTCTAGACCGTACTCTTTGTTATGTTATTTAAAGACAGGCCCAACATGAATCACCATGAAAAGTACTCACAGGGGATCATTGGACTTCTGTGAACAATGACAACTACATGGGCGTCACAGTGCACTTTACCGATAAACAATGGAATCTGCAATCGTTTGTACTAACTGTGCGTAAAACACAAGAGCGACACAATGCGGCATTTGCTGATCATTTTCTGGATGTCGCTAAAGAATGGAAAATTAATGACAAGTTAACCACACTTGATGTGACATATGAAAGTGTTTTGGGTGGAGATGGAGGCAGAAAACTCTCATATCCCTCATATCAGGGATACCATTTCTGTGGATCAACCTGTTCTAGAGATAAAGACTGTCTTAGGACTTGTAAAGCCATTCAGGCTCCAAAACAAGGATGCATACCTCGGCAATGAATAAGGCTGTGCAAAAATATCAATACATCGAAGTATCACGATATTTCATTTTCACGATCAATTTTCCCAACCCTCATATCAATGCATTTAATGAATTTAGGAGGCCCTCATATTTCCCTCAAATTCCTGTAATCATAACGACCTCCGCTCCTGTAGATGTCGCTGTAATGCTGGGAGACTGGTTTCTACCCTGCATCAACCACTGACGGCATTACTGCAGAAGAGCAGTGGTGAAAAATAAATTAGATAATCAACCTACGATTGCACTAACAAGACACCGTGCAGATAACCTTTTTTATCCACACACCTACAGCTCAACAAGGTCCGTATTTAATAGAAGAAAGGAGGGATGTACCAGCGGACCTCTCTCTCTGTATGTGTGTGTATGTCTGACAAGCATGTACGTTGCTCAGAACGGGTGTGGGAGGGGCACAGCGCAAAGTGAGGATGTTCAGTAATGAATCCATCATGGATGAAGATCTTGGACAGATAAAATAAGAAACATGACAGAATTTGTCGGCAAATATACCAGGGTAACCTGCCCAGGTGTTGTCTGTGTATGTGTTTGTGTGTGTTTGTCTGAGGAGCATGTGTGAAGGCGCTGCTCACAACAGTTGTGGGAGGGGCACAGGGCGAAGGGAGGATGTTCAGTAATTAATCAATCATGGATGAAGATCTTGGACGGATAAAATAAGAAATAATATACCTGGGCAACCTGCCATGATGTCGTCTATGTGTGGCAAGCACTGTGATAATATAGCAGCCATATAATTTCAGTTCAGTGGCACATAAGAATACTTTTAATATGCACTTTATTTTGATATGATATTTTGATATGAATTTCATTTTAGGCCCCTGTCTATAGTGACACAGAATACTACACATTTTATTTTTTGTTGTGGCATAAACATTTGAGTACAGTGACACATTAAGAATATTTGCACTTTATTTTCATATAATGTGTAATGGCATCATTCTATTCAGTGTGTTCAGTGAAACTGCAATTTAAATATTGTTCTAATAAATTGTTGTATTGTGTAAATTTTGAATTAAATAGTTTTTATTCAATTTGTGCTGCCCAGGTGGTACACAGCAAGTGGTATTCTCAGTTCCACTTAAAATTTTTCAGTAAATTATGTAGAATATTGCAAAGTATCGCAATACGTATCATATTGTGACCCAAGTATCGTGATACATATCGTGAGGTCCTTGCCAATACCCAGCCCTAGCAATAAATATGTCAATCTTATGTCAACCAGTGAAATTAGGGACAACGATACTCTTTAAGTATTGTTGATTTGAGAAAACTAGCTCCAGTACCACAGGGACACCACCTTGCTGCACCAGCACATCAATTACTTCTCCCAATGCATCTCACAGCTCTGTGACCCCAGTATTGACTTCTGCAAACCCCCTCAGCTCTCCATCCCTTGATCGAGACACTTCTGAACATTGAATTGGAAGTGCAGACACTGTCATTTTAGAACCTGTTCTTGGCCTCTACTCTTCTTTTCTTCCTGCTTTTCATATTTTGCTGAAATTCAGCTCCAGAGAGCAAACGCAGAAATCCAGAGCAAATGGCACTCTACTTACCCCTCTGCCAAAGCTAAGAATGGATATCCTTAAAGGCTTGGCTGAAGAGATCTTCAAATACACAGCATATCCCAGTGATCCCCAAACTGAAGAGGCAGCTGAGATGTTGTTTCATTCCCATCAATGCTTAAAGGAAAGAGGGACTTATGCCATGAAGGATGTCAACAGTATCTAAAGAAAAAGGTTTCTAGTTAAAAAAAACTAAAAAGCAAAGGTCAACTTTCTGCCATCTCTCCTGAGAGTTGGAAACTAGAGAGAGCCTTGAGGACAAAAATGTAGCTCTGGCTGAGTATACTAAAATGCCTGATACAGACAACTTCCCATTTAAGAAGACAGGTCTCTTTTTAGATAGCAATTGACTCTGCTTAAGGTTGTTTAAAATGTAATGCCCTAGTGCCATTGTGTCATGTACATCTCTTTTATTTCCTTTGAATAACAACTTTGCCGCTTCAGGTCAAGTTCCTGTAACAACTAGACAAATACACACCTCTTAAGCAATAGAGAGGGAGCAGCTGGAAGGAAGATCTGATTACTTATGGCTCCCAGAGCTAAGGCAAGTGCAATTAATTGTTGTATAATTAAGCCAGGAAACATATATTTTTTTCACCTAACACTGGTAATAATAGGGTTTTTTTTTAGGATTTTTTTTTATTATGCAGTTTAAATTTTCAGAGATCCTACAAACAGACAAATTGAATGGAGAAAAAGGCGGTCATAAACAAAGTCCTGAAAAATGTCTTTAATATTCAAGATATAATATTTAATGTCTTTTTGCAGAGTGAGGACATTAAAGACTGGGTAAAGCAAAATCAGAGATTTCTTTCTTAACATATTAAACATGTTGGAAAATGTACACATGTAAAGATGCCATCAACTTTATATTACTGAATTCTGGAGTTAGAAATTATGCTGTTTTCCACGATTTCTGTCTTCAGGTTTTTATTGGCAGCGTGACTCAATGACAAAACAAAGTCGTCCTTAACATAGCCCCATCAACACACTAAAAACGCTAAAACACAGCACAGCGGTAGTTCTCTGGCTCTGTCTCCAGTAACAAACTATCAGCAGTAGTTACAATAGCCTACAATTAGCTAGCTAGCTATGCCTTGCAGAACGTCCCGCAAATGCATCTTACCACTGTGCCAGAATTTGCAGAAAAGTCACCTTATTTAATTTTTCCCAAAATAAGGACATTAATAGGAGGTGATAACCACCAAAACAGCAAAGTTGCTGCTATATTTGGCCGGGCAGCCGGTCTGTAAGCAAACAAGTTACCGTTACAAGTAACTCACAGCACAGCGTGCTCTGTTTGCTGTAGAAGGAAAGTGCTATGACGTCTATTCTCAACCGATTGCAGTGAGTCCTCTAGGTTGTCATTTACATGGAGTACTGTTAGAAAGTGCAGGGCTTTTTATAGCGGTAGCTGTTGGCCAAACAGCCAACTAGTCACTTAATTACTTAATTTAATCAAAACAATTAAAATAGTTTTGATTAAGAGGGTGCAACAAGTTTTTACTCTCGGGATGCAGCGATTAACCGGTTTCTTTAGTAACCACGCTTTAATTGTGAAGGTTCCACTACACAGGTTGATTCTGCTCTCACTCTAAAATAAGGGGACGGAACATTATTTTTAGAGAAGCCTGCACGTAACGAAAACAAAGTGACACATGTGGCGCACCAGTGATTTGCTTATCAAGAACCTGGAGGCTACGCTACATTAGCTTCACTGTGGCAGAGGGACCGAGCAGCGAAGCTTTGTATCCACCGAAATAACAACTGAAGTTGGCCGTGTGGTTGCCTTTCGGGTACTTCAAGAAGGACCAGGGAGTTATTCAAGACGACAGATCCCCATCTGCAATACCTGCCGCAAAAAAGTTGATGGGGCATCTGCGGGATCACCCCCCAGCACTACACGCCCAACATTATAACCCCTCGATTCCACAGGATCTGTCTCCGGCAGGTTCCGTGTGCGGCGCGAACTCCGGAGTCGATCGGGACCATTCAAGTCAATGATTGTGGTTCCACATTTCTGATGAATGTTCTTTATAATGTTGTGAAATTAATTAATGCATATTAATCTTAATAATAGTGAAACTGTGATTATTTCTCAGACCATAATCGTACCATCAAAATCTATAATCGTTGCATCCCTATTTTCCTCTACATTTTAGTTGCACTCGCTTACACTCTAAATTAATACGGGCATGAGAAATATGCCCGTCTGTCTGTGTCAACCCTGCCCCTGCATGCTCTGAATGCGTGGGTGTTGGGAGGGGGGGCGCTCAGCTGAGAAGAGAAAGTAGATTGGGCGGAGAGCAGACTTCAGCGTTTGAGAGACACACCCACAGCGTTTCAGAGCAGAGAATATTCCTCCGTTTTTCACAACTTGAACTGAACTGTAAATTGTAATTAATTTGTGATTTTGTTACATCGCTCAAATTTCGAGTGCTTACATATTTTCTTGTGGTTCCACACACTCAAAACAGTAATCTACTTTTTCTTTATCCTGTCTTTCACCTCAAGAGGGACTCATTCATTAGATGAGCAGAGAGCGGAGGGGGCAGCTCTTTTAACAGTTTATCTTGAACCCCTGACTCGACAGGTGTTAATAATAAAGACCATCCTTCATAATGCCTCCAAACCATCTCAACACATGTGGACAAAGTGTATTCGGTTGTGCCAGGATTGAGACTCGAACAGCCTTGGACCAACTGATCCTCCGATTGTAATAATAATAGCTTACCGCAGTTACCACCACTTCTCTGCAGACGGTAAGATTTTCACTCTAGCTGCACGGTGCAATTTGTGCTGGCGTTTATAAATTGTACATTTAGCCACGCTATCATTGTGTAAATTAGGCCCTGTGTGTCTAACAGAATGATGACAGCAACACTCTCATCAAGGAGCATTTGATAAGTAATGGTGTTTATTGCTAGCAGTATTGAACTTGGGATCTTTTCGTCCGGCAATCTTTTTCGTCTATTTCAAATTTGTCTATTCTTTTCCACAGTAAGAACGTCAGTGGTGAGGATGCTGAAAGGGAGATTGTACAGACCTTTACGTGATTCAGAAAGAAGAAAGACGTTGGAATGGTGATCGAGGGTTTGGAACTGCAATGCAACCTGGGAAGTATTTCCTCTGGATGTGCCATGCTTTCTGGACACATTTACACACTCAACTTCAGCTATCCCCAGGAACTCAAACTCACATTTCAGTTTTTCCAGAAATTACTGATGAACCTGAAAGGTAAGAAACTGTCCCCAAAGGTCCAAAGGCTAAAAATTAAGATGCAACAGTGAGCTCACAGGTACAGAGCTGGACAGTTGAACATGCCACACTTTGGCTAGTTGATCATTGATGCCTTTCAGTAGTTATTGTGGTTTAAGAAAACACAAACACACGGCTCGTTTTTCTCATATTTTTGGCCACCTTTTGTGAACTTGCTGATTCTAATGATCTGCTGCTGGTGGGATGGAGTATTTAGCAGAGGAAACTGTTCTTGGACCCTGAGACCATGTTTTCCATTGTGATTAAGTACTGTTATTAACTCTCAACATCTTCAACTGTTTTCATAATATTTGTCATAAAAATCATATCTTACATGAGAAAGTAGAAACATAAACCGTATATAATGGGCTCTATAGAGGATAATGCGCACATGCATCACATGTATGAGGTCTTGTGTTCAACCCCAGTATTTCCAACTAGTGCTGCATGATATTGAAAAAATGACATTTTGATATCTTGTCTTTCTGCGATTTATATTACGACGTGGAAAAAAAGGAAATTATACCACATAAATGCTGTGTGTTTCTATGTACATTTATACGATGAAAAATTAACAATCATAATTTTAATTATTATTATTTGGGACTTTAAGTTGTTTTTTTTTAAGCAGAAGCTCACTTCTCCTACTAACTCTCCACTCACACAACACTTCACCTTAAATGCCTTCCAGGTGCATGTTTACAGGCAGGTGACACAGACTGCTGCACACTCTGTACTCGGGTAAAAAGCTTCACTTGTGTGATATCACCCCACTCACAATACTTTCACTCATGCATACACAATACTGATTTACTGATTTACACACTTCATAATGTGAGTTAATTTAATAATTTGTGTTTGGATTTAAATAAATTGTTAGTTCTTTTGGAGTAACATGCTTTACATGTTAAGACCAGGTTTTAATCCACAGCATTTCCAACTGCCATCATGTTATTTGTCCTAACTAGCATGTCTCACATGAGGAAATATATACATCTATTTAACACCTACAAAATTGAGATTATCTATAGGGGATGTAGCTCAGTGGTTGAGCGCATGCTTCGCATGTATGAGAGCTTCAACCCGCAGCATCTCCAAATGGCATAATATTTGTCCTATCTTACATGAGGAACTCATTAAGTCTGTTTCAATAGGCATCATCTTCATTACAGCAATCTAAACAGTACAATATTATTTTGACAATTATTTTGACTAATCCTAGAGTCCCATGGCCAGCCAGCAGTATTTTCAAAAATTCCAATCAGTAGGCTTACCATAACTTATGTTGTGTCTGCAACAGTGTGTCTTTTGTGACACAGCATCCTGTATGTCTACGATGTGTTAAAAAATGAGGAAAATGTATACTTTGATACTGAGAATGTGAAAATTATAATATGGAGAAAATATTGAATGAATTGACCTCTCAGGAATAATCTATTTTTAAAGATTACTTTTTATACATCTATACACATGGATAAACAGGGGCATGGAGCATTTTCAGCATGAATATATCTACTGATTTACTATAGAAATAATGCTAATTAAATATACACTTTACAAATGTTTCACTTTAGATTAAAACATTAAGATTTTTTTATACATAATATGGTCAATTAAAAAAAGAATTAATTTGTTAATTTCAATACAACTTTGCAGCAACAGTGAAAACGTTGCCTGTGAATCTAAGAAATTTAAATGAATAGTTGTTGTTGCTGACTGTAATTCCCAAGGAACTGCTGTGTCCCATGTGTTACAACTTGTTGTTGTCTGTCAACAACTCAGCTGTACAACAGTGAGGAAAAAACAAACAAAACCACCAGCGCCATAATCATCCAAATGTCTGTCTCGCTCGCTCTGTGTTCCTCTGTGACCCATTTCTCTATCTTTTCTCTGATGCTCTGCACAATTACACAGCAGGCCGGGGATTAAAGTATACACTTGAGTTTCAACAGGATGCTGAAGGCGTTGGCCTTTAGACATTTACACACACTTTTGACACAATTGTACTTTCATACTTGTGAGGACCCAAATTAACATTTCCATGCCTATAACCTTAAAGTCGAGGTGAAATGAAAAATGTCATTTTAATCCTTTTAGATTGTGCATCTATTTGACAATATAGGCCAAAAGAAATACAGAAAATCCATTTCTTTGTATTCCTATATCAAAATCCGATCTTTTTTTTCCCCAGTAAAACTAAATTTCACGTGTGCTTACGTAAGTTAGCACCAAACAATTTCAACCAATCAATCTGCAACATTTAACTGCAGAGCACCAAGAACGCCAGTCAGTTAGCTAGCTACTGCGCTGTGGAGAACATCTGTCTACGCCCACTTCTCAACAATCAAATCAAATCCCCCTAATGATATGTCCCGCCTGCACGTCCTGTTTCACTCGGAAATACGTCACAATATGGAAGCTACATACTCTTGAAATGCCGTTTCAGCTCAACTTTAACAAACACGACTACATGCTTAACCTCACACAACTACATGCTTAACGCTAAAACATGTCCAAAACTAAAATGATAACTATTGGTTTTCATCTTCTAATTTTAAGTCTTGGTATTCTGGCACCAGAGGTTACCATATTTGGACGAGAGGGTGGCATGGGAGAGGAGCAAAGGGTTGGCACATGATGCCCATGGAATGTAGCAGACTAGCCACCATTACAAATTCCTGCAAATTAGCGCAATGATATGTCAATCTAATAATTCTACAACTTCCCTCACCAAAAGAGCTGGAGCACAGACTATAGCTGTGCCCCAATCCAGGGGCTGCAGCCTTCGAAGGAGGTGGTCCACAGAGGAAGCTCCATTCATAGCCTGTGTAGACCGTTAAAACCGAACTGAAATTGAGACGGTCTGGTCTACCCTTGTATAATAGTAATAATTTATTTCAAGGGCCCTTTCATTTTCTTAACATGTATAACACTAGCTATTCGATTGAGTTGAAACAAAAAATTTCTATGTTTTAAAGTGTATTCCTTGGCCACATAAAAGTCCGCCATTCGTGTGAATTGGCACACAATTTATCTCGGGATACGTTGGGCCGCGAAGGATGCACCCGATGGATCCTTCGTGGCCCAGGAAACAGAGGACGCATTTGTCGGCCGCATCTGAATGAGCCTTTGAATTGGGGCAACCTTCGACGCGCTTCTGTGACGCAATCAGCCTTCAAACACAGCCATCGAAGGCTGCAGCCCCTGGGCTTGGACATAGCTTATCTAAACAGCCTGTACTATACAATGTACAGCCCAGCAAGCAATATTATTTGTCTGATATTTTGCACCACAGAATTCTCAAAAGGCTCTAACAACACAAACATGACAGCG
This sequence comes from Semicossyphus pulcher, assembly GCF_022749685.1. Taxonomy (NCBI): domain Eukaryota; kingdom Metazoa; phylum Chordata; class Actinopteri; order Labriformes; family Labridae; genus Semicossyphus; species Semicossyphus pulcher. Next base: position 10,099,801 of record NW_027211695.1, read on the forward strand.
AGGTTATGCTCAGTGACTCAAATAGCTGACACCTTGCAGATGGTTAGCGGCACCAACCTGTCACTCAAGACCGCCATGCCCATACATACAGTTGTTAAAAAAAAATGCTATAAAGTTTGACAATTTATAAGGGACCTTATCGTGATTGACTCTCCTCGAGAGACTCAAGCAGCCACTCGAGGATTTGCAGTTTTTGGCACTTCCTGATGGCTTCATTTCTCAGCCCCAGAGGTTGCCACTTGGTAATAACTAATCTTTATCCTAGATTAAGAGTTATGATCCCCTTTCTTTCCACGAGAAAGCCAGAGGGTGAAATAAAATCTTTATGCTCCAAGGATACTCCAGCCACCTCCTATAATTTACTGCACTTCTTAGACAGACTTACAAAAACAAACACAGCTAAAATACATAGCCTGGTGTTAAGTTAGATGTATGGCAATCTCTCCCTCTCAAGAAGAATTCTCAACCAGCATCTTACACACATGGACACAATTAGGATTCCACAAATTCCAAAGTATTCCCTAAACAAACATTGCTTCCTAAATGTTAGCATATAAGGTTTGATATATTTGCACTTAGTATAATTAAAATCACTCACTGTGAACAATGAGTGTTTCAGAAATTCAGAACGCTTGTTACATCCCATGGGTAATTAGCAAAGTTCTGATGTAGAATCCCATGAATGATATTAAACTGACAAAGGAAATGGAATTGGTTACACCCCTGATAGCAAGTATCTGAACCCTCTGAAAGTAAATGTAGTATGAATCACTCCCTTAAATTTTCGCCCTGGAAAATGTACACAAAGGCAGCGTGTAGTTAATCACTTCATCTGATACCTACCCCCCCAAAAAAACCCTTGTAATAAAACAGCTTTAATGGAACATCATTGGTCTTGTAGCACCATTGGTGTTGACATAATTAAGGGTGTAGGCCGTAATATCAAAGAGCTTAAGTGACAGTTATGTTCCGAAACCTCAGTCCTATAAACACAGTGAACTTCTTCCAGTGGCAACACAGCAGCCAAAAGGGTGTCGGCCTCATCATCAAACTGTAGTAATTACAAAACCATGTGACCAAGGTTCCATTCCAAACATAACTTTGTTCAATGGCTTTGCTTGGCAAGAGAACTAAATTATTTTAGGGGACACTTTTTTGAATCATTTTACGCAGTTTCTACTGTATTCACACAAAAAAAGTTTTTTTTCCTTTCCATAATCCTGCAAGTATCCTGATGACCCCTAGGTTAGGAACAGCTTGCTTACAAGACACTTAAGGTCAATAAAGCAACATTAAACTGGATGCCATCTGCTTTTAACAACGCAATAAGTCTACAAACTTTTGTCTACATTCTGTAGCCATGTTTTTCCTTTCATTTAGTTGGCTGAAAATAAACTGACAAAAAACTGATTCAGGGTTTCCATCAGTGTATAGACTCTCTGCAGCCTTCTGCTTTAGTGTACTTCTTGCTGGGACAAAATGTATTTTTTAAACAGTATTTTTAAGACATTTATTAAACTACTGTTACAGTGGGGCAGCTCTGTTTGAAACATACACACTACCACCAGCAACGTTTGTTAAAAATGTTATGAACTATAGGGAAACATCAGGTCAGAGATCAGTGTTGTTTATTCTTATTATGCATAGACTGACGTCCAACACTTGATTCTTTCTACTATCACAAGCTTTTATGTAGCAACCTTAGTTGCTAGCCAGTCAGAAACACATTTATCTTTTTAAAAATTTTGAATAATGTCCAGTGCTTCCGCTGCATACATTTTGTAGCGGCAGCCCGCTGTGGCAAAAATTGTTGCCGCCCCGGCTTCAGATTACTATAACGTGTCGCAATTAAATGACTCCGCGGATATTTCCGCTCCAAACGAACGGTCGTTGACTCTCTCTTGTTGAGGAAGAGCACTGAAACAGTGACAGGAGTCACAGGACATCAATCACACGTGAAGTTGTGGCAACCAAATAAACAACAGCAGGACCAGTTTACTCCTCTCACAGTGCTCTAATGTCAAAAGAGGGTCCGACATGTAAACAATCCTATTGTGTATCACCGTATGTCCCTATTGTAAATGCATTGATTATCGCTTTTTATGAAGCTTATAAACGGAACAGATGTCATTTGATAAAGATCAATCCATCGTTTTGATTGCTACGTCATTAATCAATTTTGTACTTTTTTATATATATATATATATCGATAGATATATATATTTTGATCTTTATTTTTTACCCTCTGTGTGCTGATTCTTTCCTATTGTATTGTACTGTATAAGCTGCTGGAGACTGAATTTCCCAGAGGGAGTCATCCCAAAGGGATCAATAAAGTTGAGTCTAAGTCTCTAAGTCTAATAACGTCCCTCGTGAAATACGGTGACAGCCGGTGAGCACCTTGTCTTCGGTACAGCCGAGAACCCCCTTGTGTATTGAATTAACAACTTTTATAAAAACACAATTTGAGTCAATTTACTCCCCCCACCCACACACACACACACACACACAAGATACTTCACACCGTAAATAATGTCCCTTACTCAAAGAAAACTTGACACTTTCACATCATCGTGGTTGTTAGGGATAACACAACAAAGTCCAGAACTTACTTCATCATAACCAAGCAGCTCTGCTTTTAAAAGGCCACATCAAACTATTGACTCTAATAGGAATGAGGGCAGGGATTAATGGGAAGAACTGTGACACATACAAACCATTATACACTAGATATGATAAAAAAAAATAACGGAGGGGGGATGATGACAATGAACAAGAAGGAATTACATAGCTGACATAATTGTGTCTGTTGAGTTAAAAAATTCATGACATCATTAGTATCATCTTTCTATCATCTCAAGCACTTCTGAGAAAACAAAGCTATAGTCAGTTCAACCGTTTATCACAAAGGAATGAATATTAAAGATGGTGCATAAATATTGTTACAAGAAAGACTTCACTGCGCGTTACCACACCCCTCTCTTTTCCGAGTGCTCTAATCTTTTTTCTCTGTCCTCCTCCCAGTATGTTTTTTTAAATGAAAGCAAGGGGAAATTAATTCTGTTCAAGCCTCCTTTAAGTTGTGACTGTGTGTTTGTTAATGCTCATTGCTTGTTTGCTTAAGCTTAGTGTACTATATTCTAGTAGCATTGGTGTGTTTGTTTTCCAACCTTGCATGAACCGTATGTGTACTCATCATATGTGAGTTTGTGATCCAGTATACAGCTGCGTGCTTGCGCATACTTTATTATTGATTCCTACCTTCAGCCTCAGAGTGTTTGGCCTCAGGTGAGGGGTTGTCCTGGCCTGCACTGACGATCTGTACCACCAAGAGCCGCTTCAGTAACATCAGGTCAGCATCTTTCAGTCCCATCTCCAAATGGCTAACAATGCCCTGTCCTTGCTGGCTGGTTACCACAGTAACCTGTGAATAAAGTAAGAGCAAATTAAAAAATACTTCAAAAAACCTCAGACAAAAATGACTCAAATAGCATCAAATCAAATAAGAAACATTTTACAGAGACAACCCTAAATAAAGTAATAATAAAATAAAGGGAAAGAAAGAATTAATCCCCAAACTTTTGTGCAGTTTGAGTAAATTTTTTGTGATTTTCTGAGAGGGGCAAACTAAATTCACATTCAGGAAGATGTGTGCCAGATGTGTGGAGATGAGATTGTAAGCAGAGTTTGAACTTCTATCTCAAGATCTCTTTTTAAATCTTCACACAACTGCTTCTGCCACTTTTTGCGTTTCAATACCATGAATGCCTTAGAGGACAGACTTTACAAAAATGTGTACTGTAACATCTACAGCCCTTTTTAAGCCTGGAATTTACATGGGTTATTTACCTCCCAGGTGACAGAATCAGAATCAGAAGGCCTTTATTGTCATTGCATCGTTAAAAAACCATACAGCGAAAGACAACGAAGTCTTGCCTACTATACACATATGTTGCTTGATAAAACTCGACAAGCAAATACAACATACACACAAATAAGCACCAAACTAGAGCGAAGAGTCACTGCAGAAACGCACGCTGCCATCTTTTCCTACTCCTATATCCTCACAGGCACGGGCACTAATTACATCAGTTCACACCTGGTATAAGTATGAGTCTTGTATGTGTTCTCCATTCACGAAAACCTGCCTGTCGGCACCTGCTTCAGATCGAAGCTGCTTGTTTACTGACTTCCCTCCTGTCTTGATTGTTGCTTGTGTTGTATTAACTATCAGATGTACGTCGCTTTGGCCAAAAGCGTCTGCTAAATGAAATCGTAACATTGTATGTTGTTGGTGCCAGAATGAGTACAGAAGTCTACTTATGTCAGTTGAGGAGGCTGCCCATCAATTTGGACCAAGACAAATTTGTGTACATATAACTCAAAGAATGTCCTCATTAGCGGCTCTATGAGCCTACTTGTGGTAGGATGACCCATGTAAATGTTAAAAGTAAACAGGGTCTTTTCAAACATTTCATCATCTCTCGCCCCTCTCTACAGTAGCCTTTCTGGGATGCCTTTAAATGTGGCCATTTAAAACAGCTTTGGCTCAGATTTGTTCTTCAGAAGCATACTTAAACTTTATGAGAAATTTGATTTCAGAAACAAATGCAGTAACTTTTATAGTTGCTCTTGATCAGAAAATATGGTAAATTCAAAGGGCCTCACATCAGATTGAAGAGAGGGAAAAAAAACATAGCTTAAACCACAGGGGAGAACTGACACTGTTGCTGCTTCTTATTATGAGTTTACTATTACAACAACTCTTTTTCCTAAGATTACTACAGAATTGTTACAGCTGCTGTGACAGAAGATCTTTAGAATTACAGACCACAACATCACCACAGCAAAGCATTGCTTTGATCTGACTGTTGTGGTTCTGTTGTAAATGAAGGATATGACATACTATTAATTACTAAAGTTACTTAATTAAACACAAGATGTCAGAACCAAACTGCCCTTGTACCAGTGAACCAAATTTACACCCTTATAGAAAAGAGGCAACACAATATGTTAAAATAACACAACACCACCCTTACACACACAAACAATATTGACATTCATTCAGAAAAATGATGCTTAACTTCCCTCTTGCCTTATGATTTGTACATCTTAACAGCAACAGTCAATATGTCTGATGATGAAAAGAGACGTCTAATAGGGGAAACAGTTAAACTAATGTCCGGCTGATGTTGAGCACATTAACAGTAGTAGTAAATGATGATTATAATGAGATCATTTACAGCTTCTGCTCTCTGCTTCCTGCTTTTGGGCCAGAAGTAGAATCGGCTGCTGAGGCCTGACGGAAATCATGGAGGAAGTCTCAAACACGTGGCGAAAAAAAATGCATTATATAAGTGGATCAGCAACACACACACATACACAGGGCAATGTCTCTGCTTAGTGTCTCTCTGTCTCCTAATATTGCTATTCATATCTGTTGCTGTCGGAAACAGTGGGTCTTAGTGTAATCATCTGTCCAGAGCTTCCTAATAAAGCTGGTTGGATTTGAGAAATCCTCCTTCCCAGCCCAGAGCCTTGTACCAGAGAGGATATGTTTAAATTTAACAGAAAGGACAGTGACTGCTTTCAGTAATGTCCGCTTATTTTCCTACTCTCCTAAAGTATAAACATGAACAGAATATGAATAAGCCCACAGCTGGCTAATTATATTTAATACTTAGTACTTAATAGTTTTAACAAATGTTAAAACATCAAAGGGATAACTATGATATTTTATTGATGTAAACAATTCCATCTACGTGAATCATAAGGATGTTATGTATGTACACTTGAGAAAATTATACAAGGATTGATTTTAAAAAACTCTACAAATGTGGGTGCAACCCAGAAAGGAAAACGGTTTAAATACTTCTCTCGCACTACGCACTCAAGAGATTTGCCAACTTAATGTGGTAGCTGATTTCATATTATTCTGAAGCTTTTTCAATGTCACTTGTACACATACAACACAGATGGCTGACAAATAGAGCCAATTTGCTGCATTTGACATGTACATGAGCTGCTTTTAAGGGGACTGTCTGATATAAGATGATAGGAGTTGTCAGCCATTAAATGGACCAAGCTTAAAAATGCTAATTAGATTCCTTAGTCAATATATTTTTGCTGCTGCTAATCATACCAAATTGGACCAAAAGAGAGCTCATTTAACAGTTATGTGTTAACTGGAGCCTCTTCCCTACATTAACATGTAATACAAGCAGGGCTGGGTTTAAAAAAAAATTTCCGGTTCGAATCGATTCTCATTTGAATGACCCATTATCAATGAATTAAACCCGAGATCGATCTTTAAAAAATGTGTTAAAACTTGTCTGATCACTCACGTTTCTGAGCGCTCCTGAATGCAGCACGACTCAGCATCCCCCCCAAAACTCTGCAGTGAGGCAAACATGCTGGGACTTGTTTACTGCACCTACTATGGAGATATCAGCGATCTCCGACATACTCTTTTTATTGTGTATGCGTCCATGAATATGTAAGTTAGTTTTGCACTGATGTTTATGTTACACTCTGCCCATTTCCCCCATAACTCTTAGTCTTGTGTGGTCTTGTTCTTCGTGCTCTGAGATCTCTTGGCCGAATCTCACGCAAGTTGAATCTCAGTTTGTTTTACCAAAACCATGAGCCAGATGTACAGACTAAAAATCTGAAACTGGGAAAAAAGTGCATAAGCTGTCTAATTCACAATTGTTAATATTGTGTTGACTGCTGTGTCTTTGTCATGTTAAATTAAAAGTACATGACCCCAAAATAACTTCTTTGGGATCAATTCTTATTGTAAATATTAAAAATGTTGATAATGCACCAGGTTAGATGTGCACTGATATTGAAACTGACATACCCCGAACAAAATCGACATCGAATTGAAATCGGATCGGAAATTGAACCGAATTGGGACCTTGTGAATGAGAATCTCATCGAATTGGGACCTTGTGATTCGGAATCGAATCGAATTGAGAAATCCTTATTGAGCACTAAATACAAGGCTTGACTATAGGGGTCTATTTAGTTTAAGCTAGCTATTTTGTAAATGAATACATATGCCATAAAGTTTGTTACTCTGTGTTATAATTAGTCATTTGTTTTTTTTTGTCTAAAAGGCTCTTGTGTCTCTACAGCTCTAAAGAAAATGGGAGGATGTGGCACAATCACACATGCTTCTCATGTATGAGGTCCTAGGTTTGATATCCAGCATCTCTACTTCTTATGGCATTATGCTATGCAGGCTTAAGATCAGTCTTTACATGTAGGAGGTACTTGGTTCATACCCTAGCATCTCCACCCTATGTGGTGCCATCCTGCAATTGTTTACAATTGCGGAGACGGGTAAAAAAAAGCATGTCATCAGTTAAAAATGTACAGCTTTGACAAATAAACATAGATAAAAAAAACCTCACTGACACTTCTTCTAATTCATTAACTCAACTGTTCTCGCCTTCATAATCGAGAACAGATGTTTGACTTTTTTAACAGTTTGTATTTATAATCACTCAATTTTTCTTGACTTGTCTGAAACGAAAACATCAAAATTGTAGGTTCAGCAGAACTGAAACACTGTGCAGTTGATCACAGAGCAGGCGGTGACAAAACAGAGGTTTAGCCAGCTTAGACTTAGGATGCTTTCACACCTGACAGCTTTGGTCTGGACTTTTGGACTTTACTCACAAAGTCTGGTTCATTTGGACAGGTGACAACACATTAAAATTCTGGTGCTGATCAAACAACCGGACCATGGTCCACTAGAAAAGACGGATCTCGGTCTGTTTCCAAATGAACTATGGTGCAGCTCTATTCAGGTGAGAACATAAACAGAAGTGGGACCTACTACAGGAAGCCAAAACACTGTGCATTGTGTGTTGTTAAAAAACCATTAAAGTCCATGATCATGTTGAGTGTGATTGAGGCGTGTACTCTTTGTTTACTTTGGGGAGTTTTCCCACATGGAAATTCTGACCAATCAGAAAGCAGTTCCCTCACGCATCAAAACTTTTGGCCCGCTGGTAAAAGCTGCTGTGTGAACACAAACCAAACTTTAGGCAAAGTGCAACATTGTAACAATTTGGTCTTTGATTCAAATCAACCAAATGGACTTTAGGTGTGAAAGCACCCTTACGCTGGGGACACACCAGATGCCGAAGTGCTGCGAAGAGCCTCGCAACGAAAATAGCGTGCAAGCCGGAGCACTTCCGTTCACACCAGACGTGCATTTCTCCGCGCCGGTCGACAAGCGCCTCTGCTCCTCAGCTGTCGTTAACTCACATTTGGAGCTGTTTTTTCATCATGCTCTCTCTCTCTTGCTCTCTCTCTCTGTTTGCGTGTGTGTTTTGACACCACAATCCACTTTGTGTCTCTCTCTTTCTTGTGTGTGTGTGTGTGTGTGTGTGTGTGCATGTGTGTGTGTGTGTGTGTGTGTGTGTGTGTGTGTGTGTGTGTCTATGTCTGTGTGTCTGTGTCTGTGTGTATCTTCATCTCTCTCGCGCTCTGTTTAGATACTAACAAATATATAAAAGCACACAAATATAACATCGCATTTGTCAATCGGGGTTTTTTATTTTGAAATTGTTTTAACTTTGAGAATTGACCTGATTCTCTCGTTGTTTCATGTGTGACTTCCTGCCAGGATTGACGCGATCGCTCGCAGCTCGCGCAAAAAATAGAACAGACGCCGAAACGATCGCTGCAGGGCGCGAGCCGGCCGCGGAGGTGCGACACAATCGATTAACATGGGCGCCGAAAGGAAACGGGCTCCGGTGTGTTCCCAGCGTTAGATGTTGGCTAGTGTTTGCATAGGCTGGTGGTTTGTGATATGCACCAAAGCAATAAATGCATCCTTCTCAAGGTATTCCTTTCAGCAACCACCCATTCAGCAATATCTCCTTTGTTTTATATACCTAAAAAGCAAACTTAGTTTTTTAACAATATTTCATTTTATAATTAAATGATTTCTTGTTGTATATCTTTGCTGACCTCCACAGATGTGTTGTTGCTGGCCTGGTTACCAGCACTTGTATGTCTGATGTACTGTTTAAACTGCTGTAGACTGTCCAGCACTGCCTGTCGCAACAACTCGCCTCCTTTCGCTGCTCCTCTCATGCAACCTTCACCTGGAATAGATCTAAGCTCCTCAACACAGGAATGCAGCCTGGCCAGGTTACCACGAACCTGCTAAAAACACAGAGGTAAAAAAAAAAAATAGATATAGTGTGAGACAGAAAAATGGAAGTAGATTAAGAGAGGAGTGGAAAGAAATGGCAATAATGGCTATAAATACTTCTCATATCTATTTACCACAAATGGCAGCAGACATTCCTGCTGCCTGCTGATGGCGTACAGGCTGAATAATGGAATCCTACAGGGTCCATCCAGACTACAGGCCAGGGACAGGAAGTTATCCAGAGCATCACAGAGCACCGCACATGTCTCTGACCACCAGGGTGGCAGCGCCTCTACGATCAGAACCCTGGCTGGTTGCGTTGAAAACAAGGACCAGTAAACCAAGTTGCCAGAGTTGGAGGAACCTGCTTGCCCCTTTCTGTTGTCCATGGACATCTAAAAACACAAATACAAAATGCTGGTGTTCAATCATAAAGATTATTAAGAATTTTGCATTTAAGAATACAGCACCCTCTCACCCATTTCAATACCTGTGTAAATATATAAATACCAGAGTAAAAAATTCTAAAATACAGGAAGAAAACAAAAAAAAAACAAAATGACAAAAAACACAGAGATAGTGATAAATCAGTACCTTGTAATTAACAATCAACGCAGTCAAAAAAATTTGAAGTGCATCAGCTGCAGGCATAATCATAAGCAATAAGCACCACTGTAAATAGACCATGAATAAATTAGCCATGATGAACATGGAATATTATGCAGTCATCTAGGTTGTAAATGTCTGGTTTTCACATAACTCAGGGGCTTTTCCTGACTTTGGAAAAGGCTATTATTAAAAAGTGAATATTGAAATTGGTTTTGGCAGAAATGGCTGAAAGACAACTATTTCAAGGCGGTAATTTAAACCTTGAAAAGGCCAGTAAGTGCTATATTGCATGTCAATTGCACAGCAGACAACATATTTTGCACCAAGGATGCAAAGTGTGTTAAGCAAGAAGGAGGACTATTTGTGGTGAATAAATATGGATTGTTTACCTGTTGTTTATAATTTACAGCTGTCTGAAATTTAAAGGACATTGCATCTAAGTGATAAACTGGCAGTAATGTTCTCAAAAAACTCCTAAAAACTGAACACTCAGACTTTACAGATGTGATGCAAGTATTACCAGAAACAGAAACTCTATTGATTCCTTTGGGGGAAATGGGTCATTAAAGCAACAGAAAGTGAAAAAATATGAATAAAATGAAGAATATGCAGAGCACAAGAGTCAGTGAAAGTACTGTATACATCAATCAAATCAATCAATCAATCAATCAATCAATCAATCAATCAAATTTTATTTGTATAGCGCCAAATCATAACCAGGGTTATCTCGAGACACTTTACAGAAAGAGCAGGTCTAGACCGACTCTTTGTTAAGTTATTCAAAGAGAGGCCCAACATCAATCCACCATGAGTAGCACTTAGCAATTCGGCACATTGGCAAGGAAAAACTTCCTTTTAACAGGCAGAAACCTCGAGCAGAACCAGACTCATGTTGAACAGCCATCTGCCTCGACTGGATGGGCCGAAAATGGGATAGAAGGAGATGCAGGATAGAGACAGGCAAAGAGAGCAACAACAACATATGTTCTTGTTACCACAACAACATATGTCCTTGTTACATGAACAACAACAGACACATACTTATGGTTGCAATGCCAATAATAGTGGTAGACTAGGGTGAAGATTGGCTAAATAAATAAATAAATAAATAAATAAATTAGCGAGAGAAGCAGAGTAATGATAAAGGCTGAGGTAATCGTAATTGTAACAGTTGAAGTCAACAGGTCTACTATTAGCATTAGCAGCAACAATAATGATACTATGGGGAAGGCTGATGTTAGTAGTTGTTGCAGTCGAGCAGGTCCACAGCAGCAGGTGGTCTGCAGCAACGATCCTCAGGAACCTTCAAGACAAGGGAGCACAAGAACTCCCGGGAAGATATGTGGTTAGTAATGTTAATGGGACCAGAAAATACAGAGTTAATGAGCTGCATTAATATGACAGATAGAGAGAGAGAGAGAGTCAGAGAGAGAGGAAGAGAGAGAGAGAGAGAGAGAGTCAGAGAGTCAGAGAGAGAGAGAGAGAGAGAGAAGCTTGGTGTGTCAGATCCCCCCGGCAGTCTAAACCTATAGCAGCATAACTATGGGCTAGTCCAAGCCTGAGCCAGCCCTAACTATAAGCTTTATCAAAGAGGAAAGTTTTAAGTCTACTCTTAAAAGAAGAGAGGGTGTCTGCCTCCCGGACCTTGACTGGTAGATTGTTCCAGAGGAGGGGGGCCTGGTAATTGAAGGCTCTACCTCCAACACTACTCTTAGAGACTTTAGCCTTTAGACTTTTACTCTTAGACTTTAGGTACCACAAGCAGGCCTGCATCCTGGGAGCGCAATGTTCTAGAGGGGTAATATGGCACTATGAGCTCTTTAAGATATGTTGGTGCCTGACCATTAAGAGCTTTGTAAGTAAGAAGAAGGATTTTAAATTCTATTCTATATTTTACAGGAAGCCAGTGCAGAGAGGCTAATACAGGAGAGATGTGATCTCTCTTCCTAGTTCTTGTCAGCACACGTGCTGCAGCATTTTGTACCAGCTGCAGAGTTTTTAGTGACTTATTAGGGCAGCCTGATAGTAACGAGTTACAATAATCCAACCTGGAAGTAACGAATGCATGGACTAGTTTTTCTGCATCGTTTTGAGACAAGATGTGTCTGATTTTTGCTATGTTGCGAAGATGAAAGAAGGCTGTCCTTGATATTTGTTTTATGTGGGAGATGAAGGACATATCCTGATCAAATAGAACTCCCAGATTCCTAACAGTAGTGCTGGATGCCAGGCTGATGCCATCTAGGGCAGCTATATCATTAGAGAAAGAGTCTCTAAGGTGTTTTGGGCCGAGCACAATAACTTCAGTTTTGTCTGAATTAAGTAGCAGAAAGTTTCTAGTCATCCAGATCTTTATGTCCTTAAGGCATGCTTCTAGTTTAGATAGCTGATTGGTTTCATCTGGCTTCATAGATAAGTATAATTGAGTATCATCTGCATAACAATGAAAATTAATGGAGTGTTTCCTCATGATATTACCCAGAGGAAGCATATATAAGGTAAAAAGAATCGGTCCGAGCACAGAACCTTGTGGAACTCCATGACTAACTTTGGTTTGCATAGAGGACACATCATGAACATTAACAAACTGAGATCGATCTGATAGATAAGATTTAAACCAACTTAGTGCAGATCCTGTAATGCCAATTAAATGTTCTAATCTCTGTAACAGGATGTGATGGTCTATCGTGTCGAAAGCGGCACTAAGATCTAACAGGACGAGTACAGAGAGAAGTCCTCTGTCTGAAGCAGTAAGTAGATCATTTGAAACTCGCACAAGGGCTGTCTCAGTGCTATGGTGGACTCTAAATCCTGACTGAAAGTCCTCAAATAAACTGTTGTTATGAAGAAAGTCACATAATTGATTAGCGACTGCTTTCTCAAGGATCTTTGAGATAAAAGGAAGGTTAGATATAGGTCTATAGTTAGCTAAGGTGCCTGAATCTAGGGTAGGCTTTTTAAGAAGTGGCTTAATTACAGCTAGTTTAAAAGACTGGGGTACATAGCCCGTCGATAAAGACATATTGATCATATCTAGTAAAGAAGTGCTAATTGAGGGAAAGACTTCCTTAAGCAGCTTGGTTGGAATCGGGTCTAAAAGACAGGTTGATGGTTTAGACGAAGATATCAGAGAATTTAGCTCAGGAAGGTCAATTGGAGAAAAACAGTCAAGGTAAACATCAGGTTTTTGAGCAGTTTCCAAAGATACATCTGCACCAGTTAACGGCAGGAGGTTACAAATTTTGTCTCTTATCTTTAGGATTTTGTCATTAAAGAAGCTCATGAAATCATCACTGCTGAGGCCTATAGGAATACTTGGCTCAGTGGAGCTGTGACTCTCTGTCAGCCTGGCTACAGTGCTGAAAAGGTACCTGGGATTGTTTTTATGTTCTTCTATGAGGGAGGAGTAGTAGACACCTCGAGCATGCCGTAGGGTATACATGTTAATACCAGGGATGCAAATAGCCATTATTTTCTTTACTGAATAATCTGCTGATTATTTCCTAATTTATGCATCCTCATTTGGTGTTTTTAATGTTTGACAATAGTTAAAGTTTTCATTTTCCTAAAGCACGGGGTATCCTCTCCAAATTGCTTATTTTATCTGACCAACAGTCTGAAAGCTTTTAATTTACATCTAGAATCACTGCCTTGAGGTTCTATGTCTTCACCAACCGGTAAAGTTGCAGTTTACATCTATAATTTTTTCCAACAGAATAACAGTGTAACTGTAGCTGGGAATATAAAAAAAAAAATTACGTTGATGACAGAAATCTGATGTGTCCTTAAGTCCAACTGGACATTTCAGACAAATTTTTAACTATTGCCTCCAGGTGTTTCTGAAATATCACTTTCACAAGAATGGAATGGAAATAACGGACAGAAAACTGTTTTTACAGGGCATCATGATGTCAAAGTAAAGTTGACCTTTAACCTTTTTGGGAAAAAAACTTCATCATCATTTTATTCTAGATCACAGGGACCTTAATCTTGTTCACCACGTTCTAACTATCAACTTTTAAAAATTGTTGGCAATTAATTTTCTGTCCATGGTTTAATCAAGTTTAAGCACATGTAAATCTTCCCATCTGTAACTCAAGAAACAAGCATGACGCAAACCTTAATCTAGTTGTCATTTTCATTTTAGAAACAAAGAGTGAAAAACTATAAAGGCTCCTAAGCTTTTTATAAACACTTATATTGGATACAACCTCAACCTAATCCATATGTATAAGGAGAAAAAGTTAATTTGTTTTTTATTTTTTTGTTATTTATTTTTTGGCTTTTAACACCTCTCACATCATCCGATGGAAAGGACCTGTCTGTGTGGATGTGAAATGTAAGTAAGTAAGTAAGTAAGTAAGTAAGTAAATGGAAACAGTCAGTCATGCAACATAAAGTATGTGGCCAAAGGCAGACAGGGAAAACCCCTCACGCTTCACTGAGTCAATCACACTATCTAAATCCTTGTCATTATGGAATGTATGTCTGTCTTTTGTGTCTGGTGACTAACATCATTATTACTGATGGGAAACCCCTTATTTAGAAACCTCTGACACACGTCATTTCATTTCCATACATCAAAAGAGAACCGACAGTTGAAAAAGTAGAGTAATCTTTTGAAATCAGAAACGAGGCAACAGATTGCGCAACATTTTCCTACAATGGAGGTTTTTGGTGGCCTTTTGTTTAATCATAGATTTTGCACTGAGGACCAATTCAGGGCAGGATACCAATATATAATAATAAGTAAAGGGCTGAGTAGCCCTTGATGTAACCATCCTGAAGCATAATTCCTCAGATCTCTTAAACCTTCATTTTTGTAATTTATTCTTTGCTGGACTACTTTACAACAGGGAAGGCTCTTCTCACTGGTGGGGTGGAACTGGGCTTGAAATAGCATAAACAAAAACAGAGATTTAATCAGCCTGCGTCTGAGTTTTAGGTGCAGAAATTCTAAGGAGTAACAGGGATGATTTTGTTTACAAATGCTCTTTCGTCTTTCAGTGATGAATTAATTTCAAGGAGGATGGAATATTTCAACTTCTTGTCATCATGTTGCTATTAATCCGCAACTGAGTCTGCCTTACATCATCTGTCACAGGGTTTAAACACACACACACAGTTATACTAGCATAATGATTCCAACTATCAAATAAAGACTGAGGCACAAACAGCACCATATCAGATTTAAATTCAAAATAGAAGCAGGAATAACAACTTGTCCTATGGAAAGCACCCGAAGGCTTGTACTACTCTTATCAAAGTAAAAGCCATTGACAGAACTAATCCCTTTGATTCAAAGGTTGAGCTCTAAGTATTTTTTATCATCTGAGCTCTTAGATCCACTATCCTAAAACCCTGCTCTGCTCTGATTCTGAAGTGATATTTTACTGGTAATAAAGGTCATATTTTGCAGAAGTATATGTACCGTTTGATCTTCTGGCCTTCTTATCTGTCTCTGACTCACTTCTCATATTCTAAGCTAGATTTTGTTCTCCTCACAACACAGATCACACATCTTCACTGCACACCTTTGATCTTTCATCATCTCTTAAACCTCAATCTGTGTCAACATAAATAAGTAAAGTAACTAAAAACAGAGCTTCTGTTCGCCATTAGTGAATTGGGTTGATTTCATCTGAATTTCTTCATTGGCAGAAATGCTGGACCCAGACAAAAAATTACAATGCAAACATTACATGTACATGTTTGCATATGTTTGGTGAGACCAAGCAGAGCAAAAATGTAAGTGAGAAGATGTTAAATAACTGGCAATAAATGCTAATTACAGTACCGTGTAAAAAGCTAAATATTACCCATATAAAATCAGATTACAGAAGACAAGCCTCATCAGATATTAGCTCTATTATGTGATTGTTTAGCTAACTTATAATGAAATTATAATGAACGTTAGCCAACTGTTACCTTAGCTAGGTTGAGTTTATCTGCTGCCTGCTGCTGGAAAAGTTAACTAACGTTTTATCTTGACACAGTATCTGATCTGCCTCCTAGCTAGAGGGCAAACGTTTAATAGCGCTAACAAAGGGCTAATTACCTCTGCAAACATTCAGTCGCTAGCGCTGTCTGTTTCTCAGCTCGGGGACGCGAGGACTATCACGTCTCGCATTTAACCAAAGATTGTCTATTGCTAAGACGAATCACTCGACACCTACAGAGGACATTATAAAAGCGTTTGTAAGGTAGATGTTGTGCTTTGAATTTTGCACGGTATATCCAGAGGGCTATAGCTACGATAATATTATAATGACGTGTGAATATTATTATTATTAAATTAGTTTTTTTTGTTGGTTTTTTTTTCATTAATTTATCAGCATCTACTTGATAATTGATCAATTGTTCATGCAATCTTGCTGCCAATCCTTCTCTTAGCCATGGTTTACAGATATGAGGTAAATGTGTCTTACATTGTAATAAACTGAATATCTTTGGTTTAATTTTTGAAAACTTGTGACGTTAATTTTGCACCATTTTATGTCGTTTTATAGCCTAGACCAAAGCAATCGATTCTCAGCAATAGTAATCATTTGGATGGAGCCCCGTCTTTGTAACAAGGCAACCCAGATTACCACACGGTTCACAATTTTTTCAAAAACCATGTTTATAACTTGACTCTATATGCTATATCTGCTAAAACACAAATACGCATTGGAATACAACACCAGAACTCAAAGTAAGCCTCTGCTACTGCCTAGATGTTAATAAGAAACATATGCTCATAAGTCTTTAGAAAGTTTATTTCAAAAGGTTTGCATATTGCTCTGCCCTCCTTCCATGTGTTTACTTCTTTTCATTATTTGTAGATGATTAGAGAAAAAGATAGGACAAGCCAAGCGTAAGAAACCTAGGACAGAATGTGAGTGATATGTAAAGTTGTTTATGATGATTGGTGATGACGATCTGCACAATTCAAGTGTTTTCTAATAATCACTGCAGGTTTGTTATTATGTTCCTGTTACATAAGGTAAGTGAGACCTTCACAGCAATAAAGCTACAATTATGATGTGAAATGATTTTAATTCTTTTGGGAAAAATATTGAATAAATATAGAATACGATTTCTCATGAATGTGTGTGTATGTATGTGTGCATGTGCATGCATGCGCTTGGCGAGTTGGGTTCTGTTAAGTGCTGTAGTCTGTTTGGTTAAATCTGGGTTGGGAAATGAGAGCTGTGTGATGCATAGTCATACAGATTTTTTTGTCCCTCTCTGGCACTCTCACAGACCATGTTACTTTGTCAGGGTGTATTAGGTTGCCATGAAGAAATGTGAAACATGCGCATCTGCTCATAGGAGATAAGATGAGGTGCATGTGGGGGTATATGTGTATTTTTATGTAAGTGAGATAAACTAACTTCTGCCAACCCTCTGTACCTGGCAAAATCATTTGAAGAGCAATTTATGCCCAGTGGAGGACCTGATTTTAAAGCACAGCCTCTTACATGTGTGGTTCATGTGTGTGTGTGTGTGTGTGTGTGTGTGTGTGTT
The DNA here is from genome assembly GCF_022749685.1 of Semicossyphus pulcher. Lineage (NCBI taxonomy): Eukaryota > Metazoa > Chordata > Actinopteri > Labriformes > Labridae > Semicossyphus > Semicossyphus pulcher. Next base: position 10,117,094 of record NW_027211695.1, read on the forward strand.
TGTGCGTGCGACAGAGGATCTGGGATTAATGTGTTAGTTGGGTGGTGGCTGAGGATTTCAAGAACAGCAAGTTTCTTTTAACAAATCTGGTTCTTGAAGGCGCTGGCAGTCATCTTTCTTTCCTTTAACTGTTCATCATCTCCACACACGCTGGCTCCCTCTCACTGTTTTTCTCTTTCTTTTATTCACTCTTTTATAACTCCCCCTTCTCTACATCCAACCTGCCTACTTGAAGCTCTAATTTGGTCTGTGATATATATATATCTGTATATGCTGCACTGAAGATTAACAAAGGGATGCATTGATTTCAATACAAGGATCTTCCACTGAAATGGATGTAGAGCTTTCAGTCTCTAATATGAATCCTGGGAGAAGGGATTATGTTCAGCGATATGATTCCAGCTTAATCGCTCTTAGCACAGACATACAGTTACACAAACAAGTAATAAAAAAATGTGTGCCTCCTTATTTAGTTGTGAATAAATACACATACTTCTGGGTCAATAGGGGCTTTGCAGCAGTGAACTAATCCACTGCTCCTTTTGATTGGGGGATTGAGGGAAAGTTTGCTCAGTATTTCTAGTACTTATTTCTAGTACTTTTTAAATACAATTAACGCTAGTTGATTTTTTCAGCCCAGTGTTGTTCATCTTGACTTCTCTTTCAGTTTTACTCAGTGTGTAATTGAGGCTAAAGTAATGTTAAGTCGGTCGTGTTAAGTTGTTTGCTGCCTTGAGAAATTTTAGATTAATTCCCTGAGATGGGAAAAAGACCATGAAATTGGAAAATCCCCTTCATATATCCTAGCAGTTTAAGACGAAGAGGGCAGGCTGCAGAAAGAGACTTTCACAACTTGAGTTTTTAAAGAGCTGACAATGGAGCTGCACCTATCCTGATTTTTGTGCTACTCAATTTAACTACATCACATCATTATTTATGTGATTTATTTTAAATTCCCATCACTGACACATGCCCGTCTTAAATAGTTCAACATTCTGAGTTGCTTCATCCTGTCTCTAAGTCCTTGTGTAAAGCTAAGCTTACTGGCTGCTGGCATTAAAATGAACGCAGTATTTATCACACATGAGATAAACAACAATCTTTTTTCTTTTTTTTTTTACTCTATGCAAGACAGCACATAAGAATACCCACTCTGGTTATTACAGATTGAATATCATCATTATGTCTGTAAAAACAAGAGACTTGTTTCGGCATGTGAGCTTGACTAAACAATGTTGTGCTTCATGCAACATTAAAGGTAAATGGATTGCAAAAATTGTTTGTTGACAGTATAAGCATAGCACACTTCTCACATATCCATCTTTACTCAAGATGTCTGATTCAGCTGACCTACAGGTTGTATTTGCTTGCTTGGTTTGGTAATTGGTAGATATTTTTTTGGTATGTTGGAAGTAAATTGTGCTCCTTAAAGGTAACAAAGACAGGAGGGAAGACTTCACCATTTGTCTCATATACTAGAGCATTTTTAGACATACCAAAAATGATGGGCAAATAATTTATCTAAATGCCCTGAAGGCATTTATCCCCAGGAGAATATGCAACTTACTTGACTTTCTCTTCTCACTTCATTGCAATGCCTTGCTGGAAACTCGTACATTTCACAAGTATGTGAAATAATAAATTCTTTATTACCATTACTTGCTTCTCTGAGGACCCTGGCTGTTCGAACAGTTTAATTATAAACCATAATTGCCATCACCATAGCAAATTATTTTTGTAAAATAATATTCTTCTCTCTTTGAAAATATCCCAAGCTCTATACCTGGTGGCAACTGCAAACTCAGAACAGATATGCATGCTGAAAAATGGAAATGTTTATCCAAAGCAGACACAATGTTCTACATTTGCTGGGGCTCATAAGTACAAATAGGGACACTGTTTTTTATCTGCACGAGACCTATTTCACAGCCAATCCTATCCTATTGTTAAAGCAGATCTGTTTGGGTCATAGTGCAAGGGTTAGTATTATAGGAATTGTTGCTCTCGGAAGTTTGTGTGCATTTGAGCTTAGTAATAGGAAGCATAAATACCCAGGGTGTTTATACTAATCTCAGTGGGAAAATAACTTCATGTGAATCCTTTTCATCTAAGCATGTGTATTTATCTGTGATTTCACACACGTGAGGCAAAGTTTGTGCGTCATAGCACAATACCAAAGCTGTTTACTGTGGTTTCTGTGTTCACTGCCACAGAGCAGAGCAGAACAGGACAGACGTAGCTAAGAGAGTGGATGACTATAATGGTCACTTACCTTGATGGGGATGTGTTACGGTAAAAGGATGGGTGCAGACCCTTTATAACTTAATGGCCTAATGGGAGTTCTGCTTTCTGTGACATGGACTATGTTTCCTCAACAGAGAGCATCAGTATCATACTGTCTTTATAGCCAAAATCTGACATGTTGCAATGATGTTCATGGTAAAGTAGTTCTGTTCAATGTTGTTACAAAGCCATTTAGATGATTTCCTAAAAAACAGAAGATATTTTCTGATCTAGACTTTATGTAACCAGTGGGCCATGTTTGTGCACTAGAGGCCATTAATGTCTTCCTAAGTGCTACTTAGTGTTGCTCCCACGTCAATACAACAGCCATTTCCTAAACAGTTACCTAGAGTACTCACAGCATGAAATAGGGTCATAGTGAGGTCATAGAGCCCAGACAGAAATGCAATGCAATTCTAATGCAACACACCTGTTGTCAAATTCACTTTACATTTACACATGGAATGCTTACTGTCTTTTCTGTGTAAGCGCTTAAAAAATATGATGTTTGGACACAGCCCTGGCTCTGTAAATGGGAATTAAACAAAGTGGCTTTTGTTCGTTTGTGCCCTGCACACGATCTCTTTTGCTGGCTACTCTCCCGTGTCCATGTGCTCATTTACAAGGAACACAGCTACATAATAAAATGATAGCAATAAAAATGATTCCCCTGTGAGGCTAACTTGCCCTCAGAAAGCTCACACACGCTTAATATTAGTTACAAGAGTATAGTTTTTATCTCATGCTTCCTTCTTTCAGTTATTCCTTCTTTCCTTCCACCCTTCCTCCTTTCAGTTATTTCTTGTTTTCCTCCATATTTCCTTTACTCCTTCTTTCATTTTACCCTCCCTTCTTTAATTCTGTCCTTACTTCTTTCAGTTATTCCTTGTTTTCTTCCATCCTTTTGTCCTTTATTCTTTTTTTCCTTTTATCCTTCCTTCTTTCAGTTATTCCTTGCTTCCTTCCTCCCTTGTTTCCTTTATTCTTTTCATAATTCGCTTTTTCTTTATTTCTTGTTTCCTTTCATGCTTCCTTCTTTCAGTTTTTACTTGTTTCCTTCTTCCCATCTGTCCTTTATTCATTGTTTCCTCCCATTCTTTCTTCCTACTTGCTTTCCTTTATTCCCGGTTTCCTTCCATGCTTTCTTCTTTCATTTTTTCATTTCGTTTCCTTCTTCCCTTGTTTCCATTATTACTTGTTTACTTCCTTCTTTCCTTTATTCCTTGATTCCTTCCATCCTTAATTTTAGTTTTTCTTTGTTATATTCTGTTTCCTTCCTTCAAGTATTTATGTTTCCTTCCATCCTTCCTTCTTTCCTTTATCACTTATTTCCTTCCTCATACAGTTATATCTGGTTTCCTTCCATGCGTCCTTCTTTCAGTTATAACTTGTTTCCTCTACCCTTGGCCTTTTTTCTTTGTTTCCGTCTATGCTTCCCTTCCCTTCCTTCCTTCCATGCTTCCTTCCATGCTTTCTTCTTTCAGTTATTTCTTGTTTCCCCTTTCCCTTTATTCCTTGTTTCATTCCATTGTTCCAATCAATCAATCAATCAAATTTTATTTGTATAACGCCAAATCATAACCAGGGTTATCTCGAGACACTTTACAGAAAGAGCAGGTCTAGACCGACTCTTTGTTAAGTTATTTAAAGAGAGGCCCAAGATGAATCCACCATGAGTAGCACTAAGCAATTCGGCACATTGGCAAGGAAAAACTTCCTTTTAACAGGCAGAAACCTTGAGCAGAACCAGACTCATGTTGAACAGCCATCTGCCTCGACTGGATGGGCCGAAAATGGGATAGAAGGAGATGCAGGATAGAGACAGGCAAAGAGAGCAACAACAACATATGTACTTGTTACCACAACAACATATGTCCTTGTTACATGAACAACAACAGACACATACTTATGGTTACAATGCCAATAATAGTGGTAGACTAGGCTGAGGATTGGCTAAATAAATAAATAAATAAATAAATTAGCGAGAGAAGCAGAGTAATGATAAAGGCTGAGGTAATCGTAATTGTAACAGTTGAAGTCAACAGGTGTACTATTAGCATTAGCAGCAACAATAATGATACTATGGGGAAGGCTGATGTTAGTAGTTGTTGCAGTCGAGCAGGCCCAGCAGCAGGTGGTCTGCAGCAACGATCCTCAGGAACCTTCAAGACAAGGGAGCACAAGAACTCCCGGGAAGATATGTGGTTAGTAATGTTAATTGGACCAGAAGATAAAGAGTTAATGAGCTGCATTAATATGACAGAGAGAGAGAGAGAGAGAGAGAGAGAGAGAGAGAGAGAGAGAGAGAGAGAGAGAGAAGCTTGGTGTGTCAGATCCCCCCGGCAGTCTAAACCTATAGCAGCATAACTATGGGCTAGTCCAAGCCTGAGCCAGCCCTAGCTATAAGCTTTGTCAAAGAGGAAAGTTTTAAGTCTACTCTTAAAAGAAGAGAGGGTGTCTGCCTCCCGGACCTCGACTGGTAGATTCTTCCAGAGGAGGGGGGCCTGGTAATTGAAGGCTCTACCTCCAACGCTACTCTTAGAGACTTTAGCCTTTAGACTTTTACTCTTAGACTTTAGGTACCACAAGCAGGCCTGCATCCTGGGAGCGCAATGTTCTACAGGGGTAATATGGCACTATGAGCTCTTTAAGATATGATGGTGCCTGACCATTAAGAGCTTTGTAAGTAAGAAGAAGGATTTTAAATTCTATTCTAGATTTTACAGGAAGCCAGTGCAGAGAGGCTAATACAGGAGAGATGTGATCTCTCTTCCTAGTTCTTGTCAGCACACGTGCTGCAGCATTTTGTACCAGCTGCAGAGTTTTTAGTGACTTATTAGGGCAGCCTGATAGTAACGAGTTACAATAATCCAACCTGGAAGTAACGAATGCATGGACTAGTTTTTCTGCATCGTTTTGAGACAAGATGTGTCTGATTTTTGCTATGTTGCGAAGATGAAAGAAGGCTGTCCTTGATATTTGTTTTATGTGGGAGATGAAGGACATATCCTGATCAAATAGAACTCCCAGATTCCTAACAGTAGTGCTGGATGCCAGGCTGATGCCATCTAGGGCAGCTATATCATTAGAGAAAGAGTCTCTAAGGTGTTTTGGGCCGAGCACAATAACTTCAGTTTTGTCTGAATTAAGTAGCAGAAAGTTTCTAGTCATCCAGATCTTTATGTACTAAGGCATGCTTCTAGTTTAGATAGCTGATTGGTTTCGTCTGGCTTCATAGATAAGTATAATTGAGTATCATCTGCATAACAATGAAAATTAATGGAGTGTTTCCTCATGATATTACCCAGAGGAAGCATATATAAGGTAAAAAGAATCGGTCCGAGCACAGAACCTTGTGGAACTCCATGACTAACTTTGGTTTGCATAGAGGACACATCATGAACATTAACAAACTGAGATCGATCTGATAGATAAGATTTAAACCAACTTAGTGCAGATCCTGTAATGCCAGTTAAATGTTCTAATCTCTGTAACAGGATGTGATGGTCTATCGTGTCGAAAGCGGCACTAAGATCTAACAGGACGAGTACAGAGAGAAGTCCTCTGTCTGAAGCAGTAAGTAGAGCTGTTCCTTCTTTTCTTTAATCATATTTTCCTTCCATGCTTCCTTCTTTCCTATATTCATACTTTCCTTCTATGCTCCCCTCTTCCTCCCTTCTGTCCTTTATTCCTTGTCTACTTCCATGCTTCTTTCTTTCAGTTATTCTGTCTTTCCTTTCATGCTTCCTTCTTTACTTTATTCCATGTTTCCTTCCATGCTTCTTTTTTTCCTTTATTCCTTGATTTCATCCCCCTTTGTGTCTTTTATTCTGTGTTTCCATCCTTCCTTCCTTCCTTCTTTCCTTCCCTCTTGTTCCTTTATTTATCATTTCCCTCCAGCATTTCTTCTTTCAGTTATTCCTTTTTTTCTTCCTTCCTCATATCCTTTACTCTTTTATTCCTTCCCCCCTTGTTTCATTTTTTCTGTTTCCTTCTGTCCTTCGTTCTTCACTTGCATGTTTTCTTCCATGCTTTTATTTAACTTTTCTCTGTTGTTTTTTCTGTCCATCCCTCTTTCCTTCATTCCTTGTTTCTTTCCCTCTTGTTTTCTTTATTTCTTATTTCCTCCCACCTTCTTTCAGTTATTCCCTTTTTCAGTCCTTCCTTGTATCCTTTACTGCATGTTTCTTTATATCTGCCCTTCTTTCCTTTATTCCTTATTTCTTTCCTTTCTCCTATCTTTCAGTTTTTCCTTGTTCCTTTATATTTTCTTCCCTTCTGTCTTTCCTTCTTTCAATTATTCCTTGTTTCTTTCCTTTCTTCAATCTTTCAGTTTATCCTTCTTCCTTTATTTTTTCTTCCCCTCTGTCTTTCCTTCTTTCATTATTCCTTGTTTCTTTCCATCCTTTCTTCTTTTCTATATTCCTTGTTTCTTCCTTCTTTGTTTCCTTTACTCCTTCTTTTCATATATTAATTTTCTATATTCATTCTTTCCTTCCTTTTTGTATTCCTTTTTCCGTTCCTTCTTTTTTTTGTCTTTCCTTCCTATCTTCTTTTACTAATATTTTTGGGTTGTTTAATGTATTCATTCATTTTAAATAATTTGGTTTTAAAAGACACTCCTCATTTTTCACAAGGTGAAGGGTGGACATTTTTAGCTGTTCTGGCAGGAAGGGCTTTTTCTTTTAGAAAGATGGAGATTAATCGGTTAATGCTTTTAAACTTACACGTGACTAGTTCTTGACCACGGAACAGAGGAAGGTTCTTCTTTAGTCTGCACCACAACTTCAAAATGTCTGCTCCAGTGTCAGCTCAAGTTATCTGGTGTTTAATGCCAGCTTTAAGCTCTTTCCAAAGGGCTTTGCATCAGCTGCTTCGGAAAATGGCAGAGGAAACAGATGTCTACCGAATGACAGAAGCTACTGGTGATCTTGTGACTGGAGCCTCATCAATAAGTCAGTGTTCCTAATGCACCGCATGAACAGAAGTGATGTTCTTAGGAGAAGGAACTCCAGAGAGAGTCTATGTGAACATGGATGACTCATCTTGAACTGAACATCAACATCTCTAGGGCTAATCCTTAATGAGTTAGATGACGTTATTTTGATCTGGCCAAGTACCAAATGTCTCATGATGTAAGTCATTGTTAAATTGTCTTCTTATACCTTTTTTTATCCACATTTTATAACTTTAATATTGATGTTGTGCATTCTGTGCACAAATACACAGTTTTAGCTCACAATACTTACTCTCACTAAGTGGTGAAATGGGCACAAACATGCAGACTTACATTACATCTAGATGTAGGCAAAAGCAGAGACACTGGTCTTCTTTGTGTTATCTCACCACATGTTTGAGGTTGAAATGTCAGGAGGCACTTCCTGCTTATCTCAGCTGAGGGACAGTATAGAGAGTATGGTTCTGTACAGTAACAGTTACAGCACCACATGGTGACTCTAAACAATCCATTCTGTTGTTGCTCTTTGCTCCCATGACTCTCTATTCCATATCTAATAGACTTCCTGCTGTGTCAGATCAGATGTTGTGGCTTCACATGTTAACAGCCTATAGGCCCATGTGTTTATTCAAGAGGTCAAATTTCGAAAATGACACAGACATTCATAGATTGATGGGTTTGCACAATTACAGTTACTTGCTGGTTGAAATCTAAAATATGACCAGACAGCTAATGCGTGGTCATTCTGAACAATGGCTTTGCTCACTCTCACTTGTGCATATGCAATGAGGTGGAGCCGAGTACAACATGGTAACGATGTCACAGATCTCACCCTGTGTTACCGTTCTCTCGCAGTCATCCTCAGGGCTGTATTATGATCCGCTCAATGTTGATTGTGTGTGTGTGTGTGTGTGTGTGTGTGTGTGTGTGTGTGTGTGTGTGCATTTATTGATTTTTGACCATCGTTCTATGGGATGGGGTGGGGGACGTCTAGTTAACTAGCTCATGAATCTTTCATTTTTTCAGTTGCTCATATCTTAAAGATGTGTGTTATATGCATCTGTTTTGCAAAATACTTAATTTACTTAACCATTTACTGGCTGAATGTGTAACTGCTGGGGGCACATGCTCAGTAATAAACTCTTGAATGATGCCACACTACAGTTAGGAATGATCAATGTTTTGAATGAATAACATTGCCTACAATTTGAATTTTAGGCTTCATGACACCAGGCTGATGAAATTATATTATGTATTCTACATTTCTTGTAAAATGTCAGTGCAATACTCACAGGAGTAAAATGTCTTTTTTAGTCACTCTTTTGCTGATAGATATTTTTCAGTTCACCATATTTTGAACTAATGTTAAAATTGCAGTACACTGAAATATTGTGTATTCATTAGATCCATTTGAAAGCAGATGTTTCGAGATGAACATGAATGGCTCTTCAGTTCAGACAGTGCTCAGGGACTGCTAATTGCAGGAAGGCTCCATCCAGCTGAGCAAACATTGTTCTGAGCGGATAATCATAGATGAGACTGAACTGAATGACAAGCGCCTTGTTTATTACATTTGCAGGCAGGTTGAAATTTTCCACCTAAAGAAGGAAATCCCTTTCAAGCAACAGTAAAGCAGATGGATCAGGTTAAGAAAACCAATCTCTTGAATATGAGAAAATAAAACAATTACATTAAAACTTTTGCACAGAGGTTTAAAACTATAAAATGCTTACTATAAACATTTAAATATAGATAAAGATCAATAAAGAAAATACTGGCAAGCCGCTGTAGTGGAATCTAAATGCAACATTTAAACTCATGATTATGCTCTCAGACTACGCCTGGTGTAAGTGAATTTGAAATTTGTTGGAGGCAATCTCTCTGTCATAGAAAGATTAGTTGAAGCAAAAAAACCCGACAATTTAAAATGTCACTTTGACCTGCCTCCAGTCCCCTCCAGGTTTATGTAGCACCCCTAAAATTGCTTCCGCAGCTTAGAATTCTTCATGGTCATGTAATGTTTCGAGGCAGAGTACCATATTCTTCTTTCATCTTCCACCCACCTGCATCAACCCCTTTTAGGACACAACTTTAAGTGGTATCCCTACCATATATTTGAGTCAGATACAAGTTTAGAATTAAACCACTGCTTCATAATTAAGTTATTGTCAGACTTATCAAATTGACTTGTGATGTCCCATCAAGAACATTTTGTTTATTGTTACTGTACAGGTTGCAGTCTTCATATTTGTCTGCTGAAATATATTCTTTGTGCTCAACCTGAATGTGAGTTTAACACTTATGAGCATGATTTTGTGACCTTAAAACTAGTTTGGAGCCAATTCATTACCGGTATAAAACTTTCCCAAACCTGATGTCAACACTAAATATCTCAGGAACACTGAGAATTGAGCACTCTGAATTAGGAAAACTACAGAAAAAAAAAAGTCAGAAAAAAATATTTAAAGAACATCATTTTTTGTAGTTGTGAGGGGCTCTCACACTTGCCACTCACTGAGTTTAGTGAGGTAATCAGCTCAGTGCAGGGTCAGGTGTGTGTATCTGATTGCCCCTGATCCTTGGGTTCCAGTGCTCTGTGCTGACTCATTATCTCACCTTCAGAGGTAGTGGAAGGTTATCTCGAGTGATTTCCCATTCTCCATGAACTGCTACAATTTCTCAACTTGTTTGTTGGTGCTGGGTAAATCTTTTCTACCCCAGCCTTTTGTGGTTTCTTGAAGGCAGCCACTGTGCTCAGGTTAGAGGTGTTTCCCTGATCACCCTGAAATTTTCGTTTCTTGTCAGCTGCTTGGCAGCCGTGGTTTAGTTTGTCCTTAACTTGCCATCATTTTAGTTTTTCCTCGCTCCCATTTAGTCGCTTTGGATTTAGTGGTTATACCTCTGGGATAACTTTAGGATAACCCTGATCCGCAATTGTGTCACATCCCCCATCATCATGACAGTAGTATTTTAAAATTAAATCTGAAGGTTCTTTAAAATCCTTTCTGTACATTTTGCTCATCAGAAGTCATATTTATGTGGGTGTATACCCATACACCTACAGTACTATACAGCCTATACACTGAAATTAGTCAATACAATTGGGATTTGACATGGCAAAAAAAGTCCTCGTCATTGTCACCTGAATGTCAACACAACTGATAATCATTTCAAAGCAGAATTTAAAATTGAAGTTAATACATACATGAATATGTTATAATTTACAAATTGCATATATAATGTGGCTCAAAGTCACAAACGTCAGGACACTGATGGACAACAATAGTGGAGGCTTGAGTGAACGCTGGTGGAGGTACTTCGGAGTGATTTGAATGCTTTTGTAATGAGCTCCATTTCCTTTCTCTGCACCCACATCTCTTTTTCCAATCATTCTTTTTATCTGTCTCTCTCATCTTTTCATATCTTGCTGCTATACATTTAAATTTTAGGTGTTAACCTGTTATCCATTGTGATGTGGAGGTAAAATGATATTCAGTGGATCATTACTCATTCCCCTTTTTCTCCCTTGAGCCTTCCAACTAACCCAAAATCTTCCCCCTCCCTCTGCTCATTCCCTCCTCTCTTAAGTGCTCTTCTGAATCAAGGTGCTCTGACAATCGCTCTGGAATGACAGTTTTCACCCTAATCCTCAGACCTGTTGTCATGGAAATTGGGCTCTCAAATCGGCACTATTCAGCACCCCTCACATTAAACATGACTGATGAATATGAGTTTGTGTGTGTGAGGAGGCCTGGATTTCAGCAGTTAATCACTCTTGCCGTCATTTCATCAAAAGAGGAAAAGGGAAGCAAAAAGAAGAATATAAAAGATGTGTTGAATGGAGACAGGAAGGTAGAAAATCTGCCCAGTGGTTAATTTCTCAGTGCAGGATTTTATTCAGTGCATTCGCTGACAGGGCTAGTGAGTTTGCCTAATTGCTTTGGGCGAAAAAACTCAATCCACAAAGAAAACTAGGCTAGGCGCTAAGCCATCTGAAAATAGATAGAGATGAATGCCTAAGTCTCTTTGGAACTGATGTGTATTGGACAGTGATAATGAGTCTGCTTGGACTGAAATACAGAGAGTGAGCGTGATGAGATAAGGACTGGTTCTACTGATAAAGTCTTTCCCATGTGTTCCAGAATGAACCCATCACTGTGTGAGTTTTGTATTTTTGTCATTATACAACCACTTTTTGATATTCATTAGTCTTTTTTTAGTCATTTGTTTATTTGGTATTCGGCAACATTTTATTGTACCATGAGAACAACAGAAACACTTGTCCATCCTTATAAATAAACAATACAATAAAATGCAGTATATCCCTGTGTGTATGATGAGAACACTATCATATTATTATTTTTGATGTTATGTTATCACAGGGTTTGTGTTATTTCTGAAATGACTGACTGTCAAGTCAAAGAAAAAAGGCTTTAAATGACCTAAATGTCTGTTTAAAGCCCCACATAAGGTGGGAATTATTTGAGTCAAAGGTGCAGCTACTTATGGTATATACTAAGTCATCAAGCACCTGTACAAGATGCTTGCATGCCTCTATTCTAAATAGGACATTGTGAAAAGTTAAAAAAAAAAATGTTTGTAAAATATGTCAAACAGGCACTACAATAACCTAATTCCAAATGTGATACTGTTGTTAATGACTAATGCTAATAAAGCAAACTATATAGAAAGGAACTAATGTGAATTGAGGCAAAATGTTATCATTAATATGTCATTGAGTTAATTTTGCTCTTGGTTAAGAATGGATGGAGTGTGTCATGATGGAGTACATTGGTGCGCACTCTTCACTGTTAATCAAGCTTTAAGTGGATCAGTAGGTCTGTCGTCATGGAAACCAAATATGAATAGTGTATCAAATCATTTGATTGCACATGTAGTTTTTCTTTTCATTAATGGAGGACTAAGTAGGCAATTTGTCTGATTTATGCAACTGCACGCACACACACGCATGCACACACACACACACACACACACACACACACACACACACACGCACACACACACACACACACACACACACACACACACACACACACAGCCACACACATGACGTGGTGCAATCATATTATTTGTCAGTTATCTTCATCAGGTTGTATTAAAACTTTTTCTTTTGTCTCACCTTTTTGCTCTGTGACCTATAGTAACCTCCAGTTTTAAGACAGGATGTGAGTGCATGCATTCAAGGTACTCATCTGTGTATGATTAAATGGAGCCAACATCTAGCGGTTAGTAGTTATGAAAAGCTGGTTGAACCATGATGCAGTTTTTACAAAACTGATCAGGTAGCATTTTTAGAACTTGTGACAATCATATGGGAAAGTCTGTTCCTTTTTAATGATCAATTGTCATTTTAAATCAATTAAACGATATGACACATAACCAGCTGTACTCCCATATGGAAAATATCAGTCTCATTGGTGCAGAGCAGTTTTTAATTGATCTACAGTCAGTATTTTTGTGTAAACACCATGGTTTCCATTTGAACGCTGTCAAAGAGAAAGAAAACTGCAAGAGTTTTTCGTCTTTGCAAAAAGGCAAATATCAACTTAGTACCTTTTATCCCTTTTATCCACCTATTTAATCCCTTTCCTTTTTTCCCACTGAGTCATGCTATCTCCAGTGCTCTCTATTCTTCCTCATGTGGTTCGGATACTTGCGCAGCAGTGCATCACCACCCCGGTCATATGTTGTTGTTTTTATGTCTCCAGCCTTTGATCCTGTCAAGTTGAAACAAATAGCTCTCATTACCTTTCAGTGACCCGGTGTTCTTCTTAACTTAACTAAACAACCTCCGTTCTGCTCCAAGTTTTGTTTTCACCATGCTTATGTTTGTTTGTTAGTCTTAAAGAGAGATTTGACTCATGTGAATTACCTTTTTTTTGTCAGTTAATGCAAGTTTATGTAAATATGCGAGGGACGAGGAGCCAAGATGGCTTCTCGATAACTTCTAGTTGTTTAAACAATTAGTTTTGAACAGCAAACTTTGGTTTAGGGCCTCCAGAGGGTATCATAATAACAAGGATTTATTACAGAGCGGACATATGTAGCCTTTTCACTTTTTCCGCCTTCTCTCTGATCTTAAGTTAGCGAACGGGAGCTGACTTTCGCTACCTTAAGTAACGTGAAGAAAGCACTAGCTACAGAAAATCTGAACCGACACTACAATGAATGAACTTTGTTTTTCTGTGTTCTGTTTTTTACCAGGGGATCTGGATGAAGATAATGTATTTCTACAGCATAAAATCTCTGGATGGCATTTTTTTTAGATGAAAGCTTCCCCGAAATAAGAGACTTCATGCTTGGCTGATAACAGTAATGGAGGGAAGTCAGAAGAGGTGAGAGGAGTCTCTCAGATGGATTCTGTCACTTGAGTAAAAACTTAAATATAACACAAGTTTGATCCAAAGTCCCACTGCAGCACTTGAACTCATAAAGAAACAAACTGAAGATGTAATAGGATCAGATAAGAAGATAATTCTTTATTGACCCTCAGAGGAAATCAAGAAATGCATAGTTGATATCCTGAAGAAAGAAAACTACATTCTCAGTGACAGATGCAATGACCTGAATGCTTCCAAAAGGCAGTGGACAGTGAACAATGTGGTGGATGGTGATGGCTTGGAGGTAGATCGGATTGTCCAATCCCTGGCTCCTGTAGTACACATGATGCAGTTTCCTAAGGCAAGACACTGAATCCCAAAACTGCCTTTTTCGAAGGCTGACCAAATTAGATCCTGATGAGCATCCTGGTACTTTGCATAGTGTAGTATAAAATGCTTTAAATGGTTGGAAGATTTGAAAAGCAGTGTATAAATGCGGTCCATTTAACAAGTGCAGTCCATTAGTGTTGCATGGGAGAATATCAAGAGGACCATCCTTGACATGTTCAGCGTGGTCATTGCAGACCAGCAGGCATGAACATCATCCCCTGAATATGTCCCGGCTCTGGAGATGAATGCTCTAGCCATCCACAATTAATCGAATACTATTCCCGAAATTAAATAAACATGATTCATGCCGATAATGACATTTAAAATGCATGCTCCGCGCGTAGAAAACTAACACGACGGAGAGGTTTTGGCTTCACTTTTGGCGGAGCTGGCATGTCATATCATGAGAGCTTACCTTGCAGCAGCAGTCTAGAGTGAAAGAGTAACTAACAGAGACTGGTCAGGAGAAATGAAAGTCAAATGTCTGGAACAAAGGACGAAGAGCCTGTCCCTGGAAAAGGCTCGTCATCTGTTGTTGATTGGATCCTCATGGGTTGCAGGGTGCACTTAATCAATGTGTAAAGGTTTGTGGATTTTTGAAACATTCATATTTTCCAACAAAGATTACATTTTATATATTCATTTCATGATTGCAGTATTGATTCCTTTGTTATTGTAACATAAAAAAGGTAATCATATTGGTTTCACTTGCCTCTGGAATAAAGGGAACATGAGGTTAAATGATAACATCATCCTGCACAGTTTATGATTACAGTTCAGCTAACTGAATTCAGGCAGAAAATGATTCTTTATCATTTGCAATTTGTTGCACAATAATTTAAGGCAACAAAACATCTATTGTTCACTAAGTACAAAACCTCTAATCCTTTTCAGTATTACTGCTGTGCCATGTTTTTAATAAGATTACTCATTTAGCCTTCAAGATGGATAGATTAATTTGGCAGTAAAATGTGAATTTTATAAATATTTTACTTAAAAACTAATGCTAAAGCCCAGTTAGTGAAACTAGGCCAAGTAAAGATGAGTCACAAAGCCGGGGAAATGACTCAGTAATGTCTGTTGTATAGTATTATCTTCAATGCACTAGATTTGCTAACATCAACCACGATAAGCTAATTCCGGCCCTTCCAGACCAAATAAGGCCTGAGGGTATGAAATTGAGTAAAGATGTGTGCTATTGTTCGCAAATTTGATTTTACATTTGCAAAAGAAAGAATGTGATATTTGTCTACTCTTGCTGTGAGTACAGAAAGGCGTTCCACACAGTTTACTTTCCAGCTGTACTGCAGTGTTCAATGTTTCAAAGGCAGAACATGTTGATTTTACGATGTGTTTCTTCAGCCTAGGAATATTAGCATTATCTTTTTTCATCAATGCCATTATCTTAGGGTAATACCACACATCTTCAAAACATGGCAGCTGATGTGGAAAGCGAATGAGTTGCACTAATTTTAAAGCTGCATAAATGAATTCTTGTAACCTTTTCAGTAGCACGTTTCCATCTAAAAACCAAACCAGCAAGCCAAAATAGGCCATTTGATATCAGTACTTTTATTTCCTGACAGGATGTACTCTCAGGTTGACCTTCGTCTGCTGTCAGTTCAGAGATTTCCACATTAATTGTTATGGTTAGTGTTGGCATCAGGGACACAAGCAATAAGAATTAACTTCACCCCACCTTTTCGTCAAAACAGGAAGAAGGTCTTCGAGGGTTGTCCTCCGGCCACACCTGCTTCCTGTCCCTGCTTAGGAACGGGGAAAATGTTACTAGGGGCTGTCAAGGGGTCAACAACCGACTGGTTGTCCTATTTCACAACTATAGACTGCACAAGAGCAAGAGAGCCACAATGTTGAAAATTAAGTTCAAGTTTCTCTGTTTGTCTTTCGAACTGAGGTCAATCATGTTTAAGACCCTTAATCTCTTTAGAGTGTTCTAGGTCAGAGCACAAGAAAAGCTATTGTTTTTTTTTCATCTGTTTGGGATTGAGGAATATCTACATTTTATCAGCACAAATGTACATAGGGATAATCCAAAATCTGTAGGTATGTACATACATACGTGCCCTAGAATAAATGCAGATGAGCTGGGGACCTGGTTTGAAAAACATGTGTTTTGAGTGTGTGTCAGGTACAGGCCTTTGACAGCCCTCTCTGCTGTCTGCACTAGCTATTATCTCATCCTCTCTCCACATGCCACCGACATCCAATGCAATAATTAACAGTCAGTCTCGCCTGGGTGGCTCCATTCACTGACCTGCTCCGCACAGTGTCAGACACACAATGTCTGTGTATGTATGCGTGCGCGCGCGTGTGTGTGTGTGTATGTCTGGAGAATGTTCTTATCTGCTGTGAAGAGTCCTTGTAGGCTCCAGCTTGGGGACAATAAAGGACCAAAACACTCTGGATGTAGTTCTTCCTCTTGACAAAAGCAAAGCAGAAACACCAGACAACAACACGTAGGAGAGACTCATCACAATTAAACGAGATTACAGAGGCAGGAGAACACAGAAATAAAGTCTAAGTATAAAGTGGAGAGAAATAGTTATAGGACTTAACAGAAAGTGGAAGAGGCACTTTAGGTAATGAGGTTTCCAAACGTGTCCTATGCTATTTTAACCAGCGTTTCCAATCATTTGGATGCCAAAAATTAAAACAAAATAGCCGTAAAAACCTTCACACTGCCTCTGCTAGTACGGTAGATGCAGAAATAAGACCCTGGTATTTTATTTATTCTGTTGAGCAAGATCAGCGTGTGAAAGGGAAATACCTCCTGACAAGTGAGGTTTTCCGACTCTGACAGCAGATAGGGAGCAACCCTGAGTTAAGTAGGGAGATCATCCCTCGTTTCAGAGGAGAGCGAAGAAAAAGCATTTTAAGTGGTTACAAAGAAAAACACTTTGATTGTGAGTGTAGTAGTCAAAGAAAAAAATGTCTCAAATGTTATGCAGCATTTTCTATCCGTGTGGAATGAGAAAGAGGTGATGGTTTAAAAGGGATGCAGTTGTGAATGGAGACATAAACAATTGTCAAGAATGAACTTAACAAACTTAATACATTTGATATAGTTACATTTAATCACAATAGTTTCAAGCACATGAGGCATTTAGGTCATTTAAAGCCTAGTTTCTTGAAATTTGGTTGAAAACAGGGTGAAATCAGGTCTGAACGACCGAGACCTAATTTCAACTTTTAAAATAAAATACGGTTAAGACATCAAAGTGTCAGAAACACATTTTTGTTTAATCATTTTGTTAATTTTCTCATGGAAGCAATGAGGGGGTGACGACAGTGATGATTCTAGCGGCATTTCTCCCAAATCATTTTGCCGCGGTTGGTGAAATCCGGTCTAAGCAAAGACGTCACTTCAACGCACTTGGTTAAATACAGCGCTTTACGGGCTGTGTTATGTTAACAAGAAGGTGCTCAGGTTCTTCGGCTGTGCAGCTCTGACCAAGGCAGAATGACCCCTGGATGCTGATTCATACCTAATGGACACATGTTTTACAAGAGAACTCGGTAGCCCACAGGGTAGAGAGCTCGGCTTGAATGCAGCAGTCGCTATGAGAATTGAAAATTGCCGTTAATATTTGTGTGAATGTGTGATGAATCTTGTGACAGAAGCAGGTGAAATCTGGTCATAAAGGTTTAATCAATGTCTTTAAATAGTCAGTGAAAAAACATTCACTGTTGAACCACTTTTGAATGTCTTTTCAATAGGGGCCATGGTCATCATTTAAACGTCTTTTCAATGGAAAAATGCTCACTGGTTAGTGTAATCCTTTTCTCAGAACATCAATACTACATTATTTTTGTAAAGTAAAAGTGACATTGTGACTGGCAGTGCACTTTTGACAGCCAAAACTAATGTAAAAAATCTGAACTACATTATCTCACAATAGTATTAACAAGTAATAAATGGAAATGACTTTAAAGAAATGATTGCAGACTCAATGTTAAAGTGATGAATTACAAAACTCAACCAAGCTCCAACAGTACACTTATAGTTGAAATCAATAGATACATGTACTTCTAAATTCTAAAGTTGCGTTGGATCGTACATTTTTCTTGACTCAAGAACAGTCGCTAGTCAGTGATGGGCTAACTTTCTGACTTCTTTTTTCAGCGATGCTGGCAGTGTGTCTCTGTGCCTTGGAAAAGTTGGCCAGTTGGTCCAACACTTTAGCCCAGACTCGAATATCTCAGCTAATTTGATTTCATGCATTTTGATGATATTCTGCACAGACTTTATGGACTTTGGTGAAATCTTGAGTTAAGACTCTTAACCTTGTCTAAGTGAAACTGGCTTTAAAAAATAAATGCTCCGATGGGAACAGTAATCCTGAATCAAACAAACTTGAGCATTCCCTTTAGTAATTTTGAAAAATCACTGTGGCCTCTCCTGCAGTGAAATAGTCTAATCACCTCCATTCCTCATCAGCAGTAAAAGACCTAAAGCCTCAACTTCTGCAGCCGCCCGCTGACTGAGTTGAAGAAGTCAAAAGAAAGAGGGGCAGAAACTAAGAGGGAGGGCTAGAGCACCTGATGAAAGGACAAGAGGGAGAGAATAAAAAAAGGAAAACAAAAACTCGACAAGGACAGGCTGCACCCTCCGGTGTCTTTGTCCTATTGGCCAAGGGCCCGCCTGGCGCTGGCGGAAACCGATGACATCAGTGTGTGAAAATCGGCAAGGGAGGGCGGGGCCTCTTCTGCCTCTTGTCACCCTGGCAACAGGTCCACTCGTGTGTGGTACAGTGTAAGTGTGTGTGTCTGTGCTTGTGAGAGTTATGGAGTGATTGCCTCACTAAATCTGCCGCCAATTCTCTTCCATGCTCTCTTTCTTTGCTTTCTTGCTGTCTGGCCTCTTTCTCTCCATTCATTCTTTTTCTGATGAAGTTCAATTTTTTCATCGAAAAAGTGTTTACTAATTTTCAAAACACTCAAACAAGAGCCATTTTCTGCAACCTCTACCCCTTTTCTAATTTTCTTTGAACTGATATCCATCTCTTGTTTCATCCTTTCTTAGTCAGCCATCCATCCATCATCTTCTGCTTATCCTGTCGCGATGGCCTTTCTTCCCCCATTCTTCTTAATTCAGGTCCTTTCATCTTCTATTCTTTTTCCCTCTTTTTTTTCCTCCTCTGTTTCCCTCATTTCTTCCTTTCTCCTGCCCTCCTCTTCACTCTTTTCAGTATTCAGAGGAGTCTATCGTAAGTGGATTGGTGGTGTGCCCACTTAAAAGGAGTGGAGAAATCACACCACTAATCCCATTGTGAGAGAACAAGGGCTGAGGCAGGCCAATGTGTTTGTGTGTGTGTGTGCAAAAGGGAGTACAAGTCCATGAGTTGTATGTTTGAAATAAGAAGAGAGAGGGATATCCTTCAGACAGGAAGGTGATGAAAAAAGTCAGAGGGAGAGAGATAGAGGGTTCTTTGTGTGTGTGCCCTGTTAAATCAGGCATGTAACGCCAGCTTTTATAGGAAAGCCTCTCTAGACTACTGCGATAAGTGGCAGGCTCCTCTGATCTGTACATGAAAGACCGGGAGCAAGAAAGGGAGAGAGAGAAAAGGTGGAAGGGAAAGAAAGTGGGAACAGAAAATAACAAAATGGAGAGATGAGAGAGAGGAGGATCGGTGTGGTCTGTCCACAGAAATTAATTTTTCCACTCCCCGGGGAGCTTCGTGTGCTGCTTTCATAATGACAAAGATGAGAGGAAGTGGGGAAAAGGAGCATTCACACATCTCAGCACCTCAACATCTGCAATGTTTGTTTCCTAAGTCACCCAAAACAAGAAAGATGGCCAGTTCTGCAACAGACGAAGCACATAAGGAAAAGGAGATCCTTCAGCGACCCTAAAGGTTAACATTAATACATGTTGCTTGTCTTTTCCTTCCATTGAACTCATAAGCCAATCTCATGAGAATCAGGTCCCTATATAGTCCGGACTTTCAGATATGGAGCACACAGCGAGATTGAGATTGTCGGTGACAGACCTGTTTTCATCAATAAAGAAAAAAGATTGATTTGTAAGGCTGATGCCCATATGAGCATGAATATGGACACATCCGTGATTTCAACAATAGGGTGAAAAGCAATATACAGGCAACTGAGGTAAGCAGACGTGAGTGGGAAGCAGCTAGACTCGATGTAATGTCATCAATGTCATCAACACAACCACTTGTTTGCTGTGAATTCCCCGTCTATAACCTACAGATATGTTCACCATCTGCTCACTGGGACATTCCCAGGACCTCGTACTATGGGAGCTCAAAATACTGCTTCAAAACAATTTTTTAAATTCACTGACCTGCATTATGTAATTATTGGTTTGACAGGGTACAATCTCCTGCAAGATTTGCATAATGGTTTGCGACAAGGCTTTCTGGCCCTGAAGGCATCACACCCATTCTTGTCTTGGCTTGGTATTCTCGGTACAGACATCATGGCAGAGGCAAAAGAGAGCAAACACACAGAGAAGACAAAACGATCAAGCAAGACGCTGTTCAATAGTAAATTTCACACATTTTCACTTGCTGGCAAGAGTGTGAATTGCTCTCCAAAACTGTAGGAGCAACAACTCGTCAAATTCTTGCATAATGTTACTTTAAAGCAGCAATGTGTGTTATTATTTGAACAAATAACAGCTATTGCATATTAACACACCAAGCAGACGAAGCAACAGGAACAGTCTTTAGCAGACCTCCTGTCTGCTTACAAACAACAAAAAT
The DNA here is from genome assembly GCF_022749685.1 of Semicossyphus pulcher. Lineage (NCBI taxonomy): Eukaryota > Metazoa > Chordata > Actinopteri > Labriformes > Labridae > Semicossyphus > Semicossyphus pulcher. Next base: position 10,137,811 of record NW_027211695.1, read on the forward strand.
ATGCCTCAAAGCTGCTGCCTGGTAAGTCTTACTCCCAAGGGGGTGGAGAACCCAGAAAGCCAAAAATGGATACAGGCAATAATCCTTGAGGCATAAGAGGTGATGTAACAATCATATATCTGAAACTATGATCCTTTATAGAAATAGATTGCAATGTTAATTTGGCCACACAACCTGTAAAATTCAAGGGCTTCTTTTGATCTTTGACAGGTTAAATGATCATCTTAGCTGAATCAATCAAATAGTTTTAGAAGTATTTCACCTCCTGCCATGTTTAAGTGACAGTTTCCACAAGAAAAGCAATGAGAGATGTTCTGTGGTAGACATGGGGTAGTTATTTAATCCAGTTACTTGCTCAAATCCATGCTTATTTAAGTTAAAGATACAATCTCGAATATTTCAGTTTTGTGCTCTTGAGCGCCACCCCCTGGCAATCGGAAATTATAGGAGCACACATTGGCAGACCACTGCTTGGTGATGGACAGCGTCACTAACTGGGCGCAGCTTGTGATTTTTTTCCAAGAATGTCGCCACAGACACCCAGTCCATAATAATGCGATATACTGCCAAAGCAAAGGCTTTCATCAGTTGGCCATAAGCTCAGTCACTATTGTGTTAACTCATTCGGTGATAGTGACTTAACAGACATTTCTTTAAATGGAAAAGTTCGACATTATACCTTTAATGACAATTAGGGTTAGGATTAAAAATATATATATAGAGAAAGACAAAAAAAAAACTTTAGGTTTGTCTCACCTCATTTAACTAACACTAAGTAATTTGATCAATTGCTCATATTAAAATATTGATAAATATTAATTTGGGGGAGGGCGCTGGTTTAGCTCAGTTGGTAGAGCAGGCCAGGCGCCCCTTATATAGAGGCTACAGTCCATGATGCACTGATCACAGGTTTGACTCCCGGTCTGCCGATCACTTGGTGCATGTCATTCCCCACTCCCTACTCCCCACATTTCCTGTCCCTCTTCAGCTTAATTAATTTAGTGTAAAGCACAGATTGTGGTTATGATGAAAGTGCTCACTCCCTGAGGAACAATGATTCAAGTTTGTATATTTACTTTTAAATTCACTTGTGTGCACTGATTGGGATATTTTTATAGTTTTTGCCTCGCCCTACCCATGGATGGATGAAGGCATACTCTTTTCTGTGGGTGATATTCCCAGAAACACCCAATCCTTTTTTGTAAAAAGAAAAGGATGTTGAAATTTCATATCAAACAATAGTCGGTAATTGGCTCCGATGTACGAGCTGTTACACCACTTCTGTTTTGCCTATAACAGATAATAGTGTTATTTTAAACATCTACTATGGGTGCCTGTTCGGTAAATTCTGAATAACAGCTGTAATCCTCTAGTAAAGACAGTCTCAAAGAAACAAACAAACTAAGATAGACAGTATAAAGAGAGAAACACTTCACACAGATCACAGGAAGTCTGAGTCTCTTCTGATCTCTGTCCCTTAAGTCTTTCTTGTGTCCTATCCAACCTTGATTTAAATGCTTGCACCATGCCAACAGCAGCGCTTCTTTCTTGTCATCTTTTTTCCTTCATCCCTCCCTCTCTCTCCCTCGCACAACTCATCCCCCACCAGGCTCAAACACACTTCTCTTTCATTCGTGACACTCCTGTTATATTCTCTTCACTCCCACCACTCCTCGCCCTGTGGGAGGTAGAAGGAGATTTATAGAGGCTAAAGTGATATCATTGTTAACGGTTGTCCTCTGTGCTCCCCTTTGAAACACACGCACGCAGAAGCAGAAATGATGCCAGATCGAGGCATGCAGGAGACTGAACAAGAAACGAAGGGACAAAAATGCACAAACACACTTTTAGACACACAAACAGTCTCCTTAGCACTCTCCCGTCTGCTGTCAAGAGGGTTTGTTCCCACGGCGCAGGGAGTGTGTCTCATGACCAACCAGCTGTGTTATTGTGTGTATGGTGTGTGTACGTCTTGCAGGGCATATCGAGACACTTTGAGCTTCTCCTTAGGGATTAAACTTGTGTTTTAAGGAGGATTTGCACACACATAGGCACACATACACACACACACACACACACACACACACACACACACACACGCACACAAACACACACACACGCACACACACACACACACACACACACACACACACACACACACACACACACACACACACACAATCAGTTACCTCAGGACAGAATAAGCCTCAATGTGGTCAAAGAGAACTAATTAGCTTATTTTATATGCAATATGGTATGTGTTAGCTATTGTCTTGCAAGCTAATCCATTAAAGTGACCACAGAGGTCCCAGTAGCACCAGCATTGCTCCTTGTAGAGTCTCAACTGGGAAAGTATTATATGGGTAAGTGCTGGAGGCTTGCTTGCTGTTGTGAAGTAAGAACCATTCTAAATTACTTTGTGGACAGTGTATTGTTTTTATCATCTGCAAAGGTTAAAAGAAATTACAACAAATATTTTTTACTGATTTTACTGAAGAATATCTTGTCTGACATACTGTATGTTTAATGTATTTTCTCCAAGTTAAGTGGGTCACATGCTCCCAAAGGTTATTGTATGTAATCTCTTATATAAATACATTTTTTGTGCATGCATACACCATAAGCTTAGAAAATACTCCTTGCAATTGTAGGTGATTAAAAAATGGTGAGCAAGGGAAAATTAGCTGTTTGTAGTCACTATTAAACCCCACTTGAACTGTATGGTGGGTTGTTTTAACATTACCTCTGCTGGTCAGTCATGCTAATACAGTCCAGAGGTCATATGTGGGTCATGTTTCACTACAATCCCAGTGATAATTACAGCTGCAATTGCAAATGTGCTCTAACAGGTGCTCACAGAGCACCATTATGTCCTTGTATTTTCAAGTGGAGATCTTCTACTTTTTATGAACTTTTCATCAACTCATTGTGAAATTTGACTAGTAAAACCGGCCTAACTCAGACGAGCATGACCCTATACATGCTTATCAAATGGGCTGTTAATGTCCACTTCAAGTAGGTACTGGTACCCTCTTTTGGTAAGTCCTTCTGAGTTTTCATGTTCATTACAGACCACATTGCAAAAGTTTAAATACCACTGTGAAAGATAAGTAATAATCTACATTGAGGAGAACAGTCTTAAAACTGATCCGTCTATATGGCCCAAAAGAAGCAAGCAAGCAAGAGGTCACAGCGGGCATAACTATAAAACAGATGACTTATAATGCAACATTATTGTTTTTAAGTATAAGTATACAGTATGCATCCAACTGACAACTAGAAGAAGCAGAAATAAGTTGCATCTTCTTTTCACTTCCTTCCAAAACAATTACACCAACTGGCCAGATAAAAATCTTAGTGCTTGTCAACTAGGGCTGCCATAATTGACAGAAAATGAAAGGTCCTCAAAACTGCTTTAAAATAAAAGAGCAGCAAATTAAATGTTTAATTATTTAAAGTATTTGTGACTTTGTGTTCAACCAAATATTGGCATACAAGTGGACTAAGATGTTGCACATGGTTAACATTGTATCTGCTAAACATTAGCATGTTAGCATGGTCATTGTGAACATGTTAGCTGTCTTCGCTCAGAGTGCCACTGTGCCTGACAGAGCTGCTTGTGTGGCTATTTAAGTAAATAAAACAAAAATATAAGTGTGTATTATTTTTATTGTTGCAGTTTACTAGAGCCTACACTACCCCATGCAACATGTAAAGCACTTGAATTACTTGTGTTGATGTTTCCATGTTCGGCCATTATTGCCCTGCCTACATATAACCAGCCCATTATCCTTACATGACCTTGACTTTGCATGTTTTATTTAGATGGAATCATTTACACCTAAATTAGCATTAGTTACAGGTATTGACTGCCTTGACTGTGAATTAAATCAGTCGCATTGATTCAATTTGGGCCAACAAACGACAGATACAATTAGGGCTAAGAGGGTTTAAATGTGATACTATTCAAAGTCCCAGCAGAAGGTAATAGGCTCAGATGGATAACAATGGCAGCGTTAGGATAAATGAAATGTGGGACTATTGTCAGTATGACCAAGTTCAGGCTGATTCATGCAAGAGCAGTGAAACCTTTTATACAGAAGATCTATTATAGTCTCAAAGGCTGAATGGAGCAAATTGATATTGAAAATGTAATAGCTACATTTCATTTCGAACTCTTCTAACTAGTTTTACTGTTGTAATTTTCTTAAATGGAACATGAAGCACATAGATCTTTTTTATGAACTTCAGTAAAAAAGCCTTGGTCTTATCTCTTAAGCTGATTTTTAGAAAGTGTTTGAGAGTTGTTTTTGAACGTGGGTTTTATCCTGTTTTAATCTCATTGTTATGAGACATTGGGCTTTAAGGCATCTGTGTCTCCCAGTGTACAGGTTTTGGGGTGCCACTTTGTTTTGATGATTCGGTTCACGTCCAGACAGATAACATTTGATGCAATATGCTTGTATGTGTCAAATGCGCTAATACCTTGAAGCCAATTGCTATGTGTTTGTTGTTGTTTGGATATAGCTTGCGCCAAAACATAGCTTTGTGAATTCTTAACTGTATTAGGTGTTGTTACATATTGTAAACAGATTAAATCTGTGACTAATGCAGTTTTTAACAGATGCCAAAGGCTGCTCTTTTATTGTCTGCTTTTTAGTTTAAGAGCAGTCTTTCCACTGGTTAACAAAATCTGACAGTTAAATACTTAAGTCCCTGACAGCCCCCTGAGCATTATCATGAAACCAATGCTTCACTTACGCAATCTGGTATTCTCAAGAATTTGTCATTAAACTGTTTTCCTTTTTCCTACACCCAACTGGCCAAGCACAACATTCCAACAAGCCATTCCAGATTCAATTTTGCACGACAGTGAGTCACACCATCATCTTCACACACCTCATGCTTTGCTGCTTATACTGCTTGTAGCTGGTGGGATCAGTGAAGGACTAAAGGAATAGTTTATTACAACTTGAGTTTTAATTTTTGTTGCTCCTGTCATGTCCTCTGATTAAAAATATTAGCAAAACAATCATAACAGCAACATCTTCAATACAAATGTATGACCTCTAGTAATGCCTTTCCGCCACTAAAACAGCGGACAGTGTTTATCAGAACATTGTTTCATATACCCCTCCTTTAAAGACACACTTCAACAGCATCAGAGGTGATGCTATGTGACTGATGGAAAAAAAACCCTGTACCTTCTTCTTATTGTTGACCTCAACCCCAGAGCAAATCCTGACCTTTAAGTGGTCAATCCACAAAATCTTGAAGCAGAGCTTAAGGCAGGTTGAGGACTTTTTCCAAGAAAGAGCGGGCTGGTCTGTACAGTCAAACAAAAAAGCATGTCATTTTCTGGATGGTGGTCTTCTTTTCAGGGTTTTTGTATTTGCCTAAACCAACTAAATCTTAGACACCAAAACCAGTATTGCACACCAGTGTTTTCTTTTGCTACTGTTGTAAATCTTCATGCCATGACCACAAATGGTCATTCTCTTACTTTTGTTGCTTTCTGTGAAGTATATACAGAGCAAGATGACACATTATTAGTCATTTAAAACACTTTCTCTTGGGCACAGATAACTTATCCCTCTTTATATACAATAATTTATGAAAAAATCAAAAGATGCATGAGACACAAATAGTCACATCTGGAGGGCGCCTTCATCATCACCATCTACTTCATCGTTGTGACAGTTTGGACAGCCATCACGGTCAAAGTGGACAAGCTACTGTCAAGCTATACCCACCATGACAGGGACAAAGATCTTGTTGATTGCTGATTGAAGTGGTGTTTACCATAATGTTGTTGGATGGACATCAAATCATGCTGGTATATAATCAGAAGCAAGTGTGTTCAGCATTTCGGGCGAGGCTTACAAGGAAATGAGGGAGCAGATTAGATTGTTGTGTGCACATAAATCAGGAGACAGAAAGAAGGAAAATAGAATGTGTGTGTTTAGATAAAACAGCGCACACTGTAAATGATTGTTTTGGGATTGCTTGGTCAGATTCCTTTTATCCACAGGACACCATAGAGCTTGTCAATTTGTGTACTATGTGCAATAGTGTGTGAAAGCAGAGCAACCCACAGTTGATACTGACAGTGTTGCCTTGACTAGTGACTATCCTGTAGGCCTATTCAATTTTCCAATCAATGCTGTGGGCTAAACCATTTTCAAAGGCATCTTCTTCTCTGTATCAGTTTTAAAGAACAGTCACAGCAATTTTTGCTTTATTGTGTCTTTTAATTCATTATCATTGTGAAGAGTTTCAATGGAAGGAGTGGCTGATATAGATTTAATGCTACAGCACCATTCTGACAGTACATTCAGCTACTCTGCCCTCCATTAGTTGGACCTGCTACATCAGATATGCATCGATTTGGCAGGGTAGGAACAGTGATTGTATTGTGTTCAATCATTAGGCTTTTAAGTCTCCAAATATGGTCTTACATACACTATTGAATCATATTAGTTTAATTCACATTATATTGGATTTGCTTGAACTGTGAAGGGGTCTCAGCAGGTACATTCTGAAAGGAAAATAGATTCTTAAAAGTCAATTCCTGCACATTGTTTTTGTAGAAATTATGCTTGGCCATTCATAAATTGCACAGTTCAAACAGACATTGCTTAATTTGCTGTCTCCCTATGTAGGTTGCTTTTATATTGGTACTTTGATGTAAGCAGGTGTGAACAGGAGTTTAGGAGAAAGGACCTCACCTGCGTATCTGCTGGCGGGTGGTCTTTACACTCATCCACACACACATGCATGCACACACTCTTTGTACTCACATTTCTCCCTCTTCCCCGCCTCTAAATGTCAAAAAGCATTGATTGCGATATTGTGAACAGGAGCCTACAGGCGATTCAGGTTTTGTTTGTGTCTCAACCAAGATATAAAAAAACCTGACAGTGTATTTAAAGGTCAAAACGGAGGCATAGAGGGGCTATGCATGTGAGTTTTTGTGTGCGTGAGCGTGTCTGTGTGGGGATTACAATAAATATTTCCGAAAATATATCAGCAAGGTTTTGATTTTATGGCATTTATATTTTGTTGTGTGTGTGTGTGTGTGTGTGTGTGTGTTTATGTGTGTGTTTGTGTGTGCGTCCTTGTTTTTTACGAAGGTCGCAGTACTAACCAAATTAGTCTGGAAAGGACATATTTTATTTTCTGCTTTTAGCCAGCATCATGCTCAGCCACAAACACAATTGGACAGATAAGGTGAATCTATCATGTCAGCAGGGACAATGTCCTCTGCTGTATGACTCAGACTACTAAATCAAAATATATCTTCAAGGACTACTGCTACTTTGTGCCCATTAACTGTAATCCCTGAATACATTAATTAGGTCCAACTCCTTTACTCACCCTTTTTTTAACTGAGTGCAGACAAAATGTTTCTTACGCAGTCTCTGTCCTAGAAGAAGATTACATATTCAATACAGAAACGACAAACTGCTATTTAAGGATTTATAGGAGTAATGGCATCTTGAGTAGAGAAGAGTCACACTCCCTCTGTGAGTATTGCTGCTTGTACACGTCCCTCCCTGTGAAACAGCTGGCTCTCCCCTGTTTATAACGAGGTAAAGAGAATGATGGTGACCTTCCACAAACCACTGTAGAAGCTAGATTACAGAGTAACCTATGATACGTTCAGCTGAGGGTATTAACTTTTAATTGAACCCATCAAACCTTAGCAACTCAGAGCAAAATGTACCAGATGTTTTGGAAGTAAGTGTTAGCAAGATAGCTAACAAGCTAATAATTATGTTACATGGACCTAGGTCACTTGAAAGGTCAAGAAATAGCTCCTAGTGAACAACTGTAGACAGTGAATGTGTCTGAAGGTGTTTTTATCTCAGCAAAGCACCCCCCACCCCAATACATGCAATTGTTTTGCTGTAGTTGATATTCACTATTACTATATATTTATAGACAATTCATAGGCCGTTTTGTGGAGTTTTATTTTGTTTCTGTTTTAAGTGTTCTTCTCAATTTCATCGGGTGGCTTTGGAGGAGGAGTGGCAGTTGAGCCCATTAGTTTTGGTCTGAGATGCTCATGTGTGACCACTAGTGGTTCTGAATTTCACATAAAAATGCTTAAAGATTCCATTAATCAAAGCAACAGTCCTCACATTGTCATTCACACACACACACACACACACACACACAATCACACACACACACACACACACACACACACACACACACACACACACACACACACACATACACACACACACACACACACACACACATACACACACATACACACTAGTTCGTCCTTCCGCAGGAGGATTCCCTGCTTGGTGTTGAATTTAATCTCAGTCTCAATCCACGGGCGCTAATCCTGCAGATTATAGATCCTTCCCACCAGTACATCATCATGAACGTGTGTAAACAGCATCTTTTAAGAGCATCTTTCATAATATGTGACAATCCCCTCTGAGGGATGCTTCCCCCTCAGCGTTGCCCACATAACACCAGCTGAGACACATTTACACACATATGCACATACATTCTCATATTCTTACATATTGTAATGTGCAATCATGTTTATACTTGCTTAATCTATCTGTGCTTGCACTGATACATGCATGACCACACATAGACGCACCATTGATATGCAGCGTTTGACCCAAGAGCACCCTGCTTAACATATTATTACTTTTGCATGGATGAGGAACACACACTTACACATTCATACACAAATGTAAACACATTACTGAGTCCATAAAGTAATCTGTATTAATCTGTCTCTGTGTCAGTTATAAGACTGACACATGCTTTTCACCACATGTCAGAAGAATGATTTTTAGGATTAAATGGATACACATGTTTAGTGTGTGTGTCTGTGCTGTGTATGTGTGCTGTGTAATCACATGTAATCTGTAATTATATAGACACTGGACACGGGACATATAATCCCTTTGACCTGGTAAAGGGATAGATAGGCCCAAAGATAAATGTAGATTATATCATCAGCGGGACCTTCAGACTCAAATGAGCAGGATAAATAGGATCATATTAAAATGAAATCTACATAATGTAACCACAGAAGGAAGATGCAATAGATCTTTTTGATTCTCAATGTTCTAAGTTAACAGTTTCCTCTATTTTCTTATTTCTATTCTGGCAATACAACTTTTACATTATGACTCCTCCTCAGTTCTTTGAAGTGGGATTGTATGAGGTACTTATAAAGAGTCAGTGTATTACCTACAGTGGATGGCAGTCAGCACAGACCATGTTTGGAAGCTATGTACTACCTTGGACAGGGTCTGCAGCAAAAAGTATTTTAGTAACCTAAAAAAGGTTCAAGTGGGTACAATCTTTTCAACAATTTGTCTGCTAATATATCTGTCAGGCAGACCTTTCCTTTTGCACAATGTTTCATCAAATGTATAACGCTGCTATTTCTAAGCATTATATGCACCGTCTTAGCTGTTGGGGTAGGAAATACTGTTATGAAACTGAATTCAAACCTTAATTTTCTTAAGATTTCAAAGATGTTGCATGCTTGTGTTATTCTGGCCTGTTCAACCAAACAAGTGTTTTGTTGTGTTACAATTCCAATAAGCTTGAGACTTGATCTAATATTATTACATTGAGGTCAGTTACTCTGAAATGGTATTTAAATTGAACTCTTAATATATTCCTACATTCAGTATAGAGTAATTTCCAACCAGCACCACTGTATCCCCCCGCCTCAGGCCCATAAGCCTAATTTTTCTGTCCACAGCTCCTGTGCCACAGTTGTAAATACAGAAACCTTCTTACAAATGGTATTTAACTTGCTGCACGGCTAACTTAGATAACTAGCAGTTATCTAAGAAAAGGAGTTCTGTGAATCTCCACTCCATTGCTCTTCCTCAACATCCAGATGTCTGTCCAAGTAAACTGAAATTTAATTGCAAGAGATGTGAAGTATACTGTAAAGAGAGTGAAGATCAAATATAGTTTCTGAACTGAATTCGCTTTATAATATAACATTGAAGAGATTGTTAGAAATAATTCTAATAATGCTAATCAGATTCGGTTTTTCAAAGCAATTATTCAAGTTTTAAAGATAAATAATTATGTTTTTTAATGCAATTTAATATCAGTTTTATCTTACATTTCATTGGGTATTTCAATGCCTTTCAAAGTTAACACTTTAGATGCTCCTTAATACACAGCTTTTCTGGCAATGAAATACAATAACATGTAATTGCAACACAGTTTCTTTATGGGTAATGAAACAGGATCAACAGCTATACAGCTTCATTTTAAGGGCTGTTATAAAGTATTGGCCTCATAGCATGTGGGTATACATATGCATGAGAGGGAGCAACCATTTTTAAGATGTAGAACTGCCAGGGGAGAGTGTGTGTACGAATGTGTTAGTGTGTGTGTAAGATGGAATAATGCCAATCTGGATGGTTCAGCATTAGCTTGAGATCAGGGCGTCGTGCCATGATCCTTCTCCAGTCCTATGTGTTTGTGCATGTGCATTTGGCATGGGTAATCACTATGATACTGATAGCTCCTCTATCTCTCTCTGTCTCTCCTACATGTCTCTGTTCATCACTCCTTTATAAGCTCTCTGCCCAGCCAATCAGTCTTCATATAAACAGGTCACCAGCCATGCATACAGAACTTCCAACCTTTCCCTTCCAACTGGTAACCTATTCATCTTGTTGCACAGGACAAATGTCAGCTAATGATGACATCATAAAGTCTAGAAATCTTGTTAGCTGCAGCTGAGGCTATCTTTTTAGCATTGTATCCTCACATCTAGCTGCTCTTTCAACCACGACTAATTTTATCCCATATAGCAGGGGTTCTTTACTTTTTTTTTGGGCCAGGGACCCCTTACAGGGGAGAACATTTTTCAAGGACCCCCTCATAATCGTAACACAAATTAAGCATATGCTTATTATCCATTTGCACGATCAGATACCATTGGAACTATTTGTATTGTAAAACTTATCAACCTAAATACTTTAGACCGGTTTCATAGTGATGAACAGAAAAACATTTCACTTTGAATCATGTTCATCTTACTCACATACTTCAAAATAGAGGCTCATTTTATTCAAATTACGTGTGGACTCAACTTGACAGCATTTATACTTTTCAAGTAATTGATCTCAAAAGATTTCAGAAAATTAACATTTGCAAGACAGCCACAAGAACGGTTCATTGCAACCTGAGGGAGTTGAGTGATTCATGACAGATTGACGTGATGTGTCACAATCATGTCAGTTTCTATTGGTCCAAAGCTAACGTGGGTGGGAGTAATGGACACAATATGCTTGTTTCATTGGCGCAAATGGTCCTCATCTGTAGACATGCAGTTTTTAATGATACAGCACAATTTTATGATTTAATATAAATTCATCATAATTATTTCGCGGATCCCCAGGCCATGGTTCGCAGACTTAAATACTTTGCTACATAAATTAAGTTTGCTATTACTCGCTAGCACACTGCTCTTACTGTTTTGCATGTTAGCACAGTGGTTGCTGGATCACCTAGTATTGAGGTATTACATGTTTAGTTTAGTACCTGATATCATTACGAGTCTCTAGGTTCTTCAATGAAACTACCTGCCATGTCTGACATGCCTGAAGTAATTTGTAATTAGTACTACTTTGTGCCTCTAAACTACATAATCTCCTGAGACAAATATAATTTCCCCAAATTAATCTACAATGTACCGCTGACACTGTCTCTTAGTAAAGATTTATTTTCAATATTTTAGTTATTTTCACCAGGGTCATGGTCATGTCATATCCACTATGTTTTTTATCTTATTATACTTCTGAATTACCTGCCATGAATACAAAAAGGGATAAAAATGAACAATTCAGGCTATTTATTTGGTGTGACAAAATACAAATTAGGAAAACGCTCGATTTTGCTGACATTCTCTGAATGAAGTACTAGGACTGACTGTTGATACTGAAGTGTTTTGAATTTTAGTTATTTCTTATGTGCAGACTGCCTCTGGTTGCCTTTTCTGGCTGCCATCTTTATAACAATTTAAACATCCTAAAAGCAAATAACTTTACAGACGGTGATCTTTGAATGCACACTAAAGTAACTTCTAACAAGCTTGTCTTGAAATTCAGTAACTCGTTTATTTTTCCCACAACATAAGCTACTATAGTAAATAATTCACCCCTTCTCAAGCTTTTGTCAGTCTTAATTTGTCATGAAACATGTCTTATTTGACAGTGACTTTGGAATGTTATTCTTCTGAATGTGTGCGACTGGGCACCATCATGGCTCCACAGAGCAGTGTTGGGCTCGAGCCAAGATGGCAGATGGTTGCTTGTCTGCAGGATTTGGATTCCTACGGGGGCTCTCATACTGCAAACACAGACAACTGGGTGGAGGAAGATGCAGCCCGGACAAGGATGCTGATATTTATTGTCTCTCTCTCCTTGCTTCACTGTGTCAAGCTGTTTTTCCCCTTACCTTTGATTCTCTCCTCCTTGACCTGATTCAGAGTTATTTTCAACCCAGTCCATGTTGTCCTCTTTATGTATTTTCCCTTTTATGTTTTCTGTTCTAAGAGATGCTCAAGTGCAAATCAGACAATATGAGAACAGGATGGAATTCTTTAATTAAAGTCTCTCTCCCTCCCTTTTTTCAATTGTAGATGATACATTTTGGTAACACTATTGATTTATATAACGATTGTGCGATTATGTTATTGTAATTGTGATTATGGTGTGATTTAAGAATAGTTTGATGAGAAGGAAACGGAAGGATATATCCCTGGCTTCCTTCTCTCTACATTTTATATGTGTAGTTTTTTTTTTGCTGCAGCTCTGCAGTGTGCAGCTGCAGTACAGTAAGCTTTACATTCTTGTATTACAATCAGTCACTGAAATGAAACATGCAAAATGAGATTTAGGACGGATGATTAGATTAAGACTTGCTGTACATCTGAATAAAATGATCTTCTGCCAGAAAAATAGATACTGAATGAAGAAGTGCTGAATACTGAAAAAAAAAGAATTACACGTCTACATTTGTTTTTGTGGTTTGGATTAGAGAGTCATTTCATTCTGAGGAAAATAATCTGAGGGAATCATTGTTCTTGCCGATTAAGGAAAGGAATATCTACATCTTCCTCATTACTGCATTCATTTGTTTCGGTATCCTTTTGTTTACTCTTTTCTTTTGTCTCTGTTTCTGCCTCTGTTTTTCCTTAATCACTATATTTCTACCATTTTCTGTCATTTTCGATTCCCTCTCTTTCTCCCTTGTTTCTGACTCAATCTTATCCCTCTCAGCCTCTCTCTCTCATCTCTCTTCATCCTTTTTTTCCCATCTCGATTTCTCTCCTGGAGCAACAGTATGTATACACCCGGTTGCCGGGGCAACCGGAGGAGGCCACATGAGCGGGTGGATGAACAAAAGACCCAGAGACCCTCATCCACAGAGAGAGAGAGAGTAGAGAAAGAGAGAGGGAGAGAGAAAGACAGTGGGAGAGAGAAGGAAAATCAAATTTCATATTTCGGTGAGGGGTTTGGTGTGTGTGGAAAATGAGGGGGTGGAGGGGGAGGGGGAGGAGGAGAGGGGGAGGAATGGATAGCGTAGGTGAAGAGAGTTCATAAATGAAAGAAGGAGAGAGAATGAGAGATGAAGAGAGAGAGAGGGGGAAGGGAGACCTGTTTAAAAAAGCAAAAAGAGAAAAAGGTCTCTATGAATTAAAAAAAAAAGAAAAGCCTAAAAATGCAACAGCGCGTTATGTAAAGCTGCAGCTGTCACACACCAGCGTGGCCAGCGAATTAGAGATCATTTCGAAATTACTTTGACGTGCAAAAGATTGGATGTCATTTATGATTGTTCAGATCTTTTCAAAGGCGTTTTAATGTATGTAAGAAAGAGGGTGATTTTGAAGGTAATTTGTAAAGAAATAAATTGTTTTTTAAGAATATCTTTCAGGTATTTCACTCCATGTAATTTACAGAAATGGACACTTTCCACCTCTTGTATCAGTGGCTCCTTGTAGAAGTCATATGGATGTGCAGCATGTAATGTAGGCCAGTGTTGATATGTGAGAAAGAGGGAACAATGCTGACGGGAGTAACAAGCATGTTTAGCAGTCACAGATCATGTATAGCAGTTGTACCCAACCACAGGGCTAAGCACCTCTGGTCGGAGGATCATTCAGTAAGGAAAATGGAAGATAAAAACAGTTTAATCCCTTTAGGTTTCTTTAGTTCAATAAAACAAACACAAGTCACTTTGGTTGACTTCAAATTTTTTCTCCGAAAGATGTTTGCATCCTAGTTTTGTTTGTAATCATTCCACTTGTCCTTTTTTCTGCTTTCCCTTTTGGAATTTGTTTCCATGTTTGAGCTCTCTTTATGATTGTGATGTTCTAGTGCAAAACAACATGTGGATAAGATAGAATAATACTTTTATTAAAAGAATCTTTGAAGACCTATATTCCTCTTAGAATCACTCTTAACTTTTGCTTTGGGATGCTATTAAATTCAATTATTTTTTACGCTACAGAGCTTTCATTTTCAATTTTCACGAATGTTCTCTTGAAGATGAAAATTTAAATGTTAAATATGTCTCCGTACTATTGGCTGGGATAAATTTGATGCATCAGAAGGGGAGAGGAGGCAATAGAGCTAAAAAACGATGAAAATTAAACAAAGTGAAAGGGAACGCTCACCCTGGGGTTGAGGTGGTAACAGCTTTCAGATAAATTGATTAAACCTGATCTGCAGCGTAACTGGGTGTTGCAAAAGTCATGGTGGGGAATTCTCAGAGCTGTGACATATTACTCTCTAATATTCAAGTTGTCAGTCAGTCGTTTCCATTTTCAGTTGTAGATTCTTTCACTGCTGACAAAATGTCCTCTTTAACTATATATAATCGTCTGTTTAACACCAACAAAGGCCTTGATGCTTTAGTGGTGGACACATCTTAAGGCACGATCAAAAACATGCTGGTGCTTTAATTATACACAGCTTTCCCGGCTGTGGCTCAGTTGAGTCGGTCATCTCTCAATAAGAAGGTTGGGTTGGTTGGGTTCGATCCCTGCTACAGTCACAAGTCAAAGTGTCGTTGGGCAAGACACTGAACCCCAAATTGCTTCTGCTGGCATAGCCATCAGGTGTGAATGGGCATAGATCTGATTGGAGATTGGCATTCACATTGTGTGAATGGGTGAATGTGACATGTAGTATAAAAACAGCTTTGAGTGGTTGCAAGACTAGAAAGCGTTATATAAGTACAGTCAAACATGTTATTGAATGGCTTTTTGCTTACATTTATTACATTAAATAACAAATGGGTAAGCATGCAGCCCTGAACTAGGTACGGTATAGGCAACCAATAATGTGTCGGCATTACAGATGTAATGTTTTGATGATATAATTAGTGATTAATGTGGTGTTACAGAGTGGAGGATTAATTTAGTGATACAAAGGCACTAGTTTTATCATAAAATGTAAATGTACTGTATGATATGATATATATTTATCAGTAGCATAATTTTTCCTTAATGTACCACCTCAAGGCTTCTTTCAATTACTGCAGCTGTGAAGAAAACAAATGTTTCTCCATCAACTTAAATCTGCATATTCATCAGCATTGCTTTGCTACTAATCACGTAACCCGTTTCTACTGATTCTGTACAAGGGGCATACAGTCGTATATGTTAAAGGTGCATTGTGTAAGATTTTACATATGTTAATAATTTTATATTGCCAATGTGTGACGTGATAGTAGAGGAATTGAAAAATTGAGACCTTCCCCAACTTCCTCCATTGCCTATAACTGTGCCTGTGGGCTGATTCCTATATAAAGCATTCAGGCCAGTTTACCCGTGAAAAGAAGAGGATGTGTAGTATATGTGCATTCAGAGTACCTTGCCTTGCTGAATCACAAGACAATGCAAGCTGAGAAATGGAAACGGATAATGGCAAAAAAGGCCAGCACCCACAACAACACCAACACAAAGTACACACAAGAAGAGCTCATTCTCCGCCACTACAACACGTGACAACGCAAGCTGTGAAATGGAGAAGGATAATGGCAACAAACGACCAGCACCGCAGGTTCGCAGGCGTAATTTGCCCTTTGGTTACAAAGCACAATGCCAGAGTCATGCAGTGTATTTCTGTAGAGCTAGTTGGCTAACCTTAGCATGCTCGCTAACGTTATGACTACCAAAATACTATCTGAGTGTTTATATCAGTTATCTAGCTTGACAAATAACTTTGCCAGCTATCATGACAAACGGTGTTGATTTTGGCAAACAGTAAATTATGTAGCAGAACAAAGCAAATGCATATAACTGCCGATTATTTTCTATTAGCCAATATTGTTGGATTATCTGCCTAGGCTAAGGTAAGCTAGTTAGCTGTAAGCTGGCAACAAGCAAACGTTAGCTTGTTTGTTATCACAGACGATTTGCCAGTTAGCCAGTGTAGCAATATACAGTTGAGTGGATAGATCAGCGGGTGCAAGAAGATTAACTGCAGTTCACTCTACGGTCAATGGTGTCACTAACAACTGGGATTTTTGAAAGTTACACAATGCACCTTTAGGCTGTAGAGTCGTAGAAATTACACTTGGGGAAATGTCAAGTGGATATCCATCACAGCTATTTTCAAAAGCGTTTTTTTAATGAGCAGTGGATTCTTACAGAAGTTGGTAAAGAAACCTTTGTATTATAGACAGATACAATCAAGGGTCTTTTTCATAGTTTCAGCTTTGTGTTCCATTTTTTTTTCACAAAAGATTGTACCTCTTGTAATCATTTATAAAATGATGACCCCAAAGGCTCCCATCAAGTCCATTAACCTTATAATTAACAGTTGAGCTAGTGGTAAATGCGCTCCTATTTGTCTAAGTAAACATATGGAGTGCTGATCCTTTGCCGAATATACAGATAGACCCTTCAGGGCACTAGTGGGAAAACCAGATTCAATTATCCTGCCTATTAAAACCTGTCAGGGTTGAGTGTGTGTGTGTTTGTGTGCATGCGTTTCTGTGTGTGTGTGTGTGTGTGTGTGTGTGTGTGTTTAACTGAAACAGGACAGCCGTATGCAAATATAATTACACCAATTAAATCACACAGCAGCCTCAGAGGGGGTTTTGGGTGGAAGACTGGCAGCAGTAGTGTGCAAGTCTCAATGTGTGTGCCAGTGGGTAAGGTGGTTATAGAGCTGGCTCTCTGCTGTGTGTGTCATGTACATAAGGTGATGTGTACATGTGTGGGTGTTGACATTCTGGGAACACTGTTCTTCGCACACTCGCCTCCATCCCCCATCAGCACCACCATCACCCCATCCCCCAAAGCCTGCTTCCCTGTCTGTCTGTCGTCAGGGAATTAAAGGAGCTCGAAGGAGAATCTTCGGAGAGAACCAGAAAGCGAACGAGTGAGCCCAGGAGCAAATCAGTTGCCACTTCTTGTCTTGACTTATTTTATTTTCATCTTTTGAATACAGGGGGGATTCTTAGCTGATCATGACAGTGACGTTGCATGACACTTCCTTGACATCATCTTCAATGTGGCATTTACACATAACACACCACATTGGAAACCTATCAGACAAACTTTTGTATTTCAGCAATTGACCATGTTAGAGATTTGCTGGATCAGATGAATAAATGAATTGCTGTCGCTATTGATTGTAGCCAACAGTAGGCTTGTGCAGGATGACCATAGACTGTATAAATAATGGACGTAGTCTCAGTGGTTTCTGAAGAACCGTTTTGAAGCCCGAATTGCGGCGGCGCTGGGGGTCGCCATATTGAAAATGCAAGAGCCGGCACGTAACGGGAAATGTAAAATAACTGGTCTTCTCATCACTACAGTCCGCTGTAATCACGCCGGGGAAAAGTCAACCACTTCTTACTCCTATTTACTGGCAAATGAGCACAGTATACCTGCTACTTAGTGCTATAAATATATCAATACAATTATACTCGCATTTAACTCACTGAAAAGCTAGAGCTCAGACTTGCTCGTCCATAAAGTTCCATACATCCCACAGAGAGACCGATTATTTGTCCAAACTGGCTTCATTTTTCAACACCGGAGGTTGCTGCTTGAGGATGACCACTGTAGTGACGATTCTTTCTGACCAATCAGTGGTCTGTATTGTTATAACTCCACCTATAAATGTCGGCTCAGCACACTCTGAACTTTGACAGAGATAATCCCACAAAAAGCACCTGGAACAAGGTTCAATCAACAACTTTTGCAAATGCGAAACCAAAAAAAGAAAAAAAAGAGCATTGAGTAGAGTTCAATCAAGCTGAATCGTAACTTGTAGTTAGGGTTGCCAGGTCTGTGTGACAAAACCAGCCCAATGGCCAATCAAAACCAGCCCAAAAACCAGCCCAATCCTAGAACTCAAAATATATCCCTGCCAAAATTTACACTGCTTTTAAAGTCCAACAGCATTGCTATTATTGCCAAATGCATTATAAAACACACAGATTGATTAAACTCAGATGGTCATAGAGGTGGTTGAGAGGAGGATGTTATCAAAACTGGCATCCATCATGGACAACTCCTCTCACCCAACACATGAGACTGGGGGGGCCTTAAGCAGCTCCTTCAGGAGCAGACTGCTACACCCGCCCTGCAAGAAGGAGCGTTACCGCAGCCTATTATTCATGTAATTTGCATTCAAAATAGGTCGACCTAACTAGCGGACAAAAATTTCCACCCGCAGCACTTCAAAAGTAGCCCAATTCGGCAGAAAAACCACGGAACTGGTAACCCTGCGTGTAGAGAAAAAGAAGCATCGGTCTATGACCTTAGTGGATCTGAGTGTCAGTTCTGATGATGTGGCAAACAATACCTATGGGAAAACATTAAAGTAACTTAATAGCCTATGTAAAAGATTTACATATACATGCCAATTATTTTCTTTATTTATTTCATCCACAGATATGAAATTATTATAAGAAAATAATTGTATTCTATTTATCCCCAGTTGACAATAGAATATTGTTAAGGCAGGAAGTGAAAATATATTTCTAACAATTAGTCTGATAAGTATATAAATGAATCATCTTTTAATGATTTTCTATGGAGAAACATTTGTTCCATTGACATGTAATTCATAACTGAAGTCAATCATTTGTAATGTGTAAAAGTACCAACATTATGTCTCTTCTTATTATTCTTGAATGTTTATTTATTTTTCATTTTTGTTTGAAGAAAAGTTCAAGACAAGCTATCAATGTGATGTAAATATCCAAGAAAGTGGAGGATTTTGTTAGCAGATATAATAATTCTTGACATTTACTGCTGATATTTGTGCATCCTTCCCCCTTTCCTCCTGAACAGATCACAATTCACCAGCTTTTGCCTAAAGGGTAACACCAGCAACCATGTCTGTCATGTTACATTTACCCCTGAGTGACTACCTGTTCATACACTCACAAGAAAAACAAAGGATTTTTTTGACACTGTCTAAAAAATGTCTTCAGTCTTGTTCTTGTGGGAGATAAACTGTCGTTACAATGCAGGAGAAGCGTTTGTACCATAAACATAAGTGGCTACTAGAAGTTGCTGTCAAGCTTTCATCTCACTGTGTCTCCAGAATACAGTGACAACATTATACGCTCGACTGCACGCTCGACAGCGTTGTGACAGCATCCGAAACAACTCAGTAAAGTGCCAGTAACATTGAAACCAAGAAAGTTGTTTTTGTATCACTGTAAGAACCTTTACAGGCTGGTTGCTCTATAGCCTGCAAGTTGTTAAGATAAGGAGCACAAACTGCAGTCATAGGTTTGTATTGTAGGCTACAATATATTTTGACTAGTAGATGGTGTTAAAGGAATCTTCCTACCAGCTTTCTGTCTAAGTAGATTTGGGGCAGATACCTTTTGTTATACCCCCTTATATCTCACTGAAATTAACGCGTTGATGCTGGTTTTTCAGACTTGGGAAGACCTGCTTATAGATGCCGATTGTCTCTTTTCCCATTGCCAGTCGGTCTCTTTTCTGTTGCATCACCATCTGATGTCACAAACGTGCCCGAAACAGGGTTAGTAACCAGTGAAGATGTTACGTGGTTAGGTCTTTATTGTATCTATTACTCTTTCAGTCTATTTATCAAACAACTTTGGAACGATGTTTGAGCGCTGCTTGGACAGAGATGGGCGAAATTTGTAGCTGAGATGTCAAGGAGTTACTGACGGAGCATAGCATCGCGTTGGAAAGGGGGCGGAGATTCGGGTTTTCTGTTCCCATCAATGCCGGTTGGAGCCGAGGCGATAATTTGCCGGTTCTCTGCAAAAAATCCAGGTGTTGGCGGGTGTTAGCGTTTTTTTGGCCAGTGGGAAAGTGGCTTTAGAAAGATGTAATACAAACCAAAAAATCAAGGCAACCCAAGATCAATTTCTGTTGAACTGTTCACATGCTATCATACACATGATTCTCTAATAGGCTCTGGCAGGTAGCCAAGGATAGGCAAACACAGCAAGAGGAAATAATCAAATCATTTATATTTTCCTTGCAGTATTTGCAACATATGGGTATAATGTACATCTCAATTATATCTCCCTCAGAAGAAATACCGAAGAATAAAAGCCTACATCTTGGCATTTTAGCAAATTGCTAACATGCGTTCAATGACAATGCTAACCTAAGTGTTATATTTACATGTAAAATCTATAATCTGAATATGCATTACATCTGGTACATGTAATGAAATCTGCATACTACAACAAACAAACATACACATTAACACACAAACACACAAAGAGCAACTTATTCATCTTATGAAGTGTAAACATGAACCTGCCAAAATGGTTCATCTTTTTTTCTCTTCTTTAAAGAAGAAAGAAAAGATTATTCATGGCTTTTGGACCACACAGCAGATCACTCCCTTCCTCTTCACAGGAGGAGCGATATTAGCCAGAGTTAGACAGAGGCTCTGAATCCCTCTTCTCATGAAGGATGAATCCTTTTAACTTTAAAGGGGCTAAGATTTCAATAATAACGCCTGTAATCTCTTACAGTATTTAAATAACATATGATTCATATGTTCTGCACTCTTTGCCATATCTATTTTAAGCTCTCAGACAAATTTTGGCCCTCTGCATTTCTCCTCTCTTGCTAATCAGTCAGCAGATGTTTGGGAGGCTCAAACGCCACTCTTTTCCTCCTCCCTCCTGTCCTCCTGTCACTCCTTCTCTCCCTTTTTAATTACCTCTGAAATTCTTATTTCGGTCCCTGGTTGCGGAAGCTTAAAAGTAAAAAGATGTTGTCATGCGAGCAGACGCCTGGCTGGATTTATCCCCCTCTTTCCTTTCCTCCACAAACCTGTTATTCCTCCTGATGAATTGATTAATCCATATTCATGTGCTGATTATTGGACTGTATCTTTTATTAATGGACATGATGTTGGTGTGGCATTTTCTCCTTGCATGAGCCTAATAACCAGCCATGGACCGATTTACCCCCTCTGTATTTCTACTCCTTATTCCACCCCCCACACCTCGCCCTCTTCTTCTACCTCTTTCTTTAGTCTCAACCCCCTTCTCCATACCTCCTTCATTATATCACAGCCCCCTGTTTTCTATTTGCTTAAGGAAAGGGCTTGAAGCGACAAAAGAGATCAGGGGGGGTGAGAGAGATACAAACAGATGATATAGCCTAAATGATGATAAATGATTATATAAAACCCACATTTCAAAAAACTACACATTTTCTCTCCACATCTGCTGAATGAAAAATAATAATCAAGTGATCAAGGCTATTGGAGCTAAGAATTCATGAGGATTTAATCATTTTCTTTGCAAAGGCAGCTAATATTCAATCTCTTAGGAGGGAGTGCAAGGATTTTTGGTGAACGTTTTATAAGTAAAAAAAAACAACTTGAAAGTGGCCTGAAAGTATATTCAT
The DNA here is from genome assembly GCF_022749685.1 of Semicossyphus pulcher. Lineage (NCBI taxonomy): Eukaryota > Metazoa > Chordata > Actinopteri > Labriformes > Labridae > Semicossyphus > Semicossyphus pulcher. The sequence continues at coordinate 10,159,715 of NW_027211695.1, forward strand.
CAATCACATATAATTTTTTATTGTCAATGTGTGAAGGGATAGTATTGAGACCTACCCCAACTTACTCCATTGCCTCTAACAGCCTGTGGACTGATTTTTATGTAAAGAATTCGGGACATTTTTTCCGTGAAACAAGAGGATGTGACGTATCTGCGCGTTTGTGAGTACCTCTACCTCTGGATAATGCCACCAAACGACCGGCACCCACAACAACACCAACACAAAGTACACACAAAAATAAGAAGCGCGTACAAGAAGATTGACTGCAGTTCCCTCATTGGCTGACCGTGTCACTAGGAATGAGGATTTTCTGAAAGTTACATATAGCATAGCAAGTATTGTGTAACCTAAAGGAAAGCATTTAATACTGGAAAGGATTAGTGTTTTGCTCTGCTGTAGATAAGAAGAGGAGATGAACCAGAACCCAGGACCTCATGCAAAGCACCCACATTAAATGCCAATTTCTGTACAGAGTAAATTAATTATTTTTGTTCAGTTAGATTTATTTAGTCTGGAGGAAGTCTTCATTGCCTTTGATGGAGCATTGCTATGCTTGATTGTTACTGCCACCAACAGTTTGTAATAGGATGAGATAATAACACAAGTTAAGTTAAGATAAAATAAGATAAGATAAACTTTCAATCAGAGAAATAGCACAAAACAATAGGAATGCCTATATCATCCTCAACTACATATGCATCCCTGTGCGCATTCACATTACAAAAAAAATAATTACTCTAACAGCATAAAAGAGCCTAATATGTACTGCTACAATATCTATTCTGTCTCTAGTTGCATGAATGTCCTGTGTTAGTCACTTATACATTCATAATACCCATTATCATGTTAAACAAGACAACACATTCTTCGTGTTTCCCAACAGACTGACAGAGGGTGTGAATAATATTTACAGAATTGGACACTTTCCTGACATAAAATCTTCAAAGTGCCAGACTGAGGGTAATTATTACTCCTCTGGCCACACATATTCACAGTGAATAATTTAATAATTGATCTATATTACAGTTTAATCTGTGTAATCAATCCCTGAATCAACTTAATGAATTAATCAGTAACGACCATAAAATCATGATTTTGTATCCTTTCGACACTAGCTGCTTGTGTAATTATTCATTCGTGATCATACGCTGTCTGACTGTGATGACATTTTTCTGTAAATGAGTGTGAAAGGCTAAAAAGCAGTTACCTTTCTTTTCACTACAAGCTTACCACTGAGTTCATCAGCACATGGCTGGTATTCTCGGCAGATGCATGTAATACAGAGGAGAGAGAAAGACCAACATAAATTTACATTTGTTCCTACAGCCATGCTAGCAGCTCTGAGCAGCTGCACGCACAGTGGTGCTTTGAGCTAAATGATGACGGCAGAATTCAAACATGCTCATAATAAAAATGCTTACTAACTATGCTACCATGCTACATCTCTCTCTCTCTCTCTCTCTCTCTCTCTCTCTCTCTCCCTCTCTCTTTTCGGGCCATTTTCACCTGTAATGATAGGCCAGCTGAGGACAGACATGACATATTGGGAGAAGACAGTGGGGGATGACAAGCAGATGCAGCAAAGAGCCGAAAACGGCAGTCGAACCAGCGACCGCTGCACTGATGACTGTAGCCTCTGTACATGGAGCGTCTACCCTACTCACTGAGCTAAAACAGTGCCCCTCCATGTGTTTAGTTTCTAACATTTGCTTAGCATAACATTAGCGCTTAATTCAAAGTGGAGCTGAAGCTAAAGGGAGAAGCACAGCTGTACTGTTGGTCAAACTGGAATGTTTTTAGTGGGGACAATATGAACTCAGGACATTTTATACAAGGAATAGTTCTTGTTATCAGAATCAGTAGCCTGCTAAAGCTGGACTCTGTACAGTTTCACAGCTCTCAGTCCAGTGCAGCCAAAGCTTTCTTCTCCCGCAAACAATAAATACTTTCACACTGAAAGACCTTGAACAGTTTTAGTAAAGCAACTCTTGCCTCTGAAATGGAAATATTCCACATCTGCTCAGGCCCACATTGCAGCACAGCGATAAACCAAACAGAGACAACCCAAGCCAGAGTCAGAAGCTGTGGTGGCACGTAGCTTCAGTAAAGGGTTTTAGTGTCTCTGCTATCAGTCCCCCACAGCAGTTTATCTCCCAGTACTGGGAACTGTGCTCTGAAGCAAGTTTCTGCAATAGAAGATCTACTGTGAAATCCACCACAGTGGTGTAACTTTAACGTCATGCCTCCCTGGAATTTACATTCATTCTTACTGTAAGGCAAATGTGCATTCTAACTGCTACAATGAGACAGATGACCTCTTATCCAGCTGGATGAGGGTCAAAACATGTTGTCAAGAACAGCTTAGCACACATCAGACCCGTCTTATCCTTTCGGAGGTCAGATTTGATCATTAAGTAACAATGACCCCAATCGGCTCACACGCTACAAATCTACAAGTAAACAGCTTGTCACCTACTAGACTGCACTCACATAGACTAACAACACCTGCTGTGTTCACTCTTTTAATCAAGGTTATGTTTTCTATTATGCAGACAATCTCTCTTCACCAGGCCCTATATCGTCATTATTATCTCAAATTAACATCATAAGCTGCTATGAAATTTAAATGTTGTCTTTGGTCTTGTTTTCCCATATGCAAGTTGCACATGATAAGATATAGTTGGTGGTAAATGGACTACTTCCAACCAGTAATAGTGCTGTACTCTTTTTTTCTACCTCCTTGCCCCCCAAAAAAGAACACTTCCTCATAGCCTACCTTTTTTTTGTTTTTTGTTTTGAGTTAATAAAACACAAATGAAATCAAACTGAGTCAATAATTTTGCTTGTTCTTGGACCACACATAAAGCATCTGTGGATTAGATGATCCATGAAGTAAGCAGCAGTAAACCTCACCTTGAACAAAATGTAAGCTGGTGTTTAAATTTGCTTCTTCTTCCTCTGCACCCCCACATTCCCAATCTTGTTTTTCAAATTTATACGCTGCAGATCACAGAGGGTTTTTTTTCCCTACACTAGTCATGTATTAATGTCACTGTGAGCCAAGGAGCTTCACTTTGTACTGAACACTTGTTTCTTCAATTAGATCTCAGTGGGGTGTAGGGGTACAATGTTGTACTTGCCCGGGGCTCTCTCCTACTCTCTCTTTTTGTCCACACAGCTAGAGTGGGTTAACAGGATTAGGGGACATTTTCATTTGGTTGGGGGGAACGCTGAGTATGTTGGCAGTCACTCCATCATGGTATAGTCAGATAACGTTCAGAAAGCTAAAAGTGACGCGTATTTAGGTCAAATTTGAATTGCATACATTAACACACAGAAATGCTCACAGAGGATGTTAAAGGCTTCAGACTGATAGGAGGAACATCTCTACAGATAGATAGATAGATAGATAGGTGACTGAGTCTGTTTAAAGAGGTCTAAGGCGGCGGTGTTTTGGGAGGGGGTGCATCTTGATGTTGTATGTTGATCTTGAACATCATAAAGGAGTTGATGTCTGCATAATCTACTTAATCTGATTGAGGGCAGCGTTGTCTTCACAGGCTCAATAATTGATACCCCATCTGCTATGGTATTAATCTACCAGTATGTCACACATAAGGAATTAGGTTAAAGCAACACTGGGTAATTACATTTAACCTCTTTGCCATAAGGAGACTGAATCTAGATAATTACATTTAACATTTTTCTTTTATTACCGTCACAGCAGGATGAATGTGCATGTAGCCTAGTTTTTTGGGGGGGTTGGTGGGTAACCTAGCTGCAAGTCTGCCCGCCAGAAAAATAATGATTAATGTGGAAGTACTCTATTAAAGGTAATGTGCAAACACATATGAAAGTAAGACATGTTACCAGATACATCAGCATAGATTAGCTCATATGTTCTGAACCTTTTGGCACAAAACCTGAAGTTCTATCATGGGAACCAAGCACTACCTCATTTGGAACATGACAGATGAGGTACATGTCATACTCATACTCATTTAGATTTTAAACTCAAGCCTAATTCATAAAGAAATAAAGGTGAATGGAATAGAGAAACAATATGTTTCTTTTGAGTGACAGAATTGGGAGGTTTAAACTCTCCATTATTTTAAGTTTTATTTATCTTTTAGCTTCCTATTTCCACACTTCAGGATTTTATGAACAAACCTGTTATTATGTTTTGCTCACATTTTGTCCAATACTTTTATCTATTCTACTAATGTATCAATTTGTTCTTTTTAACTTGCTATTTCAATCAGGAGAGACAAGTAAATGAAGACAGATTATTTATTACAACAATTGACATGATATTGGGACTTGACAGAAGGTCTTTGGTGTTTGGACTCTAGGGGGAGACATTTTGATCGAAGAATTATCTGAGCCGCAGCAGGATAAATCCCCTGGAGTCCTGACACTGGTGGTGGCGGCGGCGACTGCAGACTGTGAAAAGCCAGATGGCGATGAATTGATGACTGATGATTCTGCGAACACGGGACGGTGATGGGGAGGTAGAGGGGCTCACTAATCCACAGCATGAGAGAGCTAAGGGCAGAGAAAAATCAGATTTAAAAGGAGAGCAGAAAGATGATGCGGGTCAGACGCCATGCCATTGGATAGAGGAGATCAGCTGATGAGACGGCCGATTTCTAAATGACAGCCCCAAACAGACAGCGGGAAATGTGAGTAAGCAGAGAGGGAAGGATGAGAAATAACCAGTGTCTTCCTGAGCTTCATTTAAAAAGTGTATCCGTTACTTTTACAGTATAACAATCTCTCTCTGACATATGGACTGTATCAGTCAGGGATTGAATCCCCAACCTTCCAATTGAGAGACAACAGCTCTACCAATGAGCCACAGCCGCCCAGATTGCCCAGCCATAATTAAGTGATAGCATGTGTTTCTGACACAGCGCCTCTTGGTTCTTTAAAGGATGTAGCTAATGATTTTATATCAGCTCACACTAAAGAACATAGAGGCTAATTATAGCTCAAATGATCCCTTTAATTAGACAGGGGTTTTAACAGAATAGAGTGTTTCTATGTAGAAGTCTGTGAGCACTCACGCATGTTTGCTGTCTAGATTTCAATTGTGTATGTGTGTATGACATGTAAATAATTGATTGGTTAGCATTGTTTAATTCACATCAAAGGGCTGGATAGCACACGCAGTTCTCCCCCATGACTGCAAACAGAAGTGCCTGCGAAACATGTGCTAATCTTTGAACGATTAAGACTCTTTTAGTGACACTGAAAACATGCACAATGTACTCTATGTGATGATATTAAATGCCTTTGTTTCCTGTTCCAGGAATTATGTTGCAACACCTCAGCAAGTGCAGCTGTAGCATACGAAGCCTCTCAACATGATTCCGTTTCTTGGAATCATCATGTTATGTCAATTTCATGTAAGAAAGAGTGAAAAAACAGATTAATAAATGTCGGATGCTGGGGGTATTTCACCTGCAAATTATGTTAAATCCAATATGACTTGCATGTGACATACCTGTAATAAATTCAGGAGGGATTTATGGGAGTTTAAGACAAGATGACATGAACAATCTCTGCATTTTTTAGATTAATTTTCTGTGTAGGGATGTAAAAAAACAGACATTTTGTCGCATTCTTAGCGTTCAGCAGGCAGCAAACTGATTCCTTTGGAAACATCAATGCCCTTACTGACTACAGTAACTACACTCTTGGCGTTTAGTTTTTCTTGTTTAGTCAAAAAACAAAACAAAATAAACCCCCTTGTTTTTCTTCTTCTTCTTCTTAGCTTTTTTTCACTTTGAGATTTCCAGCCCACCTTGGTCGGCTGCCATGCTGTCATTCTCCCAGGAAAAATGACTTGAGCTTGAGTCACTTCTATTGTTCAAATTTACAAAACATTTACACTAGTGGTGAGTGTAATTGTGACAGGTGTAAAGGGTGACACCGTAGAGCAACATAGGCAGGAAGCTGGGGTGGATGGGTCAGAAAAGCAGCAGACTTGTTCATAGGTGACAGCTGTTCATTTCTTGTTTCCAGCTGTTTGCCAGTGTTGTTTCTGTCCCAAGCATGACCACAGTTGCCCCTGACCATACTCACAGTTTTATTATCATGACCATAAGGAAAGTCCCCAAATCTTAACAAATCATAGTAATAACTTTTACCTTGACCAGGATGTTTCCCTTAACATAGCAAGTGTTTTCCTGCCTAGGCTGTACCTTACACAGATCTCTCTTGATTTCTTATTCATTTAAACATATGAATAATAATGTGACCAATTAAAAGTCTATTGACAGCTGGATGTTGGAGTCAACTTTTTTCTTTGGATACAGTGCAAGGTTACAACTGATTTTCTGATGAAAGCCTTTACCTAAAGGCCTTCAACAGCGTGTATGATGTACTATTAAGTGACCCCAAGGAGAACATCATCCAACCTTTGAAGTGTGGGATAAGAAGTGGAAATGCTGGTGATTTAACTCAAAACCTCTCAGATGAAAAACATGTAGTCTACCGCTGAGCTACATCTCATCCCCTCTGCTGATCGAGAGTCAACTGTATTATAATTCTTTTGAATAAGGGCTGTGCAGGCATGCATTGGCTACACAGTGTAATACAAAAGCTTCAGGGAGGAATCTGCTTATCATTCACATTATGAAATCTAATATGATTCACTTTATTAACCTTCTAGCGGCAGGTTAATATTTCTGTTTATCCTGATTAACCTGGAAAAAACACACTACCGCATGCACACGCGCACACACACACACACACACACACACACACACACATTCATAGAACATCTAGGCAGAATGAAACTCATAAAATGCTTTAATTTGAGTCTTGATCCAAATCTAGAGGCTTACCTGGGCTCTGTAAAACAGTCCAGACCCACAGCCTGAATCCCCTCAAGCTCCTCCTTAAATAAAACAGCAGAATCCATTGTTGGCGGATTTGTGGAACAGGTTTTGGGCTGTTTGTTCCATTTCCTCCTCAGCAGAGGTGAGGGATGGGAGGGTAAATCAGCTGGCAACCAGCCAGCTGCATTGCAAACACCAAGTAGTGAATATCACACAGGGCTGGGGATTGACCCTATGCTTGCATTGTATTCCGCTGAAGTCAGACAGTCTGGGTGAAATGTTCACATTCTGCACAGGATCTCTGTTCCATGATTTTCTGTGGTGCCTTTTCTATAGTGCCTTACCTAACTGACATAACTCTTAATTTGTAGATGAAGTGACTGAGTGAAGGGGAAATGTGTACAGGATCACTAAAGCCCTTTTCCCACTGGTCAAAAAACCCCACTAACACCCAGCTTTTTCGTGTAGTGGGAAAGGTTACAATCAGCATCCAGACTTGGGTCAAATGACTCTGTAGACCTGGGTAATTATCGCTTTGGCTCTGACCGGCAATGATGGGAACAGAAAACCCAGGTTGACACGCTAATCTCTGCCTCCCTTCCGGCACGATGCTATGCTCCGTCGGTATCTTCTGCGACTCCTTGTCATCTCAGCTATAAATTCTGCCCGTCTCTGTCCAAGCAGCGCTCGAACAACGTTCTGAATTTGTCGGCGCTAAGTTTGATAAATAGACTGAATGAGTAACAGATACAGTAAAGACCTAGCCACCGTAACATCTTCATTGTTTACTAATCCTGTCTTCGGCGCGTTCGTGACGTAGCAGAAAAGAGACCGAAATGAGTGTACTCCACTGGCAATGGAAAAGAAACAATCATCATTTATTAGTGGCTCTCCCCGGGTCTGAAAAACCCTGCTGATTTTGGTGGGAAGGGGTTACTAGAAAGGTGGTAAGTGTGTTGGGAAAAAGGGATGAGGGGGCAACAGAAGCTAGAGAGCGCATGGAGCTAGTAATAGGGAGAGAACAAATCAGGGAACACTATATATTCAATTTAATTAGGGAAATGAAAGCTGTTAACTAATTGAGTCTTTCTGTGTGTGTGTGTGTGTGCGTGTGTGTGTGTGTGTGTGTGTGTGTGTGTTTGTGTGTGGTGGGGGGGGGTGGGAGTGGGGGCTCCATGTGGCCCACTGCCTCTTAGGGCAGAAGTCCCTGGCCTATTGCGACCCCCCTTCACAGACACACACCCTTACACAGGTTCTTGCTGATTAAGTGGGAGCACAGAATTTTAACCCATGACTGCATGAATTACTTACCCAGCACATAGATAAGTCACACAACCAACAATCATTCACCATTTATAAAAAAAATCACTGCTTCCCTGTCGGCCCCCTGTCCAAGGTCAATGTCACATGGATGCGTGTATGTGTGTGTGCGTGTGTTTGTGTGTGTGTGTGCATGTGTGTTGGCCTCGACGAATGCTGATCAGGGACTCTGAGCCATTTAATTACATTTGCTGGAGGTTGTGGCTGTGGATCTGTCCCTTTCCATCTCTTTCCTCTGTCTGATTTCTTTTCTGTCACCCCATCCCTCCAGCTCTCCCCAGCCATTAGTCACATACATACACATTTACACATGCACAAATACACACATGTAATACCTTTGGCATAAGCCAGTGTCTGGTTTTGGTTGACACACATGCTTGCACATGTTCAAATATAGTAATAATATGTGCACACATGCTCGTGAGCAAGCATACTGTACAAACAAAAATGACACATTTAGAGACTTGTGACAATGCATAGACAAGCATGCACGCTTACACACATTAATCAAAGGAGTGCAGGGTCACAGATTGCAGCTTCCTTACATCAGGGTCTGAATATTAATGTGAGGGGACAGATAAGCAGCCGTGGCAATCCCTTTAAGGACTCACTCCTCTTTTGTTGGTTCTTCTTGTTAATTTATGCCAATCTGTATGCCCAATTTATGCAAATTTTATGTTTCAATTTAAACAGTGTGTGTCGAGTGGATTGAAGGCTCCAATCAATCTGACTGTGCCTCTGCACTTGCCTTTTCTTTGTGTCTGCGTTTTATACCCCCTCATTTACTGATACTGATATGTTTAAACCCTTATTTTGTGTCCATGTTTTTTAGTGTATTATGTTTATGTTTAAACACTTGCTTCACCTGTCCAGAAGGGGTAGCCGTTCAGTTCAGTCTGATTTCTACTAAAGACAGTCTTAGATTCTGCATCAAAATGTCAGGAACGTATTCACCCGTATTGAACAATAACTGACCAAGACCTCCAAATTGACAATGATAAATATACTTGACACCAAAAAGTCATGGCACATGGGATTTTTGAAGCACCCTCATCTGCAACTGTCACTGTAACTGCCACTGATATAGACATTCATTGTGATACTGAGTGACGTGTAGTCATTCTCAAGTCTTCGGCCACGTAAAGATAAGACACGCTCAGTGGGAGCTTAATCAGGCTCGATTAGAGACGGCGCCGCTCAGTTCTTTGCTCCATTTGGCTTTTCTTTATCAACACTCCATAACCTTTGACCCCTGTCTTTCCACCCCCCGCCCTTGTCTACCAAATCCTTTAATCCACGCTCCTCTGTGACCCCTCCATTTTGTCCCAGAGTAGGGGTACATGTCTAAACTCCCGCCCCGTGAAATCAGCCTCCAGTAATTCCACCCGTCCTGCTCTTCCCTCAGAGTAAATGAGAGGTAGTGGAATGCAGAATGCTTTGTAGTTATGACTGCAACACATTTAATCATGAAAAAAAAAACATACAACACAGGCTTAAGCAATTTCTAAACCAAAGCAGTTGAAGTTTATTGCTTTTCAAACCACCCTAAATCATATTGAATAATATGTGTGATTCACTGAAGAAGTAAACATCATGACAAATTAACACCACATTGGGAAAAACAGCCTTTCTGTAGATTATTAGTGTGGTTAAGGCCTGCAGACCACTGACCTCACATCTACTTTTAATCATCTTTACTGTAGATGCTCCGCCCCCCCCAGAATGTCAGATGACTGACAAGTGGATTAAGGAAACCAGACCACTGGCACAGGGTTAAAGAAGCAGAGAACCAAATCCTGGCCAATTTTGCATTCTTTGGATAGATGTGGAATGTGAATGAATACAGTAACATTTAGTTTCAATAAAGTCGGTTTGTATTCAGTAGAAAATGATGCATGCATCCTCCAGGTTATGGTTAGGGTTAGTTTAGTCTTAAAACTAAAACAGCCTTCATCCCATTGTATTACAGGTAAGACTGTTCCACAATGCACGGTCCCACTGCCTGTCAACTCCACACATTAATTTAATCCTAAATTTAAAACACCTGGCAGTCAGTTAACGCAGAAGTCATATAATCATCACTTGTTGTTCCGAGGAACGACCTGCACCTGTCAGTGGCATGAACTTACTACCTGTTGTGTATCCTCGCGCAGCCTTTTCCGGAAGGCGGGGCGCTAGACAGTTGGCTTGTAGTCAGTCAGCGCTCGAGCTCTCCAGCAGCACACCCTCGAGCCGGTCACTAGCCTCCGTAACACTGCAGCAGTGCAAGCGCTCGAGCTCAATTGACACAGCGCTCTTTAGGACTTTTGTTTTGCTACATGGACCTTAACGTGATTTTTCTTACTTTTACTCGCATGGAGAAATTTAAATTAAAGAGAACCGGAGTATTTTATAAAGCAGCGGGACAGGCTCAGCGACACCGGGGCACAGAGCGGGGATAAGAGCGAGGCTTCGGCATATTATAACCCATGACACTGGACATTATTCCTGCACGAGAGGAGGGTACTTTGGATTACTTTTACGTAAAGTTTATAACTGGAATACACCACAAATGTAACTACAATAATTAACAACCTAGTTCTCAGCATGTCGCTTTCCTTTATGGACAATGAAATCCTCACAATTGCGCTGAGCGGATGCAGGCAATTCTGTGCGCTTTATGCAGATTACAGCTAAGAAAAAAAAACAGTTAAACCTAAGCAAAATAACAGCATAAAATATTCAAGGAAGCATATATTTATTTCATTTAGAAATAACTTCTAACGAGGCTATTTAGCCTACTACTGTCTTGGACCAAGCTCCGCTCCTTTTTAAATCTGTGAAGCCCGGAACAGGATCAGGATGCCTCGCAGCTGAAACCACTAGTCCTGGACTTCTGTGTTTAAATTAGATCGTACGGACCTCCACCTCCCTCTTTGACCAGGAAAGGAGCGGAATCATGATGAGTCCTGGCGTTGAGATGATGATCCTGCTCCCGGTGCTATGCCTGCTGTCCGGAGTTTCCTGGGCAGCAACCCTGGCCGGGCTGGAAGGTGAGTGCAACAAGGAAATCAAAACTCATGACGACAATACTGTTAATGTTAAAGGCTGGAGAAATACCTCCAAGGCTCTTTGTGAGTCTCTGCACTTTTAAAGGATGTGTAAATTATGATTCTGTTGATATTTGCAAATTAAAAGGTGTTTCAAGTGGCCTTAACACCCACAGCAGCATTGCTGCCTCTGCTGATCATGGCAGCGATCACAACAATAACATGCACGAGACACACCTCCAACTTCAGCACAGTTTGCCTTATCTCTTGTTACAAAAATACTATACATAGCCGACACAGAATCACACAGTTCGCAGTTATTTGGCGTGAAACAACATTTAACACAAAGTTGAACCCAAACCTGTATTAACCGCGCCGTAAAACTCGGCTCTGCCCTGCGTTTTACGCACCCGGGGAGCGGTGCCAAAGGGCTGCTTTCTGCCTTTTATTGTGGCTTGATAAATGGTGATGCTGGCGAAGCGAGCAGGTGCCAGACTTGTTTTGCTTAACGTCAACTACATGTGCACAGACGGGGAAGAAGCACGGGACTTGTGGTGAACAAATAGCAGCTTTAAAAACCTAAAGGGACAGAGCCCTCAAGTACTCTTCCCGCTGGAAAGATTGATGCATGTTGGGAATTTGTCTTTTCATTTGCCCTGATCCAGAGGAGACAGAGGTCAGGATCAGTAGCTCCATAAGCCCACAGTGATTCAGACTCATCAGGGTGGATAGAGGGGCTTGAAAGGGGTCTGTGAACCTCTGAAATGATCCCTAATAGCCCTTAGTTTTCTTGGAAAGTGTTTGTGTGTATCACATTCCAAAACCATACCCAAAAATGTTAAATGGGGAAATAATGAAGGGTGAAAAAGAACAAGACACAGACTGGGATGGCTATAAAAGTGAATAGAAGAGAAGCCCAGCTCCCTAACAAGCTCCCCCTTTGTGCTGGGACTGCCGGGGTCAGCAGCACAAACACAGCAGCCTTCCTGTTTTCTGAAAATTGACTGACAGTTAAAATGTAAAACATAAGATGAGAAGAGACAGCTTATGGGGCTTTAGTCATAGAGAGCTATTGTTGTGACCCTTCGGATATTGGATTGCATCTGCGTGAGTATGTCTGTATACCTCTATTTGTTGATTAATCTATTCTCCTTGTTTGCAGTGTAATAGCTCTGTCTATGCCTCATTTCAATTTGACAATATTGTTTTTTCCTCCTCTTTTATTCCCTTTTCGTTATATCCTGTTTCATGATTTTCTCCCAGACCTTTCTGCCTCTGTCTACCATGTGATGGTGTTTACACCCTGATGCAGCAAGGAGGAAAAGATTTAGAGGTTGCGTCACTGAGTGTCCATTGACCATTAGCCTGCACTCCAGTCACCTGACTGTTTAAATGGGCTTTGCTCAAACGCTGCACTCTGCAGCAGAGCCTTAGTGTGCTTTAACCCCATTTGTTTTTCCCGCCTGTGATCTACATACATCTAAATTCTTCCGACAGTTGCTTGCTGTTGATTTGGACTTAAGTGTTGAAGGAATGCAGTGTCTGTAAGTTAGCTCCCTGTCTCTCTATGTCATTATGCAACTTTGGCCTGTGGCATGCTGGCCCCACGACAAATACAGTTTGGAGAGAGTGCCAGCAAACAGCAATGAGAGAGGGAGACATTTAGATATGATGCCTGTGAGAGAGAGATAATTGTAGATTGATAGCTGCATCAGTCTTTTTGTCCGAAATTTTTGCTGCAGATAACTCTAGATCACGTTGCCTTCTAAGTGCTAACATGACTCTTATCTTGATTTAAGCCAGAACATTTCATTCTTGTTGAGTTACTATCCTCAACAGGGCTTGTGTCCATGTTCATGCATGTCTCTGTGTGTTATTATAACTAAAGAGAGACTCCTGTGTAGGACAGAGTGGCTGCAACTAGTCAGGTGACCCTTGCTTTTGTATGTGCTTGTTAAGCTTCTGTTTATTTGCATGTGCAGTAATATCAAAGCGACAGCCTTCCCAGATGAGAGTTGCTAAAAACACACGTGATTGTGTAATTTTGACACTATCTGAAATGTATGGTCACTTGAGGATGAGCCCTGATGAGTTTGGTGATTTGTCTTTACAGACAAACGCTGCGTACAGGCAAATTTTTATCAGCACTTTCAACAAGTTTACTGCATCCTAGTCGTCAGCTCAACTAGAAGATTATTGTACAGAAACCTTTTGATTTAGGTAACAACATGGACCTACCTCTTGCAACATCCTGAGAGCAAAACTTTAACGATATAAATTGTGTCTCTTTGTTTTTCTGGGGTGAAATCACGGTAACAGTCTTTATTTTTAAAAAGTTAGCTTGGTCCATATTATATCCATCTTGCATCACAAAAATGTTATTTCTTACTGCCTTACTGCTGTTGTGATACATCTTTCATCATACATCTGTGTCTGTTGGGCTTGTAAGATTTAATATTAAATAGTTGGGTGGCTAATTAGACTGATGTGGAATTGTTCCAATTCTCTGGTTAACTGTTTGGAGAGAAGTCATAAAATTGCTTGGCTGAAATAACCCACTACATAATGAAGTTACCACCCAAGTGTGGGATTTTCACATAGAAAAAAAAGTCCATTCAGTTCTTCATAATTGTCTTTTTACAAACAATAAAAAAATTATGGCAAAGGCCTAAGTGCCAATCTCCAATCAGATCTATGCACATTCATAACCGATGGCTATGCCACCAGAAGCAATTCGGAGTTCAGTGTCTTGCCCAAGGACACTTGGACATGTGTCTGTGACTGTAGCAGTCAGAGATCAAACGCCCAACCTTATGATTGAGAGACGACCGACTCTACCACTGAGTCACAGTAATAATCATTATTATTACATTGTATCTAAATACTCATCATAACATCAGTTGTCTTAGCATTGGAGCTGCAATGATTGGTCATTTAATCCCTGGTTTGCATACCATCTGATAATTAATCCATAAATTCAGTATTTTTCAAGTAAACATTTGGTGGTTTTAGCTTCTTTAAAGGTATAATGACATTAATAAGTAGGATTTTTCCTTGCATTTTCTCAACAACACATTCAAACTGGGCCTCTCCTGGGCTCTTCTTCACCAGAAGCTCACTCTCACTCGCTCGTGCGAGAAGAAGCCCAACCCGCCGAGCTAACACAGACAGCATCACGGTTACCACTGGTTACCTTTGCGCTAGCATGCTAACCGCCAGTAAGCTTGTCCTACCCGGTTTGAGGCACCTACCTGTCCAACAGAAAGAAGGCCAACTCCGCATTGCTCTTTCACCATGTTCGCCGGTCTGAATCGGGCCCAGTTGCTAATTTGAACCGCTCCCACACTCACCAGCACCCCTCCTGAAAATTGCCTGTGCAAAGCAAAACAAGGGTCTGCACACACACTCACCAACACACATGTATAGAGGCCCATAAATGATGATTTATATTATATTATATTTGTAAAAGTCTATATTTTATTTTTCTAGGAAAATCCTTCTTATTATACCTTAAATGTAAGGATTGGAATGTGCGGCCCTCTTAGTCATTTACAACGTACGTACTCGAAAACACCTGATTCAAATGTTTTGCTCATTATCAATCCCCTGAGACGCTTCAGTTGGTTTATAATAAGCAGATCATTCAAATCAGGTGTATTAGATTAAGGAGAAACCTAAAACATGCAGGAAGGTAGCTCTCCAGGAGCAGGATTGGAGACCCCTGATTTAAATAATAATGCAAATGATCACCAGATTAATGGATAATTAAAAACATCTTGGTTGTCACCATTTAAACACTACATTTATGTGTACAAGTCAGTTATGTCAGATCAGAGAATGTAGGCCCCAGTCAGTTTCACTGGTATAGCAGCAGATTTAATGCCCCTCACATGAAACTCATTAGGGTGTCGGCACACAAGGGAGGGCCAGGCTCCCAGCAGTGCACCAACAGCATGATTTAGGGCTATTTACATTAAGAAACAGAAGCTATATCTAATTTGATTAGCTTGGTTAGTCAGAAGCTGTTCAGGTATATAAGCATTTAGTCTTGTAAGGCCACCCAGTGTACACCACCTGCTTGTCTGGCAGATCAGATTCCCTTTCTGCTCACCAAAACTATACTTTTTCTTTGCTTGTAGTCAACAGAAGCTTAACAAAATCTCTATTCAAACATTTCTCACCCAGTAGCTTTCAGTGATAGTAGATTTATTACCCTTTTGTAGTTTTCTGTTTTAGTGCCAGAATTTGCACTTGGCTAGCGGTGAAGTATGTGTGTGCGTGGGTGGATGGATGGGAGTCCCTTATAACAAAGACTAATCAAAGCAGGCTGGAGTACAGTTAGTCTTTTTTACAGCATACTGTTCTGTGTTGGGTGGGGCTAGGGGCTGTTTGTAACTGTTGTCTGGTTTAGGCATATCATTAATTTTACTTGAAACTGTTGCTTCACAATAAAAAAAAACACTAGTAGTGGAAAAAGGTCGCATCAAACGTTGCTAATTATTTTTGTGTTTGAAGACAAAATTACATGTATCACCACATGTTGTTTGTGTATGTAGCATTCATCTGATAGCCCCTGAAGTATTAACAGTCTTTAGAATGCTAGGAAAAAGACCAGATTTCTGTTGAAGTTTTGGGAGGTCTTAGGTGGCCCACCACCACCATGGTTGATCAGTTTGGTTGATCATGTTAACAGAGTGACTATGGGCTTTCTTCCATTCATTACGGTTCTTAAATGTATTATCCTGTGAATGACTACTATTTTTAATTGTACTAAGTCATATTCTTAGAACCTTTTACATAATACATGAGCAATGTTGGGTGAAACATTGCTCATTTGTCCATAACGAGTAATGTCACGCCCTACTATCTTAAATTCAGTAATCACATTACCGTTACTAATCAAACAATTAGTTTGTTACTCGTTACTGGCACTACAGTGCATGCTAGGCACGCAACAATCACCTGACCTCGCGTCACGGCTTTGCTAGAGTCCAACAGGTAACGAATGCAGAGATTAACACGCATGTAGGATCGTATTTAGTAGAGGAAATGTTGCCTGTTTCTACACTGGAACGGCGTCTTTCAGAAACTCATCGGCAAAATACAAACAAATTCTTATTAGGATAGAGATTTGTGCTGATACGTGCATCTATAAGATTTAACGTTATACTGTTAACTGGCAATTATGCGACAATGCATCTCATTTAAGTTTCCATTCGTCACATGCAATCATTCGGACACAATTACAGGGATGACTCTGGGATGCAAAAGAGTGACGCAAAAGTAATGTAATGAGTAGTGTAATTAATTACTTAAGTAAAGTAATGCATTACTCTTTAAAAAGTTACAAGTAATGAGTAATACATAACTTTATAATGACCCCAACGCTGTACACAAGACAGATTATGTTTCCTTTTTGGATTAAAGATACTCCATGTGGAGATATCAGGCTTTCACACTGTTGTCAGGAAATTTGCTCAAAGATATTTGTTTTGGAGGGATGGTCAGGCTGAGGATGTGAACAATTCTTTGCGCTGCATATTTTCATATCACAGAAGTGTCTTGGGATTAGGCCAGGAAAAGTGCAACCACTAAACTGTCTGAATGGGTCTTTGCCTGTGAGAATATGTGTGGACTAGATTATGTGTTTGGGTTGAGGCTGCATTGTTTTCTCTCACCAGGGAGTCTGAAGTGGTTATCCAAAGACAAGAAAACAGTCTTTCCTCCTTCTCATCCCCACATCCCATTCTTTGTCTGTTTCCTCACCAGTCTTTTCTAGCCCTCATCCCTCTCTGTACTCTAAGTGTAGCTGATGAGGCCTTGTGGAGTTGAGTGGTACCAGGGGAATAGAGAGAGGCATCATAGATGCTTTTGGCGCCTATTTCAGCTTTGTAAGAGAAGTCTTAGCTCTTTGCTTATGCATAGCATTTTTCCTTTTTCCTTTTATTCCCCTGATTTTTCATTCTTGTATATTTTTCTTTTATCTACCAGATTTGCCCTTTTTCTTTTTATCTCACACTAAACGAAGGGAAAGAGAGATTATGTAACACCAAAAGCCAAGGCTCAAACTAAACTAAAGCCTGGAAAAAAAAATCAAGGTAACAGGCAGGTGTTTCAGGTCCTTGATAAACTTACACATTTAAGAAAATGAAAAATGTAGAAATTGTCAAAAGAATGTATTTCATTGATCTTAAACCAGATCGAGTTAGACAGGAGAAGAAAGGAAATGAATGAAAGGAGGATGAGAGGAGCAAATTCTCTGCTGTCACAGGGAACCTACAGAAAATATTCTCTCACTCTGTACAAGCGTCAGCAAAGTTAATTTGCTTCTCATGCACTTCTACTCATAATGCACTCTCTATGAACAGCTGATTCTCTCACTGATTCTGAGAATTCCATTAGCGGTGCACATGAACACAGTTGTTCATGCACTCTCCCACGTTGTTTGTGAACGGTCAGCCCACACAGGCACTCCTGTGAGTGGAGCTTGTCAGAGTAAAGGTCAATACGAGTCAAAGGCCACGCATACTCACACACACACAGTCGATGCAAGCAGATTTCCTTAGTTACATTCCCAGGATGAATTTGTGATTGGGATTCTCTGT
This sequence comes from Semicossyphus pulcher, assembly GCF_022749685.1. Classification (NCBI taxonomy): domain Eukaryota; kingdom Metazoa; phylum Chordata; class Actinopteri; order Labriformes; family Labridae; genus Semicossyphus; species Semicossyphus pulcher. Next base: position 10,177,514 of record NW_027211695.1, read on the forward strand.
GACGTTCAGACCTTACTCTGCATCTTCTGATACGCCTATCTCCACCTACTGTAATGTAAATGGATTGAACATAAAGCATGCCTACTTGATCTAGTAAGTGGGTTGGCAGCATTCTCCTTTTTCCTTCATTCATTAATTTCTTCTTCCTACCATGTTCCCACTCCCTCGTTCATAAAAATCTCGATCATGATGTGTGCAGCTTCTTGAAAGGCGGTTACTTGAGATAAAGTCTTGAAGGATTTAGTAATGAGTGCAATCCTGTGACTTGCATTTGATGTGTATTACCTATGGAGGGCTTTAGCAGAAAGGATTGCTGTGCGCAGCTGAAGCACATATCAGCGACTCATTGGGATTCACTCCTGCTTTCTGCCCCCATTTCCTACCCCTCAAGCCCTCTGTTGCGTGAAAATCTCATCTGATAGAAAGCAAGTTGAAAGGAATTATAATGCAAAGAGAGCAGTTTTAGAGTTTTGTATTAGACACAGAGGATACACTTGAGCTGAAGAGTTTTATTTCTTTTCTAGCCCTTGTTCTTTTTAATTCCGAGTTTAAATGAACCTTTTTAGTGTTCTAACCCAAACCTGAACACCCCTGGAGGCATTGTGAATTAGAACAACTTCACTTTAATGTGATGAAATTCAGAACAAGTTTGAGAACTGTTCCTTGTCTGAAAGGCCATTGAGTTTGCAACTGCTGACTCTTGTCTGGGACCATTGTCAATTATATCAATATGTATTGATTATATTGTTTGCCGACTCAAAGTGAAGTAAAGAAGAATGAGAAATGAGAAAGAGAAGTCATTATTGCACATGGATGAATTTTAAAGTAAGGGGTGAATGATTGAAGAAAATAGGGCTGAAAAGACAAACAGATCTGATAAGCTTTAGGAAAAGAGACAGAATCTTATAGTTATTGATTGTCCAGCCACAAAACCAACCAGACAGACTGGGGAGGTGATGGGTGTCGCAGGTTTAAGACCAGGTCAGAGGTTACCCCGGGTCACCTTGTTCACGATACAGCACTGACAGCATCCACTTAACCTGACCTTTTTCAAGGTCATGCACACACAGACATTCATTGCAGTCACAACGAGAAGGTCCTCAGAGAGTTGGTGGCTGTTTACTTACACTGATTGGAAGTGTAGAATCAACAAAAGTCATAAATCGATCGGTCTACCTGTCTGCAGCCGCTCTGTGCATGGGGATGCGTGTGAGAGAGTCCGTTGTGTCCTTAGGGTCCGTTAATGGAAAGCCTGGCATGTGGAGGCAGACTTTACATCTGTTTCACCTCATGTCACAAAACCATATGTCAGTTATAAATGAAGTATTTCTGTATTTGATTGATAACTGATAAGTTATTGAGGGAGTTGTGATTGTAAGGTGATACGTTTATATTGAAGGCCAATGCTAAGAGTGTGTGTTGGTCTTTTTACAAGACCTGTATCAGCATTAAGGCAAAGGGTGGGGTGTGGAAGAAAACGAAGGAAGGAAACACACACACACACACACACACACACACACACACACACACACACACACACACACACACACACAGCTCTCTTCTTGCTCTCCTCTCATGAGTAGAATACTATACTTCCTTTGGCTCTTTCCTCCCAGACACAAACACAGTTCATCAGCCAAGCTTGTTTTCACTCATCGATCTCCAGACTTCAGTTGAGTCTCTGCCTGCAGCATGCTCAGTCAAATATAAAGCAACATGAACAGTATTCTTGTCTCACTGTTTGTGTCAGAAGAGGTTGTTTTAAAGCTGGACACCTCATTTTGTGGGTAAACTTCTTACAGCGGTGCTGACCTGGCCCTTGCGAGCAGTCAGCTTATTCCAGATTTGTGCCTGTTGGCATTTTTTACCCTCTGCGACAGTTGGAAGCTGGAAGAAGCCAACGAGTGCTGACTGCTGAGTTTGAGCGCTAAGGAGATATCTTGTAAATTCCAGTTTTACTACTTTCTTACAGCTGTGATATTTCTGCTTCTGTGCAAACTCACCCAAAGTATTTCACCAAAGAAAGTTTTACAGTGATGTAACTGGGACAACATCCTGCTGATTATTTACAGCAATACACTCAATTTGTATGGGAAAAAGCACATTATGTGATAAAGGTGAGGAAACTATTTTGAGAGACACCTATTTCTGGACACGGTAAAACTTTATTCTGGTTTTATTATGTTCAATAGTTAATACCATAGTCATCATTAGGTAAAATGTAAAAAGTTAGATTATAAACCTAAAGGTGGTTGAGGGGCTGTGGGTTCATGTGGAGGCAGCACATACTGTGATTAGTCTGAGTGGGCAGCTTGTGTCAGCTGCTTTATGCTACAATTTCTGGGGCTATTTTGATTATGGTAAAAAACATGACTGAGATTCCTTCTGGTGTAGAAGAGCACCTCAGTAAGTAAAGGTAAAGACATGCTATTCAAAGTTAGTTAACTTGATATTTGAAGTGTTTGCTGTCCTCCGCAACGCCCCCTCACACAAGGAGAAAACATGGACGATCTGGAAAATCTGAAGCTAATTATTTTGTCATCCTGCTTTTCTGCCCGACTGTGTTTTTTTCTGTGCAGTGTGAAGGTGCTGCAAGAGCATCTGTAAGGTAAAGGGGTGCGCTGGATTTATAACACAAGACAAATTAAGAGCATCACAGTGAAACAGAAGGAGACACAATTCTCATTTTACCTCAGTAAACTTGTTTTAACCGAGTACCGATATGAGTACTTAACAATATCATTACAGTTCTCATAATGATGCAACTGCAACTGTTGCTGACATTTTTACACTGAACTTTGCGTCTCCGCCTACCTGCTTAACTAACGGAAGGCTAACGTCAAGCCGTTACGTGGTATTCGGGTGCGGTACTCATCATAGTTTCATGAGTAAGAGTACGAGTACTTAAGCTCCGATACCGCCCGATACTGGGATCAGTATTGGTGCATCCCTACTGACCAGTGGGGGTTGTTGATAGTTATTATAAATATGTGAAGAGCAATCTCAGTAATCTGATGCTTTCCAGTAACTAGCAAAGCAATCTCCATTTTGCAGATTACATAGCAGTAGTCTCAAAATATAAATTTGATGATTGTAACTCCAGTGTTCTGATTTGGCCAAAAGCCCATCATTACTAAGTTATTCTTCGGGATTTAATTTAAGCAGTATAAGGCTCTTTAATGTTTGATACATCTGCTGTTTTGACTCTGTTTGTAATTTTATTGCAACATCTGGCCGGCATTAAGGCTGAATTAGAGTTGGCGATTTGTGCATTCTTGTTCTGGAATATGCACCTTTTAACCACTATATGATCAGACCTGATAAAGTATAGAACATTTAATTAAATTACCCCACAATAGGTCAAGTGGCAGGTAATATTCCAGGATATTTAAACTGTATAAAATCCACTGATCTGGAACAGAATGGGAGCTTAATAAAGCAAAGCGGCTAATATTTGCACTATTTCCCTTTAACAATTTAATCTGTCCATGTTTGAGTTCATTAAATGGTCAGTTTAACGTTCTCTGAAGTGTGTTCAGCACAAGCTTCTGTTATAATTTCTATGAAAATGAATTGAAATGCTACCTTGCCTCCATATATTTATAGATGTTATTAGCCAGGTAATAACAGAGAAAATATATGGGACATACAGATAATAACAAACTCTCAGTTGCACTGAAATTTCACCTTACATCCGAACTGAACCATCAGGTTGAACCGGCTTACAATTGTAAACATGACACACTTTGGTCCAACCGGTTTCAAGAGAAAAATGAAACTTACCGTAGACGGTATTTACTGAATTCAAAGTGAAATGAGGCTGGGAAAGTAATTGTGTGTGCACATACACACTCTCTCTCTCTCTCTCTCTCTCTCTCTCTCTCTCTCTCTCTCTCTCTCTCTCTCACTCACACACACACACACACACACACACACACACACACACACACCACAGGGTATTTGGTGTGTCACGCAGAGCAAGTTACCACTCCTGCTATGATCAAGGTACACAACTGGTCATAAAGTAAGCACAGTTACTCCCCTCAGGAACGCACGCAGGCACGCACACACACACACACACACACACACACACACACACACACACACACACACACACACCTACACACACACACACACACACACACACACACACACACACACACACACACACACACACACACACACTTTAATATTCTCCAAAGTGGAGCTGAAAAATTATCTTCTAAATAAAAAGGAAACACTGATAAGGCAGTGTAGGACTAGTGTGTGTGTGTGTCTGTATGTGTGTGTATAATGAACCAAGATATCTATTTCCTCTCTGTATATTGTGCCCGTTCTCTCTTTGGCAGCCCAGTAAATCAAACCATCCCTCTGCAATGCTTCCTGCTCACTTGTTTTGTGCATGCCCATGTGTGTGAGTCTTTTGGCAGTAGTGGCTGGCACACAACCATTAGGACCTTTTCTTCCTTACACACACACAGTCACACACAGTCACACAAAGACAGCTTGACAGTAAGGGCTACCCTGCTGTTCCTACTTTGTGTCCACTGATTGATAGTGTCTTCAGCTGCAAAGGGAGAGGGGTTTTTTTGCTAATATTTTGTGTTTCAGAGTTAGTGAGTGTGTGTGTGTGTGTGTGTGTGTGTGTGTGTGTGTGTGTGTGTGTGTATGTATGTATATGTTGGTCAGGGTTAAAAGCAAATATTGACTGCGTAGCTATCCATGCTGTCCTCACTTGTTGATCTCAAGCTCCTCGCTTTAGTTTTTTTTAACATCATCCTCTCACTGAATATTGACCCTTGGACTCTTTTTTTTTTTTAGTGTGGTGTTTGTGTGTGTGTGTGCGTGTGTGTGTGTGTGTGTGTGTGTGTGTGTGTCTCTGTGCTGTTAAGGAAAGCAAAGTAACACTGAGAACCTTAATGGCAGGAAACAGGTTGGGGCAAAACACAAAGGAAAAACTGTCAGCAGTCCCCCTCTATCACAAACTCACACACTCACACAAATGCACGTGTATGTAAACATATATGCACCCCTGCATGCAAATGTGCGCGCACGCACACACACACACACACACACACACACACACACACACACACACACACACGCATGCACTTCCTGTTCTTTTGAAAGCTTTCTCTTATCATTTGGCAGGTTTAAGAAGGTGTGAGTTTATGGTGTGCTTTATTACCAGCATGATACATTTGGATTGTGCTTCTTTATGAATATGAGTGTGAGTGTTTGTGTGTGTGGACAAACCTCTCATTAAATTACCCCCTCTGTCTCTCTCTCTGCCATCCCCTCCCTCTTTCCCTTACCGCCCCTCGGCCTCCCTCCCTGCTCTCTTTATTGTGGTTTCCATTAATTGGAGTCTGAGGTGGTAATTGCAGAGAGGGAGGGAGTCTGGGAGAGGAGGAGGAAGGGGACATGGGGGGAAGAAAGGAGGGAAGGAGAGAGGAGAAGGAGGGTGGGAAACAGCAGGGTTGTGATGAAAGAGCCACAGAGCAGATGAGAGAGGGAAGACACCTTTTCAAGAGGAGCAGTTAAGAACTGACCGAAAGACGTTTTCGCAAATGATTCCTTAAGCAAACACAGCTGCTGCTGCAGTTGGTGCAGACAAATGATTTTATACTTTTAGTTATTTTTAAGTGCATTGGTTGACACTTTTTGCTAATTTTTTAAAAATGCTTTCTAAATAGTTTTGTTATTTAAATGGTCCTGCCAAGTTAGTGGTGCCCTGTTCGACTGCTAAATATTCTTTGCCTCTGAGTTATGGTGTGTTTTTAATGTTTTACATTGTTTAGTCTGTAAGCTGAGTTTCTCCTGCCAAAATCTAAGGCCATCTGGACTGTTGAAACTGGCTGACACTTAGATTCACACAGACAGAAAATCAGACAGTACGTTCATCTCCCTGAGGCCTGTGTGCTTTTTAAATGAAGCACTAGAATCAGATCTCTTTCAAATCCCTTTGTTTGTCTTTTTTGATCTTTTCATCCACTGTTTGTTTATACTTACCTTTGTTGCAATCATGAGAAACTTTCACCTTAACCATGTGTGTAAGTCTGTTTATATATCTGTGTTTTATTGTGTGTGTAAGATGGGAGAAATGCTGAGGGCCTCTGCATTAAGGGTGTAACCTGTGTTAAATGAGATACAGTAGCTGCCCCTCCTCTCCCGCTGTCTGGGACACACAAACACGAGTACACACACACACAACATTGTTGAAAGCCAGCCATGCTATAAGAGTACATTAATGCTGATCCACATTATCATAATTGAGGTGTCTGCTGAGCCTGCATGTGTTTTTTGTGCATGTGTGTGAGCGTGTGCGTCCAGGGGGAATACAGAAAAAGAGAGAGAGGGTCTTTAGAGCTAGACACCATACTTTCATCTTTTAGCTCAACAATGGAAGACAGGCTGCCTAAAATGTGCCGGTGTGTATTAGTGTGTGTGTGTGTAACATCACCAAGGCAGGGAAACCTCCTAAAAGCATTATCACACTGATCTAAAAATCATGTGGACATTACAAAGTGCTTCACAGGCGCTTCATACAAAGAGACGGTGGCATCACAGTAAGAAGGCAGAGCTTTTATTACATATCTATTGTGACATGCAAAGTAAAACACAATCTGAAACCAGATACTGATCCAATTAAGATTTAAGGTCTTAAGTTTCTGATGTGACATCATATCACCAGTGTCCAGTCAGATTACATCATGACATCACAGTCTTGTGATCAGTCTCTCATCAGCTTAAGTGCTTTTATTTAACGGCCCCCTTTTTCACAGGGGACAAAATAGAAATGAGATCCCTACAGATTAGATTATTATCATGCTGCCTGAAAGTTGCAAAGGCACTGAGGAAAAGTGCACAAATGCTTGTAGTAGGGATGTACGATATTATAGGCACGTTATCGGTATCTGCAGACAATGGCTTGAAAATGACATATCGGCATCGGCCGATATGTCATTTTTCTGCCAATATTTTCTGTCGATAAAACAATACTTTAATTATGCGTAAAGGCTCGATGATTCCCTAAAAGACCTTGATTTAATACTATGACATTAACTCGGCATGAGTGTGAGCGCGGACTGCCTGCGCAAAGTTATTAACAGTATACAAATAAAGACTAAAAAGTCACAAAAACTCGAGCAACTCTTAACTACCTAACAGTTCGCTCACATTCTCGTCACTTTACCGGACATAACAACATCAAACACGTCGAAAATACAATCGGTGAAGCTAACAGAGTGTAACATAAATATCTGTGCAAAACTAACTTACACATTCATGGACACACACACACAATAAAAAGAGTCCGTCGGCGATCGCTGATGTGTCCGTAGTAGGTGCAGTAAGCAAGTCCGGGCATGTCTCCCTCACTGCCGTGTTTCGGGGGATGCTGCATTCAGGTGTGCTCAGAAACGTGAGCAATCAGACACGTGACCTTTTGTACAACCCCTCTTCAAGCGTGAAGAAGGGTGCAAGATATCTGCGGCAGTTTTTGGCCACTACAATAAGAGTAGGCATGATATCAATATCAATACAGGGGAGTCTTGATGTTCTCTGCAATTAGGTGGAAGAAAACATGTGCCTAATTTATCGGTATTGAAATTGGCAAAAAGGGATGGAAAATATCAGCAAAAAAATCCAATATCATGCATCCCTAGCATGTAGGTAATTACACAAGATATAAATATATATGGAAATTTGTTTACTGAAATGAATAAACATTTCATCCTGTACAATGTACGTGAAGTAACGTAAGGCTAGTTTTATCATTTGTTTGAGTGAACAGCTCTATGTCATTATTTGTTGCTGGTTAATGAAACATCGTGCCTCCAAATTTAGTGATACCTTCATATTTTAGATCAGCTGAAGGTTTGCTTCTTAGTGACATCACTTGCTTCCAATACTTCCTAAAATTGCCCCTATAGTAAATTCATTCAAAAGTGGAGCTTAAAGCAAGCTTGAAAAAATGCCATCCATTTTAATTTAGTTCATGACAGCCTTCAGCTGTTGGACTAGCGGATTTTGAATGGGCAGCAATCTGTTAATGGGATTGTTTGTGTGTGTGTGGGAGGGTGTTTGTGTGTTATTGTGAAGAGCCTGCTATTGCACTAATAGGCAATTGAAAGAAAGGACTTAATGCTTTAAAGACACTAAGATGTGATGCGGACTTATCCCACCAAGACATATGGCTTAGTTTGAACTGTGCATGAATGTGTGTGTGTGTGTGTGGGTGCGTGTGTGTGCGTCTAAGAGGCAGTAAGCTTGTAGTTTGGAACCTAAAGTGAATCACTTCAATAATGAGTTTATCTATGGCTTGGTAGGTGGCTACTTTAAGAGCCACTGGCAGGGTGTTAATGTACGGATTAAAATTGTCTGAATGCGTCCATGTGTGTCCTAAAAAAGCACCCTCACACATTCTGCTTTTTTCTGAGAGGATCGGCAGTGTGTTTGAGTGTGTTGGTCTGTTTGTGTGTGAGAGTGAATGAATAGAAAGTCGGCCTTAGTCAGGTGACCTACTTAAACACATATCAGAAAACATACAACAGTAAGCAGGGCTGTTAGCCTTGTGGACTCGCTAAGTTATGATGAGGTGGAATTTGTTATTTGCCTTATTTGATGTGGATGAATGATTAACAATATTAATGGCTTATTGGTAGAGCCCAGGGAGATGTTATATTCCTACCTGTGCAAATATTCCTCCCAATACACAATCAAGAGCTACTGTGTACAATGCTGTGTGCTGTCTAACAGGAATTTGAACAGCAGAACATCCCAGTACTTGGTTTTAACACTGTTTTAAAAGGTAGAATGATTTAATGAAACAAGTGATTTCATTCAGTGGAGATCAGTCTTTACGTGTGAACAAAAACATTTTTGTTATTGTGGACAAAGATGATTTTTTACCCCTTAATTAGTTGTTTTATGTGCTTGCAACAGTGAAAGACTGGGAGTAAGAAAAACATTTTTTCTGCCCTTAAGTGTGTTAAAATGTTTATATGTGAAACTCCTTTCTGTCTGTCACAGTCTACCTGCCAGTACCAAGAAATAACCATGTTAAACATCCCTTGTGGTTACCTGCGTGCTTGTCTTTTTCCTATCCTTTCAATGGGTTTGACGCCTGTGCATTTTAGCATGTGGGTGTCTGTAGTATCAAATGCAATGCATATCAATACATATGTTTTTTTGGTCACCGACACACAGAAAACGCATATGGTAAATCGACTTTACTGTACTATATATACGTACATATATATAATGCTTTTACACTACATGTCACATTCATCCTTTCACATACACATTCATACACTGATGGCAGAGGCTGCTACCTAAAGTGCTATGCCACCGGGAGCAATTTGGGGTTCGGTGTCTTGCCCAAGGACACTTCGACATGTAGACTGAGGGAGACGGGGATCAAACCTCCGACTAAACCTCCGACCTTCTGATTTAAAGACGACCAACTCTACCACTGAGCCACAGCTGCCCCCAAAATATACATACTGTTGTGATGATAGTTGAAGAAGAAGATCAGGGAATACAAAGTGCTGCACTCATTTAGTTTTAAAGGCACAGTTCCATTTACAGTGAGATAACTAAAATGTGTTAACTGTGGTCGCAAGCCTAGAATAGTGCTATATTAGTGCAGTCCATTTACCATTTAATAACATGAGGAAAGTGAGCAGAAGTGGACTCTCTGCCTTTTTGCTTGCATTGACTTCTTTACTGCTTACATTTGATTGATCATATTTTCTTCCTGCCATAGCTTAGTTTATTTTAGTCATCCCAGATGTTTTGAATAATGAATGCTCAATGAGTTGCGTGTGCATGTCACCACTATTGTCATTAAAAGGATTGCCTCAAAATGTAAAGCTCCAATTTAGTTTGGTTTTTAAACTAGAATCTAGTTTGTAGCAGGTAATCCTATCCAGCAAAAAAATATGCATATGTCTCTGACTTTTCAAATGACTGAATTATGCAGTTTTTTAGGTGGCTCCAATTTCACCCTTGTTTCTGAGCAGTTTCCCACGCCCATTCCCTGATTCACTCCTGTTACAGACAGATACTTTGTCTTTACTTGTGGTGCAGAGGATCATATTAGACATTGAAACAGCCAGTAGAAAAGTTAAAAATAAAAACATCCAAAAGTCTCACTTGATTGCGGTGCCCGAGAGTACAAAAATGGCAGAAAAAGGCAGACTTTATGTGCAAGCTCTCTCATTGAACATGCATTAAACAAACAGTAAGGCTAACTGCTCTGAATGTTACAATTTAAAAACTCAACCATGCAATAAGTTGTTTAGCCTCAGCTATAAGATATTGCAAACTGCAGGTAAAACAAGTGTACATTAAAACATGTTTAGTTGGGAGAGAAACGGAATAAGGAAATAAAGAGTTAATAAACTAGTCAATTATTCACTCCTATTCTTGTAACTGTCTGTTATTTTAATGGATCACTTGCAACAAGCTTGGATTGTGTTATGAAGTGTGGGGTTGTGTTTGTGTACCTTCACAATAGCCATATGTGATTAGTATTTACATACTGCTGAGATCTGATGAAGAGTCCTCATGAAGGGTACATGACTGGACTTAGACTTAACATTGTCCTCCTTGTGTTGTGTTTATGTTTATGAATGGGGTATCTTTTATACAGTTAATACAATGTAGTGTAACTTTGAGTTTTTTTCAGTATTTGTACCTTTGCTTTTTTGTATTTATGTGCGTGTGTGGGTGTTGTGAGTAAGCTGATGGCTTGTCGACAGGCCAACCTAACCCTTGTAAGGCATTCACTGCTGTTATACAGGCCACACAGCCATCAACCACTGATAAAGATGTCAAATAGCAGCCCTGCTAATGTTACGAAAACAACTTAGTAGACGAGAGAGGAAGCTGTTGGCTAGAGCTACGCATTTGCTACGCAATGATCTCAAAGATACATGTATAAAGCAGCACATAGTCCTTTATATTGTATGGGAAGTTTTGGGAACATTTCACTGATATTATAGCTCTTTAAAGGTGCAAGATTCAGAGCTTTGCTTGTTAGGTCAACTACACACACACACACACACACACACACACACACACACACATACACACAAATCTTAGTAATTGCCAAGAATGAGCTTAGGGTCATTAATCTTGCTTTGTTTGGAGGAAACTTCACACTCACATACACACACTGAGGGTTTCTGTACATACACACTCATATGCACATACATGGACACAAACACCCAAGCTGGCAGGAACAGAAAATAAACTGCCTAAAGCTTTCTCTGTTTTAAAGACCTTTAAAGTCCCCCCACCTTGTTTTTCACTTGTAAATAAACAATATTCCATCTGATTCTGTTCTGTTCAGTTGGAGGGAGGATTAGCGAAGCCCCCCCCTCCAGGTGTGTTCCCACATTATACAGGTACAACCACGGTGCGTTTGTTTTGTAATGCAAAGATAAAAAAGATCAAGAAGACAGGGTGGTGCAGCTGCATTGGAATTCCAATGCTTTTGTTTTTGTTTACTCGTCTTTGAAAAGGAATGACTGTTTGTTCATCCTATGTGTTTGTGTGTTATGCAAGTGTGTTCCACACATGTACATATAAGACCTGCCAGGTGATTGTTTGAGCGGTGAACAGGGATTTTAGGCCGTAGAGGCACTGCAGTGACAAAGAGGATCTGAAGCCTTTTAATGACTATGAATGCAGGAGAAACAGAAGCTTAAGATAGTTGTTTGACTCTTATTGATACTGCTGAACAGACCAGTACTGTTGCTGTTGTTATACATAAAGGCTCTTAACAGACAGACCGGACTTAACAACATCAAACACGGCAGAAATACACTCGCGGTCAATGCCGACGCTAACACAGTGTAACATAAACATCAGTGCAAAAGTAACTTGGATATTCATGGACGCACACACGACAAAAATAGTTGGTTGGTGATCACTGATGTCTCCAGTAGATGTTGGAAACAAGTCCGGGTATGTCTCCCTTACTGAAAGAAACATGAGCGATCAGACACGTGACCTTGTGTACAACGCCTCTTCTGTCAAGTGTGAAGAAGGGTGCAAGATATCTGCGGTACGGACGTTTTTGGCCACTACAATAAGAGTAGGCATGATATCAATTCTAAGATAGGGGAGACTTATTAGCAGTGATGCTATTAGGGTTGAAAAAAAACATGTGCCTAATATATCAGTATCGAAAACGGCAATCGTCAAAAAGGGTTGGAAAACATCGGCATATCGGATATCGCCAAAAAATCCAATATTGTGCGTCACTAATCTTCAGTATAAGTATAAACAGCCACAAATACTCAAAACAGTATCATCTTATCATATTTTTTTGTTGTATTAATGTGAAAGACTAGACAAAAACTATAATTATCTTACATTGTATTTCTATGACTTTATGTCATATAATGTATTGAGAGATACAAAAAAAAAATGTTCTCATCACCAGCAGAAGATTAAATTGGATGGGAAGAGAGCAGAAAGATAAGAAACAAGGGCAGGAAGTCAAGACGAGCTGTCATGTCCTGTAGACCGATGGTAGCCTGAGAGGAGGAGAGATGAAAAGAGGAGTGTTTTTCCTCCCTGATCTATCGCTCCCTCCCTTGCTCTCTCGCTGTGTGACCCGCTCTGTCTCTCCCTTTGGGTTTAATCAAGCAGACAGTTGGTTCGACCCGTTCCGGGGGGGGATTTATCATCAGCGGGGATTAATCTGTGTGACAGGGGCTTATTAGATGAGAGCGACCACCCCTGCTGGCTTACACAGTGGATGGAGCCAGCACTGACAGAGAGAGGTGGCTGAGGGGAAAGTCACACTCTAGGGAAGGCAGAGGAAAGAGAGATAGTGATTTAACTTTAAGAAACTACCTATTTCCTCAGGGAAGTGACAGAGAGAAAAAAGGGAAGGATTCACTTTATTCACCTTGACAGCGGAGAACTGCGTCTTTGTTTGGAGGGTCAACATCAATTAGATGTGCCTTGGAAGCAGGTGCTGTCCATGTCAATATCATTACAGCACACTGCTGTGTGTGTGTGTGTGTGTGTGTGTGTGTGTGTGTGTGTGTGTGTGTGAATGTGTATTTGGGAGACATGCACCAAGCACACACTTTTTATGGCTTGCAAGTATGTACACATCTTGTTGTACGTGTGTTTCTGCCTCCCCGCCCCGACACAGACTGTCCTTACACATGAATGACTGATCTTTAATGCTGATTACGTAATGACACAGCGGCTCTGCAGAGTTTTTTGTTCCTGCACAGTGTCTCCTCAGGCTAAGGGGCGGATGTGATGAGACTCATCCTTTCAATACTTTATAAAGACCTGGCTGCAGCTTCTTCTTTTTTTCACCCAGCTGCACTTTATCAAGATCCTTTCACTCTTGCAGAGTTATAGGTGGTAGTAGAGCTGGAGAAGGAAGGCATAAATCACCTATGTTGTGATGCTTCACTGTGCTGACTCACACTTTTATGTGCACATGAAGCAAGACACACATTGGGCCGATCAGAGAAGAAACAGAAAGATCTGTAGCACAAGCATTAAAAGCAGTTCATGAGCAGTGCAGAGCACGGAATGAAAAATCTGTAGCATGCATATATTTCAAAACATTTGCAATATTGTTACATTTATGTATGAATGAATTTACAGCAGTGACAAGAGGGACATTTACCCTTTTGCCTTTTAAAATCATATTTTTGTTGTCTTCTTTTACAAAATGATTCATTTTAATTTACTCTCCAAAATCTTTGGTTTCTTTATACTACAGCTGCAATTATCAAAAGGAGACGCTTTGAGTTAGTTCATACGCTTATCTTGTTGCCTTCTGTTGTTACAGTTTGGACAGCATAAAGATTTACAAGCAATGCTGTTAGTATATTGTGACTGTGTACTTAATTGTGGTTTTTTTGTGTGGTTATTTCTGTCTCAAAAAACAGAAACAGGAAGTTGCTATGGTTTGAGTAGTATCTGCAGTCTCTCATGTCAAGCACTGCCCCAACTAGACGATTAAAGTATACATAAACAATTGTATATAAAATTGTCCGAGTACTAAAAAAAGTTTTTAGTGTGCTGATGGTGATTATGCAATGCACAAGGGAAATTGAATAAGTTCTCACAGCTTGAAAAAAATAAAATTGTGAAAACGATGGTATTGAAACAGATCCAGGAATACAAATAAAAGATGAATCGACATATTTTTCGCATCATTTTCTGTAGGTAGGAAAATAGAAGAATGTCTACACATAGCATCAGTCACTCTGGAACTTGGACAAAAGTTCACTTTGTTGGGCCTGTTCAGTGGAAGACTGCAAATGGCACTCGGGGCAGAAGCTCAAGACAATCTCTGTTGCATGTTTTTTTTTAAACAAATCATTGAATCAAATTTTTATATAAGTCCCCTTAATAATATTTCCCTAACATAATGTTGAATTGAATACTAAATTAGGCAGTTTCACACCCTTGACACACATATTACCCGAACAAATGAGTTTTGTTTTGTACCTGGCAGGATCTTTCTCCAACCACTAATGCAGGAAGCAAGCGAATTCATCAATACCTTGATCTAATTTATGGAAAAAAAATCACTGATCTCACACTTCTGTAATATGCATTCAAAAAGGAGGTCAAGTCAAACTGCTGAATGTGTGTTAGTCAGTGGGCAGTAAGGAGGAAACACATGGAGGATGTTGCCACTGTAAAAGTTGCATTCCAGGAAAAGACTCGAGCTAATGTAATTAGCTACCTTACACTACAGTGTTCAGCCATATCACTGCAACCATAAACAGTCTGTCTCCCTCTTTCCCTCTTTCCCTTATCCTGTTTCTGGGCACTGAACAAGCTGGCAGAATATGGTTGATGATTGACTGCCCGAGCTGACCCAATTTTAGTGTTTCACAACACACGGATACACAGTCACTCACACATTAGTCCGTTGTAGAACAGGTCCTGCAGGTCTGGTGATTGGCAGGAAAGAATGAGGGACTGAATAGTACCTGGAGACACGGGTTTTCCATAACATCCCCAAGGCAAGTGTACAGTTTGTCTCAGAGCGTGTCTCCTTATGTTGTAAATGTAATTTGTTTATGTAGAATTTCCTCTTTGTCATTATGTACATCATACTTGGGATTATTCTAATATTCAGAAATTCATAGACATCTATATTGAGTATTAAAAACAGCTTCAATTCAAATCTTATTTTGAAAAGGCAATTTGTAATGCAACTATTAAGTTACAATTATCCCTCTACTTACTTTGTGGGACTGCAAAGTCAGCAGCTCATTTGTGTTTTATTCCCAGCTTTTTTCTCCTCCCTGCAATGAAAGATTTTGAGAGCTGTCATCATCCAAAGAGGATCATTCAATTTTGGAAACAATTGTGCTCAGCATCTTTTTGCAGCAGGAAACAACAACCTCGGTGTATAATGGGGCAAGGAAATCTTTCAACATATGGTTATATGTATGTTCTTATTAAAAAAAAACATTGAGGCTTAATACATTTCCTTTGTTTTTTGATGTGTGTAACCTTGCACATGTTGGCAATCCTGCACTACTACAAGAGAAGTTACAAGAGAAGCACGAAAGAGCAGCAAAACTTGTTTCTTCTCTAAACCTCAGAAGATCAGTTTACTGGAAGTCCACAGGCTCTTTCCGCTTAGTTTGTTGGCAATGGTGTCTTGAAATTTTTTCCTCTTTTCTTACCTTCTAATGACATAAATCTTTACTCACCCTCCAATGACATGACAATCAGTGCAGCAATTCACTGCTTTTGTTTCTGTTTTTTTTAATTTTTTTTTATCCTGCAACACTTTTACAGGAAATTTTGTGGTTAAAGAACTGAACCAAAATTAAGACCTCTGCTTTCTGTATGTATGATGTTTCTGTAGCTGAGAGGCCACCTGTACCTCAGATTAATTTCTACTTCCTGTTGCATGTGACTAGCAGAGCTTAACTCCTTAGTTACTCTGCCTCAAAACAAGAGCAGCAGAGTGGAGTGCATACAGCATCCGAGACAAATGCACATTTTCATACACACAGATTTTGCATAAACCCATAAGAGATTTTTTTTCCTGCACTACCAAAGCACTGTGTGTGTGTACATGTGTGTGTCTCCATTGTATTGGAGATGGTTGCAGGAAGGAAAGCCCCGCCTCCTTATTTCCTCTTGTCGCCCAGAGTGACAGTGACGTCACAGAGGATCCTGGAGATGTAGGGCATCGTGGGAAATTACCTTTAGACCTCAGCACACCAACTGTACAGAGTCACACATCTAAACACACACACACACACACACACACGGTTTGTGTGTTCTGTATGGATGCAAGAGTGTGACCTAAGAGAGGTAGAAAGAGAGAGGGAGATATATGAAATCAGGTTCGGGGGCTGCACTTGTGGGGATGGGACTCTCATCTTCAGACACAGCAGTATTCTACCCATGTCAGCAATTTGTCACTTTGAGTGTGTGTGTGCTTGTGTGTGTGTTGAGATAGAGGGGAGGGGTTTGGGAACAGATAAATGGATTGAGGCAACCCATCTGACATGATAAACGACTAGAGCCACTGTTTAAGTCTTTTGTGTGCATGTGTGTGTTGCTTGCCTTAATCTGTATGTGTCAGGATGAAATTATAATTTAAATATACCTTCTCTAAGTCCACTTAAACTGAGCTTCTCAGTGTGCAGCTACATTTACAGTACATTATGAATACAAACTTAGCACTTAACAAGTATGAAAGCAAGTCAGATTAAGCCCCAAATAGCATTCGCTACAACATATATGTTGGATTCAAAAGTACTCTTTAACATTTTTTGCAATGGTTCATGTCATCAAAGAGCCAATAGAGAGAAAGATTTGAGCCTTTAGCTATCAGGTTGTGTACAGTGTCAGGGTGTGGGGGAGGGAAACAGCTTATGGGTAATGAAGTCTTTCGAGACAGAGCATGATTGCTCCAGGGCTGAAACCCACCAACCATCAAACATATTCCTGTGTATGTGTATGTGTGTGAGTGCAGTATATGTGTAGCTTTTTGCGTCTCCAGTTTTCTCACTTCCTCTCAACAGATATTTTCTAAATGTCAAATCTACGTTATCATGTCCCTGCAGGCTAAAAGGCTTTATTTAGTCTAATGTATGTGTTTGTGTGTGTGTCTGACACTTAGTATCTCACATAGCAAAGAAGGTGAAAGCAGGCGTGTCCTTAAAGGTGGAAAAGACAAACAGCTAAATGTCCATGGTATTTTCACGCTCTCACTGTCAGATACTTGTTTACTATGAGGACTTGAAACGGTGCAAACAGAGCATGTGAAAAAACCCTTAGTCTCTCCATTCTACCCATATAGGAGTAGAGAGTATTGATTTCTGTTCAGGCATGAATCATATGAGTGAGCGAGGGAGTGAGAGATTATATTTAAAATTATTGATTCATGGGGTAGCCGTGTGGGCCTGAGAGCTTGACTAATATCTTTGCATTTTGCAAACATGTAAGAGTTAAAGTTTCAGTTCATTGTTGACTGAAACACATGCATGACAAGCTGCAGCTCTTCATTTCAGCAAGAATGTATCCAAATGACAAGAACAACCAGATTTTTCTGACTTTAGTTTTGTGGAGCAATGGATCCTTTTCTAAAATATGTATAGCAGGTAAAAATTGTTAAATTGTCTGGTCTACAAAATGTCAGAACATGCAAATCACAATTTCTTAAAGCTCAAGGTGTCTTTTTTTCTGACCATCAGATGTTCAACATACAGTTGAGAAAAACAAAGACAAAAAACAGGAAATCCATAATGCAAGCAAACACCCGGATACTGCCCACTTCTAGATAATTTCACAGTTTTTTGGGCAAATTTGTCATAAGTCAGGATGGGGACAGCTGCTGCTCAGGTGTTTGAGTTGGTAGTCTACCAATAGCAGGGCTTATGGGTTGACCACCAGCTCCTACTGTCCTCTTTCTCAATATATCACACTATGTGTCCTTGCGATTTGAATCGTTTCTGATAGTAAGGCCAGCATTGTGCATCGACTTGCTTCCATTAACACGAGAATGAATGGTGGAGTGTGACTAGTATACTGACCTTACCTGTCTGCATTTCCCTTATATGTTGAAACACAACTTGTTTGCCATAAAGCAAGAATCAAACCCCAGCAAAAAAACAAAAACAAAACAATGCATGTTATCGGTGGCAGTAGTTGGGTTGTGTCAGTCAAGACAGGCAATGCAATTACATATTTAAGGCATTAACATCTAACCCAAACATGTCAACATCAACACAGATTCCCTGGTTGCTGCTGATTGTCCCCCTCCACATCAGCCCCTGAAGTGTTTTAAGGGATCTGTTTTCCTTTTCCAAGCTAGAGTGAATTTCAGGTTGACATCTCATCAAAATGAGTGACACTGACAAGGGGGCAATTCACACTACACTTCATTCTGCAAAGCCAAAAACTGCACTTCGCAGTTCAAACTTTACCTCCATGTCAGAGGATGTTTTTTCCCCTTCAGGGAAGTGTAAATCTTTAACTAGACTTCAAACTCAGTCCTCCATTTCTGTCCTGTTCTCTGTAAGTTTAAAAAGCTGGTAGGCAAGGCATTTCTTTAAGTATTGCTGTTGTTTTCAAGTAAAGAAAAAGGAAACATCGACCAACACTGGCCTACAGCCACATATAACCTACAGAGGCTCTAAGAGGCCGTATTGCAGAGCAGTGGCTGCTAGCTGTCTGAACTTTTTCTCACCCCTCATCCTGCCTCATATTAAATGTTTCATACCGACAATCCTGCTTTGCTCCAGCATCAGCCTTTAACTCCCTTTCTCCTTCTGTTAAAATGCTTTAACTGCCTTTAACATTTGAGGCTTGTATTCAGACAAACACGATTCTTCCTGTTTAATGTTTTAGTGAAACTTAATGGCGTGTGCATGCAGAATGTGTGTGTGTTTACCCATATGTTTGAGATTTCCGTTCTGTGTGTGTGTGTGTGTGTGTGTGGGGGGTGGGGGGGGTGATCCAGCTCACTGACAGTGCAGTGAATCAGCACAGGAGCCTCAGCCATGTGGAAATAATACACATCATTTATTTAGCATGAACTGTCCCTGTCTGTTTGCGTGTCTTCATCGTATTTAAAATGTATATAAAACGTGTGTTTTGTTAGACCTGTGTGCGTGTTATGTGCGTGTTATGTAAGAAAAAGTTGCTTTCTCACCTTTCTAAAATTACCTTCTTCAGAAGATAATGGCTTAACAAAGACACTGTCACGTAACCAGTCTTTCCAGGTACACACACACACCTACACACACACACACACACACACACACACAGATGTGAGACATTCATGGTAACTGAAGACAAAAGGCCCGCGTGTCAGCATTTTCTGACATGCACACACACATGCACACAGGCACACAGATATGTGATCAGATGATAAGGTTTGTGCTGGCTTTCAGACACACTGTGAATGACGCGTATTATAATATTTTTTCAACAAACCTGTTTTGTTTGGATATCTCTTGATTTTATTCGTTTTATTTTTTAGGTTTTACACTTAATTCTGCTTTTCTTCTTTATCGCTCTCTATCTCACTTTATTTTCAGTGAAGTATAACATAATCAAACAGCAAATCCCAAAGCTGAAAGAGGCTTAAAGTATATTGAAATGATTTTATTAGAATAATTAATTTAATTTCCTAAATCTATCGATCGATTTGTAAAATGTTTCTGTTCAAACTCTTCATGACCAGTTCAGCCAGCACTAAAGATGAATACAACCTCTGAAGTTTGCTCAGATCCAGAAACCTTTGACCATGGCAGACAATGAATAAATAAAAGCCACTGTATGTGACAGACACATATAAGGGCGTTCATCCCTTGTGACTGTGCAGTGATCTATTGTTTGTGACACATAATCACATACGCATACACACACACCCTGATCTCTCAACAAATGTTTTATTCATGCATGACTGTGTGTGCGTGTGTGTGTTAAAGGTGTGGCTCGTAGGTCATTCAACTCAATAACAGACCCGAGGCAGACGATGATTTGGGCTCAGATATTCATCACTAACAAACACTGATTTTCATCAAAAATATTTGTTTTCATCTTAGACATGAAATTATATTTGTTCTGATTTTCTTTTTCTCTCTCTTAGATATCTTAAATCCCCAAAAGGCCTTTTGGCTGATTATCTTTTTGTTTATATTTTTGCTTGACCTGACAGATTACATGCCAAAGTCTAAGTTTAATAACCTTTTGGCCCATTGAAATAAAAAAAAGTCTTCACTTTTTAGCTTGAAATGCTATTGCCAAACAATGTTCATCATACCTTATGATTACCTCAGCCTTTATCATTACTCTGCTTCTCTCGCTAATTTATTTATTTATTCATTTATTTATTTAGCCAATATTCACCCTAGTCTACCACTATTATTGGCATTGTAACCATAAGTATGTGTCTGTTGTTGTTCATGTAACAAGGACATATGTTGTTGTGGTAACAAGAACATATGTTGTTGTTGCTCTCTTTGCCTGTCTCTATCCTGCATCTCCTTCTATCCCATTTTCGGCCCATCCAGTCGAGGCAGATGGCTGTTCAACATGAGTCTGGTTCTGCTCGAGGTTTCTGCCTGTTAAAAGGAAGTTTTTCCTTGCCAATGTGCCGAATTGCTAAGTGCTACTCATGGTGGATTCATGTTGGGCCTCTCTTTAAATAACTTAACAAAGAGTCGGTCTAGACCTGCTCTTTCTGTAAAGTGTCTCGAGATAACCCTGGTTATGATTTGGCGCTATACAAATAAAATTTGATTGATTGATTGATTGATTGATACCTTTCACCTGTTACAGCAGGATGGTTGGTAGCAATATTTGGTAACTATTTCTCCATGTGACTCCTGATCCCGGATTGAAGTGAGTTTTCAGTCAGCTAGCCTAGATTAATTAGACTAAAAAGGCTGATGGCTGAACCAGAGATGCATCATGCATGTTGCTCCATCTGCTCTTTCAATTTTGTCTCTTGATGCTGAGAGTTGCCTGTAGGGCCAATAGAGCTATCATCCCTACAAATGCACAGAGGACCACAGCACCCATTTCACAAGAGCAGAGCACTTAACCCATTGACCTTTGCTGCTATATATCATCTAAGACACTTACGCACCGATCCCCAGCAGCCATCCCTGTAAAAGGAGGCACAGAAAATGGCCCCAGTTTGACGAAAAGGCTTTATCTGTTCACCTTGCACTTTCCATCTCTCTATCTTTGTCTCTCTCTCCTTCCCTCTTTTAGATTGGTGAGTTCATGCCTTATGCAAAGCGAGAGTATAGATGCAAATCCATAAAGTCTTATAAGAGTTCTTAGTCTCATAAGAAATTGTAATGTGTAATTTTGATTAGATCAAATGATTAATCAACTTGTCATTCTAAAATAATATTGAATGTTATTTGTACTGATACACACACAATATACATTACTTTTTATGATCGTCATCTCCACTTTAAAACCTTTAACTTTGATTCACATTGATTAATGTTGATAACAGGAACCCTCATCAACATATACAGTAATAGTAGTAGTTTTATACAGGCCTCATCATTGCATCATTGCAAAAAGTTGATCACAAGATTTTTTTGCGTTGGACGTGCAGATGGATTTTCTGTGTTTTCTCTTCACTACCTGGAAACTCTCTCCCTCCTTCTATCCATCTTCTCATTTGCTGTTCTTTCTCTCCCTCACATTCGCTCTGTCCATCCTTTTCACTCTCTATACTACCTTTATTTATTCAGATTCCCCCAGTCCCTCTTCCTCTCTTCCATCTCCCTTTCCGTTTTTCCCTTGTGGAATGCCTCGTGTGCTTCTGTGCTATGCTTCAACAGCTTCTAAAACTGGACATACGCATACAGAGAGAGAGAGAGACAGAGAGAGAGAGGTACTGAACTGCTAATAAATGCAATTTCAAGCAGCATCAAAACAAATTTTGATCTAGCTGACCTTGAAAAAGCAGCCAAGAATGGAGGAGAGGGATGGCGGCCAAAAAGAGGAGGAATGAGAGCTAAGTGGAGAGGAAGTGCTGGATTTTCTATCTTTACAAGGAAACTTCTCCCTCTCTCCCTTTCTGTCTTTCTGCCTCTATGTTTTGGAAACCTTCCATGTTTTCATCATGTTGTTTGGCGAGACTGGTTTTTGTGCAGCTGCAAGGTCATCGTCCTCCCTCTACCGCACACACTCACACTCACACACAATGACATTGATTCCAAAGTGTAATCAGCCGCTGTTGTGCTAGAAGTGTGTGAAAGGATCAGACTGCATGGAGAAAAGGGTCACAGGTCAAAGAGGGTGTCATGTTTATGTCAGCATCTGGTGAGAACCACTCAAGTCGAACCTCTATTATAAATACACTAGCAGTGGCATGGTGAGGTGTGTGTTTGTATGACTTTAGCCATGACATGATATACACTAGTGAGTTTGTAGCTTGGACTCTATAGTGCAGGAAGAGGGAGTTATTTTGGTAATGTGAGACAGACAGACAGACACAGGGAGTGTTTAGAGTCGTTTGTGTCTTGGAAACAATGTAGCCATTATTCTTTACCCTGAATGAAACTGAGAGGAGAGTAGTGGAGAACAAGGGTGTAAAGGGAGAAGTGAGAGCATCTCTCCCCACTCAGGAAGAGCCATTATGGGACACAGAGTTCCAGAAAAGCCTCCGGGATCTATGAAGAGCACCAACTGTCCACCAAGGTGTAATTCCAAGGAATCAGAAGAGAAAGAGGAATGGTCTGTTTTTATTATAGATGATGAGACTTTTTGAGGGTTATTGAATCTACAATTCATTTAAATTTACTGACTTGAGTATTTATTCAGATGGCAGCACTGAAGGCTTTAAGCATTTTGGCATCCACACAGCTTCCCACACAGATACATTCACACATACTCACACCCTCAGGGTGAGGCAATTGCCAGTGGTTAAATGTTGGGTGCTTTGATCTCTGGTCTCTGTCAGTGGCCAAACTCAGTTCAGCATACTGGTTACTTTGTTTGGTTGTTGAGAACAGACCCATCCCCTGAAATCATGAACACAAAGGGTGTTTTGGATGAAGCATGGCAATGACATTTTCAATACTTTTAGATTTTAAAGAGAGGTTGTTTATGATTTAGGCTGATCAGAATCCTTATTAACATCCTAATGTTCAGTACAAATAAAGTAAAGTAGTGCAAGCATCTTTTAAAACTGTTACTACCTTCTTTTCTATACCATTGTATTTTTAAATACTAACAATCTTTTTCTTACCATACCGTTACCATGCGTTGATAAGGACAGATGCGAGAACTTAATAGGATTTAGTTTCTGAGACAACATGTGATGGAAAGGTTAGAGTGGTCTATGGAAGCAGACATTTATGAGAGTGTGTAGCAGTGTGATTAGGGGGTAAAGCTGTGGTGTCTGGGATGTGGGGTCACCTGGTATGTGAGTGTGTGTCTTTGTGGTCTCTCCAGCTGGCTGTGTGGATGGGAGATATTTATTTTTACCAGATGGGAGTTAGACCTATATGGTTTGTACTAATGTTAATGAGACATGTGCAGCACTGGTGTGTTTTCCATTTAAAATGGTCCAAGCATCCTTTCTATCCTTCTCCCTGTATGGTAAAGTGCTGTGACAGGTTGTCACAGAATTGAAATCATAAGCTTTATCAGCCTTTACTATTGATATTGAAACAATTCTTCCCACTTACTCTTGACAGCATCACCCCATTCCTTTACTCTCATGTCTGCTTCTTTGCGTGTGTCAATGTATTGAACTTAAATCTCTCATTTGCCTCCGCACATTAACTGTTGTGTTAGAAGTCCTGAGTCCCAAATCCATTAGCCTTCTATTTGGTTCACAAATGGACAAGCTGCTGCTTTGGTTTTAAAACCTTTTCTCTGAGTATCTACTTGCTCTTTTTCATCTTCTAGTATGTCTTTTCTGTCTTTTATTAAATACCTTACACACAATCTGTGTATTTATAATGCATAAAAGCACATTTGAGAATTGTGTGTGGTTTTGGGTGACATAAAGGAAGTAAAAACCCACAGGGAGCCTTGTGATGGACAACTGTGCCAGTGTATCAATATTGTCATTATCAACAATGCACAGGACATTGTTTTTGTTAATTTTTAACCTTTTGGTCCATGTATAAGGCCATTCCTGAGCGTTCTTCCTGTGACACGCACACGCCCAGACAGGCAGCCCTTCTTAGTCATAATTTGACTTATGGTTTCAGTCGACAAACCCCTCATCCATGTCATCATACTTCCTGGTCATTGGACTTCTGTGTGCTATGTGGTGATGTTTTGCGGTATCGTTTCAGTTGAAAGCCAGAAAGATTGGTTCTTCTTTAAAATAAACATGACTAACAGTTTGGTTTTTCATGGAAAGAAGATCAGATCATACCGACCAGCCACATGAGAATGATATCAACACTAAAAATATTTCTAATTTCTGAGAATTTTCAGCATTAATGTGGTCAAATTTAAATATCCTCTCACCATATCATCTAACGATTGCCATGTATTTTTCCTCCAAAGACTGTGGAGAAAAAATGTGCACCAACTGACTTTGTTCTCTTCCGCAGGCCCATGCTTCTGCATTGAATTTTGTGTCTCAAACAGTGAAAAAAAACCGATTTAAGATTTTTTGTACTTCCACATAGGGCAAAGGAGGGTAAAAGAAGTGAGCTCTGTAGCTTCAGGCTGCCTGAAAGTGGTATACTGTGGGACCTGGTGTTGTGTTTCCTGTTAAGAACCACTTGTTCTAACCATAGCACAGGAAACATACTGCAAAGAGTTTTAGGTGTAAGACATATTGCCTTCCTGTAGCTGAAATTTGTTGGGGTCCAAGCTCAGTCTTTAAATTGAGTTACATTTTTAAAACGGACCATTTATTCCACTAAAATGACTCATTGCACAATACGGAAAGACATTAACGACAAGGGCCAGCTTAAAACTTCCACTAACAGTTAGTTACCAATTTACAGGTTTGTGTCTCTGTGTGGTGTTTTGCAGTGGTTGAGACCATCGGTGGGGTCCCAAGATAAATCAGAAGGGTCACAAGATTATTCAAGGGGTCAAGCAGCAAAAAAATGTACATTTCTATTTCACAAATCTTAGAGAGGCAGAACTTTAAATCCACTAAATTTTACATCAGAAGGAAGGCCACTGTATTTGTGAAAGATGGTACAGAACAACTATGGTAGTGTATCAGCACTGTCATTATCAGCAATGGACAGGAAATTGTTTTCGTTAATTTTTAACCTTTTGGTCCATATATAAGGCCATTCCTGAGCGTTCTTCCTGTGACACGCACACGCCCAGACATGCAGCCCTTCTTAGTCATAATTTGACTTATGGTTTCAGTCGACAAACCCCTCATCCATGTCATCATACTTCCTGGTCATTGGACTGCTTTGTGCTATGTGGTGATGTTTTGCGGTGTAGTTTCAGTTGAAGGCCAGAAAGATTGGTTCTTCTTTAAAATAAAGATGACTAACAGTGTGGTTTTTCATGGAAAGACGATCAGATCATACCGACCAGCCACATGAGAATGACATCAACACTAAAAATATTTCTAATTTCTGAGAATTTTCAGCATTAATGTGGTCAAATTTAAATATCCTCTCACCATATCAACTAATGATTGCCATGTATTTTTTCTCCAAAGACTGTGGATAAAAAATGTGCACCAACTGAGTTTGTTCCCTCCCGCCTTGATTGTTGCTTGTGTTGTACTAACTCTCAGATGTACATCACTTTGGACAAAAGCGTCTGCTAAATGAATTTGTAACATTGTAACACTGTAATGAGTTAAATGTAAAGCAACTTGAAAAGTCTTTTGCAAAAAAAAAGCTACTAAACTTTTTTCAATTAAAAAAAAGTTGTGATGTTAAAAGCAGTCATTAAACTAGACAAGAACTGTGTGTTTGCTGCTGTGTGTACGCCTATAGTTTAGCTCTTATTGTTCCTTCAGTTCGAATAGCATGTGAACTCTGACCCTTGGCTCCTGACCTCAGAGGTCTTTGGTGACATGCATGTGACAACAAACAGCTGTTGCTTCAGCACATGCATGTGGCATCGGCCTGTTATTTTGCTGCTAGTAAGCACCACATGCAGATGTGAGCTGGTACTGCGAGGTTTCTGTATTTTTAATGAGAAATGTGTGTGGTCCCTGTGTGGCTGTGTGGCTGTGTGTGCTGCGGATAAAGACATGTAGTTAAGTTTTAAGGCAAAAAGAACTGCAGAAAAAATAAAGCTATTGCATGGATTTTCCAGTTATACAACAGATAAAGTGTACAGTGTGATAGCATGCACAGAAACACACATACACAGAAGTAGAACATACAACAACCAGCAATTATTGAGGCCTGTTTTTGTGAACATGTGTATTTATATTTGCCACCGTGTACTGGCCTAACGCTAATAGTGAGCAAAAGCGGAAACCCACAATCTACAGCTGTCACTTGCAAGACATCAGGTGAAAAACATCTGTGTATGTGTGCCTGGATGCCTGTGTGTGTGTGTGTGCGTGTGTGCGTGTGTGTGTGTGTGTGTGTGTGTGTGTGTGTGTGTGTGTGTGTGTGTGTGTGTGTGTGTGTGCGCGTGTGCGTGTGCGTGTGCGTGCGTGAGCTTAAAGGTCCCTGCGGTTTTTGCACCAGTGAGTTAATATTACACCATTTGGTTTCTCTCATTCTTTTTTGCCTGCCTAGGTCTGTTGCTCCTTTTTTTTTACTCAGTCGACTGTTCAATCAAAAAGAATAAAGAATAAAATCCCCCTACATGAATTTCATGTAGCTTATGAAAATCAGTGATGTTGATGACTGTACATGTTTTTAAGCACTTTAAATGCTACCTATGTGACTGTTACATGTAGAAAAAATGTTTGTGTATCTCTCCACATGGAGGTCAAAGGTCAGGCTCAGCTACAGCATAGCAGACCCAATAGCGATACAGCATCTTGCACTTCAACACAGTGGATACTGACAATAGATGAGAGCAGCCACACGTCACTTCCCGTTCACCAGAATGACCATCCCCCCTTTTGGGTGAAAACAAGCGCTGTTCAAGTGCTGGCGGTACATTAGAAATCACTTGCAGCCCCATGCTTCTGCATTGAATTCTGCGTCTCAAACAGTGGAAAAAAAAGATTTAAGATTTGTTTTACTTCCACATAGGGCAAAAGAAGGTAAAAGAAATGGTATACTGCGGGACCCAGTGTTGTGTTTCCTAGTTTTAGGTGTAAGACATATTTCCTACCTGTGGCTGAAATGTGTTGGGTACCAAGCTCAGTCTTTCAATTGAGATTTTTGTGGCCCATTTATTTCACTAAAATGACTCATTGCACAATACGGAAAGACATTAACAGATAGGGCAAACTTAAAACCTCCACTGCCAGTTCGTTATTATTTTATAATAATATATATGTCTCACTGTGGTGTTTTGCAGTGGTTGAGACCATCTGTGGGGTCCCAAGATAAATCAGAAGGGTCACAAGATTATTCAAGGTGTCAAGCAGAACTTTAAATCCACAAAATTTTACAAATCCGAAACGAAGGCCACTGTATTTGTGAAAGATGGTACAGAATAACTATTGTAGTATAAGTAATAGATGTTATGGCTTCCCCAGCTTTGTTAAGCTTTAAAGAGGCACAGATTGTCTCACTGTTTAGTCTGAATCCATTGGCCAGAACCTTGGAACAGCAAAGCAGGTGAGCATATAAGTGTTCCTTTGTGTGAAAGATTTCACTGTATAATACAGTAAGAGAGGTTTCCAGCAGGATATACATGTAGTTTTGTTTCTTAATTTTAGTACGAATTTGTT
This sequence comes from Semicossyphus pulcher, assembly GCF_022749685.1. Lineage (NCBI taxonomy): Eukaryota > Metazoa > Chordata > Actinopteri > Labriformes > Labridae > Semicossyphus > Semicossyphus pulcher. The sequence goes on from NW_027211695.1 coordinate 10,205,334, forward strand.
TTGATTCTATGGTTTCTTGATTTATACCAGACTTTCTCAACAAAATTTTTGTAACACTAGCTTGCAGAGGCCAAACTGAATATATATAGATATATTTTATGTATCTTCATCCATCATTTCTCCTCCTCTTTCCCCTATCTTTCCTTATAGAACAAAAACTTTTAAAAGGCTTTTACATTAAAAGATCCAAAATTATGAACTGTAATGTGCTGAGATATTTTTATTACGCAACACAGATGGCTTTATTATATCTAGCTGTACAGTTTTACTTACAGTGAGATACAAATAATAGGATTGTGTTGATTCAATGACTCATTCATACAAAAGCTCTCTCTCACATACACACTGGGCTTTATGTACACACTTCATGTGTGAGGGCTAGTGAAAGCTGCAGGCACCAACATGTAAACCAACACACACTCAGGCACCAACACACACACACTGCTCACACACTCACACATGCACATGCTAATCCTGCAGGGCATGGACGAATTTAGGGCAAGCCTGATTAGTGGTGCTGCTGCTTATCACCCAGAGCCAGGGAGAGAGGGAGAGAGAGAATGAGAGTTTGCAGGTGGGAGGGAAATAGGCTATGTGTGCGTGTGGTGGGGGGGCTGTATAGGTTGTGGGAGGCTGGAAACTTGGAGAAGGGGTGAGAGGATTAAATCTATAGCTATTTGGATTCACACAAGGGAATTTGTTTTTCATTATTGATGTTTAATGTTCATCAACTTTTTATTGATCTTAAATCAGCCAAATGTAATCAAACAGCTTGAGAGAAAGCAATTACAAAAACACATATAATTTAAGTAGTTAAGGAGGGGTAGCAGTGATGTAGTGGGCAACCAGACACCGCAACCTTGGACCTCCTCCCTACAAACCTCCTGCCTGCTACTTTCTCCTCTCAAAGTGTCCATGTATCATTCACTTTTTGATGCCGTATTTTCTTCCTCCTATATTTTCTCCAGCCTTTTTTCCTCTCCAAACGTTGTTTTCTTTACACTCAGTAATCCCCCACTTCCCTCAGTACTGTGGCTGTGTGTCTCTCTCCCTCTGTGTGTGTGTGTGTGTGTGTGTTTGTGTATTACTGCTCCCTGCGAAGCAGAACCTTGAAGGAGAGGCCAGCACTGTCAGGGTCATTGGGTGGTTATGAAGTCTTAACCTCTGGGTAGAAATGAGGAAGGCCATATATGCACTATAAAGTTGGATCCAGTGTATATTAGAGCCCTTTTTAAAAAGGGCTTATAAGTTGTGACTAAAGGCTTTATAATGCTTTTTTTAAAGGTCAGAAAAAACAGTAACTTCTAAAAGTGGTTGCCAGCCAGGTATCAGCATATGGTTGTTGAAAGTGACAATATGGTTGCCATTTTTACTCACCTAATATTTTCAGTAATTAACATACATTGCAGTTAAACATGAGCTTAATAATGAAAATGTGACATAAAAGGTGGTTTAAAATACTTATTTTTCTTAAAACTTTTTTGTAGTTGGTGTTTTACCTGATACAAAATATTGCAGCTGTTGTCTTTTCACCGATTCCGCAAGTTTCAGTTGCTTGTTAATCTACTTTCACTTTTATTTATCTAAGCCTAGCCACCAATGCATCACATTTAGATATTTTTTTTAATTAATTTTGGGTGCGTGTTTTGCTGTCCCTATTTTGTGTTGATTGCCAATTTCTCTAAATGGTGACCAATGGCAACTTGGCAATTGTTATTGTTGAGCACTGGCTTAATAAGTGACTCTTGAGTGCTTTGAGTCACTTTAAATAGTTAAAAAATTGTGGGGTATTTGGTTTTTAAATGAGATATCAGCTCAGTCACACAGCAAACTGTACTGTATAGGACAAACTAATTTTTCATTAAACACTCATTTCAGGGCCAAAATTGTTGTTACATTTTATTAAAGTAGCCATAAAACATTTTATAAACAATTAAATTTGACTTGATACAATTTGCAGACACACTGGCAAAAGGCTCTAATAAACCCCAACTCAATGGAGGAATAGGCTCTTAGAAGGACCTTGTAATAAGACTGCTTAATTTGTGTGCGCACTCAGCTGTGAGTTAAGAGTGACCTTGTTTTTCTGTATGGTTGGTTAGTTTTATATGCTGTCATATATTTGGTATATTACACTATATTAAGCTGTGACATTGCTGCAGCTCACGTTAAATTATTTATTTTCTTATTGCAGTTCCTATTGAGACATGATTGCTCTTACACAGATCACAATTTAGATTGTTCTGTACAATCTTAAAGACTACATCATTGATCCTATTAGTACTGTCTGCAGTGTCCCTTTAAATATTGTTCACTGTTGCATGATTATCATTAAATGAACCGAACCACAGCTGCAAATACTTCCATAAAATGTTTTCAACTTCACAGATGTTAAGTTTTAAACCCTTGTAGCATTCAGCTGCATTACTTTGTATTGAGTGAGGTCACAGGAGCTAAATAATTGCCAGTCTCTCTGCAGATCTAACAAGCACACAGCTTTGATGCTTTTGTAAGGGTGGTTTATTGACCCAAAAAAGGCTGAAATTGACCGTGACCATTACAAGGGGAGGATTGTCTTCTTCTTTCACCAACGTTCTCTTGATCTCTGTCACACACATTAACATTCATTGTAAATGAGTGATGTTTTGCCAAATCAAGGTTAGAGAAGAACAAAAAGTCGAGGGGAATATATTCATCTAAACAACAGATGCTGACCAAGCTTCATCTTTATTTTGGTATTTTTAATTAAAATTGAAACACCCAATTGCTGAACAGTCTGCCCCCTCTTGCTTGCACTTTAACACACTCTATAACAGCTCTTGAGACAGGATATGCCTGAATAGCTGACTTCTGTCATCAATCAAAGCAAAGACAATGAGCCACTTAGAAACAATAAGAAAGAGTTAAAAAGCAACATTACCAGCACACAATCTCAGGCACAATCTTAGCAACCATTTTCATTGTCATGATTGAGTTTCTCTTGCTGTAAGTCATATTCAAATTAAGTTACTGTAATAAACTTCCCCATGTCATTGTGGCAGACAGAAAACATGCAGTTAAAGAAATGATTTATATTTAGTATGATACACAGTTAAGCTTCAAACCTGTAATAATAATGGGAGGTTGTCTTGTTTTGATTAATAATGCCTGATATCACTCACACTCCTACACATAATGCGTGCTGAAATGTAAGCATTGAGCAGGGGAGCCTGCTAGTAGGTGTGCTTTCCAATGGGACACGCTGTTAAAAGCTGGTGTATACTTTTAACCAACAGAGTTCTTCAGTCTGACTGCAGCTAAACAATTCAGAGGATACAGTAGTTGAAAAAATTGCATCAAGCTGAGTGGATGATAGTGCTTTAAATGTGTTTTTCTGCAGAGAGTGGAACTGTGCTGATCATACAGCTGTGTCTGGTGTGTGTGTGTGTGCATTATGTGTACCTGTGGGCGTGTGTATGTGTTTTTGTGAAGAGACTGTGGTGGCAGGATAGTGCGTGTCTCTCTGCATCTCTTCTCTCCATCCCGTCAGTTTTGATTGACAGATGCAGAAGGGAGGTGTATAATTTATCACTTCCTGGTTGGTCCAGTCCCACAATGCCCCGCAGGCAGAGACCAGGGTTCGTCCCCCAGAGCAAAAGCCAGTTTAATAAACCCTTAATGGATAAGCCACGTACACACACACACACACACACACACACACATACACACACAGACATCCTGACACACACACACACACACACACACACACACATACACACACACACACACATGCACACACATAGACTCAGTTGGGCTCTCTCCCTGGCTGCCTCTCAGTCATGTTTAATGTATTATGAATGAATGATTCATGGCATGGGAGAGGATTTTGTATTTTAGGACTACTTATTCATTTATACTCACACCAGTCGCTTCTTTTAAATATACCCTGAGTGTGATTTTTTCCAGCATGTATAAGGTCACCAGATTTTCCAAACACATCATCCAAATAATTTTTAATTTGAAATTCTTCATCTTCTGGCAAATCCAGCTTCTTTTTTTTATTTATAAAGCACTTTTTTAACCACTCTCTGGTCTTTTTTCATATTTATTTAGTAAGGGTTGGTTGTTGGAGTGCGTCTGGTCTGGCTTTAAATTCATACTCGAATTCATACTTTCACGAATCAAGGTTTTTTATTTTAAATTTTGATCAAATTATTTAGTGATATGTGAAAAATGTTGCATGTGGTGATTAGAATAAAGAAAATGATCTCTCAAGCCTCATAAAGCTTTTAAGCATGTCTCAGCTCATTGTTTAGATTTTCCTGCACGCAACTCAGTTTGGCTGATCTCATGAACATCTTTTTCAGCAGCTGCAGAAAGCTATTGTCTGTGACACTGCTCTGATCAACTCTGATAAAGCACAACCTCTCTATCACTGATAATCATATTGACAAAGTCAGTGACCAGCTAAACATGCTGGAGATTTATACAGCTATATAGCCAGATAATTCACTACAGTCAGGAGTTGGTGGAGAACAATACACAGCTAAACACAGAGAATATTGGATGTACATTTAGCAGGTGGACAGAACCATGACTAACCAGATGAATGCTAATGTTGCGCTGTGTCTCTCTCTATGTATGTGTAAATTAGTTAGCCGAATCAATATATATTGTCGTATTTACAGCTTGTTTGTGCTCTTATTTAATCAGTAAATGGTCAGTTAATGAAGGCTTATGTACATAAAGAGCCAAAGTTACTTTTTAAGGGAAGATTCTTCTCCAAAAAAATAAAGTGTTTGGACATGGTTTGACCCTTACGTACACATTAAATTGTCTCAGGTGAAATCAGTGGAGAGTACATACTGTAGCTAGTGCACATAGTGGATGCCCCACCTAATTATTATTCGGTTGAGCAAGCAAAGTATATATTTTTTATTAATTGTATTTACAAAACCCTGTTCTGTTGTACTTTAGTGAAATATGTGTGCATAGGTTTTACCATTGATGCACATCTCCACAAAAACATCATGCATGATTAGGCAATGTATGTGCATGCTACAAAGACACACATCTAGGGGGTGATATTTGATACATGGTGAGCTGCAGGGCCCTGTTCTGCTGCTATATCCTTCCTGTGTTAAACATGTCAAATCATTTTTTTTAAAGATTGCCTTAACAAGCAGCTCATTATATTATGATATACATAGAACAGAGTATGAGAAATAAGGAACATTATTGTGTATGTTACATATGTTATGTGTGTATCAGATGCATGCATTAGGCCTTTTCTTAGCATTTGCCTGGATGTGTAGGGTCCGAGCTGTGTGTGTGAGACGTGCAGATGGTGTAGGTCTTGGAATCATTTCTCTACATTAGGGTGCACGGCAGGTGGTGGCAGCATGTGCATGTGTGTGTGCATATCTATTTGTGTGTGTCATCTTGTCTTCCACAGCCAGCAAGGACCAATGTAAAAGGACATTTCTCAGGACCTTGCCTTTGGCCTGTGTCACTAGGCCTCATGTCTACTTTGCTGTGTGTTCATGTGTGAGTGCGTGTATTGGAGCAGCAGAAGAGTATAAAGCTGTGAATGTGTGTTTGAAGAAGCTATGTCTTTTGGCGATGTAAGGCTGCAGGGTGATGAGAGGATGGATGGATGGATGGATGACAGAACAGATAAAAAGAGGTGACAAAAGTAAAAAAGAAAAAGACAGAGTCACCAAAGTTTTTGTTTCCTCACTTCTGATCTCCTTCAGCATTCAGTTGAAGCTTTGATTGACACATTGAAGAGGGAAGTTATAAAGTAATTATAAGTGTGGGGTGTAGAAGTAGAAGAAGACTACTAAACAAGCAATTCTTTAAAGTAACAAACATTATATCAGCAGCCATATTTTACTTGATGTACTTCTGTCTGTTGCATGCATCTGCTAACAGACTGCAAACATCGTCCTCACATTGGCTGGTTTTCAGGAAGTGAAAGTTCTCTGTGAACAAATCAGAGCGCGGCTTGCTGTTATGACTGCCTGGAGGCTTTTAGGCGAACAGATGGCTTCTTAGTGAATGAGAAATGACATTCATGTGAAATGTTACGGGGAACAGACACAGACTGACTGGATGAGAGGGTCCGATAGAGGCGGGGGAGAGAAAATGTCTGTGATTCAGTTACGGGCAGATGTCAGTGTGTTGAGTTTTTTTTTCACTTCACAGAACAATTCAGACAGGCTCTAAGTGGAAAACCATGTCAACATTGAGTGCTATTTATCAGAATATACTGACATGGTATTGGAGTCCCATCCATCACAGCAGGAACAGAGGATGATTCTACCAAATGAGGGGTCATGTTGCTCAAAGAACATTCCTCAAACTGTATTATCTTTCAAGTAATTTGGAAAAATGTACCAAGATCTAGTTTGAATAATAAGATATCTTATATTGACGACGGTACGTGCATATTGTGCCGTTGGAAGTGACACACAGAAATCTTCTGCTGCATCAAAAAATGCAATTTCAAGTTTTTGTAAGTGATACATAACAAAGTCTAGGACAGAACTCTTGACATCCTTCTTATCAAAAGCTTACATGTTAGCTAAAAGTGCAGAATTAGAGCAACATGAACATTCAATTATAACAAAACATGTATTTCTTACTGCTTTTGAAACTTTTCTTTTCAGACAAACATACAAGATACCACATACTTATGAGAGGGATATGGCTATTGCTGTAAAGAATTGTAATCAAGATGGGTGTTGTTAAGTTGAGAATCTACATTTCTTTGTGTTTGTACAAACGGGTGCAGGCTTTGTTATTGTCATTAGCCATGACTCAGTCCTTTGAACAGTAAAAAAACTGAATAATGTATGATGAGTAATATGTAATACTGTATATTCTTTTGCTGTTGTTGGTTTGTTTGAGGTTAAATTAACATCACAGGCTTTGTTCATTATCATTTGTTTTAATCTATCCCCTGATGAGTTAATCTGTGGCGCAATGTGTTCATTTATATGTAGTGTGTTTGCATCTGGTTGAGATGTAGTAGAACTTGGAAACCAAACACTGCTTTTACCTTTATTGGAAATGAGATAGTCTCTGTGAATTCTCTGTTATCTCTCTAAAGGCCAGTGATATCAATATCACTGGCCTTTTAATTGAAGGTCCACAAAGGTCAGCGCTTTAAAAATGGTAAAAGAAAAGCTTGCAATGTATTGCAAACACACACAAATAGAGCCAAGGCAGTATGTGCACGAAAAAACACTCTCTTACCAGAACTCTGGAGAAGTTCATTGCGCAGTTGTTGTCTTTCTTTTCCACAGCTGGGATATGAACACACACATACACACACACACACACACACACACACACACACACAATACTGCTTTGTCCATGTATTGGATGATAAAGTAGGAGGGAGAGTGACTCAAAGAGCTGGCACAATTCAAAAGCTTTTGGGATTTGATTCATATGATAGTTTTAAGATTAATATAATACACATTATATATACTAATAATATAAAATAAATAAAGCTAAGATAAAATACTTGTAAAATATGTATGCACTTGTGCAAACGGTTTTTGTAAGGTTTTTTGTGAGTAAAATAGAAAAATAAATCACAAAATGGGATTGAAAAAGAGTGATAAAGACTAAGACTGAGGGGGATTAAAGCACTTGATCTAGAGCTGATAGTGTGATAGGGCAGGGTGAAACAAGGGTTACTCTCATCTCTCTCTCTTGCCTATTCTCATCCCTCCATTCCTCATCTCTTTATCTCCTGCTGGGAATATCGTGCCTGATAGATCTCATCTTGTCAACTACTTTATTCACATTAGTAAAGGTGGCACTTTATGCATATATTAGTTTTAGATGTAACAGCTCAGTTTCTGATACAAACCTTGCTTGCTTCCAGATCTCTGAGTGCATCCATGAGAGTTATTAGCTTCAGAGAGGTGCAGTCTGGGAGGTAAAAGGTTCTGCCTCAGTGGACTTGTGCAAAAATAATAAACATTTTGTCAGTTTCATATTGGGGGATTTCTATAATGCAGTGCTCTGTGCACAGTGAAAAAGCTACATTTTAAATTCTTAATACAAAGTAAGCACTTAGTTAACCCTCCTGTCCTGTTCGTTATTCCCCCCTTACTTTGGTTTTCCTGGTCCAATATGACCGGTCTGTTTTAACTGCTCTTACATTAACACAAAAACCCTTAATCATCACCAAATTTTATTTAATACCTTTTTAAGCTGTAAACCATGGGTCTCCAACAGGTAGCTCGGGAGCTACTGGTAGCCCGCGGCCTGGATTTTAGTAGCTCGCCAAGAGGTTCACAGACTCTGTACAAAAAATCTGACGACAATAAATGCACCTTGAAAGCCTCTTCCCACTTCAGTTCAATCAAATACACAGATGTCTCACCCCCTCCAATACAAAATAATAGGACAGGCCTATCAGCTGTCAACAAAAAACTGTGATGCTCCTGGCAAGTTTGTCAACGTCTGAAACTAACCAATCACAGCAATGTTGCAGCAACCTCCATCGACAGGTCGGGTCAGTTATGCTGTACGATAGTTGAGCTAAAGTGAGGAGTTCTGTGCTGTTAGCACGTCGGTTCGCCAGATTCATGATGAACAATCAAGGTGGCCACGCCAAGAAAAAGCAGAAAACATACTATTTCTGTATACTATGCTATTTATATAAGCAAGTTTTTATTAATGACTATGAACCCAATGTAATGCAAGTGGCTCTTGGCCACCTTAATTTTTTAAGTAGCTCTCAGATGAAAAAGGTTGGAGACCCCTGCTGTAAACAATGTCTTGGACTAGTGGTTAACATGAATAACTGCATCTGTGAATGTACAAAGAATAGACACTGAAAACATTCCAAAATCCATAAATGTTGTCTTCCATTTCTGAAACATCCTCCTCTATATCAGGTTCAACTTCAATCTCCTCTTCATCTGGTTCAAAAATGGTTCAGTCTGAAATGTGTTCCCCTCGTGGGGGAATGTGTGGATGTGAGGGTGTGTATGGGGATGTTTTCCATCTGATGGATGAATATAATCTATTGTTATCCATTCATTTCCTTTGGTGGTCATTTTTGACAGGGAACACCACAGGTGTTGACTAAACTACTCAAAATCCAATATGATGATCAGCAATTGTATATGTTCAAATGCCTAGTGTGGAGGATATCATATGGCCTTGAGGCAATCAAATGTAAAACACAATATTTATGATTGATGAGAGTTGTAAATCGGCCAGATTTGACCGGAACACGACAGAAGGGTTAACACTTTTTAAATGCATACATATTTTGAAGAGAGCCCTTATTTAAGAAAATAATCAACAGTTTCAAGGTTTTACAAAATTGTGTTTCCATGTTAAATGAGAAACATGTTTCATGGTTTTACCGCCACAGCTTTCAGACTTCGGAGAGAGAGACATGAGGGATGAGGGCTTCAGAGATAAAACTAAAGCGAGCTATCTAGCTATTAGCTATCTAAAACGAGCACTAGTCCAGCTCAGAAAACTTTGTAAAAGCCTGTTCTGTCAGTGATAACGGCTTTCTTTTTGTATTTGGCAATATGATCTTAGCCTCAGATTTTAGATAAAACATTTTTTCACTTCATCAGGTGCTCACACTTTCACAGATACAGCATTCTCTAAAAGAGAAATTGCATGCAGTGCATCTGATTTGTGTTTCATTTTTATATCAACTATTGACACTTTGTTTTCTGTTCATGGAGCAGTTCCTCTATTACATTTGGAGTCCTGCCCCATCTTTCTTGACGTCTCTCTGTTCCTCTTCCCAATTCCTGTTTTTTTTTAATGTGTACACACCTGTGGTCTCTTTATTTATGACTGGTTCCAGCATTGAGAACACATCACACTGTCGTATACTTGAATAAGGACTTTTCTAAAGAACAAATTTTAGTTTTTATATTTCGTTCAATTGTTGGATGCTTGACAAGACTACAACCTTTTCTTGTATATCTCACCCTCTCTGTCCCTGTTGGTCCACAGACACCATTCTTGGTCCAGAGAGGTTTGAGGGCGTGGCCAACTTCAGCACCTTCCTACTGGACCAATCATCAGGCATGCTTTTCCTGGGCGCCAGAGATGCCATACTGGCTGTGGACACATACAAACTGAACCAACAACCTCGAAAGGTAGAACGGGTGTGTGCGTGTGTTTTTAGGGAATGATCATTATTATTTTATATTTGTTAATTTTCTAATAAACTGAGTAGGAGCATCATGTCTTGTAAACTTGTCATCAACAAATTGAACCAACCAGGAAGAGTAAGTTAAAGGAATATTTAAACATTTCAAGGAAATACACTTTCTGTCTTCTTCTTGTCAAGAGATGGATGAGAAAATTGATACCACTCTTAGCCGTATGCTGAATATTAAAATATTAACCTAGAGCCTGCAGGCAATCAAACTAAATAATGAGATTTAGAGTTGCAAGTTGGCAATTTAAAAGAAAAGGATAAAATCAGTGGTTGTTTCTATCTGTTCCCTATCATCCTCCACTCACCAGATATCTACCTCATTTCTTCTTACAATAACAAAAAAACATTTATGAACATTTAAAAAATGGTCCAGCCCTAAAGAGCAATTGATCAGTCTCTGATGATCTGGATTTCTATTTCTGATCCTAAAATATGCACTCACCAGATTTGGAATTGGATTTAAAATGTTACGTGATGTTTGTGCTGTGCTGTTTGTGCCTTTTCTGACTATAGAGATGGTTGGATTTTCTGGGTGATTACTAATTGCATCTAACTGTTCCACTGAATCACAAATACATTTGGATTTGAATCTATTCTCTTGTTCCAGATTATTTGGGATGTACCGGAGGAAAAGCAGAGGTCTTGTGTGGCAAAGGGAAAGACTGAGGTGAGAGTTGTGACAAAATTACAGTAGTTGTGTCCTCCATTAGTCATGTTTTAGCTATGTTTTGATTATGTTCTGCAGAAGTATCTAGGAATTACCTGGAAAACACAATTAAATTATGATCAATTCCTACAGGAACAGGTTGTTTGGCTCAATAATGCCTAGATTATATATTTTGTAAAATGTATATGCCCTTAAACTTCATTGAGACTTTGTTATGTTGCATTGTAATGCGGCTGTGGCTCAGTGGTAGAGTCAGTGATCTCTCAATACTGACACTGAACTCCAAATTGCTCCTGGTGGCATAGCCATCGGATGTCAATGGGCATAGATCTGATTGGAGATTGGCACTTAGGCCTTTGCCTCACTGTGTGAATGAATGGGTGAATGTGACATGTAGTGTAAAAGCAGCTTTGAGTAGTCGGAAGACTAGAAAAGCGCTATGTAAGTACAGTCCATTTACCATGTACTGGTCTCAAAAATAACTTATTGAATCCAACTGATTATTCCTACTCTATTGATTATTTTTTCCTACTCTACATTGCTAAAATAGCTGACAGCTAAACCTTATAAAAATTTGATAGAGGACAGATGAATTCTGATATGATAAAAAGCTAAGCAAATTGATAATATTGTCATGTTTATTTAAGTATAATTTATTGGATTTAAGAAATTTGAAATGTGTGATTTCATGGACCTTTATATTATTTTATGCTTCAGCATCAAACTGTATTTGTATGCTTGTGTGTGCAAGTGTGTGTGACTGTGCCAAAACCAGGTGCTGTAAAGCATCAGATTGGAAGATCTGGGATTAAAGCCAAGGCTTCATCAGGCTATGTGTGGGTGTGTTTCTATTTGTGTGTGTGTGGAGAGAGACAGAAAGAGAGTAAGAGTAAAAGAGGCAGTATGTGAAGTCACAGATGTCTAATAACTGTCTAGTCTAGAAGCTGATAAATAGAGCATACTGTACACTCAAGCTGTACATCTCATTATGCTTTGACTACAATGGGACATCAAGCAAACTGCTTGCAGTAAATAAACTGCCCACTAGAGCTATATTTGTTGAGTAATATCTTAATGAAGGGACTGATTCATGAAATGGACTTATTAATGCTCAAATGCTTAAAAAATGCACTTAGTCTAGCAAATTGGGTCAACTCAAAAGAGGTAAAAACAGAGGTAAAGATAGGTCAGTAACAGAAGAGACATGCATTTTATTTTGACTCATTTTATACAATCATCAGCACAGTTTTCTGCTGTCCCATTTAGGGGGACAGAGAGGTAAAAGACTGATAAGGGAAGGAAAGAGAAGGAGGTTGTTTGTTCTGAGAAGTAAATGATTACAAGATAACATGAATCAGGCAGAGTGAGTGAATGAAACAACAAGGGAAGTAATGATAGATAGCTAGGTGAAAAGGAAGGATGAGGAATATCGTTACAAGACTAAGAGAGAAAGAGAGAAATGGATGAATATTACAGACACAAGGCAATAGACACAATGAGAAAGTACCTTAATTGTGACTCAGATGGAAATAGGGCGTCTAGCTGTGTGTCTATTAATGATGCAAATAGTACAAGTTCAAAGGAACAAATCAGGGCAAGTTAGCAGGGTTACACAATGCTCGGGTGCTATCAGCAGGATATTACTAAATAAGGGAAATCAAGGTTTTTGTAATAGATAAAGTAAGATTTCAACACTGCATTGATCATAAGGCAGAACAAAACATGATAAAATCTTTTTTTAGCCTGAGAAGGTACTTTAGCAGTTAACTATCTACGAAATTAATACATTTATTATAAATTACCTTATGTTAAGTCACATAGTCATAAGTCACAACTTTTTGCTCTTGTGAATCAAGCTTGTAAGTATGAATAAGGTTCATATGCACCAATGAAATAACTAATCCCATGCTTACACCATTGTTCCCATTCGGATCTCACTTTCTCCTGGATTTCCTCACGTGGAACTGTAACTGTGTGAGGGCTAATGGTGCAGTGATGTGGGTAGATTTGGGTGATATGATTAGGGCATCAGATAGGAACAGGTCCCCTGGGAGATGGTGACTCAGGCCTGAAGCTTATTCAGGATGTTGTGCAAAGACAAACACACGCACACACACATACATACACACAGACACTTAATGAAAATTGTCTGTCTGTCATCGCTTCATGGTAACTGGGGAGGGACAATGGGAGTATTTTTCCTTAACAGCTGGTGTGTAAATAGACAAGAGATTTTTTTTTTTTTAAAGCGACAGAGGTTCAAAAATACATAATCTATTAGCACACAAATGTTAGTTAGTGAGAGTTATCTTAGGTACTACTGAGCAATATAATTAATATTGCAATATTTTTTAGATTATATCACAATACACATGCATCTCTATATTTTGAAATCTCGTGTAGAGAACTTCATATAACTTAAACGTATATATAAGTTGTCGTATATATAGATGAATGATTAAACCCTACAATTTAAACAATCTGTCAGGGTTTGCGGTTAAACCACAAAGGTGAGGACCCAGAAGCAGACTTAGGTATACGGTTTAATTACATAAAAGGCAAAAATGCACAGACAAAATCTAAACTCCAACAAAAGACAAAAAAGGAAAATCAAAAGACACAGCAAAAAAATTACAAACAAAACCAGGAAACAGGTAGTCCAAGGGATCACAAGGAGCCACGAGGAAATCAGGGGAGGCACGAAGATAAACCAAAGTATTACGAGAAACAAAATCACAGACATAGACTCAACTCCACAACAAGGACGACAATGAACTGGCAACGAGACAGGGGAGCACAAAGACTAAATAAACTTAGGAGGTGAGGCTAATCAGACACAGATGAGACAATCAAGGGGCAGGTGAAAACAATCAGTGCAAGGCACACAATCAAACAAGCAGGAAACACAAAAGCAGGAAGTGGACCAACAAGAGAGACAAGGTGACAAAGGAAATTATCTAATCAAAAAGACACAAGTGAAATACTTAACTAAACAAGACTAAATACTGACAAGAACACAGAATAAACTAAATACAAAACTAAACGATGGAAACTCATGACAAGGGACAAAGTGACAAGGTAAAACAAGAAATAATAACTGAACACCGAAAAAAACAGAACTAAACTAGAAACTCATGACTCAATCAAACCATTATGATGACTCTACCCTCGCAAAATACAGTATAAATGCATTAAAACATTGTTGTCTATATTCAGTCGTGGTTTCTAAGGGTACATATTTAACCTTGCATGTAAAAAGTTCTGCTGGAAAAAAAATATTTATTATATTTCTTATTTAATTTAGCTCATTCTAATAAACTAATAAAGTGCTAATCTTATAGCTAAAAACTTTTTGAGGTCCAGGTAAACTTGTGAAAGCTATCACTATAGATGCAGCCATTTCAGAGGTTAACCGTGGTCAATCCAGCGGCCGTAAAGATTTTGAGCGACAAATTGGCTTTAAGCCGAGTCCTGTTGCGAACAGACCTGTCAAAAAAATGTCACAAAATGTCAACACCAACACTCGCGCACCACTGAGACAGCTGCACGCCTGCTCCAGCTGGACTATCGCTAGAGAGCAATACTGTACCTAACCATCAGGAAAGTTAGCGCTAAACAAATAAATGAATGAAACAACTCACCAAACAAACACAGAAGTTTTCCCCTGTCTCTCAGCCAGTCTCATCTGTAAAAGTATGCCCTGTGTGTTCTCTGGTTCAGAAAAGTATCCTCATCGTGAAGAGCAGGCAAGAGTCTAGATGGATGATTTGGTGTTGGTTTTGTATGATCCTCTTAAGAAAAATGATCGGTGCCGGCATGCAGTTGTCTCAGTGTTGCTCGTGAGCTAGCCACCGCTATCTTACACCATTATCACTCAACAGAACTCAGGTAATCAGAACACTATTCATTATTATACAGTCCGGAAAAAAACACAAGCAAGCACCAACGGTGATATCTTCAGAAAAGTGAAGTTTGATTTCAGTCTGTGCTAGCCGCTGCACAAAGAGAAACAAAGTGCTGACAATAGCATACTACACTTCACAGCATGGGTAGGAAAACAATGTCTTCTAGTCCCCTACGTGAACGGCACTCCGTCGTTTCCATAGTATTGTATTTTCTTTTATTTGTTGTCTCTTCTACAAACCGCTGACCCAAACAGGTGATCCGATACTGTGTGCTGCATGCGTAGCTGTGCAGAATAAGACATAGTGCCGAGGGAAAGGGTTGTCTGATGTCCATGTGAAGTGGTGACAAAAAAATATAATACACTTAAACTGAAATGTTTGTTTATATGTAGAACTCTTTTAAGTGGCTAAAGTACGTGGTACTCCTGACCCTGTCTGCAGCAGTGCTTTGCTTAGCTTCTGTGTAGGAACTCTGGCCGGCTTCTCCTAACACAGGCTGTGCTGACTGTTATCTACTGTACGTAGTACACTTACTATTGACAAGGACCTCATACAACCCCGATTCAAACAAACCGAACTATCCCTTTAAGTAAATCGTTTTTCATGCTAACAAACAATGAACTCACTCTTTATGTAAAATGTGACATGATCCTGAAACTGACCAAGAGTGTTGATAATTTTATGCAAAATATGAAAAATGCATACATATACCGTAAACCTGCATGTACAACCGTTTTGGCTGGTATTTATTTTTGAGTGATTGTCTCCCTCTGCAGGTTGACTGCAACAATTACATCCGTCTGCTGGAGTTTCTGGTGGATGGACGCATCTACGTGTGTGGCACCTATGCCTTTGACCCTCAGTGTGCCTTCCTGGTTAGTGTCTGTGTTTCATGCCTCTGTCCTGTTGATCCATGTTTTAATGAGTACATTTATATTTGAGTAAGACTATTGAATAGGCATTCACTTCTGACTGTATAGGTGATGGTTTCCTAGTTGTGATGTTTGCCTTGGGTATTGGTAGGAACACACAGGATGCTCTGCTATGTTTAATAAGTCTTAACTGTCTTATTTGAAACACAGCAGTACAGTATTGCAACCAATGCAGCTCACAGTGAAGAGTCTTTGTAGGTGTGTGGTCTATAATGAGCAGAAACAATAATACAATATCAGAACAACAAAGTAGCCAGGTATACTTAACTTGCGCTCAATAAACAATAATAACTCTAGCAATAAGCAATACCTAACAATAGCAGATGCATTCAATATAGCTGTTACTACATACACAGTAAATAATAACTAGTTACACATCCACCAGAAAGGAACAAAACATTGTCCACTTTGGTTGTGATACACACAGACTCTAAACATGCGAAAATATAACAAACTCAAAAGATAATAGCAAAATATAGTGGCTTAACCAACTTCAGCACTAGCAGCCATGTGCTCAGTTAACCAGCCCATCATAAGGTACACACTGCAATAACCACAACACGGATTAGGTTCAATGCACACAACAATGTCCAAACTCCACTCACAGTTTGTCAGTGACGAACACAACTCGTACTGCTTTGCTACAGCATAGTCTGCGGTACTGGGCTCTGCAGACACGCCTCCCGCTGAGCTCGCTCTCCACACCCGCTCTCTCACTGACTGAACGGCACGATACGGCACCATGTGCTCTCCAGTGTAGTTGCGCAATAGCGCCACAAGGGGGCGCCCAGACCTCAGTCAACAGCCTTTCCAACAAAGACATTATAGGGCAGATCTTTGCTTGAGGAGCTTATGATTTACAGGATGTGCTTTAAGATCTGCAAATGAATCTATGTGACAAGCTCCAAGACTCATTCAGACCTACATCCTCAAAGAGCAAACACACACACACACACACACACACACACACACGTAATCCTCCACTGCAGTGAATTTTCTTGAAGGTACTTTGAACACAAAATTTTACTGAAGCATAAAAAACATAAAAATCATAATTACAGTGAAGTATAGACATTTGAACCAGACAACCTGGAGAGATCAAAGTGAAACCAACTGTATTCTATTTGGATGAATAAAAAAACAAGACAGAGGAGAGACAGAAAGAAGAATCTAATCTACATAATTACAGTTATTAATTTGCCAGTCCAATGTTCGAACTTCTCTTTCTCTTTTCCTGGCATCCTCAAGGAGATCTCCACGTTCACACTGGAGAAAGCTGAGGATGGAGGCGTGAAGATGGAGACTGGGAAGGGAAAGTGTCCCTTTGAGCCCAGTCAGCACTACACGGCTGTTATGGCAGGTCAGACAGTACCACTGATTGGTGTTTGATTAATTGAACGATAAATATCTGTTATCTGTATCAGGAATTATTATTTTTTAATTTGTATTATTTGTTATTTCATATTTAGTGTTCCAATGTATCTTGTTAAATATGACTCAAGGAATTCTCGCTCTCTTGCGTAGGCGGTACCCTATATACAGCAGCCACCAGTAACTTCCTTGGAACACTGTTTGACATCTCTCGGGCAACAGGCCCTGAGCAGGAGCGCATCCGAACTGAACGATCCATTAACTGGCTGAGCGGTAAGACACACGTACTCTCTGGCACCTAGTCACACACTTGTAACATAGACAGGCACTCAGACAAAAAAATTACTTAACATGAATTTACTTTGAAAAAGTCAAAATATGAAAGTGTGTTTGTGGGATTTTTTCCAGACCCAGAGTTTGTGAGCTCGGCCTTCATAGAGCAGTCTGGCGACAACAACCCCACAGGAGACGATGACAAAATCTACTTCTTCTTCACTGAAGTGGCCAAAGAGTATGACCTCTACACCAAAGTCAAAGTGCCCAGAGTGGCACGAGTCTGCAAGGTAACCCAACGTCTTGACTGAAAGATTGATTATTAATAACTTAATGATTAGTTGATTGACTGATTAAGCGCCTCATTGTAATTCACTTACCAGCCTATCTTTTCCCTCTGTCCTTTAAGTCTGATGTAGGAGGGATGAAGACTCTGCAGCGACGTTGGACCACCTTCCTTAAGGCTGAGCTTGTGTGCGAGGACAAACCCAGCGGTCAGCGCTACAACATCTTAACTGATGTTTTCACCACACAGCACACACCAGGCGACGCCAGCAGCACACACTTCTACGGACTGTTCACCTCCCAGTGGTAGGTTGTGGAAATAATAATAATGGAAGTCCCCAACCCAATCCCCATTTGCTTTTTGTTTGAGAAGAGAAAATAAAAACTCTAATGTCTGTCTGTAAAGTCTGAAAGCATAACACTGGATGCATTGGGAAAACAGCTAGCCTGGCCCTGCCGAAATATACCAGCCCCTTTTGAAGCTTCCGATATTAACCCTTTTCTTAGGTGGTTTGTTAAGTACATCTCTATAAAAGTAACATGGCAACTGTATTGTGGCTAAATGTTAACCATTCTTTTTGTTTTTCATAGGGAGCGTGAAGAGTTATCCGCAGTATGTGTTTTCAGTCTGTCTGACATCAGTAAAGTGATGGATGGTCCCTTTAAGGAGCTGAAGAAAACATGCGAGAACTGGATCAACCCTGAACCTGTCCCCACACCAAGGCCTGGCCAGGTACCTAACATTACCACATAACTGCTGCATGTATAATGACTTACATAGCATTCTAATATATATTTTTAAATGACTCTGGCATTCATTTTTTCCTCCTTCCCTTAACATTTTTAGTGTTTGAACAATGCTTTGAAGGCTGAGGGGTATGAGTCATCCCTGAAACTTCCTGACAAGGTGTTGACGTTTGTGAGAGACCACCCATTGATGGAGAACAGTGTTACTGCAGCGCCCCTGTTGGTCAGGAAGGGAATTACATACACCAAACTAGCTGTGACACAGACGGGCAATGGAGAGGAGAAGAGAGGAGCAGTGCTGCACCTTGGAACAGGTGAGGACAGAAGAGGGCTAGGATAACATAAAAATGACAAAACACACCTCTTCTTATTTTGAAGTGCTTTGCTGATTTATTTATAGATCATGCATATTTTATCAGTTGGAAATCAGTTAAACTGGTATACCCTTTTTCAAATTAAGTACCTACACTTTGTCTTTGATAACAAAAATGTAAATTAAATATTGTAAATCAAACAAAAATTATTTAACTTTTTTAATAGAAGATCTTTTGGTCACGTGTGTGTGTATGTTGCAGACCGTGGGGAGCTCCATCGGGTGGCAGTAGTTGGCCAGAACACCACACTGCTGGAGGAGATTGCTTTGTTCACCTCACAGGAGCCTGTTAATAATATATTACTGCACCAGGTAGACTGTTCGCACATTTATTCACATCACGTATGTATATTAATGTACAGAACCCAAAATATATGTTATATTGCTCCCTAATTCTGTACTGGTTCCCTGTGTTTCCAGGGACGGGCTCTGGTGGGCAGCCCTCTGTCACTGGCTCGTGTCCAGGCTGAAGGCTGTGCACTTTATCCCAGCTGTCAGGTGTGTGCCAGAGCAAGAGGACTGGGCTGCATGTGGAGCACAGTGGAAGAAGCCTGCAGACCAACTACAGCAAAGTCAGTAGTACAGGAATATTACAATTAACTTAATGTCTTTCAAAAAAGAAAAGCAACGCAAACATTGGCAGTATTGGATTAGAAGTTCAGTCATGGTTAAATTATGTGTTAAACTGAACCATTTATCTTTATAATTTGTTAATTAATCAATTGGAGATCTTACATCTAAACATTTTTTTAGTAAAAAACTTAAGAGTATTTTCTACAAGTCTAAATGCTTTCATACTACATTACTTAAGTTGCCTTTACATTGAACAAGTTGTATCCATTCAAGATTTTTACCAATGCTAACAAGAAGTAAAACATATAAACCAACATTTCATAAAAAATCAAATCAAATCATCAAATGGCAAACATTAAGACAAAAGGACAAAAGTGACAAAAGTCAAAAGACTTATAAGAAGAAGAGGAGACGTTAGAAAAGCAGGCACCAAGGGAAGTTCTTGGTTCCTTCAAAAACTTTGATGCAAATGTTTGACTCCATTTTGTGTGTGTATCCAGCCCTGGTCCTGGTGATATAGTGGATGATGCCTTAAGAAAGTGTGATAAAGAAGAGGGTAGGTGTTCATTTTCTGTCTCTATATCTCTGCATTCTCTTAATCTCTGTTTCATGTTATTCAGCTCTTTTATCTCTCTGCTTTTTGTCTACTCCAGGGCGTTGCACCCCATCCATCAGAGAGCTACGAGTGTCTGTGGGTCTGCGCTTACTGTTGCCATGCGTCCAGCTGTCTCCCAGGCCCTGTAGCTGGGAGCATCCTCCCCACAGACATACCAGACAGCACAACTCTGACCTGGAGGTGACAGTGACAGACGACAGCCTGGGAAGATACATTTGCACCTGCCAGGTAAAAAAGAACAATATCAATAACTCATAGGATCTCACAGAAGCAAATTTGCCCTGTTCAATGTTTTCCTACTCATAGAGTAATAATAAATGACACAGCTGATATACAAATGTTAGACACTTAGACTACTACCAACTGCCTTTTTTTCCATTTTATTCTTTTTTCATTTATAGAAAATAGATTTTATTATTGTTAACTGCCAAATTAATTTGTCATTAAGAAAAAGCATGTTGTCTTAGTCTCAGTATCTCTCAATTTCCACGGAACAGACAGGCTACCTAACAGTACAACCAACAGTACAACAAAGTAAAACTTATACTTATCTAACAACAAAAAACTCTCTTCTCCTCTCTTATGTCACTCTACTCCAGGAGGCCGGACCAGGCATCAGAGATCCCACCCCCTGCCGCAGAGCAGCCTATCAGCTGACACTAGAAGGTCCCAGTGCTGGTGGAACCGTGGCAACAGCAGGAGGCCGTCATGTCCTAGCCGTCTACATACTTTTCTTCTGTGGGGGTTTAGTGTTTGGTGTATTTCTCCTCTACTTTGTGACCCGTCGGCGCAGCATTGGTCGCCAGGGCCACCACCTGCCAGATAATTCGCTTTCGTCAGAGAAGGGGCGGGACTTGCTAGGTTCCTCAGCCACGCCGCAGTCCCCTAGCAGTGCCAGCCTGCTGTCCGAGGGATTCAGATTGACAGAAAAACGCAACGGAACAGCAACCACAAACACTACTACAACGCTCCTCAGCAATCATGGTAATGGTGCTCACCAGTGCAACAGCTATAGCGGCACTCTGATCCACAGCAACCCCAGCAATGGCCATGGAAATTCCCTGCATGCCAACTGCAACACAAGTAGCAGCGGGCTAAAGTTCACCTCCGAAATTTTAACTGCAGACATGCTGGATGGAAGGACGGGGGAGAGGGAGAGGGGCAGGCCTGACAGGGTTGAGAGGGAGTCCGGAGAGGGGGATGAAGTTGATGAGGGGCTTGGGGACGGGGTTGGGGAAGGGATAAAAGGACTAGAAGAGGAGTTGGCGAGCTTTCCCATGTTTAAATCACCAGCACCTCTGGCTCTCTGTGAAGAAAGTTCAATATGAAAAGGTGATATAAATTTACTACTGATTGCACCATTTTGCATCCTCCAAATAAACTAAACACTGCTGGGAGAAATGCAAAATGGCTACTGCCAAAAGCCTTTGAATTGGAGTTGTGGCATGAAGAGAGACTACAGATATGTATGAGACATATATGTTTATGTTTAAGCATGTGAAAGAGATGTGTTGAAAGAAATGCCAGATGGAAAGCATATTCCAGTGTAGTGAGTCACTCAGGATGAGCCACAGCTAAATAAATATGTAACTATAAAATGTAAATATGAGCAGTCCGAACTTAACTGTGGACATGGAGCAGAGTATGATATTGCACAATTGAATTGTGCAAAGAATCAAAGATGAAATGTCTTCATGTATAGACATGGAAAAGCCATATTGTCTTTCTCCTTAACTTAAGTTGTTGTTTGCTCTCTTATTCTCTTCTCTTGATGGAGATCTCTGTCTGTATTTGTATTCGTCTCTCTGACACACCACTCAACTCCCAGACATTGATGAGTTCAAAGGCACCAAAGGACTGCTGCAGTATAGACTGTCCAGTGAGACTGCACCGGGCATGGGCTTCAAACTAAAACTAAGGGGATAATGCAGTCAGGGACTAATGAACCAAGAATAAACTTCAGAGCCCTCATATGGGCTACTGTGACTGCACGGGGCTCTCCCTGCCCACACTGCTGCATAGGTCAGTTTGTGTTGGTGTGGAAAGCTGAAAATGCACAGCAGATGTATTTAAATGACAGCTTCCCATATCTATCACTGACAAATAGAAGGCAAATGATTTTCACAAGGGTGTGAAAGTCATTTGAGCTGCATGGATTGGACCTAACCAGACACAAAGCCACCATCACCTTGTTTTGTGACTGGATTTTAACATAAAATGTATTGTTTTTGTCATCTTGTTTTGTAATAAAGCCTTAAAAAGTTGCTGTTAACCTGGTATCAAATTTGCCTTTACTGTGGTTTCGAGTTGCGGTATTTGAAAGCTGTGTTGTGTGCTTCTTTTACACCATAAATTAACAAAATTCTGCAGTGAGGGACATTCTCTGTGGCTATGAGTGAAAGTGTGTACTGTTTAAGATAAATACACCCATTATATCTTAAGAATCAATTTTACCCTAAAGCTTTCATAGGAATAGTTCCAATATCCTTTAAGCGTAGTTTGATTGGGGAATTACACTTGGAATACCACTGGAGGATATACCAGTAGTCTCATCATGTTGCATTTTCATTCTTTATTGACGACTTGTGAGTTTATTCTTATTCTTATTTGATTTTTACTTTTACGCCCTGTGTTCCAGGAGCACCTCCTGCCATATGCAATTGGATTGTTTTCAAAAATAATATTTATAAATAATATAATGGTTTATAAGTGCATCCTCAACCATTGCTACAATCACTTAGTGGGAAGGCAAAGGAGCAATTAATATTTAAAAGAGTTGATCATTCTGAACTTCCTTAAACTAATCTTTTTTTATTTTAAAACCACTGTGAGGAACTTTGGGTTTGTGTTGATTTTTACGACCCCTGTGGACAAAGCCAAAGTTCTAATCTCTTTCCTGTTTTTGTCCTGTATGCTTTAAGTGGTGGTGTTTAACAAAAAATCTCATCCTACTTTCTTTAACAGTAATTTGTATCACTCACTTAAACTGTTTGGCCTGGAAAATGTAAACAAAGGCAACGTGCATCACTTTGTCTGACACTTACCCCCCGCCAGCAGTTTCAGGCATTAAAAATAACTGTATAGAAATAATCAATCTTGTCACTGATGGTCTGGTTTGCTTTTGTTGGTCATAAAGAGTAATCAGAATTCATTTCAGTCCTTTTCGTAACCAGCAAAAAACCCTCACAGGAGCTTTAAGTTTTAAATCACCAATTGAATAAGAATGATTAATTCAGCCCTTTCCTTTGTTTTTCTTTCTACAGGCAGAAATATGTGTCAGTAGAAACTGAATTTGAATTAGTTATATTTCATTTTGAATTGCTCAATTTAGGGTTAGTTAGATTAGAATTTGAATCAACATAACTTGAATTTGAATTGAAAAATGTAATCATAATTTAAAGTTGAATTTATTAGTTGGGAACTGAATTCTAATATCCTCACTGAAAATGTAAATTCCACATTCAGTTCTCGCAATTCAAATTCAGTTCTTGAAATTCAACTTCAGTTTACTGAGACACACAAACCGGCTGACGAGGAATAGCAATCGAGTCAATTACTTTTGGTAGCTACCAGAACAATTAGTTCTATTATTCGCTACCAGAAAGAATAATAGAACTAGTAATTGCTACCAGAACTGTTACGACAGCTCTGGCAGCTCTGCAGCAAGCCACAGCCACAGTACTACTGCAGTTGTGCTTGCCCTTGGATTAATGATTGGCCAAAAAGAAGTGCTGAGAAACTGCACTAGATTGCTCTTCCTCATCAACTGAAATTTAATTTCAAGACTGAATTTGAATTGCGACAACTGAATGTGGAATTTGAATTTTCATTGAGGAAAACATACAGTTTCAGAAAAACTGAATTCAATTTAAGAATATTACAATCAGTTCAAAGTTCATTGGGATTCAGTTTTTTTAAATTATGCTATTTCAGATTCAGTTTTTAATGTAATTATTCAAGCCTCATAATATAAATTGAAGATTGTGCAAGGTGGTGTGGCATGGAGAGGCTAGAGATGGACTGGGCAGCTAAATGTCAGCATGGTTTGTTGGGCATAGAAAGCATATTTAGTAAGATGTTTCCCTGTTTTGATTTACAGTATCAAAGATGACAACGCAATTGAGAGCGCAATAAAGTGCCTGTGACCATACGCACAGTTGGGGATTGTTGTAAAAGTGCAATACATCCCTTTTCATTCCTCAATAACTTTTCTCTCTTTAATCAGAAATGTCAAGAAATCGTCATTACACTGAGTGTTAGTCAATAGACATTTCACATCTGCAAGTTTGTTAAGAAATAATTAAATAAAATTGTAGTTATATAACGTAAGTTAAAAAGTTTTATTATTTATAGTTTGCCTGCTAATAATTGAGTTGAAGTTAACCACTTTTATACTATAGCATGTCAAAAAATGTCATAGTATAGCAGCTATACTGTGACTTTTTTATGACATGCTATACTATGGCTCTGTGATTGGAGCCAGGTTGGACTCACTGGGGGCTGTGGTGGAGAGATGCATACTAAAGAAGGTTGAGGCCATTCTAAACAACACGGATCATGCACTTCATAACACCTTGATGGACAAAAGAAACAACAGTGGTGGATGGCTCCTCTCTCTTCGCTGCAGGACGGAGAGATATAGAAGATCTTTTGTGCCCACAGCCATCAGACTTTGTAATTCTTCAGTAAATGGTAGATGAGATAAAGTGAATTTCCTTTTGGGGATCAATAAAGTGATTGTACGAGCCATATTCATTTTGCTTTATTTTTATGTAATTGTGCCCCGTGCCACGGGGGGGGCTGTACTTGCTGTGTGGCTCAGCTGACCTCGAGTCAGCCCAATCAGGCCATTTAACCTAGGGAAACCAAAAACACAGGTGTTGCTGAATGAGGAAGCAAACAGTTTTTTGACTGCGCTTATGTGCCTGTGAGGTTTGATGTGGTTAACTATTCGGTTTGTTGTTTTGTTACATGTATTATGAGTTAACGTTATTGCCGCTGTATGGAAAATAAATCTGCGAGATAATTGTAACTTTACAGAACTGTCCGTTTTGATATGTTCGAACGCACTGGGCGCACGTCTAAACTTAAATCCTCCGTATTAGCAACCAGTACTAGACGTTGTTTAGGACCTCGTCAGTACATTTAGGTCGAAAAACTGCTTCGATTTAGATTACCGTTCATCAAGAGGACGCGAACACGAACATTGTGGATTTACGTGTTCGTTTGGATACCACGGATGTGAGGTGGGCAAATGTTTGGAGTTGCCGATTGCAAATTGAAGCTGTACCGGAGCGAGCTACAGGGGCTACCTGAATATCAGCATCATCACATCGGGACACCATTCATCAAAGCCGGCCACCGCTCGATTGGGGTATGTGTCGATCAGCGCTGATATTATGAATGGCCATGGTAATTTGTGTGCGTAAACCCAATGCATTGGTAGCAGACTTGCAACCGTCTAAAAATAACTTTGCGTGTCGAGACGAGTTGTTGTATTACCATTTACCAACTACTTTGGTAAATGGTAATGGTAAATGGTAAATGGACTGTACTTATATAGCGCTTTTCTAGTCTTTGCGACCACTCAAAGCTGCTTTTACACTACATATCACATTCACCCATTCACACACTGATGGCAGAGGCTGCTATGTAAAGTGCCCAACTGTCAATCAGATATCACATTCATACCCGTTGGCTATGCCACCGGGAGCAATTTGGGGTTCAGTGTCTTGCCCAAGGACACTTCGACATGTAGCCTGACGGAGCTGGGGATCGAACCTCCGACCTTCCGATTGAAGAACGACCGACTCTACCACTGGGCCACAGCTGCCCCCACTTTGCGGGCTTATTGATTGATAAGCTAATTCACTTTGCGTGGTCATTATGGCCGAAGAGGAAAAAGGCCTACAGGGCCATAAGACTGAACTTGGTGTGGGTGCAGGGGTAAAATCTGTAACTGAAAAACGTCCGGTTAAATTAACAATCAAAGCTTTGTTGGAAAAAATAAGCACTTTAGAAAAAGAAAGAGTATGAATTTGGTAAACTGTCAAAAGTAAAAGAATCTATTGCTAAATTGATGGGTGATAAAGAGCACGTAAATGAGGTTGAAAATGAATTTAACAAGTTCAATATGTTGTGTGACAAAATACAGGTGCATACATCTTTATTGGGTTTATTGCCTGCTGATGAAGCAAGCAAACATGAAATATGGTACCAAGCTAAAATGTTGAATGTTAAGGAATTTATTGTGGGTACAAATCAATGGTTGTCTGACACTAAAACTTGTCCAGCTGTGGGTGATGATCATGATGATGACGATGATGATAATTTGCTGGGTCAAACTGGAACTCAAACTGAGCAATCTCAAACTCAAACTGAGCAATCTCCAACTCAAACTGTCCAAAGTGAAAGTGAAATGGGATCAACAGAAACACACACGGTTGTTGACGACACTTTAAAGGAACATGAAAGGGATGATTGAACTGTTGATGTCAATGCCAGCAATGGAAATGGAGCTGCTGTTGGAAAGGATGAAAAAGAGGAGGATCAGATTCGACCTCAAGACAGCATTTCAAACGTGCCGTCAAGGCACCATGGCTCAAGTAGCAGATCTTCAAGTAGCAGATCCTCCACTTCTTCAGCCAGACGCAAGGCAGAGGCGGAACAGGCCGCGCTCTTGGCTCGCGCTGCTGCTTTAAAGGATAAGCATGTATTGGAGGAGCAGGAGCTCATCTTGAGGAGAAAAAGGGAGCAGCTTGAGCTGGACACTGAGATAGCTGCCACTTCTGCTAAGCTAGCAGTGCTACAGCTAGGTAGCAGCGTTCATTCAAGGCAGTCTGATGGAATGACTTCCTACATCAGGAAAGGGGCTAGATCTAAGCTCCCGCTCACCTCTCTCAATCCACAGCAGCATACATCTCTACCACTGCAAAGCAATGCTTCACCATTGGTAACGCCAACTAGCATGCCAAATTTGGTGAAAAAACAAGTTGCCATTTCAACGTCTTTTCCCACTCATTCTGCATCACAACCAAAGCCAACTGTCAGTCAAGGTTCTCAACCCCCTCATTTACAATCAAAGACAACCTTCAGTCAAAGCTTTCAACCCACTCTAAGCCAACAAGTGTTTCAACCCCTGCCAGGCCAAAATCAGACAGCAGGTTTATACAATCTGCTGCAACAACAGAATGACATAACAAGACTCCTTGTTCAAATGCAAACGTCACAACTGCTGCCGCGCCGAGAAATTCCTACTTATGATGGAGATCCTCTGCAGTTCAACACATTTATGAAAGCGTTTGAGCACTGCGTGGAAGCAAAGACCAGCTGTAAAGGAGACTGTTTGTATTATCTTGAACAATTCACTAGGGGGCAGCCAAGAGATATGGTATGCAGCTGCCTTCATATGACTGCAGATAAAGGATTTGCTGTTGCCAAAAAGTTGCTCAAGGAGCACTTTGGAAATGAGTTCAAGATAACAGCGGCCTACATGGAGAAGGTCACAGGATGGCCAAATATCAAAGCTGAAGACACCAAAGCGCTCAAAGCTTATGGACTTTTCCTCCGTGAGTGTTCCAACGCTATGGATGATCTTCAGTACTTGGAGGAACTTAACATGTCAGCAAACATAAAGATTCTGAGTCAGAAGCTTCCGTACAAACTCAGAGACAAGTGGAGAGCAAAGGCATGTGAGCTACTGGAGAAAACTGGTCGAAGAGCACGATTCTCAGACATTGTGAAGTTCATTGAGCGCCAGGTCAGAATCACTTCAGATCCAGTCTTTGGTGACATACAGGACACTTCACCTGTTATTAAAGGACCTATAAGAGCAAGCAAGTTACAGGTAAAACCGTCACAGGGTTAGGAAAGGGTTACTCAGAAGGATCAGAAGGATGGTGAGCAGAAGAATACTGAGCATTCAAAGACTTCTGATAGCTGTACAACATCCTCCGCTTGTGGTCTTACAGGGGCTGGCCACTGCAATGGAATTCTTCCCATCTTGCCTGTTAAGGTGAAGTGCTCAAAGGGAAACAAGGTTATTGAAACCTATGCTTTTCTGGACCCAGGGAGTACAGGAACTTTCTGCACCAGGAAGCTCATTGACAAGTTGAACATGGAAGGACGCAAATTCAAGATTCATATCCGCACCTTGGGCCATGATAACGCAGTAGAAAGCTCCGTTGTTGACAGTCTGGAGATTTCAGGATTTTCTGGTGAGTGCTTCTATCCACTTCCCAAAGTGTGTACCCAGAAAGAGATAACTGTCTCTACAGCCAACATAATCAGTGAAAGGGAGCAGAGAAAATGGCCTTATTTACAGGATGTAAAGATTCCCCACATAAAAGCTGATGTGGACCTGTTAATTGGCACAAACGCCTCCAAGTTGATGGAGCCTTGGGAGGTGATTAACAGTCGTAAAGGTGAAGATGGACCCTACGCGATCAGAACCCTACTGGGGTGGGTAATAAATGGTCCGTTACGGGGAAGTAGCGACTGTGGAAGTGACCACCCTTCAGTTTATGCCAACAGAGTCGCCATTGACAGAATTGAAGAACCGTTAACCAGCCAGTACAACTACGACTTCAATGAGCGAGCTTCTGCAGAACAGGAAGAAATGTCAAGGGAAGAAAAGAAGTTTGTGGAGATTATGGAAAGCTCTGCCCAGCTTCAGAACGGACACTACACGTTTCAACTGCCTTTCAAAGGGAAAGAGGTTTCGATGCCGAACAACCTCGGTGTTGCCATGCAGCGTGTTCATGGTCTGAAAAGGAGGCTTCAGAAAGACGTAAGCTTTCATGAGGAGTACAAGAACTTTCTTGCTGATGTCATTAGCAATGGCTACGCCGAAGAAGTGCCGCAGCATCAGTTCAAAGTGCCAACAGGGAAGGTGTGGTATATCCCGCACCACGGCGTGTACCATCCACGGAAAGGAAAGCTACGAGTGGTGTTTGACTGTGGAGCAGAGTACAAAGGGGTCTCACTCAACAGTCAGCTCTTGCAAGGACCGAACCTCACCAGCTCGTTAGTGGGAGTTCTTATGAGGTTCAGACAAGAACAAGTGGCCATAATGGCAGACATAAAGGCTATGTTCCACCAGGTTAAGGTGGCAGAAGAACACCGGGACTACTTAAGTTTCTTATGGTGGCCACAAGGTAACCTGGAGCAAGATCTTGTAGAGCATCGCATGACTGTCCATTTATTTGGAGCAGTTTCATCACCCAGTGTCGCCTGCCTTGCTCTTAGAAAGACCGCTGAAGACAACCAGGCCAACTTTACAACAGAAGTGATCGAAACGGTCAACCGAAACTTCTATATGGATGATTTACTGAAGAGTCTGCCCTCTGAAGAGGATGCAGTCACCATGGTTAAGAACCTTACAACCATTTGCAGCAAAGGAGGTTTCACCCTCACTCAATGGATCAGTAACAGTAGAGAAGTGCTTCAAAGCCTCCCAGTGGATCTCAAGTCCAAGAACCTGCATGAGCTTAATCTGGACAGGGATAAGCTGCCGTTAGACAGAGCTTTGGGTTTGCAGTGGTGTATCGAGACGGACACTTTCAAATTCAAGCTGAAAGTCAAGGAGAAGCCGCCAACCAAGCGAGGCATGCTATCCATCATCAGTTCCATCTACGATCCATTGGGATTCCTGGCACCTCTCATACTCCCCGCCAAGCTGCTGTTGCAGGAGTTATGCAGGACGAAGTGTGATTGGGACGATCCAATACCCCCAGCTTTCCAGCAGAAGTGGAGCAAATGGCTGACGGATCTTGAGAAGGTGGCAGATTTCAAGATCCACAGATGTGTGAAGCCAGAAGGATTTGGGAGGACTGTCAGCGCCCAATTGCATCACTTCGCCGACGCAAGCGAGAACGGATATGGTACGGCTACTTACCTGAGGATGCAGAACATGGATGAGAGGGTTCATGTTGCCTTCCTATTTGGCAAAGCCAGAGTGGCTCCTCTGAAGCCTGTCACCATTCCCCGTTTGGAGCTCACCGCTGCCGTTGTTGCAGTACGAGTGGACAAGATGCTTCAATCGGAGCTCCAGCTTCCACTGAAGAAGACCTGCTTTTGGACTGACAGCACACCAGTTCTTAAGTACATAAAGAATAAGGACCGAAGATTTCAAACCTTTGTCGCAAACAGGGTAACCACCATCAGGGACAACTCGGAAGTCGAGCAGTGGAGATACATTCCCACATCTCTGAACCCTGCTGACGATGCTTCACGTGGATTGAAGGCAGAAGATCTTGTGAAGCAAAGATGGATGGAAGGCCCGGAATTCCTACGGGAACCTGAAGAAACGTGGCCAACATTTCCTGTGGATACAAGTGTCACTGCCGACGACCCAGAAGTAAAGAGAAAACTGACGGTCAATGCAATACTTGTTGACACCAACGCCACATTGCAACTGATGACCCATTTCTCTGATTGGCAAAGATTAAAGGTTGCAGTTGCGTGGCTCATTAAGCTGCTCCGCTCAAACTGAGTAAGAAGAGAAAAGAGTTGGAGCTTGCAAACACCAGTGCTAATGGAGCGGCAAGGTTGGATGTGCAAAAGGAGATGCAAGCTTTCTCAACATCACTTGGGAATCAGAAGGTGACGCTGGAAGACCTCTTGGAGGCTGAGACCTACATAATCGCTTTTTGCCAGCAAGAGAGATTCCCCATTGAATTTGCTGCACTAACCTCTGGCAAGCCACAAGTGCAGAGAAGTAGCAGCATCTTCAAATTGGATCCGGTTCTAGAAGGAGGACTTCTACGAGTTGGGGGACGGCTGAATAAGGCAGCAATCCCTGAGGACATTAAACACCCCCTCATCTTGTCAAAAGACCAACACATCTCTGACCTTATCCTCCGTCACATCCATCTACAGCTTGGACATGGAGGTAGGAATCACGTTCTTTCCGCTACAAGGAGAAAATACTGGTTCACAAGTGGACCTACTGCAGTGAGGAAGATCATATCAAGATGCCTCATCTGTAAGCTCCATGGTGGAAAGACCGGTGAGCAAAAAATGGCAGACCTGCCAGAAGAGAGAGTGGTTCCTGATCTACCGCCGTTCACTAACATTGGCGTAGATTACTTTGGGCCAGTTGACGTGAAAAGAGGGCGTGGCATTGTGAAAAGATATGGAGTAGTGTTCACTTGCATGACAAGTAGGGCCGTGCACCTGGAAGTGGCCTATTCTCTTGACACAGACTTGTGCATCAACGCGCTGCGAAGGTTCATCTGTCGAAGAGGACAAGTCTCGCACTTAAGATCCGACAATGGCACCAACTTTATTGGTGCAGAAAGAGAGCTGCGAGAAGCCTTAGCCTCTTTGAATCATGACCGCATTGAAAGAGCCTTGTCCAAGAAGGGAATCAAGTGGAGCTTTAACCCTCCAGCTGGGTCACATCACGGTGGCGCTTGGGAGCGCATGATACGGATGATCAGGAAGATTTTGTGCTCTGTGCTCCATCAGCAAACCTTGGATGACGAAGGGTTCCATACCGTGCTCTGTGAGGCTGAAGCTATGCTTAACGATCGCCCCATCACAAGGCTGTCAGAGGACCCCAATGACCTTGAGGCGTTAACGCCAAACCATCTGCTACTCCTCAAAGGAAAACCAGTTCTCCCACCAGGACTGTTCGACAAAAGCGATGTTTACGCAAGGAGAAGGTGGAAACAAACCCAGTACATCTCGGATCTCTTTTGGAAGAGGTGGATCCGTGAGTACTTACCGCTTTTACAGGAGCGTCAAAAATGGAACCAGGAGAAGAGGAGTTTTATTCGTGGAGACCTGGTCATGGTTGTGGACTCCACAGCACCACGTGGATCATGGATGCTAGGAAGAATCCTGGAAACCTTCCCTGATAAGAGAGGTCTGGTACGTGTGGTTCGTTTGAAAACCAAAACAAACATCATTGAACGACCCATAACTAAAATATGCTTGCTTAATGAAGCTAACGAGTGATTGATTCCCATTTGAAAATGGGCTATATATTTTTATTTTCTCTTTTTTCTGTATTTATGGCTCATTTGAATTTGGTGTAATTGCTCTGGCAGACGCAATTAGGGGCTGGAGTGTACGAGCCATATTCATTTTGCTTTATTTTTATGTAATTGTGCCCCGTGCCACGGGGGGGCTGTACTTGCTGTGTGGCTCAGCTGACCTCGAGTCAGCCCAATCAGGCCATTTAACCTAGGGAAACCAAAAACACAGGTGTTGCTGAATGAGGAAGCAAACAGTTTTTCGACTGCGCTTATGTGCCTGTGAGGTTTGATGTGGTTAACTATTCGGTTTGTTGTTTTGTTACATGTATTATGAGTTAACGTTATTGCCGCTGTATGGAAAATAAATCTGCGAGATAATTGTAACTTTACAGAACTCTCCGTTTTGATATGTTCGAACGCACTGGGAGCACGTCTAAACTTAAATCCTCCGTATTAGCAACCAGTACTAGACGTTGTTTAGGACCTCGTCAGTACAGTGATTGTTATTGTTATGACTTTTTTATGATACGCCATATTATTAATTTTGAATAACTTTTTATAACATGCTATAGTATGACATTTTTGACATGCTATACTATGACTCTTGTGTGACTTTTATGACATGCTATACTATGACATTTTTGGTAGGTTGACTCCAAACTGCTTCCTATGTGTCTCTGACATCCTTACATAACTTTCACAGCCATACATTTCTGGAAGAATCCCTTGGAAAATCCCTTAACTCCATTATCAGTGACCTGTTAACTTTAATATGCATATTTCCAACCAAGTGGTGGTTTCAATAGCTTGCTCGTTAATGGATACATTAACTCCAAACTGCTTTGTCTTTGACATCCTCTCACAACTTTCACGACCTGAAGTTTCAGGAAAAATGCCGCAGCAAATTATTACACTGCATTGTCATTGACCTTGTGTTTTACATGTGCATATGTCTAAGTGTTGATTTCAATAGCTTGCTCATTAATGAATATATTCCAAAGTGCCTGAATTTTGTCTTTGACACCCTCTTGGAACTTTCACAGCAATTGGGAAAATAATGGTTAAGTTGCCACTGAGACTACCCAGAGGAAAGTTCTTTCAATACAGACATACTTTTTGTCTGACAAAGCTCATTTAGGTATACAACAACACAAAATCAAGTCTCACATTCTTTGTCAATGGAGCAACACCAGTTTGACATTTTTAATGACATGCTATACTATATCTTATTATGACATGCTATACTATGATTTTTTTCAAATGCTATACTATGATTTTTTTGACGTGCTATACCAGTGGTTTTCAAAGTGGGGGCCGCAAGGGGGAGCTAGGGGGGGCCTCAGAAAATAGGAGGAAAAATAAAAAATAAAAATAAAAAATATATATATATATTTTTTATTTTTTATTTTTTATTTTTAAAAACCATTTGTCCTGAACCTAACAACACGTAAACTGCCGTAATCTCGGATTCTCAAATTCAGCTATACAGAAAAATGGCCATGATTGCCCGAAATGCGTCCTCTGTCTGGAGACCCTCTCAAACGAGTGTTTAAAGCCTTCGAAACTTCAGCGTCACTTGATGCAAAAACATCCGGCAGAGGCCGATAAAACAGTAGACTTCTTCAGACGTAAAGAAGAGCATTTGGTCAGGCAATCTGCTGCATTCACGCAGCAAGCTACCGTGCCGAGCGGGCCCTGAAGGCATCATTTTTAGGCTCATACCACATTGCTCGTGCTAAAAAACCTCACACAATTGGAGAGGATTTGATTCTACCAGCTAC
This sequence comes from Semicossyphus pulcher, assembly GCF_022749685.1. Taxonomy (NCBI): domain Eukaryota; kingdom Metazoa; phylum Chordata; class Actinopteri; order Labriformes; family Labridae; genus Semicossyphus; species Semicossyphus pulcher. Next base: position 10,239,039 of record NW_027211695.1, read on the forward strand.
CAAAGACATTGTCCGAGAATTGCTTGGTGAGGATGCTGCCAAAAAAATCGACGCTGTCCCACTCTCTGTTGTCTGTGGGTTTGGGGGTCCCCGGCCAGAAGCTAATGCTGTTTGGGGGGCCTTGGCATGGAAAAGTTTGGGAACCCCTGTGCTATACTATGATTTTTTATGACTTTTTTATGACATGCTATACTATGACTATTAATGAGTTTTTTATGACATGCCAAACGATGACTTTTTAAGACTATTTTTAAGACATGCTATACTATGATTTTTTTGACATGCTATACTATGACTTTTTATGACTTTGACATGCGATACTATGACTTTTTGACATGCTATACTATAATTTATGACTTTCTTATGACATGCTCTCCTAAGATTCTTTTGACATGCTATACTATGATTTTTTGACATGCTATACTATAACTTTTTATGACTTGTTATGACATGCTATACTATGATTTTTTATGGCATGCTGTACTATGATTTTTTGACATAATATACTATTACTTTTTTATGACATGCTATACTATGATTTTTTTATGATATGCTATACTATGACTTTTTTGACATGCTATACTATGACATGTTATGGCTTTTCATGACATGCTATACTATGACTTTTTATGACATGCTATACTATGATTTTTATGACATGCTATACTATGACTTTTTTGACATGATATACTATGACTTTTTATGACATGCTATTGTTGGGACCGGACTATGCCTCTAAGTCAGATTCCATAAGTAAAGGGAGCTATTAAAATGGCTATTAAAAGAAATGAACAATTATTCAATCAATCAAATCAATCAATCAATCAAATTTTATTTGTATAGCGCCAAATCATAACCAGGGTTATCTCGAGACACTTTACAGAAAGAGCAGGTCTAGACCGACTCTTTGTTAAGTTATTTAAAGAGAGGCCCAACATGAATCCACCATGAGTAGCACTTAGCAATTCGGCACATTGGCAAGGAAAAACTTCCTTTTAACAGGCAGAAACCTCGAGCAGAACCAGACTCATGTTGAACAGCCATCTGCCTCGACTGGATGGGCCGAAAATGGGATAGAAGGAGATGCAGGATAGAGACAGGCAAAGAGAGCAACAACAGACACATACTTATGGTTACAATGCCAATAATAGTGGTAGACTAGGGTGAAGATTGGCTAAATAAATAAATAAATAAATAAATAAATTAGCGAGAGAAGCAGAGTAATGATAAAGGCTGAGGTAATCGTAATTGTAACAGTTGAAGTCAACAGGTCTACTATTAGCATTAGCAGCAACAATAATGATACTATGGGGAAGGCTGATGTTAGTAGTTGTTGCAGTCGAGCAGGTCCACAGCAGCAGGTGGTCTGCAGCAACGATCCTCAGGAAGCTTCACAGCGAGGGCTGTCGAGGGCTGTCGAGAGCGAGGGCTGTCGAGGGCTGTCGAGAGCGAGGGCTGTCGAAGGCTGTCGAGAGCGAGGGCTGTCGAGGGCTGTCGAGGGCTGTCGAGGGCTGTCGAGAGCGAGGGCTGTCGAGAGCGAGGGCTGTCGAGAGCTGTCGAGCGAGGGCTGTCGAGAGCGAGGGCTGTCGAGAGCGAGGGCTGTCGAGAGCTGTCGAGAGCGAGGGCTGTCGAGAGCGAGGGCTGTCGAGAGCGAGGGCTGTCGAGAGCTGTCGAGAGCGAGGGATGTCGAGAGCGAGGGCTGTCGAGAGCGAGGGATGTCGAGAGCGAGGGCTGTCGAGAGAGAGAGAGAGCTGTCGAGAGAGAGCTGTCGAGAGAGAGAGCGAGCTGTCGAGAGAGAGAGCGAGCTGTCGAGAGCGAGCTGTCGAGAGAGAGAGAGAGCTGTCGAGAGAGAGGGATGTCGAGAGAGATTTTGATTTTTAAAAGTAACATTTATTCTAATTAATCTTTTGAAACATTTACACAAATTCAGCCATTTTCTTTAAGAACCTGATGAACCCGTCAACAGATGAATAAATACACACTCAGATGTTCACATCAACTCAGGTGAGAAAATAAGCTGGTTCTGTTCTACAGAGCACAAGATGTTTCCATGAGCCCAGATCTGGATGAACTGATCCAGATCCTGCATCTCTCTGTAAAATCTAAAATCGATGGAGATTCGGGCTTTAACCATTCGGGAGAAAAGCAGACACAGATCAATATTTGTCAACTCGTCAATTTTTTTCTTCCTGCTCACATAAATGGCCATCTTTGCCTGTCCAATGAGAAAGTTTAAAAGCTGGCTCTTGTGCTTTGTAGTTTTCTTGTACTTAAAACCCAAAATAAAAACCTGTTTGTTAAAAAACTCTCCAAACTTTAAAACCAGTGAGTCCAGCAAAGAGAAAAGAGGTGACAGGCGACAACAGTCATTGTAACAGTGAAACACCGTCTCTGTTCCAGGACAGAAAGGACACGTGTCCCTCTCTGCCTGGTTGATCACACACAGGAAAGAGTTCACTGCTAAGATCCCGTGTAGCACTCTCCACTGAAGGTCTGCCACCTTCTTAGTCAGAGGAGCTTTGTACAGACTCCTCCACGCAGGTTTTCCATCACCTCTGAGGTTCAGGTGGCGTCTCCACGGCGTGTCCACACGCTGGTTCAGTTTGTCTTTGTGGAGACACCAGACCATCAGTTTGTAGAGAGGTTTGCCCCTCGCTTCCTCCAGGTTTAACCCCGGGCGCTGCTCTGAGTCCACACACAGACCGATCTCTGGGAAGGGGTCGTCACCGTGAGGAGTCACCAGACCCCGACTGTGATCCTCCAGCAGGAGACGCTCGTGTCCGGTGAGGCGGTGCCTCCAGTGCTCCAGGAGCCGGCCAATGGTCCTCACCGATCTGACCCCCAGAGCAGCCGCCAGAGTAGCCGCATCCTCCAGACCAGGCCCAGCAAGATTTATCACAGATCCCAGGGTGAGCAGGTCAGCTCTGATGAACACCTGAAACACTGCTGAACCCGCCCAGCAGGGGGCATCCAGGCGTCCGCCGTGCACCACCGGCTCCTTCAGCAACCAGTGAAGAGAGGCACTTTGGACCGGTCGCTCCTTCACCAGCATTTTCCACACAGTGAAAACTCCTCGATAAAACAGTGGCAGACCCCGAAAGTTCACGCTTTTAAAATCCATTAAAAAGAGAGGCATGTCCAGTTTAAAACCCCCGCACTGCTGCAGGACCAGGTGAGCCAGCGGCCTCCACACCAAGTCTCTGTGTCCGAACAATAGTCTTTGGACAAACTGCAACCGGAAAGCAGCTGCTCTGCTGGCCAGATGAATAAGTCCTTGTCCTCCTTCCTCTTTAGGGAGAAAGAGGACGGCCTGAGGAAGCCAGTGCAGCTTGTCCCAGAAAAAGTTCACGAGAACAGCTTGGACACGACAGAGTAAGTTAGAGGGGGGGTCAACGCAGGCCAGCCTGTGCCACAGAGAGGAGGACACCAGGTTGTTAATGACCAGCGTCCTCCCTCTGTAGGACAAGCCCGGCAGGAGCCACCTCCACTTTTTCAGTCTCCCCTCCACCTTCTCTACAACGTTCTCCCAGTTTTTCATTAAAAACGACTCGTCACCTAAAAACACCCCCAGGTACTTCAACCCTCCCGTTTTCCAGGTGAGCCCCCCCGGCAGAGTTAAGTGGTCTGACAGTTTATTACCCACCATCAGGGCTTCACTTTTACCCCAGTTGACTTTTGCAGATGACATCTTGTGAAAAAAGTCCACATTCTGTTTTAAAATATCAATATCTGTCTGTTTGTTGGTTAAAACCATGATGTCATCTGCATAAGCCGTGACTTTAAAAGTGGAGGGACAGCCTGGGAAGGACACACCTGAGAGCTCTCTCCTGAGCTTGTGAAGCAGAGGCTCAATGGAGAGAGAATACAGCATGCCCGACAGCGAGCAGCCCTGCCTGACCCCCCTCTGGACATTAAAAGGTGCAGCCAGACCGCCATTGATTTTCAGTATACTCGCAATGTCACGGTACAGGACCTGTATCCTGGCTATGAACCCTGGGCTGAACCCAAACGCACTGAGCGTGTGCCACAGGTACTGGTGTTCAACCCGGTCGAAAGCCTTTTCCTGGTCTATAGAAATCAGACCAGTATCCTCAGCCAACGAGCCAGAGACCTCCACAACATGCCGAATCAGAGTGACGTTGTCACTGATGAGCCTGCCGGGCACACAGTAGGTCTGGTCGATGTGGACCACCTCACTCATCACGTCTCTCAGCCTGGACGCCAAAGCCTTGGACAGTATCTTATAGTCCCCACAGAGCAGGGACACAGGCCTCCAGTTCTTCAGCTCCTGTAAGTCTCCCTTTTTAGGCAGCAGGGTTATGATCGCCCTCCTGCAGCTCAGCGGGAGCAGCCCAGTCCTTAAACTTGCCTGAATGACCTCTAACAGGTCTTCACCAATCACGGCCCAGAAGGATTTATAAAAGTCAACCGGGAGACCATCTATCCCCGGCGCTTTCCCATTCTGCAGGCTCATGGCAGCAGCGTACAGCTCATTCAGGGACAGTTCAGATTCTAGCAGTGTGTTGGACTCCTCCGTCACCTGAGGTAGACCATCATAAAAACGACCAGCCAGCTCTGCGTCCTCCACAAACTCCTTCTGAAAGAGCTCCTTGTAGAAGGAGGTGGCGTAGCTCCTGATCGCAGAGCTGTCTGTCACTGTGGATCCACTCTCAGAGCGCAGAGAGTGGATGATCTTCCTCTGACCGTTTCTTTTTTCCAGGCTGAAGAAAAACTGGGAGGGGGCGTCCATCTGAGAGGAGCTCATGAACCTGGACCGAACCAGAGCCCCCTGTGCTGTGATGCCCAGCAGGTTGGCTAGAGCAGCCTTTTTAGCTTTCAGGGCCTCAACGTGCCCCTGATCTCCTGTAGAATCTACCAGACTCTGGAGCTCTACCACCTCAGTCTCCAGGTCACTCAGACAGCGGGCCATGTGCTTGGTGACGTTGCGAGTATACTGTTGACAAAACTGTCTGACCTGGACTTTTCCAAAGTCCCACCAGCGCTGCACTGAGGGAAAAGCAGCCTTGCTGTTTCTGTGCGTCTTCCATAAATAAGTAAAAGCCTCTCTAAAACAATGATCCTTTAAAAGCCCAGTGTTAAAATGCCAGTATGCACTGGTCACCTTCACATTCTGGATAAAAAAGGAGCAGTGAACGAGACAGTGATCAGTAAAACCCACAGGAGAGATAAGACAGGACTTAAAGATGCTAAAATGATGTTTAAAACAGTAAAAGCGATCGAGTCTGGCCAGAGACAGCAGATTATCTCTGCTGTGGCTCCAGCTGTACTGCCTGCTGTTTCTGTTCACACCTCTCCACACATCTTTTAACTCATACGCCTCCACCAGACGCCTGAGCCTGGCCGCTGAGGCTGGGTGAGGCTCCAGGTGATTCCTATCTAAAACTGCATTTTCAGTGCAATTAAAATCCCCCCCCAGGAATAAAAACTCGTCAGCACAACTGTTAAGAACATCACCTAAAACATCTAAAAAACCCATCCTCTCAGAAGCTAAAACCGGAGCATAAACATTCACTAAAACCAGCTTCACATTTTCATATTGCACTTTAACCTTTAGGATATGGCCACACATGATCTCCTCCACGTCCACAGCAGAGGGGGTGAACCTCTGCGAAAACAGCACAGCGACCCCCCCGCTGTTAGACAACTTATGGCTGAGGATCACCTGCCCAGGCCACTCCTTCTTCCAGTCAGCCTCATTGTCACTGTCACTATGAGTCTCCTGCACAAAGACTATGTCTAAGTGTTTAAAATCAATCAATTTAAAAAGAGAGGCTCTCTTCATGTCACTTCTTGCTCCATTTATGTTTAAAGACCCAATTTTGATGTCAGCCATGGAGAGGAAGAGACTTAATGAACACACACACAGAGCCAGCACGAGGAGACAGATTCTGGGTTTAGTCATCATCTTCAGTCAGCTGGGCTTTGACTTTGGTCACCATTTTCTTGAGTCTGTACACCTCCTGCTCACTGAAAGCATCTTCTTCCTTTCTCAGACGCACAACAGATTTAACAAACCCTCTGAGATCAGGGAAAAACTGATCTATTTTCACCCTCTGACCTTTAGTTTCCAGGAGAAACTTTTTAATTTTCTCCAGAGAGTAGCACACAATGGACTCCTCCTGTGAAGGAGTCCACTCACACTCCTCATCAGAAAGATCCTCCTGCACCTTTTTAGCCTTAGAGCTGCTCTGCTCCTTATCAAGGTTCTTTCTCTTATTAGTTTTGTTCAACAGTTCATCCTCACACATGTGTTCATCTATCTGAACATCACTCAAGCATTTTCTTTACACTTTTCCTTTTCTGTCTGTTTGGTTTTTCCTGCTTCCACACTGCTCTGAACGATTTCTACATGTTTCACTGTCTTACCTTGATCCTGAGTCACATTCAGCTCTCCGTCCTCCATGTCCTCCGCTCCGTTCCGCACCTCCTCCGTAGTCCTAGACGAGCCGAGAAATCCCGACCCGACCGCGGTCCGAGCCGCACCGGACTCGTCCGGCTCAGCCGATGGGCCGGCCGACGGCTCAGCCGAAACGCCGTCCCTCGGCGGACCGGCGCCGCCCGGCGCACCCGCGCCGATGGAGGTCGACGCCGAACCGCCGGAGGACGCCGCCGAACCGCCTCCCATTTGCCGCGCACCAGCTCCAGGACAAGCTCGAACCAGGTGTCCCTCCGCCCCGCAGCCAAAACACTTCATTGTTTCAGAAGTGGCGAACACGTTGTAGGCGAAACCATCCACTCTGAAACTGAACGTTAGGTTCAGGTCTTTGCTGCTATCTTTCAATAACATAAAAACCTGTCTATGGTGACAGACGACGTGCTTCAGCTGGGATGATTTGCAGCCCAGTAGAACCATCTTAATGGGAGACACGAGCTGCCCGTAGCGTGATAGCTCTTTAGCTAAGTCATCATTTCTGATGAACGGGGGGGCGTTAGAAATCATGACTTTTTTCGCCGGGTTTGATAACGGGAGGACGGGGGTGAATGTGCCGCGGATCACGACTCCTTCCTCCACTACCTGCTCTGCTTTATTCACCTGGTCTAAAAAAATTACTATGGCGCCGTTCATCCGGGAGGCCGACTTGACACTGTCGAAACCAACAGCCTCCCCGACAGCATAGCTGGCCTCCTCCACCGAGAAGCCCCCACCCGACAGCAGCTTCACACCGTGTCGGCGTGTGAGCTTCTCCAGCTCGGCATGGCTGCCGACAACCGGCATACTGCCTAGCTGCCGACACCCCTACCTGCAAACTCACCTGTCTTACCTACTTTCACCTGTTCTTCCACTAAAAAACACAAAAGAAACAACTAAACTATTAAACTGAGACTAACAATAACAATTAAACAAGAGATAAAGATAGAAAATAATCAAAAACACACTCCAAACGCTCTCCGACCAACACGCTCACTCCCACCATGCGCTCAGACAGAGAGAGAGAGAGAGAGAGAGAGCTGTCGAGAGAGAGGGATGTCGAGAGAGAGAGAGAGAGAGAGCTGTCGAGAGAGAGCTGTCGAGAGAGAGAGAGAGCTGTCGAGAGAGAGGGATGTCGAGAGAGAGAGAGAGAGAGAGCTGTCGAGAGAGAGGGATGTCGAGAGAGAGAGAGAGAGAGAGAGAGCTGTCGAGAGAGAGCTGTCGAGAGAGAGCTGTCGAGAGAGAGAGCTGTCGAGAGAGAGAGAGCTGTCGAGAGAGAGAGAGCTGTCGAGAGAGAGCTGTCGAGAGAGAGAGCTGTCGAGAGAGAGAGAGCTGTCGAGAGAGAGGGATGTCGAGAGCTGTCGAGAGAGAGAGAGAGCTGTCGAGAGAGAGGGATGTCGAGAGCTGTCGAGAGAGAGAGAGAGCTGTCGAGAGAGAGGGATGTCGAGAGCTGTCGAGAGAGAGAGAGAGCTGTCGAGAGAGAGGGATGTCGAGAGCTGTCGAGAGAGGGATGTCGAGAGCTGTCGAGAGAGAGGGATGTCGAGAGCTGTCGAGAGAGAGATGTCGAGAGAGAGGGATGTTGACAGCTGTCGAGAGAGAGGGATGTCGAGAGCTGTCGAGAGAGAGATGTCGAGAGCTGTCGAGAGAGAGATGTCGAGAGAGAGAGAGAGAGAGCTGTCGAGAGAGAGAGAAAGCTGTCGAGAGAGAGCTGTCGAGAGAGAGAGAGAGAGCTGTCGAGAGAGAGAGAGAGCTGTCGAGAGAGAGCTGTCGAGAGAGAGAGAGAGAGAGAGAGAGAGAGAGAGAGCTGTCGAGAGAGAGCTGTCGAGAGAGAGAGAGAGAGAGAGAGAGAGAGAGAGAGAGAGCTGTCGAGAGAGAGCTGTCGAGAGAGAGAGCTGTCGAGAGAGAGAGCTGTCGAGAGAGAGAGAGAGAGAGAGAGCTGTCGAGAGAGAGAGCTGTCGAGAGAGAGAGAGAGCTGTCGAGAGAGAGAGCTGTCGAGAGCTGTCGAGAGAGAGCTGTCGAGAGAGAGAGCTGTCGAGAGCTGTCGAGAGAGAGAGCTGTCGAGAGCTGTCGAGAGAGAGATGTCGAGAGAGAGAGCTGTCGAGAGCTGTCGAGAGAGAGATGTCGAGAGCTGTCGAGAGCTGTAGAGAGAGAGATGTCGAGAGAGAGAGATGTCGAGAGCTGTCGAGAGAGAGATGTCGAGAGAGAGAGCTGTCGAGAGCTGTCGAGAGAGAGAGCTGTCGAGAGCTGTCGAAGGACAGGCAGAGACCGAAATGGAGGTTGTGTCCATTAAGAGACCACATGGCTTCAGTGGCAAATAGGGGAGACTAAGAACTCATAAAATGGCCGATTCAAAGATGGCCACTGAATGCTGTCCTTGGTCTCAACCAACTTGCACTGAGCACATGGGACGGGTCGGGACCCAGAAAAAGAACCAGGAGGTTTAATTCCTGGCTGTTTAGTCTGGTCAAAAGGTAAAAAGGTCAGTCCAAAATATTGTATGTGTGTAAGTCGTAAGAGTGCCGGGTTAGAAAAGAGAGGTTAATTTAGCATGCAGACTATGTCTTTGTGTAAGCATAAGTAACCTCAACTACAATCAATACCTGGCTAAACAGACATTACAACAATACAACTCGGTAACAAATCAAATCAATAACATTACAAAACAGTAAACATTCCTGCTTAGCCGGTACTGTGAGTAATTCTAGCTTTGCCCAGATGTCACGTTACCAGACCGTGGACGGAAAGGCATTGCTGTGCTGTGTTGTAGCTTGTTAGGCCGACAATCCTGTTGCTCAACCAGGCTGGGGGAGCAGAGGCTCTGGTGAAGTTGCAGTCGTTGTGTTGTGTTGGTGTCCAGTTGGAGGGAAACTGGTCCTTCGTTGCTCCGTTGTCCTTATATGAGTTGAGCTGAGTAAATCGGTAATCTTTTCAGCAAGATCTTGCATCGCTGCTGAGGCCTTGCTCGGTTAGCAAGCCATGAGAGCTGTTGAATTGGAGGGAACTTTGGCAGCAGCTCCAACCTTCTTGGAGGGCAGTGGAGAGCTTCTGAGCTTCAGAACAAAAAGAACAGCCAAAACAATGGAGGTCTTCCAGTTTTACAGACCTGACCAGGGGGAGGGGTTTTCACGTGAAGGTGTGAAACCCTAGAGGCTGCTGGGAGTTGGAGAGCTGAGTTCAGCTGCCATTTTGAAGAGTCAGTTTAAAGTCCATAAATGAACACATTCCAATATTGGAGATGCAGTGAATCCCAACTCTATAATATGATTTTTTTTGACATGATATACTATGACTTTTTGACATGCAATACTACTACTTTTTATTACATGCTATACTATGAGTTTTTTGACATGCTATACCAGGGGTACTCAATTAAACTTGAAAGAGGTCCAGTTAGAGATTTTTTTTCTCAAGCAAAGGTCTGGAAAATCATAATGTCTGACCTGTCACCTGCGTTATGATTCAGTACATTTATACATTTTACATACAGTCTGTCAAATCAAATAAAGAAAATACAATCAGGCTAAATAGCTTTTACAACTACGCTAATAACTTTTACACAGAACTCTCATAATTAAACAATAATAATAATAATAATGAATACGTCAATATTGGTAAGGAAATATAGTGTGTGTTCGTATGTCGGGGGATCTGGGGGGTCTCCTCCAGGAAATTTTGAGTGTCAAAACCTTTATTTCCTGTATATTTGGTTTATTTTATGCCCCAGTTTGTGATGGAAGTGTCTTTATTTGTAAATGAAAACAAATAATATAATGTCTGGTACTACTGGTAATGTTGTCCATGTAGAGATCAAATGAAAGTGAGAGACAGCTTTACCTCTTCACTTAAGCTGCTGTCTCTCTGCCTCCTGACAGAATTATCAAGATTTGACCATAATAGGGGGATTCACTTTATATTTTATTTCATGTTTGCCAAATTTTATTTTATGTTTTGCCGAAATGCAGTTGCATTAGACTTTTTCTCATGATGAGTCATGGTGAGTTTTAAAACAGGAAATGACTATGAAATAAATAACGTTTAAACGCACTGTACACTGACGGACTGCTGGAGAGAGCGAGAGCGAGGGCACATAACGGTACATATAATAACAGAACTGCGGAAATAAGAGGAAAACTAGTCATGATGATGAAGCCTGGTGTGGCTCTGTGTAACTCTAAGGTTTATCAATCAAGTGTTTGAACTAAACTACAGTTTAGAGTCTCCGAGTGACAGTGTCCGCAATGTCCGCGTTTAATAACCGCCACAGTCACGGAACATATACGAGTCTGTCCAGTCATAAAAGCTCGATTTTCTCTACTGCTCTCATTTTAGAGCACGCCATGTCTAATTTACCCTAACTCACTTATTTTCTCCCACTGTGTCTCTGTAACTCTCGTCGGCTGGCTCTTCAGTCTGTATCTGTATTCTTACACACCCACTGGGTCAGTCGCGATGTTAATCTGAGTGACAAATTTGATTGGCTGGGTAGCGTCATGTATGATGATTTACCGCCGGCCTTTCCAAGCCAATCAACACATTACCTCAGGAACAAGGAAAGGAGGGGTGTAATATGATTGGCTGTTGAGCAAAAACCTCAAATGACATCACAGAATTGTAACTTTAATTGATTGTATAATGAAATTCTTTTATTTTTTTAATTGTGCTAAAATGTGCTATTTCCCCCAAATACAGAGAGCAGACAGCCTTGGAAACAGAAAGTGCAGATAGCAGGAATCAAACCAGGATCGACCGCATTAAGGTCTCAGACCTCTGTAAATAAATTATCCACTGATCTAACCACTGACCTAAACCAGCACACAATTATATTTTTCATTCCAGGGGTACCAGGATCACGATAGTCAGTCAGTAGGTGCTGCTTTTATGCAGGTTGAGGCTGATCTTGAACAGCATGCTCTGGAGTTTATAAGGGGGAATTGTTAGGCTTGTTAAGTTACCTTGGTGATGTACCCCGGTTAAAAAAAACACAACCTTCGTAGTACTGAGAATACCCTATGTTACATTGCTAAACTGCAAATTTGGCTGTTAAACAAGCCAGCCGCAAACAAAAGTATAGTGTAGGAAGAAAAGACTCAAATGGTTGTAGTTGGGACATAGTGTAGGGGTTAAGCTAACTGCTTAACGACTGGGGGAGCGGGGTTCAAACCCTGATGGGGACATTCCATCTGCAAAAGAATATATGATGAATATAGCTATTTAATTCAGCAATATTGTTGTGTGCCAAAGGTGAACAATATTAATTAATCCAGGGCCAAGACCCGCCCATGTCACAAGTACAGTCCATGCATAGCCTGCGCCCTGAAAACAAGCCCCGCCCATGTCACAGGCCATCCCGTTACGGACATAAGCCCCGCCCATGTCACAGTACAGGCCACACCCCCGTTACAGGCTTAGGCCACGCCCCAAAACAGGCACAAACCACACCCCCGTCACGGGCATAGGCAAGGCCCCCAAAACAAGCCCCGCCCATGTCACAAGTACAGGCCACACCCCCGTTACGAATACAAGCCACGCCCACAAAAAAGGCATAGGCCACGCCCCTAAAACAAGCCCCGCCCATGTCACAAGTACATGCCACACCCCCGTCTCGGGCATAGGCCACACCCCCAAAACAAGCCCCGCCCATGTCACAGGCCACGCCCCCGTCACGGACATAAGCCACGCCCCCAAAACATGCATAGGCCACGCCCCCGTTACGGACATAAGCCACGCCCCAAAAACAAGCCCCGCCCATGTCACAGTACAGGCCACGCCCCCGTTACAGGCATAGGCCACGCCCCCAAGACAAGCCCCGCTCATGTCACGGGCCACGCCCCCGTTACGGACATAAGCCACGCCCCCAAAACAAGCCCCGCCCATGTCACAGTACAGGCCACACCCCCGTTACGGATACAAGCCACGCCCAGAAAACAGGCATAGGCCACGCCCCCAAAACAAGCCCCGCCCATGTCACAGTACAGGCCACACCCCCGTCACGGGCATAGGCCACGCCCCCAAAACAAGCCCCGCCCATGTCACAGTACAGGCCACCCCCCCGTCACGGGCATAGGCCACGCCCCCAAAACAAGCCCCGCCCATGTCACAGTACAGGCCACACCCCCGTTACGGATACAAGCCACGCCCAGAAAACAGGCATAGGCCACGCCCCCAAAACAAGCCCCGCCCATGTCACAGTACAGGCCACACCCCCGTCACGGGCATAGGCCACGCCCCCAAAACAAGCCCCGCCCATGTCACAGGCCACGCCCCCGTCACGGACATAAGCCACGCCCACAAAACATGCATAGGCCACGCCCCCGTTACGGACATAAGCCACGCCCCAAAAACAAGCCCCGCCCATGTCACAGTACAGGCCACACCCCCGTTACATGCATAGACCACGCCCCAAGACAAGCCACGCCCATTCCACAGGCCACGCCCTATTACGGACATAAGCCACGCCCACAAACAGGCATAGGCCACTCCCCCGTTACGGACATAAGCCATGACACAAAACAAGCCCCGCCCATGTCACAGGCACAGGCCACACCCCCGTTACAGGTGAGGGCCACGCCCAGGTTACGTTACGTAAGTGACACCCTGGGGAGTTGTACTGTCACTCTGAAATGAAATTATTGTGTTATAACAGAAGGTTTCCCTTTAATCCTTATCTGAAATCAGGGGGAAATTAGTTCATGAAAACCATTTCAGAGGGCTTTAATTTTGATATTCCACATCAGAATGACCTGATATTTTCAGAGTGACACCCTGGGGTGTTGTACTATCGCTCTGAAATGAACTTAGTGTCTTATAATAGAAGGTTTCCTTTTAATCCTTACCTGAAAATAGGGCAAATTAGTTCATGTAAGCCAGGGGTACTCAATTAAACTTGAAAGAGGTCCAGTTAGAGATTTCTTTTCTCAAGCAAAGGTCCGCAATATCATAATGTCTGACCTGCGTTATGATTCAGTACCATACATTTATACAATTTGAACGTCTGTCAAATCAAATAAAGAAAATACAATTAGGCTAAATAGTTTTTACAACGCTAATAACTTTTGCACAGCGCTCTCATAATTTAACAATAATAATAATGGATACTTCAATATTGGTAAGGAAATATAGTTTGTGTTAGTATGTTGGGGGGTCTGGGGTGTCTACCCCAGGAAATTTTTAGTGTCAAAACCTTTATTTCCTGTATTTTTGGTTTATTTCATGCCCCAGTTTGTGATGGAAGTGTCTTTATTTGTAAATGAAAACAAATTGAAAATTGTATGTCTGGTACTACTGGTAGTATAATGTTGTCCATGCAGAAATTGAATGAAGGAGAGAGACAGCTTTACCTCTTCACTTAAGCTGCTATCTTTCTGCCTCCTGACAGAATTATCAAAAATTTGACCATAATAGGGGGATTCACTTCATATTTTATTTCATGTTTGCCAAATTTTATTTTATGTTTTGCCAAAATGCATTTGCATTAGACTTTATCTCATAATAAGTCATAGTGAGATTTAAAACAGGCAATCACTATGACATAAATAACGTTTAAACGCACTGTACACTGACGGACTGCTGGAGAGAGCGAGAGCGAGGGGGAGAGAGAGAGGGCACATACCGGTACATATAATAACAGAAATGCGTAAATAAGAGGAAAACTAGTCATGATGATGAAGCCTGATGTAGCTCTGTGTAACTCTCAGGTTTATCAATGAAGTGTTTGAACTAAACTGCAGCCTGGAGTCTCTGTTAACAGTCTCAGTCTGTCGTTGTGGGTGTTGGGTCTGTCGCGATCTGACTGACAGATTTGATTTGCTGAGTAGCGTCTCGTGTGATGATTTACAATGAATTCATTGGTCTGCGCGTTTCTTGGACCCCAAATCACTACTGCAAAGACAAAAAAGCTGTGCAGGTTAAAATAGATGCGCTTGTCAAAACTAGAAATAGGTCCGGGTCCGGATACAACGGCAGTTGGGTCTGGATCCGGACCGCGATCCGCCGTTTGCAGACCGCTGTGCTATACAATATTTTTTTATTACTTTTTTATGACATGCTGTTCTGTGACTTTTTGTGACATGCTACACTATGTTTTTTTTCACATGCTATATTATGATTTTTTATTACTTTTTTAAATCAAATCAAATCAAATCAAATTTTATTTGTATAGCGCCAAATCATAACCAGAGTTATCTCGAGACACTTTACAAAAAGAGCAGGTCTAGACCGACTCTTTGTTATGTTATTTAAAGAGAGGCCCAACATGAATCACCATGAGTAGCACTTAGCAATATTCGGCAAATTGGCAGAAACACTTCCTTTTAACAGGCAGAACTCTCGAGCAGAACCAGACTCATGTTGAACAGCAATCTGCCTTGACTGGATGGGCCGAAAATGGGATAGAAGGAATTGCAGGATAGAGACAGGCAAAGAGAGCAATAACAACATATGTTCTTGTTACAACAACAACATATGTCCTTGTTACATGAACAACAACAGACACATACTTATGGTTACAATGCCAATAATAGTGTTAGACTAAGGTGAAGATTAGCAAAATAAATAAATAAGTAAATTAGCGAGAGAAGCAGAGTAATGATAAAGGCTGAGGTAATCGTAATTGTAACAGTTGAGGTCAACAGGTCTACTATTAGCATTAGCAGCAACAATAATGATACTATGGGGAAGGCTGATGTTAGTAGTAGCAGTCGAGCAGGTCCACAGCAGCAGGTGGTCTGCAGCAACGATCCCCAGGAACCTTCAAGACAAGGTAGCACAAGAACTCCCGGGAAGATATATGGTTAGTAATGTTAATGGGACCAGAAGATTCAGAGTTAATGAGCTGCATTAATATGACAGAGAGAGAGAGAGAGAGAGAGGGAGAGAGAGAGAAAGTGGGAGAGAGACAGAGACAGAGAGAGAGAGACAGAGAAACACAGAGACAGAGAGAGAGAGAGAGAGAAACACAGAGACAGAGAGAGAGAGGAGCTTGGTGTGTCAGATCCCCCCGGCAGTCTAAACCTATAACAGCGTAACTATGGTCTAGTCCAAGCCTGAGCCAGCCCTAACTATAAGCTTTATCAAAGAGGAAAGTTTTAAGTCTACTCTTAAAAGAAGAGAGGGTGTCTGCCTCCCGGACCTTGACTGGTAGATTGTTCCAGAGGACGGGGGGCTGGTAATTGAAGGCTCTACCTCCAACACTACTCTTAGAGACTTTAGGTACCACAAGCAGGCCTGCATCCTGGGAGTGCAATATTCTAGAGGGGTAATATGGCACTATGAGCTCTTTAAGATATGATGGTGCCTGACCATTAAGAGCCTTGTAAGTAAGAAGAAGGATTTTAAATTCTATTCTAGATTTTACAGGAAGCCAGTGCAGAGAGGCTAATACAGGAGAGATGTGATCTCTCTTCCTAGTTCTTGTCAGCACACGTGCTGCAGCATTTTGTACCAGCTGCAGAGTTTTTAGTGACTTATTAGGGCAGCCTGATAGTAGCGAGTTACAATAATACAACCTGGAAGTAACGAATGCATGAACTAGTTTTTCTGCATCGTTTTGAGACAAGATGTGTCTGATTTTTGCTATGTTGCGAAGATGAAAGAAGGCTGTCCTTGATATTTGTTTTATGTGGGAGATGAAGGACATATCCTGATCAAATAGAACTCCCAGATTCCTAACAGTAGTGCTGGATGCCAGCCTGATGCCATCTAGGGCAGCTATATTATTAGAGAAAGAATCTCTGAGGTGTTTTGGGCCGAGCACAATAACTTCAGTTTTGTCTGAATTAAGTAGCAGAAAGTTTCTAGTCATCCAGATCTTTATGTACTAAGGCATGCTTCTAGTTTAGATAGCTGATTGGTTTCGTCTGGATTCATAGATAAGTATAATTGAGTATCATCTGCATAACAATGAAAATGAATGGAGTGTTTCCTCATGATATTACCCAGAGGAAGCATATATAAGGTAAAAGGAATCGGTCCAAGCACAGAACCTTGTGGAACTCCATGACTAACTTTGGTGTGCATAGAGGACACATCATGAACATTAACAAACTGAGATCGATCTGATAAATAAGATTTAAACCAACTTAATGCAGATCCTGTAATGCCAATTGAATGTTCTAGTCTCTGTAACAGGATGTGATGGTCTATCGTGTCGAAAGCGGCACTAAGATCTAACAGGACGAGTACAGAGAGAAGTCCTCTGTCTGAAGCAGTAAGTAGATCATTTGAAACTTGCACAAGTGCTGTCTCAGTGCTATAGTGGACTCTAAATCCTGACTGAAAGTCCTCAAATAAACTGTTGTTATGAAGAATGTAACATAATTGATTAGCGACTGCTTTCTCAAGGATCTTTGAGATAAAAGGAAGGTTAGATATAGGTCTATAGTTAGCTAAGGTGCCTGAATCTAGGGTAGGCTTTTTAAGAAGTGGCTTAATTACAGCTAGTTTAAAAGACTGGGGTACATAGCCAGTCGATAAAGACATATTGATCATATCTAGTAAAGAAGTGCTAATTGAGGGAAAGACTTCCTTAAGCAGCTTGGTTGGAATCGGGTCTAAAAGACAGGTTGATGGTTTAGACGAAGATATCAGAGAATTTAGCTCAGGAAGGTCAATTGGAGAAAAACAGTCAAGGTAAACATCAGGTTTTTGAGCAGTTTCCAAAGATACATCTGCACCAGTTAACGGCAGGAGGTTACAAATTTTGTCTCTTATCTTTAGGATTTTGTCATTAAAGAAGCTCATGAAATCATCACTGCTGAGGCCTATAGGAATACTTGGCTCAATGGAGCTGTGACTCTCTGTCAGCCTGGCTACAGTGCTGAAAAGGTACCTGGGATTGTTTTTATTTTCTTCTATGAGGGAGGAGTAGTAGACACCTCGAGCATGCCGTAGGGCCTTCCTGTATTTATTAAGACTATTTTGCCAGATTAAACGAGACTCTTCTGTTTTGGTGGATCGCCACATTCTTTCAAATTTACGCGACATTTGCTTTAAGTTACGAGTTTCTGAGTCATACCATGGAGCTAGCCTCTGTCGTTTGATAATCTTCTTTTTTAAGGGGGCAATCGAGTCTAGAGTACTTCTCAGCAAACCTGCAGTACTATGAACAAACTGATCAAGCTGAGAGGGACTAACATTAGCATAAGAGCTTTCTGTAGTAAACAGATGTGGTAAAGAATTAAACGCAGCTGGAATTGTTTCCTTAAATTTAGCTACAGTCCTATCAGACAAACATCTTGTAAGTACATTTTTGTTAACTGGAGAGTAGTCGGTTAATAGGACATCGAATGTTACTAGATAGTGATCTGATAAAAGATGACACGCTATACTATGATTTTTATGACATGTTAACATGTAAACAACTTCAGACCTGCTCAAAAATACCAAACATTCAATAATTTTCTGGATTTTAACCCTTTAAATGCCAGTTTAATTATTTGAATTATTATTTATTTATTTAAAAAAAACACAAAACATTGTAGGCCAATGCATGAAATTCTTGTATTTTTGCCAGTTATATTGTGGAGCCGTGTGACTACCAGGGGGCCCCAAGAGTGATTTATTTGTGTGTGTGTGTGTGTGCGTGCGTGTGTAATAATTTTTAAATCAACATTAAATTCATCAATGTGAACATTTATTGTGCAAACTGCAACAACTTTGAAAACTTCAACAACAAAAGAGAACACAACAGAACAAATGAAATATGAACAAATTTGAAACAGAAATATCCAGGCTTTGAATATGTGATGTGTATGTGTGTGTTTGAGAGAAACAGATTAATGAATTTGCCTCAAGTGAAGGAGTTCAAGTATCTCGGGGTCTTGTTCACGAGTGAGGGTAAAATGGCCTATGGGTCAATAATGACAAGTGAAGCCAGCTAATTTATGGCTCTTGTAGGAGGACGACTTTCCTTGATTTCTGGCATCAAAAGACTCACTCGAGCAACAAGCTGGAGATATCGAAAAACTGTATGAAAATAAAGAACTTTATGATTAAGAGTACATTTACTAATATGTTATGTGTAATAACCAACTGAAGTTTCTGGACTGATGCTTAATGTTGATTGTTGATTCTAAATGTACAGAGAGGATGAGTGGCTATCTGTCCACTCTGCCTCTCATCCCCCTGCCATTGCTTTAACTGATAAGAGATACCACAGTTCTGTGACTCTCTGAATTACAGTAGTTCAGGAAACAGACAATTCTTAAACCTATTGGCCGAACCCTGAATTAATACGTATTCTATTTCCTCAATTATTTTACATTATCCTGTTTCTTATATTTATGTAACATGTTTCCAAAAGTCTCTGATAGGAATGCATGTGCACATTAGTGCTTAAGCCTCAGTTACTTCCCATATTTTAAATTATATATTTGATATGTAACAAAGGTGGTAATAGTGTTGCCACATGTCGGTGAGTTTAACTCAACAGCATTCCATCCTAACGGGATGGACCTTTGGATTAATACTAGGGAGGATGTTTGGGCAGACATCCTGACACCTTCTCATGGGCTTTTGCACTCAAAAGCAATGCTTCCCAGTGGTATCCCAGGTCCCCAGACACCTCAGGAAATGACCTTTCAGAAGATAAAGGGATTAAACGGCAACAACCCTTTTACCTCTGTAGTCACGCCTGGGTGGGAGCCATAGACCCCCTAATGAGGGATTACCAAATAAACACTTTCTTATGGACTGAACAACCCTTAGACAAAACAAAAGGGAATCAACAAGAATTGGTTGATAAGGACACTGAATTACAATGGTTGCCTTTCCTGTGTTTTGTATGTTGTGTGAATTTATCTGCCTGCAAGATCTCTCTGAGCACCTCTACATGTCACAGGACACAGACACATTCCTGTGGTAGAGGGAGCATGGATAAGACTACTAAAGTTATTTCACTCATTTTGTGTACAAAAGGGTATACAGATGCATATACACTGCGTGCACAATTATTAGGCAAGTTGCGCTTTTGAGGATTAGTTTTGTTATTTAACAACAACAGTGCTCTTGGTCAATCCAAAATGTTAATAAAACTCAAACCTGAATATTTAAGGAAGTGAAAGTGAGGCTTTGGCTTTTGTACGAGAATATCTGTGTGCGCACAATTATTAGGCAACTATTAGTGTGCAGAATTATTACTTAAAGAAAGACAAAAATATTCACATCTCACTTCTTTATTTTCATCTTTTAAAGTCAGAATAATAAACAAACAACTCAAACTTTACAAATAAACATTTCTGACATTTCTAAAAATAAACCAGTGACAAATATAACCACCCTTCTTTTCAATAACACTCAAAAATCTTCCATCCAATGTAGTCTGTCAGTGTTTTTATCACTTGATCATCAACTTTTTTTGAAGCAGCAACCACAGCCTCCTGGACACTGTTCAGAGAAGTGTGCTGTTTTCCTTCACTGTACATCTCACGTTTAAGAAGGGCCCACAAGTTCTCAATAGGGTTTAGGTCAGGTGAAGAAGGGGGCCATGTCATTTTTCTCTCATCTTTAAGGCCTTTACTGGCTAGCCACGCAGTGGAGTACTTTGATGCATGAGATGGAGCATTGTCCTGCATAAAAATCATCAATCTTCTTGAATGATGCAGACTTTTTCCTGTACCACTGTGTGAAGAAAGTTTCTTCTAGAAACTGGCAGTAGGTTTGGGAGTTGAGTTTGAGTCCATCTTCAACCCGAAAAGGTCCAACAAGCTCATCTTTAATAATTCCAGCCCATACCAGTACCCCACCTCCAACTTACTGGCGTCTGAGTCGGAGTTGAGCTCTATGCCCATTGCTGATCCAGCCACGGGCCCATCCATCTGGTCCATCAAGAGTCACTCTCATTTCATCAGTCCATAAAACCTTTAAAAGATCTGTCTTCAGATATTTCTTGGCCCAGTCGTGGTGTTTCAACTTATGTGTCTTGTTCAGTGGTGGTCGGGTCACAGCCTTTCTTACCTTGGCCATGTCTCTGAGCACTGAACACCTTGTACTTCTGGACACTCCAGGTAGGGTGCAGTTCTGGAATATGACAGCACTGGAAGATAATGGGTTCCTGGAAGCTTCACGTTTGATTCTTCTCAAATCTTTGGCAGTTAATTTGCGTCTTTTTCTCTCAACACGTTTCTTGCGACCCTTTTGGCTATTTGCAACAAAACGTTTGATGATTCTGTGGTCACATCCTAATATCTTGGCAATTTCAAGAGTGCTGCATCCCTCTGAAAGATGTTTTATAGTTTTTGACTTTTCAGAGTCTGTTAGATCTCTTTTCTGGCCCATTTTGCCTGAGGAAAAGAAGCTGCCTAATAATTGTGCACACCTGATATAGGGTGTTGATCTCCTAAGGCCACATCCTCCTTCATTACACAAATGCACATCACCTAGTATGCTTAAATCCAATAGGCATTCAAGTTCATTCAGCTTGGAGTTGGAAAGTACACAAAAAAATGACGATATGGTCAAAATACTCACTTGCCTAATAATTGTGCATGCAGTGTATATAAAATGTATGTGTACAGGTATACATATTTGTCATAACAGCTAAGATTGTCATCTATGTGGTTGTTAAAATCCATTAATACTTTTATTTCAATTGATCAAGTCTTATTTGGTGAGTGATTTTAAGTATTTGGTCTTATTTCAAAGGAGAGAAAGCAAAACTTTCAAATATGGAGGAATTAAAAAGGTTAAGCGAATTAATATTACGTGTGTAAAAGAAGTTTAACTGAAAGAATCAACAGATGGTTTATGATGGGCAGTGGCCAGCAGCTCCCGCCTATGCAAAACACCCCAATGGCCGAAGGCCGGAGAGAAGGGGGTAAAGCCTGCCGCCTGACTGTCCAAGGCCACTGCAGACTTCAAGCCACACCAAGCATGTTGGAAGGGACATCCAACCAACCCGTGAAGAAAACTTCTGATTTTGGAACAATTAGAACTTTGAGTCCTGCCAGCCAGGATCCCTTATTGCTGCTTGTGCTCTTTTGCCTCTGGTTCTCACCTTGATGCTGCCATGCAGAATGCTGTGCCAGAAAACACCGCCTGCTGCGACTCTGCTGAATCTTAAGTTGCACTGAACTTCTCTAAAAGCCAAATCTTGCAACTATTGAATAAAGCATTTGAATGAAGATCACGTTAGAGACAAAGACTTTGAATGGAAGAGACTTTGAATATGGCAAAGCTGCCATTATGACCCCTTCAGCCAAAGGACATGAAGAGATGCTCCAGCTGCTGCTGAGAGAGATGGTGAGACACAGACTCAAAGCCTACAGTCTGCAACGTGGGACCCAAAATGCTGAGGCCGCCAGGAAGAACCTTGCTGCTGCCACTCTGCCCATCGTCCGGTGAACAAAACTATTTCAAGTGTTAAGAGTTGATGTCAGACAATTGATGCTAAATTACCAACCGAGAAATTAATCAAGAGATTTAATAAGCATTAGACCTAAACTAGGAGCCTTAATCAAAATTAGAGTTAAACCTAATATTAAAGTGCTTCCCTATCTTCCATGATGCCCCTCGAACTCTCCACTGCCGAATGGTGTATATTACATTCAATCAATTGATAAACTTCCAAAGATACGGTCACTGATTTGACTTGACTTAATGTCAATCCTATTTAGAGATTTTTCATCATGCAACCTATTCATTGTGCTAACTCATTTATTCCTCATTTATTCATGTATTTTCTATTTAGTAGTTTAGTCATGTAGTTAGTAGTTTAATAAATATTTCATTTATAAAGATTCTGTGATTTGTGTGTGTATGAAATGATAAAGTCACTGTACACCATGGCCAACCTTGTAGCAACCCTGAGATCACAAGCCTAAATTAATTAATAACTAATTATAAGTTTTCCCTGTTTTGTCAAAATCGGGTGGCGTCCAACATTGAATTTAAGGTGAACCTAAAGTCTGTTATTTAGTAATGAACTTATTGATTCTAGGAGCTAAAGATGAGTGCCATCACTCTCTTTCAGCTTTTACACCAATGTCTGTGATAATGATGCAAAACTTTGAGTTATGGATTAATTTTTACATAATTTTATATGAATTAGTTATTGATTATTAGTCCTTTCAGCCACTACACCTCTAATTGAACAACTTTAAATTTAGTCTGGGGGACTTAAAGGGCATCAGATTCAGAGAATCAACCTGGTAAGATACTGAGTCAGGTTAAAATGGGTCACGATGATGAGATCTATAACTGTATTGATGCAGATAGGCTACTTTTTATTGGTGGGGGCTTTACAAAGTTTTTTCTACAATAGGGGTACTACCACCCTTAGGGTTCTTTCGGAGAACTGAAGGGGTGACTTGAGATATTCTAAAATGTTGTTGAGAAAGATTTAAATCTTGCACAATCCCCCCCCAAAAATGGCATAATTATAAGTTCATTATTACACGGCTGTGTTCAATAGGCTACTTGATTGATCGGTTAAATACGGCATTCATTGCTATGAAACAGACCGTTGCTAGGGATGCGCATCTAATTACGAATCTGGGCTGTCAGCCTGTTTACAGTGGGAGAAAAAGAAAAGAAGAAAACATAGCTGAGAAAGCTTTTGAGCTTAAGAGACAGAAAAACTGTAGGATACGGTTAAATTCACCATACTATGTCTCTGTCTGTGGAAATGCCCTGGGTATATACCAATGATTGTATATATAGATGGACAACGCGTCTCCATCTGCTCCCATTGTACATAATTGATGCCAAAATAGCCCCTGCGATAGGCGCTGCCATCATGCGATGGTGACATCATACGGAGCCAGAGTCTGCGCAGAAGAGATCGGCGAGTGAAGCGGCGGTAGCCACTTCCACTAACCCATACATACACTTAACTTACCGAAAAAACAGCAAGGACGCGTTTAACAGCAGAATAGCTCCTCTGTGTTGGTCTGAGGTTAACGTTCACAGGTATGGAAACTTCAATGACTGTAGTGATTGTTTTAGTTACGTTTCTACTCGCGGATCGTCCTCCCCTCTGCTCACCCGGAACTGATTGGCTGCAGGAGCCTAATTTGTCAACAGAGCTGTCAATCATCATTTTGACAGCATCAATTAACTAATTAAAAATAAATTTGTCAGAAAAATGAACACTTGGACGTAAATCAGCATGATAGTAACTAGCTATAATGACAGAAACCATGTTTGAGAAAAATTTCGGGCGTGTATTTTGATTTTATAGTTTGACCCATGTCCCACCTGTTAACATGGAGGAGGCGGGCTTTATGACCTATACTGCAGCCAGTCAGCAGGGGCGCCCGAAATGTTTTGGCTTCACTTTTAGGGAGCTGTCATGTCATCCATCTTTTTATACAGTCTATGGTATATACACACATCGATATCTACATATGTACTTAGACACATATCTACCTAGACACGTACATATCCACAACTATTCAATTAACAAATATATGCATAGGTATACCTATGAAAACAGAAAATCACATAACACACATACATATACAATGACCCCTTCATGGCTTCTGATGGTGTAATTATAATTTCCTTTCTAACATATGCCATCTCTTCTCAAAAATATCTTCCATATCCCTTATTCTGTGAGTCCCTTTTTCCAAACAATTTACTTTTTGAATCATTGTTTTCCATTTTATTGCATCTGGGGGTTTAGTTTTTTTTTTTAACATCCTTTTGTTATTTGCTTCAGCGCTGTGATTCTGAATATTCTGAATAAATATTGTTCATCTCTACCAAGGCATTTAAGAGGTTTCCCAAGTATGATATGTTCTGCTTTTAAGTACAGAGGGTTTTTGAAGATTTCTTCAATGAATTTAAAACCTTGCAAGAGTAAAGATGTTTAATTTGAATTTGAGATAGTTTTTCACAAATCTGCTTCCCTCTCAAAGTGTACTAGATTGATGCATCTCCTTGGATCACAAGGTTAATCCCCCCATTGTAGTTTGACAAAGTAGGAGCCCCCAAACAGCACTTTGCATAGGGCCCCCACAAAGCTAGAAACCGCCATGGGTCAGTCACTCATTGCTTGACAGGATCATGATGAGTTTAAGCTGATTACCCCACAACAAAAGCCACAGCTTCCCTATCATTACAGTTTAGTTTTGTTTATATTCTACATTTAATTTTGAGCATCTAAGTGCTTCGCTACACATGAGGGGCTTGGCTGGTTACAAATAAAGACAGGTAATTTAATTCTCCCCTTATTTACTGAGGCTGAATTGCAGCTTGTGGCTACAGGGGCCCTATGCATCCGTATGGTCCGCATATGGCACTATCTAGCTGGGCTATCAAACCTGTTGTAAAACACACAGCGCCCCCTCTGCTGTGTTGCTGTCCTCCTTGTAGCCTGTGATGGTTTTCATGCTGTCCCAGACCTCCTTCATGTTGTTGTCCTGCAGCTTCTGCTTCACTTTCCTTCTGTATTCCTCCTTTGCCTCTCTCAGTCGGACCTTGAGCTTCCCCTGCACGCTCTTCAGCTCTTCCCGGTCTCCCTCTTTGAATGCCCTCTTTTTCCTGTTAAGGATGTCCTTGTCATTGCTGGTAATGCAGGGCTTGTTGTTAGGGAAGCAGTGCACAGTTTTTATGGGAAACTCAACATCCATTCAGAAGTTCAGGTAGTCAGTGGGGCTGGTCCATGCCTGACCTAGCCCTATCTATAAGCATTATCAAAGAGGAAAGTCTACTCTTAAAAGTAGAGAGTAGAGTAGAGTGTCTGACTACCGGACCCTGACTGGTAGATTATTCCAGAGGAGATGGGCCTGATAATTGAAGGCTCTACCTCCCTACTACTCTTAGAGACTCCCATACTACTCTTAGAGACTTAGGTACCACAAGCAATAAGTAGATCATTTGAAACTCCCACAAGTGCTGTCTCATTGCTATAGTGGACTCTAAATCCTGATTGTAAATCCTCAAATAAACTGTTATTTTAAAGAAAGTCACATAATTGTACAAGTGAGCATTGCATTACAGTCACTAACAAAAAAAAAGAAAGTTGAATACATGGTTGAAGTTCAATTCAATTCTACGATCACTACACTCACTTGAAATTACGTCTTATATGAGATTTCACCCTCCAATGCAAAATGATTTTGAAGAAATGCCTCAGCAATCATCACTTTCGTCGCCCTTTCATAGCTAAAATTAATAAATGATCACAATTATTTAAAAAAATGTATTTTCTGACACGATGTTATAACTTCACCTTGACACCTCTTTTAAAACAAAAAAAATAATGTAAAAACGTCCTTGTAAAACCTCTTATTCATCTTATCAATCTGTCCATTACTAAAGGAAGTTTCCTGTGTAAATGGAAGCAAGCAAGAGTGATTCCAATTTTTTTTTTTTTGGAGCAGTTGATTAGGAATGCTACTAAAGGCCACTTAGTATCCTACCTGTATTTTCTAAAATTCTGGAAAAAGTTGTTGCCCCTCAATTGACAAAATATGTAGAATCAAAAAGTTATCTACACCCACGACAAGTCTGGCTTCTACTACAGCTTAAATCATCACTGGATAAAGTTGAAGTAGAAGGGGCAGTTTTCCTAGATCTTAAGAAGGCATTTGAGACAAGAAATCATGACACTCTTTTTCATAATCTTTCAAAATGTTATTATTAATTCATGTGTTGTAATTAATAATGAGAAAACATCCTCTTAAAGGAGTAAAACAGGTATCCCACAGGGTTCGGTTCTTGGTCCACTTCTTTTCAGTTTGTACAAATATGACTTACCACAGTCATGTCTTGGAGCACATTTTCAAATGTATGCAGATGATACAGTCCTATGTATCTGGTAAAACCACTTCTTTCAGTTTTTACACAGTTTTAATATAATTTACATTCTATCGCAGCTTGGGTTGAGACCTCATCCCTCACACTTAACATTAAGAAAAATATGTCTGTTTGCTTTTCTTCCAAAGTTCAGTCCTATGATCTATCTAAAGATTAATGGGCAATGTATTAAACAGGCAGAAGTAAACTATCGTGGCCTTAGATTCCCTCCTAAAATATAACCTACCTAAATAAAAAAACACACATTTAGGCTTATTAGAGACTGTTTACCATTTTATGCTGTAAATATTTTTATGCACACTTTATTGTGTAACCTCTTGGTCACAAGCAGTATCTGTACCAAACAAGCCTCTGATGATGATGTACAATAGAGCAATATTACAATTACAATACAATACAATTACAATTACAATACAATAGAAGCGCTGTTATCCTGAAGAAAGAGGGAGAAAAAGAAGCTGGATTGCTGGCCACCTAACACATTCACAACATCTTGCTAGAACCACCTTAGCCCAGAATGCTACCACTGATCCAGAAGTAAGGCTGCTTGACCCCCTGAAATAACTTCCATGCAAATCCTTGCCCTGGGAACTGCATGTGAACCAAGTAAGTTCTGTGTTCTATTTACTATTTATCAGTTATTGGCTATCATTCTTTACTTTAATGTGAGTTTACTTCTGTTATTGAATATGTATGCAGATTTTTTGATAGATTGACACCCCGAAGAAAAGTTAATCCAATTTGTTTTCTCTTTAGTAATTTAAGTTGCTAGCAGGAAGTGTACAGGGGGTTTATTATTATAGCTGGAAAATGCAGCATTGTGATGTTAAAATAATATTGATATGACTGAACCGAAACAGTAAAGCTGCTGGGTGAGAAAATAACAAGAATAAGCTATGCAAGAATGTCATAAGCAAGAATGTTTAAAAAAAAGAAAAAGAAATGGTTGACTTTGGAAAGAACAGATATGGGTCTGAAAACAGGCCATTGTTAAAAGCTTCCAGCATGCAATCAAAACCTTGGCTTTCCACCCTTGCAGTGGGTGTAAATTGAGTGACATCTGTCTGCATAAACCGAAAGAGGTTGCTTGTGGTTCAGAGGTAAATGTTGTGACTTCTTCGCCCCCTGTCAGGAAAGAGTGAAGAGTGAAGTTCAAATTCTGACATCTCAACCATCAAGCAATTCCTCAGGCTTGTTATATCCAAAAAACCTGAAATCCCCCTCATACAGTTTATACAGCTTCCTCCTATCCTCTAGGGGCACGGTTTTGAACCAGTCCAGCATAGAACCAGTGGATGTCATGTTGTCATAGGAAGGAGGGAACTTAATGTCGTCCTCCAGCTTTAAGATACTTAGTAGCTGCTTAGCATCTTGTTGAAGAGTCTCCTGATGGCCAACAAAATCATATCTGGGAAGTAAAACAAACCAATGTGAAAGTAAGGATATAATAAAGATTATTTTGTATCAACACCTAATTATTCTGTAAATTGTTCTCTTCGGTAAAAAAATGAATGCTAGAGGGACATTTCAACAATAGCACATATAAAAATCAGTTTACTCCGCATGAAAAGTACCATAGTTTTGAGTGAGTAATGTAAATGGGCCTCACACATGAATGTTTATGAATTTGTTTGGGAAAAAAGGAAAATTCTACGTGTGATTCATGAGCACCAACTGCCTAAAGTGTTCTAATTTACCTTAGCATGAGGAAGAATTCTATTTTATTTCTTAAATCTCATAAGCTTGATATGTTTTAATGCTAAATTCTATCGTATTATTCTTACTAATAAGACACTCATCTTCATCATCATGACCAAAAGAGCTGTGCGCATCCCCCGGTCAGAAATCAAGATATGATTCTATTCACCACATACGTTTGAATTTTGATTAAATGGATCTTTTCTTTTGAGCAATTTGATTTGGAGATGTTGCCTTGACAAATGAGAAGTATACACCAATAGTATCTGATTATTCAGTTATGGCCAAAAATCCCTCTTTGTCTGTGTTTGCAGCAAGGGACCCTGAGTCTACAAGTGTTAACTGGATTATACCCTGGATAACTTTGAATAGTGCAACAATGTACAAGGATATGCCAGAGTATTACAAATCTTTCACTGAAAGATCCCAGTAAACTGGAAGTGGTGAGCACTTGCAGCAGATTAGGTGGAGAGGGACTATAGTTTTGTCTCTGATCTAGATTTAGGGTCCACATCGTAATTATATGTAAAACATTTAAAATTATTAAATGAATAAATGAATGTAGAAGTAGTCTGTACTCAGTTTGCTTTTAAAGTGTATTGCCTTTTCATCTTCATCATTAGTATATCACAGAACCCCCACAAAAAAGAACAAGCACTGATGAATACCACATAAGTTCATCAACTCACATAATTTCATGCACGAGGCTCATTGTCTTACAGGATTCAATATCTATTGTTCAGACGCAGAAAATTGCTCCATACATTTCTAATATCTTAGCTGGATTATTGCAATTCCTTTGTATACACAGAAAATATGACCTTTACAATTATAGGCTAGCTTGCAACAATGGCCTTACTGTATGAGGCAGGGGTGGCATAGGCGGTGCATCTGCCTCCAGTGGGGTTCAAAGGGCTCCCTCCTCTCTGTCCATGGGTCCAGAAGGTACTGAATAAAGTTGTAAAATGATGGGCGCAATTCTGATGCAAGCGCATCATGCATTGTTTGTGGTGGATTTGGCTTGTTGCCATATAGACGTAGAATATCCCGAGCAAAGTTTTGATAGTAGTACTCATTGTGCTTCTGAAACTTGTCTCGGTAGGCTGAGATGAGACGCACAAATGGATCCCGGACAAACAGGAACTTGGTGTAGTGCTTCAGCTTTGCCTGTGGTCAATGAATAAGTATACATCAGCCTTTTTGTTTTACTAACCCTCTACTGGTTGATTAAATTATTAATTGGGCTAACTGAATCCTGCATTTAGTTTGGTTTTAACTAGTCCAACAACAAAAGTATTTTTTTGTTTGTAACTGTGAGGAAACTTGTGATCTATGATCTGAATGAACTGACCTTCATCTCTGTTCTTGGGGAGCTGGATAGTTGAGTGAGCATATTGGGCATGTGGACCAAGTCCCCAGATATTGACATAGGGTCTTGATATGGCTCGCTCCGGTTCAGTACAAGCATAACTCTCTTCCAGTTAGTACATGCCACCTGTGGATAGAACAAGATAAGTATGGATATTTAGTGACTCTGTAAAGAAAATGAAATGCAATCTTTAGATTTGGCTTCATGTTGGTGACATGACATGTTGGTGGCACGTAATGTGAAAAAAGTAGGCTTGCCACAAATGGTTTGCCTTCAGGGCTCCCTGCCAGAAGGAAACAACATTGTTTCTGTCCATTAGAAACAAAAGTCAATGTTTAACCATTATTTTAGCCCATATGATGATCTTTTCTTTAATAAAAAGCATGCTTGGTTTTATAATTTGGTTTATAACTTGGTTTGGGCTTAAACCTACGGTGTGAGGTCCAATACCTGTGCGGTTTGAGGTCTGAGTGTTTGTTTTACCAATCAAACAAACACTCAGACCTCCTCTGGATGCAATTGCTTATATATTATGTCATAGTCACAGGCTTTCTGGCATTGTTAAAATGTGATGCTGGCAGAGAAAATACTTGGAATTTTGAATGTTGAGCTGTAATTAAAATAACACTGAAACAGCAAGAATATAATAAGATAGGTTGCAATGCAAATCATACAAAGAAATTAGAGTATTATTAAGCTTCCAAATGGTCAGTAAAATAATTTGGTTACTTAAAGAAATTTGTAAAAAAAAAAAGAAATCAGGCATGTTCTGAATCGGTTACAAAGTTACCCGAATTTCCCCCCCGGGGATTAATAAAGTATTTCTGATTCTGATTAAGGCGGTAATGTGTATGTGTGTTCCTGTCAACTTCACCTTTGGAATGTAACAGTAGATGATGCCATGATTGTCATCCACAACAAGGCTCCTGAGGTCATCATCGCTTAAGTCTTCAAAGCGGTGCTTTCCTTCCAAAAAGGCTACATTGTCACCATCACACATTTCTCTTAGCAGCTGTTTTCTCAGTTCCTGCATCTGATAGATCCTTTCAACTAAGAGGAGATCAATAGGATTATTTGTTGTAACTGTCTAAAATTCTGCACTAGACTAATATTGTTTTAGGGTGGCTTTTCTTTTGAGGCAATTAATGATGGGGATGAAAGCCAAAAGCAAAGTGTCTTTCTCAATGCCTAAGTCAGCCAAGGACTTTTCTTAAATCCAAATGTAATCAGGGGTGAGGTTGCAGATTCACCATTAGCTAATCTATTTACTTTATGTCAAACCATTTCGTAAACAGTGGTGCACGAAAAACAAACACATCATTTGAACAAACCACATCCATTCCTAACAAGGACCAGGATACTGACACACATACACACAGGTATGTAGACACAGATTGTACCTCTCTTTTCTTCAGACCTGTTCCAATGGTAGAAGGACAACATGATGAGAAACATGGATCCTACAAAACCAAGGACCAGCAGGAGTCTTCTGCATGCTGACATGGTAGCAGGACTTAATCTGTATCAGCTTTTGTCATTGAACTAGAAACAAAGGAAACTGAATGTACAAAATTCAAGAACACTTTAATGTTATACTGTAAAAGCCATTATCCCTTATTCATTTCTTGTTTTTTATAACACTGTGTCCTTATATGATTTCAGAATTGGATGTATACAGAAGTCACAATATTTTTTTGTTTGTTTGTTTTTATTGATATTTTTGAACACCATTAAATTTAAACAGCATCTGCACATATCAATTAGTATTCATGACACAAAACATATCTTCCACAGCCTGCTGATAACACATGCATTTGTTTTAATGCTTTACTGATAGATAGATAGATATATAAATAACTCAAACATCTATTAGTAGAAGAACAAAAAGCACTATTTGGATGTTCCTGCACAGTAGTTTTGGAGCAACCTTAATAATACACATAATTAAACATTATATCACTCACCTTGCTGCAAACTTCTCTGACAGATTACCTCATCCTTTTCTGAATACCTCAACTATTCACACCCATGGCTATGGCACACTGTACTTATATAGTGGAAAAGGCACCCCTGTCCAACCTCTATTAATGGTAGAGCCCATATTTCCCCTATGCTGATTGGCCCGTTCACCTGTCAATCAAGCACCTGCTCGAGCTGATGACCAGTCACATCTCCATAATTTCGGGACTAATAGTTTCCCCCGCTCTCTCCACTCTTGACTACAGTAGAAGTTGAGCTTTGTAGTTTTCAGTTCTAATCAAGTTAATATTGCTGCTTGTTGTTGATGTGTTCCTGTAGCTACTTGTAAGTACTGAACATATTTATTTATAGCTTCTAAAGTTTCAGTTGATGTTTCCACATACATGTTATTTCTTGTTTCTGATCATCTGCAGCCACCTACTGGTTAAACACTGTGCTGGCCTAAACCTATTCATTCAGATGGATACGTTCCTGGCAATTTTAGAGATTATTGTCTGATTATTGATACCTATTGTAATATCTCATTTCAATGGATGTGTAATTAAGCATTCATTGTTATTCTTTATTTTTCTTAATACAGAACCACATTTACATAACAACAAGTGAAGTGGAGTGTGTTTACTGGTGGTGACAATCTCCATAAGAATTACAATAAGACAGTAAGCTACATGCTACGCCCTTAACCACGTACCCTGCGGCGTTCCAACCTACACTGCACTGGATTAACCCAGAATTTGTTTCAGTGCAAATACTTGAAGTACATATTAATTTAAAAAAATAGTTTTAATGCATTACTTAAACAGTCTTAGTATGTTGTACTATTATGATGTGATCACTGGATACACTTGTAGTTTTAAGTTGAATAAACTTGAAAGATCAATGTTTAGCCTGAGTATATGGGTTCACTATTTTTAGCCTGAACTGCAATCTCATTGGCTAATTATTTCAAAACTAGTCTGGGCTTGTTGATGGACGAAAGTGTTTTCACAGTTAGCTTTCCTGTTTTTTGCATTTTATTCAAGATACCTTTGCCTTGGACAAATATTCTGGCCTATGAGACTTATCTGCAGTGCATACACTTTTTTGTTTTTGTCACAGTGAGAGGGCAGAGTAATCCAACAGTTGACTGCAGTAAAGTCAACTGTTGCTCCCTCAATTTGTTTTTCACATTCTGGAACTTGAGTTGAGTTGTTTTCCATGTTCAATAGATTAAAGGAAACAATTTTATTGTCACTGAAGCTTAAGTCAAGATAGAACATTTTAATGTGTTTGAATGTTGGTGTGTAAACAGCATTTGAGAATAATTATCAACATATCACTTTGGTGTAACTCTAAGTAATTAACTTAGCCACTCTGAACTTTTGCTGGTGCACATTGTTCTTTGGCAGAGGTAGTTAACAAATTATTTCATTTAAATTTTTTGGGTCCAAGAGCTAACATCGTTTTCTCAACAAATCCATATTCATTGTTGTATTATAAATTACTCTGACTGTATACCAAAACTTGTCTTATTTGTATTTTTCAGGTTTACTTAGAGTTCAACAGGGTTGTTGGAAGAAATCTTAAAGAAGAATTCTTTGGTGCCTTTGATGGATTGTGTCCAAGCCTGATGGAAACCTTCAAGAAGAAGAGAGGTCTGGCCGGCCAGCTGTAAGCTGATTTATTACAACAGATAAAGGTGGGTTGAAAAAATGGTTGGTTTGCCACAAATTACAAAAAAACAATGTCTGTCTTCCACTTGTGATATTCAAGCAGATAGTTTTGGCTTAATTTGTCCAACTTTTATAAGATTCAACTGCAACATCTATTTCCAGACACAGTGCCCTTGTTACTCTGGATAATCCACAGGACACAGAGGAGGCAGTTCTTGCTGGAACTTCCAAAGAAACAGAAAGAAAGAAGTAGAAAGAAAAATCCATTTCTCACATCTTGGCCAAATAAAACCAAAAATATCTGCATTGGAGAGGGTTTTTTTTTTATGAGGACAACATTTAAGTGTGAGTGTGGTGTGCCCTCTTCCAGACCACTGAGCTAACAGCCATCAGGTGCCTTGTCCTGAGGGGACTCCCAGCCATTCTTGGGGATGATGCATCTAAATTCTAAAGCAGCTCTGTGACTATTGTAATTGTTATTATTGCAGTTAGAGCTTACCTGTGTTGGATCACTTTTGCTGGTCAGTTACAATAAATGGTCTCTATTAATTTGTGTTTTTTCAAGAATTTAAGTTTATTTCATCTTGGTTAATTTGTCCTTTCTAATTTTTTTTCCTGTTCTCAAGAGGTGTTTAATTGTTGTTGTTTATCCTTCAGAGACTACATAAAATAATAATATAAATATATAATAATTATAATTATAATAATACATTTTACTTATAGGTGCCTTTCAAAGCACTCAAGATCACCTTACACAGCAGAGTTAAAAAACTAAAAACAACGTAAACACTAAGAACATATATATTTATGTATATACGCTTTGTGTACATATGTATAATTACACAGCTTTACAGAAACAAATAAATAAAATACTACCAGTTTGGCAGGGAAACATACTGATCAATTAAATATGGCAACTACCAGAACTAAAGTAACACCAGATCATCTCTGTCATGAAAACAGCAGGGGCAGAGTTGGAAATATTTGGGTGTAGATGACTGAGTAAAAAGGATCTGGAGGACACATGGGATATACAGTGTCAAGATGAAACCAGGTGGAAAAAGATCACACCTGAACGATAGGTAACTACTGACTGTCCTCTCTAACGGAAGTATAACTCCAAAGCACTAAGTCAAAGGACAGGCCCAGAATGAGGACTCTGGGGAAGCAGCAATGAGAAGTGCGGTACTGTTAGGCCATCTGGTCATACAGCAATTTACAGACACATTATAATTGACATGAATATCTTCTCTTTTTCTTGTCTCTCAAACTCTGTAGGATCTTCATGATGCAGACTCCTTGAATGTTCCAGTGGGCATCCTCTACTTTGAAGAAAGTGGGGCCCAAAACCGAGCATCACCTCTACTGAACCCTCCAAGAGTAGGGATCATCCTAGAGGGCAACCTTGTGATAGATGAGGTCACCAACCTACCTCAGGCAATGTGTTTGGCTTTACATATGCCCTACACCTGGAGTGCCAGGAGTGCGTGAAGAATACGCTCGCCTTCATTCAGCAGGTAATGCTGAACTTGGGTCGAAGTGAGCAATCACCCAAATTTCAGACTCTGAAGAATGAGCTCGCCTTGTAAGACTGAACTGTTCACAGTGTCATTGGGTTCATTGTGCCTGTAAAGTTAAAGCTCAATTTGTATTTCTGTATTGTATTTCCACTATATAATACAAATATGTTCTATGTTTATAAATGACTGTTTTCTAACTAGTGATCGGCCAGTGTAAGGCTCAAGACCTGAAAAACGCCCCCCTAATGAAAATAACTCACTGCCTGTAGATGAGCTTACCTGGGCCACATGAGAGAGCAGCTCAGGCCAGCCTTTGTTTGGTGTTTAATTAGGTAGGTTTCCTTTTTAAAATATTTTAAAAGCATGATTTAGAACCATTAAATATTTCTTGTAACTCATAGTTTTAATGAAGATTTGTTAAACAAGTGTTAAAAATGTGTTTATTTGTTAGATTCCTTATGTTTGGTGAGGGACTAAAACTGTAAAAAATGCTGTTTTAGATGCTTGGAGTGATTGCTTATGTACATCAGCTCAGAGCAAGGTATGCACATAAGTAGAACAGTGATGTTTTTAAATAAGCTTTTGTCCCTTTATTGTTATTTACACGATTCTTTATGAATATAGATTCCAGTCACCTGCATGTAGCTGACTGAAGGAGAAGACTGTTCCAGTCAAGCATGGTATATTATTTAGTTTTACATTGCATTAATTTTGCATATCAATTACTTTTATACCACATTTATTCTGTAAAATGTTTTTGTAAAGTTTGCTTTTCTATATAAATTTACGCTGGTTTCCTTTAGTTGTCAAACAAGACACCAGAGGAGCCAACCACTGTTTTTCCCAGATTTATTAGCTTTTTTCTGTTTTGTTTCCTGTGAGGCTTTTACTGTGTTAAAGGGGGACTGAGTAGCCATTTTGTGTGTTTTGTAGTGTGGTTTAAGTTACCTTATTTTGCTGTGAGTAGGCAAATTCAACTATTGTTTTAATTCTGTTTGGTTTTGTCAGTTGGTTCATAATTTGCCTACATGTATGCATTGTGACTATTTCCTTCTTTTTTTTTTTGCATTTCTCTAGTCTCCCTGAAAGTCCAGTCTAGCTCCACATTGGTTTTCTTTTCACTCCCTTAAAATTGCCTACATTTAGGCCCCTTTTTAACTCTTTTGTTAAGAATTTTTTTTTAACCCTTATCATTGTCATTAAAATCTTTGTCTTTTAAAATTAATTACTTAATCCTTTAAAGCTGCAGCAGGTAAGATGGAGAAGAGAGTGGACTTAGCTTCAAAATTTGAAAGATTACAACCTCCAGGTCCCTTCCCATCTCTCTCTGCAAGGCTCAGTCCTGCCTCCAAAGCCCTGCAGAGGGGGCTGTCATGCGCGCGTAAGCTAGTAACCACGGCAATTGAAGAAGCAAAACAATATGGCAGACACACCGGTACAAATGTGAAATGACAACAAACGCAGCCATTTTATATTAATAATTATAACTTTATTTATGTAGCACTTTTCAAAAACAAGTTACAGAGTGCTTTACAATTAAAACAACATAGTAAAATCAAGCAAAAAACTAATATTTATAAAATCCCATATATCAATTAAAACAAGTTAAAAAGTAAAACAAAGCAAACGTTAAGAAAAAGCCAGACGATAACAGTGAGTTTTAAGAAGAGATTTAAAAGAAGATAGTTTGCCTGCCTGAGATCTCCAGGCAGGGAGTTCCACAGCTGTGGGGCCGAACTGCAAAGGCTCGGTCACCTTTTGTGACCAGTGGAGGTTTAGGAACCTCTAGAAGGGCTGTAGGCTGGCAAGCAATAAAATCTTAAAATCAATTCTAAAACTCACAGGGAGTCAGTGAAGGGCAGCAAGGACTGGTGTGATGTGGTCGCTTCTCTTGGTGTTGGTTAAAAGCTTGGCTGCAGCATTTTGAATTAATTGCAATCTTTGGATGTTGCACTTGCTGATACCGGAATAAAGTGCATTACAATAGTCTGGAGGAAAAAGCATGGATGACCTTTGCTAAATTTGAAGGGGAAAGGAATGACCGGATCTTGGCTAACTGTCGAAGTTGGGCAAAGCAAGGCCGCATAACATTAGTCACCTGGGTGTCAAATGATCGTTCGGAGTCAAAAATGACCCCTAAGTTACAGGCCTCTTTGCATACGTTGTCAGATAGGGCACCCAGACTGGAGGAGAAATTATTGATGTAGCCAGAACTGGGGCCAGAGGGGGAAATGGTGAGAACTTAAGTTTTGGAGTCATTCAGCTGAAGAAAATTATCAGACATCCAATTTTTTATCTCATGCAGACATGACATAATGTCAGTAATACCAGTGAAGCCAGGTTTTAACGGGGCATAAAGTTGAGTGTCATCTGCGTAACACTGGAAATCTATGCCGTGACTACGCAGGATTTGCCCCAGGGGTAGCATGTAGACAGTGAAAAAGAGGGGACCCAAAGTAGACCCCTGAGGGACCCCACAAGCGAGAGGAGCACAAGAGGAAGAGGCATCTCCAAGCATAATAGACAAAGACCTGTTCGACAGATATGAAAGAAACCAGTCCAGTGCCTCACTGACGCCAACACTGTACTTAAGACAGCTGATTAAGACACTGTGGTCCACTGTATCAAAGGCTGAGCTGAGGTCAAGGAGAATTAAAGCAGAGTACCGGCCAGAGTCAGCTGCAAGCAGTAGATCATTAGAGACCTTGACCAGAGCAGTCTCAGTGCTATGTTGGGACCGGAAACCAGATTGAAATTTCTCAAAGATCTGGTTGCCATTCATAAAAGAAATCAGCTGAGTGGACACCATTTTTTCTAAAATCTTGGCAGCTTGGAGATGGGTCTAAAATTACTTAAAACAGAGGGATCAAGAGAGAGTTTCTTTAAAAGGGGATCAACTATGGCATGTTTAAAATAAGAGGGGAAAACTCCAGACGACAAAGAGCAGTTAATAATAATTAAAATGTCTGAATCAACCGTCTGAAATGCAGCTTTTAAAAACCAAGTAGGAATGCAATCTGAAAGGCAGGTGGATGACTTAGAAAGTGCAACAGTGCGTTCTGGGGTTGCCAGAGATATTTCACTGAAATGGTTTAGCAGTGCAGGAGGGCAAGAGTCAGAATTAAGCTCCCTGATTTCAGTGTTAAAATGTTTTCGAATCTCCTTTATTTTGTTGGAATATAATAATAATTGAGAGATTGCGGGGGACCAGTCACTGACTTTACTGTTTTAAAGAGGATTCTTGGATTATGACCTTGATTTGCTATGAGATGGGAGATATAGGTGTTCCTTGTTTCTTTGATTTTGCACTGATAAGAGAACATGAAGTGTTTAAGAACAGCAAGGGAAACACTTGGTTTGTCCTTTTTCCACTTCCTCTCTGCCTCTATTTCTCCAAAATGTTAGTGCAGGAGCAGAGAGAGAATGAAGGGAATGTAATCGGTGTAGTGGGTTCAGGGTCAGGAGAGATGAGCGGAATATGGAAGAGCACCACTGTGTGGTCAGAGACGGCAGAATCGACAAGGTTTAGATCATCCACACAGAAACCAGAGGAGATCACAAGATCAAGAGTGTGCCCTTTGTCATAACTGGAGTGTTTAACATGTTGGGTTAGGTTAAAAGAATCTAAAAGTTAAAAAAAAATCAGAAGCAAACACCAAGGATGAGGGGCAACAACCGTGGATATTAAAATGGACCATCCTCCTTGATAGTGCAGCCCGTCAACTTGGTCTGGAAGGCGACCCTGAAGAGTTGGTCCTCCACACTGTACGGAAGGACGCCCGGCTGGTTCATGGGGCTATGGTGTCCTTTTGCCATCTCCCCGACATCTCAGCCTACAAAGGTAAAGTGGATCGAGGGAGCCTTCACACCTACACAGCCAACTAGTGCCCACTAGGTGCCCAGCCCAGGGAGTGAAACCCAGTATGACCTCCCATCAGTGTTACTTCAGTTCCACTCATTCCCCTTTCACAGACCTGCATCACCACATTGAGAAATTGTGGCAGATGTTCTTCCCTAACCCAGTGAGAAGGTCATCACAAGATCGAGCCAAGACAGCAGTTGGCATCCTTAAGACCAGAACCGCCAGCGATGACGTCATTTTGTGTTCTGGTAGAAAAATTTTAATTATTCCGTAATTATGTGTGATGCGTTTCCCTCCTGCCCTGACTTTTCCTAAATATCTATCCTGCACATGCCTGCATTGTCACAAATGTAATTACATTTAGAAAAACAGATAAATGCCTTTTGTTGTTGTTTTTCACGCTCAACGACCCCCTATAGCGTTGTTGAGCGTTGGTACTTTCATCTGCGGTTGAATAGATGCGTGCGTAATGGCCTGATAAGCTCACTGAGACAATGGCTCAGACACCGAAACTAATTATGCACACAAGCACTTATAAGCACTCACGTGGATTTAGCACAATAGAAGTAAATAATTGTAGGCAGTCTTATAATTTAGGAAAGGCTAAAATTGCTTTGTAGATTCAACTCAGGTGACATGGAAATTATTCTGTGAGAAAATGGCAAGCCAACACAGTGAGCCAGAACTGGAGCTAGAGCCCCAGCCTGAGTGTGACCCGATCCCGCCTGTTTAGACACCCCGACCTCCTCACCGCAAAAAGGTCCCGAACTGAGCCAACTAAACAATCACCAAGATGCACAGATCCCCTTTCTCTTTTGAAGAGAACGGGTAATGGGAGGGAGTGAGATAGTACCGTGCCAACAATGCACACAGCACGCACAGTACAGGTAGGCTGACTGAGACGCACTCAAAACAGTGGTAATTATCTTCAGTGGTTTGGATATTGCTTATTGCCTCTGAATCTCACCGAGAGAAAGAAAGACAGACAGACCGAGAGAGTGAGCGTGTGTGAGAGAGAGAGAGAGAGCAGGGGGGACAGTGGACTTTACTAATTACACAACTTTTATATTCCAATAAGAAGCGTGAATATTTTCACTTTAATTTCTTATTATTTTATTTATCCGAATACAAACGATGATATTGATTATGAGGTATGGAGAGACTTGAGCTCTGTGCATAAAAAGACCTCAGGGGCAGTGCTTAGTGTGGGTCTTTTGTTAGACAAACGTGATCATTTCCGCCATCTTTTTTGATTTCTTAGACATTAGCAAGTAAATATAACAAATTTTACTCTGCTTAAAGCATCCCAGGTGCAACCTGTTATTAGATCATCTATCTGGCTTTGTTTGTGGGGGCTGGGTCTCATGGTGTACTTGCATGCACCTATAGAGATGTAAAGTGATGTCTTATTTGGCCCATTAACAAGAACAAAAGGATACAGACGCGAGTGTGGCAGTTGGCCAAAGTAGTAGCAAAAAAGTGCTTGACTCCGGCTATGTTGTAAAGTTGGATCCCGAGGCAGTCGAGCAATCGCCTGAGGCCTGGTACATTCCGCACCACGTGGTGCATCATAATGCGAGGAACAGGGTCAACTGCTCATTACAACACTAAGGAGAAAACCTGAACACCCTCCTCCTTCCTGGACCAACTCTGGGCCCTTCCCTATTTGCAGTGCTGCCATCTCCAGTGACATATGGTCAATGTTCCACCAGGTGCGGTTGCTTCCTGAGGATAAGTCCTTACTCAGACTCAGATTCTTATGGAGGGACCTTCTTATGAATCTGCGGTTGAATAGACGCGCTTATGCGTATGTGGCAGGTGCTTCCCTTTGGGACAATGCAGCCCTTGCTGTGCGACATACGCCCTGCAAAAGTACGTCCGGGATCATAGCGAGCCAGGGGAGGACGTCTGCGAGTCTGTGGAAAAGTCCTTCTATGTGGATAATTTGTTTCCTTTATTCCTTGTTTCATTCCATCCTTACTTGTTTCCTTAAGTCTTTGTTACCTTCCATCCTTTCTTGTTTCTTTTATTCCTTGTTTTCTTTCATCCATCCTTGTGTCCTTCCATCCTTCCTTATTCCTTGTCCCCTCCCGTTATTCCTTGTTTCCTTCCATCCTTCTATCCTTCCTTTAATCCTTGTTTCCTTTATTGATTGTTTACTTCCATACTTCCTTTTCTTTTCGTTTCCTTCCATTTTTTCTTCTTTCCGTCATTCTTTCCTTGTTTCCTTCCTTCCTTCTTTTCATTTATTCCTTGTTTTCTTCTATCCTTTGTTTCCTTTGTTCCTAGTTTCCTTCCTTGTTTCCTTCATTCCTCATTTCCTTTTATCCTTCCTTGTTTCCTTTTATCATTGTGTCTTTTCAGCCTCTTCATTTCCTCCCTTCCTTGTTTCTTTCCGTTATTCCTTGTTTCCTCTATTCATTGTTTCCTTCTATCAACCTTGTTTCCTTCTGATTTTCCTTGTTTCCTTGATTCATTGTTTCCTTCCTTCCTGATTTCCTTCCATCCTTGTTTCCTTTAATCCTTTGTTCCTATCATCCTAAAACGGTCAGTGCATCACAGTCACCAATTTTTTTTTTTTGCTAAAATGGGTCAACCTGGACTCGATCCCACATCGTCTACACTTGAGTCGAACCCTTTCATTGCCATAATGAACAAATTAACTAAATGATTAAACAAAAATGTGTTTCTGACATGTTGATGTCGTAACCGGATTTTAGCTGGTTGAAAAAAGGTTTAAATTGGGTCTTAGATGTTCAGAACTGATTTTACCCTGTTTTCAACCAGATTTCAGTGTTGAAATCCTGGTTGGTGCTCACTAGGTATTAGACACCAAAACATCTGTGCTATTTTGCGTGACGGTCTAAAAGCAGGCTTTTAATCAGGCTCTAATTCTGAGCTAAATTGTGGCTATACATAAACCATGTTAAAAAAATGAAACTAAAAGCCTTGTAATTACTGTTGACTTTGCTTACGTGATTGGATATTATACATCTTGCAAGCTGTGTGAGCAAAAAACAACTTTAATCTATTTTATGAAAATTTGGGCTACACATAGGGGTGTGTGAGCGTATTGCGTCAGGTGAGTGTATTGCGTCATTTCTTGTTATCTCGCTGCTACTGTGTTGTCCTGTGCTGTTTGTAGCTGCTGCTAGAGCTCGAGCTAAATCGATTAATCTGCTGTAATTATCATCACTGTGGTTATTCAGCTGCTGTGTACTTAAACAGACACTAGTTTTCATCAAGCACTCTCGTTGTTGCATTAGCGTCATATCTGCTAAACCCTTAAATTTATACTCGCTTAGCCGTTAGCTTAGCAGCTAGCTTAATCAATTGAAATGTCTTCTCCTTCTCCCTCCTGCTCTCCTGATCTGCCCTGTTCGGTGTGTCAGATGTTTAGCTCTACCTCGACCTCCTTTACGGATAAGGGTACTTGTATGAAATGTAGTATTTTTGGAGCTATGGAGGCGAGGATCACGGAATTAGAGACGCGGTTCCGCACCTTGGAAAACCAAGCATCGCTAGCTGCTGTAGTTAGCAGCAAGCCCCCAGGGCCAGTAGCCAGTGCGGGCCGACCTAGCGTAGCTTCTCCCCCGGCAACTCCCGAGCAGCCAGGATGCAGTGGCTGGGTTACTCTCAGAGGGAAGCATAGCCGCAAGATGAAGCACACGGTTCACCACCAACCACTTCATGTTTCGAACAAGTTTTCCCAACTCAGCGACACACCCGCTGAGAAACCAACTCTGGTTATTGGCAGCTCCATAGTCAGAAACGTGAAGTTAGCGAAGCCAGCGGCCATAGTGAGATGTATTCCTGGGGCCAGAGCGGGCGACATCGAGTCCAATTTAAAACTGCTGACAAAGGATAATCGTAAATTTGATAAGATTGTAATTCATGTCGCCGTTAATGACTCCCGGTTATGCCAATCGGAAGTCACTAAAATTAATGTTGAGTCGGTGTGTGCATTTGCAAAGACGATGTCGGACTCCGTAGTTTTCTCTGGACCCCTGCCCAATCTGACGAGTGATGACATGTATAGCCGCATGTCATCATTCAAACGCTGGCTGTCGAGGTGGTGCCCAGCAAACGATGTAGGCTTCATAGATAACTGGCAGACATTCTGGGGAAAGCCTGGTCTGATCGGAAGAGACGGCATTCATCCCACTTTGGATGGTGCAGCTCTTTTGTCTCGTAATATGGCTAAGTTTGTTCGTCGTAAAACCTGACAAACCAGAGTTGAGACCAGGAGGCAGAGCTGTAGTCCTACACACTCCTCTGAGCTTCCCTGTGAGCAGTTTCCCAGCCACAATGTTAATGTTATAGAGACTGTGTCTGCCCCCCAACCCAGGCCTTTTATTACAGTTAATTCAAACTCAAATAAAAAAGGAGTAAATCAAAAAAAATTTATAAAAATTAAAACAACAACCGAAGTTATGCCAAAAAATATGAGAATTAAATGTGGTCTGTTAAATATCAGATCCCTGTCATCTAAAGCTCTATTAGTGAACGATCTGATATCAGATTATCATATTGATTTACTCTCTTTAACTGAAACTTGGCTGTGTCAGGAAGAATATGTCAGCTTAAATGAATCCACTCCTCCCAGTCATCTTAATACTCATATTCCTCGAGACACTGGTCAAGGTGGTGGAGTGGCAGCTATTTTCAGTTCTAGTCTTCTAATCAAACCTAGACCAAAACTTAGTTTCTGCTCTTTTGAAAGCCTTGTTCTGAGTTTTTCACACCCAGCTTGGAAAACTTTACAGCCTGTTTTATTTGTGATAGTATACCGCCCTCCTGGCGCATACTCTGATTTTCTAACTGAATTCTCAGAGTTTTTATCAGATTTAGTCCTGAGTTCAGATAAAATAATTATTGTAGGGGACTTCAATATTCATGTAGATGTTGATAATGATAGTCTTAGCATGGCATTTATGTCCCTTTTGGACTTTTGGTTTCACTCAAAGTGTAAACCAGCCTACTCACCGCTTTAACCACACCCTCGACCTTGTTCTAGCTTATGGCCTTGAAACCGAAAACTTAATTGTCTTCCCACAAAATCCTCTTTTATCAGATCACTATTTAGTAACATTCGATGTCCTATTAACCGACTACTCTCCAGTTAACAAAAATGTACTCACAAGATGTTTGTCTGATAGGACTGTAGCTAAATTTAAGGAAACAATTCCAGCTGCTTTTAATTCTTTACCACATCTGTTTACTACAGAAAGCTCTTATGCTAATGTTAGTCCCTCTCAGCTTGATCAGTTTGTTGATAGTACTGCAGGTTTGCCGAGAAGTACTCTAGACTCGATTGCCCCCTTAAAAAAGAAGATTATTAAACGACAGAGGCTAGCTCCATGGTATGACTCAGAAACACGCAACTTGAAGCAAATGACGCGTAAATTTGAAAGAATGTGGCGATCCACCAAAACAGAAGAGTCTCGTTTACTCTGGCAAAATAGTCTTAATAAATACAGGAAGGCCCTACGGCATGCTCGAGGTGTCTACTACTCCTTCCTCATAGAAGAAAATAAAAACAATCC
Organism: Semicossyphus pulcher; assembly: GCF_022749685.1. Taxonomy (NCBI): domain Eukaryota; kingdom Metazoa; phylum Chordata; class Actinopteri; order Labriformes; family Labridae; genus Semicossyphus; species Semicossyphus pulcher. The sequence continues at coordinate 10,282,854 of NW_027211695.1, forward strand.
CAGGTACCTTTTCAGCACTGTAGCCAGGCTGACAGAGAGTCACAGCTCCACTGAGCCAAGTATTCCTATAGGCCTCAGCAGTGAAGATTTTATGAGCTTCTTTAATGACAAAATCCTAAAGATTAGAGACAAAATGTGTAACCTCCTGCCATTAACTGGTGCAGATGTATCTTTGGAAACTGCTCAAAAACCTGATGTTTACCTTGACTGTTTTTCTCCAATTGACCTTCCTGAGCTAAATTCTCTGATATCTTCGTCTAAACCATCAACCTGTCTTTTAGACCCGATTCCAACCAAGCTGCTTAAGGAAGTCTTTCCCTCAATTAGCACTTCTTTACTAGATATGATCAATATGTCTTTATCGACTGGCTATGTACCCCAGTCTTTTAAACTAGCTGTAATTAAGCCACTTCTTAAAAAGCCTACCCTAGATTCAGGCACCTTAGCTAACTATAGACCTATATCTAACCTTCCTTTTATTTCAAAGATCCTTGAGAAAGCAGTCGCTAATCAATTATGTGACTTTCTTCATAACAACAGTTTATTTGAGGACTTTCAGTCAGGATTTAGAGTCCACCACAGCATTGAGACAGCACTTGTGCGAGTTTCAAATGATCTACTTACTGCTTCAGACAGAGGACTTCTCTCTGTACTCGTCCTGTTAGATCTTAGTGCCGCTTTCGACACGATAGACCATCACATCCTGTTACAGAGATTAGAACATTTAATTGGCATTACAGGATCTGCACTAAGTTGGTTTAAATCTTATTTATCAGATCGATCTCAGTTTGTTAATGTTCATGATGTGTCCTCTATGCACACCAAAGTTAGTCATGGAGTTCCACAAGGTTCTGTGCTCGGACCGATTCTTTTTACCTTATATATGCTTCCTGTGGGTAATATCATGAGGAAACACTCCATTAATTTTCATTGTTATGCAGATGATACTCAATTATACTTATCTATGAAGCCAGATGAAACCAATCAGCTATCTAAACTAGAAGCATGCCTTAAGGACATATAGATCTGGATGACCAGAAACTTTCTGCTACTTAATTCAGACAAAACTGAAGTTATTGTGCTTGGCCCAAAACACCTCAGAGATTCTTTCTCTAATGATATAGCTGCCCTAGATGGCATCAGCCTGGCATCCAGCACTACTGTTAGAAATCTGGGAGTTCTATTTGATCAGGATATGTCCTTCATCTCCCACATAAAACAAATATCAAGGAGAGCCTTCGCAACATAGCAAAAATCAGACACATCTTGTCTCAAAACGATGCAGAAAAACTAGTCCATGCATTCGTTACTTCCAGGTTGGATTATTGTAACTCGTTACTATCAGGCTGCCCTAATAAGTCACTAAAAACTCTGCAGCTGGTACAAAATGAACTAGGAAGAGAGATCACATCTCTCCTGTATTAGCCTCTCTGCACTGGCTTCCTGTAAAATCTAGAATAGAATTTAAAATCCTTCGTCTTACTTACAAAGCTCTTAATGGTCAGGCACCATCATATCTTAAAGAGCTCAAAGTGCCATATTACCCCTCTAGAACATTGCGCTCCCAGGATGCAGGCCTGCTTGTAGTACCTAAAGTCTCTAAGAGTAGTGTTGGAGGTAGAGCCTTCAATTACCAGGCCCCCCTCCTCTGGAACAATCTACCAGTCAAGGTCCGGGAGGCAGACACCCTCTCTTCTTTTAAGAGTAGACTTAAAACTTTCCTCTTTGATAAAGCTTATAGATAGGGCTGGCTCAGGCTTGGACCAGCCCATAGTTACGCTGCTATAGGTTTAGACTGCCGGGGGATCTGACACACCAAGCTTCTCTCTCTCTCTCTCTCTCTCTCTCTGTGTTTCTCTGTCTCTCTCCCTCTCTGTCTTTCTGTCTCCCTCTCACTCTCTCTCCCTCTCTCTCTCTCTCTCTCTGTCATATTAATGCAGCTCATTAACTCTGTATCTTCTGGTCCCATTAACACTACTAACCACATATCTTCCCGGGAGTTCTTGTGCTCCCTTGTCTTGAAGGTTCCTGGGGATCGTTGCTGCAGACCACCTGCTGCTGTGGACCTGCTCGACTGCAACAACTACTATCATCAGCCCTCCCCATAGTATCATTATTGTTGCTGCTAATGCTAATGAGTAGACCTGTTGACTTCAACTGTTACAATTACGATTACCTCAGCCTTTATCATTACTCTGCTTCTCTCGCTAATTTATTTATTTATTTATTTTGCTAATCTTCACCCTAGTCTACCACTATTATTGGCATTGTAACCATAAGTATGTGTCTGTTGTTGTTCATGTAACAAGGACATATGTTGTTGTTGTTGTAACAAGAACATATGTTGTTGTTGCTCTCTTTGCCTGTCTCTATCCTGCATCTCCTTCTATCCCATTTTCGGCCCAGCCAGTCGAGGCAGATGGCTGTTCAACATGAGTCTGGTTCTGCTCGAGGTTTCTGCCTGTTAAAAGGAAGTTTTTCCTTGCCAATGTGCCGAATTGCTAAGTGCTACTCATGGTGGATTCATGTTGGGCCTCTCTTTAAATAACATAACAAAGAGTCGGTCTAGACCTGCTCTTTCTGTAAAGTGTCTCGAGATAACCCTGGTTATGATTTGGCGCTATACAAATAAAATTTGATTGATTGATTGATTGACATAGCCGGACTAAATCAGGGCTATTTTTTTTAGTGGATCCTTCAGCCATTACTTTGGTGTCTAATAGACATATACTGTATGTGTAGTCATCTATTAGCTGGCTAATAGCCGACTAATAGCCGACACCGAGAACCCAAATTTAGCTGTGTTTTATCCTAGACGCCAGGTCTACATACTACTACTACTATTAGTTGCAAAACTGCTTGCTCAGACTGCATGAACTTGTACAGGAAGTAATACAGACAATAATTAGTGGATAAAGAAAACAATGCAAAAAAACGTATTGCCACAGATACTAGATACAGTCACTGATGCAGAGTCGTAGACAAACAATTAAGAGCTCAGTCAGGATTTCTGTGGTCATGTAAACAGCATGACATTTTAAAATTCCCCCCCCAGGCCTGGGGCTGATGTGAAAAAGGCTTTTATAAGATATTTTTTGAGCATGCAGTACCTTAGAGGTTATTCTGTAGGATATTCTGGACAGTATTTGTCAATGTTTTGGAATGTTGCAGTAATAATAAACATACATTTGCATAAAGGAAGCATATTTGTCCATTCCCATGTTGATAAGAGTATTAAAAACTCTAAAAAAATATCTCTTTAAGGTACATTTACAACAGTTAAAAAAATGTAGGATTAATTTGCGATTAATCACGAGTTAACTATGGACAACCATACGATTAATCACGATTACATATTTTAATCAATTGACAGCCCTTATATATATATATATAATCCAGTTCATGCATCTTCAATTAAAATCCCCTTTGTGACAACTGTCTATCTGTCTTAGAAACCAAAAGAAGTACAGTAAAGGAAATACAAAACACAAAAACAACTAAAAAGCAAAAACAGGCTGATGTCGACCTTTTTTTTTTATTATAAACTAAGCATGTATTATTTTTCCCCATACCTTTTCAAATTGAGTAACTTTCTTCTTTTCAGTGGCTATTGTCATTTCTAAGTTCAAATAATTAACCATTTCTTTACCCCAGTGTTTAAATAAAAAAGAAGAAGAATAAAAGAAGTTTCTTAAATATAATTGATGAAAAAAGAATAACCCAGCTCTGTGGATCCTGTACACCATCCTGTGAAGTTGAAAAAATACAAATAGATGGATTGAAATTTATTTGAACCCCCAGTACCAACTTATGCTCTATATTTCAAACCAAACTTTATTAATTTTATTACATTCTCAAAATGAATTAAACAGTGAATCTGTTAATCCACATTTCAAGCAGTTCCCTGGAACATTCCCATTATATTTATGTATTTTATCTCTTGTACAGTATGTCTGTAATTTTATAATGAATTAAGCGTATGTTCTCATTGACTGTAATGTCTCTTGTTGTGTTCCAACATTCCCTCCATCTTAAATTAATGTCCTTTCTATTTAAAGTCATTCATCCTCACTCCATAAACGTATTCTCAACAAATTATCAACAGAATAGGATTTCTGCAAAAACTTTAAAACTTTAGTTTATGACCTGTTTCTGATGCAAATATGGTTTCCTCTAGTTCACTGTACTGACTAAATGAATGCACTTTAAACATATAACATAAACTTCTAAAAAAAATGTCTGTGCCTTTCTCTCTCCATGTTGGCTAGCTTAGAGGAGAATTCTGAAGAGTTGTCCAAGGGTTGTTCCATAACAAAGTGTGTTTTGGTATTGATATTGACTCCCTAAGATGGCTCTTCATTTTTCTCCAAGCTGCTGCTGCGTTTCTAACCATAACATTGACTGAACTATTGTTCTCTATTTTTGAAAATATATAGGAGAAAAGGTTTTGAGGACATACCTGTGCGTTCCAACCTGAATCCATTGCTCCTCTAATGTATTTTTTATGGCGTAGGTAGAATGCTTGAGTGGCAAGAGTTCCAAATCTGGGAGATTAAACCCTCCCTCTGACTTTGAGGGAGGGTTTAATTAATTTAATTAATTATTAATTTATTTAATTAATTAATTTAGGGACTTTTAATACCTTCCTTGGAATTCTATGATTTTTCTTTTCCCATATGAAATCTGTAGTAACAGAATATGATTTTTTAATGAATGTCTTAGGTGGAGTTATTGGCAATGTTGAAAAGAGAAATATACATTTTGGGAGCCACATCATTTTAAACAGATTGGTTCTTCCTGGGAAGGGAGGTTCAACCATTTGGTCAAGGCAGATTTAATCTAATGTAATACTGTAATATAATTATCTTTATGTAACTGTTGTTTATTGTCAATTATTACAAATCCTAAATATTTGATATTAGTGGTCCACTTAAATGACTATTGTAAGGCTGGTATGTTTTTGAATTTCCCCTCTGCCATTATCCATATTAATCTTATATCCTGAGACCCTTGAGTATTCCGAAATAATTGCAAGCAGACAGTGTATAGACTTTTCAAAATTAGTTATGTACATTATTGGGCAGCTGTGACTCGGTGGTAGAGTCGGTCGACTTTCAATTGGAAGGTCAGAGGTTCGATCCCTAGCTCCCTCAGGCTACATGTTGAGGTGTCCTTGGACAAGACACAGAACCCCCAATTTTTCCCAGTGCCATAGCCAACGGGTATGAATGTGATAACTGATTGACAGTTTGGCACTTTACGTAGCAGCCTCTGCCATCAGTGTATGAATGTGTGTGTGAATGGGTGAATGTGATATGTACTGTAAAAGCAGCTTTAAGTGGTCGCAAAGACGAAAAGCACTATATAAGTACAGTCCATTTACCATAAGTACAGTCCATTTACATCAATCTGCCAATAAATGTAGTTTATATTGTTCCTTACCTCTATTAACTGTAACTCTTGTCTAATTCTTTCTACAAGAGGTTCTATTGCCAAAGCAAAAAGGAGTGGAGAGAGCGGGCAACCTTGTCTCCTACCCCTCTCCAATGTAAACACCCCCCCGAAAGTAAATTATTAGTAAAAATGTTAGCCTTTGGAAATTTATATAATAGTTTGACAAAACGTATTATTTTATCTGGAAAACATAATTTTTCTAATACTACAAAAAAGGCCATTCAAGACAATCAAAGGCTTTTTAAGCTTAACAGCCATCACAGACAAATCTTTTTTTGATTCAGATTTTTTTATCACAATTAATCAAACTTATAGGTCTGTTGTCCGGGGGAGATTCTCCAGACTTTCCTGGTTTTAATATGATGCTTATTATAGTTTGGTACATAGATTTGGGAATAATATCATTATTTGACATGTGTCTTATCATTTAAATGAATAAGGAAGCCAATTTACTCCAAAATGTAGAATAGAAGAATGAAATGAACTCAATAAGAAATCCATCCGTACTTGGGGCTTTTTTGGGTGAAAAAGTATGAATAGTTTGTAATATTTCAGCCTCGGATATCTCTGCACTCATTAAGTCCTTTTATATATATATATATATATATATATATATATATATATATATATATATATATATGTATAATATTGCTATCAATATTGGAGATAACAGATAAATAACTATAGTCAGTCTGTAGTCATACAAAGCTCAACCCGCAGCGAGAAAATGGCTGATGAAGGTCAAGGCAAAATCTGGTTTGTAAAAACTGAAAGAGTAGTCGCCTAATATCACCTGATTAGAAAACCAGATTGAGTGAAAGAGAGAGTGATATGAATGAGGCATGAAAACAGTATTCCTGCTTGAACTTGAGCCTAATTTCTGACAATAATTTTTTGTGTGTGTGGGTTTCACATCTTGATTTGTTCCAAGTCTCAGTGCTTAGAGTGCTTGTATTCCTAATCTATGCCTTTGCTTCCAAGTAGCTTTAATGTGTTTATTGGCTTTTGTTTACAGGGACCATTTTTTTTCTATGAACACCAGGGGTCACTATTTGAAAACATCAAATGTTTAATCAGTTAAGGTACTTTCTTTTCCAACTACTCATTAATGTGTTTTAATTTGTCAGAAACGTTTCAACTGGCTGTCGCAACAATATTACATGCACAGATGAAGACTTACGCTTTTTTTTTTTTTTTTTTGTTATAAATTACACATCACAAAAACTCTATGGTAATGAAATTAATAAAGAAAAGACCCAGTTCAGTTTAATTGGACTTGGGTGAGAAAAAACAATTTACCAATGATAAAGTCTGTTGTACTTCAAAGCTACAAAATATATAAATGGAGTTCACAAGTCAAAACAATTATTTCTATCTTTTCTTCCATTCTGTTAGTTGTCTTTTAGTTGTGTTCAAGGACCATGCATTAAAAACCAAACCGTTTGCACAAGCACTACTGATGTACACTTCTTTGACTTGAAAAAGCGTGATTCTGTGACCTATTTTTAATTTTCAGATTTAAGGAAATGTAGGACACCATGATCCACATGACGTTAGTTGGCCTACTTTAATCATCTTTAGTTGACATGCAATACAATATTTATATGGTAGAGAGTTGTAGGCCTACTTCATTGACCTGAGTCTCAATGTTTATTCGCAGAATTTTGCATTGCTAATGATCAAGTGTATCTTAAACATAGATCAAATATAGGCTACTGTAGACCTTTAAATGAATTGGTCATAGTATTCTGGCCTGTTATTCTAAATACATACCTCAGCCAAATAATTACTTACTGTAATGAACGGGACAACAGTGTAACACATTCACTACTGCTATCTGAAAAGAATGTACACGAAAAAACGCACCCACGCGCGCGCGCGAGAGGGGGTTGGGGGGGGGGATAGATTAAGACCGTTCACTAACAATCGATCAGAGAAACTGGCAGCCCCGTGCGGCTATTACGGGGGTCCTGATTTCATAGCTAGCCTTCGTCACTACTGCGTCAGCACTGATGAGCTCAGCGTTACCGGTAGGGAGGGGGGGGCAGTGACCAGAGAGTGGGAGAGAGAGAACGAAAAACCAAGGGGAGAGAGGGGGGTAGAAGAAACAGGGTGTTGCCGCCTCTGAGACAGACTCACGCATCACTGGGAAACAGCAGCAGGGCAAGGACAGAGCATCCATCCATCCTCTTCTCTTGGAAAACAAGGTTGAATCTTCAATAATTGAAGCCCTACATAACCCTCGTACATTATTGAGCAAAATCAGAGCCGAGATATTGCGTAAATATTCTGCAGTTGACACAAGGCGAGCGTCTCCTCGATAGAAAAGGGAGCTCGGTGTTAAAGCAGAAGGACAGCTTCAGCACCTTGGGTAGCGACAATGGCTCCAATGGTGGCGGACGGAGATCAGCTCGGTAAGTATAAACTCCACCGGTATATTCAAAAGGAGAAAAGTGAGCGTGTGTGAGGATGTTGGCCTCGGGCTTGTATCATTAAATATGTAGTTATTATCGCAGTATTATCGTTGGGACTCGCCTGTAGCTAATGTATCTTACATTTTGGATTCCTGTTGCTTAAAACAATGAAAATACAAATATTTAAGAGTGCCCTTTTCCATAAAAAAAATAAAATAAAATTGTTAGGCCTTTGTTCAACGTGTAAGCCCAACCCTTTTACTCGATAAGACACCTTTTGGGAGACTTCAAGCCACCATTTGCAAAATGGAGGCTCGAAGTCTTGCTCAGGGGCGACAACTATTTATCGGGAAAACTAGCCAAGAAAGCGGGGCTAATATATTCCTTTACGCAATATTTACAAAGTTAATCAAGCTTTATAGCAGCGGCCAAGCCTTGAAAGCACATTTTTTTTCTCTTTTCCGTTTTAGCACCCCCTTACCGCCCTCCCGTTGCCACATCCATCTGTTTGTTGTTGTTGCATGTAAGAGCCAGCCACGCAGGGCGTTATGCTGAAATATTAATGAAAAGCAAAGGGGAAGATATTATGTGCAAATTCTGTGTTTGGAAATCTAAGTTTACTTAGCTATTACCTTGTTGCTCGCCCATGTATAAGTATGAAACAGGAAAAGATTATTGATAGTCTACATTTAAAATGGATGCTATGCTTATCAATATCACAGCAAAACTTGGTTAGTGTATACACTAGAAAAACCCCCGATAATAACCGATATGGAATAAAACCATCGGAAATGCTAATATAATCCCCCTCCCTTCCCCTCCTCCTCTCTATCTTGTATGGGTGTTGACCTGAGTGCTTTTTCACAGGGCTACCCTCTTAACTGCAGGAAATGGTCCGTGTTTCCTCCAGTGAAACAGATCTCTGACTGCATGAGAAGGAGGCATAATTGCTATTGAGTCACAGTTTAACTCTACAAAACAGAACCAAAGCCTTTCAGAGAATAGCATCCCTGCAATATGTCTCCACTGTAATGTTTAAGTGATATTATAGGAAACAAATGTACTACTGAAAGGAATCCCTTAAATACCACAGTAGTGATATCAGTAGGTTAGTAGTAGTGATGGTACTTCATCAGGGTTGAGCAGATGTTTTCACCCTCCGGCCTCTGATTATTTCAGTGTTGCTTCCTGGGATGTGTGGTTGCACATCTTTCTTAAAGATACCCCCCCCCCCCCCCAATCCTCTCTTTCTATCCTCCACAGTGGCAGTGCCAGTAGGTGTTGCTGTGATGAGTATCTTTGGCCTTGTCTTTGCTGTGTCAGCCTTTACATGGATCTGTTGCCAACGCAAAAACACCAAATCCCAGAAGACACCTCCTTATAAATTTGTGCACATGCTTAAAGGGGTCGATATCTACCCAGAGAGCCTCAGTGGCAAGAAGAAGTTTGCTGCACCCAGCACCACTAATGACACCAACAAAACTGATGTAAATGGAAACTGCCACACTGCGTCATTAATGAGTCCTTCTGACACTAGTAAACCAGCTGCAAGTCCAAATGATTCAAGACAGGTTCTGCATCTGGATCTGGAGAAACGGGATCTGAATGGGAACTTCACAACCAAACCATTTCATCACCACCACCAGAAGGTGCGGAGCTCCCCAGACTTGGAGTTGCCCTCTCCGCATGCAGGGTTCACCCAACCCGGGATGATGGACCGCCATGACCTCCCTTCACCATCAAGCACCCTCTCAAGCCAGGCACCCACCCCGGCTATGGACAAGCCCCAGGGAGAAGAAAAGGAGGGCAGCCTGGGAACTCTACACTTTTCCCTTGAATACCAACCAGAGAGGAAGGCATTCGTTGTCCATATTAAGGTACTATATTTTTATAGGTTTGTTTTTGAGTGTGTTTATGTCTTTAAAATGAGTTTTTTGACAGAAAGTTGAGAAAACTAGTCTTGACTTATTTGACATTTTGCTCCAGGAAGCCCATGGCCTAACCCCAACTGATGAGCAGTCACTGACCTCTGACCCCTACATCAAGCTGACGCTTCTGCCGGAGAAAAAGCACCGGGTGAAGACCAGAGTCCTAAGGAAGACGCTGGACCCCGCCTTTGATGAAACCTTCAGCTTTTATGGGATCCCACTTGCCAGAGTGTCTGAGTTGGCCCTTCACTTCATGGTGCTGAGCTTTGACAGATTCTCCCGTGATGAGGTCATTGGAGAGACCCTCGTACCCTTGTCTGGGATTGACTTAACAGAGGGGCGAGTCCTGATGAGCCGCGAGATCATCAAGAGGAATGTCAAGGTGAGATCTGGAACAATTTGGTTGTTTAAACCCTTTTAAACCTAGATAGAAAAGTGATCATGTTTATCACATATAGATTTCTTTTCAGCTGGCACTGATAACCATTGATTGCCTACTTTTCATGGCAGATAGAAATAAAGTAATAAATAATTTTATTTTTCATTTAAAAAAAGTCAATAACTGTGATTTATTTCACCCCAAGGATTAAAGATGCTCAGATGTTGTGAGCCAAGACAAAGATTTAATATACCGCCCATGTGCCAATGTGATATGCTTTAGGGATAGGCAATTCCATTCCCAGTAGCTAATCTTATGAGTGGTATTCACACCACACCATTATGGTTTTGTGCGCTTGTGGCCACAAACTGGCTGTTCCTGGCAACTGTGAGAACCACAAATGGGCTGCAGCTCATCCAACCAGTATTATGTTGTTTTTCTTTAAGAGAGGCGGCATGTCATCACATTCATTGTAGTGGCAAATTTAAAGGGAGTTTTTAAGAAATATGTGGTTTAGTATACAGCAGCACTTTAACTAGATGCTTTTGCGGTACTTGAGCCTTTTTCCATTTGCAGATGGAATGTGAGATGATACCGATCTAATTATACATTAGCTGGCTAATGTCTTAAAATGCAGAGCTCTTCTAAAATGGAAGCACTGTGCCTACCAGTTGAGAAAGGATATTTCTACACGTAATTTTACGATCCCAGGAGGAATTTGAGCTATCTGTAATATCTTTTAAGATGTCTAATAACTGACCAACTCTGTACTAAAATTATAATCAGATTTTGAGATATTGTGTCCTCCTGGCCCTCTTCTCAATGAACTTACTACAATATTTCAATTCCATTTCTCAGTGGGGTCTCAGGATAGACAAATATATACATCTAATGTAGGAAGTAGTCCCCTTTGTCCGCTATTTTGTGCAATCAATGCAAAATTTGATTTAGAACCCACGATATTGCTTTGCAGTGAGATTCTTCTTCAGGATTCTCTCAGGAATTTGGCCTCTTTCACTTAAGTTATTTGCTACGTATCAGCGAATACTAATGTTTTTCTTTATATGAGATGTTGTTATGTGTAAGACACGCAATGATTTTTGTCTGGATTCCCTTCATATGAGCTACATTGGGCCCTCTGATTAGCCTTTTGCAAACAGGGTGGTGGCTCTCTTTTGTCTCTCTGCTGTGCAGGCATGTGTATATGTTAGATTTATGCATGTGTGTATGCGTGTGTGAGCACTCACCAGCTCATACAATCGATACAGCATGTCGGCAGATGAGCCAACACCCTTACTTCACCCAGGAAGACCAAAAAAACAGAAGAATGTTGTTTTTTGTTTAGCTACTTATTTCTTTCATATTATTCTCTCGTATAAATTAAGAATGCCCCCAGAGGAACACTACACACACATCTTTTTTTTCAGAGAGCTACAGGGTCAGGGATAGAAGTTGTCTGTATCTGCATGCAGCTTCTTATTGCCATGGCAACCACGAGCTGAGGCATGATATCCAGTAAGGTGACTCATAGGGCCTTTACACGGCGGAAAGCGCATAGTCTAAAGGACATGGTGCTAAGTGATTTAGGGCATGTCTGACCCACTTTTGCTAGTTACACGGCGTACAATCAGGGTGCAAACCGAGGCGCAAGGCACAAAGAGGTTGGCTTAAATCCCTGGATTATTCATACTTGTGTTTTCAGCATAACATGAATCAAATCAATCAGAGTGTCAGCTCTCATTCCCTTTAAGAGCCAGGTGTGCCTGCAGGCAGGCATGTTGCTGCAGATTTCAGTCATTCTTCTTATATAAACTGGACTCCAACCGGCATATTTAACTTATTTCTTTCCACTGTGCCCCTGCACAGGCAGAACACACACAGGTCACTGTACATACTGTATGTCGAAGCACGGATTGATGTTAAAGCCACTTAAGCGATCCCACTACCCAGCAGAAACGAAAATTAAGAGAGAGCTTTGTACCTTTATGCACGAGGCACAGCAGCCTAACATTAATTATTTACATCTCCAGACAGGAGATGATCGGACAGGATCTTTTGTTTAGTAAACTTCTGTGTGCTGACCATCAAAGAAAGGTAGGCTTTAAATGTTTATTTAGCCTACTTATTGTTGCTGCTCGATCACACGGCTGTATTCCCTAGTGCATGTATAATGGACACTGGACAGTGTATTAATATCCGTGGGCACGATTGTTGGTGCCACAGGTAGTTGTAATAAATTTACCTCTTAGTTGCGTGTGTGAGTGTGTGTCTGTTTCTGCGTGTATTAGAGAGAGCGTCCCTCAGAATGAGAGTGCATGATGGAGAGCTTGATGTCTCGGCAGTTTTTGGCCCTAGCATGGCTCGAGCAGGAATCTCCTTGAGGTGAAGCAGGTGTATGTGGCGGCAGCCCCACGTCTTCCCGTACTTCTCAGCAGATCGGTAACAAACCAAAAGCAGTATCATGATTTAAAGAGACAAGGGAAACAAAAGCTCACTGTATCAGCAAATACACTTCTTTTTCCTTAAGAGTAGAAGCGCTGCTGGGTGTCCCCGTGTGAGTAACAGAGACTCGTGTGTTGTGAACTCGCTGGTGCATGCCCATGAAGTGCCCTTAATAGCAGAGACCAGGTTTTTGTTGGTCTATGACACGGTGCTTTCTGCGTCCTCAAGATAGCAACGCGCCACCCGTCTGACCACACCTCTTAAGACTAACACGCGCATAGGCGCTAACACTAGATCATTTGTTATTTACACAATGTGGGCTTGAAAATGACAACTGCATCTGGTGGAAAATAGCAAAGACCCTGCAAGCTGCGGAGCTTTGCGCTGGGTGTACGATAGGGCCCTGAGGCTCCAAACTCTCCTGGGTGCCAGTTCATGTCTGTTTGGCAGTTGAACTACTATGAAAAGTCTATCTTTCTGTCTCCTTTCACAACTACTATCTTTTTGAACCCGCTTTTTGGATTTATTTTTTCACAATTCATTCTAACCCCAACCATTCATTCCTCCCCCATCTCTTCACAGAAGTCATCAGGCCGTGGTGAGTTACTGCTCTCCCTTTGTTACCAGTCCACCACTAACACTCTGACCGTGGTTGTCCTAAAAGCTCGCCACCTGCCCAAGACTGAAAACAATGGACCTACAGGTACTTACACTTTCAAATGAACCGTTCAAGATGCAATCCGTAAGAATCCATAGGATTCATGCTTCAAAACTTCCTTCCATGCACCCAAAACTACTTTTGATGCTATGATAGTTGCCATAATGACTCAGCCACCACACTAAAGTAATCTGATCAGGATGTGATACAGAGCACTTAAGTGACAAGCACTTGCACTTGCACACACACACGCACCCACACCCACACACACCTCTTATCACTAACATCCATCAATTCCACTCTATTGATTTCTTCATTGATCTGTCTTAGGAACAATATGCCACTCTGCAACCACTGAATTATCCCATACCTTTTCCGCTTTTCCTGACTTTGATTATCTCTTTTTCCGATTCTTCATTTTAAGATCCTTACGTCAAGGTGAACATGTACCATGGGAAGAAACGTGTTTGCAAGAAGAAGACCCATGTAAAGAAGTGCACCCCAAACCCCGTCTTTAATGAGCTCTTTGTCTTTGATCTGCCCTCCGACGAGGGCCTGATGGACACCAGTGTGGAGCTGCTGCTGATGGACTCAGACACAGGCAACTCACGCTCTCCCAACACCATCCTTGGGCGCCTGGTGCTGGGCACATCAGCGATGGGCACCCCCGGCGAGCACTGGAGGGAGATCTGCGACCACCCACGTCGCCAAATTGCCAAGTGGCACGCGTTGTCAGAGGATTAGAACCCCATTGCGAGGTCGGACTCTTTTGTCCATATCTGATCTGGTCCAACCTCGAGAGGAAAGAGAATGTGCAAGATTAAATGTCCAGTTTGTCTGTACTCAGTGGACTTTAAGTGAGGACCAGGGGGGAGGGGACTTCGATGTGTGTGTGAGTGCGTGCGTGCTTGTTGGGGGAGGAAGGTGTGGGGTCATCATTTAATCAAACTTTCAGTCACTTATCTTTGAAGTTAATGGGGTTCCGCAGGGACAGTGGAGCATGACAAAGGGAACACCATAGCTTTAAATGATCCCAAAGACTGTCACTGAAAATCACATGGTGATTGCAACATGCAAAATTATCTCCACTGAAACAACCAATTGTCACTGTAACCGTGTGCAGTTCAGAATGTTTTAAATGTCGCTATTGCTCTTTTTCTTTTCTGACTCTGCCTCTTCTCTTTCTTCAGCTCTTCCTACTATGTATAATAACCTAGTGCATTTTATGAAAACCAGAATGAACCACATCTGACAAAGCTGTAAAAAATTGGATTTAAAGTTTATTTTATAAAACAATGTTTTCCTCATAAAGTTGAATGTTTTTTTATGCTTTTGTTTTGTACTCTTAGACTTGATTTGTTGAAAATGTAATTATAAGTTGTATTTCATATATCATTACTTTAGTACAAGAAAGCCTAAATTAGGTGGTTAGAGAAAATACGGAAATAGTGCATTGGGGACAGTAAGCTGTGTGTGTGTGTGTGTGTGTGTGTGTGTGTGTGTGTGTGTGTGTGTGTGTGCATATGCGTGTGTGTGTGTGTTTCGATATGCGAGTGCTTGTGCTGATGCCACTGTTTGAGAGTATGGATGCATGTGTGTTAATTAGCTCTGATGCAATGTGAACGACATAATGTTTACTGTCAGTGTTTTGTCCCTCTGTGAGCACAAAGACAAGTGTAAATGTATGTACCTTACTATAAATATGGCAAGTTCTGAGAAAAAAGAGTTTGAAGTATTTATTACGAATGTGAAATTGATTGTGTGTGTGTGTGGGTGTGGGTGCGTGTGTGTGTGGAGGGAGGGTTGTTTATGCTTAATTAGATTATTACTATGAGAAGCAATATAGCGCTAAGAATAAATTAAATAATGTTAAGCTCTTATTGTCACATCAAAAAGCTCCATTCTGTCTATCTATGTCTTTTATAATCCTACAGCAAATAGTCTGTGCATGGACGTGAGTGCCTCTTCACCTCTAGGGGATGGCATCATAATGCTGAGTGGCTAAATGCTCCAGGATGAAGTCATCATTGAATTGCTGAATTTAATATCAGCTAAGTAGTTCACTGAGCAAGAACAGCTAGCTCAGCATCTGTCCCCCCCTTTTTCCTTTTCTCTTTTTTCTTTTTTTCCTTCTTTTTATTTCATTAAGATTTCTAAGAAAGTAACAGAAATGTTTGTATACAATTTCGAAGACAAGCACTGAGTCAGACATCTGTTCCTAACAAACAGGAGGAGTTTAATAGCTATAATACTTCCTATACTACTATATTTTCACAAGTGACCCTAATATTTTGATTTTCATATGTTGGCATGATTTTCATAAGTGGGCCTTTTTTACTGTGGGGCAGCTATGGCTCAGTTGAAGAGTTGGTCCTTTCCCAATCAAGGGGTCGGCGGTTCGATTCCCAGTTCCTGCAGTCTACATGTTGAAGTGTCCTCGGGCAAGACACTGAACCCCAAATTGCTCCCGAAGGCATATGAATGTGTGTGAATGTGAATATTTAGTATTGATGGGCAGATTGTCCCTTTGCATAGCAGCCTCTGCTTTAATAGAGTTTCTTAAGCCCACAGCATAAATCTGGTGTATAAGTATGCAGTCCGATACGGGTAAAAAGCCTATACATGTAGAATATTTTGGATCATATATGGCAGTTTAATTTTATTTTTAAATAGACAATATTTTTGTAAAATTAATAACCTGCTCTCATCTGTGAGAGAATGGGGGCGCCAATGGCGGACCTGCCAATTCTGGTGTTCTCTGGCAAATGCTAATGGAGCTGCACAGTGCTGGGCTGTGAGCACAGGTCCCATTAGAGGATGTCTCATGCCACCCTCATGCCACCCTCATGGAGTCTGTTTCTGACAGAGAAACATGCAAGCCTGCTGGAGGTCATTTTGAAGGGCTCTGGCAGTGCTCCTCCTGAGCAAATATCGGTCCTGCTGCTGGGTTAATGCCCTTCTACGGCCCTGTCCAGCTCTCCTCGTGTAACAACCCGTCTCCTGGTACCTCCTCCATGCTCTTGAGACTGTGCTGGGAGAAACAGCAAACCTTCTTTTGCGACTGCACGTATGGATGTGCCATCCTGGAGGAGCTGGACTACCTTTGTATCCTGATTGGGCTGCAGGTACCGCCTCATGCTACTAGTAGTGACAAGGACACTAGCAGAACACAAAACTATAGAAGAATCAGTCAGAAAGTATCAGGAGAGAGAAACTGTCTGTGGCCACAACATGCAAAACCATTCCTTTTTTGGGGGTTGTCTTGCTTTTGCCTCAAATTAAAGAAACAACAGGTGCAAACCTTTGAAAGAACTTGACAAGACACTCAAATAATCATTGCTAATACTAACACCTCTTTCTGACCTTTTCTTCCATGATGAAATTCATCATGTCACCGCTCCCTGACCCATGGATTGGCTATCCCCTTCTTTATTGATGGTTGCAAACAAACAACAAGATCCTGGTTCCCCTGAAAGCTGCACAATCTATACCTGAGCAGTGGCCTGCCCCAAGAAGGAAATCTTGGCTGCCCAAAGTTCCTACAGTCCTTGATGCTTGACGAATATCTGTAACAGCTTTGCTGCATAATTCATCATTGCATATCAGGTGGTTTGCTGGGTTTAGAGCAGTCATATCTTTGCTAACAATTGCAATATGCTGGTAGGATAACAATTTTCTCTATGAATTGTATGTATCATGCAGTGCAGTGCTCATGAGAATTGCCACTAGGTGGGGTCCGAGGCCCACACTTAGCACTTTCACTAGGTAGTATACTCCTCATGTAGGCGCCGTACTCATGGGGTGTGGCTGCAAAGCGGCTGGTTCAAACTACAACAGCATGAGTTGTCTGACTGAATTATTTTACCTGTACTCGGGACTAAATCTGATTAACTTAAAACTTTGAGAATTCAGTTAGAAAATCAGAGTATGGGCCAGGAGGGCAGTATACTATCACAAATAAAATAGACTATAGACTTTTCCAGGCTTCATAACACTTCACATTACCCATATTAGTAAACATTTCCCCTGGGGATCAATAAAGTTAATCTGATATTATTAATAACACATTAACATTTCTAAAGAATGTTCACGTGATTTTATACATTTCATTTTGTGAAATTATCTTTTTCAGCTTTTTTTAATTTACGTTTTTCATCTTTGTATTTTAATGTCTTATTTTTGATTTTATTGCTCTTAATGTCCTCAATGTTCTGTTCTTAATGGTGTTAAGCACATTGAATTGCTCTTTGCATGCTTTACGTACCTTGCCTAACTTATATCATATAAGTACACCAAATAAAAAATGTAATTTTTTGGTCTTTTATGCTTTTATTTAAAGAGAGCATACAGTGGATAATGTTAGAAACGGGAGAAAATGGGGATGGACAGTAATTGAATCAGGGTTAGGGTTAGGGTTAGGCGTGTTAGTCACCAGCCTGGGAAGCTAATAACCAGCCTATCCAGTAGCCGATCCAATGGGTTGCTATGTTAGATGCATGACTTGCCATCCTGGTCGAATGAATAGGCAGCTTCTCATTTACCACTGCTGGCCTCTCAGTTACCTGCGCTGGCTTATCATTGGCCAGATCAGTAGCTGGCTTCGGCAAGGATGCAGCCTCGTTTGGCCTCTCAATAGTCAAAATGTTGTCCTTTTCCCTGCACCATACCCATTACAGGTATGAGCCATGCCCCACAAAAACAAAACCAGGCCCATGTAACATGTATAGCCCACGCCCGTGACATGCATAGGCCTCGCCCCGTGACATGTACAAGCCCCGCCCCTAAAACAAGCCACGTCCCTGACAGGTATAAGCCCCGCCCCTGTGACAGATATAAGCCCTGCCCCTAAAACAAGCCACGCCCCTGTGACAGATATAAGCCCCGCTAATGTAATATATATAAGCCAGGCCCCTTAAGAAAGCCCCGTCCCCGTGACCGATATAAGCCCCGCTCCTAACACAAGCCACGCCTCTGTGACAGATATAAGCTCCGCCCATGTGACATGTATAAGCCACGCCCCTAAAGAAAGCCCCATCCCATGACATGCATAGGCCACGCCCCCTTGACTTGTATAAACCCCGTACCTAAAAAAAAGCCCTGCCCCGTGACAGATATAAGCCCCGCCCCAAAAAACAAGCTATGCACCTGTGACAGATAGAGGCCCCGCCCCCGTGACAGGTTTAAGCCACGCCCCCAAAACAAGCCCCGTCCATGTGACAGATAGAGGCCACGCCCCTGTGATATGTATAAGCCACGCCCCTGACATGCATATGCCCTGCCCCTAAAACAAGTCCCGCCCCTGTGACAGGTACAAGCCCCGCCCATGTGACGGATAGAGACCCCGCCCCATGACAGGTACAAGCCCCGCCCCTTTACATGTATAGGCCATGCCCATGTGACAGATACAGGCCCCGTCCCATGACAGATATAAGCCCCGCCCCAAAAAACAAGCTACGCACCTGTGACAGATAGAGGCCCCGCCCCCGTGACAGGTTTAAGCCACGCCCCCAAAACAAGCCCCGTCCATGTGACAGATAGAGGCCACGCCCCTGTGATATGTATAAGCCACGCCCCTGACATGCATATGCCCTGCCCCTAAAACAAGTCCCACCCCTGAGACAGGTATAAGCCACGCCCCTGTGACAGGTACAAGCCCCGCCCATGTGATGGATAGAGACCCCGCCCCATGACAGGTACAAGCCCCGCCCCTTGACATGTATAGGCCATGCCCATGTGACAGATACAGGCCCCGTCCCATGACAGGTACAAGCCCTGCCCATAAAACAAGCAATATGACAGGTATAAGCCACGACCCTTAAACAAGCCACGCCCGTGTGACAGACTTAAGCCCCGCCCATGTGACATGTATAATCCCCACCTCTAAATCAAGCCCCACCTCATGACAGGTATAAGACACGCCCATGCGACATGTATTAGCCACTCCCCCGTGATATGTATAATCCCCGCTCCTTAAAGCAAGCCACGCCCCCAAAAAACAAACCCTGCCCATGTGGCAGATACTGCACTCATCCATTGTGAAAATACACAAAGTACTTTGAATACTTAAGTAGTTACTCCAGTACTTTAACTCAAGTAATAATTTCACTGAACAACTTTAACTTGTATTGGAGTAATATTTGAGCTGAAGTAGCTATACTTTGACTCAAGTAATAAAGTACATTGTCCACTACTGTTTCTAGAGAAACCTGCACGGAATGAAAACTAAGTGACACCTGTGGCGCACCAGTGACTCGTTATCAAGAACCTGGAGGCTACGCTACATTAGCTTAACTATGGCAGAGGGACCGAGCAGCGAAGCTTTGTATCCACCGAAATAACAAATGAAGTCAGCCTTGTGGTTGCCTTTCGGATACACCGAGAAGGACCAAGGAGTTATTCAAGACAACACACCGCGGTCTGCAAAACCTGGCGCAAAAAAGTTTCGGCTGTGACAAACACATCAAACTTGATGCAGCATCTGCGGGATCACCACCCAGCATTACACCCCCAGCGTGGTAAGCTGGTTTTATACCTTTGGGTTCTGCAAGAAAGAAGCATTAAATCTTGGCTGTGTACTTCTTACTACTCAATCTGGAATTTCCTAAGACTGTTGCCTCTAATAATTGGAGACAGAGTGCAAGATCCACAAGATGAAGTTTGGCAATTAACTCTACAACTGACAGACATAGTTGACTTGATCTGCGCTCAGAAAATTTCCAAGGCACAGGTTACTCACCTGGATGCTCTCATTCAAGAATATTTAGAGTCCAGGAAGGCACTGTTTCCAGATATCAACTTGAGACCTACACATCTCTTTATGTCACTATCCAGGATATATCCTGAAATTTGGCCCACTGATGAGATTATGGACTATGTGCTTTGAAAGCAAACATAGTTACTTTAAAAGATGTGCAATCTGAAGAATTTTAAAAACCTTCTCTTTCAGAAAGACATCAGATGTTTCAGGCCTATCTTTTAGCTGGGTCAGTGAGGCCTCCAGCATTGCAAATAAAAGACAGCTCGCCATTTTACCCTGGGCTTTACAATGAACAAGTTAAAGATGCAATCTTACAATTTGATTTCACTGAAATAAATACAAGGATTCCTGTAGATGTGCAATATCACGGGATAACATGCAAGAAGGGCCAATTTGTTGTCACGAGAAATAATGAGAATTTGGTGAACTCATCCTGATTGTAGCGAAAGATGATTCTGCACTTCATTTTGTGATGAGAGTATATTCAGGTGAATTTCTTCCACACTACCACATGCACTCAGTGAAAAATGAGAGTGGAATATTACAATGCCTACACATTAATAAACTGATTGACATGTGGCCATTATTATCTTACACGAAAAATGGAAACCAGATCTACCACAACTACGACGAGATATGGTGAGGATTGTAGTTTCTGAAATTAAGAAGATGTGTAATAATCCAACCAAACACAACACGACAGAGATAGGCAAAAGAATGGTTGCCAAGTATCCTAAATCTCTACAAGATGTCCTCGAGGGTGACATTGTTGGACCTGGATATCATTCACTCATCAGGGCAAATCCAAGCACAAGTTAAAAATGTTTGTTGGCCCAACACACCAAAGATAACAAAACGTAAGGCGGAGATTCCAGCTGAAAAGAAAGCAAGTGTTCAAGACACATATGGCTGTATCAACTGGGAGCCGAAATATTTGCCACTCTCTGAGACAGTGGAGAGTCAGCTTGAAAAAAAGAAAAGATGTTTGAAGAGATGAACGTCTCAATACAGAGGATGTGAAAACATCTGTACAGTCTACCTATAACACTCAGCCAAGAGTAGTCCTTTTTTTTCAGGAAGCTGGTATGGCGTCACACTTCCAAGAACTTACTGGTGTGAATCTAATCTCCTTGCCAATGTGGACAAAAAGGGTAGAAGCCTGTTAAATTTCCTCAAAAGTGTTGATGCACAAAGAAACAAACAAGTCCTGGATGCTCTTATCAAATTTCAGACTGAGAACAGACATCATACAGATGGTACTACTTTTACTGGATCATTTTGGTGATAAGGATGAGAACCTGTTTTATTACGTCAAGGAGACATGCCTGGCCGAAGAGAGAACACCCCGCATTATTGTGTGCAGAAACTAAACTGAAAAATTGAAAGGTTAACCACCCCTCTAGCTAAATCTACTCAGCTACTAAGATCTAATGTGCTGTTTGAAACTGTGAAAATCAAACTCTCTGCTGTTGTTGGCCTCCACCGATTACCGACTCTCAGTACAGTGAAAAGACTTTCCAGGACAGTTTGTGGTGAGTTTTACTTCTTTTCTGTTGAGCTGAATGAAGTGTGTTTTAAGTATAATAGAGAATCGCCGCTCGCACACATCGGCCAGCTGATCTGGGTAGGTAGGAGTGGGGGGGGAGCCCCGCCACAGCCACACACACATGGCCAGACTGGGGCGAATATATCTGCGATCGCTGGTTGAGAAATGTTAGCATATCGCCCGACCTGCACAATGTTATTTATTTATTTATTTTTTATCACCGAGGCATTTTTTGAGTAAGTCAAAAAAAGTCTGCACTTTAAAATGTAACTATCATTCTTTTTTTAGGTGCCTTTTGTGTTCAGTTCAATGTTCAAAAAATACATAACTGAATTGAATATCATTATCGCCATATTCAACAATGTTATTGCATATCGCATATTTTCTTCATATTGTTGAGCGATACTAGCAAGTACATTTAGCAATTTGAAAAGATCAATTTGCTATGTTTATTGAATAGAATTAATGAAAATGAAAATACTCTAGTCTGGCAGAAGTTATGTGTTTCCTCTGATGGCGCCATTAAAGAACATAGCTGGTAAGTAGGCTACATATTTAAAATATTGTAGCAACCAGAGGGGGACTGTCGCTCTAATTAATGCGTGAGGTGCAAAGCATTATGGGAT
Source organism: Semicossyphus pulcher (assembly GCF_022749685.1). NCBI lineage: Eukaryota > Metazoa > Chordata > Actinopteri > Labriformes > Labridae > Semicossyphus > Semicossyphus pulcher. The sequence goes on from NW_027211695.1 coordinate 10,305,058, forward strand.
TATGTATTTGTCAGATTTGCATTCTGAGTCTCAAGTATTGTTTCCCTTTCAATAGGCTAAGCCAAACATCCAGTGGTCCCGAAATAAAGTGGTCCTCAAATAAACCGGCATGAAATACAATCATTATTAGAAATTTCTTTCTCATTAAAGTCATTTTGAGTTTAACCATGTCACAGATAACTATGATCTTGTGTATATATCATTTTAATATTACCTTTTTAATTAAAAAATGTCTGATTATTCTGTAATTTGTACACATTACAACAAATGTGATCCTCATATTTCTTCTTATGATCAAATAACTATGCAATGGCATTTCAGTCAATATAAAATACATAAATATGCCTTTGAAATAAAACCTGAAATAAAAAATGAGGTTATAAATATACACATATGTAAATGAGTCAGTATAGTTCAATAAATAATTTGCCATCTGTTTCCATCCGCTAGTGTTTTGTGAATATAAGGAAGTTGAGATAAACAGCTGGTGGCTGAAGCAGCATTAAGGAATAAAAGAGCACAACAAGATGAGTGTTAGTGTTTTTTTTATCAGTGGGAAAGCGGCTTTACAGAAGCTAGTCTCATTTTCCCTAAAGCAACCTGTAAGTATGTAGTACTTTCAGAATACTTACAGTATAAGTAATTTCTCCTTTCCTCTAAAGTAACCCGTGACTACTTAGAATAATGAGTATAAATCATTTCTCATTTCTTTAACTTACACTGTAGGTTTTGATTTCTCCCTATAGAAAACACTGTTTTAAAGTGGGAATGCCGACAGGAAGTTTAAAATGTAAGCATTTTGGCTGCCTCTATATTGAAACACATAATAAAAATAAAGTTGGAGGGGATAGTCCAGAAACCATAAGCGGACATGCAATCCTTACAATTTCTTTACTCAGTTTTTCCGTGGTAACAAGTAATTTCCTTGTTATTCTCTCAAGATCTCATCTTACTTATCACAAAGCTGCACCACCGTAACGTCAGATGATCATAACTCGTACCCCCTGAGTTCCAAAAGCACAAAACAAACATAGAAATAGGCTTAAGTGTGGGCAATGGCAGCATGGCATGTCCCGGTCTGTAATGTCACAGTGACCAGCTTATTGTTTTGCTTTCTAGATAGCCAGAAAATTATTCAGTTTTCACCTCCAGATAATGAGATAAATTAATCCATTATAATGGTAAAAACAGCTCTGTTTGTATTAATAATACAGAGTAGTGACTTTTGGTAGGTAATGTTGGCTTGTCAAGTAGTGGATGTCATTCTGCACACTAATTGGGTAAAAAACACTGAACTCAGACCTGCTGTATCAAAGCTACGTCAAAATAAATTGTGTCAACATAAATTTAAATTATCCCTGATGCCGGTGGGGCCTGAACTGAGACCAGGCATGCTGCCAGGCATGCAATGCACTGGCAAAAATCCTGAATTACTAACCTGTAAAAAAAACAGTACAATGATGAGACAAACAACTAGTGGTATGTTTCTTTTTCCTGCTTCCACCAGACTAAAGAAGACATCTCACTAGGGAGGCGTGGTGGTGTTTATTATTAGTGGAATTTCTAACAGGCTGTGAAGATATTATGGGGTGTTGAAACTAGGATGGCGTGCAATAAAGCAGCTTGTGAATGATATTTCAGAAATGTGGATTTCTTCAGATAATGTTTGCTCTGTATTCCTTGAGGAGTTGTCGGAATCATTGGGATTGGTCAACTTGTTAATGTATTTGATTTTGTGGGAAGTGAAGTAATAGAGAAGGTTTGGTGCATCGTATTGTTCTTGATTTTAGTTGTCTTGCTTTACAATAGCATTCTAAGGTTATGGAATGAAGGGATTTGAACCAGAGGGATGAGGGCTTCATGTGCATAACTGAAAATATGAAATATACTTTGGGTTGAATGGTCATTTGGATAATAGTCATTCTGCCTATGTGGGATGATGAGGGTTGTTTTATCTAATATTAAACATTGTCCTCTGCTGTTTTAAAGAAAGGGTCAAGGTTAAGATTATATGACCCTGACAGACTGGAAGAAATGTTGGGTCTTAAATATGTGACATTACCAGTGTACAGATAGAAAGGTGGAGTGAGATTTAGAAGCTTTAGAAGCCTTAGAAAAACATTTGTGTCAGTTTCTTTCAGATAAGTAAGATGAAGGATTTTATTGGTAAAATAGAACATAGGCTTATCTTATGGTGCATATTTTGTTTTGGATTTGGTGGTGTTTTGTTTTTTCAGGTTCCTGGTTCCGCAGGTTATAATCAAAACAAAACACAACAAAACACTGAAAAGAGCAAATAATGATGGTGAGAGTGGGATTCCTTGCCTCTTACCCTTGTGCAAAGTGAAAGGTTGTGATATTATCCCATTGGATGTGATCGGGCAATTGGTGATGTGTACAAAACATTCATCCAGTGAATAAACAAATTCACTGAAAGCAGTGTGTAAAATGAAAAATTCCCAATTGACTTTGCCAAATGCATTTTTGCATCTTAAAAGACTATAGCTGTAAGTAAGTTTGTGTTTGATGGGCAATGGATCAACTTAAACAGTCTGCGTAGATTGTTCGATAATACTTACTCTACTCGCTCTACTTTATTAGAGCCAGTTAGGTCTGAGTGAATGATAGAAGAAATTACTGCATAGTTATGCATAGCTTTACTGATGATGTTGTGTCTGTTTTGATGAGAGATAGCAGTCATGACAACTTGATTGGGAGGTGGGGTCTCAGGTTTTGCTGTTTTTAAGGAATATTTTTTGAGAATTTGAGTCAGTTACCATTTATCACGAAGAAAAATTAAAATACATTTTTGTTTCTCAGGTTGAGTCTCTTACAGACACCCTTCATTGTTGTATTTCTTCTACCACAGCTAAACTACAGCTAGACAGATGGAAGATTTGCTACTGGTCTGCAGGGAGGAAGAGAGCAGAAGCTCAAAAGAGCAACAAAGTGGAAAGTGTGTGAGATTGGTGAAAATTGTATGTGCTGTTAACAGCCCGAATGGCGAAGGGGGGGAAATGATGAAGGGAGAGAAAAAACTACCTTTCGATCCCTTCCTTTCTCTTGCTCACCGTATGATCTTTCAGTATTGTTATTATTATTCACAAAGTTAATCTTTTATAAAACAGTTTTTTAAAACTTTTAATTAGAAATGACTTAATGTGTTTCACAGTCACAAACATCAAACTGATTGTAGGGAGGTGCTGCATTGTGCAGGTTCATATGCATCATGAGAAGTCCATAAGAAGCTGAAATATGCTAGTTGGTTTCTAGATTTGCTGCAAAAGGGTTTTTCTCAAACATAATTTTGAAGGAAATATTTATGTTAACCTGTTTGCTCATATATTTAAATTTCTTTAATAATCATGGTATAATCAGCTAAGGTTAATTTTAAGGATATGTATTGTCTACTCCTCTCCAGGGTCTTGTGTATGATTTACTGTCGCTCCTTCTGTCTTAGAGAGATAGTTGGTGGCCTTGTCTGGGCTGAGAGCTCCAGGGCAAGGGGTAAACTCTAGATAGTCAGGCGCCTCAGCTAAACCCATAACAACAAAACCTTGCTTTGTCTCTGTGAGAGGGAGTTCTTTATGTAATGTATAAAATACATTGTGAACCTTGTTCTGTGTAGTACTGGTCTCCCAGCTCGAGTTGTTAATTGCTTTTACTCATCTTTAATATTCTTCAATTAAATGACATCAAAAGACATCTATGTTTCCCAAAAAACTATTGGTCTCGTCATGAGAAATTGCCACCATAATAATTACTATCAAATTCAAAATGATCAAGGTTGTGCACTTTTATATTCTAATACTTTTCTGTAAGGTTAAACAGCATTAGAGTTTACCGAAAAGATTTTCAAGAAATACCGAGTCTATACAATGTAAATTGAGGCTTGAATTGATAGTTCTTTTGTGGTCTCAGTAACTTCCACTCTTCTATGAAGCACAAATGATATACATTACATCATCCAACTGGTTGGGCGGAGAAAGAAAGAGACGGACAGGCAAGTAGAATGTGCATGTGTGAATGAAAGAAAACCTGCATCCCAGAGGCGAGGAAAAGACTGAAACTGGATTTCCTTTGGAATGCAGTGGAATGCCCCTTAAAGATGCAACTTCAAATGCATTTTCAATTTGACTTTGAATAAGATCCAACTTTGCAGCAAAAGTGAGTGCAGGGGAAGAGCACGGTCTAATTATTTACTATGTAAATGGCCATCCTTTAAGGACAAAGGTAGAGATACACAAAACAGATAGCAGGAAGACAAACACATACATTAAGAGTTAATGGTTAGGTATAAAACTCTGTAATGATTCCTTTTCTTTATCTACTAGTTAAATTGTCATGGACTTGAGCTGCTTTGTGAGATGATTAAGCCTTTATACATTTGCAAATGCAAGGAAATAGAATTTATTTTAAGAGAGTAGTTAGGGGTTAATCAAATGTGTAATTTCAGATCAGTTATGGAGAAAGGGCTCATTTTTAAGGGAGTAATAGAGTACTATTTTTTTGTATAAAAAACAACTAGACTTTCATTGTAGGAATGGAGGACAATGAGATTTAAATTTAAATTACATCAACATTTATTTAATGTTGTAATGAATGGAAACAGACAGATGACAAATCAGAAGAAGAACCCCAAACCTCACAACCATGGAGTGAATTTTGTGGCATTACCTGTGTCCGGAAATGTGTATGAATAAGGAAAAAAAAAACATTTTATTACAATAAACTAATGGTATCATTTAACCATCTTGGGTTAATGTAGCATTTTTTACGGTACATATTTCAATTTCGAAGATTAAGATGTGTACTTTAAATGTAAATACTTTGCTGAATGTGTGAAATACCATTAAAATAAAGGTTGTTTATCTAAAAGGTTCCCAGTGGAGGATCCCCCGTAAGCCTTACCAAGCCCGGCGCGTCGCACCCGAGAGATTGATTAAACATAATTCCATCCCCCCAAGTTAGATTGACTGAATGGCAATCATGCCAATCACAACCGTTTGACCATCTCACTGGGCCAGCGAAGAGAAGAGAGCTGGAGTGGAGTAAAGTTACGTGTGTGCAGAAACGGACCTTGTCATGAATGCTGGCTGGGGGGCTGCTGCCGCTCTCACTTGCTCGACCACTCACTGCGCTCTTGCCGACACAGACTACGAGAGAAAAGGAGACACGTCCGAGCGTTCATGTCCAGGTTTAAAAACTCGAACTCGATCTGTTATTAGTCTGGATGGTAAGAAGTCAGTCTCTGTCCTTCTTCAGTAATGTTGATTTGTGTTTTGATGAACATATAGGCCAATTGTACGTTCTGTTTCTTTATTAGCTTGACCTACTCATCTAATCCCACAGCATTGTATGTGATGCTGACAGACAGACAGCATATAAAAGAGAAAGGAAAGAAGAAATACAGCAGAATGTGATGGAGAGAGAGGAAAGAGACAGAACAAATGATGGAGAGGAAAGGAGAGAAGAGATAGATGATGATGGGTGCAGCACTAAACTCTAGCTGAGAATGTGTATTGTTTCTATGAATGAAGATACACCTTTTTAATATCACAATAAACTAATGGTAACAAATAAATTAAACTTTTTTCCAACTCTAGTCAATAAATGTTAATTGATACCAGTTGAGCCAAACTTTTTAAAATCAGTGAAAGTGATTACTTTGAATGACAAAGAGTGCATGACATTTCATCAAAATAAAGTGTTTTAACGTCAAAAATCCTGGGGGAGAATCCTCCAGACCCCCCTGTTGGGGTCTAAGCCCCCACAACAACACATTGTAGAAATCTTTGTTGTAATATGAAATATTTTAATCAAGATAACTGTTATTTACAGTGCATGTGGCAGAAAGTTTTACTATTTGAGGTTTGGGGCACCAAATTCTAAACTCGCCTATATAAATCTCTACTCCACCCCTGTACCAAGCCCCTCCTAAAAATCCCCTCATAACATAATAAATCAGAAAATTTGCTCTGTAATGGATAACTGTGTGGAAAGCTGACATGCATTTTTTTTACACCTTGCATCGCAAATGTTATCGCCTGGCTCAGGGCCAGTAACAAAAAGGGAGGCCACACACAGATAAAGCAATCAGCCTCAGATTTATTTTAACTTAAATTAACAAACATAACAGATACTTAATGATATGTTGTAATATGAGAGTAATCAGTCATGTCTGAAGTGTCTGGATGAGTAGAAATGCTGTATGATGCATGTGATGGTGCAGAAAACCAAACAAAGAGAAAAGGATGAGGAGGATGCAGCAGGCCCAGCTGAGAGAGAGCTACCAAGAAGGCAGGCCTTTATGCCTTTCTGGAGGCCCAGCTCAGGTGGGCAGGCTCAGCTAACGACCTCTCCCAGCTCCACCTACATGGCTGAAATAAGGAAGCAAACACTGGGAGGCAGACAGACTGGGAGGGTCGTCACACAAAAGTAACAGTTACGTTAACTTATCACAGGGGTAATCAGGGGCAGTACAGATATTTGGGAAGGGATACCAAATCTCACCTAGGGCACCAAAATGGCTAGTGAAATGGGGTCACTGAATAGGTTGTTGAGTATGAAAAGGATACAAATAATTTGCTATTACCTTGGCTGTAACCAGATTTCAACTCAAATGAACACCAATAGAAGATTGTTCTACATGACATGGTCCACCCACCATCATCAAAACACAAAATGAGAGAATATCTCTTGAAGAATTGGTGTTTAATCCCTCTAGGAGAGTACCAAAGACTTATAAAATCCATGTAAAGACACATTGAAACTGATCACAAAAAATGTAACCAACACTTTACTAGGATTTGTTTTTTTCTATTGTTTTATTCTTGAGTTTTTTACCTGCCTGAATGTACTCTAAAACAGTGATTTCCCAAGTATAGCTGCAGCCCCCTTGTGGGCTGTGAAGGTACTGCATTTAGCTTCAAGGGGTCATTTTAAGTGGATGAAATAACTATATTTTAATTTGTCATTAAGCCTGCGATCCAACAGCTGACATGAACTCAATAACATACTATTTCAGGATGAAGGACTTCTAATCAAGACTTCATGAGACGAAAAAAACGATAAACAGTTTAGACGGAGGAAAATGTACATATCTAACAGCAGAGGTAGTGTTGCACATGTTTTATTGAGTTATTTAAGACATAAACACCTGGATCAAATTATTAGTCTATTCATTCCGTTTAATATACTTTTTTCAAAAGAGAGAAAAAAGATGAAATTCGTAACTTTGTGTGCATCAAACATTACTATCCAATACTAATGTTTTAAATGAAACTAAATAAAGGGAACTAAATAAATTAAGTGGTGAACTCGACTAAAGTTTTGAGGTTTAGTCTCTCTCTGTACTCCACCAACAAATTAAACTGTTTGGTGAGAGCTTCAAACATTTATGGGTTTAACAGGGGAGGTCAGAATTGCCTTGCTTAATGTCATGTTGACAAAAATGGAAACTGAATCCATTCTGGGTTCCTAACATGAAATGTATGCTTTCGAGGATTCTAAGCCCTCAAAACTGGTAATTGTGCAGCAGAAAAAAATAATGATCATCTTAACAAAATCAAAAGGTTCTTTAATCTTGTCTCCTTTGTAGCTGACTAGTCGCCCAACCAGCCTGACTACTTATGTACCTGTATTCACTCTGCCTGCGCACTCATTGCACATCAGTCTTCCACAAGTTATGAATGACATAGGATGTTAGCATTGACAAAGAAGAGCTCCACTCCTCTCCCTAACAATCTCCTGTGAAGTCCTGTACCACAAATAAGACAGGGCTCAACCTGTTTTTGCTATCCCATTGGGTATATCCATGTTTTTTTGCAATGTGGCTTACTCTCTGCCCTTTTGATTGTCGTTCCCCAAATCAATTTAATCTCTATTAAGTAATGTTTGTAGAGGTATGAGGTAAAAAAAATATTCTCAGTTTTTCCTTTTATCATTTTACACTCTATTTACAGTGTTTCTGTTCTACAGTGTTTCTGTTTACACTCTATTTTACAGTAAACAATAACACTTAGCAGGCTGAACTTTGTACAACACTTATACCCTCGACACCTTTAAGCTGTATTTAAGAATTATTTTTTTATAGCGATTTGTAGACAGCTGAGGAAACATTTAGCTCTATGAATCAATTACCTCTCATATTCTAAATAAATGCTTTTCAATAGCAATGGTGGCTGAGGATTGTGTGCACTGTTGAGCAAAAAAAATGTAGATCTTAGCTCAGCTGACTAGCACATCTGGGTACATTTTGCAAAAATCTTTGTTGTACTTTTTGTTGGATTACAGCCTTGTTTGAATGCATACAAGTTTGTATGCAGTCAATAATTGATAAACTATCTGTTGCAATCTTACCTCAACTGAAACATTTGCCTTGAATGGTGGCTGTTTTATAAGATATCATGCCCCTTAAATTTTACCTATCCATTTCCAGATCAATGACGCATTGATTAAACTGCTTATTTGGACATCTGTACATTTTTTTTTAAAATTACCAGGTATTGTTCGATAAGTGTGGTCTGTAAATAGCCACGCATAGGTTTTATTGTTTAACAACCCACTACACAACTGCCTTTCAGCATATGCCTATTTCTCTAGTTTAGTTAAAGCGTGATTCTTTGCCGCAAAAGGGGCCATACCTTCTCCAATTGGACTGATGCAGGACAGGTGATGCAGCCTGTGACGCCACAGGTGGTTTAATATTGGAGTAAATGAATGGCCTGCTGCAACTTATACAATCACTCAAAGGTTGTGCATCTGTATCAGATGCCATTTGATTGGACAGTGAAGAGTGACAAGTTAGAAAAGAGAGTGGGGATGACACAAACACCAAATGGTCGAGGGTTGGAGGTGAACCGGGAGCCGATGTAAAAATGTGATGGTATCTGACATGCCTTTGCTGCCTTTACTTCTACATCTACAGGCCCTACATGTACGCACTGTGTGAAGTCATTTTTTGTGACACCAAATACATTCAGTGAGTTAGGTGTCTGTCCAAAAGTGAGTAAATGTGACACCAAGAGGCACAATTGCAAGTATTTATGCAAACAGACACCTACATCCATCTTTTCTTCTCACCTGCTCTGAAAGTGGCAAATAAAAGGAAAAATCATCTAAAGACGCAGTGTGACTAAAGTAAAAAAACTGGGGTCAACAGTATTCTCAATAAAAGGACAAAGCTGCAGAGATAGCTTGGTAACACCTTCGGGGAAAAGAAAGACACCCACAATGCTCACTAATGGCATAACAAATGAAGGAAAGACAAACATTCAGACTCTTGCTGCAATCCAATCCAATCCATTTATTTATATAACACGATAGGTAGAGAGTAGCTTTGATGGACAAACAATAGGTGACAATATATCACAGTGGGGCTAGAAAAGAACATGGTAAAGCAAAAACAGAGGAACAAGGTCACTGTGAAATGTTTTACGAGAAGAGGATTAACAGCTTGACAAATCTTTCTCCCTTTAACCAAATATTGTTGATGGTGGTAAACATTGTTCTCTTCTGGCATGGTCTAATGTGTTACCCGGTTCAACAGTTTTTATGTCAACATTGTTAAGCCACCTCCCCTCCTTACCGATGAGAAAAGAGGGAGAGGAGAAAAAAGGGATCAGAAGGTGCTGCAGAGGAAGAGGAGAAAGAAACTGGAGAACAAACTTTGGGGTAAAAAGGAACAAAAGAAGCAACAAAGAAAGGGGGAACCTGGTTGTTTTTCCAACATTAATTATTTGTGATCTAGCAGCTGCACGGATGTGGATGGATACAAAAACAGAGGCAGTGGAGGCCAGCAGGAGTCGTTCCAGCCTCAGTCAGCGTGTGTGGAATGCTCTGCTGTTGTGCACTGGGGACATGGAACACTTGGATAAGTACATGAAGGGTAGGAATACTCTCACAATACACTTCTACACCCCAAAAAATATATAAACTGAAATATATTGTATGGCCATTCAAAATATGAATGGTTAAGGCATTGATTATCTACCCTGAGCATTCTCATGATGTGATCACTCATTCAAGTTTTCCAACGAGAATGTTTCTTATAACTAGAAATTTGTTAGGCTGAAGTAATTAAATTTTGTGAATGAAGAATGCTTTAACTGCGATTATGATATGCTGATGTAATCATCACTCAAATCTCATTGGAGAGTTGTGCACTCCTGCCCCAACATACATGACAACAAACTCACATCTTGATTATTTAAAAACAATCTGTGTTGGCACCAAGAGATCCAACTGAGGAAGAATTTACCTCTTTGGTTCCAGTTTTACTATATATTAGATAACAAATAGCTGGATGTATTAAGTTTTTGGGGAGAATTGCTGTCAAAGAAAATGTGTTGTTGTTTTTTTCTTTCTGTATCCTCAGACAAGTTTATTGTTCTGCAGCTGGTGGTGTGTTGCCTGAGAGGGGTGACCAGGGTGACTCTTGCAAACAACCCTCTCAGTGGTGCTCTCATCTTGGCTGCACTGTACTGGGCCTCCCCCTGGCAGGGCCTGCTGGGAACTCTGGGTGTACTGGCCTCTACGCTAACAGCTGTTATCATTGGGCAAGACAGGTGGAATGATAGTAATATTTAAGAAAATCTACATAAATAGTACTCAGAGGCTTAAAGAAAGAGCACATTTGTATGTAAATATTGAATTATCTTGATCTTTAAAAGCACAGAAAATTGTCAAAAAAAAAAACTCAATAAAAACCTGTGGCTTAGAGGGCAACCTTCTAACACAAGCTTGATCTTAAAGGTTGATATAGGGTTCTATTCCATATTCAGCTAAAGAATCAGAATCATCTAAATGCATTTACTTACACTCACTGCAAAGCAACTTTTCATTTAGGTGCCGTAACAATATTCATGCCATTTACAGTGGAATATTATATTAAGCAACCAGCAACCATGGTTTTATATTTAGGAACAAATTCCGGCTGAAATGGGGCTCCTGATATTTTTATATCAGACATGTAAGTGTCATCCTTAGGCCTCTGCTCATCGATACTAACCAGTTTGTTACATGAAGACCAATAAAAAGCCACACTATAATGTGTACCACTCCAATAATGAGTTTTAAGGGCATTACTGTACAGTGGTGTATACCAGAAATATTTATTTTTCTTCCAAGGATAAGATAAGATAAGATAGTACTATGAGAAAGTGCAAGGTGTAGTTTAATTTATAAATCGTCATACTCTATGTGTGTTTTTGTGTGTAGTGCTGAGATATCTGGAGGTCTCCATGGTTTTAACAGCATGTTGGTGTCTCTGCTGATGGGAGTGTTTAGCTCTGCTGGAGACTGGTACTGGTGGCTTCTGCTGCCCATCTGCTTAGGGTCAGCTGCAAGGTAAGAAACACACACACACACACACACACACACACACACACTTAATGATTGTTCTCATTACCAGGTCTTTAAATAAAGTTTACAAAATTTTAACTTTGTCATATAACACTTAGTCATTTTAGTTAGCCACAAATACATACATGACCTCTTTAACATACATCCTGCAAAAAGATGTGTTTGAAAAGGAAAAATAGTATTAAAAGAAGTCAATTAAGAAGAAGTCATTTAAAATCTACTTAATTTGACTGGTTAACATAAGATTGTTGTAGATCTCGTTTTATTTTTTTAAAGCTTCGGTTCTAAAAAAAACCCAAAACATTATTATAGTTTAAAAATGTGTGGTATCAAAAAGTATCGATATTTCATAACCTTCTATGTCATACATTTTGTATTTAAATCTATTTTTTCATAAAATAGGCTGTACTTAACCATGTTTGGACAGTGTAATGCAAGTTTATACATAAAAATATAACCTTAAAGTCCAAATGTTGCAGACTCTGGCACATTCTAATTCCAATACTGATTTGAATTACTGCACATTTTAATATCTTAGTGAGTAAGGTGCAATTAAGCTTCCGGTAAGTTTAAGCCACTATATAATATATAATAATTATATATTAAATATATTATAATATTATATATTAAACTAGTTGCCTTTCCTCAACTTCGGTAATTAAAAATGTGCAAACTGCAGTTGATTTGCCTGTATTTGTTTTCAATTGCAATACATCTTACAAAAGGCTCTGCTGTAATAAGCGCAAACTAAATAAAGATATTGCATTGATTAATTTAATTAATATGATTTATGCTTTCTCCACAATCGTCATATTGGTGTCCCCAATGTTTTCTGGTATTCTTAAAGAAGCCTGTTTAATAAGGATGCCCCACGTGTGTGCAATCATTGCAACTCTTCACGTGTTTTGTCATCCATTATTTTGCATTTATTTTAACACTGAAGAGAACTGCTCTATACAACTTTATATCTGGCAGAACACAACCTTTCTACAAAGCACACACACTCATTCATATAGAACATACAAGGGCAGAACAGACAAAAAAGAATAGCCATGTTTCTCTATCATCATGGACACTCTGTTTTGAGGCAGAGGCCGGTGGTTGTAAAATATGAGCTTAGTAATTTGATTAGAAATCAAACATTTTAAAAAATAAAGCAGCCAGCAGCACTTAGTCGAGCAGCCAGTTGTCTGTTTGACCAGCAGCTAGCACATATGGCAATGTGGATGCATTTTGTTCATTTTTGAAACAAGTGTAAAGGTCCCCTTTCATTGTCTCAAACCTCATTCCATCTCCAGTGTCTTTTTGTACAGTGGTCTCTCCTCAGTGTTGGACCGCTGGGACTTGCCTGTTGCTGTGTTTCCCTTCAACATCATCATTGTCCTCTACCTCCTTTGTACTGGCCCAGATCACCCCTATTTCCCACATCACCCAGCTATACCTGCAGGGGTCCTGAATCCAAATGACACCACGCTTGTTGCTGTAGAGGTAAGGCGATAAGAATTATGTGAGACTTGAGAGAAACAAGAGGAAAAGCGATTTGATACCTGTATAAGCAGGTACAGGAAGTGTCGTGAAAATTACATTTTTTTTTTATTATAATTTCTTATTTACAGCCAAAGAAAATTCAGAAAGTTGCCAAAGTAGCAGCAAAGTAAGCAGTTTGCCTCACTATTCAGAATCAGACATACTGGAGCGCTTGCACACAGATTTACCTACCCCTCATTTCAGTGCATTTATATGGTATGCTGTTGGGTCAGAGCAAAAGATCTCCTACTTTGATAAATGAAATTTTAAATGTAAAAGCTTTGAAGGAATTGTTATCATTTTCTATACACTGTATGTCTGGCAGTGAGTTCAGGCCACGTTCCTCTAAGAGAGGTGACTTCATTTTCCCTGGCACAATGGCATTAAACCATCGTCTTTAAATAATTAAAATTATCGATGTTTTTTTTCTAATTTCCTTTCAAGATCAAAAAACAAAAAATGTTGATTGAACAGGCATGAGGCAGATTTTGTGTCCCCTATGGTTTTTCCTGCTCAAATAGGGAAGGAAAGAACACTAACAGGCACTTTTCCTTTGCAAGCATTTTAACATGAGGGTGTCTGTCCGAGTTACATTTTTAGATATTTGATGTTACAAAGCTACAATTTCATTTAGTGGACGCGTTTTGTCCAAAGCGACGTATATCTGAGTTACATTTTGATTGATTATCACAAAACAGATGCAGATAGTCAGTAGGCTCAGTGGGAACTATTATAAGTGATGTGTATGATGAAGATAATAAAATCAAAACACAAGGCCAAATGTGTCCTTTGTGTCTCTGTTTTGTTGCAGCTTGATGTCCACAGTAAAGTAAATGATAGGAACACAATATGAATCAGCTCAGCTTTTTATGGCTCACCAGTTACTTAGCAACAGTGGCTGATAGAGATCCTGTTCATAAATTATATACATACAACAACATAAACTGTTTTTTTATTAAAATATTTTGGGATTGAAAACTTAGTGGAGATGAAGCTGTTACGCTTAAAATAAAATGTTCATGCTGTTTTGTCATGTTTCTGTGGACTGTGATCAAGGCATAGGCGATATAGGCGGTCGCTTAGGGCGCGATTCTCTGGGGGGCACTGGATTGAGCCTCAAACGTTTTTAATTTAGCCCTGATGTTAAAATTCAAGCCTGCTGTAAGATTGACACCTTCACTCCCAACCTTTCTCTGCTCCACTCGCAGTTACCGTCACTCTGCCACTCTCTCTCTCTTACTTTCTTGACCACTCACTCACTGTGCACTTCCCGGCAACAGGGTACAACGAGAGTAGGGGAGAGATGCATTCAGGTCCAGGTGGAAAAACATGAACTCCAACTTTTAATAGAGGGGAGGGTAATGTACATTCTGTTGTCTACATCATCAATCAATCAATCAAATTTTATTTGTATAGCGCCAGACACTTTACAGAAAGAGCAGATCTAGACCGACTCTTTGTTAAGTTATTTAAAGAGAGGCCCAACATGAATCCACCATGAGTAGCACTTAGCAATTCGGCACATTGGCAAGGAAAAACTTCCTTTTAACAGGCAGAAACCTCGAGCAGAACCAGACTCATGTTGAACAGCCATCTGCCTCGACTGGATGGGCCGAAAATGGGATAGAAGGAGATGCAGGATAGAGACAGGCAAAGAGAGCAACAACAACATATGTTCTTGTTACCACAACAACATATGTCCTTGTTACATGAACAGCAACAGACACATACTTGTGGTTACAATGCCAATAATAGTGGTAGACTAGGGTGAAGATTGGCTAAATAAATAAATTAATTAATTAATTAGCGAGAGAAGCAGAGTAATGATAAAGGCTGAGGTAATTGTAACAGTTGAAGTCAACAGGTCTACTATTAGCATTAGCAGCAACAATAATGATAGCAGCAACAATACTGATACTATGGGGAAGGCTGATGTTAGTAGTTGTTGCAGTCGAGCAGGTCCACAGCAGCAGGTGGTCTGCAGCAACGATCCCCAGGAACCTTCAAGACAAGGGAGCACAAGAACTCCCGGGAAGATATGTGGTTAGTAATGTTAATGGGACCAGAAAATACAGAGTTAATGAGCTGACAGAGAGAGAGAGAGAGAGAGAGAAGCTTGGTGTGTCAGATCCCCCCGGCAGTCTAAACCTATAGCAGCATAACTATGGGCTAGTCCAGGCCTGAGCCAGCCCTAACTATAAGCTTTATCAAAGAGGAAAGTTTTAAGTCTACTCTTAAAAGAAGAGAGGGTGTCTGCCTCCCGGACCTTGACTGGTAGATTGTTCCAGAGGAGGGGGGCCTGGTAATTGAAGGCTCTACCTCCAACACTACTCTCAGACACTTTAGGTACCACAAGCAGGCCTGCATCTTGGGAGCGCAATGTTCTAGAGGGGTAATATGGCACTATGAGCTCTTTAAGATATGATGGTGCCTGACCATTAAGAGCTTTGTAAGTAAGAAGAAGGATTTTAAATTCTATTCTAGATTTTACAGGAAGCCAGTGCAGAGAGGTTAATACAGGAGAGATGTGATCTCTCTTCCTAGTTCTTGTCAGCACACGTGCTACAGCAGCAGTAGTACATAGCTTGCACTACCTGTCTAACCACACATGATACAGACGGACGGACAGACAGACAGACAGACAGACAGACAGACAGACAGACAGACAGACAGACAGACAGCATGTAATAGAAATGGAGGGAAAGAGCAACAGCAGCATGTGAGAGAGAGAGAGAGAGAGAGAGAAAGCGAGAGAGAGGAGTGAGACAGCATAAATGATGGAGAGAAAGAGAAGAGAGAGTAGCAGATGGTAAGAGGCGCAGCACTACATTGCATAAACTCTATCTTAGGAAGTTTATTGTTAGTGTCTGTGAGTGAAGAAAGACCCTTTTAATATTATAGTAAACTCATCAACTGTGCCTTTGGTTGCATTCAAGTATTGGCAAAATAATCCAGACTCTCGCTATAGTTGCTGCAGTTGGCTTTTGATCTCTGTGTGCCAGCTGGCATTGTGACAATAGAAAAGTGACTGAGTTTTACACTCTTTGCTTTTGTTTGCAAACATGCAGAATAGATTCATGTGATTTCAATCAAATAAACTGTACCTGTCTACGTAGCCTGTATATAGTGACAACTTGTTGTACACTTTGACAGTATGTGCTGATAACATGAACAACAAAAACTACCATGTACATATACATCAAAATACACCACCATAGACTCCAAATTTCAGCATCTCTCTCTACTTGTCATGGCCAGCCCATCCAGATCTGAACCCCAATGAAAACCTCATGAATCTGATCAAGAGGAAGATGTATGCTCACAAGCCATCAAAGAAAGCTGTGCTGCTTGAATTTTTGTTTCCACGGTGGCATACTGTCATCCAACAGCAGTGTGAAAGACGGAGGTGGAGAGCATGCCAAGATGCATGAAGGATGTAATGATAAACCAGGGTTATTCCACCAAGTATGTTGTTTAAAAAAGAACATGAACTTGTTTTTTTTGCATTATTCAAGGTCTGAAAAAAATCTTTTTTGCATTTTTCTTGATCATAACCATTGTCATTTTCTGCAAATAAAATACCTAAAAGAGATTATTTTGTTTGGAAGTAGGGAGATATGGTGTATAGAATAAAACAACAGCTCATTTTACATAAACACAAACTTATGAATAGTAGAACCAAAGAAGAACACATTTTTGCAATGGTATATACTGTATACTGTGGATGCGCAAAAAAAAAAGCAATGAATACTCAATATTTCAGTATTTCAGCATAATACCACATTATAGTCTAACCCAGAGATAATTACCAGCCAAATACAGTTCCCTCATGCCCACAACTTTTACTGTTTGTTTCCCTCTCACTGCTCTCAATAATCTAATAGGAGATAGATGTTGAAAAAGATTTTCATAAACCAAATGTTCATTAGCTGCCCAGCACCTGACAACAAACAGAGAAAGTGAGCAACTAACTGGTGCAATGCTTAATTTTGCAGATAATAAGAGAAATTCTGTGAAAACTATTAAAGTGATCGCATCTGTCCATCTTAAATGGATCACAATAAGCAGTTTTTTTTCTAATCTAGATTATAATTTGTATATTTTTTTACATTCCAGGATGTCTAGCAAAACACCAGCACATTTGAAGTTAAAAACTTACATTAACAGTTTATACTTAAAGATACGGAAGCGTATTGCCGTCACCCCGAAATAAATAAAAAAGATCAGTTTCACGTTTGCATGTTTGTCCATAGTTAACTCGTGACTAATCTCAGATTAATCGCACATTTTTACCTGTTGTAAATGTACTTTAAAGACAAGTTTTTAATACTCTTATCAACATGGGAATGGACAAATATGCTTCCCTTATGCAAATGTATGTTTATTATTATTGCAACAATTCAAAACAATGACAAATACTGTCCAGAATATTCTGCAGAATAACCTCAAAGGTACTGCATGCTCAAAAAATAAGCTGAAAGCATAACATGGCAGTCATCGCATATAAGATTTCTGTGAGAAGCACTTCACATGTAGACTTACTCAGTCTGGATTACCCTCTTTCTAGGTGCTTATTTCTTCCTTCCACAGTATAATTGTACTCTCTTCTTCACCTTAATTCACGTTTTAATCCACAATCTACTTTAATCTGATCACTTTGCTTTGCTTCAGTCCCCCCAACAACCTGCACCTCTGCTCTCTGCATAGCTTCTGTCCCCACCCCCTCTTTCTGTCTGTCTCTGTCTGCTGAGTTGACTGTCTTCATCAGCAGTCTGTTCAAGTCACAAAAGTAACATATTTTCTCTTGCAATTCATTTCTCACAGCACATGAGCCGTGTGTACACAAGGGACGTTATTAATGACGTTTACAATAGGGACATACTGAGATACACAGTAGGAGTGTTTACATTGCGTTACAGAACTGCATATGATTGTGTGCGGACAGAGAGAGTCCTGATATCCTGTGACTCCTGTCACTGTTTCATTGCTCTTACTCAACAAGAATAGCGAGCGAACGACTGTTCATTTGGAGCGTAGTCGTTTCATTTCACAGAAAACTGAAGCAGCTTCGGTGCCGCGGCAAAGTGTATGTAGTGGAAACACTGCCGATGGTTAATCAGTTCACATCGACAGTAAATACAAATAACTTTTGTCTTGATTCACTTTTGTCACTTTTGTCTTGCCAGGGAACCATCTAGTAGGGCTCTGAGGCTGAATTTGCCAATTAAAAGTTTGGCTGTGTCCGAAACAGCATACTAACGTACTGCCTACTACATACTCAAACAGTATGTACTGCATACTGCCTACTAACCTGACTATTAGGATGCAGTTTGCATCATACTCAGAGCCGTCTATCATGTGACTTAATCGTTTACGTATGTCCGGTCTGATATCCTATTTTGGCATCAATTTCGTACAATGGGAGCAGATGGAGATGCGTTGTCCATCTATATATACAGTCATTGACTCAAACATCCGGGCCCGATCTAGTATACATCCGGGCATTTCTCACATACACAAAATTGCATACTATGAGTTGGGAACGCATGACATACTCAATTTTACGTCACGGTTAGTACGATTAGTAATATAGTATGCGGTTTCGGACACATCCTATGTTTCTGCATGCTATCCACAACATTGCGGCTGTATCGCTTCCTGATTTCTCAAACTAAAGGGCAGGTGGAGGGTCATAATAATAGAACGCGTGTGTGTTAATCGCGCGTTAAAATAGTTAGTGGTGTTAAAGGGAATGTTAACGCGTTAACTTTGACATTATTAACACGTTAACTTTGACAGCCCTAGTTATAACATAGTCATTTATTGTTATAACATGAAACTTACCACGTTATAACCTGATGAATTATATTGTTTAACATTAAACTGATGTTTGAGTGAGGAAACGTGGACGGACAAATTGGAAAACATGGCTCATTTACAGGATTTGATAAAGTTCTATGCTTGGGTTGAGACATGGCGAGATTCGGCTGTTACTGAGCACAGTGGATGACACTGTCATTCGTTATTATGCGTCGCATCAGGCGATTTCTGCTTCTTTGCTCGACACCACGGGGGTCTAGAAATTTTAACAAATGCATCACTGTGCTAAGGGTCACCACATACCCAGCTTGGATGCAGCTGAGATGGTGTAGCTTGTATCCATGGAGCCTCCCAT
Source organism: Semicossyphus pulcher (assembly GCF_022749685.1). Classification (NCBI taxonomy): domain Eukaryota; kingdom Metazoa; phylum Chordata; class Actinopteri; order Labriformes; family Labridae; genus Semicossyphus; species Semicossyphus pulcher. The sequence continues at coordinate 10,324,124 of NW_027211695.1, forward strand.
GCCCCTCCAGCTGATCAATGAGAAAAGATGCAACCTCCAGAGGATCAGACTGATTCTTTCTCCTGTAAAGCCCCATGCATTTTAAAATCCGTCTTAGCCTACGCATACTCATAGGCGCCGATCCCATGGGTGCTCTGGGGCCCGAGCGCCAAACTCTACTATTTCCCACACGCACGGTCCCCAAAGCACCCACAGGATTGGCGTTTATGGTCTTAGTATATTTGGTGACCCATTTCCGGCCTCTGCGATTGATTAACTAGTGGCCCCTCATTCAAGCCCCTCCCCACATGTTCGTTCTGATTATTATATATATAGTGGTAGAGTCAGTCGTCTTTCAATCGGTAGGTCGGAAGTTCGATTCCCAGCTCCCTCAGGCTACTTGTCGAAGTGTCCTTGGGCAAGACACTGAACCCCAAATCACTCCCGCTGGCATAACCAACGGGTATGAATGTGATTAACTGATTGACAGTTGGGCACTGTACGTAGCAGCCTCTGCCATCAGTGTATGAATGTGTGTGTGAATGGGTGAATGTGACATGTGTAAAAGCAGCTTTGAGTGGTTGCAAAGACTAGAAAAGCGCTATATAAGTACAGTCCATTCCATTAACCATATATATAGGTTTCAGACTACTAAAAGTCACACATGCTCTGCAAATTTGAAACAGAGAGACGCAAACGCGTGTATTGTGTTGAAGACACATAGGGCTGACCCGAATCGTTGAGTTATAGTTACTATAAAGTATAAAGTACATCTCTCCACATGCTGTGAATGACACGAGCAGGAGCTGTTACCTGTGATCACTTCATAGTTTATAATAACGCAGCGTGGAGGACACAGATGTTTAATAAAGTGGATCTGTGTTAATCACGCGGATCTTTCTGTCTGTCTGTCTGTCACTGTTGACAGAGACTCCAATCTGCTGTGTATACTGTATTTCACACAGAGCTGTAGAGGATCATCAGGCAACTAAGTTGTATATCCTGTCATCGCTTCATTCCGTGATCTCCCGCTCCCTCCCTCTGTGCCGGTGCTCTCCCCTTCTTAGTGCTGCGAGTCTGCAGCATAATTTGTGTTATATAATGTTTTTTAAAGTCTAATTTGTTGTGTTGCACTTAATGTAGTGTAGCATTATGTTTACTTTGCCAGTCGCCTCAACTTGTTCTGCAGGTACCGGACACCAGCAATCCAGTGTTGTGCGGACAAAAAGCATGCTCGCTAAGAACTGCATGCACCTCGTGGGAGCATGCAGCTCTCATTGTAATGCGGTCTACAGCTGAAACGTACAGTACAGGCTGTACAGTTAAAACAATATAACTCTTCTGTTCTGTCTGTTTATATGTTTATAGACTCAGTAGAAGAGGCTCTTTCTTAAATTGACTCAACATATGTTGTGTGTTTAAATGTGGATAAATGCTGAAAAATCTTCATTCATTTAGGTCTGTATAAGTGTTGGTTACCAGAAGTGATGTTGGCCTTGGTGTGTCAAGTAAGAACACACAGGATGGTCAGATATGTTTGATACTTTACTGTCTTCTTAGGACACAACAGCAGAGCATTGCAGCTAATGAGACTTACAGTGATGGGTCTTTGAAGGTATGTGTGTGTGGTCTATAATGAGCTGCAATAATAATATTTAACAAGAAACAATAATGACGTTACCATAAACCAGTTACAATAGCAAATGTATTCATATGCCTGTTACTAAATACACAGTAAATAATAAACTAGTTAAACAGGCGTACTATTGGTTGAGTATATTTTGTCCTGTATCTTTACCTCTGCAGAACTGATGTGGCCACGTGGGTCCATCAGCAGCACAACCGCCTCTGGCCTTGATGATGCGAAAACTGACCTGTTGCTTCGCCAGTTGCTGCTGAAGGTCTGAACACATGTTGGAGAGTGGCTCTCTGAGCGCCCTTTCTCCGCCTTTGAAATTCGTCCCTTGGTCAGTGTGGACTTCTGCTGGCTTCCCACGTTTTGCAATGAACCTTCTGAAGGCCATCAAGGGAGGTGAAGAGGGTTGTATTTGTGAATCAAGAACCTCTGCTGGTCCTTGTCGTGTCCATCTCAGTTGTATTGCTGCTGGGCATCCTGGAGGTCCAAAGCGTACAGGCCCTGTAGGGCTTAAAAGGTTTGGGTGGTCAGCAAAGGTGAAACACGATAGAGGGGGTGTAGAGGCAAGGTGTTGGTATCTCTTCTTCAGTGTAGGACAAGCAGAACATAAGGCTAGTGAAGGCATTGACTGTCTGCCTGCAGATGCAATATAGGTGAGACTTGGAAGGAAATGGAGGCACCATGCAGTGTTTGGATGTCCTGACGAATTGTAAATGTTAACTGTACTTATATAGCACTTTTCTAGTCTTTGCGACCACTCAAAGCTGCTTTTTACACTACATATCACATTCACCCATTCACACACTGATGGCAGAGGCTGCTACGTAAAGTGCCCAACTGTCAATCAGATATCACATTCATACCCGTTGGCTATGCCACCGGGAGCAATTTGGGGTTCAGTGTCTTGCCCAAGGACACTTCGACATGTATCAAACCTCCGACCTTCTGATTGAAAGACGACCGACTCTTTTCTGTTTTCTGTGTTTTCTGGGGTCCCAGTTAGACCCAGTTTCTGTGCGGCAGCTGAGAGCAGCATAGTGCGATGAGAGCCATCATCTAAGACTGCATCTGTGTCCACTTACTCTGGTGACTTTGAGAAGAACATGAGAGGAGTCTGAAGGTTTATTCAGATGAAGAGTTTCAGTGGCTGAGCTCACCAGGCGTACCTGCCTGGTGAGCTCAGCCACCTTTACACTTTTCGTGTTGACCTTATGCAGTATCTGAAGGTGTTTGCCTTGACATATGCTGCAGGCTTTTCCCAACGTACCTTGTGCTGCTTGATGCGATCTCCCACATCGCCAGCAATGCCTATTGGTTATGATCCAGTCTATGTGTTGGGCCCTGTCTAAGCATTTGAAGGTTGCACACTGGCTTAGGTAATTATCCTTTGTGTCACAATAAGGACAGTAGGCTTTAGATTGTCCTTTCTTCTTGCTCTGCTCAGCTGGTTGACCAGTTACTGAGGCAGTTGACTGCTTGGTTGGCACGTCCCCTGAGCCATGGAGTGTTGTCACTGCATGAGGAGCTAGCTTCAAATCCCGCCAACGCTCCGGCTTATGGGTATCCATGTTTCCAGCTGCAGTCAGTCAGAGAAGTCTGTGAGGTTATACACCACTCCTGGCCGTTGGCACATGTGTCTCCAGAACTCAGACCTCGTCTCATGGTAGCTTGCTAAGGAGTTGTGACACATGTGAACCACAACTTATTTCTACCTCTCCTTCTTGACCCAGTGTATTCAGCATACAAACCAGAGCTCTGATCTGCAAACCTTTCAAAGTTCTCTCTGTCTCCACATCTGATGTCGGGTGCATCCATGTTAGCTGTTGTTAGTGGTGGTTGTCTTGGTAAAGCTGCAAGTGTTTGCTCCTTTAAAAGCTGCAATTCACTCGTCCTTTTTTTCCAACCTGTCAATCATAATAGTCTCTTTTAGGTAAACACTAGGGTCGAGGTGCATCTTTGTGTTGTCATGTGTTTTCACGTCGTGTGTGTGTATTAAGCAGTTCTGCTTAATCATAAACTTTTATGGTAACCAAGAAATCAAATTTTATTTATAAATTGACAGTATTAATGTGGTGCATTTGTGAGAGGTCAAGTAAGATTATTGTTAGTTTTTGGTGAGTTCCCCACTTTACATGGTAAACAGTACTTCTTGAATATGTAATCCCTCAGGTAACTTTGGGCTCATATCGGGGCAGAAAAGATTTCCAGTGTCTTTATCAGTCTGTGTGTGTGCGCGATATTTCAATGTGGTTACTTCACCTGGATTTAAGACAAGTCTACTCTTGCCTGTTTAACTATAGTCTCCTCACTTGTAGCTTGATGAGTGTGCATCAGCTGGACAAAAGTACAAGAGAATCAGTGTCAAAGGCACCACTGACAATTTCTGTAGCAACGCCACTCGCTGCAACGTCCCTTTGTTGTTTAAACTGTTCATTACCTCTATTACATACAAGCCGATAATAGGCTCTTCTGCCACATTGGGATCACTGGAAACCAGTAGTGGCACTAGCAGGTTAGCACTGGAGGCATCTGACCCACTAAGTTTAAACTCTACAGGTATCCATCCCACAAATGGTGTTTTAGTCTGATTGCAGCAAGTCCCTTAAGTGATTCTGGCCCTAACAGTTCATCTATTGCTCTGATGGGTAGATGCTCTACTCGGCATTTGTCATTTATTACAGTTGCTTGAGCACCAATTAGTTTGATGAGCCTTTTACCTAGTTTTGCTGAGAGGTAAATCCACTTTGCAGATTTCTGGTAACTTTTTCTTATGTGCCTCTTCCTCTGCTAAGTGTTCCACAACTAGCCTGACTGCTCTACACGGGGGTTTGTGTTTCTACCATTGATACTTCTGGCATGTTTTTGAGCAATATACTGTGGCTGAGCAGTTCTGTGGTGCTTCCCTCAGGTTCTGGATTGAGGAGGGATCCCTGTGAACTGCCCCAATCGTTGCTGGATGTCTGCAGCTCATTCATTCTAGATGTCTTTGGGTCGTCCCTCTTTAATTTATTGAGCCTCTCAACCTCAAGGTTAGCTGCCAATCAGGGTTTCATCTATCACATCTGGGTTATCCAGTAGGGGCTTAATCTGGTATTTGATATTGTTGTTGATCAGTCCTGTCCCAAGCTCAGAAATTTGTTTTTAACTACATCTGCACTGTAGTGTTCCTCAGACCCTCTCCCCTTGGATGCAAAGAAGAGTGTCTTTTAGTTCAACAGCTCTGAACAAGAAATCTTGTGCTGACTCTTTTGACTCTTGGGAAATGTTGATCAGTTTGGTACAGATCTGATGTGTCATCTTCTTTGTAATGTCCCTTTAATATGATTTTCAGCTGAGACAGGGTCAAATCAGTTTTTATTTCTAGCATGTCATGCAGCTTTAAACCTGGGCTGATGGCTCTTACAGTATTACTGCCTCAATGACTTCTGACTCACCATGACCCTTGCGGAGCCCACTCTCTATCTTGTGCACGAGGTTTGTGAATGACAACATGTCACACTGTCCTTCTTGGCCGATTTGGCCACAGATCCTGAACTTCCTGCAAATAGTCACTTCTGGCACCTTACGGAGAGATTAGTTCTGGACGGGGCTGGCTGTGGAAATATCCGGTATGTTTAGCCAGTACTTTTTATTTCTTTATCGAGGGCTTTGCGAGACTGTTGAAGCTTGAGGTATTTTTCTTTCTCCGTCCTGTGGCGAAATTCCTGCTTTCCTCCCCCGCCCCAGCATTTCACAAAACACACCAGCATTTCACTGCAGTCAAGTGAGCCGTCATTTGTGAGCAGTGGTCAAGCCAGCCACCCCTCAGCCGCCACTTGACTTTTGATGCTTGTCTATTATTGGAGTTACAGTATAAGTGACGGAGAGGCCAAAAAGGACTTTCATTTTTCAGCAATAATTCCCTCTCATTTGATAAAGTGAGGACATTATGTTGCACCTTATATGAATTTGATGTGATTTCTGAAATGCTGTATTGATTTCTGAAATGCTGGTGTGCGTGATTTCTGAAATGCTGGCGTGCGTGATTTCTGAAATGCTGCCATGTTTTCTGAAATGCTGGCGTGTTTTTTGAAATTGCTGGTGTGTTTTCTGAAATGCTGGCGTGATTTCTGAAATTGCTGGCGTGTTTTCTGAAATGCTGGCGTGATTTCTGAAATGCTGGCGTGATTTCTGAAATGCTGGAGTGTTTTCTGAAATGCTGGCATTATTTCTGAAATGCTGGCGTACGTGATTTCTGAAATAGTGGCGTGCGCGATTTCTGAATTGCTGGTGTGCGAGATTTCTGAAATGCTGGCATGTTTTCTGAAATGCTGGCATGATTTCTGAAATGCTGCCGTGTTTACTGAAATGCTGGTGTGATTTCTGAATTGCTGTAGTGATTTCTGAAATGCTGGCGTGATTTGTGATTTGCTGTTGTGTTTTGCACTTCAGGGCAACCGTATGAAGCACTGTATTTAGTATTTTTATTAAACATTAAATGTGTTGAAATTAGGCCTATGTCTTTGCGTGGATTGGATTTTACCTAGGCTATATGCTGTTGGAAAATGACCTCGGAGGAATGCCATTACAATATTAATTTCTGTCCTCTTTTCAACCCTAAAATGAACCAGTTATCATAATTATAAAACAAAAATGAATTTTCTGACAAGTTGATGTTGTAACTGTATTTAGCCATTTGAAAAATGGTTGAAAAGAGGCTTTAGATCTGATGTCGTGCTGTTTTAAACCAAATATCAACTTTAAAATATCGGTTGGGGACACTGTTGGCTCTGCAGCGCAGTTTGGGGCGCATTTTGCAAGTGATGCACAATTTATGGTGCTATCTGATCTCTTATTGTACATTACAACTGATGAATGCTCATGTTCCTGTTAAAAGATTTTTTTGTGTGTTTTTGTTTGATTTTGTGTAAATACACTTACAATATTCACTTAATAGGTTGATAATATATCAGTGATGTGTTATGGAAAGACACATTTGTGTCTTTCTCCAGTATGACCTTGCAGCTTTATTTCTTCTTACCTTACCTTACTTACTTCTTTCTGTTACCTCTCTTGCGCTTCCAACCTGTCTTGCCTGTCCCATAGTCTGGTTCTTTTCATCTTTACTTTATTACATTTTCATGTGCCTTTTTCAGAACAATCACATGCCTTCTTTTGCTTCTTCCCCCTCTTCTTCTATTTTGAACTTTTTATTCCAATGTTGCTTTTTTTGTTGCTTTTTTCCTTCCTTTTCTTTCACCCTCTGCATTTCCTTCTTCGGTCGCTTCTTTTCTCGTCCTTACTCTGGTTTTCTCCAGAGACTCCTATGACGTTGGTCCTATTTATATTTTATGTCTTCAGCTTTCACTCTGGATGGTGCTCTGGCTGTACCAGCACAATAGCATAATTCATCTTTCTGCACGCAAAAACACACATTTGTTCACACACATACAGGTGTATACACTTAAATGCAATTTGCAGTTGTGTAGTAGGAATATTAAAGTCCAAATATCAGTGACAGGCAGGGGCACGAATCACGTTGCCATGGAAACTACTCGCTTCTCAACTGTGTGTGTGTGTGTGTGTGTGTGTTGTGTTTAACTGGATGAATTTACTTGGTAGAGAGCCACATATTTTGTCATTATGTTTTTTGTGGGTTTCATTTAAATAAGTGTGTAAACGTGTAAAGTCTTTTCAAAACCTTCTCTACCATCTCGTTCATGCCAGTTAATACGTGGCATCCCTCTTGGTGTGGGTCAGATCTTTGCCTGTGCAGCTGTTGGCCCCTCCCTCATCATCCTGGGAGCCATCCTACTCTACTCCCCTCTGCTGGCCATCCATGCTTTGCTGGGATCAGCAATTGGAACGCTAGCTGGTGAGTCTCCAGTGTTGTGTTTGTTTGCGTGGGAGATGTGCGAGAGTTAGTGAAGTGGGGACATTTCCTGATTCTTTTGTTGGTCATATTTGTAAAGGATCTTACAAAAAGAAGGTATTCGCTGCATTACTGGCGGAAGGATCCGATGTTTTTAGACCTTGTCCCACTGCTGTTTTAATCATTAACACTGCTTTTTTAGTGTTTAAATCATTTCTGTGCCTTTATTATTTATTAAACAACATGTTTAATGTTGATTATGTTTTGTTGCACTCCTTTTATGGGTTTATTATTTCTGTTATTTCGCATTTGGGTGGGGTTTCACATTATTTCTACCTATTCTGCTGTGTGGCAGGAGCCAGACAGAGAGGGTGAGTGAGTTAAGATATTTTCTGTTGACCGTCACGCCACATTAAGGTTTGCTTTTTGTGTTAGAATTTGGTTATAGTCCTTTGTTTTATAAAACAGTTAAACACATCTGTTTTTTTTGTGTACGGACACATCACAGTGAAGAGCCCACTAAGCCTCTTAGTGGCATTTTTATGATCTTAGACGCAAGAGGCAGACTTGAACTGGGTCCTTAACTTAATCCCTAAGCCACATTCCCTATTGTGTCTGTTGATCCATCTATTGTTATGTGGAAGAAAACAAAAGCTATTCCCCAAGCAGGCGGATGTAGAAACATGTCACCTCCAAAATTATGGCAAAGATGTGCAATAATAAATGACTGGAGAACCTTAAATAAGTAAGCTACCAGTTTTGTAATGTCACCATTAACTGTAATGAAAGGGTTGCCTTACAAACACAAAAGGCTAGATCAAAGATTCAAGACCAGATGACTTGGATGACGCCAATGACAAGGCTGTGTATCAATTAAACAGCAGTCTGTGTATTCAGAAGGTGACTTCACAGTGGTTATGTCCATAATCTACTCAATATAGACTCTATATATAGATGGAAGCATTCTTCTGTAGTGGGGGGAAAGTCAATCATTGAATTACATACAAATACACTGGTCTTCATTTTGTGTGTACCTTTACATCTGTGACTGTTTTAGTGACAGAGCAGGAGAAAGGCGAACTGAGAAAAGAACTCGCCACCTTTCTTCCTTCTGCTGCTATAGTACAATACAGTGTCTCAAAATACTTGTGTAATAAGTCTGTTTGTAGCTATGAGTCATACTGTGAATAAAAACAGGAGTGAGCTTATACATCCACACAATTGCACAAACCTGTGGACACATAGCAGTGGCAGTGACACTATATAAGCACACTGCCGTTATAAAATCAACTGAATGACAGAAATGTAATTTTAAGAATGTTATGCAGGCCACAAAGCATATAGCCTGATGGAGCTTGACAGCCAGGCTACATTCATAAGGGCAACATAGCAAACTTTTCTATCTAACTTTGAGCTCTGTTCTGTTCAACACCATGTTTTTTTTATCTTTATCTCAACACAATTTTGCTATTTGTACAGAACACAAACTGGGCTCAAACCGAGGCGCATGGTGCAAAAAGGTTGGCTTAAGTTCCTGTATTATTCATAGGTGTGTTTTCGCATTTCATGAATCAAACCAGAATGTCAGCTCTCATTCCCTTTAAGAGTCAGGTGTGCCTGCAGGCACGTGTGTTGCTATTTACATGGTAGATTTCAGTCATGCTTCTTATATAAACCAGGCTCGGACCGGCATATTTAAGTTCTTCCTTTCCACTGTGCCCCTGCACACCCAGAAAAAAACACAGGTCACTGTACGATATACTGTATGTCGAAGCACGGATTGATGTTTAACCAGACATCTACGGCTAGCTCCCTTTGTCACACACTTGATTTTCACTTATTTTTGAAGTTGTATCTGTGGTCATCGATCTTATATATCACTGACGAATTTCAACTCCCATCTCATATAAATGGTTGTTTTTGTGAGCAGTTCATCACAGCCACCAATGAAAATAAATAAATGTAAGAAAGTAAAGTATTTGCAAGCACGTGCCAACCTGGTTTTGATCTCACCTGAGCAATAATATAATGTTCCTTTTATCCACCCTCTTACCTCTGTGAGCCACCATGATTTTATGTTGAAAATGGTCCCTTTCACATATTAATTAATTACATCAGCATACATTGAAATTCATCAGTGATATGTTTGTGAATGTGTGGCGAATCCAGCGGCAGAGCAGAAAACAACTGCAGCTGTTAAATACACACAGAAACAGCCGCCTTACGGAACCAGTTACGGTAGCAAGAAGTGCGCTAACACCTTGTTGACATCTTAAGGACAGAAAGCTATTTTGCTTAGTTTGGTGGGCAGCCAGACATACAGTCTTGTGAGGAACCTGGTCAGCCCTTCTGGGAGAAATGACATGTATTGAGCTTGTTACGCTTTTAAAGGACCATTTCAACCCCAAACACAGTGAAATGTGCAATGCTACAGATTTAACTCCAGAAATAGGAAGTTGGGAGAAACAGTCATGGAATATGTCGCTTTACTGAGAATATTAGCACAAGACTGCAACTTTGGAGATAAATGATCAGAAATGCTATGTGACAGACTGGTTTGTGGGATCAGTGATGATCGCGTACAGAGGCGGTTGTTGTCGGAGCCGTCTGCACTGAAGCTCGCCCAGGCTGTTGAGACAGCCAGCAAGGATGGGAAAGAGTAAGAGTTGCTGGAGTCTGCGCCCTTGCACGTGAGGACACCTCAGGCAGTGCACAAAATGTCGGCAAGGCCAGGCCCCAGTAAGCAGCAGCACCAGGTTAAGATTTGTTACAGGTGTCGTAGTGAGCAGCACAGGGCTGGCGACTGTAGGTTTATTAAAGAAACCTGTCACAAATGTGGCAAAACGACCAGACTATCCTTTACCTGCCCTAGAGTATATCACATCCAAGTTGGCAGGAGCCTGTTACTTCAGCTTCATGGATGCTAGATGAAGCTACTGGGCTATTAAACTCACAGAGGAGTCATCTAAGTTGACAAAATTCAACACTGTTTTTGGACGTTACAGATTCCTTCGCCGACCTTTTGGATAAAATTTGCCAAAGATGAGTTTCAGTGGAAAGTTTTTTTTTTTGTAATCAACTTTTTTTAATTTTTAATTTTAGACAATAATGACACAAATACAAAACACATATACTGAACACACAGAACAACCCCCCCTGTCCCTCCACCCCCCCACCGCGGAGCACACAGACCAACATAGAAATATTAACAAAGTCAAAGTCAAAATAATCGGATAAGACAGAGTGATAAACAGGATTACAAAACTAAACATACAGCGTTACCACAGATGAGCCACAAAAGTCATGACAATAATGTTTTAACATCCTCTGCGGCTTTTTTCCACATCTCCAACGTTCGTGGTTTAGAATTATTAATGCGAGCTGATGACCACTCCAGGTAGATCACCTCGAGGAGAGCTCGTAGCCAATGTTTTATTGGTAACTGGTGTGGTGGAAGCCACCTTAAAACTATAATTTTTTTTGCTGCAGTCATGCCAGCCAACCAGAGTTTATGTTCTGCCTCAGCAATCTTGAACCTGGAGTCATCATTTAAGAGAAGAAGTGCGGGTTCCAGTGGAAGTTTCTCCCCTATCAGATCAGACACCTTATCCACAACTTCAACCCAGAACCTTTGTACATCTGGACACTCCCACAGGACATGCATCAATGTACCCAAAACGCCCTGATTACAAAATGTGCAGTCAGGATTGGGAGCTAAACCCATCAAATGTCTTTTACGTTGTGTTAAGTAGGTCCTGTGACAAATTTTGTAGTGGATTAGCTGGTGATTTGGGTTTTTAGATGACCGAAAGACATTTTCCCACACAGCATCCCAATCAATGGTCTCCGTTCCTAGATTTATATCTGCCTCCCATGATCTGCATTCAGATGATTCTGTAGGGGTGTGTGACATGAGATTATTATAAATATAGGAGACTGTTTTCTTTCGGGGAGCACTCTCCATCAATGATATTAAAGGGTGAGTCCTCAATTCAGCCCCCCAAGGAACCTTGAGTGAACTAAGTGCTGACCTTATTCTAAAATAGAGGAACTGTGAGCTTCTTGGGATACCGAAATGGGACATTAGATCCTGGAAATCCAAAATTGAGTTTTGGCCCGAGATATCCCCCAATGTCCAAATGCCATGTTGAGCCCATGATTGTGAAATGAATGTTTCGCCACCTGTCAATAAATTGACGTTATGCCAAATAGGGGAGTGTTTGTGCCATGTCCACACTCACCGTAGTTTGTATTATGTATGATACTATTGGTCCAAATTGAGAATAACACTTCCTATGTTTGAGTCCAGAGAAAGCTACATCTTGAAGTCTTAAGGGATGAACCAGCTCCTGTTCTAGCGTCATCCAGAGTGAAGCCACTTCTGCATCAAACCAGTGTTTCAAAGAACGCAGCACAATGATATAACTTAAAGTTGTGGGGTTTGTCCCGTTGTAATGTTGACCATTTGATGCGAGATTTCTTTCCATTCCAAATAAACTTTTTAAGCTTTGAGTCAAGTTTCCGCCAATACCCCGCTGGGGTTGGTAAAGGGAGCATAGAACTTACAAAGTTTATGCGTGGAAGCACATTCATTTTGATTGTAGCTAAACGGGCGGGCATTGACGAAGGGAGTGCTGCCCATCTCTCAAGGTCATCCTCAACTTTCTTCAAAATGGACGAGTAATTATTTCTCGCTATTGCCTGGACACAAGGACTAACTTCTATACCTAAATATACCGCCTTTTGCGCGACCGGTATGCATGATTGGATGTTCAATTTCTTCAGATCTGTGTTCAACAGTAGTAGGATCGACTTGGAGTAGTTAATCTTATAACCAGATAGTATACCAAAGCGTTCTATAATTTTCAGCACGTTTGGGAGGGACTGTTGTAGGTCGGAGAGGTAAACAAGTGTATCATCAGCGTACATTGAGATGGAATGTGATGTGGACCCTATTTTAATTGGAGTAACTAATGTACTTTGTCGTATGTATTGGGCTAACGGTTCGAGCGACAAATTGAAAATGGAGGGAGATGCTGGGCACCCCTGTCTAGAACCGCGACCTATACTGAAAAGATCGGAAAGTTGCCCAGCTGTGACAACCCTAGCGGAGGGATTAGAATACAAAACCTGTATCATTTTAATAAAATTTGGACCGAATTTAAATTTTTCTAGGACTTTCCACAAATATCCCCATTCCAGGCGATCAAATGCTTTTTCCGCATCGAGAAATAGGAGTCCACCTGGCGAGCCTGTCTTTTTGGTATCAGCGATGACATGCAAAAGCCGGCGGACATTGTCTGATGCCAATCGCCCTTTGAGGAAACCGGTTTGGTCCGGATTGATTAACTTCCCGATGACTTTGTCCAGACGCATAGCAATAACTTTGGAGTAAATTTTGATGTCTGCGTTAATTAGCGATATAGGACGGTAACTTGAACAATTCTGGGGATCCTTGCCAGGTTTATGAAGCACTGAAATAAGTGCTGTGTTAAGATCTTTGTGGAAATAACCCTTTCTTATAGCGGAATTAATAGTGTCTAACCAAATGGGCCCTACAATATTCCATAGTTCTAAACATAGCTCAGCAGGGATCCCATCAATTCCTGGGGAGCGCCCCCTGTTGGTTAATTTAACTGCTGTGTGTAGTTCATCTAAAGTTATCGGGGCATCCAGTTCTCTAGATTCATTGTCAGAAAGCGTGGGTAAATTCAGATTGTCAAAGAATGAGTCGAATAATTCCTGTGAAAGTCTGTCCTCTGAGGAGTATAGATTCTCAAAAAATGACTTGAATGTATTATTAATGTCGGCTGTTTTAGTGACCAGACCCTTCACCGGACAGTTTATAGATGGAATGTTGAATTGGTTTTCTTGCCGTTTCAATGTAAGTGCAAGGAGACGACTTGGTTTACTGCTATCAGTGTAATATCTATGTTTGGTGATGTGCATCATAAATTCAACCCGCTGTCTAAGTATATCATCCAATTCTGCCCTCACTGATTTAAGCTTTGTTTCCACCTCATTACTATAGTTGTCCTTAAGCTCTCTCTCTAAATCATTGCAAGCCTGTTCCAACTGAGAAATCTTTTGCAGACTACATTTTTTAAGATAAGATGAGAAACCAATCGCATTGTGACGTAGAAAGCCTTTGATCGCTGACCATACAATTGCGTTATCCGAGACTGAATCCTTGTTAATATTAATAAATTCTTCCAATCTGGTTTTAACTTGTGCGAGGTATTTTCCGTTTCTGAGAAGGGTTGTATTGAACCTCCACCTGGACGGAGTACCTTGTAGGGAATCCAAATTAAATGAGGTTATTATCGCATTATGATCAGAGATATTACGAGGTAGGAATACAACCCCATCTGCAGCTGGAATCAGGTTTGGTGTGGCTAGGATATAGTCTATTCTTGAGAACATTTTATGATATGGGGAAAAGTATGTGTAATCTCTGGCTGTAGGATTCTGAACCCTCCAGATATCGACCAAATTAATGTCCTTAGCAAAGTTCTTTAAAGCGTCAGAGGATAAAGCCTGTAAATGCGTAATGGATGGATTAGATCTATCCAGACTACGATCGAAAAATTTATTCATGTCTGATCCTACAATAAGTGAGTAGTTAGAGAGACACAGTAACTCTTTAGTTTACCAAGGAAAATAAGATGGATCAAAGATTGTGGGCGCATATATACTTGCAATGGCTATTTTTTTCCCTTGGATAGAAACCCCCCAATAAGCCAATCTCCCTGAATTATTAGAACTAATTTTCTCAATTGCCAGATTTAGTTTACGTTTCATTAGAATCATAACCCCCTTGGTCTTGGATCCATCCTCCGAGGATGCTACCGTTCTGTAGTGTTTGTTCTGCATACGACGGACATTAGTCGGTTCTAAATGAGTCTCAGATAGGAGAGCCACATCAACATTTTTCCTTCTCAATAATTCTGAGACTTTTGAGCGCTTAAATGGTGAGTTTAACCCTCTAACATTGAGGGATAGTATAGTGTAGTTAGCCATCCAGGTAACCTCTAATCAGAGTGAGATGTAATCCTGCTATGACACGATGAATATAACATCCCTGAGTGCTCCCCCACCCCCCCTCCCTTCTGTGATAAACACACAACTTCCTTGTAACCATCTTGAGCTATCTACCCTACCTGGTAGAGCTCCCGAGCGTTCATTCTTAACATAAAACACTAAGATCAGTATCAATATACACCAAAAGAGAGAGAAAAGAACGAGAGTAAAATTATGTAATAATAACGGAATGAAACGGAGTTGGAAACGGGATTTGAAAGTAAAGAGTATCTTCTCTTATCTCAAATAGTCTTAAGTCTTTAGTAGTACCAATATCAGATTAATTTTGTCCCCGTCTCCTCACATCTCAGTTATTCAGTCAAATCAATATGGAGACACAGCGATGTAGTGATGACTGCTGACCAGAGGGTAACCACCGACTGTCTGAAGTTCTCATGAAAAATAACTGGTCATCTTAAAAAAAGAAAGAAAATATAGCAATTCAACCAAAAATACCCAACAAGCCACGGAGTATAATATAACGAGAAGAAAAGTTGAGTGGCCAATAACATATTAAACCGGAATAATGTTGCGTATTAGAGTGCCTTTTCAGGATGGGAAATAAAATAACACCCAAATAAAATAAAAACACATTGGCAGAAAGCCTCCCACTAAATGAATTTCTCTTAAATCAGTTCTGAGAATGAGGCACTTGTGTTGTATTGTCCACATAAATAGTCCGGTAGTAACAAGTGAGAACATAAATAAATAAAATGTAATGAACTAAGAGCAGCCAATGTTATACAAAACCTAAATAGTCCTGTGCATTAAAGTGCTATACCTTATATGTAGAGAAGTCAGTTCAAAGAGTAAGGCTCTTACGGTGTTCAGTTGCCATAATAATCGTCCGTCATGGCAATAGGAAGAGGCTGCTGGCTGATAATAATCCGCTGGGTGAAAGTCTATCCAAGATCGACCTCCTGTGGATGAAAGATCAGCCTTCAGTCAGAGCCGGATCAGACTCCGGCATCTGAGCCGAGGTGCTGAAAAAGGCCTCCGCCGCCCCAGCGGTGCTGAATGAGTGCCGAGATCCTTTGAAGTACACCACGAGCGTTGCAGGGTATCGCAGGCTGAACTTGATATCCTTCTCGTACAGCTGTGATT
Source organism: Semicossyphus pulcher (assembly GCF_022749685.1). Lineage (NCBI taxonomy): Eukaryota > Metazoa > Chordata > Actinopteri > Labriformes > Labridae > Semicossyphus > Semicossyphus pulcher. Next base: position 10,339,774 of record NW_027211695.1, read on the forward strand.
TCACCTTCTTGTAAGCGCTGCGTTTGGCCGCCAGCCGGGCACTGAAGTCCGGGAAAATAAGGATTTTCTTACCCTCGTAGGAGAGTTGGCATTTCTGTATCGCCAACTGGAGCACCCGTTCCCTCTCCTGATAACGGTGAAAGCATACACGTACATCGGGGCTCGGTTTGGCCGTCAGGGCTCGGTGACATCTCTCCAGCTCCGGTGGATTTGTAAAGCTTTCGTCGTTCAGCACTTTCACCAGAAGTTCGGACATAAATTTCAGGGGACACTGACCTCGCTCGCTGTCCTCGGTGACACCGAGGACCCTCAGGTTCATACGCCTCTGCCTGTTTTCATATCCATCCAGCGTATCTTTTAATCCTTCGTTTTCTTTGGCAAGGTCCTGCACGGTGGATTTCAGCTCCTCTACAGATGTCTCCAGCATGGTGATCCGGTCACTGTGGTCTGAGAGTGCGTCCTCCGCCCCAGTAAAACGGGTCTCAAACGACTCAACCTGGCGTTTAGCAGCTTCAAGTGCTGTCTGAATCGGCAAAAGCACGGCCCTTAGCTCTTCCGTGATGTTGCTTCGGACTTTCTCAAGCTCGGTCACCAATGTAGCCAACGTTAGCTGCTTCGCCGCCGCCACCGTTGTGCGCGTCGCTCGTGCTCCTTCCTCGGTACTTTTGGTCGCCAGCTTCTCCTTTCTGTTTTTTTCCGACATCCCGAACGTTAATTTAACCTGAGAATCTCGTTGGTGTAAGGTTATGGTCACTTTGTAGGCGTAAATATCAAACTAAAACGAACTATGCTCGGGAGCTCTCCTCCATGCGTCCGCTCAGCACGCCATCAACCCGGAAGTCTTCAGCGGAAAGTTGATGAGACTTATGAATGTCTACAGGGAGTTACTGCAATAGTTGACGATGTTCTCATTTATGGCAGAAAAAAGGGGGAGCATGATAAAAACCTTTGTGTTATGCTGCAGCGCTCCAGAGAGCGAGGAATTAAATTCAACCCAGATAATAGCATAATCTGTCCTTCTGAGATTAGCTACTTTGGGCACCTCATCACAAAGGATCAACCAGATCCAGCCAAGATTGCAGCTAAAGAGAGGAGCCACCAAAAGACATATGTGAGCTGGAAACTATTCTTGGCAGGGTTAACTATTAAAGTTTGCCCCTAAGCTTTCAGACATTAATGCAACCATGCGTCACCTGTTAAAAGAGTCTGTCGAATTAATTTAGGATGCTCAAAATGACAAAACACTCAGAGAAATGAAAGAGCCAGTCACACGAGAGTCCAGTTCTAACATATTTTGACCTCAGAAAAGAGCTATGACTACTTGTTGATGCGTCAAAATATGGACTAGGTGCAGTATTACTTCAAGACGGCAAGCCCATGGGCTATGCTTCTAAATCTCAGACTGACAGTAAAGTCAGCTATGCTCAGATTAAAAAGGGGGGCCATTTTGTTTGGATCCAAACATTTCCACTAGTATGTCTATGGCTGTCACATCATAATAGAAAGTGACCACCGCAAAAACCACTTGCAGCAGCACCTCCAAGGCAACAGAGGATGATACTTCAACTAGAGGTATGACTTCACTATCATCAGGCAAGGACATTGCTGTTGCAGACAGCCTCTCCGGAAAGTCACTGTCTGACCAGGATGACAGCCTGAGAGAAGGCATTGACATGCAGGTACACACAGTTTATAGAAGCTTGCCTGTCAGTAAAACAAAGTTAATAGAAATAAGAACAGAGACAGAAAAAGATACACAGCTGATGCTACTAAGACAGATGGCCTGAGCAGAGAATACCATGTCTTCAGAGCATAGCAGAGTGTTGAAATCATTGAGATGAGCTCTCATTAACGAATGACATCATATTCAAAGGCAAAGCAGATAAAGTGCATCTCAGCAACTTCTTAGTCATGCATCATATCCTGTACATATGATCACCCAAGACTCCAAACTAATTTTATACTGTCAGACCTGCAATACTATGATGTTTTTGAAAGCATGAACGAAAGGGTCATTTTCCATGTTGGAACAGATTTTCATATTCCTTCTAAGTGGCTATTGGGGAAAAGTAAGACGGACACAGAAATATATGCATCTTAGGTTTCATGCAAAATTTTAACAGAACGCAAGCATACAATGGTGTGTGTCTGGACCCATACCATGACCATGGATAATTCTAGTTCAGCAGATTTGACTGCTCATTAAAGTAAATATGTTTTTCTTTGTGATTCCCAGCTCTGTCAACCGCAGTGACTCAATTGTTTTTGTAATCTGACTTGTTAAGAATTAAATCTCATCTGTGTGTGTGGTAGGATTATCCATGGTGGTGCGTCACGATTCTCTCTACTCGGGCCTGTCGGGGTTTAATGGTGCTCTGGGCTGCATGGCTGTTGGAGGACTCTTCTTCACCTTCAGCTGGAGGACTCACCTCTTTGCCATTACAAGCGGTGACATACGAACACATACAGATAAACATAAACATACGCTTGCTATATAATTTTTTGGCTAAAATTGCCCCCACTGTTGTCCCGTTATTTTTTATTGATGTTTGAATCAGAATCAGAATCAGAATCGGTGTTTATTGCCAAGTAGATTTACACATACAAGGAATTTGTTTTGGTGATTTTGGTGCAGAACAGAACTAGAAAAAAATGAAGTAAAAGACTTAAATAGAATAAAATAAAAAATAGGAATAAGAATAAAAATATAAAAAGCAATACGTATAATACAGTCTGGTATTTGTGGTTTAACTTTGTGTCATGAAATGTAGAAAAATGTGGGAGTCAAACATTTGCATTTGTTGTATAATCAAAACTTTTGCATACCTAAGGCCAAAACGATGTCATAACAATAACAATAACAATAACAATAACTTTATTGATCCCTAAAGGGAAATTCACTTCACTCTAAATAGTTTTAAGCAGAATAAAATGAACCAGGAGAGGAGGAGATTAGTTCATTTTATAATGCAGGAATATAAAAACAGTCCAGAAGAAAAGAATGTCCAAATCTGTGTGCATTTGTCATTATTCTTGTGGTGACAGTACTCAGCCATCAGAGGGTGACATCTCCCCATTGTCTCTGTCCTTTGTGCTGAAGCAATCAAATGCAAAGGAGTGTATATCAAAGAGACATTATGTCCTGTTATGGACAGCTCTGTTCAGGGTGTACCCTGCCTCAGAAAGTCAAAAATTATGGTTAATCTAATCATCTGTTGGTAAATGATTAGCCTGCTCATTAGTATGAAGGGACTCCACCGCTGTGCACAAAAATATTTGCACAGCACTATATCACACAGCACATCTGAAATTGTAGATGGAGCACCATGAATATTAGTTTTGACCAACTTTTCCTCTGCCCGCAGCTTTTCTCTCTGCATATGCTGACATTGCTTTAAGTAAACTACTAGGATCTGTAAGTAAACACACCTAAAGCAAGCAACTCTAAGAGGCCTTCAATACATATTTTCTTTTTTTTACCCCAAGGATGATTCAATTTTAGAATCAGTTAAAAATGTCAAATGTACTGTATATATTAAAAATATTGTAAATGTTGTTCCTGAACATTATTCAGCTTCATAAATGGGGGGGAACTAGATATTTACTTGAAAACTATAGTGATATAATTACATTACATGGTTTTATGAAAAAAAATAAATTACAGGACAAGAAAAGCAGGCATTTCAACCAGTGTGAAAACATAATTTATTAATCCTTTAAGCCAAAAGATACCAGACAAACAAAACATTAATGTCAAAAAATACATTACTCCATAACAACTGCTAAGGCACATTTTCATCCCAATATACAGGTCTTTGTTCCTAGGCTTTTTTCTAGTTACTACCTAACTGAGATGTTTCTTATGTGACCTGTCTGATCAGTATTTTTTATTTGTGAGCATTTGAAAACTTAAGGAATTTGGTATTCAAGGTACTTTTTTTGTTGTATTGACAAACATTAAGCTACATTACAAGACATGTAATTACATGAATGTTCTGCTTTCTAGCTGTTGAAGATTTACAGCAAAATGACAGTAAAGCAGTAATTACTGCCTAAAAATAAAAAACATATCTCCTAAAATTTCTGTCTCACTTCCTATCTTTTAAACATTCTTTGACAAAAGTAAATATATAGGCTTATGCTCTTAAGTCTTTTTACATGTATTAAACTGTTACATTTTTTTCAGAAGCCTCACTGACTCTCTTTCACTAGGTTGGTCTTCCAGCATGCAGTTGGGCAGCTACCCTGATAGCCACACTGATGTTATTGCTGACTGGCAGTTTAGCAGCTTATCGCATCCCAATTGGTCAAGTCATGGCACCTGAACAAAACTTGCAGTCTCGTAGCCAATGGGACGCTGGGAACACTGCAGAAAGGGAGAGCACTGATGTGTAGCTCCCGGAAACATGTACACAGAAACTACTGTATCAGAACTTTGAATTTCTGAGTTGGATTGTCTGCACTAGAAATAATTCATATACAATTACAATGTAAACATTTTAGAAAAGATTCTTAGATACACACCTCAGTTTTAGAATAGGCCACGTTTTCTCTACAAGGTGGAAAAGGATGTTCGGCAAAAAGATGTAGAAAATGTTCATGACCTATCACAGCCTTTTTTTTTTTTTTAAACCCTACGATTTCTATTAAATGCGTTATATATATTAAGTTTTCTACATCTATGCCATCTGTGTTGCAGTATTACTGACAGAGGCACAAAAAAGCCCAAACAGCAGACAATTTAAAGGAGAAACAACTTATTTTATTAGTGAGGAAATCAACATGTCAATATAATCAATCATTTTTTGGCAAAATGTCAACTGTTAACAATAAAAACACATTCAAAAATCAGTTGTGATTTTTTTTTTTTACCCCTTTAATAGCCTGCATTGACATACTACATACATTGCAAACAACTGTAACTCATTGTAAAACCAAACTGTACATGTAATTATATGCAGGTGTAGAGTGAGACATTAAGTACACTCAGATGACAAGAAATGTGTTTTTTAAATGGTCAGCTGCTTAAAGGCAACTGTTTGCATCTTGAATTATTGTTACTATCATTTTTGTTGGAATAATAATACTAACAAATATAAATCGAATTAATAGTATTCATATAAATATAATAGTTATTATTATCATTATTACTCATTAATGAAAAGTTTACATTGTTAGCCGTGGCCCAAGACTTTGTCCTTTTTAACAGTGCTTAGTGTTGCATGTGTGTATTATTTTCACGTGTTTCCCAACATTTATTTTCCCAATCACACACTTCTACATACTCAAACAAAACCATGCATCCCAGTGTAAAGTTTAAAAAAAGTTAGATATTAAATTATTTGTTTTTCATACACACCAAGTGACATACATGAACAATGATGTATTTTCTAAAACATTTCTTCACATCATGCATACTTTTTCAGTTCCTTTGGAAGGTTTATTTCTTTGTTTTGTTTTATTGGGGGGGATTTGGCTGTATAATTGTTTACCGTGAACTGCCACACACGGAAATGACATGGTTGGTAACAAGTACGGATATTTAGAAAGAAGAAATATTAATATTTGCACAAAGAGAAAAATAATGAACAATCGTAAATCTACTTACTTTCAGTTTAAGATGTTTTGTGCTTCTTTTGGCATGGCTTTGTGTGCATTAGTGTGTGTGTTTGCTTGTGTTCATTATGGTTTAGAATAAAGGCTTAATGATAAAGCTTAATTTTGCACACACACACACACACACACACACACACACACACACACACACAGAGTACAGACGCATAACACTATACATACTCACTGGTGATGCTTACAGTATATAACAACGAAAGGGAGAGGTATCTGTTGTTTCATTGTTATATCCTAGTGTAATTCAAGTGTGAGTATGTATGTTTGCCTTTGTGTGCATGTTTACGCTGTGTGTGTAATGTATCCTGCATGATTATTTTCATGCAAAGAAACTCCTGGTTGATAATTATCATCCATGCTCTTGCATTTTATTTTTTTCACCTCAGATTTTCCATCTGGTATGGCTGACTAAAGTCCAGATATATTCTTTATTAATGTTCCCGTGTTACAGCATCAGATTTAAATTATACGTATGTTCATCGCGATGTCCGTATGCATGGAAACCTACCATGTGAATAGCCCCACAATGTTTTGTTCTTCATGCATTTTAACATTCATCTAAACAAGGAAAGTGTAAACAGTGACACTGTGTCTTGTCTGGTGTTTACAGACTATAGTAACCAACAGGACAACAGCTAGAAAACAACATCCAAACTTTTTCAGAAATACATTCTGATTTATGAACAAAGCATAGAGAGCAGAGCACGAGATCATCAGGAGCAGATTCATTTTGCGTTTATACTGCGGGGATTCTTTTATCTCAGTTTAAAGGGCTAACCAACCTAGGAAATACCACTATGTTAGATCAGAATATGTTTGTACGTAAAATTTGAAGCCACAAATACTGAAAACGGGGAAATGGTAAACCTGGCCTGTCCAAAGTTAACAAATCTATCACGATAGTTGACACATTTAGTCTTTTTTTAATCTTTAAAAAGTGTATTGTGGTTGCATGGTGGTGCAGTGGTTTGCGGTGTTGCCCACAGTGAGAGGGTTCCTAGTTCTAACTCCGGTTCAAACAAAGTGGGCCTTTCTGTTTGGAGTTTGCATGTTCTCCCCGTGCATGCGTGGGTTTCCTCCGGGTACTCCGGCTTCCTCCCACAGTCCAAAGACATGTTCATCAGGTTAATTGGTGACTGTAAAATTGCCCGTGCCTGTGTGAATGTGAGCGTGAAAAGTTGTCTGTTTCTATGTTTCAGCCCTGTGCTTGACTGGCGACCAGTCCAGGGTGTACCCGGCCTCTCACCCAATGACAGCTGGGATAGGTTCCAGCCCCCCACCCTCTAAACGGGATGAGCGGTATAGAAAATGGATGGATGGATGGAAATTAATTGTCTCAGCTCATTGCCTGGCAACCACACACTTATAAATAACAAGAGTCCACAAATTTACAGTGTCTGACCAAGAAATAGTCACATAATTCTGGTTTTAAGTGTTACATGTTTAGGATTAGTCCCTCTTCAGTTAGGTCAGATGTCAGGTCAGCTAAGTAACTCTGAGGCTCCTAAGAATTTAATGCCTTGCTTTAGTATCACTTCAGCAGGGCATCCTTGAGGCTCAGTCCACTTATTATCAAGAACTGCTGCTTTCTGTTATACCCATTCTACTTGATATCAACTTAAATAAGCCCATGTCCCTCAAGTGAGCATTTAATAAATTGTTTCCCAATGATATACAGTACAGAAAATGTGCATATGCCCTCTGTATAAAATGTTCGCTCTTATGTAATTTTGGTGCAGATATCTTATGTTATCTTACATCCATAGTGCATTGGAATAAGTATTGCATTTGAAACCTATTTAAACCTGATTTTTTTTTGCCACTTGTGAGACAAGTTGTGAACATTACAGTATATAAAGTTACCCTATAGAGATGATATGGTGAAAGTAAAAAAAAAAGTCTACTTACACATCCAACTGGTGCAGAGAAACATCCATGTAATTCTACTATTCATTTGGAGTTGTTATTTATTGGAGTTATTTCTGGTCACCTGACAATGGTGATATATTTGGTAAAAAACTGATTGGAGCCACTTTAAACTAAAAGATACATATTTTCTTTGTAAATAAAACATACCAACATTCAGAGGACTTTGATCTACTGCTCTGCTCCCATCTCACACTTCTGACTTTCTTAACTCTTAGTAACTTGACTAAAGTCATTTGTAGCCTGAGGTGGAATCCAATTTCAAAGTTTTTTGTAATCTCTTAAACCCTTAGAAATTTCTTGGTTCATTCTTATACTGCCAGGATTGGCCCTTAAAAAGGTTTTCTCACTTGGAGTAAATACACATCCTGCTTTTTTCCAAAATGTATCCATCTCTGAGCTGTGCTGTAGATAATTTGTTTTTTCTAACATATATCTATTGTCCATAAATGTTTCTGGTGGTGTGTAACTTCATGACCTTGTGTGTATATTTGTAGCTTTGTGTTTGTTCTTTTCAGAGCAGTCTTCCCAGCACCACTCCCTCTCTGCTCCTGGCTTCTCCTCTGAGGATCTCCAAGAAGCCCAATTTTGTCAAGAACTCCAGCCTCTGACGGTCTGTTGGCTGCACCTCGCAGAACACACCCTGAGAACCTGGTGATTTCATAAAAAAATAATGAATGAGTGAACATGTAATAAACTATTTTTTTAAAATGAGGATATTATCGATCGGCTTCTTATCAGCTCCCTGGTAGACTGGCTGATAACATCCAAAGGCATTTGTTTTTTAAGCCCTTGTCTCACAGGTTCCTGGATATTATTGTTGCGGACTGCCTGCTGCCATTGACCTGCTTGACTGCAACAATCATCATTATTATCAGTCATTTTTATATAATCATTATTATAGTTGTAATTGATAATATTAGACATATTTCTACTGGTATTATTGGCATTATGACCATTAGTCTGTAGTATCTGTTATTGTTTATGTTGCTGTGTGTATGTATGTTTGTCTGTCTGTCTTTCTGTTTGACTGTTCCATTTTTCTGCCTATCCCACTTTCTCAGCCCATCTGTTTGCAGGAGATGGCAGTCCACCAATGAGTCTATTTCTGCTCAAGGTTTATGCCTGTTAAAAGTAAGTTTTTCATTACCACTGTTGCAAAGTACTTGCTCATGCTGGATTATATGTAGGGTCTCTCTCTAAATAATATAACAAAGATTACAGTCTAGATCTGCTTTTTGTAAAGTGTCCTAAGATAACTGTTGATTTAGCGCTCTATAAATACAAATTGATTGATTGATTGATTAATACTAGATCCCTGCTGACATTAATGGAGTGTGTTAATTGGTATTACAACACTGATTCAACCCTTCATATTGTTTTGCTTCTGTTCAGCCATGAGCCTGTGAGCACTTAAGCACTAATTTTAGTTCTCAACAGAGCCTGACCGATACACACTTTGCTGCTACAGAAACAAGTCACTGAATACATACCAGCTCATTTGATATTCTGTTAATAGTAATGAAAGGCTTAATGAGCAGGATTTTCCATATTAAATATTCCCTCTTAATCATTACTCATAATCCAGGAGAAGTGTGAGCTGGTGTCTGTATCTGCAGAGGATCTGCCCTTGCTCTGTGTTTCAGGGCTGGTTGCTGGCAGCCGAAGCTGAAGCAGAAGCTGTTCAGCGAGGCATCATGTGCTGTTCAGACTTGCAGTGTTTTCCAACGTGTCACCTGTTACTCTGGAATCTAGAGTATCTGCTGACTGAGGTTTGTTAATTGTTAATTGAATATTGAATACATATACATGTTGACAGGGAGGAAGCCTGATCTTTCAAAGATGAGGAAATTTGGATCAATATGCTACGCATACAAACAAGACAAGAAAAAGTTAGACTGATGATGTAAGAAAGGGATTTTTGTCGGCTATGATAAAAACAGCCCATCATATCCAGTCTACACTACCCAGGAAGAGTCCTTAAATACAGGCTAGTGAAGTTTCTCACAAAAGGTGTAGCTGAGCATCAGACACAGACCTGGTCAGGAAACGGATGAAGTTGAACTGCATGAGGTGAAAAAATGCATAACAAATCTGATCTTAGAAGAGACACAGAAATCTCAAACAGAAGCTTCTGAAAAAGACAAAATCACTGCAACAGGACCAAGTGAAAATAATCAAACCATACACTATCCAAGCAGGGAGAGAAAAGCACCACAGTATTAAAAGACTATGAGTGCAAAGTAGAATGTGATAATGAGCAGGTACTAACAAACGTTGACTATTGCTATCGAGTCATGTGTAATGTACCTCAAACACTAAAAGATACTTGCACATACATTTCATCTGTACACGAGACAAAGTACATCACACAGGCTGAAGAGGAGAAATAAAATGATTTAAATTGACCACACTGCCAGAGGGCAAAAATGCAGTGGGGGGAAAGTGGTCTATACAGTCAAAGAAAACACAGATGAAACAAAGACATACAAGGCAAGATATGTTACAAAGAGTTATAGCCAAGTGTCAGGAACGGACTACAAGGAGACTTTTCTCCAACTGCAAGTATGATCTGTACGCAGCCTAATGCAGATGGCAGCTCAGTACGATCTTGAGTTACACCAGATGGACGTTAAAACGGCCATGCTCCAATCGATTGTGAGGTGTATATGGAGCAACCTGAAGGTTTTGAAGTTAAGTCAGAGACAAGTGAAAAACTAGTCTGCAAGCTTAACAAGTCACTGTACGGTTTGAAACAATCTGGAAGAAACTGGAATAAAATGCTGCATGATTTTCTCAGTGAAAAAGGTTTTGCACAAAATGTAGCTGACCATTGTGTCTACAGCAAACAAATGGGAGAATAATATTGACGATCTGGGTTGATGATCTGATTATCGCAGCAAGTAACAGTGACATACTCAACAATGTAAAGGAAATGTTTAATGTTAAATAAAGATGACCCAGAAAAGGCACATAGAAAAGATATTGGCGAAGTTTGGCATGACTTTAAGGCAAGATCAACTCCATGTGAACATAAACAAGCTTTTGACGATGATGGTGAATCTGTTGACCTAAAGAGTTATCATGAAGTGGTAGGCAGTTTGATCTATGTAATGACATGTATAAGACCTGATCTAAGGCCATGTCTACATGTACACAGGTATTATTTAAAACTGAGTAATGGCGTCCTTCGTTTCCAAAAAAAATCCCGTCCACACAAGCACGGTTGTAAAAAATCCCTGTCCAAACAAAAACGCAAAAACACAAAAGAAACACTGTCATTAGAATGCCACACCAACAGGCGGCGATAGAACCCAGTTATGCAAAGAAGAAGAAGAAGAATCGCGGCAAGTCAAAAGTCTGAAAAAATCGATCCCAACGCCTTTGTTCCTCAATATCATAGATGAGTAACTGTACATATATGGTAAACATGTAAAAAGTAATGGTTAAGCATCGCAGTTTTTGTCACGTCCGTCATTTTGCAAGGACTGTCGCCTCATTAGTGACGCGTCACCATGGAGATAACGGAGTACAGCCTGACGTCACAAGCCAAAAACGCCATTTACCCCGTCTCCGCGGAAACAGAGTTTCTAAAAGTCTGCACCCTGGCCGGAGTTTTACAAAAGATCCATTTCAGTGACCTAAAACGGCCTTTGAGTATGGACCAAAGGCCAAAACCAGAGAAAGAGCTGTGTTTTGAAAAATACCCATGTACGTGTGGACGTGGCCTAAGCTGGATTGTTAGTAAGCTTGTCCAATATCTTTCTGAGCCAAAGGAACAACACTGGATAACAGATTAACATGTGTTGAGATATCTTGAAGGTATAGTTAACCAGGAGTTGTGTTACAAGAAAAGAGAAGAAAAACTCAAACTTGTAGCATACAGTGATGCTGATTGGCCAGCAGATGACAGAAGCAGCACAACAGGGTACTGTTTTAGTTTAACTAAACATGGACCTGTTATTTAAGAGAAAGAAACAGTCAACAGTCGCTTTATCTCAATGTGAAGCAGAATACATGGCACTGGCAGCTACTGCACAGGAAAGTTTGCACCTTGTACAGTTACTGAACGGATGGACAATGAATGTGAATATGCACCAGTGAAAATGTTTGAGGAAAATCAAGGTGCAACTGCTTTGTCAAAGAACCCAGTGTGTCGTCAGAGATGTAAACATATCGACATCAAATATCATTTCATTCGGTCTGCAGTCAGTGATGGCAAAATCATCATTGCATATTGTCCAATTTTCTCTGTCTTCCATAGACAGAGCCAGGCCACAAAAAACTGATTAGCAGACCATTCAACAATAAGTGTCTTGGTTTAGATTCACAACATCACCTTTAAAGCAAAAAAAGTACACCCTGTCCTTACCATTGGCCTTGAGTGCAGTGAGGAGGGCGGTGAGGAGGGTGCGGCTGACACTGACATCCACCAGCTCAGGCAGGGCATCCAGTCGCAGCTGAGAGGGGAAGTGATAGAGGAGAGAGTCGGGGTACTCTCCCTGGTCCTCCTCCATCAGCTGGATCAAGTCCTACACAGAGGAAAGTAGAGACATAAGGATAGCCTTACAATGTGTTGCTGATCCTGTCCTTTAAAAGCTTAATATGTGATTTTACACATCAAATATATCCCATATAAATATATCATTCTTCGCTAATCCTTCCTCCTGGTTCGCCCCGCATGTGTGTCAGAGGAACAGAGATGGCCCCGCCTACTCGGGCACGGCGTTTCAGAGGCATAAAGGCGGAGTGTTGTTGCAAGAGTAAAACTCAGGGAGACTCATTAGACTTTCCAAACCGAATAAAATACTTTGTTTTGCCTAAAAAACTTCAGAAGACACAAGACTCGACTCAACATTGGACTGCATATCCAAATGGAGAATCCTACGCTGCGCTCAGCTTGACCTTGAACCGGACTTGGCTTTGCTTCTCCTGGATGCATTAGTAAACTGATGAATTCAAAGTGTTACGTGAATGCTGTAATTGGCGACAACCAAGAGTAACGTTTTGCCTGATAGCTTATTCGCTGTTAATGATAATATGAATTTGAATTCAAGCTGGCTTACTGGACCGTAAGAATATCACGGCTATTGTATGGATTTTACAATGCTAGTGGGGCTTCGACATGTGTGCGGGAGCTGGGGATCGAACCCCGACCTTCCGATTGAAAGACGATTACCACTGTTAATGTGGTAGAGTCGGTAGTCTTTCAATCGGAAGGTCAGAAGTTCAATCCCCAGCTCCCTCAGGCTACATGTCGAAGTGTCCTTGGGCAAGACACTGAACCCCAAATTGCTCCCGAGGGCATAGCCAACAGGTATGAATGTGATAACTGATTGACAGTTGGGCACCTTTCGTAGCAGCCTCTGCCATCAGTGTATGAATGTGTGTGTGAATGGGTAAATGTGATATGTAGTGTTAAAGAGTGGTCGCAAAGATTAGAAAAGCGCTATATAAATACAGTCCATTTTACGCCTAACTTTTACATATAATACAAGGCAGATATGGTCTCCTCTCTCCTTTCATTACGGAGGGCCTTTCAGCTGTATCCTCCACTCATCTGTTTGCCTTGTGCCATGGCATGGGGGTGAAAATCTGGGTAACAGTGGTAATTGGTGGGAGATTCAAATGTGTCACAACCACTACACAATAAAAACATTACACTGTATGACTAACTTTGGCTACCTAAAGCTAATTTCACTTTGTGTTTTAAACTAGTATTAGCTGCAAGTTCATAATTACATTACGTGGTTTTAGCTCAATCGGCAGACCGTTATCAAGGTTCCTAAAATAACTAAAAATCAATTTAACCAACCTAAATAATAGCTTAGACAACAATGCTCTTGCTAGCCCGGTGTTATCGCCCTACTGGTTGCTACCCTAACTGGTTTCCGTAACCAGGTGTTCTCCATCGCTCCGTGGTAAGAGTTATTTTTTTAATTTTAACCGAGTTACCTGAGTTAGATCATCACTGTTAGAAAGTATTTGTTGTACTGTGAAGTGTTGTGTGGTGCTGCAATGCTGGGTTAAAATAGCCTTAGTTTATAGAAAAACAGTACTAAATATGTTCGGGTATTTCCTGACACAAGCTCAAGGTAACCAGTTGTTTCAGATGAGCCGAAAACGAGATGTTACCTGAAAGCTGACGTAATTAATTAGTTAATATGTGACAGGGACCAAGCTAATGTCAAATCTCTTTGGCTCGCAGCGAAGTGGGTGGGTACGGAACATTATATTATTGCTCAGGTGAGATCGAAACCAGGTTGACACATGCCTGCAAATACTTTTTGTAAATGTATTTTTGTTGGTGGCTGTGATGAACTACCCACGTATAAAACCATTTTTACCGCAGTTTATATGAGACGAAAACTGAAAATCATCAGTGATGTGTTTGAAACAGAACTGCCTGATTGACACGTAGGTACAGAAAGCTGGTATACCAGGCTTCTCCAGATGCTTTGAACACCAAAGCAAATCTAGTCTGCAAAAAGGGAGTGAGGATCCAATGCTTTTGGATCCGTCCCCCACTCTCTCATCTGGACAGCCTTCGACTTTTTTCATGTGCCAAAGAACATCCCAAACCTGGTCAGAAACTACTTCCAAGATTTGCAATTCTGTGTTACGACAACAGACTACACAACATCATGGAAATCATTGGAAGTGGGAATAATGGCAGGATGCACCATCTCCAGCCTTCACCATGGAAATGGAAGTGACCATCCTAGCTTCCAAATGGGTCGTAGGAGGAGAACGTCTGCAGGCTGGACAGCAGCTACCTCCTATTCGTGCCTACATAGATGACATCACCACCCTGACCTCAACCATCCCATGTACCAAGCATTGTTGGAGAAGCTTCATGCTAACATAAAATGGGCACGGATGAAGTTGAAACCCATCAAATCCCTGAGCATATCCATCATCAAAGGAAAACTCGTTAACCAGAGATTCAACATCAATGAAACACCCATTCCAATGGTGTCAGAGCAGCCAGTCAAGAGCTTAGGAAGGTGGTACAACACGAGCCTTGAAGACTCGGACCAGAGTGACCCACAGGAGGAAACCATCAAAGGCCTCGTCACCATAGACAAGACCTCGCTTCCTAGCCAGTTGAAACTGTGGTGTCTGCAGTTTGGACTGCTTCCCCGTCTGATGTGGCCTTTAACAGTCTACCACGTCCCTACCTGGAGCATCGTAAGCTCACCTGGAAGGGTCCCTGGGAGATGGAAGGAAGCCAAATCAGCTTAATCATCAGAGCCACCTACGATGTTCTTCCCACACCCAAGAACCTAAACCAGTGGACTGGAGAAGATCCATCATGTGTTCTCTGCCAAACTCCAGCAACATTAAGGCACATCCTCACTGGCTGCAAAACCAGTCTTTCCCAAGGCTGCTACACCTGTAGGCACAACCAGGTCCTATACCAACTGGTGACCACATTGGAAGGAAGGAGAATTACTACCAATACCCTTCCCCTCAAAAGCCTGGATACTGGAACAACACCCCCTTTGTAAGAGCAGGACAGTTACCAGTACAACCATCTGTAAGAGTGGAAGCAAGGGGGGTATGGGGGTATGGGGGTACGAGGACAAGTCCTCCGACAAGCCGTCAAGACCCAATCAGAGGCTGAGCGAAGCAGCAGCTGGCTCTGGAGGAAAAGGAACGACACCACTGTGCTGCACGTTGTCCAGCATGACAGCATGAGGGGTCAAAGCAGAGGGGGGCACACCTGGGACGCCAAGTGTCGCCGTTGAGCCCTCTGATAGGCCTATGACACAGCCCTGAGGAGGTATCATGGGCCTATCAACGAAACAACAATGAAAGAGGGTGCCCACCTGATGACCCCAATGAAGTAATAACCTCTCCCCCACTTAAGTCACCACACATATAGCAAGTGCTGATTATTCTAAGGCATTGTAACATCAAGTCCTATGAGCTCAACTCACATATACACAATAAAGCACTCTCAATCAATCAATCATCAATCAAATTTTATTTGTATAGCGCCAAATCATAACCAGGGTTATCTCGAGACACTTTACAGAAAGAGCAGGTCTAGACCGACTCTTTGTTAAGTTATTCAAAGAGAGGCCCAACATCAATCCACCATGAGTAGCACTTAGCAATTCGGCACATTGGCAAGGAAAAACTTCCTTTTAACAGGCAGAAACCTCGAGCAGAACCAGACTCATGTTGAACAGCCATCTGCCTCGACTGGATGGACCGAAAATGGGATAGAAGGAGATGCAGGACAGAGACAGGCAAAGAGAGAAACAACAACATATGTTCTTGTTACAACAACAACATATGTCCTTGTTACATGAACAACAACAGACACATACTTATGGTTACAATGCCAATTAAACTATGATACTTATTTACTGTTAAAGCTTGACAAGATTTATTGCAAATGCAACAAGCCTCTCAAGGCTGTATAACTACTGTATTCATTGTATTCAATTGCAGACATCTAGGTGGCAACAGGTGACAGAAATCAAATAGCAGGTGATTATCATTAAATGACAACTATGGGCATTCCCCAAAGAGCTGTGGGCTTGTGCCATATTGTAGGGCAAACACATAGTCAGAATACCACAAACAAGAGCCAAAACGGACAAAAACAACATTAGTTTGTAACAGCCGTTCAGCATTCAGATAATCCCAACTCCCTTGAATGCATCAGAAATGATTGTTTAGACTTCCATTTAACAAACAAGCTTAAAATTTGTTTTCTTCTCCACTAGAGGACAGACCTGACAAAGCTTGTATTGTTTCTTTTAACAAATCTGCATCCTGATGTTTGGAAAAGGCAAGACCCGTTAATTACAAGTAAATCACAAGAAAAACATATCTTTTTCTGTAAACAGTGCAGCACGTGGAAAAGGAAATCTTCGCTGGATCTTCAAGCTAGTCTAATTTTCATCAAAATGTTTTCTCTGTCATGCATGGCAACTTACAAATACACAATTCATTTCTGAAGCAGGTAGTTACAATTTGCATGGTTTTGCTTGTTTTGCACCCCCTCTTTATAGCCATGTTTCTTAAAATGTGATGTTTAAAACTATATTATTGTTTAGGCATGTCACAGTTGCAAAACAGTATGTTTTTCCTGTTAAAATAAAAGTTTCAATCAGTCAATAAATACATTTTGATTGGGAAATAAGAAGCAGCACTGCCAGAAGAAGCAAATATACCTTACACATCTTCCTCACCTCCCTGACCCTGGATTAGTAAACCATATGCACAGATGTAACAAGAGCTCCCATGTTATCAACATAATGTGTGATTATGGATGGCGGTAGTGTGACATCAGCAGGATGAGAATTAGTGCATGTTGATAGTTTACATCCATCAGTGATTTTACAAGAATGACAGGGTAACCTTGGGGTATATTTGTTGGTGAAATTGAAAAATAATCAGGGTAGAGATAATACCAAAAGACGTCTCTTACTCTCTTTTTCGCACTCTCTTGATCTCTCTCTTAGGAGCGGCTTTAGCCATTTTGTTCCCCTTGGCAAGATTTTGATTGTCATTATGGGGGCCTAATAAAGCAGCAACAGATCCTATTCAAACATTTAACAACTCTGGTTGGCTAACTGAACATTAATTAACAGCAATCAGAAAACAATTCATCTGGAAAACTTTTGTACCTTAATACTGTCTTATCTGTCTCTGGAAATTGAATGATCTTAGGACTGTCAGTATGCACCTTGACACAATTAGATTAATCCCCCCACAGTAGTCAGGGATTAATTAATCAAAGTCAAGTCCTTATAGTGTAACTGCAGGTAGAAATTTTCTTTTATATTTTTGTGAATGATTTCTCCTGTGTGATGTGGGAGTGTCATTAACTCTTTATGTGCAAGTATGTAACATGGGACACTCTGTGCCTGTACAGAATGAATAGTTAACAAAAGATGTTTAATGACTCAACATATTAACCTGTGTGTTGAGGTGTGTGTTACCCCCTTTGGGTACGTATTTGTCCCTCATGGCAGGCAGCCAGCTGGCCTGGCAGCGTTTGGCAAAAGAGCGGACATCCAATATGCCCAACACACAGCCACACACACTCAGCTCATCCTCTAGGGTGAAGCTGTACTCTGGGCACAATGCCAGGCACGGCCCGAGACATCTATGGAAAAGAAAAGAAAATAATGAACTTTTTTCTATAATACTTAAAACAGTTTGCTCATACAATAAATATCACCTATTGCAATGCAGAGGATTCATCTAACTCCTCTTTCTCTCTTTCACACACCTGTCTCCTATCACATCTGGGTGAGCAGTACTGGACTCTTGGCCATCTTGAGTCCTAAATTGGAGTTGGCGCACCATCCGATACAACTCCACCTACATACAAATATAAAATGAAAAAATTATTCACAAGATATTATCGTTTAAGAGAGGGCTTTATTGTGTTATACTGTATGTTACCCCACACAACTGCAAAATAAAAATCAGCATTTAATTGACAAAATCCCGGTCTCTGTTAATTACACAATACACCTCCAGATAAGGCGCCAACTGTGGCACTGACAGAAAGTTTCCTAAGTTTTTTCAACTCTTCCCAACACTAAGTCAGAGTGCCTAAGATGACCTAAAACATGTTCTCTATCGTATTGAGAGATAGTCTCTTACAATGTGACCAAGCGTTCTAACTTCCTGGTTGGTTTCCATGTTGTTTGAGTTTGAGAGTGGTGTGAATTCCAAAGCAGCTTTACTAGGGTTTAATGCAGTGATTGTTGTGTTAATCTAAAAAACTTACACAAAATGTACCTGACTTTCCCCATCTCAAATGCATCTCATTTGACCTCCATGACATTTACTTAGTTATCAAGGCATTATGTGTAAAACTATAGCATGATTAACTGTGACTTATTCTACCTTGTCCTTGTTATGATAGGGCCTGATGTTATAGAGACGTGAGGTAGGGAAGAGAGGAGGAGGATGACAAAAGAGTTCGCTGCTGCTGCCTAATGGGAGAAGCATCTACCAACAAAACACACAAACAAACAAACACATACACATAGGCAGTTATGATGGAACTTCAGTGTACATTTTTATTAAGAGATAGAACACAGAACTTCAGATCAGCACCATAAAAACAAGAGAGGTAATTATAAAATTCATGCAATATAACGTTGCGCAAACACACACCCTACCTGTACCTCCCCAGACACGCCCCCTTTGAACACCCATGGCTCTGACTCTACTCCTAGTAGGTCCGCCCCTGAGGACTTTCCACACCCTACCACAAACAAAAACCAAATATCGGTATGAAGGCATCAAGTGATTAAGGCCAATGAAATGCCATGACAGTTATCATTGATGATGGAAAATTATTGCATAGTTAAATCATCTTTTTAGCTTCAGTGTTTAACCCTTTATTAAGAGATGTTGGCCAACATGAACTTGTTTTTTAGTTTTTATGCTAGCGCCAAAAATATCTGAAGTATAACTTGTTCCTCAGAGTTCACTGTGCAATTTTCTGCTGAGCTCCACTACACTAGTGCTGAGAAATAATGATTTGATGTTGGGTTAAATATTTGAAATTTTTCAGACAAATACAAAGAGGTCATGCCTACTTACAGTGGAAACAGTTCTTCCATGTGCCAAGGGAGGAGCCATCACTCAACACTCGTCCATCTGAGAGAAAGATACGAGAGGGGTTGGATTATAGTATATGTTATGTTATGCTGGTATAGTCAAAAATAAAGAGCATTGCATAATTATAAATATAAGAGACCACTCCAAATTTTCCTTAAAAGTTACAGTGTTACAATTTCATGTAGTAGACTCTTTTGTCCAAAGCGACATACATCTGAGAGTTAATACAACACAGGCAACAATCAAGACAGGAGGGAACAAAGTCAGTAAGTGCCAACAAAGAGTTTAGTTAGCAACTTAGGGCCCTGTTGTGGTGGGAGTACCAGGCGCCTTTCATTGGCAGAGCGTAGTGGGCTGGAGGAAATGTAGACCTGGATGAGGGTGTTCGGGTAGGTAGGAGCCTTTTTTGTTGCTGTTTTGTCAGCGAGCAACAGGGTTTTTACTTTGCATAGAGGGACTAGCTGGGATGACATGGAGCTCAGTCTTGGATAGTTGAAGGTGGCGTTCTTTCATCTAAAAAATCTCTCTCTTCATGTCATGGCCAGCCCAGTCCAGATCCGAACACCATTCAACTCAAGAGGAACATGGATGTTTACAATATAATGTTCATGATGTGTCCTCTATGCACACCAAAGTCATGGAGTTCCACAAGGTTCTGTGCTCGGACCGATTCTTTTTACCTTATATATGCTTCCTCTTGGTAATATCATGAGGAAACACTCCATTAATTTTCATTGTTATGCAGATGATACTCAATTATACTTATCTATGAAGCCAGACGAAACCAATCAGCTATCTAAACTAGAAGCATGCCTTAAGGACATAAAGATCTGGATGACTAGAAACTTTTTGCTACTTAATTCAGACAAAACTGAAGTCATTGTGCTCGGCCCAAAACACCTTAGAGATTCTTTCTCTAATGATATAGCTGCCCTAGATGGCATCAGCCTGGCATCCAGCACTACTGTTAGGAATCTGGGAGTTCTATTTGATCAGGATATGTCCTTCATCTCCCACATAAAACAAATATCAAGGACAGGCTTCTTTCTTTCTCGCAACATAGCAAAAATCAGACACATCTTGTCTCAAAACGATGCAGAAAAACTAGTCCATGCATTCGTTACTTCCAGGTTGGATTATTGTAACTCGTTACTATCAGGCTGCCCTAATAAGTCACTAAAAACTCTGCAGCTGGTACAAAATGCTGCAGCACATGTACTGACAAGAACTAGGAAGAGAGATCACATCTCTCCTGTATTAGCCTCTCTGCACTGGCTTCCTGTAAAATCTAGAATATAATTTAAAATCCTTGTCTTACTTACAAAGCTCTTAATGGTCAGGCACCATCATATTTTAAAGAGCTCATAGTGCTATATTACCCGTCTAGAACATTGCGCTCCCCGGATGCAGGCCTGCTTGTGGTACCTAAGTAGCATTGGAGGTAGAGCCTTCAATTACCAGGCCCCCCTCCTCTGGAACAATCTACCAGTCAAGGTCCGGGAGGCAGACACCCTCTCTTCTTTTAAGAGTAGACTTAAAACTTTCCTCTTTGATAAAGCTTATAGTTAGGGCTGGCTCAGGCTTGGACTAGCCCATAGTTGCGCTGCTATAGGTTTAGACTGCCGGGGGGATCTGACAAACCAAGCTCCTCTCTCTCTCTCTCTCTCTCTCTGTTTCTCTGTGTCTCTCTCTCTCTCTCCCTCTCTGTCCTTCTGGTCCCATGAACATTACTAACCATATATCTTCCCGGGAGTTCTTGTGCTCCCTTGTCTTGAAGGTTCCTGGGGATTATTGCTGCAGACCTCCTGCCTCTGTGGACCTGCTTGACTGCAACAACTACTAACATCAGCCTTCCCCATAGTATCATTATTGTTGCTGCTAATGCTAATAGTAGACCTGTTGACTTCAACTGTTACAATTACGATTACCTCAGCCTTTATCATTAGTCTGCTTCTCTCGCTAATTTATTTATTTATTTATTTTGTTAATCTTCACCCTGTCTGTGTCTGTTGTTGTTCATGTAACAAGGACATAGGTTGTTGTTGTTGTAACAAGAACATATGTTGTTGCTCTCTTTGCCTGTCTCTATCCTGCATCTCCTTCTATCCCATTTTTGGCCCATCCAGTCGAGGCAGATGGCTGTTCAACATGAGTCTGGTTCTGCTCGAGGTTTCTGCCTGTTAAAAGGAAGTTTTTCCTTGCCAATGTGCCGAATATTGCTAAGTGCTACCCATGGTGATTCATGTTGGGCCTCTCTTTAAATAACATAACAAAGAGTCGGTCTAAACCTGCTCTTTTTTTAAAGTGTCTCGAGATAACTCTGGTTATGATTTGGCGCTATACAAATAAGATTTGATTTGATTTGATTTACAAGCTATCGAACAAAGCAGAGCTCCTTGAATTTTTGCGCAGAGTGGCATTACGACACCCAACAGCAATGTTAGCTGGAATTAAAAACAGGGTTATTCCACCAAGTATTGATTTCTGAACTTTTCCTAAGTTAAAACATTAATATTCTGTTGTTCAAAAATGTATATCAACTTGTTTTCTTTGTATTATTCAAGGTGAAAAATACATAGTTTTTGCATCTTTTTGTTATCTTAACCAGTTGTCATTTTCTGCAAATAAAAGACCTAAATGAAGATATTTTATTTGGAAGTAGTGAGAAATGTTAACAGAAACACAAACCTACCTAGACTTTTTTTTTCTTCTCAAAACTCCACCCACAAGACTTCCGGTGGGCACGCAAACAAAATGGCAGGCTGACCTAACGCTCTCCCCAAATCCCAGGCTATTTCCCCAGATTCAAGTGCTTTGAAACGGCAATTAGTGGTTATACTAAAGAAGGGGACAAAACCAGCAAAGCTGAAAGAAAAATGAACACAAGGTCTGGAAAACATGATAGAGTATTCACGGAGAGTGACGACGACGCTAATGCTAGCCCCGCTAGCCCAGTCGGGCCTGATCCGGCTGAAGCTAGCATGCTAGCTAGCATTCACACTGAAATCAAAGCGATGCGCTCCAATGTAAAGAACGAGCTGCACTCATTCCAGTCTACGCTGAGAGAGGACGTGAAGAGGGAGCTTAGTGAACTTCGAGACGAGATTAATCTGGCCCTGGGAGATATCCGGGGGGACTTGAAAAGCACAACGACGAGAGTCGAGGAAGCTGAACAGCGTGTGACCGAGCTGGAGGAGCGCAACCTCGACCTCGAGGACTCGCTCCAACAAATGCAGCAGAAACAAGAATCTATGCAAACAAAAATGACAGACATGGAGGCTTGGTCACGGCGAAACAATATCCGCATCTATGGAATAGCTGAAGGTGAGGAAGGAAATAACATGATGGACTTTGTGGTTAAACTACTGAAGTCAGAGCTGGCCACTCCCGGCGAGCTCGACCTGAAAATACAGAGCTGCCACAGAGCTCTGGTTCCGCGACCAGCACGGGAAGCTCCGCCGCGTTCCATAGTAATAAACTTTCAAGAGTATAAAACTAAAGAGCTGATCCTGTCGTCTGCTTGGAAGAAGAAAGAGGTCTTTTACAAAGGCACAAGAGTTTACTTTGACCATGATTATCCGACAGAGATAGTTAAGAAAAGAAGAGAGTATGCAGAAATAAGGAGAGTGCTCAAGGATAAGGGGGTGCGGTTCCAGACCCCCCCGCCTGCCAAGCTCAAGGTGTTTTTCGACGGTGGACCCAGGGTTTACAACGACGCAAGAGAAGCCGCTGACGACCTGCGGAAAAGGGGTTTTCCCATTGACAACAACGAGCCCGGACCAGCTCCAGCACCTCGCACCACAGCGTGGGAGAGAGCCGGGGACAAGCGTCGTCAACGAGCATCCCACCCGGAGCAGATACGAGAGAAGCTGCGCGCTTTTCCCCACAATCCCCAGGAGACCTGACCCCAATGCCAGGGTCTGAATGTGTCTGATCCCCCTCGGCATCGTCAGGTGAATTGATAATTAGTAAATGACTCTTAACAACTGTTTTCCTCTCCCCACCTCCCCCTTTTGTTTATGTTTCTCCCTCCCACGTTGACTTGAAGTCAGACTTTTAGCTTGAGATGAGCAAATTTGTTGATAAAGGGAGAGTGGACTGGTGGAAGCCTGCCATAGTAGAATACTATGTCAACTGAAGTAACTTTTGTAACTTCAAAGAGGGGCCCTTTTGCTAAATCAGGCTTTCCCCTCAGCTTTAAAGGGCATGTAAGTTCTCTTGTTGTGGAAGCCAACTTGTTCTGTACATATTTTAGTTTCTACCCATGTTCAAGGGTTTGGTGTTACAGGTTGCAACAGGCCATTATTGACAAAAAGAAACAAAGCAAATGGACTACCAGGAATATAAGATAATAACACTTAATGTGAATGGGTTACATGATCCAGTAAAAAGGAGCAAAGTTATTGCTAAAATTAAAAGGGAAAACATTCATGTGGCTTTTTGGCAAGAGACACATCTCTCTAACTCAGAAAATGAAAAATTAAAAAAGATGGGGTTTACTAGCACGTTTTAATCCTCTCACAAATCTGGACGTAAAAGGGGAGTAGCAATTTTACTCTCAAACAAGATACACTTCGAATTAACTGCTCAAATTAAAGACAAGGAGGGTCGCTATATCTTAGTCAAAGGCAAGATTGACCACAAAGAAGTTACCCTGTTAAATATATATATGCCACCAGGGCATGACAGATCATTTATTAAAATAATATTTGATTTATTAACCCAAGAGTCATCAGGAACATTAATCTGTGGGGGTGACTTAAACATGCAATTGCAACCCAAACTTGACACAACAAATTTACACAAAAGGAGAAACCAAAACTCAGTATTCATGCGGAAAATGCTAAGGGAATTTGGTATGATAGACATATGGAGGGATCTACACCCTACAGAAAAGCAATTTACCTACTACTCCCCTTGCCACGCAGAATATTCCAGATTGGATTATTTTTTTATCCCAGCTTCAGATAGACATAGAATAAGTGAATGTAAGATAGGTGTTAGAGATGTCTCAGACCATTCAGGAGTATACCTCTCTCTGCATCTAAATAACAAAAGGAAGAATACTCTATGGAGGCTCAATACTAGCTTGTTGAATGATAGAGTTTGTAAGGAATATATAAAAGAAGAATTAAAAGAATACTTGCAAAATAATGATAATGGAACAGTATCACCAAATGTCCTGTGGGATGCCTGGAAGGCCGTACTTAGGGGTAAACTTCTAGCCTTTGCAGCCCACAGGAAAAAGGAGAAACATAAACATTTAGTGGAGCTTCAGGCAAAACTGAAAAACCTGGAAACTCAACATTCGACTCGAAGAGATCCACAAATTTGGGCCCAACTAAAGTGTACTAAACAATAAATAAATCAGATTTATGATGAAGAAAATGAGAAAAAAATGAGGTTTACTAGACAAAAATATTATGAAACCGGCCCAAAGGCGATGAAACTCCTGTCTTGGAGACTACGTAAGCAACAAGCAGAAAGAGCTGTTTACAAAATAAGAAACCCAAAAAACAACAAAGTCTGCCAAAAGCTAGAAGAAATTCAACAAGCCTTTGAAACCTACTACAAGGACTTATATACTCAACCTGACAAAGCTGATGACTCTGTAGTTGACGAGTTCTTAAAATCTCTGGATCTTCCCTCAATAGGAGAACATCAGAATAATGCATTCACAGCTGAAATTACAACTGCAGAACTGACTGGTGCTGTTTCCCGCTTAAAGACCAACAAAACACCAGGGTCAGATGGATTTGTTAGTGAATGGTACAAAACATTCAAACTTGAGTTAATGCCTCTTCTTCTCAGATGCTTTAACCACACCCTTAAGGAAGGCCAGATGCCCCAATCATGGAGCGAGGCAGTAATATCAATTATACCTAAGGAAGGCAAGGATAAGGGAGAATGTAGTTCTTATAGGCCGATATCCATTTTGAATACGGACTATAAGCTATTTGCCTCAATTATGGCCAAAAGGATAGAAAACATAGTCTCTGAAATGATAGATCCAGACCAAACAGGGTTTGTCCGAGAAAGACAAACACAGGACAATATAAAACGAACACTCCATTTGGTCGACTATGTGATTAAGGGAAATATTAGCACAACACTGATTAGTCTAGATGCTGAGAAAGCGTTTGATTCGGTTGGATGGGGCTTCCTCTACCAAGTACTGCAACGTTTTGGCTTTAATGAAAAATCTGTTCAGTGTATTAGATCACTTTATTCGAATCCCACTGCCAGAGTAAGAATTAATGGCCACCCACCTCAACCCATCAAGCTAGAGAGAGGTTGTCGCCAAGGCTGTCCACTAAGCCCCGCCCTCTTTGCGCTCTTCATAGAGCCCCTAGCTCAGGCAATTAGGGAAGATCCAGAGATTAAAGGCATTTCAATTGGAGACGATGAATACAAGATAAGTCTATTTGCAGACGACATTTTGCTCACTTTGACTGACGTACAGAGAAGTGCACCTAAATTGATGTCCCTTTTGAGACTGTTTGGCTCATATTCTGGGTATAAATTGAATACACACAAGACTCAGATACTCACATATAATTTCACGCCGAATATTGACTTGAAAAGCAGATTTGATTTTAAATGGGACGCCCCTGCTATTAAATATCTGGGGGTCTGGATTCCAAAAGACATCTCCAAAATATATAAGACAAATTATGATCCAGTTATTAAAACAATTAAAGCAGATCTAGATAGATGGACTGTACTGCCTCTAGACATGTCCAATAGAATTGAAACGATAAAAATGAATGTCCTCCCCCGACTCCTGTACCTATTCCAGTCACTTTCTGTAGAGGTCCCCCCTAAGGACTTTAGGGAATAGAATAGAATGATATCAAGATTTGTCTGGAACAGTAAGAAACCTCGAATTAAATATAAGACCTTGCAGCTAGCTAAAGACGAGGGTGGACTTTCTCTACCATGTGTGGAGGACTATTACATTGCTGCCCAGCTAAAACCTCTAGCTTGCTGGTTATTGCTATTCCGCTAAATGGAAAGATTTGGAGTTAAAGCAATCTGAAACGCCAGCACAGTCTTTTTTAGGTAATTGTCAACACCGTGATGATCATCAGCTGGAAAAATTAAATTGCTGGACCAGGGCTGCCCTTAAGGTGTGGTTTAACACCTGTAAAAAACTTCATCTCGAAAAACATGCAAAAATATTGAAATGGGTGACACACGACTCAGAGTTTATACCATCAGGTCTAGATAAACGATTCAAGCAGTGGGCACATAATGGTATTACAGCTTACTGTACCATAGCTGATAAGGATGGCCTACAGTCTTTTACCCATATCTCTGAATCATACAGACTGGGAAGAGAGGATATGTTCAGATATTTCCAGGTCAGAGACTACTTCAACAAGGAAATCAAGCAAACAGACAACAGGGATTCAAATCTGATCAGTATATTTACGGACGCATATAAGGCTAAAGATAGCAAACATTTAATATCACAGATTTATAAAAAACTACAAAACTCAAAGAACCATTCTACTCTTCAGGTTAAGCAAAAATGGGAGAGGGAGGCTGACCTGGAAATATCTGAAGATGATTGGAGAACTGTCTGGGCAGGCCAAGTTAAAACCACCAACTCCAGAGCCTGGCGTGAATTCTGCTGGAAGAACTTAATAAGATTTTTTCTCACTCCTAAATTGAAATCTAAGCAGCAGGGTTGCCAGGGACAAGACAAATGTTGGCGACAATGTGGACAGACCATGGCTGACCACTTCCATATATTTTGGGCCTGCCCCCTTATTCAACCATACTGGCACGATTTTGCTGGAGAAATTCATTCTATCTTTGGTTTGAGAGTTGATTTCTCTTTTATTACACTGTATTTGGGTAAAATCCCAGTTGGACTTATGGCCCAGGACAACTATCTTTATAAAGTGCTTTTGGCTGCAAGCAAGAAGGCCATTACGCGGAAATGGCTACAGACAAATCTACCATCAAGGAATGACTGGATCACCATTGTTAACGAAATACAATGCATGGAAAGATTGACCTTTACCCTAAGACTACGGACTGAACAGTACACAAAGTACTGGGAAAGGTGGACTTCATATTCTCTAAAGTGTAACTCATTGCCTGCGTGAATATTCACTCCATTTTGCATTACTGTATGGCCTATTACATATGTCAACCTGTCTGTTCATTAATACTCTGTCTATGTTTGTTCTTTCTTTGTTTTTTGTTTCTGTGTTTGTCTTTTACTGTTGGAAAAAAGAACTGAAAACTTAATAAAAATAAAGTTTCAAAAAAAAAAAAAACTCCACCCACAATAGCCCATAATGACAGTGAAAACAGGTTTTTAGACATTTTTGCAAATGTATTGAAAATAAAAAACAGACAAAATATCACATGTACATAAGTATTCACACCCTTAACTTAGTACTTTGTTGAAGCAGCGATTATGGCCTGAAGTATTCTTGGGTATGATGCTATAAGCTTGGCAAATCTATCCCTGCAGATCCTCTCAAGTTCCATCAGGTTTAATGGTGAAGGCGGGTGCTCAGCTATTTTCAGGTATCTTCATAGATGCTCGATCAGGTTAAAGTCTGGGCTCTGGCTGGACCACTCAAGAATAATCAGACTTGTCCCGAAATCACTCCTTTGTTATCTTAGCTGTGTGCCTAGGGTCGTTGTCCAGTTGGAAGGAGAACCTTCGCCCCCATCTAAGGTCCAGAGCGCTCTGGATCAGGTTTTCATCAAAGATCTCTCTTTACTTTGCTGCATTCATCTTTCCCTCTATCCGGACTAATCGCCTACTTCCTGTCGCTGAAATACATTTTCACAGCATGATGCTACCACCATGCTTCACCGTAGGGTTGGTATTGGCCAGGTGATGACCAGTGACTGGTTTCCTCCAGACGTGACGCGTCGCATTTAGGCCTGAGCCTCCTCAGGAGGAGCAGCCGGCTTAGGCCCTCCTGTGTTGGTAGACTACTCCAGTCTGTCATCCAGTTGTACACCCAGGTCTTGTTTCTACAAAGGTCCACCACGATCTCCTTTGTTTTCACTACGTTTAGCTGCAGGTGATTTTCCACATATCACCTCACAAACTGCTCCACCCACACTCCTCCTGTCCACCTTCAATACACTCCACAATGGCAGTGTCATCTGACATTTTTGTGGGTGACATGAGTTAAGAGATGTATTTGAAGTCTGATGAGTAGGTGGTGAAGAGAAAGAGAGATAGAACAGTTCCCTGAGGGGCCCAGTGTTACTCACCAGATGCATCGACACAAAGCTCTGTACCCTAAAAACTGTGGCCTTCCCAATTGGTAGTTCTCGATCCAAGAGACCAGGGGGTTTCTATCAGCATTTACTCCAATTTCTGTACTGTCGGATCTTTCCATTGAGGAGTATGCTCTCTGCACGTAGATATATAATTGTGTCATCCACACCTACATGGGGCTGGTACACAAACTGCTGGGGGTCTTATGATGAGCAAACTGCTGATATGAAGTGTGCTAATCTGTACTGACATGTTCTACATAGAAGTGTAAAGCTCTCAAACCTCTTTGATTAAAGCAAAACAAACCCTCCTCCGACACAGTCAAAGTGTCCTCCGGTACCGGCAGTGAAGATTGTCCTGTAGCCTTCGCAGGATCCAGTGAGTTCTTC
The DNA here is from genome assembly GCF_022749685.1 of Semicossyphus pulcher. Taxonomy (NCBI): domain Eukaryota; kingdom Metazoa; phylum Chordata; class Actinopteri; order Labriformes; family Labridae; genus Semicossyphus; species Semicossyphus pulcher. The sequence goes on from NW_027211695.1 coordinate 10,368,580, forward strand.
AAAGAGAGAACCAGGAGATGGTGTGTCCAAAGAGCCAGATGGGCGGCTGTGGCCCAGTGGCAGAATCATCGTCTCTCAATCAGAAGGTTAGGGGTTTGATCCCTGACTGCTACAGTCGTGTCGAAGTGTCCTTGGGCAAGACACTGAAGCCCAAATTGCTCCCGGTGGCATAGCACAGCCATAGCCATGAATGCATAGATCATTAACTCTCAGATGTACGTCGCTGTGGACAAAAGCATCTGCTAAATGAAATTTTAACATTGTGTAATTGTAGAAAAGCCAGCTCAGAGGTGGAATGTGAAACTAAACTAAACAGGCGGATTGAAGCAACGGAAACTCTCATGTTGTGCTGTGATACACCACATAGTTCAGCTCTGTCCCCTGACCAAAGGCCCTTTTCTTTTCACTGGTAACCCAGGGTTTGTCGGGTTACCAGTCTGACTTGCCCAGTGGGGGAAGGGCAGTGCAACTGTAGGCATCTTTAGCATTTGCATAAAGGAGATCCTTTTCTCTGGTGGTGCATTGACAACTTGGTGGAAATTGGGAAGTGTGAAGGAAAGGGAGGCAAAAATCACCTTTGATGAAGATGAAGGCACCTGAATGTTTTGTTGTCTGTAGACCTGCAGGAACTCTGTGGATACTGTCAAAGGTTGCTGCCACGATTCGAGATGGAGGAATGTAAACAGTAATGACAAGTACACTGGTAAATTCCCTCAGTTTCTTTGACCTCCCTTAAACCCCAGCTTTGCGTCCTCTTCTTCTCCTTCTTATTGTGATGTCAATCAGCTGTGGGAGCCAACTGCGCGAGTCAGTGATGTAGTGATCGTCAGGAACACCGGGGTAATTGAGTATATGTGTGACTGATTGCAAGTGAGAGAGACACTCATGAAAGACTGGGCAGATGCGAGGAGCACCACATTGCTGTAGCTCGAACTCTTTTGGGAGGGAGGGTGTCGTACGCAGTTGTTTAGAACTGCCGGCGATGAAGACAGTCAGAACAGGGTGTTAGTTGTTCCTGTGTTAGGCAGGGAGGTTTGCTGCCTCCTTTAGAAAGGAGGGGGGGGGGGGGGGGGTGTTATATAGATGAGATTAACTACTTTTTTTTTTTTAAATGTGTTTTTATTTGAAAAAAAGGAGCATTGTAAATACATTTTGACAACATTTTTTTTTTTTTTTTCCCTTCCTCTTACCCCCCTCCCACTTCCCCCTTACTGCCTACAGAGGGACATACATGTACATACATACATATATATACATATACAGTATGTAAAATAATATTTTGCAGGAAATTGAAATAGTATACATATATACAATAACAGAAAGATAAACAAATCACATAAACAACTTTTACATAAATAAATAGCCGTACATATAATCGGTGGATGTTACTTTGTAAAGGCTAGTTTATTTTCAGTGCTTTACTCTAGTGAGTTAAAAGCACAGTGAATAGTCCCTGGAGAGGACCACCCATAAGAAGGAAATCAAAATTCCCTGTTCAATTTTGGGGAAGGGTCTTAAGTCTTTCAAAATAAATTACTAGAGGGTCCCACGTTGTATGGAATTTTTGTGTTGACCCTCTAATGGAATACTTTATCTTTTCCAACTTAAGGAATAGCATCAGGTCATTCATCCAAGCTGAAGCTTTGGGTGGTTGTTCCGACTTCCACTCTAACAAAATCCTTCTTCTCGCAAGAAGAGTTGCAAAGGCAATCACATTTCTGATTTTCTTTGTCATTAATACACCCTCTCCAGGGACTCCAAATATTGCCATTTCAGCACTGGGCTGAATATCCCTCTCAAAAGCTTTAGATAATGTCTGAAATACCAAGGACCAGTAGTTGTTCAGCTTGTTACAGTACCAGAACATATGAGATAGATCTGCCTTTTCTGTATGACAACGATCACATAGTTTGTTTACATTTGGGTATATCTTGGAAAGTCTGGCCTTACAGTAATGAGTTCGATGAAGAACCTTGAACTGAATTAAGCTAAGGCGAGCACATGAGGTTGAACTATTTACCCTGTCTTGTGCATTTTTCCATGTTTCATCAGCTAAATCCATTCCGAGCTCTTCTATCCAATCTGTACGAATCTTATCAAGAGTTAGATTACTGAATGACATGATAGTGTTATAAATATTTGAGATAAGTCCTTTAAGGTGAGCAGTGGTTTGTAAGACAGCATCTAGTCCGGTTCTTGGTGGTAGATTGGGAAAAGATGGGCTAATTGTTTGAACAAAATGTCCGACCTGGAAATAACGGAAAAGGCTAGAGCGTTGTAATTTAAATTTGGCGGAAAGGGCATTAAAAGTGGCAAAAGTGCCGTCTATATAGAGATCACTGAATTTATCGAGGCCTACCCTTTGCCATTGGGCAAATACAGAATCTGATTTAGCTGGGAGGAAACCATGATTGTTAGATATAGGGCTATAAACAGAAAAATCCTTCAGATTAAAATTTTGTCTAAACTGAGACCAGATCCTGAGAGTTGAAGTAACTATAGGGCATGATGAGTAACGTTCGGGTGATAAAGGAAGCTTGGCAGTTACCAATGCAGGGAGTGATGATGATATACAGGTGTTCGCTTCTGAGTGGCACCAATCAGCATTTGGGGTTTGAATCCAATAAACTATTTTTTGTAGGTTTGCCGCCCAATAATAGTACATCAGATTGGGCAAAGCCAAACCGCCCTCTGCCCTCTGCCTCTGAAGAAGCACCTTACGAACTCTGGGATGCTTGTTACCCCATAAAAATGAGGATATCAACTTATCAACAAACTTGAAAAAAGATTTTGGGAGAAAGACTGGGATGCTCTGGAACAGATACAAAAATCTGGGCAGTATGTTCATCCACACACACGCAATTTTGCCTACTAGGGATAAGTTTAATGCACTCCATTTTTGGATGTCAGTTTTCAGAGTGTTAATCAAGGGTATATAGTTCTTGTCATAAAGGCTAGAAAGCGTACGGGTGATATTAATTCCCAAATATTTAAATCCCGACTTAGAGAGAGGAAAGGGCAAGTCCTCCTCACCAATTTGGAGGGCTGAGTTGTTGACTGGAAAACATTCACTTTTTGAAAAATTTAATTTATAACCGGAAAAGCAGCCGAATTGATGTAGCATATTCACAATGTCAAGGGCACACGGCCTAGGGTTTGAAATGTATAATAAGAGGTCGTCTACATATAAGGACACTTTATGTTCTATATTATTCCTGTATATCCCACTGAAGTGTTGTGATGTTTTGAGCATAATAGAGAGTGGCTCAATGGCCAAAGTAAAAAGGAGTGGACTAAGAGGGCATCCCTGTCGCGTAGCACTCGACAGTTGAAAGGGCCTGGAACACAGTTTATTAGTCATTACTGATGCTTTAGGTGAGGCATATAACAATCGAATCCAAGATATAAGTTTTGGCCCAAATCCAAATTTCCCCAACACCGCAAACAAATAAGGCCACTCAACTCGGTCAAATGCCTTCTCCGCATCCAGGGAGACCACCACCTCGGGAGCCCCCGAGGATGGGGAGGAGTTGATGACACCAAGGAGTCTGCGTATGTTGGTAAAAGAAGGGCGACCCCTGATAAAGCCTGTTTGATCTGTGGAAATTATGTCTGTCATAACAGTGTCCAACCTAGTGGCAAGGAGCTTTGCTAGTATCTTTACATCACTGTTTAAAAGTGATATCGGACGATATGAGCCACAATCTTTAGCGTCTTTGCCAGGTTTTAATAGAAGTGTTATTGTGGCCTCTGTGAGTGTTTGTGGCAAGGCCCCCTGGACCAGGGAATGTTCATACATCTCCAACAGAAGAGGAGCTAACTTAGATGAGAATTTCTTATAGAATTCAATGGGGTAGCCATCTGGTCCGGGGGCCTTGCCACTTTGCATTGCTGTGATTGACTTAATGACCTCCTCCAGTGTAAAGGGCCTATCCAGGTCTTCCTCTCTGTCAGGATCAATGACAGGAGACTCTAAATTATCTAGGAATTTGAGCATATTTGAGTCATCCTCTGGGAATTCAGATGTATATAAGTTTGAATAATATGTTTTAAAAGTATTATTTATTTCAGCAGGGCTGACTGTCAGCTCATCATCAGTTTTCCGGATCTGTGGTATATGTTGGGCAGCAGATCTACATTTCAGCTGGTGGGCCAAAAGCCGGCCCGCCTTTTCACCATGCTCGTACATATAACCTCGGGACCGTAGTAAGTGCTGTTCAGTTTTATCTGTTGATAATATGTTATATTGCGTTTGTAAGCCCAGTCTTTCTTTATATAGCTCAGGGGAGGGCGATGTGGAGTATCTATGATCCAATTCAAGTATCGAGTCAATGAGTTGCTCCTGCCTTAGCTTTCTGGATTTGTTGCGCCTCGCAGTATATGATATTATCTCTCCTCTGATAACAACCTTAAGCGTCTCCCATAAAATAGATGGCGATATTGAGTCTGATTTATTTATTTGTAAGAAATCTTCTATAGCGGTGGATATCAATCCACAAAAATCTTTATCTGTCAATAAAGTTAAATCCAATCTCCAACTGGGATGTTCTGTGCGGTTAAGGGCAAAACATAAGTCAAGCAATACCGGTGAATGGTCTGATTCTACAATGGCTGTATATTCAGTTTTCTTTACGGAGTGTAAAAGAGCTCTGTCTATAAAAAAATAATCGATTCTAGAGTATGAGTGATGTACATGTGAAAAATACGAAAACTCTTTGTTGTGTGGAAAAAGAAAACGCCATGGATCTATACAGCCAGTTTCGTTCATAAATGTTGACAGAGCGCGAGCCATCTTGGATGGAGATGCTAATTTCGAACTTGAACGATCTATGGCCGGATTTATAACGCAGTTCAGGTCACCCCCAAAGATCAGGTGATGCGTGTTCATGTTGGGTATTATGGAGATTTGCCTGTTTATAAAACTAACATCATCCCAGTTTGGGGCATATACACAAGCAAGGATGACTGGAGTGTTAAAGAGGGAGCCAGTCACTATTACAAATCGGCCTTGCGGATCTGAGAATGTTTCATTAAGAATAAATTGTACTTTTTTGTGAATTAATATTGCTGTTCCTCTTGCTTTAGAGTTAAAATGTGAATGATAAATCTGTCCTACCCATGTTTTTTTAAGTTTGATATGATCTGTTGTTATCAGGTGTGTTTCTTGCATGAATGCTATCTCCGTTTTTAATTTTTTAAGGTGAGCGAATATTTTAGCCCGTTTAACTGGTCCCCTCAAGCCTTTCACATTCCAGCTCGTAAAGCGAACTGCTAAACCTGTTATTTTTGCTTTACTATTTGATGCATCAGTCATCATCGTGTTGTTTCACTCTTACTTTCCAGCCCAGTGACATTGATGGATAGCCTATCAAAAGATAGAATGTTGTATAGTCCACCAGATTAAACAGTTGTATGAAAAGACAAAAACATAAAAACGACATAATCCCCTTGGCAGTAAACATGCTATAATCCCTTAGAACCCACTCTTCCCATATGCGTGCCTCCCCAACTGAGGCAAACTGCTGTTCCCTGTTCAAATCGCTGGTCTTCCGGTAGACCATTCTCACTCTAACTGAACTGAGAGCGCTCCCAACTAACTTTTTGTACAAATATTTCACCAATATTTCACTTTAAACCCAACAGTTTAACTTTGGGCACAAACAAACTTGGTGTGCGTGCTTACACCTGTATGCTATTGCAATAACATAGGAAAAAGGAAAATATTCAATGAAATAAAAAGCGTCAAAATCATGACAATCATGATCTTATCCTTACAACCACTCTTTAAGTCTGTGAAGTGACCCCAAGCCAAGCCATACCAGTATCCCCACCTGGCCAGGGTCTATCATTGCAGCACTTTAGATTTCACAACAAAATATAATGACCTTTCAAGCTTTGGTTTTCATTTATCTAAGTCTGATTATCATATCAAGTGGTAAAGATTACAGAGTATAATGATGACCAAAGCAATACATCATGACATTTTACTTATTTCGTATAATCTTGTCAGACTTAAAGGAATATGGATTAATAGTCCAAAGGATAGTTTTCCTTACCTTACTATTGATGCACATTACATCAAACTGATAATATTCAATCCAAAAGTGTACCAAGAGTTGAAAATCAGTCTTCTCTCAAACAACAGCAAAAATAAAAAAATAAAAAGAGAGAGAGAAAGAGAAAAACAAAACAAAATGCTGCCAAAGTAAAAATAACGGTCCTGTATTAAAGCTGTCCGGTTAAAAGTGCGTTCCAGGCAGTCACAAAAAAGGAAACAGGCGGGGGGAGGGCGTGCGCATGCACACACAAGCACCTGTCGCACCTCCAGGTCTCTGATGAAAACAAATGGTTAAATTGCTGATGATAACTCACTTTGCAACACGGTCGTTGTAGAAAGCTTGTGCCTCTTCTGGCGTCTCAAATAAGAGACTTTCACCTTCAAATGAGATCCTGAGACGGGCCGTAAAAAGCAGGCGGAATTGTATTCCTTTTTGGTAGAGAGCCTGTTTAACTCCATTGAACGCGGATCGTTTTTTGGCGAGGATGGTACTGAGATCCGGATATATTCTGAGTGTCGTTCCCTTATACTTCACTTCGTGTTGTCTGGACCATCTCAAAGCGAGGTCCTTCTCCCGGTATCGATGGAAGCACACGATGAAGGGCCTTGGGGACCGTCCTTCTGCTGGCTTTGCACCAAGTGAGCGATGCGCCCTGTCGAGTTCTGGAGGAGACTCAAATACATCGGTCCCCATGGCTTCTGTCAGCAGCTTGGATACAAACTTTGCGGGATCTTGGCCGTTTTCCTCGCCTTCAGGTATGTTTAAGATGCGTAGGTTAGCTCTGCGAGACCTATTTTCCAGATTTTCAAGACGGTCCGACAAAGACGTATTCTGGGCCTGGAGAGATTTGATGGTAGCTTCGGCTGTGAAAAGCCGGTCAAAATTATCGCTCGCTAAAGTTTCTGTTGAGGTTAGACGGCCTTGGAAAGAGTTCACTATGTCACGTAGTCCATCTACCGAAGTTTGTAGGGGCTTGATTGATTCCTGGATTAGTGTGGCCATGTCTTCCTTCAGACTCGAACGTTGTTCCGTAACCAATTGTTTCATGGAGAGAGAATCCCCAGATTTGCCACCATCCGTGTTGTCTACAGTGTTAGCTGCTGCCGCCATGGTCGCTAGCTTACCAGCTAGGCTAACGTTGGCTCGCGTGGCCGGAGTTTGTGTGTTCGTTTGTCTCTGCGGCTTGGAGTTTCTCATTTCGTTGTATTTAGAGTTCATAAACTCAGCTTTCAACCACACAGTAAACTCTTGGTGAAATTGTGTCAGTTATTCGCGTAATTAAAATAATTAGTCGGGAGCTTTCCTACTCTACGTCTTCCTCCTACATTGCCAAACCGGAAGTCCAGATTAACTACTTTAAGTTTAGGAAGAAATAGTTAATATGATAAGAAAGTTTTGGACAAAGGAGTGGTCAACTTCACGCCGTTTGCTTGGACACTGCCGTTGGGAGAAGAGTCCCTTTAAATAAGAGACGACACCCCAAGATCTCTCTCTTACGCTCATACCCCCTTTTCTCTCTTTTCACCCTTCGCGTTCCTGCATCCTCTTCGACTCGGCAGCTGACGAGCGCTACACCCTGCCTCTGGAAATTTTAACCCTTTCTTTATCTTTTAAGTTTTGCCCCGCAAGAAGGCCCAGAGCCTGCGTGCGCCTTGCAGCGCTGAAGACCTCGCAAGTAGACATTGCTCCAAGTAAACTTCAAGCTGTTCTAGCCCTGTGTTCCACGAACTGAAGACAACAGCTCTCTTTTTGCTCCAATCCTTGCACTCTGACAAGTCTCAGACCCAGAGCCCAGAAGACGCACCCAGCCTACATCCAGCTCTGGTCACAACACAGAGTGACCTGCACATCGTCATCTAGAGAGACCGAACTGGCCAAGCGGCGCCGCTCCGAGGGATGTTACCCGGGTTGAAGCCCAGGGCACCTGAAGCTCCAGACCACACCAGTCTGACGGCCTCCACACGCCTCACCTACAGCGCGATTGACCCTCTCCTTCATCAGCGTAGGTCTAACTTGGCTGAACTGTATATCGGAGTTGATGTGGTAGTATTAAGGGTATTAGGGGTTAGAGTAGAACTTTAGCAAAGATACCTCCCAATATCTCAGCTGCTGCACCGTGCTCCCTTAACAGGTTTCATTTTCAGTCCATTTTTCATCGTCTTCATCCTGTTATTAATCATTTTCATGCTCATCACCATATTCATTTATCTCATGTATTTATTAGTTTAGTTAATAAATTCTTCATTTATAAAGATCTGCATTACGAAATGACTCATAGGAACAAAAACTTTTGGAATCAGTCCAGTAGATGGACTCTGCCATTGCTGCTATACGGGCGCAGCATAATCCCCTGGGGCCCAATCAAAGTACGTCCGCTAAAAGTGCTTGTTTTTACCACTGACAGGCTCAGAATTTTTATTTAACATATTTTTTTTACAGTGTGGAGACACTGTAAAACAATCTCATGAATCTCATAAAAATACAGTGAATCAATAATTAAATTAGTTTTTAGCCTTAACTGAACATGGGACCTTGTTTATTTTTTTGCCTTTATAATGTTCAATGAAGGATATTAACACCTGTAAAATCAATTAAATTACCTATGTAACAACACCTATAAATAGGATTGAACACTGCTATAATACAACTCATCAGGCTTAAAATTAAAGAACAGTGCCGTTATTAGTTGGGTTTTATTATATAATTTAATGAAAAAAATCGTGTATGTTTAATCAATATTAAAATGTATTAAACAATATACGACCCATTAAACATTTGATTTGCCTTTTAAAAAATGTGAAAATACTGTTGTAAAGCTGGTAATCAGGTTTATTTTATGTGCAGAAAAAAAGCAATTTATTCATAAAAATGGAAATTGTATGATTATTCGTTAAGTTAAGTTAAGTTTTTCGTGTTATTTTACATTATATATGTAAATTATATTTTTGTAATTGTATTTATATTTTATATTTTTTATGTCTTTCAAAAATACTGTGAATATCTGTAAAATAAAAAGGAAAATGTCCGTAAAAAAACAAAAAAAATTTTTTTACAGTGCAGGTGTCCAACAACATTACGGAAATGATCCCTTCAAAGATCGCCCTTTTTTTAAAGAGTAAGATCCTTTTTGTGTAACCAGAAACAAAAGGCTCGCTCAAGGAGAAGTCTCGCTCTGATATCTCACGAGGTGAGGTGTTACCGGAACGTGAGTTTTAGTTGGAGAGAGGATTTGTTTACGTACAGGACTGCCAACAAAAATATATTTCAAAAGGCATGGCTGAATATTAACCTGATTTCAATGATGAAGATGAGGCATTTGAATTCAATGGCCGTCCCTATTTATTTGAGCCAGAGCATACGACGAAGAGCTCATAGAAATTGAAGAGAGAACAAGGAGGGGGGCAACAGGCAGAGGAGGATAAATCAAATACACCTACTAGTCCATGTGCCAGACCAGATATCGGTGGGCAAAACCGTACCTATCCTAAATTGTCTATAGGGTCAATAGAAGTAAATTAAAATATGATAGCCTTTCTACAGGAGCAGCAGGTTTGCGCATTTGAATGATTTGCAAAAAGCACAGAAACAGCCAATATCATATAAACAGTGATGTAATCTTGAACCTAAGGCAACTGAAACATTAATAAAGGTTGTTCACAGCAATTTAAGCAATGTATTTAAATGACTATAGACATTTTGTTGTTTTGAAATGAAATTAAAATGCTGTTTAAATAAGTACTATAGGGTGAATAAAGTGGGACATTAAGCTTAATCATTTATATCTGCATGTATATACTAACATCCTACATACTAAAAATCAACACTGAGGTCATCATAAGCAAATATGTGATCAAAAAAAAAAAAACGCTATATAGGCTATATGGGTTCTGCGGCCATGACATCTCTTCAGGAGGCATAGAACATCATATTTAACTCTGCAGTGAACTGTGATGGTAAGTAGCTACATAGTATTCTGTGGGTACCAAGTGGTAGTATGTAGTTGTTATATAGTTATGAGATGTAATGGTTCACATTCACATTAATCTTTTTTTTAATGTGATTTTGTTGACATGTGTAGCAGTTTGCCATTATTGCAGTACAGTGTAATCCTGGCAAATTGGGACAGCCACTTCATTTGAAAGATGTTGCAGAGGGGATAGGAAGGATAGAGAAGTCAGGCCTACCAGGCATGCTAAAGTTAAGGTGTTTGCAGTTCGGACTATTCCCTAGGCTAATGTGGCCACTGTCAGTCTATGAAATACCGATACCAAAGGTGGAAAGGCTAGAGAGGTTGGTTATTTGTATATTACGAAATGGCTTGGAGTTCCTTGTTGTCTCAGTAGTGTGGGGTCATGTGGGAAAGGCATACTCCAGCTACCAATAACTAGCTTAAAAGAGGGGTTTATGTTGCAAAGGTCAGGACAGAATTGTGTTTTTAGGGAGCAAAGACATGGTAGTGAGTAAACTGGTCCCAAATCCAACGAGAGGGAGGAAATGGAACCCAAGCAGTACAGGAAGCAGGCAGTTCTGAGGCATACAGAGATTGTAGGCAACGTGGTGCAAGGCTGGGGGGGCTTGGGGCTTAGCTCGAGTAAACCAATGTGGAACAAAGCAAGTCCCAGAGAAAGAAGGAAGCTGGTATTTGAGCAGGTACATGGAAAAGCGGAAGTTCTAAGGTGTACAAAGGCTGTGGCTCAGGCTCAGCAGGGACAGTGGATGAACTGAGAGAGTGTAGAGAAGAGGAATCTATACCTGTGGAGTGTGGAGGACAGTCATACCATGTTCCTGATAGGGGCTACTTATGATGTGCTGCCATCACCCCAGAACCTAAAGTGTTGGATAGAGGGGGACCATTGTGTTCAGAGACAGACACTTTGAGGCATATTCTGTCAGGTTGTAAGGTTAGTCCGTCGCAAGGTTGGTATACATGCTGACATAACCAGGATTCGGAAAGTTTAGCGGCAGGAATTGAAGGTAGAAGACAACAGTGGAAGGAAGCGTATGACAGGAAAAAGCTTTGATGCAGATTTTGGAGCAGAAGCTGAACAGCGAAGATGGAAGGTTAGGGTTTGTCCTGTAGAAGTGGGATGTAGAGGGTTCATAGCGCTATCTCATTACTGGGAGAACTGGGAGTGCGTGGACAGAGCCTGTGAAAGGCAGTAACGGAGATATCAGACGAAGCAGTTACAACAAGTCAGTGGATTTGGATGAGGAGAAATAATGTCAGTTGGGGGCCAAAACAAATGTAAAAGTAATCCTTTCTTTAATGTCGTTCCTTCTTTGTATATAATGTTGGGAGTAGGGGGGCAACCCGATCAAATGGGGGTGAGTGCTAGCCCTGGACAGGGCACCTCACCATGGCTCTGCCTTCCCCGTCTTCTTTCTAACACACCTCTCTCTACAAACTCTTCTCTCTATTTTTCTTGTGTGTGTTTAAAACATTACTGTATTATTGGCGTTGTCAATACCTACAGCTTGTATGAACGGAGCCTAGGTCTGTTGAAGTTGGCAATGCTGCTTGGGTTGTGGTGATGACTATGGGTCATGTGGTAGGTTAATTATAAGTATTGGGATGAGGGTGCAAGGGGAGGGGTTTCTTCATTGAGCGCTTATCCTTATCATTAGGACACAAGTGTCTTGTGTTTAATTCAAATTCAGAGCTAGCCTAGCGAGGGACTGCTGTGAATAGGGCAGCTGACGGGCAGTATATATCTCAACCTAAACAATTTTGGATGGCCTGCAACAAACAATGTGTAATTGTAATTGTATTAAAGTAATCCAATAAGCAATAAAAAATGTCATTTAACAAACACAGTTTTTGACTTGCAAAATACTTGGGCTCTACACAAACTAAATAAGGTATTAGGAAACAAAAATTATGATTTGTGAAAAAGAAAATACATTGCACTGATTCAGACCTATAAATCTGCCAAAGGTAGCTTAAATATCTATGTATTAGATATTGTTTCTTCAAACTGTAGTGAGGAGCTTATTACAAGTATCTAGAGATGGCCAGCAGTCCAGGGAGAGGATAGAAAGAAAGAAAGACAATTTCAAGTGAAGTCACTTTCCTGATATTGAATGACAGCAGTCCATTACTTTAAGAGGTGATAACCACTAATGGCTGCCAGTCAGCAAAGTCTATCATATCAAAACATAATCTAGGAATGTATAGGAATTAAAAAATCACAACTAGAATTTGCCCTCCCAAATGGTACCGATATGTAAAAATTTGGGTCTTGGCCCATGGACTATACATTTCCATAATGTTGTCGGACACCTGGAGTAACAATCTGAGCCTGTCCGTGGTAAAAACAAGCACTTTTAGTGGACGTACTGTGATCGTGCGCAATTGCCCCAGGAGATAATATTGTTGCCATATCCCGGCTACATTGGAGTCCATCTACTGGACCGATTTCAGTTTTCCCCCAGATCCAGATCCCCCCCCCCCCCCCACGCACACACGCACACACACATTTTAAAGAGATGAAATATGTATTTTGTGATTTAATTAAGATTGTTGTTTTGTGCTCCCTATCATTGCGTTGTGTACGCAAACACAAATAGCAGAATTTTCACATTTTCATCTAAGTAATAATCAAAACCCACATTTTATTACATTGTCTTCTCCGTAATTGTTGGCTTTTAATCGGCAACAATAGTTGGTCGGAACCTCAGGGCGAACAGGTTGTTGTGTGTGTTAACAATGTTGGTGGCGTTTTCGCAGATATGGCTTCTCGTGATAAGGAGTTATTGATTAGTGGCAATAAATAGTAACCAAATCACCTAACCAAATCAAGTGCATTTTGTAATGTCAGAGGCATAAAACAGTGCACAGCAGGCTTCTGAATAAATAAAAATATACAATAAAATAAGATAAAAATAATCTAATAACAACAAGGCACTGGGAGCTGCTACAACAAGATAAGTTTGTCACTTAGCTGAAGGCTAGCCAGGCGCCATTTTGGAAGATGAGTTTGTCACTTAGCTGAAGGAGGGAGGCCCCCAATAAGTCACAATACGGTTGACACTATACAAAAAAGTGCAACATATTACAAAATAGTCTTATCATATACTGTAGATTGCTTTCATCTCTCTAAATACTCACCCAGCCAACATATAAATGCTTTTGCCACCAGAGCCGTGTTTCTCAGGTCCCACACATAAGGGTAAAGGTCATAGAGCACAGCCCTGTTGGCCCCACCCACTACACTGCAATGTAGTTGTGCTATGTCATCACAGAGGGACAGGAACCTGGAGGCCCGCCCATGCCACTCATCAATCTGAGGGCATTCATAGGGAAATAGGTGCAAAGTTACTTACATTCATCAATTAAACATTTCACAATTTCAATTTCAGCAAAATATATATACAAAAAAACATGGACTAACCCTCTGAGGTGGTGCCATATCGCCATTACAACTGACCAGCTGGCAGTTTGTTTTTAGCCAGGTCAGGTCCTGCAGCAGTTTCTGGGCAGAGAGACCATGCTCATGGGGCAGATAATGAAGACCAATCAGCAGCCGCACCTGGGACTCACTAAGTAGGCCCTTCCCACCATATGCAGCTTTCTGTCCCCTGCCTCCGCCTGAAGGTGCTCCAGTCTTGGATCCTGGAAGTTGTTTATTGGGTTGACTTGGCTGGTTTGACCTCTTCATTTCCCCTTCTCTTCCCTCCCTCTCTACCTTGACCATAGTTGGTGATGATGGGGGTGAGCTGGACTTCAGGGGGAAAACAGGAAGTTTGGCCACGGCAGAGGTTCCTATGAAAGTGAAAGGGCAGTCAGATCTGTCTGGAGTTTTGGGGTGAGATGCTTGAGCAGATAAACGTTGGTCTGCTTGTGTGCCCTGACGACCTGTAATGACAAAAAAAATTGTTATGATTTCAAGCACAAATATCTAACTGTGGCTAACAAAATTTTTTTGCAATCTTCAAAATTTTAGTTTGCAGTCAAAAGCGAACTTTAATAATGCAGTTATGGAACTTATTGATTTCATTTGTCAACGCAAATTTCATTAGTGAGTGAGTCCAGTTTAATGTGAACACACACAAGCACAGCAATCATCATGGTTTACCTGCTTGTAGTGGTTGATTGATTTCCTCCATCCAATCATGTAGTGCAGCTGACAGAGCTTCATCAGGACAGTATTCCCACTCTTTATCTAAAACATAAATAACGTGTTACTATGTATGAGGATGCAGCACAGATAAAAAAAAACACTTCTATTCTGTTAACTGTAGCTCACAAGTTTATTGAACAACTTTGTCCGGCCAACAAATGGAGCTTTAATTCCTACAAAGTAACACATTTTTAAAAAATAATATGATAATATGATGATAAAACTGTACTAGTTGCCAAGCAACATTTCTCTAGAAAGCAATGGGAGTAAATGCACATGGTTGGCAGAGCCAGTATTAGTTTAGTTACTTGTGACATCTCTTTGCTCAAAACATCTCAGTGCTACTTCTTCTTTCCTTCCAACATCCTATTTATACTTTTGCCTTTTAAGCCACCACCTTCCCTACATCCCTCACCTTTGTTCTCATTTTTTCCAGCTCTGTACCAGCTTCCCAGCGTATGAAGTGGGACATAGTTGGCTTCAAACTCGCAATTGGGGTTGAGTAACAAGCCTCTCAGGTGGCTCCTCAGCTGAAGCTCTCTGCCCTTAAATGGCCCCAGGAAGAGACGCCTAGAGTCATAGTCATTAGCGTGCAGGTTGTCCCAGATGAGCGGGGGACGCTGAAGGACAGACTCCACCTCAGCCAGGCAGTCTACAGACAGTCTCCTGGAAATTACCTTACTGCCTGTGGGAGTGAAGGGAAAAGGATGACACGCGTTGAACCCTAAAGTTTGACAAACAGACTTTGCCACATCAAAATCTGGAGCACAAGAGGTCTTAGTAATTACTTAGACCACTAACTTATATTATTATTATATATTATGTTAATCACATAATTTCATTTATATTCTTACATGTGCATGTGTCTCACCTGTCCATACCACTGTTATGTTGGGCAGCAGGTCCTCTCCAACAGTCTGCAGGTATGGAGACTTTGATACACTGGGAGAACACAGTGAACCACAGTACTCTGCAGAAGAAGAAGACAGAAAGAGAGCTATATTTCAGACAGGCAGTAAAAACTGCTCAGGTCAATTTTTTACCAAGTTCTGTGTTCCCTACCTGTGGGACAGAATAGGAAGATGGGTGGTTCCCCCAAGAACCGAAAGATTTCATTAGTTACAGTGACCTGAGCATGAGCAAATGAAGAAAAGGTCTCACTGTCAGCCTGACACATGGAGTGATCGATGTCATCAAAGAGAATGGCAAATGCCTGGCAACCTAGGTCAGATACCTTGAGAGAGAAATTCAGTTGTGTATCATAGAGGAGAAAAAACTGAAACTTAAACTTTAAAAAGTTGCATTGCTGCAATAAATATTATCTTATTGTGTCTCATACTTGTCTCAGCTTGCGTTTGAGTAGGGTCAGGTCACAGGCAGAAGAGAAGACAATATCCTGACCAGGCGAGAGGGCATAAACAAACCTCAGGCCTCTAGACTGGGCCTCTAATATGAGAGTACGCAACTGACCTAAAGGAGGAGGAAAGTAGAGGAGAATAAATGAAGATATGAAAAAATACTATGGTTGAAAAAACAGAGAATAAATCACAACAACCTTCTGATCAATAAATGCTTCTCTTTGATCTCACTTTCATGTAATCTATCAGGGAACTCAACTTGGCTCAAAATATAAAATCTTCTTGCATGCTGTCTGAAAGTTTTTATTTTTCCAAGGGCGTGGAGCGGAGATGTGGAGTGTGGGCGCAGCACATCAGGGCTGATCTGATGCATCAAACATCACTGGAGTTTCATAAGCAAGAAAGGAAGAAAGCAGACCTTAAAACAGAAACTAGAGGGTGCTTTGAAACAGAAGCTAAACAAATGTCTGTATTTGATGACCTGGCATGAGAACCCGTTGGATATTCATGGGATTAAGAACAAAATAAATGTCCATAACCTTTGGCTTTTGGATGAAGCTTGTTACTGAAATACCATGACCTGGATGACTGAGAACCTTCACAGACAACTCCCAAGATGTATATTTGATTAATAAATCTATTGTGTAAACAACAAAAGGAGCACAAATCTATTAAACATAAGTTCAACACTTTACAGAAAGATTGTTCTATTCCTGATCTTTAATTTAGCCCCTTAACTTTTATTATGGATAGATTAGATTAGATAAATCTTTATTGAACCCACAACAGGGAAATGTTCAATGTTACACCGCAGTAAATAGGAAAGACAAGAAGTATACAGTGCACAATAAAAATTAAACACGTTTCAAACATTTTAAGCTATAGAGAAAATACAATACAGCGCACACAGTGCACAAAATGGTTGGACATTTTATACATGTATTGCACATAATACCAACATTAATTATTTTCAGTTGACACAATTATACAATACAATTGATAAGATTAAAGTCAGAGAGAGTATTAGAGGCTGTATGTCTGCAAGAACCCCTTTATCCATTTATCGTCATTTCTATTTAGTCACCTGTAAGGCTGATCATTTCTGAGCATCAGTAATTCAATAATGAATTGAATGATTATTATTTTCCTGAAGCTTTTAGCCTAATAAATAATTTCCTGACCCTAAAGCAAAAACGTAAACATATTTTGGGTTATTTAATAATAAATTCACAAGGACATTATCAGTAAATAGAGACACTAAAATAGATATATAATATAAGATGCCATAAAAGCATTGTTCTAGTAGAGATGTTTTGTGTGGCTCTAAGCAGGACACAGATCACAGTATAAATACAGATAACAGGATTTTATTTATGCGCAGTGTTTGATAAACAGGTTGCGGTCTACAAAGAGGAAACCCTATCTATGCGTCTCTTTGAGTATAATATGGTGCATGTGTTCAGACACAAACAGCTGCTAAAGCTGATAAACAGTCCATTCAGCTGTTAACAGCTGACTCTGTCATAGGAAATGGTTATTGCTTCACAACATTTTAGAAGACAGGAAGTCTCATTCTACTTAAAACATATTTCCTTGTTTCCTCACTCCTTGCAGTGTTTCATTGCGTTTCTCGGTTCATCCCCGGTAGAGGGGGCTAAATATGCAAGGCAAACATGCAATGTTGGAAATGTGGATGCAATTTACAAGCTAGCAATGTACACATAGTCCCTGGTTTCCATGCCTCATTCTTCTTTGCCAAAGCATGGCAGAAATGGACATACTGGTATATATGTATTGACTAATTTAGGCTCAAAGTTGCTGATTCACATACATTGATTTGAAATGTATGTTATTTAGTAGGAAAAGTAGACAGACAGACAGACAGAGAGCAGATCGATCGATAGATAGATAGATAGATAGATAGATAGATAGATAGATAGATAGATAGATAGATAGAATCTTGTTACCTTCTTCTTCAGGAGAATAGACTTCTCTCCACAACAGTCTGTGTTTGAGGTCATCTTTTGGGCCGTACAGGTAGGTGTTTAACCCCCAATATTGCATCCTGGTACAGGAAGACATGGGTTGAGGACACAAAGGGAAGAAACATGTAATTGAAGTTGTAAGTAATCCCATTAATGAATCATCAAGAATATGGAACCACTGTATTAATCATGGGGCTCCATGGCAATCTTGGTTACAGGAGGTGATCTCCTGAACTATAGAGCATGATTCTAGAAGTGAAACAATATCTGCATTACAACGAATACAAACCATGAATATGGCTCTCTCTTGTTGGACACAACCCAGCTCCTGTCTTGCCTATAATTTATGGATGGACTCTCCCTACTCCATTTCCTGGACAGATGGCATGTAAGTCGCCTCCACAATGCTACCTCCCTCAAAAGCACAATCAGATACACTACGCATACATACTGTACACACATCCACAGCCCTACTCTGCTAGACTTATGCAACACTCAGTTTATGAATTGTACCTCCATCCCACACTGAGTCTAAAATCGACAATCTATAAATAAATCTGGATCCCACACATTCAGTTGCTGCTACACTTGAGTTTTGGAAATCAAATTAATCCCCATCACCTCTTCATAAATAATTAATGGCAAGTTTAACAAAGTGTTATCGCCATCAGTGCTTCTGTAAATGGATCATTAAGCATAAAGGGTATAGAAGCGTAAGGACACATTAAAGTAACTTTGCCATGGTTAGTAGATTGTATGTTTTTTTAATATGTAAAGTATTATATGATTTATCATAGGGAAAGAAACCACATGTAATAATGATTTTGTCCGTATCTTCAAGAGCAGTGGGAGCAATTTATCACCAGGGATGGAGTTAGCTGTTACTATTCACGGTTATACAACAAAACTTTGCCAGTTACCATCAGGGATTGATTTTTAAGAAGAGTGTCTTATCAAGAATTACTTTTTTCTCTTCTTACAACTAGATATACTGTACAGCGCAACAGTTCATAGCTACCACATTTTACCCCTCTAAGTGTGTTCATATTTTCATTTTTATGAATGTGATAAGGATTTCTTAAAATGTAACTTAGATTGTAATCTTTTAGAATTCTACTGTAGGTTACTGTCATGGAAATCAGCAGTTTCATGCTGAAAGAGCTTATTTCTCATTGTAAGCTAATGAAAACTGTTGGGACAGCCTTAGTTAATAAACTCTGAAAAGGGCATTTGAAATATGATTTTATCTTGTTTATCTATTTATTATGCAAACACAAACTCCACATTCTGTGGGCACCAACTGAAGTGTTTTTATGTTGAACACCATCCCAATGTAAGGCCTCTGCATGGGGGAAAAAATTGCTTAATAAAGAGCCATGAAGAAAATAGCAAAATCTTTTTTTCTATGTAAAGGCTTAAATGACCCAGAAAAATACATTCTGTGTTTGATGACATAAATATATTGATCCAAGTGAAAGGCAATGGGCTGAAAAACCTTTCCGAATCCTACATTAAAGGGCAACAGAGTATGTGAGAGCATGCAATCCAACATATTATTCTGGAGGAAAGTTCTTGTGCGTCTAAAAGTCTTGGCATTGATTTTCTGTTAGACACCATAATTACCAGTGCTGACATTTCTCCATTGGTACAGAGTTTAAATACCTGAGACTGAGGTTAGGCACAGTGGTGCCTCAAGAATGCTTATACATGATTAATGCTCTGTCGTGACCACCTTCCTGGTTAAGACAGGAACCTTTGTCAAAAATATGGGGAGTTTCCACTGGTGAAGTGCTGCCACACATTCCAATGAAACCCTCACACAGCGATTCCTGTGAAGTGAGCGTTCCAGACCGAGGGATGCAACCCAGCGTTGAAAACCCCTCATGAACAGATGGCCTAATGGTATAGCCACTATGTCCTAAAGGGTAACACATTCCCCATGCTGAAAATGCTCTCACTCTCTGCTGGCATTGTTGCTGCTAATGCTAATAGTAGACCTGTTGACTTCAACTGTTACAATTACGATTACCTCAGCCTTTATCATTACTCTGCTTCTCTCGCTAATTTATTTATTTATTAATTATTTAGCCAATCTTCACCCTAGTCTACCACTATTATTGGCATTGTAACCATAAGTATGTGTCTGTTGTTGTTCATGTAACAAGGACATATGTTGTTGTGGTAACAAGAACATATGTTGTTGTTGCTCTCTTTGCCTGTCTCTATCCTGCATCTCCTTCTATCCCATTTTCGGCCCATCCAGTCGAGGCAGATGGCTGTTCAACATGAGTCTGGTTCTGCTCGAGGTTTCTGCCTGTTAAAAGGAAGTTTTTCCTTGCCAATGTGCCGAATTGCTAAGTGCTACTCATGGTGGATTGATGTTGGGCCTCTCTTTGAATAACTTAACAAAGAGTCGGTCTAGACCTGCTCTTTCTGTAAAGTGTCTCGAGATAACCCTGGTTATGATTTGGCGCTATACAAATAAAATTTGATTGATTGATTGATTGATTGACAGGTGGGCTCTGAGCGAAACGGAGTCTGGAGACAGACCAGTGATTGTTTGACTTGGAGTCAGCACACACTTTCCCTGATTCACCCTGAACCCTAAACTCTCAGGTGTTGCAGGAGCAATTGGTCCCTTGTATCATCAGTGTACATGGCTATGCGTATGCCCTGCTGTCTGAGAGGAGCAACAGCCTCTTCTGTGCACAAATACAGAGAGAGAGCCAAGATAGCAGACCAAGTGGTGTGTTCAAAATGCCAGACTAAGTCTGTGTAAATTGAACAAATAAGATGTGTGTGGCCTGGACTGGTGTACTACACAAGATGGCATGGACAAAGCTTTGTGTCCACGCAATCTGTACCTTTAAGGTATGTGTGAGTTACCTAAACGGAAATGTGTTACCCCTTTTCCACCAACGCGAACCTGGTTCTAATTCAGGGCCGTGCTGGTTCAACTTGTGAACCAACTCGGAACCAGTTTGTTTTTCTGCCCGCTGGAGCCTGTGGAAGAGCCACGTCATGACGTCACTCTATACGTGACCGCTTTTCCCAGCAGCAACTTTCTCTCACAATAACAATGATATATATGGATATAAATGTGAAGCAGTGGTCGGCCGAGGAGACAAGCTGCCTCCTTGCAGTTTGGGTGACAGACCGGCGTGCCGACTCACCAGGGCTTTAAACTCGGTGACGGTCGTGGAGTCGATGGTGGTGGACTTGTTGCACTTTCAGAGCTCTACTGATAAAGGTAAGTTATGTTTTTGTTTGCCTTGTTAACAGACATGCATTACTAGGCTGTGTTTGGCATGCTACTCATTTTTAAATCGATGTTACATTAAACCCTGTAGTCATATTTGGGTAATGTTAGCTCACCAACAGCTAGCTAGCTAGTTAAAATCCATGTAGTATAAAGCTTGTACACGTGTATAAACGTTATTTAAAAAATAAAAATGAGAAAAGAGGCCCGTCTGTGATTCAGTACTTTTTTAATCAATAGAGAAACAAATAATGACAATATTAAACGCTTTAACACAAAAAGAACAGGTTTGTTAGACTGTGTAGTTTTGAGTAAGAAAAATGTAACTCGTCCCTTCTTATGTGAAGTTATCGCCATGTTCGCCACATATGTAGAAGTACACAGCAGGTTTCAGTCTGCCAGTATCTGAAAAAGGTTTCATGAGCCAACATTGCATTGGGTACGCCGGCGGGCCACCGATCAGGTAGTGTCCAACATCACAGCTGGAGATGGTCACTTTGTTTTGCCCCAGCAACTCCCTGTCACTGAGGGAATCCAGATGAGAGTGTTTAAGAACGCTGGCTTCGTGTACACTCCCTGGAAAACGTAGTAAAAAATGATTTATTTGTTTAATAGACACCAGTTTAATCGATGCTAAATAACAAGCTAAATCGAGCAAGCGGGCTAGCAGAGAGGCTAACAACATCTTACGTTCAGTCTTATTAAGAATAAAAATGGGTAGATAATTACCTTTCTTCTCATAAGAAGTCACCGTCCATGGAAAGCATGACGAGTAGCACAAATGTGTGGGGTAAGTTGTCTTTGGGATCTAATGTGATTTCGTAAAGAAGAGCAACATCGGCAAACATACCATGAAATCCTGGCTGTGTCACAGGGACTCCCTGGGGTTCCCTCAGCTCTCCTCCAATGGAGGAAGATAATTTCACTCTCTCCCTCATTTCACACCTACAGTAGGTGCGGAGGAAGGAGCATTCTGGGATATTGAGTCATTGTGGTGCTTTACTCCTTGTAGTACATTTTGGTCAGGCTTCTCATTTTCCATGTAGGCCACTCCTTTCTTTGAGCCACATGGTGAGGTCCCAAAAATATACTCATAGATTGTGCCTTAGAAGGCAAATCTCAGTAATTTCCTGTGAAGAGCATATATTGGTATGTTAATATATGCGTCCTTTAGGTCAACTGAAGTGAATCTCCCCCGGCTGTCCACCGCTGAAAGCACCTACAATGGATACGTGAGCATCAGAACCGGAGGCTCGGAAACCTTAGGTCCTGCCAATTATTTCAATTTGTACCACCTACCTAAACATTGTTGCAGACCAAGTACACCCCCTTCATGGAAACATTCCCCAATGGCAGTGGCGTCTTCAGCAGGATGATGCGCCCTGCGACACTGCAAAAATGTTTCAGGAATGGTTTGAGGAACACGTGTTCAAGGTGTTGACTCGGCCCCAAAATTCCCCAGAAATCAATCCAATTGAGCATCTGTGGGATGTGCTGGACAAACAATTCAGATCCATGGAGGCCCCACCTCACAACTTACAGGATATGCTGCTAACATCTTCACGTCAGATACCTCAGCACACCTTCAGAGGTCGAGTGGAGTCCATGCCTCAACCGTTAAAGGCTGTTTTGGCAGCAGAAGGTGGACCTACACAATTTTAGGCAGGTCATAATGTTATGGCTGATTGGTGTATACTTCTGCGTTAATGACCCTTCATGCTTGAGAGTAGAGTAATTATTCAAACTGCACTTTGCTCTGCTCCTGCTAAAATTTGCATGCCGAACTTGAATGCAATTCTCGTGAGATAGAATGCAAGCTTACACTTGTTTGCACTCTTTTCGTTGGTGATTACTATACGAGATGTGACTCAAAAATCGCCGTCATTATGTGTGTTGAATCTTTTGACAGAAGTAAATTTCCTGCTTAAGTCTGGTCTAAACATAAACCTGTAATTAGTGTCTTCAAATAGTCGGTGAAAAAACTTTCACTGTAACGGGTGGGTTTCAGACCCAAATGCAGCACACTTAAGGCACGCATCGTAGGTAATAAACTTTACTTTGATTCAGCAAGTACAGGCAGGTAATAAAACAGTTTAATATAAGGCTGAGAGCCATCAGAGCCTCTACACTTGGCTAGAGGCTCGGACTAGGTTCGCTGAACTGGGAGAAAGGTGAGGTTGTAAAGCACAGGGTGCATCTAATTGCTGGTGCAATACCTGACTCTTCCTCGGTCAGAAGGAATATGCGGGCATCCACGGACTATAGTCAATAACATTCTTTATTGTGTAATACCATGAAGGAACAGTAGAGGCATGTTTGTTGTGAATATAAGGGTGTGGTTCTGCAATAAGAAGTAAAATACAACAGAATATTACCAGGATTTAGTATACAAGTATACAAAAAATGCCACAAAATTAAATGGGGCTGTCTAAATATACTTATTCAGAATGGGCTAACCGCCAATCACTTAAAATCCACATTAAAGGTGGGCAGAAATGAGCAACAGAATTTAGCTGCAGTACTATAAACATTCCACAAGGTGGAGCTCCAACATAAGGAATGGAGCATGTCTATAAACTTTACATTGGATTGCACCTGTTAGCCAGGTATTACACTAATACAGACTTTACATGCAAACTTAAAGCTTTAAAGTACGAACCGGCACTGAATAATGTCCAACAAACAACCGAAATACCAACAGCTAGATGCAGTAAACAGACACAGGGCAGCACTGATATACTAGTGTTCACTACATGTGTTTGTAGCATTAGCTTAAGCTTGGCACGATATTAGCTGAATTGCTTAGACACACTGAGATTCACAAAACAGAAAGTGAAACTTAAACAGACTGAGCAGCGGGCAAGTGGCTCGCTGCTTTGGAGGCTGGAACAGACTAACGTAACTGCACTTGAAACAGCATCGCATGATGAAATAGGGCTGCTGGGAAATGTAGCTCTCCAATGATAACAGGGAGTTTTCGACAACCACCCCTGTATTTGTGTTGCAAAAACACATCCGACAAAGTCCCTGTTAAACTACGTGGTGATGTTATCCTCATCAGGCATCTTCGGCAAAACAATCAGCTTGACCACTGGTCGAGCGGAGGTACGGTCCAGGGAACATCTTGGTGACCTTGCCAACTGGCCACATGCCTCTCGGCAACTGGGAGTCCACTATCATAACTACCTCACCCACAGTGAGGTCATTCGTAGTACTTCGCCACTTCTGTCTTAGTTTTGCCTCCATCTTCGGCTGCAAAGCATAGACAACTGCTTTCGTGGAGCAATGGGGGATCTGGCCATTAGGAATGAGGTGCAGATGTCTCCGTGAGCATCTGTAACTCTCACGTAAGCTACAGATCCATAAGCCTTTTCCAATGCATTACAGAGGATATGCATTACAAAGGCCGAGGCTAAAGAGTCCGCACAGGATGGCATGAAGCACTGTGGTAGGGTGATACCTTGCCCTCTTGGTTGGAGTTGACTCTTGGGCTTTGTAGAATGTCAGCCAGAGCTCACAAGTGTCTGACCTTGCAGTGGTAGGAAGATGTGACACCACTTCAGGTACATTGTTGGCCCACTGTCTTATCTCAAATCCTCCAGCAGCTAATAGCTTCCTCATCTTGTCCATAAGTCAACTGCTGCAGGGAGTATAATTGTCCTCTCAGAACCATCGTCGAGCACTGCAAAGGTGTCCATGCTCTTCTTCCCGTTGTGGAGTTGAATCCAACCAACTTTCAACATCACTTTGCCAGAGTGACTAGAATGGTCAACACAGATAACAGTGGACACAGATAACAGTGGACACAGTACAGACGGTAAGGATATTAGGATTCTGCTCTCTGGCCTTAGCAAGGTTGTGCAGTATGAGTAGATGCTGTTCGCCACAAGTACTGCAGGCCTTCTTCAATGTGCAGTTGACAGGGGAGTGCTTCCGTCCACATCGCCAGCACTCGTTATTCTCCCTGATCCAGGCAGCAATAGCAGTGATGTCTAGCTTAGCAAAATTGCACTTAGGTAATGTTCGGTCCCTTCACAGAAAGAACAGTAGGGCTTATAGCAGCCCTTAGCAGGTAGTTGTGATGCAGCTGGGTCCATAGTAAATGGCAGTAGACTTGCTTTTGCTCTAGGTGGCTTGAAATCCTTCCGTTCAGAGTACTGCTTGTCTGGGGTGTACAACTCTGTGGCCTGCCTGGACACCTGTATGGGTTGGGACTTAAGCTCTAACCATTCTGCAAGGTCAAAGAGGGTGTAAGCGCGATTAGATTCAGTTCGTATGATGCCTCAGTTAAGACAGTACTCAGCAAAGTTGTCTCGATGACCTGATGGCAGTTTAGCTAGTAGTCGGTCCATGTGGGAGCCACAATGCAGCTCACTCCCTACACTGTGTTAAGCAGTCCCACTAGACCGGCCACAGCCAGGGCGAAGTCTTCAAAAGCTTGAGCATCACCTGCTTTTATAGGCAGGGAGTGCAGGATTGAACCGCCTGGGCTGTCCATACTTCAGCTCAAGAGCCTGCATAGCACTGGTGTAGGGGGCAGGGTCATGTATGTAGTGTTTAGCAACTTGGTATGCACTGGAAACTTTGAATGATCTAAGATCTCATATTTGTAGTCTGTGCCTGTGAGGCCCAAGCACACTGTCCAGTCCTTTCTTTAGCAAGGCGAAGTCACTCTCTTTTCCTGAGCTGAATACTGTGAGTTTAGGTTTAGGGATGCCATAGGAAGATGCAATCATCATCTCCAACATGTTGTAGTTTGGGCCCTCAAGATCAGGTGGCTGTTAAGCATGTGCTAGCAACGGACCATACTGAGACACAGGTGGTTGCAGTGCATGTGGCGCAGGCTAAGGTGGCGCACACAGAGGCTGTGGGGGCACTGGATGCAGACTAAACTGATGCACAAGTTGTTGCAGTGCATGTGGCGCACACTGAAGGCTGCACATACTGTGGTTGTTGATGCACTGGACAGATCGGAGCTTATTTATATAGCACTTTTCAAAACAGCAGTTCCAAAGTGCTTCACAGTTAATAACAGAAATGCATAAAAGCAGCATGAAGACAACTAAAATAAAATTAAAATGCACATTATAAAAATGGAAGAAGATACTCCACAGTAAAAGCAATGAAAATAATAATAATAATAAAAAATTATTAAAAGGCAAATCCAACCAATGACATTGCAATCAAGAAACTTATTAAAACGCCAGCATGTATAAGTGGGTTTTTAAAAGGTTTTTAAATTGTGGAACAGACTCATCCAACCTGACATGAGGGCTAAGGGGTAAGTCGGCTAGAATAGGGGTAATATGCTCTCTTCGTCTAGTGTTTGTCCAAAGCCTGGAAGTGGTGTTTTGCACCAATTGCAATCTACCAGTTGCAGATTCACTAAAACAAGAAAAAAGGGCGTTACAATAATCCAGTCGGGAAGAGATAAAAGCATGGGTGATTTGCTCTACGATGCTCTTGGGCAAAGTTGAACAGATTTTAGAAATATTCCTGAGTTGTAAAAAGCAAGTCTGAACCAATTTGCTTATGTGATGGTAAAAACTCAAGTTATGATCAAAAACAACACCAAGATTCCTAGAATATGGTTTTACATTCCCTGCTAAATGCCCGAGGTTTGGACTCTTGTTATTTCAAATTTGGTCTGGGCCAATGACCAAGATTTCAGTTTTGTCCGTGTTTAGTTCTGTGTTCTGTGACATCCAGTCTTTGATAGCACTAAGGCAACAGTGTAGAGTATCAAGGTTTTTAAGGTCGTAAGATTTGAATGAAACACAGGGCTGGGTGTCATCTGCATGAGAATGGTAGGCAACAATCTTTAACTGCCAAATAACACGACCTAGGGGGAGCATATACAAATTAAACAAGATTTGACCAAGGATTGAACAAAGGTCACTACATAATTGTTGTTTGAAGGGAGCAGAGACATGGCAGTGAGTTAATTGGTCCCAAATCCAATGAGAGGGAGGAAATGGAACCCAAGCAGTACAGGAATCAAAGGAAGCTCTAAGGCATACAGAGATTGTCAGCAACAGGCAGCAAGGCCTCGGAGGCTTGGGGCTTAGCTCGAGTAAACCAATGTGGAACTGGTAATGGAGCAGGTTTGTCAACAAGCAGAAGTTGTAAGGTGTACTAAGGCTGTAGCTCAGGCTAAGCTGGGACAGTGGATGAACTGGGAAAGTGTAGAAAAGGGGAAGCTTAGCTGGAGGGGCCTGTGGAGTATGGAGGATAGTCGTATCAAATTCCCGATAGGTGCTACTTATGATGTGTTGCCATCGACCCAGAACCTAAAACGTTGGGTAGAGGGGGACCCATCGCGCACATTGTGTTCAGAGACGGCCACCTAAGGCATATTCTGTCAGGTTGTGAGATTAGTCTGTTGCAAGGTAGGTACACATGGCGACATAACCAGGTTTTGAACAGTTTAGCAGCAGAAGGTAGAAGGCAACAGGTGAATTTAGGATGCAATCAGGTGGCGTCAGGTGAGCGTCATTTCCTGTTTTCTCGCTGCTACTGTGTTGTCCTGTGCTGTTTGTAGCTGCTGCTAGAGCTCGAGCTAAATCGATTAATCTGCTGTAATTATCATCACTGTGGTTATTCAGCTGCTGTGTACTTAAACAGACACTAGTTTTCATCAAGCACTCTCGTTGTTGCATTAGCGTCATATCTGCTAAACCATTAACTTTATACTCGCTTAGCCGTTAGCTTAGCAGCTAGCTTAATCAATTGAAATGTCTTCTCCTTCTCCCTCCTGCTCTCCTGATCTGCCCTGTTCGGTGTGTCAGATGTTTAGCTCTACCTCGACCTCCTTTACGGATAAGGGTACTTGTATGAAATGTAGTATTTTTGGAGCTATGGAGGCGAGGATCACGGAATTAGAGACGCGGCTCCGCACCTTGGAAAACCAAGCATCGCTAGCTGCTGTAGTCAGCAGCAAGCCCCCAGGGCCAGTAGCCGGTGCGGGCCGACCTAGCGTAGTTTCTTCCCCGGCAACTCCCGAGCAGCCGGGATGCAGTGGCTGGGTTACTCTCAGAGGGAAGCATAGCCGCAAGACGAAGCACACGGTTCACCACCAACCACTTCACGTTTCGAACAAGTTTTCCCCACTCAGCGACACACCCGCTAAGAAACCAACTCTGGTTATTGGCAGCTCCATAGTCAGAAACGTGAAGTTAGCGAAGCCAGCGGCCATAGTGAAATGTATTCCTGGGGCCAGAGCGGGCGACATCGAGTCAAATTTAAAACTGCTGACAAAGGATAATCGTAAATTTGATAAGATTGTAATTCATGTCGCCGTTAATGACTCCCGGTTACGTCAGTCGGAAGTCACTAAAATTAATGTTGAGTCGGTGTGTGCATTTGCAAAGACGATGTCGGACTCCGTAGTTTTCTCTGGACCCCTGCCCAATCTGACGAGTGATGACATGTATAGCCGCATGTCTTCATTCAACCGCTGGCTGTCGAGGTGGTGCCCAGCAAACGATGTGGGCTTCATAGATAACTGGCAGACATTCTGGGGAAAGCCTGGTCTTATCGGAAGAGACGGCATTCATCCCACTTTGGATGGTGCAGCTCTTTTGTCTCGTAATATGGCTAAGTTTGTTAGTCGTAAAACCTGACAAACCAGAGTTGAGACCAGGAGGCAGAGCTGTAGTCCTACACACTCCTCTGAGCTTCCCTGTGAGCAGTTTCCCAGCCACAATGTTAATGTTATAGAGACTGTGTCTGCCCCCCAACCCAGGCCTTTTATTACAGTTAATTCAAACTCAAATAAAAAAGGAGTAAATCAAAAAAATTTAATAAAAATTAAAACAACAACCAAAGTTATGCCAAAAAAATATGAGAATTAAATGTGGTCTGTTAAATATCAGATCCCTGTCATCTAAAGCTCTATTAGTGAACGATCTGATATCAGATTATCATATTGATTTATTCTCTTTAACTGAGACTTGGCTGTGTCAGGAAGAATATGTCAGCTTAAATGAATCCACTCCTCCCAGTCATCTTAATACTCATATTCCTCGAGACACTGGTCGAGGTGGTGGAGTGGCAGCTATCTTCAGTTCTAGTCTTCTAATCAAACCTAGACCAAAACTTAGTTTCTGCTCTTTTGAAAGCCTTGTTCTGAGTTTTTCACACCCAGCCTGTAAAACTTTACAGCCTGTTTCATTTTTGATAGTATACCGCCCTCCTGGCGCATACTCTGATTTTCTAACTGAATTCTCAGAGTTTTTATCAGATTTAGTCCTGAGTTCAGATCAAATAATTATTGTAGGGGACTTCAATATTCATGTTGATGTTGATAATGATAGTCTTAGCATGGCATTTATGTCCCTTTTGGACTCTATTGGTTTCACTCAAAGTGTAAACCAGCCTACTCACCGCTTTAATCATACCCTCGACCTTGTTCTAGCTTATGGCCTTGAAACCGAAAACTTAATTGTCTTCCCACAAAATCCTCTTTTATCAGATCACTATTTAGTAACATTCGATGTCCTATTAACCGACTACTCTCCAGTTAACAAAATTGTACTCACAAGATGTTTGTCTGATAGGACTGTAGCTAAATTTAAGGAAACAATTCCAGCTGCTTTTAATTCTTTACCATATCTGTTTACTACAGAAAGCTCTTATGCTAATGTTAGTCCCTCTCAGCTTGATCAGTTTGTTGATAGTACTGCAGGTTTGCTGAGAAGTACTCTAGACTCGATTGCCCCCTTAAAAAAGACTGTTTTTCTCCAATTGACATTCCTGAGCTAAATTCTCTGATATCTTCGTCTAAACCATCAACCTGTCTTTTAGACCCGATTCCAACCAAGCTGCTTAAGGAAGTCTTTCCCTCAATTAGCACTTCTTTACTAGATATGATCAATATGTCTTTATCGACGGGCTGTGTTTAGCTGTAATTAAGCCACTTCTTAAAAAGCCTACCCTAGATTCAGGCACCTTAGCTAACTATAGACCTATATCTAACCTTCCTTTTATCTCAAAGATCCTTGAGAAAGCAGTCGCTAATCAATTATGTGACTTTCTTCATAACAACAGTTTATTTGAGGACTTTCAGTCAGGATTTAGAGTCCACCATAGCACTGAGACAGCACTTGTGCGAGTTTCAAATGATCTACTTACTGCTTCAGACAGAGGACTTCTCTCTGTACTCGTCCTGTTAGATCTTAGTGCCGCTTTCGACACGATAGACCATCACATCCTGTTACAGAGATTAGAAAATTTAATTGGCATTACAGGATCTGCACTAAGTTGGTTTAAATCTTATCTATCAGATCGATCTCAGTTTGTTAATGTTCATGATGTGTCCTCTATGCAAACCAAAGTTAGTCATGGAGTTCCACAAGGTTCTGTGCTCGGACCGATTCTTTTTACCTTATATATGCTTCCTCTTGGTAATATCATGAGGAAACACTCCATTAATTTTCATTGTTATGCAGATGATACTCAATTATACTTATCTATGAAGCCAGACGAAACCAATCAGCTATCTAAACTAGAAGCATGCCTTAAGGACATAAAGATCTGGATGACTAGAAACTTTCTGCTACTTAATGCAGACAAAACTGAAGTTATTGTGCTCGGCCCAAAACACCTTAGAGATTCTTTCTCTAATGATATAGCTGCCCTAGATGGCATCAGCCTGGCATCCAGCACTACTGTTAGGAATCTGGGAGTTCTATTTGATCAGGATATGTCCTTCATCTCCCACATAAAACAAATATCAAGGACAGCCTTCTTTCATCTTCGCAACATAGCAAAAATCAGACACATCTTGTCTCAAAACGATGCAGAAAAACTAGTCCATGCATTCGTTACTTCCAGGTTGGATTATTGTAACTCGTTACTATCAGGCTGCCCTAATAAGTCACTAAAAACTCTGCAGCTGGTACAAAATGAACTAGGAAGAGAGATCACATCTCTCCTGTATTAGCCTCTCTGCACTGGCTTCCTGTAAAATCTAGAATAGAATTTAAAATCCTTCTTCTTACTTACAAAGCTCTTAATGGTCAGGCACCATCATATCTTAAAGAGCTCATAGTGCCATATTACCCCTCTAGAACATTGCGCTCCCAGGATGCAGGCCTGCTTGTGATACCTAAAGTCTCCAAGAGTAGTGTTGGAGGTAGAGCCTTCAATTACCAGGCCCCCCTCCTCTGGAACAATCTACCAGTCAAGGTCCGGGAGGCAGACACCCTCTCTTCTTTTAAGAGTAGACTTAAAACTTTCCTCTTTGACAAAGCTTATAGCTAGGGCTGGCTCAGGCTTGGACTAGCCCATAGTTATGCTGCTATAGGTTTAGACTGCCGGGGGGATCTGACACACCAAGCTTCTCTCTCTCTCTCTCTCTCTCTCTCTCTCTCTCTCTCTCTCTCTCTCTCTGTCATATCAATGCAGCTCATTAACTCTGTATCTTCTGGTCCCATTAACATTACTAACCACATATCTTCCCGGGAGTTCTTGTGCTCCCTTGTCTTGAAGGTTCCTGAGGATCGTTGCTGCAGACCACCTGCTGCTGTGGACCTGCTCGACTGCAACAACTACTAACATCAGCCTTCCCCATAGTATCATTATTGTTGCTGCTAATGCTAAATAGTAGACCTGTTGACTTCAACTGTTACAATTACGATTACCTCAGCCTTTATCATTACTCTGCTTCTCTTGCTAATTTATTTATTTATTTATTTATTTATTTATTTAGCCAATCTTCACCCTAGTCTACCACTATTATTGGCATTGTAACCATAAGTATGTGTCTGTTGTTGTTCATGTAACAAGGACATATGTTGTTGTGGTAACAAGAACATATGTTGTCGTTGCTCTCTTTGCCTGTCTCTATCCTGCATCTCCTTCTATCCCATTTTCGGCCCATCCAGTCGAGGCAGATGGCTGTTCAACATGAGTCTGGTTCTGCTCGAGGTTTCTGCCTGTTAAAAGGAAGTTTTTCCTTGCCAATGTGCCGAATTGCTTAGTGCTACTCATGGTGGATTCATGTTGGGCCTCTCTTTGAATAACTTAACAAAGAGTCGGTCTAGACCTGCTCTTTCTGTAAAGTGTCTCGAGATAACCCTGGTTATGATTTGGCGCTATACAAATAAAATTTGATTGATTGATTGAAAAGAGTGCAATTTGTCTGTGAAGGGGAGAAATGTAAAGGAGGTAGGGGTTTAAGCAGACAAGAGTCAGGCCACCTAAAGGGTGCTAATGATTGGGAGATGCAGATAGACTTGGGAGGAAGACTTGTTCTTCCACAGGAAATAGTTTGCTCTCACTTGAGGCCACAGTGTTATGGTCTGCGAGTCAGCGGTTTATTTTATAGAACTGATGGTGCCCTGGGAGGACTCAGTGGAGAAAACATATGAAAGGAAAAAGCTTAAATGTACAGATTCGGCAGCAGAAGCTGAACAGCAAGGATGGAAGGTTATGGTTTGTCTGGTAAAAGTGGGATGTAGAGGGTTAATAGCACGATCAACTATCTCATTACTGGGAGAAATGGGACTATGTAGACAGTCTGTGTAAGGCAGTAAAGAAGATGTCAGATGAAGCAGTTAAAACAAGTCAGTGGATTTGGATGAGGAGAAATAATGTCAGTTAGGGACCAAAAGAAATGTAATAGTAATCCTTCTTCTATGCTGTTCCTTCTTCATAACGTTGGCATCAGGAATAGTTGCATTGTTTTTGTTGCGGTGCAATTGTTCAGGATTTGATAGCACAAGGTTTTGATGGGCGGTGAGAGCTAGCATCAAGGGGAGTGGCTCTGGGACGCCAGAGCTAACTGTTGAGGCTCCCTGAGGTGTCATGGGCCTAACTTGACGAAACACTGGTGAAGGGAGGTGCCCGCTTGATAACCCTGTTGATGAGCTGGCATCTAACTACTACTTTGAGTTGTAGGGGCCGTTAAAAGCCATGTGGTAGGGTAGGTAATACCTTACTTGGGGTTAGGGTTACCCCCTACCCTTGCCTTAATCCCCCATCTTCCTTGCTCTCTCTTCTCTCCTCTCTTCCCTCATGAAAGTGAGGACGTACGGGGAGGTAGAACGTACAGCCTGATCCAGCCGAGGTGAGTGCTAGCAACGGACAGGGCACCTCACCCTGGCTCTGCCTTCCCTGTCCTCTTTCTAACACACCACTCTCTACAAACTCTTCTCTCTGTCCTTGTCCTTCTATTTTTATCTTTTGTGTTTAAAACACTATTGTATCACTACCTGCAGCTCATATGAACAGAGCCTGGATCTGTTGAAGTTGGCAAGGCTGCTTGGGTCGCAGTGATGACTA
This sequence comes from Semicossyphus pulcher, assembly GCF_022749685.1. Taxonomy (NCBI): domain Eukaryota; kingdom Metazoa; phylum Chordata; class Actinopteri; order Labriformes; family Labridae; genus Semicossyphus; species Semicossyphus pulcher. Next base: position 10,401,646 of record NW_027211695.1, read on the forward strand.
AGGGCCATGTGGTAGGTTAATTATAAGTATTGGGATGAGGGCACAAGGGGAAGGGTTTCTTCACTGAGCGCTTATCTTTATCATTAGGACACAAGTATCTTATGTTCAATCAAATTCAGAGCTAGCCTAGCTAGTGACTGCTGTGAATAGGGCAGCTGACAGGCAGTATATATCTCAACCCAAACAATTTTGGATGGCCTGTAACAAACAATACATGTGTTAAATGGGGCGCCCTGCGAGCTAGTTCAGGCAGACAACTCAAGCTGCACTGATTTAATAACTGATATACGTCACTTCCACTTAACTTGACAAAAACTTCCTCCCAATTGGGGGTCTATTTAAGCTGCAAGATTTCCTGTCTCTCCCTCTGCTCTGTCATTGCCATCACTGCCCTGCACAAGTACTGCGCTCTTACTTTCAGACCCACCACCACCACAGCATCCACCTGCAGGCCCCGAATGGGGGCGTTAAGATATTAGCTCATCACTCCTCAATTTCTGCATGGAAAATAAATCAGCGAGGAGTGATGAGGTCAGAGCCTAGACGCTACACAAAAGCTATGCTGCAGCAATAAACATTTCAAACTATAACAATGTGAGTTGTCTGACTGAACTATTAAAGTAACTCAATTAGCAATAAAAATATAACAAACAAATTAGCTTTTTTTCACTTTAAAGCAAAATGTTTTGGCTGTACAAAAATAAAATAAGGTATTAGGAAAAAGAATAATGATTTGTGAGAAAGTATCCATGATTAGAAAATACATTGCACTGATTCAGACCTGTAAAGGTAGCTTAAATATCTGTGTATTAGATATTGTTACTTCAAAAAGTACTGAGGAGCTTATTACAAGTATCTATAGATGGCCAGCAGTCCGGGGAGTGGATATAAAGAAAGAAAGATGATTTCAAGTGAAGGCACTTTCCTGATTTTGAATGACAGTAGTTCATTACTTTAAGAGATGGTACCGATATGTTAAATTTTGGGTTTGACCCATGGCAATCTCCAATCAAGACGCTTTAGAGGAGTAGGAGGTGATGTAACTAAATCAAGATACTGCAATCTGCAGTCATGCTAGCAGCTCTGTGGGATTAAGCGCTCAATGATTATGCCAACATGAGGTCCTGAGTCTGTTTGGTTTCACTCTGCATAAGGTTGGATGGATACTTCATGCCAGGGAGAAGTGATCTGCTACAGATGCTGCACTCGTTTTTTGAGTTTGAGTAACTCTCCCACAGTCAATTGGAGCTCCCTCATCTGATATTGAATGCCTTTCCAGCATTCCTCCATCCTTTGGCAGCCAAATTCACTCATGTCCTGCTGCTTGGTGAAGTTGGGATCCAACAATTCTGAACCGTGTTCCTTATGCATGGTAGGTGGTGGTGTGTGACGACGTGTTGGATGGAAAAACTCATAGTCTTCCAGATGTCTGGGGATTTGACGGATCCGGCTGGGACGGGGACTTTGTGGTTAATTCCAATCTCTGGATGCAGTCATGTTGTCTGAATACAGGTGAAGCAAATCCGGCTCGAAGGACCACTTTGTAAAGCACAGGGTGCGTCTAATTGCTGGTGGAAGTGCAACATCTGACTCTTCCTCGGTCAGAAGGAATACGTGGGCAACATTCTTTATTTTATACTACCATGGAACTGTAGATGTATGTTTGTTGTGAATATAATGGTGTGGTTCTGCAATAAGAAGTAAAATACAACAGAATATTACCAGGATGTAAAGTATACAAAAAATACCACAAAATTAAATGGAGCTGTCTAAATATACTTATTCAGAATGGGCTAACCGCCAATCACTTAAAATCCACATTAAAGGTGGGCAGAATTGAGCAACAGAATTTAGCTGCAGTACTATAATCATTTTACAAAGTGAAACTCCAACATAAGGACTGGAGCATGTCTATAAACTTTACATTGGATACCACCTGTTAGCCAGGTATTACGCTAATACAGACTTTACATGCAAACTTAAAGCTTTAAAGTATTAATCCGCACTGAATAATGTCTAACAAACAACTGAAATACCAACAGCTAGATGCAGTAAACAGACACAGGGCAGCACTGATATGCTAGTGTTCACTGGATGTGTTTGTAGCATTAGCTTAAGCTTGGCACGATATTAGCTGAATTGCTTAGCATACTACAACAGTTTGAAAGTGCCAAAATAACAGTAGATAGTTTGAACCAATTGACAAATGATACACATGCAACTGGTAACTACTTACATTCATATAGAAGCACACCGATCTTCACAAAACTGTTTTACCTCGCTCATGTTACTTTTATGATCGAAATTAAGTCTATTTGTGTCATTTTTATCAAAACAGGAAATAAAGTTTATTTGGCGAGTAATTCTGTCATGTATCTTTTTTTTATCTGTCAAAAAGATTGTCATCCACGATCGATAAACTTACTGGACACACACACATACATACTGACATTCGCTGGTCCCTCCTGTAAATGCACTGATTGAGGTGTGACGTTTTCTGTTAAATACTGACCTCTTTATTCTGTTTTAAAAGATTTTAGGTGCAGCTGTGTAGTGTCGGTCATTAGTCAGGTTGGATCTTTTTGACACGTAATAACAAGCCTCCTTCATGCGCAGCTCACCTGCTGCTGTGAAAATGAGATCCCAGGTGAAAAACTTTTTGGGGTAACTTTGTAAAGCGTACAGCTCCTGATGGATGTAAACAGAGCAGATACATGTCGGAAGAGATATGTAGAAAGAGCCTCTGTGTGCAGTTACAGCAGAAGGTGTGTGGGGAGAAAAAACTGAAGAGAAGCAAGGTGAGCAGGTTAAAGTAGTTTTGTGAACAAACACTTATATATGGTAGAGAAGAATGAAGCACAGTTATAATGGAAATACGATATAACTTTCTTTAAATAGGGTGATGTATTGTTCGCTGCTATACCCCCCGTCACTTGCTCACCATTTCTCCCGACATGATACTAGGTCGCTGGCAGGAGAAAGTCGGGGTAAAGTCGGGGTAAAAAAATCGGCTGTTTGCATTCACACATGCAGGCCACCCAGATAATGTCAGGAAATGTCTCATACAAGGTGACTCTTCATGACGTAAAGGCTTGTCACAACTGTTGGAGCAGCTGAGAAATCCACAGGTTCTTCCCAATGTCCTTTAGATCATTATCAACAGTAAGGAAATTGTTCACTTCTTAGGACATCTTGACGCCACCGCAGTAATGGTGGCTTGTCAATTTCCAGTAATTCCCTGGATTTGCATGTAACAAAATGCAGCATCTGCTCCATCGCGCCCCCCGTCATCTCTGGCTGAGCCTCAGAAGTGAGGATGAGACTGCCTGACACTAAAATACAGGCATACAACTGGGTTCAGCCCACAGGAATCAGATCCTTTTCTTCTGACCTCACACTATCCACATCCTCACTGACGAAGTTAGTAACACATATGTGACACCTGTGGTAATGTATTTACAGCACAGTACATGCAATCTTGCAGACACCAGGTTTATTCTAAATTACTGTGAAAGTGGTGATAGACTTACCATTGAAAGAGAACTTTCCTCTGATCCATAGACCAAGGCCTCCCATAGAAACCTGCAAAGTAAAAATAAAAGGAAAGTAGTGGATAGTAGAAATGTACACCTTTACATATATTAGTTCCCTGAAATAATATCCATCCATCAATTATCTATACAGCTTATCCAGTTCAGGGTTGCAGGGGGGCTGGAGCCAATCCCAACTGTATTTGGGCGAGAGGCGAGGTACACCCTGGACTGATCGCCAGTCAATCATAGGGCTGACACAAAGAGACAGACAACCTTTCATGCACATTCACACCTACGTGCAATTTTGGGGTCACCAATTAACCTAACGAGCATGTCTTAGGGGTGGGTGGATGCCGGAGTACCCAGAGAGAAACCACGCATGCACATGAACCTTCTAGCTGTGAGGCAACAGCGCTAACCATTGCACCACTGTGCAGCACCCCTGAAATAATTAAATACTTAAAGTATTCTTACATGCATAAGGCCATGCAGGAGGCCATGCACACTTATATAACTGATCTGTCTATAATAATGTGCTTTTATGGTTGGTGGAAATCCTTTTTATATAGTACATTTCTTTTTTATTGATCATTACTGTGTGTAATACATATAAGTTCAACTGTGTAAGCTCATAAAGTCAGTGTAACTACCAATACTTTCCATGTTCAAAAAGCATTGTTTATATAGTAATTCCATTGCATATGGCTTTCTGTAGTATTTTTTGGTTTGGATCTGTGTGAATGTGTGTACAGTAAATGGGTCATTGTGAGGTAAATAAGATTCACTACAACAAACTGCTTCCTGCCTGTGAATACTTGAATTTTGGTGTGCATGGGAATGACATCTACCTGTGTGCATGTGTGTACAACAGAGAGTGCTTCACAGTAAGCCAACTCGATTACTAACTCCTAAAGTTTGGTGTTTTTGACTGGTGTTGACAAAAAGCATTTAAAAGTGACACCTTTGGTAACTCTGGTAACTTTCTGTCATTTCACAGATGCCTTTTGATAACCTTCATATTCAGAGGTGACCCAATATTTGGTTTCTAACCACTAGTTTGTAATCTGTATTATAGATATATTGAGTGTGTTTTTGTTGTGATTTTACAACGCAGTTAACACTATTTTTGTTGAATTTTCTGGTTCAGGGTGGGTGACATATAAGCCTGAAAAAAAGTTTTTTTTAAAGTTCAAATATTAGGCATGGCAATTATTGAGATCTGACTCTTAGATTTCCAAAAATATATGTGGTCTTTAAAAGATTTTTTTAGATTCTCAATTAATTCAGCACAATGTTACATAAGTGCCTCATGTTGTCATATGGTGTGACATGAACATTTTTGTGGATAAAGTGTCGAGTATAACGAGTAATAGGAATAGTAGACCTGTTGACTTCAACTGTTACAATTACGATTACCTCAGCCCTTGCGTCTCTGTGCTGCTCTGACCCCTTTGCAAAAGTCTTTTATAATTATGATTAAAAAAATCAAGAGACAAATCTATGTCAAAGTCATCATTTTTAGATTTTCCACCACCACTGCCGAGAGCACTCAAATAAGACGCCGTAAGTTATTGGATTTTTTTTTTTTGAAACTAACACATTCAGTTTAATCAACATGAATTATAATGTATGTGAAGTCAGCATCATGTTAGGGATAAAGCTAATGCACATTAAAACAGCCACTGAATGATATTTAATTAGTTTAATATTTAAAATATGATTGAAGTGCTTCCATGTATGTTTTTTTCTCCCGCTGGATTGCTCCTAAATTAACATAAATTTTAGCTTCCGGTCGTGATTAAGTATAAAATAAATAGACCAGTTCAAACTTGCGCATTTACTCGAGCAGCAGTTTCTTCCTACGCCGCTTCTCTCTCTTTTGCAGCTGCAGCCGTGTTACTTTATTTTTCTAAAAACATGCTCGTATTCGCTGAACGTCCGCATGAGGATTTCGAGCTCCACTGGTGTGACGTAGGAGGACCTCTTTTTGTGTACCGTTGCCATGGTGACTCGTGGTATCGGGGTTCCATTAATGCTGGCTTTTTATAGTCAGCATGCACGCACTTAACTCCGGGTGAACCTACTCAGAGTTGATTGAACTAACTCATCAGCTGTTCTGGAACAGCCCCCGGGGTCCGTTTCACAAAGCAGGTTCAACAAACTCTGAGTCTTACCCTGAACACTGAGTTGATCTGCTCTGAGATAGGAAACTCTGAGTTTTTGGTTTCAGAACAATTTTGCTAACAGCATACCTACAGCAACATGATAACATAGGTTTACATATTATAAAAACAAAGAAGTCATTAGAATTTTCATTTTTATGTAAAAGGTAGGGCTGTCAATGTAACAATCCTAAACCAAGGATACTCAAATGCAGAGAAAAAATCCAGAACACAAAAATCCAGTAGCAGGAAAACTACTTTACTGAAAACGTTCATAGGTTATACACAGAAAATCCATCAGCAAGGGCAGAACAATCAAAAACGGGCAATCCACAAAAACCAAAATCCAAAAATCCAAACAGGGTTCAAAAACCGGCTGGAAAACATGAACACACAAGGGTGACAATGACAATCTGGCAGAGGGTGAGTGGAAACACAGGGGTATATATACAGGCTGGACTAATTACCAATGGGATACAGGTGTAGGGAAATAAACTGGCGGGAAACTGAACAAAGGCAGGAAGTAACACTAGACATGATACACAAGCACCAGGATATAAAATAAAACAGGAAGTGAACACAGATCAAATTAAAACAAACAAACAGGTTACACAGAACATTACAGTACCCCCCCCTCAAGGGACGGCTCCAGACGTCCCAGGTTGATCAGGGTGATGCCGTTTAAAGTCTCTGATAAGTGTCTCATCAATAATGTCTCTTGAAGGGACCCAAGACCTCTCCTCAGGTCCATATCCCTCCCAGTCACCAAGGTACTGAAGTCCACGGCCCCTGCGGCGGACTGCCAGCAGGCGCTTTACAGTGTAAACAGGCCCCCCATCAATAACCCGGGGGGGTGGAGGGGGTCTGGAGGAGGGAACCAGAGGACTGGTTCTGACGGGCTTGACCTTGGAAACATGGAGCAAACCAGGAGGCCGCAGGTGGGAGGTCTTATTCTGGGCACAGACAGGGTAGGCAGCTATAAACTCCTGGACATCCTCCTCCAGCGTTGGCCACCAGAAACGCTGTTGAAGGAAACTGATGGAGCGAGCGACCCCCGGGTGACAGCTAAGGTTAGAGGAGTGCCCCCACTGCAGGACCCGTGGACGGAGGGCGGGCAGGACATAAAGCCGATTTTCAGGGCAGGTTTCAGGAATCTCCTCCCCCTCCAGCGCCTGGGTGACCTCGTCAACTATGCCCCACGTCACTGCTCCGATGACACAGGAGGGTGGAAGAATGGTGGCAGGAGTTTCAGGGGTTTCCTCTCGCTGAAACTGCCGGGACAGGGCATCTGGCTTGACGTTTCTAGAACCAGGACGGTAAGACAGGGTGAAATCAAATCGATTGAAAAACAGTGCCCACCTTGCTTGACGAGAGTTCAATCTTTTAGCAGTCTTAATGTATTCCAGGTTTTTGTGGTCAGTGCACACCAGAAATGGCTGCTCAGCCCCCTCCAGCCAGTGCCTCCACTCTTTCAGAGCCAGCTTGACGGCCAGTAGCTCCCGGTTGCCCACATCATAGTTCTGTTCAGCAGGGGAAAGTTTTCTAGAAAAGAAAGCACAGGGGTGAACCTTGTTGTCCTTGGGGAAGCGTTGGGAGAGGACCGCCCCCACTCCCACATCAGAGGCATCAACCTCGACGATGAACTGGAGCTTGGGATCTGGCAGGGTGAGTATGGGAGCAGAGCAGAACCGCCGCTTGAGGGATTGAAAAGCCTCCTCAGCTTGAGGGTTCCATGCGAACCTGATCTTTGGGGACGAGAGAACATGGAGAGGGGCTGCAACAGAACTATAGCTCCTAATAAAGCATCTATAGAAGTTAGCAAAGCCCAAAAATCTCTGCAGCTGCTTTCTATCAGTGGGGACAGGCCAATCAGTGACAGCACTAACCTTATCAGGGTCCATCTTGAAACTGTCAGGTGCCACAATGAACCCCAAGAAAGAAACAGAGCGTTGGTGGAACTCGCATTTTTCTGCCTTGACAAATAGTTTATTCTCCAGCAATCGCTGAAGAACCCGCTGGACGTGTTGCACGTGCTCCTCCTCAGACTTTGAAAAAATCAAAATGTCATCAAGATAAACAAAAACAAATGTGTTTAACATGTCTCTTAGAATGTCATTAACCAGGGCCTGAAAAACTGCTGGAGCATTAGTGAAACCGAATGGCATGACAAGATATTCATAGTGGCCACTTGGAGTGCTAAATGCAGTTTTCCATTCATCCCCCTCTCGTATGCGAACTAGATGATAAGCATTCCTTAAATCCAATTTAGAGAAAATGGTAGCTCCTTGTAAGAGTTCAAATGAGGATATGAGTGGAAGAGGGTACCTGTTCTTGACCGTGACATTATTCAGGCCTCTGTAGTCTATGCAGGGGCGTAACGACTTGTCCTTCTTATCCACAAAAAAGAAACCTGCTCCAGCAGGAGAGGAGGAGGGACGAATTATACCTGCAGCCAGGGAACTCTGGATGTACTTGTTCATTGCCTCCCTCTCCGGGGCAGACAGGGAGTAGAGACGACCCTTCGGAGGAGAGGCCCCAGGGAGGAGGTCAATGGCGCAGTCGTAAGGCCGATGCGGAGGTAAGGAGGTAGCACGGGACTTGTTAAAGACTTCCTTTAAATCCAGATAGATGGGAGGGACACAGGAGAGATCTGGAAAGTCTGAGGGGTCAGAGCTCTTACTAGAGATACTAGGTGAAGCAGAAACAAGGCAGGATGAGTGGCAAAACTTGTTCCACCCCAAAATTTGTCCAGTTGTCCAGTCAATGTGTGGATTGTGTCTTTTTAACCAAGGATGACCCAGAACCAGTGGACATTCAGGTGAGTCAATTATTAAAAATGAGAGCATCTCTGAGTGATTACCTGACATGGTTAGACTCAAAGCGGGAGTGCGGTGGGTAATACAGCAGAGTCGTCGTCCATTCAGGGCGTTGGCCTCCCGAGGACAAGGCAGAGGTTCCAGGGTCAACTGAAGCTGTTTAGCTGGTCCCCTGTCCATAAAGCTTTCGTCAGCTCCTGAATCAACAAAAACCGCTAGCTCCAGAGAACACCCAGAAATGGTCAAACAAGCATGAGATGAAGGTCTGGAGGGATTTAAAGAAGTTGAGGTTTGACTCACCAATAACCCCCGCTCTATTAATGAGCCCTGTCTTTTACTGGACACACAGCCAAGAAGTGACCCAACTGGCCACAGTAGATGCACCTTCCCTCCTTAAGACGGCGCTGACGTTCCTCTGGGGAGAGACGAGTGCGTCCCAGCTGCATGGGCTCCTCCCGTCCACCGGGAGGCACTGTAGCATTGTTCTGTGGCATAGCAGGAACAGAGAGAGGAGCAGGAACGGATGAGAGTGTAGACCGCTCCCAGCGGTCTGGTGGTCTCCGGACAGCTCGAGCCTTCTCCAGTCTCCTCTCATGAAGTCGGTTGTCGATCTTTATTGCTAGGGCCACCAAAGAGTCAAAGTCAGGGGGCAGATCTGGTGGAGCCAGGTGACCCTTAACGTCCTCAGACAAACTATGTAGGAATGTATTTGATAGAGAATTCTCATCCCACTCGCTCTCTGCTGCCAAGGTGCGGAAGTGAATAGAATGATCCGCAACTCGACTATTTCCTTGACGCAGGGCCAGCAGCCCCCGAGCTGCCTCTCTGCCAGGAGTGCGGTGGTCAAAAACTTTGCGAAGGGCATCAGAAAAATTCCTAACAGTACTGCATGACAGGGATTGCTTATCCCGCTCCGCTGTAGCCCACTCTCTAGCTCTTCCTGTGAGGTGAGTTATAATGAAGGCTACACGTGAACTCTCCGAGGGATAAGAGTTAGGTTGCAGTTCAAAAGTCATTGAGCACAGAGACAGGAAGGAGCGACAGGTAGAGGGATTACCATCATACCTCTCAATGTTGGGAAGACGGGGCTCAGGTCGAAAAGATGGCTGAGCTGCCTGGGGCAAAGGAGAAGGCTGAGCAGGGGGAGCAGGCGTAGAGGGTCTCAGGAGGGTGAGCATCTGCTGCATCTGAACGGAAAGCTCCTGAAACTGGTTTGTCATGGCAACTTGAAAAGTGTCTTGTCGCACATGTAGTTCATGCACGCCACCCACGAGAGAGGACAGCTGCTGCTCATGATCATGAAGTCTTTTCCCTTGAGCACTTAGAGCCAAGCGAACAGTGTCTTCCTCTGCTGAGTCTGTCATGGCCAGATTGTACTGTAACAATCCTAAACCAAGGATACTCAAATGCAGAGAAAAAATCCAGAACACAAAAATCCAGTAGCAGGAAAACTACTTTACTGAAAACGTTCATAGGTTATACACAGAAAATCCATCAGCGAGGGCAGAACAATCAAAAACGGGCAATCCACAAAAACCAAAATCCAAAAATCCAAACAGGGTTCAAAAACCGGCTGGAAAACATGAACACACGAGGGTGACAATGACAATCTGGCAGAGGGTGAGTGGAAACACAGGGGTATATATACAGGCTGGACTAATTACCAATGGGATACAGGTGTAGGGAAATAAACTGGCGGGAAACTGAACAAAGGCAGGAAGTAACACTAGACATGATACACAAGCACCAGGATATAAAATAAAACAGGAAGTGAACACAGATCAAATTAAAACAAACAAACAGGTTACACAGAACATTACGGTCAAAGTCAACACATTAACGCACATTCCCTTTAATGCCACTAATTATTTTTACGCGCGATTAATGCACGTGGTTCTATCATTATGACCCTCCGCCCGCCCTATAGTTTGAGAAATCAGGAAGCGATGCAGCAGCAATGTTGTGGATAGCATGCAGAAATGGCAAATTCAGCCTCAAAACTCTGCTAGATGGTTCTCTGGACAAGAGAAAAGTTATTTGTTTTTACTGGCAATGTGAACTGAGTTACCACCAGCAGGGGTTACGCTACATACATTTTGCCGCGGCACCGCCGCTGCTTCAGGTTTCTGTGCAATTAAACGACTACGCTCCAAATGAACGGTTGTTCGCCCGCTCTCCTTGTTGAGGAAGAGCAGGAATCACAGGACATCAGGATGCTCATTGTCCACACACAATCATATGCAGTTCTGTAACGCAATGTGAACATTCCTACTGTGTATCTCTGTATGTCCCTATTGTAAATGCATTGATTGTCGTTGTTTATAAAGCTTATAAAAGGTGCAGATGTCATTCGGTCACGTTCGATCATATACGTCATTAATAACGTCCCTCGTGTACACGCGGCTCACGTGCAGTGAGAACTGAATTGCGGGAGAAAATATGTAACTTTTGTGACTTAATTAAATCAACTGCTGATGAAGACAGTCAACTAAGCAGACAGAGACGGACAGAAAGAGGGGGCGGGGCCAGAAGCTATGCAGAGACCAGAGGTGCAGGTGTCTTGGGGGGACTGAAGCAAAGCAAAGTGATCAGATTAAAGTAGATTGTGAATTGAAACGTGACTGAAGGTGAAGAAGAGAGTTCAATTGAACTGTGGAAGGAAGAAATAAGCACCTAGAAAGAGGGTAATCCAGACTGAGTAAGTCTACATGTGATGTGCTTCTCACAGAAATCATTGATATATACGATGATTGCCATGTTATGCTATCAGCATATTTTTTGAGCATGCAGTACCTTTGAGGTTATTCTGTAGAATATTCTGGCGGTATTTGTCATTGTTTTGGAATGTTGCAATAATAATAAACATACATTTGCATAAAGGAAGCATAGTTGTCCATTCTCTTGTTGATAAAAGGATTAAAAACTTAAAAATATCTCTTTAAGGTAAATTTATAACAGGTAAAAAACGTGCGATTAATCACGAGTTAACTATGGACAACCATGCGATTAGTCGCGATTAAATATTTCGATTGACAGCCCTAGTAAAAAGCATTACACCAAAGGACACAGAGGGAACTTGTTTTCTGTACTATGTGGCCTAACATGGGGACCTCCTCCCCAAAGGTCACAGAACAATTGCCTATTAAAATATCACAATATTGTGTCACACCATATTTTGGGGGCAATTTCTTTTTGATCAGAGCTGACACAAATACTGTACCGAGACTTTGAAACTCAAAGACTGACAAGTAGACATCAGTGTTCTTGCTGTCCTTTGAAGAGTAGGGCTGCATTACTTTTGCATTTACAGTTTAATTTTCTAATTAAATTCTGTGCATTCATACCCAATGGCTATGCCAGCGGGCACAATTTGGGGTTCAGTGTCTTGCCCAAGGACACTTCGACATGTAGACTGTAGCAGTCAGGGATCAAACCCCAAACCTTCCAATTGAGAGACGACTGACTCAACCACTGAGACACAGCCCCCCCCAAAGCTCTTCCATGTTGGTTAAAAATTGTGAAAAAGTTAAAAAGGGATTGCACAAATGTATGTTCACATTCAGCACAATGTTATGAACAATTAAAAAACAATTTTGATAACTTTTCTTTTTTTTATTTATTTATGTTTGATGCCTGGAACCACAAAAAGACCATGTCAAGTCATCCACCCTTCAATGCTTACATATATTTGTATGTATGTTTGTGTAACTTGTAGCTGTTAGCCCTTGTGTTGTGGTTTTGCCCTTATCCTCTCACCATCTCCATCAGCATCATATACTGTCATACCATCCAACAATATCATCATATCATCGTCATTTTCTCAATCATTGTCGTCGTCGTCATCACATTCGTCTCCGTTTGTATAATTAGCATCATGATCTCCCCCATCATCATTACCTCAAGTCATTAACCAGAGTTACCTATTTTTCTTCCCAAAGGCTGCAGCCTTTGAACTAGACATTGTTGAATACTTTTTACCGCCTGCCTTTCGATCTCCACTTCATGTCTGGCTGATCGGCATCACTGAGCATAAAGACCTTTTCATCCTACCACGTCATTGCACTTAAACATATTACTTCTCCACCACAACCTTCTCACCAACAGTAGGCTAGGTGACAAAAATATAGATCAAACGGTGGTCTGTTCAAAATTATCTCACCGACGTAAGACGAAAATCACGTGATCCGACAGGAGGTCAGTGATGAAGTGGGCCGCTCTTACCTTCCACCACCCCACAAAGAAACTGCTTCTTCTCCTCCATCCGGACCCCAGCCCGGCTGCCCCTCTTCGCTTCCAGTCGACCCCTAACGAGCGAGGGAAGATGATATGCTCACTGCGTCAGCTTAGATAACGGGATACTCTTCATGTTTCTCCTCGATCTGCCTCGAGCTCCTCCTTTCCCTCAGCTTCCCTCTACATCGCTGGAGCTCTCTGCTGCGTTCAGGAGCTCAGCGAAAACTCCAACCTTCGAGCACCCAATGCACATTTTTAAAAAAAGGCAAGCTGAATACTAACACCCTGCAAAAAAAAAGTGTATATCACGTTTTTTTTAAACAAAAATATTATAGGGATAAGCCTTTCGTACTTTGACTTCTGTACTAATATGCGCGTAAAACACCCCTTTTTTTCTGTGAGCGCGCATGCTGTTACGCGCGACGCGAGTGTTTATCTGGACGAGCTGCCCTTGTTGGCGTCTCTGCTCTATCCGTCTGGTGGTGCAAATGTACCTGTTTGTGCCGGGGTTAAGGCTTGGACAGCCCTGTAGCCTACATTTAACCCGGGATTATAACAATAATAGTAATGTCAAAGTAATATTTACACACTGTATTAATTGACAATTTAGTTTAAGGTCTTCCAGAGGCGGAATTGTTGTGGATGTTTTTTGTTGTCAGTACGGGGCTGTCCGAGGCTTAACATTGTGTCACATTAGTGAGGGTACATTCAGGTGACGAGCGGATGGGCCTACATCGATGCGCACTCAACGCATGTGGGAGCTGTTTATATGAGACATAACGCGTGGTCATACATTGCTATTACTATCTCGTGGCCACGCTACATTTTTCTTAGTCAAATGTCACCTGATTTGTAATATGTGTCTGTAGCCTTACAAATATATTTGTCTCTGAGTTTTCCATGCCACAAATCAGGTTAATTTGGTAAACCTGATTAGTGTAACAGTCAAAAATAGATTCAAGTTTTAAAAAGCACACAAGTATAAGTTTAAAAACTATTTAAATGTGTGCAGTGCATGACACTTATACTATAGTGGAAACTGCCAAAATGTATAATCTGTTAAGGAAACTTCTGCATATCCCCTATTTTTTGATTTTTGATAAATATGCGATTACAGAGGTAGTTAACAAAACCTAGCCCATGCCAAAGCTGGGGAATACAGCAGAAATTCTGACATTTTATCACATGTTTAAGCCACTTGCATAAGCATATTCTAACTAGATGAGATATTGGAATGTATTTCGTGCATGGTCCTTCATAATTTTACAAATATTAGACATTTTAGTTAAAGATCCTCAGAGGCAATGTCCTCTTATTATGTTTTTCCTCAATAGCTTTTACAGAACACAGCTCTTGCTCTGCTGTCCATTTACACTGCTATCTCCCCCTTGAGGGAAGGTCATGCATGTGCAGTAGTAGTCTGGACAGTTCATATTTGAAAGTGAGGGTGTGAGTTATAGAAAAGTGGGATATGCTGCAGACACTGGGAAACACATGTAGTAGCAAATGTTGCAAACAAAAAAGGCCAAAGAGAAAAAGGTTGAAGTTGAAGATCTTTATTAAAAAAGAATTGTGTGAGTTCTGCAGAAACAACCGAATTTCCTTCTTCAGCACACATCATGTATAGTATAAAGACATTGCTCCAACCCTCTTTCACCAATGGGATAGTGCATCTCGCTTATGAATGTTATTGTGCACTGTTTAAAGTACTTAAAGTTTCGATAGAGTACTGAAGGCTACATTCAGTGTAGCTCTGGTAAGCCCAAGCTAATGCTCTTAACCTTTAGTGTTTACATTTCTCTGCCTTGCATTCATGTTCGGCGGCTCTCTGATTGGTCGATTGGATAGTACAAGGTTAGGTTAGTCAACTAACTGTAGTTTGATTTCATATTTATTTATTTATTGTCTCTTGAAATTTATCTCAGATGCTTACACAATGTCTTTCTGTTGTGAATACAGATTAGTCTAAATAACTGTGGTAAACTATTTACAAGAATTATACATTCTTGCATAAAAAAGTTTTTTTTATTTGTGTGTTTATGCTGCATTTGGAGTAAAGCGAAAAAGACCTGTAGGTTGGAATATAGAAACTGTGATATGTATTGAGCTGAAAAGAGTTTTGCTTTTGATATGCAAACAGGAATTTTTTTCTGGCACTCATAGGAGACTTAATTACAATGTTACAATTTAATTTTCATTAAGCAGACTCTTTATTAGTCTAGTTTATTAGTCATACGTTTTTATTTTCTTCAAGAGAAGAATATCAGTCTTTAATGCAAATGTAACAGAACAAAAGACAATTGAAAATCTAAATTCAACATAAGCAAGTAGGCTACATGGCAACAACGGTAAGGACAAATTTCCTTTTAACAGAAAAAAATCCTTGAGTTTTGGTCGTGAATGAGTTGGCTTTAAGAGCCAGTTCGTTTATAGTAATAAGGGGGGCCGGCACACATCTGAGGGCATTTTTTCCCCCTTTGTATAAATTGATACAAGGCATAATTAACGGGTGATTCTATAATATAGTTATTAAAGATTATCTAGAAACATCTCACTTCATATATAACATTCTTATCCAAGTATGGTGAGGTGTACTTTTTGGAAAAACAAATTTAATTGCAAGAAAAAATTACACAACTCTGTACAGACATATTTTCAGCATATATATATAGATATAGATATATCTCTCTATATATACAGTATATGTGCAGTATACTGCTGTATATATGTCTATACAGAGTTGTGTACTCTTTCTTGTATATTATTAAAGCACAATCCTCCATTAAAAAATGGGAAAGGTCAAATATAACATTACAATATTATATTTGACCTTTCTCATTTTTTAATCAACTTTATGACTTCTTTATCTTAGATATTTATTTCCTGCAACAAATACAAAAAAGTTATGAATCAATAAATATATTTAATAATATTTCATATTTTTCATTTAAGTTTTTATGCCAAACATAATACAAAATCATGGTATTCTGCAAATAACAAGGCTCAGTAAATATTAATATAGATTCAATATTTTAAGTGATTAATGTGCACCCATACCAATCAAAGGTCAGAAAATTGCTAAATTTGAGTAAGTATAAAATCCCTAAGTGGTACTTAATGGAGAGCCATTTGGAAGCCAAAAGAGACGGCTCTTATTGCAGAGGTAGTCTAAGGATCTGGCTCAGTGAAACTGGCAGTAATTTCTATCAATACCATCTTGACCGGTTGGGTAGAGAGAAAAGACAGAGGGGAGATAGAGAGAGATACAGCAATTAGAGAGATAATTATTATCATTTAATATATTTACATGTATCCTTTGATATCTTTTTGTTTACATTTTTTTATCTAATTTATGTTATTAATTTGAGTTTCTTTTTTATTTTAATATTAATTTTCAACTCACAGCCCAATGTGAGCTTGATCCCTTAAAGCCCCTACACTCCTTATATCTTCCTCCCTGAATGCACTGTGTATTTATGAGTTATTATTTTCAACCAATACAACTGATAGTAGAGCTTCGGCCACCATTTGGGACTTAGATAATGCCAAGCAAGTGCACAATGGTAGACTTAGGAAGCATGGTTTCAACTGAGGACATATAAGGCTAGTTTCAATATATTTTTTAATACTTAAATATATTTCAGTAATATATGCAAATTACATAAGGGAAATTTGTACACTCAAATCGATAACATTTTATTTGTATAGCGCCAAATCATAACCAGAGTTATCTCGGGACACTTTACAAAAAGAGCAGGTCTAGACCGACTCTTTGTTATGTTATTTAAAGAGAGGCCCAACATGAATCACCGTGAGTAGCACTTAGCAATATTCGGCACATTGGCAGAAAAACTTCCTTTTAACAGGCAGGTTAGAAAAAAGTGTTTAAGACTAAGATCAAGCTGATTTTTAGAACATGCTGCGTGAGAACCTCAGGCACTGCATTGGAGACCCTGCTTTAGACCTTTAAACCTTTAAAGACCTTTATTGCACTTTGCGTGGTACATACTTATGAAACAGGTGAGGGGGCATCCTATAATATTTTGATCATAGACAGTGCAATTCCCACAATGAGCAAGCCGCAATGCCTGGTAAAGCGTTGTGAACTATAGTCTCTTCTATCTTCTCCTCAATTAGCACTACGATATACCAAAGTTGCCATAGCCCCGTCATTGTGTTAATGAGCAGGGGTTTTCAGGGTTATGGCACTGGGGACAAAGTTCCATACATCAACCCTAAAAGGACTCGATCAGAGCGTCTAGGCTCCAATTCTACCAGGGCAGTGTTCAAATGGGCTAGTTTCTTAAACACTCTATGGGAAATAGGCGTGTTAGACTCAAAACAGAACTAGACAGTTTTTTAAAAAAAAGCATGGTTTGGAAAACATCATTCCAAACCATGCTACTTTCTCAGTTCTGTCCCTTCCATAGCCCTTCATTTTTGAAATAGCACTTTTTACATTATGTATTACTATACTAAATACTAACATTAAATACACTTAACGCTGTATCCATTAGAACAGCAAATCCCAAGCCTTTACTGGAGCCTTGTTACCCGTTCCCCCTCTGTCATGCTTACAACACTGTTCAGACCAGAAACTGCAAAACAGAGGGGAAGCCTACCATTGGCTTTAAAGGGGATGTTCCCATTGGAAGGCTCCATGTTTGGTAGAGGTGGGGGGTGTTTAGTATTGTTAAAAAAAGAATTGTATTTTAAATTACATTTTGAATAGGTATTTACCTGAAATGTGTTTTGTATGTTTGTATTTTTATTTCATATGTTTAGCTAGCAGACTGCATATTCATCTCGTCATAGTTAATTGATTTTAAAATGAAGATTGTTGACTCTTGGTATCACCCAACATTTATAAAAAGGGAGCTGGAGGCCTTGGGGCAGTAGACTTGGTTAAAATCTAACCTGGATTTTGTTTATATGGGTATGTGGCAGTGAGAAAGATGGGGAAGAGGAGAGAGGAGGAGGATGTGTCACTTTTTGAAAGCAAGGCATCCCTTGTAGAGTATGAGCCGTAGGAAGTGAACAAGAATATGTAGTAGTGAAGGTGTGGGCTGAAGACTAGTTAAACAAGCTTGAGGCGATAGAAGGGCAGAACAGTTGCAACATTGTGTGGTGTGGTGATTTTAATGCACATAGCAGACTATGAGGGAGGGAAAGAGGGGGGTACAATTGGTACTGTGATACAATTGGTAATACAACTTAGGAAGGGGAGGTGTGGGGGATGACAAAAAAAAGTTGGGAGGAGACAGGAGGGAGTGAGGTTACCCAGCTCTGAGTGAAGGTAATGACACTGCAGTAACGAATAACGAAAAGGCGGAGTTGATGGTCAACACATTCGTGAGGGCGCACTGTTTAAATAATTTATCTGAAGAAGGAAAAAGAGGCAGAGGGAAACAAAGTCTGACAACTTCAAGGCTTTAAACAGAAAGGACAACAATGATGAAGAGCAAAATGTTCCTTCACTGCGAGACTCTGTCATTGGGCAAGATGTATCAAGTAACCCCATCCTGCTTTTTAACAGGGATTATATAAATATACATTACTGTGCAAAAGTTTTAGGCAGGTGTGAAAAAATAATGCTATAATGCTATAAACTAAGAATGCTTTCAAAAATATAAATTATTATTATTTATTTTATCAATTTACAAAATGATAAGTGAGCGAACAAAAGAAAAATCGAATTCAAATCAGTATTTGGTGTTACTACCCTTTGCTTTCAAACCAGCATCAATTCTTATAGATACACTTGCACAAAGTCAGGGATTTTGTAGGATTATAGTCAGGTGTATGATCAACCAGTTATACTAAACAGGTGCTAATGATCATCAATTTCACATGTAGGTTGAAACACAGTCATTAACTGAAACTGCAACAGCTGTGTCGGGAGGAACTGGGTGAGGAACAGCCAAACTCTGCTACCAAGGTGAGGTTGTGTAATGCTGATGCTAATAGTAGACCTGTTAACTCCAACTGTTACAATTACCATTACTACAGCCTTTATCATTACTATGCTGTTCTTGCAAATTCATTATTATAAGCCTGTTATCATTACTATTCTTCTCTCGCTAATTTATTTGCGGAATCTCACGGAATAGAAGCTAAAATTTATATTAATGTAGGTGCAATCCAGCGGGACCAAAACGCACATGGAAGCAGCTAAAAATGAAGCATAAGAACATCATTCAAACAGGTAAGCCTTAGGAAAAATGGGCTCATGTCTGAACCTTACTTCAATCATATTTAAAATATAAAAGTAAATATCATTCAGTGGCAGTTTTTGTGCCGCTTTATCCCTAACATAATGCTGATTTCACATACATTTAATTTATTAGGCCTCAATACATTTAAATTCTGCTCAGCCAACAGAAAGAAGGCAGAGGCCCGCAAAACGGGTGGAGGACCAGCACCACCACCTCTCACTGTGAAAGCAAATAGTATACCTTACTAGAAATAAAAAAGTAAGTTTACTAGATTTTAACCACAATGTTGAGTTTACTATCAGTGGTTAAGTGTTGTAAACATAAAGGTGGCACTAGCTCACAGAAATGGTATTATTCAAGTTAACTTACTCAGAGTCTGAGTTGTCAGTTGGAATAATGAACAGTAGGTGGCGATAATACCCATCATGGAGGTAAATCTCAGTTAAAGAAGGCGCAGGAGAAGTAGCTTCGTCTTCACGTTTGAACTGCAATATTTTCCACTCACACACACAGCCCATGCACAGCTTGCATTGTCGAAGAGGAGGAAACAACATTTTTGAGCGCGAACAGGACAAGGAAATTGTTTTAATTCTAAAAATGAATCTAATTGTTGCTAATCTTAAATGATCCTCTTTTGTCTGATATACTTGATGAAGTTTTTTTTTCAAGAAAAATGGAACTAGTTAAGTTATTTGAAAAGAATTGAGCATGTGGTCATCCTGTTACACCGACGATGTTGGCGCCGACAGGATCCGGCATGCCTACTTTACATAACGATATCTCCGTGACCGTTTATGATTTTCAGAAACTTTAAAAAGTGTCTGAAACCGGAGAAACCGGAGCTCTGCCCCTATATACAGTGCCATTACGGTAACATGTAGGACTACTGACACTTCGACCGTCCAATCACAGAAGATTCCCCGGTGTGTCACATGTTTGTAATATGAGCTTTTTAGTACCGTAACTCCTGAACCAATGATGCAATCGAAAAAATTACGACGGTTTCTGAGAGCAGAGAACCGGAGCTTTCCGATGGGATACACCGGATACACCAGTCATTGCGGTGTCCCACTGGCCGGCAGGCCACAGGACCCCCCGCTCACTTCCCACTCCAACCAGCAGGGAGCAGGAGGAGGCACAGAGAGCCAGCATGGGGACCAGGCAGTGTGCTCTGTGCAACAGGAGCATATTCTGGCAGTGTCTGGTCTGCAATGTTGGCCTTTGTTTGCAGTTAGAGAGGAACTGTTTCAAGGACTATCATAAACTGCATAAAATAAGCCTGGACAATGTTTGTGATAGCAGGCTGAAAAAGGGACTTCTGAAAGCCCAGGACTGACACAATGCTTTGTACATATGTAAAATAGTTCAAAGTTCAAACTGTTCATTTCAAATTGTTTGTTCATGTCATTTCAGAGTTCCTATGTTGTTATAAAATTGAAAATTCCAATTTCGTTTTTGCTTTTATCTGTTATTACACAGTCAAAAGACATAGAAAATATTGAATAACTGCCAGGTATTGAAAGTTGAAGTTTTATTGTAAAAATGAGCAAAAGCACTCACTCATTGCACAATTCTGTCAATTCTACAACCATAAAAAGCAAAATAAATCAAGGCGGATTTAGTTTAATTGCAGGGTTAAGAGGGTTAACTTTCAAAGGAGTATTAAGTGCATTCAGTAAAGTAAAGATTTGATGTTGAAGGTAGCAAAATTGTGCGATAGCAACTTGTGTTTCAGGATAGTTATTAAATACATATTTTTGGACACTGTAATGGACACTGTTAAATAAATGCAGACTTATATTTTTCCTGTTTAACAGAGAAGGGATTTTTAGTAGAACAAATTTAACTCTGTTACTTCAGAATGTTGTGTTAAGTGTGAGTTTACTCAAGAAAGTTATGTCAATTGTGGTTCCATGCAACTGTATGGTTTAAAAGTAATCTAACATTTCAGTGAACTATTTATGCATTGAAATTAAATTAATTTAACATAATTGACATGACAATATCAAGTTGATTCATTGTAAAAATAAGGACTTTATTGAATGTAACAGTACTTATTTGGTTGAACTTAAAGGTGCAAAAAGGGAGTAGACCAAAACAAAATTGACGGGGATGGTTACAAACCTTCTCATTTTTGGTTAAACAGTGAGCTAAAATATGTTTCTGAAAATGTTTTATGTAAGGGTTAGTCAACCATTAACTGTTAGGTGTGTGTTAAATGGTTTTGAGGCACGCCGTAGGGCTTTGCCCTGAGTGTGAGAACACTTTATATCTTCAGCTCGTTCCTTCTTGTGGTAGCCACTGCTTGCATAATAGTGCATTATTTATTTCAAGCCATTGATATGATTTGCACAAACATGATAATTTGATGTGCTTTCTGTTATGCAGAGTCACCTTTCTATGGATGTGGTGCCATGCAGTGGAAATGTAAGTTTTGCTCATTTTCTTCTGACAAGAGAGCACAGCTTTTCAAACATTATCGTCTAAGTCATGGAACATACTCACGGATTGCGCCTATACCATGCCTCCATTCAGAATATCTTTGCACTTTTAAGTCTTTCAATGCATTGAAAGTGCACTTAAGTAGAACTCATTCACAACAGGGTGGTGAATCAAGTACACCTGCGCAAGCTCAATTATCTTACCAGTGCCATCTTTGTGACTTTATTGAGCCATGCACAGAGGCAGATTATTTTTCACATTTGCGTAAACACTTGAAGGCTAACCAGAAAGTTCAGTGTCCCTTCTAAGACTATTCTTTTGAGACAAATGTCTATTCAACTTTTAATGCGCATAAAAGTAAGATGCATCAACAGCAATGGAGTGAGCAATTTAGATCAGGAATTGTTTCAAATATTAACAATAATGATGTGAATGAAGGCACACAGGAGAGTATTGTCTTCAATGACAGTTCAGGCAGTGAAGATGAACTTGGAAGTGAAGAAGGAAAAGACAACTTGGATGAGTTAAAACATCAGCTAGAACACAACTTGGCTTCTCTTTTCCTGAAATGCAGACAGTCATGCATATTTCAGGCAGTGCAACACAAGAAATAGTCCAGCAGTTGAATCAAATTCATTTGCTTTCTGTGATATGTGGGGCTATACAGAAGATATTCAGTGAGCACTCAATGGATGTAGACAGCACATTGGTAAAAGAGCTCGTCAAAGCAGTTGCTGGCAACAATGTGCTAGTTCATTGTACCAAAGACGATGGGCCTCTTTCAACTGTCAGTAGGAGAGCATCATATTTTTTGACAGAATCTCCAGTTGTCATGCCTGTTGAATATAAGATAGATGGAGATGATCAGTCCTGTGTTTATGTCCCAATTCTTCAGATGCTACAGAAATTGTTGAATAAACCAGAAATTCTGGACAAGGTGCTGACATCAGATGATCCCTCAGGGCAATACAAGAGTTACAAGGATGGCACGCATTACAAAGAAAACTCATTTTTCCTGGAAGACGAATGTAGAATAGCTCTTAACCTTTACATTGATAATTTTGAAGTGGCTAATCCACTCGGGACATCTCGGAACAAACACAAGATTTGTGCCATCTACTGGGTTCTTGCCAACCTGCCAGCAAAACACACATCATCTTTGCATGCTATTCAGTTAGCTCTTCTGTGCAAAACTAATGTGGTCAAGGAACACTACTACTCAAAAGTGCTTCACCCACTGATTCAGGATCTGAAAAATCTTGAGCAGCAAGGAGTATATGTCCAACAGTTAGGAGCAAGTGTAAAAGGAACTGTGCTACGTGTCTTGGCAGATAATTTGGGTGCTCATTCACTCGCAGGTTTTCAAGAAAGTTTTAATGTAAATCTGCCTTGCCGATTTTGTATGGCCACAAGGGAGGACATTCAAATCGAGGGGGTTCGATCAGGCTCATTTGAACACAGGACAAAAGAAAATCATGACCAGCAAGTTCAAGAGGTTCTGCAGGACAGTGCATTAGTGAGGCAGTATGGTGTGAAGAGCAGCTGTACATTGAGTGATCATTTGGACCACTTTCATGTAGCTGGTGGTTTCCCTCCAGATCTATTGCATGATCTGTTGGAGGGCATTGTTCCTGTGGAGATGGCTATATGTTTGAAGGATTTGATATCAAAAGGTTACTTTTCCTTGGAGTCCTTCAACAGTGCAATCAAAAAATTCAAGTACACATTTTCTGACAGGACTGATAAGCCACAGCCTATCCCAAAATCCTATGCAACCAAGGGAACCATAGGGGGAAATAGTCACGAAAATTGGACCCTCCTGAGACTCCTTCTTCCACTTCCACTCTTGATAGGTGATTGTGTTGTAGAGAATGACAAGACATGGGAAATCTTAATGCTACTGAAAGACAAGGCGGTGTCTTTCCAGTTTACTGAGGACTCAATTCAGTTTTTGGATTGCAAGATTTCAGAACACAGGGCTTTGCTTAGAGAAGTTTTTCCAAACTTTAAACTGCGTCCAAAACACCATTACATAGAACACTATCCTCAGTTGATAAGGATGTATGGACCAGTCAGAAATATGTGGACAATCCGATTTGAATGCAATCACAGATTCTTTAAGAAAGTGATCAGAGATGCTCAGAACTTCAAAAATGTCCCCTTAACACTGGCAAACAAGCATCAAAGGATGATAGCCTATCACATGGATGCCAGCTCATTTTTCAAGCCAAAGGTCCAAATGGACAGGGTCAGCAGTTCACTCATCACATCATTCCCTGACGATATTCAGGAACATCTACGTCTGAAGAGCACTGGATGTAGTACTGTGCTTGTTGCATCTAATGTTCACATTGATGGCATCCAGTACTGCCCAAACATGATCGTATCGGTTGGATTGTGTTCAGGTCTCCCAGACTTCATGCAAATCTTGAAGATTTTGACAGTAAATTCAGACATTCTGTTTCTCTGCAGACCTCAGACTGCATGGTAAATTGAGCATTGCGCTCTTTTGAATTGTGCGGCAGGTTGCACTCTCTGTCAGTTGTTCAGCCCTCTGAACTGAATGATCCGTTCCCTTTAGCACCTTACCAAATCCAGGGTAGGTTACTTGTCACTTTGAAGCACTATATCAACTGCTAAATGGTGAGGCCTTATACGTGAATGAAGTAAATATCCTGAAACTCTCATTATAACCCTTTTCATTTATTTTCTTGTTTTTTTACAGAATATCTTGTAACCATGGTGATGATCATTCGAGTAATTGTCCAAGATAGTGATATACGAAAAATCACTCTTCCTGAAAAGCCAGATGACATTGACACACTGATAAAGCTGTTGGAAGAGCGTCTGGAACTTAAATATAAATTCACCATCCAATATGAAGACCCTGACTTCAATAATGCCTTGTGTAACCTTACTGACATCAGTGATTTACCCGAGAGAGCAACACTGAAGATATTCCCCGTTCTTATGTCGCCTGTTCCTATACCTAGCTCCAGTCAGGGAGAATCGGTGCATTCTGATCAATTATCTGATCAATCATCGTCAACAGAACTTAAAAAAGAATGGCCAGAGAACTTACCAAGAAATACCAAGATTCTCTGTTAACGTGGAACACCGGCTCCGTCAAGGGAATGCTGCCTTCCTGAGCGATGGAAACGTCTAGACGTGGGGAGAGATTTGAAGCATGACATTCTGGAAGGACTAGCTGGAACAATGTACACATACAAGGAATATTCCAGCTAGGACAACTTCAGTCAAGTTGCTGAAGCCTTGATCAAGACTCATCCCTGCTTAACAGAACCAGGCTCCTCAACTGGCTGGATTGGCTGGAAGAACAGTATAAAATTTAAGATGGCAAACTACAGGACCAAAATGAGGAAGCATGGCTGCAGTGACATGGCATTAAAACGAGGGGGAGAATCATCAGGCAAAAGTGTCTACAGTACAACAGAGGCATTAAAAAACCAAAGAGATGTGAGTTAAATTTCTTGCCAAATTTCCCAGAAGGTGAGAATGAAGACAGTCTAGAGTCAAAGAGAGTGGAAGCTGTTGAAGAAATGAAAAAAAAGTTTCCAAACCTGACCATGATTGAGCAGCGAATGAGCTACACGTTTGCTATGAGGAGGAAGGAGCTGGTCCACTCCGAGCCACCTGTCGGTGAGATCTTGGAGAGGTGGCCAGGGCTCTTCACAGAGAACCAGGTAGTCTTTCCCACTCAAATTTTATAATTTGATAGTGTTACAATCCAAAGAACTTTTATGAATTGGTTTCTAGATTGTTAATAAAAATAATGTTTGTGCTTAGATTTTTGCTTTGCCGAATTTCTGCGAAAAATCTAAAGCAAGAATTCTACACAGCCCTTGATCTCCACACAGCACGCTTCCTGGAGTTATTCCGGTGTAAAGGTGGTGCACAGGGGAAAATTCTACACGAATTCTTGGGACAAACCGGCTCAAAAGTCTGGCACTCATTTACTTCTCCATAATTATTATTGTTATTCCACAAAATGTTTGTAATATAATAACTTCTGAACAGTTTAAGATATAGGAAGAAGATGTTAAAGTTGAATGTTTTTCTTGAAGGCTTGAGTTATGCATTTCTTATCTACTACAAATACCATTAAAGACCTTGCCCGAAAATGACACTGTCTGTCTGTCTTGCTCTCTTTATCCACACTCACCCCACAGTCTCTCTCTCCCTCCCTCTTAGACATCTGATGTAACAGAACAGCGCACAGCGGTTCTCCGTGGCCTTCCAGTCCTTCTTGGGGATGACCCAGAACAGTTTTTCCGGGCATGCTTTGTAAGTCATGTTATTTCATTAGTGTCATTCATATTAGTGTAATTCACAAACAGTTATTTGTATGACTTAGTTTTGAAGTCAGGGCATAAAAGAAGAAAGTTGTCATTTTGAAAAGAGTTGTGGTTGTAGTAGTATGATTAACTTCAATACATACGTCTATGCGATCTCATTTTTAAATGATAGGGGCAGGTATCGTTAAGAATTTAATGGTACTACTTAGGGTTGGGCAATAAACTGAAAATGTATTGAAGCCGAAACTTAGAACCTCTCACCGACTTGTTCTTGCTCATCTAGGTTAACTGGTTAATACTTTCCTCAATATGTATGTGTTCTACCTCTGCTCCGTCCAACTAGCCCTCATTCACTCAAAGTGGAGGTGGGTGGCATTGATGACATGAGCACAAACAGAGCTAACAAATAAGCCTCAATGGGACAAGCTGATAGCTAAAAAAAATCCTATGTTTGTGGTTTGGACACATTTTGGCTTCAGTGAAGATGACAAAGATCGAAAAGTCAAATGTAAACACTGCAGAAAAACAATTTCAGTGACCAAAAAAAAATAAAAAATTTAAATAATCGTGATATTGATTTGAAGTCATAGCGCCTAGAACTAGTCCTATGTACTGATACTGCTTATTGACTTAAAAAACTTTTTTAAGAGAAAACAAACAAAACCAATTACAGTAGCTGAACCCTTTTTTTTTTTTACAGCTGAAAACCATCGTATTTGGGTATTTAGTAGTGTTTTTCATTGATTCAGGTCAAAATCTTGACGTTTTAGTGCAAACACTTTAAAATCTACGTTTTGTTGAAAATATGCATGTGGAGTGCCCTCTATAGCAATAACATAATTGTGTAAGGGTTTGTGCCACTGGTACTCAGGAGTTATCGTTTCTGAAAATGGGCCTCTGTACACCTATGTAGATATTCCATTAAGAAAAATTTAAAAATCAGCCTTTTCCAGCTATAATAGTCATTCGCCACATTTTTCTCATGAAAATAAGGACATTTCAAAGTGACCCCAAACTTTTGACTGGTAGTGTATAACAATTAAAAGCTCCCTCTACCACTGCCAATACCCACATTCAGTGAGAGTTAGGGTGGAAATAAAGCAAGACAGACTTCGATTGCAGCCCCCCAAATCACTAAATCTGCCCTCTCTGAGCACTCTAAGAATACATTTCTGAATGACAGCTCAGATGCTGCTCTGACCATTTCAGATTGAATTTATGAACACACCCAAAGTAAGGATGCTCAATTTTTTTTTTACCAATAACATGGTAGTCAATACCTTTTTTTTAAGGTATCAACTGAAGTAACCCAGTACTTTTGCATTGAAACTTCTTGAAACGGTACCTGCATTTGATCCTTTTTGTATACGGATCTAGAAAAAAAAAAAAAACTATTTGTATGTTTTATCTACTTCACTATTTTATAAGATACATTGAGAGACAGTTATTTCTTTGAATTTTACTGTGATCGGACTTTTATCCTGATATACTCTACTGGCTACAGCACTGCACAGGTTGTTCACATATGCATCTGTTTACGCATATGGGTTTGTTAATAAACTCTTGTAAAAGTTCAAGGTTGTACTTTGTGACTGCTTACCCACTGAAAGTTGAAGGTAATTGTGGCTACTTATTCTAACATATTCAGTTTACTTGAAAAAAGTTAGGAAACTGATTGCCTCACTTTATCCAAGTAACCATAGCTTGTCTTTAGTAAGATAAATGAAGGTCTAAGAGTAAACTTACTTGCAGTCATTCAGTAATGTTATTTGAAATCTAAGAGTAAACTTACTTGCAGTCATTCAGTAAGCTTACATGAAATCTAAGAGTAAATGTACTTGCAGTCATTCAGTGAGCTTACCTGAAATCTATGAGTAAACTTACTTGCAGTCAATCAGTAAGCTTACTTGAAATCTAAGTAAACCTACTTGAAAACAATCTGTTCACCTAACTTTTAGTTGTTTATTAGTTTAACTTTAATTTGGCTTCGAAATGTACTTAAAAAAAGTGAGACAATCGGTTTCCCGACTTTTTTTAAGTAAACTGAACTAGTTAGAATTTACAGACTGAGGCAGAGGAGCTGGCCCTGAGCCAAAACACGGGGAGGCCAGTGGCAGGGGGAATCCCTGGGGGGAGCTCATCTGAGCCTGTCACCACCCAGGACACAATTTCTTTCATAAGATGTAAGAAATAAAGAGTACGGTAAGATATGTCACTGATATCTGGCGTTATCTTCCCATTCACTGCTCTTTGAAGTTCTTGTGTGGAATATTGTGGCATGTAGCCTACATTAAAGTATGAACATACATTCTTATCCTTTTTAACAGAGGGTCCATCAGAGTCAACAGCACAGTTGAACACAGTCACTAAATGCCAGAGGTTAATTCTGCATGAACTGCAGGATTTAATGTCATCCTTATGTATTCCCAGTTACCTGTAAAGGAACTGTACAGGAGACATCTTTTAAAAAAAAAAAATAGAAAAAACCAACAAAGAAATGTTGTTCCTGGACCTCCAGATTAAAAAGTCGAAATATTGAAATATTGCAACACAAGTTAGAGGTGGGTGCATAGTCACAGGTGAATTGTGTTATTTTATTTTTTAAATATTGTTCCATTAATTAACGTCTGCTTTTGTATTCGTAGGAAATAAAGAGGACCAAATAAAATGTGACTCATTTGTCTTATTTGAGTCCTCTCTGCAGTGGTGGACGAAAATCTACAAATGATGACTTTGACACAGATTTGTCTTTTGATTATTTTATTATAACTATAAAAGACTTTTGCATTAGGATTGGTTAAGTTATATTATTGTATAGACTTTTGGGAAACAGTGTGATAGAGAAGGGGGGGGGGGGGGGGGGGGGTGTTGATATATGTGGGGATAACTGGGTTCTTTAATTGTTAAGCTACTAAGGGGAGTATGTAGCCTGCTGTGGGGGTGATACAGGAGGTGATAAGATGGTCCCTCACTTGTGGTCGGTTGGCCATGTCGGAGGTGTTACAAGGGTGGGGAGATGTAGTTCTCAGGGGGAAATGCATGTTAGAGGTTGCGGGATCTATGTGTATGTCAGTATATGTGTCTTTCTACTTTTACTTGTGTTTTGTGAGGGCAGTAATGAATATCGTTATAAATAGTGCACAGTCACAGGACGACAATGTGGACAAAAAGCTTTGTGAGATCGAGGTATGTCTGGTTCTATGAAGGTGACATCGTGGAACTGCAGGGGTTTAGGAAAATTGACTAAAGTGAAACAGGTACTCAGTAGATTGAAACAAAAACACTCAAACATAGTTTTTCTTCAGGAATCTCATATGATGATATGTGATGTATCTAAAATAAAAAAAAGGTGGCAGGGACAAGTGTATTCGGCCTCCTATAGCTCCCACGCCCGTGGCGTCTTAATTTGAATCCATAAAACAATTCCATTTCAGGTAGTAAACTCAATAATTGACTCCAAGGGTAGATACATTATTCTCCAGGGCATCTTAGTGTACGAGAAACTTAACTTAGTGAATGTATATGGTCCCAATGAGGATGACCCTGCATCTTTTGATAATCTATTTCTGACCCTGTCAACGCTCCCAGGGAATTTCATCATAGGGGGTGATTTCAATGTCACCCTAGACCAACTAAAAGACAAGTCTACAGGTTCCCATACATCTCACACTAGAGCAAGAAAATCTATATTGAATTTCATGACAGATCTAAGCTTATCTGAAATTTGGCGTGAACTGAACCCAAACATTATAGAATATTCTTGTCACTCTGGCACACACAAAACGTATCCGCGAATAGATTACTTTTTAATCTCGACACAGATTAGATATAAAATTGAGGGCACACCCGTCTAAAACTAGAACAGCTAGATTCTAAAATCAAATCATTAGAGAAGGATGAGTTTTTAGATGGTTCAGCAGACCCACATCAGGAACTATTACTACTTAAGACTGAATACAACAAAATATCTGCAGAGGGAGCTGCAAATAGCTTGCAGAGACTGAAACAGACTTTTTATGACCAAGGAGAGAAACCAGGGAAGCTCCTAGCCTGGCAAATTAAGAAATTACAATCGGAAAGAGCGATTAATGCAATTGAAAATATCAGGGGCGAAATGACTGTGGACCCTAAAGAGATAAATGACACCTTTAGCGAGTTCTATGAATCTCTATACCACTCAGAATACCCACCTAACTCGGACACACAGACATTTTTTTTAGACAGTTTGAAATTTCCAAACATCTCAAAAGAAGCAAAAACCAATCTAGATTCTAACTTGACAATGAATGAAATTATAGAAGCAATTGATGCCATGAATACCGGTAAGGCAGCTGGCCCTGATGGCTTGCCAGTTGACATTTATAAAAAGTTTAAAAATAAACTTATAACTCCAATTATGGAAATGTTTCAGGAATCCTATAACAACGATTCACTCCCTCCTTCATTGAGAGGAGCAATGATCACTCTACTTTTAAAACCGAACAAACTGGCCCATAAATGTCAATCTTACCGCCCAATCTACCTTTTGAACTCGGACATAAAAATTCTTTGCAAGGTTTTAGCACGTAGATTAGAGTCTGTACTCCCAAATATTATAGAGATGGATCAAAATGGGTTTATTAAAGGGAGACAAGGTTTTCAGAACGTATGTAGGGTGTTAAATATACTACATGGAAAAAAGGATGCCCCCAATACAGCTTTGCTTTCAGTCGATGCCGAAAAGGCGTTTGATAGAATTGAATGGCCTTTTCTGTTTGCAGCTCTGGACCGGTTTGGATTTGGGTCAGCTTTCAGTAAATGGGTAAAGATACTGTACACTCGTCCCACTGCTGAAATTCTGGCTAACAATGTTATTTCTCAACCATTTAATATCAACAGAGGGTGCCCCTTGTCACCCCTCTTATTTACATTAGCTATAGAGCCCTTCGCCATGGCAATTAGAGCACACGAGAATATATCTGGGATCAGACTAGGACAGTTAGATCATCGAATAGCTCTCTTTGCAGATGATGTCATTCTGTTCCTTACGGATCTGTCAAACTCAATCCTGGCCTTATTAGATGTAATTAAGACATTTGGATTATTCTCAGGATTTAAGGTCAATAATACAAAGTCCTCTATAATGTTATTGAATGAAGTAGAAAGGCGCAACCCTATGGATTATATTTCCTCATTTAGCTCTACAGATAATTTTACCTATCTTGGTGTACACATAGTTCCTGATGTGGGGAAAATTGTCCAAACCACTTATAATCCTACTCTGGAGTCAATTTATAAATCAATAGAAAGATGCTCTAATATGCCGATTTCTTTAATAGGGCGAATAAACGGAAAAAATGAATGTCCTACCAAAACTATTGTACCTGTTTCAAAATATACCTCTACCCCTGCCACTATCCTACTTCTCTAAATTAAGGAAAACATGTTTGAATTTTATTTGGAATAACAGACAACACTGGCTACGTTTGACATTATTATATTTGCCAAATGACAGGGGGGGACTCAAACTTCCAAACTTCCAGTGGTATTATTGGGCCGCGCAGTTGTGCACTATAATGTATTACCTCTTCTCAGAGTCAGCCCCAGCATGGGTAGACATTGAATCATTTTCACTTACACCTAAACTAACACTTAACGCATACATGTACTCTGCAAGTATTAAAAAGCTTAGGGAACAAACAACTAACCCATTTGTGTTGAATATGATCAATGTTTGGTACAATGTTAGAGAGCTCCTTGGAGAAAACTCCTTAATATCCCATTTTAGTCCAATTTGGGGTAAAAAGCGGACCAAGGCTTTCGTCTTTGGGCCACAAAAGGTCTTACTAAAATAGGAGATATGTTTCAAGACGGAAATTTGATGTCATTTGAACAGCCACGCACTAAATATGACCTTTTGAATAACCACTTTTTCAAATATTTGCAGGTAAGAATCTTTATAACCGCTTTCCGTAATCAGTTATTAACTCCTCCACCTCTTTCTGAAATGGAACGTTTGATCTCTGAGAATTGTCATAGCAAAGGGTGTATTTCAGTGTTGTATGATATGTTGGTCTCTAACTCACCTGAATCCTCTACTGACCGGCTAGAAGCCTGGAAGAAAGATATTCAGGAGGATATCGCCTTGTATGACTGGGGTGTGATATGTACTAACGCACATAGACAAACGGCAAACACGAGATTAAGATTACTACAATATAATTGGCTAATGCGATCCTACCTAACGCCTGCCAAATTACATTAGTTCAATAATAATATTCCAGATATTTGTGTTAAATGCAAACAGTTTAAAGGCACACTATTTCACTGCATGTGGGATTGCAAAGAGATTGCAACTTTTTGGTGTGAGATTTCACAAATAATACATAAAATGTTAGCTGTAAAGCTACCCCTTGATCCTTAAATGTTTATTTTAGGGTTATATCCTCCCACCCTAGTCATTTCAATAAATAAACAAATTCTTATGAATATGTGTTTACTCCAAGCAAAACGTTCAATTGCCTTATCCTTGAAGAATACTCAAAGGCCACAGGTGGGCCAGTGGCTCAGAGAAATGAGTAATTGTTATGCTATGGAGAAGATAACTTATATCCTGAAAAGGAAAGGTGAAACCTTTGAAAAAATGTGGGGCCCTTTCACCCATCTACTGGGGAATGTTAGTGTGTCAGGTCTGCTACAAAGGGATGTCACTGTGAATCCATGAGAGATCTGGTCAACAACTGTGGGGGACTGCACATGATCATTGACTTTTCGTTCCCTTTGCTCTACCCCAGATATGGCAAAGATTTTGAATTTTTGATAAACAATGAACAATAAGCAAATAAATTTAAATTTAAAAATGAATAAATGGAACAGATCCATTCTGCCGGTGATCGTCTGTGGTCCGATCACCTCTAGGGATGTGATTATATGCGTTGTCTGGGAAATTGTTGTCCCTGCCCCAAAATTGTTGTTTTTTTGGTTTTAATTTAATTTGATTTATTTTTGTTTGTCTGTTTGTTTCTTCACCTTCTTTTCCAGTTTTTATGTTTTTGTCATTATTATTATCCTTATTTGTTGTTTTGTCCTTTCTATGCCTATTATTTACGCTGTTGATATTAAGTTTGTGTAAGGTATATCTTATTTATATAGACTTAGACTTAGACTCAACTTTATTGATCCCTTTGGGATGACTCCCTCTGGGAAATTCATATCATTCATATCATTCATATGATATGTCTTATAACTATGTTGTTAAAAGGAAATAAACATATTGTTTAAAAAAAATAAAAGACTTTTGCAAAGGGTCAGAGCATAACAGAGAGGCAACCAAAGAGAGCCTAATAAAAATGATAAAGAAATTAGTGAATACACAGGCATTTTATAGAGATAGGAGTACTCAGTGTCCTTGGGCTTCAGAAAGTAGAAAACTACCCAGGCCTCATCTGAGAAGCACTGCGTAAATGGGTCAAAGGTCATACATATGAACAATGGCTAAGCAGTTGGAAGTTAAGAAGTATAACTAAGACTTTAAAGTATGAATGATCTAAATAAGGTAAGGTAAAAAAAAACGTGTCTTAGACAGCGAAATGATTGTGGCAGATGACATCTCTGACTGCCCTTCCATCCTGCATGTCAGCTGCAGGGATGGGGTCTTCATCAGCCTCTATTTGTAGGGCAGGGTGTTGCTCTCCTCTAATTGTGGCAATATTATGGAGAACAACACATGCCACAATTATGTCGCATTATGTTATGATGCAGTCTTTTACATTTTGACACAGTGGTCATATCTACCTGCACATTAATGCTGTGGATGGACTTTCTATTTACATAGTCTCCCTCATTTTCAGAGGGAGCCCTGATGGGAATATGGGTTCCATCGACACACCCAATCACATTGGGAAATCCTAGAATAAACTGAAATTTGTAATCATAGTCTGAGGTCACAGCAACATGTCATTAACAGTACACAATACATTATCATTCTTTAAAACAGATTTGTACATCGTTTACCTGCAATCCTGTGGAATTCCTCCTTCATGGCTCGCAGAGGTTTGTGGCCAGGGAAGTTAACAAAAATGTGCAAAAACGTCTCAGAGCCAGACACACTTTCCTCACTGCCCTGCAGACAGTGGCTTTGCTGAGGTGCTCTGCATCCCCAATATTATAAAAGAAACTTCCATTCGCAAAAAAAACGTAAGGCAACACAAAGAATTTGCTCAGATGTGAGTGCTTGTCCACGGTGGGTGATATTTGTGATGTGCGGCTGCAGAAGAGTGTGCATATAACGCAGTGACTGTAAAGAAAAACGGTAACGCTCAAATAAAAAGTGGTTTGGAAATGAAAAGACATCTAATCAGGGTCTTATCATCCTGTCCTGACGATGGTTGAACTCCCTGCGGAGAAGTGCAGCCCCCTTGTCAACTATGTCGTCGACAAATGGACATGCCATGGTCGCAAATATCTTCTTTGTCACAGAGACAAACGTTTTTTTTAATTTTCCAGTAATCACTCTAAGACGCGTGTGCTACGGGCTGAATGAATGAGGAAGTCGAATGAGGGTTTTAAAGCCTAGAGGGAGGAGACAGAGCGAAACTATGAGTTTCCTGAAGAAAACCTGCTCGCGACCAGGTTAGGTTCACAGACTCAGTTACCATAGTAACCAACTCAGAGTTAAAGTTACCTCTCTTTCTGAAACGGCAAACCCGAGGTTTCCCTCATTTCAGGGTTAACAAACTCGGAGTTTTCACTAAACCCGCTTTCTGAAATGGACCCCTGCTCCTTTTGTAAAGTGTCTCGAGATAAGTTTGGTTATGATTTGGCACTATACAAATAAAATTTAATTGATTGACTGCATCAGCAAGGTGTGTCAAGATGTGCTGTTCAAGCTCTTTTGAAGAAGCACAAAGAAACGGGCAACGTTGTGCATCATAGACGCAGTGGTCAGCCAAGGTAACTTAGTGCAGCAGATGAAAAACACATCAAGCTTATTTCCCTTTGAAGTTGACCATCAGTGTCATCAGCTAAGAACTGGCAGAAACCAGTGGGACTCAGGTACACCCATCTACTGTCTGGAGAAGTCACCATAAGTGGTCTTCATGGAAGAGTTGCAGCCAAAAAGCCATTCCTCTGACATGGAAACAAGGCCAAGCGACTCAACTATGCAAGAAAACATAAGAACTGGGGTGCAGAAAAATGGCAGCAGGTGCTCTGGACTGATGAGTCAAAATTTGAAATATTTGGCTGTAGCAGAAGGCAGTTTGTTTGCTGAAGGGCTGGAGAGCAGTACAATAATGAGTGTCTGCAGGCAATAGTGAAGCATGGTGGAGGTTGCAAGTTTGGGGCTGCATTTCTGCAAATGGAGTTGGAGATTTGGTCAGGATTAATGGTGTCCTTAATGCTGAGAAATACAGGCAGATACTTATCCATCATGCAATACCATCAGGGAGGCGTATGATTGGCACCAAATTTATTCTGCAGCAGGACAACGACCCCAAACATACAGCCAATGTCATTAAGAACTATCTTCAGCGTAAAGAACAAGAAGTCCTGGAAGTGATGGTATGGCCCCCACAGAACCCTGATCTCAACATCATCGAGTCTGTCTGGGATAACATGAAGAGACGGAAGGATTTAAGGAAGCCTACATCCACAGAAGATCTGTGGTTATTTCTCCAAGATGTTTGGAACAATGTACCAGCCAAGTTCCGTCAAAAACTGTGTGCAAGTGTTCCTAGAAGTATTGATGCTGTTTTGAAGGCGAAGGGTGGTCACACCAAATATTGATTTGATTTAGATTTCTCTTCTGTTCATTCACTGCATTTTGTTAATTGGTGAAAATAAACTATTAACACTTTCATTTTTGAAAGCATTCTTATTTTATAGCATTTTTTCACACCTGCCTAAAACTTTTGCACAGTACTGTATTTCTATACATTCTAGCACCCTCAAGTTTAAATGAATTATTTTTACACTATAGCCATGAGTGAATTAAATTGGTGATGAAACTTTATCTGCAGCAGTACCTCAGACCTCTGTGTCAAAATTTGTGAGGCCTTCAGCAAGGCCTCCTGGGACACCACCTTTCCTATGGTCAGACCTTTCCTAACATCTCCTCTTGCAATCCCACTGACACCTCCTCTGAGGCCTCCACAGACACAGGGGTCCAAGTCAGGGGTCATAGGATTAATCGGAGGTGATTTTTTTGTAATACATTGTGTCATGACCATTGTAACATTCATTTTAATATACAGTCATCCTGAATGGTATGTTTTTAATACCATTTTTTCAATATGTAATAATGATAACTGTATAGTGTGACACACACTGAATGATGACAATATGGTTCCAAATAATATATGTCTATATACACAGCCACTGCAACTGCAAACATAGCAGAAAGACTTGTATAAAAATCAACTTGTTTTGTTGCTAACCCGACTGTCTTGTGCTTTACGACTGGACTCACTCCTTGTTTATCTGGGAGTGGGCTACAGCACCATTTGATAATATATCAAAGCTGCTACTGACATCTACTAGGAAAAATGAATATTGCATGCACCTACGAGATGCTATGCAATTGACTCTTTGACATGACATTTCAACAATTTACATCAAGATTGCACAAACTCAGCTAGCTAGCACAATGCTGTATTAAGAGTCCGATTCAGCAGTAAAGGGGAACCTTTTTGCTTCTCTTCCTATGCATTTTCAGTGTGTTACTACATGGGTCTGCAGCCAACATATGCCTTAGGATTCTGTGTCTAATGTAGACAGACAGACAGATAGATACTTTATTGATCCGGAGGCAAATGTAGGCATCCAGTAGCTTACAAGAGATATGAAATCACATATGTCAACCTATCACCCCTGGCAGTCTTATGGCCAGGGGGACAAAAGTTCCTGAGTCTGTCTGTGGAGCAGGACTGGGACAGCAGTCTTGCTGCTGAATACCCTCCTCTACCTGATGAATGCGCTGTGCATAGGGTGGTGGCCATTTTCCAGGGTGGATAAGAGTTTATCCAGGGTCCTTTTCTCTGCCACTGTCACCAGGGAGTCCAGCTCTGTGCCCACTACAGAGCCCGCCCTCCTCACCAGTCTGTCCAGCCACGTGGCGTCCCTCTTCTTGCTGCTTTCTCCCCAACACACCATAGCATAGAAGAGAACACTGGCCACCACAGCCTGGTAAAACATCAGCGGCAGTTTCTTGAAGTTGTTGAAGCACCGCGCCACTTCCCATGTCCAGGTGAGAGTAAGCCCTGTGAAGCAGGATGACGTTGTCCGCGCCCACCTTCGCCTGGTATGCCAACTGCAGAGGATCTTATGTATAATGGACCTGGGGTCTGAGGAGATGGAGCAGCAACCCTTCCATAGTCTTCATCATGTGTGATGTCAGTGCAAGCGGCCAGAAGTCATCTGGCTTACTGGAGTTTTTCGCTCACTGGGGTTTTAAAATGTTACTCTCACAGGGATAGTTATGGCCAAATTGTAAGAAATACTGAACAAAGACATTACAAAAAAAAGTATCTGTATCTATAATCGCAGAAAAATAATAAATTGCTATGTTCATTTTTTTTTTCAATATTGTGCAGCTCTAATATTGATTTTGTCAATATACCTTTTTATTTCTGGTAGTCATAATCCTTTGACATATTGAAATACTGCTTTTTTTCAGCCTATTACAGGCATTATTAAGTGTCTGAGCAGATATTGCGTATATACTGGCACCATTTTTTTCTCCTCCTGTGGCGAGGGTATCATAGTATGACTGTGTTTTTCTCTGCTTTAATTAGGCCTCCTTGACGAGAGCTCTGTAACAGGCCTAGTAGCCTACCTAAGCATTTTTCATGTTGGAGGAACGATCCATTTGCCATTAGATTATATTTAAATTAAGCTTCATTCATGACTTTATGATTTTTAGACAGGGAGTGGACCCCTGGTGGTCATTTTGCATTACAAATGGACGAATCTACAGACATAACAAACAAAGCAGTTTTACTAGTGTACGTGAGACATGTGTGGGACAGGGACTTACAGGAACAATTTCTCTGCACAAGAGAGCTCCTTACTACTACAACTGCAGAGGACATTTTCAGCTCCGTGGACTTGTATTTAAGTTCAGTGGGCCTAAGCTCGGACATGTGCGTCGGTATCACAACTGATGGTGCTGCCTCCATGACAAGAAAAAACTCGAGGGTCGTGAGGAGAATACTTGACAGAGCTCCGAATGCAACTTGGAAGCATTGTTTTTTGCATCGGGAGGCCCTGGCAGCAAAGGATATGGTACCAGTGCTTCATGAAACATTAAGAGATGTCGTCCAAGTGGTAAACTACATTAAAAGGAGTGCAAAGAACACCCAATGTTTTCAAAAACTGTGCCAAGATCTTGGAAGTGACCACGTACAGGTGTTGTATCATGCCGTTGTACGCTGGCTTTCGAGGGGAAAGGTACTGTCCCGTTTTTATGAACTACGAGATGAAATCGCAGCCTTTCTTGCCCAGAACAATTCGCCTCTTGCAGACCTGTTTAGCAACAGCGTGTGGCTCGCACACGTTGCCTAACTCGCTGATGTGTTTGAACAATTAAACACGTTAAATGTGTCTATGCAGGGGAGGGGGCACAACATTTTTGAACAATGTGACAAAATCGAAAAGAAAAGATCTCCGTGTGGGCATGCCATGTTTCTAAAAACCGACTCGACATGTTCCCCAATGCCTGTCATGAGGGACAGCAACTGTACACGGCAGGAAAAGATGTAATGAGGAAAACGATCAAGACACATCTGAATAAACTTCTGGAGCGGTTTAATGATTATTTTCCCGAGAAACAGAGAGATGACGACTGGATACGTGACCCCTTTGAAATCGACATGGAAAGCGTCACGTTGCCAAGCAACGAAGAGAGTCAGCTGGTGGAGCTGTCATGTGACTGCACGCTGAAAAAACAATTCACGGAGGTAAACCTCTCCCATTTCTGGTGCAGCACTGTGATGAGCGAGTATCCTTCCCTTGCCACTCGAGCAGTAAAAATCCTCCTACCATTCAGCACTACCTATCTTTGTGAGTGTGGCTTCTCAGCTCTGGTTCAGCTGAAGACAAAACACAGAAACAGACTGGACATTGAGCATGACCTCAGAGTTGCTTTGTCGACTATAACTCCAGACTTTGAGACTCTTGTCAGGAGCAAAAAACATCCCCAGTTCTCCCATTAACTCCTCCAAACTCAGGTCTATGATGTCAGTAAGTTAGTGCTGCTTTTTCAGTATTTACATACTGATAAGGTAATCAGAAGAAAAGTTAATTTTGTATACTTGAATCTTTTTGAATTGCACTTTTTGTTTATTTTGAGTTTGTGGATCAAAACTGAAGAAATTGAATTTATTCCATAGTGCAGTGTTGGTTGTCATAGTTGCACTTTTTAATTTATTTTTAAATGTATTTTTTATTGCCTGAATAAGTGACTGAATAGTTTAATAATACAGTTACTGAAGTGTTATGTTATGTTAAGTTAAATAAATTTGAGAAGTTGAAAATTTTCCTTGATTTGGGTCGCGGCTTGTCATTAAGGGGTGATGGTGGGTCCCGAAGCCAGGCCAGTTGAGAACCACTGGTCTAAAAATCAAAAGTAGCACAAACAGATTAATTTCTATTAAATTTAATCTAAAAAAATACCTCTTGTCATGATCAGTTATTCCCCTGCTAACTTTTATTGATTCAACTTTCATTATGAATGAATTCAGAGGGAGCAGGAGAGTCTCTCTGTCAGCAGGTAACACTTCGTGTGAGACTGATTATCAATGAGGTCGGGTTTGATCAGCGTGACGTGATTTCTATTTATCCTGAAACTTTGAGCCTAATAAATCATTTTCATAGTTCATGAACAGACAGTATTTGGGCTTATTAAATAATTAATTCAGATCAGATTATCTGTGATCAAAAATGTAAATAATGAACAAATAATATAAAGGCATAGTGCTGGTAAGAAATGTCCATATGGCTCTGCAGCAGGAACACAGATTGCAGCCTGTTCTTCATGTGCAGGTGTTTGTTACACAGGTAACAGGTTACAGAGAGAAAACGCTGTTACTGTGTGTTTTATTAGAATTAATACAGTGCACATGTGTACAGACACAAACAGCTGTTATAGCAGACTTACAGCTGATCCAGCGGTGATCAGCTGACGCGATCATCACAAACGGACGTCGCAGCACATGACGCTTCATCGGAAAGGACGTCTCATGTCTCCTATTGCGTTATTTCCTGTTTTCTCGCTGCTACTGTGTTGTCCTGTGCTGTTGCTAGAGCTCGAGGTAAACCGATTAATCTGCTGTAATTGTCATCACTGCGGTTATTCAGCGGCTGTGTACTGAATCAAACACTAGTTTTCATTAAGCATTCTCGTTGTTGCATTAGCGACATATCTGCTAAACCCTTAACTTTATACTTTCTTAGCCATTAGCCTAGCAGCTAGCTTAATCCATTGAAATGGCCTCTCCTTCTCCCTCTTGCTCTCCTGATCTGCCCTATTCGATGTGTCAGATGTTTACTTCTACCTCGACCTCCTTTATGGATAAGGGTACTTGTGTTAAATTTGGTATTTTTGGATATGGAGGCGAGGATCACGGAATTGGAGACGTGGCTCCGCACCTTGGAAAACCAAGCATCGCTAGCTGCTGTAGTTAGCAGCAAGCCCCCAGACCCAGTAGCCGGGGTGGGCCGACCTAGCGTAGCTTCTTCTCCGACAACCCCCGAGCAGCTGGGATGCAGTGGCTGGGTTACTCTCAGAAGTAAGCATAGCTGCAAGACGAAGAACACGGTTCACCACCAACCACTTAAGCTGGATTTTCTTCCCCACTTTCTTTAAGCTTGACCCAATATGCCAATGCAAGTTTTTCTCTCCTTAGCTCAAGAGGTATCTCATCTGCTTCTATTCAGAGTGCATTCACTGAGGTTGTCTTCATGGCTCCTGTGCATATGCGCAGTGCTCTGTACTGTAATCTGTCCACTTTTTGTAATGTTGTTTTAGCTGCTGCTCCATAAACTATACACCCATAATCTAAAGTTGATCTCATAAGTGCTCTGTAGATGTCCACTAATGACTGTGTATCTGCCGCCCCAGTCACATCCGGCCACAGCTCTTAGTAAATGTATAACTTTTTTACATTTTGTTTCCATGTGTTCAATGTGTATTTTCCATGTATATTTGCAATCTAGCCATAGTCCAAGATACTTAAATTCTGACACCATCTCCATCGGCTGTCCGTACAATGTAAGCTTCTCTGTGTTTTCCTTACATTTATTTGTGAACATCATGTAGCATGACTTGTTAGTTTGAACCCCCATTCATACGACCATTTTTCTACTTTAATTATGGCTTTCTTTATGTTTTTATCACATGTGACACATTTCTTCAACCCCTCATCCATATGGCCCCATCATCTGCATATAATGCAGATTTAATGCAACTGTCCAAATTTGTAAATATATCATTTATCATAACATTGAACAACACTGGACTGATTGCACTCCCCTGTGGGATGCCATTTTCCACCCAAAAATCTTTCGAGATATCTGTTCCAACCTTAACTCTTATTTTCCTATCAGTCAAAAAATCCATTATCCAGTTGTACATCCTTCCACCAACACCCATTTGCTTTAGCTTAATATGCACCCCCTCCCTCCACTTTGAATCATATGCCTTTTCAAAAAACACAATTGCCATTAACTCTTTCATTTTCAGTTCAACCTCATTACTAACTCTGACTAGAGCATCCACTGTCGATCGACCTTTCCGAAATCCACACTGATAGTTACTAACCATCCCTTTCTGTTCTAATATATATGTCAATCTGTTAAATATTATTTTCTCCATCCACTTACACATTTGAGATGTCAGGTCTATGGGTCTATAATTATTAGGATTAGTAGGATCCTTCCCTGGCTTTTTGAATGGTGATATGATTGCTCTTTTCCAACAGCTTGGTATGACCCCATCTCTCCAGATTTTATTAAAGAGTTCTAATATTTTGTTCAATGTTGCATCTGGGAGCTGCCGGAACATGGCATAACATAACTGATCCTCTCCTGGGGCTGTATATCCAGTACCTTTTAAGGCTATTTTAAATTCTTCCATTGTTAGCTTGGTATCTAGTGTTGATGTTAAGACTTTCCTCTTCTCCCTAACATCTACATTCTCTCTGAGAACCCGCTCCTTTTGCTGTCTATGAGGGATGTCAATATGCTCACCACTATTCACGGCTGCCTTATCTTTATTTAACACAACTATGTTTTGTCCACTAATTAGTGCTGGCATTTTAATTGACTTCCTTTTCCCACTCATTTGCTTGAACATGGACCAAACATCTTTCAATTTAACTTCTCTACCTATGGTTGAGCAGAATTCTCTCCCAGCCCTCTTTTTTGTTTCTTTAATTGTTCTATGAGCCACTGCCCTTTTCCTTTGATAATCTATAAGATTCTCAGGTGTCATAATTTTCCGTAGTTCTCTGAAAGCCTTGTTTCGTTCTTTAATAACTTTGCTCCACTCCACCAAGGAACCACCTTCTTATCCCCCTTAGTTGTTCTTTTTGGGATACTCTGATTTGCAGCATTTAAAATATGTTCAGTTATTCGACTGTACATTCCTCTACACTACCCTCTATTGTTATCAGATGTGTTGTCTCCTCACTACACGTCCTAAATTTCTGCCAGTCAACTGTATTAAAACACCATCTTGTAAATGTGTGACCCTCCTCTTTGTATACATTTTTATTTATGATAGTGACTACTGGGAAATGATCACTACCTAGAGTATAGTCCCCTTTGACAGACCATTCTCAAGCGTTTGCTAAATTATCTGACACCAGTGTAAGATCTATACAGGATACTGTGTTTCTATTTACATTCATTCGTGTACCCTGTCCATCATTAAGGCAGACTAATGAATTATCATCCATCATATCCTCAACAACATTCCCATCACTTTCAGTGTGATTGCTGCCCCATAAGCTGTCATGCGCATTAAAATCCCCACACCATATTTCTCTTCTATATTCTGTCTCTGCTGTTTCCTTTAACATGTCGCTGGTTAGGTTTTTACACGGGTTATAAAAATTGATAACCTTAATGTTACCATCTTTCTCTGGACTACAGAGCTCAACAATAACACACTCTACCTCTTCAGGGGAGGAAATCTCCCTATACGACAGCCCGTCTTTGATGAATGTGGCACATCCCCCTCCAATGTGCTTATTTACTTTGTCATGTCTTATTGAGCTGAACCCAGGGATTATAAAATCTAAATGAGGACGCAACCAAGTTTCCTGCACACAGATCACATTAGGAACTACTAGCTCAAAAATATTCTTTTTAAGTTCTTGACCATTGGCTATGAGGCTCCTAGCGTTCCACTGGAGTATGTGCAAAATCATGATTAATACTTCAATCCTCATCTTGAATATTTCCTCCGACTCCAGTTGTTGTCAGCAGATCATGAATCTGATCTGCTTTAATGTCTTTCATGTCAAGGAACTTTCCAGCTGCCTCCACTATTGTCTTAATTTTACCACTTTTCTTTGTCATCTGTGCAGCGACATTCATGGTATGGCAGATAAAAGCCACAAAGTTCACTTTCTTTACTATCATTATTCTATCATCAATTTTGCATATGTGTGTACAGGCACTGGTCATGGTAGCAGGATCCATATGGATTTGGGCCTGATTTTCTTGCATTATTTTCCTTCTGCACTGTATTTCTTTGAATCCTTTCCCTGTCATTTCTGCTATTTGCTCCCTCTCCTCTTACTTTCTTTAAAGCATCAGCATATGAGACTTTTTCCATTATTTTGATTCTATGGGCTTCTCTGGCTTCTTTCTGCACTACACAACCTCCAAATGCAGCACTGTGTTCACCCCCGCAGTTACAGCATTTCACCTTAGCATCTTTTCAACATTTTCCATACTCATGCTGACCTCCACATCTTGCGCATCTAGATTTCCTTTGCATTGTTTGGCAGTGTGCCCCATTCTTTGGCATGCATAGCACCTAAGTGGTTTGGGGATG
The DNA here is from genome assembly GCF_022749685.1 of Semicossyphus pulcher. Classification (NCBI taxonomy): domain Eukaryota; kingdom Metazoa; phylum Chordata; class Actinopteri; order Labriformes; family Labridae; genus Semicossyphus; species Semicossyphus pulcher. The sequence continues at coordinate 10,445,403 of NW_027211695.1, forward strand.
AATTCTCTTACAGTGTAGTTCATGTATCCCACCTGTACTGATTTAGGGAGAGATTTCTGAAACAGTAGAATTACTAACTGTGTGTCTTTTAGAACTCCATCTCGTCTGCTCTTAATGCTGGTGGTCTCAATTACTTTACCACCTTCAACTACGTTCTTTACGTCTTCCATGGACATACTCAGGGGTATTCCTGAGATAACTCCTCTGAGCTTAGCTAATGTCCCAGGGACATAAGCTTTCATTCTCTCCCCTAACAGTGATGCCATCTGGTGAATCTTCTCCTGTTGCTGTTGGCTAACTGCATGGATAAGCACTGGTTTGTTGCTCATAAACCTTGCAAACTTGATTTTCCCAATGTCATCCTCAATTGCTTTTGTCAGTTTGATCGGGTGATAGTGTCCACCATCACGATTATACTCAATCATTACTTTCCATTCATACGTCTGTATTTGATTCATTTGCATACCCATTCTCGGGCTATTCCTTAATTTCTTGTAAGTGCAAGGTCTAGCCTCACTCTCATCAGACCAACTTCTCGCTCTCTCCCGTCTTTCTCAATGCGCCTTTTCAGCCTCACAGACCGAGGAAACATCCACTCCATTTCCCTGTCACTAAGTAGTAGACATGATGCTACAGTCAAAGTACAGTTTATGCAATCCGCCAAACAATTTTCACTCCTACCGCACTCGTCACTCTCGTGTCTCCGCCTACTTCCTGCTCTCTCGAGTCCAATTTAAAACTGCTGATAATGGATAATCGTAAATTTGATAAGATTGTAATTCATGTCGGTGTTAATGACTCTTGGTTACGCCAATCGGAAGTCACTTAAATTAATGTTGAGTCGGTGTGTGCATTTACAAATACGATGTCGGACTCATAGTTTTCTCTGGACCCCTGCCTAATCTGACAAGTGATGACATGTATAGCCGCATGTCATCATTCAACCGCCAGCTGTCGAGGTGGTGCCCAGCAAACGACATTCTGGGGAAAGCCTGGTCTGATCGGAAGAGATGGAATTCATCCCACTTTGGATGGTGCAGCTCTTTTGTCTCGTAATATGGCCAAGTTTGTTAGTTGTAAAACCTGACAAACCAGAGTTCAGACCAGGGTTGCCAGGTCTGTGTGACAAAACCAGCCCAATGGCCAATAAAACCAGCCCTAAAACCAGCCCAAAAACCAGCCCATTACTAGAACTCAAAATGTACCCCATGTCAAACCATATACACTGCTTCTAAAGTCTAACAGCATTGCTATCATTGCCAAATGCATTATAAAATACACAGATTAATTAAACTCAGACGGTCATAGAGGTGGGTGAGAGGAGGATGCTATCAAAGCTGGCATCCATCACTGACAACTCCTCTCATCCCCTGCGATCTCGGTTTTACAGTACCGACAAAAAGCTTTTGTATTATCTCCAGCCACAAGTCCTATCCATTCTTTGATTCCGTTTTCTCTTTACCAGTTTCTTGTGTATTTCTTCATGTTTCTCCCCGGCCGGAGTTGCTAGCTTGGATTGTCCGGCGTGTTCACGGATTCCGCTGCAGGTGTCACTGCTGACAATAGCTGGCTAGCTGACTGCACACAGTGCACCGAACGGATGCGGACTGTGTGAAGTTTAAGTTCGCTAACTGTGTCAGGCAAAGTAGAGTCTGTGTTATGTGGGCATGCATGTCCCATGTCCATTAAGTGTAGTGCTGAATGATCTGGGGTCCGTTTCACAAAGAAGGTTCAACAAACTCTGAGTCTAACCCTGGACTCTGAGTTGATCTACTCTGAGATAGGAAACTCTGAGTTTTCGGTTCCAGAACAGCTGATCAGAGTTAGTTCAATCAACTCTGAGTAGGTTCACCCGGAGTTAAGTGCGTGCACGCTGACTGTAAAAAGCCAGCATTAATGGAGCCCTGACACCACGATTCACCATGGCAACGGTACACAAAAAGAGGTCCTCGTACGTCACACCAGCGGAGCTCGAAATCCTCATGCGGACGTTCAACGAATACGAGCATGTTTTTAGAAAAATAAAGTAACACGGCTGCAGCTGCAAAAGAGAGAGAAGCGGCGTGGGAAGAAACTGCTGCTCGAGTAAATTTGCAAGTTTGAACTGGTCTATTTATTTAATACTTAATCACGACCGGAAGCTAAAATTTATATTAATTTAGGAGCAATCCAGCGGGAGAAAAACGTAAATGGAAGCACTTCAATCATATTTTAAATATTAAACAGATTAAATATCATTCAGTGGCTGTTTTAATGTGCATCAGCTTTATCCCTAACATGATGCTGACTTCACATACATTATAATTCATGTTGATTAAACTGAATGTGTTAGTTTCAAAAAAAAAAAATCCAATAACTAACGGCGTCTTATTTGAGCGCTCTCGGCAGTGGTGGTGGAAAATCTAAAAATGATGACTTTGACATAGATTTGTCTTTTGATTTTTTTTATCATAAATATAAAAGACTTTTGCAAAGCGGTCAGAGCAGCACAGAGACGCAACTTTTCTTCTTTTAATTCGGTAACCGCTCAAACACACGCGTGAGACGGGCTGAATGAATGAGGAAGTCGAATGAGGGTTTTATATTCTAGAGGGAGGAGACAGAGCGAAACTCTGAGTTTCCTGAAGAAAACCTGCTCACGACCAGGTTAGGTTCATAGAGTCTGTTACTACAGTAACTGACCGAGAGCTTAAGTTACCTCTCTCTGTGAAACAGGCTAGAGTTACCCCTCTTTCTCTGGTTTGAGTTACCTCCCTTTGTGAAACGGAAAACTCAGAGTTTCCCTCATTTCAGGGTTAACAGACTCAGAGTTTTCAATAAACCTGCTTTGTGAAACGGACCCCTGGAGTCTGTTTGGTAGGGTTTGGGTATAAATAAATTATTTAATCTAAAATAATACTAAAAATTAAGGATTTCTATTTATAGATAGCCTATTATTTATGTAATTTGCTCGAAAACAGGTCTACCCAACCAGCGGACAAAAATGTCCATCCCCAGCAACACTTAGAAAGTGGCCCAATTCAGTGGGAAAACCGCGGACCTGGCAACCCTGGTTCAGGCCAGGAGGCAGAGCTGTAGTCCTACACACTCCTCTGCGCTTCCCTGTGAGCAGTTTTCCAGTCTCAATGTTAATGTTATAGAAACTGTGTCTGCCTTGAATATTTTAGCTTAAATGAATCCACTCATCGTCATTTTCATACTCATATTCCTCGAGAAACTGGTCGAGATGGTGGAGTGGCAGCTATTTTCAGTTCCAGTCTCCTAATCAACCCTAGACCAAAACTTAGTTTCAGCTCTTTTGAAAGCCTTGTTCTGAGTTTCACACCCAGCCTGGAAAACTTTACAGCCTGTTTTATTTGTGATAGTATACCGCCCTCCTGGCCCATGCTCTGATTTTCTAACTGAATTCTCAGAGTTTTTATCAGATTTAGTCCTGAGTACAGATAAAATAATTATTGTAGGGGACTTCAATATTCATGTAGATGTTGATAACGATAGTCTTTGCATGGCATTTTTGTCCCTTTTGGACTCTATTGGTTTCACTCAAAGTGTAAACCAGCCTATTCACCGCTTTAACCACACCCTCAACCTCGTTCTAGCTTACGGCCTTGATACCGAAAACTTAATTGTCTTTTCACAAAATTCTCTTTTATCAGATCACCATTTAGTAACATTCGATGTCCTATTAACCGTCTACTCTCCAGTTAACAAAAATGTACTCACAAGATGTTATGTATCTAAATTTAAGGAAGTAATTCCAGCTGCTTTTAATTCTTCACCACATCTCTTTACTACAGAAAGCAATTATGCTAATGTTAGTCCCTCTCAGCTTGATCAGTTTGTTGATAGTACTGCAGGTTTGCTGAATACTCTAGATTCGATTGCCCCCTTAAAAAAGAAGATTATTAAACAACAGAGGCTATCTCCATGGTATTACTCAGAAACTTGTAACCTGAAGCAAATGTTGCATAAATTTGAAAGAATGTGGTGCTCCATCAAAACAGAAGAGTCTCGTTTACTCTGGCAAAATAGTCTAAATAAATACAGGAAGGCCCTATGGCATGCTCGAGGTGTCTACTACTCCTCCCTTATAGAAGAAAATAAAAACAATCCCAGGTACCTTTTCAGCACTGTAGCCAGTCTGACAGAGAGTCAGAGCTCCACTGAGCCATGTATTCCTATAGCGCTCAGCAGTGATGATTTCATGAGCTTCTTTAATGCCAAAGTCCTAAAGATAAGAGACAAAATTTTTCACCTCCTGCCGTTAACTGGTGCAGATGTATCTTTGGAAACTGCTCAAAAACCTGATGTTTACCTAGACTGTTTTTCTCCAATTGACCTTCCTGAGCTAAATTCTCTGAAATCTTTGTCTAAACTATCAACCTGTCTTTTAGACCCGATTCCAACCAAGCTGCTTAAGGAAGTCTTTCCCTCAATTGGCACTTATTTACTAGATATGATCAATATGTATTTACTGACTGGCTATGTACCACAGTCTTTTAAACTAGCTGTAATTAAGCCACTTCTTAAAAAGCCGACCCTAGATTCAGGCACCTTAACTAACTATAGACCTGTATCTAACCTTCCTTTTATTTCAAAGATCCTCGAGAAAGCAGCCGCTAATCAATTATGTGACTTTCTTCTTAACAACAGTTTGACTTTCAGTCAGGATTTAGAGTCCACCATAGCACTGAGACAGCCCTTGCGCGAGCTTTAAATGATTTACTTATTGCTTCAGACAGAGGACTTCCTCTCTGTACTCGTCCTGTTAGATCTTTGTGCTGCTTTCGACATGATAGACCATCACATCCTGTTACAGAGACTAGAACATTTAATTGGCATTACAGGATCTGCGTTAAGTTGGTTTAAATCTTATTTATCAGATCGATCTCAGTTTGTTAGTGTTCATGATGTGTCCTCTATGCACACCAAAGTTAGTCATGGAGTTCCACAGGGTTCTGTGCTCGGACATATTCTTTTTGCCCTATATATGCTTCCTCTGGGTAATATCATGAGGAAACACTCCATTCATTTCCATTGTTACGCAGATGATACTCAATTATACTTATCAATGAAGCCAGACGAAACCAATCATCTATCTAAACGAGAAGCATGCCTTAAGGACATAAAGATCTGGATGACTAGAAACTTTCTGCTACTTAATTCAGACAAAACTGAAGTCATTGTGCTCGGCCCAAAACACCTTAGGGATTCTTTCTCTAATGATATAACTGCCCTAGATGGCATCAGCCTGGCATCCAGCACTACTAATCTGGGAGTTCTATTTGATCAGGATATGTCCTTCATCTCCCACATAAAACAAATATCAAGGACAGCCTTCTTTCATCTTTGCAACATAGCAAAAATCAAACACACCTTGTCTCAAAACAATGCAGAAAAACTAGTCCATGCATTTGTTACTTCCAGGTTGGAATATTGTAACTCGTTACTATCAGGCTGCCCTAATAAGTCACTAAAAACTCTTCAGCTGGTACAAAATGCTGCAGCACATGTGCTGACAAGAACTAGAAAGAGAGATGACGTCGCTCCTGTATTAGCCTCTCTGCACTGGCTTCCTGTAAAATCTAGAATTGAATTTAAAATCCTTCTTCTTACTTACAAAGCTCTTAATGGTCAGGCACCATCATATCTTAAAGAGCTCATAGTGCCCTATTACCCCTCTTGCGCTCCCAGGATGCAGGCCTGCTTGTGGTACCTAAAGTCTCTAAGAGTAGTGTTGGAGGTAGAGCCTTCAATTGCCAGGCCCCCCTCCTCTGGAACAATCTACCAGTCAAGGTCCGGGAGGCAGACACCCTCTCTTCTTTTAAGAATAGACTTAAAACTTTCCTCTTTGATAAAGCTGATAGTTAGGGCTGGCTCAGGCTTGGACTAGCCCATAGTTATGCTGCTATAGGTTTAGACTGCCGGGGGGATCTGACACACTAAGCTTCTCTCTCCCTCTCTCTCTCTCTCTCTCTCTCTCTCTCTCTCTCTCTCTCTGTCTCTCTCTCACTCTCTCTCTCTCTGTCATATTAATGCAGCTCATTAACTCTTTTCTCTTTTGCTAATCTTCACCCTAATCTACCACTATTATTGGCATTGTAACCATAAGTATGTGTCTGTTGTTGTTCATGTAACAAGGACATATGTTGTTGTTGTAACAAGAACATATGTTGTTGTTGCTCTCTTTGCTTGTCTCTATCCTGCATCTCCTTCTATCCCATTTTCGGCCCATCCAGTGGAGGCAGATGGCTGTTCAACATGAGTCTGGTTCTGCTCGAGGTTTCTGCCTGTTAAAAGGAAGTTTTTCCTTGCCAATGTGCCGAATTGCTAAGTGCTACTCATGGTGGATTCATGTTGGGCCTCTCTTTAAATAACTTAACAAAGAGTCGGTCTAGACCTCCTCTTTCTGTAAAGTGTCTCGAGATAACTCTGGTTATGATTTCGCGCTATACAAATAAAATTTGATTTGATTTGATTTTGATTTTGATTTGATTGAGGGATGTCCTTAGTTGAGATGAGAGGATCTGCATGGAGTAGCTGGACAGCCAGGGAGCAGGATGACGACACCATCACTACAGGAGAAATGCAAGGGAAAAGAGGGATTTTAATTCAACTGCTCAGATCATAACGTTACATCACTGAGCTGCTGGAGCATCTCCAAAGAAACATTTAGACATGTATAGCACCAATTCCTCCTGACTCACAGTATGCATTTTCCTGGGCCAGTAAGGGGGGTTCTCAGTTAATCAGCTTTACACTCTCTCCCTTATCTTTATCTCTTGTTTCTCTCCCGTGCTATGTTGTCATTTCTGCACTATTGTTTCTGTTTACTTTCTTGCAAGGCTAACATTACGCTATGTGGCTCTCAAGCTAAATGCTGTATATTCAGATAAACACAGAGTCTTTCTTGTGAGTTGGCACCTCTGCCAAATGTGCATTTAAAGGGAAAATGGACGGGACTCACCTACAACAGCGCAATCCACAAGCTGACATGACATAAATGACACAATACATAACCCAGCAAAGCTCGTCTCTACTGGTTAGTATACAAGATTTTATAATGGCTGTCGGGTCGGGGTCAATTGTAACACTGATCGGGGGCAATTGTAACAGTGTTACAAATAAAAAATCTAGTTACCACCAGAATAGTTGCCTAGCTGTCTGCGATAATATACAAATTTTTGCTTTGATTGATCTAATTAATAGTTGAATGTTTAAATGCCCCCTTAGATGAAGCTAGCAGTATCAGATCATCTTTAGTATACATGCTTTTAATGGTGTCATAAACTTTCCTTCCTACACCCTTGTCAATTAATTTTAAGACAGCCAAACCGGATCAAATGCTTTTTTTTTAAGTCTACAAAGCAGGAGAAGATTTTGTTCTTGTTTTGGTGGACCTGAGTGTGTTGAGGGTATAGATGTGGTCTGTAGTTCGATGTGTTCCAATCTGACTCTTGCTCAGGACATTGTGCTCACTGAGGAAGTCTTGCAGTGACTAGGATGCTGCAGAATAACTTTCTTTCCTATCTTGTGGTTGACACATATGCCTCAGTAATAGTTTGGGTCAAATTTATTTTAATTTTTAAAGATTGGTCTGACAATTAATTTGCTCCAAAGGTGGTCAGGGAAATGTCCAATTCTCAGAATGAGTTTGAAAGATTTTAATATAGCAGTGTTAAATGTATGGTCGCTAAATTTCAGCATTTCATTTGAGATGCAATCAGGACCGTCAGCTTTCCTTGGCTGCACGGCCTGGATTTTAGCCAGTAGCTCTGATTCAATTATGTGATAGTCTAAAGGATTCTGATTGTCTTTAACAACTGCTTCTTACAGATATAGTTTACTAAGGAGATTATTTTGAACCGAATTTATTTTAGAGGTACTATATAGATTTTCAAAGTGTTTTTTCAGCATTTTAAATAGCCAGTTCTTCTTTGTGTTGTTTGGTGAAAGAGTGCCATTTCTTCCAGAAGTCATTAGCGTCAATGAACTCTCCGATTAGATCTAGTTGGTGCCTCTCATGCTGTGTTCTTTTTTACTTCTGAGTGTTCTTCTATGAGTATGTTTTTAGTGTTTCCCAGTACTGGCGGTGGTGCTCAGGGTTGTTGGGTTGTCTGTGTTTTTGATTTAATAAACTTCAGAGTGTTTTCCTCAGTTGTCTGCAGGCTGTGTTGAACCACTCATCATTGGTTAATGTTTTTGATGTGTGGTGCTGAGGCTTTTTCAGACTGGAAAGGTCTGCCACATTGTCAAATATATTGTAAAAGTCGTGTACAGCCTGTTTCATTACTCTGCACATACTCAGTAGGATTCCCTCTCTGCCTACTAAAAAGGAGCAGGATCACTTCACCACAGCATACATTTTTAACAAAGAAAAAGTATTTTGAGGTGTCAAAGTTACTTTTTGGTCGCATAATATTTTTTCTTCTGCTGTCTAAAGTTTAGATTTTAAACATATTTTATCTCTAGGCTATTGGTTAAAAGTACGATGAACAACCTATGCTTAACATAAGTTTTGCTAGCTAGTATTTATATATATAGATATATATATCTATATATATATAGATATTTATATAAGATTTTATCATGGCTTCTGGGTCGGGGGCAATTGTAACACTGATTGGGGGTTACATGGCCCCATGTAAGCACCATATAAATTTCTGTTAGAAAATCGACATATTTTACTCAATTTAAATTATAAAATGAAAATTTATTTTAGCTGCAAGCTAACGGTATAGTGAATGAGTGGACGAGCAAGAAAATGGGAGCGGAGGTCTATCTGCTGTTAGGGTGGACAGGGGTGCTGATCAGATCTTAGCTGGGTGAGTATAGACTACAGTGGATGAAACTGTAGGTCTACGTATTTATTGATTGATTGATTCACATTCTTTGTTAAAAAATCAAATATGCAGTTCGAGCAAAGCACAATTCCTGAATATTGTGCTGTTTCATATGATGCTGATAGTGATATTATGTTAACACTCTTGGTAATGTACTAGATTCAGCTCATTATAGCATAATGACTCTGGAGTTACAGTAACATATGTTGTACAATCGATGTGCCAGAACAATATAATTGTGGGCCATCAGGGCCAGGAGGGGAGAATCAGAAAACTCTATCGTTATAATTTAAATTAGATTTTAATCGTCCATTTCCCTTACAAAGTTCATTCTCATCCCACAGATTTCTTTTGTCTCTCAGACGTGGATTCTGCCTAAATTAAATAGGTAAATAGGTTTCACCTTTACTTGACAGCTTAATATTAAATTGACTTATATTAAGATTAAACATGGTTTGATTCAAATGATAATTAGCATTTGATATAACTATTTTAACTTTTTGTGAAACAATCATTTTCTGTATCATACTTTATTTAGTTTTCAGTCTCTCTCTCTCTCTCACACACACATACACACACAAAGGGCAAAGCCGGGCACTTGTTTGCAAACATCTTTGAAATGCAGGTGAATGTGAATCTTTTTGATCTGGTTTGTTTCACAGTTTGTTTACCAGGCGGTCAGTCTTTAATTTGGACCAAGTGTGGGAGTATTGTAGACTTACGACTTTTTAAATGAAGTTGTATGTAAACTACCCTTCATACGAATTTCTAGATGTTTGTAGATAATAGTGAATAAAATTAAAATCTGTTAGTGGCAGTACAGTGTGTACCAAAATATGGGTCACTTCAGTGGCTTTAACATCAATCCGTGCTTGGACATACACTATATTGTACAGTGGCCTGTGTGTTTTCTGCCTGTGCAGGGGCACAGTGGAAGGAAAGCCCGGTTTATATAAGAAGAATGACTGAAATCCACCTGCAAACGCAGGCGCACCTGGCTCTTCAAGGGAATGAGAGCTGACAATCTGACTGGTTTGATTCATGTTATGCCGAAAACACACCTATGAATAATCCAGGGACTTAAACCTCCTCGCGCCTTGCGCCTCGGTTTGCATCCAGTTTATGCGTTGTCTAACCAGCAAAAGTGGGTCGGACACGCCCTATGGAGCAAAGTGATTTCATGTGCTTTAGACTGTGCGCCTTCCGCCGTATAAATAGGGCCCGATAGTTTGTATCAAAAATAGGCAAGATTTGAAATCCCTAACATATCATTGTAGAGGTGTTTTGTGGGAAATAATAATAAAAACTCAAAAAGACTACTCGCAAAATAAAATATGATACAGATGCAAAGTATACAAATTATTAAAAAGAACATACCGTGCTTTCTATACTAAAGGCGCATACCTGTTGTTATGATGAAACAATCAACCTTATGGGCCTAACCTACAAAAGCAGTTTTCATGTCTTAAAAACGTTCCAAAGGTCAATTAGCTGACAGCAGTTAGGGTAGGTAGCACGTTTTTGGTTTGGATTATTATTTAGCTCTGTCCTCCTTTTTTACATGGCTGAAGGAGAAGAAGAAATGGATATACTGAAAAAGCCTTTTTGGAGGGATGGACTCATTCAAAAGATGAGCAGCTTTGGTAAGTTTAACAGAACTGTATTTATCTTTGGACTATAAGAACCAAGCCCTTTCATATCCCTTAAATATATGAAAGTGTACCAGACTGTGCAGCTGTATGTCAGATGCTGATGGAATGAAATGCTAAGCTCAAGTCACCAGCATCCCGACACACTGTAGGTATAAGGGTATTCCAAGAGGGTGAGAGCTGTGTAAAAAGATTAAATCCTATGAGTAGTTAATATATATTTTTAGTGTCACAAAATAACAGGATTGGTAAAGATCAGTGCTTGCAGCATTATTGCATTGTTAAAGTAATCAACAAATGATTATGATGATGAATAAAAACACAGCAAACACAAAACCAGATTTATTATGCTAAAATCTGATTAGATGCAAGCGTATAAACCTTATCTTAATGGCGAAAAATACATTGTACTTTTGACCGATGTTACATTCATCACGATTTGGACAATAAACACTAGAAACCAGGGAGATATTCTACATAGATTCAAGAAGTTTATTGTCAAATGCACAGTAAAAACACAGCAGTTACACCGTACAACGAAATTCTTACCTTGTCAGTCTCCCTTCACGCAACAGTAAAAGCAAAGAATTTAAATAGAAATATAAGTATAAAGTAAAGTGCACTATGCATCGTGCAAATATTGCAAATACGAGTAAACATGAACAGTACAATTGCACAGTAAATTTGCATAGTAATGAAAGTATTGCACAGTAGTGTAAATTTCACAGTCCAACAAGTATCTGTATGGTACAGTTCAATTATGCCGTTAAAGTGAGAGGGATTGAATGGGAGGGAGAGGGGGGCAGTGTTTGATGCTGCTATTCAGCTGTCTGATTACTTGTAAATAGAAGCTGTTTGTCAGTCTTGTTGTCCTGGATTTCACACTCCTGTAGCACTTGCCTGAGGGCAGAAGTGTGAAGAGACTGTGTTGTGGGTGTGTACTGTCTTTGATAATGTTGTGAGCTCTCCTGATGACCCTGGTGTTGTAAATGTCCTGAAGATGAGATGAGATCAGGTGAGATCCTCGCTGATGTGGATGCTGAGGAATTAAAAGTTAACACATGTGCTGATATAGCCAGTTACAGCTGAAGCATATTCCTCTAAGTCCACATTAGAGTCCTCTCTCAAAGCAGCAGTTTTAAACACATCCAAGTCTATACTCCCACAGCAGCCCTGAAGCACTAGATCAGTCTGTTCATTCCACACTTGACAGGATGAAAATGAATGAAAAATGACTAAAAATACTTTACATGTATTAAAAGTAAGGTCGCTCATATTGAAAGGGAGGGGAGCTCATATTGACAGGCAGGATAGCTCGCTTTGACAGGGAGGGTAGCTCGTATTGACAGGTAAAAGTAGATAAAAATTTGCTAGTACCACTTTACATATATTTAAAGTCAGGTAGGTCATATTGAAAGGGAGTGTTGCTAATATTTGACAGCTGGGTAACTCATATTGACAGGGAGGGTAGCTCATATTGATAGGTAGGGTAGCTCATTTTGACAGGGAGGGTAGCTCATATTGATAGGTAGGGTAGCTCATTTTGACAGGGAGGGTAACTCATATTGACAGGCAGGGTAGCTCATATTGATAGGTAGGGTAGCTCGCTTTGACACGGAGGGTAGCTCGTATTGACAGGTAAAAGTAGATAAAAATTTGCTAGTACCACTTTAAATATATTTAAAGTCAGGTAGGTCATATTGAAAGGGAGTGTTGCTAATATTTGACAGCTGGGTAACTCATATTGACAGGGAGGGTAGTGTGGAAACAGAATTTATGGCTTTAATTCTGTATTTGTTTACATCTTAAATAATTATGGTTTTCTTCACAATTCGTTCCACCTTTCTCCTTTTAGTTAAATTGTCTCAACAAATTGTAACTTCAGAGCTGAACAACATCAGACTGTATTCTTTTTTCTTTCCTGCTATCACATCAGTGTTAATCAAGGTTTTGATGTTTCCAAAGGAACCCCTGTGATTAACTTCCTTCTATACATTTGTTTAGCCATCAGGCTGTGAGTTGTTCACCCCTAAGACCACTGTATGAGCCTCGAGAAGCTAGCTTGAACCCTCTTGTTAGTTTGGTCCCCCAGACACCCCCCTCTGAGAATGACACCGTAGCTTCTTTCATCTTGGTTGTGTATTGCCCTTTGTTGCTCGATCTCAATTAGCATAGCCCTTTTGGTTAGCCCTTTGTTTACTGTGACCCAAGATATATAATCTGGCTAGAGCGGACTCTAGTCAGAAAGGTTTTCTACAACTTGCTGTGATGATCTCTCTCCACTGCGCAGTGAATAAAACTCATCTGAACCAGCCACTGAATTGGACCTGAAGATTATTAATTTCTTCTACAGTAGCTCATATTGATAGGTAGGGTAGTTCATTTTGACAGGGAGGGTAACTCATATTGACAGGCAGGGTAGCTCATTTTGACAGGTATAAAATGGATGAAAATTGAGTAATACGACTTAAAATGTATTTAAAGTAAGGTAGCTCATATTGACAGGCGGGGTAGCTCATTTTGACAAGTAGAAAATGAATGAAAACTGAGTAATGCCACTGTAAATACACTACTTGGTATGTATTTAATAGTGTATTCGTGTCATATATTACATAGAATAGTACTATACTATGTACTTTTCAAAAGAAGCGTAAATTAACGAGAGATCAAAATGCGCTTTGCTGTAAGTGCCTTCAAGACATATACGACAGTTTTTCTATTCTTAACCATCTCTTATATTGATTCTGAAGTGGCACAACATTTTTTTTATCATGGGGGAGGACATAGCACTTTAACCTATAATAAGTGGTAAAAAAAATTGCACTTCTGTCAGCGAGAAGAGTTGAAAAAAAACATATTTGGTAAAAATACAGCAATGTGCCAAAAGAAACCATGCCGACTGCCATAATAATGAAGTTTAAATGTTATTTGGATGTGCTTAATAGTGTATTCATGTCATATAGTGTGTACTATTCTGTACTTGTCAAAAGACGCTTAAATCAGAGAGAGAAGCTCAAAAATGTGCATTGCTGTTTTAAGGAGTGCCTTTAAGACATAGGCTACAGTTTTCTCTTCTTAATCATCTCTTTTAGTAAATCTGAGGAAGCAATACATTTTTATAGCATGGGGGAGGACATAGCACCTTAACCTATAATAAGTTGTAAAAATGCACCTGTCTCGGCGAGAGGAGTCGAAAAACAACATATGCTCCACTTTGGTAAAAATGCAGCAATCTGCCAAATGAAACCACTCCGACTGCCATAATAATGAAGTTTAAATGTTATTTCCGTATGCTTAATAGTGTATTTGTGACATGTAGCGTGTACTATTCTATAGTTCTTAAAAAACGCTTAAATCAGCGATATATAAGATATTTCCCCCCCTTTATTTATTTATTTATTTTACTGTACAATGGAAATATATTAAAACTAACTTAATAGAAAGAAAACCTTGAAGATTGATTATTACTTTTTTCATCAATCTTATGCATCGCCAGATAAATCAGGGCCTTATTCTACTGTTTATTCCATCCAGCTTCATACTTCGTAAGCAGACATTTTAGGGTTGTTGGTGATCTTTCAAAATGGCACCGGGCAATTCATTGTCTCGTCTGACTAATACTGGGGCCTTTAAAGCCTGCCTCAGTCCCTTCCACCTTTCATTATTGGAACGGCATTGTTACATCTGCCTACTTCAGATGAGCATCAAGCTGGGCAAGAATGTCAACGTGGAGAAGTTGTACTAACTTTAGGAATGAAGTAGCCCTTCAACGTCTGCCTACTTCTACTTGTGCTGTTTTGTCTGAACAGAAGCTGAGCCTTCGTCTTATAGCCCAATAGCACTGTGGTGTCTGCTGAGAGTGGGCCTGTGTCCACAGGTCTCCCACCGACAGAGGTTTTGGTATCTACAATTCATTTGGCCTATATTCTCTCAGGCTCCCCCTCCACAACTTGGGTTGGGCTGGAGAGCATTTCTCGTTACAATATGGCAGCAGTCACATGTTCATCCCAGTTCAGCCAGTCATTCCTTCAGCGTGATCAAACTGATTAAAGTTAATGTCAGTCAATCAATCTTCCCCTACTGTCTTAATCGTCCCCTGTTGTCAGAGTCCAGGTTAGCCTAACTGTAAATAATCTGGCTACTGTAACATAAAGGTCATACAGGTCATCAAACCCTGTCACCAAACTCCACCATCAATCTCCACTGAGTACTGTCCTGTTCCTGTATTTCCAGCATGTTTGGTTAAATGCATCTCTTTTAGCTGTTTACAACAACTCTGGGGCTCTGAAAAAATGGCCCAAAGTTAGCTGGTGTGCATGGCCGATTCAGAAATTATAATTACAATAATTTTATCATTATTGAAATGGCAATCAGATATGAATAATAATACAGTTAACTCAATGTCTAATAACAACCGACCAGTTACATTTCTGGGAAAGGTTGGTATTTCAGATTGAAAATTAACTATTGGCATTCAAGACTATATAAAGGACAAGTGCACAGAGGAATTAAAATACATTCCATCTGACTTATGAATGTAGTGCTAAAATATGCTAAAATGCTAACCAAAGAAAAACATAATTGAATTATATTACATATTTAGTTTTTTTGTTGTAAGCCCTCCCTGTTCTCTCTGTTTGGGTAGAGTGCACCTCAGTAGCAGCACCAGGCCATATAACGACAGAGGATGCTGGAACCAGGAGAAAAGAGGCTGGCTTCAAAGGTAAGCTATCATGTATATTTCACTGTTTCAGCACTTAAGGCGACTTAGATTTTCTACTTTTTTCTTCAGTGTTGATAATGTAGAGGTCACAAGCATCACGATGACTTGTGGTCATTCACACAGAGTCCCCCAGAGTTCGGTGCTTGGTTGTCTCTTGTTCATCCTCTACATCCTCCCCTTCGGTAACATCATACGCAAACATTGTCTCCATTTCCGCTGCTATGCCGACGACTTCCAGATTTACATCTCCACCAAATCCATCACCACAGCAACGCGCTCCATTCCAACTGCCTCACCCAAATAAAAACATGGATGCAAGCAAACTTCCTCCAACTCAACTGTGAAAAATCTGACATAATAATCATCGACCCCAAATCCCTCACTAAAACCACGCATGATTTCTGTCCCCATCACCACACATCCGCAATCTTGGAGTCATTTTCAACAGTAACTTCAGCTTTGAACAACATGCCAATCAAATCACCAGGACTGCCTTTTTCCACCTCAAAAACATTGCTCGTCTCCGTACATCACTCTCTTTCTCTGCTGCCGAAACTCTGATCCATGCTTTCATCACATCCAGAATCAACTACTGAAACAGAATCCTATGTGGTTCATCCTCCAAAGTCCTCAGTAAACTCCAACACATCCAGAACTCTGCTGCCCATGAACACGTACCCCCTATCCTACAGAACCTCCACTGGCTCCCTATTCCACAACGCAACCAGTTCAAAGTCCTTCTCACCCACAAAGCCCTTCATAAGCAGGCCCCTCCATACCTCACAGACCATCTCCAACGCCACACTCCCTCCAGCAGCCTCCGCTCCTCTGATGCAAACCTCCTCTCTCCGCCACTCAGAACCAAGGGGTTGACAGAGCATTCTACATAACTGCCCCCTCCCTCTAGAACTCTCTACCCCAACACATTTGAGACTGTACTGACCTGGCTTCCTCCAAATCTCTGATCAAGACCCACCTTTTTAGAACTGCTTTTGACCTATGATGCTGATTTTTTTTCATTGTTTTTATAGTTCCTCTTATTACTATTATTATTAAAATGTAACCAAGTGTAGTTGCCTTCTGGATTAAACTTTAATACCATGACCTGGATGACTGTAAACCTTTAAACATACTGTAAAGTGCAAGCAGGAATAATTCTGTTATGTTTTAGTTGAAGTTTTAGTAGTCATATGCCTGACTTGGATTTATGCATGTGTTTATCAAATTGCTTTATTTCTAATGTTAGCTGATGAATGATGTTGATGTATCTTTTACAGGTATATGTATATAAGGTATTTTTAAACTATCCATATACTTTGTGTATTCTACAGCTAACAGATTTGATTGCTTTGTCATAGTAATTTTGTTGATAAAGACACAGATTGTGCCTCTGACTAAGGTGACATATTTCTTAAAGCTTAGGTTTGTTCACTATTTTGCACTTCAGAGCACTTGACTCCCATGCCTATATGTCCATTTAAGTATTATTATTGCTTATTGCTTTCATGTACACTTATACTATTTAATGCTTTGTAATAAATCTGCATGTTTGGGTGATAAAATGTTTTCACATGGTTGAATAAAATAGTTTAATATTTAATTACTGAGTACAAATGATTTTTTTTTATATCTTTACTATTTTGCTTTAAATAACACTAAGGATGTTTGCTGAAGTTTATTGATGTGGCACAGCCCCACAGAGGAAATTTGTCTCCAGCCGTTCTAGCTGATACCGTAGGCTATGTCCTGTCTACATGCAGGAGATAAGCTGTCCTTCACAAATAATACCTCACAGATATTAGGCCTAGTGAGGTCATGTTTAAAACCACAGTCTCCAAAATGCTTTTCTAGGGGTAGCACCCCAGCCTGGGATAGCCTCCAATCCCAGTTTCCTGGTCAAGTCTCCTTCTGCTGACAACTCTGGGCAAAGCTGACTTTAAAGAAGACGTCGCTGCGGATAGATCATAAAACTTCAGCGCGGTCAGAAAAACATGTCTGTAGTAGGGCCCAAATTAATACCGAAGAAAGGATACATTTCAATGACCATGCAAGCATTGAAATGGTGAGGAAAAGCATTTAAAAAAATTTTTTTACTTTGTTGATCACGTCGTTCTTGCTGGGGGTTTGCTGACTATGTTGCTTGTGATCATTTTCGTGTCAAGTGGCAGCTGAGCTGTGTGTTGGAGGGAATGACAGTTAAAGAAAAATGTGTTACTATCTGAATGTTCATGACAGAAAGTTGTGTTAGCAGTTGAGTTAAGGGCCGAGGACCCCGCCGTTTGGACGGCCTTGATAGAGTGGCAGTGTTTTAGGCACCTTTAACCTACAGTGTACAGTAAACTTCATTTGACGTGGCTTGACGGCTTCATAGTGTGATATGTTTTTGCATCGAAAAGAAAATGCAGTTCTCTTCTACATTCATCACTTGAATAATTTTACCATTGCTTTGTATCTCTGTATATCTGTATTGATTGTTGATTATTGTCAATGTGTAACTTGTGTTGTTGCTGCTGTCCAGGCAGGTCTCTCTTGAGAATGACACCACGTGTCTCAATGAGATTAAATAAAGGCTTATTAAAATCAATAAAAAATTATACAGCACAGGGGTTCCCAAACTTTTTAGCCCGCGATCCCCAAAATAATGGTACCAGAGCCTGGCGACCCTCTCCCTGGAGGTGGTTAAAGCATAATGTTGCGTACAGCCATGCTCTAATAGGCCTACCCAAACCCCAGCACTACAACAACACAAAGTACACAACAGCCTTACAACCATAATATTCTTTTTTAGTAATTTGAGAGATTAGATGCGGAATACAAGTAATCTCCATGTAAGGTGATGTCTGTGTGCATCTGTGTGCGTGAAGAGCAGCAGACACCTACATTGTGATTTTATGTGCAAACATACATTTTAGATTTGTTTTTTTACACATTACTTCAACATTAGACTCACCTAATGGTGGGCACAATGGAAAACATGGAGCAGAGCAAGTCCACTCTGGCTTTAATTTTGGAGACGACCACTCCGAGATCATCATCCATGTTTAGTTCCGAACAGTTTTATTTTTTTATGTAAGTCAGTGCTCAAAAAAGTATTTTCACATAAGTAAGTAGAGCCAAAGGTCATCAGGACATCCATGGCGACCTTGGATAGCTGTGTGTATTCCCTTTCGACGGAAATCCAGAACTCGCAGTATCTGAAATTTACATGAGGTGCCACTTGTAAGACTCTTGCTTTCAGTTCTTTCTTCTCCCCCAGCATTGCTCCAGCACTGCCTGTACACACACCAATGCAATCGTTCCAAAGCATTTTAAGTTTTGTGAAAATTTCCTCACCTGTGCACGTCCCCTCCAGCGGGGTGCAAAACAGCATTAAGAATTCCGTCAAAACTCTATCTGACGAATACAAGAAGCTGGACAGAGTCTGATACATCTGTGGATTCATCCAATTGTAAAGCACATTTCCCTTTCTTCACTCAATCAACCAGCTGAGACTTTATGTCCTTAGCCATGTCGTTAATGCCGCTGGGCAATATTCCCTTTAGACAGCTGCACTGACTCTCACTCACGGGACAGTTCATCCCGATGCATAGCCCGACTTATTGCTATAGCAGCAGGTTTGATGAATGTTTGCCTGTGCAATTAAATATGCCACCTTATTATGATGCCTTTTGAGCTTTGGCTGGGATTGATGTTTGTTTCGTAAGGGCTTTTTGGCCTTGCAACTCTTGCTCCTTTCAGCGGAAAAAAATCAACCTGAGGGCCCCGCCTCCCACTTTGGGAACCACTGAGAAAAAATTCAACATTTTCTGTATCACAGAAAATTATCAAAGAAACTCAGAAAGAAAACCACGGCATAAGTAAAATAGTTGGTTTTTATTCTATTTTTTTGAACGGCGAAGAGGAAAAAAGTTACGACATGAAAATGATACCATTTAAAATAACATTAACTCAGTGAAAGGAACATGCTGTTTCTAGAAAAAAGCATCATTCAGAAAAAACAAGCGTTTTAATATATTCACATTTTTACATTTCTAATATAGAATTGCCTACATTTCTAAGAGCATAAGCGAGAGCATCCGAACTCTCTTCCGTCCCATTCATTGTTCAGTCGTATTATGCGTTGGGCTAGTAGTTGCAGACCACCTCTCCTTCTTCGCTTCAACCATGCAGCACCGCTTTTTTGACGCGATGCATGATAAACTGATTAGCCCGTTTTTGATGTGATGT
This sequence comes from Semicossyphus pulcher, assembly GCF_022749685.1. Classification (NCBI taxonomy): domain Eukaryota; kingdom Metazoa; phylum Chordata; class Actinopteri; order Labriformes; family Labridae; genus Semicossyphus; species Semicossyphus pulcher. The sequence continues at coordinate 10,464,845 of NW_027211695.1, forward strand.
TATGCATTTGATTGATGCCTGGTCCAAGTCAGTTTTTCTTTCTATCTCGCAATATCCGTAGATAAATATTTCACTCAGTAACGGATGGTTGTATTACTTTACCTCATTTAAAACATAGGCTACTTAAGTAAAAGTAAAATAACTGACTCTAAAAAGCACAAGTGCACGAAAAAGCAACTCAATTAGAGTAATGTGAATACTTGTAATTCGTTACTTCCACTTCTGCGTATATGGTAGGGACAAGGGCCCTGGTACAGAGTAGACTCTGCGTACCACACAGCCAAGACTTGACAGTCTTGAGATGATGCCCATGGAATCCACTCTGTGCATGCAGGCTGCAACTCGTCTGTGCTGAACTCTGTGTCCCAGAGATTCCAGTCTGCCTTTCACCATCCTGTAGCCTGCATTTGGTAAATCACTCTTGATGGAAGAAACCAAATTGTCAAGTTCAGCATCAGTAATGGGACTATACATTTCCCTGACAGAGAGCTCATTCTCTTTCATTCGTTGATAGATTGTCCTTCTTGACACACCCATCAGTGTGGCTATGCAAGGCACAGGAAGGTGGAGATCAAGCATTTCCTTCAAACGCTGTTCGTCGACCAAAATTTTGGGCCGTCCTTGGGTGCCTGTGATCTCCACTGTGACACATGGGGCTGGATGTTCCTGTTGTGCTCTCACAAGTTCAAAGAGTTCCTGCAAAGCCTGGGTAATAGCAGCTGGTACTTGTATGTGGTTGGATAGGGCCTGCAGAAGATACAGCTCCTGGCAACAAACAAATTCCATGTAATCCAAATTTAGTGGGGTTGCGGTGAATGCCAATTGTATTTTATCCAAAAGTCTTTCCACAAGTTGATGTCTCAGCTGTTAAGAAAACATAGTATAGCTAATGAAGTGTCAAGATCAATGTCTCTCTTGTGATACACATACAAACAGTCAACAGATGTTAGTCAATCATGCAAATTAAATCTTTTAAATATTTTTTCTTTCCTTGTTTGTCTATTTTTAAAAACTTTTTTTTTTATTCATTTATTAAAAAGTTGTATATGTAAATATAGAATGTATGCAGCAATGTGGAACTATTTATTCTCTTTCCCCCATCTGCTGTTGTTCCTTTACACAAGAGTAGACCCACCTGAACCCGCTTCTGTATGCTTACTTCATATCAGGACTGCAGGATTATCATGTGGGCCTAATTGTTGATGTTATAATTGCAAGTTTAATTTCAATTTAGTAGAACTATAATTAATGACAGAATATCAATAGAATTACTTCATAGGATTTTAATATGATTTAAAAGAACAGATTTACGTTACTGTGAACAACCCAGATTAAAGTAAATTAAGGGTTGACCAGACGTCCCAGTTTATCTGGCACAGCCCCATCATGAGTGTGTCAGGGTTGTAGTTAGGGGACTACAAAAAAAAAATCCTACTACCCCACTGGTCCCGGCATAAAATCAAATGATATCAAAATGAAATCTGAGAGATAGGCTAACTGTGTAAGACTTACTTGCTCAGCTATGATAGCCCCATGAAAATGTTTTTTTCCCTCCAGGAAACTGCCAGGTCTCCTCCACTGTGATCAGACCACTATAACGGAAGGTTATGAGAATGTTATGTATTGGGTCAGCAAGTTTTCGTAGCTACTTTAAACGTAGCCACTGCTGTTATAGGCCAGCATTGTATATCTGTCTGTTCCTCAACTTATATATCAACTGGTTTTTAGGCGCCATAGTAGCCAGCCACTGCTCCCCGAACCTGGAGTATGTGACTGTCAAATGCAGGCCTATGTATCTCCCCCGGGAGTTTACTGTTGTCATGGTAACTGCTGTGTACATTCCATCGGATGCTAATGCTAGCTTGGCTCTTGGACATTTATACAACACTATTAGCAGTCAACAGAGCATGTATCCTGAGGCGGTTCACGTCATTGCAGGGGACTTTAACCAACAACAAACTGGGATATCTTTCAACATCAGGACCTGGAGGACTACACAGCAGCCGTCCTGGTCTACATAAAGTTCTGCATGGACACTGTTACTGTGGACAAGCGCATCTAAGGTCTATCCTAACCAGAAGCCCTGGATGACAAAAGAGGTCAAGAGCCTGCTGACGGAGCAAAACACTGCTTTCAGGTCTGGTGATGGGGCACAGTACAGTGCTGCCAGAGCCAACCTAAAGAGAGGCATCAGAGAGGCCAAGGCTGTTTACGGCAGAAAAATAGAGAACCAGCTCAGCAGCAATAACACAAGGCAGATGTGGCAGGGGGTCCAGCACATCACCAGCTACAGGTCTGGCAACCTCTCAGCTGCTGACGATGATGCCTTGCTGGCAGAGGAGCTGAACCTCTTCTTTGCCCGCTTTGAGGAGGTGTTACCTGAGCGGCTGCATCCCATCCACCAGCCCACAGCAGCCACATCCTCACAGTGGAAGAGCACGAGGTGAGGCGTACACTAAGGGCAGTAAACCCAAGGAAAGCTGCTGGACCCGATGGCGTTCCTGGACAAGTGTTGAAGGACTGTGCGGACCAGCTGGCGGGGGTCTTCACCAGGATCTTCAACCAGTCCCTATCCCAGTCCACTGTCCCTCCCTGCCTGAAATCCTCCACTATAGTCCCACTGCCAAAGAAGACCACCATCACTGGCTTGAATGATTACCGTCCAGTAACACTCACACCAATAGCCATGAAGTGCTTTGAAAAACTGGTGCGGAGTCACATCATGTCAAACCTGCCACCCACCTTGGACAAACACCAGTTTGCCTACAGAGCAAACAGGTCCACAGAGGATGCAGTAGCCATAACACTTCACACTGTTCTGACCCACTTAGAACAGCGGGTGAGCTATGCAAGGCTGCTCTTTGTGGACTTCAGCTCTGCATTTAACACCATACTCCCCCTCAGACTGGTGTCCAAGTTGGCAGATCTGGGACTCCCATCATCCATCTGCTGCTCAAAAAACTGAAGTCTGAAATCGACCTGAAATCTGAATTTAAGAACCACCCCGGCCCTGTCGTGAAAAATCGGGGTCAAGAACTGAAGTCTGAAATCGAATAAAATTCCACCTGAAATCTGAATTTGAGAACAACCCAGCAGGCCCTGTCGTGAAAAATCGGGGTCAAAAACTGAGGTCTGAAATCGAATAAAATTCCAACTCAAATCTTAATTTGAGAACCACCCCAACCCTGTCGTGAAAAATCGGGGTCAAAAACTGAAGTCTGAAATCAACCTGAAATCTGAATTTGAAAACCACCCTGTCGTGAGAAATGGGGGTCAAAAACTGAAGTCTGAAATCGAATAAACTTCCACCTGAATTCTGAATTTGAGAACCACCTCGGCCCTGTCGTGGAAAATCGGGTTAAAAAACAATAGTCTGAAATCGGATAAAATTCCACCTGAAATCTGAATTTAAGAACCACCCCGGCCCTGTCGTGAAAAATCGGGGTCAAAAACTGAAGTCTGAAATCGAATAAAATTCCACCTCAAATCTGAATTTGAGAACCACCACAGCCCTGTCGGCAAAAATCAGGGTCAAAAAACGAAGTCTGACATTGACCTGAAATCTGAATTTGAGAACCACCCCAGCCCTGTCGTGAAAAATCGGGGTCAAAAACTGAAGTCTGAAATCGAATAAAATTCCACCTCAAATCTGAATTTGAGAACAGCCCCGGCCCTGTTGTGAAAAATCGGGGTAAAATACTGAAGTCTGAAATCGAATAAAATTCCACCTGAAATCCGAATTTGAGAACCACCCCGGCCCTGTCGTGAAAAATCGGGGTCAAATAATGAAGTCCGAAATCGAATAAAATTCCACCTGAAATCTGAATTTGAGAACCACCGGCCCTGTCGTGAAAAATCGGGTTAGAAAAAACTGAAGTCTGAAATCGACCTGAAATCTGAATTTGAGAACCACCCCGGCCCTGTCGTGAAAAATCGGGGTCAAAAACTGAAGTCTGAAATTGACCTGAAATCTAAATTTGAGAACCACCCCGGCCCTGTCGTGAAGAATCGGGTTAAAAAAAGATAGTCTGAAATTGAATAAAATTCCACCTGTAATCTGACTTTGAGAACCACCCCGGCCCTGTCGTGAAAAATCGGGTTTGAAAAACCTAGAGTCTGAAATCGAATAAAATTTCACCTGAAATCTGAATTTGAGAACCACCCCGGCCCTGTCGTGAAAAATCGGGGTCAAAAACTGAAGTCTGAAATCGACTTGAGATCTTAATTTGAGAACCACCCCAACCCTGTCGTGAAAAATCGGGGTCAAAAACTGAAGTCTGAAATCAACCTGAAATCTGAATTTGAAAACCACCCTGTCGTGAGAAATGGGGGTCAAAAACTGAAGTCTGAAATCGAATAAACTTCCACCTGAATTCTGAATTTGAGAACCACCTCGGCCCTGTCGCGGAAAATCGGGTTAAAAAACAATAGTCTGAAATCGGATAAAATTCCACCTGAAATCTGAATTTAAGAACCACCCCGGCCCTGTCGTGAAAAATCGGGGTCAAAAACTGAAGTCTGAAATCGAATAAAATTCCACCTGAAATCTGAATTTGAGAACCACCCCAGCCCTGTAGTGAAAAATAAAGGGTCAAAAACTGAAGTATGTAATTAACCTGAAATCTGAATTTGAGAACCACCCTGGCCCTTTCGCGAAAAATTGGGGTCAAAAACTGAAGTCTGAAATCGAACAAAATTCGACCTGAAATTAAACAAAGAATTTAAATAAAAATATAAGTTAAGAATATAAGTTAAAAGTAAAGTGCACTATGCATCATGCAAATATTGCAAGTCCTACACACTCCTCTGAGCTTCCCTGTGAGCAGTTTCCCAGCCACAATGTTAATGTTATAGAGACTGTGTCTGCCCCCCAACCCAGGCCTTTTATTACAGTTAATTCAAACTCAAATAAAAAAGGAGTAAATCAAAAAAATTTAATAAAAATTAAAACAACAACCAAAGTTATGCCAAAAAATATGAGAATTAAATGTGGTCTGTTAAATATCAGATCCCTGTCATCTAAAGCTCTATTAGTGAACGATCTGATATCAGATTATCATATTGATTTACTCTCTTTAACTGAGACTTGGCTGTGTCAGGAAGAATATGTCAGCTTAAATGAATCCACTCCTCCCAGTCATCTTAATACTCATATTCCTCGAGACACTGGTCGAGGTGGTGGAGTGGCAGCTATCTTCAGTTCTAGTCTTCTAATCAACCCTAGACCAAAACTTAGTTTCTGCTCTTTTGAAAGCCTTGTTCTGAGTTTTTCACACCCAGCTTGGAAAACTTTACAGCCTGTTTTATTTGTGATAGTATACCACCCTCCTGGCGCATACTCTGATTTTCTAACTGAATTCTCAGAGTTTTTATCAGATTTAGTCCTGAGTTCAGATAAAAGAATTATTGTAGGGGACTTCAATATTCATGTAGATGTTGACAATGATAGTCTTAGCATGGCATTTATGTCCCTTTTGGACTCTATTGGTTTCACTCAAAGTGTAAACCAGCCTACTCACCGCTTTAACCACACCCTCGACCTTGTTCTAGCTTATGGCTTTGAAACCGAAAACTTAATTGTCTTCCCACAAAATCCTCTTTTATCAGATCACTATTTAGTAACATTCGATGTCCTATTAACCGACTACTCTCCAGTTAACAAAAATGTACTCACAAGATGTTTGTCTGATAGGACTGTAGCTAAATTTAAGGAAACAATTCCAGCTGCTTTTAATTCTTTACCACATCTGTTTACTACAGAAAGCTCTTATGCTAATGTTAGTCCCTCTCAGCTTGATCAGTTTGTTGATAGTACTGCAGGTTTGCTGAGAAGTACTCTAGACTCGATTGCCCCCTTAAAAAAGATTATTAAACGACAGAGGCTAGCTCCATGGTATGACTCAGAAACTCGTAACTTGAAGCAAATGTCGCGTAAATTTGAAAGAATGTGGCGATCCACCAAAACAGAAGAGTCTCGTTTACTCTGGCAAAATAGTCTTAATAAATACAGGAAGGCCCTACGGCATGCTCGAGGTGTCTACTACTCCTCCCTCATAGAAGAACATAAAAACAATCCCAGGTACCTTTTCAGCACTGTAGCCAGGCTGACAGAGAGTCACAGCTCCACTGAGCCAAGTATTCCTATAGGCCTCAGCAGTGATGATTTCATGAGCTTCTTTAATGACAAAATCCTAAAGATAAGAGACAAAATTTGTAACCTCCTGCCGTTAACTGGTGCAAATGTATCTTTGGAAACCGCTCAAAAACCTGATGTTTACCTTGACTGTTTTTCTCCAATTGACCTTCCTGAGCTAAATTCTCTGATATCTTCGTCTAAACCATCAACCTGTCTTTTAGACCCGATTCCAACCAAGCTGCTTAAGGAAGTCTTTCCCTCAATTGCACTTCTTTACTAGATATGATCAATATGTCTTTATCGACGGGCTATGTACCCCAGTCTTTTAAACTAGCTGTAATTAAGCCACTTCTTAAAAAGCCTACCCTAGATTCAGGCACCTTAGCTAACTATAGACCTATATCTAACCTTCCTTTTATCTCAAAGATCCTTGAGAAAGCAGTCGCTAATCAATTATGTGACTTTCTTCATAACAACAGTTTATTTGAGGACTTTCAGTCAGGATTTAGAGTCCACCATAGCACTGAAACAGCCCTTGTGCGAGTTTCAAATGATCTACTTACTGCTTCAGACAGAGGACTTCTCTCTGTACTCGTCCTGTTAGATCTTAGTGCGGCTTTCGACACGATAGACCATCACATCCTGTTACAGAGATTAGAACATTTAATTGGCATTACAGGATCTGCACTAAGTTGGTTTAAATCTTATCTATCAGATCGATCTCAGTTTGTTAATGTTCATGATGTGTCCTCTATGCAAACCAAAGTTAGTCATGGAGTTCCACAAGGTTCTGTGCTCGGACCGATTCTTTTTACCTTATATATGCTTCCTCTGGGTAATATCATGAGGAAACACTCCATTAATTTTCATTGTTATGCAGATGATACTCAATTATACTTATCTATGAAGCCAGACGAAACCAATCAGCTATCTAAACTAGAAGCATGCCTTAAGGACATAAAGATCTGGATGACTAGAAACTTTCTGCTACTTAATTCAGACAAAACTGAAGTTATTGTGCTCGGCCCAAAACACCTTAGAGACTCTTTCTCTAATGATATAGCTGCCCTAGATGGCATCAGCCTGGCATCCAGCACTACTGTTAGGAATCTGGGAGTTCTATTTGATCAGGATATGTCCTTCATCTCCCACATAAAACAAATATCAAGGACAGCCTTCTTTCATCTTTGCAACATAGCAAAAATCAGACACATCTTGTCTCAAAACGATGCAGAAAAACTAGTCCATGCATTCGTTACTTCCAGGTTGGATTATTGTAACTCGTTACTATCAGGCTGCCCTAATAAGTCACTAAAAACTCTGCAGCTAGTACAAAATGCTGCAGCACGTGTGCTGACAACAACTAGGAAGAGAGATCACATCTCTCCTGTATTAGCCTCTCTGCACTGGCTTCCTGTAAAATCTAGAATAGAATTTAAAATCCTTCTTCTTACTTACAAAGCTCTTAATGGTCAGGCACCTTCATATCTTAAAGAGCTCATAGTGCCATATTACCCCTCTAGAACATTGCGCTCCCAGGATGCAGGCCTGCTTGTGGTACCTAAAGTCTCTAAGAGTAGTGTTGGAGGTAGAGCCTTCAATTACCAGGCCCCCCTCCTCTGGAACAATCTACCAGTCAAGGTCCGGGAGGCAGACACCCTCTCTTCTTTTAAGAGTAGACTTAAAACTTTCCTCTTTGACAAAGCTTATAGCTAGGGCTGGCTCAGGCTTGGACTAGCCCATAGTTATGCTGCTATAGGTTTAGACTGCCGGGGGGATCTGACACACCAAGCTTCTCTCTCTCTCTCTCTCTCTCTGACTCTCTCTCTCTCTCTCTCTCTCTCTCTCTTCCTCTCTCTCTGACTCTCTCTCTCTCTCATATTGATATGATATTAATGCAGCTCATTAACTCTGTATCTTCTGGTCCCATTAACATTACTAACCACATATCTTCCCGGGAGTTCTTGTGCTCCCTTGTCTTGAAGGTTCCTGAGGATCGTTGCTGCAGACCACCTGCTGCTGTGGACCTGCTCGACTGCAACAACTACTAACATCAGCCTTCCCCATAGTATCATTATTGTTGCTGCTAATGCTAATAGTAGACCTGTTGACTTCAACTGTTACAATTACGATTACCTCAGCCTTTATCATTACTCTGCTTCTCTCGCTAATTTATTTATTTATTTATTTATTTATTTATTTTGCTAATCTTCACCCTAGTCTACCACTATTATTGGCATTGTAACCATAAGTATGTGTCTGTTGTTGTTCATGTAACAAGGACATATGTTGTTGTGGTAACAAGAACATATGTTGTCGTTGCTCTCTTTGCCTGTCTCTATCCTGCATCTCCTTCTATCCCATTTTCGGCCCATCCAGTCGAGGCAGATGGCTGTTCAACATGAGTCTGGTTCTGCTCGAGGTTTCTGCCTGTTAAAAGGAAGTTTTTCCTTGCCAATGTGCCGAATTGCTAAGTGCTACTCATGGTGGATTCATGTTGGGCCTCTCTTTAAATAACTTAACAAAGAGTCGGTCTAGACCTGCTCTTTCTGTAAAGTGTCTCGAGATAACCCTGGTTATGATTTGGCGCTATACAAATAAAATTTGATTAAATTTGAAGTAAACATGTATAGTACTATTGCACAGTAAATTTGCATAGTAATGACATTATTGCACAGTGGTGTAAATCCACAGTCCAACAAGTTACAGTTCAATTATGCTGTTAAAGTGAGAGTGATTGAATGGGAGGGAGAGGAGGGCAGTGTTTGATGCTGCTATTCAGCTGTCTGATGGCCTGTACATAGAAGCTCTTTGGGAGGGGCACTATGATGGTGCACTTGAAGCAGGCAGGCACAGAGGCCTGAGCGAGGGACGGGTTGTAAATGTCTGCCAGCACATCAGCCAGTCCACATGAGCAGACCCTGAGTGCATGCCCGGGGATGTTGTCTGGACCAGCTGCCTTGCGTGGGTTTGTTCTCCTCTGGTAGTGGGACTTGGCTGGTTGTTGTCCCCGCACTCCTCTGCTTGTAGTCTGTGATGTGTTGCAGACCTTGCTGGGGATCTGCAGTGGTGTAGTATCCCTCCAGCTTCAGTTTGTATTGTCCCTTGGCTTTGCTGATGGATCTACACAGGTCGTACCTGGCTTTTTTGTAATCCTCAGCATCACCTGATAAAAATGCAGTGGAGCGAGCGCGTAGCATGAACCTTATTTCACAGTTAATCAAGGGTTTCTGATAAGGGTATGTCTTGCAGCTTTTTGTGGGAACAATGCTGTTAACATATGTGCTGATATAGCTAGTTACAGTTGAAGCATATTCCTCTAAGTCCACATTAGAGTCCTCTCTCAAAGCAGCAGTTTTAAACACACCCCAGTCTGTACTCCCAAAGCAGCCCTGAAGCACTAGATCGGTCTCTTCATTCAACACTTTAATGGTCTTACTTACTAGAGGGGCTTGCTTAAGGAGTTGTCTGTGGGCTGGATAGAGAAACAATGAGATGTCGTCTGACTGTCCGAAATGCGCCCAAGGTGCAGCCTTGTAGGTGCCTCTCACGTTGCTGTTGACTTGGTCTAGGATGTTATTCTCCCTAATCGGAAAGCTCTCGTGCTGATGGTACTTGGGGAGGACCCTCTTAAGGTTGCAGTGATAAATATCCCTGGCTACGATGAACACAGCATCCGGGTGTACAGTCTCTTGCTTGCTGATCGTATCATGCAATAGCATAGCACAAAGTAGTACAATAAACTTTTTATAGGCTAATGGAACATGAGAGGCTAATGTTGGACACAATTACCAGTTATGTAACTTAATGATCTATCTTGCAAATTTCAAATGAAAATCAATACAATCATCCGTAATGGAATGATTTTTAATACCATTTTCAAAAAAGTAATCATGATAACTGTACAGTCTCACACACACTGAATAATGACAACGTGGTTTCAGATACAGCCACTGCAACTGCAAACATAACAGAAAGACTCTCTTTACCACTGGACTCACTTCCTGCTTAACTGGGAGTACAGCACCAGATGATAATATACCAAAGCTGCTACTGACACCTACTGGGAAAAGTAAAGGATTGCATGCAGCAAGCACACTGCTGTAATGAGTCCGATTCAGCAGTTGAAGAGAACCCTTTTGCTTCTCTTCCTACGCATTTTCAGTGTGTTGCTAAACGGGTCCGCAGCCAACATACGCCGTAGGATTCTGTGTCTAATATGTTACTGTCATGGGGATAGTTACCGGCCAAAGTGTAAGAAAGACTGCGCAAAGTTGTTGTTTTTTTCAATATTGTGCATTGGGTCTCAATGTTGTGTTCGCCATGCGCCATGGTGAGGTTACTTTTAGACATGTAGGTGCATATATCCGAACTAAACACACACACACACACACACACGCACACACACACACACACACACACACACACACACACACACACACACACACACACACACGACTCATGTGATTCAGTGAGTCCAAGCCTGCACGTACGTGCGTTTGCATGTGATGTCATATTAATTATATCATAATAATGAAGTTTACATGTTATTTGGGTGTGTTTAAGAGTGTATTCCCGTCATATAAGGTGTACTATTCTATACTTGTCAAAAGACGCTTAAATCAGCGAGAGAAGCTCAAAAACGTTCTTTGCTGTTTCAACAAGTGCCTTTAAGACATATAATACAGTTTTCTCCTCTTAATCACCTCTTTTAGTAAATCTGAAGTAGCAATACATTTTTATAGCATAGGGGAGTACATCGCACTCTAACCTATAATAATACATACGGACATATGTGGTTTTTCAACTCCTCTCGCTGAGACAAGTGCTTTTTTACCACTTATTATGTCTTAAAGGCACTTGTCGAAACAGCAAAGAACGTTTTTGAGCTTCTCTCGCTGATTTAAGCGTCTTTTGACAAGTATAGAATAGTACATCTTATATGACGGGAATACACTCTTAAACACACCCAAATAACATTTAAACTTCATTATTATGACATAATTATTATGACATCACATGCCAACGCACTTACGTGCAGGCTAGGACTCACTGAATCACATGAGTCGTGTGTGTGTGTGTGTGTGTGTGTGTGTGTGTAGTTCGGATATATGCACCTACATGTCTAAAAGTAACCTCACCTTGGCGCATGGCGAACACAACATTGGGGCTGCACAATATTGAAAAAAACAACAACTTTGCGCAGTCTTTCTTACACTTTGGCCGGTAACTATCCCCATGACAGTAACATATTAGACATTGTTGGCTGCGGACCCGTTTAGCAACACACTGAAAATGCGTAGGAAGAGAAGCAAAAGGGTTATCTTCAACTGCTGAATCGGACTCATTACAGCAGTGTGCTTGCTGCATGCAATCATTACTTTTCCCAGTAGGTGTCAGTAGCAGCTTTGGTATATTATCATCTGGTGCTGTACTCCCAGTTAAGCAGGAAGTGAGTATTGATTTTCATTTGAAATTTGCAAGATAGATCATTAAGTTACATAACTGGTAATTGTGTCCAACATTGGCCTCTCATGTTCTGATAATATATTCCATGCTATGTATATAAACCATTAGCCTTTAAAATGTTTATTGTACTACTTTGTGCTATGCTATTGCATGATACGATCAGCAAGCAAGAGACTGTACACCCGGATGCTGTGTTCATCGTAGCCAGGGATATGTATCACTGCAACCTTAAGAGGGTCCTCCCCAAGTACCATCAGCACGTCAAAAAACAACATATGCTCCTCTTTGGTAAAAATGCAGCAATGTGCCAAATGAAACCCCCTGACTGCCATAATAATAACGTTTAAATGTTATTTGGGTATGCTTAATAGTATATTCGTGACATTTAGCGTGTACTATTCCTATAGTTGTCAAAAACGCTTAAATCAGCGAGAGAAGATCAAAATGTGCTTTCTCAGGTGCATACGATATTTCTCCCCACAAGATCCTTATTTATTTATTCATTTATTTTACTCTACAATGGAAATATATTCAAACTAACTTAATAGAAAGAAAACTTTGAAGATTGATTATTATTTTTTTCATCAATCTTATGAATCGTCAGATAAATCAGGGCCTTATTCTACTGTTTATTCCATCCAGCTTCATACTTCGTAAGCAGACATTTTAGTGTTGTCGATGATCGTTCAAAACTGCACCAAACAATTCACTGTCCCTTCTGGCTAATACTGGCCTTTAAATCCTGCCTCAGTGCCTTCCATCTTTCATTTTTGGAACGACATTGTTACATCTGCCTACTTCAGATGAGCATCAAGCTGGGCAAGAATTTCAACATGGAGAAGTTGGACTAACTTTAGAAATGTAGTAGCCCTTCAACGTCTGCCTACGTCTACTTGTGCTGTTTTGTCTGAACAGAAGCTGAGCCTACGTCTTATAGCCCAATAGCACTATGGTCAAAATTTTCTCTCTCTCCTTGCCCATATGATCAATCCTAAGGTGCCTGCTGAGAGTGGGCCTGTGTCCACAGGTCTCCCACCGACAGAGTTTATGGTATCTACAATTCATTTGGCCTATGTTCTCTCAGGCTCCCCTTCCACAACTTGGGTTCCAGCTCACTCAGCTCGTCATGTGGCTTTCTTGTGGGCCTTGCGAGCTGGAGAGCATTTCTCGTTACAATATGGCAGCAGTCACATGTTCATCCCAGTTCAGCCAGTCATTCCTTCAGCGTGATCAAACTGACTAAAGTTAATGTCAGTCAATCAATCTTCCCCTACTGTCTTAATCGTCCTCTGTTGTCAGAGTCCAGGTTAGCCTAACTGTAAATAATCTGGCTACTGTAACATAAAGGTCATACAGGTCATCAAACGCTGTCATCAAACTCCACCATCAATCTCCACTGAGTACTATCCTGTTCCTGTATTTCCAGCACGTTTGGTTAAATGCATCTCTTTTAGCTGTTTACAACAACTCTGGGGCAATGGAAAAATGGCCCAAAGTTAGCTGGTGTGCATGGCAGATTCAGAAATTATAATTACAATAATTTTATCATTATTGAAATGGCAATCAGATATGAATAATAATACAGTTAACTCAATGTCTAATAACAACCGACCAGTTACATTTCTGGGAAAGGTTGGTATTTCAGAATGAAAATGAACTATTGGCATTCAAGACTATACACAGGACAAGTACACAGAGGAATTAAAATATATTCCATCTGACTTATGAACGTAGTGCTAAAATATGCTAAAATGCTAACCAAAGAAAAACATAATTGAAGCTGGCTTCAAATGTAAGCTGTGATGTATATTTCAGTGTTTCAGCAATTTATCTTTGCATTTTCTACTTTTTTCATCCAGGTTGATGACTTGGAGGTCACAAGCATCACAATAACTTGTGGTCATTCACAAATACAGAAAATAAATTTAATGTAATAGGCCAACGTAAAAGTACCTGAAACGATGTGGTTAATTTATTGGGATTGACCCATAGACTTTGTTGGGGAAACCGATAGGGAGTTAATTTATTCTAAAAGGAAACTGGACTTGCCTTGTGGATTCATCTTTTACACAATGACCTGGATGACTGACAACCTTGACACACACTGTAAAGTGCAAGTAGGAATAATTATGGTGTCATGTTAAGTTTTAGAGTTTTTATACTTGACTTGGATTAATGCATGTGTTCATCAAATTGCTTTATTTCAAATGTTAGCTGATGAATGATGTTGATGTGTCTTTTACAGGTATGTGATACTATCCTGGTGCATGCCAGCACCTTGTTAGTGCAACACTCTGTTGCATGGAGAATTCTTTCAACTACACTGTATAAGGTTGCCTGATGCAGCAGTGGCGCATGCTCCATGTTGAAAAAGGCAGAGCTCAGAACAGAATTGTACCATACCATTGTACCAAGAACAATTAATTCTGCAGCAGCAAAGCATTGCCTCTGCAGTGTTTTATGGACTCTAACCAACAGAGCACTTTCTCAGTCTTCACAAAACAACAGAATCTGAGAGGTGCCGCTTTACTTTGAAAAGCATCAAGACTTTCCTAAAAACACCATGACAATTGGATTGTCTGAAATGCTCTGGCCAAACATTCCTGACACCAGTCAGGGGATTGAAAGGTTTTTGGCTCTCAGAAGCATGACAATATTGTCTTATTTTCTTAAAGCAGCAATAAGCATCTTTTATATAACAACAGAGAAATCTGTAAACTTTTTTAAAAAAACTATCCACTTTGTGTATTCTATAGCCAACAGATTTGGTTGCTTTTTATAGTTATTTTGTTGATAAAGAAACAGATTGTGCCTCTGTGTAAGATGAGAACTTTCTTACAGTTTAGGTTTGCTATATTTCATTATTTGGCACTTCAAAAACGGTGCGAGAGACTGGTGACCCCCACTGTCCCTGGAGGTGGTTAAAGCATAACGTTGCGCACAGCCTTGCACACGCTCCAGTAGGCCTGTCCAATCCCATGCACTAGAACAACACGAAGAACACAACAGCCTAACAACCATAATATCATTTTATAGTAATTTAAGAAAGGCTAGATGCAGAATACAAGTAATGTCCATGTAGCACTGAATACAATATTTAATAAGATTATGTCTGTGTGCGTGAAGAGCAGCAGACACCTACATTGTTGCTTTCAAGTGCAAAATTACATTTTAGAATTTTTTTTACACATTACTTCAACATTAGACTCACCTAATGAGATGGGTGGGCACAATGCATGGAGCAGAGCAAGCCCATTGTGCGTTTAATTTTGGAGACGGCCACTCGGAGATCATCATCCATGTTTCGTGCCAAACTGTATTATTTTTTTTTATGTAAGTCAGTGCTCAGAAAGTCTTTCCACATAAGAAGTTAGAGCCAAAGGGCATCAGGACATCCATAGCGACCTTGGATAGCTGCGTGTATTCCCTTTCGACGGAAATCCAGAACTCAACGTCTCAGCAGCGTCTTGGTATTAAACGCTGTCTGTAACGTTCGGCCACTTGACAGTTCAACTGATGCGTCCTCCAGGTCTGATGTCAGATGAATTTCCCACGTAACAGTGAATGGTGATCTTATTCAGTCGTATTGTTCTCGAGCGGTTTCCTCTGGAAAATACTTGGTAAAGTGTTCCAGGAAGAACTGGAAGTTGCGTAATGATATAGACTTGTTCACTGTGTTAACACTCAAGTGCATTTTCCTCCATGACGTCTTCCATCTTATAGAAACCATATGAATCCTGCCCATTTCAATTTGCGCAGTCTGTGAATAATACAGTGTCTGAAATGTACGTGAGGTGCCACTTTTAAGACTCTTGCTTCAGTCCTTTCTCCCCCAGCATTGCTCCAGCACTGTCTGTATACACATCAATGCAATCGTCCCAAAGTTTATTGTCAAGTTTAGTGAACATGTCCTCACCTGTGCACGTCCCCTCGAGCGGGGTGCAAAACAGCATTAAGAATTCCGTCAAAACTTTACTTACATTAACTGACTTATTGCTACCGCAGCGGGTTTGATTAATGTTTCCTCGATTGTGTGCTTTTGTGCATGTGCAATTAAATATGGCGCATCATTATGATGCCATTTGAGCTTTGGCTGGGATTATTGTTTGTTTCATAAGGGCTTTTTGGCCTTACAACTCTTGCTCCTTTCGGCGGAAAAAATCAACTGGTTTAGCAGCAAGTGAGGGATGCTTGGTTTTCCAGTGTCTGTTGCCTTTTAACAGGCTTTAGGCTTTCAAGTGCAAGTACCCCAGCGCATGCACCACATTGGGGGTGTTGAAGTTTGTTGACGATGACACATGCAGATACATATTGCATTCATCTTGATATTTTCGACACCTAGAAGAGCTGCTCCGACTGATGATGTTATTACCACGGTGGTCTCCACCTACGTTCACATGTCGCTGTGTTTCCTGTGCTGCTGTAAATTGACCTGCTGAAACGATGCTGTTTAATCTGTCGCAATTACCTCAGGGACACTTTTTTTGCGCTTGGTTTTATTTCAAATTTAACTACTATTTTTGAATATATCTTGACAATAATGGATAAAATATGCAATTTTTTAATCATTTTAAATTTGTATTTGTTTTTGGTATGCATATTCGACCTCCCCCGGTGTCTGCGACCCCCTGGGGGTCCCGCCTCCCACTGTTGGAACCACTGAGAAAAAAATCAATATGCTCTGTATCACAGAAAATTCTCAAAGAAACTCAGAAAGAAAACCACGACGTAAATAAAAATAGTTGGTTTTTATTTTTTTTTCTTTATCAAACGTCACTGAACGGCGAAGCCATTTACAATAACATTAACTCAGTGAAAGGAGCATGCTGTTTTTAGAAGAAAAAAAAACATCATTCAGGAAAAACAAGCGTTTTATATATTCCCATTTTCCCCATTTCTAATATAGAATTGCCTACATTTCTAAGAAACAAAATCATCCGATCTCTCTTCTGTCCCATTCACAGTTCACTCACGTTATGCGTCGGGCTCGTAGTTTGCAGACCTGCTCTCCTTCTGGGCTTCAACCAGCACCGCTTTATTTGACGCGATGCATGGCATTTTGATCTGATTAGCCTGTTTTTGATGTGATGTGATGTGATGTGATGTGATGTGATGTGATGTGATGTGATGTGATGCATTTGATTGATGTCTGGTCCAAGTCAGTTTTTATTTCTAGCTCGCAATATCCGTCGATGAATAATTTCCTCAGTAGCTAACGGGTGGATGTATATCTGTTGCAAATTACTTTGCCTCATTAAAAACATAGGCTACTTAAGTAAAAGTTAAATCACTGACTTTAAAGAATACTCTAAAAAGTACAAGTACACGACAAAGCAACTCAATTACAGTAATGTGAGTACTTGTAATTCGTTACTTTCACCTCTGTGTATATGGTAGAGATGGCAGCTTATTAGTCAAAAGATACGTAACTCGGTGAGATGAGATCATAATTACCATACTAAGACGGCCAAAATGTGGATTTTGCCCACATAATCAAAAGTTTAGGAAAAATGCCAATGGCCAAAAAAGTAGCAGAGGTGCAAATAGGCTACCGTTTCTAAGTTGTTAATGGGGATGAAACCTCCAGCCCGCCTCCAAGGCTTCTCCCTGCAGACCTGCACCCCCACCTCTCGTCTTGTTCAGGCAAAACAGCTGGTCTGCTCCAAATTCTGCGTACTCCTCACCGCCTAACTTGCATGACTCCGGACCTTTGAATCCTCTCAACTGAGCTGAAACAAAACGTCATAGGCGTTCACTGTTCACAGGGACTGCAATGCATGCTCTCTCTCTCGCTCTCTATCTCTCTCTCAATTTCAATTTCATTGTGTGTGTGTGTGTGTGTGTGTGTGTGTGTGTGTGTGTGTGTGTGAGTGTGTGTAAAATTAAATTGTGTGTTTAAAAAAAAAAAATCAATAAACCAAGAGTTGATAACAGTAGAAAATGTTGAACATATCTTGCTGCAGCTTGGCTGCTGTATTTGATTTCTCCGAGATATGTTCATATTTGCTGCAGTGTAGCAGGAAGTGTGTCTCTGTCTCCAACTGTCTGTGTGGACAGAGCTGACACAGTCTGTCCTCTCTGGAGCCTGGTGCCTCTGTGTCTACCTGTCTCGATGGCCAGGCTGTGTTCGCTGAGTCTGTACCTGGTTATAGTCTCATCACCACTGTGTACTGTCTGTTTAGAGCCGAATAACACAGCAATTTGCTCTGAGTGTTTGTGCTACATGTCCAATAGTTGTTGTCATGTTGTTTTTCTTTATCTATCATCTGGTTGGTCTGGAATGTGTGAGGGCTGTCCTGAGGCCTGTTAGAGGAGCTGAGCCTCAGGATTAGCTGGCTGACCGTGTTCTCCATGTTTTCCATGTTCTCCTCTTGGCATTGCAGTGCTTTGTGATGGTACGAGTTGGGGTCACTTGTTTTGAGGTGTTTATTAAATTTGAAAGCTCTTTTTTATTATAATGAAAAATGGAAATTAGTCTATGTCAAGTGGAGCCCAATAAAAACTGACTGGTTTCCCTGACCCCTTGGTCGTTTCAGGAATATCATTATTCTTCTTTTGTCTAAATTAACTGTCAGGTCTGACAGAAGGTTTGCAGGTGATCCAGTTGCTGTTGAAATGCCCCCTTAGATGGAGCCAGCAATATCAGATCATCTGTAAACAGTAGGCATTTGATGTGTGTCAGGCAGGGTGAGACCAGGGATATCAGACTGTTCCAATGATTGAGCCAATTCATCAGTATAAATGTTTAAGAGGGTGGGGCTGAGACTGCAGCCCTGTTTCACCCCTCTACTTTGGTAAAGAACTCTGTTTTCCATCTTGGCAATTTTTACAGCATGCTTTAATGATGTCATGAACTCCTACACCATTTCAATTAATTTTAAGAACAGAACATAATGCCAAATCGAATCAAATGCGTTTTTTGAAGCCTACAAAACAGGAGAAGATTTTGTTCTTGTTTTTGTGGCCGTGTTTTTTAATGAGGGTGTTGAGGATATAGATGTATGTATGTATGATGCTGTATGTTCATAGTGTTCCCCAGTACTGGAGGCTGAGCTCAGGGTTGTCGGGTTGTCTGTGTTTTTGATTTGATAAACTTTTGAGTTTTTTACTCAGACGTCTGCAGTCTGTGTCCAACCAATCCTCATTGGTTCATGTTTTTGATGTGTGGTGCTGAGGCTTTTTCAGACTCCACATTGTCAAATATGTTGGAAATGACTTGTACAGCCTATTTCAGGCCGTCTTTACTGAAGGGAAAATGAGGTAGAAAGAAAATCTGCCGTCTGAAGTGGTGAAAATATGAGTGAAAAATGCTGAAGTTGTAAAAATATATCAAAATACACAAAAATATACAAGGTTTTCTTAAGGTTAAGGTTAAATGAATTACAGCTCCTCAATGTGCAAGCTAAAAAGGGCTGTCAGTTTTCCCCAAAACACCCTAAGAAATTTGAAATGACAATCAATACAATCATCCTTAATGGTATGTTTTTAATCAATCAAATTAAATTCAGATCAAAGTTTATTTGTATGGCGCCAAATCATAACCAAAGTTCTCTCAAGACACTTTACAAAAAGAGCAGGTCTACTCTTTGTTATGCTATTTAGAGAGAGACCCAACATGAATCACAATCAGTAGCACTTAGCAACATTCGGCACATTGGCAAGGAAAAACTTCCTTTTAACAGGCAGAAACCTTGAGCAGAACCAGACTCAGGGTAGGGGGGCCTGATAATTGAAGGCTCCCATGCTACTCTTGGAGACTTAAGGTAACACAAGAAGGCTTGCATCCTGGGAGTGCAATATTCTGGAGGGGTAATATGGCACTATGAGCTCTTAAACATAATACTTTTTTGAATAAGTAATCATGATAACTGTGTAGTGTGACACACACTGAATGATGACAATGTGGTTCCAAATAATAGTATACAGCTACTGCAACTGCAAACATAACAAAAAGACAGTCTCGTATTAAAATCAGCTTGCTTTTTGGGTTTTTTTAACACTCTATTTGTAACAGATTTTGCATTGCAGAACAAAACATTAATATGCCTCAATAAGAGCATACGTATGGACAAACTACAACCCAACATCCCAATCAACGACAAACAGCTTTTTTAAAGACAAAAAACTAAACATTTCAAAACTCCCACAGACAACAGCATACAAACAAGGAAAAATAACAATATTAATAACAATAAAAGAGATGAAAATTAATAAATAAATAAATAAATTTTAAAAAGAAAGTAAGTTCAATTAAAAAATGAGGTGCATTCTGTTCTTAACCATTAATAGGAGAGACCACCTGAGGGGATGAAAGTTCATAGTTCCAGGCCAGATAAATTATTCACAAAGTTCATAGACGGGTCCCAGGTTTTGTGGAATCTGCTGATAGATCCATTAAGGGTGCATCAGATTTTTTCCAGCTTGATGTTCTGCATCAAATTTTTTATCCATTGGTTGTGTGATGGAGGGATTACATCCTTCCATTTGAATAGAATTGAACGTCTAGCTACTAGAGAGGAAAAAGCAATAACTTTATGAAAGTAAGGAGGGAAATTTGTACCAGCTGAAACAAGGGATACCCCGAAGATACCAATTGTAGGAGAGGGCACAACCATGCAGCCGTAAGACTTTGAGAGTGTGTCAGAAATCGCTTAGGTATCGCTTGAACCAAATATAAAACCTTTGGAACAATATTCATCTTTACAGAACTTGTTCTCCAATAAGAGATGAGGGTAAAATAGACCAGTGTTTAATATCCTTTTTACACTGTTCTAAAAGAGGACAAAAATTTGCTTTAAATAGTCTGAGCATCCAACACTTTGTGAGGAAGAATGTTTTCAAGGCGAAGAGCCAAAACTTTTGAAAACACTTTACCGTCGCACTTTATCGGTGTAAATATTAACAAAATTAAATTAAGTTGTAGTAGCTTTCTCACAAATGTAACATAGCAAACATTTGGATCAGAGATAGCGTTTGATGCAATAAAAGAAGAAGAAAAATAGAAATAAATTGTGAGTGAAACACCTGCCCAACTCAGTCTTTGTGAATCCTGAAGTGGTCTTTCTTCTGAAAGTGGGTTTCCTGTAAGAATGCTATGCCCACCCCGAGATGTTTTAAGGGTGAGAGAACCCTCTCTCTTTTGACTGCATGTTTAAGCCCTTTTCCATTCCAACTTATTACCCAATGTTTACTTAGTCTGAATATGTAGTGAATAGAGAAAATAAGACTACTTATAATTCTATGTCCTTTCATGTCAGTCTGCTCAGTTATTCATATTTCGTATATAAAGAAAAAGTAAAACTAAACCTGTGATCACCTGCTCCATTTTGACTGAAATGTAACATATAAAATAAATTATTAAAACTGTGATTACCCATCTGCAGTCTGCTCAGTCTTTACTGAAATGCTATAAAAAATGAACAAATAATAAAATACAATTAAGACTGTAATCACACATCAGCAAATGTAGTACATATGCTGTAGGATTCTGTGTCTAATATGTTACTCTCACGGGGATAGTTACCTGCAAATTGTAAGAAATACTGAACAAATACAAGACTGAAAAAAAAACTTGCAGCATCTGTATCTATATATCGCAGAAAAAGAATAAATTGCAATGTAAATTTTTCTTTTTGTGCAGCCCTAAAATTGAGTTTGTCAATATACCGTTTTATTTCTGGTAGTCATAATCCTATGACATATTGAAATATTGCAACACACACACACAAACACGACTCATGTGATTCACAAAAGTCCTAGCCTACACGTACGTGCGTTTGAATGGCTGAGTTTGAACTACGTACTTTTAGCACAACTCCCTCCGGGATTGTAATGACATGAGTGCACTGATTAATGTATACTTTACCATCGCAGTTTATCGGTGTAAATATGAACTAAAATTAAATTAAGTTAAGTTAACCAAATATAAAAAATTTGGAACAATATTCATCTTTACGAATTTGTCCTCCCAATAAAAGATAAAAAAAGAGGGTAAAAAAGACTAGCGTTTAATATCTTTTTTACACTGTTCTAAAAGAGGAATAAAGTTTGCTTTAAATAAACTGTAGTAAGATTTGGTTATTTTTACCCCCAGATATGAGAAAAAGTCAGCTGTGAGTTTAAATGGCAGATTGGGAAATTCTTCAGCTTTCTTGTTAATGGGGAAGTACTCATTTTTATTAAAATTAAGTTTGTATCCTGATATTTTTCCAAATTCTTCCAGGACTCTGAGGACTTCAGGTACGGTTGAGACAGGGTTGGTGACATATAATAACAAGTCGTCTGCGTAGAGTGAGACAGTATGTGTTAGGCCACCACGTGTAATACCCTGTATAGCATTGCACCTGAGAGCTTTGGAGAGTGGTTCTGTTGCTAAGACAAAAAGTAGTGGGCTCAATGGATCTCCTTGTTTAGTCCCCCTGAAGAGAGGGAAGTAATCAGAGGAGACAGAGTAAGTGTAAACTGAGGCAGTCGGTGTAGATAAGTTTGATGTGTTTAATACAATTATGGCCAAATCCAAACCGACTGAGTGTGGAAAGAAGATATTCCCTCTCATTACTCATCACTATTCCCTATCAAACGCCTTCTCGCTGTTGAGCGAAATTACCGCTTTTGGGGATAGAGTGTGGGATTTCGTGTAGATTATGTTAAACAATCATTTCAGATTGACATAGGACTGTCTGCCTTGAACAAACCCAGTCTGGTGGTCCAACACTATGTGAGGAAGAATGTTTTCAAGGCAAAGAGCCAAAACTTTTGAAAACACTTTACCATCGCAGTTTGCTAAACTAATTGCTGTATGATGAACAGTCGAGTGGGTCCTTATTTTTCTTTAATAACAATGCATGGCCAGAGATCAAAATCGGATTACATTAACAAATTCGTATTGTTCTCAGTAAATAGGGATCGAGCAAAAAAAAGTCTATTCTTGAAAATGATCTGTGTACATGAGAGAAATAAGAGTACTCCCTTTTGTTAGGATTCTTAAATCTCCATGGATCTACAAGTTTATGTGTGTTCATAAATGCATGGATTGTTTACTGATTTAGATGACTTTGATGTCGAATGAGAGGAACGATCACCAGATTGTAATCCCCTGAAAGAATCAAGTGATGACTATCCAGACTGGGGATGGAGCTTAGCATTTTTTTTTTTTTAAACTGATCATCGTCAAAGTTAAGGGCATAAATATTAACTACAATTAAATTCAGTTGAAGTAGCTTCCTCACAACCGTACACCTGCCCTACCCAGTCTTTGTGAATCCCAAAGTGGTCTTTAATCTGAAGGTTTGTTTCCTACAAGAATGCTATGCCTACCCCAAGATGTCTTAAGTGTGAGAGAACCCTCTCTCTTTTGACTGCATGTTTAAGCCCTTTTACATTCCAACTTATTATTTTCACATCACTCCTACCTGGGACTGGATATGAATTACTGTGCGCCACTGAAACTATCGAGTTCAGATATGTAAATCCCATTCCCATTTAAGCAATACAAAACATAGATGAATGCACAAATCAGATATAAAACATACAAAATACAAATACATCTACACTTAACAAGTAGTGAACAAAACATATATATATATATATATATATATATATATATATATATATATGCCTTAAGACAGAACCCGCATATGCCTAACCCGATGGGTCATATGCTTTCCGGCTTGACTCCCTGCTTAACTGGGAGTACCAAAGCTGCTACTGACACCTACTGGGGAAAATAATTATTGCAAGCAGCTAGCACAATGCTGTAATAAGAGTCCGATTCAGCAGTCCTACGCATTTTCAGTGTGTTGGTACATGGGTCTGCAGCCAACATATGCTGTAGGATTCTCTGTCTAATATGTTACTCTCACGGGGATAGTTAACGGCAAATTGTAAGAAATACTGAACAAAGACAAGACAGAAAAAATACTTGAAGCATCTGTATCTATATATCGCAGAAAAAGAATAAATTGCAATGTAATTTTTTCTTTCAATATTGTGCAGCCCTAATATTGAGTTTGTCAATATACCGTTTTATCTCTGGTAGTCATAATCCTTTGACATATTGAAATATTGCTACACAGACACAGACACGACTCATGTGATTCACAAAAGTCCTGGCCTACACGTACGTGCGTTTGAATTGTGCGGTATTGACAGCTACAAAGTTGATGGAAATTGAGTAATACCACTTTCAATGTATTTTAAGTAAGGTAGCTCATTTTGACAGTGAGGGTAGCTCATATTGACAGCCAGGGTAGCTCATTTTCACAGGTAGAAAATGAATGAAAATGGAGGAAAAAATGACTAATACCACTTGTATCTCTTTGGTAAAGATGAAGTACTGTGCCAAATAAAACCACGCCAACTTTCATTATTATTAAGTTTAAATGTTATTTGGAAGTGCTTAATAGTGGATTCATGTCAAATAGCGTGTACTATTCTATACTTGTCAAAAAACGCTTAAAGCAGCGAGAGAAGCTCAAAACGTGCTTTGCTGTTTCAATAAGTGCATTTAAGACATCTAACAAAGTTTTCTCTTCTAAATCATCTCTTTTAGTAATTCTGAATAAACTAAACATTTTTATGGCATGGGTGAGTACATATTACATTACCCTACAACAAGTGGTAAAAATGCACTTCTCTCGACTAGAGGAGTTGAAAAACAGCATATGTCCCTCTTTGGTAAAGATGCAGTAATGTGCCAAATGAAATCACGCCAACTTTCATAATAAGGAAGTTAAATGTTATTTGGAAGTGCTTAATAGTGGATTCATGTCAAATAGCGTGTACTATTCTATACTTGTCAAAAAACGCTTAAATCAGCGAGAGAAGCTCAAAACGTGCTTTGCTGTTTCAATAAGTGCCATGAAGACATATAAGACCGTTTTCTCCACTAAATTATCTCCTTTAGTAATTCTGAATAAGCTAAACATTTTTATAGCATGGATGAGGACATAGCACATTACCCTACAACAAGTGGTAAAAATGCACTTATCTCGTCTACAGGAGTTGAAAAACAGCATATGTCCCTCTTTGGTAAAGATGCAGTGATGTGCCAAATGAAATCACGCCAACTTTCATAATAATGAAGTTTAAATGTTATTTGGAAGTGCTTAATAGTGGATTCATGTTTAATAGCGTGTACTATTCTATACTTGTCAAAAAACGCTTAAAGCAGCGAGAGAAGCTCAAAACGTGCTT
The DNA here is from genome assembly GCF_022749685.1 of Semicossyphus pulcher. Classification (NCBI taxonomy): domain Eukaryota; kingdom Metazoa; phylum Chordata; class Actinopteri; order Labriformes; family Labridae; genus Semicossyphus; species Semicossyphus pulcher. Next base: position 10,489,644 of record NW_027211695.1, read on the forward strand.
TGCTGTTTCAATAAGTGCATTTAAGACATCTAACAAAGTTTTCTCTTCTAAATCATCTCTTTAAGTAATTCTGAATAAACTAAACATTTTTATGGCATGGGTGAGTACATATTACATTACCCTACAACAAGTGGTAAAAATGCACTTCTCTCGTCTAGAGGAGTTGAAAAACAGCATATGTCCCTCTTTGGTAAAGATGCAGTAATGTGCCAAATGAAATCACGCCAACTTTCATAATAAGGAAGTTTAAATGTTATTTGGTTGTGTTTAATAGTGGATTCATGTCAAATAGCGTGTACTATTCTATACTTGCCAAACGAAGCTTTAAGCAGCGAGAGAAGCTCAAAACGTGCTTTGCTGTTTCAATAAGTGCCATGAAGACATATAAGACCGTTTTCTCCACTAAATTATCTCCTTTCGTAATTCTGAATAAGCTAAACATTTTTATAGCATGGATGAGGACATAACACATTACCCTACAACAAGTGGTAAAAATGCACTTCTCTCGTCTAGAGGAGTTGAAAAACAGCATATGTCCCTCTTTGGTAAAGATGCAGTAATGTGCCAAATGAAATCACGCCAACTTTCATAATAATGAAGTTTAAATGTTATTTGGAAGTGCTTATTAGTGGATTCATGTGTAAAAGCGTGTACTATTCTATACTTGTCAAAAAACGCTTAAAGCAGCGAGAGAAGCTCAAAACGTGCTTTGCTGTTTCAATAAGTGCATTTAAGACATCTAACAAAGTTTTCTCTTCTAAATCATCTCTTTTAGTAATTCTGAATAAACTAAACATTTTTATGGCATGGGTGAGTACATTGCACCTTTACCTACAACGAGTGGTAAAAATGCACTTCTCTCATCTAGTGGAGTTGAAAAACAGCATATGTCCCTCTTTGGTAAAGATGCAGTACTGTGCCAAATAAAACCACGCCAACTTTCATTATTATTAAGTTTAAATGTTATTTGGAAGTGCTTAATAGTGGATTCATGTCAAATAGCGTGTATTATTCTATACTTGCCAAACGAAGCTTTAAGCAGCGAGAGAAGCTCAAAACGTGCTTTGCTGTTGCAATAAGTGCATTTAAGAGAAATAAGACAGTTCTCTCTTCTAAATCATCTCCTTTAGTAATTCTGAATAAACTAAACATTTTTATGGCATGGGTGAGTACATATTACATTACCCTACAACAAGTGGTAAAAATGCACTTCTCTCGACTAGAGGAGTTGAAAAACAGCATATGTCCCTCTTTGGTAAAGATGCAGTAATGTGCCAAATGAAATCACGCCAACTTTCATAATAAGGAAGTTAAATGTTATTTGGAAGTGCTTAATAGTGGATTCATGTCAAATAGCGTGTACTATTCTATACTTGTCAAAAAACGCTTAAATCAGCGAGAGAAGCTCAAAACGTGCTTTGCTGTTTCAATAAGTGCCATGAAGACATATAAGACCGTTTTCTCCACTAAATTATCTCCTTTAGTAATTCTGAATAAGCTAAACATTTTTATAGCATGGATGAGGACATAGCACATTACCCTACAACAAGTGGTAAAAATGCACTTCTCTCGTCTAGAGGAGTTGAAAAACAGCATATGTCCCTCTTTGGTAAAGATGCAGTAATGTGCCAAATGAAATCACGCCAACTTTCATAATAATGAAGTTTAAATGTTATTTGGAAGTGCCTAATAGTGGATTCATGTTTAATAGCGTGTACTATTCTATACTTGTCAAAAAACGCTTAAAGCAGCGAGAGAAGCTCAAAACGTGCTTTGCTGTTTCAATAAGTGCATTTAAGACATCTAACAAAGTTTTCTCTTCTAAATCATCTTTTTTAGTAATTCTGAATAAACTAAACATTTTTATGGCATGGGTGAGTACATATTACATTACCCTACAACAAGTGGTAAAAATGCACTTCTCTCGTCTAGAGGAGTTGAAAAACAGCATATGTCCCTCTTTGGTAAAGATGCAGTAATGTGCCAAATGAAATCACGCCAACTTTCATAATAAGGAAGTTTAAATGTTATTTGGTTGTGTTTAATAGTGGATTCATGTCAAATAGCGTGTACTATTCTATACTTGCCAAACGAAGCTTTAAGCAGCGAGAGAAGCTCAAAACGTGCTTTGCTGTTTCAATAAGTGCATTTAAGACATCTAACAAAGTTTTCTCTTCTAAATCATCTCTTTTAGTAATTCTGAATAAACTAAACATTTTTATGGCATGGGTGAGTACATATTACATTACCCTACAACGAGTGGTAAAAATGCACTTCTCTCGTCTAGAGGAGTTGAAAAACAGCATATGTCCCTCTTTGGTAAAGATGCAGTAATGTGCCAAATGAAATCACGCCAACTTTCATAATAAGGAAGTTAAATGTTATTTGGAAGTGCTTAATAGTGGATTCATGTCAAATAGCGTGTACTATTCTATACTTGTCAAAAAACGCTTAAATCAGCGAGAGAAGCTCAAAACGTGCTTTGCTGTTTCAATAAGTGCCATGAAGACATATAAGACCGTTTTCTCCACTAAATTATCTCCTTTAGTAATTCTGAATAAGCTAAACATTTTTATAGCATGGATGAGGACATAGCACATTACCCTACAACAAGTGGTAAAAATGCACTTCTGTCGTCTAGTGGATTTGTAAAACAGCAGATGTCCCTCTTTGGTAAAGATGCAGTACTGTGCCAAATAAAACCACGCCAACTTTCATGATAATGAAGTTTACATGTTATTTGGATGTGCTTAATAGTAGATTCGTTATTCATTTTTTCCTCAATCTAGTGAATCGTGAGATAAATCATGCCCTTTATTCTACTGTTTATTCCATCTAGCTTCGTAAGGTCACCATACTTAGCAGACATTGAGGGTTGTCGATGATCTTTCAAATCTGCACGGAACAATACACTGTCTACACTACATATAGAACCTTAATATACTTTTTGGTTATTTGACGCCACCTTTGGCTGTTCTAGCCCAATCTCGAAAGGATATATAGACTGAAATTGAAAGTACATCTTTCCGGCTTCAGGTATGGCTTCCTCGTGGTCCTTGCGGGCTGGGGAGCATTTCTCGTCATCATCCCAGTTCCGATTTTCAAAAAAAATCCCACTGTCTCTGTTCTAATTGTAGCAGCCAATCATTCATTCAGTGTGATCAAACTGACTAAAGTTAAAGTCAGTCGCTCAATCTTCCCCCACTGTGTCTTAATCACCCCCAGTGTGTCATGCTACTGTAACATAAAGGTTACTCCCTGTCGTCAAACTCCACAATCAATCTTCACTGAGTAGTATCCTGTTCCTGTATCTCCAACACATTTGAGTAATGCATTTCTTTTTGGCTGTTTGCAACAACTCTGGGGAGATGAAAGAATGGCCCAAAGTTAGCTGGTCTGCATGGCAGATTTGGAAATTATAATTACAGTTATTTGATCATTATTCAAATGGCAATCAGATATGAATAATAATGCAGTTAACTCATTGTCTAATAACAAAACAGAGAAAGGTTGGTATTTCAGATTGAAAATGAACTATTGGCATTCAAGACTATATACAGGAGAAGTGCACAGAGGAATGAAAATGTATTCCATCTGACTTGTGAATGTAGTTGAGATATGCTAAAATGCTTTAATTATATTACATTTTTTTGTTTTTTGTTTCAGGCCCTTCCTTTTCTCACTGTTGGGGAGAGTGCACCTCAATAGCAGTACCAGGCTATATAACGACTGAGGATGCTGGAACCAGGAGAACAGAAGCTGGCTTCAAATGTAAGCTGTGATGTATATTTCAGTGTTTCAGCAATTTATCTTTGCATTTTCTACTTTTTTCATCCCGGTTGATGACTTAGAGGTCACAAGCATCACGATGACTTGTGGTCATTCCCAAATACAGAAAATAAATTCAATGTACGAGGCCACCTTAAAAGTACCTGAAACGATATGGTGAATTTATTGAGATGCCCCTGTATTTGTTGGGGAATCCCATAGGGAGATAATTTATTCTAAAAGGAAACTGGACTTGAAAATTGAACCAGGTATTGGACCTTGTGGATTAATCTTGTATACAATGACCTGGATGACTGACAACCTTTGCACATACTTTAAAGGGCAAGTAGGAATAATTATGTTGTCTTGTTAAGTTTTAGTAGTCATAGTAGACTTGGATTTATGCATGTGTTCATCAAATTGTTTTATTTCAAATGTTAGCTGAAGTTGATGTATCTTTTACAGGTATGTGATACTATCCTGGTGCATGCCAGCACCTTGTTAGTGCAACACTCTGTTGCATGGAGAATTCTTTCAACTACACTGTATAAAGGTTGCCTGATGCAGCAGTGGCGCATGCTCCATGTTGAAAAAGGCAGAGCTCAGAACAGAATTGTACCATACCATTGTACCAAGAACAATTAATTCTGCAGCAGCAAAGCATTGCCTCTGCAGTGTTTTATGGACTCTAACCAACAGAGCACTTTCTCAGTCTTCACAAAACAACAGAATCTGAGAGGTGCCGCTTTACTTTGAAAAACATCAAGACTTTCCTAAAAACACCATGACTGAATTGAATTGTCTGAAATGCTCTGGCCAAACATTCCTGACACCAGTCAGGGGATTGAAAGGTTTTTGGCTCTCAGAAGCATGAAAATATTGTCTTATTTTCTTAAAGCAGCAATAAGCAACTTTTATATAACAACAGTGAAATCTGTAAACTTTTTTTTTAAAAACTATCCACTTTGTGTGTTCTATAGCCAACAGATTTGGTTGCTTTTTATAGTTATTTTGTTGATAAAGAAACAGATTGTGCCTCTGTGTAAGATGAGAACTTTCTTACAGTTTAGGTTTGCTATATTTCACTATTTGGCACTTCAGAATAACGGTGCGAGAGACTGGTGACCCCCACTGTCCCTGGAGGTGGTTAAAGCATAACGTTGCGCACAGCCTTGCACACGCTCCAGTAGGCCTGTCCAAACCCATGCACTAGAACAACACGAAGAACACAACAGCCTTAACAACCATAATATCATTTCATAGTAATTTAAGAAAGGCTAGATGTAGAATACAAGTAATGTCCATGTAGCACTGAATACAATATTTAATAAGATTATGTCTGTGTGCGTGAAGAGCAGCAGACACCTACATTGTTGCTTTCAAGTGCAAAATTACATTTTAGAATTTTTTTTACACATTACTTCAACATTAGACTCACCTAATGGATGGGTGGGCGCAATGCATGGAGCAGAGCAAGCCCATTGTGGGTTTAATTTTGGAGACGGCCACTCGGAGATCATCATCCATGTTTCGTGCCAAACTGTTTTATTTTTTTTATGTAAGTCAGTGCTCAGAAAGTCTTTCCACATAAGAAGTTAGAGCCAAAGGGCATCAGGACATCCATAGCGACCTTGGATAGCTGCGTGTATTCCCTTTCGATGGAAATCCAGAATTCAACGTCTCAGCAGCGTCTTGGCATTAAACGCTGTCTGTAACGTTCGGCCACTTGACAGTTCAACTGATGCGTCCTCCAGGTCTGATGTCAGATGAATTTCCCACGTAACAGTGAATGGTGATCTTATTCAGTCGTATTGTTTTCGAGCGGTTTCCTCTGGAAAATACTTGGTAAAGTGTTCCAGGAAGAACTGGAAGTTGCGTAATGATATAGACTGGTTCACTGTGTTAACACTCAAGTGCATTTTCCTCCATGACGTCTTCCATCTTATAGAAACCGTATGAATCCTGCCCATTTCAGTTTGCGCAGTCTGTGAATAATACAGTGTCTGAAATGTACGTGAGGTGCCACTTTTAAGACTCTTGCTTCAGTCCTTTCTCCCCCAGCATTGCTCCAGCACTGTCTGTATACACATCAATGCAATCGTCCCAAAGTTTATTGTCAAGTTTAGTGAACATGTCCTCACCTGTGCACGTCCCCTCGAGCGGGGTGCAAAACAGCGTTAAGAATTCCCTCAAAACTGTACTTACATTAACTGACTTATTGCTACCGCAGCGGGTTTGATTAATGTTTCCTCGATTGTGTGCTTTTGTGCATGTGCAATTAAATATGGCGCATCATTATGATGCCATTTGAGCTTTGGCTGGGATTATTGTTTGTTTCATAAGGGCTTTTTGGCCTTACAACTCTTGCTCCTTTCGGCGGAAAAAATCAACTGGTTTAGCAGCAAGTGAGGGATGCTTGGTTTTCCAGTGTCTGTTGCCTTTTAACAGGCTTTAGGCTTTCAAGTGCAAGTACCCCAGCGCATGCACCACATTGGGGGTGTTGAAGTTTGTTGACGATGACACACGCAGATACATATTGCATTCATCTTGATATTTTCGACACCTAGAAGAGCTGCTCCGACTGATGATGTTATTACCACGGTGGTCTCCACCTACGTTCACATGTCGCTGTGTTTCCTGTGCTGCTGTAAATTGACCTGCTGAAACGATGCTGTTTAATCTGTCGCAATTACCTCAGGGACACTTTTTTTGCGCTTGGTTTTATTTCAAATTTAACTACTATTTTTGAATATATCTTGACAATAATGGATAAAATATGCAATTTTTTAATCATTTTAAATTTGTATTTGTTTTTGGTATGCATATGCGACCTCCCCCGGTGTCTGCGACCCCCTGGGGGTCCCGCCTCCCACTGTTGGAACCACTGAGAAAAAAATCAACATGCTCTGTATCACAGACAATTCTCAAAGAAACTCAGAAAGAAAACCACGACGTAAATAAAAATAGTTGGTTTTTATTTTTTTTTCTTTATCAAACGTCACTGAACGGCGAAGCCATTTACAATAACATTAACTCAGTGAAAGGAGCATGCTGTTTTTAGAAGAAAAAAAAACATCATTCAGAAAAAACAAGCGTTTTATATATTCCCATTTTCCCCATTTCTAATATAGAATTGCCTACATTTCTAAGAAACAAAATCTTCCAATCTCTCTTCTGTCCCATTCACAGTTCACTCACGTTATGCGTCGGGCTGGTAGTTTGCAGACCTGCTCTCCTTCTGGGCTTCAACCAGCACCGCTTTATTTGACGCGATGCATGGCATTTTGATCTGATTAGCCTGTTTTTGATGTGATGTGATGTGATGTGATGTGATGTGATGTGATGTGATGTGATGTGATGTGATGTGATGCATTTGATTGATGTCTGGTCCAAGTCAGTTTTTATTTCTAGCTCGCAATATCCGTCGATGAATAATTTCCTCAGTAGCTAACGGATGGATGTATATCTGTAGCAAATTACTTTGCCTCATTAAAAACATAGGCTACTTAAGTAAAAGTTAAATCACTGACTTTAAAGAATACTCTAAAAAGTACAAGTACACGACAAAGCAACTCAATTACAGTAATGTGAGTACTTGTAATTCGTTACTTTCACCTCTGTGTATATGGTAGAGATGGCAGCTTATTAGTCAAAAGATACGTAACTCGGTGAGATGAGATCATAATTACCATACTAAGACGGCCAAAATGTCTGGTCTGCTCCAAATTCTGCGTACTCCTCACCGCCTAACTTGCATTGCTCCGGACCTTTGAATCCTCTCAACTGAGCTGAAACAAAACGTCATAGGCGCGCGGGAAAATGTTCGTATATATGTCCGGAAAATATCAGTATCAAGTTACTGATGAATTGTCCCCATCCATAATTCTGATAACAATATAATTGGATGAAGCGATGCCTCGTCAACCTGCGTTAGGACCCGTGCTTATGACACAGCTGCCAATCTGTTTTTTACTGTTCACAGGGACTGCACTGCATGCTCTCTCTCTCGCTCTCTATCTCTCTCTCAATTTCAATTTCATTGTGTGTGTGTGTGTGTGTGTGTGTGTGTGTGTGTAAAATTAGATAGTGTGTTAAAAAAAAAATCAACCAAGAGTTGATAACAGTAGAAAATGTTGAACATATCTTGCTGCAGTTTGGCTGCTGTATTTGATTTCTCCGAGATATGTTTCTATTTGCTGCAGTGTAGCAGCAAGTGTGTCTCTGTCTCCAACTGTCTGTGTGGACAGATTTGCACAGTCTGTCCTCTCTGGAGCCTGGTGCCTCTGTGTCTACCTGTCTCGATGGCCAGGCTGTGTTCGCTGAGTCTGTACCTGGTTAAAGTCTCATCACCACTGTGTACTGTCTGTTTAGAGCCGAATAACACAGCAATTTGCTCTGAGTGTTTGTGCTACATGTCCAATAATTGTTGTCATGTTGTTTTTCTTCATCTATCATCTGGTTGGTCTGGATTGTGTGAGGGCTGTCCTAAGGCCTGTTAGAGGAGCTGAGCCTCAGGATTAGCTGGCTGACCGTGTTCTCCATGTTCTCCATGTTCTCCTCTTGGCATTGCAGTGCTTTGTGATGGTACGAGTTGGGGTCACTTGTTTTGAGGTGTTTATAAAATTTGAAAGCTCTTTTTTATTATGATGAAAAATGGAAATCAGTCTATGTCAAGTGGAGCCCAATAAAAACTGACTGGTTTCCCTGACCCCTTGGTCGTTTCAGGAATATCATTATTCTTCTTTTGTCTAAATTAACTGTCAGGTCTGACAGAAGGTTTGCAGGTGATCCAGTTGCTGTTGAAATGCCCCCTTAGATGGAGCCAGCAATATCAGATCATCTGTAAACAGTAGGCATTTGATGTGTGTCAGACAGGGTGAGACCAGGGATATCAGACTATTCCAATGATTGAGCCAATTCATCAGTATAAATGTTTAAGAGGGTGGGGCTGAGACTGCAGCCCTGTTTCACCCCTCTACTTTGGTAAAGAACTCTGTTTTCCATCTTGGCAATTTTTACAGCATGCTTTAATGATGTCATGAACTCCTACACCATTTCAATTAATTTTAAGAACAGAACATAATGCCAAATCGAATCAAATGCTTTTTTTGAAGCCTACAAAACAGGAGAAGATTTTGTTCTTGTTTTTGTGGCCGTGTTTTTTAATGAGGGTGTTGAGGATATAGATGTATGTATGTATGTATGATGCTGTATGTTCATAGTGTTCCCCAGTACTGGAGGCTGAGCTCAGGGTTGTCGGGTTGTCTGTGTTTTTGATTTGATAAACTTTTGAGTTTTTTACTCAGACGTCGGCAGTCTGTGTCCAACCAATCCTCATTGGTTCATGTTTTTGATGTGTGGTGCTGAGGCTTTTTCAGACTCCACATTGTCAAATATGTTGGAAATGACTTGCCTATTTCAGGCTGTCTTTACTGAAGGGAAAATGAGGTAGAAAGAAAATCTGCCGTCTGAAGTGGTGAAAATATGAGTGAAAAATGCTGAAGTTGTAAAAATATATCAAAATACACAAAAATATACAAGGTTTTCTTAAGGTTAAGGTTAAATGAATTACAGCTCGTCAATGTGCAAGCTAAAAAGGGCTGTCAGTTTTCCCCAAAACACCCTAAGAAATTTGAAATGACAATCAATACAATCATCCTTAATGGTATGTTTTTAATCAATCAAATTAAATTCAGATCAAAGTTTATTTGTATGGCGCCAAATCATAACCAAAGTTCTCTCAAGACACTTTACAAAAAGAGCAGGTCTACTCTTTGTTATGCTATTTAGAGAGAGACCCAACATGAATCACAATCAGTAGCACTTAGCAACATTTGGCACATTGGCAATGAAAAACTTCCTTTTAACAGGCAGAAACCTTGAGCAGAACCAGACTCAGGGTAGGGGGGCCTGATAATTGAAGGCTCCCATACTACTCTTAGAGACTTAAGTTACCACAAGAAGGCCTGCATCCTGGGAGTGCAATATTCTAGAGGGGTAATATGGCACTATGAGCTCTTAAACATAATACCTTGTTGAATAAGTAATCATGATAACTGTGTAGTGTGACACACACTGAATGATGACAATGTGGTTCCAAATAATAGTATACAGCTACTGCAACTGCAAACATAACAAAAAGGCAGTCTCGTATTAAAATCAGCTTGCTTTTTTGCTTTTTTTAACACTTTATTTGTAACAGATTTTTCATTGCAGAACAAAACATTAATATGCCTCAATAAGAGCATACGTATGGACAAACTACAACCCAACATCCCTATCAACGACAAACAGCTTTTTTAAAGACAAAAAAACTAAACATTTCAAAACTCCCACAGACAACAGCATACAAACAAGGAAAAATAACAATATCAATAACAATAAAAGAGATGAAAATTAATAAATAAATAAATAAATTTTAAAAAGAAAGTAAGTTCAATTAAAAAATGAGGTGCATTCTGTTCTTAACCATTAATAGGAGAGACCACCTGAGGGGATGAAAGTTCATAGTTCCAGGCCAGATAAATTATTCACAAAGTTCATAGACGGGTCCCAGGTTTTGTGGAATCTGCTGATAGATCCATTTAGGGTGCATCAGATTTTTTCCAGCTTGATGTTCTGCATCAAATTTTTTATCCATTGGTTGTGTGATGGAGGGATTACATCCTTCCATTTGAATAGAATTGAACGTCTAGCTACTAGAGAGGAAAAGGCAATAACTTTATGAAAGTAAGGAGGGAAATTTGTACCAGCTGAAACTAGGGATACCCCAAAGATACCAATTGTAGGAGAGGGCACAACCATGCAGCCGTAAGACTTTGAGAGTGTGTCAAAAATCGCTTAGGTATCGCTTGAACCAAATATAAAACCTTTGGAACAATATTCATCTTTACAGAATTTGTTCTCCAATAAGAGATGAGGGTAAAATAGACCAGTGTTTAATATCCTTTTTACACTGTTCTAAAAGAGGACTAAAATTTGCTTTAAATAGTCTGTTGATAAGATTTGGTTATTTTTACCCCCAGATATGTGGAAAAAGTCAGCTGTGAGTTTAAATGGCGGATTGGGAAATTCTTAAGCTTTCTTGTTAATGGGGAAGTACCCACTTTTATTGAAATTAAGTTTGTATCCGGATATTTTTTCAAATTCTTCCAGGACTCTGAGGACTTCAGGTATGGTTGAGACAGGGTTGGTGACATATAATAACAAGTCGTCTGCGTAGAGCAAGACAGTATGTGTTATAGGCCACCGCGTGTAGAGCTATGAGAGAGTTGTTCTATTGCAAAGACAAAAGTGGGCTATCCTTGTTTAGTCCCCCTGAAGAGAGGGAAGTAATCAGAGGAGACAGAGTTAGTGTAAACTGAGACAGCTGGGTCAGTGTAGATAAGTTTGATGTGTTTAATAAAATTAGGGCCGAATCCAAACCGACTGAATGTGGAAAGAAGATATTCCCACTCAACCCTATCGAACGCCTTCTCTGCGTTGAGCGAGATTACTGCTTCTGGGGATAGAGTGTGGGATTTCGTGTAGATTATGTTAAACAATCGTCTCAAATTGAAATAGGACTGTCTGCCTTGAACAAACCCAGTCTGGGAATCCAACACTTTGTGAGGAAGAATGTTTTCAAGGCGAAGAGCCAAAACTTTTGAAAACACTTTACCATCGCAGTTTATCGGTGTAAATATTAACTAATTAAGTTAAGTTGTAGTAGCTTTCTCACAAATGTAACATAGCAAACATTTGGATCAGAGATAGCGTTTGATGCAATAAAAGAAGAAGAAAAATAGAAATAAATTGTGAGTGAAACACCTGCCCAACTCAGTCTTTGTGAATCCTGAAGTGGTCTTTCTTCTGAAAGTGGGTTTCCTGTAAGAATGCTATGCCCACCTCGAGATGTTTTAAGGGTGAGAGAACCCTCTCTCTTTTGACTTCATGTTTAAGCCCTTTTCCATTCCAACTTATTACCCAATGTTTACTTAGTCTATGAATATGTAGTGAATAAAGAAAATAAGACTACTTATAATTCTATGTCCTTTCATGTCAGTCTGCTCAGTCATTCATATTTCGTATATAAAGAAAAAGTAAAACTAAACCTGTGATCACCTGCTCCATTTTGACTGAAATGTAACGTATAAAATAAATTATTAAAACTGTGATTACCCATCTGCAGTCTGCTCAGTCTTTACTGAAATGCTATAAAAAATGAACAAATAATAAAATACAATTAAGACTGTAATCACACATCAGCAGGTGTTTAAAAACTAACTGAAATGTAGTACATATGCTGTAGGATTCTGTGTCTAATATGTTACTCTCACGGGGATAGTTACCTGCAAATTGTAAGAAATACTGAACAAATACAAGTCTGAAAAAAAAACTTGCAGCATCTGTATCTATATATCGCAGAAAAAGAATAAATTGCAATGTAAATTTTTCTTTTTGTGCAGCCCTAATATTGAGTTTGTCAATATACCGTTTTATCTCTGGTAGTCATAATCCTATGACATATTGAAATATTGCAACACACACACACACACACACACACACACACACACACACACAAACGACTCATGTGATTCACAAAAGTCCTAGCCTACACGTACGTGCGTTTGAATGGCTGAGTTTGAACTACGTACTTTAAGCACAACTCCCTCCGGGATTGTAATGACATGAGTGCACTGATTAATGTATTCTTTAAACAGTAGCTTGAAGTTGTGAGCCTTCAGATTCACAACTTCAAGCAACAGTTTGGTTTGGATGGATAGCTTCAAAATGGCTCTTCATGGAAAGCGTGTATTTGTCCCGACTGTGGCTGCTGCGCTCTCAAAGTCACCGGACACACTGTCCCTGGCAGCAGCATCAGCACCTTGGAGAGTGAACAGCTGTCAGATTGTAGTGAATATAAAAGAATAAAGCCCTTTACTGTACTGTGAGAAAGGACATATTGTGTTTTCAAAGGGTGATAGAAATTTATGGAAATAGCTACAACTGTGCCATAAGTAACATCTTATTCGTCACATGTTTGATGGCAGTATTTCCTACTATTATTATTGTTATTATTATTACTTTCTATCATTACTTTTCTATTTTTATTCTATCTATTTCTATTACCTATTCTATTATCTATATATAGTTTGATGCAAAAAAAACCGTTTTTTTATTATTAATTTTCGTGAATAATGTTTGTTATTATAGCAATATAGCTAAACAAGTAGAACAGATTGACAAGAAATAGACCAAATGAAACCACGCCAACTTTCATAATAATGAAGTTTAAATGTTATTTGGTTGTGTTTAATAGTGGATTCACGTCAAATAGCGTGTACTATTCTATACTTGTGAAAAGACGCTTAAAGCGGCGAGAGAAGATCAAAACATGCTTTGCTGTTTCAATAATTGCCTTGAAGACATATAAGACAGTTTTGTCTTCTAAATCATCTCTTTTAGTAGTTCTGAATAAGCTAAACATTTTTATAGCATGGGTGAGGACATAGCACATTACCCTACAACAAGTGGTAAAAATGCACTTCTCTCGTCGAGAGGAGTTAAAAAACAGCATATGTCCCTCTTTGGTAAAGATGCAGTACTGTGCCAAATAAAACCACGCCAACTTTCATATTAATGAAGTTTAAATGTTATTTGGAAGTGCTTAATAGTGGATTCACGTCAAATAGCGTGTACTATTCTTTACTTGTTAAAAGACGCTTAAAGCAGCGAGAGAAGATCACAACGTGCTTTGCTGTTTCAATAAGTGCCTTGAAGACATATAAGACAGTTTTCCCGTCTTATTCATCTCTTTTAGTAATTCTGAATAAGCAAAACATTTTTAAAGCATGGGGGAGGACATTGCACCTTAACCTACAACAAGTGGTAAAAATGCACTTCTCTCGTCTAGAGGAGCTGAAAAACAGCATATGTCCGTCTTTGGTAAAGATGCAGTAATGTGCCAAATGAAACCACGCCAACTTCCATTGTAATGAAGTGTATATGTTATTTGGTTGTGTTTAGGATTCATGTCAAATAGCGTGTACTATTCTATACTTGTCAAAAAACGCTTAAAGCAGCGAGAGAAGATCAAAACGTGCTTTGCTGTTGCAATAATTGCCTTTAAGAGAAATAAGACAGTTTTCTCTTCTAAATCATCATTTAGTAATTCTGAATAAGCTAAACATTTTTATAGCATGGGGCAGGACATAGAAACCTTAAACTACAACAAGTGGTAAAAATACCCTTCTCTCAACGAGAGGAGTCGAAAAACAGCATATGTCCCTCTTTGGTAAAGATTCAGTAATGTACCAAATAAAACAACACCGACTGTCCTAACAATGAAGTTTAAATGTTAATTGGATGTGCTTAATAGTGGATTCGTGTCAAATAGCGTGTACTATTCTATACTTGTCAAAAGACGCTCAAAGCAGCGAGAGAAGACCAAAACGTGCTTTGCTGTTTCAATAAGTGCCATGAAGACATATAAGACAGTTTTCCCTTCTTATTCATCTCTTTTAGTAATTCTGAATAAGCAAAACATTTTTATAGCATGGGGGAGGACATCGCACCTTTACCTACAACGAGTGGTAAAAATGCACTTATCTCGTCTAGAGGAGTTGAAAAACAGCATATGTCCATCTTTGGTAAAGATGCAGTAATGTGCCAAATAAAACCACGCCAATTTTTATAATAATGAAGTTTAAATGTTAATTGGATGTGATTAATAGCGTATTTGTGTCATATAGCGTGTTCTAATTCTATACTTGTCAAAAGACGCTGAGGGTTGTCGATGATCTTTCAAAACTGCACAGAACAATACACTGTCTATGAAGGCAGCGAGAGAAGATCAAAATGTGCTTCCTCAGGTGAAAACGACATTTCTCTCCATACGATCGTTATTTATTTATTTTCTGTACAATGGAAATATCAAAACTAAACCTTGTAGATTGATTATTATTTTTTTCTTCAATATAGTGCATCTTCAGATAAACCATGCCCTTATTCTACTGTTTATTCCGTCCAGCTTCGTAAGGCCACCATACTTAGCAAACATTTTAGTGTTGTCGATGACCTTTCAAAACTGCACTTAGCAGACAAAGGCTTCAGGCAGAGCCTTAATATGCTTTTGGGTTGTCTGACGCCACCTGTGGCTGTTCTAGCCCAATCTCTCGAAAGGAGATATAGATTGAAATTGAAAGTACATCCTTCAGCTAAGTTTGGATCAGATGCAAACTAAAATGTTGCTGAATGTTTAGGAAAGTGGCAGCTGTGCACTAGAGGTTTCAGGTAGCTAGTACCAAAATGTACTAAATTCAGGGAGGCAACAGGACACGCCTGTCTAAGCCCTTTACACCTTTCATTCTTGGAACAGCATTGTTGTATCTGCCTATGTCAGATGAGCGTCAAGCTGGGCAAGAATTTCAACATGGAGAAGTTGTACTAGCTTAGCTTTAGGAATGTAGTAGCCCTTCAGAGTCTGGCTTTCAGTCACTCAGCTCGTCATGTGGCGTTCTTGTGGGCCTTGCGAGCTGGAGAGCATTGCTCGTTAAAATATGGCAGCAGTCACATGTTCATCCCACTTCAGCCAGTCATTCCTTCAGCGTGATCAAACTGACTAAAGTTAATGTCAGTCAATAAATCTTCCCCTACTGTCTTAATCATCCCCGGTGTCAGAGTCCAGGTTAGCCTAACTGTAAATAACCTGGCTACTGTAACATAAAGGTCATACAGGTCATCAAACCCTTTCATCAAACTCCACCATCAATCTCCACTGAGTACTATCCTGTTCCTGTATTTCCAGCACGTTTGGTTAAATGCATCTCTTCTAGCTGTTGACAACAACTCTGGGGCAATGGAAAAATGGCCCAAAGTTAGCTGGTGTGCATGGCAGATTCAGAAATTATAATTACAATAATTTTATCATTATTGAAATGGCAATCAGATATGAATAACAATGCAGTTAACTCAATGTCTAATATCAAAACAAGGAAAGGTTGGTATTTCAGATTGAAAATTAACTATTGGCATTCAAGACTATATACAGGAGAAGTGCACAGAGGAGTGAAAATGTATTCCATCTGACTTGTGAATGTAGTTGAGATATGCTAAAATGCTTTAATTATATTACATTTTTTTGTTTTTTGTTTCAGGCCCTTCCTTTTCTCACTGTTGGGGAGAGTGCACCTCAATAGCAGTACCAGGCTATATAACGACTGAGGATGCTGGAACCAGGAGAACAGAAGCTGGCTTCAAATGTAAGCTGTGATGTATATTTCAGTGTTTCAGCAATTTATCTTTGCATTTTCTACTTTTTTCATCCAGGTTGATGACTTGGAGGTCACAAGCATCACAATGACTTGTGGTCATTCACAAATACAGAAAATAAATTTAATATAAGAGGCCAACGTAAAAGTACCTGAAACGATGTGGTTAATTTATTGAGATTGACCCATAGCCTTTGTTGGGGAAACCGATAGGGAGTTAATTTATTCTAAAAGGAAACTGGACTTTCCTTGTGGATTAATCTTTTACACAATGACCTGGATGACTGACAACCTTAACACACACTGTAAAGTGCAAGTAGGAATAATTATGGTGTCATGTTAAGTTTTAGTAGTCATATACTTGACTTGGATTAATGCATGTGTTCATCAAATTGCTTTATTTCAAATGTTAGCTGATGAATGATGTCTGAATGTATCTTTTACAGCTATGTGATACTATCCTGGTGCATGCCAGCACCTTGTTATTGCAACACTCTGTTGCATGGGGAATTGTTTCAACTAGATTGTATGAGGTTGCCTGATGCATCTCTTGAAAAAGAGTGGCACATGCTGCATGTTAAACGAGCCAGAGCTCAGAACAGAATTGTACCATACTTATGAGAACAGTGAATTCTGCAGCAGCAAAGCATTGTCTCCGCAGTGTTTTATGGACACTAACCAACAGAGCACTTTTTCAGAGTCTTCACAAAACAACAGAATCCGAGAGGTTTGGATTGTCTAAATGCTCTGGCTATACATTCCTGACACCAGTCTGAGGGTTATTGAGAGGTTTTTGGCTCTCAGAAATACACCACAAATAGAAAAACATGCAGGGTTTCTCAGCACATTGTCTTTCCTGAAAATAGTTGTCTCTTGTCAGCAATAAGCAACTCTTATAAAACAACAGTGAAATCTGTAAACTTTTTTAAAACTATCCATACACTTTGCATATTCTACTGCTAAAAGATTTGGTTGCTTTTGAATAGTAATTTTGTTGATAAAGACAGAGATTGTGCCTCTGAGTAAGGTGAGAATTTTCTTAAAGCTTAGGTTTGCTGGAGTTCACTATTTTGCACTTTAGAGCACTTGACTCCCATGCCTTTATCAGTTGAATTATTATTATTCCTTACTGCTTTCATTTTCACTACTATTTAATGGTTTGTAAATAATCTGCACGTTTGGGTGATAAAGCAGTTGAGTTGAGGGCCGAGGACCACGCCATTTGGACGGCCTTGAAAGTTTTAAGTGGCGATGTTTTAGGCACCTTTAGCCTGCAGTGTAACAGTAAACTTCATTTGGCGTGTCTTGACGGCTTGATAGTGTCATATGTTTTTACATCGAAAAGAAAATGCATTTATTGCAAACGACCGGCTGGGCCAGCATGCCTCCTACAGGGTCGGCTCCACCCTCCCCGGACTTTCTTCTATTGTCCTCCTCTCTAGATGTTAAAACCTAATAACTGAATGTCACAATGTATGCTAAGATTAGCTTACTTATTCATTTACTGTAAGGGCTATTACAGTATAGTATAGCGCATAGATAGTGGCCATCACTATCCATGCGCACAACATTGCACTGGTATAGCTTCATCTACAAATCCACATAAACAGTGTTGCTACAGCTTACGCTCACAGGGTTTCATCACTTTGTCAACCCCATCAGTCCGTACTGAACTCAGTAGAAAGGCCTTTTCCTACTCTACTCTCTCACACGCTCCAGTAGGCCTATCCAAACCCATGCACTGGAACAACATGAAGGCTAGATGCAGAATACAAGTAATTTCCATGTAGCACTGAATACAATATTAAATAAGGTGATGTCTGTGAGCGTGAAGAGCAGCAGACACCTACATTGTTGCTTTCCTGTGCAAAGATACATTTTAGAATTTTTTTTACACGTTATTTCAACATTAGACTCACCTAATGAGATGGGTGGGCACAATGCATGGAGCAGAGCAAGTCTATTGTTGGTTAAGTTTTGGAGACGGCCACTCGGAGATCATCATCCATGTTTAGTCCCGAACTGTTTTATTTTTTTATGTAAGTCAGTGCTCAAAAAGTCATTTGACATAAGTACGTGGAGCCAAAGCGCATCAGGACATCTATAGTGACCCTGGATAGCTGCGTGTATTCCCTTTCGACTGAAACCCAGACCTCGCAGCGTCTTGGTATTAAACGCTGTCTCTAACTTTCAGTCACTTGACATTTCAACTAATGCGTCCTCACTCGTGTTAACACATGGTGCATTTTCCTCCATGAAGTCTTCCATCTTATAGAAACCATATGAATCCTGCCCATTTCAATTTGCGCAGTCTGTGAATAATACAGTGTCTGGAGCTTACGTGAAGGTAACTTAACAAGCCTCACAATTCTCCCTTATAAACTCCAGAGCAGGCTGTTCAAGATAAGCCTCAAGCTGCATAAAAGTACCACCAACTGACTGACTATTGTGATCTTGGTACCCCTGGAATGAAAGATAAAATTGCGTGCTGGTTTAGATCAGTAGATAATTTATTAACAGACAGTGTAATTGAATGTAATTGAGCAGACAGAGTGGACAGCTAGAGGATCATAAGGAGATATTCACTGAATTTGACAAAAGGGTTTTGGATGACAATTGTGGACTAACCCTTTGAGTCAGAATGTTACATTAGAGCATTAAGTACAGACACAGATGAATAGCAATACACAAGTTATTTGGGTTGTCACTGTAACTAAAAAAATATTGTTTGAGCGGGTGTAATCTGTAATTTATACAGGGAGGAAGACATAATAAACTGACATACAAAAACTGGAGCAGGGAGACCAAGTCCGTCCATTTCTCACCAATCCAAAAATCCCTCCTCTCCATTTCTTACCAATCAAATGAAAGCCGCTGTCCCCGGCTTCCATTTCTTGCCAATCAAACGGGATCTCCTCTCTTTTTCTTAGCAATCAGAAAAACCCTTCAGCCTTAATTCCCGCCCCCGCTTTTTCGACGAATCAGACGGCTGTTGCTACCTCAGTGCAGGCAAAAGAAGACGAGAGCGCCTCTTGGCATTTTTACGGTAAGTAAATCAAGTAAATCAAAAGTTCTTTAAATTTCTGACCTAAATTCAGAACTGCAAATTGTTTGGTATTAAAATGCCTATTGCTCGGCTGATTTATTCATTTATATACCGCCGTCTGTACGACGTGGTTCATTTTGCTAGCTAAAAAAACACACATTACTGTTGAAATTCATTCAAACGAGCCGACAGATGCTTTAGCTATGCGACCGTTAGCCTGCAGTACAATCGACTACCGGAGTGAGTGAGTGAGTGAGTGAGTAGACGAATGAGGTTGGAGGAGTGGCGGTGTGGCTTCTTTCAGGGTGGGTAGAGATGTGTTTTTCCGCACTAAAGAACAATAGGACGAAGGGAGACTTCTCAATTTGACTGGCCTTGACGGTTTCAGGTGCCGGTCTTTTAACTGCAGCTAACGGTACAGTGAATGAGTGGACGAGCAAGAGAATGGGAACGGAGGTCTATCTGCTGCTAGGGTGGACAGGGGTGCTGATCAGATGTGAGCTGGGTGAGTAGAATACAGTGGATGAAACTGTACATATTCATTGTGATACACATTCTTCGTTAAAAATCAAATATGCACTTCGACAAAGCACAATTCCTGAAAGTGTGCTGTTTCATATGATGCTGATAGTGATATTATATTAGCATTCTTAGTAATGTCTTAGATTACAGCTCATTATAGCATAATGACTCTGAAGTTGCGGTAAAATAGTTTGTACAATCGATGTGCCAGAACAATACAATAGTGGGCCATCAGGGCCAGGAAGGAAGAATCACAATTATATATTTTAATGGTACAAAGTTCATTCTCATCGCACATTTTTTTTCTCTCAGACGTGGATTCTGCCTCAATTACGGAAATATGTTTGACCTTTACTCGACATGCTTAATATTAAATATTAAGATTAAACGCGTATAACTACTCGAACTTCTTGTGAAACAACTTTTTTCTATACCATACAGAACATTACATACATTTAGTTCTCAGTCTCTCTCGCTCTCTCTCCCTCTCTCTCTCTCTCTCTCTCTCTCTCACACACACACAGAGAGAGAGAGAGAGAGAGAGAGAGAGAGAGAGAGAGAGGGGGCAAAAGGGCAAAGCCGGGCACTTGTTTGCAAACATCTTTGATCTTTGAAATGCAGGTGCATGTGTATCTTTTTGATCTTGCTTGTTGCGCAGTCACCGTTAGTCGGCAAGTTGTTTATCAAGCGGTCAGTCTTTAATTTGGATCTATTGTGGGAGTATTGTAGACTTAGGGCTTTTAAAATGAAGTTGTATGTAAGCTACCCTTTATAAGAATTTCTAGATCTTTGTAAATTATAGTTAATAAAATTACTGTTAGTGGCAGTACAGTGTGTACCAAAATGCGGGCCGTCAGGACCAGGATTCGATTATTTTATTTTAAATAATTAAAAATATATTTTGTGCTCTAAGTTTTATTTGTTATCCCACTGATTTTTTTTTCTGAAATAACGTTTATGGGACTGTGAGACGGCAAGCTTTTGTTTCCCTCGTCTCTTTAAATCATGATGCTGCTTTCGGTTTGTTACCGATCTGGTGAGAAGTGCTCGAAGACGTGGAGCTGCCTCCACACACACCTGCTTCACCTCAGGGAACTGTCTGCTCGAGCCACACACGGGCCAAAAACAACCGAGAATGACACAAAGCTTTCCATAATGCACGCTCATTCTGATGCGCTATAATGACGCTTTCTCTAATTCTCCTAGGCAGTGGGATCGCTTCAGTGGCTTTAACTCCAATCCGTGCTTCGACATACAATTGTACAGTGACCTGTGTGTTTTCTGCCTTTGCAGGGGCACAGTGGAAGGAGAGCCCGGTTTATAGAAGAATGACTGAAATCCGCCGTGTACATAGCAACACGCCTGCCTACAGGCTTTGATTCATGTTATGCCGGAACCACACCTATGAATAATCCGGGGATCCCTAACATATCATTCTAGAGGTGTTTTGTGGGAAATTATAATAGAAATAAAAACTCAAAAAGACTAGCAAAATAAAATATGATACAGATGCAAAGTTTTAAAATGATTAAATAGAACAAACTGTGCTTTTTACACTAAAGCCACATACCTGTCGTTATGCAGAAACAATACATTAACAGTTGCACACAAACTCTTAGAGATTTGCCAATTTCTCCCCTCATGTGAGGATGGTTTTCAGAGTATAACAAATTTCTCTCTTGCTCTATTATTTGACAAGAACCGTATGGACCTAACTGCCTGTTAGGTCTAACTACCTAACTGCTATGTCTTAAGACCGTTCTGAAGGTCACTTAGCTGACAGCAGTTAGGGTAGGTAGCACTTTTTTTGTTTGTATTTGTATTTACCATTGTTCCTTTTTTACATGGCTGAAGGAGAAGAAGAAACAGATACACTGAAAAAGCCTTTTTCGAGGGATGGACTCATTCAAAAGATGAGCAGCTTTGGTAAGTTTAACAGAATTTTATTTATCTTTATAAGCAATTGACTATTGTGACTTGATGAAGTCAGATTCCAAGTCCTGAAGACTCCTTTGCGTGTGCATTGTGGCATGTGTGCGACCATCTGCTTGGCCGGAAACTTTGGGGAAACCTGCTGAACCCTGGTTTGTTCTTTAATCTGCAGCAGTGACATTGATTTGTACTTCATGCAATGTCTATTTGAAAGCATTTGTAAGCATTAGTCATAATGTAGTATCAGTGTTGAGTTACATTCTTTAATTTATTAGTATCTATTCTATTATCAAAGGGTATGAATGAGTTAATGAGCAATAGTTTTTAAAAGTGGAAGAACTCTGAATGAATTCATATAGTTAAAAATACAATAGTGTCAGTCTCACTGTTACTTAATGTTCTGTTAATGTTCATATCTTATGGCAAATACGTAATACATCGCGCAGTGACCACTTTAACATTCATTTTAATCTGGACAATAAGAACCCAGCCCCTTCATATCCCTTGAATGTGAAAGGGCAAGCCTTGGTGCTGCTGGACTACCAGACTGTGCAGCTGTATGTCAGAATGCCTTCTCTTGTGCAATGATAACAGCTATTGAGGGAGTCCATTGTACCCAGATGGTTCTGCACTGCTAAGTCTTCCTGACCAGGAATAAGGTGTAGGCTCTCAGTGTTGATGGAATGAAATGTTAAGCTGAAATCAACAGCATCCCGACATTCTGTAGGTATAAGGTTTTTCCAAGTGGGTGAGAGCTGTGTGAAAATGATTAAGTGTGTATATTTTCTTAGTGTCACAATATTAACAGGATTGGTAAAGATCAGTGCTTGTGGCATTATTGCATTGTTAAAGCAATCAACAAATGATATATTAAAAACACATCAAACACAGGACCAGATTTATTATGCTAAGTTCTGATTAGATGCAAGCTTATATTAATGACCAATAATACATTGTACTTTTGACCGATGTTAGATTTATCCCAATTTGGACAATAGGGACTAGACACCAGGGGGATGTTCTACAAAGTAGTATAATAAAAATAACTATGAACTATTTGAATAGAATTGAACGTCTACCTACTAGAAAGGAAAAGGCAATAACTTTATGAAAGTAAGGAGGGAAATTTGTACCAGCTGAAACTAGGGATCCTTGAAGATACCAATTGTAGGAGAGGGCACAACCATGCAGCCTTAAGACTTTGAGAGTGTGTCAAAAATCACTTAGGTATCGCTTGAACCAAATATAAAACCTTGGGAAAAATATTCATCTTTACAGAATTTGTTCTCCAATAAGACATGAGGGTAAAATAGACCAGTGTTTAATATCCTTTTTACACTGTTCTAAAAGAGGACTAAAATTTGCTTTAAATAGTCTGAGCATCCAACACTTTGTGAGGAAGAATGTTTTCAAGGCGAAGAGCCAAAACTTTTGAAAACACTTTACCATCGCAGTTTATCGGTGTAAATATGAACTAAAATTAAATTAAGTTAAGTTAACCAAATATAAAAAATTTGGAACAATATTCATCTTTACGAATTTGTCCTCCCAATAAAAGATAAAAAAAGAGGGTAAAAAAGACTAGCGTTTAATATCTTTTTTACACTGTTCTAAAAGAGGAATAAAGTTTGCTTTAAATAAACTGTAGTAAGATTTGGTTATTTTTACCCCCAGATATGAGAAAAAGTCAGCTGTGAGTTTAAATGGCAGATTGGGAAATTCTTCAGCTTTCTTGTTAATGGGGAAGTACTCATTTTTATTAAAATTAAGTTTGTATCCTGATATTTTTCCAAATTCTTCCAGGACTCTGAGGACTTCAGGTACGGTTGAGACAGGGTTGGTGACATATAATAACAAGTCGTCTGCGTAAAGTGAGACAGTATGTGTTAGGCCACCACGTGTAATACCCTGTATAGCATTGCACCTGAGAGCTTTGGAGAGTGGTTCTGTTGCTAAGACAAAAAGTAGTGGGCTCAATGGATCTCCTTGTTTAGTCCCCCTGAAGAGAGGGAAGTAATCAGAGGAGACAGAGTAAGTGTAAACTGAGGCAGTCGGTGTAGATAAGTTTGATGTGTTTAATACAATTATGGCCAAATCCAAACCGACTGAGTGTGGAAAGAAGATATTCCCACTCATTACTCATCACTATTCCCTATCGAACGCCTTCTCGCTGTTGAGCGAAATTACCGCTTTTGGGGATAGAGTGTGGGATTTCGTGTAGATTATGTTAAACAATCATTTCAGATTGACATAGGACTGTCTGCCTTGAACAAACCCAGTCTGGTGGTCCAACACTATGTGAGGAAGAATGTTTTCAAGGCAAAGAGCCAAAACTTTTGAAAACACTTTACCATCGCAGTTTGCTAAACTAATTGCTGTATGATGAACAGTCGAGTGGGTCCTTATTTTTCTTTAATAACAATGCATGGCCAGAGATCAAAATCGGATTACATTAACAAATTCGTATTGTTCTCAGTAAATAGGGATCGAGCAAAAAAAAGTCTATTCTTGAAAATGATCTGTGTACATGAGAGAAATAAGAGTACTCCCTTTTGTTAGGATTCTTAAATCTCCATGGATCTACAAGTTTATGTGTGTTCATAAATGCATGGATTGTTTACTGATTTAGATGACTTTGATGTCGAATGAGAGGAACGATCACCAGATTGTAATCCCCTGAAAGAATCAAGTGATGACTATCCAGACTGGGGATGGAGCTTAGCATTTTTTTTTTTTTAAACTGATCATCGTCAAAGTTAGGGGCATAAATATTAACTACAATTAAATTCAGTTGTAGTAGCTTCCTCACAACCGTACACCTGCCCTACCCAGTCTTTGTGAATCCCAAAGTGGTCTTTAATCTGAAGGTTTGTTTCCTACAAGAATGCTATGCCTACCCCAAGATGTCTTAAGTGTGAGAGAACCCTCTCTCTTTTGACTGCATGTTTAAGCCCTTTTACATTCCAACTTATTATTTTCACATCACTCCTACCTGGGACTGGATATGAATTACTGTGCGCCACTGAAACTATAGAGTTCAGATATGTAAATCCCATTCCCATTTAAGCAATACAAAACATAGATGAATGCACAAATCAGATATAAAACATACAAAATACAAATACATCTACACTTAACAAGTAGTGAACAAAACATATGTATATATATATATATATATATGCCTTAAGACAGAACCCGCATATGCCTAACCCGATGGGTCTTATGCTTTCCGGCTTGACTCCCTGCTTAACTGGGAGTACCAAAGCTGCTACTGACACCTACTGGGGAAAATAATTATTGCAAGCAGCTAGCACAATGCTGTTATAAGAGTCCGATTCAGCAGTCCTACGCATTTTCAGTGTGTTGGTACATGGGTCTGCAGCCAACATATGCTGTAGGATTCTCTGTCTAATATGTTACTCTCACGGGGATAGTTAACGGCAAATTGTAAGAAATACTGAACAAAGACAAGACAGAAAAAATACTTGAAGCATCTGTATCTATATATCGCAGAAAAAGAATAAATTGCAATGTAATTTTTTCTTTCAATATTGTGCAGCCCTAATATTGAGTTTGTCAATATACCGTTTTATCTCTGGTAGTCATAATCCTTTGACATATTGAAATATTGCTACACAGACACAGACACGACTCATGTGATTCACAGAAGTCCTGGCCTACACGTACGTGCGTTTGAATTGTGCGGTATTGACAGCTACAAAGTTGATGGAAATTGAGTAATACCACTTTCAATGTATTTTAAGTAAGGTAGCTCATTTTGACAGTGAGGGTAGCTCATATTGACAGCCAGGGTAGCTCATTTTCACAGGTAGAAAATGAATGAAAATGGAGGAAAAAATGACTAATACCACTTGTACCTCTTTGGTAAAGATGAAGTACTGTGCCAAATAAAACCACGCCAACTTTCATTATTATTAAGTTTAAATGTTATTTGGAAGTGCTTAATAGTGGATTCATGTTTAATAGCGTGTACTATTCTATACTTGTCAAAAAACGCTTAAAGCAGCGAGAGAAGCTCAAAACGTGCTTTGCTGTTTCAATAAGTGCATTTAAGACATCTAACAAAGTTTTCTCTTCTAAATCATCTCTTTTAGTAATTCTGAATAAACTAAACATTTTTATGGCATGGGTGAGTACATATTACATTACCCTACAACAAGTGGTAAAAATGCACTTCTCTCGACTAGAGGAGTTGAAAAACAGCATATGTCCCTCTTTGGTAAAGATGCAGTAATGTGCCAAATGAAATCACGCCAACTTTCATAATAAGGAAGTTAAATGTTATTTGGAAGTGCTTAATAGTGGATTCATGTCAAATAGCGTGTACTATTCTATACTTGCCAAAAAACGCTTAAAGCAGCGAGAGAAGCTCAAAACGTGCTTTGCTGTTTCAATAAGTGCCATGAAGACATATAAGACCGTTTTCTCCACTAAATTATCTCCTTTCGTAATTCTGAATAAGCTAAAAATTTTTATAGCATGGATGAGGACATAACACATTACCCTACAACAAGTGGTAAAAATGCACTTCTCTCGTCTAGAGGAGTTGAAAAACAGCATATGTCCCTCTTTGGTAAAGATGCAGTAATGTGCCAAATGAAATCACGCCAACTTTCATAATAATGAAGTTTAAATGTTATTTGGAAGTGCTTAATAGTGGATTCATGTTTAATAGCGTGTACTATTCTATACTTGTCAAAAAACGCTTAAAGCAGCGAGAGAAGCTCAAAACGTGCTTTGCTGTTTCAATAAGTGCATTTAAGACATCTAATAAAGTTTTCTCTTCTAAATCATCTCTTTTAGTAATTCTGAATAAACTAAACATTTTTATGGCATGGGTGAGTACATATTACATTACCCTACAACAAGTGGTAAAAATGCACTTCTCTCGTCTAGAGGAGTTGAAAAACAGCATATGTCCCTCTTTGGTAAAGATGCAGTAATGTGCCAAATGAAATCACGCCAACTTTCATAATAATGAAGTTTAAATGTTATTTGGAAGTGCTTAATAGTGGATTCATGTTTAATAGCGTGTACTATTCTATACTTGTCAAAAAACGCTTAAAGCAGCGAGAGAAGCTCAAAACGTGCTTTGCTGTTTCAATAAGTGCATTTAAGACATCTAACAAAGATTTCTCTTCTAAATCATCTCTTTTAGTAATTCTGAATAAACTAAACATTTTTATGGCATGGGTGAGTACATTGCACCTTTACCTACAACGAGTGGTAAAAATGCACTTCTCTCATCTAGTGGAGTTGAAAAACAGCATATGTCCCTCTTTGGTAAAGATGCAGTACTGTGCCAAATAAAACCACGCCAACTTTCATTATTATTAAGTTTAAATGTTATTTGGAAGTGCTTAATAGTGGATTCATGTTTTATAGCGTGTACTATTCTATACTTGTCAAAAAACGCTTAAAGCAGCGAGAGAAGCTCAAAACGTGCTTTGCTGTTTCAATAAGTGCATTTAAGACATGCAGTAATGTGCCAAATGAAATCACGCCAACTTTCATAATAATGAAGTTTAAATGTTATTTGGAAGTGCTTAATAGTGGATTCATGTTTAATAGCGTGTACTATTCTATACTTGTCAAAAAACGCTTAAAGCAGCGAGAGAAGCTCAAAACGTGCTTTGCTGTTTCAATAAGTTAATTTAAGACATCTAACAAAGTTTTCTCTTCTAAATCATCTCTTTTAGTAATTCTGAATAAACTAAACATTTTTATGGCATGGGTGAGTACATATTACATTACCCTACAACAAGTGGTAAAAATGCACTTCTCTCGACTAGAGGAGTTGAAAAACAGCATATGTCCCTCTTTGGTAAAGATGCAGTAATGTGCCAAATGAAATCACGCCAACTTTCATAATAATGAAGTTTAAATGTTATTTGGAAGTGATTAATAGTGGATTCATGTCAAATAGCGTGTACTATTCTATACTTGCCAAACGAAGCTTTAAGCAGCGAGAGAAGCTCAAAACGTGCTTTGCTGTTTCAATAAGTGCCATGAAGACATATAAGACCGTTTTCTCCACTAAATTATCTCCTTTAGTAATTCTGAATAAGCTAAACATTTTTATAGCATGGATGAGGACATAGCACATTACCCTACAACAAGTGGTAAAAATGCACTTCTCTCGTCTAGAGGAGTTGAAAAACAGCAGATGTCCCTCTTTGGTAAAGATGCAGTACTGTGCCAAATAAAACCACGCCAACTTTCATGATAATGAAGTTTACATGTTATTTGGAAGTGCTTAATAGTGGATTCATGTCAAATAGCGTGTATTATTCTATACTTGCCAAACGAAGCTTTAAGCAGCGAGAGAAGCTCAAAACGTGCTTTGCTGTTTCAATAAGTGCCTTTAAGAGAAATAAGACAGTTTTCTCTTCTAAATCATCTCCTTTAGTAATTCTGAATAAAATAAACATTTTTATGGCATGGGTGAGTACATAGCACATTACCCTACAACAAGTGGTAAAAATGCACTTCTGTCGTCTAGTGGAGTTGAAAAACAGCAGATGTCCCTCTTTGGTAAAGATGCAGTACTGTGCCAAATAAAACCACGCCAACTTTCATGATAATGAAGTTTACATGTTATTTGGATGTACTTAATAGTAGATTCGTTATTCATTTTTTCCTCAATCTAGTGAATCGTGAGATAAATCATGCCCTTTATTCTACTGTTTATTCCATCTAGCTTCGTAAGGTCACCATACTTAGCAGACATTGAGGGTTGTCGATGATCTTTCAAATCTGCACGGAACAATACACTGTCTACACTACATATAGAACCTTAATATACTTTTTGGTTATTTGACGCCACCTTTGGCTGTTCTAGCCCAATCTCGAAAGGATATATAGACTGAAATTGAAAGTACATCTTTCCGGCTTCAGGTATGGCTTCCTCGTGGTCCTTGCGGGCTGGGGAGCATTTCTCGTCATCATCCCAGTTCCGATTTTCAAAAAAAATCCCACTGTCTCTGTTCTAATTGTAGCAGCCAATCATTCATTCAGTGTGATCAAACTGACTAAAGGTAAAGTCAGTCGCTCAATCTTCCCCCACTGTGTCTTAATCACCCCCAGTGTGTCATGCTACTGTAACATAAAGGTTACTCCCTGTCGTCAAACTCCACAATCAATCTTCACTGAGTAGTATCCTGTTCCTGTATCTCCAACACATTTGAGTAATGCATTTCTTTTTGGCTGTTTGCAACAACTCTGGGGAGATGAAAGAATGGCCCAAAGTTAGCTGGTCTGCATGGCAGATTTGGAAATTATAATTACAGTTATTTGATCATTATTCAAATGGCAATCAGATATGAATAATAATGCAGTTAACTCATTGTCTAATAACAAAACAGAGAAAGGTTGGTATTTCAGATTGAAAATGAACTATTGGCATTCAAGACTATATACAGGAGAAGTGCACAGAGGAATGAAAATGTATTCCATCTGACTTGTGAATGTAGTTGAGATATGCTAAAATGCTTTAATTATATTACATTTTTTTGTTTTTTGTTTCAGGCCCTTCCTTTTCTCACTGTTGGGGAGAGTGCACCTCAATAGCAGTACCAGGCTATATAACGACTGAGGATGCTGGAACCAGGAGAACAGAAGCTGGCTTCAAATGTAAGCTGTGATGTATATTTCAGTGTTTCAGCAATTTATCTTTGCATTTTCTACTTTTTTCATCCCGGTTGATGACTTAGAGGTCACAAGCATCACGATGACTTGTGGTCATTCCCAAATACAGAAAATAAATTCAATGTACGAGGCCACCTTAAAAGTACCTGAAACGATATGGTGAATTTATTGAGATGCCCCTGTATTTGTTGGGGAATCCCATAGGGAGATAATTTATTCTAAAAGGAAACTGGACTTGAAAATTGAACCAGGTATTGGACCTTGTGGATTAATCTTGTATACAATGACCTGGATGACTGACAACCTTTGCACATACTTTAAAGGGCAAGTAGGAATAATTATGTTGTCTTGTTAAGTTTTAGTAGTCATAGTAGACTTGGATTTATGCATGTGTTCATCAAATTGTTTTATTTCAAATGTTAGCTGAAGTTGATGTATCTTTTACAGGTATGTGATACTATCCTGGTGCATGCCAGCACCTTGTTAGTGCAACACTCTGTTGCATGGAGAATTCTTTCAACTACACTGTATAAAGGTTGCCTGATGCAGCAGTGGCGCATGCTCCATGTTGAAAAAGGCAGAGCTCAGAACAGAATTGTACCATACCATTGTACCAAGAACAATTAATTCTGCAGCAGCAAAGCATTGCCTCTGCAGTGTTTTATGGACTCTAACCAACAGAGCACTTTCTCAGTCTTCACAAAACAACAGAATCTGAGAGGTGCCGCTTTACTTTGAAAAACATCAAGACTTTCCTAAAAACACCATGACTGAATTGAATTGTCTGAAATGCTCTGGCCAAACATTCCTGACACCAGTCAGGGGATTGAAAGGTTTTTGGCTCTCAGAAGCATGAAAATATTGTCTTATTTTCTTAAAGCAGCAATAAGCAACTTTTATATAACAACAGTGAAATCTGTAAACTTTTTTTTTAAAAACTATCCACTTTGTGTATTCTATAGCCAACAGATTTGGTTGCTTTTTATAGTTATTTTGTTGATAAAGAAACAGATTGTGCCTCTGTGTAAGATGAGAACTTTCTTACAGTTTAGGTTTGCTATATTTCACTATTTGGCACTTCAGAATAACGGTGCGAGAGACTGGTGACCCCCACTGTCCCTGGAGGTGGTTAAAGCATAACGTTGCGCACAGCCTTGCACACGCTCCAGTAGGCCTGTCCAAACCCATGCACTAGAACAACACGAAGAACACAACAGCCTTAACAACCATAATATCATTTCATAGTAATTTAAGAAAGGCTAGATGTAGAATACAAGTAATGTCCATGTAGCACTGAATACAATATTTAATAAGATTATGTCTGTGTGCGTGAAGAGCAGCAGACACCTACATTGTTGCTTTCAAGTGCAAAATTACATTTTAGAATTTTTTTTACACATTACTTCAACATTAGACTCACCTAATGAGATGGGTGGGCACAATGCATGGAGCAGAGCAAGCCCATTGTGGGTTTAATTTTGGAGACGGCCACTCGGAGATCATCATCCATGTTTCGTGCCAAACTGTTTTATTTTTTTTATGTAAGTCAGTGCTCAGAAAGTCTTTCCACATAAGAAGTTAGAGCCAAAGGGCATCAGGACATCCATAGCGACCTTGGATAGCTGCGTGTATTCCCTTTCGACGGAAATCCAGAACTCAACGTCTCAGCAGCGTCTTGGTATTAAACGCTGTCTGTAACGTTCGGCCACTTGACAGTTCAACTGATGCGTCCTCCAGGTCTGATGTCAGATGAATTTCCCACGTAACAGTGAATGGTGATCTTATTCAGTCGTATTGTTTTCGAGCGGTTTCCTCTGGAAAATACTTGGTAAAGTGTCCCAGGAAGAACTGGAAGTTGCGTAATGATATAGACTTGTTCACTGTGTTAACACTCAAGTGCATTTTCCTCCATGACGTCTTCCATCTTATAGAAACCGTATGAATCCTGCCCATTTCAGTTTGCGCAGTCTGTGAATAATACAGTGTCTGAAATGTACGTGAGGTGCCACTTTTAAGACTCTTGCTTCAGTCCTTTCTCCCCCAGCATTGCTCCAGCACTGTCTGTATACACATCAATGCAATCGTCCCAAAGTTTATTGTCAAGTTTAGTGAACATGTCCTCACCTGTGCACGTCCCCTCGAGCGGGGTGCAAAACAGCGTTAAGAATTCCCTCAAAACTGTACTTACATTAACTGACTTATTGCTACCGCAGCGGGTTTGATTAATGTTTCCTCGATTGTGTGCTTTTGTGCCTGTGCAATTAAATATGGCGCATCATTATGATGCCATTTGAGCTTTGGCTGGGATTATTGTTTGTTTCATAAGGGCTTTTTGGCCTTACAACTCTTGCTCCTTTCGGCGGAAAAAATCAACTGGTTTAGCAGCAAGTGAGGGATGCTTGGTTTTCCAGTGTCTGTTGCCTTTTAACAGGCTTTAGGCTTTCAAGTGCAAGTACCCCAGCGCATGCACCACATTGGGGGTGTTGAAGTTTGTTGACGATGACACACGCAGATACATATTGCATTCATCTTGATATTTTCGACACCTAGAAGAGCTGCTCCGACTGATGATGTTATTACCACGGTGGTCTCCACCTACGTTCACATGTCGCTGTGTTTCCTGTGCTGCTGTAAATTGACCTGCTGAAACGATGCTGTTTAATCTGTCGCAATTACCTCAGGGACACTTTTTTTGCGCTTGGTTTTATTTCAAATTTAACTACTATTTTTGAATATATCTTGACAATAATGGATAAAATATGCAATTTTTTAATCATTTTAAATTTGTATTTGTTTTTGGTATGCATATGCGACCTCCCCCGGTGTCTGCGACCCCCTGGGGGTCCCGCCTCCCACTGTTGGAACCACTGAGAAAAAAATCAACATGCTCTGTATCACAGACAATTCTCAAAGAATCTCAGAAAGAAAACCACGACGTAAATAAAAATAGTTGGTTTTTATTTTTTTTTCTTTATCAAACGTCACTGAACGGCGAAGCCATTTACAATAACATTAACTCAGTGAAAGGAGCATGCTGTTTTTAGAAGAAAAAAAAACATCATTCAGAAAAAACAAGCGTTTTATATATTCCCATTTTCCCCATTTCTAATATAGAATTGCCTACATTTCTAAGAAACAAAATCTTCCAATCTCTCTTCTGTCCCATTCACAGTTCACTCACGTTATGCGTCGGGCTGGTAGTTTGCAGACCTGCTCTCCTTCTGGGCTTCAACCAGCACCGCTTTATTTGACGCGATGCATGGCATTTTGATCTGATTAGCCTGTTTTTGATGTGATGTGATGTGATGTGATGTGATGTGATGTGATGTGATGTGATGTGATGTGATGTGATGCATTTGATTGATGTCTGGTCCAAGTCAGTTTTTATTTCTAGCTCGCAATATCCGTCGATGAATAATTTCCTCAGTAGCTAACGGATGGATGTATATCTGTAGCAAATTACTTTGCCTCATTAAAAACATAGGCTACTTAAGTAAAAGTTAAATCACTGACTTTAAAGAATACTCTAAAAAGTACAAGTACACGACAAAGCAACTCAATTACAGTAATGTGAGTACTTGTAATTCGTTACTTTCACCTCTGTGTATATGGTAGAGATGGCAGCTTATTAGTCAAAAGATACGTAACTCGGTGAGATGAGATCATAATTACCATACTAAGACGGCCAAAATGTCTGGTCTGCTCCAAATTCTGCGTACTCCTCACCGCCTAACTTGCATTGCTCCGGACCTTTGAATCCTCTCAACTGAGCTGAAACAAAACGTCATAGGCGCGCGGGAAAATGTTCGTATATATGTCCGGAAAATATCAGTATCAAGTTACTGATGAATTGTCCCCATCCATAATTCTGATAACAATATAATTGGATGAAGCGATGCCTCGTCAACCTGCGTTAGGACCCGTGCTTATGACACAGCTGCCAATCTGTTTTTTACTGTTCACAGGGACTGCACTGCATGCTCTCTCTCTCGCTCTCTATCTCTCTCTCAATTTCAATTTCATTGTGTGTGTGTGTGTGTGTGTGTGTGTGTGTGTGTGTGTAAAATTAGATAGTGTGTTAAAAAAAAAATCAACCAAGAGTTGATAACAGTAGAAAATGTTGAACATATCTTGCTGCAGTTTGGCTGCTGTATTTGATTTCTCCGAGATATGTTTCTATTTGCTGCAGTGTAGCAGCAAGTGTGTCTCTGTCTCCAACTGTCTGTGTGGACAGAGTTGCACAGTCTGTCCTCTCTGGAGCCTGGTGCCTCTGTGTCTACCTGTCTCGATGGCCAGGCTGTGTTCGCTGAGTCTGTACCTGGTTAAAGTCTCATCACCACTGTGTACTGTCTGTTTAGAGCCGAATAACACAGCAATTTGCTCTGAGTGTTTGTGCTACATGTCCAATAGTTGTTGTCATGTTGTTTTTCTTCATCTATCATCTGGTTGGTCTGGATTGTGTGAGGGCTGTCCTAAGGCCTGTTAGAGGAGCTGAGCCTCAGGATTAGCTGACTGACCGTGTTCTCCATGTTCTCCATGTTCTCCTCTTGGCATTGCAGTGCTTTGTGATGGTACGAGTTGGGGTCACTTGTTTTGAGGTGTTTATAAAATTTGAAAGCTCTTTTTTATTATGATGAAAAATGGAAATCAGTCTATGTCAAGTGGAGCCCAATAAAAACTGACTGGTTTCCCTGACCCCTTGGTCGTTTCAGGAATATCATTATTCTTCTTTTGTCTAAATTAACTGTCAGGTCTGACAGAAGGTTTGCAGGTGATCCAGTTGCTGTTGAAATGCCCCCTTAGATGGAGCCAGCAATATCAGATCATCTGTAAACAGTAGGCATTTGATGTGTGTCAGACAGGGTGAGACCAGGGATATCAGACTATTCCAATGATTGAGCCAATTCATCAGTATAAATGTTTAAGAGGGTGGGGCTGAGACTGCAGCCCTGTTTCACCCCTCTACTTTGGTAAAGAACTCTGTTTTCCATCTTGGCAATTTTTACAGCATGCTTTAATGATGTCATGAACTCCTACACCATTTCAATTAATTTTAAGAACAGAACATAATGCCAAATCGAATCAAATGCTTTTTTTGAAGCCTACAAAACAGGAGAAGATTTTGTTCTTGTTTTTGTGGCCGTGTTTTTTAATGAGGGTGTTGAGGATATAGATGTATGTATGTATGTATGTATGATGCTGTATGTTCATAGTGTTCCCCAGTACTGGAGGCTGAGCTCAGGGTTGTCGGGTTGTCTGTGTTTTTGATTTGATAAACTTTTGAGTTTTTTACTCAGACGTCTGCAGTCTGTGTCCAACCAATCCTCATTGGTTCATGTTTTTGATGTGTGGTGCTGAGGCTTTTTCAGACTCCACATTGTCAAATATGTTGGAAATGACTTGCCTATTTCAGGCTGTCTTTACTGAAGGGAAAATGAGGTAGAAAGAAAATCTGCCGTCTGAAGTGGTGAAAATATGAGTGAAAAATGCTGAAGTTGTAAAAATATATCAAAATACACAAAAATATACAAGGTTTTCTTAAGGTTAAGGTTAAATGAATTACAGCTCCTCAATGTGCAAGCTAAAAAGGGCTGTCAGTTTTCCCCAAAACACCCTAAGAAATTTGAAATGACAATCAATACAATCATCCTTAATGGTATGTTTTTAATCAATCAAATTAAATTCAGATCAAAGTTTATTTGTATGGCGCCAAATCATAACCAAAGTTCTCTCAAGACACTTTACAAAAAGAGCAGGTCTACTCTTTGTTATGCTATTTAGAGAGAGACCCAACATGAATCACAATCAGTAGCACTTAGCAACATTCGGCACATTGGCAAGGAAAAACTTCCTTTTAACAGGCAGAAACCTTGAGCAGAACCAGACTCAGGGTAGGGGGGCCTGATAATTGAAGGCTCCCATGCTACTCTTGGAGACTTAAGGTAACACAAGAAGGCTTGCATCCTGGGAGTGCAATATTCTGGAGGGGTAATATGGCACTATGAGCTCTTAAACATAATACTTTTTTGAATAAGTAATCATGATAACTGTGTAGTGTGACACACACTGAATGATGACAATGTGGTTCCAAATAATAGTATACAGCTACTGCAACTGCAAACATAACAAAAAGACAGTCTCGTATTAAAATCAGCTTGCTTTTTGGGTTTTTTTAACACTCTATTTGTAACAGATTTTGCATTGCAGAACAAAACATTAATATGCCTCAATAAGAGCATACGTATGGACAAACTACAACCCAACATCCCTATCAACGACAAACAGCTTTTTTAAAGACAAAAAACTAAACATTTCAAAACTCCCACAGACAACAGCATACAAACAAGGAAAAATAACAATATTAATAACAATAAAAGAGATGAAAATTAATAAATAAATAAATAAATTTTAAAAAGAAAGTAAGTTCAATTAAAAAATGAGGTGCATTCTGTTCTTAACCATTAATAGGAGAGACCACCTGAGGGGATGAAAGTTCATAGTTCCAGGCCAGATAAATTATTCACAAAGTTCATAGACGGGTCCCAGGTTTTGTGGAATCTGCTGATAGATCCATTAAGGGTGCATCAGATTTTTTCCAGCTTGATGTTCTGCATCAAATTTTTTATCCATTGGTTGTGTGATGGAGGGATTACATCCTTCCATTTGAATAGAATTGAACGTCTAGCTACTAGAGAGGAAAAAGCAATAACTTTATGAAAGTAAGGAGGGAAATTTGTACCAGCTGAAACAAGGGATACCCCGAAGATACCAATTGTAGGAGAGGGCACAACCATGCAGCCGTAAGACTTTGAGAGTGTGTCAGAAATCGCTTAGGTATCGCTTGAACCAAATATAAAACCTTTGGAACAATATTCATCTTTACAGAACTTGTTCTCCAATAAGAGATGAGGGTAAAATAGACCAGTGTTTAATATCCTTTTTACACTGTTCTAAAAGAGGACAAAAATTTGCTTTAAATAGTCTGAGCATCCAACACTTTGTGAGGAAGAATGTTTTCAAGGCGAAGAGCCAAAACTTTTGAAAACACTTTACCATCGCACTTTATCGGTGTAAATATTAACAAAATTAAATTAAGTTGTAGTAGCTTTCTCACAAATGTAACATAGCAAACATTTGGATCAGAGATAGCGTTTGATGCAATAAAAGAAGAAGAAAAATAGAAATAAATTGTGAGTGAAACACCTGCCCAACTCAGTCTTTGTGAATCCTGAAGTGGTCTTTCTTCTGAAAGTGGGTTTCCTGTAAGAATGCTATGCCCACCCCGAGATGTTTTAAGGGTGAGAGAACCCTCTCTCTTTTGACTGCATGTTTAAGCCCTTTTCCATTCCAACTTATTACCCAATGTTTACTTAGTCTATGAATATGTAGTGAATAAAGAAAATAAGACTACTTATAATTCTATGTCCTTTCATGTCAGTCTGCTCAGTTATTCATATTTCGTATATAAAGAAAAAGTAAAACTAAACCTGTGATCACCTGCTCCATTTTGACTGAAATGTAACATATAAAATAAATTATTAAAACTGTGATTACCCATCTGCAGTCTGCTCAGTCTTTACTGAAATGCTATAAAAAATGAACAAATAATAAAATACAATTAAGACTGTAATCACACATCAGCAAATGTAGTACATATGCTGTAGGATTCTGTGTCTAATATGTTACTCTCACGGGGATAGTTACCTGCAAATTGTAAGAAATACTGAACAAATACAAGACTGAAAAAAAAACTTGCAGCATCTGTATCTATATATCGCAGAAAAAGAATAAATTGCAATGTAAATTTTTCTTTTTGTGCAGCCCTAAAATTGAGTTTGTCAATATACCGTTTTATTTCTGGTAGTCATAATCCTATGACATATTGAAATATTGCAACACACACACACAAACACGACTCATGTGATTCACAAAAGTCCTAGCCTACACGTACGTGTGTTTGAATGGCTGAGTTTGAACTACGTACTTTTAGCACAACTCCCTCCGGGATTGTAATGACATGAGTGCACTGATTAATGTATACTTTACCATCGCAGTTTATCGGTGTAAATATGAACTAAAATTAAATTAAGTTAAGTTAACCAAATATAAAAAATTTGGAACAATATTCATCTTTACGAATTTGTCCTCCCAATAAAAGATAAAAAAAGAGGGTAAAAAAGACTAGCGTTTAATATCTTTTTTACACTGTTCTAAAAGAGGAATAAAGTTTGCTTTAAATAAACTGTAGTAAGATTTGGTTATTTTTACCCCCAGATATGAGAAAAAGTCAGCTGTGAGTTTAAATGGCAGATTGGGAAATTCTTCAGCTTTCTTGTTAATGGGGAAGTACTCATTTTTATTAAAATTAAGTTTGTATCCTGATATTTTTCCAAATTCTTCCAGGACTCTGAGGACTTCAGGTACGGTTGAGACAGGGTTGGTGACATATAATAACAAGTCGTCTGCGTAGAGTGAGACAGTATGTGTTAGGCCACCACGTGTAATACCCTGTATAGCATTGCACCTGAGAGCTTTGGAGAGTGGTTCTGTTGCTAAGACAAAAAGTAGTGGGCTCAATGGATCTCCTTGTTTAGTCCCCCTGAAGAGAGGGAAGTAATCAGAGGAGACAGAGTAAGTGTAAACTGAGGCAGTCGGTGTAGATAAGTTTGATGTGTTTAATACAATTATGGCCAAATCCAAACCGACTGAGTGTGGAAAGAAGATATTCCCACTCATTACTCATCACTATTCCCTATCGAACGCCTTCTCGCTGTTGAGCGAAATTACCGCTTTTGGGGATAGAGTGTGGGATTTCGTGTAGATTATGTTAAACAATCATTTCAGATTGACATAGGACTGTCTGCCTTGAACAAACCCAGTCTGGTGGTCCAACACTATGTGAGGAAGAATGTTTTCAAGGCAAAGAGCCAAAACTTTTGAAAACACTTTACCATCGCAGTTTGCTAAACTAATTGCTGTATGATGAACAGTCGAGTGGGTCCTTATTTTTCTTTAATAACAATGCATGGCCAGAGATCAAAATCGGATTACATTAACAAATTCGTATTGTTCTCAGTAAATAGGGATCGAGCAAAAAAAAGTCTATTCTTGAAAATGATCTGTGTACATGAGAGAAATAAGAGTACTCCCTTTTGTTAGGATTCTTAAATCTCCATGGATCTACAAGTTTATGTGTGTTCATAAATGCATGGATTGTTTACTGATTTAGATGACTTTGATGTCGAATGAGAGGAACGATCACCAGATTGTAATCCCCTGAAAGAATCAAGTGATGACTATCCAGACTGGGGATGGAGCTTAGCATTTTTTTTTTTTTAAACTGATCATCGTCAAAGTTAGGGGCATAAATATTAACTACAATTAAATTCAGTTGTAGTAGCTTCCTCACAACCGTACACCTGCCCTACCCAGTCTTTGTGAATCCCAAAGTGGTCTTTAATCTGAAGGTTTGTTTCCTACAAGAATGCTATGCCTACCCCAAGATGTCTTAAGTGTGAGAGAACCCTCTCTCTTTTGACTGCATGTTTAAGCCCTTTTACATTCCAACTTATTATTTTCACATCACTCCTACCTGGGACTGGATATGAATTACTGTGCGCCACTGAAACTATCGAGTTCAGATATGTAAATCCCATTCCCATTTAAGCAATACAAAACATAGATGAATGCACAAATCAGATATAAAACATACAAAATACAAATACATCTACACTTAACAAGTAGTGAACAAAACATATATATGCCTTAAGACAGAACCCGCATATGCCTAACCCGATGGGTCTTATGCTTTCCGGCTTGACTCCCTGCTTAACTGGGAGTACCAAAGCTGCTACTGACACCTACTGGGGAAAATAATTATTGCAAGCAGCTAGCACAATGCTGTAATAAGAGTCCGATTCAGCAGTCCTACGCATTTTCAGTGTGTTGGTACATGGGTCTGCAGCCAACATATGCTGTAGGATTCTCTGTCTAATATGTTACTCTCACGGGGATAGTTAACGGCAAATTGTAAGAAATACTGAACAAAGACAAGACAGAAAAAATACTTGAAGCATCTGTATCTATATATCGCAGAAAAAGAATAAATTGCAATGTAATTTTTTCTTTCAATATTGTGCAGCCCTAATATTGAGTTTGTCAATATACCGTTTTATCTCTGGTAGTCATAATCCTTTGACATATTGAAATATTGCTACACAGACACAGACACGACTCATGTGATTCACAAAAGTCCTGGCCTACACGTACGTGCGTTTGAATTGTGCGGTATTGACAGCTACAAAGTTGATGGAAATTGAGTAATACCACTTTCAATGTATTTTAAGTAAGGTAGCTCATTTTGACAGTGAGGGTAGCTCATATTGACAGCCAGGGTAGCTCATTTTCACAGGTAGAAAATGAATGAAAATGGAGGAAAAATTGACTAATACCACTTGTACCTCTTTGGTAAAGATGAAGTACTGTGCCAAATAAAACCACGCCAACTTTCATTATTATTAAGTTTAAATGTTATTTGGAAGTGCTTAATAGTGGATTCATGTTTAATAGCGTGTACTATTCTATACTTGTCAAAAAACGCTTAAAGCAGCGAGAGAAGCTCAAAACGTGCTTTGCTGTTTCAATAAGTGCATTTAAGACATCTAACAAAGTTTTCTCTTCTAAATCATCTCTTTTAGTAATTCTGAATAAGCTAAACATTTTTATAGCATGGATGAGGACATAGCACATTACCCTACAACAAGTGGTAAAAATGCACTTATCTCGTCTACAGGAGTTGAAAAACAGCATATGTCCCTCTTTGGTAAAGATGCAGTAATGTGCCAAATGAAATCACGCCAACTTTCATAATAAGGAAGTTAAATGTTATTTGGAAGTGCTTAATAGTGGATTCATGTTTAATAGCGTGTACTATTCTATACTTGTCAAAAAACGCTTAAAGCAGCGAGAGAAGCTCAAAACGTGCTTTGCTGTTTCAATAAGTGCATTTAAGACATCTAACAAAGTTTTCTCTTCTAAATCATCTCTTTAAGTAATTCTGAATAAACTAAACATTTTTATGGCATGGGTGAGTACATATTACATTACCCTACAACAAGTGGTAAAAATGCACTTCTCTCGTCTAGAGGAGTTGAAAAACAGCATATGTCCCTCTTTGGTAAAGATGCAGTAATGTGCCAAATGAAATCACGCCAACTTTCATA
The DNA here is from genome assembly GCF_022749685.1 of Semicossyphus pulcher. NCBI lineage: Eukaryota > Metazoa > Chordata > Actinopteri > Labriformes > Labridae > Semicossyphus > Semicossyphus pulcher. The sequence goes on from NW_027211695.1 coordinate 10,530,053, forward strand.
ATAAGGAAGTTTAAATGTTATTTGGTTGTGTTTAATAGTGGATTCATGTCAAATAGCGTGTACTATTCTATACTTGCCAAACGAAGCTTTAAGCAGCGAGAGAAGCTCAAAACGTGCTTTGCTGTTTCAATAAGTGCCATGAAGACATATAGGACCGTTTCTCCACTAAATTATCTCCTTTCGTAATTCTGAATAAGCTAAACATTTTTATAGCATGGATGAGGACATAACACATTACCCTACAACAAGTGGTAAAAATGCACTTCTCTCGTCTAGAGGAGTTGAAAAACAGCATATGTCCCTCTTTGGTAAAGATGCAGTAATGTGCCAAATGAAATCACGCCAACTTTCATAATAATGAAGTTTAAATGTTATTTGGAAGTGCTTAATAGTGGATTCATGTTTAATAGCGTGTACTATTCTATACTTGTCAAAAAACGCTTAAAGCAGCGAGAGAAGCTCAAAACGTGCTTTGCTGTTTCAATAAGTGCATTTAAGACATCTAACAAAGTTTTCTCTTCTAAATCATCTCTTTTAGTAATTCTGAATAAACTAAACATTTTTATGGCATGGGTGAGTACATATTACATTACCCTACAACAAGTGGTAAAAATGCACTTCTCTCGTCTAGAGGAGTTGAAAAACAGCATATGTCCCTCTTTGGTAAAGATGCAGTAATGTGCCAAATGAAATCACGCCAACTTTCATAATAAGGAAGTTTAAATGTTATTTGGTTGTGTTTAATAGTGGATTCATGTCAAATAGCGTGTACTATTCTATACTTGCCAAACGAAGCTTTAAGCAGCGAGAGAAGCTCAAAACGTGCTTTGCTGTTTCAATAAGTGCATTTAAGACATCTAACAAAGATTTCTCTTCTAAATCATCTCTTTTAGTAATTCTGAATAAACTAAACATTTTTATGGCATGGGTGAGTACATTGCACCTTTACCTACAACGAGTGGTAAAAATGCACTTCTCTCATCTAGTGGAGTTGAAAAACAGCATATGTCCCTCTTTGGTAAAGATGCAGTACTGTGCCAAATAAAACCACGCCAACTTTCATTATTATTAAGTTTAAATGTTATTTGGAAGTGCTTAATAGTGGATTCATGTTTTATAGCGTGTACTATTCTATACTTGTCAAAAAACGCTTAAAGCAGCGAGAGAAGCTCAAAACGTGCTTTGCTGTTTCAATAAGTGCATTTAAGACATGCAGTAATGTGCCAAATGAAATCACGCCAACTTTCATAATAATGAAGTTTAAATGTTATTTGGAAGTGCTTAATAGTGGATTCATGTTTAATAGCGTGTACTATTCTATACTTGTCAAAAAACGCTTAAAGCAGCGAGAGAAGCTCAAAACGTGCTTTGCTGTTTCAATAAGTTAATTTAAGACATCTAACAAAGTTTTCTCTTCTAAATCATCTCTTTTAGTAATTCTGAATAAACTAAACATTTTTATGGCATGGGTGAGTACATATTACATTACCCTACAACAAGTGGTAAAAATGCACTTCTCTCGACTAGAGGAGTTGAAAAACAGCATATGTCCCTCTTTGGTAAAGATGCAGTAATGTGCCAAATGAAATCACGCCAACTTTCATAATAATGAAGTTTAAATGTTATTTGGAAGTGATTAATAGTGGATTCATGTCAAATAGCGTGTACTATTCTATACTTGCCAAACGAAGCTTTAAGCAGCGAGAGAAGCTCAAAACGTGCTTTGCTGTTTCAATAAGTGCCATGAAGACATATAAGACCGTTTTCTCCACTAAATTATCTCCTTTAGTAATTCTGAATAAGCTAAACATTTTTATAGCATGGATGAGGACATAGCACATTACCCTACAACAAGTGGTAAAAATGCACTTCTCTCGTCTAGAGGAGTTGAAAAACAGCAGATGTCCCTCTTTGGTAAAGATGCAGTACTGTGCCAAATAAAACCACGCCAACTTTCATGATAATGAAGTTTACATGTTATTTGGAAGTGCTTAATAGTGGATTCATGTTTAATAGCGTGTACTATTCTATACTTGTCAAAAAACGCTTAAAGCAGCGAGAGAAGCTCAAAACGTGCTTTGCTGTTTCAATAAGTGCATTTAAGACATCTAACAAAGTTTTCTTTTCTAAATCATCTCTTTTAGTAATTCTGAATAAACTAAACATTTTTATAGCATGGGTGAGTACATATTACATTACCCTACAACAAGTGGTAAAAATGCACTTATCTCGTCTACAGGAGTTGAAAAACAGCATATGTCCCTCTTTGGTAAAGATGCAGTACTGTGGCAAATGAAATCACGCCAACTTTCATAATAATGAAGTTTAAATGTTATTTGGAAGTGCTTAATAGTGGATTCATGTCAAATAGCGTGTACTATTCTATACTTGCCAAACGAAGCTTTAAGCAGCGAGAGAAGCTCAAAACGTGCTTTGCTGTTTCAATAAGTGCCATGAAGACATATAAGACCGTTTTCTCCACTAAATTATCTCCTTTAGTAATTCTGAATAAGCTAAACATTTTTATAGCATGGATGAGGACATAGCACATTACCCTACAACAAGTGGTAAAAATGCACTTCTCTCGTCTAGAGGAGTTGAAAAACAGCATATGTCCCTCTTTGGTAAAGATGCAGTAATGTGCCAAATGAAATCACGCCAACTTTCATTATTATTAAGTTTAAATGTCATTTGGAAGTGCTTAATAGTGGATTCATGTCAAATAGCGTGTATTATTCTATACTTGCCAAACGAAGCTTTAAGCAGCGAGAGAAGCTCAAAACGTGCTTTGCTGTTTCAATAAGTGCCTTTAAGAGAAATAAGACAGTTTTCTCTTCTAAATCATCTCCTTTAGTAATTCTGAATAAACTAAACATTTTTATGGCATGGGTGAGTACATAGCACATTACCCTACAACAAGTGGTAAAAATGCACTTCTGTCGTCTAGTGGAGTTGAAAAACAGCAGATGTCCCTCTTTGGTAAAGATGCAGTACTGTGCCAAATAAAACCACGCCAACTTTCATGATAATGAAGTTTACATGTTATTTGGATGTGCTTAATAGTAGATTCGTTATTCATTTTTTCCTCAATCTAGTGAATCGTGAGATAAATCATGCCCTTTATTCTACTGTTTATTCCATCTAGCTTCGTAAGGTCACCATACTTAGCAGACATTGAGGGTTGTCGATGATCTTTCAAATCTGCACGGAACAATACACTGTCTACACTACATATAGAACCTTAATATACTTTTTGGTTATTTGACGCCACCTTTGGCTGTTCTAGCCCAATCTCGAAAGGATATATAGACTGAAATTGAAAGTACATCTTTCCGGCTTCAGGTATGGCTTCCTCGTGGTCCTTGCGGGCTGGGGAGCATTTCTCGTCATCATCCCAGTTCCGATTTTCAAAAAAAATCCCACTGTCTCTGTTCTAATTGTAGCAGCCAATCATTCATTCAGTGTGATCAAACTGACTAAAGTTAAAGTCAGTCGCTCAATCTTCCCCCACTGTGTCTTAATCACCCCCAGTGTGTCATGCTACTGTAACATAAAGGTTACTCCCTGTCGTCAAACTCCACAATCAATCTTCACTGAGTAGTATCCTGTTCCTGTATCTCCAACACATTTGAGTAATGCATTTCTTTTTGGCTGTTTGCAACAACTCTGGGGAGATGAAAGAATGGCCCAAAGTTAGCTGGTCTGCATGGCAGATTTGGAAATTATAATTACAGTTATTTGATCATTATTCAAATGGCAATCAGATATGAATAATAATGCAGTTAACTCATTGTCTAATAACAAAACAGAGAAAGGTTGGTATTTCAGATTGAAAATGAACTATTGGCATTCAAGACTATATACAGGAGAAGTGCACAGAGGAATGAAAATGTATTCCATCTGACTTGTGAATGTAGTTGAGATATGCTAAAATGCTTTAATTATATTACATTTTTTTGTTTTTTGTTTCAGGCCCTTCCTTTTCTCACTGTTGGGGAGAGTGCACCTCAATAGCAGTACCAGGCTATATAACGACTGAGGATGCTGGAACCAGGAGAACAGAAGCTGGCTTCAAATGTAAGCTGTGATGTATATTTCAGTGTTTCAGCAATTTATCTTTGCATTTTCTACTTTTTTCATCCCGGTTGATGACTTAGAGGTCACAAGCATCACGATGACTTGTGGTCATTCCCAAATACAGAAAATAAATTCAATGTACGAGGCCACCTTAAAAGTACCTGAAACGATATGGTGAATTTATTGAGATGCCCCTGTATTTGTTGGGGAATCCCATAGGGAGATAATTTATTCTAAAAGGAAACTGGACTTGAAAATTGAACCAGGTATTGGACCTTGTGGATTAATCTTGTATACAATGACCTGGATGACTGACAACCTTTGCACATACTTTAAAGGGCAAGTATGAATAATTATGTTGTCTTGTTAAGTTTTAGTAGTCATAGTAGACTTGGATTTATGCATGTGTTCATCAAATTGTTTTATTTCAAATGTTAGCTGAAGTTGATGTATCTTTTACAGGTATGTGATACTATCCTGGTGCATGCCAGCACCTTGTTAGTGCAACACTCTGTTGCATGGAGAATTCTTTCAACTACACTGTATAAAGGTTGCCTGATGCAGCAGTGGCGCATGCTCCATGTTGAAAAAGGCAGAGCTCAGAACAGAATTGTACCATACCATTGTACCAAGAACAATTAATTCTGCAGCAGCAAAGCATTGCCTCTGCAGTGTTTTATGGACTCTAACCAACAGAGCACTTTCTCAGTCTTCACAAAACAACAGAATCTGAGAGGTGCCGCTTTACTTTGAAAAACATCAAGACTTTCCTAAAAACACCATGACTGAATTGAATTGTCTGAAATGCTCTGGCCAAACATTCCTGACACCAGTCAGGGGATTGAAAGGTTTTTGGCTCTCAGAAGCATGAAAATATTGTCTTATTTTCTTAAAGCAGCAATAAGCAACTTTTATATAACAACAGTGAAATCTGTAAACTTTTTTTTTAAAAACTATCCACTTTGTGTATTCTATAGCCAACAGATTTGGTTGCTTTTTATAGTTATTTTGTTGATAAAGAAACAGATTGTGCCTCTGTGTAAGATGAGAACTTTCTTACAGTTTAGGTTTGCTATATTTCACTATTTGGCACTTCAGAATAACGGTGCGAGAGACTGGTGACCCCCACTGTCCCTGGAGGTGGTTAAAGCATAACGTTGCGCACAGCCTTGCACACGCTCCAGTAGGCCTGTCCAAACCCATGCACTAGAACAACACGAAGAACACAACAGCCTTAACAACCATAATATCATTTCATAGTAATTTAAGAAAGGCTAGATGTAGAATACAAGTAATGTCCATGTAGCACTGAATACAATATTTAATAAGATTATGTCTGTGTGCGTGAAGAGCAGCAGACACCTACATTGTTGCTTTCAAGTGCAAAATTACATTTTAGAATTTTTTTTACACATTACTTCAACATTAGACTCACCTAATGAGATGGGTGGGCACAATGCATGGAGCAGAGCAAGCCCATTGTGGGTTTAATTTTGGAGACGGCCACTCGGAGATCATCATCCATGTTTCGTGCCAAACTGTTTTATTTTTTTTATGTAAGTCAGTGCTCAGAAAGTCTTTCCACATAAGAAGTTAGAGCCAAAGGGCATCAGGACATCCATAGCGACCTTGGATAGGTCCTTTCGACGGAAATCCAGAACTCAACGTCTCAGCAGCGTCTTGGCATTAAACGCTGTCTGTAACGTTCGGCCACTTGACAGTTCAACTGATGCGTCCTCCAGGTCTGATGTCAGATGAATTTCCCACGTAACAGTGAATGGTGATCTTATTCAGTCGTATTGTTTTCGAGCGGTTTCCTCTGGAAAATACTTGGTAAAGTGTTCCAGGAAGAACTGGAAGTTGCGTAATGATATAGACTTGTTCACTGTGTTAACACTCAAGTGCATTTTCCTCCATGACGTCTTCCATCTTATAGAAACCGTATGAATCCTGCCCATTTCAGTTTGCGCAGTCTGTGAATAATACAGTGTCTGAAATGTACGTGAGGTGCCACTTTTAAGACTCTTGCTTCAGTCCTTTCTCCCCCAGCATTGCTCCAGCACTGTCTGTATACACATCAATGCAATCGTCCCAAAGTTTATTGTCAAGTTTAGTGAACATGTCCTCACCTGTGCACGTCCCCTCGAGCGGGGTGCAAAACAGCGTTAAGAATTCCCTCAAAACTGTACTTACATTAACTGACTTATTGCTACCGCAGCGGGTTTGATTAATGTTTCCTCGATTGTGTGCTTTTGTGCCTGTGCAATTAAATATGGCGCATCATTATGATGCCATTTGAGCTTTGGCTGGGATTATTGTTTGTTTCATAAGGGCTTTTTGGCCTTACAACTCTTGCTCCTTTCGGCGGAAAAAATCAACTGGTTTAGCAGCAAGTGAGGGATGCTTGGTTTTCCAGTGTCTGTTGCCTTTTAACAGGCTTTAGGCTTTCAAGTGCAAGTACCCCAGCGCATGCACCACATTGGGGGTGTTGAAGTTTGTTGACGATGACACACGCAGATACATATTGCATTCATCTTGATATTTTCGACACCTAGAAGAGCTGCTCCGACTGATGATGTTATTACCACGGTGGTCTCCACCTACGTTCACATGTCGCTGTGTTTCCTGTGCTGCTGTAAATTGACCTGCTGAAACGATGCTGTTTAATCTGTCGCAATTACCTCAGGGACACTTTTTTTGCGCTTGGTTTTATTTCAAATTTAACTACTATTTTTGAATATATCTTGACAATAATGGATAAAATATGCAATTTTTTAATCATTTTAAATTTGTATTTGTTTTTGGTATGCATATGCGACCTCCCCCGGTGTCTGCGACCCCCTGGGGGTCCCGCCTCCCACTGTTGGAACCACTGAGAAAAAAATCAACATGCTCTGTATCACAGACAATTCTCAAAGAAACTCAGAAAGAAAACCACGACGTAAATAAAAATAGTTGGTTTTTATTTTTTTTTCTTTATCAAACGTCACTGAACGGCGAAGCCATTTACAATAACATTAACTCAGTGAAAGGAGCATGCTGTTTTTAGAAGAAAAAAAAACATCATTCAGAAAAAACAAGCGTTTTATATATTCCCATTTTCCCCATTTCTAATATAGAATTGCCTACATTTCTAAGAAACAAAATCTTCCAATCTCTCTTCTGTCCCATTCACAGTTCACTCACGTTATGCGTCGGGCTGGTAGTTTGCAGACCTGCTCTCCTTCTGGGCTTCAACCAGCACCGCTTTATTTGACGCGATGCATGGCATTTTGATCTGATTAGCCTGTTTTTGATGTGATGTGATGTGATGTGATGTGATGTGATGTGATGTGATGTGATGTGATGTGATGTGATGTGATGCATTTGATTGATGTCTGGTCCAAGTCAGTTTTTATTTCTAGCTCGCAATATCCGTCGATGAATAATTTCCTCAGTAGCTAACGGATGGATGTATATCTGTAGCAAATTACTTTGCCTCATTAAAAACATAGGCTACTTAAGTAAAAGTTAAATCACTGACTTTAAAGAATACTCTAAAAAGTACAAGTACACGACAAAGCAACTCAATTACAGTAATGTGAGTACTTGTAATTCGTTACTTTCACCTCTGTGTATATGGTAGAGATGGCAGCTTATTAGTCAAAAGATACGTAACTCGGTGAGATGAGATCATAATTACCATACTAAGACGGCCAAAATGTCTGGTCTGCTCCAAATTCTGCGTACTCCTCACCGCCTAACTTGCATTGCTCCGGACCTTTGAATCCTCTCAACTGAGCTGAAACAAGACGTCATAGGCGCGCGGGAAAATGTTCGTATATATGTCCGGAAAATATCAGTATCAAGTTACTGATGAATTGTCCCCATCCATAATTCTGATAACAATATAATTGGATGAAGCGATGCCTCGTCAACCTGCGTTAGGACCCGTGCTTATGACACAGCTGCCAATCTGTTTTTTACTGTTCACAGGGACTGCACTGCATGCTCTCTCTCTCGCTCTCTATCTCTCTCTCAATTTCAATTTCATTGTGTGTGTGTGTGTGTGTGTGTGTGTGTGTGTGTGTGTGTAAAATTAGATAGTGTGTTAAAAAAAAAATCAACCAAGAGTTGATAACAGTAGAAAATGTTGAACATATCTTGCTGCAGTTTGGCTGCTGTATTTGATTTCTCCGAGATATGTTTCTATTTGCTGCAGTGTAGCAGCAAGTGTGTCTCTGTCTCCAACTGTCTGTGTGGACAGAGTTGCACAGTCTGTCCTCTCTGGAGCCTGGTGCCTCTGTGTCTACCTGTCTCGATGGCCAGGCTGTGTTCGCTGAGTCTGTACCTGGTTAAAGTCTCATCACCACTGTGTACTGTCTGTTTAGAGCCGAATAACACAGCAATTTGCTCTGAGTGTTTGTGCTACATGTCCAATAGTTGTTGTCATGTTGTTTTTCTTCATCTATCATCTGGTTGGTCTGGATTGTGTGAGGGCTGTCCTAAGGCCTGTTAGAGGAGCTGAGCCTCAGGATTAGCTGGCTGACCGTGTTCTCCATGTTCTCCATGTTCTCCTCTTGGCATTGCAGTGCTTTGTGATGGTACGAGTTGGGGTCACTTGTTTTGAGGTGTTTATAAAATTTGAAAGCTCTTTTTTATTATGATGAAAAATGGAAATCAGTCTATGTCAAGTGGAGCCCAATAAAAACTGACTGGTTTCCCTGACCCCTTGGTCGTTTCAGGAATATCATTATTCTTCTTTTGTCTAAATTAACTGTCAGGTCTGACAGAAGGTTTGCAGGTGATCCAGTTGCTGTTGAAATGCCCCCTTAGATGGAGCCAGCAATATCAGATCATCTGTAAACAGTAGGCATTTGATGTGTGTCAGACAGGGTGAGACCAGGGATATCAGACTATTCCAATGATTGAGCCAATTCATCAGTATAAATGTTTAAGAGGGTGGGGCTGAGACTGCAGCCCTGTTTCACCCCTCTACTTTGGTAAAGAACTCTGTTTTCCATCTTGGCAATTTTTACAGCATGCTTTAATGATGTCATGAACTCCTACACCATTTCAATTAATTTTAAGAACAGAACATAATGCCAAATCGAATCAAATGCTTTTTTTGAAGCCTACAAAACAGGAGAAGATTTTGTTCTTGTTTTTGTGGCCGTGTTTTTTAATGAGGGTGTTGAGGATATAGATGTATGTATGTATGTATGATGCTGTATGTTCATAGTGTTCCCCAGTACTGGAGGCTGAGCTCAGGGTTGTCGGGTTGTCTGTGTTTTTGATTTGATAAACTTTTGAGTTTTTTACTCAGACGTCGGCAGTCTGTGTCCAACCAATCCTCATTGGTTCATGTTTTTGATGTGTGGTGCTGAGGCTTTTTCAGACTCCACATTGTCAAATATGTTGGAAATGACTTGCCTATTTCAGGCTGTCTTTACTGAAGGGAAAATGAGGTAGAAAGAAAATCTGCCGTCTGAAGTGGTGAAAATATGAGTGAAAAATGCTGAAGTTGTAAAAATATATCAAAATACACAAAAATATACAAGGTTTTCTTAAGGTTAAGGTTAAATGAATTACAGCTCCTCAATGTGCAAGCTAAAAAGGGCTGTCAGTTTTCCCCAAAACACCCTAAGAAATTTGAAATGACAATCAATACAATCATCCTTAATGGTATGTTTTTAATCAATCAAATTAAATTCAGATCAAAGTTTATTTGTATGGCGCCAAATCATAACCAAAGTTCTCTCAAGACACTTTACAAAAAGAGCAGGTCTACTCTTTGTTATGCTATTTAGAGAGAGACCCAACATGAATCACAATCAGTAGCACTTAGCAACATTCGGCACATTGGCAAGGAAAAACTTCCTTTTAACAGGCAGAAACCTTGAGCAGAACCAGACTCAGGGTAGGGGGGCCTGATAATTGAAGGCTCCCATGCTACTCTTGGAGACTTAAGGTAACACAAGAAGGCTTGCATCCTGGGAGTGCAATATTCTGGAGGGGTAATATGGCACTATGAGCTCTTAAACATAATACTTTTTTGAATAAGTAATCATGATAACTGTGTAGTGTGACACACACTGAATGATGACAATGTGGTTCCAAATAATAGTATACAGCTACTGCAACTGCAAACATAACAAAAAGACAGTCTCGTATTAAAATCAGCTTGCTTTTTGGGTTTTTTTAACACTCTATTTGTAACAGATTTTGCATTGCAGAACAAAACATTAATATGCCTCAATAAGAGCATACGTATGGACAAACTACAACCCAACATCCCAATCAACGACAAACAGCTTTTTTAAAGACAAAAAACTAAACATTTCAAAACTCCCACAGACAACAGCATACAAACAAGGAAAAATAACAATATTAATAACAATAAAAGAGATGAAAATTAATAAATAAATAAATAAATTTTAAAAAGAAAGTAAGTTCAATTAAAAAATGAGGTGCATTCTGTTCTTAACCATTAATAGGAGAGACCACCTGAGGGGATGAAAGTTCATAGTTCCAGGCCAGATAAATTATTCACAAAGTTCATAGACGGGTCCCAGGTTTTGTGGAATCTGCTGATAGATCCATTAAGGGTGCATCAGATTTTTTCCAGCTTGATGTTCTGCATCAAATTTTTTATCCATTGGTTGTGTGATGGAGGGATTACATCCTTCCATTTGAATAGAATTGAACGTCTAGCTACTAGAGAGGAAAAAGCAATAACTTTATGAAAGTAAGGAGGGAAATTTGTACCAGCTGAAACAAGGGATACCCCGAAGATACCAATTGTAGGAGAGGGCACAACCATGCAGCCGTAAGACTTTGAGAGTGTGTCAGAAATCGCTTAGGTATCGCTTGAACCAAATATAAAACCTTTGGAACAATATTCATCTTTACAGAACTTGTTCTCCAATAAGAGATGAGGGTAAAATAGACCAGTGTTTAATATCCTTTTTACACTGTTCTAAAAGAGGACAAAAATTTGCTTTAAATAGTCTGAGCATCCAACACTTTGTGAGGAAGAATGTTTTCAAGGCGAAGAGCCAAAACTTTTGAAAACACTTTACCATCGCACTTTATCGGTGTAAATATTAACAAAATTAAATTAAGTTGTAGTAGCTTTCTCACAAATGTAACATAGCAAACATTTGGATCAGAGATAGCGTTTGATGCAATAAAAGAAGAAGAAAAATAGAAATAAATTGTGAGTGAAACACCTGCCCAACTCAGTCTTTGTGAATCCTGAAGTGGTCTTTCTTCTGAAAGTGGGTTTCCTGTAAGAATGCTATGCCCACCCCGAGATGTTTTAAGGGTGAGAGAACCCTCTCTCTTTTGACTGCATGTTTAAGCCCTTTTCCATTCCAACTTATTACCCAATGTTTACTTAGTCTATGAATATGTAGTGAATAAAGAAAATAAGACTACTTATAATTCTATGTCCTTTCATGTCAGTCTGCTCAGTTATTCATATTTCGTATATAAAGAAAAAGTAAAACTAAACCTGTGATCACCTGCTCCATTTTGACTGAAATGTAACATATAAAATAAATTATTAAAACTGTGATTACCCATCTGCAGTCTGCTCAGTCTTTACTGAAATGCTATAAAAAATGAACAAATAATAAAATACAATTAAGACTGTAATCACACATCAGCAAATGTAGTACATATGCTGTAGGATTCTGTGTCTAATATGTTACTCTCACGGGGATAGTTACCTGCAAATTGTAAGAAATACTGAACAAATACAAGACTGAAAAAAAAACTTGCAGCATCTGTATCTATATATCGCAGAAAAAGAATAAATTGCAATGTAAATTTTTCTTTTTGTGCAGCCCTAAAATTGAGTTTGTCAATATACCGTTTTATTTCTGGTAGTCATAATCCTATGACATATTGAAATATTGCAACACACACACACAAACACGACTCATGTGATTCACAAAAGTCCTAGCCTACACGTACGTGCGTTTGAATGGCTGAGTTTGAACTACGTACTTTTAGCACAACTCCCTCCGGGATTGTAATGACATGAGTGCACTGATTAATGTATACTTTACCATCGCAGTTTATCGGTGTAAATATGAACTAAAATTAAATTAAGTTAAGTTAACCAAATATAAAAAATTTGGAACAATATTCATCTTTACGAATTTGTCCTCCCAATAAAAGATAAAAAAAGAGGGTAAAAAAGACTAGCGTTTAATATCTTTTTTACACTGTTCTAAAAGAGGAATAAAGTTTGCTTTAAATAAACTGTAGTAAGATTTGGTTATTTTTACCCCCAGATATGAGAAAAAGTCAGCTGTGAGTTTAAATGGCAGATTGGGAAATTCTTCAGCTTTCTTGTTAATGGGGAAGTACTCATTTTTATTAAAATTAAGTTTGTATCCTGATATTTTTCCAAATTCTTCCAGGACTCTGAGGACTTCAGGTACGGTTGAGACAGGGTTGGTGACATATAATAACAAGTCGTCTGCGTAGAGTGAGACAGTATGTGTTAGGCCACCACGTGTAATACCCTGTATAGCATTGCACCTGAGAGCTTTGGAGAGTGGTTCTGTTGCTAAGACAAAAAGTAGTGGGCTCAATGGATCTCCTTGTTTAGTCCCCCTGAAGAGAGGGAAGTAATCAGAGGAGACAGAGTAAGTGTAAACTGAGGCAGTCGGTGTAGATAAGTTTGATGTGTTTAATACAATTATGGCCAAATCCAAACCGACTGAGTGTGGAAAGAAGATATTCCCACTCATTACTCATCACTATTCCCTATCGAACGCCTTCTCGCTGTTGAGCGAAATTACCGCTTTTGGGGATAGAGTGTGGGATTTCGTGTAGATTATGTTAAACAATCATTTCAGATTGACATAGGACTGTCTGCCTTGAACAAACCCAGTCTGGTGGTCCAACACTATGTGAGGAAGAATGTTTTCAAGGCAAAGAGCCAAAACTTTTGAAAACACTTTACCAAACAAATTCGTATTGTTCTCAGTAAATAGGGATCGAGCAAAAAAAAGTCTATTCTTGAAAATGATCTGTGTACATGAGAGAAATAAGAGTACTCCCTTTTGTTAGGATTCTTAAATCTCCATGGATCTACAAGTTTATGTGTGTTCATAAATGCATGGATTGTTTACTGATTTAGATGACTTTGATGTCGAATGAGAGGAACGATCACCAGATTGTAATCCCCTGAAAGAATCAAGTGATGACTATCCAGACTGGGGATGGAGCTTAGCATTTTTTTTTTTTTAAACTGATCATCGTCAAAGTTAGGGGCATAAATATTAACTACAATTAAATTCAGTTGTAGTAGCTTCCTCACAACCGTACACCTGCCCTACCCAGTCTTTGTGAATCCCAAAGTGGTCTTTAATCTGAAGGTTTGTTTCCTACAAGAATGCTATGCCTACCCCAAGATGTCTTAAGTGTGAGAGAACCCTCTCTCTTTTGACTGCATGTTTAAGCCCTTTTACATTCCAACTTATTATTTTCACATCACTCCTACCTGGGACTGGATATGAATTACTGTGCGCCACTGAAACTATCGAGTTCAGATATGTAAATCCCATTCCCATTTAAGCAATACAAAACATAGATGAATGCACAAATCAGATATAAAACATACAAAATACAAATACATCTACACTTAACAAGTAGTGAACAAAACATATATATGCCTTAAGACAGAACCCGCATATGCCTAACCCGATGGGTCTTATGCTTTCCGGCTTGACTCCCTGCTTAACTGGGAGTACCAAAGCTGCTACTGACACCTACTGGGGAAAATAATTATTGCAAGCAGCTAGCACAATGCTGTAATAAGAGTCCGATTCAGCAGTCCTACGCATTTTCAGTGTGTTGGTACATGGGTCTGCAGCCAACATATGCTGTAGGATTCTCTGTCTAATATGTTACTCTCACGGGGATAGTTAACGGCAAATTGTAAGAAATACTGAACAAAGACAAGACAGAAAAAATACTTGAAGCATCTGTATCTATATATCGCAGAAAAAGAATAAATTGCAATGTAATTTTTTCTTTCAATATTGTGCAGCCCTAATATTGAGTTTGTCAATATACCGTTTTATCTCTGGTAGTCATAATCCTTTGACATATTGAAATATTGCTACACAGACACAGACACGACTCATGTGATTCACAAAAGTCCTGGCCTACACGTACGTGCGTTTGAATTGTGCGGTATTGACAGCTACAAAGTTGATGGAAATTGAGTAATACCACTTTCAATGTATTTTAAGTAAGGTAGCTCATTTTGACAGTGAGGGTAGCTCATATTGACAGCCAGGGTAGCTCATTTTCACAGGTAGAAAATGAATGAAAATGGAGGAAAAATTGACTAATACCACTTGTACCTCTTTGGTAAAGATGAAGTACTGTGCCAAATAAAACCACGCCAACTTTCATTATTATTAAGTTTAAATGTTATTTGGAAGTGCTTAATAGTGGATTCATGTTTAATAGCGTGTACTATTCTATACTTGTCAAAAAACGCTTAAAGCAGCGAGAGAAGCTCAAAACGTGCTTTGCTGTTTCAATAAGTGCATTTAAGACATCTAACAAAGTTTTCTCTTCTAAATCATCTCTTTTAGTAATTCTGAATAAGCTAAACATTTTTATAGCATGGATGAGGACATAGCACATTACCCTACAACAAGTGGTAAAAATGCACTTATCTCGTCTACAGGAGTTGAAAAACAGCATATGTCCCTCTTTGGTAAAGATGCAGTAATGTGCCAAATGAAATCACGCCAACTTTCATAATAAGGAAGTTAAATGTTATTTGGAAGTGCTTAATAGTGGATTCATGTTTAATAGCGTGTACTATTCTATACTTGTCAAAAAACGCTTAAAGCAGCGAGAGAAGCTCAAAACGTGCTTTGCTGTTTCAATAAGTGCATTTAAGACATCTAACAAAGTTTTCTCTTCTAAATCATCTCTTTAAGTAATTCTGAATAAACTAAACATTTTTATGGCATGGGTGAGTACATATTACATTACCCTACAACAAGTGGTAAAAATGCACTTCTCTCGTCTAGAGGAGTTGAAAAACAGCATATGTCCCTCTTTGGTAAAGATGCAGTAATGTGCCAAATGAAATCACGCCAACTTTCATAATAAGGAAGTTTAAATGTTATTTGGTTGTGTTTAATAGTGGATTCATGTCAAATAGCGTGTACTATTCTATACTTGCCAAACGAAGCTTTAAGCAGCGAGAGAAGCTCAAAACGTGCTTTGCTGTTTCAATAAGTGCCATGAAGACATATAGGACCGTTTTCTCCACTAAATTATCTCCTTTCGTAATTCTGAATAAGCTAAACATTTTTATAGCATGGATGAGGACATAACACATTACCCTACAACAAGTGGTAAAAATGCACTTCTCTCGTCTAGAGGAGTTGAAAAACAGCATATGTCCCTCTTTGGTAAAGATGCAGTAATGTGCCAAATGAAATCACGCCAACTTTCATAATAATGAAGTTTAAATGTTATTTGGAAGTGCTTAATAGTGGATTCATGTTTAATAGCGTGTACTATTCTATACTTGTCAAAAAACGCTTAAAGCAGCGAGAGAAGCTCAAAACGTGCTTTGCTGTTTCAATAAGTGCATTTAAGACATCTAACAAAGTTTTCTTTTCTAAATCATCTCTTTTAGTAATTCTGAATAAACTAAACATTTTTATGGCATGGGTGAGTACATATTACATTACCCTACAACAAGTGGTAAAAATGCACTTCTCTCGTCTAGAGGAGTTGAAAAACAGCATATGTCCCTCTTTGGTAAAGATGCAGTAATGTGCCAATTGAAATCACGCCAACTTTCATAATAAGGAAGTTTAAATGTTATTTGGTTGTGTTTAATAGTGGATTCATGTCAAATAGCGTGTACTATTCTATACTTGCCAAACGAAGCTTTAAGCAGCGAGAGAAGCTCAAAACGTGCTTTGCTGTTTCAATAAGTGCATTTAAGACATCTAACAAAGATTTCTCTTCTAAATCATCTCTTTTAGTAATTCTGAATAAACTAAACATTTTTATGGCATGGGTGAGTACATATTACATTACCCTACAACAAGTGGTAAAAATGCACTTCTCTCGTCTAGAGGAGTTGAAAAACAGCATATGTCCCTCTTTGGTAAAGATGCAGTACTGTGGCAAATGAAATCACGCCAACTTTCATAATAATGAAGTTTAAATGTTATTTGGAAGTGCTTAATAGTGGATTCATGTCAAATAGCGTGTACTATTCTATACTTGTCAAAAAACGCTTAAATCAGCGAGAGAAGCTCAAAACGTGCTTTGCTGTTTCAATAAGTGCCATGAAGACATATAAGACCGTTTTCTCCACTAAATTATCTCCTTTAGTAATTCTGAATAAGCTAAACATTTTTATAGCATGGATGAGGACATAGCACATTACCCTACAACAAGTGGTAAAAATGCACTTATCTCGTCTACAGGAGTTGAAAAACAGCATATGTCCCTCTTTGGTAAAGATGCAGTGATGTGCCAAATGAAATCACGCCAACTTTCATAATAATGAAGTTTAAATGTTATTTGGAAGTGCTTAATAGTGGATTCATGTTTAATAGCGTGTACTATTCAATACTTGTCAAAAAACGCTTAAAGCAGCGAGAGAAGCTCAAAACGTGCTTTGCTGTTTCAATAAGTGCATTTAAGACATCTAACAAAGTTTTCTCTTCTAAATCATCTCTTTTAGTAATTCTGAATAAACTAAACATTTTTATGGCATGGGTGAGTACATTGCACCTTTACCTACAACGAGTGGTAAAAATGCACTTCTCTCATCTAGTGGAGTTGAAAAACAGCATATGTCCCTCTTTGGTAAAGATGCAGTACTGTGCCAAATAAAACCACGCCAACTTTCATTATTATTAAGTTTAAATGTTATTTGGAAGTGCTTAATAGTGGATTCATGTTTTATAGCGTGTACTATTCTATACTTGTCAAAAAACGCTTAAAGCAGCGAGAGAAGCTCAAAACGTGCTTTGCTGTTTCAATAAGTGCATTTAAGACATGCAGTAATGTGCCAAATGAAATCACGCCAACTTTCATAATAATGAAGTTTAAATGTTATTTGGAAGTGCTTAATAGTGGATTCATGTTTAATAGCGTGTACTATTCTATACTTGTCAAAAAACGCTTAAAGCAGCGAGAGAAGCTCAAAACGTGCTTTGCTGTTTCAATAAGTTAATTTAAGACATCTAACAAAGTTTTCTCTTCTAAATCATCTCTTTTAGTAATTCTGAATAAACTAAACATTTTTATGGCATGGGTGAGTACATATTACATTACCCTACAACAAGTGGTAAAAATGCACTTCTCTCGACTAGAGGAGTTGAAAAACAGCATATGTCCCTCTTTGGTAAAGATGCAGTAATGTGCCAAATGAAATCACGCCAACTTTCATAATAATGAAGTTTAAATGTTATTTGGAAGTGATTAATAGTGGATTCATGTCAAATAGCGTGTACTATTCTATACTTGCCAAACGAAGCTTTAAGCAGCGAGAGAAGCTCAAAACGTGCTTTGCTGTTTCAATAAGTGCCATGAAGACATATAAGACCGTTTTCTCCACTAAATTATCTCCTTTAGTAATTCTGAATAAGCTAAACATTTTTATAGCATGGATGAGGACATAGCACATTACCCTACAACAAGTGGTAAAAATGCACTTCTCTCGTCTAGAGGAGTTGAAAAACAGCAGATGTCCCTCTTTGGTAAAGATGCAGTACTGTGCCAAATAAAACCACGCCAACTTTCATGATAATGAAGTTTACATGTTATTTGGAAGTGCTTAATAGTGGATTCATGTTTAATAGCGTGTACTATTCTATACTTGTCAAAAAACGCTTAAAGCAGCGAGAGAAGCTCAAAACGTGCTTTGCTGTTTCAATAAGTGCATTTAAGACATCTAACAAAGTTTTCTTTTCTAAATCATCTCTTTTAGTAATTCTGAATAAACTAAACATTTTTATAGCATGGGTGAGTACATATTACATTACCCTACAACAAGTGGTAAAAATGCACTTCTCTCGTCTAGAGGAGTTGAAAAACAGCATATGTCCCTCTTTGGTAAAGATGCAGTACTGTGGCAAATGAAATCACGCCAACTTTCATAATAATGAAGTTTAAATGTTATTTGGAAGTGCTTAATAGTGGATTCATGTCAAATAGCGTGTACTATTCTATACTTGCCAAACGAAGCTTTAAGCAGCGAGAGAAGCTCAAAACGTGCTTTGCTGTTTCAATAAGTGCCATGAAGACATATAAGACCGTTTTCTCCACTAAATTATCTCCTTTAGTAATTCTGAATAAGCTAAACATTTTTATGGCATGGGTGAGTACATAGCACATTACCCTACAACAAGTGGTAAAAATGCACTTCTGTCGTCTAGTGGAGTTGAAAAACAGCAGATGTCCCTCTTTGGTAAAGATGCAGTACTGTGCCAAATAAAACCACGCCAACTTTCATGATAATGAAGTTTACATGTTATTTGGATGTGCTTAATAGTAGATTCGTTATTCATTTTTTCCTCAATCTAGTGAATCGTGAGATAAATCATGCCCTTTATTCTACTGTTTATTCCATCTAGCTTCGTAAGGTCACCATACTTAGCAGACATTGAGGGTTGTCGATGATCTTTCAAATCTGCACGGAACAATACACTGTCTACACTACATATAGAACCTTAATATACTTTTTGGTTATTTGACGCCACCTTTGGCTGTTCTAGCCCAATCTCGAAAGGATATATAGACTGAAATTGAAAGTACATCTTTCCGGCTTCAGGTATGGCTTCCTCGTGGTCCTTGCGGGCTGGGGAGCATTTCTCGTCATCATCCCAGTTCCGATTTTCAAAAAAAATCCCACTGTCTCTGTTCTAATTGTAGCAGCCAATCATTCATTCAGTGTGATCAAACTGACTAAAGGTAAAGTCAGTCGCTCAATCTTCCCCCACTGTGTCTTAATCACCCCCAGTGTGTCATGCTACTGTAACATAAAGGTTACTCCCTGTCGTCAAACTCCACAATCAATCTTCACTGAGTAGTATCCTGTTCCTGTATCTCCAACACATTTGAGTAATGCATTTCTTTTTGGCTGTTTGCAACAACTCTGGGGAGATGAAAGAATGGCCCAAAGTTAGCTGGTCTGCATGGCAGATTTGGAAATTATAATTACAGTTATTTGATCATTATTCAAATGGCAATCAGATATGAATAATAATGCAGTTAACTCATTGTCTAATAACAAAACAGAGAAAGGTTGGTATTTCAGATTGAAAATGAACTATTGGCATTCAAGACTATATACAGGAGAAGTGCACAGAGGAATGAAAATGTATTCCATCTGACTTGTGAATGTAGTTGAGATATGCTAAAATGCTTTAATTATATTACATTTTTTTGTTTTTTGTTTCAGGCCCTTCCTTTTCTCACTGTTGGGGAGAGTGCACCTCAATAGCAGTACCAGGCTATATAACGACTGAGGATGCTGGAACCAGGAGAACAGAAGCTGGCTTCAAATGTAAGCTGTGATGTATATTTCAGTGTTTCAGCAATTTATCTTTGCATTTTCTACTTTTTTCATCCCGGTTGATGACTTAGAGGTCACAAGCATCACGATGACTTGTGGTCATTCCCAAATACAGAAAATAAATTCAATGTACGAGGCCACCTTAAAAGTACCTGAAACGATATGGTGAATTTATTGAGATGCCCCTGTATTTGTTGGGGAATCCCATAGGGAGATAATTTATTCTAAAAGGAAACTGGACTTGAAAATTGAACCAGGTATTGGACCTTGTGGATTAATCTTGTATACAATGACCTGGATGACTGACAACCTTTGCACATACTTTAAAGGGCAAGTAGGAATAATTATGTTGTCTTGTTAAGTTTTAGTAGTCATAGTAGACTTGGATTTATGCATGTGTTCATCAAATTGTTTTATTTCAAATGTTAGCTGAAGTTGATGTATCTTTTACAGGTATGTGATACTATCCTGGTGCATGCCAGCACCTTGTTAGTGCAACACTCTGTTGCATGGAGAATTCTTTCAACTACACTGTATAAAGGTTGCCTGATGCAGCAGTGGCGCATGCTCCATGTTGAAAAAGGCAGAGCTCAGAACAGAATTGTACCATACCATTGTACCAAGAACAATTAATTCTGCAGCAGCAAAGCATTGCCTCTGCAGTGTTTTATGGACTCTAACCAACAGAGCACTTTCTCAGTCTTCACAAAACAACAGAATCTGAGAGGTGCCGCTTTACTTTGAAAAACATCAAGACTTTCCTAAAAACACCATGACTGAATTGAATTGTCTGAAATGCTCTGGCCAAACATTCCTGACACCAGTCAGGGGATTGAAAGGTTTTTGGCTCTCAGAAGCATGAAAATATTGTCTTATTTTCTTAAAGCAGCAATAAGCAACTTTTATATAACAACAGTGAAATCTGTAAACTTTTTTTTTAAAAACTATCCACTTTGTGTATTCTATAGCCAACAGATTTGGTTGCTTTTTATAGTTATTTTGTTGATAAAGAAACAGATTGTGCCTCTGTGTAAGATGAGAACTTTCTTACAGTTTAGGTTTGCTATATTTCACTATTTGGCACTTCAGAATAACGGTGCGAGAGACTGGTGACCCCCACTGTCCCTGGAGGTGGTTAAAGCATAACGTTGCGCACAGCCTTGCACACGCTCCAGTAGGCCTGTCCAAACCCATGCACTAGAACAACACGAAGAACACAACAGCCTTAACAACCATAATATCATTTCATAGTAATTTAAGAAAGGCTAGATGTAGAATACAAGTAATGTCCATGTAGCACTGAATACAATATTTAATAAGATTATGTCTGTGTGCGTGAAGAGCAGCAGACACCTACATTGTTGCTTTCAAGTGCAAAATTACATTTTAGAATTTTTTTTACACATTACTTCAACATTAGACTCACCTAATGAGATGGGTGGGCACAATGCATGGAGCAGAGCAAGCCCATTGTGGGTTTAATTTTGGAGACGGCCACTCGGAGATCATCATCCATGTTTCGTGCCAAACTGTTTTATTTTTTTTATGTAAGTCAGTGCTCAGAAAGTCTTTCCACATAAGAAGTTAGAGCCAAAGGGCATCAGGACATCCATAGCGACCTTGGATAGGTCCTTTCGACGGAAATCCAGAACTCAACGTCTCAGCAGCGTCTTGGCATTAAACGCTGTCTGTAACGTTCGGCCACTTGACAGTTCAACTGATGCGTCCTCCAGGTCTGATGTCAGATGAATTTCCCACGTAACAGTGAATGGTGATCTTATTCAGTCGTATTGTTTTCGAGCGGTTTCCTCTGGAAAATACTTGGTAAAGTGTTCCAGGAAGAACTGGAAGTTGCGTAATGATATAGACTTGTTCACTGTGTTAACACTCAAGTGCATTTTCCTCCATGACGTCTTCCATCTTATAGAAACCGTATGAATCCTGCCCATTTCAGTTTGCGCAGTCTGTGAATAATACAGTGTCTGAAATGTACGTGAGGTGCCACTTTTAAGACTCTTGCTTCAGTCCTTTCTCCCCCAGCATTGCTCCAGCACTGTCTGTATACACATCAATGCAATCGTCCCAAAGTTTATTGTCAAGTTTAGTGAACATGTCCTCACCTGTGCACGTCCCCTCGAGCGGGGTGCAAAACAGCGTTAAGAATTCCCTCAAAACTGTACTTACATTAACTGACTTATTGCTACCGCAGCGGGTTTGATTAATGTTTCCTCGATTGTGTGCTTTTGTGCCTGTGCAATTAAATATGGCGCATCATTATGATGCCATTTGAGCTTTGGCTGGGATTATTGTTTGTTTCATAAGGGCTTTTTGGCCTTACAACTCTTGCTCCTTTCGGCGGAAAAAATCAACTGGTTTAGCAGCAAGTGAGGGATGCTTGGTTTTCCAGTGTCTGTTGCCTTTTAACAGGCTTTAGGCTTTCAAGTGCAAGTACCCCAGCGCATGCACCACATTGGGGGTGTTGAAGTTTGTTGACGATGACACACGCAGATACATATTGCATTCATCTTGATATTTTCGACACCTAGAAGAGCTGCTCCGACTGATGATGTTATTACCACGGTGGTCTCCACCTACGTTCACATGTCGCTGTGTTTCCTGTGCTGCTGTAAATTGACCTGCTGAAACGATGCTGTTTAATCTGTCGCAATTACCTCAGGGACACTTTTTTTGCGCTTGGTTTTATTTCAAATTTAACTACTATTTTTGAATATATCTTGACAATAATGGATAAAATATGCAATTTTTTAATCATTTTAAATTTGTATTTGTTTTTGGTATGCATATGCGACCTCCCCCGGTGTCTGCGACCCCCTGGGGGTCCCGCCTCCCACTGTTGGAACCACTGAGAAAAAAATCAACATGCTCTGTATCACAGACAATTCTCAAAGAAACTCAGAAAGAAAACCACGACGTAAATAAAAATAGTTGGTTTTTATTTTTTTTTCTTTATCAAACGTCACTGAACGGCGAAGCCATTTACAATAACATTAACTCAGTGAAAGGAGCATGCTGTTTTTAGAAGAAAAAAAAACATCATTCAGAAAAAACAAGCGTTTTATATATTCCCATTTTCCCCATTTCTAATATAGAATTGCCTACATTTCTAAGAAACAAAATCTTCCAATCTCTCTTCTGTCCCATTCACAGTTCACTCACGTTATGCGTCGGGCTGGTAGTTTGCAGACCTGCTCTCCTTCTGGGCTTCAACCAGCACCGCTTTATTTGACGCGATGCATGGCATTTTGATCTGATTAGCCTGTTTTTGATGTGATGTGATGTGATGTGATGTGATGTGATGTGATGTGATGTGATGTGATGTGATGCATTTGATTGATGTCTGGTCCAAGTCAGTTTTTATTTCTAGCTCGCAATATCCGTCGATGAATAATTTCCTCAGTAGCTAACGGATGGATGTATATCTGTAGCAAATTACTTTGCCTCATTAAAAACATAGGCTACTTAAGTAAAAGTTAAATCACTGACTTTAAAGAATACTCTAAAAAGTACAAGTACACGACAAAGCAACTCAATTACAGTAATGTGAGTACTTGTAATTCGTTACTTTCACCTCTGTGTATATGGTAGAGATGGCAGCTTATTAGTCAAAAGATACGTAACTCGGTGAGATGAGATCATAATTACCATACTAAGACGGCCAAAATGTCTGGTCTGCTCCAAATTCTGCGTACTCCTCACCGCCTAACTTGCATTGCTCCGGACCTTTGAATCCTCTCAACTGAGCTGAAACAAAACGTCATAGGCGCGCGGGAAAATGTTCGTATATATGTCCGGAAAATATCAGTATCAAGTTACTGATGAATTGTCCCCATCCATAATTCTGATAACAATATAATTGGATGAAGCGATGCCTCGTCAACCTGCGTTAGGACCCGTGCTTATGACACAGCTGCCAATCTGTTTTTTACTGTTCACAGGGACTGCACTGCATGCTCTCTCTCTCGCTCTCTATCTCTCTCTCAATTTCAATTTCATTGTGTGTGTGTGTGTGTGTGTGTGTGTGTGTGTGTGTGTGTAAAATTAGATAGTGTGTTAAAAAAAAAATCAACCAAGAGTTGATAACAGTAGAAAATGTTGAACATATCTTGCTGCAGTTTGGCTGCTGTATTTGATTTCTCCGAGATATGTTTCTATTTGCTGCAGTGTAGCAGCAAGTGTGTCTCTGTCTCCAACTGTCTGTGTGGACAGAGTTGCACAGTCTGTCCTCTCTGGAGCCTGGTGCCTCTGTGTCTACCTGTCTCGATGGCCAGGCTGTGTTCGCTGAGTCTGTACCTGGTTAAAGTCTCATCACCACTGTGTACTGTCTGTTTAGAGCCGAATAACACAGCAATTTGCTCTGAGTGTTTGTGCTACATGTCCAATAGTTGTTGTCATGTTGTTTTTCTTCATCTATCATCTGGTTGGTCTGGATTGTGTGAGGGCTGTCCTAAGGCCTGTTAGAGGAGCTGAGCCTCAGGATTAGCTGGCTGACCGTGTTCTCCATGTTCTCCATGTTCTCCTCTTGGCATTGCAGTGCTTTGTGATGGTACGAGTTGGGGTCACTTGTTTTGAGGTGTTTATAAAATTTGAAAGCTCTTTTTTATTATGATGAAAAATGGAAATCAGTCTATGTCAAGTGGAGCCCAATAAAAACTGACTGGTTTCCCTGACCCCTTGGTCGTTTCAGGAATATCATTATTCTTCTTTTGTCTAAATTAACTGTCAGGTCTGACAGAAGGTTTGCAGGTGATCCAGTTGCTGTTGAAATGCCCCCTTAGATGGAGCCAGCAATATCAGATCATCTGTAAACAGTAGGCATTTGATGTGTGTCAGACAGGGTGAGACCAGGGATATCAGACTATTCCAATGATTGAGCCAATTCATCAGTATAAATGTTTAAGAGGGTGGGGCTGAGACTGCAGCCCTGTTTCACCCCTCTACTTTGGTAAAGAACTCTGTTTTCCATCTTGGCAATTTTTACAGCATGCTTTAATGATGTCATGAACTCCTACACC
This sequence comes from Semicossyphus pulcher, assembly GCF_022749685.1. NCBI lineage: Eukaryota > Metazoa > Chordata > Actinopteri > Labriformes > Labridae > Semicossyphus > Semicossyphus pulcher. Next base: position 10,554,734 of record NW_027211695.1, read on the forward strand.
ATTTCAATTAATTTTAAGAACAGAACATAATGCCAAATCGAATCAAATGCTTTTTTTGAAGCCTACAAAACAGGAGAAGATTTTGTTCTTGTTTTTGTGGCCGTGTTTTTTAATGAGGGTGTTGAGGATATAGATGTATGTATGTATGTATGATGCTGTATGTTCATAGTGTTCCCCAGTACTGGAGGCTGAGCTCAGGGTTGTCGGGTTGTCTGTGTTTTTGATTTGATAAACTTTTGAGTTTTTTACTCAGACGTCGGCAGTCTGTGTCCAACCAATCCTCATTGGTTCATGTTTTTGATGTGTGGTGCTGAGGCTTTTTCAGACTCCACATTGTCAAATATGTTGGAAATGACTTGCCTATTTCAGGCTGTCTTTACTGAAGGGAAAATGAGGTAGAAAGAAAATCTGCCGTCTGAAGTGGTGAAAATATGAGTGAAAAATGCTGAAGTTGTAAAAATATATCAAAATACACAAAAATATACAAGGTTTTCTTAAGGTTAAGGTTAAATGAATTACAGCTCCTCAATGTGCAAGCTAAAAAGGGCTGTCAGTTTTCCCCAAAACACCCTAAGAAATTTGAAATGACAATCAATACAATCATCCTTAATGGTATGTTTTTAATCAATCAAATTAAATTCAGATCAAAGTTTATTTGTATGGCGCCAAATCATAACCAAAGTTCTCTCAAGACACTTTACAAAAAGAGCAGGTCTACTCTTTGTTATGCTATTTAGAGAGAGACCCAACATGAATCACAATCAGTAGCACTTAGCAACATTCGGCACATTGGCAAGGAAAAACTTCCTTTTAACAGGCAGAAACCTTGAGCAGAACCAGACTCAGGGTAGGGGGGCCTGATAATTGAAGGCTCCCATGCTACTCTTGGAGACTTAAGGTAACACAAGAAGGCTTGCATCCTGGGAGTGCAATATTCTGGAGGGGTAATATGGCACTATGAGCTCTTAAACATAATACTTTTTTGAATAAGTAATCATGATAACTGTGTAGTGTGACACACACTGAATGATGACAATGTGGTTCCAAATAATAGTATACAGCTACTGCAACTGCAAACATAACAAAAAGACAGTCTCGTATTAAAATCAGCTTGCTTTTTGGGTTTTTTTAACACTCTATTTGTAACAGATTTTGCATTGCAGAACAAAACATTAATATGCCTCAATAAGAGCATACGTATGGACAAACTACAACCCAACATCCCAATCAACGACAAACAGCTTTTTTAAAGACAAAAAACTAAACATTTCAAAACTCCCACAGACAACAGCATACAAACAAGGAAAAATAACAATATTAATAACAATAAAAGAGATGAAAATTAATAAATAAATAAATAAATTTTAAAAAGAAAGTAAGTTCAATTAAAAAATGAGGTGCATTCTGTTCTTAACCATTAATAGGAGAGACCACCTGAGGGGATGAAAGTTCATAGTTCCAGGCCAGATAAATTATTCACAAAGTTCATAGACGGGTCCCAGGTTTTGTGGAATCTGCTGATAGATCCATTAAGGGTGCATCAGATTTTTTCCAGCTTGATGTTCTGCATCAAATTTTTTATCCATTGGTTGTGTGATGGAGGGATTACATCCTTCCATTTGAATAGAATTGAACGTCTAGCTACTAGAGAGGAAAAAGCAATAACTTTATGAAAGTAAGGAGGGAAATTTGTACCAGCTGAAACTAGGGATACCCCGAAGATACCAATTGTAGGAGAGGGCACAACCATGCAGCCGTAAGACTTTGAGAGTGTGTCAGAAATCGCTTAGGTATCGCTTGAACCAAATATAAAACCTTTGGAACAATATTCATCTTTACAGAACTTGTTCTCCAATAAGAGATGAGGGTAAAATAGACCAGTGTTTAATATCCTTTTTACACTGTTCTAAAAGAGGACAAAAATTTGCTTTAAATAGTCTGAGCATCCAACACTTTGTGAGGAAGAATGTTTTCAAGGCGAAGAGCCAAAACTTTTGAAAACACTTTACCATCGCACTTTATCGGTGTAAATATTAACAAAATTAAATTAAGTTGTAGTAGCTTTCTCACAAATGTAACATAGCAAACATTTGGATCAGAGATAGCGTTTGATGCAATAAAAGAAGAAGAAAAATAGAAATAAATTGTGAGTGAAACACCTGCCCAACTCAGTCTTTGTGAATCCTGAAGTGGTCTTTCTTCTGAAAGTGGGTTTCCTGTAAGAATGCTATGCCCACCCCGAGATGTTTTAAGGGTGAGAGAACCCTCTCTCTTTTGACTGCATGTTTAAGCCCTTTTCCATTCCAACTTATTACCCAATGTTTACTTAGTCTATGAATATGTAGTGAATAAAGAAAATAAGACTACTTATAATTCTATGTCCTTTCATGTCAGTCTGCTCAGTTATTCATATTTCGTATATAAAGAAAAAGTAAAACTAAACCTGTGATCACCTGCTCCATTTTGACTGAAATGTAACATATAAAATAAATTATTAAAACTGTGATTACCCATCTGCAGTCTGCTCAGTCTTTACTGAAATGCTATAAAAAATGAACAAATAATAAAATACAATTAAGACTGTAATCACACATCAGCAAATGTAGTACATATGCTGTAGGATTCTGTGTCTAATATGTTACTCTCACGGGGATAGTTACCTGCAAATTGTAAGAAATACTGAACAAATACAAGACTGAAAAAAAAACTTGCAGCATCTGTATCTATATATCGCAGAAAAAGAATAAATTGCAATGTAAATTTTTCTTTTTGTGCAGCCCTAAAATTGAGTTTGTCAATATACCGTTTTATTTCTGGTAGTCATAATCCTATGACATATTGAAATATTGCAACACACACACACAAACACGACTCATGTGATTCACAAAAGTCCTAGCCTACACGTACGTGCGTTTGAATGGCTGAGTTTGAACTACGTACTTTTAGCACAACTCCCTCCGGGATTGTAATGACATGAGTGCACTGATTAATGTATACTTTACCATCGCAGTTTATCGGTGTAAATATGAACTAAAATTAAATTAAGTTAAGTTAACCAAATATAAAAAATTTGGAACAATATTCATCTTTACGAATTTGTCCTCCCAATAAAAGATAAAAAAAGAGGGTAAAAAAGACTAGCGTTTAATATCTTTTTTACACTGTTCTAAAAGAGGAATAAAGTTTGCTTTAAATAAACTGTAGTAAGATTTGGTTATTTTTACCCCCAGATATGAGAAAAAGTCAGCTGTGAGTTTAAATGGCAGATTGGGAAATTCTTCAGCTTTCTTGTTAATGGGGAAGTACTCATTTTTATTAAAATTAAGTTTGTATCCTGATATTTTTCCAAATTCTTCCAGGACTCTGAGGACTTCAGGTACGGTTGAGACAGGGTTGGTGACATATAATAACAAGTCGTCTGCGTAGAGTGAGACAGTATGTGTTAGGCCACCACGTGTAATACCCTGTATAGCATTGCACCTGAGAGCTTTGGAGAGTGGTTCTGTTGCTAAGACAAAAAGTAGTGGGCTCAATGGATCTCCTTGTTTAGTCCCCCTGAAGAGAGGGAAGTAATCAGAGGAGACAGAGTAAGTGTAAACTGAGGCAGTCGGTGTAGATAAGTTTGATGTGTTTAATACAATTATGGCCAAATCCAAACCGACTGAGTGTGGAAAGAAGATATTCCCACTCATTACTCATCACTATTCCCTATCGAACGCCTTCTCGCTGTTGAGCGAAATTACCGCTTTTGGGGATAGAGTGTGGGATTTCGTGTAGATTATGTTAAACAATCATTTCAGATTGACATAGGACTGTCTGCCTTGAACAAACCCAGTCTGGTGGTCCAACACTATGTGAGGAAGAATGTTTTCAAGGCAAAGAGCCAAAACTTTTGAAAACACTTTACCAAACAAATTCGTATTGTTCTCAGTAAATAGGGATCGAGCAAAAAAAAGTCTATTCTTGAAAATGATCTGTGTACATGAGAGAAATAAGAGTACTCCCTTTTGTTAGGATTCTTAAATCTCCATGGATCTACAAGTTTATGTGTGTTCATAAATGCATGGATTGTTTACTGATTTAGATGACTTTGATGTCGAATGAGAGGAACGATCACCAGATTGTAATCCCCTGAAAGAATCAAGTGATGACTATCCAGACTGGGGATGGAGCTTAGCATTTTTTTTTTTTTAAACTGATCATCGTCAAAGTTAGGGGCATAAATATTAACTACAATTAAATTCAGTTGTAGTAGCTTCCTCACAACCGTACACCTGCCCTACCCAGTCTTTGTGAATCCCAAAGTGGTCTTTAATCTGAAGGTTTGTTTCCTACAAGAATGCTATGCCTACCCCAAGATGTCTTAAGTGTGAGAGAACCCTCTCTCTTTTGACTGCATGTTTAAGCCCTTTTACATTCCAACTTATTATTTTCACATCACTCCTACCTGGGACTGGATATGAATTACTGTGCGCCACTGAAACTATAGAGTTCAGATATGTAAATCCCATTCCCATTTAAGCAATACAAAACATAGATGAATGCACAAATCAGATATAAAACATACAAAATACAAATACATCTACACTTAACAAGTAGTGAACAAAACATATGTATATATATATATATATATATGCCTTAAGACAGAACCCGCATATGCCTAACCCGATGGGTCTTATGCTTTCCGGCTTGACTCCCTGCTTAACTGGGAGTACCAAAGCTGCTACTGACACCTACTGGGGAAAATAATTATTGCAAGCAGCTAGCACAATGCTGTTATAAGAGTCCGATTCAGCAGTCCTACGCATTTTCAGTGTGTTGGTACATGGGTCTGCAGCCAACATATGCTGTAGGATTCTCTGTCTAATATGTTACTCTCACGGGGATAGTTAACGGCAAATTGTAAGAAATACTGAACAAAGACAAGACAGAAAAAATACTTGAAGCATCTGTATCTATATATCGCAGAAAAAGAATAAATTGCAATGTAATTTTTTCTTTCAATATTGTGCAGCCCTAATATTGAGTTTGTCAATATACCGTTTTATCTCTGGTAGTCATAATCCTTTGACATATTGAAATATTGCTACACAGACACAGACACGACTCATGTGATTCACAGAAGTCCTGGCCTACACGTACGTGCGTTTGAATTGTGCGGTATTGACAGCTACAAAGTTGATGGAAATTGAGTAATACCACTTTCAATGTATTTTAAGTAAGGTAGCTCATTTTGACAGTGAGGGTAGCTCATATTGACAGCCAGGGTAGCTCATTTTCACAGGTAGAAAATGAATGAAAATGGAGGAAAAAATGACTAATACCACTTGTACCTCTTTGGTAAAGATGAAGTACTGTGCCAAATAAAACCACGCCAACTTTCATTATTATTAAGTTTAAATGTTATTTGGAAGTGCTTAATAGTGGATTCATGTTTAATAGCGTGTACTATTCTATACTTGTCAAAAAACGCTTAAAGCAGCGAGAGAAGCTCAAAACGTGCTTTGCTGTTTCAATAAGTGCATTTAAGACATCTAACAAAGTTTTCTCTTCTAAATCATCTCTTTTAGTAATTCTGAATAAACTAAACATTTTTATGGCATGGGTGAGTACATATTACATTACCCTACAACAAGTGGTAAAAATGCACTTCTCTCGACTAGAGGAGTTGAAAAACAGCATATGTCCCTCTTTGGTAAAGATGCAGTAATGTGCCAAATGAAATCACGCCAACTTTCATAATAAGGAAGTTAAATGTTATTTGGAAGTGCTTAATAGTGGATTCATGTCAAATAGCGTGTACTATTCTATACTTGCCAAAAAACGCTTAAAGCAGCGAGAGAAGCTCAAAACGTGCTTTGCTGTTTCAATAAGTGCCATGAAGACATATAAGACCGTTTTCTCCACTAAATTATCTCCTTTCGTAATTCTGAATAAGCTAAACATTTTTATAGCATGGATGAGGACATAACACATTACCCTACAACAAGTGGTAAAAATGCACTTCTCTCGTCTAGAGGAGTTGAAAAACAGCATATGTCCCTCTTTGGTAAAGATGCAGTAATGTGCCAAATGAAATCACGCCAACTTTCATAATAATGAAGTTTAAATGTTATTTGGAAGTGCTTAATAGTGGATTCATGTTTAATAGCGTGTACTATTCTATACTTGTCAAAAAACGCTTAAAGCAGCGAGAGAAGCTCAAAACGTGCTTTGCTGTTTCAATAAGTGCATTTAAGACATCTAATAAAGTTTTCTCTTCTAAATCATCTCTTTTAGTAATTCTGAATAAACTAAACATTTTTATGGCATGGGTGAGTACATATTACATTACCCTACAACAAGTGGTAAAAATGCACTTCTCTCGTCTAGAGGAGTTGAAAAACAGCATATGTCCCTCTTTGGTAAAGATGCAGTAATGTGCCAAATGAAATCACGCCAACTTTCATAATAATGAAGTTTAAATGTTATTTGGAAGTGCTTAATAGTGGATTCATGTTTAATAGCGTGTACTATTCTATACTTGTCAAAAAACGCTTAAAGCAGCGAGAGAAGCTCAAAACGTGCTTTGCTGTTTCAATAAGTGCATTTAAGACATCTAACAAAGTTTTCTCTTCTAAATCATCTCTTTTAGTAATTCTGAATAAACTAAACATTTTTATGGCATGGGTGAGTACATTGCACCTTTACCTACAACGAGTGGTAAAAATGCACTTCTCTCATCTAGTGGAGTTGAAAAACAGCATATGTCCCTCTTTGGTAAAGATGCAGTACTGTGCCAAATAAAACCACGCCAACTTTCATTATTATTAAGTTTAAATGTTATTTGGAAGTGCTTAATAGTGGATTCATGTTTTATAGCGTGTACTATTCTATACTTGTCAAAAAACGCTTAAAGCAGCGAGAGAAGCTCAAAACGTGCTTTGCTGTTTCAATAAGTGCATTTAAGACATGCAGTAATGTGCCAAATGAAATCACGCCAACTTTCATAATAATGAAGTTTAAATGTTATTTGGAAGTGCTTAATAGTGAATTCATGTTTAATAGCGTGTACTATTCTATACTTGTCAAAAAACGCTTAAAGCAGCGAGAGAAGCTCAAAACGTGCTTTGCTGTTTCAATAAGTTCATTTAAGACATCTAACAAAGTTTTCTCTTCTAAATCATCTCTTTTAGTAATTCTGAATAAACTAAACATTTTTATGGCATGGGTGAGTACATATTACATTACCCTACAACAAGTGGTAAAAATGCACTTCTCTCGACTAGAGGAGTTGAAAAACAGCATATGTCCCTCTTTGGTAAAGATGCAGTAATGTGCCAAATGAAATCACGCCAACTTTCATAATAATGAAGTTTAAATGTTATTTGGAAGTGATTAATAGTGGATTCATGTCAAATAGCGTGTACTATTCTATACTTGCCAAACGAAGCTTTAAGCAGCGAGAGAAGCTCAAAACGTGCTTTGCTGTTTCAATAAGTGCCATGAAGACATATAAGACCGTTTTCTCCACTAAATTATCTCCTTTAGTAATTCTGAATAAGCTAAACATTTTTATAGCATGGATGAGGACATAGCACATTACCCTACAACAAGTGGTAAAAATGCACTTCTCTCGTCTAGAGGAGTTGAAAAACAGCAGATGTCCCTCTTTGGTAAAGATGCAGTACTGTGCCAAATGAAATCACGCCAACTTTCATGATAATGAAGTTTACATGTTATTTGGAAGTGCTTAATAGTGGATTCATGTTTAATAGCGTGTACTATTCTATACTTGTCAAAAAACGCTTAAAGCAGCGAGAGAAGCTCAAAACGTGCTTTGCTGTTTCAATAAGTGCATTTAAGACATCTAACAAAGTTTTCTTTTCTAAATCATCTCTTTTAGTAATTCTGAATAAACTAAACATTTTTATAGCATGGGTGAGTACATATTACATTACCCTACAACAAGTGGTAAAAATGCACTTATCTCGTCTACAGGAGTTGAAAAACAGCATATGTCCCTCTTTGGTAAAGATGCAGTACTGTGGCAAATGAAATCACGCCAACTTTCATAATAATGAAGTTTAAATGTTATTTGGAAGTGCTTAATAGTGGATTCATGTCAAATAGCGTGTACTATTCTATACTTGCCAAACGAAGCTTTAAGCAGCGAGAGAAGCTCAAAACGTGCTTTGCTGTTTCAATAAGTGCCTTTAAGAGAAATAAGACAGTTTTCTCTTCTAAATCATCTCCTTTAGTAATTCTGAATAAAATAAACATTTTTATGGCATGGGTGAGTACATAGCACATTACCCTACAACAAGTGGTAAAAATGCACTTCTGTCGTCTAGTGGAGTTGAAAAACAGCAGATGTCCCTCTTTGGTAAAGATGCAGTACTGTGCCAAATAAAACCACGCCAACTTTCATGATAATGAAGTTTACATGTTATTTGGATGTGCTTAATAGTAGATTCGTTATTCATTTTTTCCTCAATCTAGTGAATCGTGAGATAAATCATGCCCTTTATTCTACTGTTTATTCCATCTAGCTTCGTAAGGTCACCATACTTAGCAGACATTGAGGGTTGTCGATGATCTTTCAAATCTGCACGGAACAATACACTGTCTACACTACATATAGAACCTTAATATACTTTTTGGTTATTTGACGCCACCTTTGGCTGTTCTAGCCCAATCTCGAAAGGATATATAGACTGAAATTGAAAGTACATCTTTCCGGCTTCAGGTATGGCTTCCTCGTGGTCCTTGCGGGCTGGGGAGCATTTCTCGTCATCATCCCAGTTCCGATTTTCAAAAAAAATCCCACTGTCTCTGTTCTAATTGTAGCAGCCAATCATTCATTCAGTGTGATCAAACTGACTAAAGGTAAAGTCAGTCGCTCAATCTTCCCCCACTGTGTCTTAATCACCCCCAGTGTGTCATGCTACTGTAACATAAAGGTTACTCCCTGTCGTCAAACTCCACAATCAATCTTCACTGAGTAGTATCCTGTTCCTGTATCTCCAACACATTTGAGTAATGCATTTCTTTTTGGCTGTTTGCAACAACTCTGGGGAGATGAAAGAATGGCCCAAAGTTAGCTGGTCTGCATGGCAGATTTGGAAATTATAATTACAGTTATTTGATCATTATTCAAATGGCAATCAGATATGAATAATAATGCAGTTAACTCATTGTCTAATAACAAAACAGAGAAAGGTTGGTATTTCAGATTGAAAATGAACTATTGGCATTCAAGACTATATACAGGAGAAGTGCACAGAGGAATGAAAATGTATTCCATCTGACTTGTGAATGTAGTTGAGATATGCTAAAATGCTTTAATTATATTACATTTTTTTGTTTTTTGTTTCAGGCCCTTCCTTTTCTCACTGTTGGGGAGAGTGCACCTCAATAGCAGTACCAGGCTATATAACGACTGAGGATGCTGGAACCAGGAGAACAGAAGCTGGCTTCAAATGTAAGCTGTGATGTATATTTCAGTGTTTCAGCAATTTATCTTTGCATTTTCTACTTTTTTCATCCCGGTTGATGACTTAGAGGTCACAAGCATCACGATGACTTGTGGTCATTCCCAAATACAGAAAATAAATTCAATGTACGAGGCCACCTTAAAAGTACCTGAAACGATATGGTGAATTTATTGAGATGCCCCTGTATTTGTTGGGGAATCCCATAGGGAGATAATTTATTCTAAAAGGAAACTGGACTTGAAAATTGAACCAGGTATTGGACCTTGTGGATTAATCTTGTATACAATGACCTGGATGACTGACAACATTTGCACATACTTTAAAGGGCAAGTAGGAATAATTATGTTGTCTTGTTAAGTTTTAGTAGTCATAGTAGACTTGGATTTATGCATGTGTTCATCAAATTGTTTTATTTCAAATGTTAGCTGAAGTTGATGTATCTTTTACAGGTATGTGATACTATCCTGGTGCATGCCAGCACCTTGTTAGTGCAACACTCTGTTGCATGGAGAATTCTTTCAACTACACTGTATAAAGGTTGCCTGATGCAGCAGTGGCGCATGCTCCATGTTGAAAAAGGCAGAGCTCAGAACAGAATTGTACCATACCATTGTACCAAGAACAATTAATTCTGCAGCAGCAAAGCATTGCCTCTGCAGTGTTTTATGGACTCTAACCAACAGAGCACTTTCTCAGTCTTCACAAAACAACAGAATCTGAGAGGTGCCGCTTTACTTTGAAAAACATCAAGACTTTCCTAAAAACACCATGACTGAATTGAATTGTCTGAAATGCTCTGGCCAAACATTCCTGACACCAGTCAGGGGATTGAAAGGTTTTTGGCTCTCAGAAGCATGAAAATATTGTCTTATTTTCTTAAAGCAGCAATAAGCAACTTTTATATAACAACAGTGAAATCTGTAAACTTTTTTTTTAAAAACTATCCACTTTGTGTATTCTATAGCCAACAGATTTGGTTGCTTTTTATAGTTATTTTGTTGATAAAGAAACAGATTGTGCCTCTGTGTAAGATGAGAACTTTCTTACAGTTTAGGTTTGCTATATTTCACTATTTGGCACTTCAGAATAACGGTGCGAGAGACTGGTGACCCCCACTGTCCCTGGAGGTGGTTAAAGCATAACGTTGCGCACAGCCTTGCACACGCTCCAGTAGGCCTGTCCAAACCCATGCACTAGAACAACACGAAGAACACAACAGCCTTAACAACCATAATATCATTTCATAGTAATTTAAGAAAGGCTAGATGTAGAATACAAGTAATGTCCATGTAGCACTGAATACAATATTTAATAAGATTATGTCTGTGTGCGTGAAGAGCAGCAGACACCTACATTGTTGCTTTCAAGTGCAAAATTACATTTTAGAATTTTTTTTACACATTACTTCAACATTAGACTCACCTAATGAGATGGGTGGGCACAATGCATGGAGCAGAGCAAGCCCATTGTGGGTTTAATTTTGGAGACGGCCACTCGGAGATCATCATCCATGTTTCGTGCCAAACTGTTTTATTTTTTTTATGTAAGTCAGTGCTCAGAAAGTCTTTCCACATAAGAAGTTAGAGCCAAAGGGCATCAGGACATCCATAGCGACCTTGGATAGCTGCGTGTATTCCCTTTCGACGGAAATCCAGAACTCAACGTCTCAGCAGCGTCTTGGTATTAAACGCTGTCTGTAACGTTCGGCCACTTGACAGTTCAACTGATGCGTCCTCCAGGTCTGATGTCAGATGAATTTCCCACGTAACAGTGAATGGTGATCTTATTCAGTCGTATTGTTTTCGAGCGGTTTCCTCTGGAAAATACTTGGTAAAGTGTTCCAGGAAGAACTGGAAGTTGCGTAATGATATAGACTTGTTCACTGTGTTAACACTCAAGTGCATTTTCCTCCATGACGTCTTCCATCTTATAGAAACCGTATGAATCCTGCCCATTTCAGTTTGCGCAGTCTGTGAATAATACAGTGTCTGAAATGTACGTGAGGTGCCACTTTTAAGACTCTTGCTTCAGTCCTTTCTCCCCCAGCATTGCTCCAGCACTGTCTGTATACACATCAATGCAATCGTCCCAAAGTTTATTGTCAAGTTTAGTGAACATGTCCTCACCTGTGCACGTCCCCTCGAGCGGGGTGCAAAACAGCGTTAAGAATTCCCTCAAAACTGTACTTACATTAACTGACTTATTGCTACCGCAGCGGGTTTGATTAATGTTTCCTCGATTGTGTGCTTTTGTGCCTGTGCAATTAAATATGGCGCATCATTATGATGCCATTTGAGCTTTGGCTGGGATTATTGTTTGTTTCATAAGGGCTTTTTGGCCTTACAACTCTTGCTCCTTTCGGCGGAAAAAATCAACTGGTTTAGCAGCAAGTGAGGGATGCTTGGTTTTCCAGTGTCTGTTGCCTTTTAACAGGCTTTAGGCTTTCAAGTGCAAGTACCCCAGCGCATGCACCACATTGGGGGTGTTGAAGTTTGTTGACGATGACACACGCAGATACATATTGCATTCATCTTGATATTTTCGACACCTAGAAGAGCTGCTCCGACTGATGATGTTATTACCACGGTGGTCTCCACCTACGTTCACATGTCGCTGTGTTTCCTGTGCTGCTGTAAATTGACCTGCTGAAACGATGCTGTTTAATCTGTCGCAATTACCTCAGGGACACTTTTTTTGCGCTTGGTTTTATTTCAAATTTAACTACTATTTTTGAATATATCTTGACAATAATGGATAAAATATGCAATTTTTTAATCATTTTAAATTTGTATTTGTTTTTGGTATGCATATGCGACCTCCCCCGGTGTCTGCGACCCCCTGGGGGTCCCGCCTCCCACTGTTGGAACCACTGAGAAAAAAACCAACATGCTCTGTATCACAGACAATTCTCAAAGAATCTCAGAAAGAAAACCACGACGTAAATAAAAATAGTTGGTTTTTATTTTTTTTTCTTTATCAAACGTCACTGAACGGCGAAGCCATTTACAATAACATTAACTCAGTGAAAGGAGCATGCTGTTTTTAGAAGAAAAAAAAACATCATTCAGAAAAAACAAGCGTTTTATATATTCCCATTTTCCCCATTTCTAATATAGAATTGCCTACATTTCTAAGAAACAAAATCTTCCAATCTCTCTTCTGTCCCATTCACAGTTCACTCACGTTATGCGTCGGGCTGGTAGTTTGCAGACCTGCTCTCCCTCTGGGCTTCAACCAGCACCGCTTTATTTGACGCGATGCATGGCATTTTGATCTGATTAGCCTGTTTTTGATGTGATGTGATGTGATGTGATGTGATGCATTTGATTGATGTCTGGTCCAAGTCAGTTTTTATTTCTAGCTCGCAATATCCGTCGATGAATAATTTCCTCAGTAGCTAACGGATGGATGTATATCTGTAGCAAATTACTTTGCCTCATTAAAAACATAGGCTACTTAAGTAAAAGTTAAATCACTGACTTTAAAGAATACTCTAAAAAGTACAAGTACACGACAAAGCAACTCAATTACAGTAATGTGAGTACTTGTAACTGTTGCTTTTGTTGCTGTTACTTTCACCTCTGTGTATATGGTAGAGATGGCAGCTTATTAGTCAAAAGATACGTAACTCGGTGAGATGAGATCATAATTACCATACTAAGACGGCCAAAATGTCTGGTCTGCTCCAAATTCTGCGTACTCCTCACCGCCTAACTTGCATTGCTCCGGACCTTTGAATCCTCTCAACTGAGCTGAAACAAAACGTCATAGGCGCGCGGGAAAATGTTCGTATATATGTCCGGAAAATATCAGTATCAAGTTACTGATGAATTGTCCCCATCCATAATTCTGATAACAATATAATTGGATGAAGCGATGCCTCGTCAACCTGCGTTAGGACCCGTGCTTATGACACAGCTGCCAATCTGTTTTTTACTGTTCACAGGGACTGCACTGCATGCTCTCTCTCTCGCTCTCTATCTCTCTCTCAATTTCAATTTCATTGTGTGTGTGTGTGTGTGTGTGTGTGTGTGTGTGTGTAAAATTAGATAGTGTGTTAAAAAAAAAATCAACCAAGAGTTGATAACAGTAGAAAATGTTGAACATATCTTGCTGCAGTTTGGCTGCTGTATTTGATTTCTCCGAGATATGTTTCTATTTGCTGCAGTGTAGCAGCAAGTGTGTCTCTGTCTCCAACTGTCTGTGTGGACAGAGTTGCACAGTCTGTCCTCTCTGGAGCCTGGTGCCTCTGTGTCTACCTGTCTCGATGGCCAGGCTGTGTTCGCTGAGTCTGTACCTGGTTAAAGTCTCATCACCACCACTGTGTACTGTCTGTTTAGAGCCGAATAACACAGCAATTTGCTCTGAGTGTTTGTGCTACATGTCCAATAGTTGTTGTCATGTTGTTTTTCTTCATCTATCATCTGGTTGGTCTGGATTGTGTGAGGGCTGTCCTAAGGCCTGTTAGAGGAGCTGAGCCTCAGGATTAGCTGGCTGACCGTGTTCTCCATGTTCTCCATGTTCTCCTCTTGGCATTGCAGTGCTTTGTGATGGTACGAGTTGGGGTCACTTGTTTTGAGGTGTTTATAAAATTTGAAAGCTCTTTTTTATTATGATGAAAAATGGAAATCAGTCTATGTCAAGTGGAGCCCAATAAAAACTGACTGGTTTCCCTGACCCCTTGGTCGTTTCAGGAATATCATTATTCTTCTTTTGTCTAAATTAACTGTCAGGTCTGACAGAAGGTTTGCAGGTGATCCAGTTGCTGTTGAAATGCCCCCTTAGATGGAGCCAGCAATATCAGATCATCTGTAAACAGTAGGCATTTGATGTGTGTCAGACAGGGTGAGACCAGGGATATCAGACTATTCCAATGATTGAGCCAATTCATCAGTATAAATGTTTAAGAGGGTGGGGCTGAGACTGCAGCCCTGTTTCACCCCTCTACTTTGGTAAAGAACTCTGTTTTCCATCTTGGCAATTTTTACAGCATGCTTTAATGATGTCATGAACTCCTACACCATTTCAATTAATTTTAAGAACAGAACATAATGCCAAATCGAATCAAATGCTTTTTTTGAAGCCTACAAAACAGGAGAAGATTTTGTTCTTGTTTTTGTGGCCGTGTTTTTTAATGAGGGTGTTGAGGATATAGATGTATGTATGTATGTATGATGCTGTATGTTCATAGTGTTCCCCAGTACTGGAGGCTGAGCTCAGGGTTGTCGGGTTGTCTGTGTTTTTGATTTGATAAACTTTTGAGTTTTTTACTCAGACGTCGGCAGTCTGTGTCCAACCAATCCTCATTGGTTCATGTTTTTGATGTGTGGTGCTGAGGCTTTTTCAGACTCCACATTGTCAAATATGTTGGAAATGACTTGCCTATTTCAGGCTGTCTTTACTGAAGGGAAAATGAGGTAGAAAGAAAATCTGCCGTCTGAAGTGGTGAAAATATGAGTGAAAAATGCTGAAGTTGTAAAAATATATCAAAATACACAAAAATATACAAGGTTTTCTTAAGGTTAAGGTTAAATGAATTACAGCTCCTCAATGTGCAAGCTAAAAAGGGCTGTCAGTTTTCCCCAAAACACCCTAAGAAATTTGAAATGACAATCAATACAATCATCCTTAATGGTATGTTTTTAATCAATCAAATTAAATTCAGATCAAAGTTTATTTGTATGGCGCCAAATCATAACCAAAGTTCTCTCAAGACACTTTACAAAAAGAGCAGGTCTACTCTTTGTTATGCTATTTAGAGAGAGACCCAACATGAATCACAATCAGTAGCACTTAGCAACATTTGGCACATTGGCAATGAAAAACTTCCTTTTAACAGGCAGAAACCTTGAGCAGAACCAGACTCAGGGTAGGGGGGCCTGATAATTGAAGGCTCCCATACTACTCTTAGAGACTTAAGTTACCACAAGAAGGCCTGCATCCTGGGAGTGCAATATTCTAGAGGGGTAATATGGCACTATGAGCTCTTAAACATAATACCTTGTTGAATAACTAATCATGATAACTGTGTAGTGTGACACACACTGAATGATGACAATGTGGTTCCAAATAATAGTATACAGCTACTGCAACTGCAAACATAACAAAAAGGCAGTCTCGTATTAAAATCAGCTTGCTTTTTTGCTTTTTTTAACACTTTATTTGTAACAGATTTTTCATTGCAGAACAAAACATTAATATGCCTCAATAAGAGCATACGTATGGACAAACTACAACCCAACATCCCTATCAACGACAAACAGCTTTTTTAAAGACAAAAAAACTAAACATTTCAAAACTCCCACAGACAACAGCATACAAACAAGGAAAAATAACAATATCAATAACAATAAAAGAGATGAAAATTAATAAATAAATAAATAAATTTTAAAAAGAAAGTAAGTTCAATTAAAAAATGAGGTGCATTCTGTTCTTAACCATTAATAGGAGAGACCACCTGAGGGGATGAAAGTTCATAGTTCCAGGCCAGATAAATTATTCACAAAGTTCATAGACGTGTCCCAGGTTTTGTGGAATCTGCTGATAGATCCATTTAGGGTGCATCAGATTTTTTCCAGCTTGATGTTCTGCATCAAATTTTTTATCCATTGGTTGTGTGATGGAGGGATTACATCCTTCCATTTGAATAGAATTGAACGTCTAGCTACTAGAGAGGAAAAGGCAATAACTTTATGAAAGTAAGGAGGGAAATTTGTACCAGCTGAAACTAGGGATACCCCAAAGATACCAATTGTAGGAGAGGGCACAACCATGCAGCCGTAAGACTTTGAGAGTGTGTCAAAAATCGCTTAGGTATCGCTTGAACCAAATATAAAACCTTTGGAACAATATTCATCTTTACAGAATTTGTTCTCCAATAAGAGATGAGGGTAAAATAGACCAGTGTTTAATATCCTTTTTACACTGTTCTAAAAGAGGACTAAAATTTGCTTTAAATAGTCTGTTGATAAGATTTGGTTATTTTTACCCCCAGATATGTGGAAAAAGTCAGCTGTGAGTTTAAATGGCGGATTGGGAAATTCTTAAGCTTTCTTGTTAATGGGGAAGTACCCACTTTTATTGAAATTAAGTTTGTATCCGGATATTTTTTCAAATTCTTCCAGGACTCTGAGGACTTCAGGTATGGTTGAGACAGGGTTGGTGACATATAATAACAAGTCGTCTGCGTAGAGCAAGACAGTATGTGTTATAGGCCACCGCGTGTAGAGCTATGAGAGAGTTGTTCTATTGCAAAGACAAAAGTGGGCTATCCTTGTTTAGTCCCCCTGAAGAGAGGGAAGTAATCAGAGGAGACAGAGTTAGTGTAAACTGAGACAGCTGGGTCAGTGTAGATAAGTTTGATGTGTTTAATAAAATTAGGGCCGAATCCAAACCGACTGAATGTGGAAAGAAGATATTCCCACTCAACCCTATCGAACGCCTTCTCTGCGTTGAGCGAGATTACTGCTTCTGGGGATAGAGTGTGGGATTTCGTGTAGATTATGTTAAACAATCGTCTCAAATTGAAATAGGACTGTCTGCCTTGAACAAACCCAGTCTGGGAATCCAACACTTTGTGAGGAAGAATGTTTTCAAGGCGAAGAGCCAAAACTTTTGAAAACACTTTACCATCGCAGTTTATCGGTGTAAATATTAACTAATTAAGTTAAGTTGTAGTAGCTTTCTCACAAATGTAACATAGCAAACATTTGGATCAGAGATAGCGTTTGATGCAATAAAAGAAGAAGAAAAATAGAAATAAATTGTGAGTGAAACACCTGCCCAACTCAGTCTTTGTGAATCCTGAAGTGGTCTTTCTTCTGAAAGTGGGTTTCCTGTAAGAATGCTATGCCCACCTCGAGATGTTTTAAGGGTGAGAGAACCCTCTCTCTTTTGACTTCATGTTTAAGCCCTTTTCCATTCCAACTTATTACCCAATGTTTACTTAGTCTATGAATATGTAGTGAATAAAGAAAATAAGACTACTTATAATTCTATGTCCTTTCATGTCAGTCTGCTCAGTCATTCATATTTCGTATATAAAGAAAAAGTAAAACTAAACCTGTGATCACCTGCTCCATTTTGACTGAAATGTAACGTATAAAATAAATTATTAAAACTGTGATTACCCATCTGCAGTCTGCTCAGTCTTTACTGAAATGCTATAAAAAATGAACAAATAATAAAATACAATTAAGACTGTAATCACACATCAGCAGGTGTTTAAAAACTAACTGAAATGTAGTACATATGCTGTAGGATTCTGTGTCTAATATGTTACTCTCACGGGGATAGTTACCTGCAAATTGTAAGAAATACTGAACAAATACAAGTCTGAAAAAAAAACTTGCAGCATCTGTATCTATATATCGCAGAAAAAGAATAAATTGCAATGTAAATTTTTCTTTTTGTGCAGCCCTAATATTGAGTTTGTCAATATACCGTTTTATCTCTGGTAGTCATAATCCTATGACATATTGAAATATTGCAACACACACACACACACACACACACACACACACACACACACACACACACAAACGACTCATGTGATTCACAAAAGTCCTAGCCTACACGTACGTGCGTTTGAATGGCTGAGTTTGAACTACGTACTTTAAGCACAACTCCCTCCGGGATTGTAATGACATGAGTGCACTGATTAATGTATTCTTTAAACAGTAGCTTGAAGTTGTGAGCCTTCAGATTCACAACTTCAAGCAACAGTTTGGTTTGGATGGATAGCTTCAAAATGGCTCTTCATGGAAAGCGTGTATTTGTCCCGACTGTGGCTGCTGCGCTCTCAAAGTCACCGGACACACTGTCCCTGGCAGCAGCATCAGCACCTTGGAGAGTGAACAGCTGTCAGATTGTAGTGAATATAAAAGAATAAAGCCCTTTACTGTACTGTGAGAAAGGACATATTGTGTTTTCAAAGGGTGATAGAAATTTATGGAAATAGCTACAACTGTGCCATAAGTAACATCTTATTCGTCACATGTTTGATGGCAGTATTTCCTACTATTATTATTGTTATTATTATTACTTTCTATCATTACTTTTCTATTTTTATTCTATCTATTTCTATTACCTATTCTATTATCTATATATAGTTTGATGCAAAAAAAACCGTTTTTTTATTATTAATTTTCGTGAATAATGTTTGTTATTATAGCAATATAGCTAAACAAGTAGAACAGATTGACAAGAAATAGACCAAATGAAACCACGCCAACTTTCATAATAATGAAGTTTAAATGTTATTTGGTTGTGTTTAATAGTGGATTCACGTCAAATAGCGTGTACTATTCTATACTTGTGAAAAGACGCTTAAAGCGGCGAGAGAAGATCAAAACATGCTTTGCTGTTTCAATAATTGCCTTGAAGACATATAAGACAGTTTTGTCTTCTAAATCATCTCTTTTAGTAGTTCTGAATAAGCTAAACATTTTTATAGCATGGGTGAGGACATAGCACATTACCCTACAACAAGTGGTAAAAATGCACTTCTCTCGTCGAGAGGAGTTAAAAAACAGCATATGTCCCTCTTTGGTAAAGATGCAGTACTGTGCCAAATAAAACCACGCCAACTTTCATATTAATGAAGTTTAAATGTTATTTGGAAGTGCTTAATAGTGGATTCACGTCAAATAGCGTGTACTATTCTTTACTTGTTAAAAGACGCTTAAAGCAGCGAGAGAAGATCACAACGTGCTTTGCTGTTTCAATAAGTGCCTTGAAGACATATAAGACAGTTTTCCCGTCTTATTCATCTCTTTTAGTAATTCTGAATAAGCAAAACATTTTTAAAGCATGGGGGAGGACATTGCACCTTAACCTACAACAAGTGGTAAAAATGCACTTCTCTCGTCTAGAGGAGCTGAAAAACAGCATATGTCCGTCTTTGGTAAAGATGCAGTAATGTGCCAAATGAAACCACGCCAACTTCCATTGTAATGAAGTGTATATGTTATTTGGTTGTGTTTAGGATTCATGTCAAATAGCGTGTACTATTCTATACTTGTCAAAAAACGCTTAAAGCAGCGAGAGAAGATCAAAACGTGCTTTGCTGTTGCAATAATTGCCTTTAAGAGAAATAAGACAGTTTTCTCTTCTAAATCATCATTTAGTAATTCTGAATAAGCTAAACATTTTTATAGCATGGGGCAGGACATAGAAACCTTAAACTACAACAAGTGGTAAAAATACCCTTCTCTCAACGAGAGGAGTCGAAAAACAGCATATGTCCCTCTTTGGTAAAGATTCAGTAATGTACCAAATAAAACAACACCGACTGTCCTAACAATGAAGTTTAAATGTTAATTGGATGTGCTTAATAGTGGATTCGTGTCAAATAGCGTGTACTATTCTATACTTGTCAAAAGACGCTCAAAGCAGCGAGAGAAGACCAAAACGTGCTTTGCTGTTTCAATAAGTGCCATGAAGACATATAAGACAGTTTTCCCTTCTTATTCATCTCTTTTAGTAATTCTGAATAAGCAAAACATTTTTATAGCATGGGGGAGGACATCGCACCTTTACCTACAACGAGTGGTAAAAATGCACTTATCTCGTCTAGAGGAGTTGAAAAACAGCATATGTCCATCTTTGGTAAAGATGCAGTAATGTGCCAAATAAAACCACGCCAATTTTTATAATAATGAAGTTTAAATGTTAATTGGATGTGATTAATAGCGTATTTGTGTCATATAGCGTGTTCTAATTCTATACTTGTCAAAAGACGCTGAGGGTTGTCGATGATCTTTCAAAACTGCACAGAACAATACACTGTCTATGAAGGCAGCGAGAGAAGATCAAAATGTGCTTCCTCAGGTGAAAACGACATTTCTCTCCATACGATCGTTATTTATTTATTTTCTGTACAATGGAAATATCAAAACTAAACCTTGTAGATTGATTATTATTTTTTTCTTCAATATAGTGCATCTTCAGATAAACCATGCCCTTATTCTACTGTTTATTCCGTCCAGCTTCGTAAGGCCACCATACTTAGCAAACATTTTAGTGTTGTCGATGACCTTTCAAAACTGCACTTAGCAGACAAAGGCTTCAGGCAGAGCCTTAATATGCTTTTGGGTTGTCTGACGCCACCTGTGGCTGTTCTAGCCCAATCTCTCGAAAGGAGATATAGATTGAAATTGAAAGTACATCCTTCAGCTAAGTTTGGATCAGATGCAAACTAAAATGTTGCTGAATGTTTAGGAAAGTGGCAGCTGTGCACTAGAGGTTTCAGGTAGCTAGTACCAAAATGTACTAAATTCAGGGAGGCAACAGGACACGCCTGTCTAAGCCCTTTACACCTTTCATTCTTGGAACAGCATTGTTGTATCTGCCTATGTCAGATGAGCGTCAAGCTGGGCAAGAATTTCAACATGGAGAAGTTGTACTAGCTTAGCTTTAGGAATGTAGTAGCCCTTCAGAGTCTGGCTTTCAGTCACTCAGCTCGTCATGTGGCGTTCTTGTGGGCCTTGCGAGCTGGAGAGCATTGCTCGTTAAAATATGGCAGCAGTCACATGTTCATCCCACTTCAGCCAGTCATTCCTTCAGCGTGATCAAACTGACTAAAGTTAATGTCAGTCAATAAATCTTCCCCTACTGTCTTAATCATCCCCGGTGTCAGAGTCCAGGTTAGCCTAACTGTAAATAACCTGGCTACTGTAACATAAAGGTCATACAGGTCATCAAACCCTTTCATCAAACTCCACCATCAATCTCCACTGAGTACTATCCTGTTCCTGTATTTCCAGCACGTTTGGTTAAATGCATCTCTTCTAGCTGTTGACAACAACTCTGGGGCAATGGAAAAATGGCCCAAAGTTAGCTGGTGTGCATGGCAGATTCAGAAATTATAATTACAATAATTTTATCATTATTGAAATGGCAATCAGATATGAATAACAATGCAGTTAACTCAATGTCTAATATCAAAACAAGGAAAGGTTGGTATTTCAGATTGAAAATTAACTATTGGCATTCAAGACTATATACAGGAGAAGTGCACAGAGGAGTGAAAATGTATTCCATCTGACTTGTGAATGTAGTTGAGATATGCTAAAATGCTTTAATTATATTACATTTTTTTGTTTTTTGTTTCAGGCCCTTCCTTTTCTCACTGTTGGGGAGAGTGCACCTCAATAGCAGTACCAGGCTATATAACGACTGAGGATGCTGGAACCAGGAGAACAGAAGCTGGCTTCAAATGTAAGCTGTGATGTATATTTCAGTGTTTCAGCAATTTATCTTTGCATTTTCTACTTTTTTCATCCAGGTTGATGACTTGGAGGTCACAAGCATCACAATGACTTGTGGTCATTCACAAATACAGAAAATAAATTTAATATAAGAGGCCAACGTAAAAGTACCTGAAACGATGTGGTTAATTTATTGAGATTGACCCATAGCCTTTGTTGGGGAAACCGATAGGGAGTTAATTTATTCTAAAAGGAAACTGGACTTTCCTTGTGGATTAATCTTTTACACAATGACCTGGATGACTGACAACCTTAACACACACTGTAAAGTGCAAGTAGGAATAATTATGGTGTCATGTTAAGTTTTAGTAGTCATATACTTGACTTGGATTAATGCATGTGTTCATCAAATTGCTTTATTTCAAATGTTAGCTGATGAATGATGTCTGAATGTATCTTTTACAGCTATGTGATACTATCCTGGTGCATGCCAGCACCTTGTTATTGCAACACTCTGTTGCATGGGGAATTGTTTCAACTAGATTGTATGAGGTTGCCTGATGCATCTCTTGAAAAAGAGTGGCACATGCTGCATGTTAAACGAGCCAGAGCTCAGAACAGAATTGTACCATACTTATGAGAACAGTGAATTCTGCAGCAGCAAAGCATTGTCTCCGCAGTGTTTTATGGACACTAACCAACAGAGCACTTTTTCAGAGTCTTCACAAAACAACAGAATCCGAGAGGTTTGGATTGTCTAAATGCTCTGGCTATACATTCCTGACACCAGTCTGAGGGTTATTGAGAGGTTTTTGGCTCTCAGAAATACACCACAAATAGAAAAACATGCAGGGTTTCTCAGCACATTGTCTTTCCTGAAAATAGTTGTCTCTTGTCAGCAATAAGCAACTCTTATAAAACAACAGTGAAATCTGTAAACTTTTTTAAAACTATCCATACACTTTGCATATTCTACTGCTAAAAGATTTGGTTGCTTTTGAATAGTAATTTTGTTGATAAAGACAGAGATTGTGCCTCTGAGTAAGGTGAGAATTTTCTTAAAGCTTAGGTTTGCTGGAGTTCACTATTTTGCACTTTAGAGCACTTGACTCCCATGCCTTTATCAGTTGAATTATTATTATTCCTTACTGCTTTCATTTTCACTACTATTTAATGGTTTGTAAATAATCTGCACGTTTGGGTGATAAAGCAGTTGAGTTGAGGGCCGAGGACCACGCCATTTGGACGGCCTTGAAAGTTTTAAGTGGCGATGTTTTAGGCACCTTTAGCCTGCAGTGTAACAGTAAACTTCATTTGGCGTGTCTTGACGGCTTGATAGTGTCATATGTTTTTACATCGAAAAGAAAATGCATTTATTGCAAACGACCGGCTGGGCCAGCATGCCTCCTACAGGGTCGGCTCCACCCTCCCCGGACTTTCTTCTATTGTCCTCCTCTCTAGATGTTAAAACCTAATAACTGAATGTCACAATGTATGCTAAGATTAGCTTACTTATTCATTTACTGTAAGGGCTATTACAGTATAGTATAGCGCATAGATAGTGGCCATCACTATCCATGCGCACAACATTGCACTGGTATAGCTTCATCTACAAATCCACATAAACAGTGTTGCTACAGCTTACGCTCACAGGGTTTCATCACTTTGTCAACCCCATCAGTCCGTACTGAACTCAGTAGAAAGGCCTTTTCCTACTCTACTCTCTCACACGCTCCAGTAGGCCTATCCAAACCCATGCACTGGAACAACATGAAGGCTAGATGCAGAATACAAGTAATTTCCATGTAGCACTGAATACAATATTAAATAAGGTGATGTCTGTGAGCGTGAAGAGCAGCAGACACCTACATTGTTGCTTTCCTGTGCAAAGATACATTTTAGAATTTTTTTTACACGTTATTTCAACATTAGACTCACCTAATGAGATGGGTGGGCACAATGCATGGAGCAGAGCAAGTCTATTGTTGGTTAAGTTTTGGAGACGGCCACTCGGAGATCATCATCCATGTTTAGTCCCGAACTGTTTTATTTTTTTATGTAAGTCAGTGCTCAAAAAGTCATTTGACATAAGTACGTGGAGCCAAAGCGCATCAGGACATCTATAGTGACCCTGGATAGCTGCGTGTATTCCCTTTCGACTGAAACCCAGACCTCGCAGCGTCTTGGTATTAAACGCTGTCTCTAACTTTCAGTCACTTGACATTTCAACTAATGCGTCCTCACTCGTGTTAACACATGGTGCATTTTCCTCCATGAAGTCTTCCATCTTATAGAAACCATATGAATCCTGCCCATTTCAATTTGCGCAGTCTGTGAATAATACAGTGTCTGGAGCTTACGTGAAGGTAACTTAACAAGCCTCACAATTCTCCCTTATAAACTCCAGAGCAGGCTGTTCAAGATAAGCCTCAAGCTGCATAAAAGTACCACCAACTGACTGACTATTGTGATCTTGGTACCCCTGGAATGAAAGATAAAATTGCGTGCTGGTTTAGATCAGTAGATAATTTATTAACAGACAGTGTAATTGAATGTAATTGAGCAGACAGAGTGGACAGCTAGAGGATCATAAGGAGATATTCACTGAATTTGACAAAAGGGTTTTGGATGACAATTGTGGACTAACCCTTTGAGTCAGAATGTTACATTAGAGCATTAAGTACAGACACAGATGAATAGCAATACACAAGTTATTTGGGTTGTCACTGTAACTAAAAAAATATTGTTTGAGCGGGTGTAATCTGTAATTTATACAGGGAGGAAGACATAATAAACTGACATACAAAAACTGGAGCAGGGAGACCAAGTCCGTCCATTTCTCACCAATCCAAAAATCCCTCCTCTCCATTTCTTACCAATCAAATGAAAGCCGCTGTCCCCGGCTTCCATTTCTTGCCAATCAAACGGGATCTCCTCTCTTTTTCTTAGCAATCAGAAAAACCCTTCAGCCTTAATTCCCGCCCCCGCTTTTTCGACGAATCAGACGGCTGTTGCTACCTCAGTGCAGGCAAAAGAAGACGAGAGCGCCTCTTGGCATTTTTACGGTAAGTAAATCAAGTAAATCAAAAGTTCTTTAAATTTCTGACCTAAATTCAGAACTGCAAATTGTTTGGTATTAAAATGCCTATTGCTCGGCTGATTTATTCATTTATATACCGCCGTCTGTACGACGTGGTTCATTTTGCTAGCTAAAAAAACACACATTACTGTTGAAATTCATTCAAACGAGCCGACAGATGCTTTAGCTATGCGACCGTTAGCCTGCAGTACAATCGACTACCGGAGTGAGTGAGTGAGTGAGTGAGTAGACGAATGAGGTTGGAGGAGTGGCGGTGTGGCTTCTTTCAGGGTGGGTAGAGATGTGTTTTTCCGCACTAAAGAACAATAGGACGAAGGGAGACTTCTCAATTTGACTGGCCTTGACGGTTTCAGGTGCCGGTCTTTTAACTGCAGCTAACGGTACAGTGAATGAGTGGACGAGCAAGAGAATGGGAACGGAGGTCTATCTGCTGCTAGGGTGGACAGGGGTGCTGATCAGATGTGAGCTGGGTGAGTAGAATACAGTGGATGAAACTGTACATATTCATTGTGATACACATTCTTCGTTAAAAATCAAATATGCACTTCGACAAAGCACAATTCCTGAAAGTGTGCTGTTTCATATGATGCTGATAGTGATATTATATTAGCATTCTTAGTAATGTCTTAGATTACAGCTCATTATAGCATAATGACTCTGAAGTTGCGGTAAAATAGTTTGTACAATCGATGTGCCAGAACAATACAATAGTGGGCCATCAGGGCCAGGAAGGAAGAATCACAATTATATATTTTAATGGTACAAAGTTCATTCTCATCGCACATTTTTTTTCTCTCAGACGTGGATTCTGCCTCAATTACGGAAATATGTTTGACCTTTACTCGACATGCTTAATATTAAATATTAAGATTAAACGCGTATAACTACTCGAACTTCTTGTGAAACAACTTTTTTCTATACCATACAGAACATTACATACATTTAGTTCTCAGTCTCTCTCGCTCTCTCTCCCTCTCTCTCTCTCTCTCTCTCTCTCTCACACACACACACAGAGAGAGAGAGAGAGAGAGAGAGAGAGAGAGAGAGGGGGCAAAAGGGCAAAGCCGGGCACTTGTTTGCAAACATCTTTGATCTTTGAAATGCAGGTGCATGTGTATCTTTTTGATCTTGCTTGTTGCGCAGTCACCGTTAGTCGGCAAGTTGTTTATCAAGCGGTCAGTCTTTAATTTGGATCTATTGTGGGAGTATTGTAGACTTAGGGCTTTTAAAATGAAGTTGTATGTAAGCTACCCTTTATAAGAATTTCTAGATCTTTGTAAATTATAGTTAATAAAATTACTGTTAGTGGCAGTACAGTGTGTACCAAAATGCGGGCCGTCAGGACCAGGATTCGATTATTTTATTTTAAATAATTAAAAATATATTTTGTGCTCTAAGTTTTATTTGTTATCCCACTGATTTTTTTTTCTGAAATAACGTTTATGGGACTGTGAGACGGCAAGCTTTTGTTTCCCTCGTCTCTTTAAATCATGATGCTGCTTTCGGTTTGTTACCGATCTGGTGAGAAGTGCTCGAAGACGTGGAGCTGCCTCCACACACACCTGCTTCACCTCAGGGAACTGTCTGCTCGAGCCACACACGGGCCAAAAACAACCGAGAATGACACAAAGCTTTCCATAATGCACGCTCATTCTGATGCGCTATAATGACGCTTTCTCTAATTCTCCTAGGCAGTGGGATCGCTTCAGTGGCTTTAACTCCAATCCGTGCTTCGACATACAATTGTACAGTGACCTGTGTGTTTTCTGCCTTTGCAGGGGCACAGTGGAAGGAGAGCCCGGTTTATAGAAGAATGACTGAAATCCGCCGTGTACATAGCAACACGCCTGCCTACAGGCTTTGATTCATGTTATGCCGGAACCACACCTATGAATAATCCGGGGATCCCTAACATATCATTCTAGAGGTGTTTTGTGGGAAATTATAATAGAAATAAAAACTCAAAAAGACTAGCAAAATAAAATATGATACAGATGCAAAGTTTTAAAATGATTAAATAGAACAAACTGTGCTTTTTACACTAAAGCCACATACCTGTCGTTATGCAGAAACAATACATTAACAGTTGCACACAAACTCTTAGAGATTTGCCAATTTCTCCCCTCATGTGAGGATGGTTTTCAGAGTATAACAAATTTCTCTCTTGCTCTATTATTTGACAAGAACCGTATGGACCTAACTGCCTGTTAGGTCTAACTACCTAACTGCTATGTCTTAAGACCGTTCTGAAGGTCACTTAGCTGACAGCAGTTAGGGTAGGTAGCACTTTTTTTGTTTGTATTTGTATTTACCATTGTTCCTTTTTTACATGGCTGAAGGAGAAGAAGAAACAGATACACTGAAAAAGCCTTTTTCGAGGGATGGACTCATTCAAAAGATGAGCAGCTTTGGTAAGTTTAACAGAATTTTATTTATCTTTATAAGCAATTGACTATTGTGACTTGATGAAGTCAGATTCCAAGTCCTGAAGACTCCTTTGCGTGTGCATTGTGGCATGTGTGCGACCATCTGCTTGGCCGGAAACTTTGGGGAAACCTGCTGAACCCTGGTTTGTTCTTTAATCTGCAGCAGTGACATTGATTTGTACTTCATGCAATGTCTATTTGTAAGCATTTGTAAGCATTAGTCATAATGTAGTATCAGTGTTGAGTTACATTCTTTAATTTATTAGTATCTATTCTATTATCAAAGGGTATGAATGAGTTAATGAGCAATAGTTTTTAAAAGTGGAAGAACTCTGAATGAATTCATATAGTTAAAAATACAATAGTGTCAGTCTCACTGTTACTTAATGTTCTGTTAATGTTCATATCTTATGGCAAATACGTAATACATCGCGCAGTGACCACTTTAACATTCATTTTAATCTGGACAATAAGAACCCAGCCCCTTCATATCCCTTGAATGTGAAAGGGCAAGCCTTGGTGCTGCTGGACTACCAGACTGTGCAGCTGTATGTCAGAATGCCTTCTCTTGTGCAATGATAACAGCTATTGAGGGAGTCCATTGTACCCAGATGGTTCTGCACTGCTAAGTCTTCCTGACCAGGAATAAGGTGTAGGCTCTCAGTGTTGATGGAATGAAATGTTAAGCTGAAATCAACAGCATCCCGACATTCTGTAGGTATAAGGTTTTTCCAAGTGGGTGAGAGCTGTGTGAAAATGATTAAGTGTGTATATTTTCTTAGTGTCACAATATTAACAGGATTGGTAAAGATCAGTGCTTGTGGCATTATTGCATTGTTAAAGCAATCAACAAATGATATATTAAAAACACATCAAACACAGGACCAGATTTATTATGCTAAGTTCTGATTAGATGCAAGCTTATATTAATGACCAATAATACATTGTACTTTTGACCGATGTTAGATTTATCCCAATTTGGACAATAGGGACTAGACACCAGGGGGATGTTCTACAAAGTAGTATAATAAAAATAACTATGAACTATTTGAATAGAATTGAACGTCTACCTACTAGAAAGGAAAAGGCAATAACTTTATGAAAGTAAGGAGGGAAATTTGTACCAGCTGAAACTAGGGATCCTTGAAGATACCAATTGTAGGAGAGGGCACAACCATGCAGCCTTAAGACTTTGAGAGTGTGTCAAAAATCACTTAGGTATCGCTTGAACCAAATATAAAACCTTGGGAACAATATTCATCTTTACAGAATTTGTTCTCCAATAAGACATGAGGGTAAAATAGACCAGTGTTTAATATCCTTTTTACACTGTTCTAAAAGAGGACTAAAATTTGCTTTAAATAGTCTGAGCATCCAACACTTTGTGAGGAAGAATGTTTTCAAGGCGAAGAGCCAAAACTTTTGAAAACACTTTACCATCGCAGTTTATCGGTGTAAATATGAACTAAAATTAAATTAAGTTAAGTTAACCAAATATAAAAAATTTGGAACAATATTCATCTTTACGAATTTGTCCTCCCAATAAAAGATAAAAAAAGAGGGTAAAAAAGACTAGCGTTTAATATCTTTTTTACACTGTTCTAAAAGAGGAATAAAGTTTGCTTTAAATAAACTGTAGTAAGATTTGGTTATTTTTACCCCCAGATATGAGAAAAAGTCAGCTGTGAGTTTAAATGGCAGATTGGGAAATTCTTCAGCTTTCTTGTTAATGGGGAAGTACTCATTTTTATTAAAATTAAGTTTGTATCCTGATATTTTTCCAAATTCTTCCAGGACTCTGAGGACTTCAGGTACGGTTGAGACAGGGTTGGTGACATATAATAACAAGTCGTCTGCGTAAAGTGAGACAGTATGTGTTAGGCCACCACGTGTAATACCCTGTATAGCATTGCACCTGAGAGCTTTGGAGAGTGGTTCTGTTGCTAAGACAAAAAGTAGTGGGCTCAATGGATCTCCTTGTTTAGTCCCCCTGAAGAGAGGGAAGTAATCAGAGGAGACAGAGTAAGTGTAAACTGAGGCAGTCGGTGTAGATAAGTTTGATGTGTTTAATACAATTATGGCCAAATCCAAACCGACTGAGTGTGGAAAGAAGATATTCCCACTCATTACTCATCACTATTCCCTATCGAACGCCTTCTCGCTGTTGAGCGAAATTACCGCTTTTGGGGATAGAGTGTGGGATTTCGTGTAGATTATGTTAAACAATCATTTCAGATTGACATAGGACTGTCTGCCTTGAACAAACCCAGTCTGGTGGTCCAACACTATGTGAGGAAGAATGTTTTCAAGGCAAAGAGCCAAAACTTTTGAAAACACTTTACCATCGCAGTTTGCTAAACTAATTGCTGTATGATGAACAGTCGAGTGGGTCCTTATTTTTCTTTAATAACAATGCATGGCCAGAGATCAAAATCGGATTACATTAACAAATTCGTATTGTTCTCAGTAAATAGGGATCGAGCAAAAAAAAGTCTATTCTTGAAAATGATCTGTGTACATGAGAGAAATAAGAGTACTCCCTTTTGTTAGGATTCTTAAATCTCCATGGATCTACAAGTTTATGTGTGTTCATAAATGCATGGATTGTTTACTGATTTAGATGACTTTGATGTCGAATGAGAGGAACGATCACCAGATTGTAATCCCCTGAAAGAATCAAGTGATGACTATCCAGACTGGGGATGGAGCTTAGCATTTTTTTTTTTTTAAACTGATCATCGTCAAAGTTAGGGGCATAAATATTAACTACAATTAAATTCAGTTGTAGTAGCTTCCTCACAACCGTACACCTGCCCTACCCAGTCTTTGTGAATCCCAAAGTGGTCTTTAATCTGAAGGTTTGTTTCCTACAAGAATGCTATGCCTACCCCAAGATGTCTTAAGTGTGAGAGAACCCTCTCTCTTTTGACTGCATGTTTAAGCCCTTTTACATTCCAACTTATTATTTTCACATCACTCCTACCTGGGACTGGATATGAATTACTGTGCGCCACTGAAACTATAGAGTTCAGATATGTAAATCCCATTCCCATTTAAGCAATACAAAACATAGATGAATGCACAAATCAGATATAAAACATACAAAATACAAATACATCTACACTTAACAAGTAGTGAACAAAACATATGTATATATATATATATATATATGCCTTAAGACAGAACCCGCATATGCCTAACCCGATGGGTCTTATGCTTTCCGGCTTGACTCCCTGCTTAACTGGGAGTACCAAAGCTGCTACTGACACCTACTGGGGAAAATAATTATTGCAAGCAGCTAGCACAATGCTGTTATAAGAGTCCGATTCAGCAGTCCTACGCATTTTCAGTGTGTTGGTACATGGGTCTGCAGCCAACATATGCTGTAGGATTCTCTGTCTAATATGTTACTCTCACGGGGATAGTTAACGGCAAATTGTAAGAAATACTGAACAAAGACAAGACAGAAAAAATACTTGAAGCATCTGTATCTATATATCGCAGAAAAAGAATAAATTGCAATGTAATTTTTTCTTTCAATATTGTGCAGCCCTAATATTGAGTTTGTCAATATACCGTTTTATCTCTGGTAGTCATAATCCTTTGACATATTGAAATATTGCTACACAGACACAGACACGACTCATGTGATTCACAGAAGTCCTGGCCTACACGTACGTGCGTTTGAATTGTGCGGTATTGACAGCTACAAAGTTGATGGAAATTGAGTAATACCACTTTCAATGTATTTTAAGTAAGGTAGCTCATTTTGACAGTGAGGGTAGCTCATATTGACAGCCAGGGTAGCTCATTTTCACAGGTAGAAAATGAATGAAAATGGAGGAAAAAATGACTAATACCACTTGTACCTCTTTGGTAAAGATGAAGTACTGTGCCAAATAAAACCACGCCAACTTTCATTATTATTAAGTTTAAATGTTATTTGGAAGTGCTTAATAGTGGATTCATGTTTAATAGCGTGTACTATTCTATACTTGTCAAAAAACGCTTAAAGCAGCGAGAGAAGCTCAAAACGTGCTTTGCTGTTTCAATAAGTGCATTTAAGACATCTAACAAAGTTTTCTCTTCTAAATCATCTCTTTTAGTAATTCTGAATAAACTAAACATTTTTATGGCATGGGTGAGTACATATTACATTACCCTACAACAAGTGGTAAAAATGCACTTCTCTCGACTAGAGGAGTTGAAAAACAGCATATGTCCCTCTTTGGTAAAGATGCAGTAATGTGCCAAATGAAATCACGCCAACTTTCATAATAAGGAAGTTAAATGTTATTTGGAAGTGCTTAATAGTGGATTCATGTCAAATAGCGTGTACTATTCTATACTTGCCAAAAAACGCTTAAAGCAGCGAGAGAAGCTCAAAACGTGCTTTGCTGTTTCAATAAGTGCCATGAAGACATATAAGACCGTTTTCTCCACTAAATTATCTCCTTTCGTAATTCTGAATAAGCTAAACATTTTTATAGCATGGATGAGGACATAACACATTACCCTACAACAAGTGGTAAAAATGCACTTCTCTCGTCTAGAGGAGTTGAAAAACAGCATATGTCCCTCTTTGGTAAAGATGCAGTAATGTGCCAAATGAAATCACGCCAACTTTCATAATAATGAAGTTTAAATGTTATTTGGAAGTGCTTAATAGTGGATTCATGTTTAATAGCGTGTACTATTCTATACTTGTCAAAAAACGCTTAAAGCAGCGAGAGAAGCTCAAAACGTGCTTTGCTGTTTCAATAAGTGCATTTAAGACATCTAATAAAGTTTTCTCTTCTAAATCATCTCTTTTAGTAATTCTGAATAAACTAAACATTTTTATGGCATGGGTGAGTACATATTACATTACCCTACAACAAGTGGTAAAAATGCACTTCTCTCGTCTAGAGGAGTTGAAAAACAGCATATGTCCCTCTTTGGTAAAGATGCAGTAATGTGCCAAATGAAATCACGCCAACTTTCATAATAATGAAGTTTAAATGTTATTTGGAAGTGCTTAATAGTGGATTCATGTTTAATAGCGTGTACTATTCTATACTTGTCAAAAAACGCTTAAAGCAGCGAGAGAAGCTCAAAACGTGCTTTGCTGTTTCAATAAGTGCATTTAAGACATCTAACAAAGTTTTCTCTTCTAAATCATCTCTTTTAGTAATTCTGAATAAACTAAACATTTTTATGGCATGGGTGAGTACATTGCACCTTTACCTACAACGAGTGGTAAAAATGCACTTCTCTCATCTAGTGGAGTTGAAAAACAGCATATGTCCCTCTTTGGTAAAGATGCAGTACTGTGCCAAATAAAACCACGCCAACTTTCATTATTATTAAGTTTAAATGTTATTTGGAAGTGCTTAATAGTGGATTCATGTTTTATAGCGTGTACTATTCTATACTTGTCAAAAAACGCTTAAAGCAGCGAGAGAAGCTCAAAACGTGCTTTGCTGTTTCAATAAGTGCATTTAAGACATGCAGTAATGTGCCAAATGAAATCACGCCAACTTTCATAATAATGAAGTTTAAATGTTATTTGGAAGTGCTTAATAGTGGATTCATGTTTAATAGCGTGTACTATTCTATACTTGTCAAAAAACGCTTAAAGCAGCGAGAGAAGCTCAAAACGTGCTTTGCTGTTTCAATAAGTTAATTTAAGACATCTAACAAAGTTTTCTCTTCTAAATCATCTCTTTTAGTAATTCTGAATAAACTAAACATTTTTATGGCATGGGTGAGTACATATTACATTACCCTACAACAAGTGGTAAAAATGCACTTCTCTCGACTAGAGGAGTTGAAAAACAGCATATGTCCCTCTTTGGTAAAGATGCAGTAATGTGCCAAATGAAATCACGCCAACTTTCATAATAATGAAGTTTAAATGTTATTTGGAAGTGATTAATAGTGGATTCATGTCAAATAGCGTGTACTATTCTATACTTGCCAAACGAAGCTTTAAGCAGCGAGAGAAGCTCAAAACGTGCTTTGCTGTTTCAATAAGTGCCATGAAGACATATAAGACCGTTTTCTCCACTAAATTATCTCCTTTAGTAATTCTGAATAAGCTAAACATTTTTATAGCATGGATGAGGACATAGCACATTACCCTACAACAAGTGGTAAAAATGCACTTCTCTCGTCTAGAGGAGTTGAAAAACAGCAGATGTCCCTCTTTGGTAAAGATGCAGTACTGTGCCAAATAAAACCACGCCAACTTTCATGATAATGAAGTTTACATGTTATTTGGAAGTGCTTAATAGTGGATTCATGTCAAATAGCGTGTATTATTCTATACTTGCCAAACGAAGCTTTAAGCAGCGAGAGAAGCTCAAAACGTGCTTTGCTGTTTCAATAAGTGCCTTTAAGAGAAATAAGACAGTTTTCTCTTCTAAATCATCTCCTTTAGTAATTCTGAATAAAATAAACATTTTTATGGCATGGGTGAGTACATAGCACATTACCCTACAACAAGTGGTAAAAATGCACTTCTGTCGTCTAGTGGAGTTGAAAAACAGCAGATGTCCCTCTTTGGTAAAGATGCAGTACTGTGCCAAATAAAACCACGCCAACTTTCATGATAATGAAGTTTACATGTTATTTGGATGTGCTTAATAGTAGATTCGTTATTCATTTTTTCCTCAATCTAGTGAATCGTGAGATAAATCATGCCCTTTATTCTACTGTTTATTCCATCTAGCTTCGTAAGGTCACCATACTTAGCAGACATTGAGGGTTGTCGATGATCTTTCAAATCTGCACGGAACAATACACTGTCTACACTACATATAGAACCTTAATATACTTTTTGGTTATTTGACGCCACCTTTGGCTGTTCTAGCCCAATCTCGAAAGGATATATAGACTGAAATTGAAAGTACATCTTTCCGGCTTCAGGTATGGCTTCCTCGTGGTCCTTGCGGGCTGGGGAGCATTTCTCGTCATCATCCCAGTTCCGATTTTCAAAAAAAATCCCACTGTCTCTGTTCTAATTGTAGCAGCCAATCATTCATTCAGTGTGATCAAACTGACTAAAGGTAAAGTCAGTCGCTCAATCTTCCCCCACTGTGTCTTAATCACCCCCAGTGTGTCATGCTACTGTAACATAAAGGTTACTCCCTGTCGTCAAACTCCACAATCAATCTTCACTGAGTAGTATCCTGTTCCTGTATCTCCAACACATTTGAGTAATGCATTTCTTTTTGGCTGTTTGCAACAACTCTGGGGAGATGAAAGAATGGCCCAAAGTTAGCTGGTCTGCATGGCAGATTTGGAAATTATAATTACAGTTATTTGATCATTATTCAAATGGCAATCAGATATGAATAATAATGCAGTTAACTCATTGTCTAATAACAAAACAGAGAAAGGTTGGTATTTCAGATTGAAAATGAACTATTGGCATTCAAGACTATATACAGGAGAAGTGCACAGAGGAATGAAAATGTATTCCATCTGACTTGTGAATGTAGTTGAGATATGCTAAAATGCTTTAATTATATTACATTTTTTTGTTTTTTGTTTCAGGCCCTTCCTTTTCTCACTGTTGGGGAGAGTGCACCTCAATAGCAGTACCAGGCTATATAACGACTGAGGATGCTGGAACCAGGAGAACAGAAGCTGGCTTCAAATGTAAGCTGTGATGTATATTTCAGTGTTTCAGCAATTTATCTTTGCATTTTCTACTTTTTTCATCCCGGTTGATGACTTAGAGGTCACAAGCATCACGATGACTTGTGGTCATTCCCAAATACAGAAAATAAATTCAATGTACGAGGCCACCTTAAAAGTACCTGAAACGATATGGTGAATTTATTGAGATGCCCCTGTATTTGTTGGGGAATCCCATAGGGAGATAATTTATTCTAAAAGGAAACTGGACTTGAAAATTGAACCAGGTATTGGACCTTGTGGATTAATCTTGTATACAATGACCTGGATGACTGACAACCTTTGCACATACTTTAAAGGGCAAGTAGGAATAATTATGTTGTCTTGTTAAGTTTTAGTAGTCATAGTAGACTTGGATTTATGCATGTGTTCATCAAATTGTTTTATTTCAAATGTTAGCTGAAGTTGATGTATCTTTTACAGGTATGTGATACTATCCTGGTGCATGCCAGCACCTTGTTAGTGCAACACTCTGTTGCATGGAGAATTCTTTCAACTACACTGTATAAAGGTTGCCTGATGCAGCAGTGGCGCATGCTCCATGTTGAAAAAGGCAGAGCTCAGAACAGAATTGTACCATACCATTGTACCAAGAACAATTAATTCTGCAGCAGCAAAGCATTGCCTCTGCAGTGTTTTATGGACTCTAACCAACAGAGCACTTTCTCAGTCTTCACAAAACAACAGAATCTGAGAGGTGCCGCTTTACTTTGAAAAACATCAAGACTTTCCTAAAAACACCATGACTGAATTGAATTGTCTGAAATGCTCTGGCCAAACATTCCTGACACCAGTCAGGGGATTGAAAGGTTTTTGGCTCTCAGAAGCATGAAAATATTGTCTTATTTTCTTAAAGCAGCAATAAGCAACTTTTATATAACAACAGTGAAATCTGTAAACTTTTTTTTTAAAAACTATCCACTTTGTGTATTCTATAGCCAACAGATTTGGTTGCTTTTTATAGTTATTTTGTTGATAAAGAAACAGATTGTGCCTCTGTGTAAGATGAGAACTTTCTTACAGTTTAGGTTTGCTATATTTCACTATTTGGCACTTCAGAATAACGGTGCGAGAGACTGGTGACCCCCACTGTCCCTGGAGGTGGTTAAAGCATAACGTTGCGCACAGCCTTGCACACGCTCCAGTAGGCCTGTCCAAACCCATGCACTAGAACAACACGAAGAACACAACAGCCTTAACAACCATAATATCATTTCATAGTAATTTAAGAAAGGCTAGATGTAGAATACAAGTAATGTCCATGTAGCACTGAATACAATATTTAATAAGATTATGTCTGTGTGCGTGAAGAGCAGCAGACACCTACATTGTTGCTTTCAAGTGCAAAATTACATTTTAGAATTTTTTTTACACATTACTTCAACATTAGACTCACCTAATGAGATGGGTGGGCACAATGCATGGAGCAGAGCAAGCCCATTGTGGGTTTAATTTTGGAGACGGCCACTCGGAGATCATCATCCATGTTTCGTGCCAAACTGTTTTATTTTTTTTATGTAAGTCAGTGCTCAGAAAGTCTTTCCACATAAGAAGTTAGAGCCAAAGGGCATCAGGACATCCATAGCGACCTTGGATAGGTCCTTTCGACGGAAATCCAGAACTCAACGTCTCAGCAGCGTCTTGGCATTAAACGCTGTCTGTAACGTTCGGCCACTTGACAGTTCAACTGATGCGTCCTCCAGGTCTGATGTCAGATGAATTTCCCACGTAACAGTGAATGGTGATCTTATTCAGTCGTATTGTTTTCGAGCGGTTTCCTCTGGAAAATACTTGGTAAAGTGTTCCAGGAAGAACTGGAAGTTGCGTAATGATATAGACTTGTTCACTGTGTTAACACTCAAGTGCATTTTCCTCCATGACGTCTTCCATCTTATAGAAACCGTATGAATCCTGCCCATTTCAGTTTGCGCAGTCTGTGAATAATACAGTGTCTGAAATGTACGTGAGGTGCCACTTTTAAGACTCTTGCTTCAGTCCTTTCTCCCCCAGCATTGCTCCAGCACTGTCTGTATACACATCAATGCAATCGTCCCAAAGTTTATTGTCAAGTTTAGTGAACATGTCCTCACCTGTGCACGTCCCCTCGAGCGGGGTGCAAAACAGCGTTAAGAATTCCCTCAAAACTGTACTTACATTAACTGACTTATTGCTACCGCAGCGGGTTTGATTAATGTTTCCTCGATTGTGTGCTTTTGTGCCTGTGCAATTAAATATGGCGCATCATTATGATGCCATTTGAGCTTTGGCTGGGATTATTGTTTGTTTCATAAGGGCTTTTTGGCCTTACAACTCTTGCTCCTTTCGGCGGAAAAAATCAACTGGTTTAGCAGCAAGTGAGGGATGCTTGGTTTTCCAGTGTCTGTTGCCTTTTAACAGGCTTTAGGCTTTCAAGTGCAAGTACCCCAGCGCATGCACCACATTGGGGGTGTTGAAGTTTGTTGACGATGACACACGCAGATACATATTGCATTCATCTTGATATTTTCGACACCTAGAAGAGCTGCTCCGACTGATGATGTTATTACCACGGTGGTCTCCACCTACGTTCACATGTCGCTGTGTTTCCTGTGCTGCTGTAAATTGACCTGCTGAAACGATGCTGTTTAATCTGTCGCAATTACCTCAGGGACACTTTTTTTGCGCTTGGTTTTATTTCAAATTTAACTACTATTTTTGAATATATCTTGACAATAATGGATAAAATATGCAATTTTTTAATCATTTTAAATTTGTATTTGTTTTTGGTATGCATATGCGACCTCCCCCGGTGTCTGCGACCCCCTGGGGGTCCCGCCTCCCACTGTTGGAACCACTGAGAAAAAAATCAACATGCTCTGTATCACAGACAATTCTCAAAGAATCTCAGAAAGAAAACCACGACGTAAATAAAAATAGTTGGTTTTTATTTTTTTTTCTTTATCAAACGTCACTGAACGGCGAAGCCATTTACAATAACATTAACTCAGTGAAAGGAGCATGCTGTTTTTAGAAGAAAAAAAAACATCATTCAGAAAAAACAAGCGTTTTATATATTCCCATTTTCCCCATTTCTAATATAGAATTGCCTACATTTCTAAGAAACAAAATCTTCCAATCTCTCTTCTGTCCCATTCACAGTTCACTCACGTTATGCGTCGGGCTGGTAGTTTGCAGACCTGCTCTCCTTCTGGGCTTCAACCAGCACCGCTTTATTTGACGCGATGCATGGCATTTTGATCTGATTAGCCTGTTTTTGATGTGATGTGATGTGATGTGATGTGATGTGATGTGATGTGATGTGATGTGATGCATTTGATTGATGTCTGGTCCAAGTCAGTTTTTATTTCTAGCTCGCAATATCCGTCGATGAATAATTTCCTCAGTAGCTAACGGATGGATGTATATCTGTAGCAAATTACTTTGCCTCATTAAAAACATAGGCTACTTAAGTAAAAGTTAAATCACTGACTTTAAAGAATACTCTAAAAAGTACAAGTACACGACAAAGCAACTCAATTACAGTAATGTGAGTACTTGTAATTCGTTACTTTCACCTCTGTGTATATGGTAGAGATGGCAGCTTATTAGTCAAAAGATACGTAACTCGGTGAGATGAGATCATAATTACCATACTAAGACGGCCAAAATGTCTGGTCTGCTCCAAATTCTGCGTACTCCTCACCGCCTAACTTGCATTGCTCCGGACCTTTGAATCCTCTCAACTGAGCTGAAACAAAACGTCATAGGCGCGCGGGAAAATGTTCGTATATATGTCCGGAAAATATCAGTATCAAGTTACTGATGAATTGTCCCCATCCATAATTCTGATAACAATATAATTGGATGAAGCGATGCCTCGTCAACCTGCGTTAGGACCCGTGCTTATGACACAGCTGCCAATCTGTTTTTTACTGTTCACAGGGACTGCACTGCATGCTCTCTCTCTCGCTCTCTATCTCTCTCTCAATTTCAATTTCATTGTGTGTGTGTGTGTGTGTGTGTGTGTGTGTGTGTGTGTAAAATTAGATAGTGTGTTAAAAAAAAAATCAACCAAGAGTTGATAACAGTAGAAAATGTTGAACATATCTTGCTGCAGTTTGGCTGCTGTATTTGATTTCTCCGAGATATGTTTCTATTTGCTGCAGTGTAGCAGCAAGTGTGTCTCTGTCTCCAACTGTCTGTGTGGACAGAGTTGCACAGTCTGTCCTCTCTGGAGCCTGGTGCCTCTGTGTCTACCTGTCTCGATGGCCAGGCTGTGTTCGCTGAGTCTGTACCTGGTTAAAGTCTCATCACCACTGTGTACTGTCTGTTTAGAGCCGAATAACACAGCAATTTGCTCTGAGTGTTTGTGCTACATGTCCAATAGTTGTTGTCATGTTGTTTTTCTTCATCTATCATCTGGTTGGTCTGGATTGTGTGAGGGCTGTCCTAAGGCCTGTTAGAGGAGCTGAGCCTCAGGATTAGCTGGCTGACCGTGTTCTCCATGTTCTCCATGTTCTCCTCTTGGCATTGCAGTGCTTTGTGATGGTACGAGTTGGGGTCACTTGTTTTGAGGTGTTTATAAAATTTGAAAGCTCTTTTTTATTATGATGAAAAATGGAAATCAGTCTATGTCAAGTGGAGCCCAATAAAAACTGACTGGTTTCCCTGACCCCTTGGTCGTTTCAGGAATATCATTATTCTTCTTTTGTCTAAATTAACTGTCAGGTCTGACAGAAGGTTTGCAGGTGATCCAGTTGCTGTTGAAATGCCCCCTTAGATGGAGCCAGCAATATCAGATCATCTGTAAACAGTAGGCATTTGATGTGTGTCAGACAGGGTGAGACCAGGGATATCAGACTATTCCAATGATTGAGCCAATTCATCAGTATAAATGTTTAAGAGGGTGGGGCTGAGACTGCAGCCCTGTTTCACCCCTCTACTTTGGTAAAGAACTCTGTTTTCCATCTTGGCAATTTTTACAGCATGCTTTAATGATGTCATGAACTCCTACACCATTTCAATTAATTTTAAGAACAGAACATAATGCCAAATCGAATCAAATGCTTTTTTTGAAGCCTACAAAACAGGAGAAGATTTTGTTCTTGTTTTTGTGGCCGTGTTTTTTAATGAGGGTGTTGAGGATATAGATGTATGTATGTATGTATGATGCTGTATGTTCATAGTGTTCCCCAGTACTGGAGGCTGAGCTCAGGGTTGTCGGGTTGTCTGTGTTTTTGATTTGATAAACTTTTGAGTTTTTTACTCAGACGTCGGCAGTCTGTGTCCAACCAATCCTCATTGGTTCATGTTTTTGATGTGTGGTGCTGAGGCTTTTTCAGACTCCACATTGTCAAATATGTTGGAAATGACTTGCCTATTTCAGGCTGTCTTTACTGAAGGGAAAATGAGGTAGAAAGAAAATCTGCCGTCTGAAGTGGTGAAAATATGAGTGAAAAATGCTGAAGTTGTAAAAATATATCAAAATACACAAAAATATACAAGGTTTTCTTAAGGTTAAGGTTAAATGAATTACAGCTCCTCAATGTGCAAGCTAAAAAGGGCTGTCAGTTTTCCCCAAAACACCCTAAGAAATTTGAAATGACAATCAATACAATCATCCTTAATGGTATGTTTTTAATCAATCAAATTAAATTCAGATCAAAGTTTATTTGTATGGCGCCAAATCATAACCAAAGTTCTCTCAAGACACTTTACAAAAAGAGCAGGTCTACTCTTTGTTATGCTATTTAGAGAGAGACCCAACATGAATCACAATCAGTAGCACTTAGCAACATTCGGCACATTGGCAAGGAAAAACTTCCTTTTAACAGGCAGAAACCTTGAGCAGAACCAGACTCAGGGTAGGGGGGCCTGATAATTGAAGGCTCCCATGCTACTCTTGGAGACTTAAGGTAACACAAGAAGGCTTGCATCCTGGGAGTGCAATATTCTGGAGGGGTAATATGGCACTATGAGCTCTTAAACATAATACTTTTTTGAATAAGTAATCATGATAACTGTGTAGTGTGACACACACTGAATGATGACAATGTGGTTCCAAATAATAGTATACAGCTACTGCAACTGCAAACATAACAAAAAGACAGTCTCGTATTAAAATCAGCTTGCTTTTTGGGTTTTTTTAACACTCTATTTGTAACAGATTTTGCATTGCAGAACAAAACATTAATATGCCTCAATAAGAGCATACGTATGGACAAACTACAACCCAACATCCCAATCAACGACAAACAGCTTTTTTAAAGACAAAAAACTAAACATTTCAAAACTCCCACAGACAACAGCATACAAACAAGGAAAAATAACAATATTAATAACAATAAAAGAGATGAAAATTAATAAATAAATAAATAAATTTTAAAAAGAAAGTAAGTTCAATTAAAAAATGAGGTGCATTCTGTTCTTAACCATTAATAGGAGAGACCACCTGAGGGGATGAAAGTTCATAGTTCCAGGCCAGATAAATTATTCACAAAGTTCATAGACGGGTCCCAGGTTTTGTGGAATCTGCTGATAGATCCATTAAGGGTGCATCAGATTTTTTCCAGCTTGATGTTCTGCATCAAATTTTTTATCCATTGGTTGTGTGATGGAGGGATTACATCCTTCCATTTGAATAGAATTGAACGTCTAGCTACTAGAGAGGAAAAAGCAATAACTTTATGAAAGTAAGGAGGGAAATTTGTACCAGCTGAAACAAGGGATACCCCGAAGATACCAATTGTAGGAGAGGGCACAACCATGCAGCCGTAAGACTTTGAGAGTGTGTCAGAAATCGCTTAGGTATCGCTTGAACCAAATATAAAACCTTTGGAACAATATTCATCTTTACAGAACTTGTTCTCCAATAAGAGATGAGGGTAAAATAGACCAGTGTTTAATATCCTTTTTACACTGTTCTAAAAGAGGACAAAAATTTGCTTTAAATAGTCTGAGCATCCAACACTTTGTGAGGAAGAATGTTTTCAAGGCGAAGAGCCAAAACTTTTGAAAACACTTTACCATCGCACTTTATCGGTGTAAATATTAACAAAATTAAATTAAGTTGTAGTAGCTTTCTCACAAATGTAACATAGCAAACATTTGGATCAGAGATAGCGTTTGATGCAATAAAAGAAGAAGAAAAATAGAAATAAA
Source organism: Semicossyphus pulcher (assembly GCF_022749685.1). NCBI lineage: Eukaryota > Metazoa > Chordata > Actinopteri > Labriformes > Labridae > Semicossyphus > Semicossyphus pulcher. The sequence goes on from NW_027211695.1 coordinate 10,596,768, forward strand.
TTGTGAGTGAAACACCTGCCCAACTCAGTCTTTGTGAATCCTGAAGTGGTCTTTCTTCTGAAAGTGGGTTTCCTGTAAGAATGCTATGCCCACCCCGAGATGTTTTAAGGGTGAGAGAACCCTCTCTCTTTTGACTGCATGTTTAAGCCCTTTTCCATTCCAACTTATTACCCAATGTTTACTTAGTCTATGAATATGTAGTGAATAAAGAAAATAAGACTACTTATAATTCTATGTCCTTTCATGTCAGTCTGCTCAGTTATTCATATTTCGTATATAAAGAAAAAGTAAAACTAAACCTGTGATCACCTGCTCCATTTTGACTGAAATGTAACATATAAAATAAATTATTAAAACTGTGATTACCCATCTGCAGTCTGCTCAGTCTTTACTGAAATGCTATAAAAAATGAACAAATAATAAAATACAATTAAGACTGTAATCACACATCAGCAAATGTAGTACATATGCTGTAGGATTCTGTGTCTAATATGTTACTCTCACGGGGATAGTTACCTGCAAATTGTAAGAAATACTGAACAAATACAAGACTGAAAAAAAAACTTGCAGCATCTGTATCTATATATCGCAGAAAAAGAATAAATTGCAATGTAAATTTTTCTTTTTGTGCAGCCCTAAAATTGAGTTTGTCAATATACCGTTTTATTTCTGGTAGTCATAATCCTATGACATATTGAAATATTGCAACACACACACACAAACACGACTCATGTGATTCACAAAAGTCCTAGCCTACACGTACGTGCGTTTGAATGGCTGAGTTTGAACTACGTACTTTTAGCACAACTCCCTCCGGGATTGTAATGACATGAGTGCACTGATTAATGTATACTTTACCATCGCAGTTTATCGGTGTAAATATGAACTAAAATTAAATTAAGTTAAGTTAACCAAATATAAAAAATTTGGAACAATATTCATCTTTACGAATTTGTCCTCCCAATAAAAGATAAAAAAAGAGGGTAAAAAAGACTAGCGTTTAATATCTTTTTTACACTGTTCTAAAAGAGGAATAAAGTTTGCTTTAAATAAACTGTAGTAAGATTTGGTTATTTTTACCCCCAGATATGAGAAAAAGTCAGCTGTGAGTTTAAATGGCAGATTGGGAAATTCTTCAGCTTTCTTGTTAATGGGGAAGTACTCATTTTTATTAAAATTAAGTTTGTATCCTGATATTTTTCCAAATTCTTCCAGGACTCTGAGGACTTCAGGTACGGTTGAGACAGGGTTGGTGACATATAATAACAAGTCGTCTGCGTAGAGTGAGACAGTATGTGTTAGGCCACCACGTGTAATACCCTGTATAGCATTGCACCTGAGAGCTTTGGAGAGTGGTTCTGTTGCTAAGACAAAAAGTAGTGGGCTCAATGGATCTCCTTGTTTAGTCCCCCTGAAGAGAGGGAAGTAATCAGAGGAGACAGAGTAAGTGTAAACTGAGGCAGTCGGTGTAGATAAGTTTGATGTGTTTAATACAATTATGGCCAAATCCAAACCGACTGAGTGTGGAAAGAAGATATTCCCACTCATTACTCATCACTATTCCCTATCGAACGCCTTCTCGCTGTTGAGCGAAATTACCGCTTTTGGGGATAGAGTGTGGGATTTCGTGTAGATTATGTTAAACAATCATTTCAGATTGACATAGGACTGTCTGCCTTGAACAAACCCAGTCTGGTGGTCCAACACTATGTGAGGAAGAATGTTTTCAAGGCAAAGAGCCAAAACTTTTGAAAACACTTTACCATCGCAGTTTGCTAAACTAATTGCTGTATGATGAACAGTCGAGTGGGTCCTTATTTTTCTTTAATAACAATGCATGGCCAGAGATCAAAATCGGATTACATTAATAAATTCGTATTGTTCTCAGTAAATAGGGATCGAGCAAAAAAAAGTCTATTCTTGAAAATGATCTGTGTACATGAGAGAAATAAGAGTACTCCCTTTTGTTAGGATTCTTAAATCTCCATGGATCTACAAGTTTATGTGTGTTCATAAATGCATGGATTGTTTACTGATTTAGATGACTTTGATGTCGAATGAGAGGAACGATCACCAGATTGTAATCCCCTGAAAGAATCAAGTGATGACTATCCAGACTGGGGATGGAGCTTAGCATTTATTTTTTTTTAAACTGATCATCGTCAAAGTTAGGGGCATAAATATTAACTACAATTAAATTCAGTTGTAGTAGCTTCCTCACAACCATACACCTGCCCTACCCAGTCTTTGTGAATCCCAAAGTGGTCTTTAATCTGAAGGTTTGTTTCCTACAAGAATGCTATGCCTACCCCAAGATGTCTTAAGTGTGAGAGAACCCTCTCTCTTTTGACTGCATGTTTAAGCCCTTTTACATTCCAACTTATTATTTTCACATCACTCCTACCTGGGACTGGATATGAATTACTGTGCGCCACTGAAACTATAGAGTTCAGATATGTAAATCCCATTCCCATTTAAGCAATACAAAACATAGATGAATGCACAAATCAGATATAAAACATACAAAATACAAATACATCTACACTTAACAAGTAGTGAACAAAACATATGTATATATATATATATATATATATATGCCTTAAGACAGAACCCGCATATGCCTAACCCGATGGGTCTTATGCTTTCCGGCTTGACTCCCTGCTTAACTGGGAGTACCAAAGCTGCTACTGACACCTACTGGGGAAAATAATTATTGCAAGCAGCTAGCACAATGCTGTAATAAGAGTCCGATTCAGCAGTCCTACGCATTTTCAGTGTGTTGGTACATGGGTCTGCAGCCAACATATGCTGTAGGATTCTCTGTCTAATATGTTACTCTCACGGGGATAGTTAACGGCAAATTGTAAGAAATACTGAACAAGACAAGACAGAAAAAATACTTGAAGCATCTGTATCTATATATCGCAGAAAAAGAATAAATTGCAATGTAATTTTTTCTTTCAATATTGTGCAGCCCTAATATTGAGTTTGTCAATATACCGTTTTATCTCTGGTAGTCATAATCCTTTGACATATTGAAATATTGCTACACAGACACAGACACGACTCATGTGATTCACAAAAGTCCTGGCCTACACGTACGTGCGTTTGAATTGTGCGGTATTGACAGCTACAAAGTTGATGGAAATTGAGTAATACCACTTTCAATGTATTTTAAGTAAGGTAGCTCATTTTGACAGTGAGGGTAGCTCATATTGACAGCCAGGGTAGCTCATTTTCACAGGTAGAAAATGAATGAAAATGGAGGAAAAATTGACTAATACCACTTGTACCTCTTTGGTAAAGATGAAGTACTGTGCCAAATAAAACCACGCCAACTTTCATTATTATTAAGTTTAAATGTTATTTGGAAGTGCTTAATAGTGGATTCATGTTTAATAGCGTGTACTATTCTATACTTGTCAAAAAACGCTTAAAGCAGCGAGAGAAGCTCAAAACGTGCTTTGCTGTTTCAATAAGTGCATTTAAGACATCTAACAAAGTTTTCTCTTCTAAATCATCTCTTTTAGTAATTCTGAATAAACTAAACATTTTTATGGCATGGGTGAGTACATATTACATTACCCTACAACAAGTGGTAAAAATGCACTTCTCTCGACTAGAGGAGTTGAAAAACAGCATATGTCCCTCTTTGGTAAAGATGCAGTAATGTGCCAAATGAAATCACGCCAACTTTCATAATAAGGAAGTTAAATGTTATTTGGAAGTGCTTAATAGTGGATTCATGTCAAATAGCGTGTACTATTCTATACTTGTCAAAAAACGCTTAAATCAGCGAGAGAAGCTCAAAACGTGCTTTGCTGTTTCAATAAGTGCCATGAAGACATATAAGACCGTTTTCTCCACTAAATTATCTCCTTTAGTAATTCTGAATAAGCTAAACATTTTTATAGCATGGATGAGGACATAACACATTACCCTACAACAAGTGGTAAAAATGCACTTCTCTCGTCTAGAGGAGTTGAAAAACAGCATATGTCCCTCTTTGGTAAAGATGCAGTAATGTGCCAAATGAAATCACGCCAACTTTCATAATAATGAAGTTTAAATGTTATTTGGAAGTGCTTAATAGTGGATTCATGTTTAATAGCGTGTACTATTCTATACTTGTCAAAAAACGCTTAAAGCAGCGAGAGAAGCTCAAAACGTGCTTTGCTGTTTCAATAAGTGCATTTAAGACATCTAACAAAGTTTTCTCTTCTAAATCATCTCTTTAAGTAATTCTGAATAAACTAAACATTTTTATGGCATGGGTGAGTACATATTACATTACCCTACAACAAGTGGTAAAAATGCACTTCTCTCGTCTAGAGGAGTTGAAAAACAGCATATGTCCCTCTTTGGTAAAGATGCAGTAATGTGCCAAATGAAATCACGCCAACTTTCATAATAAGGAAGTTTAAATGTTATTTGGTTGTGTTTAATAGTGGATTCATGTCAAATAGCGTGTACTATTCTATACTTGCCAAACGAAGCTTTAAGCAGCGAGAGAAGCTCAAAACGTGCTTTGCTGTTGCAATAAGTGCCTTCAAGAGAAATAAGACATTTCTCTCTTCTAAATCATCTCCTTTAGTAATTCTGAATAAATTAAACATTTTTATGGCATGGGTGAGTACATATTACATTACCCTACAACAAGTGGTAAAAATGCACTTCTCTCGTCTAGAGGAGTTGAAAAACAGCATATGTCCCTCTTTGGTAAAGATGCAGTAATGTGCCAAATGAAATCACGCCAACTTTCATAATAATGAAGTTTAAATGTTATTTGGAAGTGCCTAATAGTGGTTTCATGTTTAATAGCGTGTACTATTCTATACTTGTCAAAAAACGCTTAAAGCAGCGAGAGAAGCTCAAAACGTGCTTTGCTGTTTCAATAAGTGCATTTAAGACATCTAACAAAGTTTTCTCTTCTAAATCATCTCTTTAAGTAATTCTGAATAAACTAAACATTTTTATGGCATGGGTGAGTACATATTACATTACCCTACAACAAGTGGTAAAAATGCACTTCTCTCGTCTAGAGGAGTTGAAAAACAGCATATGTCCCTCTTTGGTAAAGATGCAGTAATGTGCCAAATGAAATCACGCCAACTTTCATAATAAGGAAGTTTAAATGTTATTTGGTTGTGTTTAATAGTGGATTCATGTCAAATAGCGTGTACTATTCTATACTTGCCAAACGAAGCTTTAAGCAGCGAGAGAAGCTCAAAACGTGCTTTTCTGTTTCAATAAGTGCCTTTAAGAGAAATAAGACAGTTTTCTCTTCTAAATCATCTCCTTTAGTAATTCTGAATAAACTAAACATTTTTATGGCATGGGTGAGTACATAGCACATTACCCTACAACAAGTGGTAAAAATGCACTTCTGTCGTCTAGTGGAGTTGAAAAACAGCAGATGTCCCTCTTTGGTAAAGATGCAGTACTGTGCCAAATAAAACCACGCCAACTTTCATGATAATGAAGTTTACATGTTATTTGGATGTGCTTAATAGTAGATTCGTTATTCATTTTTTCCTCAATCTAGTGAATCGTGAGATAAATCATGCCCTTTATTCTACTGTTTATTCCATCTAGCTTCGTAAGGTCACCATACTTAGCAGACATTGAGGGTTGTCGATGATCTTTCAAATCTGCACGGAACAATACACTGTCTACACTACATATAGAACCTTAATATACTTTTTGGTTATTTGACGCCACCTTTGGCTGTTCTAGCCCAATCTCGAAAGGATATATAGACTGAAATTGAAAGTACATCTTTCCGGCTTCAGGTATGGCTTCCTCGTGGTCCTTGCGGGCTGGGGAGCATTTCTCGTCATCATCCCAGTTCCGATTTTCAAAAAAAATCCCACTGTCTCTGTTCTAATTGTAGCAGCCAATCATTCATTCAGTGTGATCAAACTGACTAAAGGTAAAGTCAGTCGCTCAATCTTCCCCCACTGTGTCTTAATCACCCCCAGTGTGTCATGCTACTGTAACATAAAGGTTACTCCCTGTCGTCAAACTCCACAATCAATCTTCACTGAGTAGTATCCTGTTCCTGTATCTCCAACACATTTGAGTAATGCATTTCTTTTTGGCTGTTTGCAACAACTCTGGGGAGATGAAAGAATGGCCCAAAGTTAGCTGGTCTGCATGGCAGATTTGGAAATTATAATTACAGTTATTTGATCATTATTCAAATGGCAATCAGATATGAATAATAATGCAGTTAACTCATTGTCTAATAACAAAACAGAGAAAGGTTGGTATTTCAGATTGAAAATGAACTATTGGCATTCAAGACTATATACAGGAGAAGTGCACAGAGGAATGAAAATGTATTCCATCTGACTTGTGAATGTAGTTGAGATATGCTAAAATGCTTTAATTATATTACATTTTTTTGTTTTTTGTTTCAGGCCCTTCCTTTTCTCACTGTTGGGGAGAGTGCACCTCAATAGCAGTACCAGGCTATATAACGACTGAGGATGCTGGAACCAGGAGAACAGAAGCTGGCTTCAAATGTAAGCTGTGATGTATATTTCAGTGTTTCAGCAATTTATCTTTGCATTTTCTACTTTTTTCATCCCGGTTGATGACTTAGAGGTCACAAGCATCACGATGACTTGTGGTCATTCCCAAATACAGAAAATAAATTCAATGTACGAGGCCACCTTAAAAGTACCTGAAACGATATGGTGAATTTATTGAGATGCCCCTGTATTTGTTGGGGAATCCCATAGGGAGATAATTTATTCTAAAAGGAAACTGGACTTGAAAATTGAACCAGGTATTGGACCTTGTGGATTAATCTTGTATACAATGACCTGGATGACTGACAACCTTTGCACATACTTTAAAGGGCAAGTAGGAATAATTATGTTGTCTTGTTAAGTTTTAGTAGTCATAGTAGACTTGGATTTATGCATGTGTTCATCAAATTGTTTTATTTCAAATGTTAGCTGAAGTTGATGTATCTTTTACAGGTATGTGATACTATCCTGGTGCATGCCAGCACCTTGTTAGTGCAACACTCTGTTGCATGGAGAATTCTTTCAACTACACTGTATAAAGGTTGCCTGATGCAGCAGTGGCGCATGCTCCATGTTGAAAAAGGCAGAGCTCAGAACAGAATTGTACCATACCATTGTACCAAGAACAATTAATTCTGCAGCAGCAAAGCATTGCCTCTGCAGTGTTTTATGGACTCTAACCAACAGAGCACTTTCTCAGTCTTCACAAAACAACAGAATCTGAGAGGTGCCGCTTTACTTTGAAAAACATCAAGACTTTCCTAAAAACACCATGACTGAATTGAATTGTCTGAAATGCTCTGGCCAAACATTCCTGACACCAGTCAGGGGATTGAAAGGTTTTTGGCTCTCAGAAGCATGAAAATATTGTCTTATTTTCTTAAAGCAGCAATAAGCAACTTTTATATAACAACAGTGAAATCTGTAAACTTTTTTTTCAAAAACTATCCACTTTGTGTATTCTATAGCCAACAGATTTGGTTGCTTTTTATAGTTATTTTGTTGATAAAGAAACAGATTGTGCCTCTGTGTAAGATGAGAACTTTCTTACAGTTTAGGTTTGCTATATTTCACTATTTGGCACTTCAGAATAACGGTGCGAGAGACTGGTGACCCCCACTGTCCCTGGAGGTGGTTAAAGCATAACGTTGCGCACAGCCGTGCACACGCTCCAGTAGGCCTGTCCAAACCCATGCACTAGAACAACACGAAGAACACAACAGCCTTAACAACCATAATATCATTTCATAGTAATTTAAGAAAGGCTAGATGTAGAATACAAGTAATGTCCATGTAGCACTGAATACAATATTTAATAAGATTATGTCTGTGTGCGTGAAGAGCAGCAGACACCTACATTGTTGCTTTCGAGTGCAAAATTACATTTTAGAATTTTTTTTACACATTACTTCAACATTAGACTCACCTAATGAGATGGGTGGGCACAATGCATGGAGCAGAGCAAGCCCATTGTGGGTTTAATTTTGGAGACGGCCACTCGGAGATCATCATCCATGTTTCGTGCCAAACTGTTTTATTTTTTTTATGTAAGTCAGTGCTCAGAAAGTCTTTCCACATAAGAAGTTAGAGCCAAAGGGCATCAGGACATCCATAGCGACCTTGGATAGCTGCGTGTATTCCCTTTCGACGGAAATCCAGAACTCAACGTCTCAGCAGCGTCTTGGCATTAAACGCTGTCTGTAACGTTCGGCCACTTGACAGTTCAACTGATGCGTCCTCCAGGTCTGATGTCAGATGAATTTCCCACGTAACAGTGAATGGTGATCTTATTCAGTCGTATTGTTTTCGAGCGGTTTCCTCTGGAAAATACTTGGTAAAGTGTTCCAGGAAGAACTGGAAGTTGCGTAATGATATAGACTTGTTCACTGTGTTAACACTCAAGTGCATTTTCCTCCATGACGTCTTCCATCTTATAGAAACCGTATGAATCCTGCCCATTTCAGTTTGCGCAGTCTGTGAATAATACAGTGTCTGAAATGTACGTGAGGTGCCACTTTTAAGACTCTTGCTTCAGTCCTTTCTCCCCCAGCATTGCTCCAGCACTGTCTGTATACACATCAATGCAATCGTCCCAAAGTTTATTGTCAAGTTTAGTGAACATGTCCTCACCTGTGCACGTCCCCTCGAGCGGGGTGCAAAACAGCGTTAAGAATTCCCTCAAAACTGTACTTACATTAACTGACTTATTGCTACCGCAGCGGGTTTGATTAATGTTTCCTCGATTGTGTGCTTTTGTGCCTGTGCAATTAAATATGGCGCATCATTATGATGCCATTTGAGCTTTGGCTGGGATTATTGTTTGTTTCATAAGGGCTTTTTGGCCTTACAACTCTTGCTCCTTTCGGCGGAAAAAATCAACTGGTTTAGCAGCAAGTGAGGGATGCTTGGTTTTCCAGTGTCTGTTGCCTTTTAACAGGCTTTAGGCTTTCAAGTGCAAGTACCCCAGCGCATGCACCACATTGGGGGTGTTGAAGTTTGTTGACGATGACACACGCAGATACATATTGCATTCATCTTGATATTTTCGACACCTAGAAGAGCTGCTCCGACTGATGATGTTATTACCACGGTGGTCTCCACCTACGTTCACATGTCGCTGTGTTTCCTGTGCTGCTGTAAATTGACCTGCTGAAACGATGCTGTTTAATCTGTCGCAATTACCTCAGGGACACTTTTTTTGCGCTTGGTTTTATTTCAAATTTAACTACTATTTTTGAATATATCTTGACAATAATGGATAAAATATGCAATTTTTTAATCATTTTAAATTTGTATTTGTTTTTGGTATGCATATGCGACCTCCCCCGGTGTCTGCGACCCCCTGGGGGTCCCGCCTCCCACTGTTGGAACCACTGAGAAAAAAATCAACATGCTCTGTATCACAGACAATTCTCAAAGAAACTCAGAAAGAAAACCACGACGTAAATAAAAATAGTTGGTTTTTATTTTTTTTTCTTTATCAAACGTCACTGAACGGCGAAGCCATTTACAATAACATTAACTCAGTGAAAGGAGCATGCTGTTTTTAGAAGAAAAAAAAACATCATTCAGAAAAAACAAGCGTTTTATATATTCCCATTTTCCCCATTTCTAATATAGAATTGCCTACATTTCTAAGAAACAAAATCTTCCAATCTCTCTTCTGTCCCATTCACAGTTCACTCACGTTATGCGTCGGGCTGGTAGTTTGCAGACCTGCTCTCCTTCTGGGCTTCAACCAGCACCGCTTTATTTGACGCGATGCATGGCATTTTGATCTGATTAGCCTGTTTTTGATGTGATGTGATGTGATGTGATGCATTTGATTGATGTCTGGTCCAAGTCAGTTTTTATTTCTAGCTCGCAATATCCGTCGATGAATAATTTCCTCAGTAGCTAACGGATGGATGTATATCTGTAGCAAATTACTTTGCCTCATTAAAAACATAGGCTACTTAAGTAAAAGTTAAATCACTGACTTTAAAGAATACTCTAAAAAGTACAAGTACACGACAAAGCAACTCAATTACAGTAATGTGAGTACTTGTAATTCGTTACTTTCACCTCTGTGTATATGGTAGAGATGGCAGCTTATTAGTCAAAAGATACGTAACTCGGTGAGATGAGATCATAATTACCATACTAAGACGGCCAAAATGTCTGGTCTGCTCCAAATTCTGCGTACTCCTCACCGCCTAACTTGCATTGCTCCGGACCTTTGAATCCTCTCAACTGAGCTGAAACAAAACGTCATAGGCGCGCGGGAAAATGTTCGTATATATGTCCGGAAAATATCAGTATCAAGTTACTGATGAATTGTCCCCATCCATAATTCTGATAACAATATAATTGGATGAAGCGATGCCTCGTCAACCTGCGTTAGGACCCGTGCTTATGACACAGCTGCCAATCTGTTTTTTACTGTTCACAGAGACTGCACTGCATGCTCTCTCTCTCGCTCTCTATCTCTCTCTCAATTTCAATTTCATTGTGTGTGTGTGTGTGTGTGTGTGTGTGTGTGTGTGTGTGTAAAATTAGATAGTGTGTTAAAAAAAAAATCAACCAAGAGTTGATAACAGTAGAAAATGTTGAACATATCTTGCTGCAGTTTGGCTGCTGTATTTGATTTCTCCGAGATATGTTTCTATTTGCTGCAGTGTAGCAGCAAGTGTGTCTCTGTCTCCAACTGTCTGTGTGGACAGAGTTGCACAGTCTGTCCTCTCTGGAGCCTGGTGCCTCTGTGTCTACCTGTCTCGATGGCCAGGCTGTGTTCGCTGAGTCTGTACCTGGTTAAAGTCTCATCACCACTGTGTACTGTCTGTTTAGAGCCGAATAACACAGCAATTTGCTCTGAGTGTTTGTGCTACATGTCCAATAGTTGTTGTCATGTTGTTTTTCTTCATCTATCATCTGGTTGGTCTGGATTGTGTGAGGGCTGTCCTAAGGCCTGTTAGAGGAGCTGAGCCTCAGGATTAGCTGGCTGACCGTGTTCTCCATGTTCTCCATGTTCTCCTCTTGGCATTGCAGTGCTTTGTGATGGTACGAGTTGGGGTCACTTGTTTTGAGGTGTTTATAAAATTTGAAAGCTCTTTTTTATTATGATGAAAAATGGAAATCAGTCTATGTCAAGTGGAGCCCAATAAAAACTGACTGGTTTCCCTGACCCCTTGGTCGTTTCAGGAATATCATTATTCTTCTTTTGTCTAAATTAACTGTCAGGTCTGACAGAAGGTTTGCAGGTGATCCAGTTGCTGTTGAAATGCCCCCTTAGATGGAGCCAGCAATATCAGATCATCTGTAAACAGTAGGCATTTGATGTGTGTCAGACAGGGTGAGACCAGGGATATCAGACTATTCCAATGATTGAGCCAATTCATCAGTATAAATGTTTAAGAGGGTGGGGCTGAGACTGCAGCCCTGTTTCACCCCTCTACTTTGGTAAAGAACTCTGTTTTCCATCTTGGCAATTTTTACAGCATGCTTTAATGATGTCATGAACTCCTACACCATTTCAATTAATTTTAAGAACAGAACATAATGCCAAATCGAATCAAATGCTTTTTTTGAAGCCTACAAAACAGGAGAAGATTTTGTTCTTGTTTTTGTGGCCGTGTTTTTTAATGAGGGTGTTGAGGATATAGATGTATGTATGTATGTATGATGCTGTATGTTCATAGTGTTCCCCAGTACTGGAGGCTGAGCTCAGGGTTGTCGGGTTGTCTGTGTTTTTGATTTGATAAACTTTTGAGTTTTTTACTCAGACGTCTGCAGTCTGTGTCCAACCAATCCTCATTGGTTCATGTTTTTGATGTGTGGTGCTGAGGCTTTTTCAGACTCCACATTGTCAAATATGTTGGAAATGACTTGCCTATTTCAGGCTGTCTTTACTGAAGGGAAAATGAGGTAGAAAGAAAATCTGCCGTCTGAAGTGGTGAAAATATGAGTGAAAAATGCTGAAGTTGTAAAAATATATCAAAATACACAAAAATATACAAGGTTTTCTTAAGGTTAAGGTTAAATGAATTACAGCTCCTCAATGTGCAAGCTAAAAAGGGCTGTCAGTTTTCCCCAAAACACCCTAAGAAATTTGAAATGACAATCAATACAATCATCCTTAATGGTATGTTTTTAATCAATCAAATTAAATTCAGATCAAAGTTTATTTGTATGGCGCCAAATCATAACCAAAGTTCTCTCAAGACACTTTACAAAAAGAGCAGGTCTACTCTTTGTTATGCTATTTAGAGAGAGACCCAACATGAATCACAATCAGTAGCACTTAGCAACATTCGGCACATTGGCAAGGAAAAACTTCCTTTTAACAGGCAGAAACCTTGAGCAGAACCAGACTCAGGGTAGGGGGGCCTGATAATTGAAGGCTCCCATGCTACTCTTGGAGACTTAAGGTAACACAAGAAGGCTTGCATCCTGGGAGTGCAATATTCTGGAGGGGTAATATGGCACTATGAGCTCTTAAACATAATACTTTTTTGAATAAGTAATCATGATAACTGTGTAGTGTGACACACACTGAATGATGACAATGTGGTTCCAAATAATAGTATACAGCTACTGCAACTGCAAACATAACAAAAAGACAGTCTCGTATTAAAATCAGCTTGCTTTTTGGGTTTTTTTAACACTCTATTTGTAACAGATTTTGCATTGCAGAACAAAACATTAATATGCCTCAATAAGAGCATACGTATGGACAAACTACAACCCAACATCCCTATCAACGACAAACAGCTTTTTTAAAGACAAAAAACTAAACATTTCAAAACTCCCACAGACAACAGCATACAAACAAGGAAAAATAACAATATTAATAACAATAAAAGAGATGAAAATTAATAAATAAATAAATAAATTTTAAAAAGAAAGTAAGTTCAATTAAAAAATGAGGTGCATTCTGTTCTTAACCATTAATAGGAGAGACCACCTGAGGGGATGAAAGTTCATAGTTCCAGGCCAGATAAATTATTCACAAAGTTCATAGACGGGTCCCAGGTTTTGTGGAATCTGCTGATAGATCCATTAAGGGTGCATCAGATTTTTTCCAGCTTGATGTTCTGCATCAAATTTTTTATCCATTGGTTGTGTGATGGAGGGATTACATCCTTCCATTTGAATAGAATTGAACGTCTAGCTACTAGAGAGGAAAAAGCAATAACTTTATGAAAGTAAGGAGGGAAATTTGTACCAGCTGAAACAAGGGATACCCCGAAGATACCAATTGTAGGAGAGGGCACAACCATGCAGCCGTAAGACTTTGAGAGTGTGTCAGAAATCGCTTAGGTATCGCTTGAACCAAATATAAAACCTTTGGAACAATATTCATCTTTACAGAACTTGTTCTCCAATAAGAGATGAGGGTAAAATAGACCAGTGTTTAATATCCTTTTTACACTGTTCTAAAAGAGGACAAAAATTTGCTTTAAATAGTCTGAGCATCCAACACTTTGTGAGGAAGAATGTTTTCAAGGCGAAGAGCCAAAACTTTTGAAAACACTTTACCATCGCACTTTATCGGTGTAAATATTAACAAAATTAAATTAAGTTGTAGTAGCTTTCTCACAAATGTAACATAGCAAACATTTGGATCAGAGATAGCGTTTGATGCAATAAAAGAAGAAGAAAAATAGAAATAAATTGTGAGTGAAACACCTGCCCAACTCAGTCTTTGTGAATCCTGAAGTGGTCTTTCTTCTGAAAGTGGGTTTCCTGTAAGAATGCTATGCCCACCCCGAGATGTTTTAAGGGTGAGAGAACCCTCTCTCTTTTGACTGCATGTTTAAGCCCTTTTCCATTCCAACTTATTACCCAATGTTTACTTAGTCTATGAATATGTAGTGAATAAAGAAAATAAGACTACTTATAATTCTATGTCCTTTCATGTCAGTCTGCTCAGTTATTCATATTTCGTATATAAAGAAAAAGTAAAACTAAACCTGTGATCACCTGCTCCATTTTGACTGAAATGTAACATATAAAATAAATTATTAAAACTGTGATTACCCATCTGCAGTCTGCTCAGTCTTTACTGAAATGCTATAAAAAATGAACAAATAATAAAATACAATTAAGACTGTAATCACACATCAGCAAATGTAGTACATATGCTGTAGGATTCTGTGTCTAATATGTTACTCTCACGGGGATAGTTACCTGCAAATTGTAAGAAATACTGAACAAATACAAGACTGAAAAAAAAACTTGCAGCATCTGTATCTATATATCGCAGAAAAAGAATAAATTGCAATGTAAATTTTTCTTTTTGTGCAGCCCTAAAATTGAGTTTGTCAATATACCGTTTTATTTCTGGTAGTCATAATCCTATGACATATTGAAATATTGCAACACACACACACAAACACGACTCATGTGATTCACAAAAGTCCTAGCCTACACGTACGTGCATTTGAATGGCTGAGTTTGAACTACGTACTTTTAGCACAACTCCCTCCGGGATTGTAATGACATGAGTGCACTGATTAATGTATACTTTACCATCGCAGTTTATCGGTGTAAATATGAACTAAAATTAAATTAAGTTAAGTTAACCAAATATAAAAAATTTGGAACAATATTCATCTTTACGAATTTGTCCTCCCAATAAAAGATAAAAAAAGAGGGTAAAAAAGACTAGCGTTTAATATCTTTTTTACACTGTTCTAAAAGAGGAATAAAGTTTGCTTTAAATAAACTGTAGTAAGATTTGGTTATTTTTACCCCCAGATATGAGAAAAAGTCAGCTGTGAGTTTAAATGGCAGATTGGGAAATTCTTCAGCTTTCTTGTTAATGGGGAAGTACTCATTTTTATTAAAATTAAGTTTGTATCCTGATATTTTTCCAAATTCTTCCAGGACTCTGAGGACTTCAGGTACGGTTGAGACAGGGTTGGTGACATATAATAACAAGTCGTCTGCGTAGAGTGAGACAGTATGTGTTAGGCCACCACGTGTAATACCCTGTATAGCATTGCACCTGAGAGCTTTGGAGAGTGGTTCTGTTGCTAAGACAAAAAGTAGTGGGCTCAATGGATCTCCTTGTTTAGTCCCCCTGAAGAGAGGGAAGTAATCAGAGGAGACAGAGTAAGTGTAAACTGAGGCAGTCGGTGTAGATAAGTTTGATGTGTTTAATACAATTATGGCCAAATCCAAACCGACTGAGTGTGGAAAGAAGATATTCCCACTCATTACTCATCACTATTCCCTATCGAACGCCTTCTCGCTGTTGAGCGAAATTACCGCTTTTGGGGATAGAGTGTGGGATTTCGTGTAGATTATGTTAAACAATCATTTCAGATTGACATAGGACTGTCTGCCTTGAACAAACCCAGTCTGGTGGTCCAACACTATGTGAGGAAGAATGTTTTCAAGGCAAAGAGCCAAAACTTTTGAAAACACTTTACCATCGCAGTTTGCTAAACTAATTGCTGTATGATGAACAGTCGAGTGGGTCCTTATTTTTCTTTAATAACAATGCATGGCCAGAGATCAAAATCGGATTACATTAACAAATTCGTATTGTTCTCAGTAAATAGGGATCGAGCAAAAAAAAGTCTATTCTTGAAAATGATCTGTGTACATGAGAGAAATAAGAGTACTCCCTTTTGTTAGGATTCTTAAATCTCCATGGATCTACAAGTTTATGTGTGTTCATAAATGCATGGATTGTTTACTGATTTAGATGACTTTGATGTCGAATGAGAGGAACGATCACCAGATTGTAATCCCCTGAAAGAATCAAGTGATGACTATCCAGACTGGGGATGGAGCTTAGCATTTTTTTTTTTTTAAACTGATCATCGTCAAAGTTAGGGGCATAAATATTAACTACAATTAAATTCAGTTGTAGTAGCTTCCTCACAACCGTACACCTGCCCTACCCAGTCTTTGTGAATCCCAAAGTGGTCTTTAATCTGAAGGTTTGTTTCCTACAAGAATGCTATGCCTACCCCAAGATGTCTTAAGTGTGAGAGAACCCTCTCTCTTTTGACTGCATGTTTAAGCCCTTTTACATTCCAACTTATTATTTTCACATCACTCCTACCTGGGACTGGATATGAATTACTGTGCGCCACTGAAACTATCGAGTTCAGATATGTAAATCCCATTCCCATTTAAGCAATACAAAACATAGATGAATGCACAAATCAGATATAAAACATACAAAATACAAATACATCTACACTTAACAAGTAGTGAACAAAACATATATATGCCTTAAGACAGAACCCGCATATGCCTAACCCGATGGGTCTTATGCTTTCCGGCTTGACTCCCTGCTTAACTGGGAGTACCAAAGCTGCTACTGACACCTACTGGGGAAAATAATTATTGCAAGCAGCTAGCACAATGCTGTAATAAGAGTCCGATTCAGCAGTCCTACGCATTTTCAGTGTGTTGGTACATGGGTCTGCAGCCAACATATGCTGTAGGATTCTCTGTCTAATATGTTACTCTCACGGGGATAGTTAACGGCAAATTGTAAGAAATACTGAACAAAGACAAGACAGAAAAAATACTTGAAGCATCTGTATCTATATATCGCAGAAAAAGAATAAATTGCAATGTAATTTTTTCTTTCAATATTGTGCAGCCCTAATATTGAGTTTGTCAATATACCGTTTTATCTCTGGTAGTCATAATCCTTTGACATATTGAAATATTGCTACACAGACACAGACACGACTCATGTGATTCACAAAAGTCCTGGCCTACACGTACGTGCGTTTGAATTGTGCGGTATTGACAGCTACAAAGTTGATGGAAATTGAGTAATACCACTTTCAATGTATTTTAAGTAAGGTAGCTCATTTTGACAGTGAGGGTAGCTCATATTGACAGCCAGGGTAGCTCATTTTCACAGGTAGAAAATGAATGAAAATGGAGGAAAAATTGACTAATACCACTTGTACCTCTTTGGTAAAGATGAAGTACTGTGCCAAATAAAACCACGCCAACTTTCATTATTATTAAGTTTAAATGTTATTTGGAAGTGCTTAATAGTGGATTCATGTTTAATAGCGTGTACTATTCTATACTTGTCAAAAAACGCTTAAAGCAGCGAGAGAAGCTCAAAACGTGCTTTGCTGTTTCAATAAGTGCATTTAAGACATCTAACAAAGTTTTCTCTTCTAAATCATCTCTTTTAGTAATTCTGAATAAGCTAAACATTTTTATAGCATGGATGAGGACATAGCACATTACCCTACAACAAGTGGTAAAAATGCACTTATCTCGTCTACAGGAGTTGAAAAACAGCATATGTCCCTCTTTGGTAAAGATGCAGTAATGTGCCAAATGAAATCACGCCAACTTTCATAATAAGGAAGTTAAATGTTATTTGGAAGTGCTTAATAGTGGATTCATGTTTAATAGCGTGTACTATTCTATACTTGTCAAAAAACGCTTAAAGCAGCGAGAGAAGCTCAAAACGTGCTTTGCTGTTTCAATAAGTGCATTTAAGACATCTAACAAAGTTTTCTCTTCTAAATCATCTCTTTAAGTAATTCTGAATAAACTAAACATTTTTATGGCATGGGTGAGTACATATTACATTACCCTACAACAAGTGGTAAAAATGCACTTCTCTCGTCTAGAGGAGTTGAAAAACAGCATATGTCCCTCTTTGGTAAAGATGCAGTAATGTGCCAAATGAAATCACGCCAACTTTCATAATAAGGAAGTTTAAATGTTATTTGGTTGTGTTTAATAGTGGATTCATGTCAAATAGCGTGTACTATTCTATACTTGCCAAACGAAGCTTTAAGCAGCGAGAGAAGCTCAAAACGTGCTTTGCTGTTTCAATAAGTGCCATGAAGACATATAGGACCGTTTCTCCACTAAATTATCTCCTTTCGTAATTCTGAATAAGCTAAACATTTTTATAGCATGGATGAGGACATAACACATTACCCTACAACAAGTGGTAAAAATGCACTTCTCTCGTCTAGAGGAGTTGAAAAACAGCATATGTCCCTCTTTGGTAAAGATGCAGTAATGTGCCAAATGAAATCACGCCAACTTTCATAATAATGAAGTTTAAATGTTATTTGGAAGTGCTTAATAGTGGATTCATGTTTAATAGCGTGTACTATTCTATACTTGTCAAAAAACGCTTAAAGCAGCGAGAGAAGCTCAAAACGTGCTTTGCTGTTTCAATAAGTGCATTTAAGACATCTAACAAAGTTTTCTCTTCTAAATCATCTCTTTTAGTAATTCTGAATAAACTAAACATTTTTATGGCATGGGTGAGTACATATTACATTACCCTACAACAAGTGGTAAAAATGCACTTCTCTCGTCTAGAGGAGTTGAAAAACAGCATATGTCCCTCTTTGGTAAAGATGCAGTAATGTGCCAAATGAAATCACGCCAACTTTCACAATAAGGAAGTTTAAATGTTATTTGGTTGTGTTTAATAGTGGATTCATGTCAAATAGCGTGTACTATTCTATACTTGCCAAACGAAGCTTTAAGCAGCGAGAGAAGCTCAAAACGTGCTTTGCTGTTTCAATAAGTGCATTTAAGACATCTAACAAAGATTTCTCTTCTAAATCATCTCTTTTAGTAATTCTGAATAAACTAAACATTTTTATGGCATGGGTGAGTACATTGCACCTTTACCTACAACGAGTGGTAAAAATGCACTTCTCTCATCTAGTGGAGTTGAAAAACAGCATATGTCCCTCTTTGGTAAAGATGCAGTACTGTGCCAAATAAAACCACGCCAACTTTCATTATTATTAAGTTTAAATGTTATTTGGAAGTGCTTAATAGTGGATTCATGTTTTATAGCGTGTACTATTCTATACTTGTCAAAAAACGCTTAAAGCAGCGAGAGAAGCTCAAAACGTGCTTTGCTGTTTCAATAAGTGCATTTAAGACATGCAGTAATGTGCCAAATGAAATCACGCCAACTTTCATAATAATGAAGTTTAAATGTTATTTGGAAGTGCTTAATAGTGGATTCATGTTTAATAGCGTGTACTATTCTATACTTGTCAAAAAACGCTTAAAGCAGCGAGAGAAGCTCAAAACGTGCTTTGCTGTTTCAATAAGTTAATTTAAGACATCTAACAAAGTTTTCTCTTCTAAATCATCTCTTTTAGTAATTCTGAATAAACTAAACATTTTTATAGCATGGATGAGGACATAACACATTACCCTACAACAAGTGGTAAAAATGCACTTCTCTCGTCTAGAGGAGTTGAAAAACAGCATATGTCCCTCTTTGGTAAAGATGCAGTACTGTGGCAAATAAAACCACGCCAACTTTCATTATTATTAAGTTTAAATGTTATTTGGAAGTGCTTAATAGTGGATTCATGTCAAATAGCGTGTACTATTCTATACTTGTCAAAAAACGCTTAAAGCAGCGAGAGAAGCTCAAAACGTGCTTTGCTGTTTCAATAAGTGCATTTAAGACATCTAACAAAGTTTTCTCTTCTAAATCATCTCTTTTAGTAATTCTGAATAAGCTAAACATTTTTATAGCATGGATGAGGACATAGCACATTACCCTACAACAAGTGGTAAAAATGCACTTATCTCGTCTACAGGAGTTGAAAAACAGCATATGTCCCTCTTTGGTAAAGATGCAGTAATGTGCCAAATGAAATCACGCCAACTTTCATAATAAGGAAGTTAAATGTTATTTGGAAGTGCTTAATAGTGGATTCATGTTTAATAGCGTGTACTATTCTATACTTGTCAAAAAACGCTTAAAGCAGCGAGAGAAGCTCAAAACGTGCTTTGCTGTTTCAATAAGTGCATTTAAGACATCTAACAAAGTTTTCTCTTCTAAATCATCTCTTTAAGTAATTCTGAATAAACTAAACATTTTTATGGCATGGGTGAGTACATATTACATTACCCTACAACAAGTGGTAAAAATGCACTTCTCTCGTCTAGAGGAGTTGAAAAACAGCATATGTCCCTCTTTGGTAAAGATGCAGTAATGTGCCAAATGAAATCACGCCAACTTTCATAATAAGGAAGTTTAAATGTTATTTGGTTGTGTTTAATAGTGGATTCATGTCAAATAGCGTGTTCTATTCTATACTTGCCAAACGAAGCTTTAAGCAGCGAGAGAAGCTCAAAACGTGCTTTGCTGTTTCAATAAGTGCCATGAAGACATATAGGACCGTTTTCTCCACTAAATTATCTCCTTTCGTAATTCTGAATAAGCTAAACATTTTTATAGCATGGATGAGGACATAACACATTACCCTACAACAAGTGGTAAAAATGCACTTCTCTCGTCTAGAGGAGTTGAAAAACAGCATATGTCCCTCTTTGGTAAAGATGCAGTAATGTGCCAAATGAAATCACGCCAACTTTCATAATAATGAAGTTTAAATGTTATTTGGAAGTGCTTAATAGTGGATTCATGTTTAATAGCGTGTACTATTCTATACTTGTCAAAAAACGCTTAAAGCAGCGAGAGAAGCTCAAAACGTGCTTTGCTGTTTCAATAAGTGCATTTAAGACATCTAACAAAGTTTTCTCTTCTAAATCATCTCTTTTAGTAATTCTGAATAAACTAAACATTTTTATGGCATGGGTGAGTACATATTACATTACCCTACAACAAGTGGTAAAAATGCACTTCTCTCGTCTAGAGGAGTTGAAAAACAGCATATGTCCCTCTTTGGTAAAGATGCAGTACTGTGGCAAATGAAATCACGCCAACTTTCATAATAATGAAGTTTAAATGTTATTTGGAAGTGCTTAATAGTGGATTCATGTCAAATAGCGTGTACTATTCTATACTTGTCAAAAAACGCTTAAATCAGCGAGAGAAGCTCAAAACGTGCTTTGCTGTTTCAATAAGTGCCATGAAGACATATAAGACCGTTTTCTCCACTAAATTATCTCCTTTAGTAATTCTGAATAAGCTAAACATTTTTATAGCATGGATGAGGACATAGCACATTACCCTACAACAAGTGGTAAAAATGCACTTATCTCGTCTACAGGAGTTGAAAAACAGCATATGTCCCTCTTTGGTAAAGATGCAGTGATGTGCCAAATGAAATCACGCCAACTTTCATAATAATGAAGTTTAAATGTTATTTGGAAGTGCTTAATAGTGGATTCATGTTTAATAGCGTGTACTATTCAATACTTGTCAAAAAACGCTTAAAGCAGCGAGAGAAGCTCAAAACGTGCTTTGCTGTTTCAATAAGTGCATTTAAGACATCTAACAAAGTTTTCTCTTCTAAATCATCTCTTTTAGTAATTCTGAATAAACTAAACATTTTTATGGCATGGGTGAGTACATTGCACCTTTACCTACAACGAGTGGTAAAAATGCACTTCTCTCATCTAGTGGAGTTGAAAAACAGCATATGTCCCTCTTTGGTAAAGATGCAGTACTGTGCCAAATAAAACCACGCCAACTTTCATTATTATTAAGTTTAAATGTTATTTGGAAGTGCTTAATAGTGGATTCATGTTTTATAGCGTGTACTATTCTATACTTGTCAAAAAACGCTTAAAGCAGCGAGAGAAGCTCAAAACGTGCTTTGCTGTTTCAATAAGTGCATTTAAGACATGCAGTAATGTGCCAAATGAAATCACGCCAACTTTCATAATAATGAAGTTTAAATGTTATTTGGAAGTGCTTAATAGTGGATTCATGTTTAATAGCGTGTACTATTCTATACTTGTCAAAAAACGCTTAAAGCAGCGAGAGAAGCTCAAAACGTGCTTTGCTGTTTCAATAAGTTAATTTAAGACATCTAACAAAGTTTTCTCTTCTAAATCATCTCTTTTAGTAATTCTGAATAAACTAAACATTTTTATGGCATGGGTGAGTACATATTACATTACCCTACAACAAGTGGTAAAAATGCACTTATCTCGACTAGAGGAGTTGAAAAACAGCATATGTCCCTCTTTGGTAAAGATGCAGTAATGTGCCAAATGAAATCACGCCAACTTTCATAATAATGAAGTTTAAATGTTATTTGGAAGTGCTTAATAGTGGATTCATGTCAAATAGCGTGTACTATTCTATACTTGCCAAACGAAGCTTTAAGCAGCGAGAGAAGCTCAAAACGTGCTTTGCTGTTTCAATAAGTGCCATGAAGACATATAAGACCGTTTTCTCCACTAAATTATCTCCTTTAGTAATTCTGAATAAGCTAAACATTTTTATAGCATGGATGAGGACATAGCACATTACCCTACAACAAGTGGTAAAAATGCACTTCTCTCGTCTAGAGGAGTTGAAAAACAGCATATGTCCCTCTTTGGTAAAGATGCAGTAATGTGCCAAATGAAATCACGCCAACTTTCATTATTATTAAGTTTAAATGTTATTTGGAAGTGCTTAATAGTGGATTCATGTCAAATAGCGTGTATTATTCTATACTTGCCAAACGAAGCTTTAAGCAGCGAGAGAAGCTCAAAACGTGCTTTGCTGTTTCAATAAGTGCCTTTAAGAGAAATAAGACAGTTTTCTCTTCTAAATCATCTCCTTTAGTAATTCTGAATAAACTAAACATTTTTATGGCATGGGTGAGTACATAGCACATTACCCTACAACAAGTGGTAAAAATGCACTTCTGTCGTCTAGTGGAGTTGAAAAACAGCAGATGTCCCTCTTTGGTAAAGATGCAGTACTGTGCCAAATAAAACCACGCCAACTTTCATGATAATGAAGTTTACATGTTATTTGGATGTGCTTAATAGTAGATTCGTTATTCATTTTTTCCTCAATCTAGTGAATCGTGAGATAAATCATGCCCTTTATTCTACTGTTTATTCCATCTAGCTTCGTAAGGTCACCATACTTAGCAGACATTGAGGGTTGTCGATGATCTTTCAAATCTGCACGGAACAATACACTGTCTACACTACATATAGAACCTTAATATACTTTTTGGTTATTTGACGCCACCTTTGGCTGTTCTAGCCCAATCTCGAAAGGATATATAGACTGAAATTGAAAGTACATCTTTCCGGCTTCAGGTATGGCTTCCTCGTGGTCCTTGCGGGCTGGGGAGCATTTCTCGTCATCATCCCAGTTCCAATTTTCAAAAAAAATCCCACTGTCTCTGTTCTAATTGTAGCAGCCAATCATTCATTCAGTGTGATCAAACTGACTAAAGGTAAAGTCAGTCGCTCAATCTTCCCCCACTGTGTCTTAATCACCCCCAGTGTGTCATGCTACTGTAACATAAAGGTTACTCCCTGTCGTCAAACTCCACAATCAATCTTCACTGAGTAGTATCCTGTTCCTGTATCTCCAACACATTTGAGTAATGCATTTCTTTTTGGCTGTTTGCAACAACTCTGGGGAGATGAAAGAATGGCCCAAAGTTAGCTGGTCTGCATGGCAGATTTGGAAATTATAATTACAGTTATTTGATCATTATTCAAATGGCAATCAGATATGAATAATAATGCAGTTAACTCATTGTCTAATAACAAAACAGAGAAAGGTTGGTATTTCAGATTGAAAATGAACTATTGGCATTCAAGACTATATACAGGAGAAGTGCACAGAGGAATGAAAATGTATTCCATCTGACTTGTGAATGTAGTTGAGATATGCTAAAATGCTTTAATTATATTACATTTTTTTGTTTTTTGTTTCAGGCCCTTCCTTTTCTCACTGTTGGGGAGAGTGCACCTCAATAGCAGTACCAGGCTATATAACGACTGAGGATGCTGGAACCAGGAGAACAGAAGCTGGCTTCAAATGTAAGCTGTGATGTATATTTCAGTGTTTCAGCAATTTATCTTTGCATTTTCTACTTTTTTCATCCCGGTTGATGACTTAGAGGTCACAAGCATCACGATGACTTGTGGTCATTCCCAAATACAGAAAATAAATTCAATGTACGAGGCCACCTTAAAAGTACCTGAAACGATATGGTGAATTTATTGAGATGCCCCTGTATTTGTTGGGGAATCCCATAGGGAGATAATTTATTCTAAAAGGAAACTGGACTTGAAAATTGAACCAGGTATTGGACCTTGTGGATTAATCTTGTATACAATGACCTGGATGACTGACAACCTTTGCACATACTTTAAAGGGCAAGTAGGAATAATTATGTTGTCTTGTTAAGTTTTAGTAGTCATAGTAGACTTGGATTTATGCATGTGTTCATCAAATTGTTTTATTTCAAATGTTAGCTGAAGTTGATGTATCTTTTACAGGTATGTGATACTATCCTGGTGCATGCCAGCACCTTGTTAGTGCAACACTCTGTTGCATGGAGAATTCTTTCAACTACACTGTATAAAGGTTGCCTGATGCAGCAGTGGCGCATGCTCCATGTTGAAAAAGGCAGAGCTCAGAACAGAATTGTACCATACCATTGTACCAAGAACAATTAATTCTGCAGCAGCAAAGCATTGCCTCTGCAGTGTTTTATGGACTCTAACCAACAGAGCACTTTCTCAGTCTTCACAAAACAACAGAATCTGAGAGGTGCCGCTTTACTTTGAAAAACATCAAGACTTTCCTAAAAACACCATGACTGAATTGAATTGTCTGAAATGCTCTGGCCAAACATTCCTGACACCAGTCAGGGGATTGAAAGGTTTTTGGCTCTCAGAAGCATGAAAATATTGTCTTATTTTCTTAAAGCAGCAATAAGCAACTTTTATATAACAACAGTGAAATCTGTAAACTTTTTTTTTAAAAACTATCCACTTTGTGTATTCTATAGCCAACAGATTTGGTTGCTTTTTATAGTTATTTTGTTGATAAAGAAACAGATTGTGCCTCTGTGTAAGATGAGAACTTTCTTACAGTTTAGGTTTGCTATATTTCACTATTTGGCACTTCAGAATAACGGTGCGAGAGACTGGTGACCCCCACTGTCCCTGGAGGTGGTTAAAGCATAACGTTGCGCACAGCCTTGCACACGCTCCAGTAGGCCTGTCCAAACCCATGCACTAGAACAACACGAAGAACACAACAGCCTTAACAACCATAATATCATTTCATAGTAATTTAAGAAAGGCTAGATGTAGAATACAAGTAATGTCCATGTAGCACTGAATACAATATTTAATAAGATTATGTCTGTGTGCGTGAAGAGCAGCAGACACCTACATTGTTGCTTTCAAGTGCAAAATTACATTTTAGAATTTTTTTTACACATTACTTCAACATTAGACTCACCTAATGAGATGGGTGGGCACAATGCATGGAGCAGAGCAAGCCCATTGTGGGTTTAATTTTGGAGACGGCCACTCGGAGATCATCATCCATGTTTCGTGCCAAACTGTTTTATTTTTTTTATGTAAGTCAGTGCTCAGAAAGTCTTTCCACATAAGAAGTTAGAGCCAAAGGGCATCAGGACATCCATAGCGACCTTGGATAGGTCCTTTCGACGGAAATCCAGAACTCAACGTCTCAGCAGCGTCTTGGCATTAAACGCTGTCTGTAACGTTCGGCCACTTGACAGTTCAACTGATGCGTCCTCCAGGTCTGATGTCAGATGAATTTCCCACGTAACAGTGAATGGTGATCTTATTCAGTCGTATTGTTTTCGAGCGGTTTCCTCTGGAAAATACTTGGTAAAGTGTTCCAGGAAGAACTGGAAGTTGCGTAATGATATAGACTTGTTCACTGTGTTAACACTCAAGTGCATTTTCCTCCATGACGTCTTCCATCTTATAGAAACCGTATGAATCCTGCCCATTTCAGTTTGCGCAGTCTGTGAATAATACAGTGTCTGAAATGTACGTGAGGTGCCACTTTTAAGACTCTTGCTTCAGTCCTTTCTCCCCCAGCATTGCTCCAGCACTGTCTGTATACACATCAATGCAATCGTCCCAAAGTTTATTGTCAAGTTTAGTGAACATGTCCTCACCTGTGCACGTCCCCTCGAGCGGGGTGCAAAACAGCGTTAAGAATTCCCTCAAAACTGTACTTACATTAACTGACTTATTGCTACCGCAGCGGGTTTGATTAATGTTTCCTCGATTGTGTGCTTTTGTGCCTGTGCAATTAAATATGGCGCATCATTATGATGCCATTTGAGCTTTGGCTGGGATTATTGTTTGTTTCATAAGGGCTTTTTGGCCTTACAACTCTTGCTCCTTTCGGCGGAAAAAATCAACTGGTTTAGCAGCAAGTGAGGGATGCTTGGTTTTCCAGTGTCTGTTGCCTTTTAACAGGCTTTAGGCTTTCAAGTGCAAGTACCCCAGCGCATGCACCACATTGGGGGTGTTGAAGTTTGTTGACGATGACACACGCAGATACATATTGCATTCATCTTGATATTTTCGACACCTAGAAGAGCTGCTCCGACTGATGATGTTATTACCACGGTGGTCTCCACCTACGTTCACATGTCGCTGTGTTTCCTGTGCTGCTGTAAATTGACCTGCTGAAACGATGCTGTTTAATCTGTCGCAATTACCTCAGGGACACTTTTTTTGCGCTTGGTTTTATTTCAAATTTAACTACTATTTTTGAATATATCTTGACAATAATGGATAAAATATGCAATTTTTTAATCATTTTAAATTTGTATTTGTTTTTGGTATGCATATGCGACCTCCCCCGGTGTCTGCGACCCCCTGGGGGTCCCGCCTCCCACTGTTGGAACCACTGAGAAAAAAATCAACATGCTCTGTATCACAGACAATTCTCAAAGAAACTCAGAAAGAAAACCACGACGTAAATAAAAATAGTTGGTTTTTATTTTTTTTTCTTTATCAAACGTCACTGAACGGCGAAGCCATTTACAATAACATTAACTCAGTGAAAGGAGCATGCTGTTTTTAGAAGAAAAAAAAACATCATTCAGAAAAAACAAGCGTTTTATATATTCCCATTTTCCCCATTTCTAATATAGAATTGCCTACATTTCTAAGAAACAAAATCTTCCAATCTCTCTTCTGTCCCATTCACAGTTCACTCACGTTATGCGTCGGGCTGGTAGTTTGCAGACCTGCTCTCCTTCTGGGCTTCAACCAGCACCGCTTTATTTGACGCGATGCATGGCATTTTGATCTGATTAGCCTGTTTTTGATGTGATGTGATGTGATGTGATGTGATGTGATGTGATGTGATGTGATGCATTTGATTGATGTCTGGTCCAAGTCAGTTTTTATTTCTAGCTCGCAATATCCGTCGATGAATAATTTCCTCAGTAGCTAACGGATGGATGTATATCTGTAGCAAATTACTTTGCCTCATTAAAAACATAGGCTACTTAAGTAAAAGTTAAATCACTGACTTTAAAGAATACTCTAAAAAGTACAAGTACACGACAAAGCAACTCAATTACAGTAATGTGAGTACTTGTAATTCGTTACTTTCACCTCTGTGTATATGGTAGAGATGGCAGCTTATTAGTCAAAAGATACGTAACTCGGTGAGATGAGATCATAATTACCATACTAAGACGGCCAAAATGTCTGGTCTGCTCCAAATTCTGCGTACTCCTCACCGCCTAACTTGCATTGCTCCGGACCTTTGAATCCTCTCAACTGAGCTGAAACAAAACGTCATAGGCGCGCGGGAAAATGTTCGTATATATGTCCGGAAAATATCAGTATCAAGTTACTGATGAATTGTCCCCATCCATAATTCTGATAACAATATAATTGGATGAAGCGATGCCTCGTCAACCTGCGTTAGGACCCGTGCTTATGACACAGCTGCCAATCTGTTTTTTACTGTTCACAGGGACTGCACTGCATGCTCTCTCTCTCGCTCTCTATCTCTCTCTCAATTTCAATTTCATTGTGTGTGTGTGTGTGTGTGTGTGTGTGTGTGTGTGTGTGTAAAATTAGATAGTGTGTTAAAAAAAAAATCAACCAAGAGTTGATAACAGTAGAAAATGTTGAACATATCTTGCTGCAGTTTGGCTGCTGTATTTGATTTCTCCGAGATATGTTTCTATTTGCTGCAGTGTAGCAGCAAGTGTGTCTCTGTCTCCAACTGTCTGTGTGGACAGAGTTGCACAGTCTGTCCTCTCTGGAGCCTGGTGCCTCTGTGTCTACCTGTCTCGATGGCCAGGCTGTGTTCGCTGAGTCTGTACCTGGTTAAAGTCTCATCACCACTGTGTACTGTCTGTTTAGAGCCGAATAACACAGCAATTTGCTCTGAGTGTTTGTGCTACATGTCCAATAGTTGTTGTCATGTTGTTTTTCTTCATCTATCATCTGGTTGGTCTGGATTGTGTGAGGGCTGTCCTAAGGCCTGTTAGAGGAGCTGAGCCTCAGGATTAGCTGGCTGACCGTGTTCTCCATGTTCTCCATGTTCTCCTCTTGGCATTGCAGTGCTTTGTGATGGTACGAGTTGGGGTCACTTGTTTTGAGGTGTTTATAAAATTTGAAAGCTCTTTTTTATTATGATGAAAAATGGAAATCAGTCTATGTCAAGTGGAGCCCAATAAAAACTGACTGGTTTCCCTGACCCCTTGGTCGTTTCAGGAATATCATTATTCTTCTTTTGTCTAAATTAACTGTCAGGTCTGACAGAAGGTTTGCAGGTGATCCAGTTGCTGTTGAAATGCCCCCTTAGATGGAGCCAGCAATATCAGATCATCTGTAAACAGTAGGCATTTGATGTGTGTCAGACAGGGTGAGACCAGGGATATCAGACTATTCCAATGATTGAGCCAATTCATCAGTATAAATGTTTAAGAGGGTGGGGCTGAGACTGCAGCCCTGTTTCACCCCTCTACTTTGGTAAAGAACTCTGTTTTCCATCTTGGCAATTTTTACAGCATGCTTTAATGATGTCATGAACTCCTACACCATTTCAATTAATTTTAAGAACAGAACATAATGCCAAATCGAATCAAATGCTTTTTTTGAAGCCTACAAAACAGGAGAAGATTTTGTTCTTGTTTTTGTGGCCGTGTTTTTTAATGAGGGTGTTGAGGATATAGATGTATGTATGTATGTATGATGCTGTATGTTCATAGTGTTCCCCAGTACTGGAGGCTGAGCTCAGGGTTGTCGGGTTGTCTGTGTTTTTGATTTGATAAACTTTTGAGTTTTTTACTCAGACGTCGGCAGTCTGTGTCCAACCAATCCTCATTGGTTCATGTTTTTGATGTGTGGTGCTGAGGCTTTTTCAGACTCCACATTGTCAAATATGTTGGAAATGACTTGCCTATTTCAGGCTGTCTTTACTGAAGGGAAAATGAGGTAGAAAGAAAATCTGCCGTCTGAAGTGGTGAAAATATGAGTGAAAAATGCTGAAGTTGTAAAAATATATCAAAATACACAAAAATATACAAGGTTTTCTTAAGGTTAAGGTTAAATGAATTACAGCTCCTCAATGTGCAAGCTAAAAAGGGCTGTCAGTTTTCCCCAAAACACCCTAAGAAATTTGAAATGACAATCAATACAATCATCCTTAATGGTATGTTTTTAATCAATCAAATTAAATTCAGATCAAAGTTTATTTGTATGGCGCCAAATCATAACCAAAGTTCTCTCAAGACACTTTACAAAAAGAGCAGGTCTACTCTTTGTTATGCTATTTAGAGAGAGACCCAACATGAATCACAATCAGTAGCACTTAGCAACATTCGGCACATTGGCAAGGAAAAACTTCCTTTTAACAGGCAGAAACCTTGAGCAGAACCAGACTCAGGGTAGGGGGGCCTGATAATTGAAGGCTCCCATGCTACTCTTGGAGACTTAAGGTAACACAAGAAGGCTTGCATCCTGGGAGTGCAATATTCTGGAGGGGTAATATGGCACTATGAGCTCTTAAACATAATACTTTTTTGAATAAGTAATCATGATAACTGTGTAGTGTGACACACACTGAATGATGACAATGTGGTTCCAAATAATAGTATACAGCTACTGCAACTGCAAACATAACAAAAAGACAGTCTCGTATTAAAATCAGCTTGCTTTTTGGGTTTTTTTAACACTCTATTTGTAACAGATTTTGCATTGCAGAACAAAACATTAATATGCCTCAATAAGAGCATACGTATGGACAAACTACAACCCAACATCCCAATCAACGACAAACAGCTTTTTTAAAGACAAAAAACTAAACATTTCAAAACTCCCACAGACAACAGCATACAAACAAGGAAAAATAACAATATTAATAACAATAAAAGAGATGAAAATTAATAAATAAATAAATAAATTTTAAAAAGAAAGTAAGTTCAATTAAAAAATGAGGTGCATTCTGTTCTTAACCATTAATAGGAGAGACCACCTGAGGGGATGAAAGTTCATAGTTCCAGGCCAGATAAATTATTCACAAAGTTCATAGACGGGTCCCAGGTTTTGTGGAATCTGCTGATAGATCCATTAAGGGTGCATCAGATTTTTTCCAGCTTGATGTTCTGCATCAAATTTTTTATCCATTGGTTGTGTGATGGAGGGATTACATCCTTCCATTTGAATAGAATTGAACGTCTAGCTACTAGAGAGGAAAAAGCAATAACTTTATGAAAGTAAGGAGGGAAATTTGTACCAGCTGAAACAAGGGATACCCCGAAGATACCAATTGTAGGAGAGGGCACAACCATGCAGCCGTAAGACTTTGAGAGTGTGTCAGAAATCGCTTAGGTATCGCTTGAACCAAATATAAAACCTTTGGAACAATATTCATCTTTACAGAACTTGTTCTCCAATAAGAGATGAGGGTAAAATAGACCAGTGTTTAATATCCTTTTTACACTGTTCTAAAAGAGGACAAAAATTTGCTTTAAATAGTCTGAGCATCCAACACTTTGTGAGGAAGAATGTTTTCAAGGCGAAGAGCCAAAACTTTTGAAAACACTTTACCATCGCACTTTATCGGTGTAAATATTAACAAAATTAAATTAAGTTGTAGTAGCTTTCTCACAAATGTAACATAGCAAACATTTGGATCAGAGATAGCGTTTGATGCAATAAAAGAAGAAGAAAAATAGAAATAAATTGTGAGTGAAACACCTGCCCAACTCAGTCTTTGTGAATCCTGAAGTGGTCTTTCTTCTGAAAGTGGGTTTCCTGTAAGAATGCTATGCCCACCCCGAGATGTTTTAAGGGTGAGAGAACCCTCTCTCTTTTGACTGCATGTTTAAGCCCTTTTCCATTCCAACTTATTACCCAATGTTTACTTAGTCTATGAATATGTAGTGAATAAAGAAAATAAGACTACTTATAATTCTATGTCCTTTCATGTCAGTCTGCTCAGTTATTCATATTTCGTATATAAAGAAAAAGTAAAACTAAACCTGTGATCACCTGCTCCATTTTGACTGAAATGTAACATATAAAATAAATTATTAAAACTGTGATTACCCATCTGCAGTCTGCTCAGTCTTTACTGAAATGCTATAAAAAATGAACAAATAATAAAATACAATTAAGACTGTAATCACACATCAGCAAATGTAGTACATATGCTGTAGGATTCTGTGTCTAATATGTTACTCTCACGGGGATAGTTACCTGCAAATTGTAAGAAATACTGAACAAATACAAGACTGAAAAAAAAACTTGCAGCATCTGTATCTATATATCGCAGAAAAAGAATAAATTGCAATGTAAATTTTTCTTTTTGTGCAGCCCTAAAATTGAGTTTGTCAATATACCGTTTTATTTCTGGTAGTCATAATCCTATGACATATTGAAATATTGCAACACACACACACAAACACGACTCATGTGATTCACAAAAGTCCTAGCCTACACGTACGTGCGTTTGAATGGCTGAGTTTGAACTACGTACTTTTAGCACAACTCCCTCCGGGATTGTAATGACATGAGTGCACTGATTAATGTATACTTTACCATCGCAGTTTATCGGTGTAAATATGAACTAAAATTAAATTAAGTTAAGTTAACCAAATATAAAAAATTTGGAACAATATTCATCTTTACGAATTTGTCCTCCCAATAAAAGATAAAAAAAGAGGGTAAAAAAGACTAGCGTTTAATATCTTTTTTACACTGTTCTAAAAGAGGAATAAAGTTTGCTTTAAATAAACTGTAGTAAGATTTGGTTATTTTTACCCCCAGATATGAGAAAAAGTCAGCTGTGAGTTTAAATGGCAGATTGGGAAATTCTTCAGCTTTCTTGTTAATGGGGAAGTACTCATTTTTATTAAAATTAAGTTTGTATCCTGATATTTTTCCAAATTCTTCCAGGACTCTGAGGACTTCAGGTACGGTTGAGACAGGGTTGGTGACATATAATAACAAGTCGTCTGCGTAGAGTGAGACAGTATGTGTTAGGCCACCACGTGTAATACCCTGTATAGCATTGCACCTGAGAGCTTTGGAGAGTGGTTCTGTTGCTAAGACAAAAAGTAGTGGGCTCAATGGATCTCCTTGTTTAGTCCCCCTGAAGAGAGGGAAGTAATCAGAGGAGACAGAGTAAGTGTAAACTGAGGCAGTCGGTGTAGATAAGTTTGATGTGTTTAATACAATTATGGCCAAATCCAAACCGACTGAGTGTGGAAAGAAGATATTCCCACTCATTACTCATCACTATTCCCTATCGAACGCCTTCTCGCTGTTGAGCGAAATTACCGCTTTTGGGGATAGAGTGTGGGATTTCGTGTAGATTATGTTAAACAATCATTTCAGATTGACATAGGACTGTCTGCCTTGAACAAACCCAGTCTGGTGGTCCAACACTATGTGAGGAAGAATGTTTTCAAGGCAAAGAGCCAAAACTTTTGAAAACACTTTACCATCGCAGTTTGCTAAACTAATTGCTGTATGATGAACAGTCGAGTGGGTCCTTATTTTTCTTTAATAACAATGCATGGCCAGAGATCAAAATCGGATTACATTAATAAATTCGTATTGTTCTCAGTAAATAGGGATCGAGCAAAAAAAAGTCTATTCTTGAAAATGATCTGTGTACATGAGAGAAATAAGAGTACTCCCTTTTGTTAGGATTCTTAAATCTCCATGGATCTACAAGTTTATGTGTGTTCATAAATGCATGGATTGTTTACTGATTTAGATGACTTTGATGTCGAATGAGAGGAACGATCACCAGATTGTAATCCCCTGAAAGAATCAAGTGATGACTATCCAGACTGGGGATGGAGCTTAGCATTTATTTTTTTTTAAACTGATCATCGTCAAAGTTAGGGGCATAAATATTAACTACAATTAAATTCAGTTGTAGTAGCTTCCTCACAACCGTACACCTGCCCTACCCAGTCTTTGTGAATCCCAAAGTGGTCTTTAATCTGAAGGTTTGTTTCCTACAAGAATGCTATGCCTACCCCAAGATGTCTTAAGTGTGAGAGAACCCTCTCTCTTTTGACTGCATGTTTAAGCCCTTTTACATTCCAACTTATTATTTTCACATCACTCCTACCTGGGACTGGATATGAATTACTGTGCGCCACTGAAACTATCGAGTTCAGATATGTAAATCCCATTCCCATTTAAGCAATACAAAACATAGATGAATGCACAAATCAGATATAAAACATACAAAATACAAATACATCTACACTTAACAAGTAGTGAACAAAACATATATATGCCTTAAGACAGAACCCGCATATGCCTAACCCGATGGGTCTTATGCTTTCCGGCTTGACTCCCTGCTTAACTGGGAGTACCAAAGCTGCTACTGACACCTACTGGGGAAAATAATTATTGCAAGCAGCTAGCACAATGCTGTAATAAGAGTCCGATTCAGCAGTCCTACGCATTTTCAGTGTGTTGGTACATGGGTCTGCAGCCAACATATGCTGTAGGATTCTCTGTCTAATATGTTACTCTCACGGGGATAGTTAACGGCAAATTGTAAGAAATACTGAACAAAGACAAGACAGAAAAAATACTTGAAGCATCTGTATCTATATATCGCAGAAAAAGAATAAATTGCAATGTAATTTTTTCTTTCAATATTGTGCAGCCCTAATATTGAGTTTGTCAATATACCGTTTTATCTCTGGTAGTCATAATCCTTTGACATATTGAAATATTGCTACACAGACACAGACACGACTCATGTGATTCACAAAAGTCCTGGCCTACACGTACGTGCGTTTGAATTGTGCGGTATTGACAGCTACAAAGTTGATGGAAATTGAGTAATACCACTTTCAATGTATTTTAAGTAAGGTAGCTCATTTTGACAGTGAGGGTAGCTCATATTGACAGCCAGGGTAGCTCATTTTCACAGGTAGAAAATGAATGAAAATGGAGGAAAAATTGACTAATACCACTTGTACCTCTTTGGTAAAGATGAAGTACTGTGCCAAATAAAACCACGCCAACTTTCATTATTATTAAGTTTAAATGTTATTTGGAAGTGCTTAATAGTGGATTCATGTTTAATAGCGTGTACTATTCTATACTTGTCAAAAAACGCTTAAAGCAGCGAGAGAAGCTCAAAACGTGCTTTGCTGTTTCAAAAGTGCATTTAAGACATCTAACAAAGTTTTCTCTTCTAAATCATCTCTTTTAGTAATTCTGAATAAGCTAAACATTTTTATAGCATGGATGAGGACATAGCACATTACCCTACAACAAGTGGTAAAAATGCACTTATCTCGTCTACAGGAGTTGAAAAACAGCATATGTCCCTCTTTGGTAAAGATGCAGTAATGTGCCAAATGAAATCACGCCAACTTTCATAATAAGGAAGTTAAATGTTATTTGGAAGTGCTTAATAGTGGATTCATGTTTAATAGCGTGTACTATTCTATACTTGTCAAAAAACGCTTAAAGCAGCGAGAGAAGCTCAAAACGTGCTTTGCTGTTTCAATAAGTGCATTTAAGACATCTAACAAAGTTTTCTCTTCTAAATCATCTCTTTAAGTAATTCTGAATAAACTAAACATTTTTATGGCATGGGTGAGTACATATTACATTACCCTACAACAAGTGGTAAAAATGCACTTCTCTCGTCTAGAGGAGTTGAAAAACAGCATATGTCCCTCTTTGGTAAAGATGCAGTAATGTGCCAAATGAAATCACGCCAACTTTCATAATAAGGAAGTTTAAATGTTATTTGGTTGTGTTTAATAGTGGATTCATGTCAAATAGCGTGTACTATTCTATACTTGCCAAACGAAGCTTTAAGCAGCGAGAGAAGCTCAAAACGTGCTTTGCTGTTTCAATAAGTGCCATGAAGACATATAGGACCGTTTTCTCCACTAAATTATCTCCTTTCGTAATTCTGAATAAGCTAAACATTTTTATAGCATGGATGAGGACATAACACATTACCCTACAACAAGTGGTAAAAATGCACTTCTCTCGTCTAGAGGAGTTGAAAAACAGCATATGTCCCTCTTTGGTAAAGATGCAGTAATGTGCCAAATGAAATCACGCCAACTTTCATAATAATGAAGTTTAAATGTTATTTGGAAGTGCTTAATAGTGGATTCATGTTTAATGGCGTGTACTATTCTATACTTGTCAAAAAACGCTTAAAGCAGCGAGAGAAGCTCAAAACGTGCTTTGCTGTTTCAATAAGTGCATTTAAGACATCTAACAAAGTTTTCTCTTCTAAATCATCTCTTTTAGTAATTCTGAATAAACTAAACATTTTTATGGCATGGGTGAGTACATATTACATTACCCTACAACAAGTGGTAAAAATGCACTTCTCTCGTCTAGAGGAGTTGAAAAACAGCATATGTCCCTCTTTGGTAAAGATGCAGTAATGTGCCAAATGAAATCACGCCAACTTTCATAATAAGGAAGTTTAAATGTTATTTGGTTGTGTTTAATAGTGGATTCGTGTCAAATAGCGTGTACTATTCTATACTTGCCAAACGAAGCTTTAAGCAGCGAGAGAAGCTCAAAACGTGCTTTGCTGTTTCAATAAGTGCATTTAAGACATCTAACAAAGATTTCTCTTCTAAATCATCTCTTTTAGTAATTCTGAATAAACTAAACATTTTTATGGCATGGGTGAGTACATATTACATTACCCTACAACAAGTGGTAAAAATGCACTTCTCTCGTCTAGAGGAGTTGAAAAACAGCATATGTCCCTCTTTGGTAAAGATGCAGTACTGTGGCAAATGAAATCACGCCAACTTTCATAATAATGAAGTTTAAATGTTATTTGGAAGTGCTTAATAGTGGATTCATGTCAAATAGCGTGTACTATTCTATACTTGTCAAAAAACGCTTAAATCAGCGAGAGAAGCTCAAAACGTGCTTTGCTGTTTCAATAAGTGCCATGAAGACATATAAGACCGTTTTCTCCACTAAATTATCTCCTTTAGTAATTCTGAATAAGCTAAACATTTTTATAGCATGGATGAGGACATAGCACATTACCCTACAACAAGTGGTAAAAATGCACTTATCTCGTCTACAGGAGTTGAAAAACAGCATATGTCCCTCTTTGGTAAAGATGCAGTGATGTGCCAAATGAAATCACGCCAACTTTCATAATAATGAAGTTTAAATGTTATTTGGAAGTGCTTAATAGTGGATTCATGTTTAATAGCGTGTACTATTCAATACTTGTCAAAAAACGCTTAAAGCAGCGAGAGAAGCTCAAAACGTGCTTTGCTGTTTCAATAAGTGCATTTAAGACATCTAACAAAGTTTTCTCTTCTAAATCATCTCTTTTAGTAATTCTGAATAAACTAAACATTTTTATGGCATGGGTGAGTACATTGCACCTTTACCTACAACGAGTGGTAAAAATGCACTTCTCTCATCTAGTGGAGTTGAAAAACAGCATATGTCCCTCTTTGGTAAACATGCAGTGATGTGCCAAATGAAATCACGCCAACTTTCATAATAATGAAGTTTAAATGTTATTTGGAAGTGCTTAATAGTGGATTCATGTTTTATAGCGTGTACTATTCTATACTTGTCAAAAAACGCTTAAAGCAGCGAGAGAAGCTCAAAACGTGCTTTGCTGTTTCAATAAGTGCATTTAAGACATGCAGTAATGTGCCAAATGAAATCACGCCAACTTTCATAATAATGAAGTTTAAATGTTATTTGGAAGTGCTTAATAGTGGATTCATGTTTAATAGCGTGTACTATTCTATACTTGTCAAAAAACGCTTAAAGCAGCGAGAGAAGCTCAAAACGTGCTTTGCTGTTTCAATAAGTTAATTTAAGACATCTAACAAAGTTTTCTCTTCTAAATCATCTCTTTTAGTAATTCTGAATAAACTAAACATTTTTATGGCATGGGTGAGTACATATTACATTACCCTACAACAAGTGGTAAAAATGCACTTCTCTCGACTAGAGGAGTTGAAAAACAGCATATGTCCCTCTTTGGTAAAGATGCAGTAATGTGCCAAATGAAATCACGCCAACTTTCATAATAATGAAGTTTAAATGTTATTTGGAAGTGATTAATAGTGGATTCATGTCAAATAGCGTGTACTATTCTATACTTGCCAAACGAAGCTTTAAGCAGCGAGAGAAGCTCAAAACGTGCTTTGCTGTTTCAATAAGTGCCATGAAGACATATAAGACCTTTTTCTCCACTAAATTATCTCCTTTAGTAATTCTGAATAAGCTAAACATTTTTATAGCATGGATGAGGACATAGCACATTACCCTACAACAAGTGGTAAAAATGCACTTCTCTCGTCTAGAGGAGTTGAAAAACAGCAGATGTCCCTCTTTGGTAAAGATGCAGTACTGTGCCAAATAAAACCACGCCAACTTTCATGATAATGAAGTTTACATGTTATTTGGAAGTGCTTAATAGTGGATTCATGTTTAATAGCGTGTACTATTCTATACTTGTCAAAAAACGCTTAAAGCAGCGAGAGAAGCTCAAAACGTGCTTTGCTGTTTCAATAAGTGCATTTAAGACATCTAACAAAGTTTTCTTTTCTAAATCATCTCTTTTAGTAATTCTGAATAAACTAAACATTTTTATAGCATGGGTGAGTACATATTACATTACCCTACAACAAGTGGTAAAAATGCACTTATCTCGTCTACAGGAGTTGAAAAACAGCATATGTCCCTCTTTGGTAAAGATGCAGTACTGTGGCAAATGAAATCACGCCAACTTTCATAATAATGAAGTTTAAATGTTATTTGGAAGTGCTTAATAGTGGATTCATGTCAAATAGCGTGTACTATTCTATACTTGCCAAACGAAGCTTTAAGCAGCGAGAGAAGCTCAAAACGTGCTTTGCTGTTT
Source organism: Semicossyphus pulcher (assembly GCF_022749685.1). NCBI lineage: Eukaryota > Metazoa > Chordata > Actinopteri > Labriformes > Labridae > Semicossyphus > Semicossyphus pulcher. Next base: position 10,634,889 of record NW_027211695.1, read on the forward strand.
CAATAAGTGCCATGAAGACATATAAGACCGTTTTCTCCACTAAATTATCTCCTTTAGTAATTCTGAATAAGCTAAACATTTTTATAGCATGGATGAGGACATAGCACATTACCCTACAACAAGTGGTAAAAATGCACTTCTCTCGTCTAGAGGAGTTGAAAAACAGCATATGTCCCTCTTTGGTAAAGATGCAGTAATGTGCCAAATGAAATCACGCCAACTTTCATTATTATTAAGTTTAAATGTTATTTGGAAGTGCTTAATAGTGGATTCATGTCAAATAGCGTGTATTATTCTATACTTGCCAAACGAAGCTTTAAGCAGCGAGAGAAGCTCAAAACGTGCTTTGCTGTTTCAACAAGTGCCTTTAAGAGAAATAAGACAGTTTTCTCTTCTAAATCATCTCCTTTAGTAATTCTGAATAAACTAAACATTTTTATGGCATGGGTGAGTACATAGCACATTACCCTACAACAAGTGGTAAAAATGCACTTCTGTCGTCTAGTGGAGTTGAAAAACAGCAGATGTCCCTCTTTGGTAAAGATGCAGTACTGTGCCAAATAAAACCACGCCAACTTTCATGATAATGAAGTTTACATGTTATTTGGATGTGCTTAATAGTAGATTCGTTATTCATTTTTTCCTCAATCTAGTGAATCGTGAGATAAATCATGCCCTTTATTCTACTGTTTATTCCATCTAGCTTCGTAAGGTCACCATACTTAGCAGACATTGAGGGTTGTCGATGATCTTTCAAATCTGCACGGAACAATACACTGTCTACACTACATATAGAACCTTAATATACTTTTTGGTTATTTGACGCCACCTTTGGCTGTTCTAGCCCAATCTCGAAAGGATATATAGACTGAAATTGAAAGTACATCTTTCCGGCTTCAGGTATGGCTTCCTCGTGGTCCTTGCGGGCTGGGGAGCATTTCTCGTCATCATCCCAGTTCCGATTTTCAAAAAAAATCCCACTGTCTCTGTTCTAATTGTAGCAGCCAATCATTCATTCAGTGTGATCAAACTGACTAAAGGTAAAGTCAGTCGCTCAATCTTCCCCCACTGTGTCTTAATCACCCCCAGTGTGTCATGCTACTGTAACATAAAGGTTACTCCCTGTCGTCAAACTCCACAATCAATCTTCACTGAGTAGTATCCTGTTCCTGTATCTCCAACACATTTGAGTAATGCATTTCTTTTTGGCTGTTTGCAACAACTCTGGGGAGATGAAAGAATGGCCCAAAGTTAGCTGGTCTGCATGGCAGATTTGGAAATTATAATTACAGTTATTTGATCATTATTCAAATGGCAATCAGATATGAATAATAATGCAGTTAACTCATTGTCTAATAACAAAACAGAGAAAGGTTGGTATTTCAGATTGAAAATGAACTATTGGCATTCAAGACTATATACAGGAGAAGTGCACAGAGGAATGAAAATGTATTCCATCTGACTTGTGAATGTAGTTGAGATATGCTAAAATGCTTTAATTATATTACATTTTTTTGTTTTTTGTTTCAGGCCCTTCCTTTTCTCACTGTTGGGGAGAGTGCACCTCAATAGCAGTACCAGGCTATATAACGACTGAGGATGCTGGAACCAGGAGAACAGAAGCTGGCTTCAAATGTAAGCTGTGATGTATATTTCAGTGTTTCAGCAATTTATCTTTGCATTTTCTACTTTTTTCATCCCGGTTGATGACTTAGAGGTCACAAGCATCACGATGACTTGTGGTCATTCCCAAATACAGAAAATAAATTCAATGTACGAGGCCACCTTAAAAGTACCTGAAACGATATGGTGAATTTATTGAGATGCCCCTGTATTTGTTGGGGAATCCCATAGGGAGATAATTTATTCTAAAAGGAAACTGGACTTGAAAATTGAACCAGGTATTGGACCTTGTGGATTAATCTTGTATACAATGACCTGGATGACTGACAACCTTTGCACATACTTTAAAGGGCAAGTAGGAATAATTATGTTGTCTTGTTAAGTTTTAGTAGTCATAGTAGACTTGGATTTATGCATGTGTTCATCAAATTGTTTTATTTCAAATGTTAGCTGAAGTTGATGTATCTTTTACAGGTATGTGATACTATCCTGGTGCATGCCAGCACCTTGTTAGTGCAACACTCTGTTGCATGGAGAATTCTTTCAACTACACTGTATAAAGGTTGCCTGATGCAGCAGTGGCGCATGCTCCATGTTGAAAAAGGCAGAGCTCAGAACAGAATTGTACCATACCATTGTACCAAGAACAATTAATTCTGCAGCAGCAAAGCATTGCCTCTGCAGTGTTTTATGGACTCTAACCAACAGAGCACTTTCTCAGTCTTCACAAAACAACAGAATCTGAGAGGTGCCGCTTTACTTTGAAAAACATCAAGACTTTCCTAAAAACACCATGACTGAATTGAATTGTCTGAAATGCTCTGGCCAAACATTCCTGACACCAGTCAGGGGATTGAAAGGTTTTTGGCTCTCAGAAGCATGAAAATATTGTCTTATTTTCTTAAAGCAGCAATAAGCAACTTTTATATAACAACAGTGAAATCTGTAAACTTTTTTTTTAAAAACTATCCACTTTGTGTATTCTATAGCCAACAGATTTGGTTGCTTTTTATAGTTATTTTGTTGATAAAGAAACAGATTGTGCCTCTGTGTAAGATGAGAACTTTCTTACAGTTTAGGTTTGCTATATTTCACTATTTGGCACTTCAGAATAACGGTGCGAGAGACTGGTGACCCCCACTGTCCCTGGAGGTGGTTAAAGCATAACGTTGCGCACAGCCTTGCACACGCTCCAGTAGGCCTGTCCAAACCCATGCACTAGAACAACACGAAGAACACAACAGCCTTAACAACCATAATATCATTTCATAGTAATTTAAGAAAGGCTAGATGTAGAATACAAGTAATGTCCATGTAGCACTGAATACAATATTTAATAAGATTATGTCTGTGTGCGTGAAGAGCAGCAGACACCTACATTGTTGCTTTCAAGTGCAAAATTACATTTTAGAATTTTTTTTACACATTACTTCAACATTAGACTCACCTAATGAGATGGGTGGGCACAATGCATGGAGCAGAGCAAGCCCATTGTGGGTTTAATTTTGGAGACGGCCACTCGGAGATCATCATCCATGTTTCGTGCCAAACTGTTTTATTTTTTTTATGTAAGTCAGTGCTCAGAAAGTCTTTCCACATAAGAAGTTAGAGCCAAAGGGCATCAGGACATCCATAGCGACCTTGGATAGCTGCGTGTATTCCCTTTCGACGGAAATCCAGAACTCAACGTCTCAGCAGCGTCTTGGTATTAAACGCTGTCTGTAACGTTCGGCCACTTGACAGTTCAACTGATGCGTCCTCCAGGTCTGATGTCAGATGAATTTCCCACGTAACAGTGAATGGTGATCTTATTCAGTCGTATTGTTTTCGAGCGGTTTCCTCTGGAAAATACTTGGTAAAGTGTTCCAGGAAGAACTGGAAGTTGCGTAATGATATAGACTTGTTCACTGTGTTAACACTCAAGTGCATTTTCCTCCATGACGTCTTCCATCTTATAGAAACCGTATGAATCCTGCCCATTTCAGTTTGCGCAGTCTGTGAATAATACAGTGTCTGAAATGTACGTGAGGTGCCACTTTTAAGACTCTTGCTTCAGTCCTTTCTCCCCCAGCATTGCTCCAGCACTGTCTGTATACACATCAATGCAATCGTCCCAAAGTTTATTGTCAAGTTTAGTGAACATGTCCTCACCTGTGCACGTCCCCTCGAGCGGGGTGCAAAACAGCGTTAAGAATTCCCTCAAAACTGTACTTACATTAACTGACTTATTGCTACCGCAGCGGGTTTGATTAATGTTTCCTCGATTGTGTGCTTTTGTGCCTGTGCAATTAAATATGGCGCATCATTATGATGCCATTTGAGCTTTGGCTGGGATTATTGTTTGTTTCATAAGGGCTTTTTGGCCTTACAACTCTTGCTCCTTTCGGCGGAAAAAATCAACTGGTTTAGCAGCAAGTGAGGGATGCTTGGTTTTCCAGTGTCTGTTGCCTTTTAACAGGCTTTAGGCTTTCAAGTGCAAGTACCCCAGCGCATGCACCACATTGGGGGTGTTGAAGTTTGTTGACGATGACACACGCAGATACATATTGCATTCATCTTGATATTTTCGACACCTAGAAGAGCTGCTCCGACTGATGATGTTATTACCACGGTGGTCTCCACCTACGTTCACATGTCGCTGTGTTTCCTGTGCTGCTGTAAATTGACCTGCTGAAACGATGCTGTTTAATCTGTCGCAATTACCTCAGGGACACTTTTTTTGCGCTTGGTTTTATTTCAAATTTAACTACTATTTTTGAATATATCTTGACAATAATGGATAAAATATGCAATTTTTTAATCATTTTAAATTTGTATTTGTTTTTGGTATGCATATGCGACCTCCCCCGGTGTCTGCGACCCCCTGGGGGTCCCGCCTCCCACTGTTGGAACCACTGAGAAAAAAATCAACATGCTCTGTATCACAGACAATTCTCAAAGAATCTCAGAAAGAAAACCACGACGTAAATAAAAATAGTTGGTTTTTATTTTTTTTTCTTTATCAAACGTCACTGAACGGCGAAGCCATTTACAATAACATTAACTCAGTGAAAGGAGCATGCTGTTTTTAGAAGAAAAAAAAACATCATTCAGAAAAAACAAGCGTTTTATATATTCCCATTTTCCCCATTTCTAATATAGAATTGCCTACATTTCTAAGAAACAAAATCTTCCAATCTCTCTTCTGTCCCATTCACAGTTCACTCACGTTATGCGTCGGGCTGGTAGTTTGCAGACCTGCTCTCCTTCTGGGCTTCAACCAGCACCGCTTTATTTGACGCGATGCATGGCATTTTGATCTGATTAGCCTGTTTTTGATGTGATGTGATGTGATGTGATGTGATGTGATGCATTTGATTGATGTCTGGTCCAAGTCAGTTTTTATTTCTAGCTCGCAATATCCGTCGATGAATAATTTCCTCAGTAGCTAACGGATGGATGTATATCTGTAGCAAATTACTTTGCCTCATTAAAAACATAGGCTACTTAAGTAAAAGTTAAATCACTGACTTTAAAGAATACTCTAAAAAGTACAAGTACACGACAAAGCAACTCAATTACAGTAATGTGAGTACTTGTAATTCGTTACTTTCACCTCTGTGTATATGGTAGAGATGGCAGCTTATTAGTCAAAAGATACGTAACTCGGTGAGATGAGATCATAATTACCATACTAAGACGGCCAAAATGTCTGGTCTGCTCCAAATTCTGCGTACTCCTCACCGCCTAACTTGCATTGCTCCGGACCTTTGAATCCTCTCAACTGAGCTGAAACAAAACGTCATAGGCGCGCGGGAAAATGTTCGTATATATGTCCGGAAAATATCAGTATCAAGTTACTGATGAATTGTCCCCATCCATAATTCTGATAACAATATAATTGGATGAAGCGATGCCTCGTCAACCTGCGTTAGGACCCGTGCTTATGACACAGCTGCCAATCTGTTTTTTACTGTTCACAGGGACTGCACTGCATGCTCTCTCTCTCGCTCTCTATCTCTCTCTCAATTTCAATTTCATTGTGTGTGTGTGTGTGTGTGTGTGTGTGTGTGTGTGTGTAAAATTAGATAGTGTGTTAAAAAAAAAATCAACCAAGAGTTGATAACAGTAGAAAATGTTGAACATATCTTGCTGCAGTTTGGCTGCTGTATTTGATTTCTCCGAGATATGTTTCTATTTGCTGCAGTGTAGCAGCAAGTGTGTCTCTGTCTCCAACTGTCTGTGTGGACAGAGTTGCACAGTCTGTCCTCTCTGGAGCCTGGTGCCTCTGTGTCTACCTGTCTCGATGGCCAGGCTGTGTTCGCTGAGTCTGTACCTGGTTAAAGTCTCATCACCACTGTGTACTGTCTGTTTAGAGCCGAATAACACAGCAATTTGCTCTGAGTGTTTGTGCTACATGTCCAATAGTTGTTGTCATGTTGTTTTTCTTCATCTATCATCTGGTTGGTCTGGATTGTGTGAGGGCTGTCCTAAGGCCTGTTAGAGGAGCTGAGCCTCAGGATTAGCTGGCTGACCGTGTTCTCCATGTTCTCCATGTTCTCCTCTTGGCATTGCAGTGCTTTGTGATGGTACGAGTTGGGGTCACTTGTTTTGAGGTGTTTATAAAATTTGAAAGCTCTTTTTTATTATGATGAAAAATGGAAATCAGTCTATGTCAAGTGGAGCCCAATAAAAACTGACTGGTTTCCCTGACCCCTTGGTCGTTTCAGGAATATCATTATTCTTCTTTTGTCTAAATTAACTGTCAGGTCTGACAGAAGGTTTGCAGGTGATCCAGTTGCTGTTGAAATGCCCCCTTAGATGGAGCCAGCAATATCAGATCATCTGTAAACAGTAGGCATTTGATGTGTGTCAGACAGGGTGAGACCAGGGATATCAGACTATTCCAATGATTGAGCCAATTCATCAGTATAAATGTTTAAGAGGGTGGGGCTGAGACTGCAGCCCTGTTTCACCCCTCTACTTTGGTAAAGAACTCTGTTTTCCATCTTGGCAATTTTTACAGCATGCTTTAATGATGTCATGAACTCCTACACCATTTCAATTAATTTTAAGAACAGAACATAATGCCAAATCGAATCAAATGCTTTTTTTGAAGCCTACAAAACAGGAGAAGATTTTGTTCTTGTTTTTGTGGCCGTGTTTTTTAATGAGGGTGTTGAGGATATAGATGTATGTATGTATGTATGATGCTGTATGTTCATAGTGTTCCCCAGTACTGGAGGCTGAGCTCAGGGTTGTCGGGTTGTCTGTGTTTTTGATTTGATAAACTTTTGAGTTTTTTACTCAGACGTCGGCAGTCTGTGTCCAACCAATCCTCATTGGTTCATGTTTTTGATGTGTGGTGCTGAGGCTTTTTCAGACTCCACATTGTCAAATATGTTGGAAATGACTTGCCTATTTCAGGCTGTCTTTACTGAAGGGAAAATGAGGTAGAAAGAAAATCTGCCGTCTGAAGTGGTGAAAATATGAGTGAAAAATGCTGAAGTTGTAAAAATATATCAAAATACACAAAAATATACAAGGTTTTCTTAAGGTTAAGGTTAAATGAATTACAGCTCCTCAATGTGCAAGCTAAAAAGGGCTGTCAGTTTTCCCCAAAACACCCTAAGAAATTTGAAATGACAATCAATACAATCATCCTTAATGGTATGTTTTTAATCAATCAAATTAAATTCAGATCAAAGTTTATTTGTATGGCGCCAAATCATAACCAAAGTTCTCTCAAGACACTTTACAAAAAGAGCAGGTCTACTCTTTGTTATGCTATTTAGAGAGAGACCCAACATGAATCACAATCAGTAGCACTTAGCAACATTCGGCACATTGGCAAGGAAAAACTTCCTTTTAACAGGCAGAAACCTTGAGCAGAACCAGACTCAGGGTAGGGGGGCCTGATAATTGAAGGCTCCCATGCTACTCTTGGAGACTTAAGGTAACACAAGAAGGCTTGCATCCTGGGAGTGCAATATTCTGGAGGGGTAATATGGCACTATGAGCTCTTAAACATAATACTTTTTTGAATAAGTAATCATGATAACTGTGTAGTGTGACACACACTGAATGATGACAATGTGGTTCCAAATAATAGTATACAGCTACTGCAACTGCAAACATAACAAAAAGACAGTCTCGTATTAAAATCAGCTTGCTTTTTGGGTTTTTTTAACACTCTATTTGTAACAGATTTTGCATTGCAGAACAAAACATTAATATGCCTCAATAAGAGCATACGTATGGACAAACTACAACCCAACATCCCTATCAACGACAAACAGCTTTTTTAAAGACAAAAAACTAAACATTTCAAAACTCCCACAGACAACAGCATACAAACAAGGAAAAATAACAATATTAATAACAATAAAAGAGATGAAAATTAATAAATAAATAAATAAATTTTAAAAAGAAAGTAAGTTCAATTAAAAAATGAGGTGCATTCTGTTCTTAACCATTAATAGGAGAGACCACCTGAGGGGATGAAAGTTCATAGTTCCAGGCCAGATAAATTATTCACAAAGTTCATAGACGGGTCCCAGGTTTTGTGGAATCTGCTGATAGATCCATTAAGGGTGCATCAGATTTTTTCCAGCTTGATGTTCTGCATCAAATTTTTTATCCATTGGTTGTGTGATGGAGGGATTACATCCTTCCATTTGAATAGAATTGAACGTCTAGCTACTAGAGAGGAAAAAGCAATAACTTTATGAAAGTAAGGAGGGAAATTTGTACCAGCTGAAACAAGGGATACCCCGAAGATACCAATTGTAGGAGAGGGCACAACCATGCAGCCGTAAGACTTTGAGAGTGTGTCAGAAATCGCTTAGGTATCGCTTGAACCAAATATAAAACCTTTGGAACAATATTCATCTTTACAGAACTTGTTCTCCAATAAGAGATGAGGGTAAAATAGACCAGTGTTTAATATCCTTTTTACACTGTTCTAAAAGAGGACAAAAATTTGCTTTAAATAGTCTGAGCATCCAACACTTTGTGAGGAAGAATGTTTTCAAGGCGAAGAGCCAAAACTTTTGAAAACACTTTACCATCGCACTTTATCGGTGTAAATATTAACAAAATTAAATTAAGTTGTAGTAGCTTTCTCACAAATGTAACATAGCAAACATTTGGATCAGAGATAGCGTTTGATGCAATAAAAGAAGAAGAAAAATAGAAATAAATTGTGAGTGAAACACCTGCCCAACTCAGTCTTTGTGAATCCTGAAGTGGTCTTTCTTCTGAAAGTGGGTTTCCTGTAAGAATGCTATGCCCACCCCGAGATGTTTTAAGGGTGAGAGAACCCTCTCTCTTTTGACTGCATGTTTAAGCCCTTTTCCATTCCAACTTATTACCCAATGTTTACTTAGTCTATGAATATGTAGTGAATAAAGAAAATAAGACTACTTATAATTCTATGTCCTTTCATGTCAGTCTGCTCAGTTATTCATATTTCGTATATAAAGAAAAAGTAAAACTAAACCTGTGATCACCTGCTCCATTTTGACTGAAATGTAACATATAAAATAAATTATTAAAACTGTGATTACCCATCTGCAGTCTGCTCAGTCTTTACTGAAATGCTATAAAAAATGAACAAATAATAAAATACAATTAAGACTGTAATCACACATCAGCAAATGTAGTACATATGCTGTAGGATTCTGTGTCTAATATGTTACTCTCACGGGGATAGTTACCTGCAAATTGTAAGAAATACTGAACAAATACAAGACTGAAAAAAAAACTTGCAGCATCTGTATCTATATATCGCAGAAAAAGAATAAATTGCAATGTAAATTTTTCTTTTTGTGCAGCCCTAAAATTGAGTTTGTCAATATACCGTTTTATTTCTGGTAGTCATAATCCTATGACATATTGAAATATTGCAACACACACACACAAACACGACTCATGTGATTCACAAAAGTCCTAGCCTACACGTACGTGCGTTTGAATGGCTGAGTTTGAACTACGTACTTTTAGCACAACTCCCTCCGGGATTGTAATGACATGAGTGCACTGATTAATGTATACTTTACCATCGCAGTTTATCGGTGTAAATATGAACTAAAATTAAATTAAGTTAAGTTAACCAAATATAAAAAATTTGGAACAATATTCATCTTTACGAATTTGTCCTCCCAATAAAAGATAAAAAAAGAGGGTAAAAAAGACTAGCGTTTAATATCTTTTTTACACTGTTCTAAAAGAGGAATAAAGTTTGCTTTAAATAAACTGTAGTAAGATTTGGTTATTTTTACCCCCAGATATGAGAAAAAGTCAGCTGTGAGTTTAAATGGCAGATTGGGAAATTCTTCAGCTTTCTTGTTAATGGGGAAGTACTCATTTTTATTAAAATTAAGTTTGTATCCTGATATTTTTCCAAATTCTTCCAGGACTCTGAGGACTTCAGGTACGGTTGAGACAGGGTTGGTGACATATAATAACAAGTCGTCTGCGTAGAGTGAGACAGTATGTGTTAGGCCACCACGTGTAATACCCTGTATAGCATTGCACCTGAGAGCTTTGGAGAGTGGTTCTGTTGCTAAGACAAAAAGTAGTGGGCTCAATGGATCTCCTTGTTTAGTCCCCCTGAAGAGAGGGAAGTAATCAGAGGAGACAGAGTAAGTGTAAACTGAGGCAGTCGGTGTAGATAAGTTTGATGTGTTTAATACAATTATGGCCAAATCCAAACCGACTGAGTGTGGAAAGAAGATATTCCCACTCATTACTCATCACTATTCCCTATCGAACGCCTTCTCGCTGTTGAGCGAAATTACCGCTTTTGGGGATAGAGTGTGGGATTTCGTGTAGATTATGTTAAACAATCATTTCAGATTGACATAGGACTGTCTGCCTTGAACAAACCCAGTCTGGTGGTCCAACACTATGTGAGGAAGAATGTTTTCAAGGCAAAGAGCCAAAACTTTTGAAAACACTTTACCAAACAAATTCGTATTGTTCTCAGTAAATAGGGATCGAGCAAAAAAAAGTCTATTCTTGAAAATGATCTGTGTACATGAGAGAAATAAGAGTACTCCCTTTTGTTAGGATTCTTAAATCTCCATGGATCTACAAGTTTATGTGTGTTCATAAATGCATGGATTGTTTACTGATTTAGATGACTTTGATGTCGAATGAGAGGAACGATCACCAGATTGTAATCCCCTGAAAGAATCAAGTGATGACTATCCAGACTGGGGATGGAGCTTAGCATTTTTTTTTTTTTAAACTGATCATCGTCAAAGTTAGGGGCATAAATATTAACTACAATTAAATTCAGTTGTAGTAGCTTCCTCACAACCGTACACCTGCCCTACCCAGTCTTTGTGAATCCCAAAGTGGTCTTTAATCTGAAGGTTTGTTTCCTACAAGAATGCTATGCCTACCCCAAGATGTCTTAAGTGTGAGAGAACCCTCTCTCTTTTGACTGCATGTTTAAGCCCTTTTACATTCCAACTTATTATTTTCACATCACTCCTACCTGGGACTGGATATGAATTACTGTGCGCCACTGAAACTATAGAGTTCAGATATGTAAATCCCATTCCCATTTAAGCAATACAAAACATAGATGAATGCACAAATCAGATATAAAACATACAAAATACAAATACATCTACACTTAACAAGTAGTGAACAAAACATATGTATATATATATATATATATATGCCTTAAGACAGAACCCGCATATGCCTAACCCGATGGGTCTTATGCTTTCCGGCTTGACTCCCTGCTTAACTGGGAGTACCAAAGCTGCTACTGACACCTACTGGGGAAAATAATTATTGCAAGCAGCTAGCACAATGCTGTTATAAGAGTCCGATTCAGCAGTCCTACGCATTTTCAGTGTGTTGGTACATGGGTCTGCAGCCAACATATGCTGTAGGATTCTCTGTCTAATATGTTACTCTCACGGGGATAGTTAACGGCAAATTGTAAGAAATACTGAACAAAGACAAGACAGAAAAAATACTTGAAGCATCTGTATCTATATATCGCAGAAAAAGAATAAATTGCAATGTAATTTTTTCTTTCAATATTGTGCAGCCCTAATATTGAGTTTGTCAATATACCGTTTTATCTCTGGTAGTCATAATCCTTTGACATATTGAAATATTGCTACACAGACACAGACACGACTCATGTGATTCACAGAAGTCCTGGCCTACACGTACGTGCGTTTGAATTGTGCGGTATTGACAGCTACAAAGTTGATGGAAATTGAGTAATACCACTTTCAATGTATTTTAAGTAAGGTAGCTCATTTTGACAGTGAGGGTAGCTCATATTGACAGCCAGGGTAGCTCATTTTCACAGGTAGAAAATGAATGAAAATGGAGGAAAAAATGACTAATACCACTTGTACCTCTTTGGTAAAGATGAAGTACTGTGCCAAATAAAACCACGCCAACTTTCATTATTATTAAGTTTAAATGTTATTTGGAAGTGCTTAATAGTGGATTCATGTTTAATAGCGTGTACTATTCTATACTTGTCAAAAAACGCTTAAAGCAGCGAGAGAAGCTCAAAACGTGCTTTGCTGTTTCAATAAGTGCATTTAAGACATCTAACAAAGTTTTCTCTTCTAAATCATCTCTTTTAGTAATTCTGAATAAACTAAACATTTTTATGGCATGGGTGAGTACATATTACATTACCCTACAACAAGTGGTAAAAATGCACTTCTCTCGACTAGAGGAGTTGAAAAACAGCATATGTCCCTCTTTGGTAAAGATGCAGTAATGTGCCAAATGAAATCACGCCAACTTTCATAATAAGGAAGTTAAATGTTATTTGGAAGTGCTTAATAGTGGATTCATGTCAAATAGCGTGTACTATTCTATACTTGCCAAAAAACGCTTAAAGCAGCGAGAGAAGCTCAAAACGTGCTTTGCTGTTTCAATAAGTGCCATGAAGACATATAAGACCGTTTTCTCCACTAAATTATCTCCTTTCGTAATTCTGAATAAGCTAAACATTTTTATAGCATGGATGAGGACATAACACATTACCCTACAACAAGTGGTAAAAATGCACTTCTCTCGTCTAGAGGAGTTGAAAAACAGCATATGTCCCTCTTTGGTAAAGATGCAGTAATGTGCCAAATGAAATCACGCCAACTTTCATAATAATGAAGTTTAAATGTTATTTGGAAGTGCTTAATAGTGGATTCATGTTTAATAGCGTGTACTATTCTATACTTGTCAAAAAACGCTTAAAGCAGCGAGAGAAGCTCAAAACGTGCTTTGCTGTTTCAATAAGTGCATTTAAGACATCTAATAAAGTTTTCTCTTCTAAATCATCTCTTTTAGTAATTCTGAATAAACTAAACATTTTTATGGCATGGGTGAGTACATATTACATTACCCTACAACAAGTGGTAAAAATGCACTTCTCTCGTCTAGAGGAGTTGAAAAACAGCATATGTCCCTCTTTGGTAAAGATGCAGTAATGTGCCAAATGAAATCACGCCAACTTTCATAATAATGAAGTTTAAATGTTATTTGGAAGTGCTTAATAGTGGATTCATGTTTAATAGCGTGTACTATTCTATACTTGTCAAAAAACGCTTAAAGCAGCGAGAGAAGCTCAAAACGTGCTTTGCTGTTTCAATAAGTGAATTTAAGACATCTAACAAAGTTTTCTCTTCTAAATCATCTCTTTTAGTAATTCTGAATAAACTAAACATTTTTATGGCATGGGTGAGTACATTGCACCTTTACCTACAACGAGTGGTAAAAATGCACTTCTCTCATCTAGTGGAGTTGAAAAACAGCATATGTCCCTCTTTGGTAAAGATGCAGTACTGTGCCAAATAAAACCACGCCAACTTTCATTATTATTAAGTTTAAATGTTATTTGGAAGTGCTTAATAGTGGATTCATGTTTTATAGCGTGTACTATTCTATACTTGTCAAAAAACGCTTAAAGCAGCGAGAGAAGCTCAAAACGTGCTTTGCTGTTTCAATAAGTGCATTTAAGACATGCAGTAATGTGCCAAATGAAATCACGCCAACTTTCATAATAATGAAGTTTAAATGTTATTTGGAAGTGCTTAATAGTGGATTCATGTTTAATAGCGTGTACTATTCTATACTTGTCAAAAAACGCTTAAAGCAGCGAGAGAAGCTCAAAACGTGCTTTGCTGTTTCAATAAGTTCATTTAAGACATCTAACAAAGTTTTCTCTTCTAAATCATCTCTTTTAGTAATTCTGAATAAACTAAACATTTTTATGGCATGGGTGAGTACATATTACATTACCCTACAACAAGTGGTAAAAATGCACTTCTGTCGTCTAGTGGAGTTGAAAAACAGCAGATGTCCCTCTTTGGTAAAGATGCAGTACTGTGCCAAATAAAACCACGCCAACTTTCATGATAATGAAGTTTACATGTTATTTGGAAGTGCTTAATAGTGGATTCATGTTTAATAGCGTGTACTATTCTATACTTGTCAAAAAACGCTTAAAGCAGCGAGAGAAGCTCAAAACGTGCTTTGCTGTTTCAATAAGTGCATTTAAGACATCTAACAAAGTTTTCTTTTCTAAATCATCTCTTTTAGTAATTCTGAATAAACTAAACATTTTTATAGCATGGGTGAGTACATATTACATTACCCTACAACAAGTGGTAAAAATGCACTTATCTCGTCTACAGGAGTTGAAAAACAGCATATGTCCCTCTTTGGTAAAGATGCAGTACTGTGGCAAATGAAATCACGCCAACTTTCATAATAATGAAGTTTAAATGTTATTTGGAAGTGCTTAATAGTGGATTCATGTCAAATAGCGTGTACTATTCTATACTTGCCAAACGAAGCTTTAAGCAGCGAGAGAAGCTCAAAACGTGCTTTGCTGTTTCAATAAGTGCCATGAAGACATATAAGACCGTTTTCTCCACTAAATTATCTCTTTTAGTAATTCTGAATAAGCTAAACATTTTTATAGCATGGATGAGGACATAGCACATTACCCTACAACAAGTGGTAAAAATGCACTTCTCTCGTCTAGAGGAGTTGAAAAACAGCATATGTCCCTCTTTGGTAAAGATGCAGTAATGTGCCAAATGAAATCACGCCAACTTTCATTATTATTAAGTTTAAATGTTATTTGGAAGTGCTTAATAGTGGATTCATGTCAAATAGCGTGTATTATTCTATACTTGCCAAACGAAGCTTTAAGCAGCGAGAGAAGCTCAAAACGTGCTTTGCTGTTTCAATAAGTGCCTTTAAGAGAAATAAGACAGTTTTCTCTTCTAAATCATCTCCTTTAGTAATTCTGAATAAAATAAACATTTTTATGGCATGGGTGAGTACATAGCACATTACCCTACAACAAGTGGTAAAAATGCACTTCTGTCGTCTAGTGGAGTTGAAAAACAGCAGATGTCCCTCTTTGGTAAAGATGCAGTACTGTGCCAAATAAAACCACGCCAACTTTCATGATAATGAAGTTTACATGTTATTTGGATGTGCTTAATAGTAGATTCGTTATTCATTTTTTCCTCAATCTAGTGAATCGTGAGATAAATCATGCCCTTTATTCTACTGTTTATTCCATCTAGCTTCGTAAGGTCACCATACTTAGCAGACATTGAGGGTTGTCGATGATCTTTCAAATCTGCACGGAACAATACACTGTCTACACTACATATAGAACCTTAATATACTTTTTGGTTATTTGACGCCACCTTTGGCTGTTCTAGCCCAATCTCGAAAGGATATATAGACTGAAATTGAAAGTACATCTTTCCGGCTTCAGGTATGGCTTCCTCGTGGTCCTTGCGGGCTGGGGAGCATTTCTCGTCATCATCCCAGTTCCGATTTTCAAAAAAAATCCCACTGTCTCTGTTCTAATTGTAGCAGCCAATCATTCATTCAGTGTGATCAAACTGACTAAAGGTAAAGTCAGTCGCTCAATCTTCCCCCACTGTGTCTTAATCACCCCCAGTGTGTCATGCTACTGTAACATAAAGGTTACTCCCTGTCGTCAAACTCCACAATCAATCTTCACTGAGTAGTATCCTGTTCCTGTATCTCCAACACATTTGAGTAATGCATTTCTTTTTGGCTGTTTGCAACAACTCTGGGGAGATGAAAGAATGGCCCAAAGTTAGCTGGTCTGCATGGCAGATTTGGAAATTATAATTACAGTTATTTGATCATTATTCAAATGGCAATCAGATATGAATAATAATGCAGTTAACTCATTGTCTAATAACAAAACAGAGAAAGGTTGGTATTTCAGATTGAAAATGAACTATTGGCATTCAAGACTATATACAGGAGAAGTGCACAGAGGAATGAAAATGTATTCCATCTGACTTGTGAATGTAGTTGAGATATGCTAAAATGCTTTAATTATATTACATTTTTTTGTTTTTTGTTTCAGGCCCTTCCTTTTCTCACTGTTGGGGAGAGTGCACCTCAATAGCAGTACCAGGCTATATAACGACTGAGGATGCTGGAACCAGGAGAACAGAAGCTGGCTTCAAATGTAAGCTGTGATGTATATTTCAGTGTTTCAGCAATTTATCTTTGCATTTTCTACTTTTTTCATCCCGGTTGATGACTTAGAGGTCACAAGCATCACGATGACTTGTGGTCATTCCCAAATACAGAAAATAAATTCAATGTACGAGGCCACCTTAAAAGTACCTGAAACGATATGGTGAATTTATTGAGATGCCCCTGTATTTGTTGGGGAATCCCATAGGGAGATAATTTATTCTAAAAGGAAACTGGACTTGAAAATTGAACCAGGTATTGGACCTTGTGGATTAATCTTGTATACAATGACCTGGATGACTGACAACCTTTGCACATACTTTAAAGGGCAAGTAGGAATAATTATGTTGTCTTGTTAAGTTTTAGTAGTCATAGTAGACTTGGATTTATGCATGTGTTCATCAAATTGTTTTATTTCAAATGTTAGCTGAAGTTGATGTATCTTTTACAGGTATGTGATACTATCCTGGTGCATGCCAGCACCTTGTTAGTGCAACACTCTGTTGCATGGAGAATTCTTTCAACTACACTGTATAAAGGTTGCCTGATGCAGCAGTGGCGCATGCTCCATGTTGAAAAAGGCAGAGCTCAGAACAGAATTGTACCATACCATTGTACCAAGAACAATTAATTCTGCAGCAGCAAAGCATTGCCTCTGCAGTGTTTTATGGACTCTAACCAACAGAGCACTTTCTCAGTCTTCACAAAACAACAGAATCTGAGAGGTGCCGCTTTACTTTGAAAAACATCAAGACTTTCCTAAAAACACCATGACTGAATTGAATTGTCTGAAATGCTCTGGCCAAACATTCCTGACACCAGTCAGGGGATTGAAAGGTTTTTGGCTCTCAGAAGCATGAAAATATTGTCTTATTTTCTTAAAGCAGCAATAAGCAACTTTTATATAACAACAGTGAAATCTGTAAACTTTTTTTTTAAAAACTATCCACTTTGTGTATTCTATAGCCAACAGATTTGGTTGCTTTTTATAGTTATTTTGTTGATAAAGAAACAGATTGTGCCTCTGTGTAAGATGAGAACTTTCTTACAGTTTAGGTTTGCTATATTTCACTATTTGGCACTTCAGAATAACGGTGCGAGAGACTGGTGACCCCCACTGTCCCTGGAGGTGGTTAAAGCATAACGTTGCGCACAGCCTTGCACACGCTCCAGTAGGCCTGTCCAAACCCATGCACTAGAACAACACGAAGAACACAACAGCCTTAACAACCATAATATCATTTCATAGTAATTTAAGAAAGGCTAGATGTAGAATACAAGTAATGTCCATGTAGCACTGAATACAATATTTAATAAGATTATGTCTGTGTGCGTGAAGAGCAGCAGACACCTACATTGTTGCTTTCAAGTGCAAAATTACATTTTAGAATTTTTTTTACACATTACTTCAACATTAGACTCACCTAATGAGATGGGTGGGCACAATGCATGGAGCAGAGCAAGCCCATTGTGGGTTTAATTTTGGAGACGGCCACTCGGAGATCATCATCCATGTTTCGTGCCAAACTGTTTTATTTTTTTTATGTAAGTCAGTGCTCAGAAAGTCTTTCCACATAAGAAGTTAGAGCCAAAGGGCATCAGGACATCCATAGCGACCTTGGATAGCTGCGTGTATTCCCTTTCGACGGAAATCCAGAACTCAACGTTTCAGCAGCGTCTTGGTATTAAACGCTGTCTGTAACGTTCGGCCACTTGACAGTTCAACTGATGCGTCCTCCAGGTCTGATGTCAGATGAATTTCCCACGTAACAGTGAATGGTGATCTTATTCAGTCGTATTGTTTTCGAGCGGTTTCCTCTGGAAAATACTTGGTAAAGTGTTCCAGGAAGAACTGGAAGTTGCGTAATGATATAGACTTGTTCACTGTGTTAACACTCAAGTGCATTTTCCTCCATGACGTCTTCCATCTTATAGAAACCGTATGAATCCTGCCCATTTCAGTTTGCGCAGTCTGTGAATAATACAGTGTCTGAAATGTACGTGAGGTGCCACTTTTAAGACTCTTGCTTCAGTCCTTTCTCCCCCAGCATTGCTCCAGCACTGTCTGTATACACATCAATGCAATCGTCCCAAAGTTTATTGTCAAGTTTAGTGAACATGTCCTCACCTGTGCACGTCCCCTCGAGCGGGGTGCAAAACAGCGTTAAGAATTCCCTCAAAACTGTACTTACATTAACTGACTTATTGCTACCGCAGCGGGTTTGATTAATGTTTCCTCGATTGTGTGCTTTTGTGCCTGTGCAATTAAATATGGCGCATCATTATGATGCCATTTGAGCTTTGGCTGGGATTATTGTTTGTTTCATAAGGGCTTTTTGGCCTTACAACTCTTGCTCCTTTCGGCGGAAAAAATCAACTGGTTTAGCAGCAAGTGAGGGATGCTTGGTTTTCCAGTGTCTGTTGCCTTTTAACAGGCTTTAGGCTTTCAAGTGCAAGTACCCCAGCGCATGCACCACATTGGGGGTGTTGAAGTTTGTTGACGATGACACACGCAGATACATATTGCATTCATCTTGATATTTTCGACACCTAGAAGAGCTGCTCCGACTGATGATGTTATTACCACGGTGGTCTCCACCTACGTTCACATGTCGCTGTGTTTCCTGTGCTGCTGTAAATTGACCTGCTGAAACGATGCTGTTTAATCTGTCGCAATTACCTCAGGGACACTTTTTTTGCGCTTGGTTTTATTTCAAATTTAACTACTATTTTTGAATATATCTTGACAATAATGGATAAAATATGCAATTTTTTAATCATTTTAAATTTGTATTTGTTTTTGGTATGCATATGCGACCTCCCCCGGTGTCTGCGACCCCCTGGGGGTCCCGCCTCCCACTGTTGGAACCACTGAGAAAAAAATCAACATGCTCTGTATCACAGACAATTCTCAAAGAATCTCAGAAAGAAAACCACGACGTAAATAAAAATAGTTGGTTTTTATTTTTTTTTCTTTATCAAACGTCACTGAACGGCGAAGCCATTTACAATAACATTAACTCAGTGAAAGGAGCATGCTGTTTTTAGAAGAAAAAAAAACATCATTCAGAAAAAACAAGCGTTTTATATATTCCCATTTTCCCCATTTCTAATATAGAATTGCCTACATTTCTAAGAAACAAAATCTTCCAATCTCTCTTCTGTCCCATTCACAGTTCACTCACGTTATGCGTCGGGCTGGTAGTTTGCAGACCTGCTCTCCTTCTGGGCTTCAACCAGCACCGCTTTATTTGACGCGATGCATGGCATTTTGATCTGATTAGCCTGTTTTTGATGTGATGTGATGTGATGTGATGTGATGCATTTGATTGATGTCTGGTCCAAGTCAGTTTTTATTTCTAGCTCGCAATATCCGTCGATGAATAATTTCCTCAGTAGCTAACGGATGGATGTATATCTGTAGCAAATTACTTTGCCTCATTAAAAACATAGGCTACTTAAGTAAAAGTTAAATCACTGACTTTAAAGAATACTCTAAAAAGTACAAGTACACGACAAAGCAACTCAATTACAGTAATGTGAGTACTTGTAATTCGTTACTTTCACCTCTGTGTATATGGTAGAGATGGCAGCTTATTAGTCAAAAGATACGTAACTCGGTGAGATGAGATCATAATTACCATACTAAGACGGCCAAAATGTCTGGTCTGCTCCAAATTCTGCGTACTCCTCACCGCCTAACTTGCATTGCTCCGGACCTTTGAATCCTCTCAACTGAGCTGAAACAAAACGTCATAGGCGCGCGGGAAAATGTTCGTATATATGTCCGGAAAATATCAGTATCAAGTTACTGATGAATTGTCCCCATCCATAATTCTGATAACAATATAATTGGATGAAGCGATGCCTCGTCAACCTGCGTTAGGACCCGTGCTTATGACACAGCTGCCAATCTGTTTTTTACTGTTCACAGGGACTGCACTGCATGCTCTCTCTCTCGCTCTCTATCTCTCTCTCAATTTCAATTTCATTGTGTGTGTGTGTGTGTGTGTGTGTGTGTGTGTGTGTGTGTAAAATTAGATAGTGTGTTAAAAAAAAAATCAACCAAGAGTTGATAACAGTAGAAAATGTTGAACATATCTTGCTGCAGTTTGGCTGCTGTATTTGATTTCTCCGAGATATGTTTCTATTTGCTGCAGTGTAGCAGCAAGTGTGTCTCTGTCTCCAACTGTCTGTGTGGACAGAGTTGCACAGTCTGTCCTCTCTGGAGCCTGGTGCCTCTGTGTCTACCTGTCTCGATGGCCAGGCTGTGTTCGCTGAGTCTGTACCTGGTTAAAGTCTCATCACCACTGTGTACTGTCTGTTTAGAGCCGAATAACACAGCAATTTGCTCTGAGTGTTTGTGCTACATGTCCAATAGTTGTTGTCATGTTGTTTTTCTTCATCTATCATCTGGTTGGTCTGGATTGTGTGAGGGCTGTCCTAAGGCCTGTTAGAGGAGCTGAGCCTCAGGATTAGCTGGCTGACCGTGTTCTCCATGTTCTCCATGTTCTCCTCTTGGCATTGCAGTGCTTTGTGATGGTACGAGTTGGGGTCACTTGTTTTGAGGTGTTTATAAAATTTGAAAGCTCTTTTTTATTATGATGAAAAATGGAAATCAGTCTATGTCAAGTGGAGCCCAATAAAAACTGACTGGTTTCCCTGACCCCTTGGTCGTTTCAGGAATATCATTATTCTTCTTTTGTCTAAATTAACTGTCAGGTCTGACAGAAGGTTTGCAGGTGATCCAGTTGCTGTTGAAATGCCCCCTTAGATGGAGCCAGCAATATCAGATCATCTGTAAACAGTAGGCATTTGATGTGTGTCAGACAGGGTGAGACCAGGGATATCAGACTATTCCAATGATTGAGCCAATTCATCAGTATAAATGTTTAAGAGGGTGGGGCTGAGACTGCAGCCCTGTTTCACCCCTCTACTTTGGTAAAGAACTCTGTTTTCCATCTTGGCAATTTTTACAGCATGCTTTAATGATGTCATGAACTCCTACACCATTTCAATTAATTTTAAGAACAGAACATAATGCCAAATCGAATCAAATGCTTTTTTTGAAGCCTACAAAACAGGAGAAGATTTTGTTCTTGTTTTTGTGGCCGTGTTTTTTAATGAGGGTGTTGAGGATATAGATGTATGTATGTATGTATGATGCTGTATGTTCATAGTGTTCCCCAGTACTGGAGGCTGAGCTCAGGGTTGTCGGGTTGTCTGTGTTTTTGATTTGATAAACTTTTGAGTTTTTTACTCAGACGTCGGCAGTCTGTGTCCAACCAATCCTCATTGGTTCATGTTTTTGATGTGTGGTGCTGAGGCTTTTTCAGACTCCACATTGTCAAATATGTTGGAAATGACTTGCCTATTTCAGGCTGTCTTTACTGAAGGGAAAATGAGGTAGAAAGAAAATCTGCCGTCTGAAGTGGTGAAAATATGAGTGAAAAATGCTGAAGTTGTAAAAATATATCAAAATACACAAAAATATACAAGGTTTTCTTAAGGTTAAGGTTAAATGAATTACAGCTCCTCAATGTGCAAGCTAAAAAGGGCTGTCAGTTTTCCCCAAAACACCCTAAGAAATTTGAAATGACAATCAATACAATCATCCTTAATGGTATGTTTTTAATCAATCAAATTAAATTCAGATCAAAGTTTATTTGTATGGCGCCAAATCATAACCAAAGTTCTCTCAAGACACTTTACAAAAAGAGCAGGTCTACTCTTTGTTATGCTATTTAGAGAGAGACCCAACATGAATCACAATCAGTAGCACTTAGCAACATTCGGCACATTGGCAAGGAAAAACTTCCTTTTAACAGGCAGAAACCTTGAGCAGAACCAGACTCAGGGTAGGGGGGCCTGATAATTGAAGGCTCCCATGCTACTCTTGGAGACTTAAGGTAACACAAGAAGGCTTGCATCCTGGGAGTGCAATATTCTGGAGGGGTAATATGGCACTATGAGCTCTTAAACATAATACTTTTTTGAATAAGTAATCATGATAACTGTGTAGTGTGACACACACTGAATGATGACAATGTGGTTCCAAATAATAGTATACAGCTACTGCAACTGCAAACATAACAAAAAGACAGTCTCGTATTAAAATCAGCTTGCTTTTTGGGTTTTTTTAACACTCTATTTGTAACAGATTTTGCATTGCAGAACAAAACATTAATATGCCTCAATAAGAGCATACGTATGGACAAACTACAACCCAACATCCCAATCAACGACAAACAGCTTTTTTAAAGACAAAAAACTAAACATTTCAAAACTCCCACAGACAACAGCATACAAACAAGGAAAAATAACAATATTAATAACAATAAAAGAGATGAAAATTAATAAATAAATAAATAAATTTTAAAAAGAAAGTAAGTTCAATTAAAAAATGAGGTGCATTCTGTTCTTAACCATTAATAGGAGAGACCACCTGAGGGGATGAAAGTTCATAGTTCCAGGCCAGATAAATTATTCACAAAGTTCATAGACGGGTCCCAGGTTTTGTGGAATCTGCTGATAGATCCATTAAGGGTGCATCAGATTTTTTCCAGCTTGATGTTCTGCATCAAATTTTTTATCCATTGGTTGTGTGATGGAGGGATTACATCCTTCCATTTGAATAGAATTGAACGTCTAGCTACTAGAGAGGAAAAAGCAATAACTTTATGAAAGTAAGGAGGGAAATTTGTACCAGCTGAAACAAGGGATACCCCGAAGATACCAATTGTAGGAGAGGGCACAACCATGCAGCCGTAAGACTTTGAGAGTGTGTCAGAAATCGCTTAGGTATCGCTTGAACCAAATATAAAACCTTTGGAACAATATTCATCTTTACAGAACTTGTTCTCCAATAAGAGATGAGGGTAAAATAGACCAGTGTTTAATATCCTTTTTACACTGTTCTAAAA
This sequence comes from Semicossyphus pulcher, assembly GCF_022749685.1. Classification (NCBI taxonomy): domain Eukaryota; kingdom Metazoa; phylum Chordata; class Actinopteri; order Labriformes; family Labridae; genus Semicossyphus; species Semicossyphus pulcher. The sequence goes on from NW_027211695.1 coordinate 10,657,946, forward strand.
GAGGACAAAAATTTGCTTTAAATAGTCTGAGCATCCAACACTTTGTGAGGAAGAATGTTTTCAAGGCGAAGAGCCAAAACTTTTGAAAACACTTTACCATCGCACTTTATCGGTGTAAATATTAACAAAATTAAATTAAGTTGTAGTAGCTTTCTCACAAATGTAACATAGCAAACATTTGGATCAGAGATAGCGTTTGATGCAATAAAAGAAGAAGAAAAATAGAAATAAATTGTGAGTGAAACACCTGCCCAACTCAGTCTTTGTGAATCCTGAAGTGGTCTTTCTTCTGAAAGTGGGTTTCCTGTAAGAATGCTATGCCCACCCCGAGATGTTTTAAGGGTGAGAGAACCCTCTCTCTTTTGACTGCATGTTTAAGCCCTTTTCCATTCCAACTTATTACCCAATGTTTACTTAGTCTATGAATATGTAGTGAATAAAGAAAATAAGACTACTTATAATTCTATGTCCTTTCATGTCAGTCTGCTCAGTTATTCATATTTCGTATATAAAGAAAAAGTAAAACTAAACCTGTGATCACCTGCTCCATTTTGACTGAAATGTAACATATAAAATAAATTATTAAAACTGTGATTACCCATCTGCAGTCTGCTCAGTCTTTACTGAAATGCTATAAAAAATGAACAAATAATAAAATACAATTAAGACTGTAATCACACATCAGCAAATGTAGTACATATGCTGTAGGATTCTGTGTCTAATATGTTACTCTCACGGGGATAGTTACCTGCAAATTGTAAGAAATACTGAACAAATACAAGACTGAAAAAAAAACTTGCAGCATCTGTATCTATATATCGCAGAAAAAGAATAAATTGCAATGTAAATTTTTCTTTTTGTGCAGCCCTAAAATTGAGTTTGTCAATATACCGTTTTATTTCTGGTAGTCATAATCCTATGACATATTGAAATATTGCAACACACACACACAAACACGACTCATGTGATTCACAAAAGTCCTAGCCTACACGTACGTGCGTTTGAATGGCTGAGTTTGAACTACGTACTTTTAGCACAACTCCCTCCGGGATTGTAATGACATGAGTGCACTGATTAATGTATACTTTACCATCGCAGTTTATCGGTGTAAATATGAACTAAAATTAAATTAAGTTAAGTTAACCAAATATAAAAAATTTGGAACAATATTCATCTTTACGAATTTGTCCTCCCAATAAAAGATAAAAAAAGAGGGTAAAAAAGACTAGCGTTTAATATCTTTTTTACACTGTTCTAAAAGAGGAATAAAGTTTGCTTTAAATAAACTGTAGTAAGATTTGGTTATTTTTACCCCCAGATATGAGAAAAAGTCAGCTGTGAGTTTAAATGGCAGATTGGGAAATTCTTCAGCTTTCTTGTTAATGGGGAAGTACTCATTTTTATTAAAATTAAGTTTGTATCCTGATATTTTTCCAAATTCTTCCAGGACTCTGAGGACTTCAGGTACGGTTGAGACAGGGTTGGTGACATATAATAACAAGTCGTCTGCGTAGAGTGAGACAGTATGTGTTAGGCCACCACGTGTAATACCCTGTATAGCATTGCACCTGAGAGCTTTGGAGAGTGGTTCTGTTGCTAAGACAAAAAGTAGTGGGCTCAATGGATCTCCTTGTTTAGTCCCCCTGAAGAGAGGGAAGTAATCAGAGGAGACAGAGTAAGTGTAAACTGAGGCAGTCGGTGTAGATAAGTTTGATGTGTTTAATACAATTATGGCCAAATCCAAACCGACTGAGTGTGGAAAGAAGATATTCCCACTCATTACTCATCACTATTCCCTATCGAACGCCTTCTCGCTGTTGAGCGAAATTACCGCTTTTGGGGATAGAGTGTGGGATTTCGTGTAGATTATGTTAAACAATCATTTCAGATTGACATAGGACTGTCTGCCTTGAACAAACCCAGTCTGGTGGTCCAACACTATGTGAGGAAGAATGTTTTCAAGGCAAAGAGCCAAAACTTTTGAAAACACTTTACCAAACAAATTCGTATTGTTCTCAGTAAATAGGGATCGAGCAAAAAAAAGTCTATTCTTGAAAATGATCTGTGTACATGAGAGAAATAAGAGTACTCCCTTTTGTTAGGATTCTTAAATCTCCATGGATCTACAAGTTTATGTGTGTTCATAAATGCATGGATTGTTTACTGATTTAGATGACTTTGATGTCGAATGAGAGGAACGATCACCAGATTGTAATCCCCTGAAAGAATCAAGTGATGACTATCCAGACTGGGGATGGAGCTTAGCATTTTTTTTTTTTTAAACTGATCATCGTCAAAGTTAGGGGCATAAATATTAACTACAATTAAATTCAGTTGTAGTAGCTTCCTCACAACCGTACACCTGCCCTACCCAGTCTTTGTGAATCCCAAAGTGGTCTTTAATCTGAAGGTTTGTTTCCTACAAGAATGCTATGCCTACCCCAAGATGTCTTAAGTGTGAGAGAACCCTCTCTCTTTTGACTGCATGTTTAAGCCCTTTTACATTCCAACTTATTATTTTCACATCACTCCTACCTGGGACTGGATATGAATTACTGTGCGCCACTGAAACTATAGAGTTCAGATATGTAAATCCCATTCCCATTTAAGCAATACAAAACATAGATGAATGCACAAATCAGATATAAAACATACAAAATACAAATACATCTACACTTAACAAGTAGTGAACAAAACATATGTATATATATATATATATATATGCCTTAAGACAGAACCCGCATATGCCTAACCCGATGGGTCTTATGCTTTCCGGCTTGACTCCCTGCTTAACTGGGAGTACCAAAGCTGCTACTGACACCTACTGGGGAAAATAATTATTGCAAGCAGCTAGCACAATGCTGTTATAAGAGTCCGATTCAGCAGTCCTACGCATTTTCAGTGTGTTGGTACATGGGTCTGCAGCCAACATATGCTGTAGGATTCTCTGTCTAATATGTTACTCTCACGGGGATAGTTAACGGCAAATTGTAAGAAATACTGAACAAAGACAAGACAGAAAAAATACTTGAAGCATCTGTATCTATATATCGCAGAAAAAGAATAAATTGCAATGTAATTTTTTCTTTCAATATTGTGCAGCCCTAATATTGAGTTTGTCAATATACCGTTTTATCTCTGGTAGTCATAATCCTTTGACATATTGAAATATTGCTACACAGACACAGACACGACTCATGTGATTCACAGAAGTCCTGGCCTACACGTACGTGCGTTTGAATTGTGCGGTATTGACAGCTACAAAGTTGATGGAAATTGAGTAATACCACTTTCAATGTATTTTAAGTAAGGTAGCTCATTTTGACAGTGAGGGTAGCTCATATTGACAGCCAGGGTAGCTCATTTTCACAGGTAGAAAATGAATGAAAATGGAGGAAAAAATGACTAATACCACTTGTACCTCTTTGGTAAAGATGAAGTACTGTGCCAAATAAAACCACGCCAACTTTCATTATTATTAAGTTTAAATGTTATTTGGAAGTGCTTAATAGTGGATTCATGTTTAATAGCGTGTACTATTCTATACTTGTCAAAAAACGCTTAAAGCAGCGAGAGAAGCTCAAAACGTGCTTTGCTGTTTCAATAAGTGCATTTAAGACATCTAACAAAGTTTTCTCTTCTAAATCATCTCTTTTAGTAATTCTGAATAAACTAAACATTTTTATGGCATGGGTGAGTACATATTACATTACCCTACAACAAGTGGTAAAAATGCACTTCTCTCGACTAGAGGAGTTGAAAAACAGCATATGTCCCTCTTTGGTAAAGATGCAGTAATGTGCCAAATGAAATCACGCCAACTTTCATAATAAGGAAGTTAAATGTTATTTGGAAGTGCTTAATAGTGGATTCATGTCAAATAGCGTGTACTATTCTATACTTGCCAAAAAACGCTTAAAGCAGCGAGAGAAGCTCAAAACGTGCTTTGCTGTTTCAATAAGTGCCATGAAGACATATAAGACCGTTTTCTCCACTAAATTATCTCCTTTCGTAATTCTGAATAAGCTAAACATTTTTATAGCATGGATGAGGACATAGCACATTACCCTACAACAAGTGGTAAAAATGCACTTCTCTCGTCTAGAGGAGTTGAAAAACAGCATATGTCCCTCTTTGGTAAAGATGCAGTAATGTGCCAAATGAAATCACGCCAACTTTCATAATAATGAAGTTTAAATGTTATTTGGAAGTGCTTAATAGTGGATTCATGTTTAATAGCGTGTACTATTCTATACTTGTCAAAAAACGCTTAAAGCAGCGAGAGAAGCTCAAAACGTGCTTTGCTGTTTCAATAAGTGCATTTAAGACATCTAACAAAGTTTTCTCTTCTAAATCATCTCTTTTAGTAATTCTGAATAAACTAAACATTTTTATGGCATGGGTGAGTACATATTACATTACCCTACAACAAGTGGTAAAAATGCACTTCTCTCGTCTAGAGGAGTTGAAAAACAGCATATGTCCCTCTTTGGTAAAGATGCAGTAATGTGCCAAATGAAATCACGCCAACTTTCATAATAAGGAAGTTTAAATGTTATTTGGTTGTGTTTAATAGTGGATTCATGTCAAATAGCGTGTACTATTCTATACTTGCCAATCGAAGCTTTAAGCAGCGAGAGAAGCTCAAAACGTGCTTTGCTGTTTCAATAAGTGCATTTAAGACATCTAACAACGTTTTCTCTTCTAAATCATCTCTTTTAGTAATTCTGAATAAACTAAACATTTTTATGGCATGGGTGAGTACATATTACATTACCCTACAACAAGTGGTAAAAATGCACTTCTCTCGTCTAGAGGAGTTGAAAAACAGCATATGTCCCTCTTTGGTAAAGATGCAGTACTGTGGCAAATGAAATCACGCCAACTTTCATAATAATGAAGTTTAAATGTTATTTGGAAGTGCTTAATAGTGGATTCATGTCAAATAGCGTGTACTATTCTATACTTGTCAAAAAACGCTTAAATCAGCGAGAGAAGCTCAAAACGTGCTTTGCTGTTTCAATAAGTGCCAGGAAGACATATAAGACCGTTTTCTCCACTAAATTATCTCCTTTAGTAATTCTGAATAAGCTAAACATTTTTATAGCATGGATGAGGACATAGCACATTACCCTACAACAAGTGGTAAAAATGCACTTATCTCGTCTAGAGGAGTTGAAAAACAGCATATGTCCCTCTTTGGTAAAGATGCAGTACTGTGGCAAATGAAATCACGCCAACTTTCATAATAATGAAGTTTAAATGTTATTTGGAAGTGCTTAATAGTGGATTCATGTCAAATAGCGTGTACTATTCTATACTTGTCAAAAAACGCTTAAATCAGCGAGAGAAGCTCAAAACGTGCTTTGCTGTTTCAATAAGTGCCATGAAGACATATAAGACCGTTTCTTCCACTAAATTATCTCCTTTAGTAATTCTGAATAAGCTAAACATTTTTATAGCATGGATGAGGACATAGCACATTACCCTACAACAAGTGGTAAAAATGCACTTATCTCGTCTACAGGAGTTGAAAAACAGCATATGTCCCTCTTTGGTAAAGATGCAGTGATGTGCCAAATGAAATCACGCCAACTTTCATAATAATGAAGTTTAAATGTTATTTGGAAGTGCTTAATAGTGGATTCATGTTTAATAGCGTGTACTATTCTATACTTGTCAAAAAACGCTTAAAGCAGCGAGAGAAGCTCAAAACGTGCTTTGCTGTTTCAATAAGTGCATTTAAGACATCTAACAAAGTTTTCTCTTCTAAATCATCTCTTTTAGTAATTCTGAATAAACTAAACATTTTTATGGCATGGGTGAGTACATTGCACCTTTACCTACAACGAGTGGTAAAAATGCACTTCTCTCATCTAGTGGAGTTGAAAAACAGCATATGTCCCTCTTTGGTAAAGATGCAGTACTGTGCCAAATAAAACCACGCCAACTTTCATTATTATTAAGTTTAAATGTTATTTGGAAGTGCTTAATAGTGGATTCATGTTTTATAGCGTGTACTATTCTATACTTGTCAAAAAACGCTTAAAGCAGCGAGAGAAGCTCAAAACGTGCTTTGCTGTTTCAATAAGTGCATTTAAGACATGCAGTAATGTGCCAAATGAAATCACGCCAACTTTCATAATAATGAAGTTTAAATGTTATTTGGAAGTGCTTAATAGTGGATTCATGTTTAATAGCGTGTACTATTCTATACTTGTCAAAAAACGCTTAAAGCAGCGAGAGAAGCTCAAAACGTGCTTTGCTGTTTCAATAAGTTCATTTAAGACATCTAACAAAGTTTTCTCTTCTAAATCATCTCTTTTAGTAATTCTGAATAAACTAAACATTTTTATGGCATGGGTGAGTACATATTACATTACCCTACAACAAGTGGTAAAAATGCACTTCTCTCGACTAGAGGAGTTGAAAAACAGCATATGTCCCTCTTTGGTAAAGATGCAGTAATGTGCCAAATGAAATCACGCCAACTTTCATAATAATGAAGTTTAAATGTTATTTGGAAGTGATTAATAGTGGATTCATGTCAAATAGCGTGTACTATTCTATACTTGCCAAACGAAGCTTTAAGCAGCGAGAGAAGCTCAAAACGTGCTTTGCTGTTTCAATAAGTGCCATGAAGACATATAAGACCGTTTTCTCCACTAAATTATCTCCTTTAGTAATTCTGAATAAGCTAAACATTTTTATAGCATGGATGAGGACATAGCACATTACCCTACAACAAGTGGTAAAAATGCACTTCTCTCGTCTAGAGGAGTTGAAAAACAGCAGATGTCCCTCTTTGGTAAAGATGCAGTACTGTGCCAAATAAAACCACGCCAACTTTCATGATAATGAAGTTTACATGTTATTTGGAAGTGCTTAATAGTGGATTCATGTTTAATAGCGTGTACTATTCTATACTTGTCAAAAAACGCTTAAAGCAGCGAGAGAAGCTCAAAACGTGCTTTGCTGTTTCAATAAGTGCATTTAAGACATCTAACAAAGTTTTCTTTTCTAAATCATCTCTTTTAGTAATTCTGAATAAACTAAACATTTTTATAGCATGGGTGAGTACATATTACATTACCCTACAACAAGTGGTAAAAATGCACTTCTCTCGTCTAGAGGAGTTGAAAAACAGCATATGTCCCTCTTTGGTAAAGATGCAGTACTGTGCCAAAGAAAACCACGCCAACTTTCATTATTATTAAGTTTAAATGTTATTTGGAAGTGCTTAATAGTGGATTCATGTCAAATAGCGTGTATTATTCTATACTTGCCAAACGAAGCTTTAAGCAGCGAGAGAAGCTCAAAACGTGCTTTGCTGTTGCAATAAGTGCCTTTAACAGAAATAAGACAGTTCTCTCTTCTAAATCATCTCCTTTAGTAATTCTTAATAAACTAAACATTTTTATGGCATGGGTGAGTACATATTACATTACCCTACAACAAGTGGTAAAAATGCACTTTTCTCGTCTAGAGGAGTTGAAAAACAGCATATGTCCCTCTTTGGTAAAGATGCAGTAATGTGCCAAATGAAATCACGCCAACTTTCATAATAATGAAGTTTAAATGTTATTTGGAAGTGCCTAATAGTGGTTTCATGTTTAATAGCGTGTACTATTCTATACTTGTCAAAAAACGCTTAAAGCAGCGAGAGAAGCTCAAAACGTGCTTTGCTGTTTCAATAAGTGCATTTAAGACATCTAACAAAGTTTTCTCTTCTAAATCATCTCTTTAAGTAATTCTGAATAAACTAAACATTTTTATGGCATGGGTGAGTACATATTACATTACCCTACAACAAGTGGTAAAAATGCACTTCTCTCGTCTAGAGGAGTTGAAAAACAGCATATGTCCCTCTTTGGTAAAGATGCAGTACTGTGGCAAATGAAATCACGCCAACTTTCATAATAATGAAGTTTAAATGTTATTTGGAAGTGCTTAATAGTGGATTCATGTCAAATAGCGTGTACTATTCTATACTTGCCAAACGAAGCTTTAAGCAGCGAGAGAAGCTCAAAACGTGCTTTGCTGTTTCAATAAGTGCCATGAAGACATATAAGACCGTTTTCTCCACTAAATTATCTCCTTTAGTAATTCTGAATAAGCTAAACATTTTTATGGCATGGGTGAGTACATAGCACATTACCCTACAACAAGTGGTAAAAATGCACTTCTGTCGTCTAGTGGAGTTGAAAAACAGCAGATGTCCCTCTTTGGTAAAGATGCAGTACTGTGCCAAATAAAACCACGCCAACTTTCATGATAATGAAGTTTACATGTTATTTGGATGTGCTTAATAGTAGATTCGTTATTCATTTTTTCCTCAATCTAGTGAATCGTGAGATAAATCATGCCCTTTATTCTACTGTTTATTCCATCTAGCTTCGTAAGGTCACCATACTTAGCAGACATTGAGGGTTGTCGATGATCTTTCAAATCTGCACGGAACAATACACTGTCTACACTACATATAGAACCTTAATATACTTTTTGGTTATTTGACGCCACCTTTGGCTGTTCTAGCCCAATCTCGAAAGGATATATAGACTGAAATTGAAAGTACATCTTTCCGGCTTCAGGTATGGCTTCCTCGTGGTCCTTGCGGGCTGGGGAGCATTTCTCGTCATCATCCCAGTTCCGATTTTCAAAAAAAATCCCACTGTCTCTGTTCTAATTGTAGCAGCCAATCATTCATTCAGTGTGATCAAACTGACTAAAGGTAAAGTCAGTCGCTCAATCTTCCCCCACTGTGTCTTAATCACCCCCAGTGTGTCATGCTACTGTAACATAAAGGTTACTCCCTGTCGTCAAACTCCACAATCAATCTTCACTGAGTAGTATCCTGTTCCTGTATCTCCAACACATTTGAGTAATGCATTTCTTTTTGGCTGTTTGCAACAACTCTGGGGAGATGAAAGAACGGCCCAAAGTTAGCTGGTCTGCATGGCAGATTTGGAAATTATAATTACAGTTATTTGATCATTATTCAAATGGCAATCAGATATGAATAATAATGCAGTTAACTCATTGTCTAATAACAAAACAGAGAAAGGTTGGTATTTCAGATTGAAAATGAACTATTGGCATTCAAGACTATATACAGGAGAAGTGCACAGAGGAATGAAAATGTATTCCATCTGACTTGTGAATGTAGTTGAGATATGCTAAAATGCTTTAATTATATTACATTTTTTTGTTTTTTGTTTCAGGCCCTTCCTTTTCTCACTGTTGGGGAGAGTGCACCTCAATAGCAGTACCAGGCTATATAACGACTGAGGATGCTGGAACCAGGAGAACAGAAGCTGGCTTCAAATGTAAGCTGTGATGTATATTTCAGTGTTTCAGCAATTTATCTTTGCATTTTCTACTTTTTTCATCCCGGTTGATGACTTAGAGGTCACAAGCATCACGATGACTTGTGGTCATTCCCAAATACAGAAAATAAATTCAATGTACGAGGCCACCTTAAAAGTACCTGAAACGATATGGTGAATTTATTGAGATGCCCCTGTATTTGTTGGGGAATCCCATAGGGAGATAATTTATTCTAAAAGGAAACTGGACTTGAAAATTGAACCAGGTATTGGACCTTGTGGATTAATCTTGTATACAATGACCTGGATGACTGACAACCTTTGCACATACTTTAAAGGGCAAGTAGGAATAATTATGTTGTCTTGTTAAGTTTTAGTAGTCATAGTAGACTTGGATTTATGCATGTGTTCATCAAATTGTTTTATTTCAAATGTTAGCTGAAGTTGATGTATCTTTTACAGGTATGTGATACTATCCTGGTGCATGCCAGCACCTTGTTAGTGCAACACTCTGTTGCATGGAGAATTCTTTCAACTACACTGTATAAAGGTTGCCTGATGCAGCAGTGGCGCATGCTCCATGTTGAAAAAGGCAGAGCTCAGAACAGAATTGTACCATACCATTGTACCAAGAACAATTAATTCTGCAGCAGCAAAGCATTGCCTCTGCAGTGTTTTATGGACTCTAACCAACAGAGCACTTTCTCAGTCTTCACAAAACAACAGAATCTGAGAGGTGCCGCTTTACTTTGAAAAACATCAAGACTTTCCTAAAAACACCATGACTGAATTGAATTGTCTGAAATGCTCTGGCCAAACATTCCTGACACCAGTCAGGGGATTGAAAGGTTTTTGGCTCTCAGAAGCATGAAAATATTGTCTTATTTTCTTAAAGCAGCAATAAGCAACTTTTATATAACAACAGTGAAATCTGTAAACTTTTTTTTTAAAAACTATCCACTTTGTGTATTCTATAGCCAACAGATTTGGTTGCTTTTTATAGTTATTTTGTTGATAAAGAAACAGATTGTGCCTCTGTGTAAGATGAGAACTTTCTTACAGTTTAGGTTTGCTATATTTCACTATTTGGCACTTCAGAATAACGGTGCGAGAGACTGGTGACCCCCACTGTCCCTGGAGGTGGTTAAAGCATAACGTTGCGCACAGCCTTGCACACGCTCCAGTAGGCCTGTCCAAACCCATGCACTAGAACAACACGAAGAACACAACAGCCTTAACAACCATAATATCATTTCATAGTAATTTAAGAAAGGCTAGATGTAGAATACAAGTAATGTCCATGTAGCACTGAATACAATATTTAATAAGATTATGTCTGTGTGCGTGAAGAGCAGCAGACACCTACATTGTTGCTTTCGAGTGCAAAATTACATTTTAGAATTTTTTTTACACATTACTTCAACATTAGACTCACCTAATGAGATGGGTGGGCACAATGCATGGAGCAGAGCAAGCCCATTGTGGGTTTAATTTTGGAGACGGCCACTCGGAGATCATCATCCATGTTTCGTGCCAAACTGTTTTATTTTTTTTATGTAAGTCAGTGCTCAGAAAGTCTTTCCACATAAGAAGTTAGAGCCAAAGGGCATCAGGACATCCATAGCGACCTTGGATAGCTGCGTGTATTCCCTTTCGACGGAAATCCAGAACTCAACGTCTCAGCAGCGTCTTGGCATTAAACGCTGTCTGTAACGTTCGGCCACTTGACAGTTCAACTGATGCGTCCTCCAGGTCTGATGTCAGATGAATTTCCCACGTAACAGTGAATGGTGATCTTATTCAGTCGTATTGTTTTCGAGCGGTTTCCTCTGGAAAATACTTGGTAAAGTGTTCCAGGAAGAACTGGAAGTTGCGTAATGATATAGACTTGTTCACTGTGTTAACACTCAAGTGCATTTTCCTCCATGACGTCTTCCATCTTATAGAAACCGTATGAATCCTGCCCATTTCAGTTTGCGCAGTCTGTGAATAATACAGTGTCTGAAATGTACGTGAGGTGCCACTTTTAAGACTCTTGCTTCAGTCCTTTCTCCCCCAGCATTGCTCCAGCACTGTCTGTATACACATCAATGCAATCGTCCCAAAGTTTATTGTCAAGTTTAGTGAACATGTCCTCACCTGTGCACGTCCCCTCGAGCGGGGTGCAAAACAGCGTTAAGAATTCCCTCAAAACTGTACTTACATTAACTGACTTATTGCTACCGCAGCGGGTTTGATTAATGTTTCCTCGATTGTGTGCTTTTGTGCCTGTGCAATTAAATATGGCGCATCATTATGATGCCATTTGAGCTTTGGCTGGGATTATTGTTTGTTTCATAAGGGCTTTTTGGCCTTACAACTCTTGCTCCTTTCGGCGGAAAAAATCAACTGGTTTAGCAGCAAGTGAGGGATGCTTGGTTTTCCAGTGTCTGTTGCCTTTTAACAGGCTTTAGGCTTTCAAGTGCAAGTACCCCAGCGCATGCACCACATTGGGGGTGTTGAAGTTTGTTGACGATGACACACGCAGATACATATTGCATTCATCTTGATATTTTCGACACCTAGAAGAGCTGCTCCGACTGATGATGTTATTACCACGGTGGTCTCCACCTACGTTCACATGTCGCTGTGTTTCCTGTGCTGCTGTAAATTGACCTGCTGAAACGATGCTGTTTAATCTGTCGCAATTACCTCAGGGACACTTTTTTTGCGCTTGGTTTTATTTCAAATTTAACTACTATTTTTGAATATATCTTGACAATAATGGATAAAATATGCAATTTTTTAATCATTTTAAATTTGTATTTGTTTTTGGTATGCATATGCGACCTCCCCCGGTGTCTGCGACCCCCTGGGGGTCCCGCCTCCCACTGTTGGAACCACTGAGAAAAAAATCAACATGCTCTGTATCACAGACAATTCTCAAAGAAACTCAGAAAGAAAACCACGACGTAAATAAAAATAGTTGGTTTTTATTTTTTTTTCTTTATCAAACGTCACTGAACGGCGAAGCCATTTACAATAACATTAACTCAGTGAAAGGAGCATGCTGTTTTTAGAAGAAAAAAAAACATCATTCAGAAAAAACAAGCGTTTTATATATTCCCATTTTCCCCATTTCTAATATAGAATTGCCTACATTTCTAAGAAACAAAATCTTCCAATCTCTCTTCTGTCCCATTCACAGTTCACTCACGTTATGCGTCGGGCTGGTAGTTTGCAGACCTGCTCTCCTTCTGGGCTTCAACCAGCACCGCTTTATTTGACGCGATGCATGGCATTTTGATCTGATTAGCCTGTTTTTGATGTGATGTGATGTGATGTGATGTGATGTGATGTGATGCATTTGATTGATGTCTGGTCCAAGTCAGTTTTTATTTCTAGCTCGCAATATCCGTCGATGAATAATTTCCTCAGTAGCTAACGGATGGATGTATATCTGTAGCAAATTACTTTGCCTCATTAAAAACATAGGCTACTTAAGTAAAAGTTAAATCACTGACTTTAAAGAATACTCTAAAAAGTACAAGTACACGACAAAGCAACTCAATTACAGTAATGTGAGTACTTGTAATTCGTTACTTTCACCTCTGTGTATATGGTAGAGATGGCAGCTTATTAGTCAAAAGATACGTAACTCGGTGAGATGAGATCATAATTACCATACTAAGACGGCCAAAATGTCTGGTCTGCTCCAAATTCTGCGTACTCCTCACCGCCTAACTTGCATTGCTCCGGACCTTTGAATCCTCTCAACTGAGCTGAAACAAAACGTCATAGGCGCGCGGGAAAATGTTCGTATATATGTCCGGAAAATATCAGTATCAAGTTACTGATGAATTGTCCCCATCCATAATTCTGATAACAATATAATTGGATGAAGCGATGCCTCGTCAACCTGCGTTAGGACCCGTGCTTATGACACAGCTGCCAATCTGTTTTTTACTGTTCACAGAGACTGCACTGCATGCTCTCTCTCTCGCTCTCTATCTCTCTCTCAATTTCAATTTCATTGTGTGTGTGTGTGTGTGTGTGTGTGTGTGTAAAATTAGATAGTGTGTTAAAAAAAAAATCAACCAAGAGTTGATAACAGTAGAAAATGTTGAACATATCTTGCTGCAGTTTGGCTGCTGTATTTGATTTCTCCGAGATATGTTTCTATTTGCTGCAGTGTAGCAGCAAGTGTGTCTCTGTCTCCAACTGTCTGTGTGGACAGAGTTGCACAGTCTGTCCTCTCTGGAGCCTGGTGCCTCTGTGTCTACCTGTCTCGATGGCCAGGCTGTGTTCGCTGAGTCTGTACCTGGTTAAAGTCTCATCACCACTGTGTACTGTCTGTTTAGAGCCGAATAACACAGCAATTTGCTCTGAGTGTTTGTGCTACATGTCCAATAGTTGTTGTCATGTTGTTTTTCTTCATCTATCATCTGGTTGGTCTGGATTGTGTGAGGGCTGTCCTAAGGCCTGTTAGAGGAGCTGAGCCTCAGGATTAGCTGGCTGACCGTGTTCTCCATGTTCTCCATGTTCTCCTCTTGGCATTGCAGTGCTTTGTGATGGTACGAGTTGGGGTCACTTGTTTTGAGGTGTTTATAAAATTTGAAAGCTCTTTTTTATTATGATGAAAAATGGAAATCAGTCTATGTCAAGTGGAGCCCAATAAAAACTGACTGGTTTCCCTGACCCCTTGGTCGTTTCAGGAATATCATTATTCTTCTTTTGTCTAAATTAACTGTCAGGTCTGACAGAAGGTTTGCAGGTGATCCAGTTGCTGTTGAAATGCCCCCTTAGATGGAGCCAGCAATATCAGATCATCTGTAAACAGTAGGCATTTGATGTGTGTCAGACAGGGTGAGACCAGGGATATCAGACTATTCCAATGATTGAGCCAATTCATCAGTATAAATGTTTAAGAGGGTGGGGCTGAGACTGCAGCCCTGTTTCACCCCTCTACTTTGGTAAAGAACTCTGTTTTCCATCTTGGCAATTTTTACAGCATGCTTTAATGATGTCATGAACTCCTACACCATTTCAATTAATTTTAAGAACAGAACATAATGCCAAATCGAATCAAATGCTTTTTTTGAAGCCTACAAAACAGGAGAAGATTTTGTTCTTGTTTTTGTGGCCGTGTTTTTTAATGAGGGTGTTGAGGATATAGATGTATGTATGTATGTATGATGCTGTATGTTCATAGTGTTCCCCAGTACTGGAGGCTGAGCTCAGGGTTGTCGAGTTGTCTGTGTTTTTGATTTGATAAACTTTTGAGTTTTTTACTCAGACGTCTGCAGTCTGTGTCCAACCAATCCTCATTGGTTCATGTTTTTGATGTGTGGTGCTGAGGCTTTTTCAGACTCCACATTGTCAAATATGTTGGAAATGACTTGCCTATTTCAGGCTGTCTTTACTGAAGGGAAAATGAGGTAGAAAGAAAATCTGCCGTCTGAAGTGATGAAAATATGAGTGAAAAATGCTGAAGTTGTAAAAATATATCAAAATACACAAAAATATACAAGGTTTTCTTAAGGTTAAGGTTAAATGAATTACAGCTCCTCAATGTGCAAGCTAAAAAGGGCTGTCAGTTTTCCCCAAAACACCCTAAGAAATTTGAAATGACAATCAATACAATCATCCTTAATGGTATGTTTTTAATCAATCAAATTAAATTCAGATCAAAGTTTATTTGTATGGCGCCAAATCATAACCAAAGTTCTCTCAAGACACTTTACAAAAAGAGCAGGTCTACTCTTTGTTATGCTATTTAGAGAGAGACCCAACATGAATCACAATCAGTAGCACTTAGCAACATTCGGCACATTGGCAAGGAAAAACTTCCTTTTAACAGGCAGAAACCTTGAGCAGAACCAGACTCAGGGTAGGGGGGCCTGATAATTGAAGGCTCCCATGCTACTCTTGGAGACTTAAGGTAACACAAGAAGGCTTGCATCCTGGGAGTGCAATATTCTGGAGGGGTAATATGGCACTATGAGCTCTTAAACATAATACTTTTTTGAATAAGTAATCATGATAACTGTGTAGTGTGACACACACTGAATGATGACAATGTGGTTCCAAATAATAGTATACAGCTACTGCAACTGCAAACATAACAAAAAGACAGTCTCGTATTAAAATCAGCTTGCTTTTTGGGTTTTTTTAACACTCTATTTGTAACAGATTTTGCATTGCAGAACAAAACATTAATATGCCTCAATAAGAGCATACGTATGGACAAACTACAACCCAACATCAACGACAAACAGCTTTTTTAAAGACAAAAAACTAAACATTTCAAAACTCCCACAGACAACAGCATACAAACAAGGAAAAATAACAATATTAATAACAATAAAAGAGATGAAAATTAATAAATAAATAAATAAATTTTAAAAAGAAAGTAAGTTCAATTAAAAAATGAGGTGCATTCTGTTCTTAACCATTAATAGGAGAGACCACCTGAGGGGATGAAAGTTCATAGTTCCAGGCCAGATAAATTATTCACAAAGTTCATAGACGGGTCCCAGGTTTTGTGGAATCTGCTGATAGATCCATTAAGGGTGCATCAGATTTTTTCCAGCTTGATGTTCTGCATCAAATTTTTTATCCATTGGTTGTGTGATGGAGGGATTACATCCTTCCATTTGAATAGAATTGAACGTCTAGCTACTAGAGAGGAAAAAGCAATAACTTTATGAAAGTAAGGAGGGAAATTTGTACCAGCTGAAACAAGGGATACCCCAAGGTAGGAGAGGGCACAGCCATGCAGCCGTAAGACTTTGAGAGTGTGTCAGAAATCGCTTAGGTATCGCTTGAACCAAATATAAAACCTTTGGAACAATATTCATCTTTACAGAACTTGTTCTCCAATAAGAGATGAGGGTAAAATAGACCAGTGTTTAATATCCTTTTTACACTGTTCTAAAAGAGGACAAAAATTTGCTTTAAATAGTCTGAGCATCCAACACTTTGTGAGGAAGAATGTTTTCAAGGCGAAGAGCCAAAACTTTTGAAAACACTTTACCATCGCACTTTATCGGTGTAAATATTAACAAAATTAAATTAAGTTGTAGTAGCTTTCTCACAAATGTAACATAGCAAACATTTGGATCAGAGATAGCGTTTGATGCAATAAAAGAAGAAGAAAAATAGAAATAAATTGTGAGTGAAACACCTGCCCAACTCAGTCTTTGTGAATCCTGAAGTGGTCTTTCTTCTGAAAGTGGGTTTCCTGTAAGAATGCTATGCCCACCCCGAGATGTTTTAAGGGTGAGAGAACCCTCTCTCTTTTGACTGCATGTTTAAGCCCTTTTCCATTCCAACTTATTACCCAATGTTTACTTAGTCTATGAATATGTAGTGAATAAAGAAAATAAGACTACTTATAATTCTATGTCCTTTCATGTCAGTCTGCTCAGTTATTCATATTTCGTATATAAAGAAAAAGTAAAACTAAACCTGTGATCACCTGCTCCATTTTGACTGAAATGTAACATATAAAATAAATTATTAAAACTGTGATTACCCATCTGCAGTCTGCTCAGTCTTTACTGAAATGCTATAAAAAATGAACAAATAATAAAATACAATTAAGACTGTAATCACACATCAGCAAATGTAGTACATATGCTGTAGGATTCTGTGTCTAATATGTTACTCTCACGGGGATAGTTACCTGCAAATTGTAAGAAATACTGAACAAATACAAGACTGAAAAAAAAACTTGCAGCATCTGTATCTATATATCGCAGAAAAAGAATAAATTGCAATGTAAATTTTTCTTTTTGTGCAGCCCTAAAATTGAGTTTGTCAATATACCGTTTTATTTCTGGTAGTCATAATCCTATGACATATTGAAATATTGCAACACACACACACAAACACGACTCATGTGATTCACAAAAGTCCTAGCCTACACGTACGTGCGTTTGAATGGCTGAGTTTGAACTACGTACTTTTAGCACAACTCCCTCCGGGATTGTAATGACATGAGTGCACTGATTAATGTATACTTTACCATCGCAGTTTATCGGTGTAAATATGAACTAAAATTAAATTAAGTTAAGTTAACCAAATATAAAAAATTTGGAACAATATTCATCTTTACGAATTTGTCCTCCCAATAAAAGATAAAAAAGAGGGTAAAAAAGACTAGCGTTTAATATCTTTTTTACACTGTTCTAAAAGAGGAATAAAGTTTGCTTTAAATAAACTGTAGTAAGATTTGGTTATTTTTACCCCCAGATATGAGAAAAAGTCAGCTGTGAGTTTAAATGGCAGATTGGGAAATTCTTCAGCTTTCTTGTTAATGGGGAAGTACTCATTTTTATTAAAATTAAGTTTGTATCCTGATATTTTTCCAAATTCTTCCAGGACTCTGAGGACTTCAGGTACGGTTGAGACAGGGTTGGTGACATATAATAACAAGTCGTCTGCGTAGAGTGAGACAGTATGTGTTAGGCCACCACGTGTAATACCCTGTATAGCATTGCACCTGAGAGCTTTGGAGAGTGGTTCTGTTGCTAAGACAAAAAGTAGTGGGCTCAATGGATCTCCTTGTTTAGTCCCCCTGAAGAGAGGGAAGTAATCAGAGGAGACAGAGTAAGTGTAAACTGAGGCAGTCGGTGTAGATAAGTTTGATGTGTTTAATACAATTATGGCCAAATCCAAACCGACTGAGTGTGGAAAGAAGATATTCCCACTCATTACTCATCACTATTCCCTATCGAACGCCTTCTCGCTGTTGAGCGAAATTACCGCTTTTGGGGATAGAGTGTGGGATTTCGTGTAGATTATGTTAAACAATCATTTCAGATTGACATAGGACTGTCTGCCTTGAACAAACCCAGTCTGGTGGTCCAACACTATGTGAGGAAGAATGTTTTCAAGGCAAAGAGCCAAAACTTTTGAAAACACTTTACCATCGCAGTTTGCTAAACTAATTGCTGTATGATGAACAGTCGAGTGGGTCCTTATTTTTCTTTAATAACAATGCATGGCCAGAGATCAAAATCGGATTACATTAACAAATTCGTATTGTTCTCAGTAAATAGGGATCGAGCAAAAAAAAGTCTATTCTTGAAAATGATCTGTGTACATGAGAGAAATAAGAGTACTCCCTTTTGTTAGGATTCTTAAATCTCCATGGATCTACAAGTTTATGTGTGTTCATAAATGCATGGATTGTTTACTGATTTAGATGACTTTGATGTCGAATGAGAGGAACGATCACCAGATTGTAATCCCCTGAAAGAATCAAGTGATGACTATCCAGACTGGGGATGGAGCTTAGCATTTTTTTTTTTTTAAACTGATCATCGTCAAAGTTAGGGGCATAAATATTAACTACAATTAAATTCAGTTGTAGTAGCTTCCTCACAACCGTACACCTGCCCTACCCAGTCTTTGTGAATCCCAAAGTGGTCTTTAATCTGAAGGTTTGTTTCCTACAAGAATGCTATGCCTACCCCAAGATGTCTTAAGTGTGAGAGAACCCTCTCTCTTTTGACTGCATGTTTAAGCCCTTTTACATTCCAACTTATTATTTTCACATCACTCCTACCTGGGACTGGATATGAATTACTGTGCGCCACTGAAACTATCGAGTTCAGATATGTAAATCCCATTCCCATTTAAGCAATACAAAACATAGATGAATGCACAAATCAGATATAAAACATACAAAATACAAATACATCTACACTTAACAAGTAGTGAACAAAACATATGTATATATATATATATATATATATATATATATATATATATATATATATGCCTTAAGACAGAACCCGCATATGCCTAACCCGATGGGTCTTATGCTTTCCGGCTTGACTCCCTGCTTAACTGGGAGTACCAAAGCTGCTACTGACACCTACTGGGGAAAATAATTATTGCAAGCAGCTAGCACAATGCTGTAATAAGAGTCCGATTCAGCAGTCCTACGCATTTTCAGTGTGTTGGTACATGGGTCTGCAGCCAACATATGCTGTAGGATTCTCTGTCTAATATGTTACTCTCACGGGGATAGTTAACGGCAAATTGTAAGAAATACTGAACAAAGACAAGACAGAAAAAATACTTGAAGCATCTGTATCTATATATCGCAGAAAAAGAATAAATTGCAATGTAATTTTTTCTTTCAATATTGTGCAGCCCTAATATTGAGTTTGTCAATATACCGTTTTATCTCTGGTAGTCATAATCCTTTGACATATTGAAATATTGCTACACAGACACAGACACGACTCATGTGATTCACAAAAGTCCTGGCCTACACGTACGTGCGTTTGAATTGTGCGGTATTGACAGCTACAAAGTTGATGGAAATTGAGTAATACCACTTTCAATGTATTTTAAGTAAGGTAGCTCATTTTGACAGTGAGGGTAGCTCATATTGACAGCCAGGGTAGCTCATTTTCACAGGTAGAAAATGAATGAAAATGGAGGAAAAAATGACTAATACCACTTGTATCTCTTTGGTAAAGATGAAGTACTGTGCCAAATAAAACCACGCCAACTTTCATTATTATTAAGTTTAAATGTTATTTGGAAGTGCTTAATAGTGGATTCATGTCAAATAGCGTGTACTATTCTATACTTGTCAAAAAACGCTTAAAGCAGCGAGAGAAGCTCAAAACGTGCTTTGCTGTTTCAATAAGTGCATTTAAGACATCTAACAAAGTTTTCTCTTCTAAATCATCTCTTTTAGTAATTCTGAATAAACTAAACATTTTTATGGCATGGGTGAGTACATATTACATTACCCTACAACAAGTGGTAAAAATGCACTTCTCTCGACTAGAGGAGTTGAAAAACAGCATATGTCCCTCTTTGGTAAAGATGCAGTAATGTGCCAAATGAAATCACGCCAACTTTCATAATAAGGAAGTTAAATGTTATTTGGAAGTGCTTAATAGTGGATTCATGTCAAATAGCGTGTACTATTCTATACTTGTCAAAAAACGCTTAAATCAGCGAGAGAAGCTCAAAACGTGCTTTGCTGTTTCAATAAGTGCCATGAAGACATATAAGACCGTTTTCTCCACTAAATTATCTCCTTTAGTAATTCTGAATAAGCTAAACATTTTTATAGCATGGATGAGGACATAGCACATTACCCTACAACAAGTGGTAAAAATGCACTTATCTCGTCTACAGGAGTTGAAAAACAGCATATGTCCCTCTTTGGTAAAGATGCAGTGATGTGCCAAATGAAATCACGCCAACTTTCATAATAATGAAGTTTAAATGTTATTTGGAAGTGCTTAATAGTGGATTCATGTTTAATAGCGTGTACTATTCTATACTTGTCAAAAAACGCTTAAAGCAGCGAGAGAAGCTCAAAACGTGCTTTGCTGTTTCAATAAGTGCATTTAAGACATCTAACAAAGTTTTCTCTTCTAAATCATCTCTTTTAGTAATTCTGAATAAACTAAACATTTTTATGGCATGGGTGAGTACATATTACATTACCCTACAACAAGTGGTAAAAATGCACTTCTCTCGTCTAGAGGAGTTGAAAAACAGCATATGTCCCTCTTTGGTAAAGATGCAGTAATGTGCCAAATGAAATCACGCCAACTTTCATAATAAGGAAGTTTAAATGTTATTTGGAAGTGCTTAATAGTAGATTCATGTTTAACAGCGTGTACTATTCTATACTTGTCAAAAAACGCTTAAAGCAGCGAGAGAAGCTCAAAACGTGCTTTGCTGTTTCAATAAGTGCCTTGAAGACATATGAGACCGTTTTCCCCACTAAATTATCTCCTTTAGTAATTCTGAATAAGCTAAACATTTTTATGGCATGGGTGAGTACATATTACATTACCCTACAACAAGTGGTAAAAATGCACTTCTCTCGTCTAGAGGAGTTGAAAAACAGCATATGTCCCTCTTTGGTAAAGATGCAGTAATGTGCCAAATGAAATCACGCCAACTTTCATAATAATGAAGTTTAAATGTTATTTGGAAGTGCTTAATAGTGGATTCATGTTTAATAGCGTGTACTATTCTATACTTGTCAAAAAACGCTTAAAGCAGCGAGAGAAGCTCAAAACGTGCTTTGCTGTTTCAATAAGTGCATTTAAGACATCTAACAAAGTTTTCTCTTCTAAATCATCTCTTTTAGTAATTCTGAATAAACTAAACATTTTTATGGCATGGGTGAGTACATTGCACCTTTACCTACAACGAGTGGTAAAAATGCACTTCTCTCGTCTAGTGGAGTTGAAAAACAGCATATGTCCCTCTTTGGTAAAGATGCAGTACTGTGCCAAAGAAAACCACGCCAACTTTCATTATTATTAAGTTTAAATGTTATTTGGAAGTGCTTAATAGTGGATTCATGTCAAATAGCGTGTATTATTCTATACTTGCCAAACGAAGCTTTAAGCAGCGAGAGAAGCTCAAAACGTGCTTTGCTGTTGCAATAAGTGCCTTTAACAGAAATAAGACAGTTCTCTCTTCTAAATCATCTCCTTTAGTAATTCTGAATAAACTAAACATTTTTATGGCATGGGTGAGTACATATTACATTACCCTACAACAAGTGGTAAAAATGCACTTCTCTCGTCTACAGGAGTTGAAAAACAGCATATGTCCCTCTTTGGTAAAGATGCAGTAATGTGCCAAATGAAATCACGCCAACTTTCATAATAATGAAGTTTAAATGTTATTTGGAAGTGCCTAATAGTGGATTCATGTTTAATAGCGTGTACTATTCTATACTTGTCAAAAAACGCTTAAAGCAGCGAGAGAAGCTCAAAACGTGCTTTGCTGTTTCAATAAGTGCATTTAAGAGAAATAAGACAGTTTTCTCTTCTAAATCATCTCTTTTAGTAATTCTGAATAAACTAAACATTTTTATGGCATGGGTGAGTACATATTACATTACCCTACAACAAGTGGTAAAAATGCACTTCTGTCGTCTAGTGGAGTTGAAAAACAGCAGATGTCCCTCTTTGGTAAAGATGCAGTAATGTGCCAAATAAAACCACGCCAACTTTCATGATAATGAAGTTTACATGTTATTTGGATGTGCTTAATAGTAGATTCGTTATTCATTTTTTCCTCAATCTAGTGAATCGTGAGATAAATCATGCCCTTTATTCTACTGTTTATTCCATCTAGCTTCGTAAGGTCACCATACTTAGCAGACATTGAGGGTTGTCGCTGATCTTTCAAATCTGCACGGAACAATACACTGTCTACACTACATATAGAACCTTAATATACTTTTTGGTTATTTGACGCCACCTTTGGCTGTTCTAGCCCAATCTCGAAAGGATATATAGACTGAAATTGAAAGTACATCTTTCCGGCTTCAGGTATGGCTTCCTCGTGGTCCTTGCGGGCTGGGGAGCATTTCTCGTCATCATCCCAGTTCCGATTTTCAAAAAAAATCCCACTGTCTCTGTTCTAATTGTAGCAGCCAATTATTCATTCAGTGTGATCAAACTGACTAAAGTTAAAGTCAGTCGCTCAATCTTCCCCCACTGTGTCTTAATCACCCCCAGTGTGTCATGCTACTGTAACATAAAGGTTACTCCCTGTCGTCAAACTCCACAATCAATCTTCACTGAGTAGTATCCTGTTCCTGTATCTCCAACACATTTGAGTAATGCATTTCTTTTTGGCTGTTTGCAACAACTCTGGGGAGATGAAAGAATGGCCCAAAGTTAGCTGGTCTGCATGGCAGATTTGGAAATTATAATTACAGTTATTTGATCATTATTCAAATGGCAATCAGATATGAATAATAATGCAGTTAACTCATTGTCTAATAACAAAACAGAGAAAGGTTGGTATTTCAGATTGAAAATGAACTATTGGCATTCAAGACTATATACAGGAGAAGTGCACAGAGGAATGAAAATGTATTCCATCTGACTTGTGAATGTAGTTGAGATATGCTAAAATGCTTTAATTATATTACATTTTTTTGTTTTTTGTTTCAGGCCCTTCCTTTTCTCACTGTTGGGGAGAGTGCACCTCAATAGCAGTACCAGGCTATATAACGACTGAGGATGCTGGAACCAGGAGAACAGAAGCTGGCTTCAAATGTAAGCTGTGATGTATATTTCAGTGTTTCAGCAATTTATCTTTGCATTTTCTACTTTTTTCATCCCGGTTGATGACTTAGAGGTCACAAGCATCACGATGACTTGTGGTCATTCCCAAATACAGAAAATAAATTCAATGTACGAGGCCACCTTAAAAGTACCTGAAACGATATGGTGAATTTATTGAGATGCCCCTGTATTTGTTGGGGAATCCCATAGGGAGATAATTTATTCTAAAAGGAAACTGGACTTGAAAATTGAACCAGGTATTGGACCTTGTGGATTAATCTTGTATACAATGACCTGGATGACTGACAACCTTTGCACATACTTTAAAGGGCAAGTAGGAATAATTATGTTGTCTTGTTAAGTTTTAGTAGTCATAGTAGACTTGGATTTATGCATGTGTTCATCAAATTGTTTTATTTCAAATGTTAGCTGAAGTTGATGTATCTTTTACAGGTATGTGATACTATCCTGGTGCATGCCAGCACCTTGTTAGTGCAACACTCTGTTGCATGGAGAATTCTTTCAACTACACTGTATAAAGGTTGCCTGATGCAGCAGTGGCGCATGCTCCATGTTGAAAAAGGCAGAGCTCAGAACAGAATTGTACCATACCATTGTACCAAGAACAATTAATTCTGCAGCAGCAAAGCATTGCCTCTGCAGTGTTTTATGGACTCTAACCAACAGAGCACTTTCTCAGTCTTCACAAAACAACAGAATCTGAGAGGTGCCGCTTTACTTTGAAAAACATCAAGACTTTCCTAAAAACACCATGACTGAATTGAATTGTCTGAAATGCTCTGGCCAAACATTCCTGACACCAGTCAGGGGATTGAAAGGTTTTTGGCTCTCAGAAGCATGAAAATATTGTCTTATTTTCTTAAAGCAGCAATAAGCAACTTTTATATAACAACAGTGAAATCTGTAAACTTTTTTTTTAAAAACTATCCACTTTGTGTATTCTATAGCCAACAGATTTGGTTGCTTTTTATAGTTATTTTGTTGATAAAGAAACAGATTGTGCCTCTGTGTAAGATGAGAACTTTCTTACAGTTTAGGTTTGCTATATTTCACTATTTGGCACTTCAGAATAACGGTGCGAGAGACTGGTGACCCCCACTGTCCCTGGAGGTGGTTAAAGCATAACGTTGCGCACAGCCTTGCACACGCTCCAGTAGGCCTGTCCAAACCCATGCACTAGAACAACACGAAGAACACAACAGCCTTAACAACCATAATATCATTTCATAGTAATTTAAGAAAGGCTAGATGTAGAATACAAGTAATGTCCATGTAGCACTGAATACAATATTTAATAAGATTATGTCTGTGTGCGTGAAGAGCAGCAGACACCTACATTGTTGCTTTCAAGTGCAAAATTACATTTTAGAATTTTTTTTACACATTACTTCAACATTAGACTCACCTAATGAGATGGGTGGGCACAATGCATGGAGCAGAGCAAGCCCATTGTGGGTTTAATTTTGGAGACGGCCACTCGGAGATCATCATCCATGTTTCGTGCCAAACTGTTTTATTTTTTTTATGTAAGTCAGTGCTCAGAAAGTCTTTCCACATAAGAAGTTAGAGCCAAAGGGCATCAGGACATCCATAGCGACCTTGGATAGCTGCGTGTATTCCCTTTCGACGGAAATCCAGAACTCAACGTCTCAGCAGCGTCTTGGTATTAAACGCTGTCTGTAACGTTCGGCCACTTGACAGTTCAACTGATGCGTCCTCCAGGTCTGATGTCAGATGAATTTCCCACGTAACAGTGAATGGTGATCTTATTCAGTCGTATTGTTTTCGAGCGGTTTCCTCTGGAAAATACTTGGTAAAGTGTTCCAGGAAGAACTGGAAGTTGCGTAATGATATAGACTTGTTCACTGTGTTAACACTCAAGTGCATTTTCCTCCATGACGTCTTCCATCTTATAGAAACCGTATGAATCCTGCCCATTTCAGTTTGCGCAGTCTGTGAATAATACAGTGTCTGAAATGTACGTGAGGTGCCACTTTTAAGACTCTTGCTTCAGTCCTTTCTCCCCCAGCATTGCTCCAGCACTGTCTGTATACACATCAATGCAATCGTCCCAAAGTTTATTGTCAAGTTTAGTGAACATGTCCTCACCTGTGCACGTCCCCTCGAGCGGGGTGCAAAACAGCGTTAAGAATTCCCTCAAAACTGTACTTACATTAACTGACTTATTGCTACCGCAGCGGGTTTGATTAATGTTTCCTCGATTGTGTGCTTTTGTGCCTGTGCAATTAAATATGGCGCATCATTATGATGCCATTTGAGCTTTGGCTGGGATTATTGTTTGTTTCATAAGGGCTTTTTGGCCTTACAACTCTTGCTCCTTTCGGCGGAAAAAATCAACTGGTTTAGCAGCAAGTGAGGGATGCTTGGTTTTCCAGTGTCTGTTGCCTTTTAACAGGCTTTAGGCTTTCAAGTGCAAGTACCCCAGCGCATGCACCACATTGGGGGTGTTGAAGTTTGTTGACGATGACACACGCAGATACATATTGCATTCATCTTGATATTTTCGACACCTAGAAGAGCTGCTCCGACTGATGATGTTATTACCACGGTGGTCTCCACCTACGTTCACATGTCGCTGTGTTTCCTGTGCTGCTGTAAATTGACCTGCTGAAACGATGCTGTTTAATCTGTCGCAATTACCTCAGGGACACTTTTTTTGCGCTTGGTTTTATTTCAAATTTAACTACTATTTTTGAATATATCTTGACAATAATGGATAAAATATGCAATTTTTTAATCATTTTAAATTTGTATTTGTTTTTGGTATGCATATGCGACCTCCCCCGGTGTCTGCGACCCCCTGGGGGTCCCGCCTCCCACTGTTGGAACCACTGAGAAAAAAATCAACATGCTCTGTATCACAGACAATTCTCAAAGAATCTCAGAAAGAAAACCACGACGTAAATAAAAATAGTTGGTTTTTATTTTTTTTTCTTTATCAAACGTCACTGAACGGCGAAGCCATTTACAATAACATTAACTCAGTGAAAGGAGCATGCTGTTTTTAGAAGAAAAAAAAACATCATTCAGAAAAAACAAGCGTTTTATATATTCCCATTTTCCCCATTTCTAATATAGAATTGCCTACATTTCTAAGAAACAAAATCTTCCAATCTCTCTTCTGTCCCATTCACAGTTCACTCACGTTATGCGTCGGGCTGGTAGTTTGCAGACCTGCTCTCCTTCTGGGCTTCAACCAGCACCGCTTTATTTGACGCGATGCATGGCATTTTGATCTGATTAGCCTGTTTTTGATGTGATGTGATGTGATGTGATGTGATGTGATGTGATGCATTTGATTGATGTCTGGTCCAAGTCAGTTTTTATTTCTAGCTCGCAATATCCGTCGATGAATAATTTCCTCAGTAGCTAACGGATGGATGTATATCTGTAGCAAATTACTTTGCCTCATTAAAAACATAGGCTACTTAAGTAAAAGTTAAATCACTGACTTTAAAGAATACTCTAAAAAGTACAAGTACACGACAAAGCAACTCAATTACAGTAATGTGAGTACTTGTAATTCGTTACTTTCACCTCTGTGTATATGGTAGAGATGGCAGCTTATTAGTCAAAAGATACGTAACTCGGTGAGATGAGATCATAATTACCATACTAAGACGGCCAAAATGTCTGGTCTGCTCCAAATTCTGCGTACTCCTCACCGCCTAACTTGCATTGCTCCGGACCTTTGAATCCTCTCAACTGAGCTGAAACAAAACGTCATAGGCGCGCGGGAAAATGTTCGTATATATGTCCGGAAAATATCAGTATCAAGTTACTGATGAATTGTCCCCATCCATAATTCTGATAACAATATAATTGGATGAAGCGATGCCTCGTCAACCTGCGTTAGGACCCGTGCTTATGACACAGCTGCCAATCTGTTTTTTACTGTTCACAGGGACTGCA
The DNA here is from genome assembly GCF_022749685.1 of Semicossyphus pulcher. Classification (NCBI taxonomy): domain Eukaryota; kingdom Metazoa; phylum Chordata; class Actinopteri; order Labriformes; family Labridae; genus Semicossyphus; species Semicossyphus pulcher. The sequence goes on from NW_027211695.1 coordinate 10,685,289, forward strand.
CTGCATGCTCTCTCTCTCGCTCTCTATCTCTCTCTCAATTTCAATTTCATTGTGTGTGTGTGTGTGTGTGTGTGTGTGTGTGTGTGTGTGTAAAATTAGATAGTGTGTTAAAAAAAAAATCAACCAAGAGTTGATAACAGTAGAAAATGTTGAACATATCTTGCTGCAGTTTGGCTGCTGTATTTGATTTCTCCGAGATATGTTTCTATTTGCTGCAGTGTAGCAGCAAGTGTGTCTCTGTCTCCAACTGTCTGTGTGGACAGAGTTGCACAGTCTGTCCTCTCTGGAGCCTGGTGCCTCTGTGTCTACCTGTCTCGATGGCCAGGCTGTGTTCGCTGAGTCTGTACCTGGTTAAAGTCTCATCACCACTGTGTACTGTCTGTTTAGAGCCGAATAACACAGCAATTTGCTCTGAGTGTTTGTGCTACATGTCCAATAGTTGTTGTCATGTTGTTTTTCTTCATCTATCATCTGGTTGGTCTGGATTGTGTGAGGGCTGTCCTAAGGCCTGTTAGAGGAGCTGAGCCTCAGGATTAGCTGGCTGACCGTGTTCTCCATGTTCTCTATGTTCTCCTCTTGGCATTGCAGTGCTTTGTGATGGTACGAGTTGGGGTCACTTGTTTTGAGGTGTTTATAAAATTTGAAAGCTCTTTTTTATTATGATGAAAAATGGAAATCAGTCTATGTCAAGTGGAGCCCAATAAAAACTGACTGGTTTCCCTGACCCCTTGGTCGTTTCAGGAATATCATTATTCTTCTTTTGTCTAAATTAACTGTCAGGTCTGACAGAAGGTTTGCAGGTGATCCAGTTGCTGTTGAAATGCCCCCTTAGATGGAGCCAGCAATATCAGATCATCTGTAAACAGTAGGCATTTGATGTGTGTCAGACAGGGTGAGACCAGGGATATCAGACTATTCCAATGATTGAGCCAATTCATCAGTATAAATGTTTAAGAGGGTGGGGCTGAGACTGCAGCCCTGTTTCACCCCTCTACTTTGGTAAAGAACTCTGTTTTCCATCTTGGCAATTTTTACAGCATGCTTTAATGATGTCATGAACTCCTACACCATTTCAATTAATTTTAAGAACAGAACATAATGCCAAATCGAATCAAATGCTTTTTTTGAAGCCTACAAAACAGGAGAAGATTTTGTTCTTGTTTTTGTGGCCGTGTTTTTTAATGAGGGTGTTGAGGATATAGATGTATGTATGTATGTATGATGCTGTATGTTCATAGTGTTCCCCAGTACTGGAGGCTGAGCTCAGGGTTGTCGGGTTGTCTGTGTTTTTGATTTGATAAACTTTTGAGTTTTTTACTCAGACGTCGGCAGTCTGTGTCCAACCAATCCTCATTGGTTCATGTTTTTGATGTGTGGTGCTGAGGCTTTTTCAGACTCCACATTGTCAAATATGTTGGAAATGACTTGCCTATTTCAGGCTGTCTTTACTGAAGGGAAAATGAGGTAGAAAGAAAATCTGCCGTCTGAAGTGGTGAAAATATGAGTGAAAAATGCTGAAGTTGTAAAAATATATCAAAATACACAAAAATATACAAGGTTTTCTTAAGGTTAAGGTTAAATGAATTACAGCTCCTCAATGTGCAAGCTAAAAAGGGCTGTCAGTTTTCCCCAAAACACCCTAAGAAATTTGAAATGACAATCAATACAATCATCCTTAATGGTATGTTTTTAATCAATCAAATTAAATTCAGATCAAAGTTTATTTGTATGGCGCCAAATCATAACCAAAGTTCTCTCAAGACACTTTACAAAAAGAGCAGGTCTACTCTTTGTTATGCTATTTAGAGAGAGACCCAACATGAATCACAATCAGTAGCACTTAGCAACATTTGGCACATTGGCAATGAAAAACTTCCTTTTAACAGGCAGAAACCTTGAGCAGAACCAGACTCAGGGTAGGGGGGCCTGATAATTGAAGGCTCCCATACTACTCTTAGAGACTTAAGTTACCACAAGAAGGCCTGCATCCTGGGAGTGCAATATTCTAGAGGGGTAATATGGCACTATGAGCTCTTAAACATAATACCTTGTTGAATAAGTAATCATGATAACTGTGTAGTGTGACACACACTGAATGATGACAATGTGGTTCCAAATAATAGTATACAGCTACTGCAACTGCAAACATAACAAAAAGGCAGTCTCGTATTAAAATCAGCTTGCTTTTTTGCTTTTTTTAACACTTTATTTGTAACAGATTTTTCATTGCAGAACAAAACATTAATATGCCTCAATAAGAGCATACGTATGGACAAACTACAACCCAACATCCCTATCAACGACAAACAGCTTTTTTAAAGACAAAAAAACTAAACATTTCAAAACTCCCACAGACAACAGCATACAAACAAGGAAAAATAACAATATCAATAACAATAAAAGAGATGAAAATTAATAAATAAATAAATAAATTTTAAAAAGAAAGTAAGTTCAATTAAAAAATGAGGTGCATTCTGTTCTTAACCATTAATAGGAGAGACCACCTGAGGGGATGAAAGTTCATAGTTCCAGGCCAGATAAATTATTCACAAAGTTCATAGACGGGTCCCAGGTTTTGTGGAATCTGCTGATAGATCCATTTAGGGTGCATCAGATTTTTTCCAGCTTGATGTTCTGCATCAAATTTTTTATCCATTGGTTGTGTGATGGAGGGATTACATCCTTCCATTTGAATAGAATTGAACGTCTAGCTACTAGAGAGGAAAAGGCAATAACTTTATGAAAGTAAGGAGGGAAATTTGTACCAGCTGAAACTAGGGATACCCCAAAGATACCAATTGTAGGAGAGGGTACAACCATGCAGCCGTAAGACTTTGAGAGTGTGTCAAAAATCGCTTAGGTATCGCTTGAACCAAATATAAAACCTTTGGAACAATATTCATCTTTACAGAATTTGTTCTCCAATAAGAGATGAGGGTAAAATAGACCAGTGTTTAATATCCTTTTTACACTGTTCTAAAAGAGGACTAAAATTTGCTTTAAATAGTCTGTTGATAAGATTTGGTTATTTTTACCCCCAGATATGTGGAAAAAGTCAGCTGTGAGTTTAAATGGCGGATTGGGAAATTCTTAAGCTTTCTTGTTAATGGGGAAGTACCCACTTTTATTGAAATTAAGTTTGTATCCGGATATTTTTTCAAATTCTTCCAGGACTCTGAGGACTTCAGGTATGGTTGAGACAGGGTTGGTGACATATAATAACAAGTCGTCTGCGTAGAGCAAGACAGTATGTGTTATAGGCCACCGCGTGTAGAGCTATGAGAGAGTTGTTCTATTGCAAAGACAAAAGTGGGCTATCCTTGTTTAGTCCCCCTGAAGAGAGGGAAGTAATCAGAGGAGACAGAGTTAGTGTAAACTGAGACAGCTGGGTCAGTGTAGATAAGTTTGATGTGTTTAATAAAATTAGGGCCGAATCCAAACCGACTGAATGTGGAAAGAAGATATTCCCACTCAACCCTATCGAACGCCTTCTCTGCGTTGAGCGAGATTACTGCTTCTGGGGATAGAGTGTGGGATTTCGTGTAGATTATGTTAAACAATCGTCTCAAATTGAAATAGGACTGTCTGCCTTGAACAAACCCAGTCTGGGAATCCAACACTTTGTGAGGAAGAATGTTTTCAAGGCGAAGAGCCAAAACTTTTGAAAACACTTTACCATCGCAGTTTATCGGTGTAAATATTAACTAATTAAGTTAAGTTGTAGTAGCTTTCTCACAAATGTAACATAGCAAACATTTGGATCAGAGATAGCGTTTGATGCAATAAAAGAAGAAGAAAAATAGAAATAAATTGTGAGTGAAACACCTGCCCAACTCAGTCTTTGTGAATCCTGAAGTGGTCTTTCTTCTGAAAGTGGGTTTCCTGTAAGAATGCTATGCCCACCTCGAGATGTTTTAAGGGTGAGAGAACCCTCTCTCTTTTGACTTCATGTTTAAGCCCTTTTCCATTCCAACTTATTACCCAATGTTTACTTAGTCTATGAATATGTAGTGAATAAAGAAAATAAGACTACTTATAATTCTATGTCCTTTCATGTCAGTCTGCTCAGTCATTCATATTTCGTATATAAAGAAAAAGTAAAACTAAACCTGTGATCACCTGCTCCATTTTGACTGAAATGTAACGTATAAAATAAATTATTAAAACTGTGATTACCCATCTGCAGTCTGCTCAGTCTTTACTGAAATGCTATAAAAACTGAACAAATAATAAAATACAATTAAGACTGTAATCACACATCAGCAGGTGTTTAAAAACTAACTGAAATGTAGTACATATGCTGTAGGATTCTGTGTCTAATATGTTACTCTCACGGGGATAGTTACCTGCAAATTGTAAGAAATACTGAACAAATACAAGACTGAAAAAAAAACTTGCAGCATCTGTATCTATATATCGCAGAAAAAGAATAAATTGCAATGTAAATTTTTCTTTTTGTGCAGCCCTAATATTGAGTTTGTCAATATACCGTTTTATCTCTGGTAGTCATAATCCTATGACATATTGAAATATTGCAACACACACACACACACACACACACACACACACACACAAACGACTCATGTGATTCACAAAAGTCCTAGCCTACACGTACGTGCGTTTGAATGGCTGAGTTTGAACTACGTACTTTAAGCACAACTCCCTCCGGGATTGTAATGACATGAGTGCACTGATTAATGTATTCTTTAAACAGTAGCTTGAAGTTGTGAGCCTTCAGATTCACAACTTCAAGCAACAGTTTGGTTTGGATGGATAGCTTCAAAATGGCTCTTCATGGAAAGCGTGTATTTGTCCCGACTGTGGCTGCTGCGCTCTCAAAGTCACCGGACACACTGTCCCTGGCAGCAGCATCAGCACCTTGGAGAGTGAACAGCTGTCAGATTGTAGTGAATATAAAAGAATAAAGCCCTTTACTGTACTGTGAGAAAGGACATATTGTGTTTTCAAAGGGTGATAGAAATTTATGGAAATAGCTACAACTGTGCCATAAGTAACATCGTATTCGTCACATGTTTGATGGCAGTATTTCCTACTATTATTATTGTTATTATTATTACTTTCTATCATTACTTTTCTATTTTTATTCTATCTATTTCTATTACCTATTCTATTATCTATATATAGTTTGATGCAAAAAAAAACGTTTTTTTATTATTAATTTTCGTGAATAATGTTTGTTATTATAGCAATATAGCTAAACAAGTAGAACAGATTGACAAGAAATAGACCAAATGAAACCACGCCAACTTTCATAATAATGAAGTTTAAATGTTATTTGGTTGTGTTTAATAGTGGATTCACGTCAAATAGCGTGTACTATTCTATACTTGTGAAAAGACGCTTAAAGCGGCGAGAGAAGATCAAAACATGCTTTGCTGTTTCAATAATTGCCTTGAAGACATATAAGACAGTTTTGTCTTCTAAATCATCTCTTTTAGTAGTTCTGAATAAGCTAAACATTTTTATAGCATGGGTGAGGACATAGCACATTACCCTACAACAAGTGGTAAAAATGCACTTCTCTCGTCGAGAGGAGTTAAAAAACAGCATATGTCCCTCTTTGGTAAAGATGCAGTACTGTGCCAAATAAAACCACGCCAACTTTCATAATAATGAAGTTTAAATGTTATTTGGAAGTGCTTAATAGTGGATTCACGTCAAATAGCGTGTACTATTCTTTACTTGTTAAAAGACGCGTAAAGCAGCGAGAGAAGATCACAACGTGCTTTGCTGTTTCAATAAGTGCCTTGAAGACATATAAGACAGTTTTCCCGTCTTATTCATCTCTTTAAGTAATTCTGAATAAGCAAAACATTTTTAAAGCATGGGGGAGGACATTGCACCTTAACCTACAACAAGTGGTAAAAATGCACTTCTCTCGTCTAGAGGAGCTGAAAAACAGCATATGTCCGTCTTTGGTAAAGATGCAGTAATGTGCCAAATGAAACCACGCCAACTTCCATTGTAATGAAGTGTATATGTTATTTGGTTGTGTTTAGGATTCATGTCAAATAGCGTGTACTATTCTATACTTGTCAAAAAACGCTTAAAGCAGCGAGAGAAGATCAAAACGTGCTTTGCTGTTTCAATAATTGCCTTTAAGAGAAATAAGACAGTTTTCTCTTCTAAATCATCATTTAGTAATTCTGAATAAGCTAAACATTTTTATAGCATGGGGCAGGACATAGAAACCTTAAACTACAACAAGTGGTAAAAATACCCTTCTCTCAACGAGAGGAGTCGAAAAACAGCATATGTCCCTCTTTGGTAAAGATTCAGTAATGTACCAAATAAAACAACACCGACTGTCCTAACAATGAAGTTTAAATGTTAATTGGATGTGCTTAATAGTGGATTCGTGTCAAATAGCGTGTACTATTCTATACTTGTCAAAAGACGCTCAAAGCAGCGAGAGAAGACCAAAACGTGCTTTGCTGTTTCAATAAGTGCCATGAAGACATATAAGACAGTTTTCCCTTCTTATTCATCTCTTTTAGTAATTCTGAATAAGCAAAACATTTTTATAGCATGGGGGAGGACATCGCACCTTTACCTACAACGAGTGGTAAAAATGCACTTATCTCGTCTAGAGGAGTTGAAAAACAGCATATGTCCATCTTTGGTAAAGATGCAGTAATGTGCCAAATAAAACCACGCCAATTTTTATAATAATGAAGTTTAAATGTTAATTGGATGTGATTAATAGCGTATTTGTGTCATATAGCGTGTTCTAATTCTATACTTGTCAAAAGACGCTGAGGGTTGTCGATGATCTTTCAAAACTGCACAGAACAATACACTGTCTATGAAGGCAGCGAGAGAAGATCAAAATGTGCTTCCTCAGGTGAAAACGACATTTCTCTCCATACGATCGTTATTTATTTATTTTCTGTACAATGGAAATATCAAAACTAAACCTTGTAGATTGATTATTATTTTTTTCTTCAATATAGTGCATCTTCAGATAAACCATGCCCTTATTCTACTGTTTATTCCGTCCAGCTTCGTAAGGCCACCATACTTAGCAAACATTTTAGTGTTGTCGATGACCTTTCAAAACTGCACTTAGCAGACAAAGGCTTCAGGCAGAGCCTTAATATGCTTTTGGGTTGTCTGACGCCACCTGTGGCTGTTCTAGCCCAATCTCTCGAAAGGAGATATAGATTGAAATTGAAAGTACATCCTTCAGCTAAGTTTGGATCAGATGCAAACTAAAATGTTGCTGAATGTTTAGGAAAGTGGCAGCTGTGCACTAGAGGTTTCAGGTAGCTAGTACCAAAATGTACTAAATTCAGGGAGGCAACAGGACACGCCTGTCTAAGCCCTTTACACCTTTCATTCTTGGAACAGCATTGTTGTATCTGCCTATGTCAGATGAGCGTCAAGCTGGGCAAGAATTTCAACATGGAGAAGTTGTACTAGCTTAGCTTTAGGAATGTAGTAGCCCTTCAGAGTTTGGCTTTCAGTCACTCAGCTCGTCATGTGGCGTTCTTGTGGGCCTTGCGAGCTGGAGAGCATTGCTCGTTAAAATATGGCAGCAGTCACATGTTCATCCCACTTCAGCCAGTCATTCCTTCAGCGTGATCAAACTGACTAAAGTTAATGTCAGTCAATAAATCTTCCCCTACTGTCTTAATCATCCCCGGTGTCAGAGTCCAGGTTAGCCTAACTGTAAATAACCTGGCTACTGTAACATAAAGGTCATACAGGTCATCAAACCCTTTCATCAAACTCCACCATCAATCTCCACTGAGTACTATCCTGTTCCTGTATTTCCAGCACGTTTGGTTAAATGCATCTCTTCTAGCTGTTGACAACAACTCTGGGGCAATGGAAAAATGGCCCAAAGTTAGCTGGTGTGCATGGCAGATTCAGAAATTATAATTACAATAATTTTATCATTATTGAAATGGCAATCAGATATGAATAACAATGCAGTTAACTCAATGTCTAATATCAAAACAAGGAAAGGTTGGTATTTCAGATTGAAAATTAACTATTGGCATTCAAGACTATATACAGGAGAAATGCACAGAGGAGTGAAAATGTATTCCATCTGACTTGTGAATGTAGTTGAGATATGCTAAAATGCTTTAATTATATTACATTTTTTTGTTTTTTGTTTCAGGCCCTTCCTTTTCTCACTGTTGGGGAGAGTGCACCTCAATAGCAGTACCAGGCTATATAACGACTGAGGATGCTGGAACCAGGAGAACAGAAGCTGGCTTCAAATGTAAGCTGTGATGTATATTTCAGTGTTTCAGCAATTTATCTTTGCATTTTCTACTTTTTTCATCCAGGTTGATGACTTGGAGGTCACAAGCATCACAATGACTTGTGGTCATTCACAAATACAGAAAATAAATTCAATATAAGAGGCCAACGTAAAAGTACCTGAAACGATGTGGTTAATTTATTGAGATTGACCCATAGCCTTTGTTGGGGAAACCGATAGGGAGTTAATTTATTCTAAAAGGAAACTGGACTTTCCTTGTGGATTAATCTTTTACACAATGACCTGGATGACTGACAACCTTAACACACACTGTAAAGTGCAAGTAGGAATAATTATGGTGTCATGTTAAGTTTTAGTAGTCATATACTTGACTTGGATTAATGCATGTGTTCATCAAATTGCTTTATTTCAAATGTTAGCTGATGAATGATGTCTGAATGTATCTTTTACAGCTATGTGATACTATCCTGGTGCATGCCAGCACCTTGTTATTGCAACACTCTGTTGCATGGGGAATTGTTTCAACTAGATTGTATGAGGTTGCCTGATGCATCTCTTGAAAAAGAGTGGCACATGCTGCATGTTAAACGAGCCAGAGCTCAGAACAGAATTGTACCATACTTATGAGAACAGTGAATTCTGCAGCAGCAAAGCATTGTCTCCGCAGTGTTTTATGGACACTAACCAACAGAGCACTTTTTCAGAGTCTTCACAAAACAACAGAATCCGAGAGGTTTGGATTGTCTAAATGCTCTGGCTATACATTCCTGACACCAGTCTGAGGGTTATTGAGAGGTTTTTGGCTCTCAGAAATACACCACAAATAGAAAAACATGCAGGGTTTCTCAGCACATTGTCTTTCCTGAAAATAGTTGTCTCTTGTCAGCAATAAGCAACTCTTATAAAACAACAGTGAAATCTGTAAACTTTTTTAAAACTATCCATACACTTTGCATATTCTACTGCTAAAAGATTTGGTTGCTTTTGAATAGTAATTTTGTTGATAAAGACAGAGATTGTGCCTCTGAGTAAGGTGAGAATTTTCTTAAAGCTTAGGTTTGCTGGAGTTCACTATTTTGCACTTTAGAGCACTTGACTCCCATGCCTTTATCAGTTGAATTATTATTATTCCTTACTGCTTTCATTTTCACTACTATTTAATGGTTTGTAAATAATCTGCACGTTTGGGTGATAAAGCAGTTGAGTTGAGGGCCGAGGACCACGCCATTTGGACGGCCTTGAAAGTTTTAAGTGGCGATGTTTTAGGCACCTTTAGCCTGCAGTGTAACAGTAAACTTCATTTGGCGTGTCTTGACGGCTTGATAGTGTCATATGTTTTTACATCGAAAAGAAAATGCATTTATTGCAAACGACCGGCTGGGCCAGCATGCCTCCTACAGGGTCGGCTCCACCGTCCCCGGACTTTCTTCTATTGTCCTCCTCTCTAGATGTTAAAACCTAATAACTGAATGTCACAATGTATGCTAAGATTAGCTTACTTATTCATTTACTGTAAGGGCTATTACAGTATAGTATAGCGCATAGATAGTGGCCATCACTATCCATGCGCACAACATTGCACTGGTATAGCTTCATCTACAAATCCACATAAACAGTGTTGCTACAGCTTACGCTCACAGGGTTTCATCACTTTGTCAACCCCATCAGTCCGTACTGAACTCAGTAGAAAGGCCTTTTCCTACTCTACTCTCTCACACGCTCCAGTAGGCCTATCCAAACCCATGCACTGGAACAACATGAAGGCTAGATGCAGAATACAAGTAATTTCCATGTAGCACTGAATACAATATTAAATAAGGTGATGTCTGTGAGCGTGAAGAGCAGCAGACACCTACATTGTTGCTTTCCTGTGCAAAGATACATTTTAGAATTTTTTTTACACGTTATTTCAACATTAGACTCACCTAATGAGATGGGTGGGCACAATGCATGGAGCAGAGCAAGTCTATTGTTGGTTAAGTTTTGGAGACGGCCACTCGGAGATCATCATCCATGTTTAGTCCCGAACTGTTTTATTTTTTTATGTAAGTCAGTGCTCAAAAAGTCATTTGACATAAGTACGTGGAGCCAAAGCGCATCAGGACATCTATAGTGACCCTGGATAGCTGCGTGTATTCCCTTTCGACTGAAACCCAGACCTCGCAGCGTCTTGGTATTAAACGCTGTCTCTAACTTTCAGTCACTTGACATTTCAACTAATGCGTCCTCACTCGTGTTAACACATGGTGCATTTTCCTCCATGAAGTCTTCCATCTTATAGAAACCATATGAATCCTGCCCATTTCAATTTGCGCAGTCTGTGAATAATACAGTGTCTGGAGCTTACGTGAAGGTAACTTAACAAGCCTCACAATTCTCCCTTATAAACTCCAGAGCAGGCTGTTCAAGATAAGCCTCAAGCTGCATAAAAGTACCACCAACTGACTGACTATTGTGATCTTGGTACCCCTGGAATGAAAGATAAAATTGCGTGCTGGTTTAGATCAGTAGATAATTTATTAACAGACAGTGTAATTGAATGTAATTGAGCAGACAGAGTGGACAGCTAGAGGATCATAAGGAGATATTCACTGAATTTGACAAAAGGGTTTTGGATGACAATTGTGGACTAACCCTTTGAGTCAGAATGTTACATTAGAGCATTAAGTACAGACACAGATGAATAGCAATACACAAGTTATTTGGGTTGTCACTGTAACTAAAAAAATATTGTTTGAGCGGGTGTAATCTGTAATTTATACAGGGAGGAAGACATAATAAACTGACATACAAAAACTGGAGCAGGGAGACCAAGTCCGTCCATTTCTCACCAATCCAAAAATCCCTCCTCTCCATTTCTTACCAATCAAATGAAAGCCGCTGTCCCCGGCTTCCATTTCTTGCCAATCAAACGGGATCTCCTCTCTTTTTCTTAGCAATCAGAAAAACCCTTCAGCCTTAATTCCCGCCCCCGCTTTTTCGACGAATCAGACGGCTGTTGCTACCTCAGTGCAGGCAAAAGAAGACGAGAGCGCCTCTTGGCATTTTTACGGTAAGTAAATCAAGTAAATCAAAAGTTCTTTAAATTTCTGACCTAAATTCAGAACTGCAAATTGTTTGGTATTAAAATGCCTATTGCTCGGCTGATTTATTCATTTATATACCGCCGTCTGTACGACGTGGTTCATTTTGCTAGCTAAAAAAACACACATTACTGTTGAAATTCATTCAAACGAGCCGACAGATGCTTTAGCTATGCGACCGTTAGCCTGCAGTACAATCGACTACCGGAGTGAGTGAGTGAGTGAGTGAGTAGACGAATGAGGTTGGAGGAGTGGCGGTGTGGCTTCTTTCAGGGTGGGTAGAGATGTGTTTTTCCGCACTAAAGAACAATAGGACGAAGGGAGACTTCTCAATTTGACTGGCCTTGACGGTTTCAGGTGCCGGTCTTTTAACTGCAGCTAACGGTACAGTGAATGAGTGGACGAGCAAGAGAATGGGAACGGAGGTCTATCTGCTGCTAGGGTGGACAGGGGTGCTGATCAGATGTGAGCTGGGTGAGTAGAATACAGTGGATGAAACTGTACATATTCATTGTGATACACATTCTTCGTTAAAAATCAAATATGCACTTCGACAAAGCACAATTCCTGAAAGTGTGCTGTTTCATATGATGCTGATAGTGATATTATATTAGCATTCTTAGTAATGTCTTAGATTACAGCTCATTATAGCATAATGACTCTGAAGTTGCGGTAAAATAGTTTGTACAATCGATGTGCCAGAACAATACAATAGTGGGCCATCAGGGCCAGGAAGGAAGAATCACAATTATATATTTTAATGGTACAAAGTTCATTCTCATCGCACATTTTTTTTCTCTCAGACGTGGATTCTGCCTCAATTACGGAAATATGTTTGACCTTTACTCGACATGCTTAATATTAAATATTAAGATTAAACGCGTATAACTACTCGAACTTCTTGTGAAACAACTTTTTTCTATACCATACAGAACATTACATACATTTAGTTCTCAGTCTCTCTCGCTCTCTCTCCCTCTCTCTCTCTCTCTCTCTCTCTCTCACACACACACACAGAGAGAGAGAGAGAGAGAGAGAGAGAGAGAGAGGGGGCAAAAGGGCAAAGCCGGGCACTTGTTTGCAAACATCTTTGATCTTTGAAATGCAGGTGCATGTGTATCTTTTTGATCTTGCTTGTTGCGCAGTCACCGTTAGTCGGCAAGTTGTTTATCAAGCGGTCAGTCTTTAATTTGGATCTATTGTGGGAGTATTGTAGACTTAGGGCTTTTAAAATGAAGTTGTATGTAAGCTACCCTTTATAAGAATTTCTAGATCTTTGTAAATTATAGTTAATAAAATTACTGTTAGTGGCAGTACAGTGTGTACCAAAATGCGGGCCGTCAGGACCAGGATTCGATTATTTTATTTTAAATAATTAAAAATATATTTTGTGCTCTAAGTTTTATTTGTTATCCCACTGATTTTTTTTTCTGAAATAACGTTTATGGGACTGTGAGACGGCAAGCTTTTGTTTCCCTCGTCTCTTTAAATCATGATGCTGCTTTCGGTTTGTTACCGATCTGGTGAGAAGTGCTCGAAGACGTGGAGCTGCCTCCACACACACCTGCTTCACCTCAGGGAACTGTCTGCTCGAGCCACACACGGGCCAAAAACAACCGAGAATGACACAAAGCTTTCCATAATGCACGCTCATTCTGATGCGCTATAATGACGCTTTCTCTAATTCTCCTAGGCAGTGGGATCGCTTCAGTGGCTTTAACTCCAATCCGTGCTTCGACATACAATTGTACAGTGACCTGTGTGTTTTCTGCCTTTGCAGGGGCACAGTGGAAGGAGAGCCCGGTTTATAGAAGAATGACTGAAATCCGCCGTGTACATAGCAACACGCCTGCCTACAGGCTTTGATTCATGTTATGCCGGAACCACACCTATGAATAATCCGGGGATCCCTAACATATCATTCTAGAGGTGTTTTGTGGGAAATTATAATAGAAATAAAAACTCAAAAAGACTAGCAAAATAAAATATGATACAGATGCAAAGTTTTAAAATGATTAAATAGAACAAACTGTGCTTTTTACACTAAAGCCACATACCTGTCGTTATGCAGAAACAATACATTAACAGTTGCACACAAACTCTTAGAGATTTGCCAATTTCTCCCCTCATGTGAGGATGGTTTTCAGAGTATAACAAATTTCTCTCTTGCTCTATTATTTGACAAGAACCGTATGGACCTAACTGCCTGTTAGGTCTAACTACCTAACTGCTATGTCTTAAGACCGTTCTGAAGGTCACTTAGCTGACAGCAGTTAGGGTAGGTAGCACTTTTTTTGTTTGTATTTGTATTTACCATTGTTCCTTTTTTACATGGCTGAAGGAGAAGAAGAAACAGATACACTGAAAAAGCCTTTTTCGAGGGATGGACTCATTCAAAAGATGAGCAGCTTTGGTAAGTTTAACAGAATTTTATTTATCTTTATAAGCAATTGACTATTGTGACTTGATGAAGTCAGATTCCAAGTCCTGAAGACTCCTTTGCGTGTGCATTGTGGCATGTGTGCGACCATCTGCTTGGCCGGAAACTTTGGGGAAACCTGCTGAACCCTGGTTTGTTCTTTAATCTGCAGCAGTGACATTGATTTGTACTTCATGCAATGTCTATTTGTAAGCATTTGTAAGCATTAGTCATAATGTAGTATCAGTGTTGAGTTACATTCTTTAATTTATTAGTATCTATTCTATTATCAAAGGGTATGAATGAGTTAATGAGCAATAGTTTTTAAAAGTGGAAGAACTCTGAATGAATTCATATAGTTAAAAATACAATAGTGTCAGTCTCACTGTTACTTAATGTTCTGTTAATGTTCATATCTTATGGCAAATACGTAATACATCGCGCAGTGACCACTTTAACATTCATTTTAATCTGGACAATAAGAACCCAGCCCCTTCATATCCCTTGAATGTGAAAGGGCAAGCCTTGGTGCTGCTGGACTACCAGACTGTGCAGCTGTATGTCAGAATGCCTTCTCTTGTGCAATGATAACAGCTATTGAGGGAGTCCATTGTACCCAGATGGTTCTGCACTGCTAAGTCTTCCTGACCAGGAATAAGGTGTAGGCTCTCAGTGTTGATGGAATGAAATGTTAAGCTGAAATCAACAGCATCCAGACATTCTGTAGGTATAAGGTTTTTCCAAGTGGGTGAGAGCTGTGTGAAAATGATTAAGTGTGTATATTTTCTTAGTGTCACAATATTAACAGGATTGGTAAAGATCAGTGCTTGTGGCATTATTGCATTGTTAAAGCAATCAACAAATGATATATTAAAAACACATCAAACACAGGACCAGATTTATTATGCTAAGTTCTGATTAGATGCAAGCTTATATTAATGACCAATAATACATTGTACTTTTGACCGATGTTAGATTTATCCCAATTTGGACAATAGGGACTAGACACCAGGGGGATGTTCTACAAAGTAGTATAATAAAAATAACTATGAACTATTTGAATAGAATTGAACGTCTACCTACTAGAAAGGAAAAGGCAATAACTTTATGAAAGTAAGGAGGGAAATTTGTACCAGCTGAAACTAGGGATCCTTGAAGATACCAATTGTAGGAGAGGGCACAACCATGCAGCCTTAAGACTTTGAGAGTGTGTCAAAAATCACTTAGGTATCGCTTGAACCAAATATAAAACCTTGGGAACAATATTCATCTTTACAGAATTTGTTCTCCAATAAGACATGAGGGTAAAATAGACCAGTGTTTAATATCCTTTTTACACTTTTCTAAAAGAGGACTAAAATTTGCTTTAAATAGTCTGAGCATCCAACACTTTGTGAGGAAGAATGTTTTCAAGGCGAAGAGCCAAAACTTTTGAAAACACTTTACCATCGCAGTTTATCGGTGTAAATATGAACTAAAATTAAATTAAGTTAAGTTAACCAAATATAAAAAATTTGGAACAATATTCATCTTTACGAATTTGTCCTCCCAATAAAAGATAAAAAAAAGAGGGTAAAAAAGACTAGCGTTTAATATCTTTTTTACACTGTTCTAAAAGAGGAATAAAGTTTGCTTTAAATAAACTGTAGTAAGATTTGGTTATTTTTACCCCCAGATATGAGAAAAAGTCAGCTGTGAGTTTAAATGGCAGATTGGGAAATTCTTCAGCTTTCTTGTTAATGGGGAAGTACTCATTTTTATTAAAATTAAGTTTGTATCCTGATATTTTTCCAAATTCTTCCAGGACTCTGAGGACTTCAGGTACGGTTGAGACAGGGTTGGTGACATATAATAACAAGTCGTCTGCGTAAAGTGAGACAGTATGTGTTAGGCCACCACGTGTAATACCCTGTATAGCATTGCACCTGAGAGCTTTGGAGAGTGGTTCTGTTGCTAAGACAAAAAGTAGTGGGCTCAATGGATCTCCTTGTTTAGTCCCCCTGAAGAGAGGGAAGTAATCAGAGGAGACAGAGTAAGTGTAAACTGAGGCAGTCGGTGTAGATAAGTTTGATGTGTTTAATACAATTATGGCCAAATCCAAACCGACTGAGTGTGGAAAGAAGATATTCCCACTCATTACTCATCACTATTCCCTATCGAACGCCTTCTCGCTGTTGAGCGAAATTACCGCTTTTGGGGATAGAGTGTGGGATTTCGTGTAGATTATGTTAAACAATCATTTCAGATTGACATAGGACTGTCTGCCTTGAACAAACCCAGTCTGGTGGTCCAACACTATGTGAGGAAGAATGTTTTCAAGGCAAAGAGCCAAAACTTTTGAAAACACTTTACCATCGCAGTTTGCTAAACTAATTGCTGTATGATGAACAGTCGAGTGGGTCCTTATTTTTCTTTAATAACAATGCATGGCCAGAGATCAAAATCGGATTACATTAACAAATTCGTATTGTTCTCAGTAAATAGGGATCGAGCAAAAAAAAGTCTATTCTTGAAAATGATCTGTGTACATGAGAGAAATAAGAGTACTCCCTTTTGTTAGGATTCTTAAATCTCCATGGATCTACAAGTTTATGTGTGTTCATAAATGCATGGATTGTTTCTGATTTAGATGACTTTGATGTCGAATGAGAGGAACGATCACCAGATTGTAATCCCCTGAAAGAATCAAGTGATGACTATCCAGACTGGGGATGGAGCTTAGCATTTTTTTTTTTTTAAACTGATCATCGTCAAAGTTAGGGGCATAAATATTAACTACAATTAAATTCAGTTGTAGTAGCTTCCTCACAACCGTACACCTGCCCTACCCAGTCTTTGTGAATCCCAAAGTGGTCTTTAATCTGAAGGTTTGTTTCCTACAAGAATGCTAAGAATGCCAAGATGTCTTAAGTGTGAGAGAACCCTCTCTCTTTTGACTGCATGTTTAAGCCCTTTTACATTCCAACTTATTATTTTCACATCACTCCTACCTGGGACTGGATATGAATTACTGTGCGCCACTGAAACTATCGAGTTCAGATATGTAAATCCCATTCCCATTTAAGCAATACAAAACATAGATGAATGCACAAATCAGATATAAAACATACAAAATACAAATACATCTACACTTAACAAGTAGCGAACAAAACATATATATATATATATATATATATATGCCTTAAGACAGAACCCGCATATGCCTAACCCGATGGGTCTTATGCTTTCCGGCTTGACTCCCTGCTTAACTGGGAGTACCAAAGCTGCTACTGACACCTACTGGGGAAAATAATTATTGCAAGCAGCTAGCACAATGCTGTAATAAGAGTCCGATTCAGCAGTCCTACGCATTTTCAGTGTGTTGGTACATGGGTCTGCAGCCAACATATGCTGTAGGATTCTCTGTCTAATATGTTACTCTCACGGGGATAGTTAACGGCAAATTGTAAGAAATACTGAACAAAGACAAGACAGAAAAAATACTTGAAGCATCTGTATCTATATATCGCAGAAAAAGAATAAATTGGATAAAGATAAAGATTTTATCTCTGGTAGTCATAATCCTTTGACATATTGAAATATTGCTACACAGACACAGACACGACTCATGTGATTCACAAAAGTCCTGGCCTACACGTACGTGCGTTTGAATTGTGCGGTATTGACAGCTACAAAGTTGATGGAAATTGAGTAATACCACATTCAATGTATTTTAAGTAAGGTAGCTCATTGTGACAGTGAGGGTAGCTCATATTGACAGCCAGGGTAGCTCATTTTCACAGGTAGAAAATGAATGAAAATTGAGGAATAAATGACTAATACCAATTGTACCTCTTTGGTAAAGATGAAGTACTGTGCCAAATAAAACCACGCCAACTTTCCTTATTATTAAGTTTAAATGTTATTTGGAAGTGCTTAATAGTGGATTCATGTTTAATAGCGTGTACTATTCTATACTTGTCAAAAGAAGCTAAAAGCAGCGAGAGAAGCTCAAAACGTGCTTTGCTGTTTCAATAAGTGCCTTTAAGACGTATAAGACCGTTTATTCTTCTAAATCATCTCTTTTAGTAATTCTGAATAAGCTAAACATTTGTATGGCATGGGTGAGTACATAGCACATTACCCTACAACAAGTGGTAAAAATGCACTTATCTCGTCTACAGGAGTTGAAAAACAGCATATGTCCCTCTTTGGTAAAGATGCAGTACTGTGCCAAATAAAACCACGCCAACTCTTATTATTATTAAGCTTAAATGTTATTTGGAAGTGCTTAATAGTGGATTCATGTCAAATAGCGTGTACTATTCTAAACTTGTCAAAAAACGCTTAAAGCAGCGAGAGAAGCTCAAAACGTGCTTTGCTGTTTCAATAAGTCCCATGAAGACATATAAGACCGTTTTCTCCACTAAATTATCTCCTTTAGTAATTCTGAATAAGCTAAACATTTTTATAGCATGGATGAGGACATAGCACATTACCCTACAACAAGTGGTAAAAATGCACTTATCTCGTCTAGAGGAGTTGAAAAACAGCATATGTCCCTCTTTGGTAAAGATGCAGTGATGTGCCAAATGAAATCACGCCAACTTTCATAATAATGAAGTTTAAATGTTATTTGGAAGTGCTTAATAGTGGATTCATGTTTAATAGCGTGTACTATTCTATACTTGTCAAAAAACGCTTAAAGCAGCGAGAGAAGCTCAAAACGTGCTTTGCTGTTTCAATAAGTGCATTTAAGACATCTAACAAAGTTTTCTCTTCTAAATCATCTCTTTAAGTAATTCTGAATAAACTAAACATTTTTATGGCATGGGTGAGTACATATTACATTACCCTACAACAAGTGGTAAAAATGCACTTCTCTCGTCTAGAGGAGTTGAAAAACAGCATATGTCCCTCTTTGGTAAAGATGCAGTAATGTGCCAAATGAAATCACGCCAACTTTCATAATAAGGAAGTTTAAATGTTATTTGGTTGTGTTTAATAGTGGATTCATGTCAAATAGCGTGTACTATTCTATACTTGCCAAACGAAGCTTTAAGCAGCGAGAGAAGCTCAAAACGTGCTTTGCTGTTTCAATAAGTGCCATGAAGACATATAAGACCGTTTTCTCCACTAAATTATCTCCTTTCGTAATTCTGAATAAGCTAAACATTTTTTTAGCATGGATGAGGACATAACACATTACCCTACAACAAGTGGTAAAAATGCACTTCTCTCGTCTAGAGGAGTTGAAAAACAGCATATGTCCCTCTTTGGTAAAGATGCAGTAATGTGCCAAATGAAATCACGCCAACTTTCATAATAATGAAGTTTAAATGTTATTTGGAAGTGCTTAATAGTGGATTCATGTTTAATAGCGTGTTCTATTCTATACTTGTCAAAAAACGCTTAAAGCAGCGAGAGAAGCTCAAAACGTGCTTTGCTGTTTCAATAAGTGCATTTAAGACATCTAACAAAGTTTTCTCTTCTAAATCATCTCTTTTAGTAATTCTGAATAAACTAAACATTTTTATAGCATGGGTGAGGACATAGCACATTACCCTACAACAAGTGGTAAAAAAGCACTTATCTCGTCTACAGGAGTTGAAAAACAGCATATGTCCCTCTTTGGTAAAGATGCAGTACTGTGGCAAATGAAATCACGCCAACTTACATAATAATGAAGTTTAAATGTTATTTGGAAGTGCTTAATAGTGGATTCATGTCAAATAGCGTGTACTATTCTATACTTGCCAAACGAAGCTTTAAGCAGCGAGAGAAGCTCAAAACGTGCTTTGCTGTTTCAATAAGTGCCATGAAGACATATAAGACCGTTTTCTCCACTAAATTATCTCCTTTAGTAATTCTGAATAAGCTAAACATTTTTATAGCATGGATGAGGACATAGCACATTACCCTACAACAAGTGGTAAAAATGCACTTCTGTCGTCTAGAGGAGTTGAAAAACAGCATATGTCCCTCTTTGGTAAAGATGCAGTAATGTGCCAAATGAAATCACGCCAACTTTCATTATTATTAAGTTTAAATGTTATTTGGAAGTGCTTAATAGTGGATTCATGTCAAATAGCGTGTATTATTCTATACTTGCCAAACGAAGCTTTAAGCAGCGAGAGAAGCTCAAAACGTGCTTTGCTGTTTCAATAAGTGCCTTTAAGAGAAATAAGACAGTTTTCTCTTCTAAATCATCTCCTTTAGTAATTCTGAATAAACTAAACATTTTTATGGCATGGGTGAGTACATAGCACATTACCCTACAACAAGTGGTAAAAATGCACTTCTGTCGTCTAGTGGAGTTGAAAAACAGCAGATGTCCCTCTTTGGTAAAGATGCAGTACTGTGCCAAATAAAACCACGCCAACTTTCATGATAATGAAGTTTACATGTTATTTGGATGTGCTTAATAGTAGATTCGTTATTCATTTTTTCCTCAATCTAGTGAATCGTGAGATAAATCATGCCCTTTATTCTACTGTTTATTCCATCTAGCTTCGTAAGGTCACCATACTTAGCAGACATTGAGGGTTGTCGATGATCTTTCAAATCTGCACGGAACAATACACTGTCTACACTACATATAGAACCTTAATATACTTTTTGGTTATTTGACGCCACCTTTGGCTGTTCTAGCCCAATCTCGAAAGGATATATAGACTGAAATTGAAAGTACATCTTTCCGGCTTCAGGTATGGCTTCCTCGTGGTCCTTGCGGGCTGGGGAGCATTTCTCGTCATCATCCCAGTTCCGATTTTCAAAAAAAATCCCACTGTCTCTGTTCTAATTGTAGCAGCCAATCATTCATTCAGTGTGATCAAACTGACTAAAGTTAAAGTCAGTCGCTCAATCTTCCCCCACTGTGTCTTAATCACCCCCAGTGTGTCATGCTACTGTAACATAAAGGTTACTCCCTGTCGTCAAACTCCACAATCAATCTTCACTGAGTAGTATCCTGTTCCTGTATCTCCAACACATTTGAGTAATGCATTTCTTTTTGGCTGTTTGCAACAACTCTGGGGAGATGAAAGAATGGCCCAAAGTTAGCTGGTCTGCATGGCAGATTTGGAAATTATAATTACAGTTATTTGATCATTATTCAAATGGCAATCAGATATGAATAATAATGCAGTTAACTCATTGTCTAATAACAAAACAGAGAAAGGTTGGTATTTCAGATTGAAAATGAACTATTGGCATTCAAGACTATATACAGGAGAAGTGCACAGAGGAATGAAAATGTATTCCATCTGACTTGTGAATGTAGTTGAGATATGCTAAAATGCTTTAATTATATTACATTTTTTTGTTTTTTGTTTCAGGCCCTTCCTTTTCTCACTGTTGGGGAGAGTGCACCTCAATAGCAGTACCAGGCTATATAACGACTGAGGATGCTGGAACCAGGAGAACAGAAGCTGGCTTCAAATGTAAGCTGTGATGTATATTTCAGTGTTTCAGCAATTTATCTTTGCATTTTCTACTTTTTTCATCCCGGTTGATGACTTAGAGGTCACAAGCATCACGATGACTTGTGGTCATTCCCAAATACAGAAAATAAATTCAATGTACGAGGCCACCTTAAAAGTACCTGAAACGATATGGTGAATTTATTGAGATGCCCCTGTATTTGTTGGGGAATCCCATAGGGAGATAATTTATTCTAAAAGGAAACTGGACTTGAAAATTGAACCAGGTATTGGACCTTGTGGATTAATCTTGTATACAATGACCTGGATGACTGACAACCTTTGCACATACTTTAAAGGGCAAGTAGGAATAATTATGTTGTCTTGTTAAGTTTTAGTAGTCATAGTAGACTTGGATTTATGCATGTGTTCATCAAATTGTTTTATTTCAAATGTTAGCTGAAGTTGATGTATCTTTTACAGGTATGTGATACTATCCTGGTGCATGCCAGCACCTTGTTAGTGCAACACTCTGTTGCATGGAGAATTCTTTCAACTACACTGTATAAAGGTTGCCTGATGCAGCAGTGGCGCATGCTCCATGTTGAAAAAGGCAGAGCTCAGAACAGAATTGTACCATACCATTGTACCAAGAACAATTAATTCTGCAGCAGCAAAGCATTGCCTCTGCAGTGTTTTATGGACTCTAACCAACAGAGCACTTTCTCAGTCTTCACAAAACAACAGAATCTGAGAGGTGCCGCTTTACTTTGAAAAACATCAAGACTTTCCTAAAAACACCATGACTGAATTGAATTGTCTGAAATGCTCTGGCCAAACATTCCTGACACCAGTCAGGGGATTGAAAGGTTTTTGGCTCTCAGAAGCATGAAAATATTGTCTTATTTTCTTAAAGCAGCAATAAGCAACTTTTATATAACAACAGTGAAATCTGTAAACTTTTTTTTAAAAAACTATCCACTTTGTGTATTCTATAGCCAACAGATTTGGTTGCTTTTTATAGTTATTTTGTTGATAAAGAAACAGATTGTGCCTCTGTGTAAGATGAGAACTTTCTTACAGTTTAGGTTTGCTATATTTCACTATTTGGCACTTCAGAATAACGGTGCGAGAGACTGGTGACCCCCACTGTCCCTGGAGGTGGTTAAAGCATAACGTTGCGCACAGCCGTGCACACGCTCCAGTAGGCCTGTCCAAACCCATGCACTAGAACAACACGAAGAACACAACAGCCTTAACAACCATAATATCATTTCATAGTAATTTAAGAAAGGCTAGATGTAGAATACAAGTAATGTCCATGTAGCACTGAATACAATATTTAATAAGATTATGTCTGTGTGCGTGAAGAGCAGCAGACACCTACATTGTTGCTTTCAAGTGCAAAATTACATTTTAGAATTTTTTTTACACATTACTTCAACATTAGACTCACCTAATGAGATGGGTGGGCACAATGCATGGAGCAGAGCAAGCCCATTGTGGGTTTAATTTTGGAGACGGCCACTCGGAGATCATCATCCATGTTTCGTGCCAAACTGTTTTATTTTTTTTATGTAAGTCAGTGCTCAGAAAGTCTTTCCACATAAGAAGTTAGAGCCAAAGGGCATCAGGACATCCATAGCGACCTTGGATAGCTGCGTGTATTCCCTTTCGACGGAAATCCAGAACTCAACGTCTCAGCAGCGTCTTGGCATTAAACGCTGTCTGTAACGTTCGGCCACTTGACAGTTCAACTGATGCGTCCTCCAGGTCTGATGTCAGATGAATTTCCCACGTAACAGTGAATGGTGATCTTATTCAGTCGTATTGTTTTCGAGCGGTTTCCTCTGGAAAATACTTGGTAAAGTGTTCCAGGAAGAACTGGAAGTTGCGTAATGATATAGACTTGTTCACTGTGTTAACACTCAAGGGCATTTTCCTCCATGACGTCTTCCATCTTATAGAAACCGTATGAATCCTGCCCATTTCAGTTTGCGCAGTCTGTGAATAATACAGTGTCTGAAATGTACGTGAGGTGCCACTTTTAAGACTCTTGCTTCAGTCCTTTCTCCCCCAGCATTGCTCCAGCACTGTCTGTATACACATCAATGCAATCGTCCCAAAGTTTATTGTCAAGTTTAGTGAACATGTCCTCACCTGTGCACGTCCCCTCGAGCGGGGTGCAAAACAGCGTTAAGAATTCCCTCAAAACTGTACTTACATTAACTGACTTATTGCTACCGCAGCGGGTTTGATTAATGTTTCCTCGATTGTGTGCTTTTGTGCCTGTGCAATTAAATATGGCGCATCATTATGATGCCATTTGAGCTTTGGCTGGGATTATTGTTTGTTTCATAAGGGCTTTTTGGCCTTACAACTCTTGCTCCTTTCGGCGGAAAAAATCAACTGGTTTAGCAGCAAGTGAGGGATGCTTGGTTTTCCAGTGTCTGTTGCCTTTTAACAGGCTTTAGGCTTTCAAGTGCAAGTACCCCAGCGCATGCACCACATTGGGGGTGTTGAAGTTTGTTGACGATGACACACGTAGATACATATTGCATTCATCTTGATATTTTCGACACCTAGAAGAGCTGCTCCGACTGATGATGTTATTACCACGGTGGTCTCCACCTACGTTCACATGTCGCTGTGTTTCCTGTGCTGCTGTAAATTGACCTGCTGAAACGATGCTGTTTAATCTGTCGCAATTACCTCAGGGACACTTTTTTTGCGCTTGGTTTTATTTCAAATTTAACTACTATTTTTGAATATATCTTGACAATAATGGATAAAATATGCAATTTTTTAATCATTTTAAATTTGTATTTGTTTTTGGTATGCATATGCGACCTCCCCCGGTGTCTGCGACCCCCTGGGGGTCCCGCCTCCCACTGTTGGAACCACTGAGAAAAAAATCAACATGCTCTGTATCACAGACAATTCTCAAAGAATCTCAGAAAGAAAACCACGACGTAAATAAAAATAGTTGGTTTTTATTTTTTTTTCTTTATCAAACGTCACTGAACGGCGAAGCCATTTACAATAACATTAACTCAGTGAAAGGAGCATGCTGTTTTTAGAAGAAAAAAAAACATCATTCAGAAAAAACAAGCGTTTTATATA
Organism: Semicossyphus pulcher; assembly: GCF_022749685.1. Taxonomy (NCBI): domain Eukaryota; kingdom Metazoa; phylum Chordata; class Actinopteri; order Labriformes; family Labridae; genus Semicossyphus; species Semicossyphus pulcher. The sequence goes on from NW_027211695.1 coordinate 10,709,571, forward strand.
TTCCCATTTTCCCCATTTCTAATATAGAATTGCCTACATTTCTAAGAAACAAAATCTTCCAATCTCTCTTCTGTCCCATTCACAGTTCACTCACGTTATGCGTCGGGCTGGTAGTTTGCAGACCTGCTCTCCTTCTGGGCTTCAACCAGCACCGCTTTATTTGACGCGATGCATGGCATTTTGATCTGATTAGCCTGTTTTTGATGTGATGTGATGTGATGTGATGTGATGCATTTGATTGATGTCTGGTCCAAGTCAGTTTTTATTTCTAGCTCGCAATATCCGTCGATGAATAATTTCCTCAGTAGCTAACGGATGGATGTATATCTGTAGCAAATTACTTTGCCTCATTAAAAACATAGGCTACTTAAGTAAAAGTTAAATCACTGACTTTAAAGAATACTCTAAAAAGTACAAGTACACGACAAAGCAACTCAATTACAGTAATGTGAGTACTTGTAATTCGTTACTTTCACCTCTGTGTATATGGTAGAGATGGCAGCTTATTAGTCAAAAGATACGTAACTCGGTGAGATGAGATCATAATTACCATACTAAGACGGCCAAAATGTCTGGTCTGCTCCAAATTCTGCGTACTCCTCACCGCCTAACTTGCATTGCTCCGGACCTTTGAATCCTCTCAACTGAGCTGAAACAAAACGTCATAGGCGCGCGGGAAAATGTTCGTATATATGTCCGGAAAATATCAGTATCAAGTTACTGATGAATTGTCCCCATCCATAATTCTGATAACAATATAATTGGATGAAGCGATGCCTCGTCAACCTGCGTTAGGACCCGTGCTTATGACACAGCTGCCAATCTGTTTTTTACTGTTCACAGGGACTGCACTGCATGCTCTCTCTCTCGCTCTCTATCTCTCTCTCAATTTCAATTTCATTGTGTGTGTGTGTGTGTGTGTGTGTGTGTGTGTGTGTGTGTAAAATTAGATAGTGTGTTAAAAAAAAAATCAACCAAGAGTTGATAACAGTAGAAAATGTTGAACATATCTTGCTGCAGTTTGGCTGCTGTATTTGATTTCTCCGAGATATGTTTCTATTTGCTGCAGTGTAGCAGCAAGTGTGTCTCTGTCTCCAACTGTCTGTGTGGACAGAGTTGCACAGTCTGTCCTCTCTGGAGCCTGGTGCCTCTGTGTCTACCTGTCTCGATGGCCAGGCTGTGTTCGCTGAGTCTGTACCTGGTTAAAGTCTCATCACCACTGTGTACTGTCTGTTTAGAGCCGAATAACACAGCAATTTGCTCTGAGTGTTTGTGCTACATGTCCAATAGTTGTTGTCATGTTGTTTTTCTTCATCTATCATCTGGTTGGTCTGGATTGTGTGAGGGCTGTCCTAAGGCCTGTTAGAGGAGCTGAGCCTCAGGATTAGCTGGCTGACCGTGTTCTCCATGTTCTCCATGTTCTCCTCTTGGCATTGCAGTGCTTTGTGATGGTACGAGTTGGGGTCACTTGTTTTGAGGTGTTTATAAAATTTGAAAGCTCTTTTTTATTATGATGAAAAATGGAAATCAGTCTATGTCAAGTGGAGCCCAATAAAAACTGACTGGTTTCCCTGACCCCTTGGTCGTTTCAGGAATATCATTATTCTTCTTTTGTCTAAATTAACTGTCAGGTCTGACAGAAGGTTTGCAGGTGATCCAGTTGCTGTTGAAATGCCCCCTTAGATGGAGCCAGCAATATCAGATCATCTGTAAACAGTAGGCATTTGATGTGTGTCAGACAGGGTGAGACCAGGGATATCAGACTATTCCAATGATTGAGCCAATTCATCAGTATAAATGTTTAAGAGGGTGGGGCTGAGACTGCAGCCCTGTTTCACCCCTCTACTTTGGTAAAGAACTCTGTTTTCCATCTTGGCAATTTTTACAGCATGCTTTAATGATGTCATGAACTCCTACACCATTTCAATTAATTTTAAGAACAGAACATAATGCCAAATCGAATCAAATGCTTTTTTTGAAGCCTACAAAACAGGAGAAGATTTTGTTCTTGTTTTTGTGGCCGTGTTTTTTAATGAGGGTGTTGAGGATATAGATGTATGTATGTATGTATGATGCTGTATGTTCATAGTGTTCCCCAGTACTGGAGGCTGAGCTCAGGGTTGTCGGGTTGTCTGTGTTTTTGATTTGATAAACTTTTGAGTTTTTTACTCAGACGTCGGCAGTCTGTGTCCAACCAATCCTCATTGGTTCATGTTTTTGATGTGTGGTGCTGAGGCTTTTTCAGACTCCACATTGTCAAATATGTTGGAAATGACTTGCCTATTTCAGGCTGTCTTTACTGAAGGGAAAATGAGGTAGAAAGAAAATCTGCCGTCTGAAGTGGTGAAAATATGAGTGAAAAATGCTGAAGTTGTAAAAATATATCAAAATACACAAAAATATACAAGGTTTTCTTAAGGTTAAGGTTAAATGAATTACAGCTCCTCAATGTGCAAGCTAAAAAGGGCTGTCAGTTTTCCCCAAAACACCCTAAGAAATTTGAAATGACAATCAATACAATCATCCTTAATGGTATGTTTTTAATCAATCAAATTAAATTCAGATCAAAGTTTATTTGTATGGCGCCAAATCATAACCAAAGTTCTCTCAAGACACTTTACAAAAAGAGCAGGTCTACTCTTTGTTATGCTATTTAGAGAGAGACCCAACATGAATCACAATCAGTAGCACTTAGCAACATTCGGCACATTGGCAAGGAAAAACTTCCTTTTAACAGGCAGAAACCTTGAGCAGAACCAGACTCAGGGTAGGGGGGCCTGATAATTGAAGGCTCCCATGCTACTCTTGGAGACTTAAGGTAACACAAGAAGGCTTGCATCCTGGGAGTGCAATATTCTGGAGGGGTAATATGGCACTATGAGCTCTTAAACATAATACTTTTTTGAATAAGTAATCATGATAACTGTGTAGTGTGACACACACTGAATGATGACAATGTGGTTCCAAATAATAGTATACAGCTACTGCAACTGCAAACATAACAAAAAGACAGTCTCGTATTAAAATCAGCTTGCTTTTTGGGTTTTTTTAACACTCTATTTGTAACAGATTTTGCATTGCAGAACAAAACATTAATATGCCTCAATAAGAGCATACGTATGGACAAACTACAACCCAACATCCCAATCAACGACAAACAGCTTTTTTAAAGACAAAAAACTAAACATTTCAAAACTCCCACAGACAACAGCATACAAACAAGGAAAAATAACAATATTAATAACAATAAAAGAGATGAAAATTAATAAATAAATAAATAAATTTTAAAAAGAAAGTAAGTTCAATTAAAAAATGAGGTGCATTCTGTTCTTAACCATTAATAGGAGAGACCACCTGAGGGGATGAAAGTTCATAGTTCCAGGCCAGATAAATTATTCACAAAGTTCATAGACGGGTCCCAGGTTTTGTGGAATCTGCTGATAGATCCATTAAGGGTGCATCAGATTTTTTCCAGCTTGATGTTCTGCATCAAATTTTTTATCCATTGGTTGTGTGATGGAGGGATTACATCCTTCCATTTGAATAGAATTGAACGTCTAGCTACTAGAGAGGAAAAAGCAATAACTTTATGAAAGTAAGGAGGGAAATTTGTACCAGCTGAAACAAGGGATACCCCGAAGATACCAATTGTAGGAGAGGGCACAACCATGCAGCCGTAAGACTTTGAGAGTGTGTCAGAAATCGCTTAGGTATCGCTTGAACCAAATATAAAACCTTTGGAACAATATTCATCTTTACAGAACTTGTTCTCCAATAAGAGATGAGGGTAAAATAGACCAGTGTTTAATATCCTTTTTACACTGTTCTAAAAGAGGACAAAAATTTGCTTTAAATAGTCTGAGCATCCAACACTTTGTGAGGAAGAATGTTTTCAAGGCGAAGAGCCAAAACTTTTGAAAACACTTTACCATCGCACTTTATCGGTGTAAATATTAACAAAATTAAATTAAGTTGTAGTAGCTTTCTCACAAATGTAACATAGCAAACATTTGGATCAGAGATAGCGTTTGATGCAATAAAAGAAGAAGAAAAATAGAAATAAATTGTGAGTGAAACACCTGCCCAACTCAGTCTTTGTGAATCCTGAAGTGGTCTTTCTTCTGAAAGTGGGTTTCCTGTAAGAATGCTATGCCCACCCCGAGATGTTTTAAGGGTGAGAGAACCCTCTCTCTTTTGACTGCATGTTTAAGCCCTTTTCCATTCCAACTTATTACCCAATGTTTACTTAGTCTATGAATATGTAGTGAATAAAGAAAATAAGACTACTTATAATTCTATGTCCTTTCATGTCAGTCTGCTCAGTTATTCATATTTCGTATATAAAGAAAAAGTAAAACTAAACCTGTGATCACCTGCTCCATTTTGACTGAAATGTAACATATAAAATAAATTATTAAAACTGTGATTACCCATCTGCAGTCTGCTCAGTCTTTACTGAAATGCTATAAAAAATGAACAAATAATAAAATACAATTAAGACTGTAATCACACATCAGCAAATGTAGTACATATGCTGTAGGATTCTGTGTCTAATATGTTACTCTCACGGGGATAGTTACCTGCAAATTGTAAGAAATACTGAACAAATACAAGACTGAAAAAAAAACTTGCAGCATCTGTATCTATATATCGCAGAAAAAGAATAAATTGCAATGTAAATTTTTCTTTTTGTGCAGCCCTAAAATTGAGTTTGTCAATATACCGTTTTATTTCTGGTAGTCATAATCCTATGACATATTGAAATATTGCAACACACACACACAAACACGACTCATGTGATTCACAAAAGTCCTAGCCTACACGTACGTGCGTTTGAATGGCTGAGTTTGAACTACGTACTTTTAGCACAACTCCCTCCGGGATTGTAATGACATGAGTGCACTGATTAATGTATACTTTACCATCGCAGTTTATCGGTGTAAATATGAACTAAAATTAAATTAAGTTAAGTTAACCAAATATAAAAAATTTGGAACAATATTCATCTTTACGAATTTGTCCTCCCAATAAAAGATAAAAAAAGAGGGTAAAAAAGACTAGCGTTTAATATCTTTTTTACACTGTTCTAAAAGAGGAATAAAGTTTGCTTTAAATAAACTGTAGTAAGATTTGGTTATTTTTACCCCCAGATATGAGAAAAAGTCAGCTGTGAGTTTAAATGGCAGATTGGGAAATTCTTCAGCTTTCTTGTTAATGGGGAAGTACTCATTTTTATTAAAATTAAGTTTGTATCCTGATATTTTTCCAAATTCTTCCAGGACTCTGAGGACTTCAGGTACGGTTGAGACAGGGTTGGTGACATATAATAACAAGTCGTCTGCGTAGAGTGAGACAGTATGTGTTAGGCCACCACGTGTAATACCCTGTATAGCATTGCACCTGAGAGCTTTGGAGAGTGGTTCTGTTGCTAAGACAAAAAGTAGTGGGCTCAATGGATCTCCTTGTTTAGTCCCCCTGAAGAGAGGGAAGTAATCAGAGGAGACAGAGTAAGTGTAAACTGAGGCAGTCGGTGTAGATAAGTTTGATGTGTTTAATACAATTATGGCCAAATCCAAACCGACTGAGTGTGGAAAGAAGATATTCCCACTCATTACTCATCACTATTCCCTATCGAACGCCTTCTCGCTGTTGAGCGAAATTACCGCTTTTGGGGATAGAGTGTGGGATTTCGTGTAGATTATGTTAAACAATCATTTCAGATTGACATAGGACTGTCTGCCTTGAACAAACCCAGTCTGGTGGTCCAACACTATGTGAGGAAGAATGTTTTCAAGGCAAAGAGCCAAAACTTTTGAAAACACTTTACCAAACAAATTCGTATTGTTCTCAGTAAATAGGGATCGAGCAAAAAAAAGTCTATTCTTGAAAATGATCTGTGTACATGAGAGAAATAAGAGTACTCCCTTTTGTTAGGATTCTTAAATCTCCATGGATCTACAAGTTTATGTGTGTTCATAAATGCATGGATTGTTTACTGATTTAGATGACTTTGATGTCGAATGAGAGGAACGATCACCAGATTGTAATCCCCTGAAAGAATCAAGTGATGACTATCCAGACTGGGGATGGAGCTTAGCATTTTTTTTTTTTTAAACTGATCATCGTCAAAGTTAGGGGCATAAATATTAACTACAATTAAATTCAGTTGTAGTAGCTTCCTCACAACCGTACACCTGCCCTACCCAGTCTTTGTGAATCCCAAAGTGGTCTTTAATCTGAAGGTTTGTTTCCTACAAGAATGCTATGCCTACCCCAAGATGTCTTAAGTGTGAGAGAACCCTCTCTCTTTTGACTGCATGTTTAAGCCCTTTTACATTCCAACTTATTATTTTCACATCACTCCTACCTGGGACTGGATATGAATTACTGTGCGCCACTGAAACTATAGAGTTCAGATATGTAAATCCCATTCCCATTTAAGCAATACAAAACATAGATGAATGCACAAATCAGATATAAAACATACAAAATACAAATACATCTACACTTAACAAGTAGTGAACAAAACATATGTATATATATATATATATATATGCCTTAAGACAGAACCCGCATATGCCTAACCCGATGGGTCTTATGCTTTCCGGCTTGACTCCCTGCTTAACTGGGAGTACCAAAGCTGCTACTGACACCTACTGGGGAAAATAATTATTGCAAGCAGCTAGCACAATGCTGTTATAAGAGTCCGATTCAGCAGTCCTACGCATTTTCAGTGTGTTGGTACATGGGTCTGCAGCCAACATATGCTGTAGGATTCTCTGTCTAATATGTTACTCTCACGGGGATAGTTAACGGCAAATTGTAAGAAATACTGAACAAAGACAAGACAGAAAAAATACTTGAAGCATCTGTATCTATATATCGCAGAAAAAGAATAAATTGCAATGTAATTTTTTCTTTCAATATTGTGCAGCCCTAATATTGAGTTTGTCAATATACCGTTTTATCTCTGGTAGTCATAATCCTTTGACATATTGAAATATTGCTACACAGACACAGACACGACTCATGTGATTCACAGAAGTCCTGGCCTACACGTACGTGCGTTTGAATTGTGCGGTATTGACAGCTACAAAGTTGATGGAAATTGAGTAATACCACTTTCAATGTATTTTAAGTAAGGTAGCTCATTTTGACAGTGAGGGTAGCTCATATTGACAGCCAGGGTAGCTCATTTTCACAGGTAGAAAATGAATGAAAATGGAGGAAAAAATGACTAATACCACTTGTACCTCTTTGGTAAAGATGAAGTACTGTGCCAAATAAAACCACGCCAACTTTCATTATTATTAAGTTTAAATGTTATTTGGAAGTGCTTAATAGTGGATTCATGTTTAATAGCGTGTACTATTCTATACTTGTCAAAAAACGCTTAAAGCAGCGAGAGAAGCTCAAAACGTGCTTTGCTGTTTCAATAAGTGCATTTAAGACATCTAACAAAGTTTTCTCTTCTAAATCATCTCTTTTAGTAATTCTGAATAAACTAAACATTTTTATGGCATGGGTGAGTACATATTACATTACCCTACAACAAGTGGTAAAAATGCACTTCTCTCGACTAGAGGAGTTGAAAAACAGCATATGTCCCTCTTTGGTAAAGATGCAGTAATGTGCCAAATGAAATCACGCCAACTTTCATAATAAGGAAGTTAAATGTTATTTGGAAGTGCTTAATAGTGGATTCATGTCAAATAGCGTGTACTATTCTATACTTGCCAAAAAACGCTTAAAGCAGCGAGAGAAGCTCAAAACGTGCTTTGCTGTTTCAATAAGTGCCATGAAGACATATAAGACCGTTTTCTCCACTAAATTATCTCCTTTCGTAATTCTGAATAAGCTAAACATTTTTATAGCATGGATGAGGACATAGCACATTACCCTACAACAAGTGGTAAAAATGCACTTCTCTCGTCTAGAGGAGTTGAAAAACAGCATATGTCCCTCTTTGGTAAAGATGCAGTAATGTGCCAAATGAAATCACGCCAACTTTCATAATAATGAAGTTTAAATGTTATTTGGAAGTGCTTAATAGTGGATTCATGTTTAATAGCGTGTACTATTCTATACTTGTCAAAAAACGCTTAAAGCAGCGAGAGAAGCTCAAAACGTGCTTTGCTGTTTCAATAAGTGCATTTAAGACATCTAACAAAGTTTTCTCTTCTAAATCATCTCTTTTAGTAATTCTGAATAAACTAAACATTTTTATGGCATGGGTGAGTACATATTACATTACCCTACAACAAGTGGTAAAAATGCACTTCTCTCGTCTAGAGGAGTTGAAAAACAGCATATGTCCCTCTTTGGTAAAGATGCAGTAATGTGCCAAATGAAATCACGCCAACTTTCATAATAAGGAAGTTTAAATGTTATTTGGTTGTGTTTAATAGTGGATTCATGTCAAATAGCGTGTACTATTCTATACTTGCCAATCGAAGCTTTAAGCAGCGAGAGAAGCTCAAAACGTGCTTTGCTGTTTCAATAAGTGCATTTAAGACATCTAACAAAGTTTTCTCTTCTAAATCATCTCTTTTAGTAATTCTGAATAAACTAAACATTTTTATGGCATGGGTGAGTACATATTACATTACCCTACAACAAGTGGTAAAAATGCACTTCTCTCGTCTAGAGGAGTTGAAAAACAGCATATGTCCCTCTTTGGTAAAGATGCAGTACTGTGGCAAATGAAATCACGCCAACTTTCATAATAATGAAGTTTAAATGTTATTTGGAAGTGCTTAATAGTGGATTCATGTCAAATAGCGTGTACTATTCTATACTTGTCAAAAAACGCTTAAATCAGCGAGAGAAGCTCAAAACGTGCTTTGCTGTTTCAATAAGTGCCATGAAGACATATAAGACCGTTTTCTCCACTAAATTATCTCCTTTAGTAATTCTGAATAAGCTAAACATTTTTATAGCATGGATGAGGACATAGCACATTACCCTACAACAAGTGGTAAAAATGCACTTATCTCGTCTACAGGAGTTGAAAAACAGCATATGTCCCTCTTTGGTAAAGATGCAGTACTGTGGCAAATGAAATCACGCCAACTTTCATAATAATGAAGTTTAAATGTTATTTGGAAGTGCTTAATAGTGGATTCATGTCAAATAGCGTGTACTATTCTATACTTGTCAAAAAACGCTTAAATCAGCGAGAGAAGCTCAAAACGTGCTTTGCTGTTTCAATAAGTGCCATGAAGACATATAAGACCGTTTCTTCCACTAAATTATCTCCTTTAGTAATTCTGAATAAGCTAAACATTTTTATAGCATGGATGAGGACATAGCACATTACCCTACAACAAGTGGTAAAAATGCACTTATCTCGTCTACAGGAGTTGAAAAACAGCATATGTCCCTCTTTGGTAAAGATGCAGTGATGTGCCAAATGAAATCACGCCAACTTTCATAATAATGAAGTTTAAATGTTATTTGGAAGTGCTTAATAGTGGATTCATGTTTAATAGCGTGTACTATTCTATACTTGTCAAAAAACGCTTAAAGCAGCGAGAGAAGCTCAAAACGTGCTTTGCTGTTTCAATAAGTGCATTTAAGACATCTAACAAAGTTTTCTCTTCTAAATCATCTCTTTTAGTAATTCTGAATAAACTAAACATTTTTATGGCATGGGTGAGTACATTGCACCTTTACCTACAACGAGTGGTAAAAATGCACTTCTCTCATCTAGTGGAGTTGAAAAACAGCATATGTCCCTCTTTGGTAAAGATGCAGTACTGTGCCAAATAAAACCACGCCAACTTTCATTATTATTAAGTTTAAATGTTATTTGGAAGTGCTTAATAGTGGATTCATGTTTTATAGCGTGTACTATTCTATACTTGTCAAAAAACGCTTAAAGCAGCGAGAGAAGCTCAAAACGTGCTTTGCTGTTTCAATAAGTGCATTTAAGACATGCAGTAATGTGCCAAATGAAATCACGCCAACTTTCATAATAATGAAGTTTAAATGTTATTTGGAAGTGCTTAATAGTGGATTCATGTTTAATAGCGTGTACTATTCTATACTTGTCAAAAAACGCTTAAAGCAGCGAGAGAAGCTCAAAACGTGCTTTGCTGTTTCAATAAGTGCATTTAAGACATCTAACAAAGTTTTCTCTTCTAAATCATCTCTTTTAGTAATTCTGAATAAACTAAACATTTTTATGGCATGGGTGAGTACATATTACATTACCCTACAACAAGTGGTAAAAATGCACTTCTCTCGTCTAGAGGAGTTGAAAAACAGCATATGTCCCTCTTTGGTAAAGATGCAGTAATGTGCCAAATGAAATCACGCCAACTTTCATAATAAGGAAGTTTAAATGTTATTTGGTTGTGTTTAATAGTGGATTCATGTCAAATAGCGTGTACTATTCTATACTTGCCAAACGAAGCTTTAAGCAGCGAGAGAAGCTCAAAACGTGCTTTGCTGTTTCAATAAGTGCATTTAAGACATCTAACAAAGTTTTCTCTTCTAAATCATCTCTTTTAGTAATTCTGAATAAACTAAACATTTTTATGGCATGGGTGAGTACATATTACATTACCCTACAACAAGTGGTAAAAATGCACTTATCTCGTCTACAGGAGTTGAAAAACAGCATATGTCCCTCTTTGGTAAAGATGCAGTACTGTGGCAAATGAAATCACGCCAACTTTCATAATAATGAAGTTTAAATGTTATTTGGAAGTGCTTAATAGTGGATTCATGTCAAATAGCGTGTACTATTCTATACTTGTCAAAAAACGCTTAAATCAGCGAGAGAAGCTCAAAACGTGCTTTGCTGTTTCAATAAGTGCCATGAAGACATATAAGACCGTTTTCTCCACTAAATTATCTCCTTTAGTAATTCTGAATAAGCTAAACATTTTTATAGCATGGATGAGGACATAGCACATTACCCTACAACAAGTGGTAAAAATGCACTTCTCTCGTCTAGAGGAGTTGAAAAACAGCAGATGTCCCTCTTTGGTAAAGATGCAGTACTGTGCCAAATAAAACCACGCCAACTTTCATGATAATGAAGTTTACATGTTATTTGGAAGTGCTTAATAGTGGATTCATGTTTAATAGCGTGTACTATTCTATACTTGTCAAAAAACGCTTAAAGCAGCGAGAGAAGCTCAAAACGTGCTTTGCTGTTTCAATAAGTGCATTTAAGACATCTAACAAAGTTTTCTTTTCTAAATCATCTCTTTTAGTAATTCTGAATAAACTAAACATTTTTATAGCATGGGTGAGTACATATTACATTACCCTACAACAAGTGGTAAAAATGCACTTATCTCGTCTACAGGAGTTGAAAAACAGCATATGTCCCTCTTTGGTAAAGATGCAGTACTGTGCCAAATAAAACCACGCCAACTTTCATGATAATGAAGTTTACATGTTATTTGGATGTGCTTAATAGTAGATTCGTTATTCATTTTTTCCTCAATCTAGTGAATCGTGAGATAAATCATGCCCTTTATTCTACTGTTTATTCCATCTAGCTTCGTAAGGTCACCATACTTAGCAGACATTGAGGGTTGTCGATGATCTTTCAAATCTGCACGGAACAATACACTGTCTACACTACATATAGAACCTTAATATACTTTTTGGTTATTTGACGCCACCTTTGGCTGTTCTAGCCCAATCTCGAAAGGATATATAGACTGAAATTGAAAGTACATCTTTCCGGCTTCAGGTATGGCTTCCTCGTGGTCCTTGCGGGCTGGGGAGCATTTCTCGTCATCATCCCAGTTCCGATTTTCAAAAAAAATCCCACTGTCTCTGTTCTAATTGTAGCAGCCAATCATTCATTCAGTGTGATCAAACTGACTAAAGGTAAAGTCAGTCTCTCAATCTTCCCCCACTGTGTCTTAATCACCCCCAGTGTGTCATGCTACTGTAACATAAAGGTTACTCCCTGTCGTCAAACTCCACAATCAATCTTCACTGAGTAGTATCCTGTTCCTGTATCTCCAACACATTTGAGTAATGCATTTCTTTTTGGCTGTTTGCAACAACTCTGGGGAGATGAAAGAATGGCCCAAAGTTAGCTGGTCTGCATGGCAGATTTGGAAATTATAATTACAGTTATTTGATCATTATTCAAATGGCAATCAGATATGAATAATAATGCAGTTAACTCATTGTCTAATAACAAAACAGAGAAAGGTTGGTATTTCAGATTGAAAATGAACTATTGGCATTCAAGACTATATACAGGAGAAGTGCACAGAGGAATGAAAATGTATTCCATCTGACTTGTGAATGTAGTTGAGATATGCTAAAATGCTTTAATTATATTACATTTTTTTGTTTTTTGTTTCAGGCCCTTCCTTTTCTCACTGTTGGGGAGAGTGCACCTCAATAGCAGTACCAGGCTATATAACGACTGAGGATGCTGGAACCAGGAGAACAGAAGCTGGCTTCAAATGTAAGCTGTGATGTATATTTCAGTGTTTCAGCAATTTATCTTTGCATTTTCTACTTTTTTCATCCCGGTTGATGACTTAGAGGTCACAAGCATCACGATGACTTGTGGTCATTCCCAAATACAGAAAATAAATTCAATGTACGAGGCCACCTTAAAAGTACCTGAAACGATATGGTGAATTTATTGAGATGCCCCTGTATTTGTTGGGGAATCCCATAGGGAGATAATTTATTCTAAAAGGAAACTGGACTTGAAAATTGAACCAGGTATTGGACCTTGTGGATTAATCTTGTATACAATGACCTGGATGACTGACAACCTTTGCACATACTTTAAAGGGCAAGTAGGAATAATTATGTTGTCTTGTTAAGTTTTAGTAGTCATAGTAGACTTGGATTTATGCATGTGTTCATCAAATTGTTTTATTTCAAATGTTAGCTGAAGTTGATGTATCTTTTACAGGTATGTGATACTATCCTGGTGCATGCCAGCACCTTGTTAGTGCAACACTCTGTTGCATGGAGAATTCTTTCAACTACACTGTATAAAGGTTGCCTGATGCAGCAGTGGCGCATGCTCCATGTTGAAAAAGGCAGAGCTCAGAACAGAATTGTACCATACCATTGTACCAAGAACAATTAATTCTGCAGCAGCAAAGCATTGCCTCTGCAGTGTTTTATGGACTCTAACCAACAGAGCACTTTCTCAGTCTTCACAAAACAACAGAATCTGAGAGGTGCCGCTTTACTTTGAAAAACATCAAGACTTTCCTAAAAACACCATGACTGAATTGAATTGTCTGAAATGCTCTGGCCAAACATTCCTGACACCAGTCAGGGGATTGAAAGGTTTTTGGCTCTCAGAAGCATGAAAATATTGTCTTATTTTCTTAAAGCAGCAATAAGCAACTTTTATATAACAACAGTGAAATCTGTAAACTTTTTTTTTAAAAACTATCCACTTTGTGTATTCTATAGCCAACAGATTTGGTTGCTTTTTATAGTTATTTTGTTGATAAAGAAACAGATTGTGCCTCTGTGTAAGATGAGAACTTTCTTACAGTTTAGGTTTGCTATATTTCACTATTTGGCACTTCAGAATAACGGTGCGAGAGACTGGTGACCCCCACTGTCCCTGGAGGTGGTTAAAGCATAACGTTGCGCACAGCCTTGCACACGCTCCAGTAGGCCTGTCCAAACCCATGCACTAGAACAACACGAAGAACACAACAGCCTTAACAACCATAATATCATTTCATAGTAATTTAAGAAAGGCTAGATGTAGAATACAAGTAATGTCCATGTAGCACTGAATACAATATTTAATAAGATTATGTCTGTGTGCGTGAAGAGCAGCAGACACCTACATTGTTGCTTTCAAGTGCAAAATTACATTTTAGAATTTTTTTTACACATTACTTCAACATTAGACTCACCTAATGAGATGGGTGGGCACAATGCATGGAGCAGAGCAAGCCCATTGTGGGTTTAATTTTGGAGACGGCCACTCGGAGATCATCATCCATGTTTCGTGCCAAACTGTTTTATTTTTTTTATGTAAGTCAGTGCTCAGAAAGTCTTTCCACATAAGAAGTTAGAGCCAAAGGGCATCAGGACATCCATAGCGACCTTGGATAGCTGCGTGTATTCCCTTTCGACGGAAATCCAGAACTCAACGTCTCAGCAGCGTCTTGGTATTAAACGCTGTCTGTAACGTTCGGCCACTTGACAGTTCAACTGATGCGTCCTCCAGGTCTGATGTCAGATGAATTTCCCACGTAACAGTGAATGGTGATCTTATTCAGTCGTATTGTTTTCGAGCGGTTTCCTCTGGAAAATACTTGGTAAAGTGTTCCAGGAAGAACTGGAAGTTGCGTAATGATATAGACTTGTTCACTGTGTTAACACTCAAGTGCATTTTCCTCCATGACGTCTTCCATCTTATAGAAACCGTATGAATCCTGCCCATTTCAGTTTGCGCAGTCTGTGAATAATACAGTGTCTGAAATGTACGTGAGGTGCCACTTTTAAGACTCTTGCTTCAGTCCTTTCTCCCCCAGCATTGCTCCAGCACTGTCTGTATACACATCAATGCAATCGTCCCAAAGTTTATTGTCAAGTTTAGTGAACATGTCCTCACCTGTGCACGTCCCCTCGAGCGGGGTGCAAAACAGCGTTAAGAATTCCCTCAAAACTGTACTTACATTAACTGACTTATTGCTACCGCAGCGGGTTTGATTAATGTTTCCTCGATTGTGTGCTTTTGTGCCTGTGCAATTAAATATGGCGCATCATTATGATGCCATTTGAGCTTTGGCTGGGATTATTGTTTGTTTCATAAGGGCTTTTTGGCCTTACAACTCTTGCTCCTTTCGGCGGAAAAAATCAACTGGTTTAGCAGCAAGTGAGGGATGCTTGGTTTTCCAGTGTCTGTTGCCTTTTAACAGGCTTTAGGCTTTCAAGTGCAAGTACCCCAGCGCATGCACCACATTGGGGGTGTTGAAGTTTGTTGACGATGACACACGCAGATACATATTGCATTCATCTTGATATTTTCGACACCTAGAAGAGCTGCTCCGACTGATGATGTTATTACCACGGTGGTCTCCACCTACGTTCACATGTCGCTGTGTTTCCTGTGCTGCTGTAAATTGACCTGCTGAAACGATGCTGTTTAATCTGTCGCAATTACCTCAGGGACACTTTTTTTGCGCTTGGTTTTATTTCAAATTTAACTACTATTTTTGAATATATCTTGACAATAATGGATAAAATATGCAATTTTTTAATCATTTTAAATTTGTATTTGTTTTTGGTATGCATATGCGACCTCCCCCGGTGTCTGCGACCCCCTGGGGGTCCCGCCTCCCACTGTTGGAACCACTGAGAAAAAAATCAACATGCTCTGTATCACAGACAATTCTCAAAGAATCTCAGAAAGAAAACCACGACGTAAATAAAAATAGTTGGTTTTTATTTTTTTTTCTTTATCAAACGTCACTGAACGGCGAAGCCATTTACAATAACATTAACTCAGTGAAAGGAGCATGCTGTTTTTAGAAGAAAAAAAAACATCATTCAGAAAAAACAAGCGTTTTATATATTCCCATTTTCCCCATTTCTAATATAGAATTGCCTACATTTCTAAGAAACAAAATCTTCCAATCTCTCTTCTGTCCCATTCACAGTTCACTCACGTTATGCGTCGGGCTGGTAGTTTGCAGACCTGCTCTCCTTCTGGGCTTCAACCAGCACCGCTTTATTTGACGCGATGCATGGCATTTTGATCTGATTAGCCTGTTTTTGATGTGATGTGATGTGATGTGATGTGATGTGATGCATTTGATTGATGTCTGGTCCAAGTCAGTTTTTATTTCTAGCTCGCAATATCCGTCGATGAATAATTTCCTCAGTAGCTAACGGATGGATGTATATCTGTAGCAAATTACTTTGCCTCATTAAAAACATAGGCTACTTAAGTAAAAGTTAAATCACTGACTTTAAAGAATACTCTAAAAAGTACAAGTACACGACAAAGCAACTCAATTACAGTAATGTGAGTACTTGTAATTCGTTACTTTCACCTCTGTGTATATGGTAGAGATGGCAGCTTATTAGTCAAAAGATACGTAACTCGGTGAGATGAGATCATAATTACCATACTAAGACGGCCAAAATGTCTGGTCTGCTCCAAATTCTGCGTACTCCTCACCGCCTAACTTGCATTGCTCCGGACCTTTGAATCCTCTCAACTGAGCTGAAACAAAACGTCATAGGCGCGCGGGAAAATGTTCGTATATATGTCCGGAAAATATCAGTATCAAGTTACTGATGAATTGTCCCCATCCATAATTCTGATAACAATATAATTGGATGAAGCGATGCCTCGTCAACCTGCGTTAGGACCCGTGCTTATGACACAGCTGCCAATCTGTTTTTTACTGTTCACAGGGACTGCACTGCATGCTCTCTCTCTCGCTCTCTATCTCTCTCTCAATTTCAATTTCATTGTGTGTGTGTGTGTGTGTGTGTGTGTGTGTGTGTGTGTAAAATTAGATAGTGTGTTAAAAAAAAAATCAACCAAGAGTTGATAACAGTAGAAAATGTTGAACATATCTTGCTGCAGTTTGGCTGCTGTATTTGATTTCTCCGAGATATGTTTCTATTTGCTGCAGTGTAGCAGCAAGTGTGTCTCTGTCTCCAACTGTCTGTGTGGACAGAGTTGCACAGTCTGTCCTCTCTGGAGCCTGGTGCCTCTGTGTCTACCTGTCTCGATGGCCAGGCTGTGTTCGCTGAGTCTGTACCTGGTTAAAGTCTCATCACCACTGTGTACTGTCTGTTTAGAGCCGAATAACACAGCAATTTGCTCTGAGTGTTTGTGCTACATGTCCAATAGTTGTTGTCATGTTGTTTTTCTTCATCTATCATCTGGTTGGTCTGGATTGTGTGAGGGCTGTCCTAAGGCCTGTTAGAGGAGCTGAGCCTCAGGATTAGCTGGCTGACCGTGTTCTCCATGTTCTCCATGTTCTCCTCTTGGCATTGCAGTGCTTTGTGATGGTACGAGTTGGGGTCACTTGTTTTGAGGTGTTTATAAAATTTGAAAGCTCTTTTTTATTATGATGAAAAATGGAAATCAGTCTATGTCAAGTGGAGCCCAATAAAAACTGACTGGTTTCCCTGACCCCTTGGTCGTTTCAGGAATATCATTATTCTTCTTTTGTCTAAATTAACTGTCAGGTCTGACAGAAGGTTTGCAGGTGATCCAGTTGCTGTTGAAATGCCCCCTTAGATGGAGCCAGCAATATCAGATCATCTGTAAACAGTAGGCATTTGATGTGTGTCAGACAGGGTGAGACCAGGGATATCAGACTATTCCAATGATTGAGCCAATTCATCAGTATAAATGTTTAAGAGGGTGGGGCTGAGACTGCAGCCCTGTTTCACCCCTCTACTTTGGTAAAGAACTCTGTTTTCCATCTTGGCAATTTTTACAGCATGCTTTAATGATGTCATGAACTCCTACACCATTTCAATTAATTTTAAGAACAGAACATAATGCCAAATCGAATCAAATGCTTTTTTTGAAGCCTACAAAACAGGAGAAGATTTTGTTCTTGTTTTTGTGGCCGTGTTTTTTAATGAGGGTGTTGAGGATATAGATGTATGTATGTATGTATGATGCTGTATGTTCATAGTGTTCCCCAGTACTGGAGGCTGAGCTCAGGGTTGTCGGGTTGTCTGTGTTTTTGATTTGATAAACTTTTGAGTTTTTTACTCAGACGTCGGCAGTCTGTGTCCAACCAATCCTCATTGGTTCATGTTTTTGATGTGTGGTGCTGAGGCTTTTTCAGACTCCACATTGTCAAATATGTTGGAAATGACTTGCCTATTTCAGGCTGTCTTTACTGAAGGGAAAATGAGGTAGAAAGAAAATCTGCCGTCTGAAGTGGTGAAAATATGAGTGAAAAATGCTGAAGTTGTAAAAATATATCAAAATACACAAAAATATACAAGGTTTTCTTAAGGTTAAGGTTAAATGAATTACAGCTCCTCAATGTGCAAGCTAAAAAGGGCTGTCAGTTTTCCCCAAAACACCCTAAGAAATTTGAAATGACAATCAATACAATCATCCTTAATGGTATGTTTTTAATCAATCAAATTAAATTCAGATCAAAGTTTATTTGTATGGCGCCAAATCATAACCAAAGTTCTCTCAAGACACTTTACAAAAAGAGCAGGTCTACTCTTTGTTATGCTATTTAGAGAGAGACCCAACATGAATCACAATCAGTAGCACTTAGCAACATTCGGCACATTGGCAAGGAAAAACTTCCTTTTAACAGGCAGAAACCTTGAGCAGAACCAGACTCAGGGTAGGGGGGCCTGATAATTGAAGGCTCCCATGCTACTCTTGGAGACTTAAGGTAACACAAGAAGGCTTGCATCCTGGGAGTGCAATATTCTGGAGGGGTAATATGGCACTATGAGCTCTTAAACATAATACTTTTTTGAATAAGTAATCATGATAACTGTGTAGTGTGACACACACTGAATGATGACAATGTGGTTCCAAATAATAGTATACAGCTACTGCAACTGCAAACATAACAAAAAGACAGTCTCGTATTAAAATCAGCTTGCTTTTTGGGTTTTTTTAACACTCTATTTGTAACAGATTTTGCATTGCAGAACAAAACATTAATATGCCTCAATAAGAGCATACGTATGGACAAACTACAACCCAACATCCCTATCAACGACAAACAGCTTTTTTAAAGACAAAAAACTAAACATTTCAAAACTCCCACAGACAACAGCATACAAACAAGGAAAAATAACAATATTAATAACAATAAAAGAGATGAAAATTAATAAATAAATAAATAAATTTTAAAAAGAAAGTAAGTTCAATTAAAAAATGAGGTGCATTCTGTTCTTAACCATTAATAGGAGAGACCACCTGAGGGGATGAAAGTTCATAGTTCCAGGCCAGATAAATTATTCACAAAGTTCATAGACGGGTCCCAGGTTTTGTGGAATCTGCTGATAGATCCATTAAGGGTGCATCAGATTTTTTCCAGCTTGATGTTCTGCATCAAATTTTTTATCCATTGGTTGTGTGATGGAGGGATTACATCCTTCCATTTGAATAGAATTGAACGTCTAGCTACTAGAGAGGAAAAAGCAATAACTTTATGAAAGTAAGGAGGGAAATTTGTACCAGCTGAAACAAGGGATACCCCGAAGATACCAATTGTAGGAGAGGGCACAACCATGCAGCCGTAAGACTTTGAGAGTGTGTCAGAAATCGCTTAGGTATCGCTTGAACCAAATATAAAACCTTTGGAACAATATTCATCTTTACAGAACTTGTTCTCCAATAAGAGATGAGGGTAAAATAGACCAGTGTTTAATATCCTTTTTACACTGTTCTAAAAGAGGACAAAAATTTGCTTTAAATAGTCTGAGCATCCAACACTTTGTGAGGAAGAATGTTTTCAAGGCGAAGAGCCAAAACTTTTGAAAACACTTTACCATCGCACTTTATCGGTGTAAATATTAACAAAATTAAATTAAGTTGTAGTAGCTTTCTCACAAATGTAACATAGCAAACATTTGGATCAGAGATAGCGTTTGATGCAATAAAAGAAGAAGAAAAATAGAAATAAATTGTGAGTGAAACACCTGCCCAACTCAGTCTTTGTGAATCCTGAAGTGGTCTTTCTTCTGAAAGTGGGTTTCCTGTAAGAATGCTATGCCCACCCCGAGATGTTTTAAGGGTGAGAGAACCCTCTCTCTTTTGACTGCATGTTTAAGCCCTTTTCCATTCCAACTTATTACCCAATGTTTACTTAGTCTATGAATATGTAGTGAATAAAGAAAATAAGACTACTTATAATTCTATGTCCTTTCATGTCAGTCTGCTCAGTTATTCATATTTCGTATATAAAGAAAAAGTAAAACTAAACCTGTGATCACCTGCTCCATTTTGACTGAAATGTAACATATAAAATAAATTATTAAAACTGTGATTACCCATCTGCAGTCTGCTCAGTCTTTACTGAAATGCTATAAAAAATGAACAAATAATAAAATACAATTAAGACTGTAATCACACATCAGCAAATGTAGTACATATGCTGTAGGATTCTGTGTCTAATATGTTACTCTCACGGGGATAGTTACCTGCAAATTGTAAGAAATACTGAACAAATACAAGACTGAAAAAAAAACTTGCAGCATCTGTATCTATATATCGCAGAAAAAGAATAAATTGCAATGTAAATTTTTCTTTTTGTGCAGCCCTAAAATTGAGTTTGTCAATATACCGTTTTATTTCTGGTAGTCATAATCCTATGACATATTGAAATATTGCAACACACACACACAAACACGACTCATGTGATTCACAAAAGTCCTAGCCTACACGTACGTGCGTTTGAATGGCTGAGTTTGAACTACGTACTTTTAGCACAACTCCCTCCGGGATTGTAATGACATGAGTGCACTGATTAATGTATACTTTACCATCGCAGTTTATCGGTGTAAATATGAACTAAAATTAAATTAAGTTAAGTTAACCAAATATAAAAAATTTGGAACAATATTCATCTTTACGAATTTGTCCTCCCAATAAAAGATAAAAAAAGAGGGTAAAAAAGACTAGCGTTTAATATCTTTTTTACACTGTTCTAAAAGAGGAATAAAGTTTGCTTTAAATAAACTGTAGTAAGATTTGGTTATTTTTACCCCCAGATATGAGAAAAAGTCAGCTGTGAGTTTAAATGGCAGATTGGGAAATTCTTCAGCTTTCTTGTTAATGGGGAAGTACTCATTTTTATTAAAATTAAGTTTGTATCCTGATATTTTTCCAAATTCTTCCAGGACTCTGAGGACTTCAGGTACGGTTGAGACAGGGTTGGTGACATATAATAACAAGTCGTCTGCGTAGAGTGAGACAGTATGTGTTAGGCCACCACGTGTAATACCCTGTATAGCATTGCACCTGAGAGCTTTGGAGAGTGGTTCTGTTGCTAAGACAAAAAGTAGTGGGCTCAATGGATCTCCTTGTTTAGTCCCCCTGAAGAGAGGGAAGTAATCAGAGGAGACAGAGTAAGTGTAAACTGAGGCAGTCGGTGTAGATAAGTTTGATGTGTTTAATACAATTATGGCCAAATCCAAACCGACTGAGTGTGGAAAGAAGATATTCCCACTCATTACTCATCACTATTCCCTATCGAACGCCTTCTCGCTGTTGAGCGAAATTACCGCTTTTGGGGATAGAGTGTGGGATTTCGTGTAGATTATGTTAAACAATCATTTCAGATTGACATAGGACTGTCTGCCTTGAACAAACCCAGTCTGGTGGTCCAACACTATGTGAGGAAGAATGTTTTCAAGGCAAAGAGCCAAAACTTTTGAAAACACTTTACCATCGCAGTTTGCTAAACTAATTGCTGTATGATGAACAGTCGAGTGGGTCCTTATTTTTCTTTAATAACAATGCATGGCCAGAGATCAAAATCGGATTACATTAACAAATTCGTATTGTTCTCAGTAAATAGGGATCGAGCAAAAAAAAGTCTATTCTTGAAAATGATCTGTGTACATGAGAGAAATAAGAGTACTCCCTTTTGTTAGGATTCTTAAATCTCCATGGATCTACAAGTTTATGTGTGTTCATAAATGCATGGATTGTTTACTGATTTAGATGACTTTGATGTCGAATGAGAGGAACGATCACCAGATTGTAATCCCCTGAAAGAATCAAGTGATGACTATCCAGACTGGGGATGGAGCTTAGCATTTATTTTTTTTTAAACTGATCATCGTCAAAGTTAGGGGCATAAATATTAACTACAATTAAATTCAGTTGTAGTAGCTTCCTCACAACCATACACCTGCCCTACCCAGTCTTTGTGAATCCCAAAGTGGTCTTTAATCTGAAGGTTTGTTTCCTACAAGAATGCTATGCCTACCCCAAGATGTCTTAAGTGTGAGAGAACCCTCTCTCTTTTGACTGCATGTTTAAGCCCTTTTACATTCCAACTTATTATTTTCACATCACTCCTACCTGGGACTGGATATGAATTACTGTGCGCCACTGAAACTATAGAGTTCAGATATGTAAATCCCATTCCCATTTAACCAATACAAAACATAGATGAATGCACAAATCAGATATAAAACATACAAAATACAAATACATCTACACTTAACAAGTAGTGAACAAAACATATGTATATATATATATATATATATATATATGCCTTAAGACAGAACCCGCATATGCCTAACCCGATGGGTCTTATGCTTTCCGGCTTGACTCCCTGCTTAACTGGGAGTACCAAAGCTGCTACTGACACCTACTGGGGAAAATAATTATTGCAAGCAGCTAGCACAATGCTGTAATAAGAGTCCGATTCAGCAGTCCTACGCATTTTCAGTGTGTTGGTACATGGGTCTGCAGCCAACATATGCTGTAGGATTCTCTGTCTAATATGTTACTCTCACGGGGATAGTTAACGGCAAATTGTAAGAAATACTGAACAAGACAAGACAGAAAAAATACTTGAAGCATCTGTATCTATATATCGCAGAAAAAGAATAAATTGCAATGTAATTTTTTCTTTCAATATTGTGCAGCCCTAATATTGAGTTTGTCAATATACCGTTTTATCTCTGGTAGTCATAATCCTTTGACATATTGAAATATTGCTACACAGACACAGACACGACTCATGTGATTCACAAAAGTCCTGGCCTACACGTACGTGCGTTTGAATTGTGCGGTATTGACAGCTACAAAGTTGATGGAAATTGAGTAATACCACTTTCAATGTATTTTAAGTAAGGTAGCTCATTTTGACAGTGAGGGTAGCTCATATTGACAGCCAGGGTAGCTCATTTTCACAGGTAGAAAATGAATGAAAATGGAGGAAAAATTGACTAATACCACTTGTACCTCTTTGGTAAAGATGAAGTACTGTGCCAAATAAAACCACGCCAACTTTCATTATTATTAAGTTTAAATGTTATTTGGAAGTGCTTAATAGTGGATTCATGTTTAATAGCGTGTACTATTCTATACTTGTCAAAAAACGCTTAAAGCAGCGAGAGAAGCTCAAAACGTGCTTTGCTGTTTCAATAAGTGCATTTAAGACATCTAACAAAGTTTTCTCTTCTAAATCATCTCTTTTAGTAATTCTGAATAAACTAAACATTTTTATGGCATGGGTGAGTACATATTACATTACCCTACAACAAGTGGTAAAAATGCACTTCTCTCGACTAGAGGAGTTGAAAAACAGCATATGTCCCTCTTTGGTAAAGATGCAGTAATGTGCCAAATGAAATCACGCCAACTTTCATAATAAGGAAGTTAAATGTTATTTGGAAGTGCTTAATAGTGGATTCATGTCAAATAGCGTGTACTATTCTATACTTGTCAAAAAACGCTTAAATCAGCGAGAGAAGCTCAAAACGTGCTTTGCTGTTTCAATAAGTGCATTTAAGACATCTAACAAAGTTTTCTCTTCTAAATCATCTCTTTAAGTAATTCTGAATAAACTAAACATTTTTATGGCATGGGTGAGTACATATTACATTACCCTACAACAAGTGGTAAAAATGCACTTCTCTCGTCTAGAGGAGTTGAAAAACAGCATATGTCCCTCTTTGGTAAAGATGCAGTAATGTGCCAAATGAAATCACGCCAACTTTCATAATAAGGAAGTTTAAATGTTATTTGGTTGTGTTTAATAGTGGATTCATGTCAAATAGCGTGTACTATTCTATACTTGCCAAACGAAGCTTTAAGCAGCGAGAGAAGCTCAAAACGTGCTTTGCTGTTGCAATAAGTGCCTTCAAGAGAAATAAGACATTTCTCTCTTCTAAATCATCTCCTTTAGTAATTCTGAATAAATTAAACATTTTTATGGCATGGGTGAGTACATATTACATTACCCTACAACAAGTGGTAAAAATGCACTTCTCTCGTCTAGAGGAGTTGAAAAACAGCATATGTCCCTCTTTGGTAAAGATGCAGTAATGTGCCAAATGAAATCACGCCAACTTTCATAATAATGAAGTTTAAATGTTATTTGGAAGTGCCTAATAGTGGTTTCATGTTTAATAGCGTGTACTATTCTATACTTGTCAAAAAACGCTTAAAGCAGCGAGAGAAGCTCAAAACGTGCTTTGCTGTTTCAATAAGTGCATTTAAGACATCTAACAAAGTTTTCTCTTCTAAATCATCTCTTTTAGTAATTCTGAATAAACTAAACATTTTTATAGCATGGGTGAGTACATATTACATTACCCTACAACAAGTGGTAAAAATGCACTTCTCTCGTCTAGAGGAGTTGAAAAACAGCATATGTCCCTCTTTGGTAAAGATGCAGTAATGTGCCAAATGAAATCACGCCAACTTTCATAATGAGGAAGTTTAAATGTTATTTGGAAGTGCTTAATAGTAGATTCATGTTTAACAGCGTGTACTATTCTATACTTGTCAAAAAACGCTTAAAGCAGCGAGAGAAGCTCAAAACGTGCTTTGCTGTTTCAATAAGTGCCTTGAAGACATATGAGACCGTTTTCCCCACTAAATTATCTCCTTTAGTAATTCTGAATAAGCTAAACATTTTTATGGCATGGGTGAGTACATATTACATTACCCTACAACAAGTGGTAAAAATGCACTTCTCTCGTCTAGAGGAGTTGAAAAACAGCATATGTCCCTCTTTGGTAAAGATGCAGTAATGTGCCAAATGAAATCACGCCAACTTTCATAATAATGAAGTTTAAATGTTATTTGGAAGTGCTTAATAGTGGATTCATGTTTAATAGCGTGTACTATTCTATACTTGTCAAAAAACGCTTAAAGCAGCGAGAGAAGCTCAAAACGTGCTTTGCTGTTTCAATAAGTGCATTTAAGACATCTAACAAAGTTTTCTCTTCTAAATCATCTCTTTTAGTAATTCTGAATAAACTAAACATTTTTATGGCATGGGTGAGTACATTGCACCTTTACCTACAACGAGTGGTAAAAATGCACTTCTCTCGTCTAGTGGAGTTGAAAAACAGCATATGTCCCTCTTTGGTAAAGATGCAGTACTGTGCCAAAGAAAACCACGCCAACTTTCATTATTATTAAGTTTAAATGTTATTTGGAAGTGCTTAATAGTGGATTCATGTCAAATAGCGTGTATTATTCTATACTTGCCAAACGAAGCTTTAAGCAGCGAGAGAAGCTCAAAACGTGCTTTGCTGTTGCAATAAGTGCCTTTAACAGAAATAAGACAGTTCTCTCTTCTAAATCATCTCCTTTAGTAATTCTTAATAAACTAAACATTTTTATGGCATGGGTGAGTACATATTACATTACCCTACAACAAGTGGTAAAAATGCACTTCTCTCGTCTAGAGGAGTTGAAAAACAGCATATGTCCCTCTTTGGTAAAGATGCAGTAATGTGCCAAATGAAATCACGCCAACTTTCATAATAATGAAGTTTAAATGTTATTTGGAAGTGCCTAATAGTGGTTTCATGTTTAATAGCGTGTACTATTCTATACTTGTCAAAAAACGCTTAAAGCAGCGAGAGAAGCTCAAAACGTGCTTTGCTGTTTCAATAAGTGCATTTAAGACATCTAACAAAGTTTTCTCTTCTAAATCATCTCTTTAAGTAATTCTGAATAAACTAAACATTTTTATGGCATGGGTGAGTACATATTACATTACCCTACAACAAGTGGTAAAAATGCACTTCTCTCGTCTAGAGGAGTTGAAAAACAGCATATGTCCCTCTTTGGTAAAGATGCAGTAATGTGCCAAATGAAATCACGCCAACTTTCATAATAAGGAAGTTTAAATGTTATTTGGTTGTGTTTAATAGTGGATTCATGTCAAATAGCGTGTACTATTCTATACTTGCCAAACGAAGCTTTAAGCAGCGAGAGAAGCTCAAAACGTGCTTTGCTGTTTCAATAAGTGCCTTTAAGAGAAATAAGACAGTTTTCTCTTCTAAATCATCTCCTTTAGTAATTCTGAATAAACTAAACATTTTTATGGCATGGGTGAGTACATAGCACATTACCCTACAACAAGTGGTAAAAATGCACTTCTGTCGTCTAGTGGAGTTGAAAAACAGCAGATGTCCCTCTTTGGTAAAGATGCAGTACTGTGCCAAATAAAACCACGCCAACTTTCATGATAATGAAGTTTACATGTTATTTGGATGTGCTTAATAGTAGATTCGTTATTCATTTTTTCCTCAATCTAGTGAATCGTGAGATAAATCATGCCCTTTATTCTACTGTTTATTCCATCTAGCTTCGTAAGGTCACCATACTTAGCAGACATTGAGGGTTGTCGATGATCTTTCAAATCTGCACGGAACAATACACTGTCTACACTACATATAGAACCTTAATATACTTTTTGGTTATTTGACGCCACCTTTGGCTGTTCTAGCCCAATCTCGAAAGGATATATAGACTGAAATTGAAAGTACATCTTTCCGGCTTCAGGTATGGCTTCCTCGTGGTCCTTGCGGGCTGGGGAGCATTTCTCGTCATCATCCCAGTTCCGATTTTCAAAAAAAATCCCACTGTCTCTGTTCTAATTGTAGCAGCCAATCATTCATTCAGTGTGATCAAACTGACTAAAGTTAAAGTCAGTCGCTCAATCTTCCCCCACTGTGTCTTAATCACCCCCAGTGTGTCATGCTACTGTAACATAAAGGTTACTCCCTGTCGTCAAACTCCACAATCAATCTTCACTGAGTAGTATCCTGTTCCTGTATCTCCAACACATTTGAGTAATGCATTTCTTTTTGGCTGTTTGCAACAACTCTGGGGAGATGAAAGAACGGCCCAAAGTTAGCTGGTCTGCATGGCAGATTTGGAAATTATAATTACAGTTATTTGATCATTATTCAAATGGCAATCAGATATGAATAATAATGCAGTTAACTCATTGTCTAATAACAAAACAGAGAAAGGTTGGTATTTCAGATTGAAAATGAACTATTGGCATTCAAGACTATATACAGGAGAAGTGCACAGAGGAATGAAAATGTATTCCATCTGACTTGTGAATGTAGTTGAGATATGCTAAAATGCTTTAATTATATTACATTTTTTTGTTTTTTGTTTCAGGCCCTTCCTTTTCTCACTGTTGGGGAGAGTGCACCTCAATAGCAGTACCAGGCTATATAACGACTGAGGATGCTGGAACCAGGAGAACAGAAGCTGGCTTCAAATGTAAGCTGTGATGTATATTTCAGTGTTTCAGCAATTTATCTTTGCATTTTCTACTTTTTTCATCCCGGTTGATGACTTAGAGGTCACAAGCATCACGATGACTTGTGGTCATTCCCAAATACAGAAAATAAATTCAATGTACGAGGCCACCTTAAAAGTACCTGAAACGATATGGTGAATTTATTGAGATGCCCCTGTATTTGTTGGGGAATCCCATAGGGAGATAATTTATTCTAAAAGGAAACTGGACTTGAAAATTGAACCAGGTATTGGACCTTGTGGATTAATCTTGTATACAATGACCTGGATGACTGACAACCTTTGCACATACTTTAAAGGGCAAGTAGGAATAATTATGTTGTCTTGTTAAGTTTTAGTAGTCATAGTAGACTTGGATTTATGCATGTGTTCATCAAATTGTTTTATTTCAAATGTTAGCTGAAGTTGATGTATCTTTTACAGGTATGTGATACTATCCTGGTGCATGCCAGCACCTTGTTAGTGCAACACTCTGTTGCATGGAGAATTCTTTCAACTACACTGTATAAAGGTTGCCTGATGCAGCAGTGGCGCATGCTCCATGTTGAAAAAGGCAGAGCTCAGAACAGAATTGTACCATACCATTGTACCAAGAACAATTAATTCTGCAGCAGCAAAGCATTGCCTCTGCAGTGTTTTATGGACTCTAACCAACAGAGCACTTTCTCAGTCTTCACAAAACAACAGAATCTGAGAGGTGCCGCTTTACTTTGAAAAACATCAAGACTTTCCTAAAAACACCATGACTGAATTGAATTGTCTGAAATGCTCTGGCCAAACATTCCTGACACCAGTCAGGGGATTGAAAGGTTTTTGGCTCTCAGAAGCATGAAAATATTGTCTTATTTTCTTAAAGCAGCAATAAGCAACTTTTATATAACAACAGTGAAATCTGTAAACTTTTTTTTCAAAAACTATCCACTTTGTGTATTCTATAGCCAACAGATTTGGTTGCTTTTTATAGTTATTTTGTTGATAAAGAAACAGATTGTGCCTCTGTGTAAGATGAGAACTTTCTTACAGTTTAGGTTTGCTATATTTCACTATTTGGCACTTCAGAATAACGGTGCGAGAGACTGGTGACCCCCACTGTCCCTGGAGGTGGTTAAAGCATAACGTTGCGCACAGCCGTGCACACGCTCCAGTAGGCCTGTCCAAACCCATGCACTAGAACAACACGAAGAACACAACAGCCTTAACAACCATAATATCATTTCATAGTAATTTAAGAAAGGCTAGATGTAGAATACAAGTAATGTCCATGTAGCACTGAATACAATATTTAATAAGATTATGTCTGTGTGCGTGAAGAGCAGCAGACACCTACATTGTTGCTTTCGAGTGCAAAATTACATTTTAGAATTTTTTTTACACATTACTTCAACATTAGACTCACCTAATGAGATGGGTGGGCACAATGCATGGAGCAGAGCAAGCCCATTGTGGGTTTAATTTTGGAGACGGCCACTCGGAGATCATCATCCATGTTTCGTGCCAAACTGTTTTATTTTTTTTATGTAAGTCAGTGCTCAGAAAGTCTTTCCACATAAGAAGTTAGAGCCAAAGGGCATCAGGACATCCATAGCGACCTTGGATAGCTGCGTGTATTCCCTTTCGACGGAAATCCAGAACTCAACGTCTCAGCAGCGTCTTGGCATTAAACGCTGTCTGTAACGTTCGGCCACTTGACAGTTCAACTGATGCGTCCTCCAGGTCTGATGTCAGATGAATTTCCCACGTAACAGTGAATGGTGATCTTATTCAGTCGTATTGTTTTCGAGCGGTTTCCTCTGGAAAATACTTGGTAAAGTGTTCCAGGAAGAACTGGAAGTTGCGTAATGATATAGACTTGTTCACTGTGTTAACACTCAAGTGCATTTTCCTCCATGACGTCTTCCATCTTATAGAAACCGTATGAATCCTGCCCATTTCAGTTTGCGCAGTCTGTGAATAATACAGTGTCTGAAATGTACGTGAGGTGCCACTTTTAAGACTCTTGCTTCAGTCCTTTCTCCCCCAGCATTGCTCCAGCACTGTCTGTATACACATCAATGCAATCGTCCCAAAGTTTATTGTCAAGTTTAGTGAACATGTCCTCACCTGTGCACGTCCCCTCGAGCGGGGTGCAAAACAGCGTTAAGAATTCCCTCAAAACTGTACTTACATTAACTGACTTATTGCTACCGCAGCGGGTTTGATTAATGTTTCCTCGATTGTGTGCTTTTGTGCCTGTGCAATTAAATATGGCGCATCATTATGATGCCATTTGAGCTTTGGCTGGGATTATTGTTTGTTTCATAAGGGCTTTTTGGCCTTACAACTCTTGCTCCTTTCGGCGGAAAAAATCAACTGGTTTAGCAGCAAGTGAGGGATGCTTGGTTTTCCAGTGTCTGTTGCCTTTTAACAGGCTTTAGGCTTTCAAGTGCAAGTACCCCAGCGCATGCACCACATTGGGGGTGTTGAAGTTTGTTGACGATGACACACGCAGATACATATTGCATTCATCTTGATATTTTCGACACCTAGAAGAGCTGCTCCGACTGATGATGTTATTACCACGGTGGTCTCCACCTACGTTCACATGTCGCTGTGTTTCCTGTGCTGCTGTAAATTGACCTGCTGAAACGATGCTGTTTAATCTGTCGCAATTACCTCAGGGACACTTTTTTTGCGCTTGGTTTTATTTCAAATTTAACTACTATTTTTGAATATATCTTGACAATAATGGATAAAATATGCAATTTTTTAATCATTTTAAATTTGTATTTGTTTTTGGTATGCATATGCGACCTCCCCCGGTGTCTGCGACCCCCTGGGGGTCCCGCCTCCCACTGTTGGAACCACTGAGAAAAAAATCAACATGCTCTGTATCACAGACAATTCTCAAAGAATCTCAGAAAGAAAACCACGACGTAAATAAAAATAGTTGGTTTTTATTTTTTTTTCTTTATCAAACGTCACTGAACGGCGAAGCCATTTACAATAACATTAACTCAGTGAAAGGAGCATGCTGTTTTTAGAAGAAAAAAAAACATCATTCAGAAAAAACAAGCGTTTTATATATTCCCATTTTCCCCATTTCTAATATAGAATTGCCTACATTTCTAAGAAACAAAATCTTCCAATCTCTCTTCTGTCCCATTCACAGTTCACTCACGTTATGCGTCGGGCTGGTAGTTTGCAGACCTGCTCTCCTTCTGGGCTTCAACCAGCACCGCTTTATTTGACGCGATGCATGGCATTTTGATCTGATTAGCCTGTTTTTGATGTGATGTGATGTGATGTGATGTGATGTGATGTGATGTGATGTGATGTGATGTGATGCATTTGATTGATGTCTGGTCCAAGTCAGTTTTTATTTCTAGCTCGCAATATCCGTCGATGAATAATTTCCTCAGTAGCTAACGGATGGATGTATATCTGTAGCAAATTACTTTGCCTCATTAAAAACATAGGCTACTTAAGTAAAAGTTAAATCACTGACTTTAAAGAATACTCTAAAAAGTACAAGTACACGACAAAGCAACTCAATTACAGTAATGTGAGTACTTGTAATTCGTTACTTTCACCTCTGTGTATATGGTAGAGATGGCAGCTTATTAGTCAAAAGATACGTAACTCGGTGAGATGAGATCATAATTACCATACTAAGACGGCCAAAATGTCTGGTCTGCTCCAAATTCTGCGTACTCCTCACCGCCTAACTTGCATTGCTCCGGACCTTTGAATCCTCTCAACTGAGCTGAAACAAAACGTCATAGGCGCGCGGGAAAATGTTCGTATATATGTCCGGAAAATATCAGTATCAAGTTACTGATGAATTGTCCCCATCCATAATTCTGATAACAATATAATTGGATGAAGCGATGCCTCGTCAACCTGCGTTAGGACCCGTGCTTATGACACAGCTGCCAATCTGTTTTTTACTGTTCACAGAGACTGCACTGCATGCTCTCTCTCTCGCTCTCTATCTCTCTCTCAATTTCAATTTCATTGTGTGTGTGTGTGTGTGTGTGTGTGTGTGTGTAAAATTAGATAGTGTGTTAAAAAAAAAATCAACCAAGAGTTGATAACAGTAGAAAATGTTGAACATATCTTGCTGCAGTTTGGCTGCTGTATTTGATTTCTCCGAGATATGTTTCTATTTGCTGCAGTGTAGCAGCAAGTGTGTCTCTGTCTCCAACTGTCTGTGTGGACAGAGTTGCACAGTCTGTCCTCTCTGGAGCCTGGTGCCTCTGTGTCTACCTGTCTCGATGGCCAGGCTGTGTTCGCTGAGTCTGTACCTGGTTAAAGTCTCATCACCACTGTGTACTGTCTGTTTAGAGCCGAATAACACAGCAATTTGCTCTGAGTGTTTGTGCTACATGTCCAATAGTTGTTGTCATGTTGTTTTTCTTCATCTATCATCTGGTTGGTCTGGATTGTGTGAGGGCTGTCCTAAGGCCTGTTAGAGGAGCTGAGCCTCAGGATTAGCTGGCTGACCGTGTTCTCCATGTTCTCCATGTTCTCCTCTTGGCATTGCAGTGCTTTGTGATGGTACGAGTTGGGGTCACTTGTTTTGAGGTGTTTATAAAATTTGAAAGCTCTTTTTTATTATGATGAAAAATGGAAATCAGTCTATGTCAAGTGGAGCCCAATAAAAACTGACTGGTTTCCCTGACCCCTTGGTCGTTTCAGGAATATCATTATTCTTCTTTTGTCTAAATTAACTGTCAGGTCTGACAGAAGGTTTGCAGGTGATCCAGTTGCTGTTGAAATGCCCCCTTAGATGGAGCCAGCAATATCAGATCATCTGTAAACAGTAGGCATTTGATGTGTGTCAGACAGGGTGAGACCAGGGATATCAGACTATTCCAATGATTGAGCCAATTCATCAGTATAAATGTTTAAGAGGGTGGGGCTGAGACTGCAGCCCTGTTTCACCCCTCTACTTTGGTAAAGAACTCTGTTTTCCATCTTGGCAATTTTTACAGCATGCTTTAATGATGTCATGAACTCCTACACCATTTCAATTAATTTTAAGAACAGAACATAATGCCAAATCGAATCAAATGCTTTTTTTGAAGCCTACAAAACAGGAGAAGATTTTGTTCTTGTTTTTGTGGCCGTGTTTTTTAATGAGGGTGTTGAGGATATAGATGTATGTATGTATGTATGATGCTGTATGTTCATAGTGTTCCCCAGTACTGGAGGCTGAGCTCAGGGTTGTCGGGTTGTCTGTGTTTTTGATTTGATAAACTTTTGAGTTTTTTACTCAGACGTCTGCAGTCTGTGTCCAACCAATCCTCATTGGTTCATGTTTTTGATGTGTGGTGCTGAGGCTTTTTCAGACTCCACATTGTCAAATATGTTGGAAATGACTTGCCTATTTCAGGCTGTCTTTACTGAAGGGAAAATGAGGTAGAAAGAAAATCTGCCGTCTGAAGTGGTGAAAATATGAGTGAAAAATGCTGAAGTTGTAAAAATATATCAAAATACACAAAAATATACAAGGTTTTCTTAAGGTTAAGGTTAAATGAATTACAGCTCCTCAATGTGCAAGCTAAAAAGGGCTGTCAGTTTTCCCCAAAACACCCTAAGAAATTTGAAATGACAATCAATACAATCATCCTTAATGGTATGTTTTTAATCAATCAAATTAAATTCAGATCAAAGTTTATTTGTATGGCGCCAAATCATAACCAAAGTTCTCTCAAGACACTTTACAAAAAGAGCAGGTCTACTCTTTGTTATGCTATTTAGAGAGAGACCCAACATGAATCACAATCAGTAGCACTTAGCAACATTCGGCACATTGGCAAGGAAAAACTTCCTTTTAACAGGCAGAAACCTTGAGCAGAACCAGACTCAGGGTAGGGGGGCCTGATAATTGAAGGCTCCCATGCTACTCTTGGAGACTTAAGGTAACACAAGAAGGCTTGCATCCTGGGAGTGCAATATTCTGGAGGGGTAATATGGCACTATGAGCTCTTAAACATAATACTTTTTTGAATAAGTAATCATGATAACTGTGTAGTGTGACACACACTGAATGATGACAATGTGGTTCCAAATAATAGTATACAGCTACTGCAACTGCAAACATAACAAAAAGACAGTCTCGTATTAAAATCAGCTTGCTTTTTGGGTTTTTTTAACACTCTATTTGTAACAGATTTTGCATTGCAGAACAAAACATTAATATGCCTCAATAAGAGCATACGTATGGACAAACTACAACCCAACATCCCTATCAACGACAAACAGCTTTTTTAAAGACAAAAAACTAAACATTTCAAAACTCCCACAGACAACAGCATACAAACAAGGAAAAATAACAATATTAATAACAATAAAAGAGATGAAAATTAATAAATAAATAAATAAATTTTAAAAAGAAAGTAAGTTCAATTAAAAAATGAGGTGCATTCTGTTCTTAACCATTAATAGGAGAGACCACCTGAGGGGATGAAAGTTCATAGTTCCAGGCCAGATAAATTATTCACAAAGTTCATAGACGGGTCCCAGGTTTTGTGGAATCTGCTGATAGATCCATTAAGGGTGCATCAGATTTTTTCCAGCTTGATGTTCTGCATCAAATTTTTTATCCATTGGTTGTGTGATGGAGGGATTACATCCTTCCATTTGAATAGAATTGAACGTCTAGCTACTAGAGAGGAAAAAGCAATAACTTTATGAAAGTAAGGAGGGAAATTTGTACCAGCTGAAACAAGGGATACCCCGAAGATACCAATTGTAGGAGAGGGCACAACCATGCAGCCGTAAGACTTTGAGAGTGTGTCAGAAATCGCTTAGGTATCGCTTGAACCAAATATAAAACCTTTGGAACAATATTCATCTTTACAGAACTTGTTCTCCAATAAGAGATGAGGGTAAAATAGACCAGTGTTTAATATCCTTTTTACACTGTTCTAAAAGAGGACAAAAATTTGCTTTAAATAGTCTGAGCATCCAACACTTTGTGAGGAAGAATGTTTTCAAGGCGAAGAGCCAAAACTTTTGAAAACACTTTACCATCGCACTTTATCGGTGTAAATATTAACAAAATTAAATTAAGTTGTAGTAGCTTTCTCACAAATGTAACATAGCAAACATTTGGATCAGAGATAGCGTTTGATGCAATAAAAGAAGAAGAAAAATAGAAATAAATTGTGAGTGAAACACCTGCCCAACTCAGTCTTTGTGAATCCTGAAGTGGTCTTTCTTCTGAAAGTGGGTTTCCTGTAAGAATGCTATGCCCACCCCGAGATGTTTTAAGGGTGAGAGAACCCTCTCTCTTTTGACTGCATGTTTAAGCCCTTTTCCATTCCAACTTATTACCCAATGTTTACTTAGTCTATGAATATGTAGTGAATAAAGAAAATAAGACTACTTATAATTCTATGTCCTTTCATGTCAGTCTGCTCAGTTATTCATATTTCGTATATAAAGAAAAAGTAAAACTAAACCTGTGATCACCTGCTCCATTTTGACTGAAATGTAACATATAAAATAAATTATTAAAACTGTGATTACCCATCTGCAGTCTGCTCAGTCTTTACTGAAATGCTATAAAAAATGAACAAATAATAAAATACAATTAAGACTGTAATCACACATCAGCAAATGTAGTACATATGCTGTAGGATTCTGTGTCTAATATGTTACTCTCACGGGGATAGTTACCTGCAAATTGTAAGAAATACTGAACAAATACAAGACTGAAAAAAAAACTTGCAGCATCTGTATCTATATATCGCAGAAAAAGAATAAATTGCAATGTAAATTTTTCTTTTTGTGCAGCCCTAAAATTGAGTTTGTCAATATACCGTTTTATTTCTGGTAGTCATAATCCTATGACATATTGAAATATTGCAACACACACACACAAACACGACTCATGTGATTCACAAAAGTCCTAGCCTACACGTACGTGCGTTTGAATGGCTGAGTTTGAACTACGTACTTTTAGCACAACTCCCTCCGGGATTGTAATGACATGAGTGCACTGATTAATGTATACTTTACCATCGCAGTTTATCGGTGTAAATATGAACTAAAATTAAATTAAGTTAAGTTAACCAAATATAAAAAATTTGGAACAATATTCATCTTTACGAATTTGTCCTCCCAATAAAAGATAAAAAAAGAGGGTAAAAAAGACTAGCGTTTAATATCTTTTTTACACTGTTCTAAAAGAGGAATAAAGTTTGCTTTAAATAAACTGTAGTAAGATTTGGTTATTTTTACCCCCAGATATGAGAAAAAGTCAGCTGTGAGTTTAAATGGCAGATTGGGAAATTCTTCAGCTTTCTTGTTAATGGGGAAGTACTCATTTTTATTAAAATTAAGTTTGTATCCTGATATTTTTCCAAATTCTTCCAGGACTCTGAGGACTTCAGGTACGGTTGAGACAGGGTTGGTGACATATAATAACAAGTCGTCTGCGTAGAGTGAGACAGTATGTGTTAGGCCACCACGTGTAATACCCTGTATAGCATTGCACCTGAGAGCTTTGGAGAGTGGTTCTGTTGCTAAGACAAAAAGTAGTGGGCTCAATGGATCTCCTTGTTTAGTCCCCCTGAAGAGAGGGAAGTAATCAGAGGAGACAGAGTAAGTGTAAACTGAGGCAGTCGGTGTAGATAAGTTTGATGTGTTTAATACAATTATGGCCAAATCCAAACCGACTGAGTGTGGAAAGAAGATATTCCCACTCATTACTCATCACTATTCCCTATCGAACGCCTTCTCGCTGTTGAGCGAAATTACCGCTTTTGGGGATAGAGTGTGGGATTTCGTGTAGATTATGTTAAACAATCATTTCAGATTGACATAGGACTGTCTGCCTTGAACAAACCCAGTCTGGTGGTCCAACACTATGTGAGGAAGAATGTTTTCAAGGCAAAGAGCCAAAACTTTTGAAAACACTTTACCAAACAAATTCGTATTGTTCTCAGTAAATAGGGATCGAGCAAAAAAAAGTCTATTCTTGAAAATGATCTGTGTACATGAGAGAAATAAGAGTACTCCCTTTTGTTAGGATTCTTAAATCTCCATGGATCTACAAGTTTATGTGTGTTCATAAATGCATGGATTGTTTACTGATTTAGATGACTTTGATGTCGAATGAGAGGAACGATCACCAGATTGTAATCCCCTGAAAGAATCAAGTGATGACTATCCAGACTGGGGATGGAGCTTAGCATTTTTTTTTTTTTAAACTGATCATCGTCAAAGTTAGGGGCATAAATATTAACTACAATTAAATTCAGTTGTAGTAGCTTCCTCACAACCGTACACCTGCCCTACCCAGTCTTTGTGAATCCCAAAGTGGTCTTTAATCTGAAGGTTTGTTTCCTACAAGAATGCTATGCCTACCCCAAGATGTCTTAAGTGTGAGAGAACCCTCTCTCTTTTGACTGCATGTTTAAGCCCTTTTACATTCCAACTTATTATTTTCACATCACTCCTACCTGGGACTGGATATGAATTACTGTGCGCCACTGAAACTATAGAGTTCAGATATGTAAATCCCATTCCCATTTAAGCAATACAAAACATAGATGAATGCACAAATCAGATATAAAACATACAAAATACAAATACATCTACACTTAACAAGTAGTGAACAAAACATATGTATATATATATATATATATATGCCTTAAGACAGAACCCGCATATGCCTAACCCGATGGGTCTTATGCTTTCCGGCTTGACTCCCTGCTTAACTGGGAGTACCAAAGCTGCTACTGACACCTACTGGGGAAAATAATTATTGCAAGCAGCTAGCACAATGCTGTTATAAGAGTCCGATTCAGCAGTCCTACGCATTTTCAGTGTGTTGGTACATGGGTCTGCAGCCAACATATGCTGTAGGATTCTCTGTCTAATATGTTACTCTCACGGGGATAGTTAACGGCAAATTGTAAGAAATACTGAACAAAGACAAGACAGAAAAAATACTTGAAGCATCTGTATCTATATATCGCAGAAAAAGAATAAATTGCAATGTAATTTTTTCTTTCAATATTGTGCAGCCCTAATATTGAGTTTGTCAATATACCGTTTTATCTCTGGTAGTCATAATCCTTTGACATATTGAAATATTGCTACACAGACACAGACACGACTCATGTGATTCACAGAAGTCCTGGCCTACACGTACGTGCGTTTGAATTGTGCGGTATTGACAGCTACAAAGTTGATGGAAATTGAGTAATACCACTTTCAATGTATTTTAAGTAAGGTAGCTCATTTTGACAGTGAGGGTAGCTCATATTGACAGCCAGGGTAGCTCATTTTCACAGGTAGAAAATGAATGAAAATGGAGGAAAAAATGACTAATACCACTTGTACCTCTTTGGTAAAGATGAAGTACTGTGCCAAATAAAACCACGCCAACTTTCATTATTATTAAGTTTAAATGTTATTTGGAAGTGCTTAATAGTGGATTCATGTTTAATAGCGTGTACTATTCTATACTTGTCAAAAAACGCTTAAAGCAGCGAGAGAAGCTCAAAACGTGCTTTGCTGTTTCAATAAGTGCATTTAAGACATCTAACAAAGTTTTCTCTTCTAAATCATCTCTTTTAGTAATTCTGAATAAACTAAACATTTTTATGGCATGGGTGAGTACATATTACATTACCCTACAACAAGTGGTAAAAATGCACTTCTCTCGACTAGAGGAGTTGAAAAACAGCATATGTCCCTCTTTGGTAAAGATGCAGTAATGTGCCAAATGAAATCACGCCAACTTTCATAATAAGGAAGTTAAATGTTATTTGGAAGTGCTTAATAGTGGATTCATGTCAAATAGCGTGTACTATTCTATACTTGCCAAAAAACGCTTAAAGCAGCGAGAGAAGCTCAAAACGTGCTTTGCTGTTTCAATAAGTGCCATGAAGACATATAAGACCGTTTTCTCCACTAAATTATCTCCTTTCGTAATTCTGAATAAGCTAAACATTTTTATAGCATGGATGAGGACATAACACATTACCCTACAACAAGTGGTAAAAATGCACTTCTCTCGTCTAGAGGAGTTGAAAAACAGCATATGTCCCTCTTTGGTAAAGATGCAGTAATGTGCCAAATGAAATCACGCCAACTTTCATAATAATGAAGTTTAAATGTTATTTGGAAGTGCTTAATAGTGGATTCATGTTTAATAGCGTGTACTATTCTATACTTGTCAAAAAACGCTTAAAGCAGCGAGAGAAGCTCAAAACGTGCTTTGCTGTTTCAATAAGTGCATTTAAGACATCTAATAAAGTTTTCTCTTCTAAATCATCTCTTTTAGTAATTCTGAATAAACTAAACATTTTTATGGCATGGGTGAGTACATATTACATTACCCTACAACAAGTGGTAAAAATGCACTTCTCTCGTCTAGAGGAGTTGAAAAACAGCATATGTCCCTCTTTGGTAAAGATGCAGTAATGTGCCAAATGAAATCACGCCAACTTTCATAATAATGAAGTTTAAATGTTATTTGGAAGTGCTTAATAGTGGATTCATGTTTAATAGCGTGTACTATTCTATACTTGTCAAAAAACGCTTAAAGCAGCGAGAGAAGCTCAAAACGTGCTTTGCTGTTTCAATAAGTGAATTTAAGACATCTAACAAAGTTTTCTCTTCTAAATCATCTCTTTTAGTAATTCTGAATAAACTAAACATTTTTATGGCATGGGTGAGTACATTGCACCTTTACCTACAACGAGTGGTAAAAATGCACTTCTCTCATCTAGTGGAGTTGAAAAACAGCATATGTCCCTCTTTGGTAAAGATGCAGTACTGTGCCAAATAAAACCACGCCAACTTTCATTATTATTAAGTTTAAATGTTATTTGGAAGTGCTTAATAGTGGATTCATGTTTTATAGCGTGTACTATTCTATACTTGTCAAAAAACGCTTAAAGCAGCGAGAGAAGCTCAAAACGTGCTTTGCTGTTTCAATAAGTGCATTTAAGACATGCAGTAATGTGCCAAATGAAATCACGCCAACTTTCATAATAAGGAAGTTTAAATGTTATTTGGTTGTGTTTAATAGTGGATTCATGTCAAATAGCGTGTACTATTCTATACTTGCCAAACGAAGCTTTAAGCAGCGAGAGAAGCTCAAAACGTGCTTTGCTGTTGCAATAAGTGCCTTCAAGAGAAATAAGACATTTCTCTCTTCTAAATCATCTCCTTTAGTAATTCTGAATAAATTAAACATTTTTATGGCATGGGTGAGTACATATTACATTACCCTACAACAAGTGGTAAAAATGCACTTCTCTCGTCTAGAGGAGTTGAAAAACAGCATATGTCCCTCTTTGGTAAAGATGCAGTAATGTGCCAAATGAAATCACGCCAACTTTCATAATAATGAAGTTTAAATGTTATTTGGAAGTGCCTAATAGTGGTTTCATGTTTAATAGCGTGTACTATTCTATACTTGTCAAAAAACGCTTAAAGCAGCGAGAGAAGCTCAAAACGTGCTTTGCTGTTTCAATAAGTGCATTTAAGACATCTAACAAAGTTTTCTCTTCTAAATCATCTCTTTTAGTAATTCTGAATAAACTAAACATTTTTATAGCATGGGTGAGTACATATTACATTACCCTACAACAAGTGGTAAAAATGCACTTCTCTCGTCTAGAGGAGTTGAAAAACAGCATATGTCCCTCTTTGGTAAAGATGCAGTAATGTGCCAAATGAAATCACGCCAACTTTCATAATAATGAAGTTTAAATGTTATTTGGAAGTGCTTAATAGTGGATTCATGTTTAATAGCGTGTACTATTCTATACTTGTCAAAAAACGCTTAAAGCAGCGAGAGAAGCTCAAAACGTGCTTTGCTGTTTCAATAAGTGCATTTAAGACATCTAACAAAGTTTTCTCTTCTAAATCATCTCTTTTAGTAATTCTGAATAAACTAAACATTTTTATGGCATGGGTGAGTACATTGCACCTTTACCTACAACGAGTGGTAAAAATGCACTTCTCTCGTCTAGTGGAGTTGAAAAACAGCATATGTCCCTCTTTGGTAAAGATGCAGTACTGTGCCAAAGAAAACCACGCCAACTTTCATTATTATTAAGTTTAAATGTTATTTGGAAGTGCTTAATAGTGGATTCATGTCAAATAGCGTGTATTATTCTATACTTGCCAAACGAAGCTTTAAGCAGCGAGAGAAGCTCAAAACGTGCTTTGCTGTTGCAATAAGTGCCTTTAACAGAAATAAGACAGTTCTCTCTTCTAAATCATCTCCTTTAGTAATTCTTAATAAACTAAACATTTTTATGGCATGGGTGAGTACATATTACATTACCCTACAACAAGTGGTAAAAATGCACTTTTCTCGTCTAGAGGAGTTGAAAAACAGCATATGTCCCTCTTTGGTAAAGATGCAGTAATGTGCCAAATGAAATCACGCCAACTTTC
Organism: Semicossyphus pulcher; assembly: GCF_022749685.1. Taxonomy (NCBI): domain Eukaryota; kingdom Metazoa; phylum Chordata; class Actinopteri; order Labriformes; family Labridae; genus Semicossyphus; species Semicossyphus pulcher. The sequence goes on from NW_027211695.1 coordinate 10,750,234, forward strand.
ATAATAATGAAGTTTAAATGTTATTTGGAAGTGCCTAATAGTGGTTTCATGTTTAATAGCGTGTACTATTCTATACTTGTCAAAAAACGCTTAAAGCAGCGAGAGAAGCTCAAAACGTGCTTTGCTGTTTCAATAAGTGCATTTAAGACATCTAACAAAGTTTTCTCTTCTAAATCATCTCTTTAAGTAATTCTGAATAAACTAAACATTTTTATGGCATGGGTGAGTACATATTACATTACCCTACAACAAGTGGTAAAAATGCACTTCTCTCGTCTAGAGGAGTTGAAAAACAGCATATGTCCCTCTTTGGTAAAGATGCAGTACTGTGGCAAATGAAATCACGCCAACTTTCATAATAATGAAGTTTAAATGTTATTTGGAAGTGCTTAATAGTGGATTCATGTCAAATAGCGTGTACTATTCTATACTTGCCAAACGAAGCTTTAAGCAGCGAGAGAAGCTCAAAACGTGCTTTGCTGTTTCAATAAGTGCCATGAAGACATATAAGACCGTTTTCTCCACTAAATTATCTCCTTTAGTAATTCTGAATAAGCTAAACATTTTTATAGCATGGATGAGGACATAGCACATTACCCTACAACAAGTGGTAAAAATGCACTTCTCTCGTCTAGAGGAGTTGAAAAACAGCATATGTCCCTCTTTGGTAAAGATGCAGTAATGTGCCAAATGAAATCACGCCAACTTTCATAATAATGAAGTTTAAATGTTATTTGGAAGTGCTTAATAGTGGATTCATGTCAAATAGCGTGTATTATTCTATACTTGCCAAACGAAGCTTAAAGCAGCGAGAGAAGCTCAAAACGTGCTTTGCTGTTTCAATAAGTGCCTTTAAGAGAAATAAGACAGTTTTCTCTTCTAAATCATCTCCTTTAGTAATTCTGAATAAACTAAACATTTTTATGGCATGGGTGAGTACATAGCACATTACCCTACAACAAGTGGTAAAAATGCACTTCTGTCGTCTAGTGGAGTTGAAAAACAGCAGATGTCCCTCTTTGGTAAAGATGCAGTACTGTGCCAAATAAAACCACGCCAACTTTCATGATAATGAAGTTTACATGTTATTTGGATGTGCTTAATAGTAGATTCGTTATTCATTTTTTCCTCAATCTAGTGAATCGTGAGATAAATCATGCCCTTTATTCTACTGTTTATTCCATCTAGCTTCGTAAGGTCACCATACTTAGCAGACATTGAGGGTTGTCGATGATCTTTCAAATCTGCACGGAACAATACACTGTCTACACTACATATAGAACCTTAATATACTTTTTGGTTATTTGACGCCACCTTTGGCTGTTCTAGCCCAATCTCGAAAGGATATATAGACTGAAATTGAAAGTACATCTTTCCGGCTTCAGGTATGGCTTCCTCGTGGTCCTTGCGGGCTGGGGAGCATTTCTCGTCATCATCCCAGTTCCGATTTTCAAAAAAAATCCCACTGTCTCTGTTCTAATTGTAGCAGCCAATCATTCATTCAGTGTGATCAAACTGACTAAAGTTAAAGTCAGTCGCTCAATCTTCCCCCACTGTGTCTTAATCACCCCCAGTGTGTCATGCTACTGTAACATAAAGGTTACTCCCTGTCGTCAAACTCCACAATCAATCTTCACTGAGTAGTATCCTGTTCCTGTATCTCCAACACATTTGAGTAATGCATTTCTTTTTGGCTGTTTGCAACAACTCTGGGGAGATGAAAGAACGGCCCAAAGTTAGCTGGTCTGCATGGCAGATTTGGAAATTATAATTACAGTTATTTGATCATTATTCAAATGGCAATCAGATATGAATAATAATGCAGTTAACTCATTGTCTAATAACAAAACAGAGAAAGGTTGGTATTTCAGATTGAAAATGAACTATTGGCATTCAAGACTATATACAGGAGAAGTGCACAGAGGAATGAAAATGTATTCCATCTGACTTGTGAATGTAGTTGAGATATGCTAAAATGCTTTAATTATATTACATTTTTTTGTTTTTTGTTTCAGGCCCTTCCTTTTCTCACTGTTGGGGAGAGTGCACCTCAATAGCAGTACCAGGCTATATAACGACTGAGGATGCTGGAACCAGGAGAACAGAAGCTGGCTTCAAATGTAAGCTGTGATGTATATTTCAGTGTTTCAGCAATTTATCTTTGCATTTTCTACTTTTTTCATCCCGGTTGATGACTTAGAGGTCACAAGCATCACGATGACTTGTGGTCATTCCCAAATACAGAAAATAAATTCAATGTACGAGGCCACCTTAAAAGTACCTGAAACGATATGGTGAATTTATTGAGATGCCCCTGTATTTGTTGGGGAATCCCATAGGGAGATAATTTATTCTAAAAGGAAACTGGACTTGAAAATTGAACCAGGTATTGGACCTTGTGGATTAATCTTGTATACAATGACCTGGATGACTGACAACCTTTGCACATACTTTAAAGGGCAAGTAGGAATAATTATGTTGTCTTGTTAAGTTTTAGTAGTCATAGTAGACTTGGATTTATGCATGTGTTCATCAAATTGTTTTATTTCAAATGTTAGCTGAAGTTGATGTATCTTTTACAGGTATGTGATACTATCCTGGTGCATGCCAGCACCTTGTTAGTGCAACACTCTGTTGCATGGAGAATTCTTTCAACTACACTGTATAAAGGTTGCCTGATGCAGCAGTGGCGCATGCTCCATGTTGAAAAAGGCAGAGCTCAGAACAGAATTGTACCATACCATTGTACCAAGAACAATTAATTCTGCAGCAGCAAAGCATTGCCTCTGCAGTGTTTTATGGACTCTAACCAACAGAGCACTTTCTCAGTCTTCACAAAACAACAGAATCTGAGAGGTGCCGCTTTACTTTGAAAAACATCAAGACTTTCCTAAAAACACCATGACTGAATTGAATTGTCTGAAATGCTCTGGCCAAACATTCCTGACACCAGTCAGGGGATTGAAAGGTTTTTGGCTCTCAGAAGCATGAAAATATTGTCTTATTTTCTTAAAGCAGCAATAAGCAACTTTTATATAACAACAGTGAAATCTGTAAACTTTTTTTTCAAAAACTATCCACTTTGTGTATTCTATAGCCAACAGATTTGGTTGCTTTTTATAGTTATTTTGTTGATAAAGAAACAGATTGTGCCTCTGTGTAAGATGAGAACTTTCTTACAGTTTAGGTTTGCTATATTTCACTATTTGGCACTTCAGAATAACGGTGCGAGAGACTGGTGACCCCCACTGTCCCTGGAGGTGGTTAAAGCATAACGTTGCGCACAGCCGTGCACACGCTCCAGTAGGCCTGTCCAAACCCATGCACTAGAACAACACGAAGAACACAACAGCCTTAACAACCATAATATCATTTCATAGTAATTTAAGAAAGGCTAGATGTAGAATACAAGTAATGTCCATGTAGCACTGAATACAATATTTAATAAGATTATGTCTGTGTGCGTGAAGAGCAGCAGACACCTACATTGTTGCTTTCGAGTGCAAAATTACATTTTAGAATTTTTTTTACACATTACTTCAACATTAGACTCACCTAATGAGATGGGTGGGCACAATGCATGGAGCAGAGCAAGCCCATTGTGGGTTTAATTTTGGAGACGGCCACTCGGAGATCATCATCCATGTTTCGTGCCAAACTGTTTTATTTTTTTTATGTAAGTCAGTGCTCAGAAAGTCTTTCCACATAAGAAGTTAGAGCCAAAGGGCATCAGGACATCCATAGCGACCTTGGATAGCTGCGTGTATTCCCTTTCGACGGAAATCCAGAACTCAACGTCTCAGCAGCGTCTTGGCATTAAACGCTGTCTGTAACGTTCGGCCACTTGACAGTTCAACTGATGCGTCCTCCAGGTCTGATGTCAGATGAATTTCCCACGTAACAGTGAATGGTGATCTTATTCAGTCGTATTGTTTTCGAGCGGTTTCCTCTGGAAAATACTTGGTAAAGTGTTCCAGGAAGAACTGGAAGTTGCGTAATGATATAGACTTGTTCACTGTGTTAACACTCAAGTGCATTTTCCTCCATGACGTCTTCCATCTTATAGAAACCGTATGAATCCTGCCCATTTCAGTTTGCGCAGTCTGTGAATAATACAGTGTCTGAAATGTACGTGAGGTGCCACTTTTAAGACTCTTGCTTCAGTCCTTTCTCCCCCAGCATTGCTCCAGCACTGTCTGTATACACATCAATGCAATCGTCCCAAAGTTTATTGTCAAGTTTAGTGAACATGTCCTCACCTGTGCACGTCCCCTCGAGCGGGGTGCAAAACAGCGTTAAGAATTCCCTCAAAACTGTACTTACATTAACTGACTTATTGCTACCGCAGCGGGTTTGATTAATGTTTCCTCGATTGTGTGCTTTTGTGCCTGTGCAATTAAATATGGCGCATCATTATGATGCCATTTGAGCTTTGGCTGGGATTATTGTTTGTTTCATAAGGGCTTTTTGGCCTTACAACTCTTGCTCCTTTCGGCGGAAAAAATCAACTGGTTTAGCAGCAAGTGAGGGATGCTTGGTTTTCCAGTGTCTGTTGCCTTTTAACAGGCTTTAGGCTTTCAAGTGCAAGTACCCCAGCGCATGCACCACATTGGGGGTGTTGAAGTTTGTTGACGATGACACACGCAGATACATATTGCATTCATCTTGATATTTTCGACACCTAGAAGAGCTGCTCCGACTGATGATGTTATTACCACGGTGGTCTCCACCTACGTTCACATGTCGCTGTGTTTCCTGTGCTGCTGTAAATTGACCTGCTGAAACGATGCTGTTTAATCTGTCGCAATTACCTCAGGGACACTTTTTTTGCGCTTGGTTTTATTTCAAATTTAACTACTATTTTTGAATATATCTTGACAATAATGGATAAAATATGCAATTTTTTAATCATTTTAAATTTGTATTTGTTTTTGGTATGCATATGCGACCTCCCCCGGTGTCTGCGACCCCCTGGGGGTCCCGCCTCCCACTGTTGGAACCACTGAGAAAAAAATCAACATGCTCTGTATCACAGACAATTCTCAAAGAAACTCAGAAAGAAAACCACGACGTAAATAAAAATAGTTGGTTTTTATTTTTTTTTCTTTATCAAACGTCACTGAACGGCGAAGCCATTTACAATAACATTAACTCAGTGAAAGGAGCATGCTGTTTTTAGAAGAAAAAAAAACATCATTCAGAAAAAACAAGCGTTTTATATATTCCCATTTTCCCCATTTCTAATATAGAATTGCCTACATTTCTAAGAAACAAAATCTTCCAATCTCTCTTCTGTCCCATTCACAGTTCACTCACGTTATGCGTCGGGCTGGTAGTTTGCAGACCTGCTCTCCTTCTGGGCTTCAACCAGCACCGCTTTATTTGACGCGATGCATGGCATTTTGATCTGATTAGCCTGTTTTTGATGTGATGTGATGTGATGTGATGTGATGTGATGTGATGCATTTGATTGATGTCTGGTCCAAGTCAGTTTTTATTTCTAGCTCGCAATATCCGTCGATGAATAATTTCCTCAGTAGCTAACGGATGGATGTATATCTGTAGCAAATTACTTTGCCTCATTAAAAACATAGGCTACTTAAGTAAAAGTTAAATCACTGACTTTAAAGAATACTCTAAAAAGTACAAGTACACGACAAAGCAACTCAATTACAGTAATGTGAGTACTTGTAATTCGTTACTTTCACCTCTGTGTATATGGTAGAGATGGCAGCTTATTAGTCAAAAGATACGTAACTCGGTGAGATGAGATCATAATTACCATACTAAGACGGCCAAAATGTCTGGTCTGCTCCAAATTCTGCGTACTCCTCACCGCCTAACTTGCATTGCTCCGGACCTTTGAATCCTCTCAACTGAGCTGAAACAAAACGTCATAGGCGCGCGGGAAAATGTTCGTATATATGTCCGGAAAATATCAGTATCAAGTTACTGATGAATTGTCCCCATCCATAATTCTGATAACAATATAATTGGATGAAGCGATGCCTCGTCAACCTGCGTTAGGACCCGTGCTTATGACACAGCTGCCAATCTGTTTTTTACTGTTCACAGAGACTGCACTGCATGCTCTCTCTCTCGCTCTCTATCTCTCTCTCAATTTCAATTTCATTGTGTGTGTGTGTGTGTGTGTGTGTGTGTGTGTGTGTGTAAAATTAGATAGTGTGTTAAAAAAAAAATCAACCAAGAGTTGATAACAGTAGAAAATGTTGAACATATCTTGCTGCAGTTTGGCTGCTGTATTTGATTTCTCCGAGATATGTTTCTATTTGCTGCAGTGTAGCAGCAAGTGTGTCTCTGTCTCCAACTGTCTGTGTGGACAGAGTTGCACAGTCTGTCCTCTCTGGAGCCTGGTGCCTCTGTGTCTACCTGTCTCGATGGCCAGGCTGTGTTCGCTGAGTCTGTACCTGGTTAAAGTCTCATCACCACTGTGTACTGTCTGTTTAGAGCCGAATAACACAGCAATTTGCTCTGAGTGTTTGTGCTACATGTCCAATAGTTGTTGTCATGTTGTTTTTCTTCATCTATCATCTGGTTGGTCTGGATTGTGTGAGGGCTGTCCTAAGGCCTGTTAGAGGAGCTGAGCCTCAGGATTAGCTGGCTGACCGTGTTCTCCATGTTCTCCATGTTCTCCTCTTGGCATTGCAGTGCTTTGTGATGGTACGAGTTGGGGTCACTTGTTTTGAGGTGTTTATAAAATTTGAAAGCTCTTTTTTATTATGATGAAAAATGGAAATCAGTCTATGTCAAGTGGAGCCCAATAAAAACTGACTGGTTTCCCTGACCCCTTGGTCGTTTCAGGAATATCATTATTCTTCTTTTGTCTAAATTAACTGTCAGGTCTGACAGAAGGTTTGCAGGTGATCCAGTTGCTGTTGAAATGCCCCCTTAGATGGAGCCAGCAATATCAGATCATCTGTAAACAGTAGGCATTTGATGTGTGTCAGACAGGGTGAGACCAGGGATATCAGACTATTCCAATGATTGAGCCAATTCATCAGTATAAATGTTTAAGAGGGTGGGGCTGAGACTGCAGCCCTGTTTCACCCCTCTACTTTGGTAAAGAACTCTGTTTTCCATCTTGGCAATTTTTACAGCATGCTTTAATGATGTCATGAACTCCTACACCATTTCAATTAATTTTAAGAACAGAACATAATGCCAAATCGAATCAAATGCTTTTTTTGAAGCCTACAAAACAGGAGAAGATTTTGTTCTTGTTTTTGTGGCCGTGTTTTTTAATGAGGGTGTTGAGGATATAGATGTATGTATGTATGTATGATGCTGTATGTTCATAGTGTTCCCCAGTACTGGAGGCTGAGCTCAGGGTTGTCGGGTTGTCTGTGTTTTTGATTTGATAAACTTTTGAGTTTTTTACTCAGACGTCTGCAGTCTGTGTCCAACCAATCCTCATTGGTTCATGTTTTTGATGTGTGGTGCTGAGGCTTTTTCAGACTCCACATTGTCAAATATGTTGGAAATGACTTGCCTATTTCAGGCTGTCTTTACTGAAGGGAAAATGAGGTAGAAAGAAAATCTGCCGTCTGAAGTGGTGAAAATATGAGTGAAAAATGCTGAAGTTGTAAAAATATATCAAAATACACAAAAATATACAAGGTTTTCTTAAGGTTAAGGTTAAATGAATTACAGCTCCTCAATGTGCAAGCTAAAAAGGGCTGTCAGTTTTCCCCAAAACACCCTAAGAAATTTGAAATGACAATCAATACAATCATCCTTAATGGTATGTTTTTAATCAATCAAATTAAATTCAGATCAAAGTTTATTTGTATGGCGCCAAATCATAACCAAAGTTCTCTCAAGACACTTTACAAAAAGAGCAGGTCTACTCTTTGTTATGCTATTTAGAGAGAGACCCAACATGAATCACAATCAGTAGCACTTAGCAACATTCGGCACATTGGCAAGGAAAAACTTCCTTTTAACAGGCAGAAACCTTGAGCAGAACCAGACTCAGGGTAGGGGGGCCTGATAATTGAAGGCTCCCATGCTACTCTTGGAGACTTAAGGTAACACAAGAAGGCTTGCATCCTGGGAGTGCAATATTCTGGAGGGGTAATATGGCACTATGAGCTCTTAAACATAATACTTTTTTGAATAAGTAATCATGATAACTGTGTAGTGTGACACACACTGAATGATGACAATGTGGTTCCAAATAATAGTATACAGCTACTGCAACTGCAAACATAACAAAAAGACAGTCTCGTATTAAAATCAGCTTGCTTTTGGGGTTTTTTTAACACTCTATTTGTAACAGATTTTGCATTGCAGAACAAAACATTAATATGCCTCAATAAGAGCATACGTATGGACAAACTACAACCCAACATCCCAATCAACGACAAACAGCTTTTTTAAAGACAAAAAACTAAACATTTCAAAACTCCCACAGACAACAGCATACAAACAAGGAAAAATAACAATATTAATAACAATAAAAGAGATGAAAATTAATAAATAAATAAATAAATTTTAAAAAGAAAGTAAGTTCAATTAAAAAATGAGGTGCATTCTGTTCTTAACCATTAATAGGAGAGACCACCTGAGGGGATGAAAGTTCATAGTTCCAGGCCAGATAAATTATTCACAAAGTTCATAGACGGGTCCCAGGTTTTGTGGAATCTGCTGATAGATCCATTAAGGGTGCATCAGATTTTTTCCAGCTTGATGTTCTGCATCAAATTTTTTATCCATTGGTTGTGTGATGGAGGGATTACATCCTTCCATTTGAATAGAATTGAACGTCTAGCTACTAGAGAGGAAAAAGCAATAACTTTATGAAAGTAAGGAGGGAAATTTGTACCAGCTGAAACAAGGGATACCCCGAAGATACCAATTGTAGGAGAGGGCACAACCATGCAGCCGTAAGACTTTGAGAGTGTGTCAGAAATCGCTTAGGTATCGCTTGAACCAAATATAAAACCTTTGGAACAATATTCATCTTTACAGAACTTGTTCTCCAATAAGAGATGAGGGTAAAATAGACCAGTGTTTAATATCCTTTTTACACTGTTCTAAAAGAGGACAAAAATTTGCTTTAAATAGTCTGAGCATCCAACACTTTGTGAGGAAGAATGTTTTCAAGGCGAAGAGCCAAAACTTTTGAAAACACTTTACCATCGCACTTTATCGGTGTAAATATTAACAAAATTAAATTAAGTTGTAGTAGCTTTCTCACAAATGTAACATAGCAAACATTTGGATCAGAGATAGCGTTTGATGCAATAAAAGAAGAAGAAAAATAGAAATAAATTGTGAGTGAAACACCTGCCCAACTCAGTCTTTGTGAATCCTGAAGTGGTCTTTCTTCTGAAAGTGGGTTTCCTGTAAGAATGCTATGCCCACCCCGAGATGTTTTAAGGGTGAGAGAACCCTCTCTCTTTTGACTGCATGTTTAAGCCCTTTTCCATTCCAACTTATTACCCAATGTTTACTTAGTCTATGAATATGTAGTGAATAAAGAAAATAAGACGACTTATAATTCTATGTCCTTTCATGTCAGTCTGCTCAGTTATTCATATTTCGTATATAAAGAAAAAGTAAAACTAAACCTGTGATCACCTGCTCCATTTTGACTGAAATGTAACATATAAAATAAATTATTAAAACTGTGATTACCCATCTGCAGTCTGCTCAGTCTTTACTGAAATGCTATAAAAAATGAACAAATAATAAAATACAATTAAGACTGTAATCACACATCAGCAAATGTAGTACATATGCTGTAGGATTCTGTGTCTAATATGTTACTCTCACGGGGATAGTTACCTGCAAATTGTAAGAAATACTGAACAAATACAAGACTGAAAAAAAAACTTGCAGCATCTGTATCTATATATCGCAGAAAAAGAATAAATTGCAATGTAAATTTTTCTTTTTGTGCAGCCCTAAAATTGAGTTTGTCAATATACCGTTTTATTTCTGGTAGTCATAATCCTATGACATATTGAAATATTGCAACACACACACACAAACACGACTCATGTGATTCACAAAAGTCCTAGCCTACACGTACGTGCGTTTGAATGGCTGAGTTTGAACTACGTACTTTTAGCACAACTCCCTCCGGGATTGTAATGACATGAGTGCACTGATTAATGTATACTTTACCATCGCAGTTTATCGGTGTAAATATGAACTAAAATTAAATTAAGTTAAGTTAACCAAATATAAAAAATTTGGAACAATATTCATCTTTACGAATTTGTCCTCCCAATAAAAGATAAAAAAAGAGGGTAAAAAAGACTAGCGTTTAATATCTTTTTTACACTGTTCTAAAAGAGGAATAAAGTTTGCTTTAAATAAACTGTAGTAAGATTTGGTTATTTTTACCCCCAGATATGAGAAAAAGTCAGCTGTGAGTTTAAATGGCAGATTGGGAAATTCTTCAGCTTTCTTGTTAATGGGGAAGTACTCATTTTTATTAAAATTAAGTTTGTATCCTGATATTTTTCCAAATTCTTCCAGGACTCTGAGGACTTCAGGTACGGTTGAGACAGGGTTGGTGACATATAATAACAAGTCGTCTGCGTAGAGTGAGACAGTATGTGTTAGGCCACCACGTGTAATACCCTGTATAGCATTGCACCTGAGAGCTTTGGAGAGTGGTTCTGTTGCTAAGACAAAAAGTAGTGGGCTCAATGGATCTCCTTGTTTAGTCCCCCTGAAGAGAGGGAAGTAATCAGAGGAGACAGAGTAAGTGTAAACTGAGGCAGTCGGTGTAGATAAGTTTGATGTGTTTAATACAATTATGGCCAAATCCAAACCGACTGAGTGTGGAAAGAAGATATTCCCACTCATTACTCATCACTATTCCCTATCGAACGCCTTCTCGCTGTTGAGCGAAATTACCGCTTTTGGGGATAGAGTGTGGGATTTCGTGTAGATTATGTTAAACAATCATTTCAGATTGACATAGGACTGTCTGCCTTGAACAAACCCAGTCTGGTGGTCCAACACTATGTGAGGAAGAATGTTTTCAAGGCAAAGAGCCAAAACTTTTGAAAACACTTTACCATCGCAGTTTGCTAAACTAATTGCTGTATGATGAACAGTCGAGTGGGTCCTTATTTTTCTTTAATAACAATGCATGGCCAGAGATCAAAATCGGATTACATTAACAAATTCGTATTGTTCTCAGTAAATAGGGATCGAGCAAAAAAAAGTCTATTCTTGAAAATGATCTGTGTACATGAGAGAAATAAGAGTACTCCCTTTTGTTAGGATTCTTAAATCTCCATGGATCTACAAGTTTATGTGTGTTCATAAATGCATGGATTGTTTACTGATTTAGATGACTTTGATGTCGAATGAGAGGAACGATCACCAGATTGTAATCCCCTGAAAGAATCAAGTGATGACTATCCAGACTGGGGATGGAGCTTAGCATTTATTTTTTTTTAAACTGATCATCGTCAAAGTTAGGGGCATAAATATTAACTACAATTAAATTCAGTTGTAGTAGCTTCCTCACAACCGTACACCTGCCCTACCCAGTCTTTGTGAATCCCAAAGTGGTCTTTAATCTGAAGGTTTGTTTCCTACAAGAATGCTATGCCTACCCCAAGATGTCTTAAGTGTGAGAGAACCCTCTCTCTTTTGACTGCATGTTTAAGCCCTTTTACATTCCAACTTATTATTTTCACATCACTCCTACCTGGGACTGGATATGAATTACTGTGCGCCACTGAAACTATCGAGTTCAGATATGTAAATCCCATTCCCATTTAAGCAATACAAAACATAGATGAATGCACAAATCAGATATAAAACATACAAAATACAAATACATCTACACTTAACAAGTAGTGAACAAAACATATGTATATATATATATATATATATATATATATATATGCCTTAAGACAGAACCCGCATATGCCTAACCCGATGGGTCTTATGCTTTCCGGCTTGACTCCCTGCTTAACTGGGAGTACCAAAGCTGCTACTGACACCTACTGGGGAAAATAATTATTGCAAGCAGCTAGCACAATGCTGTAATAAGAGTCCGATTCAGCAGTCCTACGCATTTTCAGTGTGTTGGTACATGGGTCTGCAGCCAACATATGCTGTAGGATTCTCTGTCTAATATGTTACTCTCACGGGGATAGTTAACGGCAAATTGTAAGAAATACTGAACAAAGACAAGACAGAAAAAATACTTGAAGCATCTGTATCTATATATCGCAGAAAAAGAATAAATTGCAATGTAATTTTTTCTTTCAATATTGTGCAGCCCTAATATTGAGTTTGTCAATATACCGTTTTATCTCTGGTAGTCATAATCCTTTGACATATTGAAATATTGCTACACAGACACAGACACGACTCATGTGATTCACAAAAGTCCTGGCCTACACGTACGTGCGTTTGAATTGTGCGGTATTGACAGCTACAAAGTTGATGGAAATTGAGTAATACCACTTTCAATGTATTTTAAGTAAGGTAGCTCATTTTGACAGTGAGGGTAGCTCATATTGACAGCCAGGGTAGCTCATTTTCACAGGTAGAAAATGAATGAAAATGGAGGAAAAAATGACTAATACCACTTGTACCTCTTTGGTAAAGATGAAGTACTGTGCCAAATAAAACCACGCCAACTTTCATTATTATTAAGTTTAAATGTTATTTGGAAGTGCTTAATAGTGGATTCATGTTTAATAGCGTGTACTATTCTATACTTGTCAAAAAACGCTTAAAGCAACGAGAGAAGCTCAAAACGTGCTTTGCTGTTTCAATAAGTGCATTTAAGACATCTAACAAAGTTTTCTCTTCTAAATCATCTCTTTAAGTAATTCTGAATAAACTAAACATTTTTATGGCATGGGTGAGTACATATTACATTACCCTACAACAAGTGGTAAAAATGCACTTCTCTCGTCTAGAGGAGTTGAAAAACAGCATATGTCCCTCTTTGGTAAAGATGCAGTAATGTGCCAAATGAAATCACGCCAACTTTCATAATAAGGAAGTTTAAATGTTATTTGGTTGTGTTTAATAGTGGATTCATGTCAAATAGCGTGTACTATTCTATACTTGCCAAACGAAGCTTTAAGCAGCGAGAGAAGCTCAAAACGTGCTTTGCTGTTTCAATAAGTGCATTTAAGACATCTAACAAAGTTTTCTCTTCTAAATCATCTCTTTTAGTAATTCTGAATAAACTAAACATTTTTATGGCATGGGTGAGTACATATTACATTACCCTACAACAAGTGGTAAAAATGCACTTCTCTCGTCTAGAGGAGTTGAAAAACAGCATATGTCCCTCTTTGGTAAAGATGCAGTACTGTGGCAAATGAAATCACGCCAACTTTCATAATAATGAAGTTTAAATGTTATTTGGAAGTGCTTAATAGTGGATTCATGTCAAATAGCGTGTACTATTCTATACTTGTCAAAAAACGCTTAAATCAGCGAGAGAAGCTCAAAACGTGCTTTGCTGTTTCAATAAGTGCCATGAAGACATATAAGACCGTTTTCTCCACTAAATTATCTCCTTTAGTAATTCTGAATAAGCTAAACATTTTTATAGCATGGATGAGGACATAGCACATTACCCTACAACAAGTGGTAAAAATGCACTTATCTCGTCTACAGGGGTTGAAAAACAGCATATGTCCCTCTTTGGTAAAGATGCAGTGATGTGCCAAATGAAATCACGCCAACTTTCATAATAATGAAGTTTAAATGTTATTTGGAAGTGCTTAATAGTGGATTCATGTTTAATAGCGTGTACTATTCTATACTTGTCAAAAAACGCTTAAAGCAGCGAGAGAAGCTCAAAACGTGCTTTGCTGTTTCAATAAGTTCATTTAAGACATCTAACAAAGTTTTCTCTTCTAAATCATCTCTTTTAGTAATTCTGAATAAACTAAACATTTTTATGGCATGGGTGAGTACATATTACATTACCCTACAACAAGTGGTAAAAATGCACTTCTCTCGACTAGAGGAGTTGAAAAACAGCATATGTCCCTCTTTGGTAAAGATGCAGTAATGTGCCAAATGAAATCACGCCAACTTTCATAATAATGAAGTTTAAATGTTATTTGGAAGTGATTAATAGTGGATTCATGTCAAATAGCGTGTACTATTCTATACTTGCCAAACGAAGCTTTAAGCAGCGAGAGAAGCTCAAAACGTGCTTTGCTGTTTCAATAAGTGCCATGAAGACATACAAGACCGTTTTCTCCACTAAATTATCTCCTTTAGTAATTCTGAATAAGCTAAACATTTTTATAGCATGGATGAGGACATAGCACATTACCCTACAACAAGTGGTAAAAATGCACTTTTCTCGTCTAGAGGAGTTGAAAAACAGCATATGTCCGTCTTTGGTAAAGATGCAGTAATGTGCCAAATGAAATCACGCCAACTTTCATAATAATGAAGTTTAAATGTTATTTGGAAGTGCTTAATAGTGGATTCATGTTTAATAGCGTGTACTATTCTATACTTGTCAAAAAACGCTTAAAGCAGCGAGAGAAGCTCAAAACGTGCTTTGCTGTTTCAATAAGTGCATTTAAGACATCTAACAAAGTTTTCTTTTCTAAATCATCTCTTTTAGTAATTCTGAATAAACTAAAAATTTTTATAGCATGGGTGAGTACATATTACATTACCCTACAACAAGTGGTAAAAATGCACTTATCTCGTCTACAGGAGTTGAAAAACAGCATATGTCCCTCTTTGGTAAAGATGCAGTACTGTGGCAAATGAAATCACGCCAACTTTCATAATAATGAAGTTTAAATGTTATTTGGAAGTGCTTAATAGTGGATTCATGTCAAATAGCGTGTACTATTCTATACTTGCCAAACGAAGCTTTAAGCAGCGAGAGAAGCTCAAAACGTGCTTTGCTGTTTCAATAAGTGCCTTTAAGAGAAATAAGACAGTTTTCTCTTCTAAATCATCTCCTTTAGTAATTCTGAATAAACTAAACATTTTTATGGCATGGGTGAGTACATAGCACATTACCCTACAACAAGTGGTAAAAATGCACTTCTGTCGTCTAGTGGAGTTGAAAAACAGCAGATGTCCCTCTTTGGTAAAGATGCAGTACTGTGCCAAATAAAACCACGCCAACTTTCATGATAATGAAGTTTACATGTTATTTGGATGTGCTTAATAGTAGATTCGTTATTCATTTTTTCCTCAATCTAGTGAATCGTGAGATAAATCATGCCCTTTATTCTACTGTTTATTCCATCTAGCTTCGTAAGGTCACCATACTTAGCAGACATTGAGGGTTGTCGATGATCTTTCAAATCTGCACGGAACAATACACTGTCTACACTACATATAGAACCTTAATATACTTTTTGGTTATTTGACGCCACCTTTGGCTGTTCTAGCCCAATCTCGAAAGGATATATAGACTGAAATTGAAAGTACATCTTTCCGGCTTCAGGTATGGCTTCCTCGTGGTCCTTGCGGGCTGGGGAGCATTTCTCGTCATCATCCCAGTTCCGATTTTCAAAAAAAATCCCACTGTCTCTGTTCTAATTGTAGCAGCCAATCATTCATTCAGTGTGATCAAACTGACTAAAGTTAAAGTCAGTCGCTCAATCTTCCCCCACTGTGTCTTAATCACCCCCAGTGTGTCATGCTACTGTAACATAAAGGTTACTCCCTGTCGTCAAACTCCACAATCAATCTTCACTGAGTAGTATCCTGTTCCTGTATCTCCAACACATTTGAGTAATGCATTTCTTTTTGGCTGTTTGCAACAACTCTGGGGAGATGAAAGAATGGCCCAAAGTTAGCTGGTCTGCATGGCAGATTTGGAAATTATAATTACAGTTATTTGATCATTATTCAAATGGCAATCAGATATGAATAATAATGCAGTTAACTCATTGTCTAATAACAAAACAGAGAAAGGTTGGTATTTCAGATTGAAAATGAACTATTGGCATTCAAGACTATATACAGGAGAAGTGCACAGAGGAATGAAAATGTATTCCATCTGACTTGTGAATGTAGTTGAGATATGCTAAAATGCTTTAATTATATTACATTTTTTTGTTTTTTGTTTCAGGCCCTTCCTTTTCTCACTGTTGGGGAGAGTGCACCTCAATAGCAGTACCAGGCTATATAACGACTGAGGATGCTGGAACCAGGAGAACAGAAGCTGGCTTCAAATGTAAGCTGTGATGTATATTTCAGTGTTTCAGCAATTTATCTTTGCATTTTCTACTTTTTTCATCCCGGCTGATGACTTAGAGGTCACAAGCATCACGATGACTTGTGGTCATTCCCAAATACAGAAAATAAATTCAATGTACGAGGCCACCTTAAAAGTACCTGAAACGATATGGTGAATTTATTGAGATGCCCCTGTATTTGTTGGGGAATCCCATAGGGAGATAATTTATTCTAAAAGGAAACTGGACTTGAAAATTGAACCAGGTATTGGACCTTGTGGATTAATCTTGTATACAATGACCTGGATGACTGACAACCTTTGCACATACTTTAAAGGGCAAGTAGGAATAATTATGTTGTCTTGTTAAGTTTTAGTAGTCATAGTAGACTTGGATTTATGCATGTGTTCATCAAATTGTTTTATTTCAAATGTTAGCTGAAGTTGATGTATCTTTTACAGGTATGTGATACTATCCTGGTGCATGCCAGCACCTTGTTAGTGCAACACTCTGTTGCATGGAGAATTCTTTCAACTACACTGTATAAAGGTTGCCTGATGCAGCAGTGGCGCATGCTCCATGTTGAAAAAGGCAGAGCTCAGAACAGAATTGTACCATACCATTGTACCAAGAACAATTAATTCTGCAGCAGCAAAGCATTGCCTCTGCAGTGTTTTATGGACTCTAACCAACAGAGCACTTTCTCAGTCTTCACAAAACAACAGAATCTGAGAGGTGCCGCTTTACTTTGAAAAACATCAAGACTTTCCTAAAAACACCATGACTGAATTGAATTGTCTGAAATGCTCTGGCCAAACATTCCTGACACCAGTCAGGGGATTGAAAGGTTTTTGGCTCTCAGAAGCATGAAAATATTGTCTTATTTTCTTAAAGCAGCAATAAGCAACTTTTATATAACAACAGTGAAATCTGTAAACTTTTTTTTTAAAAACTATCCACTTTGTGTATTCTATAGCCAACAGATTTGGTTGCTTTTTATAGTTATTTTGTTGATAAAGAAACAGATTGTGCCTCTGTGTAAGATGAGAACTTTCTTACAGTTTAGGTTTGCTATATTTCACTATTTGGCACTTCAGAATAACGGTGCGAGAGACTGGTGACCCCCACTGTCCCTGGAGGTGGTTAAAGCATAACGTTGCGCACAGCCGTGCACACGCTCCAGTAGGCCTGTCCAAACCCATGCACTAGAACAACACGAAGAACACAACAGCCTTAACAACCATAATATCATTTCATAGTAATTTAAGAAAGGCTAGATGTAGAATACAAGTAATGTCCATGTAGCACTGAATACAATATTTAATAAGATTATGTCTGTGTGCGTGAAGAGCAGCAGACACCTACATTGTTGCTTTCAAGTGCAAAATTACATTTTAGAATTTTTTTTACACATTACTTCAACATTAGACTCACCTAATGAGATGGGTGGGCACAATGCATGGAGCAGAGCAAGCCCATTGTGGGTTTAATTTTGGAGACGGCCACTCGGAGATCATCATCCATGTTTCGTGCCAAACTGTTTTATTTTTTTTATGTAAGTCAGTGCTCAGAAAGTCTTTCCACATAAGAAGTTAGAGCCAAAGGGCATCAGGACATCCATAGCGACCTTGGATAGCTGCGTGTATTCCCTTTCGACGGAAATCCAGAACTCAACGTCTCAGCAGCGTCTTGGCATTAAACGCTGTCTGTAACGTTCGGCCACTTGACAGTTCAACTGATGCGTCCTCCAGGTCTGATGTCAGATGAATTTCCCACGTAACAGTGAATGGTGATCTTATTCAGTCGTATTGTTTTCGAGCGGTTTCCTCTGGAAAATACTTGGTAAAGTGTTCCAGGAAGAACTGGAAGTTGCGTAATGATATAGACTTGTTCACTGTGTTAACACTCAAGTGCATTTTCCTCCATGACGTCTTCCATCTTATAGAAACCGTATGAATCCTGCCCATTTCAGTTTGCGCAGTCTGTGAATAATACAGTGTCTGAAATGTACGTGAGGTGCCACTTTTAAGACTCTTGCTTCAGTCCTTTCTCCCCCAGCATTGCTCCAGCACTGTCTGTATACACATCAATGCAATCGTCCCAAAGTTTATTGTCAAGTTTAGTGAACATGTCCTCACCTGTGCACGTCCCCTCGAGCGGGGTGCAAAACAGCGTTAAGAATTCCCTCAAAACTGTACTTACATTAACTGACTTATTGCTACCGCAGCGGGTTTGATTAATGTTTCCTCGATTGTGTGCTTTTGTGCCTGTGCAATTAAATATGGCGCATCATTATGATGCCATTTGAGCTTTGGCTGGGATTATTGTTTGTTTCATAAGGGCTTTTTGGCCTTACAACTCTTGCTCCTTTCGGCGGAAAAAATCAACTGGTTTAGCAGCAAGTGAGGGATGCTTGGTTTTCCAGTGTCTGTTGCCTTTTAACAGGCTTTAGGCTTTCAAGTGCAAGTACCCCAGCGCATGCACCACATTGGGGGTGTTGAAGTTTGTTGACGATGACACACGCAGATACATATTGCATTCATCTTGATATTTTCGACACCTAGAAGAGCTGCTCCGACTGATGATGTTATTACCACGGTGGTCTCCACCTACGTTCACATGTCGCTGTGTTTCCTGTGCTGCTGTAAATTGACCTGCTGAAACGATGCTGTTTAATCTGTCGCAATTACCTCAGGGACACTTTTTTGCGCTTGGTTTTATTTCAAATTTAACTACTATTTTTGAATATATCTTGACAATAATGGATAAAATATGCAATTTTTTAATCATTTTAAATTTGTATTTGTTTTTGGTATGCATATGCGACCTCCCCCGGTGTCTGCGACCCCCTGGGGGTCCCGCCTCCCACTGTTGGAACCACTGAGAAAAAAATCAACATGCTCTGTATCACAGACAATTCTCAAAGAAACTCAGAAAGAAAACCACGACGTAAATAAAAATAGTTGGTTTTTATTTTTTTTTCTTTATCAAACGTCACTGAACGGCGAAGCCATTTACAATAACATTAACTCAGTGAAAGGAGCATGCTGTTTTTAGAAGAAAAAAAAACATCATTCAGAAAAAACAAGCGTTTTATATATTCCCATTTTCCCCATTTCTAATATAGAATTGCCTACATTTCTAAGAAACAAAATCTTCCAATCTCTCTTCTGTCCCATTCACAGTTCACTCACGTTATGCGTCGGGCTGGTAGTTTGCAGACCTGCTCTCCTTCTGGGCTTCAACCAGCACCGCTTTATTTGACGCGATGCATGGCATTTTGATCTGATTAGCCTGTTTTTGATGTGATGTGATGTGATGTGATGTGATGTGATGTGATGTGATGCATTTGATTGATGTCTGGTCCAAGTCAGTTTTTATTTCTAGCTCGCAATATCCGTCGATGAATAATTTCCTCAGTAGCTAACGGATGGATGTATATCTGTAGCAAATTACTTTGCCTCATTAAAAACATAGGCTACTTAAGTAAAAGTTAAATCACTGACTTTAAAGAATACTCTAAAAAGTACAAGTACACGACAAAGCAACTCGATTACAGTAATGTGAGTACTTGTAATTCGTTACTTTCACCTCTGTGTATATGGTAGAGATGGCAGCTTATTAGTCAAAAGATACGTAACTCGGTGAGATGAGATCATAATTACCATACTAAGACGGCCAAAATGTCTGGTCTGCTCCAAATTCTGCGTACTCCTCACCGCCTAACTTGCATTGCTCCGGACCTTTGAATCCTCTCAACTGAGCTGAAACAAAACGTCATAGGCGCGCGGGAAAATGTTCGTATATATGTCCGGAAAATATCAGTATCAAGTTACTGATGAATTGTCCCCATCCATAATTCTGATAACAATATAATTGGATGAAGCGATGCCTCGTCAACCTGCGTTAGGACCCGTGCTTATGACACAGCTGCCAATCTGTTTTTTACTGTTCACAGAGACTGCACTGCATGCTCTCTCTCTCGCTCTCTATCTCTCTCTCAATTTCAATTTCATTGTGTGTGTGTGTGTGTGTGTGTGTGTGTGTGTGTAAAATTAGATAGTGTGTTAAAAAAAAAATCAACCAAGAGTTGATAACAGTAGAAAATGTTGAACATATCTTGCTGCAGTTTGGCTGCTGTATTTGATTTCTCCGAGATATGTTTCTATTTGCTGCAGTGTAGCAGCAAGTGTGTCTCTGTCTCCAACTGTCTGTGTGGAC
Organism: Semicossyphus pulcher; assembly: GCF_022749685.1. NCBI lineage: Eukaryota > Metazoa > Chordata > Actinopteri > Labriformes > Labridae > Semicossyphus > Semicossyphus pulcher. The sequence continues at coordinate 10,770,642 of NW_027211695.1, forward strand.
AGAGTTGCACAGTCTGTCCTCTCTGGAGCCTGGTGCCTCTGTGTCTACCTGTCTCGATGGCCAGGCTGTGTTCGCTGAGTCTGTACCTGGTTAAAGTCTCATCACCACTGTGTACTGTCTGTTTAGAGCCGAATAACACAGCAATTTGCTCTGAGTGTTTGTGCTACATGTCCAATAGTTGTTGTCATGTTGTTTTTCTTCATCTATCATCTGGTTGGTCTGGATTGTGTGAGGGCTGTCCTAAGGCCTGTTAGAGGAGCTGAGCCTCAGGATTAGCTGGCTGACCGTGTTCTCCATGTTCTCCATGTTCTCCTCTTGGCATTGCAGTGCTTTGTGATGGTACGAGTTGGGGTCACTTGTTTTGAGGTGTTTATAAAATTTGAAAGCTCTTTTTTATTATGATGAAAAATGGAAATCAGTCTATGTCAAGTGGAGCCCAATAAAAACTGACTGGTTTCCCTGACCCCTTGGTCGTTTCAGGAATATCATTATTCTTCTTTTGTCTAAATTAACTGTCAGGTCTGACAGAAGGTTTGCAGGTGATCCAGTTGCTGTTGAAATGCCCCCTTAGATGGAGCCAGCAATATCAGATCATCTGTAAACAGTAGGCATTTGATGTGTGTCAGACAGGGTGAGACCAGGGATATCAGACTATTCCAATGATTGAGCCAATTCATCAGTATAAATGTTTAAGAGGGTGGGGCTGAGACTGCAGCCCTGTTTCACCCCTCTACTTTGGTAAAGAACTCTGTTTTCCATCTTGGCAATTTTTACAGCATGCTTTAATGATGTCATGAACTCCTACACCATTTCAATTAATTTTAAGAACAGAACATAATGCCAAATCGAATCAAATGCTTTTTTTGAAGCCTACAAAACAGGAGAAGATTTTGTTCTTGTTTTTGTGGCCGTGTTTTTTAATGAGGGTGTTGAGGATATAGATGTATGTATGTATGTATGATGCTGTATGTTCATAGTGTTCCCCAGTACTGGAGGCTGAGCTCAGGGTTGTCGGGTTGTCTGTGTTTTTGATTTGATAAACTTTTGAGTTTTTTACTCAGACGTCTGCAGTCTGTGTCCAACCAATCCTCATTGGTTCATGTTTTTGATGTGTGGTGCTGAGGCTTTTTCAGACTCCACATTGTCAAATATGTTGGAAATGACTTGCCTATTTCAGGCTGTCTTTACTGAAGGGAAAATGAGGTAGAAAGAAAATCTGCCGTCTGAAGTGGTGAAAATATGAGTGAAAAATGCTGAAGTTGTAAAAATATATCAAAATACACAAAAATATACAAGGTTTTCTTAAGGTTAAGGTTAAATGAATTACAGCTCCTCAATGTGCAAGCTAAAAAGGGCTGTCAGTTTTCCCCAAAACACCCTAAGAAATTTGAAATGACAATCAATACAATCATCCTTAATGGTATGTTTTTAATCAATCAAATTAAATTCAGATCAAAGTTTATTTGTATGGCGCCAAATCATAACCAAAGTTCTCTCAAGACACTTTACAAAAAGAGCAGGTCTACTCTTTGTTATGCTATTTAGAGAGAGACCCAACATGAATCACAATCAGTAGCACTTAGCAACATTCGGCACATTGGCAAGGAAAAACTTCCTTTTAACAGGCAGAAACCTTGAGCAGAACCAGACTCAGGGTAGGGGGGCCTGATAATTGAAGGCTCCCATGCTACTCTTGGAGACTTAAGGTAACACAAGAAGGCTTGCATCCTGGGAGTGCAATATTCTGGAGGGGTAATATGGCACTATGAGCTCTTAAACATAATACTTTTTTGAATAAGTAATCATGATAACTGTGTAGTGTGACACACACTGAATGATGACAATGTGGTTCCAAATAATAGTATACAGCTACTGCAACTGCAAACATAACAAAAAGACAGTCTCGTATTAAAATCAGCTTGCTTTTTGGGTTTTTTTAACACTCTATTTGTAACAGATTTTGCATTGCAGAACAAATCATTAATATGCCTCAATAAGAGCATACGTATGGACAAACTACAACCCAACATCCCAATCAACGACAAACAGCTTTTTTAAAGACAAAAAACTAAACATTTCAAAACTCCCACAGACAACAGCATACAAACAAGGAAAAATAACAATATTAATAACAATAAAAGAGATGAAAATTAATAAATAAATAAATAAATTTTAAAAAGAAAGTAAGTTCAATTAAAAAATGAGGTGCATTCTGTTCTTAACCATTAATAGGAGAGACCACCTGAGGGGATGAAAGTTCATAGTTCCAGGCCAGATAAATTATTCACAAAGTTCATAGACGGGTCCCAGGTTTTGTGGAATCTGCTGATAGATCCATTAAGGGTGCATCAGATTTTTTCCAGCTTGATGTTCTGCATCAAATTTTTTATCCATTGGTTGTGTGATGGAGGGATTACATCCTTCCATTTGAATAGAATTGAACGTCTAGCTACTAGAGAGGAAAAAGCAATAACTTTATGAAAGTAAGGAGGGAAATTTGTACCAGCTGAAACAAGGGATACCCCGAAGATACCAATTGTAGGAGAGGGCACAACCATGCAGCCGTAAGACTTTGAGAGTGTGTCAGAAATCGCTTAGGTATCGCTTGAACCAAATATAAAACCTTTGGAACAATATTCATCTTTACAGAACTTGTTCTCCAATAAGAGATGAGGGTAAAATAGACCAGTGTTTAATATCCTTTTTACACTGTTCTAAAAGAGGACAAAAATTTGCTTTAAATAGTCTGAGCATCCAACACTTTGTGAGGAAGAATGTTTTCAAGGCGAAGAGCCAAAACTTTTGAAAACACTTTACCATCGCACTTTATCGGTGTAAATATTAACAAAATTAAATTAAGTTGTAGTAGCTTTCTCACAAATGTAACATAGCAAACATTTGGATCAGAGATAGCGTTTGATGCAATAAAAGAAGAAGAAAAATAGAAATAAATTGTGAGTGAAACACCTGCCCAACTCAGTCTTTGTGAATCCTGAAGTGGTCTTTCTTCTGAAAGTGGGTTTCCTGTAAGAATGCTATGCCCACCCCGAGATGTTTTAAGGGTGAGAGAACCCTCTCTCTTTTGACTGCATGTTTAAGCCCTTTTCCATTCCAACTTATTACCCAATGTTTACTTAGTCTATGAATATGTAATGAATAAAGAAAATAAGACTACTTATAATTCTATGTCCTTTCATGTCAGTCTGCTCAGTTATTCATATTTCGTATATAAAGAAAAAGTAAAACTAAACCTGTGATCACCTGCTCCATTTTGACTGAAATGTAACATATAAAATAAATTATTAAAACTGTGATTACCCATCTGCAGTCTGCTCAGTCTTTACTGAAATGCTATAAAAAATGAACAAATAATAAAATACAATTAAGACTGTAATCACACATCAGCAAATGTAGTACATATGCTGTAGGATTCTGTGTCTAATATGTTACTCTCACGGGGATAGTTACCTGCAAATTGTAAGAAATACTGAACAAATACAAGACTGAAAAAAAAACTTGCAGCATCTGTATCTATATATCGCAGAAAAAGAATAAATTGCAATGTAAATTTTTCTTTTTGTGCAGCCCTAAAATTGAGTTTGTCAATATACCGTTTTATTTCTGGTAGTCATAATCCTATGACATATTGAAATATTGCTACACAGACACACAAACACGACTCATGTGATTCACAAAAGTCCTAGCCTACACGTACGTGCGTTTGAATGGCTGAGTTTGAACTACGTACTTTTAGCACAACTCCCTCCGGGATTGTAATGACATGAGTGCACTGATTAATGTATACTTTACCATCGCAGTTTATCGGTGTAAATATGAACTAAAATTAAATTAAGTTAAGTTAACCAAATATAAAAAATTTGGAACAATATTCATCTTTACGAATTTGTCCTCCCAATAAAAGATAAAACAAGAGGGTAAAAAAGACTAGCGTTTAATATCTTTTTTACACTGTTCTAAAAGAGGAATAAAGTTTGCTTTAAATAAACTGTAGTAAGATTTGGTTATTTTTACCCCCAGATATGAGAAAAAGTCAGCTGTGAGTTTAAATGGCAGATTGGGAAATTCTTCAGCTTTCTTGTTAATGGGGAAGTACTCATTTTTATTAAAATTAAGTTTGTATCCTGATATTTTTCCAAATTCTTCCAGGACTCTGAGGACTTCAGGTACGGTTGAGACAGGGTTGGTGACACATAATAACAAGTCGTCTGCGTAGAGTGAGACAGTATGTGTTAGGCCACCACGTGTAATACCCTGTATAGCATTGCACCTGAGAGCTTTGGAGAGTGGTTCTGTTGCTAAGACAAAAAGTAGTGGGCTCAATGGATCTCCTTGTTTAGTCCCCCTGAAGAGAGGGAAGTAATCAGAGGAGACAGAGTAAGTGTAAACTGAGGCAGTCGGTGTAGATAAGTTTGATGTGTTTAATACAATTATGGCCAAATCCAAACCGACTGAGTGTGGAAAGAAGATATTCCCACTCATTACTCATCACTATTCCCTATCGAACACCTTCTCGCTGTTGAGCGAAATTACCGCTTTTGGGGATAGAGTGTGGGATTTCGTGTAGATTATGTTAAACAATCATTTCAGATTGACATAGGACTGTCTGCCTTGAACAAACCCAGTCTGGTGGTCCAACACTATGTGAGGAAGAATGTTTTCAAGGCAAAGAGCCAAAACTTTTGAAAACACTTTACCATCGCAGTTTGCTAAACTAATTGCTGTATGATGAACAGTCGAGTGGGTCCTTATTTTTCTTTAATAACAATGCATGGCCAGAGATCAAAATCGGATTACATTAACAAATTCGTATTGTTCTCAGTAAATAGGGATCGAGCAAAAAAAAGTCTATTCTTGAAAATGATCTGTGTACATGAGAGAAATAAGAGTACTCCCTTTTGTTAGGATTCTTAAATCTCCATGGATCTACAAGTTTATGTGTGTTCATAAATGCATGGATTGTTTACTGATTTAGATGACTTTGATGTCGAATGAGAGGAACGATCACCAGATTGTAATCCCCTGAAAGAATCAAGTGATGACTATCCAGACTGGGGATGGAGCTTAGCATTTTTTTTTTTTTAAACTGATCATCGTCAAAGTTAGGGGCATAAATATTAACTACAATTAAATTCAGTTGTAGTAGCTTCCTCACAACCGTACACCTGCCCTACCCAGTCTTTGTGAATCCCAAAGTGGTCTTTAATCTGAAGGTTTGTTTCCTACAAGAATGCTATGCCTACCCCAAGATGTCTTAAGTGTGAGAGAACCCTCTCTCTTTTGACTGCATGTTTAAGCCCTTTTACATTCCAACTTATTATTTTCACATCACTCCTACCTGGGACTGGATATGAATTACTGTGCGCCACTGAAACTATCGAGTTCAGATATGTAAATCCCATTCCCATTTAAGCAATACAAAACATAGATGAATGCACAAATCAGATATAAAACATACAAAATACAAATACATCTACACTTAACAAGTAGTGAACAAAACATATGTATATATATATATATATATATATATATATGTATATATATATATATATATATATATATATATATATATATATATATATATATATATGCCTTAAGACAGAACCCGCATATGCCTAACCCGATGGGTCTTATGCTTTCCGGCTTGACTCCCTGCTTAACTGGGAGTACCAAAGCTGCTACTGACACCTACTGGGGAAAATAATTATTGCAAGCAGCTAGCACAATGCTGTAATAAGAGTCCGATTCAGCAGTCCTACGCATTTTCAGTGTGTTGGTACATGGGTCTGCAGCCAACATATGCTGTAGGATTCTCTGTCTAATATGTTACTCTCACGGGGATAGTTAACGGCAAATTGTAAGAAATACTGAACAAAGACAAGACAGAAAAAATACTTGAAGCATCTGTATCTATATATCGCAGAAAAAGAATAAATTGCAATGTAATTTTTTCTTTCAATATTGTGCAGCCCTAATATTGAGTTTGTCAATATACCGTTTTATCTCTGGTAGTCATAATCCTTTGACATATTGAAATATTGCTACACAGACACAGACACGACTCATGTGATTCACAAAAGTCCTGGCCTACACGTACGTGCGTTTGAATTGTGCGGTATTGACAGCTACAAAGTTGATGGAAATTGAGTAATACCACTTTCAATGTATTTTAAGTAAGGTAGCTCATTTTGACAGTGAGGGTAGCTCATATTGACAGCCAGGGTAGCTCATTTTCACAGGTAGAAAATGAATGAAAATGGAGGAAAAAATGACTAATACCACTTGTACCTCTTTGGTAAAGATGAAGTACTGTGCCAAATAAAACCACGCCAACTTTCATTATTATTAAGTTTAAATGTTATTTGGAAGTGCTTAATAGTGGATTCATGTTTAATAGCGTGTACTATTCTATACTTGTCAAAAAACGCTTAAAGCAGCGAGAGAAGCTCAAAACGTGCTTTGCTGTTTCAATAAGTGCATTTAAGACATCTAACAAAGTTTTCTCTTCTAAATCATCTCTTTTAGTAATTCTGAATAAACTAAACATTTTTATGGCATGGGTGAGTACATATTACATTACCCTACAACAAGTGGTAAAAATGCACTTCTCTCGACTAGAGGAGTTGAAAAACAGCATATGTCCCTCTTTGGTAAAGATGCAGTAATGTGCCAAATGAAATCACGCCAACTTTCATAATAAGGAAGTTAAATGTTATTTGGAAGTGCTTAATAGTGGATTCATGTTTAATAGCGTGTACTATTCTATACTTGTCAAAAAACGCTTAAAGCAGCGAGAGAAGCTCAAAACGTGCTTTGCTGTTTCAATAAGTGCATTTAAGACATCTAACAAAGTTTTCTCTTCTAAATCATCTCTTTTAGTAATTCTGAATAAACTAAACATTTTTATGGCATGGGTGAGTACATATTACATTACCCTACAACAAGTGGTAAAAATGCACTTCTCTCGACTAGAGGAGTTGAAAAACAGCATATGTCCCTCTTTGGTAAAGATGCAGTAATGTGCCAAATGAAATCACGCCAACTTTCATAATAAGGAAGTTAAATGTTATTTGGAAGTGCTTAATAGTGGATTCATGTTTAATAGCGTGTACTATTCTATACTTGTCAAAAAACGCTTAAAGCAGCGAGAGAAGCTCAAAACGTGCTTTGCTGTTTCAATAAGTGCATTTAAGACATCTAACAAAGTTTTCTCTTCTAAATCATCTCTTTTAGTAATTCTGAATAAACTAAACATTTTTATGGCATGGGTGAGTACATATTACATTACCCTACAACAAGTGGTAAAAATGCACTTCTCTCGTCTAGAGGAGTTGAAAAACAGCATATGTCCCTCTTTGGTAAAGATGCAGTACTGTGGCAAATGAAATCACGCCAACTTTCATAATAATGAAGTTTAAATGTTATTTGGAAGTGCTTAATAGTGGATTCATGTCAAATAGCGTGTACTATTCTATACTTGTCAAAAAACGCTTAAATCAGCGAGAGAAGCTCAAAACGTGCTTTGCTGTTTCAATAAGTGCCATGAAGACATATAAGACCGTTTTCTCCACTAAATTATCTCCTTTAGTAATTCTGAATAAGCTAAACATTTTTATAGCATGGATGAGGACATAGCACATTACCCTACAACAAGTGGTAAAAATGCACTTATCTCGTCTACAGGAGTTGAAAAACAGCATATGTCCCTCTTTGGTAAAGATGCAGTACTGTGGCAAATGAAATCACGCCAACTTTCATAATAATGAAGTTTAAATGTTATTTGGAAGTGCTTAATAGTGGATTCATGTCAAATAGCGTGTACTATTCTATACTTGCCAAACGAAGCTTTAAGCAGCGAGAGAAGCTCAAAACGTGCTTTGCTGTTTCAATAAGTGCCATGAAGACATATAAGACCGTTTTCTCCACTAAATTATCTCCTTTAGTAATTCTGAATAAGCTAAACATTTTTATAGCATGGATGAGGACATAGCACATTACCCTACAACAAGTGGTAAAAATGCACTTCTCTCGTCTAGAGGAGTTGAAAAACAGCATATGTCCCTCTTTGGTAAAGATGCAGTAATGTGCCAAATGAAATCACGCCAACTTTCATTATTATTAAGTTTAAATGTTATTTGGAAGTGCTTAATAGTGGATTCATGTCAAATAGCGTGTATTATTCTATACTTGCCAAACGAAGCTTTAAGCAGCGAGAGAAGCTCAAAACGTGCTTTGCTGTTTCAATAAGTGCCTTTAAGAGAAATAAAACAGTTTTCTCTTCTAAATCATCTCCTTTAGTAATTCTGAATAAACTAAACATTTTTATGGCATGGGTGAGTACATAGCACATTACCCTACAACAAGTGGTAAAAATGCACTTCTGTCGTCTAGTGGAGTTGAAAAACAGCAGATGTCCCTCTTTGGTAAAGATGCAGTACTGTGCCAAATAAAACCACGCCAACTTTCATGATAATGAAGTTTACATGTTATTTGGATGTGCTTAATAGTAGATTCGTTATTCATTTTTTCCTCAATCTAGTGAATCGTGAGATAAATCATGCCCTTTATTCTACTGTTTATTCCATCTAGCTTCGTAAGGTCACCATACTTAGCAGACATTGAGGGTTGTCGATGATCTTTCAAATCTGCACGGAACAATACACTGTCTACACTACATATAGAACCTTAATATACTTTTTGGTTATTTGACGCCACCTTTGGCTGTTCTAGCCCAATCTCGAAAGGATATATAGACTGAAATTGAAAGTACATCTTTCCGGCTTCAGGTATGGCTTCCTCGTGGTCCTTGCGGGCTGGGGAGCATTTCTCGTCATCATCCCAGTTCCGATTTTCAAAAAAAATCCCACTGTCTCTGTTCTAATTGTAGCAGCCAATCATTCATTCAGTGTGATCAAACTGACTAAAGTTAAAGTCAGTCGCTCAATCTTCCCCCACTGTGTCTTAATCACCCCCAGTGTGTCATGCTACTGTAACATAAAGGTTACTCCCTGTCGTCAAACTCCACAATCAATCTTCACTGAGTAGTATCCTGTTCCTGTATCTCCAACACATTTGAGTAATGCATTTCTTTTTGGCTGTTTGCAACAACTCTGGGGAGATGAAAGAATGGCCCAAAGTTAGCTGGTCTGCATGGCAGATTTGGAAATTATAATTACAGTTATTTGATCATTATTCAAATGGCAATCAGATATGAATAATAATGCAGTTAACTCATTGTCTAATAACAAAACAGAGAAAGGTTGGTATTTCAGATTGAAAATGAACTATTGGCATTCAAGACTATATACAGGAGAAGTGCACAGAGGAATGAAAATGTATTCCATCTGACTTGTGAATGTAGTTGAGATATGCTAAAATGCTTTAATTATATTACATTTTTTTGTTTTTTGTTTCAGGCCCTTCCTTTTCTCACTGTTGGGGAGAGTGCACCTCAATAGCAGTACCAGGCTATATAACGACTGAGGATGCTGGAACCAGGAGAACAGAAGCTGGCTTCAAATGTAAGCTGTGATGTATATTTCAGTGTTTCAGCAATTTATCTTTGCATTTTCTACTTTTTTCATCCCGGTTGATGACTTAGAGGTCACAAGCATCACGATGACTTGTGGTCATTCCCAAATACAGAAAATAAATTCAATGTACGAGGCCACCTTAAAAGTACCTGAAACGATATGGTGAATTTATTGAGATGCCCCTGTATTTGTTGGGGAATCCCATAGGGAGATAATTTATTCTAAAAGGAAACTGGACTTGAAAATTGAACCAGGTATTGGACCTTGTGGATTAATCTTGTATACAATGACCTGGATGACTGACAACCTTTGCACATACTTTAAAGGGCAAGTAGGAATAATTATGTTGTCTTGTTAAGTTTTAGTAGTCATAGTAGACTTGGATTTATGCATGTGTTCATCAAATTGTTTTATTTCAAATGTTAGCTGAAGTTGATGTATCTTTTACAGGTATGTGATACTATCCTGGTGCATGCCAGCACCTTGTTAGTGCAACACTCTGTTGCATGGAGAATTCTTTCAACTACACTGTATAAAGGTTGCCTGATGCAGCAGTGGCGCATGCTCCATGTTGAAAAAGGCAGAGCTCAGAACAGAATTGTACCATACCATTGTACCAAGAACAATTAATTCTGCAGCAGCAAAGCATTGCCTCTGCAGTGTTTTATGGACTCTAACCAACAGAGCACTTTCTCAGTCTTCACAAAACAACAGAATCTGAGAGGTGCCGCTTTACTTTGAAAAACATCAAGACTTTCCTAAAAACACCATGACTGAATTGAATTGTCTGAAATGCTCTGGCCAAACATTCCTGACACCAGTCAGGGGATTGAAAGGTTTTTGGCTCTCAGAAGCATGAAAATATTGTCTTATTTTCTTAAAGCAGCAATAAGCAACTTTTATATAACAACAGTGAAATCTGTAAACTTTTTTTTTAAAAACTATCCACTTTGTGTATTCTATAGCCAACAGATTTGGTTGCTTTTTATAGTTATTTTGTTGATAAAGAAACAGATTGTGCCTCTGTGTAAGATGAGAACTTTCTTACAGTTTAGGTTTGCTATATTTCACTATTTGGCACTTCAGAATAACGGTGCGAGAGACTGGTGACCCCCACTGTCCCTGGAGGTGGTTAAAGCATAACGTTGCGCACAGCCTTGCACACGCTCCAGTAGGCCTGTCCAAACCCATGCACTAGAACAACACGAAGAACACAACAGCCTTAACAACCATAATATCATTTCATAGTAATTTAAGAAAGGCTAGATGTAGAATACAAGTAATGTCCATGTAGCACTGAATACAATATTTAATAAGATTATGTCTGTGTGCGTGAAGAGCAGCAGACACCTACATTGTTGCTTTCAAGTGCAAAATTACATTTTAGAATTTTTTTTACACATTACTTCAACATTAGACTCACCTAATGAGATGGGTGGGCACAATGCATGGAGCAGAGCAAGCCCATTGTGGGTTTAATTTTGGAGACGGCCACTCGGAGATCATCATCCATGTTTCGTGCCAAACTGTTTTATTTTTTTTATGTAAGTCAGTGCTCAGAAAGTCTTTCCACATAAGAAGTTAGAGCCAAAGGGCATCAGGACATCCATAGCGACCTTGGATAGCTGCGTGTATTCCCTTTCGACGGAAATCCAGAACTCAACGTCTCAGCAGCGTCTTGGTATTAAACGCTGTCTGTAACGTTCGGCCACTTGACAGTTCAACTGATGCGTCCTCCAGGTCTGATGTCAGATGAATTTCCCACGTAACAGTGAATGGTGATCTTATTCAGTCGTATTGTTTTCGAGCGGTTTCCTCTGGAAAATACTTGGTAAAGTGTTCCAGGAAGAACTGGAAGTTGCGTAATGATATAGACTTGTTCACTGTGTTAACACTCAAGTGCATTTTCCTCCATGACGTCTTCCATCTTATAGAAACCGTATGAATCCTGCCCATTTCAGTTTGCGCAGTCTGTGAATAATACAGTGTCTGAAATGTACGTGAGGTGCCACTTTTAAGACTCTTGCTTCAGTCCTTTCTCCCCCAGCATTGCTCCAGCACTGTCTGTATACACATCAATGCAATCGTCCCAAAGTTTATTGTCAAGTTTAGTGAACATGTCCTCACCTGTGCACGTCCCCTCGAGCGGGGTGCAAAACAGCGTTAAGAATTCCCTCAAAACTGTACTTACATTAACTGACTTATTGCTACCGCAGCGGGTTTGATTAATGTTTCCTCGATTGTGTGCTTTTGTGCCTGTGCAATTAAATATGGCGCATCATTATGATGCCATTTGAGCTTTGGCTGGGATTATTGTTTGTTTCATAAGGGCTTTTTGGCCTTACAACTCTTGCTCCTTTCGGCGGAAAAAATCAACTGGTTTAGCAGCAAGTGAGGGATGCTTGGTTTTCCAGTGTCTGTTGCCTTTTAACAGGCTTTAGGCTTTCAAGTGCAAGTACCCCAGCGCATGCACCACATTGGGGGTGTTGAAGTTTGTTGACGATGACACACGCAGATACATATTGCATTCATCTTGATATTTTCGACACCTAGAAGAGCTGCTCCGACTGATGATGTTATTACCACGGTGGTCTCCACCTACGTTCACATGTCGCTGTGTTTCCTGTGCTGCTGTAAATTGACCTGCTGAAACGATGCTGTTTAATCTGTCGCAATTACCTCAGGGACACTTTTTTTGCTCTTGGTTTTATTTCAAATTTAACTACTATTTTTGAATATATCTTGACAATAATGGATAAAATATGCAATTTTTTAATCATTTTAAATTTGTATTCGTTTTTGGTATGCATATGCGACCTCCCCCGGTGTCTGCGACCCCCTGGGGGTCCCGCCTCCCACTGTTGGAACCACTGAGAAAAAAATCAACATGCTCTGTATCACAGACAATTCTCAAAGAAACTCAGAAAGAAAACCACGACGTAAATAAAAATAGTTGGTTTTTATTTTTTTTTCTTTATCAAACGTCACTGAACGGCGAAGCCATTTACGATAACATTAACTCAGTGAAAGGAGCATGCTGTTTTTAGAAGAAGAAAAAAAACATCATTCAGAAAAAACAAGCGTTTTATATATTCCCATTTCCCCATTTCTAATATAGAATTGCCTACATTTCTAAGAAAAAATCTTCCGATCTCTCTTCTGTCCCATTCACAGCTCACTCACGTTATGCGTCGGGCTCGTAGTTTGCAGACCTGCTCTCCTTCTGGGCTTCAACCAGCACCGCTTTATTTGACGCGATGCATGGCATTTTGATCTGATTAGCCTGTTTTTGATGTGATGTGATGTGATGTGATGTGATGTGATGTGATGCATTTGATTGATGTCTGGTCCAAGTCAGTTTTTATTTCTAGCTCGCAATATCCGTCGATGAATAATTTCCTCAGTAGCTAACGGATGGATGTATATCTGTAGCAAATTACTTTGCCTCATTAAAAACATAGGCTACTTAAGTAAAAGTTAAATCACTGACTTTAAAGAATACTCTAAAAAGTACAAGTACACGACAAAGCAACTCAATTACAGTAATGTGAGTACTTGTAATTCGTTACTTTCACCTCTGTGTATATGGTAGAGATGGCAGCTTATTAGTCAAAAGATACGTAACTCGGTGAGATGAGATCATAATTACCATACTAAGACGGCCAAAATGTCTGGTCTGCTCCAAATTCTGCGTACTCCTCACCGCCTAACTTGCATGACTCCGGACCTTTGAATCCTCTCAACTGAGCTGAAACAAAACGTCATAGGCGCGCGGGAAAATGTTCGTATATATGTCCGGAAAATATCAGTATTAAGTTACTGATGAATTGTCCCCATCCATAATTCTGATAACAATATAATTGGATGAAGCGATGCCTCGTCAACCTGCGTTAGGACCCGTGCTCATGACACAGCTGCCAATCTGTTTTTCACTGTTCACAGGGACTGCAATGCATGCTCTCTCTCTCGCTCTCTATCTCTCTCTCAATTTCAATTTCATTGTGTGTGTGTGTGTGTGTGTGTGTGTGTGTGTGTGTGTGTAAAATTAGATAGTGTGTTAAAAAAAAAATCAACCAAGAGTTGATAACAGTAGAAAATGTTGAACATATCTTGCTGCAGTTTGGCTGCTGTATTTGATTTCTCCGAGATATGTTTCTATTTGCTGCAGTGTAGCAGCAAGTGTGTCTCTGTCTCCAACTGTCTGTGTGGACAGAGTTGCACAGTCTGTCCTCTCTGGAGCCTGGTGCCTCTGTGTCTACCTGTCTCGATGGCCAGGCTGTGTTCGCTGAGTCTGTACCTGGTTAAAGTCTCATCACCACTGTGTACTGTCTGTTTAGAGCCGAATAACACAGCAATTTGCTCTGAGTGTTTGTGCTACATGTCCAATAGTTGTTGTCATGTTGTTTTTCTTCATCTATCATCTGGTTGGTCTGGATTGTGTGAGGGCTGTCCTAAGGCCTGTTAGAGGAGCTGAGCCTCAGGATTAGCTGGCTGACCGTGTTCTCCATGTTCTCCATGTTCTCCTCTTGGCATTGCAGTGCTTTGTGATGGTACGAGTTGGGGTCACTTGTTTTGAGGTGTTTATAAAATTTGAAAGCTCTTTTTTATTATGATGAAAATGGAAATCAGTCTATGTCAAGTGGAGCCCAATAAAAACTGACTGGTTTCCCTGACCCCTTGGTCGTTTCAGGAATATCATTATTCTTCTTTTGTCTAAATTAACTGTCAGGTCTGACAGAAGGTTTGCAGGTGATCCAGTTGCTGTTGAAATGCCCCCTTAGATGGAGCCAGCAATATCAGATCATCTGTAAACAGTAGGCATTTGATGTGTGTCAGACAGGGTGAGACCAGGGATATCAGACTATTCCAATGATTGAGCCAATTCATCAGTATAAATGTTTAAGAGGGTGGGGCTGAGACTGCAGCCCTGTTTCACCCCTCTACTTTGGTAAAGAACTCTGTTTTCCATCTTGGCAATTTTTACAGCATGCTTTAATGATGTCATGAACTCCTACACCATTTCAATTAATTTTAAGAACAGAACATAATGCCAAATCGAATCAAATGCTTTTTTTGAAGCCTACAAAACAGGAGAAGATTTTGTTCTTGTTTTTGTGGCCGTGTTTTTTAATGAGGGTGTTGAGGATATAGATGTATGTATGTATGTATGATGCTGTATGTTCATAGTGTTCCCCAGTACTGGAGGCTGAGCTCAGGGTTGTCGGGTTGTCTGTGTTTTTGATTTGATAAACTTTTGAGTTTTTTACTCAGACGTCTGCAGTCTGTGTCCAACCAATCCTCATTGGTTCATGTTTTTGATGTGTGGTGCTGAGGCTTTTTCAGACTCCACATTGTCAAATATGTTGGAAATGACTTGCCTATTTCAGGCTGTCTTTACTGAAGGGAAAATGAGGTAGAAAGAAAATCTGCCGTCTGAAGTGGTGAAAATATGAGTGAAAAATGCTGAAGTTGTAAAAATATATCAAAATACACAAAAATATACAAGGTTTTCTTAAGGTTAAGGTTAAATGAATTACAGCTCCTCAATGTGCAAGCTAAAAAGGGCTGTCAGTTTTCCCCAAAACACCCTAAGAAATTTGAAATGACAATCAATACAATCATCCTTAATGGTATGTTTTTAATCAATCAAATTAAATTCAGATCAAAGTTTATTTGTATGGCGCCAAATCATAACCAAAGTTCTCTCAAGACACTTTACAAAAAGAGCAGGTCTACTCTTTGTTATGCTATTTAGAGAGAGACCCAACATGAATCACAATCAGTAGCACTTAGCAACATTCGGCACATTGGCAAGGAAAAACTTCCTTTTAACAGGCAGAAACCTTGAGCAGAACCAGACTCAGGGTAGGGGGGCCTGATAATTGAAGGCTCCCATGCTACTCTTGGAGACTTAAGGTAACACAAGAAGGCTTGCATCCTGGGAGTGCAATATTCTGGAGGGGTAATATGGCACTATGAGCTCTTAAACATAATACTTTTTTGAATAAGTAATCATGATAACTGTGTAGTGTGACACACACTGAATGATGACAATGTGGTTCCAAATAATAGTATACAGCTACTGCAACTGCAAACATAACAAAAAGACAGTCTCGTATTAAAATCAGCTTGCTTTTTGGGTTTTTTTAACACTCTATTTGTAACAGATTTTGCATTGCAGAACAAAACATTAATATGCCTCAATAAGAGCATACGTATGGACAAACTACAACCCAACATCCCAATCAACGACAAACAGCTTTTTTAAAGACAAAAAACTAAACATTTCAAAACTCCCACAGACAACAGCATACAAACAAGGAAAAATAACAATATTAATAACAATAAAAGAGATGAAAATTAATAAATAAATAAATACATTTTAAAAAGAAAGTAAGTTCAATTAAAAAATGAGGTGCATTCTGTTCTTAACCATTAATAGGAGAGACCACCTGAGGGGATGAAAGTTCATAGTTCCAGGCCAGATAAATTATTCACAAAGTTCATAGACGGGTCCCAGGTTTTGTGGAATCTGCTGATAGATCCATTAAGGGTGCATCAGATTTTTTCCAGCTTGATGTTCTGCATCAAATTTTTTATCCATTGGTTGTGTGATGGAGGGATTACATCCTTCCATTTGAATAGAATTGAACGTCTAGCTACTAGAGAGGAAAAAGCAATAACTTTATGAAAGTAAGGAGGGAAATTTGTACCAGCTGAAACAAGGGATACCCCGAAGATACCAATTGTAGGAGAGGGCACAACCATGCAGCCGTAAGACTTTGAGAGTGTGTCAGAAATCGCTTAGGTATCGCTTGAACCAAATATAAAACCTTTGGAACAATATTCATCTTTACAGAACTTGTTCTCCAATAAGAGATGAGGGTAAAATAGACCAGTGTTTAATATCCTTTTTACACTGTTCTAAAAGAGGACAAAAATTTGCTTTAAATAGTCTGAGCATCCAACACTTTGTGAGGAAGAATGTTTTCAAGGCGAAGAGCCAAAACTTTTGAAAACACTTTACCATCGCACTTTATCGGTGTAAATATTAACAAAATTAAATTAAGTTGTAGTAGCTTTCTCACAAATGTAACATAGCAAACATTTGGATCAGAGATAGCGTTTGATGCAATAAAAGAAGAAGAAAAATAGAAATAAATTGTGAGTGAAACACCTGCCCAACTCAGTCTTTGTGAATCCTGAAGTGGTCTTTCTTCTGAAAGTGGGTTTCCTGTAAGAATGCTATGCCCACCCCGAGATGTTTTAAGGGTGAGAGAACCCTCTCTCTTTTGACTGCATGTTTAAGCCCTTTTCCATTCCAACTTATTACCCAATGTTTACTTAGTCTATGAATATGTAGTGAATAAAGAAAATAAGACTACTTATAATTCTATGTCCTTTCATGTCAGTCTGCTCAGTTATTCATATTTCGTATATAAAGAAAAAGTAAAACTAAACCTGTGATCACCTGCTCCATTTTGACTGAAATGTAACATATAAAATAAATTATTAAAACTGTGATTACCCATCTGCAGTCTGCTCAGTCTTTACTGAAATGCTATAAAAAATGAACAAATAATAAAATACAATTAAGACTGTAATCACACATCAGCAAATGTAGTACATATGCTGTAGGATTCTGTGTCTAATATGTTACTCTCACGGGGATAGTTACCTGCAAATTGTAAGAAATACTGAACAAATACAAGACTGAAAAAAAAACTTGCAGCATCTGTATCTATATATCGCAGAAAAAGAATAAATTGCAATGTAAATTTTTCTTTTTGTGCAGCCCTAAAATTGAGTTTGTCAATATACCGTTTTATTTCTGGTAGTCATAATCCTATGACATATTGAAATATTGCAACACACACACACAAACACGACTCATGTGATTCACAAAAGTCCTAGCCTACACGTACGTGCGTTTGAATGGCTGAGTTTGAACTACGTACTTTTAGCACAACTCCCTCCGGGATTGTAATGACATGAGTGCACTGATTAATGTATACTTTACCATCGCAGTTTATCGGTGTAAATATGAACTAAAATTAAATTAAGTTAAGTTAACCAAATATAAAAAATTTGGAACAATATTCATCTTTACGAATTTGTCCTCCCAATAAAAGATAAAAAAAGAGGGTAAAAAAGACTAGCGTTTAATATCTTTTTTACACTGTTCTAAAAGAGGAATAAAGTTTGCTTTAAATAAACTGTAGTAAGATTTGGTTATTTTTACCCCCAGATATGAGAAAAAGTCAGCTGTGAGTTTAAATGGCAGATTGGGAAATTCTTCAGCTTTCTTGTTAATGGGGAAGTACTCATTTTTATTAAAATTAAGTTTGTATCCTGATATTTTTCCAAATTCTTCCAGGACTCTGAGGACTTCAGGTACGGTTGAGACAGGGTTGGTGACATATAATAACAAGTCGTCTGCGTAGAGTGAGACAGTATGTGTTAGGCCACCACGTGTAATACCCTGTATAGCATTGCACCTGAGAGCTTTGGAGAGTGGTTCTGTTGCTAAGACAAAAAGTAGTGGGCTCAATGGATCTCCTTGTTTAGTCCCCCTGAAGAGAGGGAAGTAATCAGAGGAGACAGAGTAAGTGTAAACTGAGGCAGTCGGTGTAGATAAGTTTGATGTGTTTAATACAATTATGGCCAAATCCAAACCGACTGAGTGTGGAAAGAAGATATTCCCACTCATTACTCATCACTATTCCCTATCGAACGCCTTCTCGCTGTTGAGCGAAATTACCGCTTTTGGGGATAGAGTGTGGGATTTCGTGTAGATTATGTTAAACAATCATTTCAGATTGACATAGGACTGTCTGCCTTGAACAAACCCAGTCTGGTGGTCCAACACTATGTGAGGAAGAATGTTTTCAAGGCAAAGAGCCAAAACTTTTGAAAACACTTTACCATCGCAGTTTGCTAAACTAATTGCTGTATGATGAACAGTCGAGTGGGTCCTTATTTTTCTTTAATAACAATGCATGGCCAGAGATCAAAATCGGATTACATTAATAAATTCGTATTGTTCTCAGTAAATAGGGATCGAGCAAAAAAAAGTCTATTCTTGAAAATGATCTGTGTACATGAGAGAAATAAGAGTACTCCCTTTTGTTAGGATTCTTAAATCTCCATGGATCTACAAGTTTATGTGTGTTCATAAATGCATGGATTGTTTACTGATTTAGATGACTTTGATGTCGAATGAGAGGAACGATCACCAGATTGTAATCCCCTGAAAGAATCAAGTGATGACTATCCAGACTGGGGATGGAGCTTAGCATTTTTTTTTTTTTAAACTGATCATCGTCAAAGTTAGGGGCATAAATATTAACTACAATTAAATTCAGTTGTAGTAGCTTCCTCACAACCGTACACCTGCCCTACCCAGTCTTTGTGAATCCCAAAGTGGTCTTTAATCTGAAGGTTTGTTTCCTACAAGAATGCTATGCCTACCCCAAGATGTCTTAAGTGTGAGAGAACCCTCTCTCTTTTGACTGCATGTTTAAGCCCTTTTACATTCCAACTTATTATTTTCACATCACTCCTACCTGGGACTGGATATGAATTACTGTGCGCCACTGAAACTATCGAGTTCAGATATGTAAATCCCATTCCCATTTAAGCAATACAAAACATAGATGAATGCACAAATCAGATATAAAACATACAAAATACAAATACATCTACACTTAACAAGTAGTGAACAAAACATATGTATATATATATATATATATATATATATATATGCCTTAAGACAGAACCCGCATATGCCTAACCCGATGGGTCTTATGCTTTCCGGCTTGACTCCCTGCTTAACTGGGAGTACCAAAGCTGCTACTGACACCTACTGGGGAAAATAATTATTGCAAGCAGCTAGCACAATGCTGTAATAAGAGTCCGATTCAGCAGTCCTACGCATTTTCAGTGTGTTGGTACATGGGTCTGCAGCCAACATATGCTGTAGGATTCTCTGTCTAATATGTTACTCTCACGGGGATAGTTAACGGCAAATTGTAAGAAATACTGAACAAAGACAAGACAGAAAAAATACTTGAAGCATCTGTATCTATATATCGCAGAAAAAGAATAAATTGCAATGTAATTTTTTCTTTCAATATTGTGCAGCCCTAATATTGAGTTTGTCAATATACCGTTTTATCTCTGGTAGTCATAATCCTTTGACATATTGAAATATTGCTACACAGACACAGACACGACTCATGTGATTCACAAAAGTCCTGGCCTACACGTACGTGCGTTTGAATTGTGCGGTATTGACAGCTACAAAGTTGATGGAAATTGAGTAATACCACTTTCAATGTATTTTAAGTAAGGTAGCTCATTTTGACAGTGAGGGTAGCTCATATTGACAGCCAGGGTAGCTCATTTTCACAGGTAGAAAATGAATGAAAATGGAGGAAAAAATGACTAATACCACTTGTATCTCTTTGGTAAAGATGAAGTACTGTGCCAAATAAAACCACGCCAACTTTCATTATTATTAAGTTTAAATGTTATTTGGAAGTGCTTAATAGTGGATTCATGTCAAATAGCGTGTACTATTCTATACTTGTCAAAAAACGCTTAAAGCAGCGAGAGAAGCTCAAAACGTGCTTTGCTGTTTCAATAAGTGCATTTAAGACATCTAACAAAGTTTTCTCTTCTAAATCATCTCTTTTAGTAATTCTGAATAAACTAAACATTTTTATGGCATGGGTGAGTACATATTACATTACCCTACAACAAGTGGTAAAAATGCACTTCTCTCGACTAGAGGAGTTGAAAAACAGCATATGTCCCTCTTTGGTAAAGATGCAGTAATGTGCCAAATGAAATCACGCCAACTTTCATAATAAGGAAGTTAAATGTTATTTGGAAGTGCTTTATAGTGGATTCATGTCAAATAGCGTGTACTATTCTATACTTGTCAAAAAACGCTTAAATCAGCGAGAGAAGCTCAAAACGTGCTTTGCTGTTTCAATAAGTGCCATGAAGACATATAAGACCGTTTTCTCCACTAAATTATCTCCTTTAGTAATTCTGAATAAGCTAAACATTTTTATAGCATGGATGAGGACATAGCACATTACCCTACAACAAGTGGTAAAAATGCACTTATCTCGTCTACAAGAGTTGAAAAACAGCATATGTCCCTCTTTGGTAAAGATGCAGTGATGTGCCAAATGAAATCACGCCAACTTTCATAATAATGAAGTTTAAATGTTATTTGGAAGTGCTTAATAGTGGATTCATGTTTAATAGCGTGTACTATTCTATACTTGTCAAAAAACGCTTAAAGCAGCGAGAGAAGCTCAAAACGTGCTTTGCTGTTTCAATAAGTGCATTTAAGACATCTAACAAAGTTTTCTCTTCTAAATCATCTCTTTAAGTAATTCTGAATAAACTAAACATTTTTATGGCATGGGTGAGTACATATTACATTACCCTACAACAAGTGGTAAAAATGCACTTCTCTCGTCTAGAGGAGTTGAAAAACAGCATATGTCCCTCTTTGGTAAAGATGCAGTAATGTGCCAAATGAAATCACGCCAACTTTCATAATAATGAAGTTTAAATGTTATTTGGAAGTGCTTAATAGTGGTTTCATGTTTAATAGCGTGTACTATTCTATACTTGTCAAAAAACGCTTAAAGCAGCGAGAGAAGCTCAAAACGTGCTTTGCTGTTTCAATAAGTGCATTTAAGACATCTAACAAAGTTTTCTCTTCTAAATCATCTCTTTTAGTAATTCTGAATAAACTAAACATTTTTATGGCATGGGTGAGTACATATTACATTACCCTACAACAAGTGGTAAAAATGCACTTCTCTCGTCTAGTGGAGTTGAAAAACAGCATATGTCCCTCTTTGGTAAAGATGCAGTACTGTGCCAAAGAAAACCACGCCAACTTTCATTATTATTAAGTTTAAATGTTATTTGGAAGTGCTTAATAGTGGATTCATGTCAAATAGCGTGTATTATTCTATACTTGCCAAACGAAGCTTTAAGCAGCGAGAGAAGCTCAAAACGTGCTTTGCTGTTTCAATAAGTGCCTTTAAGAGAAATAAGACAGTTCTCTCTTCTAAATCATCTCCTTTAGTAATTCTGAATAAACTAAACATTTTTATGGCATGGGTGAGTACATAGCACATTACCCTACAACAAGTGGTAAAAATGCACTTCTGTCGTCTAGTGGAGTTGAAAAACAGCAGATGTCCCTCTTTGGTAAAGATGCAGTACTGTGCCAAATAAAACCACGCCAACTTTCATAATAATGAAGTTTACATGTTATTTGGATGTGCTTAATAGTAGATTCGTTATTCATTTTTTCCTCAATCTAGTGAATCGTGAGATAAATCATGCCCTTTATTCTACTGTTTATTCCATCTAGCTTCGTAAGGTCACCATACTTAGCAGACATTGAGGGTTGTCGATGATCTTTCAAATCTGCACGGAACAATACACTGTCTACACTACATATAGAACCTTAATATACTTTTTGGTTATTTGACGCCACCTTTGGCTGTTCTAGCCCAATCTCGAAAGGATATATAGACTGAAATTGAAAGTACATCTTTCCGGCTTCAGGTATGGCTTCCTCGTGGGCCTTGCGGGCTGGGGAGCATTTCTCGTCATCATCCCAGTTCCGATTTTCAAAAAAAATCCCACTGTCTCTGTTCTAATTGTAGCAGCCAATCATTCATTCAGTGTGATCAAACTGACTAAAGTTAAAGTCAGTCGCTCAATCTTCCCCCACTGTGTCTTAATCACCCCCAGTGTGTCATGCTACTGTAACATAAAGGTTACTCCCTGTCGTCAGACTCCACAATCAATCTTCACTGAGTAGTATCCTGTTCCTGTATCTCCAACACATTTGAGTAATGCATTTCTTTTTGGCTGTTTGCAACAACTCTGGGGAGATGAAAGAATGGCCCAAAGTTAGCTGGTCTGCATGGCAGATTTGGAAATTATAATTACAGTTATTTGATCATTATTCAAATGGCAATCAGATATGAATAATAATGCAGTTAATTCATTGTCTAATAACAAAACAGAGAAAGGTTGGTATTTCAGATTGAAAATGAACTATTGGCATTCAAGACTATATACAGGAGAAGTGCACAGAGGAATGAAAATGTATTCCATCTGACTTGTGAATGTAGTTGAGATATGCTAAAATGCTTTAATTATATTACATTTTTTTGTTTTTTGTTTCAGGCCCTTCCTTTTCTCACTGTTGGGGAGAGTGCACCTCAATAGCAGTACCAGGCTATATAACGACTGAGGATGCTGGAACCAGGAGAACAGAAGCTGGCTTCAAATGTAAGCTGTGATGTATATTTCAGTGTTTCAGCAATTTATCTTTGCATCTTCTACTTTTTTCATCCCGGTTGATGACTTAGAGGTCACAAGCATCACGATGACTTGTGGTCATTCCCAAATACAGAAAATAAATTCAATGTACGAGGCCACCTTAAAAGTACCTGAAACGATATGGTGAATTTATTGAGATGCCCCTGTATTTGTTGGGGAATCCCATAGGGAGATAATTTATTCTAAAAGGAAACTGGACTTGAAAATTGAACCAGGTATTGGACCTTGTGGATTAATCTTGTATACAATGACCTGGATGACTGACAACCTTTGCACATACTTTAAAGGGCAAGTAGGAATAATTATGTTGTCTTGTTAAGTTTTAGTAGTCATAGTAGACTTGGATTTATGCATGTGTTCATCAAATTGTTTTATTTCAAATGTTAGCTGATGTTGATGTATCTTTTACAGGTATGTGATTCTATCCTGGTGCATGCCAGCACCTTGTTAGTGCAACACTCTGTTGCATGGAGAATTCTTTCAACTACACTGTATAAGGTTGCCTGATGCAGCAGTGGCGCATGCTCCATGTTGAAAAAGGCAGAGCTCAGAACAGAATTGTACCATACCATTGTACCAAGAACAATTAATTCTGCAGCAGCAAAGCATTGCCTCTGCAGTGTTTTATGGACTCTAACCAACAGAGCACTTTCTCAGTCTTCACAAAACAACAGAATCTGAGAGGTGCCGCTTTACTTTGAAAAACATCAAGACTTTCCTAAAAACACCATGACTGAATTGAATTGTCTGAAATGCTCTGGCCAAACATTCCTGACACCAGTCAGGGGATTGAAAGGTTTTTGGCTCTCAGAAGCATGAAAATATTGTCTTATTTTCTTAAAGCAGCAATAAGCAACTTTTATATAACAACAGTGAAATCTGTAAACTTTTTTTTTAAAAACTATCCACTTTGTGTATTCTATAGCCAACAGATTTGGTTGCTTTTTATAGTTATTTTGTTGATAAAGAAACAGATTGTGCCTCTGTGTAAGATGAGAACTTTCTTACAGTTTAGGTTTGCTATATTTCACTATTTGGCACTTCAGAATAACGGTGCGAGAGACTGGTGACCCCCACTGTCCCTGGAGGTGGTTAAAGCATAACGTTGCGCACAGCCGTGCACACGCTCCAGTAGGCCTGTCCAAACCCATGCACTAGAACAACACGAAGAACACAACAGCCTTAACAACCATAATATCATTTCATAGTAATTTAAGAAAGGCTAGATGTAGAATACAAGTAATGTCCATGTAGCACTGAATACAATATTTAATAAGATTATGTCTGTGTGCGTGAAGAGCAGCAGACACCTACATTGTTGCTTTCAAGTGCAAAATTACATTTTAGTAAACGTAAATAAAAATAGTTGGTTTTTCTTTTTTTTTCTTTATCAAACGTCACTGAACGGCGAAGCCATTTACAATAACATTAACTCAGTGAAAGGAGCATGCTGTTTTTAGAAGAAAAAAAAACATCATTCAGAAAAAACAAGCGTTTTATATATTCCCATTTTCCCCATTTCTAATATAGAATTGCCTACATTTCTAAGAAACAAAATCATCCGATCTCTCTTCTGTCCCATTCACAGTTCACTCACATTATGCGTCGGGCTCGTAGTTTGCAGACCTGCTCTCCTGGGCTTCAACCAGCACCGCTTTATTTGACGCGATGCATGGCATTTTGATCTGATTAGCCTGTTTTTGATGTGATGTGATGTGATGTGATGCATTTGATTGATGTCTGGTCCAAGTCAGTTTTTATTTCTAGCTCGCAATATCCGTAGATGGATAATTTCCTCAGTAGCTAACGGATGGATGTATATCTGTAGCAAATTACTTTGCCTCATTAAAAACATAGGCTACTTAAGTAAAAGTTAAATCACTGACTTTAAAGAATACTCTAAAAAGTACAAGTACACGACAAAGCAACTCAATTACAGTAATGTGAGTACTTGTAATTCGTTACTTTCACCTCTGTGTATATGGTAGAGATGACAGCTTATTAGTCAAAAGATACGTAACTCGGTGGGATGAGATCATAATTACCATACTAAGACGGCCAAAATGTGGATTTTGCCCACATAATCAAAAGTTTAGGAAAAATGCCAATGGTCAAAAAAGTAGCAGAGGTGCAAATAGGCTACCGTTTCTAAGTTGTTAATGGGGATGAAACCTCCAGCCCGCCTCCAAGGCTTCTCCCTGCACCCCTGCACCCCCACCTCTCGTCTTGTTCAGGCAAAACAGCTGGTCTGCTCCAAATTCTGCGTACTCCTCACCGCCTAACTTGCATGACTCCGGACCTTTGAATCCTCTCAACTGAGCTGAAACAAAACGTCATAGGCGCACGGGAAAATGTTCGTATATATGTCCGGAAAATATCAGTATTAAGTTACTGATGAATTGTCCCCATCCATAATTCTGATAACAATATAATTGGATGAAGCGATGCCTCGTCAACCTGCGTTAGGACCCGTGCTCATGACACAGCTGCCAATCTGTTTTTCACTGTTCACAGGGACTGCAATGCATGCTCTCTCTCTCGCTCTCTATCTCTCTCTCAATTTCAATTTCATTGTGTGTGTGTGTGTGTGTGAGTGTGTGTAAAATAAAATAGTGTGTTTAAAAAAAAAAAATCAATAAACCAAGAGTTGATAACAGTAGAAAATGTTGAACATATCTTGCTGCAGTTTGGCTGCTGTATTTGATTTCTCCGAGATATGTTTCTATTTGCTGCAGTGTAGCAGCAAGTGTGTCTCTGTCTCCAACTGTCTGTGTGGACAGAGTTGCACAGTCTGTCCTCTCTGGAGCCTGGTGCCTCTGTGTCTACCTGTCTCGATGGCCAGGCTGTGTTCGCTGAGTCTGTACCTGGTTAAAGTCTCATCACCACTGTGTACTGTCTGTTTAGAGCCGAATAACACAGCAATTTGCTCTGAGTGTTTGTGCTACATGTCCAATAGTTGTTGTCATGTTGTTTTTCTTCATCTATCATCTGGTTGGTCTGGATTGTGTGAGGGCTGTCCTAAGGCCTGTTAGAGGAGCTGAGCCTCAGGATTAGCTGGCTGACCGTGTTCTCCATGTTCTCCTCTTGGCATTGCAGTGCTTTGTGATGGTACGAGTTGGGGTCACTTGTTTTGAGGTGTTTATAAAATTTGAAAGCTCTTTTTTTATTATAATGAAAAATGGAAATCAGTCTATGTCAAGTGGAGCCCAATAAAAACTGACTGGTTTCCCTGACCCCTTGGTCGTTTCAGGAATATCATTATTCTTCTTTTGTCTAAATTAACTGTCAGGGCCTAGGTCTGACAGAAGGTTTGCAGGTGATCCAGTTGCTGTTGAAATGCCCCCTTAGATGGAGCCAGCAATATCAGATCATCTGTAAACAGTAGGCATTTGATGTGTGTCAGACAGGGTGAGACCAGGGATATCAGACTGTTCCAGTGATTGAGCCAATTCATCAGTATAAATGTTTAAGAGGGTGGGGCTGAGACTGCAGCCCTGTTTCACCCCTCTACTTTGGTAAAGAACTCTGTTTTCCATCTTGGCAATTTTTACAGCATGCTTTAATGATGTCATGAACTCCTACACCATTTCAATTAATTTTAAGAACAGAACATAATGCCAAATCGAATCAAATGCTTTTTTTGAAGCCTACAAAACAGGAGAAGATTTTGTTCTTGTTTTTGTGGCCGTGTTTTTTAATGAGGGTGTTGAGGATATAGATGTATGTATGTATGTATGATGCTGTATGTTCATAGTGTTCCCCAGTACTGGAGGCTGAGCTCAGGGTTGTCGGGTTGTCTGTGTTTTTGATTTGATAAACTTTTGAGTTTTTTACTCAGACGTCTGCAGTCTGTGTCCAACCAATCCTCATTGGTTCATGTTTTTGATGTGTGGTGCTGAGGCTTTTTCAGACTCCACATTGTCAAATATGTTGGAAATGACTTGCCTATTTCAGGCTGTCTTTACTGAAGGGAAAATGAGGTAGAAAGAAAATCTGCCGTCTGAAGTGGTGAAAATATGAGTGAAAAATGCTGAAGTTGTAAAAATATATCAAAATACACAAAAATATACAAGGTTTTCTTAAGGTTAAGGTTAAATGAATTACAGCTCCTCAATGTGCAAGCTAAAAAGGGCTGTCAGTTTTCCCCAAAACACCCTAAGAAATTTGAAATGACAATCAATACAATCATCCTTAATGGTATGTTTTTAATCAATCAAATTAAATTCAGATCAAAGTTTATTTGTATGGCGCCAAATCATAACCAAAGTTCTCTCAAGACACTTTACAAAAAGAGCAGGTCTACTCTTTGTTATGCTATTTAGAGAGAGACCCAACATGAATCACAATCAGTAGCACTTAGCAACATTCGGCACATTGGCAAGGAAAAACTTCCTTTTAACAGGCAGAAACCTTGAGCAGAACCAGACTCAGGGTAGGGGGGCCTGATAATTGAAGGCTCCCATGCTACTCTTGGAGACTTAAGGTAACACAAGAAGGCTTGCATCCTGGGAGTGCAATATTCTGGAGGGGTAATATGGCACTATGAGCTCTTAAACATAATACTTTTTTGAATAAGTAATCATGATAACTGTGTAGTGTGACACACACTGAATGATGACAATGTGGTTCCAAATAATAGTATACAGCTACTGCAACTGCAAACATAACAAAAAGACAGTCTCGTATTAAAATCAGCTTGCTTTTTGGTTTTTTTTTAACACTTTATTAGTAACAGATTTTGCATTGCAGAACAAAACATTAATATGCCTCAATAAGAGCATACGTATGGACAAACTACAACCCAACATCCCAATCAACGACAAACAGCTTTTTTAAAGACAAAAAACTAAACATTTCAAAACTCCCACAGACAACAGCATACAAACAAGGAAAAATAACAATATTAATAACAATAAAAGAGATGAAAATTAATAAATAAATAAATAAATTTTAAAAAGAAAGTAAGTTCAATTAAAAAATGAGGTGCATTCTGTTCTTAACCATTAATAGGAGAGACCACCTGAGGGGATGAAAGTTCATAGTTCCAGGCCAGATAAATTATTCACAAAGTTCATAGACGGGTCCCAGGTTTTGTGGAATCTGCTGATAGATCCATTAAGGGTGCATCAGATTTTTTCCAGCTTGATGTTCTGCATCAAATTTTTTATCCATTGGTTGTGTGATGGAGGGATTACATCCTTCCATTTGAATAGAATTGAACGTCTAGCTACTAGAGAGGAAAAAGCAATAACTTTATGAAAGTAAGGAGGGAAATTTGTACCAGCTGAAACAAGGGATACCCCGAAGATACCAATTGTAGGAGAGGGCACAACCATGCAGCCGTAAGACTTTGAGAGTGTGTCAGAAATCGCTTAGGTATCGCTTGAACCAAATATAAAACCTTTGGAACAATATTCATCTTTACAGAACTTGTTCTCCAATAAGAGATGAGGGTAAAATAGACCAGTGTTTAATATCCTTTGTACACTGTTCTAAAAGAGGACAAAAATTTGCTTTAAATAGTCTGAGCATCCAACACTTTGTGAGGAAGAATGTTTTCAAGGCGAAGAGCCAAAACTTTTGAAAACACTTTACCATCACACTTTATCGGTGTAAATATTAACAAAATTAAATTAAGTTGTAGTAGCTTTCTCACAAATGTAACATAGCAAACATTTGGATCAGAGATAGCGTTTGATGCAATAAAAGAAGAAGAAAAATAGAAATAAATTGTGAGTGAAACACCTGCCCAACTCAGTCTTTGTGAATCCTGAAGTGGTCTTTCTTCTGAAAGTGGGTTTCCTGTAAGAATGCTATGCCCACCCCGAGATGTTTTAAGGGTGAGAGAACCCTCTCTCTTTTGACTGCATGTTTAAGCCCTTTTCCATTCCAACTTATTACCCAATGTTTACTTAGTCTATGAATATGTAGTGAATAAAGAAAATAAGACTACTTATAATTCTATGTCCTTTCATGTCAGTCTGCTCAGTTATTCATATTTCGTATATAAAGAAAAAGTAAAACTAAACCTGTGATCACCTGCTCCATTTTGACTGAAATGTAACATATAAAATAAATTATTAAAACTGTGATTACCCATCTGCAGTCTGCTCAGTCTTTACTGAAATGCTATAAAAAATGAACAAATAATAAAATACAATTAAGACTGTAATCACACATCAGCAAATGTAGTACATATGCTGTAGGATTCTGTGTCTAATATGTTACTCTCACGGGGATAGTTACCTGCAAATTGTAAGAAATACTGAACAAATACAAGACTGAAAAAAAAACTTGCAGCATCTGTATCTATATATCGCAGAAAAAGAATAAATTGCAATGTAAATTTTTCTTTTTGTGCAGCCCTAAAATTGAGTTTGTCAATATACCGTTTTATTTCTGGTAGTCATAATCCTATGACATATTGAAATATTGCAACACACACACACAAACACGACTCATGTGATTCACAAAAGTCCTAGCCTACACGTACGTGCGTTTGAATGGCTGAGTTTGAACTACGTACTTTAAGCACAACTCCCTCCGGGATTGTAATGACATGAGTGCACTGATTAATGTATACTTTACCATCGCAGTTTATAGGTGTAAATATGAACTAAAATTAAATTTAGTTAAGTTAACCAAATATAAAAAATTTGGAACAATATTCATCTTTATGAATTTGTTCTCCCAATAAAAGATAAAAAGAGGGTTAAAAAAGACTAGCGTTTAATATCTTTTTTACACTGTTCTAAAAGAGGAATAAAGTTTGCTTTAAATAAACTGTAGTAAGATTTGGTTATTTTTACCCCCAGATATGAGAAAAAGTCAGCTGTGAGTTTAAATGGCAGATTGGGAAATTCTTCAGCTTTCTTGTTAATGGGGAAGTACTCACTTTTATTAAAATTAAGTTTGTATCCTGACATTTTTGCAAATTCTTCCAGGACTCTGAGGACTTCAGGTACGGTTGAGACAGGGTTGGTGACATATAATAACAAGTCGTCTGCGTAGAGTGAGACAGTATGTGTTAGGCCACCACGTGTAATACCCTGTATAGCATTGCACCTGAGAGCTATGGAGAGTGGTTCTGTTGCTAAGACAAAAAGTAGTGGGCTCAACGGATCTCCTTGTTTAGTCCCCCTGAAGAGAGGGAAGTAATCAGAGGAGACAGAGTTAGTGTAAACTGAGGCAGTTGGGTCGGTGTAGATAAGTTTGATGTGTTTAATAAAATTATGGCCAAATCCAAATCGACTGAGTGTGGAAAGAAGATATTCCCACTCATTACTCATCACTATTCCCTATCGAACGCCTTCTCGCTGTTGAGCGAAATTACCACTTTTGGGGATAGAGTGTGGGATTTCGTGTAGATTATGTTAAACAATCATTTCAGATTGACATAGGACTGTCTGCCTTGAACAAACCCAGTCTGGTGGTCCAACACTATGTGAGGAAGAATGTTTTCAAGGCAAAGAGCCAAAACTTTTGAAAACTCTTTACCATCGCAGTTTGCTAAACTAATTGCTGTATGATGAACAGTCGAGTGGGTCCTTATTTTTCTTTAATAACAATGCATGGCCAGAGATCAAAATCGGATTACATTAACAAATTGTTATTGTTCTCAGTAAATAGGGATCGAGCAAAAAAAAAGTCTATTCTTGAAAATGATCTGTGTACATGAGAGAAATAAGAGTACTCCCTTTTGTTAGGATTCTTAAATCTCCATGGATCTACAAGTTTATGTGTGTTCATAAATGCATGGATTGTTTACTGATTTAGATGACTTTGATGTCGAATGAGAGGAACGATCACCAGATTGTAACCCCCTGAAAGAATCAAGTGATGACTATCCAGACTGGGGATGGAGCATAGCATTTTTTTTTTTTTTTAAACTGATCATCGTCAAAGTTAGGGGCATAAATATTAACTACAATTAAATTCAGTTGTAGTAGCTTCCTCACAACCGTAACATATTGAACATTTGGATCAGAGATAGTGTTTGATGCAATAAAAGGAACATTTTTATGGACTAGTATAGCTCTTCCTCTAGTTTTAAAATTAAATTGTGAGTGAAACACCTGCCCTACCCAGTCTTTGTGAATCCCAAAGTGGTCTTTATTCTGAAGGTTTGTTTCCTATAAGAATACTATGTCTACCCCAAGATGTCTTAAGTGTGAGAGAACCCTCTCTCTTTTGACTGCATGTTTAAGCCCTTTTACATTCCAACTTATTATTTTCACATCACTCCTACCTGGGACTAGATATGAATTACTGTGCGCCACTGAAACTATCCAGTTCAAATATGTAAATCCCATTCCCATTTAAGCAATACAAAACATAGATGAATGCACAAATCAGATATAAAACATACAAAATACAAATACATCTACACTTAACAAGTAGTGAACAAAACATATATATATATATATATATATATATAACCTTAAGACAGAACCCGCATATGCCTAACCCGATGGGTCTTATGCTTTCCGGCTTGACTCCCTGCTTAACTGGGAGTACCAAAGCGGCTACTGACACCTACTGGGGAAAATAATTATTGCAAGCAGCTTGCACAATGCTGTAATAAGAGTCCGACTCAGCAGTTAAAGGGAACCTTTTTGCTTCTCTTCCTAGTGTGTTGGTACATGGGTCTGCAGCCAACATATGCTGTAGGATTCTGTGTCTAATATGTTACTCTCACGGGGATAGTTAACGGCAAATTGTAAGAAATACTGAACAAAGACAAGACAGAAAAAATACTTGAAGCATCTGTGTCTATATATCGCAGAAAAAGAATAAATTGCAATGTAATTTTTTCTTTCAATATTATGCAGCCCTAATATTGAGTTTGTCAATATACCGTTTTATCTCTGGTAGTCATAATCCTTTGACATATTGAAATATTGCTACACAGACACAGACACGACTCATGTGATTCACAAAAGTCCTGGCCTACACGTACGTGCGTTTGAATTGTGCGGTATTGACAGCTACAAAGTTGATGGAAATTGAGTAATACCACTTTCAATGTATTTTAAGTAAGGTAGCTCATTTTGACAGGGAGGGTAGCTCATATTGACAGCCAGGGTAGCTCATTTTCACAGGTAGAAAATGAATGAAAATTGAGGAAAAAATGACTAATACCACTTGTACCTCTTTGGTAAAGATGAAGTACTGTGCCAAATAAAACCACGCCAACTTTCATTATTATTAAGTTTAAATGTTATTTGGAAGTGCTTAATAGTGGATTCATGTCAAATAGCGTGTACTATTCTATACTTGTCAAAAGAAGCTTAAAGCAGCGAGAGAAGCTCAAAACGTGCTTTGCTGTTTCAATAAGTGCATTTAAGACATGCAGTAATGTGCCAAATGAAATCACGCCAACTTTCATAATAATGAAGTTTAAATGTTATTTGGAAGTGCTTAATAGTGGTTTCATGTTTAATAGCGTGTACTATTCTATACTTGTCAAAAAACGCTTAAAGCAGCGAGAGAAGCTCAAAACGTGCTTTGCTGTTTCAATAAGTGCATTTAAGACATCTAACAAAGTTTTCTCTTCTAAATCATCTCTTTTAGTAATTCTGAATAAACTAAACATTTTTATGGCATGGGTGAGTACATATTACATTACCCTACAACAAGTGGTAAAAATGCACTTCTCTCGTCTAGTGGAGTTGAAAAACAGCATATGTCCCTCTTTGGTAAAGATGCAGTAATGTGCCTGATGAAATCACGCCAACTTTCATAATAATGAAGTTTAAATGTTATTTGGTTGTGTTTAATAGTGGATTCATGTCAAATAGCGTTTACTATTCTATACTTGTCAAAAGAAGCTTAAAGCAGCGAGAGAAGCTCAAAACGTGCTTTGCTGTTTCAATAAGTGCATTTAAGAGAAATAAGACATTTTTTTCTTCTAAATCATCTCTTTCAGTATTCTGAATAAGCTAAACATTTTTATAGCATAGGGGAGTACATAGAACTCTAACTTTAATAAGTGGTGAAAATGCACTTGTCTCAGCGAGAGGAGTCTAAAAACAACATATGCCCCCTTGGTAAAGATGCCTTAATGTGCCAAATGAAACCACAACGATTATCATAATAATGAAGTTTAAATGTTATTTGGATGTGCTTAAATGTGTATTTGTGTGATATAATGTGTACTGTTCTATAATTGTCAAAAAACGCTTAAATCAGCGAGAGAAGCTCAAAAACGTTCTTTGCTTTTTCAACAAGTGCCTTTAAGACATATAATAGAGTCTTCTCCTCTTAATCATCTCTTTTAGTCATTCTGAAATAGCAATACATTCTTAAAGCATGGAGGAGGACATAGCACCTTAACCTATAATAAGTGGTAAAAATGCACTTGTCTCGGCGAGAGGAGTCGAAAAACAACATATGTCCCTGTTTGGTAAAGATGCAGCAATGTGCCATATGAAACCACCTCGACTGCCATAATAATGAAGTTTAAATGTTATTTGGGTATGCTTAATTGTATATTCGTGACATTTAGCGTGTACTATTCTATAGTTGTTAAAAACGCTGTCTCTTCTGGCTATTACTGGTGCCTTTAAATCCTGCCTCAGTGCCTTCCATCTTTCATTATTGGAACGGCATTGTTACATCTGCCTACTTCAGATGAGCGTCAAGCTGGGCAAGAATTTCAACATGGAGAAGTTGTACTAACTTTAGGAATGTAGTAGCCCTTCCAGGTCTGCCTACGTCTACTTGTGCTGTTTTGTCTGAACAGAAGCACAATAGCACAGTGGTCAAAATTTTCTCTCTCTCCTTGCCCATATGATCAATCCTAAGGTGCCTGCTGAGAGTGGGCCTGTGTCCACAGGTCTCCCACCGACAGAGGTTTGGGTATCTACAATTAATTTGGCCTATGTTCTCTCAGGCTCCCCCTCCGCAACTTAGGTTCCAGCTCACTCAGCTCGTCGTGTGGCTTTCTTGTGAGCCTTGCCAGCTGGAGAACATTTCTCGTTACAATATGGCAGCCACAGTCACATGTTCATCCCAGTTCAGCCAGTCATTCCTTCAGCGTGATCAAACTGACTAAAGTTAATGTCAGTCAATCAATCTTCCCTACTGTCTTAATCGTCCCTGGTGTCAGAGTCCAGGTTAGCCTAACTGTAAATAATCTGGCTACTGTAACATAAAGGTCATACAGGTCATCAAACCCTGTCACCAAACTCCACCATCAATCTCCACTGAGTACCGTCCTGTTCCTGTATTTCCAGCATGTTTGGTTAAATGCATCTCTTTTATCTGTTTACAACAACTCTGGGGCAATGAAAAAATGGCTCAAAGTTAGCTGGTGTGCATGGCAGATTCAGAAATTATAATTACAATAATTGTATCATTATTGAAATGGCAATCAGATATGAATAATAATAACTCAATGTCTAATAACAACAGACCAGTTTAATTTCTGGGAAAGGTTGGTATTTCAGATTGAAAATTAACTATTGGCATTCAAGACTATACACAGGAAAAGTTCACAGAGGAATTAAAATATATTCCATCTGACTTATGAACGTAGTGCTAAAATATGCTAAAATGCTAACCAAAGAAAAACATAACTGAATTATATTACATTTTTTTTGTTTTTGTTTTAAGCCCTCCCTTTTCTCTCTGTTTGGGTAGAGTGCACATCAGTAGCAGCACCAGGCCATATAACGACAGAGGATGCTGGAACCAGGAGAACAGAGGCTGGCTTCAAAGGTAAGCTGTGATGTATGTTTCACTGTTTCAGCACTGAAGGCGATTTGCATTTTCTACTTTTTTCATCAGTGTTGATAATGTAGAGGTCACAAGCATCATGATGGTCATCATGATGGTCATTCACACATACAGAAAATAAATTCCATGTATGAGGCCACCTGAAATGATGTGGTTAATTTATTGAGATACCCCTATAATTTTTATTGGCGAAACCGATAGGGAGTTAAACAAACAAAGTTTATTCCAAAAGGAATCTGGACTTTACATCTCCACCAAATCCATCACCACAGCAACTCGCTCCACTCCAACTGCCTCACCCAAATAAAAACATGGATGCAAGCAAACTTCCTCCAACTCAACGGTGAAAACTCTGACAAAATAATCATTGACCCCAAGTCCCTCACTAAAACCACGCATGATTTCTGTCCCCATCACCACACATCCGCAACCTTGGAGTCATTTTCGACAGTAACTTCAGCTTTGAACAACACGCCAATCAAATCACCAGGACTGCCTTTTTCCACCTCAAAAACATTGCTCGTCTCCGTACATCACTCTCTTTCTCTGCTGCCGAAACTCTGATCCATGCTTTCATCACATCCAGAATTGACTACTGCAACAGAATCCTATGTGGTTCATCCTCCAAAGTCCTCATTAAACTCCAACACATCCAGAACTCTGCTGCCCATGAACACATCACCCCTGTCCTCCAGAACCTCCACTGGCTCCCTATTCCACAACGCAACCAGTTCAAAGTCCTTCTCACCCGCAAAGCCCTCCATAACCAGGCCCCTCCATACCTCACAGACCATCGCCATCGCCACACTCCCTCCTGCAGCCTCCGCTCCTCTGATGCAAACCTCCTCTCTCCGCCACTCAGAACCAAGCACCGAACCTGGGGTGACAGAGCATTCTCCATAGCTGGTCCCTCCCTCTAGAACTCTCTACCCCAACATATTTGAGACTGTACCCACCTGACTTCCTCCAAATCTCTGATCAAGACCCACCTTTTTAGAACTGCTTTTGACCTATGATGCTGATTTTTTTTCATTGTTTTAATAGTTCCTCTTATAGTGTTTCTTCTGTTCTTATTTTGTTTCTTTAGTTGTTTTTAATAATGTAAAGTGACTTTGAGTACCATGAAAAGCGCTAAAGAAATAAAATGTATTATTATTATTATTATTATTATTATTATTCAAATGTAACCAAGTGCACAGTTGCCTTCTGGATTAAACTTTAATACAATGACCTGGATGACTGACAACCTTTAAACATACTGTAAAGTGCAAGCAGGAATAATTATGTTGTTATGTTTTAGTTGAAGTTTTAGTAGTCATATGCCTGACTTGAATTTATGCATGTGTTCATCAAGGCTTTATTTCTAATGTTAGCTGATGAATGATGTTGATGTATCTTTTATGGGTATATGTATGTAAGGTATTTTTAAACTATCCATATACTTTGTGTATTCTACAGCTGACAGATTTGATTGCTTTGTCATAGTAATTTTGTTGATAAAGACAGATTGTGCCTCTGAGTAAGGTGACATTTTTCTTAAAGCTTAGGTTTGCTAGAGTTCTCTATTTTGCACTTCAGAGCACTTGACTCCCATGCCTATATGTCCATTTAAGTATTATTATTGCTTATTGCTTTCATGTACACTTATACTATTTTAATGCTGTGTGATAAATCTGCATGTTTGGGTGATAAAATGTTTTGACATGGTTGAATAAAATAATAGTTTTATATTTAATTACTGAGTACAAATTACTTTTTTTTTTTTATATCTTTACTATTTTTTGCTTTAAATAACACTAAGTATGTTTGCTGGAGTTGCTTGATGTGGCACAGCCCCACAGAGGAAATTTGTCTCCAGCCGTTCCGGCCTAGTGAGGTCATGTTTAAAACCACATCCTGAGCCTCCAAAATGCTTTTCTCTCAGGTAGCACCCCAGCCTGGGATAGCCTCCAATCGCAATGAGATTGAAGACAAGTCTCTTTCTGCTGACAACTCTGGGCAAAGCTGACTTTAAAGAAGACGTCGCTGGATCCGGATAAATCATAAAACTTCAGCGCGGTCAGAAAAACATGTCTGAAAGTTCTGAGTGGCGATGTTTTAGGCACTTAACCTGCACTGTACAATAAATTACATTTGACGTGGCTTGACGGTTATAGTGTGATATGTTTTTGATATATGTTTTTGATATGTTTTTTTTTGGTAAAGATGCCGTAATGCCACACCAACTGTCATAATAATGAAGTTTAAATGTTATTTGGATGTGCATAATAGTGTATTCGTGTCATATAAGGTGTACAATTCTATACTTGTCAAAAGACGCTTAAATCAGCGAGAGGAGATCAAAACGGGCTTTGCTGTTTCAACAAGTGCCTTTAAGACATATGAGACAGTTTTCTCTTCTTATTCATCTCTTTTAGTAATTCTGAAGTGGCAAAACATTTTTGTAGCATAAGGACGGACATAGCACCTTAACCTATAACAATTACAGTAATGTGAGTACTTGTAATTCGTTACTTCCACCTCTGTGTATATGGAGATGACAGCTTATTAGTCAAAAGACGCGTAACTCGGTGAGATGAGATCATAATTACCATCCTGGGGCAGCTATGGGCAGGTGTGGGCTCAGCCCACCCTCATGTGGATCTTGCCCACATCATCAAAAGTTAAGCGAAAAAATGCCAATGGCCAAAAAAAGTAGCAGAGACACAAATAGGCTACCATTTCTACGTTGTTGATGGTTGTGCAAGCTCCAGCCCGCCTGAGTGTACTATAAACGTTTTATAGGCTAATTGTTTATATACATAGCATGGAATATATTATCAGAACATGAGGGGCTAATGTTGGACACACAATTACCAGTTATGTATCTTAATGGTCTATCTGACTGCATAAAAATGGAGAAACGTCTATTTAATTTTCAAAACCAACACTTTTTTTTCATAATTCCAACAAGCCTTGTGAAAACATGTCATCTCTGGCAAGGGCTGTGTTTCAGTGACAATGCTGAAGTTGTAAAAATATATAAAAATATATATGGTCTTCTCCCAGTTAAATGCATTACAGCTCCTCAATGATCAAGCTAAAAAGGGCTGTCAGTTTCCCCCAAAACACCTTTGCAAATTTCAAAGGACAATCAATACACATCCTTAATGGCATGACTTTAATACCATTTTCAAAAAAGTAATCATGATAACTGTACAGTTCACACACACTGAATAATGACAACGTGGTTCCAAATACAGCCACCGCAACTGCAAACATAAAAGAAGGACAGTCTCTGTATATTCTAAGGACTGTTATTTGAGGTATTTGCTCAACAGCTAATCATATTACACCCCTCCTTCCCTTGCTCCTGAGGTAATGTGTTGATTGGCTTGGACCGCGGTCCAGATCCGGACCCAACTGCCGTCGTCTCCGGACCCGGACCTATTTACAGTTTTGACAAGCGCATCTATTTTAACCTGCGCAGCTTTTTTGTCTTTGCGGTAGTGATTTGGGGGTCCAAAAAACAAGATTAACATCGCGACTGACCCAGTGGGTGTGTGAGAATACAGATACAGGCTGAAGAGCCAGCCGACAAGAGACACAGTGGGAGAAAATAAGTAAGTTAGGGAAAAGTAGACATGGCGTGCTCTAAAATGAGAGCAGTAGAGAAAACCGAGCTTTTAAGACTGGACATACTCGAATATATGTTCCGTGACCTTGGCGATTATAAAACGCGGACATTGTCTGACTCTGTCACTCCGTTTGTCTCTGTTAACAGAGACTCCAGGCTGCAGTTTAGTTCAAACACTTCATTGATAAACCTGACTAGTTTTCCTCTTATTTCCGCAGTTCTGTTCTCATATGTGCCGGTATGAGCCCTCTCTCTCTCTCCCCCTCACTCTCGCTCTCTCCAGCAGTCCGTCGGTGTACAGTGAGTTTAAATATGATTTATTTTCCCGTGCTGCTGTAAATTGACCTGCTGAAACGATGCTGTCGCTAATCTGTCGTAATTACCTCAAAAAACACAATTTTTGCGCTTGTGCGCGGGAAATTTCCCTATCAGTATTAAGTTACTGATGAATTGTCCCCATCCATAATTTTGATTTAAAAAATAATATAATTGGATCGATCGGATGCCTCTTCAACTTGCGTTAGGACCCGTGCTTATGACACAGCAGCCAATTTGTTTTTCACTGTTAACAGGGACTCCAGGCTGTAATGGTGCTCATTATCTTCAGTGATGAACCTGAGAGTTATACAGAGCCACTCAGGCTTCTTGATTAATTGACTTTCTTTTTTTAATGTCACGTCTGCACTTCTGTCCATATGCATGCTTGGATATATCTTGCTGCAGCTTGGCTGCTGAATTTAAATTCACCGCGCACGTTGCATTTCGGTTTGGTCCGGTAGAGAATCAAATTGATTGACTTTGTATTTCATTTTGGAGAAGAACTCTGCTTGCATATGTTCATATTTGCTGCAGTGTAGCAGGAAGTGTGTCTTTGTCTCCAATTGTCTGGGTGGACAGAGCTGACATAGTCTCCATGTTCTCCTCTTGGCACTGCAGAGCTTTGTGATGGTACGAGTTGGGGTCACTTGTTTTGAGGTGTTTATAAAATTGAATAGCTCTTTTTTTTTTTTATTATTCTAATTAAAAGTGGAAATTATTCTATGTCAGTGGAGCCCAATAAAAACTGATACTGCTTTCCCTGACCCCTGGGTCGTTTCAGGAATATCATTATTGTAGTGTTAAGGGGTAGCAAGATTAATAACTAATTAATAGAAAAAGGATTAGGTTTACCTTAAATTCAGTGTTGGACGCCACCCAATTTTGACAAAACAGGGAAAACTTATAATTAGTTATTAATAACTTTAGGCTCATGATCTCAGGGTTGCTACAAGGTTCTTGGACATGGTGTACAGTGACTTTGCCATTTCATACACACACAAATCACATGGATCAAGATCTTTATAATTGAGAGGTTTAAATAAACCTCTCATTTATAAAGATCTACTTCTAAGCGGAATATGAATGAAGAAATGAACAGGGACAACGAATACAACGATGAACGATACATGAATGACAATGGACCACATTGTAGATGGCATCTGTGACTAGATTCTTTGATGTTTAAGAATTAAATGGGATTTAATTACTAATGCACTGTTCGGCAGTTGAGAGTTTAAAAGGGCACCAAGGAAGATTGTGAAGCAATTCAAAAGTAATTCTAATTTTAAAAGATTTTAGGTTTAAGGTTTAATGTTAATTAATCCTAGTTAATTTAGCATCAAGCATCAACACATGGGAGATGTAATTGTATCACCTGATGATCATCTGATGGGTGTGGCAGCAGGCTCTCTTTTGGCGCCCGGGCCTTTTCAGGACAGCTTTTGTCCCTCGTGGTCGATTCGGCTTGAATCGGGTTTCTCCATCTCTCTCTCTCTCTGGCTCAGCAGGAAGCTGAATCATCTTCATCTTCACCCCCCTTTCTTTGGCTGGGGTGAAGTCTGTGGCAGTTTTGCCAGACATCGTTCGGGAGTGTCTTTTGTGCAAAGCCTCCTTTAAAGGTTGCTGGATTCAGCTTCTTCGGCACGTTCAGTGCAGCTCGGGATCATCATGGTGATACTGGCGGCGTTCTGCGGCCCAGTACACAATAAGGCCGTTCTTGACGGCTCAGGACTTCAGGAGAGGTTCAGGCTGCATGAGCTGACAGCAGAACCTGGGACAGGCCATGTGGCCACCCCTCCCCCCCCTCGGGGGGAAAAAGATCTCAGAGGAGTCAGGAACAAGAGTAACAGGACAAGAGACAGGTCGAAGAGAGCAAGAGGAAGTTGCTTGGAGCTTTATAATCTTGGGACCAAAGGGGTCTGGTCTCTGTGGTCCCTCTCTAGCCACACCCATGAGGAGAAGGCGCTGAGATTGAGATTATTTCTTTTAAAGCATTAAAATCCATAATGCCTACTTCACATATTTAATCCTTCCGTATTTAAAAGTTGGGCTCTGTCAACTACAGAACGATACCAAACACTTGATATTAATTGTTGAATAAAACCTGTTGCAAAGGGATTAAATGAACTAAACAATTAAACAACAAGGTTGATGGCAACATCCATTATGACGACAAATAGTATATACATGTACACGTACACGTCTGCATATGCACAGGTAAACCTTTCTGCACATCACATGAATGGATCAAATGATCTCACTTGTCCACACGTGGTCTTCCTTTGTTAGGAGACAGACATGAGGAGGAGGTGTGATCAGGATGAAGGGAACTGCAGTTTCAGATTCACATTAAAACAATTTTCACAGTATTAAAATATGTTAGCTCAGCATACCATTGCTTTAAGTACATTTCAATTGCATAGGAGAATCAGTCACTTTAGTCCTTATATTCTTTGCAGAAAGGATGTGTCTGCATGTGAGTTATCTTCTCTGGAATGTGAGAAGGGTTGTAAACTTGGGGGATGGTTGGTACCTAAATTGAACATTTGTACCAGCACTCTTCTTACAGACTCTGCATGTGTCTGTTCCAATGATCAGAATACTTTGTAAAAAAGATGCAGAATTAAGGTCAAGGCGATTCACGCTACATTATTCTTGCTTTGTCTGAATTAACTGTCAGGGCCTAGGTCTGACAGAAGGTTGATGATCCAGTTGCTGTTGAAATGCCCCCTTTGATGGAGCCAGCAATATCAGATCATCTGCAAACAGTAGGCATTTGATTTGTGTGTCAGACAGGTCAGTGTCAGTCCATATTGCCAATTTTTACAGCACGTTTCATACTGTAACATGCTTTTAATGACGTCATGAACTTTCCCTTCTATACCCTTCTCAATGAATTTTAAGATCAGACCATAATGCCAAATCGATTCAAATGTTTTTTTGAAGTCTACAAGAAATGTTGTTCTTGTTTTGGTGGGCGTGTTTTTTAATGAGGGTGTTGAGGGTATATATGTGGTCTGTAGTTAGTTGTGTTGGTGTAAATCCAATCTGACTCTTGCTCAGGACATTGTGCTCACTGAGGAAGTCAGTCTTGCAGTCGGCTGTTTAGGATGCTGTAGAATAACTTTCCCAGGATGTGGCTTACGCATATGCCTCTGTAATTGTTTGGGTAACATTTATTTCCAGATTTAAAGATTGGTCTGATAATTCGTTCCAGAGGTCAGGGAAATGTCCAATACTCAGAATGAGGTTGAACAATTTTAATATAGCAGTGTTAAATATATGGTCGTTAAATTTCAGCATTTCATTTAAGCTACTATCAGGACTGCTGGCTTTCCTCGGCTGCAGGGCCTGGATTTTAACCAGTAGCTTAGATTGAGTTATGTGATAGTTTAAAGGGTTCTGATTGTCTTTTCACGACTGCTTCTTACAGTTGTAGTTTATTAAGGAAATTATCTTGGACTGAATTTATTATAGTGGTACTATATAGATTTTCAAAGTGGTTTTTCCTGATTTCACCATTTTGAAGAGCCCAGTCCTCTTTGTGTGGTTTGGTGAAAGAGTGCCATTTCTACCAGAAGTCATTAGAGTGAATGGACTCTTCGATTAGATCTAGTTGGTGCCTCTCATCTGTTCTGTTTTACTTCCGGGTGTTCCGAATGTTTTTATTGTTTCCCAGAACTGGAGGCGGAGCAGGGTTGTCGGGTTGTCTGTGTTTTTGATTTGATAAACTTCTGAGTGTTTTCCTCAGATGTCTGCAGTGTGTCGAACCACTCCTCATTGGTTAATATTTTTGATGTGTGGTGCTGAGGCTTTTTCAGACTGGATAAGTCTGCCACATTGTCAAATATGTTGTAAATGACTTGTACAGCCTGTTTCAGGCCGTCTTTATTGAAGGAAAATGAGGTGGAAAGAGAATGCTCGAGATGAGATTGAATGATTGGATTTT
This sequence comes from Semicossyphus pulcher, assembly GCF_022749685.1. Taxonomy (NCBI): domain Eukaryota; kingdom Metazoa; phylum Chordata; class Actinopteri; order Labriformes; family Labridae; genus Semicossyphus; species Semicossyphus pulcher. The sequence continues at coordinate 10,813,207 of NW_027211695.1, forward strand.
AGATAGCTCTCAGATATTCGTCCTTGCTTTCGTTTGTCCATCTGTAAGGTTGTTTTTTTATAATGGGTTCTGCTGCGTGAGGGTTGCCTGCTAAAAAGGAGCAGGATCACTTCATCACAGCATAAGTTTTTAACAAAAAAATGATTTTGAAGTTTTTGGTTGCACAGTATTTTTTCTTCTGCTGTCTAAAGTTAAGATGAGTGTGAATTAAAACTTAGATCCATTTCATCTAGGCTATTGGTTAAAAATCAACATAAACAACCTGCGCCAACATGAGTGTTGCTAGCTAGTGTACCAGATTTTATCATGGTTGCCAGGTTGGGGGCAATTGTAACACTGTGATCGGGGGCAATTGAAACAGTGTTACAAGCCACATTGGCACCATATAAGCACCTTTTTAAATACATTTCTGTTAGAAAATGGATATATACTACTGAATTTAAATATAAAATTAAAACTTTAAAGGTGTATTAAAATACATGTGTTTGTTATATCATTATCATAAATTTGTATGAAATAAAAACCGAATATGTTGCTTGTAACTCTTTTTTTAACATGTATTGAATATTACCTCCACATTTCATTGTGTTAATCTGTTTATGTCTTTCTTGTACCATTTAATTGAGGCTTGGTTAGAGACTCATCAGCTGATTAGTCTATTTGAGTAAAATATACTTTTGACTCAATTGAAATAATAATTATAAAATAATAATACCACTAAAATAGTTGCCTAGCTGTCTGAAAAAATACACAAACTTTTGCTCTGAATTTGTACAATACCTGAAATCTAAAAGAAATTCAACCATATACAAAAAATAATCTTTAGTAACATTATTAGATACTACAGCAGACATTTGATTACTATAAGGTGTGCTTTTATTTAGGAAACGGTGCCTTAAATTTGGTGGGGGCAATTGTGTTATTCTTATTTTTGTAAAATAATAATAATAATAATAATAATAATAACAATAATAATAATAATTTGAAATCCGCAGAATGTATTGAAAAAGGCATACATACAAGGGCGTAGCTTAGATTTTGACATTGGTCGGGACATAAAAACAGTCCACAGGGGGGAAAAGCTGAGGCCTTTTGTATTTATGATAGACTTCTGACCAAAATTTCATGTCATCTATAGCCTTTATTTATAGATAACAATGTAAACCAACACCTTTACAGTTTAGCTTTCTCTACTTTTATGATAGAAACAAGCAAATGTTAATAATTAAAGAAACGCTGTTCTGGGATTGACATTAATTGACATTCAAAAGATGAGCAGCTTTGCTAAGTTTAACATTATTGTATTTATCTTTGTAAGCTATTGACTATTGTGACTTGATGAAGTCAGACTCCAAGTCCGGAAGACGCCTTGGCATGTGCTTTGTGGCATGTGTGCAACCATCTGTTTGGCTGGAATCTTTGGGGAAACCTGTTGAACCCTTGTTGAGCTGTTTGTGTTCATTTGCATTTCTTGGTGGTCATATAAGTAAATGTGTGAATGTTTTCATACGTCTGTTCTTTTGTCTGCGGCAGTGGCATTGATTTCTGCTTCATACAATGTCTATTTGTCATGTAGCATCCTGTCATAATGTAGTATCAGTGTTGAGGTACATTCTTTAATCTATTAGTATCTATTCTATTATCAAAGGGTATGGATGAGTTAATGATTAATAGTTTTTAAAAGTGGAAGAATTCTGAATGAATTTATCTCTATTATTATTATTTTGCTTTGCTGGTGGATCTACACAGGTCGTATCTGGCTTTTTTGTAATCCTCAGCATCACCTGATAAAAATGCAGTGTAGAAGGCGCGTAGCATAAACCTTACCTCATATGCGGCCAAGGTGCAGCCTTTAGGTGTCTCTCACATTGCTGTTGACTTGGTCTAGGATGTTATTCTCCCTTGTCGGAAAGCCCACGTGCTGATGGTACTTTGGGAGGACCGTCTTAAGGTTGCAGTGATAAATATCCCTGGCTACGATGAACAGAGCATCCGGGTGTACAGTCTCTTGTTTGCTGATCAAATCATGCATTAGCATAGCACAAAGTAGTACAATAAACATTTTATAGGCTAATGGTTTATTTCCATAGCATGGAATATATTATCAAAACATGAGAGGCTAATGTTTGACACACAATTACCAGTTATGTAACTTAATGGTCTATCTGACCGCATAAAAATGGAGATATGTCTATTTAATTTTCAAAACCAACACTTTATTTTCATAATTCCCACAAGCCTTGTGAAAACATGTCATCTCTGGCAAGGGCTGTGTTTAAGTGACAATGCTGAAGTTGTAAAAATATATAAAAATATATATGGCCTTCTCCCTGTTAAATGCATTACAGCTCCTCAATGTGCAAGCTAAAAATGGCTGTCAGTTTCCCCCAAAAAACCTTTAATAATGACAACGTGGTTCCAAATACAGCCACCGCAACTGCAAACATAACATAAAGACAGTCTCGTATTAAAATCAGCTTGTTTTGCTGCTAACCCCACGGTCTTATGCTTAACGACCGGACTCACTTCCTGCTTAACTGGGAGTACAGCACCAGATGATAATATGCCAAAGCTGCTACTGACACCTACTGGGGAAAGTCATGATTGCATGCAGCAAGCACAATGCTGTAATGAGTCCGATTCAGCAGTTGAAGAGAACCCTTTTGCTTCTCTTCCTACGCATTTTCAGTGTGTTGCTACACGGGTCCGAAACCAACATACGCCGTAGGATTCTGTGTCTAATATGTTACTGTCATGGGGATAGTTACCGGCCAAAATGTAAGAAATACTGAGCAAAGTTTTTTTTTTTTTTAATATTGTGCATCCCCAATGTTGTGTTCGCCATGTGCCATGGTGAGGTTACTTTTAGACATGTAGGTGTATATATCCGAACTGAACACACACACACACACACACACGACTCATGTGATTCAGTGAGTCCTAGCCGGCACGTACGTGCGTTGGCATGGCTGTCATAATAATGAAGTTTTAATGTTATTTGGATGTACTTAAGTGTGTATTCATGTCATGTAATGTGTACTTGTCAAAAAACGCTTAAATCATCGTTCTTTGCTGTTTCAACAAGTGCCTTTAAGACATAATTCAGTTTTCTCCTCTTAATCATCTCCTTTAGTAATTCTGAAGTAGCAATACATTTTTATGGCATGGGGGAGGACATAGCACCTTAACCTATAATAAGTTGTAAAAATGCACTTGTCTCAGTGAGAGGAGTCGAAAAACAACATATGCTCCACTCTGGTAAAGATGCAGCAATGTGCCAAATGAAACCTCCTCGACTGCCATAATAATGAAGTTTTAATGTTATTTGGATTTGCTTAGCAGTGTATTCGTGACATATAGCGTGTACTATTCTGTACTTGTTAAAAAACGCTTAAATCAGCAAGAGAAGCTCAAAAACGTTCTTTGCTATTTCAATAAGTGCTTTTAAGACATATAATACAGTTTTCTCATCTTAATCATCTCTTTTAGTAATTCTGAAGTAGCAATACGTTTTTATAGCATGGGGGAGTACTTCGCACTCTAATCTACAATAAGTGCTAAAAATGCACTTGTCTCAGCGAGAGGAGTCTAAAAACAACATATGCCCCTGTTTGGTAAAGATGCAGCAATGTGCCAAATGAAACCACACAGATTATCATAATAATGAAGTTTAAAGCTTATTTGGATCTGCTTAGCAGTGTATTCGTGACACATAGCATGTACTATTCTGTACATGTCAAAATACGCTTAAATCACCGAGTTTAGATCAAAACGTGCTTTGCTGTTTCAACAAGTGCCTTGAGGAAATATAACACAGTTTTCTCCTCTTAATCATCACTTTTAGTAATTCTGAAATAGCAATACATTTTTGAAGCACATGGGAGTACATAGCACTCTAACCTATAATAAGCGGTAAAAATGCACTTGTCTCAGCGAGAGGAGTCGAAAAACAACATATGCTCCACTCTGGTAAAGATGCAGCAATGTGCCAGATGAAACCACCTCGACTGCCATAATAATGAAGTTTAAATGTTATTTGGATGTGCTTAGCAGTGTATTCGTGACATATAGCTGTACTTGTCAAAAAACGCTTAAATCAGCGAGAGAAGCTCAAAATGTGCTTTCTCAGGTGAATACGATATTTCTCCCCACAAGATCTGTATTTATTTTTATTTACTTTACTGTACAATGGTAATATATTAAAACTAACTTATTAGAAAGAAAACCTTGAACACTGATTATGACTTTTTTAATTAATCTTATGCATCGCCAGATAAATCAGGGCCTTATTCTACTGTTTATTCCATCCAGCGTCATACTTCGTAAGCAGACATTTTAGGGTTGTCGATGATCGTTCAAAACTGCACCGAGCAATTCACTGTCTCTTCTGGCTAATACTGGGGCCTTTAAATCCTGCCTCAGTGCCTTCCATCTTTCATTATTGGAACGGCATTGTTACATCTGCCTACTGGGCAAGAGCTGGGCAAGAATTTCAACATGGAGAAGTTTTACTAACTTTAGGAATGTAATAGCCCTTCAAGGTCTGCCTACGTCTACTTGTGCTGTTTTGTCTGAACAGAAGCTGAGCCTTCGTCTTATAGCCCAATAGCACAGTGGTCAAAATTTTCTCTCTCTCCTTGCCCATATGATCAATCCTAAGGTGCCTGCTGAGAGTGGGCCTGTGTCCACAGGTCTCCCACGGACAGAGGTTTTGGTATCTACAACTCATTTGGCCTATGTTCTCTCAGGCTCCCCCTCCACAACTTGGGTTCCAGCTCACTCAGCTCGTCATGTGGCTTTCTTGTGGGCCTTGCGAGCTGGAGAGCATTTCTCGTTACAATATGGCAGCAGTCACATGTTCATCCCACTTCAGCCAGTCATTCCTTCAGCGTGATCAAACTGAATAAAGTTAATGTCAGTCAATCAATCTTCCCCTACTGTCTTAATCATCCCTGGTGTCAGAGTCCAGGTTAGCCTAACTGTAAATAATCTGGCTACTGTAACATAAAGGTCATACAGGTCATCAAACCCTGTCATCAAACTCCACCATCAATCTCCACTGAGTACTAGCCTGTTCCTGTATTTCCAGCACGTTTGGTTAAATGCATCTCTTTTAGCTGTTTACAACAACTCTGGGGCAATGGAAAAATGGCCCAAAGTTAGTTGGTGTGCATGGCAGATTCAGAAATATGAATAATAATACAGTTAACTCGATGTCTAATAACAACCGACCAGTTAAATTTCTGGGTAAGGTTGGTATTTCAGATTGAAAATTAACTATTGGCGTTCAAGACTATACACAGGACAAGTGCACAGAGGAATTAAAATATCTTCCATCTGACTTATGAATGTAGTGCTAAAATATGCTTAAATGCTAACCAAAGAAAAACATAATTGAATTATATTACATTTTTGTTTTAAGCCCTCCCTTTTCTCTCTGTTTGGGTAGAGTGCACCTCAGTAGCAGCACCATATATATATATAACGACAGAGGATGCTGGAACCAGGAGAACAGAGGCTGGCTTCAAAGGTAAGCTGTGATGTATATTTAACTGTTTCAGCACTGAAGGCGATCTGCAATTTATATTTGCATTTTCTACTTTTTTCATCCGGGTTGATAATGTATATCACAATGACTTGTGGTCATTCACACATACAGAAAATAAATTCAAAGTATGAGGCCACTTGAAATGATGTGGTTAATTTATTAAAATACCCCTATAAACTTTGAACACATTTCCCCCGTTCTCCAGAACCTCCACTGGCTACCTATTCCACAACTCAACCAGTTCAAAGTCCTTCTCACCCACAAAGCCCTCCATAACCAGGCCTCTCCATTCCTCACAGACCATCCCCATCGCCACACTCGACACCGAACATGGGGTGACAGAGCATTCTCCATAGCTGCCCCCTCCCTCTAGAACTCTCTACCCCAATACATTTGAGACTGTACCCACCTGACTTCCTCCAAATCTCTGATCAAGACCCACCTTTTTTAACTGCTTTTGACCTATGATGCAGATTTTTTTTTATTGTTTTAATAGTTCCTCTAAATTGTGTTTCTTCTGTTCTTATTTTGTTTCTTTTGTTGTTTTTAATAATGTAGAGTGACTTTGAGTACCATGAAAAGTGCAAAATAAATAAAATGTATTATTATTATTATTATTATTATTATTAAAATGTAACCAAGTGCAGTTGCCTTCTGGATTAAACTTTTATACAATGACCTCGATAACTGACAACCTTTTAACATACTGTAAAGTGCAAACAGGAATAATTATGTTGTTATGTTTTAGTTGAAGTTTTAGTAGTCATATGCCTGACTTGAATTTATGCACATGTTCATCAAATTGCTTTATTTCTAATGTTAGCTAATGAATGATGTTGATGTATCTTTTACGGGTATATGTGTAGTGTAAGGTATTTTTAAACTATCCATATACTTTGTGTATTCTACAGCTGACAGATTTGATTGCTTTGTCATAGTAATTTTGTTGATAAAGACAGATTGTGCCTCTGAGTAAGGTGACATTTTTCTTAAAGCTTGGGTTTGCTAGAGTTCACTATTTTGCACTTCAGAGCACTTGACTCCCATGTCTATATGTAAGTATTATTATTGCTTATTGCTTTCATGTACACTTATACTATTTAATGCTTTGTAATAAATCTGCATGTTTGGGTAATAAAATGTTTTGACATGGTTGAATAAAATAATAGTTTAATATTTAATTACTGAGTACAAATGTTTTTTTGTAAATATCTTTACTATTTTTTTGCTTTAAATAACACTAAGGATGTTTGCTGAAGTTGCTTGATGTGGCACAGCCCCACAGAGGAAATTTGTCTCCAGCCGTTCTAGCTGATACCGTAGGCTATGTCCTGTCTAGGTGCAGGAGATAAGCTGTCTTTCACAAATAATACCTCACAGATATTAGGTCTAGTGAGGTCATGTTTAAAACCACATCCTGAGTCTCCAAAATGCTTTTCTAGGGGTAGCACCCCAGCCTGGGATAGCCTCCAATCCCAGTTTCCTGGTCAAGTCTCCTTCTGCTGACAACTCTGGGCAAAGCGGACTTTAAAGAAGACGTCGCTGCAGATAAATCATAAAACTTCAGGGCGGTCAGAAAAACATGTCTGGAGTAGGGCCCAAATTAATACTGAAGAAAGGATACACTTCAATGACCATGCAAGCATTGAAAAGGTGAGGAAAAACATTTAAAAACATTTTTTTACTTTGTTGATCACATCGTTCTTGCTTGGGGTTTGCTGATTATGTTGCTTGTGATCATTTTCGTGTCAAGTGGCAACTGAGCGTGTGTGGGAGGGAATGACAGTTAAAGAAAAACGTGTTACTATCTGAATGTTCATGACAGAAAGTTGTGTTAGCAGTTGAGCTAAGCCGAGGACCCCGCCGTTTGGACGGCCTTGATAGTTCTGAATGGTGATGTTTTAGGCACCTTTAACCTGCAGTGTACAGTAAACTTCATTTGACGTGGCTTGACGGCATTATAGTGTGATATGTTTTTGCATCGAAAAGAAAATGCAGTTCTCTTCTGCATTCATCACTTGAACAATTTTACCATTGCTTTGTATCTCTGTATATCTGTATTGATGATTATTGTCAATGTGTAACTTGTGTTGTTGCTGCTGTCCAGGCAGGTCTCTCTTGAGAATGACACCACATGTCTCAATGAGATTAAATAAAGGCTTATTAAAATCAATAAAAAAATACGTAAAATACGCATAACATTGCGTACAGCCGCGCACACGCTCTAATAGGCCTACCCAATCCCCGGCACTACAACAATACAAAGATCACAACAGCCTAACGACCATAATATTCTTTTTTAGTAATTTGAGAAAGGCTGGATGCAGAATACAAGTAATCTCCATGTAACACTGAATACAATATTTAATAAGGTGATGTCTATGGATCTGTGTGCGTGAAGAGCAGCAAACACCTACATTGTTGCTTTTATGTGCAAACATACTTTAGATTTTAGATTTACACATTACTTCAACATTGGACTCACATAATGAGATGGGTGGGCACAATGGAAAACATGGAGCAGAGCAAGTCCATTCTGGGTTTAATTTTGGAGACGACCACTCCGAGATCATCATCCATGTTTAGTTCTGAACGGTTTTATTTTTTTATGTAAGTCAGCGCACAAAAAAGTATTTTCACATAAGTAAGTAGAGCCAAAGGTCATCAGGACATCCATGGCGACCTTGGATAGCTGCGTGTGTTCCCTTTCGACGGAAATCCAGAACTCGCAGTGTCTGAAATTTACGTGAGGTGCCCCTTCTAAGACTCTTGCTTTCAGTTCTTTCTTCTCCCCTAGCATTGCTCCAGCACTGCCTGTACACACACCAATGCAATCGTCCCAAAGTTTATTAAGTTTTGTGAAAATTTCCTCACCTGTGCACGGCCCCTCCAGTTGGGTGCAAAACAGTATTAAGAATTACGTCAAAACTCTATCTGACGAATACAAGCAGTTGGACAGAGTCTGATACATCTGTGGATTCATCCAATTGTAAAGCATATTTCCCTTTCTTCACTCAATCAACCAGCTGAGACTTAATGTCCTTGGCCATGTCGTTGATGCCGCCGGGCAATATTCCCTTTAGACAGCTGCACTGACTCTCTCACGGGACAGTTTATCCCGATGCATAGCCCTACTTATTGCTATAGCAACAGGTTTGATGAATGTTTCCTCAATTGTGTAGCTTTTTTTGCCTGTGCAATTAAATATGCCACCTTATTATGATGCCTTTTGGCCTTTGGCTGGGATTGATGTTTGTTTCGTAAGGGCTTTTTGGCCTTGCAACTCTTGCTCCTTTCGGCGGAAAAATATCAACCTGAGGGCCCCGCCTCCCACTTTGGGAAGCACTGAGAAAAAAAATCAGCATTCTCTGTATCACAGAAAATTATCAAAGAAACTCACAAAGAAAACCACGACGTAAGTAAAATAGTTGTTTTTTATTTTATTTTTTTGAACGGCGACGGGGAAAAAAGTTACGACATGAAAATGATACCATTTAAAATAACATTAACTCAGTGAAAGGAACATGCTGTTTCTAGAAAAAAGCATCATTCAGAAAAAACAAGCGTTTTAATATAGTCACATTTTTCACATTTCTAACATAGAATTGCTTACATTTCTAAGAGCATAAGCAAGAGCATCCGAACTCTCTTCTGTCCCATTCATTATTCAGTCGCGTTATGCGTCGGGCTAGTAGTTGCAGACCAGCTCTCCTTCTTCGCTTCAACCAGCACCGCTTTTTTGACGCGATTGCATGACAATCTGATTAGCCCGTTTTTGATGTGATGCATTTGATTGATGCCTGGTCCAAGTCAGTTTTTCTTTCTATCTCGCAATATCCGTAGATAAATATTTTACTCAGTAACGGATGGATGTATACTGTAGCAAATTACTTTACCTCATTTAAAACATAGGCTACTTAAGTAAAAGTAAAATGACTAACTCTAAAAAGTACAAGTAGGCCTACACAAAAAAGAAACTCAATTACAGTAATGTGAGTACTTGTAATTCGTTACCCCACCTCTGCGTATATGGTAGAAATGACAGCTTATTCGGCAAAAGACGCGTAACTCGGTGAGATGAGATCATAATTACCATACTAAGACGGCCTCGCAGCTGTGTGGTCTGTAGTTCGATGTGTTGGTGTAAATACAATCTGACTCTTGCTCAGGACATTGTGCTCACCGAGGAAGTCTTGCTATAGGCTGGTTAGGATGCTGTAGAATAACTTTCCCAGGTTGCAGTTTACGCATAAGCCTCTGTAATTGTTTGGGTCAAATTTATTTCCAGTTTTAAAGATTGGTCTGAAATTCCTTCGCCCCAGAGGTCAGGAAAATGTCCAATACTCAGAATGAGGTTGAACAATTTTAATAAAGCAGCATTGAATGTATGGTCCCTAAATTTCAGCATTTCATTTAAGCTACAATCAGGACTGCTGGCTTTCCTCGGCTGCAGGGCCTGGATTTTAGCCAGTCGCTCAGATTCAGTTATGTGATAGTTTAAAGGGTTTGATTGTCTTTAACGACTGCTTCTAACAGTTGTTGTTTATTAAAGAGATTATTTTGGACCAAATTTATTATAGTGGTACTATACAGATTTTGTGTTTTTTTTAGATTTCACCATTTTGAATAGCCGATTCTTCTTTGTGTGATTTGGTGAAAGAGTGCCATTTCTTCCAGAAGTCAGTAGAGTGAATGGACTCTTCCATTAGATCTAGTTGGTGCCTCTCATGCTGTTTTTTTTTTGTTTCAGGCCATATTTACTGAAGGCAAAATGAGGTGGAAAGAAAATGCTCTAGATGAGATTGAATGATTGTATTTTTGATAGCTCTCTGATATTTGTCCTTGCTTTTCGTTGGTCTATCTGTAAGGTTGTTTTCTGTACTTTAGATTAGTGGGTTCTGCTGCGTGAGGGTCTTTAGGGAGACCAGGGGAAATTGTAACGGGGCCAATTGTAACACACTCCAATAAGAAACAAGCTGGAGTGATGAAAAATATTCAGTAGGATTCTCTCTGCTGATTTTGAGGTGTCAAAGTTACTTTTTTGATCACACAGTATTTTTTCTTCTGCTGTCTAAAGTTTAGATGACTGTGAATTTTAACTTAGATCCATTTCATCTCTTGGCTATTGGTTAAAAATCAACATGAACAACCTGTGCTAACATAAGTGTTGCCAGCTAGTATACAAGATTGTATCAGCCGGGTTGAGGGCAATTGTAACTGTGTTACAAGCCACATGATCCCATGTAAGCACCATTTGATATACATTTCTGTTAGAAAATGAACATATTTTACTAAATTTAAATATAAAATTAACATTTTAACGGGTGTATTAAAATAATAATAATAATATAATATTTTCTGAAACATATAGAAAAAAGAATCATTATTAAACGTTATTAGATAAGCGATTAGCAGACACGCGATTACTATCAAGTGTCTTCATTTGAGAAACAGTGCGTTAATATTGGTGGGGGCAATTGTGTTTTTCTTATTTTAGTAAAATAAACTCATAATAATAATAACAACAATAATAATAATAATAATTTGAGATCTGCAGAATGTATTGAAAAAGGCATACAACTCAAAATAATAAAATAAATACTTATTATTTTAAAATGAATCAATGAATGAATTAATGTTTTCCATTTACATACATAGAGTTTTTTACAAATAGTTACAACTGTGCTGTATGTTCCATTTTATACGTCACGTGTATGATGGCAGCATTTCGTATTATTATTATTATTCTTATTATTCTTATTATTACTGTCTTAACCTAATTTTTACTCTAGCTATTATAAATTATTCTAATTATTCTACTTTTTACTATTGTTAACCCTGTGTATTTTCTGTATTCTATATTTTATATATATGTAGTTTGATGCAAAAACCGAGTTTTTTTTAATACATTTTTGTGAATAATCTTTGTTATTAGCAATAGAGCCCAAAAGAAGAACAGACTAACAAGAAATGCACCAAATGAAACATCGGCAACTGTTGAATCACAAGACTGTGATTGAATGCGACACAAAATGTCTGCCCGCCACTCCTGCCTTCACCACTCCCAGCAAACTCATTGTAGGCATCACTCTCCCTCTTCTCACTCCAAACCACTCCAGGCAGACAAAGACACAAGATACCTGAGGTTAAGATTAGAGATTCTGGATCCTGTGTTTAAATGTGCAAAACGCAACTGCATCTGCTGCAATGCACCAGCACCACATCATAAATATATTTTTTTCACCGACTATCATAATAACAAAGTTTAAATGTTTAAATATGGATGTGCTAAGGTAAGGTAAGGTAGCTCATATTGACATGGGGGTAGCTTCTTTTGCATTTTGACAAGGAGAGTAGTTCGTATTGACAGGTAGAAAATCGATGAAAATTGAGCAATACCACTTTAAATGTATTTAAATTAAGGTAGCTCATATTGCATGGGAGAGAAGCTCATATTGATTATGAGAGTAGCTCATCTTGACAGGATGAAAATGAATGAAAAATGACTAAAAACATTTATGTTACATATTTGACAGCTGGGATAGCTCATATTGACAGGGAGGGTAGCTCATACTGATAGAGAGGGTAACTCATATTGACAGGCAGGGTAGCTCATTTTGACAAGTAGAAAATGAATGAAAATTGAGTTATGCCACTGTAAATACACTACTTAGTATGTATTTAATAGTGTCAACCAAATAAAACATGAAGTTACAAAAAGTTTAATGAAGCAAAAGAAAAATGCAAATTGGATAAAGAAATCTCATTTATGTTGGGTTTTTTTAAAGAAGAGAAATTAAACAGGTTTGTCTCCCATATATTACATAGAATAGTACTATTCTATTCTATTACTACTTTTCAAAAGAAGCGTAAATTAGCGAGAGATCAAAATGTGCTTTGCTGTAAGTGCCTTCAAGACATATACGACAGTTTTTCTATTCTTAACCATCTCTTATATTAATTCTGAAGTGGCACAACATTTTTTTTATCATGGGGGAGGACATAGCACTTTAACCTATAATAAGTGGTAAAAATGCACTTCTCTCAGCAAGAAGAGTTGAAAAACAACATATTTGGTAAAGATGCAGCAATGTGCCAAATGAAACCACACCGACTGCCATAATAATGAAGTTTGAATGTTATTTGGATGTGCTTAAAAGTGTATTCGTGTCATATAGCGTGTTCTATTCTATACTTGTCATAAGACACTTAAATCGGCGATAGAAGATCAAAACGGTCTTTGCTGTTTCAATAAGTTCCTTTATGACATATAAGACAGTTTTCTCCTCTTAATCATCTCTTTTAGTAATTCTGAAGTAGCAAAAAATGTTCATAACATGGGAGAGGACATAGCACTTTAACCTATAATAAGTGGTAAAAATGCACTTGTCTCAGCGAGAGGAGCCGAAAAACAACATATGCCCCTCTTTGGTAAAGATGCAGCAATGTGCCAAATGAAACCATTCCAACTGCCATAATAAAGAAGTTGAAATGTTGGATGTGCCTAATTGTGTGTACTATATAGCGTGTACTATTCTGTACTTGTCAAAAAACGCTTAAATCAGCGAGAGAAGCTCAAAACGTTCTTTACTATTTCAAAAAGTGCCTTTAAGATATATAAAATAGTTTTCTCTTCTTAATCATCTCTTTTAGTAATTCTGAAGTAGCAATACATTTTTAAAGCATGGGAGAGGACAGAGCACTTTACCTAAGTGGTAAAAATGCACTTCTCTCAGCGAGAGGAGTTGAAAAAAAACATGGGCCCGTTTTTGGTAAAGATGCCGTAATGCCACACCAACTGTCATAATAATGAAGTTTAAATGTTATTTGGATGTGCATAATAGTGTATTCGTGTCATATAAGGTGTACAATTCTATACTTGTCAAAAGACGCTTAAATCAGCGAGAGGAGATCAAAACGGGCTTTGCTGTTTCAACAAGTGCCTTTAAGACATATGAGACAGTTTTCTCTTCTTATTCATCTCTTTTAGTAATTCTGAAGTGGCAAAACATTTTTGTAGCATAAGGACGGACATAGCACCTTAACCTATAACAATTACAGTAATGTGAGTACTTGTAATTCGTTACTTCCACCTCTGTGTATATGGAGATGACAGCTTATTAGTCAAAAGACGCGTAACTCGGTGAGATGAGATCATAATTACCATCCTGGGGCAGCTATGGGCAGGTGTGGGCTCAGCCCACCCTCATGTGGATCTTGCCCACATCATCAAAAGTTAAGCGAAAAAATGCCAATGGCCAAAAAAAGTAGCAGAGACACAAATAGGCTACCATTTCTACGTTGTTGATGGTTGTGCAAGCTCCAGCCCGCCTGAGTGTACTATAAACGTTTTATAGGCTAATTGTTTATATACATAGCATGGAATATATTATCAGAACATGAGGGGCTAATGTTGGACACACAATTACCAGTTATGTATCTTAATGGTCTATCTGACTGCATAAAAATGGAGAAACGTCTATTTAATTTTCAAAACCAACACTTTTTTTTCATAATTCCAACAAGCCTTGTGAAAACATGTCATCTCTGGCAAGGGCCGTGTTTCAGTGACAATGCTGAAGTTGTAAAAATATATAAAAATATATATGGTCTTCTCCCAGTTAAATGCATTACAGCTCCTCAATGATCAAGCTAAAAAGGGCTGTCAGTTTCCCCCAAAACACCTTTGCAAATTTCAAAGGACAATCAATACACATCCTTAATGGCATGACTTTAATACCATTTTCAAAAAAGTAATCATGATAACTGTACAGTTCACACACACTGAATAATGACAACGTGGTTCCAAATACAGCCACCGCAACTGCAAACATAAAAGAAGGACAGTCTCGTATTAAAATCAGCTTGAGAACCACCCCGGCCCTGTCATGAGAAATCGGGTCAAAAACTGATGTCTGAAATCGAATAAAATTCCACCTGAAATCTGAATTTGAGAACCAGCCCCGGCCCTGTCGTGAAAAATCAGGGTCAAAAACTGAAGTCTGAAATGTAATAAGATTCCACCTGAAATCTGATTATCGTGAAAAATCGGGTTAAAAAACTGAAGTCAGAAATCGAATAAAATTCTACCTGAAATCAGAATTTGAGAACCACCCCGGCCCTATCGTGAGAAATAGGGGTCAAAAACTGAAGTCTGAAATCGAATAAAATTCCATCTGAAATCTGAATTTGAGAACCATCCTGGCCTTGTCGTGAGAAATCGGGGTCAAAAACTGATATCTGAAATCTAATAAAGTTCCACCTGAAATAAGAATTTGAGAACCACCCTGGAAAAATATGAAGTCTGAAATTGAATAAAATTCCACCTGAAATCTGAATTTGAGAACCACCCCGGCCCTGTCGTGAAAAATCAGGGTCAAAAACTGAAGTCTGAAATCAAATAAAATTCCACCTGAAATCTGAATTTGAGAACCACCCCGGCCCTTTCGTGAGAAATCGGAGTCAAAAACTGAAGTCTGAAATTGAATAAAATTCCACCTGAAATCTGAATTTGAGAACCACCCCGGCCCTGTCGTGAGAAATCGGGGTCAAAAACTGAAGTTTGAAATCGACCTGAAATCTGATTTTGAAACCCCCCCCCCCGGCATTGTCGTGAAAAATCGAGGTAAAAAACTGAAGTCTGAAATCGAATAAAATTCCACCTGAAATCTGATTGTCGTGAAAAATCGGGGTCAAAAACTGAAGTCTGAAATTGAATAAAATTCTACCTGTAATCTGATTTTGACAACCACCCCCGGCCCTGTTGTGAGAAATCGGGTTAAAAAACTGAAGTTTGAAATCGACCTGAAATATAAATTTGAGAACCACCCTGGCCCTGTCGTGAAAAATCGGTTTAAAAAACTGAAGTCTGAAATCGAATAAAATTCCACCTGAAATATGAATTTGAGAACGACCCTGGCCCTGTCGTGAAAAATCGGGTTAAAAAACTGAAGTCAGAAATCGAATAAAATTCTACCTGAAATCTGAATTTGAGAACCACCCCGGCCCTATCGTGAGAAATAGGGGTCAAAAACTGAAGTCTGAAATCGAATAAAATTCCATCTGAAATCTGAATTTGAGAACCACCCTGGCCTTGTCGTGAGAAATGGGGGTCAAAAACTGATATCTGAAATCTAATAAAGTTCCACCTGAAATAAGAATTTGAGAACCACCCTGGAAAAATATGAAGTCTGAAATTGAATAAAATTCCACCTGAAATCTGAATTTGAGAACCACCCCGGCCCTTTCGTGAGAAATCGGAGTCAAAAACTGAAGCTTGAAATCGATCTGAAATCTGAATTTGAGAACCACCCCGGCCCTTTCGTGAGAAATCGGAGTCAAAAACTGAAGTCTGAAATTGAATAAAATTCCACCTGAAATCTGAATTTGAGAACCACCCCGGCCCTGTCGTGAGAAATCGGGTTCAAAAACTGAAGCTTGAAATCGATCTGAAATCTGAATTTGAGAATCACCCCGGCCCTGTTGTGAAAAATCGGGGTCAAAAACTGAAGTTTGAAATTGACCTGAAATCTGATTTTGAGAACCACCCCGGCCCTGTCGTGAAAAATCAGGGTCAAAAACTGAAGTTTGAAAACGACCTGAAATCTGATTTTTAGAACCCCCCCCCCGGCATTGTCGTGAAAAATCGAGGTAAAAAACTGAAGTCTGAAATCGAATAAAATTCCACCTGAAATCTGATTGTCGTGAAAAATCGGGGTCAAAAACTGAAGTCTGAAATTGAATAAAATTCTACCTGTAATCTGATTTTGACAACCACCCCCGGCCCTGTTGTGAGAAATCGGGTTAAAAAACTGAAGTTTGAAAACGACCTGAAATCTGATTTGTAGAACCCCCCCCCCCCGGCATTGTCGTGAAAAATCGAGGTAAAAAACTGAAGTCTGAAATCGAATAAAATTCCACCTGAAATCTGATTGTCGTGAAAAATCGGGGTCAAAAACTGAAGTCTGAAATTGAATAAAATTCTACCTGTAATCTGATTTTGACAACCACCCCCGGCCCTGTTGTGAGAAATCGGGTTAAAAAACTGAAGTTTGAAATCGACCTGAAATATAAATTTGAGAACCACCCTGGCCCTGTCGTGAAAAATCGGTTTAAAAAACTGAAGTCTGAAATCGAATAAAATTCCACCTGAAATATGAATTTGAGAACCACCCCGGCCCTGTCGTGAGAAATCGGGGTCAAAAACTGATGTCTGAAATCGAATAAAATTCCATCTGAAATCTGAATTTGAGAACCACCCCGGCCCTGTTGTGAGAAATCGGGGTCAAAACCTGAAGTGTGAAATCTAATAAAATTCCACCTGAAATCTGAATTTGAGAACCACCCTGGCCCTTTTGTGAGAAATCGGAGTCAAAAACTGAAGTCTGAAATCGACCTGAAATCTGATTTTGAGAACCACCCCCCGGCCCTGTCGTGAAAATTTGGGGTCAAAAAATGAAGTTTGAAAAATTCCTGAAATCTGAATTTGAGAACCACCCCGGCCCTGTCGTGAAAAATCGGGTTAAAAAACTGAAGTCTGAAATAGAACAAAAATTCCACCTGAAATCTGAATTTGAGAACCAGCCCGGCCCTGTCTGTAAAGTCGGAGTCAAAAACTGAAGTCTGAAATCGAATAAAATTCCACCTGAAATCTGATTGTCGTGAAAAATCGGGGTAAAAAACTGAAGCCTGAAATCAAATAAAATCCCACCTGAAATCTGAATTTGAGAACCACCCCGGCCCTGTCGTGAGAAATGGGGGTCAAAAACTGAAGTCTGAAATCGACCTGAAATCTGAATTTGAGAACCACCCCGGCCCTGTCGTCAAAAATCGGGGCCAGAAACTGAAGTCAAAAATCGATGTATGGTCGCTAAATTTCAGCATTCTATTTAAGCTACAATCAGGACCGTCAGCTGCAGGGCCTGGATTCTAGCCAGTAGCTCAGATTCAGTTATCTGATAGTTTAAAGGGTTTGATTGTCTTTAACGACTGCTTCTAACAGTTGTTGTTTATTAAGGCGATCATTTTGGACCAAATTTATTATAGTCGTAGATTTTGAAAGCGTTTTTGAACCATTTTGAATAGCCAATTCTTCCTTGTGTGATTTGGTGAAAGAGTGCTATTTCTTCCAGAAATCATTAGAGTGAATGGACTCTTCCATTAGATCTAGTTGGTGCCTCTCATGCTGTTCTTTTTTTTTTTTTTTTTTTTTCACTTCTGGGTGTTCTTCTGTATGTTTTTAGTGTTGTGACTGGATAAGTCTGCCACATTGTCAAATATGTTGTAAATGACTTGTACAGCCTGTTTCAGGCCGTCTTTACTGAAGGAAAATGAGTTTGAAAGAGAATGCTTGAGATGAGGTTGAATGATTGGATTTTTGATAGCTCTCAGATATTTGTCCTTGCTTTCTTTTGTCCATCTGTAAGGTTGTTTTTTGTACTTCAGATTAGTGGGTTCTGCTGCGTGAGGGTCGTTTGGGAGACCGGGGAAATTGTAACAGGGGGCAATTGTAACACACGGAATTCCTCCAATAAGAAACAAGCTAGAGTGATGAAATTACTCTGCACATACTCAGTAGGATTCTCTCTCTGCCTACTAGATAGGAGCAGGATCACTTAATCACAGCAGAAGTTTTTAACAAAAAAATGATTTTTTAGGTATCAAAGTTAATTTTTGGTTGCACAGTATTTTTTCCTTTGCTGTCTAAAGTTTAGATGACTGTGAATTAAAACTTGAAACTTAAAACCATTTCATCTATAGGCTATTGGTCAAAAATCAACATGAACAACCTTTGCCAACATGAGTGTTGGTTGCTAGTGTACCAGATTTTATCATGGCTGCCGGGTTGGGGGCAATTGTAACACTGTGATCGGGGGCAATTGTAACAGTGTTACAAGCCACATTGGCCCCATATAAGCACCTTTTGATATACATTTCTGTTAGAAAATTGACATATTTTACTGAATTTAAATATAAAATTGAAACTTTAAAGGGTGTATTAAAATACATGTGTTTGTTATATCATTGTCATAAATTTGTATGAAATAAAAACCGAATATGTTGCTTGTAACTCTTTTTTTTTTAACATGTATTGAATATTATCTCCACATTTCATTGTGTTAATCTGTTTATGTCTTTCTTGTACCATTTCATTGAAGCTTGGTTAGACTCAATTCAAATAATAAAAATCTAGTTACCACTAGAATAGTTGCCTAGCTGTCTGAAAAAATACACAAACTTTTGCTTTGAATTTGTACAATACCTGAAATCTAAAAAAAATTCAACCATATACAAAAAAGAATCTTTAGTAACATTATTAGATACTACAGCAGACATTTGATTACTATAAGGTGTGCTTTTATTAGAGAAATGGTGTCTTAATATTGGTGGGGGCAATTGTGTTATTCTTATTTTTGTAAAATAATAATAATAATAATAATTATAATAATTTGAGATCCGCAGAATGTATTGAAAAAGGCATACATGTCAAAACAAGGGCGTAGCTTAGATTTTGACATTGGTGGGGACATAAAAATAGTCCACAGGGGGGGCCCTGGAAGCTGAGGCTTTTTGTATTTATGACAGACTTCTGACCAAAATGTCATGTCATCTAGAGTCTTTATTTATAGATAACTATGTAAACCAACACCTTTACAGTTTAGCTTTCTGTACTTTTATGATAAAAAAAAGCAAATGTTAATAATTAAAGAAACGCTGTTCTGGGATTGGCATTAAGGTTTTTAGTATATACTGAATACAACAATTAAGGCAATTTAACAGAGACATATTAACTTCATTCCAGCCATAGTGCAATTGTAAACACGTCTCATACATCAACATTATAGTACAGTACATATCATCTGCCTGATGTAGAGGGAGCAGCTACAGGCATAACCTGGTATTGCACCTAACCAATAACCAAGTTACGTAATCACAGAACACTTCTACTCTTTCTGTTTCTGACTACAGATTTATCAGTATTTATCTTTGCAAGCTATTGACTATTGTGACTTGATGAAGTCAGATTCCAAGTCCGGAAGATGCCTTGGCATGTGCTTTGTGGCATGTGTGCAACCATCTGCTTGGCTGGAATCTTTGGGGAAACCTGTTGAACCCTTGTTGAGCTGTTTGTGTTCATTTGCATTTCTTGGTGGTCATATAAGTAAATGTGTGAATGTTTTCATACGTTTGTTCTTTTGTCTGCGGCAGTGGCATTGATTTCTGCTTCATACAATGTCTATTTGTCATGTAGCATCCTGTCATAATGTAGTATCAGTGTTGAGGTACATTCTTTAATTTCTTAGTATCTATTCTATTATCAAAGGGTCTGGATGAGTTAATGATTAATAGTTTTTAAAAGTGGAAGAATTCTGAATGAATTTATCTCTTATTCTTACTTTGAATAAGAAAGAAAGAAAGAAAGAAATTCTTACTTTGTCAGTCTCCCTTCACGCAACAGTAAAAACAAAGAATTTAAATAAAAATATAAAGTTAAAAATATAAGTTAAAAGTAAAGTGCACTATGCATCATGCAAATATTGCAAGTACAAGTAAACATGTATAGTACTATTGCACAGTACATTTGTATAATAATTAAATTATTGCACAGTGGTGTAAATCCGCAGTCCAACAAGTTACAGTTCAATTATGCTGTTAAAGTGAGAGTGATTGAATGGGAGGGAGAGGGGGACATGTTTGATGCTGCTATTCAGCTGTCTGATGGCCTGTACAGAGAAGCTCTTTGGGAGGGGCATGATGATGGTGGACTTGAAGCAGGCAGGACAGGTTGTAAATGTCTGCCAGCACATCAGCCAGTCCACATGAGCAGACCCTGAATGCATGCCCGGGGATGTTGTCTGGACCATCTCTACCAGCTGGACTTGGCTGGTTGTTGTCCCCGCACTCCTCTGCTTGTAGTATGTGATGTGTTGCAGACCTTGCTGGGGATCTACAGTGGTGTAGTATCCCTCCAGCTTCAGTTTGTATTGTCCCTTGGCTTTGCTGGTGGATCTACACAGGTCGTATCTGGCTTTTTTGTGATCCTCAGCATCACCTGATAAAAATGCAGTGGAGCGAGCGCGTAGCATAGACCTTACTTCACAGTTAATCAAGGGTTTCTGATAAGAGTATGTCTTGCAGCGTTTTGTGGGAACAATGCTGTTAACACATATGATGATATAGCTAGTTACAGTTGAAGCATATTCCTCTAAGTCCACATTAGAGTCCTCTCTCAAAGTAGCAGTTTTAAACACTTCCCAGTCTGTACTCCCAAAGCAGCCCTGAAGCACTAGATCAGTCTTTTCATTCCACACTTTAATGGTCTTACTTACTAGGGGGGCTTGCTTAAGGAGTTGTCTGTGGGCTGGATAGAGAAACGCTGAAAAGTGGTCTGACTGTCCGAAATGCGGCCAAGGTGCAGCCTTGTAGCTGTCTCTCACGTTGCTGTTGACTTGGTCTAGGATGTTATTCTCCCTTGTCGGAAAGCTCACGTGCTGATGGTACTTTGGGAGGACCGTCTTAAGGTTGCAGTGATAAATATCCCTGGCTACGATGAACACAGCATCCGGGTGTACAGTCTCTTGCTTGCTGATCGTATCATGCAATAGCATAGCACAAAGTAGTACAATAAACGGTTTATAGGCTAATGGTTTATATACATAGCATGGAATATATTATCAGAACATGAGAGGCTAATGTTGGACACACAATTACCAGTTATGTAACTTAATGGTCTATCTGACCACATAAAAATGGAGAAACGTCTATTTAATTTTCAAAACCAACACTTTATTTTCATAATTCCCACAAGCCTTGTGAAAACATGTCATCTCTGGCAAGGGCTGTGTTTCAGTGACAATGCTGAAGTTGTAAAAATATATAAAAATATATATGGTCTTCTCCCTGTTAAATGCATTACAGCTCCTCAATGTGCAAGCTAAAAAGGGCTGTCAGTTTCCCCCAAAACACCTTTGCAAATTTCAAAGGACAATCAATACCAGAGCCGGATCAGACCTTAATGGGGCCCTAGGCAAAATTCTGCTAAGGGGCCCTCTTAACTGAACCCCAAAATGTTCAACAGTCGCACCTGACACCCAGTGCTTCCACTCATCCCCCCTTTAAACATATTGCACTAGTGTCGCCACCTGTTGGTCTAACTCCAAATAAATACAGACCAAATTAGACCAAATCAAATCGAACTAAATGTGTAACAAATTACTCACCATTAAAAATGTCCCTTTCTGCACTTTCTGGATGCAAAATCATCAATAATGTCGTCATATGATATTTGCTTCCCCACATCATGGTTGATGCTCATGATGGCCAAACCACTCAGACGTTCCTGGGACATGGAAGATCTCAGATAGTTTTTGATCATTTTTAACTTGCTGAAGCTCCTCTCAGCTGAGGCAACTGTCACAGGCAGAGTGACAGCAATTCTCAGGGCTATCCAAAGGTTAGGATAGAGTTCCTCCAGATTTTTCTCACAAAGGAAAGAAAGCAGCTCAAAGGCAGTCATATTAGCTGATGGTAGGTCAGGTAAATTCTTGATCTCGTTTGCCAGATCAACTCCACTGATGTCACAGTCTTCGTTGAAGGTCAGAGTTTTCTCAAGTTCCATACACTGAGCCTTTAAGGAGTCACTGGACATCTGACATGCAGTGCTGAAGTTCAGCACTACTCCATATTTAGTCTTCACCTGGTTCAGAGTTTCAAATCGTTCATCAATGGATGCTATTGTGGAGTCAACCACAATGTTGAAGAAGTTGACCTCCGCAGATTCCGCAGTGCATCAGCCACTGGCTCATCAGGTGCTTCGTAGCTAAAATGCTTTTTGCTGGTTCTCAGCCTCTTGTCCTTCAAAACAGCTTCTACATTCATTTCCTCACAAATGCTTCTGGCTGTTGTCTGGGAATCTGAGAATCCAGTGTCCCGGTATTGAGTGAGAGAGGCTTTTGCATTTGAGATTAACTGCACAGCTATGTCAAGCTGCATTGAAGCAGATTGGAGGAGCTTGTTCACTGTATTTGTTCTTGACAGTATCTCACACCACACTACACAGCAAATCAAGAAGCGGTAAGAACAAACTTCCTCTGCAAGTGACTGTGCCTCCACTTTCGCCACAGGATCATTAATCTTCTGTCTGGCTTCCAGTAAGGCTTCTCGAATCTCAGAGGCCTGATACCTGACTGAATGGACACTTTGAAGCCTGCTCTCCCATCTTGTGTCAGTCCATGACTTCACTGTTATGTTCACATGTTTTTTCAAGATATTCCACCTTTGTGTGCCAGCAGAAAAAAAGGTGAACAGCTTTTGTACATAGCCGAAAAAACCAACAGCATCTTTGGAGGATTTGGCAGCATCTGCAATGACGAGGTTTAATGTGTGTGCACCACATGGAACAAACACAGCTCTGGGATTCATTCTCAACAGTCTGGCTTGTACTCCTTGGTGTTTACCTTTCATATTGGCCCCATTGTCATAGGCTTGCCCTCTGCAATTGTCAAATGGAATTTTCAGATCAGTCAGCTTGTCCAAGATGACTGTAGACAGACTTAAGCCAGTTGTAGCCTCAACATTCACAAAGCCGAGGAAGTGCTCCTTTATCTCTGGCTGTCCCTTTAAAGCCACACTTCTGAGGATAATGGACATCTGCTCCTGGTGACTAATGTCAGGTGTACAGTCTAAGATAATGGAGAAGTATTTTGAGTCTCTCACTTGAGTCACAATAGTTGTGAGAATCCTGTCACTCACAAGCTGTATCAGCTCATTCTGTATGTCCTTACTAAGGTAATGAGCATGTGTCTCTCCGTCTTTAATTCTGCTGACATGATTTTCCAAAACAGGGTCAAATTTAGCTAATAGTTCAACCTCTTTTAGAAAGTTTCCATTATCTGGTTGGAAGAGCTTATCTGATGAACCTCTGAATGCTAGGTTTCTTTCAGCTAGAGACTGTGTGATACTTATGAGGCGTGTAAGGACATCTCGCCATCTCTTTCTTTCAGCCTCCAAAGCTGTCATTTCTATGTGGTCAAGTGTTTTTCCACGACTTAAGCGCAGATCAAGTTCTCTCCACTTAATCATATTGCTTGTGTGTTCATGACTACCCTCATGCTGCTTCAGAATGGCGTTGATATTTGATCAGTCATTAACACCTTCTCCTATTATTTTGTGTTTTTTTGTGGAAAAGAGCTTACAGCAAAAACAATACACAGCGTTGTTTTTCACTGAGTATGAAAGCCAGCTCCTGGTAATCTTTTCACCATTTGACAGCCGTCTCTGTAATAATCCTGGATGGAACCCTCTTCTGGACTTGTCTTTGGGGTAAGAAAAATCTACTCCTGGCTTGAATGGACCTCTGCGCACTAACTCAGTCTGCATACAGTCCGTTAAGACTGGGGGCCAGTCTGCTGGATCATTTGGTGGAGCAGAGACTGTTGCTTTAGGGTCTGAGCTAGCTTCTGATGCTTGCTGTGCACACGTGGTTGTGTGAATAGTGGCCGAGGCTGCCTGTTCTTCCCCTGTGTCTGTACTTGACAACGGTGGCTGTACTGGACCTGTGCTGCTGCTTGTACTGGCTGAGGCAGCTGCATATGACTCATCTGTGCTGGTTGAAGGTGGCTCATCTGTGCCTGTCCTATCTGGTTCTGTCCCTCCACTGGCTGACTGGCTGGACTCTGTGCTGCTTGTTAGAAACTTAAGCATAGCACCTGTAAAATATAGATAAGGCTACTATTAATTCAGCTCCATCAAATTGGCTGCACTTGTTTTACCTTCAGATACTGTACTTAAAATGTAGGTGAGTTAGATTATTATTTAGTCTATTTAGCACCATTGTCATAATAAGTTTTATTTATTCACTAATATATCTGCATCTATATTTGCCTGTGGGCTATCCAAGCAAACAAAATTCAATCTTAGTAAATATTTATCCATTACTTTCCATTTTGTATAAGTGCAGTTGTAACTACACTCAGAACGATTGATATAACACTTAAATTGTAGAAGCCAGCAAGACGCACACGGAGACCGTCCGGGGTTCACCCAGCAGGGCTCACCGCCCTGTTATGTAGGTCAAACACCTGACTGCTGTTCCCGCTGTTCATTTTCATGCAGTTTCTTTTTCCTTTTTTCACTCCCCGAGAGATAACTCCGCTTCATCTTGCTAGGTTGGTGCACATGCACTGGGACTCTGACGTGCGCGAGCAGCGCGACGGACGTTTTTTTTTGTTTTGTTTTGTTTTTTCCCACGGGGCCTCTATGAGTTTGCGGGGCCCTATGCAACGTGCGTAGTGTGCGTATTGGGTGAACCGGTACTGATCAATACAATCATCCTTAATGGTATGACTTTAATACCATTTTCAAAAAAGTAATCATGATAACTGTACAGTCTCACACACACTGAATAATGACAATGTGGTTCCAAATACAGCCACTGCAACTGCAAACATAACAGAAAGACAGTCTCGTATTAAAATCAGCTTGTTTTGCTGCTAACCCGACGGTCTTATGCTTTACGACCGGACTCACTTCCTGCTTAACTGGAAGTACAGCACCAGATGATAATATACCAAAGCTGCTACTGACACCTACTGGGGAAAGTCATGATTGCATGCAGCAAGGACAAAGCTGTAATGAGTCCGATTCAGCAGTTGAAGAGAACCCTTTTGCTTCTCTTCCTACGCATTTTCAGTGTGTTGCTACACGGGTCCGCAGCCAACATACGCCGTAGGATTCTGTGTCTAATGTGTTACTGTCATGGGGATAGTTACCGGCCAAAATGTAAGAAATACTGAGCAAAGTTTTTTTTTTTTTTTTCAATATTATGCAGCCCCAATGTTGTGTTCGCCATGCGCCATTATGAATGACCACAAGTCATCGTGATGCTTGTCTTCTACATTATCAACCCGGATGAAAAAAGTTGAAAATGCTAATTTAAATTGCAGATCGCCCCAGTGCTGAAACAGTGAAATATACATCACAGCTTACCTTTGAAGCCAGCCTCTGTTCTCCTGGTTCCAGCATCCAGCAATATAATAAGTTGTAAAAATGCACTTGTCTCAGCGAGAGGAGTTGAAAAACAACATATGCCCCTCTTTGGTAAAGATGCCTTAATGTGCCAAATAAAACCACACCGATTATCATAATAATGAAGTTTAAACGTTATTTGGATGTGCTTAAATGTGTATTCGTGTCATATAATGTGTACTATTCTATAATTGTCAAAATGCGCTTGAATCAGTGAGAGGAGATCAAAACGTGCTTTGCTGTTTCAACAAGTGCCTTTAAGTCATATAATACAGTTTTCTCCTCTCAATCATCTCTTTTAGTAATTCTGAAGTAGCAATACATTTTTATAGCATGGGGCAGGACATATCACCTTAACCTATAATAAGTTGTAAAAATGCACTTGTCTCAGCGAGAGGATTCGAAAAACAACATATGTCCCTGTTTGGTAAAGATGCAGCAATGTGCCAAATGTAACCACTCCAACTGCCATAATAATGACGTTTAAATGTTATTTGGATGTGCTCAATGGTGTATTTGTGACACATAGCGTGTACTATTCTGTACTTGTCAAAAAACGCTCAAATCAGCGAGAGAAGATCAAAATGTGCTTTCTCAGGTGAATACGATATTTCTCCCCACAAGATCTTTATTTATTTATTTATTTATTTATTTACTTTACTGTACAATGGTAATATATTAAAACTAACTTAATAGAAAGAAAACCTTGAAGATTGATTTTTTTGTTTTTTCATCAATCTTATGCATCGCCAGATAAATCAGGGCCTTATTCTACTGCTTATTCCATCCAGCTTCATACTTCATAAGCAGACATTTTAGGGTTGTCGATGATCGTTCAAAACTGCACCGGGCAATTCACTGTCTCTTCTGGCTAATACTGGGGCCTTTAAAGCCTGCCTCAGTCCCTTCCATCTTTCATTATTGGAACGGCATTGTTACATCTGCCTACTAAAGATGAGCGTCAAGCTGGGCAAGAATTTCAACATGGAGAAGTTGTACTAACTTGACTAATGTCAGTCAATCAATCTTCCCCTACTGTCTTATTTCCAGCACGTTTGGTTAAATGCGTCTCTTTTAGCTGTTTACAACACCTCTGGGGCAATGGAAAAATGGCTCAAAGTTAGCTGGTGTGCATGGCAGATTCAGAAATTATAATTACAATAATTTTATCATTATTGAAATGGCAATCAGATATGAATAATAATACAGTTAACTCAATGTCTAATAACAACCGACCAGTTAAATTTCTGGGAAAGGTTGGTATTTCAGATTGAAAATTAACTATTGGCGTTCAAGAATATACACAGGACAAGTGCACAGAGGAATTAAAATATATTCCATCTGACTTATGAATGTAGTGCTAAAATATGCTAAAATGCTAACCAAAGAAAAACATAATTGAATTATATTACATTTTTTGTTTTGTTGTTTTAAGCCCTCCCTTTTCTCTCTGTTTGGGTAGAGTGCACCTCAGTAGCAGCACCAGGCCATATAACGACAGAGGATGCTGGAACTAGGAGAACAGAGGCTGGCTTCAAAGGTAAGCTGTGATGTATATTTCACTGTTTCAGCACTGGGGCGATCTGCAATTTAAATGAGCTTTTTCTACTTTTTTCATCCGGGTTGATAATGTAGAGGACAAGCATCACGATGACTTGTGGTCATTCACACATACAAAAAATAAATTCGATGTATGAGGCCACCTGAAATGATGTGGTTAATTTATTGAGATACCCCTATAGTTTTTATTGGCGAAACCGATAGGGAGTTAAACAAACAAAGTTTATTCCAAAAGGAAACTGGACTTGAAAATGCATTGCACCTCCTCCATCGCTCCTCTGTCACAAGCTGTCCCCCAGAGTTCGGTGCTTGGTTGTCTCTTGTTCATCCTCTAATCCTCCCCTTCGGTAACATCATATGAAAACATGGTCTCCTTTTCCGCTGCTATGCCGACGATGTCCAGATTTACATCTCCACCAAATCCATCACCACAGCAACTCGCTCCACTCCAACTGCCTCACCCAAATAAAAACATGGATGCAAGCAAACTTCCTCCAACTCAACTGTGAAAAATCTGACATAATAATCATTTACCCCAAATCCCTCACTAAAACCACGCATGATTTCTGTCCCCATCACCAAACATCCACAACCTTGGAGTCATTTTCGACAGTAACTTCAGCTTTGAACAACACGCCAATCAAAATACCAGGACTGCCTTTTTCCACCTCAAAAACATTGCTCGTCTCCGTACATCACTCTCTTTCTCTGCTGCCGAAACTCTGATCCATGCTTTCATTACATCCAGAATCGATTACTGCAACAGAATCCTATGTGGTTCATCCTCCAAAGTCCTCAATAAACTCCAACACATCCAGAACTCTGCTGCGCATGAACACATCATCCCCGTCCTCCAGAACTTCACTGGCTCCCTATTCCACAACGCAACCAGTTCAAAGTCCTTCTCACCCACAAAGCCCTCCATAACCAGGCCCCTCCATACCTCACAGACCATTGCCATACTCCCTCCCACAGCCCCCGCTCCTCTGATGCAAACCTCCTCTCTCTGCCACTCAGAACCAAGCACCGAACCTGGGGTGACAGAGCATTCTCCATAGCTGCCCCCTCCCTCTAGAACTCTCTACCCCAACACATTTGAGACTGTACTGACCTGACTTCCTCCAAATCTCTGATCAAGACCCACCTTTTTAGAACTGCTTTTGACCTATGATGCTGATTTATTTTCCTTGGTTTAATAGTTCCTCTTATTGTGTTTCTTCTGTTCTTATTTTGTTTCTTTCGTTATTTTTAATAATGTAAAGTGACTTTGAGTACCATGAAAAGTGCTAAATAAATAAAATGTATGATTATTATTATTATTAAAATGTAACCAAGTGCAGTTGCCTTCTGGATTAAACTTTTATACAATGACCTGGATGACTGACTACCATACTGTAAAGTGCAAGCAAGAATAATTCTGTTGTTATGTTAAGTTTTAGTAGTCATATGCCTGACTTGGATTTATGCATGTGTTCATCAAATTGCTTTATTTCAAATGTTAGCTGATGAATGATGTTGATGTATCTTTTACAGGTATGTGATACTAACCTGGTGAATGCCAGCACCTTGTTAGCGCAACACTCTGTTGCATGGAGAATTGTTTCAATTACACTGTGTGAGGTTGCCTGATGCAGCTGTTGTCTATGTTGAACAAGACAGAGCTCAGAACAGAATTGTACCATACTTATGAGAACAGTGAGTTCTGCAGCAGCAGAGCATTGCCTTCGCAGTATTTTTATGGACACTAACCATCAGAACAGAGTCTTCACAAAACAACAGAATCTGAGAGGTGCCTCTCTACTTTAAAAAGCATCAAGACTTTCCTGACACACCATGAAACAGGATTATCTGAATGGCTAAACATTGCTGACACCAATCAGAGGGTTATTGAGAGGTTTTTGGCTTTCGGAAGGAAAGTAGAGAGCAATTCAACTACAAATAGAAAAACATGCAGGGTTTCTCATCACATTGTCTTTCCTGAAAATAGTTGTCTCATTTGCTTAAAACAGCAATCAGCCACTTTCATATGACATTTTAAGTATATGGATAATATACTTTGTGTATTCTACAGCTAACAGATTTGATTGCTTTGTCATTGTAATTTTGTTGATAAAGACCTCTAAGTAAGGTGAGAATTTTCTTAAAGCTTCGGTTTGCTAGAGTTCACTATTTTGCACTTCAGAGCACTTGACTCCCATGCCCATATGTCCATTTAACTATTATTATTGCTTATTGCTTTCATGTACACTTATACTATTTAATGCTTTGTAATAAATCTGCATGTTTTGGTGATAAAATGTCCTGACATGGTTGAATAAAATAATAGTTTGATATTTAATTACTATATATATTTTTTTATATCTTTACTATTTTTTGCTTTAAATAACACTAAGGATGTTTGCTGAAGTTGCTTGATGTGGCACAGCCCCACCTAGGAAATTTGCCTCCAGCCATTCCAGCTGATACCGTAGGCTATGTCCTGTCTACGTGCAGGAGATAAGCTGTCCTTCACAAATAATACCTCACAGATATTAGGCCTAGTGAGGTCATGTTTCAAACCACATCCTGAGTCTCCAAAATGCTTTTCTCCAAGCCTGGGATAGCCTCCTATCCCAGTTTTAATGGGATGGAAGGCGAGTCTCCTTCCGCTGACAACTCTGGGCAAAGATGACTTTAAAGAAGACGTCACTGGGTCCAGATAAATCATAAAACCTAAGCGGTCAGAAAAACATGTCTGAAATAGGGCCCAAATTAATACCGAAGAAAGGATACACTTCAATGACCATGCAAGCAATCCAAAAAGGTTTTTTTTTTTAAACTTTGTTGATCACGTCATTCTTGCTGAGGGTTTGCTGACTTTGTTGCTTGTGATCATTTTTGTTTTAAGTGGCAGCTGAGCTGTGTGTGGGAGGGAATGACAGTTCTTACTATCTGAATATTCATGACAGAAAGTTGTGTTAGCAGTTGAGTTAAGGGCTGAGGACCCGCCGTTTGGACAGCCTTGATAGTTCTAAGTGGCGATGTTTTAGGCACCTTTAACCTGCAGTGTACAGTAAACTTTATTTGATGTGGCTTGACGGCTTTATAGTGTGATATGTTTTTGCATCGAAAAGAAAATGCAGTTATTGCAAACGACCGGCTGGGCCAACACGCCTACTTAACAGGAACGGCTCCAGCCTCTCCCGACTTTCCTTGGCTGTCCTCTCTGGGTGAAGTAAAAAAGTAATAACTGAATGTCGCAATGCATGCTAAGATTAGTTTACTTATTAATTTACTGTAAGGACTATTACAGTATAGAATAGCGCATGGATAGTGGCCATCACTATCTAAGCTTAATTCCCCTAGGGAATGTTAAAATACTTTTAAAAAACATGGAGAGAGCGTCTGTGGGGACTTGCTCTTGTACCATATAACTGTTATTGCCTCTGATGTTTTTGAATCGAAAGAAAATGCAGTTCTCTTCTGCATTCATCACTTGAAGAATTTTACCATTGCTTTGTATCTCTGTATATCTGTATTGATTGTTGATTATTGTCAGTGTGTAACTTGCTGCTTGTTGCTGCTGTCAGGGCAGGTCTTTCTCTTGAGAATGACACCACGTGTCTTAATGAGATTAAATAAAGGCTAAATAAAATAAATAAAAAATTATACAGCACAGGGGTTCCCAAACATTTTAGCCCGCGATCCCCAAAATAATGGTGCCAGAGCCTGGCGACCCCCACTGTCCCTGAAGGTCACACGCTCTAATAGGCCTACCCAAATCCTGGCACTAGAACAACACGAAGAACACAACAGCCTAACAACAATAATATTATTTTTTAGTAATTTGAAATAGGGCTGGATGCAGAATACAAGTCATCTCCATGTAATACTGAATACAATATTTTACTTATATTTTATTATTTAATAAGGTGATGTCTGTGTGCGTGAAGAGCAGCAGACACCTACATTGTCGCTTTCATGTGCAAACATATATTTTAGATTTTACACATTACTTTAACATTAGACTCACCTAATGAGATGGGTGGGCACAATGCATGGAGCAGAGCAAGTTCATTCTGGGTTTAATTTTGGAGACGACCACTTGGAGATCATCATCCATGTTTAGTCCCGAATATTTTTTTTATATAAGTCAGTGCTCAAAAAAGTCTTTTCACATTAGTAAGTAGTGCCAAAGGTCATCAGGACATCCATGGCGACCTTGGATAGCTGCGTGTATTCCCTTTCGACGGAAATTCAGAGCTCACAGCGTCTTGGTATTAAACGCTGTCTGGAACGTTCGGTCACTTGACAGTTTAACTAATGCGTCCTCCAGGTCTGATGTCACATGAGTTCCCCTCGTAACAGTGAATGGTGATCTTATTCAGTCGTATTGTTCTGGATCGGTTTCCTGTGGAAAACACTTGTTAAAGTGTTACAGGAGGAACTGGAGGTTGCGTAATGATATAGACTTCTCCACTGTGTTAACATATTTCCTCCATGAAGTCTTCCAGCTTACAGAAACCATATGAATCCCACCCACTTCAATTTGCGCAGTCTGAATACTACAGTGTCAGAAATTTACGTGAGGTGCCACTTGTAAGACTCTTGCTTTCAGTTCTTTCTTATCCCCCAGCATTGCTCCAGTACTGTCTGTACACACACCAATGCAATCGTCCCAAAGTTTATTAAGTTTTGTGAAAATTTCCTCATGTGCACATCCCCTCCAGCGGGGTG
The DNA here is from genome assembly GCF_022749685.1 of Semicossyphus pulcher. Classification (NCBI taxonomy): domain Eukaryota; kingdom Metazoa; phylum Chordata; class Actinopteri; order Labriformes; family Labridae; genus Semicossyphus; species Semicossyphus pulcher. Next base: position 10,845,056 of record NW_027211695.1, read on the forward strand.
CAAAACAGCATTACGAATTCCGTCAAAACGACGAATACAAGCAGCTGGACAGAGTCTGATACATCTGTGGATTCATCCAATTGTAAAGCATATTTCCCTTTCTTCACTCAATCAACCAGCTGAGACTTGATGTCCTTGGCCATGTCGTTGATGCCACCAGGGAATATTCCCTTTAGACAGCTGCACTGACTCTCACTCACGGGACAGTTTATCCCGATAGCCTGACTTATTGCTATAGCAGCAGGTTTGATGAATGTTTCCTCGATTGTGTAGCTTTTTTTGCCTGTGCAATTAAATATGCCACCTTATTATGATGCCTTTTGAGCTTTGGCTGGGATTGATGTTTGTTTCGTAAGGGCTTTTTGGCCTTGCAACTCTTGCTCCTTTCGGCGGAAAAAATCAACCTGAGGGCCCCGCCTCCCACTTTAGGAACCACTGAGAAGAAAATCGACATTTTCTTCATCATAGACAATTATCAAAGAAACTCAGAAAGAAAATCACAACGTAAGTAAAATAGTTGGTTTTTATTTTAATTTTTTTGAACGGCGACGGGGAAAAAAGTTACGACATGAAAATGATTCCATTTAAAATAACATTAACTCAGTGAAAGGAACATCCTGTTTCTAGAAAAAAAGCATCATTCAGTAAAAACAAGCGTTTTAATATATTCACATTTTTCACATTTCTAACATAGAATTGCTTACATTTCTAAGAGCATAAGCAAGAGCATCCGAACTCTCTTTTGTCCCATTCATTGTTCAGTCGCATTATGCGTTGGGCTAGTAGTTGCAGACCAGCTCTCCTTCTTCGCTTCAACCAGCACCGCTTTTTTGACGTGATGCATGACAATCCGATTAGCCCGTTTTTGATGTGATGTGATGCATTTGATTGATGCCTGGTCCAAGTCAGTTTTTCTTTCTATCTCGCAATATCCGTAGATAAACATTTTACTGAGTAATGGATGGATGTATACTGTAGCAAATTACTTTATCTCATTTAAAACATAGGCTACTTAAGTAAAAGTAAAATTTCTGACTTTGAAGAATACTCTTAAAAGTACAAGTACACGAAAAAGCAACTCAATTACAGTTATGTGAGTACTTGTAAATCGTTACTTTCACCTCTGCGTATATGGTAGAGATGACAGCTTATTAGTCAAAAGACTAATAAGGCGTAACTCGGTGAGATGAGATCGTAATTACCATACTAAGACAGCCTCGCAGCTATCGGCAGGTATGGGCTCCGCCCACTCTCATGTGGATCTTGCCCACATAATCAAAAATTAAGGAAAAAATGCCAATGGCCAAAAAAGTGGCAGAGATAGAAATAGGCAACCGTTTCTAAGTTGTTAATGGGGGTGCAAGGTCCAGCCCGCCTCCAAGGCTTCTCCCTGCCTCTCTGCACTCCCCCATATCGTCTTGTTCAAATACGTCTGCACTTCAGTACATTTGCATGCTTGGACATATCTTGCTGCTGCTCGGCTCCTGAATTTGATTTCTCCGAGCACGTTGCATTTTGGTTTGGTCCGGTAGTGAATCAAATTCTTTGACTTTGTATTTCATTTTTGGAAAAGAACTCTGCTGCTGTTCATATTTGCTGCAATGTAGCAGGAAGTGTGCCTCTGTCTCCACTGTCTATGTCAGTGGAGCCCAATATGTGTGTCGGACAGGGTGAGACCAGGGGATATCAGACTGTTACAATGATTTAGCCAGTTCATCAGTATTAATGCTAAAGAGGGTGGGGGCTGAGAATGCAGCCCTGTTTCAACCCTCTTCTTTGGGAAAATTCAATCAATTAATTTTAAGAACAGACCATAATGCCAAATCGAATTAAATGCTTTTTTGAAGTCTACAAAACAGGAGAAGATTTTGGTGGGCATGTTTTTTAATGAGGGTGTGAAGGGAATAGATGTGGTCTGTAGTTTGATGTGTTGGTGTAAATCCAATCTGACTCTTGCTCAGGATATTGTGCTCACTCAGGAAGTCTTGCAATAGGTTGTTTAGGATGCTGTAGAATAACTTTCCCAGGTTGCAGCTTACACATGTAATTGTTTGGGTCAAATTTTTTTCCATTTTTAAAGATTGGTCTGAAAATTCCCTCGCTCCAGAGGTCAGGGAAATGTCCAATACTCAGAATGAGGTTGAACAATTTTAATATAGCAGTGTTAAATATATGGTCGATAAATTTCAGCATTTAATTTAAGCTACAATCAGGACTGCTGGCTTTCCTCGGCTCCAGGGCCTAAACAACAGTTGTTGTTTATTAAGGAGATTATTTTGGACTGAATTTATTATAGTGGTACTATATAGATTTTCTAAGTGTTTTTTCCAGATTTCACCATTTTGAATAGCCAATTCTTCTTTGTGTGATTTGGTGAAAGAGTGCCATTTCTTGCAGAAGTCATTAGAGTTTGTTTTGTTTTTTTTACTTCTGGGTGTTCTTCTGTATGTTTTTAGTGTTTCCCAGTACTGGAGGCAGAGCACAGGGTTGTCGTGTTGTCTGTGTTTTCCTCAGATGTCTGCAGTCTGTGTTGAACCACTCCTCATTGGTTATTGTCTTTTTCAGACTGGATAAGTCTGCCACATTGTCAAATATGTTGTAAATGACTTGAACAGTGTTAGGTCGGAAAAAATTTAAAAATACACCCCCTTGAGCCCTGTGTTAACACATCTGTAATTATGCCCACAAAACCTACAGAATGAAGTGAACTGTTGAATAATGAGATGGTCGGAATCATTAGTCCCGTGTTATGATGGATTAATACATAAGAGAGTTTAAAGCCAGGTTACTCAGATGGATTATACTAAAGAGCACAAATATTCATAAAGGTTCTTAGGCCTCCGTTTAGAGTGTCAGAAACTGCTGACTGAGAATCACCAAGATAAGATCAAGGCTGCGAAGTGAAAAACAAACTCCATATAAGGAGTTCCTGTATCTCCCAGAAAGGTATAGATAAGGCCGCATCCCTGCAGCACCCCAAGAGTGGGAGGCAGAGTAGGTGAGAGCAGGGAGGATCTTTTTTTGCAGGGTGTTGACCTCGCTGATTGGATAGATCAGTGGCTGGGGACATGGACTTGTCCCTCCACCAACGACGAGGCAGCGGAAGTCTAAACCGTCGCTTCCCTCCATCAGTTTTAACCAATGATTGAAGCTTAATTGCTAAGGCTAATTTGCATCACATGCATCACTCATAGAGTATATAACTTACAAATGTATTAGGAAAGGTTATCCTTTTTTGGGCAGCTAGTGCAGCTAACTGCTTGCAGACTGCAGTGAGCCAAACAGAAAAGGTCCTTGTACAAGCATCAATTTTCTAAGCAATTTCAATAAATAGATGTGTTTATTGTACTGAATCGTGGTAGTCCTTTCCTGAAATTTTGAACACCTGACAATTGGTGACCCCGACGTGATTTCTGGAAAGAGGATCTGGACCTCGGGACGACGGACTGTTTTCCAGCTGCACCTGGAGGGTCGGGGCCTTATCCTTCTCAACACTCACAGACCAGTCTCAAAATAAGGTGAGCAGAAACCTGTTTTATAAACCAAATTCTGCATATTGAACACTTTAAATTATCGTGAGTGGAGAGGAGGTAAGGTTAAGACCCATGCAAATTGCTAATGTTACAAATAGTGAATGTGAAAACTGTGGAAGTTCCTGAGAATATTTAAAGATATTTTTTACTGGGCGAAAACTCCCTAGGAGTACCATACACACTGGGCGAAAACTCCCTTGGAGTACCATACATTCTCTGGGCGAAAACTCCATAAGAGTACCACATAGTCTAGAATGTGGATATCTCCATAAGAGTACCACATTCTCTGGGCGAAAACTCCATAAGAGTACCACATAGTCTAAAATGTGGATATCTCCATAAGAGTACCACATTCTCTGGGCGAAAACTCCATGAGAGTACCATATAGACGTAAATATAAAAACAGAGCGTGCGTTGTAACCGGTTTTCTTGTTTGATTGTATTGTGAGTCTTTTGTGTTGATGAAATATGGTGTCAGAGACAGAGCTGTAGTGGTGTCTTGATGCAAGTGAAAAGCAGACAGTGGAAACCTTGCGGTGTTAATTGAGACTGTCTGTGCTGTGGAAACCTTACGGTGATAACGTAAACAGCCACTCATCAAAAGGGTCAGTTGCTCCTGTGAACTCCATACAAACTGGCTGGCCATCTGCTTCTTGTTGTGTCTGTGTGTTGTGAGTGACGAGGAGTAAGGTGGAGATTTAATGTGAATCTCTGCCTCCATCTGGTGGGGAATAAATAAACTGCTAGCATATTGTAATCTGGAATCTATGCCTTCATCTGGTGGCCAAACTTAAGAATTACAAGCAACTACAAATAATGTACTTTGACTATCCCTGGTGATAAAAATAACTAATTATATCAAAAGGGTGCACCCTATCTCAAATTAGAGAAGAATCAGGATTTATTAGTGCTAAACCTAAACTGCTAAAATAAATAGCACAGTTAAAAGTGGAATTAAATTAAAATATACGTTTATAACGTTGCATACTGAAATCAATTCAGAACTGATACTAAGAAAGTACATCATAAAGGAGAGAAATGTAAAAAACAAGCACATATTTGCTGTGAAGGGATCACTAAAGTTATTTATATTTATGAACAATGCCTGATAAAAGTACACAGACGGAGCACTCTATAGTCAGTGTTATGGCTGTGGGGGCTGGGGCCATTGAATAAGAAGCTGCCCCCAGCGTAATCAGTCAAAAAAATCCAAGGGTAGGGGATAGAAAGAAAAGAGGCCTTGAGACAAAAGGTGATTCTGGGTGCTACAAGTGTGGGGGACTCGGCCATTGGTCAAGGGAATGCAGGGGAGAAACACAGCCTGGGGAGCAAGGCCAAAATGAACCAATCTATCAATACCTGTGGAGTGGTGAAAGAGTGAAACCCCTAATAGCAAAAATGTGGTACATGATGTCTACTGGTTAGCCTGACATAAGACCATCCCAAAAAGAGGGGAGCTTCCTCGGCCCTGTGCTTTGACCAGAAGTAAATGTCCTGACTAACTTCACTTGAGCTGTGTGTAAACAGGTGCTGAAACCCAGGGGACAACCAGAGACAACTCAAGCAAAGACTCCTGCCGTGAAGGTTGGTGACTGGGTAAGGTGAAGGTCCACAAGAGAAAGTGGTCTTTGCCCCGGTGGACAGGACTGTTTGAGGTAACTAAATGTACTTCTCATGCAGTCCGTGTAAAAGGTAAAGCAGGCGCAATCTGGCACCACCTGATACATTGTGTACCCTCATAGCCACCGTCTCACACCTTGGCTGAGACTAGGACAGATTTGGCAGAACAAGCTGATGGAAAATAAACTCTAGATGACCAATTCGATACCAAACAAAGAAATATCCGTCAGCAAGTTTTATTTTTGTTTTGTTAGGTGGTGCCCAGCAAACGATGTGGGCTTCATAGATAACTGGCAGACATTCTTGGGAAAGCCTGGTCTGATCGGAAGAGACGGCATTCATCCCACTTTGGATGGTGCGGCTCTTTTGTCTCGTAAAATGGCTAAGTTTGTTAGTCGTAAAACCTGACAAACCAGAGGTGAGACCAGGAGGCAGAGCTGTAGTCCTACACACTCCTCTAAACTTCCCTGTGAGCAGTTTCCCAGCCACAATGTTAATGTTATAGAGACTGTGTCTGCCCCCCAACCCAGGCCTTTTATTACAGTCAATTCAAACTTAAATAAAAAAGGAGTAAATCAAATTTTTTTATAAAAATTAAAACAACAACCGAAGTTATACCAAAAAATATGAGAATTAAATGTGGTCTGTTAAATATCAGATCCCTGTCATCTAAAGCTCTTTTAGTGAACGATCTGATATCAGATTATCATATTGTTTTACTCTCTTTAACTGAGACTTGGCTGTGTCAGGAGGAATATGTCAGCTTAAATGAATCCACCACTCCCAGTCATCTTAATACTCATATTCCTCGAGACACTGGTCGAGGTGGTGGAGTGGCAGCTATTTTTAGTTCTAGTCTTCTAATCAACCCTAGACCAAAACTTAGTTTCAGCTCTTTTGAAAGCCTTGTTCTGAGTTTTCACACCCAGCTTGGAAAACTTTACAGCCTGTTTTATTTGTGATAGTATACCGCCCTCCTGGCGCATACTCTGATTTTCTAACTGATTCTGTTCTAGCTTATGGCCTTGAAACCGAAAACTTAATTGTCTTCCCACAAAATCCTCTTTTATCAGATCACTATCTAGTAACATTCGATGTCCTATTAACTGACTACTCTCCAGTTAACAATTAAAATGTACTCACAAGATGTTTGTCTGATAGGACTGTAGCTCAATTTAAGGAAACAATTCCAGCTGCTTTTAATTCTTTACCACATCTGTTTACTACAGAAAGCTCTTATGCTAATGTTAGTCCCTCTCAGCTTGATCAGTTTGTTGATAGTACTGCAGGTTTGCTGATAGGTACTCTAGATTCAATTGCCCCCTTAAAAAAGAAGATTATCAAACGACAGAGGCTAGCTCCATGGTATGACTCAGAAACTCGTAACTTGAAGCAAATGTCGCGTAAATTTGAAAGAATGTAGCGATCCAACAAAACAGAAGAGTCTCGTTTAATCTGGCAAAATAGTCTTAATAAATACAGGAAGGCCCTACGGCATGCTCGAGGTGTCTACTACTCCTCTCTCATAGAAGAACATAAAAACAATCACAGGTACCTTTTCAGCACTGTAGCCAGGCTGACAGAGAGTCACAGCTCCATTGAGCCAAGTATTCCTAAGGGCCTCAGCAGTGATGATTTCATGAGCTTCTTTAATGACAAAATCCTAAAGATTAGAGACAAAATTTGTAACCTCCTGCCGTTAACTGGTGCAGATGTATCTTTGGATCTTTGGCTCAAAAACCTGATGTTTACCTTGACTGTTTTTCTCCAATTGACCTTCCTGAGGTAAATTCTCTGATATCTTCGTCTAAACCATCAACCTGTCTTTTAGACCCGATTCCAACCAAGCTGCTTAAGGAAGTCTTTCGCTCAATAAGCACTTCTTTACTAGATATGATCAATATGTCTTTATCGACTGGCTATGTACCCCAGTCTTTTAAACTAGCTGTAATTAAGCCACTACTTAAAAAGCCTACCCTAGATTCAGGCACCTTAGATAACTATAGACCTATATCTAACCTTCCTTTTATCTTAAAGATCCTTGAGAAAGCAGTCGCTAATCAATTATGTGACTTTCTTCATAACAACAGTTTATTTGAGGACTTTCAGTCAGGATTTAGAGTCCACCATAGCACTGAGACAGCACTTGTGCGAGTTTCAAATGATCTACTTACTGCTTCAGACAGAGGACTTCTCTCTGTACTCGTCCTGTTAGATCTTAGTGCCGCTTTCGACACGATAGACCATCACATCCTGTTACAGAGACGAGAACATTTAATTGGCATTACAGAATCTGCATTAAGTTGGTTTATATCTTATTTATCAGATCGATCTCACTTTGTTAATGTTCATGATGTGTCCTCTATGCACACCAAAGTTAGTCATGGAGTTCCACAAGGTTCTGTGCTCGGGCCGATTCTTTTTACCTTATATATGCTTCCTCTGGGTAATATCATGAGGAAACACTCCATTCATTTTCATTGTTGCATGCAGATGATACTCAATTATACTTATCAATGAAGCCAGACGAAACAGCTACCTAAACTAGAAGCATGCCTTAAGGACATAAAGATCTGGATGGCTAGAAACTTTCTGCTACTTAATTCAGACAAAACTGAAGTTATTGTGCTCGGCCCCAAACACCTTAGAGATTCTTTCTCTAATGATATAACTGCCCTAGATGGCATCAGCCTGGCATCCAGCACTACTGTTAGGAATCTGGGAGTTCTATTTGATTAGGATACGTCCTTCATCTCCCACATAAAACAAATATCAAGGACAGCCTTCTTTCATCTTCGCAACATAGCGAAGAAAAATCAGACACATCTTGTCTCAAAACGATGCAGAAAAACTAGTCCATGCATTCGTTACTTCCAGGTTGGATTATTGTAACTCATTACTATCAGGCTGCCCTAATAAGTCATTAAAAACTCTGCAGCTGGTACAAAATGCTGCAGCACGTGTGCTGACAAGAACTAGGAAGAGAGATCACATCTCTCCTGTATTAGCCTCTTTGCACTGGCTTCCTGTAAAATCTAGAATTGAATTTAAAATCCTTCTTCTTACTTACAAAGCTCTTAATAGTCAGGCACCATCATATCTTAAAGACCTAATAGTGCCATATTACCCCTCTAGAACATTGCGCTCCCAGGATGCAGGCCTGCTTGTGGTACCTAAAGTCTCTAAGAGTAGTGTTGGAGGTAGAGCCTTCAATTACCAGGCCCCCCTAGTCTGGAACAGTCTACCAGTCAAGGTCCGGGAGGCAGACACCCTCTCTTCTTTTAAGAGTAGACTTAAAACTTTCCTCTTTGATAAAGCTTATAGTTAGGGCTGGCTCAGGCTTGGACTAGCCCTTAGTTATGCTGCTATAGGTAGACTGTCGGGGGGATCTGACACACCAAGCTTATCTCTCTCTCTGCCTCTCTCCCACTCTCTCTCTCTCCCTCTCTCTCTCTCTCTGTCATATTAATGCAGCTCATTAACTCTGTATCTTCTGGTCCCATTAACATTACTAACTATATATCTTCCCGGGAGTTCTCGTGGTCCCTTGTCCTGTAGGTTCCTGGAGATCGTTGCTGCAGAAGCACCTGCTGTTGTGGACCTGCTCAACTGCAACAACTACTAACTGTCATGAGTTCTTATTGTTTAATTTTGTATTTAATATATTGTGTTCTTGTCTTGATTTAGTCTTGTTTAGTTATGTAATTCATTTGCGTTTCATTGTCTAGAGATTTTCTGCTTGAGTTCTGCTACCACAGTCCTGAGTTTGGTTTTTAGTGTTTCCTGTTTTATTTTGTAGTTCTTGCCCTATGTATGTTTTGTCTTGTTTTACTTCCTGCCTTTGTGTGTTTTCCCGCCTGTTTGATTATGTGCCCTGCCCTAATTGTTTTCACCTGCCCCTTGATTGTCTCACCTGTGTCTGATTAGCCTCACCTCCTAAGTTTATTTAGTCTTTGTGCTCCCCTGTCTCGTTGCCTGTTCATTGTTGTCCTTCTCTGGGGTTTTGTCTATGTCCATGATGGATATTCTTCGTGCTTCCCCTGACCCCTCATGTCCCTTGGATTACCTGTTCCTGGTTTTTTGTAAGTTTTTTGCTCCGCCTTCTGATTTTCCTTTTTGTCTTCTGGGTCCTCACCTTTTTGTTTAAACAGAAACTGTGACACTAACATCAGTCTTCCCCATGGTATTGTAGCGGTAACTACCTTTTTGGATTAGAAATTTACTCTCGTTGAAAGGGGCACCACCTCCGATTAGGAGGAAAATAAACAGATAGGATTACAGGAAAATGTATCAGTCTCGTTATCTTTTTAGTAAGATCTGAACACATTGACCATAGTTCTGTAATGACAAATATAGACAGACAACGACTTTGATCAGTAAATGAAGACCTTTTATTTATAATAAAATGATGATTAATAAGTAAATAAGTGAGCATACAATGAATATAACACTTAAAGAAAATTGTTACCTGGTTATGAACTAAAGTACTAACTTGGTGATAGTGATAAAGAATATGATTTGATTTAGTTCATGGGGGATAAACGGACAGGTCGGATATCACGTAGATCTCTAAATTTGGAATGGTGAAATTTATTAAATTTATTATTTATATATTATACGCTACATCAACTTTTGATCACAGCAGTGTCGGGTGTTTTATGCCTACTTGTTGCAGCGTTGTCAGAGGGCTTCTCCGGTGGGGTCCAGCTGTAGTTCGCTCCAGTCGGCGGCGTCAAGGGCTCCGCAACGGGTCTCCACCCGGTGAAAGGCCGTCACTGCCGGTCGACGAATGCAAGGATCGATGTTATTTTAGCTGGCCCAAGCATCCACCACGGTGGATCGGTAGTAGTCTCTGGTTAACTGCCTGGGCAAAACACGCTGGTCCCGCGTTCAGTGCTGGTAGTCAAAAGCCGAAGGCGTACAAAACTTCTTAATTAACTCGTTTAAATAACTTCAAAGTAATCTCGCTGGCCGGACGATAATACCTTCAAACTATAAAAGCGGGCTTTACTGATGTAGAAAAAAGAGAGAAAATCAAGCTTGCTGAGCTGGATACAATTATGTGTTACTTTGACGGTCGAAAGGTTAAGGAAAGTACGAAACAAAAGACAGTCCGGAGAAAATAATTAAAGTTAAGAGGAGTATATATGGCTCTTTGGTGGACCGTGAAAACCAAAGGGAAAAAGAAAAAGAAGCGCGGACAAAAGAAAGTTTGTGGTTTTATCAATGTTGTGACTCGTCACTTTGTGGGCGGTCTCGGGCTCTCATCTTACCGCTGCAAACTTTCTTCGTTTAAAATAAAGGAAATTTCCTATGTAATCACATAGTTATTCGTTTACTTAATTTTCGCACAAAGTAACATATTCTTTATCACTTGTCAATATATGTTAAGCAGTTGTTTTTAAAACACACATTAAATGAAAATAGGAACATAATCATGAACACAAGATAACTACGGCAACATACTTTATGAGCATTATAGATTATTAAACGGCGCATGCAATTCCTAATCAATTCGTTGCCAGATCTAACTTTAGCGTTACTACATTAAAAGACATAGGGATTAAATGACTCGTTTTAATAAAGATCGCCGGATTATCAATAATTCACAGACGTATTTCCACATGTTCACTGGATGGCAGTATGACCACACGGTAGAAGTTACAGTATAATTGTGTTGTTAGAGTTGTTTCACTTACTTGTGATGCACCAACAAGCAACTTGGCCATGATAAGGGAATTTGGCGCTGACCTAAATATCAACAACATGAAGCCATACTTTTTGTATGCTGAGGAAAACACACAAAAAGTACATGTTCTACTGGATCCATGCCACAATGCTAAAGCTTCTTCGTAATGCCTTTGCATCTTCCTTGGAATTTGAGACAGAAGTTGGAAGTAAGATAAAATGGAAGTACTTCGAAGATCTCAATAAACTCCAAGAGAAAGAAGGTCTGCGACTTGGCAACAGACTAAGAATGGCTCATATACAGCGGAGAAAACAAAAAATGAAAGTCCATCTGGCAGCACAGCTCTTCAGCAGCAGTGTGGCAGACGCTATGGAGTACAGTGAGCAAAGCTTGAAGTTGGAGGAGTTTAAGGGTTGCACTGCAACTGTGCATTTTGTGCGCACTGTAGATGCAGCTTTTGATGTGCATAACAGCCGAAATCCCCTCGGAATCGTGCTGAGTCCATCTTGAAGCAGGCAGAAACTTTGCTCCGTGGGTTGAAGGTCCAGCAGTCCAACAAGATGGTGCCACTTCACACAACAAAAAAAAAAAAGACTGCCATATATGGCTTCATTGCTAATGGCAGAAGTGCACTCAATATCTATCATGACCTTGTCGAGAGGGCCAATGCTCCATGCAGATATCTTCTGACCTACAAACTGAGTCAGGACCACTTGGAGCTCTTCTTTGCTGCCGTAAGAGCTAGGGGTGGCCACAATGACAACCCCAATGCCAGGCAGTTCAGGGGGGCCTACAAACGGCAACTTGTGAGGCACCAAGTGAAAACAGGCACTGGCAACTGTTTACTTCGAGATAACACTCACATTTTCAACTCAACACCTGCAGCTGTAAATGTTGCACGAAGAATGGAAGTGCAGTTGTCGGAGGTGGATGTGCCAGAAGAACACACCATTCCTGACCTCCCAGATGTACCTTGCCTCTCTGAATACCAAGAGGCAGTGATCAACTACATCACAGGATTTGAAGATGAAAAAGAAAATAACCTGCTTGCCTTGCTCACAGACTTTAACAACTGATGGCGCTGCACACAGTTTTATTCATCTCAAAGATAGAGGCGGTCTCCAGAAACCATTACCAGGCATGGTGTCTGTGTGTTTGATGACAGAGAAATGCATTAAGAGGAGGATCAAAACAAATGGAGGTCAGCTTCCCTGTGGACGTGGAATCACATTAACCATTGTCACCCAGGTTCTTGCAGATTGTGCTGAGAAAGATCTATTCCCCCATCTGCACAGCCATATGTTTGACACGTGTTGAAGTAAACCATGTTCATGTATTGGTGAAAATGGCCTCCTCCTGGTATTGCAAAGTGAGATTCAGTCACTTTGCATGCAGAGAAACTGAAATGGCAAAAGCTGGCAAGATGGTCCGCAGACAACTGACCAAATTGATCCATTTTTATGGCGAGTAATATGGTCATACAGTATGTCGTTGTGACCAATAACCACCGATTGTTTCTCTGCTGGTTATGATTTACAGTCCGCATAAACAGGACTGAATCATAGACAGAAGAAGACTGGACTCCACTGATCCTCTGAAAGTTCTGTTGTTGCTGGTTATGATTTACAGTCCGCATAAACAGGACTGAATCATAGAATATCTATGTCAGAACATATCCTAGCATAACATTGCCAAACTCTTATGTCACCAGAAGCCCTTGCAAAAGAACGTTTTCACTTCAGGTTTATGTAAATAAGTTAAATACAATTTGGTACTTTTTTGATATATTGACATGAATATTTAGTTCTAATATTAAACATCTATACATTGTTCCTTCTCTAAGTTTGTAGTTTGACTGTTCTGTTCTAATCAAAGTATGTTGGTATGTTTTCACTTTGATTTTGGAGTTATAGCACAACTGTAAAAATATATTGTAGGAGCCAATTAGCACTCTGGAGCATATATATGGGAACCACTGTTTGTCTGGTCAGGTGTTCCGCCCGGAAGCTAAACAGTTTTTGACCACACACACCCAGAGAGACACACACTACTGGTGGCAGCAGTTACTCATGTTGTTAGATGTTTGTTGCATGTTTTTGTATCTTTGAGTTTATTGGACACTTACAGGAAGAGAAAATAAACGGAAGTATTGCAAGCAAAAGTTTGTCTCGGACTTGAATCAAACGGACATGCATCAGACCAGGGTAAGGTGCGTCAAACAAGTAACCCGTGGTGTAGCACCTCAGTGGCTTAAAGCGTTGGCTTAGCCTCTATATATATTAAAAAAATGAAATGATAAAAAACACTTTTTGTTCTAAACAAAGGGGAAAAAAGTCTGTTGGCATTTTTTGCACTTTAGAGTTTGAGGCATATAGTTCGGGTTAATTTAAATACAACATATCCATAAATAAAAAATAAAAAAAATGTTGCAATGTAAATGTTCTATATTTGTTCTATATTTGTTGTTTTTGTTCAGAAAAAGCTCTGTATTGTCTTCGTGAACAATTATATTTGTATTTCTACGTTTTTCCTGTCTGAGTGTGTCTTGTTAGCCAAGTATGTCTTGTCCTGTGTCCCCACTCAAAGCCTGCACCTTGTCGTGGTGAGTGGGTTTTAAACTGAGATGGGCCATCTTTCAAGCAGGAGTTCAAAAACGTTTTTTATTCATTTTGAAACCTAAAGAGCCACTTTACAGAATGAATACACCCTTTTGGAGATGAAGCCATCATCATTGTACATGTGCTGCTTAATATGGCACCATCTAGTGGTGAAATTAATACATCAGTCTAGCCAAAATGTAAAAATACAATCTATAAAAACAACTGAAATTATAGTCAATAAACTTTGCTTGTAATGCTTTAGTATGTTTTTCATGACTTTTCTTAATCTAATCTAATGCAAATCTGTCTGTCCTTGTTGTAGGCTCACTGCAGTTGTGAAAAGAGAGGACACTTAGGCTACCTAATATGAGAGACACAAGTCCCAGCAAATGTGATTCTTTCAGGTGAAGTACTGTATTACTTCTTTGACATATAAGGTGGGAGTATTAAGGGATCATACTAAGTGTCTGTGAGTTAATTTAAAGGCCATGCCTATGTATTGGATCTTTTCGGACTTCATCTGCAAATGCTGAATACAACCACACTGACTTATGCTTCTCAAATTTACCCTGCCTGTTTCAGTGGGTAGCGACTGTTACATCACATACTTGGCTAATACCAGTCAGTTAGAAAAATGAATTGTTGTGACCCTGTTTATGCCATGACCATATGGGAATATTACAAATGTCAAAAGGTCTTAAGATAAAAACTTTATTTATAAACTTACAATGTATTATACTGGCCCACGTAATGAAAGTTAAAAATAAATTTGAATAAGTAGTGGCAAGAACACTGTCTTTTAACATCAGTACATAAAGCTGTCTTTAGCTTTATTGGATTTGTTTCTTATTACTGCCTCTTATAGAAAAAACAGAGACATTATTAGGTGTCACATTAAAAAAAGTTACTAAATGAACAAAAGGAACTTTAGAAACTTAAATTTATCAGGACCTCTTGAGTCGCAGGTCAAATCTCAGGTTTGAGTTTAATGTGAAGTATCACATTAAACTAAACTGTACTTCACAATTCACTTTATGATTTTTTTGTGTCATTACAGAAGCTGCCCTCAGATTCAGACCTCAGCACCAACCACTGACAACATGGAGGACTCATCCCCTGTATAATTCTTGTCCACTCCCAATTATTTTTCTTAATGTGAAGGAAATTTTTATGTTAACCTGTTTGATCATGTGTTAAAATTTCTTTAATATTATAGAGTTAATAATCATGGTATAATCAGCTAAGGTTAATTTTAAGGATATGTATTGTCTACTCCTCTCCAGGGTCTTGTGCATGATTTACTGTTGCTCCTTCTGTTTTAGAGAGATAGTTGGTGGCCTTGTCTGGGCTGAGAGCTCCAGGGCAAGGGGTAAACTCTAGATAGTCAGGCACTTCAGCTAAAGTCATAACAATAACACCTTACTTTGTCTCTGTGAGAGGGAGTTCTTTCTGTAATGTATAACATACACTGTGAACCTTGAGTCTGTCAGTCAGACAGCTGCGTTCTGTGTAGTACTGGTCTGGCCCAGCTCGAGTTGTTGCTTTTACTCATCTTTTAATATTCTTCAATTAAATGACATCAAAAGACAACTTTGTTTCCCTAAGAACTTTAATGTCTCGTCATCAGAAAATTGCCACCACACTTAACATTGCAGTTTATCTCTTCAGTCATTAGTAAATAAACGTCTTGATTCAAGACAGCGCCATGAGTGGCAGCCAGTTACAGCAGCTCTGTTTATTTACTAATGACACATGAAAAAGTGGCCTAAAGTGATACACTGTTATTCAGTTAAACCTGTAGTTGTTTTAGTAAGAAAGTAATAAGACTTGTATGACGAGTCTATTGTGATTGAGTAATAATGAAAATGTAATTGGCCTCTCATGTGTCTGTATCCTGTAAGTCCACTCACCTTACACGCTGTCCTTTACACGTATTGGCACTAAATGTTTATCAGTTTGGTTAAGTTTAAAAGTTGTTTGTTTCAGACAAGCCAAGCTGTGACCGCTGTCAACTGCCCAGAGAGTACATAAGAAATGCATTAATCTTGTTATGGCATGTATGTTTCCTTTGACAGCACTGAATAAACCTTAATGTCACTTTTAGGGCCTTTATTCTTTGGCATATAGGACTAGTGTCTTTTTATCTGTACTTTGAATCAAACACTTTATAATGCTACAGTGAATCAGAGGTAGACAAGTCTGAATTTGAAAACAATTTATTTAAACAGTCTTTAAGTAGAAGTCATACTTACATACATAAAATAAAATAAAAATAAAATAACCCCTGGCTACATTCGCCGTGGGGAGACACAAGTGAGGGAGACCCTCAGGTTGGATGGCTGGGGCACAGCAAAAGTTTGGAGGGAAGAAAAGAAGACAGGAGAGGGGGAGGAAGAGCTGTGACAGAACTTAACAGTGTTTATGTCACAGTAATGTATTTTTATACATATTAATATCATATACAGTATTATGTATAATGGTAGACAGTAGGTCACATTTACATTGTAAAGAGTGCTCAGAGAGCCAAGATGGCGCCAAAATAACCCTCTGCTCTCCAGACTTGTGCTATTAACCTCTCATGGCTGGGTACTGGTCACCAAGAGGCTTGAAATTGGGCCAGAGGGATAGGGGGGGTAGCAGCGAGAAGTAATTTGCAGTGCGGCTGTGAAAACGCATTCCTTGATCATTATAGTGAAAGTATCGCTGTCAGTCACTACTGGAAGGGTCTGACAATATGTTGCCCTTTGAAAGCACTGAAGCAACTGTGCCTTAGTGATGAAATAAGCCTTAAAAAGCACTGCAGTGCATCGGATTCATATACAGCATGTAAGTTTCCTCACGGCACATTATAGTACTTGACCTCAAAAACATAATCAATAAAGCAGGTAACTGATTTGACTCAGAACTGGTTCTTCATAACATCTTTAAATGTGCTGTCCCTGCACTTTGGGCAGCTTGCTGTGTTCAGCACCCATTGCTGTACACACACCTGGCAGCCAATTAGGCTGCGGCAGCAGGGGGTCGCTACGGGGTTCCTCATCGCCTCTGCAAGATTCATAATAATTGTAGGTTAGAACAACAATTTCATCAGTATATTCTCGACAATGTTCACCTCAATCCTGTTAAATACTGCAGTACATCCATGGTCCATAGAGAAAACACAATTTATTTGTTTTTGCCAATCCACTCAATCTTACAGGGTGAAATTACACATTAGATATGTTGCTATATTATAACTTGATAATATTTTGAAGTCCAGCAGAAGTGATACTGAATCCACTTTTACACACAAGTATGGTATTTGGGTGTGTTGCCCAAAAGGAATAACATCTGTGAAAATATAAGTTTTTCTAAAAATGTACAATGTTTTCTGTAGTTTGTGAAAAGGCCTAGAACAGCGCTACTAGCTAATGGTGTATCGGGTGAACCTTGTAAACAAGTAAAATGGTACATTTCTCACATTTGCACATGACTGAGCATGTAAAGGCCTTAAATTGGTTTGTGTATGGGTGCTTTTGTAAGGTCATTATTTTTAGACCAAAGAAAGCGCCAAGTGTGTTTTAGTTATGCTTACATGTCTGAACCAGAAACTGACGCTCCTTATTTGTGTGTGAAAGTTCAAACAAATATTGTATGAGTCCGTAAAGTTAGCTTATTGTGTATGTAGAAACTCCACAGAGCACACTTCCGTGATGTCAAAAGTTTTCTCTTGTTAACCGTAGTGGTGTTAAATACTGTTGTTTTAACTGTCCAAGACCATATGAGTAACATTTAAAACATTTTGTGAAAAAGAAGTGGTGGGCTGTCGGTGTATGTATCTGAGGAGACATGCATGCAGCTTCTGTCCTTCCTGTGGAGAACTGGGGTTTTGTTTCTTTTTTTGTTTTGTTTTTTGTTTTGAAGAAAACCCTCTTTAAAGTGAATTTACAAATGGGATTGATTTAATCGATTTAACATGTAGCTTACCTCTACAGATGACACACTTAAATGTGTCCTTGACAGAAGTCACCTGTGCCTCTGTCAAGGCCACAGTGGACATCTTATTGTCCATGCATACTGCCCCAGGTCCCGCAGAGCTTGGCTAATTGCTTGGCAGCTCCTCTGCTGCCAGCAACAGCTCCTCTATTTTTTCTCTTGGCTCTCTAATTTCACCTGCCAACAATACAACAAGTTATGATTAGATCACAAAAAACATCTATTGTATTTGGATTACTTGCTTAAAGTTTTTCTATATTCAACATGCTAAAATATATTCAGCATACAATTTCCATAATTATTTCATGTGACTGATTTTCGCGGTCGTTGACTTCTCAACTTTGTTGTCAAAATAAAACACTAGATTGGTTGTTACTAGAAAGTTTCCAGGGAGGTCTCTTAAGTTTGTATAATTGGGTCGGGTTGGGGCTCATAAGGCCTCAGTGGACCACTCAGGCACTTCACAACTAGACTTTTAGCTAAGAGAGCATGTAGCCCACATTGAGAGACCCCAATGTAGGTGGATTTTTAAATTCACTCATAAAGGCCTATAGTTGCCGGAAAGGATTTGATCCATGTGGCTTAAGGGTCAAATATTACCAACATAGGTGGATACCTTGTGACTATAGCGTACATTTTCCAACATGGTGAGACCTCTCCATTGAAACACAGCAGATACTAATCTCTGTATTTACATTTTTAAAACTTATTTAGGATAAATGCAATGCTTATCACCCAGTCCTCCTCCTCTTTCTCCTCTGTAACTCGCTGTACGAGCTCTCCACCAGGGCGACAACCTTTCTGGAGTTCTGCTTCCAAAACCCGAGTCCTAGAGGAAAGATGGTGGAACAAAAATGGATTGATATTTGGTCTCCAAGACAGCTTAAACCCAGTGCTGGCGCCTATGGATAATCTGTGCTTGGTTTCTTTACCAGTGAAACAACCTTGGTACAACTGTCAACCAAAATGTATTCACTTTATCTTTCATGTTTACAGACAACCCCCATTCAATTACAGCATTTCTATTTTGAGTATAAAAGGCACGATATCACCTGCGGGTATATAAGCTATGCGCTTATATAAAAATAAATTACAAAGATTCAGATCCCTCACCAAACAAAGGTTCTGAGCTACAAAGCATTCAGCCAAGACAGTGTAATGGACCGACTTTGTTAATACTAACTTACCACTTGTCCCGTTCGACTCCACCAGCGGATTCCCCTGCCCATCGCAGAGGACCACATTTTCCTCAGTCCCCAGCTCCATCTTGACCTTTTCTGCCATGCTGGGGACATTGGCCTCCTGTTGAGAATACTAAATGTAGAGAGTGGCAGAATCCAAAATAAGAAAGCCCGTCTCCACCCTTCCTAATATTGTTCCTTTCAAGACACAGAGAAAGAGACAGGTGGGGATGTTACAAATAAAAAATAAATCCTCTCTTATTTATTTAAGCAACAAATGCTAATATTTTGAGAATAATGTTTCATTTATCAGTTGTGAATTCCTTGTGTTGACGATAATGCTTATGTCATTCACCTCGCTGCACAACAGACATATTTGGCATTCCGTTATTCTAACTTTTGGCAAGCCCCCTTTACAATTACAAAATACGTTAGTCCAACCCCCTCTTAGCTAATTTTAGACCACCTAATATTGTTATTATAAGTATTGCCTGATTTATTATGAGTCCCGAAACTGTACATTTGAGTGCTTTAAGTTTTTAATGCATATTAGAGTGCATAAGAATTTGTCTAGCTCGTGATTCAGAACATGTGGATATATTTCAATATTTTTGTTGGCTTATACAGATAACATGCCTTATGTTTTCATGATGTACTTTTGGAATGTGCATATACTTCTGGTTTGGGTAACTCAGTGATTCTTTGATAGTGATGTACATAGGCAAAGTACTGCCATTACACTGATAACCACAAGAGGGCTCTGTTGACCACAGAATTATTTATTCTGGACAGCAATTGATTTGTACTGTATTTCCAGTGATTGTAACAAAGGTCACACTAATTAATTTAATGTATAAATCAGAACGTTTAGGTTTAATTTAGCCAGTGTGTTCATTGGATTATTCAAGGCAAATATTAATATATTATATAAAACTTTATATTACTGAACATTATACTGTAATTATATTTCTAAAAAAAAAAATCCTAAATAATACCTTGTGCTCATCCCTGACCTGTTTGTGCCCAACGAGTGATCATTAAAGTTTGTTTGGATTGTACCCTACTCTCTGATCGAAGTCCCTGTCCTCAGAGGAGCTATCAAACCAGCATCCCAGATGTATTATCTCTGTAACACTTACTCTGCATATCAGTCTGGAAAGGCCTTTATTGAAACTGGAAAGGGTTGTACTCGAACTATTTTAAATAGGAGGCAGCACTAATGGGCATTTAAACAACTTCTTCTTTTGTATTGACCCGTTGGTCGTTAGTTTGGGTGCAACATACGGTTAACTGGCAATTACCGGTTTACAATTTCATGGGGTTCAAGGAAGGCACCATTTTCCCAACCTAAGCCCATTTAACCGTGAACCTCCAGCCATGGCTGGAAATTGCCCAGCTGGGATTTGAGCTCACAGTGCATAACAGGGACATTTCTCAGTAAGTTTTGTGAGGGCCATATACGAAACAAGCCATACATACTGCATCAGCATTAAATTAAATATTTTTCTGACTATTTGTTTTTCCAATATTCTTTATTTTCATACCTTGTAAACAATCTTGCTGGACGTGGGGGTGGAGGTCCAGCATGGCTAGCAGAACCTGCAGGCCTCACCTGAATTTGGAACATTGTTCCAGGCTGTCTCGGTGCAGATGCAGCTGCAGGTGCAGGTGCAGGTGTTAGAGTGGTAGGGCCCTGCTCATCCCCACAGACCTCGCATCTGCTGCCAACTCCCACATCATCAAAGTAGCCAGTGGGGCTGGGCAGTACGACACCCCCACTGTCGCTTATTGAATATATGCTGCTTGGAGTCAGCTGAAAGTACAGAAGTACAGGGATCACAAAATGTGTAAAAGTTAGTTATTTTCTTCCTCTCTCTCTCTCTCTCTCTATCCCTCACTCACTCACAAACACACACACACACACACACACACACACACACACACACACACACACACACCAGGGGTCCGTTTCACAAAGCAGGTTTTTTGAAAACTCTGAGTCCGTTAACCCTGAAATGAGGGAAACTCTGAGTTTTCCGTTTCACAAAGGGAGGTAACTTAAGCTCTCGGTCAGTTACCGTAGTAACAGACTTTGTGAACCTAACCTGGTCGCGAGCAGGTTTTCTTCAGGAAACTCAGAGTTTCGCTCCGTCTCCTCCCTCTAGAATATAAAACCCTCATTCGACTTCCTCATTCATTCAGCCCGTCTCACGCGTGTGTTTGAGTGGTTACCGAATTAAAAGAAGAAATGTTGCTTCTCTGTGCTGCTCTGACCCCTTTGCAAAAGTCTTTTATAATTATGATTAAAAAAATCAAGAGACAAATCTGTGTCAAAGACATCATTTTTTGATTGTCCACCACCACTTCCGAGAGCACTCAAATAAGACGCCGTAAGTTATTGGATTTTTTTTTTTTTTAAACTAACACAATTCAGTTTAATCAACATAAATTATAATGTATGTGAAGTCAGCATCATGTTAGGGATAAAGCTAATGCACATTAGCCACTGAATGATATTTAATTAGTTTAATATTTAAATTATGACTGAAGTGCTTCCATGTATGTTTTTTTCTCCCGCTGGATTGCTCCTAAATTAATATAAATTTTAGCTTCCGGTCGTGATTAAGTATTAAATAAATAGACCAGTTCAAACTTGCGCATTAACTCGAGCAGCAGTTTCTTCCCACGCCGCTTCTCTCTCTTTTGCAGCTGCAGCCGTGTTACTTTATTTTTCTAAAAACATGCTCGTATTCGCTGAATGTCTGCATGAGGATTTCGAGCTCCACTGGTGTGACGTAGGAGGACCTCTTTTTGTGTACCGTTGCCATGGTGACTCGTGGTATCGGGGTTCCATTAATGCTGGCTTTTTACAGTCAGCGTGCACGCACTTAACTCCGGGTGAACCTACTCAGAGTTGATTGAACTAACTCTGATCAGCTGTTCTGGAACCGAAAACTCAGAGTTTCCAATCTCAGAGTAGATCAACTCAAGTTCAGGGTTAGACTCAGAGTTTGTTGAACCTTCTTTGTGAAACGGACCCCTGGTCCCACTCTCTAACTAACTTTCCTCTCCTGTGTACACACATGTCCCTCAGTCCCACTCACTGTTAGAGAATTTTGCCAGAGAATTCAGGAGTAGAATTGTGTAGCATCTGTAATTCAGAGGTAGCTAAACGGTTTTACAGTACAATAATACATAGTACAGAATAAGGATTTGGACTTTTGAACTTGGGGATATGATATAAACATTCGTTCAAACTACTTAGTGTTACTAAACATTTCCTGCGACCTGTCTTGACTTGTCAGATGCACTGTTATAAGATGGGGCGTGTTATAGGGGATGTTTACACTGCTTGATAATTCTAGCCAGTGTCATAAGTAGGACCTACAAAAATTTAGCGTGTTACACTGTTAATAAGCTATTCATGCTTACTACACAAATATGCTTAAGAAAGAAACCAAAAAACTCTGGCCAAGGAGCTAAGAACTCCAAAGTTCACACTTTACGATAGCTCATCATTGAAATAACTTTAGAGACATGACAATTTAATTAAATGGCAAACTTTGATTTTTTGGTGGTCCATGCCTTTAATGCTTGCAAGCCAGGCAAGGCTTAGGGCAAAACATAATTTCATTAGGCATTAAGTGAAGCTAGTATTGGGTCCTGGACCGTTATCACATTTGATCCCCCTTTGGCCACTTTTCACATTTGATCTGGGCGACTGCATAAACCAGGCTCTCTAGCCACCTATGCAGCACCCAGTCCCGCTATATGCTTGAGGGGGTCGAAAAAATAGAATTTTGGCGGGAGTCGAATTTCTGCACAACGTGGTTACTGACCCAAGTCAGCTTGTTTAATTAACACACTACAGTTGACTTTTTATTCATAAAGAAGAGGTCTTTGAAGAGTTGGATAATCTTCAACAGATTACAGGATAAGCATTAATGTGAACATAACATTTTAATTGAAATATCTGAAAATATGATAAAGATGACCTTCAGTTAATTTACTTTTTTCTCAATATAAGTCTCATTATAAGCCCCGTGCCTGTGACAGGTATAAGCCACGCTTCAAACTGTGACTGACTGTGTCTCGGTTTCCTGCACTTCTCAGCAGATCGGTAACAAACCGAAAGCAGTATCATTATTTAAGGAGACGAGGGAAACCAAAGCTTGCAGTCCGTCCCTTAAACAACGTTTTTTCACTATATCTGCAACCACACCGCTTTTTCCTTATGAGAAGAAGCGCTGCTGTGCGTCCCCGTGTGAGTGACGAGCAGACTCGTGTTGTAAACTCGCCGATGTATGTCCATAATGTGCCCTCTAAATAGCAAACACAGATTGCGCCATAGACTTTAGACTGTAGTACAGGTTGTTGTTGGTCTAAGGTGCGGCCGCTTTCGGCGTCCTCTAGATAGCAATGCGCCACCCGTTTGCCGGATCACACCTCATTTTAAGACCAACACGCCCAGAAGCGCTAGTGTGGGTGCAAGATCACTTGCTTTTTACACAAGGTGGGCGCTGGGCGTGAAAATGACAACTGCATTGGGTGGAAAATAGCAATGACACTTGCGCTTTGCGCTGGGTGTACGATAGCCCATGGTATAGACTCATACAATCTCGATTCAATAGAAAATGCCCCCCTCAAAAATATGTGCATTATTAACATTTTGCAGACCTTAGAGAGATGTTCCATAGTATTCAACAGTATTTCTGGTAATATTGTCATAAGATTTTTAATATGAGTAAAAGGACTGTTTTTAGTGCAGAGGGAGAGAAAAAAGGACAGAGACAGACACTTGTTTGCAAACATCTTTGAAATGCTTTTATATGTGTATTTTTATTTTTAAAAGAAATAAACATTTTATCCCTGCGACCCTGAACAGGATAAGCGGTAAAGATAATGGATGGATGGATAAACATTTTATTTTGTTCTTTCCCCCTGTACTTTTCTGTGTGTGTGTGTGTGTGTGTGTGTGTGTGTGTGTGTACGAATGTGTGTGACTTAATGTAGTAAGACACAGAGAAGGCTGTTTCTCAAAAATGTAGTTATGTAGCTCTGCATAATTTCAAAAAGGAAGACTGTTCATATTCATTAATTCATCCATCCATTAGCCCTCATTTCATCCTTGTCACGTTCTCTCTCCCTCTCAGCCCCTCTCTGTCCTTCCTGTCTGATTATGGACGTATACTATTTTAGTACTAAACCAACCAGAGTTAGCCTCGACGTCTGTCGACCAATCATCATGCTGCTGTCAAATTTTAAAGCTGTTCTCCTCTCTTCCGCAGACAGTTTATCTTTTCAGCTAGATCATTGCGAGCCTCCTCCACCTCCATCTACTCAGTGTCAAAGTGCAGCTACTCAGCTCATCCTACATCCTGTCTTCACCACCATCACCACCACCAGTGTCTAGACTCCGTCGGGGGGTATCCTATCCTCGGCCTATCCTCATGAAGAGATCACGATGGGGTCTAATCGACAGACATTGCACATTTCATTCTTTCCAAGCTTGTAAATAAATACTTCTTCACTGTTAAGTCTCTCCTGTTTGAAATATAAAATACTTGTTTTCATTCGATTTAAAACAACTGATTTCAATAGTATGTGCCTTCTTCCAGTATAAATCGTATATAACATGTCAACTGAAAACTTATTTGTGGGACTTTTTTTGGTAAAGTTCAGCTATGAATAAAGCCATGATAGATATGGGGAAACAAACAATGACACTTTTTCATGTGTAGCCAGCAACATGTCTTTACAGTGTGCACAGCAAATTGTGTTTCCACATCTTACAGAAAAAAATTCTGTGGGATAATAAATAAAACTTATACTATACTACTATAGACTTTAAAATATCTTTTAAATTATATTTTTTAAAAAAAATCGAATTCCTTCCTGGTCCTGACAGCCCCCATTTTGGTACACATTGTAATGCCACTAACAGTTAATAAAATTATTAACTATAATCTACGCACATCTACAAATTCTTAGTGTAGCTTACATATAACTTCATTTAAAAGCCTAAGTCTACAAAACTCCCACACTAGGTCCAAATTAAAGAATGACTGCCTGATTACAGGATCTGCACTAAGTTGGTTTAAATCTTATCTATCAGATCGATCTCAGTTTGTTAATGTTCATGATGTGTCCTCTATGCAAACCAAAGTTAGTCATGGAGTTCCACAAGGTTCTGTGCTCGGACCGATTCTTTTTACCTTATATATGCTTCCTCTGGGTAATATCATGAGGAAACACCATTAATTTTCATTGTTATGCAGATGATACTCAATTATACTTATCTATGAAGCCAGACGAAACCAATCAGCTATCTAAACTAGAAGCATGCCTTAAGGACATAAAGATCTGGATGACTAGAAACTTTCTGCTACTTAATTCAGACAAAACTGAAGTTATTGTGCTCGGCCCAAAACACCTTAGAGACTCTTTCTCTAATGATATAACTGCCCTAGATGGCATCAGCCTGGCATCCAGCACTACTGTTAGGAATCTGGGAGTTCTATTTGATCAGGATATGTCCTTCATCTCCCACATAAAACAAATATCAAGGACAGCCTTCTTTCATCTTCGCAACATAGCAAAAATCAGACACATCTTGTCTCAAAACGATGCAGAAAAACTAGTCCATGCATTCGTTACTTCCAGGTTGGATTATTGTAACTCGTTACTATCAGGCTGCCCTAATAAGTCACTAAAAACTCTGCAGCTGGTACAAAATGCTGCAGCACGTGTGCTGACAAGAACTAGGAAGAGAGATCACATCTCTCCTGTATTAGCCTCTCTGCACTGGCTTCCTGTAAAATCTAGAATAGAATTTAAAATCCTTCTTCTTACTTACAAAGCTCTTAATGGTCAGGCACCATCATATCTTAAAGAGCTCATAGTGCCATATTACCCCTCTAGAACATTGCGCTCCCAGGATGCAGGCCTGCTTGTGGTACCTAAAGTCTCTAAGAGTAGTGTTGGAGGTAGAGCCTTCAATTACCAGGCCCCCCTCCTCTGGAACAATCTACCAGTCAAGGTCCGGGAGGCAGACACCCTCTCTTCTTTTAAGAGTAGACTTAAAACTTTCCTCTTTGATAAAGCTTATAGTTAGGGCTGGCTCAGGCTTGGACTAGCCCATAGTTATGCTGCTATAGGTTTAGACTGCCGGGGGGATCTGACACACCAAGCTTCTCTCTCTCTCTCTCTCTCTCTCTCTGACTCTCTGACTCTCTCTCTCTCTCTCTCTCTCTTCCTCTCTCTCTGACTCTCTCTCTCTCTCTGTCATATTAATGAAAGCTCATTAACTCTGTATCTTCTGGTCCCATTAACATTACTAACCACATATCTTCCCGGGAGTTCTTGTGCTCCCTTGTCTTGAAGGTTCCTGAGGATCGTTGCTGCAGACCACCTGCTGCTGTGGACCTGCTCGACTGCAACAACTACTAACATCAGCCTTCCCCATAGTATCATTATTGTTGCTGCTAATGCTAATAGTAGACCTGTTGACTTCAACTGTTACAATTACGATTACCTCAGCCTTTATCATTACTCTGCTTCTCTCGCTAATTTATTTATTTATTTATTTATTTAGCCAATCTTCACCCTAGTCTACCACTATTATTGGCATTGTAACCATAAGTCTGTGTCTGTTGTTGTTCATGTAACAAGGACATATGTTGTTGTGGTAACAAGAACATATGTTGTTGTTGCTCTCTTTGCCTGTCTCTATCCTGCATCTCCTTCTATCCCATTTTCGGCCCATCCAGTCGAGGCAGATGGCTGTTCAACATGAGTCTGGTTCTGCTCGAGGTTTCTGCCTGTTAAAAGGAAGTTTTTCCTTGCCAATGTGTTGAATTGCTAAGTGCTACTCATGGTGGATTCATGTTGGGCCTCTCTTTAAATAACTTAACAAAGAGTCGGTCTAGACCTGCTCTTTCTGTAAAGTGTCTCGAGATAACCCTGGTTATGATTTGGCGCTATACAAATAAAATTTGATTGATTGATTGATTGATAAACAACTTGCCAACTAACGGTGACCAACTGTGCAAGAAAGCAAATCAAAAAGATGTGCATGCACTTGCATTTCAAAGATCAAAGATGTTTGCAAACAAGTGCCCGGCTTTGCCCTTTTGCCCTCCCTCTCTCTCTCTCTGTGTGTGTGCACACACACACACACAGTTAAATTCAATGAAATATACTGTATGCAGTGCCGTTATCCATTGTGTGTATTGGTGGAAATTGTTTGCACTTTTGTCAGAGCCACTTTTCAGAGGTTTCAGAGCAGCTAGATAGCAGTGAACGGACTGAGATCAAGATCGACTCTGCTAGAGGGTTCAGGTGTATGGATGAATGGATTGGGGAATTGGGTCATCTAACCTTTTTTTTTTTTAAGATTATTTTTTTGGCTTTTGCCTTTTATTTATAGGACAGCTGAAGAAAGACAGGAAATGTTGGGAGTAGAGAGTGGGGGATGACATGCACCAAATGATCGGCAGACCGGGAGTCGAACCTGCGATCTGTGACGAGGACTGTAGCCTCTGTACATGGGGCGCCCACTCTACCAACTGAGCTAAACCAGCGCCCCAGGTCATCCAAACTTTTGATGGGTATTGTTATTGTTGGGGAATTCACTAAAGGATTACGGGGCTTTTGCACCCTAAACCTGTACAAATGACACAAAAAGACTCATTGTGGAAGCACACGCTGAGGGTTAAACGCAACCCAAAGTGCACTGCAGAGCAAACAGCGTCTCCGTGCTACAGTGCCATTTGCGCGTATATAAAGTCATTATGCAGGCATTTGAGGCAAATTTGGCCTCTTTCTATGCAAATGAGCCTCGTGGCTAAAAGAGCCTAATTAAAAAATGCCAGCACTAACAGCACTGCGCAGTTAGTAGCAATTCCACCTTTTTTGTGATAAAAAAATGTATTTGTCTGGCTTGGCTGTGCGACGCTCATCCACAGCACACAGGCACACTTTATCCACATGTGTGGAGCTGTTACGCAAGACGGGGATTATTATATGGACAAGCTGCTATTGCGCGCTCCTTTAAAAAAATGAAGCTTCTTTACAGACAGTGAAACTAGTAAACACCTCGAGTCGAGTCTGGCAATTTATGGTGCTAAAGAGGCCAGCTGGGGCAGTTGTGGCTCAGTGGTAGAGTCGGTCGTCTTTCAATCGGAAGGTCGAGGTTCGATCCCCAGCTCCCTCAGGCTACATGTCGAAGTGTCCTTGGGCAAAACACTGAACCCCAAATTGCTCCCGGTGGCATAGCCAACGGGTATGAATGTGATATCTGATTGACAGTTGGGCACTTTACGTAGCAGCCTCTGCCATCAGTGTATGAATGTGTGTGTGAATGGGTGAATGTGACATATAGTGTAAAAGCAGCTTTGAGTGGTCGCAAAGACTAGAAAAGCGCTATATAAGTACAGTCCATTTACCATTTACCAATTCATTCTCAGTGAATTCCCCCCTTAGTGCGCTTTTCAACATACAGACAAAACATCTCACAATTTGCCTCAATCAGCCATTTAATCACAGATGGTGATGCAATCTTGGCCTTCTCATTGAGAGCAGCTGAAACATATTGAGTTATATATATTACATTATATTATATATATTATATAATATTGAGTGAAATATTTCACTCAATATTTGAGTGAAATCAACTCAATATTTGAGTGAAATATTTGTAACATTTTTTTTAATATAAAAGTTATAATCCATTCTTTCTGGTATGCATGGAAGGTGTTTCCCTGAGATTGAAAACGGTAAGGCGCACTATAACTCAAAAACACTAAAAACAAGGATTTCTGAACATAAAAGCAACATAAGGAACAAAGATGAAAATCTCCTGTGGCCAGACATTTCAATGCAGCAGGCCACGGTGTCTGTTCTCTCAAATTTCAGGGCATCGAAAAGGTTCATTCTTTGAAAAGGGGTGGAGATTTGGACAGGTTTTTATTGCAGAGGGAAGCTTTTTGGATTTATTCTTTACAAACTGAGAGCCCTAAAGGCCTAAATGAAGAACTGCTACTCGGTTGCTTCCTGTAATTAGTATTTATGAGTCAGGGCATGCACCTTTATATTTCACATTATATATGCCTATTAAGATTGTGCAGCGTAATGTAGTTAGGTTTATGTATGTGTGCATTGTACACGTGTGTATATATGGGTATAGGTATGTATATATATATATTTAGGTATTTATATGTGTATATATATATATTTCTATGTATGAATTTAAAATAGCCACTTGTTTAAGCATTAATTAAGTTTTATATTTTGCTGCAGAGTAAGTTTCCCATTGTAACCATATTTATTCTATGTATTCTATGTCTTTACATGTGGTATTGTTCTGTACCTTGTGCAGGATTTTGCACTTTTTTGGCAGGGACATGCAGCTCTTAATCTAATCATGTATACCAATTACTTTTTGCTACTTGTCCTTGTTAATATGGATTAGTATATGCACTGTGTTATATGTATAATGTATCAAATTTATTCTATGTAAATGGGCTGTTGAAACCCCCATCTCCTAACTGACTGTCTGTAGAGGCAAAGACATTTTATATTTTCCGCCATGTATTTGGCTTAGTAAGGGATCTGTCCATGTTATTTGTAGAAAGTGAAAAGTTGTCTTTGTATGGACACACTTCCCGTGTTCCTTCCTTCATGGGCATATGTATCAATTCCTTTGTTCTCCTTAGTATGTTGAAGACGGCATACGAGCCGAAACGCGTTCATCTGTGACCCACATTAAAGTCAGTGTTACTTGATCCTGTGAGTGCCGGAGCTTTTAGTTTTTTCTGGATTTCGTTTTCTGCCGTGCACCCGAAACGATACTTTGTATCTTATTTTTGGAGTTGTGCACGCTGCCACTGCTGCAACTGTGGAGGAGAACATAAACTGCTCAGCACAGACGGATAAGAAGACAGAAAAGATCAAAATCATAGTAAAGTCAGCAGAGAAGTACCTTGGAATCAAAGGACTAAGTTGGGAAACAGTGAAAGAAAAGTTAAATGAGGGAACATCTAACACCCAGGCATGGAGAGGTGGTTCTTCATGATATTAGAATAGCTAGAAGCCTTATTGCCAATGAACAAGAATTCAAAAAGTTTGTGTCAAATTTATCAGATAAACCACATGTAATATTCATACAGGAGACATGGTTGAAGTCACAATGGGAATTTGTTTTATATGGTTATACTGCGATCAGGAATGATAGGAGCACTGGGAAAGGTGGAAGGGTGGCAACATTTGTGAAGAACAGGATAAGTTATAATGTAATTAATATAGGGAAAGAACAAGAATCACTTTTAATCAAAGTATGGACAGGAAGGGACAGCTTAATGATAGTCAATTACTATAACCCATCTAATGGACTAAGCTCTGTGGGCCAGCACAAGGGAAAATAGTGTGGTGTGGGGATTTTAATGCGCACAGTACTCCGTTGGGGAGTAATAATACGGATACAAATGGCTCTGTCATAGAAGAGTTCATGGATGATAGGTGCTTATTGTGTATTAATAATGGAAAAGGTACGAGATGTAACAGTGCACATAATACAGTAAGTGCAATTGATCTAACACTCACATCAACTGTAATTGCAGGTATTAGTACATGGGAAGTTTTGGACCAGACAACAGTAGGCAGTGATCACTATCCAATAGTAATAAAGATTGGAATAGAAGTACATCATGATGAGGGAATGAGAACACCAAGGTGGAAGTTGGATAAAGCCAACTGGGATGCATTCCGAGTGTTCAGTAAGGTATGGTGTACAGAGCTAATTGGAGAGAATATAACAGATGTGGAGGAATTGAATAAAAAGATGGTAACAGCCATTATAGAGACAGCAGAAGAAACTATTCCAAAGTGTGGAGGAGGCAAACATAAAAGGAGTGTACCATGGTGGGATGATGATTGCAGAAAAGTAATTAAAAGGGGAAATAGAGCATTTAGATAGCTAAAAGCTCACCACACAATGGAGACATTGATAGACTACAAAAGAGCACAGGCAACAGTTCAGAAAACGATCAGATCAGCAAAACGTACATACTGGAGACAATACTGTAATAAAATTGGGAGAGAAACACAGCTGTCGGATGTATGGGGAATGATAAGTAAAAATGAATTGCATAAAGAAAAAATTTGAAATACCAGTGTTTTGACTAGCAGTAACATAAATGCAATTAGTAATGTAGAAATTGCAGAACTTCTTGCAAAGACATTTGTGAAGATCCACATCTCTGAAAATCTATCCTTAAAGCTAAACAGTGTAGAAACAACATCATGGCACAAAACTCAGGAGTTGCAGATAGAAGGGCTACATCAGGAGAAGACCTAGATCTACCATTTAATTTATTTGAATTAAGGAGAGCCATTTCTAATACACGGCAAACCTCACCAGGGAAAGATAATATCTGTTATAGCATGTTAGCTCACATGGAAGATAGTGCACTTGATGCAGTATTAAGATTGTTTAATATGATATGTCCCATCAATACGGAAGCAGTTAATTATAGTACCAATACTTAAGCCAGGTAAAGATTCATCAAATTCATCAAGCTATAGACCCATCGCACTAACCTCACAATTATAGGGAAGACCATGGAACGGATGGTAACAGAGATCTTTTTTTACATATCAAAGTGGATTTCGTAAAGGGCGAGGGACAATGGACTCGTTCATATGTCTGGAATCAGCAATCACAAAAGCCCAAACCAATAAAGAAATGGTGATTGCCGTGTTTTCTGATGTTGAAAAAGCATATGACATGCTATGGAAAGAGGGACTTCTTATCAAACTTAAAAAAATAGGTGTAAACGACAAAATGTATAACTGGGTGTTAGATTTCCTGTTTGGGAGGAAAATAGAAGTTAGGGTGGGTTTAGAGTATTCCAATAAATATTCAGTTGAAAATCGAACGCCGCATGGTAGAGTGTGCAGTCCGCTATTATTTTACATCATGATTAATTACATTTTTGAACAGGTGGAGCAAAATATAGGAAAATCTCTTCATGCTGATGAGGGGGCGATCTGGGTCAGGGGTCGAAAGTTGGAGTTTTTAAAAAACAAAATGCAGGTTGCAATAGACAGAGTGGAAGAATAGGCAAACAAATGGGGATTTTAAATGTCAATGGAAAAGTCACAAGGCATATGCTTCGCTAAACGCCATAAATCAGTACCCATGAAAGTATATGGACAAGTCCTTGAACATGTTATGGAGGTTAGATTTCTTGGAGTTGTATTTGATCAAAAGCTTACCTGGTGCCAACTTATTGACAAAGTGAAAAACAAGTGCAAAAAGATCAATAATATACTGCGATGTCTGTCAGAGCAAGATTGGGGAGCAAGAAGGACATCTTTATTAAACATTTACTGGGCTCTTATGCGAGCAGCCCTGGATTATGGAAGTATTGCTTATATGTCTGCAGCAGAAACCAACCTTAAAAAGCTGGATGTTGAACAGGCTCAGGCTCTCAGAATTTGTTGTAGAGCACTTAAACATCACCAGTGTCTGCAATGCAAGTCGAAATGGGGAAAATGCCTCTACGAATTAGGAGGATGAATCTTATGTTGGCATACTGGGTTAATCTGCAAGGACATAGTAGATCACATCCAACAAAGGACATTTTACAGGAGTGTTAGGAGCATAATGAGTCCAGATTGTACAGTTTTGGATGGATAGGAAATGCTAAGGCACAGAATGCAGGCCTAAGTAATTTAAAAGTAAGCCCCACTGTTCCATCATCAACTATTCCTACGTGGAGATTCATTATGCCATCCATAGATACGAGTCTGCAGAAAAAAACAAAAGACAACCTAAACTGATACCAAAATGGATAATAGTACAGAACTATATTGGCCAGCACAAACACAAGTTATTCATATTCACAGATGGTCCAAAGAAACGGAGACTAGGCATGCAGGTGCTGCATTCTTCATCCCTCACTGTGAGGTAGCAGTGAAAAACAGAATATCTGACCACCTTTCAGCGTACACAGCTGAGTTAGTAGGAATATTGTTAGCAGTACAATTAGTGGAAGAAAATAACCAATCTAGTGCCATAATTGCTTCTGATAGTTTGTCAGCCCTTTCAAGCATAAAATCCGGAAAGTAGGCATGGAGACAGGATATAATATATTATATATTTCATGTGCTACTCAGGCTACATCATAGAGGATTGGATATCTCCTTCCTTTGGGTGCCTGCTCATGTAGGGGTGGAAGGAAATGAGAAGGCAGACATACTGGCGAAACAGTCATTAAAAAGACAGTTAATTGACATACAAATACCATTAAGTAAATCAGAAATTAAAACAATCATGAAAGACCATATGCGCAAAACCTGGCAAGAACATTGGGACCTAAGTGAAACAGGAAGACATCTTTACAGTATTCAAAAATATGTAGGCATTGGTGGAATGCGGAGCAGGAACCCAATGGAGGAGATGGTCATTACACGTCTGAGAATTGGACACACAGGATTAAATCAAACACTCCATAGAATAAACAAGCACCCTACTGGACTATGCATATACTGTAATAAACTGGAAACTGTCAAACATGTACTAATAGATTGCAAAGGGTATGATGAGCAAAGAAGAGAATTAAAATCAGAACTAGCTCAGGAAAAACGCAATATAACATTGGGGAATCTGTTAGGAAAAACATCATGTAAAGTTCGCAGTCTTTTAGTCAAGTGCTGAAGAGAAACCAGAATTATAGAGAGAATTACATTTTTTTTGGTTTTGTTTTGTTTCCTGCCAATCTACTACTCCACACTCCAGTCCAGTAGGTGGCAGTAATGCACCTTTAAGCTGGTTTGCCAACCGCCATTCAAAATCAAAAAAGAAGAAGAAGCTCGAGTTGTCTGCCTGAACTAGCTTGCAGCGTCCCCACATTTGTTTTTAAGCCTCGAATATGAATTTCAAACATTTTTAATATATCAACTTTTGTATTTCTATTTTAAATTGACAAAGCTCTCCACAGTGTTCCTATAACTTCTCATATAATTTACAACCTTTTGACTGTCTCCTGGTGTGGACCCTACAGGAGCCCTGCTGCAGCTTGCTGAGGACTCTGGTATGAGCAAGCATTTCCATGCTCTCTCTCTGGGCCAGGGGCAGGCCCCGATTGCTAAGAGCATGATAGAGGAGGGCATCAAGAATGGTACTACACCATCTATGCTCTGACTGCCTGCCTGCTTTACTGTTTCTGACATTTTTTGTTGATTCGCAGTGTTTTTTCCCCCCCCTCATCTTAGTTTCAAAACTTTTTTTCAAAACACTTTTTTCTTATAACAAGATCATCTTGGCACACAAAAACAACGTGAAAATACAAATAAAACATATGAACATTACTCAAGCCAGCTTTGTTTCTGCCCGGGTCACTGGGACCTTGCCAACTGCCACCTCTCTCTTTCATGGATGCCTGAGTTGGACAAGCTGGTGGAGCAGCTACAGGTACAAAAGCCCCACTCAAACTGCAGACTCTGGCTCAGCTCTTCACCACACCTCAAATTTATCATTACCATCCTGCAGGCCGGCATCAAAATGACCACTGAACCACTGCCAAAGGTACACATGCTCATATATACGGTTTCCAGAAACGAGGCATATGCTATAGATAAATAATATATAGGGCAAGAAATCAACCTTGTTTGTTCTTTGTATGTTGGGGTTTATACTCCTTTATATATTTTACAGTAAAATATAGTAAATCTCACAGTTAATACCTTCCACAGTGTTAACACTGTCCTCTTTTGTCATCAGGGTGTAAAAGCCAACATGAAGCGTCTGTACCAGCTGGTGACTGAGGATCAGTTCAACCGTTGCTCAAGACCCACCTTATACAAGAAGCTGCTCTTCTCTCTCTGCTTTTTTCACAGGGTCCAGCTGGAATAGAAGACGTTTTTACAGCTGGACTGGGACATAGTCTATGGCTTCAACGATTCTGACTTTGAGGTCAGAACTGAATCCAATAATAAAGAAAACTGTGACAAATGTTGAACAAAAAAAACAAGCAAAAACTGGGAAAGTTCATTGAAGGTGTTGGTGGCGACAAATAGTATATGATACAGTTAAAATGACTATGCTGAGGTTGTGGGTTATGTAATGGAGGTTATGAATGATGGAATTCATCCATTGTTTGTGCTATCTTTGTCAGTATTCTTCTCTGAAAAATAAATACAGACTTTACTCATTGGGAAAGATTTTCAAAGACCCTGAGGGCCAGGTAGACTGATGATTATTGACAGCCTAGTTCAAATGCATGAAATTGAATACTCGTCCTTTATCTGTTTCTTAAACCATCTTGATGCTCCTAAGTAAGTGAGAGTCTGTTGAGTCTGTACCTGGATGAACATGAGGAGATTCACTGGGATGCGTTGAAGTTTCTCATTGCTGGGGTCAACTATGGAGGTCATGTCACAGATGACTGGGACATACGTCTTCTGACCACATACATCAGTGACTACTTCTGTGATACTGCCATAAGCCAGCCCTTCTTCAAGTAAGACACTATAACACACACACACACACACACACACACACACACACACACGCACACACACACACACACACACACACACATCTTGCTATGCTAGTTCCAATGTAAGCACTATAAATCTAAAGGTTTGCTGCTAATCATTTTCATTCAACAAATGTTTGTATTGTTGATGTCAGATGCAAAGACGTTTAGATATGTTTTTCTGTAAACTTCAACATACAGAAAATGGTGGCTGCATTAAGGTGGCAGAAGCCATTTGAACTGTCTTATAAAGTCAACTGTCGCAGGGTGCCAGCACCACCAAGTGGTTGATGAGAGTACTCACCTTAACAAAAAACGATACACTGTAACGTTCGCTTGAGCACTGTCAAAAATCCTTAGTCCTCATTATTGTTATATTTATTACGTGACAAATGTTGTGTCCCCTTCCTTTATTTCTAACTAACAACTCCAATATTTAAGGGACAATCTCTTGTATGAAAATTAAATTCATCAGCTCAAACAATCCTATAACTGAATGGGTTATGGAATGCTTGTTTTGGACAATGTATTAAAGAAAATTAAATCAAGATTCTCTACATTTTTTCATCATCAAAAGTGAGATGCATGTGTAGAGCACTAGCTCTTTATATGATCAGATTGACATGTGGGAGAATGTACTGTATGTCTATAAGTAAATTAAAATGTGCTCATGTACATTGGTCACACTGTTAGATATATCTTTACAGAAATATTCAAAAAAGTCCCGAACATGTAGATAATAATTTTCAATTGTTTTATTGTACATAAATTCTTGATGTAATGAATATCAATACCTTTAAACAGTATATGTCACTGGCTTTGTATTCTGTCTTCCCCCTTATCTGTTAGGTTGTCCCCCTTTACCTCCTATTACACCCCCCGCAACGGTCTCCAGTCCTCATACAAGGAATATATCAGCTTGCTGCCGTCCACTCTAATGCCGACATTGCCAGCCAGATCGCAGAGACCAGGAGCCAGGCCCAGTAGAGAAGATAATGACGAGCTTCCTAAGTAAATGGACTGTACTTATATAGCGCTTTTCTAGTATTTGCGACCACTCAAAGCTGCTTTTACACTACATGCCACATTCACCCATTCACACACACATTCATACACTGATGGCAGAGGCTACTACGTAAACTGCCCAACTGTCAATCAGTTATCACATTCATACCTGTTGGCTATGCCACCGGGAGCAATTTGGGGTTCAGTGTCTTGCCCAAGGACACTTCGACTCTACCACTGAGCCACAGCTGGTAATTGAAAATGGTTAGTGAAAATATAGGACTTCATAGAATGTTATAAGATAAGACTTCATAGAATGTTGTAAGATAAGAACAACAATTTAATATTCACACCATAGTTGGACGGTACACAGGGCCATATGGTAGAAATTTTTTTTAAATGATGTACAGATATATTTCAGTATCACGTTGTTATAACTTTTCAAGTTCTTCTTTCTGTCTACTTTAAATATAAATATAACTCTTTGGTGCACAGTACGTTTTAGTAAGGCCAGCGCTGCATGAAGGAAATATGACTAAATTATCTGTATACTAACAGAGATGATTATCAGAATATATTCTCCAAATATGTTTAAATGATGTAGAAGTCACTTATTACATTATTTTGATGTCAGCACCCTGCAGCCAAATAGAATCACCCAGACCATGTAAATACTATTATATTCCACTCTACACTCCAGCCCCATCTGATAGGCATACCAGTACATTAAGCACATATTTAGTTGTCCCTCTGACATTAAATTTTAGACTATATTTTTATGGTTGATATGATTAAAATCTAACATCACAATATCACATTACACCACAGTAATAATAGCACTAAGATCATGGTCAGATTTAATGTAATGAACTAGAAAGCCAGATAAAAGCTGCAGAAAGAAGTACAAGTTCTTAATTTCATATATTAGATGTTAAGCAATAAGGTCATATTGTCACATAGCTTACTTAAAATGTACAACAGTTCTGCAGACTTAACTATCAAGCCTTCAGTGAGACCAGCAACAGTAAATACTACTATTTTATGTTAATGCTGAGGTAAGCCATATGTTCATTCCAGCAAGATTCACCATTCAAGATGGCTTGACTTTCCAGTATGGCCAACACTGTTATCCTTTTTGTCACAGTTGGGGTTTAACAAAAAAGGGAGAGGACCCAGATGCATGTCAGGGATTATTTATTCAAACACAAAAACACAGAGCAAGGCAAAAAACAAAGGCTCCATCCAATGGAGGGTCCAACTGAAAATCCAACCAAAACACAAGGAGCCACAAGTAGAATCCACAAGAGTCCAGGTAAACTGAGTCAACAAGAGAAAACATTTGACGAAGGGTATTACAAAAGTTGACAAAGGTCTCGCAAAGGAGATAGAAGATGGGTGTGACAAATGACGAACTAACACAGAGACACGGAAAGATCGAGACTGAATACACTGAGGAGGAGAGGTTAATCAGTCACAGGCGAGGCAGTCAAGATTCTCAAGATGTAATTGACAAAATACATTCCAGATAGGACTGGGTATTTAGGGATGAAAACAAATATTAATATAACAAGATTGGGAAAAAAATCTGGAAAAACAATTAAACTTTGTTAATTAATAAAAAACAAGACTTTTTAAAGAAATGGCCTCGTTCACCCTAAGATTTTGAAGCGATATCTACACTGTTATTAATGTTATAAAAATTGCTAACAAGAGTCTTAGTCTGAACTATTATACGTCCTCCGACTTGTAACAGCTTCATTATATGATTCTAATCTTAATTAAATATCAATTTTTCTGTGCAGTGCAATGTGTCTCATCTGCTTTTGTAAAACCTTGGTGTTCACAGAAAAATACTGGCATTAATTGTCTTCGATGGCACCAGGTCGCTCCTCCAGGACAACCCCTCGCCTCTTAATGTGGTCCTGCTGCAAGAAATCCAGAGATACAATGCTCTTCTGGACACCATCATGTATGAATATAGTGTGTGTGTGTGTGTGTGTGTGTGTGTGTGTTTGTCGTTATAAGTATTGTATCTCTATGTGTATAGATGGCATTTAAAACTCTAATTTAAAAATTATTTCAAATGGCATGGGGATATGTGTGTGTTGCCTTCATGGGGTGTCAAATTGGGGTGTTTAAACCAATCACTAGAGTCTATGTGGTTGCAGTGCAGAAATCTAAACAAACAAGTCATTTTCTAGGGTTAGGGTTAACACACAAAAAATGTAAATCAGCAACAAGCACCACAACAACAGGGAGTGGAGAAAGTCAAATTTTCTGCAAATGTCCTGGTAGCCACAACTACAGCAAACTAAAAGATTAAAAGAGTACATTATTGCTCTAACTGTATTTTTGTGTGTTAGTTTATCCCTGGTGGAGCTGGAGAAAGGGATCAAAGGCTTAGTGGTGATGTCATCCAGCTTGGAGGAGACCTTCCATTTCATCTATGAAGCCCGTGTACCGCCGCTGTGGGAGAGGATGCAAGACACATATGCAAACACACGCAATCAACTGCAAATGCTGTGCTTGAAAGTTGAATGAATATACGTATGAAAGATGTGGCATATGTTGTTGAAGAGCTGACGCTAACCTGCCAATGCTGCGCTTGAATGTTGAACAAATAGAAGTATGAAATACATGGAATATGTTGTTGAAGAGCTGAATATTCATGTTTAATGTCTTAAGAGTTAAGGCGCAGGGAAAAGGACAAAATCAAGACAATTGAGAGGCCGAAGGAGGCTATATCCTTGCCGAAGCCAGCTACTGGTCTGGCCGATGATAAGCGAGCGCTTTTAACTGAGAGGCCGGCAGTGGTAAATGACAAGCCGTCTATTCATTCAACCAGGGTGGCAAGTCATGCGACTAACATAGCATCCCATTGGATTGGCTATTGTATTGGCTGGTCATTAGCTTCCGAGGCTGGAAACTAGCACGCTGAAGCTAGCAACCAAATGGATCACCTACTGGATAGGCTGGTCATAAGCTTCCGAGGCTGACGACTAGCACGGCGAAGCTAACAACATTTTTCATACAATGAATAAATAAATAAATAGATGAATAGTTAATTAATTTAATGTGAAGTTAAATTCTAAATCTGATGTGGTTATATTTGTTTGTATCATACAGTACAGGAAAATATTGAGTGCATTGGACCGTTGTTTATATGTTTCTGTATAGGAACTAAAGTTTTCTCTGTTACCACTACGACCTAATTAGACTGGACAAAGCAGATGGTCAAAAGGAACTTATTAAGGATTATTAAGGATTCTGCAACATCTTTTCACTACAAGCGGCCAACGAGGTATTTTTGTTTCACTATTTTTGTGTTTGTTTTATATTTATAAATGTAATTTTGTCCATGATTTGTTTCATGGGTCATGTGCTGTATAAGTTGGTGATGCATTTGTGTTATGTTTATTCGATTGTAGTTCTCACGGCGTGAGGAAGGCGTGATGATATTACAAAAGTGGATACATCATAGAAACATGCCCAAGAAATAAACACCCCGTTTTTTAAAGAACTGACCTGTGTCTGTGTGTGGTGATGAGAGCTATAGTGAGAACTCGCCTGCTCAACACGGAAGACGACAAGACAGCAGCAGGCAACAACGCGACGAGGATCCAGCCCATCAGATAAGTAAAGCCCATAAAGTATTGTCGGCATAGCAACTGCATGCGATGGTGATTAGACTGTGTTGAAAGCGAGACTTTTCAAGCCCAAGCCAAGAAGTGCTCTACCTACCTTCAAGTTGAAGTGGTGTGAGAAGTGGTTAAACTTGGAAATTGCAACTAAGGACTCAGGTCTATTAATCTTGCATACTGTGCTTAACCTACATGTTTGGGGGATAAATCTAACGTGCTGCTGTCCGTGGTTGTTACCAAGCGGCAACCTCCGGTGTTGAAATATGAAGCCAATGCGGAAGTACAAAAAACTGCAGGTCCTCGAGTGGCCACTTGAGGCTGGCTCCAGAAAACAAGAAATAACATTACAGCAGTTGGGAAAATGCCAATTTTTACAGCTGAAATAAACATGTTTACAACCTGGTACAAAAAATGGTTTTGTTATAAATAGCTAATTTTATTGTTCAAGATAACTGTACGGGTGGTGAATTTTTTTTTTATAACACACCCGTTTTAATTATATTAAGCCTTAAATCATAGTGGCCGGATCACTTGATTGACAGGTGGTTCCTGCTGGCTGTCGACACAGACACACAGACACTGAGCCTAACTTCACCTGTTTGTGTTGTTGGAGACTTTTGGGGATTTTTTTCATTCAAAATTTGGACAAATAATCTGTCTCTGTGGGATTAATGGAACTTTATGGCGCTGCAAGAAGTCTGAGTTCCAGCTTTTCAGTGCTAGTAGCAGGTATACTGTGCTCACTTTAGCTGCTTGTTAGCCTGTTCAGTGTTTATCAAACATTTATTTAATCGTGGGCCAGTAGATAGGAGTCAGGAATTGTTGGCTTTTCCCCGGAGACAGCAGGCTGCAGTAAAGAGAAGAACGGTTATTTTAAGTTTCCCGTTACGTGTCGGCTCGCTGCTCTCTCTCACCGGGCGAGCGAGCAGCGAGTCGGCTACATCTTTAGTCTGATAACTAAACACCTGCAGTCAGTCACCGACAGAATCTCCTCCTGGCAAAGTCAAACTAGCTCATTCATTATTTATACAGTCTATGGCTAATAACCGCTAGCTACGCTGAGGAGCATATAGCCTAGCTTCATAGCCGTAGCTGGCTGATTCATGCGGCCCGCCCATAGTCCTCAGCCATAGGCTTTACCTTGGTCGCGCTCCGCCTCTTTGCCCGTCTCTGGATTAGCCGGCTCTGGCATTTCCAATATGGCGACCCCCAGCGGCAGCGCAATTCGGGCTTCAAAAGGCTTCTTCAGAAACCAATGGGTGACCTCACTGAGACTACGTCCATTATTTATACAGTCTATGGTTGTTATAAGGTTTAAAGGGGAGGTCCACCCCTTAAGTAAGTGAACACATTTTTTGGGGGGGTGAAAGTTAAAGAAAAGGACATCATTATATGTTGAAAAATAAGACTTTAATTAAAGACAATAATAAGCCCTAATAATAAGTGTGAATAAGGTGTTTTATGCAAAGTAACAAAGTCTTATGCAAGTTTAAAGGGCTACATAAGCTACTTTTAAAGGGTAATTTCACTGATGTAAAACCTTTTCTTATGTAAGGGATAAGTGATTTAATGCATCTCTAAGCATATATCCTCTGCAATTAAGGTTTGTCCTTAAATATTTATGCCAATATAATTTCAAATCTTATTTTTGTTTTAAAATTTAAGTCAGCTTGGTGTCTAGATAAGTAGATAAAAATAATAAGTCTACATTTGGAAAACTGGGTTTGCCACATAGTCTTCAAACAGTTGTCAAGGAATTCATAGCTATCAACAGCCTTCGT
This sequence comes from Semicossyphus pulcher, assembly GCF_022749685.1. NCBI lineage: Eukaryota > Metazoa > Chordata > Actinopteri > Labriformes > Labridae > Semicossyphus > Semicossyphus pulcher. The sequence continues at coordinate 10,886,622 of NW_027211695.1, forward strand.
GGCTACTCACATTTAAGCCTACTGTAGCTTACGTTTGCACATAACCTAAAAGAAATCTGATTTAAGCTCAATAGCTTCATACATTCTATAGTCATTCACGTTATCCCAAAATGTCTGACACAAGCACTGAGACCTGCCGTAAAAATACCAATTTCCCTTCTCAACTTGAAGCTACAGACATTGAACTTGCAGAAGAAGTGGAAGGGCTACGAAGAAGCAAAAGAAACCAACCCTTACAGAAAAGGGAAGAGAACTTAAATAAGAAAGGATTGAAGAGTGTGCAACGTCATTACAGAATCATCTATGAGAAGTGGAGGTATCAGACAAGAATAGGCAAGGACATATTGACTGATGAGGCCTCTGAGGATGAATTAAAGGAGCTGATTGAGAACATGGAAAGCACCTGTACTGCTGTAAAGGTTACTTATGAAGAGTTGTGTCTACCAATTTCTATGCCCATGCCTCAAGTGCAGAACAGCTCTGACTTGGTCAGTGCACTAGCAGAAGCTATAAGTGCCAATCGTCTTCCAACACCAGAAACTGCATTATTCACCGGAGATCCATTGAAGTTCAAGGACTGGCTATCTTTCAAAACATTAATAGACAGAAAAAACATTCCAAAGAATGAAAAACTGTATTACCCAAGAAAGTACTTAGGTGGCGCTGCAAAGAAAGCCGTTGAAGGATTTTTCCCACCAGCATATGACTCAGCCTGGCAGCTGTTGGAAAAAGGTTTAGAGACCCATTCATAATTGGGAAGTCCTTTAGAGACAAGTTGCACGGCTGGCCAAAAATTTGCAATGCCCCACATCAAGACACTGGAAGTTCTCAATGACTGCAATGAGAGTCAAAAAATGTTGCTGAAATTGCCAGATTGGTTGGTATCCAGATGGAACTGCAAAGCGATGGAAGCCAGACAAGCAAACACTGAGTACCCACCATTTAAAGACTTCGTAGACTTCCTATCAAATGAAGCTGATCTAGCTTGTGATCCCATATGTTCAATAAAAACGCTCAAAGGTGTGGAAAATGAGAAACAAAGGCATCCACTGAGCCAAACCATTTAAGCGAAGACACTGTCCACAAACACAACACAGAGCAGCATCCCATCATTTGTCTTCTGCAAAATAACAGGACATGCCCTCGCCAAGTGCAGAAAGTTTGTTGAAAAGACTGTTCAAGATCGTGTCAGGTTTGTGTACTCTGAAAAGCTTTGTTTTGGATGTTTGGAAACCGGTCATCACTCAAGAAGGTGTGATAACAAGAGCACATGTGAAAGGTGCCAGAAGAGACACCCAACATGCTTGCATGATGACAAGTTCAAGGAACAGCAAAGGTTGACACCTCTGAAAGGAGACGACAACTCAAAGAACAAATCAAACACCAAAAAAAAGGCTGCAACAGTTACTACGAACAGAGTCATACAAGAAGGCCAAAGCACACAAACATCCTCAATCATACCAGTCTGGGTCTCATCCACAAAACAGCCAGATCATGAAGTCCTTGTCTTCGCACTGTTAGACACGCGGAGCGATACAACTTTTAACCTTAGATGAAGTGGCCCAAGATCTTAACACAAACAGAGAAAAAGTCAGTTTGCGTCTATCCACAATGTCTACAAGGTCAACAGTCATACCCTGTCAGAAACTGACATATCTGCAGGTGAGAGGATACAACTTGGAGAAAAGGATTCTATTGCCATCACTTTTCACGCGAGAGTTCATTCCAGCAGACAGGTCGCACATTCCAACTGCTGAAATGGCTCTAAAATGGCCTCATCTGGAAAAATTGGCAGATAAGATCCCACCACCATTGGACTGCGAAGTAGGCCTTCTGACTGTCAACAAGCACTGTCAACAAGCCCTTCTGCCGAGAAACATCCTGTCCGGCGAAGAAAATCATCCGTATGCCCAGAGAACCGATCTTGGCTGGAGCATCATCGGCTGTTCAAATCCAGCAGATGATTACAGTGATGCAATAGGAACCAGTGACGAGGGTGGTTGCATTTTCCATCATCGCAGACCCCCAGCACAGAGAGGCTTTGCACTCAGAGATCTCCACTCTCCTGGCAACGACAGCCATCAGGGAAGTGAAGAGGGAAAATCGCCAGGCAGGATTCTATTCCCGATATTTCCTCGTCCCGAAGCGGGACGGCACCCTCAGGCCAGTTTTGGACCTCAGGGGCCTGAACAAATTCCTCAGGCCCCTGAAGTGCAAAATGCTAACTGTGCCGAGAGTAAAGCAGGCTAACCTACAGCCCGCACAGACCACCCAGTTTCTGTGCATGTGGCTAGATGCCAGGGCTGGGCTGGTAACACTGACTCAGGAGAGGCAGGAATCCCTCAGGGTCAGCCTCTCTCGTTTTCGGCTGGGAACCAAGGTTACTTGGAGGCTTTGTCTACGCCTCATGGGCCTTACGGCAGCATCAGTACAAGTGGTGCCACTGGTTCTCCTGCATATGCGCCCAGTGCAGAGGTATCTGTGGCGCCTGGGGCTATGCCCACGGAGACACCTACAAGCCCTGGTGCTGGTCACCAGGAGGCTCTGGGTGGCCCTCAGGTGGTGGAAGATCCCAGCCAACATTTCAAAGGGAAGTATGTTTGGTCCGGTGCTGCGCCGCCAGGCGGTCTCAGTGGATGCATCCCTGACAGGATTGGGCGCAGTCCATGATGGCAAGGGTGCCAGCGGGGACTGGCGTGCCCCCTGGAAGGGTCAGCACATTAATACTCTGGAGCTGAGGGCCATCTGCTTGGCCCTTCAGTACTTTGCACCAAGCCTGCAGGGCCGTCACGTGCTTGTGAGGACAGACAGCACGGTTGCAGTGGCATATGTGAACAGGCAAGGGGGACCTTCTCTCCAGAAAAGGCCCAGCCCCAGGGGAGTGGAGGCTGCACCCGGAAGTGGTCGAGGAAATCTGGCGACACTTCGGCAGGGCGGCTGCCGACCTGTTCGCACCCAGAGACAATGCACACTGCCCACAGCACTTCTCCATAGGGAGAGACACTTCCCCCTGAGCCTCGACGCCATGGCTCACCAATGGCCTCGGGGGCTGCTGTATGCGTTCCCCCCGTTCGGTCTCCTTCCGTCCCTGCTGCAGAGAGTTTGGGAGGAAGAGGCGAGGCTGATCCTGGTGGCCCTGTATTGGCCCCACATGATGTGATTCTCAGGGATAACCCCCCTCTTAGACAGGAAGCCATGGGAACTTCCAATTCGCCAGGACCTCCTCAGCCAGGCACAGGGGGCCCTGTTCCATCCCTTTCCACAAGGGCTCAAACTCTGGCCCCCCTGAGAGGGCCAGTCTGCTAAGCATGGGGCTCGCGCAGTCAGTGCAGTCAGTGGTTAAGACCATGCAGGGCGCTCAGGCACCATCAACGAGAGCGGATTATGCCGAGCAGAAGGAGGCCAGCCATCCTGACATGGGACCTGGGTCTTGTGCTGGCTGCCTTAAGACAGGAGCCCTTTGAGCCCCTGGAGTCAGCGAGCATTTAATGGCTGTCACTCAAGGTTGCATTCCTCATAGCAGTGACATCAGCAAGCAGGGTAGGAGAGCTACAGGCTCTGTCGATGCATCACAATTGCTGTCGATTCCTGCCAGACGACATAGGAGTAAGCCTGCGGCAGAATCCAGCATTCCTGCCAAAGGTACTCTTGGACTTCCACCTGAATCAGTCAGTGGAGTTGCAATCCCTGTGCTCCGTCCGGGGAGAGGGTGAACAAGATTATACAGGGTCGAGGCTATGCCCGGTCAGAGCCCTGAGGATTTATTTCTGGTGAACAGAGGCATTCAGGAAAACAGACCAGCTGTTTGTTTGCTTCAAGTCCCAATGCCTGGGTCAGCCAGTGTCTAAATCCAGGCTGTCCCACTGGGTTGTGGAAACAATCCAACAAGCATACAAAGGCGCTGCCGCTCCGGTGCCTGCGGGAGTAAGGGCGCACTCCACATGGGGCGTAGCAACCTCCTGGGCCTTGTGCCGTGGTGCCGGCCTCTCAGAGATCTGTGCGGCCGCGACCTGGTCACGCCCATCTACGTTTGCCAGGTTTTACAACTTGAAAGTGGCTGCCAGCACCCCCTTATGGAACGGGTGCTGGGTGCCACTACGCAATAGACCCAAAAAAAAGAGGACTTATTCACTGTGCCCATGTGCAAGCGGGTCCGGTAGTCCCGGCGAAGGGGATATCTTGTATCCTTGTCAGTAGAACCGGTAGGAGACAGGTCTTCTGAGCGTCACATACTGTATCTTCACACCCAACCCTTGCGTCTTGTAGGGTTGGCCATGTCCAAGGCTAGCCAACAAATGTGCAAAGGTGTATATGTTGTATATAGTGTTTCACGGATCCCATCAGCGTCATCTGACAACAATTTACCTTCTTATTTATCTCTATAAACAGATGTCCGTATGTAAGTTCAGCCAACAATCCGTACTAGATCTAAAATTCAACTTCAAATAAATTCCCTTGACGCTGTGTCACGAAAGCTGATCGATGTTCAGATTTCCCGACCTCATTGAATGCATCATCAGATGATCGAGCCGATCTCCGTTCAACAAACGAGCATTTTAAAAGTAATTTTGTTCTCCTCTTGATGACAGACCTGACAAAGCTCTTTACTAATCTGCATCAAGATTTTGAAATTTCGGCAAAGCTAAGACCTGTTAATTAAAGTACATCACAGGAAAAGTGGGTTCTTTTTCTGGTTTTCAGCATTCACACCAATAAAGGAGGGCTACGAGGATCAATAATACTGAGAGAGCTGCTCCTTGGACAATGGACTTTAATAACCCAGTAAAAACAGTCACACAGTTGGCACCGGTGTGCGATCGCACTTGAAGGTGTTTTTTGGCACTTACTGATTCGTTCCCTCCTGTCTTGATCGATGCTTATGTTGTATTAACTCTCAGATGTATGTCACTTTGGACAAAAGCGTCTGCTAAATGAAATTGTAACTTTGTAACATTGTAATATTTTAAATCAGACCTGAATCTTCCGATAACAGGGTTTGAGTGAGGATATCAATACACACATCCCTGATCTTTATTTCATTTACTTCCAAAAAGGCATTTTTACACCATTTAGAAATCCCCCCCATTGGTTTCATATTTGGTATATGAAGGATCAAGATGATGTCCAATCCTGTCCAAAAGTTCCCTTTAAATAGACTTTTCAAAGACTTGACGTGAGGTTATTTGGAGTCTGAAGAGGCTATTTTTGCTAGCGGGAGTATTTTTAGTTGTTTCCATAGTTCGTTCATCCTGACATTAAGAATGTCATATAGTGTATCAATAGCATATTCGATCAGCGAAGCAGCACAGCAAACAATTAACAGCTAAGTCATCAGGACCAGAACTTGTTCTAGCTTTAATTCTTAAAAGTATTCTCAACACTGCCAACAGCAAATAAAGTGTTACAAGTGTTATATAGTTTGCAAAATTACTAATTATGCTCAATAATTCTTGCCACGGCCAGATCCGATGAAAAGCCTTCTAGGACAACCCTTTTTCTGGAGGCAGCCCCGTAGTCGATATTGGTATAATCTGTATAACAGTGATCGCTTCCCATTCTTCCCAAGCTTCACATAATACCTGGGTTTCCGTTATCTGGTAATTGCTGTTTTTTACCGGTAAAATCTGGTGAAGTCTGACATGAAACATGACAATAGTAGATTTTTAACCAAAAAAATATCACTGATTCGTGATAACCCCGTCCCCTCAGTGCTTCAGGAATACGCTACACCAGCCATCCGTGTCAGCAGCACCAGCCACAGCTCCTCTCTTTGATGCCACAAGCGCACAAGATGCCAGCACTGTGATGCCAGTGTTCTGTGGCTATACAGCCAGGAATTTATCCTCATTCGGGATTTCAGTGGAATATATGCTATCCAGATTCATATATATTAATTAATATTAGTGTATAACAAACTGCACTCCCACAGAGAGATAGAGAGAGAGTGTGCATGCAGACAGCGCGGACGCAGCGAAGAAAGTAGTCATTGAGTATGAGTATGTTGTTCCGCTGTAGCCTATAAATTTCAGTTTAGTGAAGTTATTGAAGCAGAGTGCACCAGCTGGGCGTACTCCTGGGTGTAACGTTACTTCCAACTTAGAGCTGAAGGCTACTACTGACCTTAAACTAGGCCCTGCGTACCAGTTACACTTAGATGAGACTTAAATAAAAGGGCATTAAAACCAGAGAGAGTCATCCGTGATCGGACAGTAAGTTGATTGACAGGTTTCGTTTTGTCAGACAAGTCCTGTTGGAAAGAATTAAAGAACTCTCCCCTGAGCTGCAGCATGTGTCGGACAGAAACGTGGCGCTGTCCCTGCCTCTTCTGCTTAGTAGGATGTGGAGATCAAACGCAGAGGAGGTTGGCAGTATTCATTCTTGTGCAACATTAAATAGACAGCATTTTATTCCACACAATGATTGAAAAAGATAATAAAAGTAAAACACGAAGCATGTAATCTAACTAACGCTACTATTTACTTGTGTGTGTGTGTGTGTGTGTGTGTGAGAGAGAGAGAGGGAAAAAAGGGTGTGTCTATCTCAGGACAAGCAGAGATCAAAATGGAGAATGTGTCCATTAAGAGACCACATGGCTTTAGTGGCAAATAGGGTAGACAAAGAACTCATAAAATGGCCGATTCAAAGATGGCCACTGAATGCTGTCCTTTGTCTCAACCAACTTGCACTGAGCACATAGGACGGGTCGAGACCCAGAAAAAGAACCGGTAGGGTTTAATTCCTGGCTATTTAGTCTGGTCAAAAGTCAGTCCAAAATATTGCCTAAGTCTTAAGAGTGCCGGGTTAGAAAAGAGAGAGGTTAATTTAGCATGCAGACTATGTCTTTGTGTAAGCATAAGTTACCTCAACTACAATCAATACCTGACTAAACAGACATTACAACAATACAACTCAGAAACAAATCAAATCAATAACATTACAATACCGCAAACATTCCTGCTTAGCTGTGAGAATAACTGTGAGTTATTCTAGCTTTGCCCAGATGTTACATTACCGGACCTTGGACGGAAAGGCATTGCGGTGCTGTGTTGCAGCTTGTTAGGCCGACGATCCTGTTGCTCAACTGGGCTGGGGGAGCAGTGGTTCTGGTGAGGAAAGTTGCAGTCGTTGAGTTAGTGTACAGTTGGAGGGTCCTTCCTCGCTCTGTCGTCCTTACTTGAAAAGCGGGCAGACTCTTTCACCTGCTGCTAAACTACGGTTACTAGTTCGTGCTGATTAAACCGGTAATCTTTTTAGCAGGATCTCGCATCGCTGCTGAGGCCTTGCTCTGTTAGCAAGCCATGAGAGCTGTTGAATTGGAGGGAACTGCGGCAGCAGCTCCAACCTTCTTGGAGGGCAGAGGAAAGCTTCTGAGCTTCAGAACAACAAGGCAATTCAAGACTCTGAGCCTCTGAGGTTTCTGAGACCGAGCTTCTGAGACTGAGCCAGGAACAATGGTGGTCTTCCGGTTTTACAGACCTATGGTGCGTTCCATTTGTACTCGGAAGTCAGAAATTCCAAGTTACTTGACTTATTTGTGTCTCAATTAAATCAGCCGTACTCGCAAGTCCAACTTCTATCTGTGGACATGGTGTTATGGTGTTTGTATGCGCAAAATACCTCATAATGTGTTGTTATCAACTGGTATTGCTAACAATGGCTAGAGCTAGAGTGCAACTCATGTGTGATGTCATTTCCAGTTCCGAGTTCTGACTTCCAGGGTAACGGAACGCACCACTAGCATAGGGGAGGGGTTTTCACATGAAGGTGTGAAAACCTAGAGGCTGCTGGGAATTTGAGTTCGAAGTTCAGCTGCCATTTTGAAAAGTCTGTTTAAAGTCCATAAATGCACATTCCAATATTGGAGATGCAGTGATATAACCAAGTACTGCTCAAACATATGTTTGTGAAGTTCATAGATTTCATTCATTAATTTGCAAGTAACCCTTTCTCCTTGTAACAATTTTCACAGACATCATGTGATATTTATGTTTTTCATCTGATCAACAATTGAATTCTTCTCCCTTAAATCAGTCAAACAGCTGCAGGCCGGTTTCTGTACCGACTCACTGGCCTGTTATTAAAGGTGTATTTATCCATCACTCCGCCTGGCTGCACAGACACACACTTATTGTTCTCCTCTGTCCAACCACAGACACACACTCACACACCACACAACACAGAGTTATGAGGCTAAGCTCTGGCAGCTTTCCAGTTGTAATTTTTTCCAAACATTGTATTTTGGGATAAAGAACATAGGATGCTGTCAGCCTGGGTCATGGGGTTAGAAAAGGCACAAGTTTGTGAGTATGTGTGTGTGTGTGTGTGTGAGAGAGAGAGAGAGAGAGAGAGAGAGAGAGAGAGAGAGACCAGGGGTCATTTTGGGTAGTTCTTGTATATCTAAGTGTCCATGTTGTCCTCATAATGGGCTGTACATGAAAGTGTTCATGCAAATGCATGTGTATGTTTATGTATGTGCATATGCCTGTGAACAAAGCCAGCATCTGTGGCCTAATGATAGTGTAATAAGCAAAGTAAACCTTCCAAGGCCTGCTCTTCTTTCCGAAAAAGGACCCTGAGCTCATTGAGCTCTAGCTAGCAGCTGAGTGCTGCTTATTGTACTGTATGTACATATTAGTGTGTTAGTGTGTTTCTATTTCCTTTTATATGAGTTTGGACATCCTCATCAGCATTTTATTCCTATTTAGTCTTACATTTAGTGTTCCATTTTTTCTGCTTTCTGCATTTCTTCATGTCTCAGCTGGTCTAAGCAGCAACAAGGGCCCCTCATAGACTCTCTGACTGTCCTGCTTATTTATCCCTCCATCCCTTCATCCCTCTGTTCTCCACCCCTCCTTGTCATTAGTTCTGAGCTCACAGACTCATGGCTTTAATTTTGACCTGCCTGCTTCTCAGTCACTGGCCATTATGTATCTGGTTTCTGTACAAGGCTCTGCTGTGTGTGTGTGTGTGTGTGTGTGTGTGTGCGTGCGTGCGTGTGTTAAGGATCTGTATAGCATATGTTCATTTAAAAAAAATGAAAGAGATATTCTGCTATGCAAATGTATAAAAGTTTGTAACTGATGCCATGGTTATTCTCCACTGGGTGGCAAAAATGCAAAAAGTAGCCTGAGAACCAGTGAGAACATTTTTAATTGGCTCTTTCAGATGTGTCTGAACCCCCATCCCACTTCCATCCAGCCTGATTATTGGAAGGCCAATCCCAGCCATTCATCTATTCAGGGAGTTTAAGCGCTGTTGAGGCACTTTCTTAAGCAACAAAGATGGCTGCTGCTGATATGTAACATTCTAAATCCACTACTGCGTCAATATTAAAGGAACGACAATTGGTATACAAATGGTAAGTATTGGCTACCATGCTCAGAAATCTCTTGTTACCTCTCACGTGTAATTGCTAATATTTTTGTAGTGTATTTGAACTATCTACCGTGCCTAGCAACCTTCTGCTACCTCACATGTCTAATCACGCATATTAGTTGTAGTGTCCAGTGTTTTTTGGTTGGCCTACGCCAGTTGATAATTTCACTGAGGTGTCTTCAAGCCCTCAACCCAGACTGTGCATCCGTCTACTGTAGATTTTGTCTGCATAGCAGGGCGAAACAGATTCTGGCAGGGAGTATAACATATGAACAGATAAAAAAAATTGCATGAAACAAGACACTTCTGCAAAAACAAGCATTCAGAGGCCTGAGGCACAACAGTACAATTCCATTCCCTTTAACCTTTGTCCAGAAGACTCATTATTGGCTGTGGGTCAGCTTACAGTGGTTGGATATTTAAACAATAAGCTAGATGCCAGGCTATAAAGGGGTGAAGACATTTATGAATGGGACTTCAGCTGTTTTAAAGTGGGTCAGGTTCAAATACAAAGATGCCTAAATGTAAGTGACAGGAAAAGTTGTCATATTAAATTTTAAACCTGACTATGTTCGCACCTAACTTGCAAACCAACAGCTGGAAGCATGAAATGAGAATAGATTTGCCATATCTCTTTTTTGCTGTCTCACTCTCACTCTGTTTGTGTCACTCTGTCTGTCCACTAGGCAAATCCGTCACTGAAGCCCCTGGCAGCTTGGACCAGGGATCTTTGCCAGCGAGTCAATCAGTTTGCACGCTGGGCTGAGACGGCCCAGCCCCCACCTTGTTCTGGCTCTCTGGCTTCACCTTCCCAACAGTTTCCTCACTGCTGTTCAGCAATCCATTGCTTGACAGCACAATGTGAGAGTTCAAATAACCCCATGCCTATGCCTATACAGAAAGACATTATTTTATAAGACGTTATATTATAAAACACTACAGAAGGAAACACTGCTGATTTTGTTTTGCTTGTGATTGATGGGCATACATTTTAAAGTTTATCCAGTAGAATATTATGGCCAACACAGCCATAATATTCTGCAACACAATGTTAATTTTGGAAAAATGAACAAATTCAAAATTCATAATATTTGTGTGACCAACAGCTACAATTAACAAAGACATAGAAAAATCACCCCTCTGTTTTGTTTTGGCAATACTAACCTGCTGAACACTCTTTTCTCACACTCTGTTGAGTCCATACATTTATCTCAGCCTCAGTGGATTCTACAGCCAACAACCATGAAATGTAATGTCAAACAGGAAGAAACTTGAACTTGTCTGACAATAGATATATATTTGTGCCTGTTTATTAAGAAAGGCATGTGTGCGTGCAACAATCTTTTATAATTTCTTGCAGGTAGTTGTACAGTGTGACCCCCTGTGATTGTTGGGCGGCTGTGGTAGAGACAGTTGTCCCTCAATCAGAGGGTTGTTGGTTTGATCCCTGACTGCCGCAGTCACTTGTCGAAGTTTCCTTGGTCAAGACATTGAACCCCAAATTGCTCCTGGTGGCATAGCCATCAGGTATGAATAAGCATAGATCTGATTGGAGATTGACACTTAGGCCTTTGCCATCAGTGTGTGAATGTGTGTGTGAAAGGGTGAATGTGACATGAAGTGTAAAAGTGCTTTGAGTGGACGAAAGACTACAAAAGTGCTATATAAGTACAGTCCATTTACCATTTACCATTGTCTCCTCACTGTATGCAGTTGTGACAAACTACCTGTTTGTGGCTGTGGTCATTACACACAGCAACATTGCATTTCATTTCCCACACCTGTTGTTGACTACCATTACAGCCTGGATGAGGAAACATAAAAGGAAGAGAATGTTTTGAATGACAAGCAAACCTATCGATCAATATGTAACTATATAAATAAATGTTCACCTGCATTCGCGCGCACACACACACACACACACACACACAATACATACAGTAATGTTACTAAGTAAGTAAAGGTTAACTAGCTTAGTTAGCTAATTAGTCTTAGCTAACTATGAAGTAAGCTTATTTGTTGATATATGATAATACATGATAACATACACTTTTACACAATAGTCATGAATGACATCCACACATACATGAATCTGCAATTAGGTTGCTGAAATCAAATCATCAAATATTTTCTGAGGTAAAAATGAAGATAATACTTACATGTATCAGATCTTGCTGTGTAAATGATCTTCAGGATAGGTAACACTTAACACATAATCTGTGTGGTCCACAGTAAATATATTCCTGACAGCCACAGTTGGTAAGAATCAAAGGTTCCCATGAGATTCCATAGGAAATGCATGCAGGTTATTTTTGACCCACTTATGGAAGCTAGGGGTAGTAATACAAAAATTAAATTTCTCTAATTGCATTCAAGGTAACTTCAAAACTTAAATTGCATAATATCAAAAACATGTTTTTTGAGGAATACCTGGAATATGAAGTTTTTTTATTGCGAAGATATTGTAACAAAACCTCACCAGGTCATTTTTGACCCACTTATGCATCTAAGGGTTAAACCAGCACACCACTTTTTACCTCTATTGTTCCTTTTCTCAAATCTGCTCTTGCTTTATAATTTGTTATAGGAGGCAGTGTTACAATTTAAATGTCGACATTGGCAGAAAATTGCTGAAAGGATCTGAGACACTCAGTGGTGTAATTAATAAAATACAATTTTACAATTTTCACAACTTTTTCACACCCATACCCATACTCGGTGCATTTGCTTTTTTAATTTGTCTGCAAGAGGTGCAACTTCAGAATTTCTGTTATTGTAACTCATATTTTCTCAGTCATTTTATCTCCCTGTGCAACTCAATCAATGCACACGTCCAGCCCTTGTAACCTCAAGGTTGTAACCTCTTATCCTTCCATCTCTCTTCCCTCCTCTTCCATCCCTTTTCTATTTTTTTTTATTTTTTCCTCTTGTTGAAATCACACTACCTAATTGGCTTGGCTGTTTGTCATTGTTATTTTTTCTGTGCCTATGTCACCTCTAAACAAGCATTAGCCTTATTCTTCACTGATTATCCCCTCCTTTTTATTCCTTGTTTTCCTGCTTATCAGCGCCCACCCTTTCAGGATGGAGTATTTGTCAGAGGTTTGTACCTAAAGGGGGCTGGTTGGGACAAGAATTCCTGTCTAGTGAAAGCTGAACCCATGCAAATGGTCTATCCCATCCCCACCATTAACTTCAAACCTGTGGAAAACCGCAAGAAGATGGTCAAGAGTGAGTTGTTATGGACTTTTTGACAGCAAATTCCTACTCCTTCTCACCAACTGTCATTCTGTTTTCCTTTTCTTGTTTTTGTATTAGTCATGCCCTGTGGTTTCGCTTTGTCAACTTTGTGTCTGTATCCCTTCTGTTTGTGTTAGGGCATGTACCTCTGTCCGTTACTACTTTCTGGTTCGATTGGGCGGGGCAGACAGAGCTTCTTTTGTGGTCAGTGTAGAACACAAATCTGGAGCTGTGACCCCAGACCACTGGATCAAGAGAGGGACTGCTCTTCACATGAGCCTGGACAACTGAAGGCCTTAACATACTCATGTATTGACTGTGATTTTAAGCTTTGAAGGCTACAAGGCCACAACAGAGAGTAAATGAAATTTTAACCCTGTAACCTCTCTAATGCATTGCATAATAAAATGTCTTTTTTCTTTTTTTCTTAGTTAAACCTGATTTATTTGCACATGGATTCACCAGCTCTGTCATACACTAGTTATACTTGCTGTGCACATGTACACAGAGAAAGCCAAGGTAAAATCGTATCAATGTTTTGATTGTAAAACTAGCAGAAAACACAACCAATTATCACAAAAAGAAAATTATTATATAATATAAGCAAAATTTAAAAATTGCTCTTTGCATGATTAAATCACACTTGAAGATAAGATTGAATTTGAGAATCATTTAGACTATGTCTATCTGACTTCCTGCCTAACGTTGGAAGGTAAATACAGGTCTGTTTACATTGTTGAGCAAATAAGACATGTGACACAACACCTTCAAATGCCCTTAAATACTGAATATAACGTGTTGTTTTGCTCTTGGGGCCTTCCTATCACCTCCGTGTGTCAGTATCTGTGCCGTCTAGCACACACACACACAAACAAGGTCACATTCACACACAAACACACATCATTAAGGGGCAATTAGCACACAGTAACAAAGCCATATCCTATACATAAGCAGACAAACACAAACAGGCAGGCAGGGCAGCCAGTGTAGAAAGAGGAAGGAGGACACTGATGCAGACAGACAGGCTGTGGGCTCAGGTGGCTGAATGTGAGTCGGAAAAGGCAGTCAGCAGCCCGTCTGGGAACTTTCTTCTCTCTTTGTTTTTATGGACAGACGGACACAGACAGCCAGACAGAGGTACACAATTGCTTTGTATATGTATAGCTAGAGTATAGTTGGATATGTTCACATGGTGAGAGAAAAAATAAAATAAAATAAAAATAAAAAGTTATAACAATAATAAACCAAAAAAAAAGTACATAAATAAATAAATAAATAAATAAATAATAAATAAATAACCAATGAAAACTCCTATTTATATACTGTATATCTATCTATATACACATACCCATACACACACACACATACAGTGTAAACATATATACAAATTTAATTACATACGTATACATAGACCCAAACACACACTGCCTGTAAATGCATGCACACACACACATCATGCATATACACACACATTAAAAAAACAAATTTAAAAAAGGGTGATTATATAATAGTTCCACAAAGGTAATTTTACTTTCAGCAACATTAACATTACTGCAAAAGAACAACAACAAAAAAACAAAACAAAAATACAGATCAAAATATTTCAGAAAATCCACAATCAATAAGGTAAAAAATGTTTATAAATTATAAATTAAATACATAAATATGTGAGGAATTGAGGATTTAGTTCACCGGCAAATTCAGAGCTTTAAGAAATGGTTCCAGGTGTCATGAAATGTAGTTGTTTGGTTGTTATTAAAAGCAGTGATGTGTTCTATTGAGAGATGTTCAGCCAACAAGTCGAGCCATTGTGACGTTGTTAATTTGTTCCTGTATGGTCAAGGTGATAAGTATGGCATTATGGTATTTGTATAGGTTTAGGTTAGGTTTAGGTGATTGATGGATGTAAAGTCTCCTAAGAGGCAGAGGGAAGGTGACAATGAAATGCAGTGACCCAGAATATGAGAGATGATAGTTATTATATTTATCCAGAAGTTTTGGCTTGGTGTGCAAAGCCATACTGAGTAGAAGTAATTGTCTGTGGTGTTTAAATTACATTGGTGGCATATATCAGTGTCTGTGAAACCCATTAGGTGCATCTGTGTTGAGTTATGTGTGTTCTGTGTATAGTCTTATATTGAATGAGTTTTAATCTTGGGTTTTTGGCCATCGAGAAGATGTTATTGCAAATTTGTTTCCAGAGAGTTGTGTCAATATTGATTGATAAATCCTTTCCCAGTGTGTGGTGGGGTCTGTTGTTGATGAAATCAGTCTGTATAATTTTGACAGTTGTTTTCAAGAGGTTGCGTTTTTGAGTTGTGGATATTGAAGAAAATGTTCTTGCATGAAATCATACATATGGGTTTATTCATGAAGTGATAATAAGGAGTTGTTATCAAACAGGTGTATTAAGTGAGCTATTCCTTGTTTTTTCTACGAGTTGAAGGACAAGGAGTGTTGATAACGAAGTAAGGGTTGTTCCATATTGGGGCGAGTTTACATGGTGAGAGAGTGTGATTGGTGATCTTATTGATATTCCACCATCTTCCAGAGTCGCTGCAATGACTGTGTCCTTATAGCAGTTATGTTTTTTATTGATGCTGAGAGAAATGGTAAATCTCTGATGGAGAGTTTGTTGAATTCTGATTTCTAGCCATGGGTCTTGGTGTGTACTTGAGTGAATCAATTTAATGATGTATTGTAATTTATTGGCTAAGTAATAGTGGAGGAAATTTGGTTTTCTGTGGTGTTGAAAGTTTGATTCTAGGTTGTTTGTTTTTAGTAGAATTTTGTAATTAATGAATCAAGTGTGGTGAGGAGTTGGTTTGACAGGAGTCATTGAAAAGAGGTAGTTGATTCTGGTTAATATTGACATTTTGATAGTTGCAATTCGGCCTGCTAGGGAGAGTGGTAAATTATTCCAGCAGTTTAACTGCTCTTCAATGGATTTAAGATGGCGTAAATTTGAGGTGTAACAGCTCTGGAAGCTTGGAGGAAATATCAATGCCTAGATCGCGAATGTTTCCAATTGGGATGTTGGAGGGTAATTTGGGGTTTGTCGTCTTACATTGGTGGTGATTTAGTGTTAGGATGGTGGATTTGGACCAATTCATAAAGTAATCAGAGATGGAGGAGAATTTCTCTATGAGTTTAAACAATGCAAGTAGTGATGTTGATGGGTTTTGTATATATAATAATAAATCATCTGTGTATAAACTGACCTTATGGATAGTGTTGGCAGCAGTGATTCCAGTGATTTGTGAATCTTGGCGAATGGTGGCTGCTAGTGGCTCAGTGAATAGCGCAAATAATAGTGGAGAGAGTGAACATCCTTGCCTGATGCCACGGTTTAGTGTGAAACGTTGTGAGGTTATTCCATTGGTGATTACTGATGCTGTTGGTGAGTTGTAAAATATTTTAATCCAATTGATGAATGACTGTCCAAAACCAAACCTATCTAATGTTGCAAATAAAAAGGTCCAGTTTACACAGTCAAATGTTTTTTCTGCGTCTGATGATAGGATGGATGTGTTAATCTTTTGATTTGTGGATATATTTATTAGGTTGAATAGACAGCCCATGATATTTGATGAGTGTCTACCTTTAATGAATCCTGTTTGGTCGGGGTGAATTAAGGTATTAAATGGCTTTTTCCAGTCTCATAGCTAATACTTTACTGATAATCTTGATGTCTGTGTTGATGAGTGATAAAGGGCGGTAGCTTGAGCAGAGAGTAGGATCCTTGTTAGGTTTGAGGAGAACCGAGATGAGTGCCGAATTCATATGTGGTGGAAAGTTGGATGATTTGTAAATATATGTTGTCATCTTAACAAATAATGGCGAAATTGTGGTCCAGAAGTGCTTGTAAAATTCAGTGGGAAAACCATCTGATCCAGGTGATGTGATGTCTCTGGTTATTTGCATGATGTTCTGATAGCTTGGGAAGATCTATATGATCAAAAAATGTGTTTATTGTAGTTAAATTTGGGGTACAATCTGGTTTATAAAGGTTACTATAGAAAGTTTTAAATGTTGTAGATATATCATTTGGGGTGTACATCGTAGTTCCTTCTGAGTTTTTTATGGTTTGTGTAATGGCTATTTATAATGGCTATTTGTGGCTAATATACTGTTCAGTTTTTCTACCTTCTAGTTCTCTCTCTAGTTTTTGTTCTTCCCTTTTTTAATTTGTGGAGTATGAAATTATTTTTCCTTTCATCACTGCCTTGGCTGTTTCCCAGAATAGTTTAGGTGAGGTTGTTGGGGTGTCATTTAATTCAATGGAGGATGTCCACTCTCTATGTAAGTATGTATTGAAGTTATGATCTGCAAGTAATGATGTGTTAAAACGCCATGTGTAAGGTTTAAGGGTGGTTTCATTAATAAAGATAAAGCTTACTGGGGCGTGGTCAGAAATGATGATGGGATGGATTTTTACTTCTTGTGTATTTGATGGAGTTGCTAGTGAGGAAATAATCTATTCGGGAGAAAAAGTTGTGATGGGGTGAGTAATATGTATTTTCTCGGGTTTTTAAGTCTCCAGATATCACCAAGACCAAAGTCTGACATATATTGTTCTATTGTTTGAGATGATTGCCACGGTTTGGTAGATTTGGTGATATTTGATCTGATCTGATATTTTATCTATTGGATAAATGGTTATGTTGAAGTCGCTTCCGATAATAATGATTGTATCAGAGAAGGTCATTAGTTTTGTAAAGAATTCATGGAAAAATGCTGGGTTATCCTAATTTGGGCCGTATAGATTGGCTATTGTTAACTGAACTTCCCCAATGGATCCATTGATTATTATATGTCGTCCCTCTGGATGTGTTATGGTTGAGTTATTGCTATATGGTATTTTTTTGTTGATCAACACTGCAATGCCTCTTTTCTTCAAGTTATAAGAAGCGGTGAATATCTGGTAGGCCCAATTTGGTTTTAATTGATCAAGATTTGAATTGATGAGATATGTTTCTTGCAATAGACAGATGTCTCCTTTGAGTTTTGAAAGATGGGATATTATTTTAAGCCTTTTTCCGGTGAATTAAGACCCCGGACATTCCAGGTTATAAAGTTAATCAGTGTCATTGGTAGGTTCAAGGGAGGTTATGACGGATAGGAGTTATATTATTCTTAATGGTATTTCTATTATCAAATGATGTTAAAACAATAATAATAATAATAATAATGAAGTCAAACTTTAGGGTGAGAGAGAGAAAGAGAGAACAAAAAAGAAAAGAGAGAGACTCATACGCAAAAACAGATCAGCACACTTTCTCAGTGTGCGTGTAAAGTGTAATTAAGTACGATACTTCAAGAAGCCTGTGGAGTGTGGGCGACGAGAAGGCGATTGTCTTCACGTAGGCATGACTGCATCATCCACATTCAAAGAAGCCAGGGTGTAACTTAACTGTCCTGAAACAGTTGGCCCGCGATGCATTATTCTTGTTCTTTGAAGAGCGGGTACAGTTTTTCACGCCTTTTGGAGATGGGAAACTGGTCGTTCATGCCAAATGGTGTACCTTTCAGCTCTCTGCCTCTAAAATGAGCTATTATTGGCCTCAGCCCCCTATTGCTTTTATTGCCAAGGCGATGTTTGCGGTGAAACGAGATGTTATCAACTGATTCAGGTGGCAGTTTTAATTTCAGAAAAAAACGGTGGATTCTTGTCCGGATCAGCCACTAACTACTACGTTGTAGCGGTTGTCAATAAAATGCTCAAGTTGTCCTATGCGGACAGAGGTTGGATCTCTTGGGCAGGCCAGTGTGGTGATGTGTGCTAAAAAGCGGCTTGGAGAAATCCAGACACACCAAGACAACGATGCCATACTCCAGCAGTTGAAGAAGTACTGTGTGGATGAATGGCCAGACAAGTTCTCAATCGAAAGAGTGTTTCAGCCCTACCTGCCTTTCTCAGGTGAGCTCACAGTTCAAAATGGTCTGCTACTTCATGGCTGCAGAATAGTGATACCAGCTTCACTCAGAGCAGACACACTGACCAAGCTGCATGAGGGACATCTGGGAATAACAAAATGTAGGGAGAGAGCTAAACAGTCTGTGGTGGCCAGGCCTTAGCAGAGAGCTGACAAAGATTATAGAAACCTGTGAGACCTGTAGCTGCGAGAGAACAAACTTTTCCCACCAAGACCATGGTCCACTGTGGGAGCAGATTTGTTTCAGACAGACAACAAACAATACCTGGTCATTGTTGATTATTTCTCAAGATACTTCCACAACATCAGAAGCAGTTGTTGAGCACTTCAAGTCCATCTTTGCACCTCATGGAATACCAGAAGTGGTACGCTCAGACAATGGTCTACAATTTGCTTCTGAGTCTTTCAGAAAGTTTGCACAGGAGTGGTGCTACAGACGAAGATACAGACAAAAACAACAGCAGAACTACAATCAAAGACACAGAGCACGGGACATGCCGCAACTGCAACCTGGTGATCACGTGTGGGGTAAAGATATGATGGAGTACAGGCACACCAAGGTCTTACATCATTGAGACACCCAGGGGCAGTCTGAGAAGAAACCGATTCCATCTCTCGTCATCCCCTAGAGCACCTGAAACTCCTGCAAACTTACCTGAGACTGTAAACACAGTTCCCGACGCAATGAGTTCACCTGTCACAACTGAAGGTCCAGTGGGATTCCAATCAACAGACTCATGTGTGTGAGAGACGTTTTCCTGCTAGAATCAGACAGCCTCCGGAGACTTTGTGTGTGCAGAGGGTTTAAAACTGAGTGGGAATGGGGCAGAATAATCCCCACACTTAGGTGGAGGGTTGGGGTAGTCTTACCCCATCCCTCCTAGCTTTAACAGTTTATTGTTGAAAATATATTGTTTTGTTATTACTATAGGATAAAGGTTTACAGAAGTATTTGTTTAAAATGTCTTACAGTTTAGAGTTATGGTAAAAGGAAATTAAAGCCGTGTTATAAGTGTTCTTATTGATGTTGATATTCATCTGAATAATTTTGAACTTCAGAACTGTTATATACCTTACAAGTTAGGTAAAGTGAAGAGTGTTAAAATACAGTTTTTTATTTTTCGCATCTCTTTTATCTAGAAAGGGGGATGTAGTATTAGGTTAATACATAGGGGGGAACCTTTGTGATGTTGTAGCGGTTGCTGGGGGGAACCAAAATAAAGGAACTAACTAGCATGCAGCAGCATCTTCTTATACTGTCTCCGGATTAGGTCGCATTGTACCGATAAACAATATAACACCTAGCTCCCTCAGTCTTACATGTCGAAGTGTCCTTGGGCAAGACACAAAATGTTCCCAGTGGCATACCTAATGGTGTGTGAATGTGATGACTGATTGACATAGCCGTAGCATGACGTAGCCTCTGCCGTCAGTGTATGAATGTGAGTGTGAAAGGGTGAATGTGTCATGTAGTGTAAAAGTGCTTTGAGTGGTCGCAAGACTAGAAAAGCGCTATGTAAGTACAGTCCATTTTACAGCGGTAAAGACAGATCAGATGTAATATGGTGTTATACGGTACAGTAAATATAGTATAATACTCATATACATATACATATATATATACACATACAATGTATGGAGAGAGAGACAGCGAGAACTATAGAATGGTAAAATATAATATACAATATAATATTAACCGTAACAGTAATGGTTATAATAATGTAATATAGTGCAGTATAATACGTTTGAGATAAATACTAAGTACAGTTTAGTGTATGAAAATATAACAAGTATATAGCAAGTATAAGTAAATCAGACTAATCTTGAGTGTGACAAAGACTGTGTGTGTGTGGGGGGTGGGGGGTGGGGTGTTCAGCCTGTTGACAGTCTGTAGCTTCCACCGCTGTTGTACAGTAGAACAGCCTGAAGAGCTCACTTTTACACCATAGCAAATAACAGTTCACTGTTCCACTACGAACTGGTAAAGGGTCTTCAGGAGCCTGTTGCAAACACTGAAGAATCTGAGCCTCCTCGGCAAGAAAAGTCTACTCTCTCCCTTCCTGAAGAGGGCGTTAGTGTGAGACCAGTCCAGTTTGTTATTAATTTGGATCTCAAGGTACTTATATGAATCCCCACCCTCTCCACTCTCCACCTAAATTGGATGAATCCCTGGTTTGGCACCCTCAGAAACACAGAAATTTGCACACTGTTTGAAACTCACACACATTAAGGAACACATGAAAACAATAAAGTTAATCAAGGTGAGGTAAAGGATATATTTATGCTAATACGCATTTCCCTGAAGCTGAAAAAGAGGACAGAGGGGAGGAAGCGACTGAAGGAGAAATGAACCTATTCAAACAAATGAATTCTAATGAAGCTTTGCAGACAAGACGTTTGGAGTCGTTCAGCGTTGTGAGAGAGAAGGCCCGGACTTCCCCACTGGAAAGAACTAAGCCCAAACTCCTGAAAGAGAGGAAGAGAAAAACAAGCGAAGCACCCTAGAGAAAGTGAGCTAGGAGGAAGAATGGTCCAGTAATGAGAGAGGGGAACCAGAGAGAGGGGGGCCTGAGTTCAAGGTTGTATTCAGACGTAAGGATTGTCCCCCTGAAAGACCAAACAGACTTCCTCAGGGTTTAAGAGCCTCTTTATCAGACCCAGGTCTGAGTGTGTGTGTTTGTGTGTTTGGTGTGTGTGCGTGTGTTTGGTGTGTGTGTGTGTGTGTGTGTGTGTGTGTGTGTGTGTGTGTGTGTGTGTACACTGGTGGTCCCTGTTGGGTGGTAGAAGAAGGGGGGTACTAACAGCGCCATGCTGAATTCAAATTCAAATTGGCTTATTCTCAGGACTGGTTGTAACAAAAATATCAGACTTGGGTGGGGGTTTATGAATAAGAGCTTCACCCCAAATGAGCTAGAATAGAAATGTGGTGTGGAAACATTTTGGATGAATTTGTTTTGCCATGATAATCAACTTTCCTGTCTAACGTGTGAATTGGAATTTTTTACTCCGGGGCAGGACTATAGTATCCAAACTTTAATGACTACAATGCTTTAAAAGGTGCAATTTTGATCACTTTGTGAGAGGTTGTATCTGTGTTCAAACAGTGGATATCATATTTTAGAGGCAAGGTTTTGAATTTTCCCAGTCCACAAAAATATTTAATTCTTGGAGACATTGGAAACCAACTTCTTCCATCTGCTTATACACTCAAAAAACTGTGAAACAGCTGCTTTGAAAATTCCAAAGTCTTGAAGAAATGTGGACAAATATTGAGTATCTGTGATGAAGGAATCCAAACTTGAAAGGAACCATTAAAACTATTCACTGATGATCTGTAGACCAATGTTTAAACAATGTTGTCTGTCACATTAAAGGACAAGCATGGGGAAATGTTTAATAACATTAGATTGTCTTATATTGAATGAATAACCAGTCAAATCAACCCCCTGACAACACCAAGCAAGCACCAGGGAACCTCTGTGTGGGAGCTACTGGTCTTGTTAGGAAATAACATCGACCTGACAAGATTGACAGACATTCCCAAGGCACAACTTTTGATTCCTCAAGTGGCTCTTGACCTCTTTGGTAACTACCTCAAACTATGAGTTAGACTCTTGAACCTAATAGTTATTTGGGGAAAACTTGGGGTCCAGTTTTCTCGATGAAAGACTAGTTTATTATGGAATTTGGGCAAGATGTACAGTGTGTTTGCCTGTGACTATGGAGGCGGGGCAGTTAATGTCCAAGACTCTTCCACCGAAAATAAACCTGCATGAGGAAAGAGAGAGAGAAAGAGAGAGGAGGGGGAGGAGGAAGGGAAAGCGCCTTTCAACAGGGACCAAAGGGAAAGAGTCTCCGTTTCAATGGAATATAAACTGCGCAATTTCTTTAAGGACTGCCTGCTCTGATCGCGATGTTGACTATTCATCCCGAGGAAATGGATATCAGTTGTGTTTTTGGATGATTAGAGAATCCGTGCCCATTGCAACCCCCGCTGCCTTGGAGGCAAGGGGAGCTTGCAATTTTTCTACCAGATGGGTTTCAGTAGAGGAAGCGAGCTGTGCAATCATTTAGAAAGGCGATATGACTGTGCAGAGATGCAAGATCAGTGATGAGTCTTTCCGTCATGCCTTGCCCATGGGCGAACACATCCATATTTTCTCAGCCCGGACTCCGATCTATCTGCGTGCACCGTGCTCCCCGTTTCGACGTTTGCACCCATACGCGATATGGATTTTGAATGGGGGCTTGTGTTTTTTGGGAGAGGGCTTTTTGGGGGCTGCGTCATCCGTGATTGGGAGAGGAGATGGACTGCTTTGCAGATTTTCCACTATAACACAGTTTTGTAACAGAGAGTCCGCACGGCACCTCCCCAGCACATTTTGGATTGCACATAGAAGGTAAGCATAACGCATAGTATGACTATCATGCATACACGCTGACATGTGAGCCAGTACAGCCTGTTACCTAATTGTAACAGGGGAACCAATGAGACTCCATTAAAAACAACCTCAACTACAGTATCATCATCATCATCTGCTATATAAGGACACGAGCAACATTACAGTTAAAATACAAGCCACTATAAGAAAATCAATGTCCACAGGAACATTTGTCTATCTAGGAAAGTAAAGATTAATCATAGCAGTAACACTATGCTGTATGTACAAAAAGGCCATATAATGATGGTAACGAAGATGATTTGATCATATTAAAATTGCTAATTTAGTATAATGGTATATCCAACTCCAACTTTATAGGTATAAGACCCATAATAAGTAAAAGTAATGATAAAACACTGCAGCAGTTTGATATTTCTGTGTTGCCGACTGCTGTTTTGTCTATTTCCCAAAATTCATACCAAAACTGGTGTGGTGATGTCATGTTTTTACGGTAAGGAAGGAATAGTTTACGGGAAGGTAGGTCTGGAGTTGATGTCGCAATCGTATTATGTTGATCTTGGTTACATGTTTATAAATGAACGGAAAGCCAGTATGTTGCGTGTGCCTGCGATCATTTGCGGATTTGGGGTTGTATAACGCCTTACTGAATAAAAGGCGACTGGAATCCCAGCGTTAGAGGAAGAAGTGTCGCATTTTCTTTCTGAATTGTCATGTGGTGAAGTTGTGGCGGGTTCTCTACTATTTCCAGGAAGAGCGTTTGAATTTTCTTCCCTTAGATTTCTCTGTCTCCACCCCTCTGCTTGCTGTTCTTGTAGCACGTCGGGCATTTTGCCACTGGATGGCGATCCAGGACAGTGAATCATTCTTGTGGACCATTGTGGGATTCAGGATTTTACCTCAGCAGGGTTGCAATTTGTGTGTAGCGCATCTTGAAGGTCAGTCAATTCGGCGTAATTCCAGGCCTAATCTAATAGGGGTCTTGGTTGTAAGATATTGGCTCTAAGGCTTCGTGTGAGCAAAGCAAAATCAGCCACACTACCATATAAAATTTGTATAGACCTACAATAATGGAAAAACAATATTAACAGTCGTGTTGGTTTTGGTTTATGAGGATTAACAAAAAGTGAAGTGGTTAGGCATACGTGTAGAAATGATTAAAAAAAAAGAAAAAGGCATAGGCTAATTAAGTCTTTTCAACCAGCAGTTACTGTCCTGTAGTCACTGACACAGTCATCTGAACAGAGGAGAAGAGAACCTTCATAATTGATTTTTTAAAGAGTGCTTGTATTGCTCCTTTGTATCAGTAAAAACTGAAATTATTTAAACTGCATCAGGGGAAAATACATCAGATTGGCTGTTGGCACACCAGGCACAGATTCTCATGTAGAATCATACAGTATCATACAGTATAGATATAATGCCCTTCCCAACAAAGTTGATAGCTATTCTGAAAAAAAGAAAATGTTACTCATTTCTATTTCATGATGAAATTTCAATGATTGCCCATACTGTCAATTTTCTTCAAGTCTTTATTATATTTTTAATTGATGATTTATATAATAATAATATAATTGATTTTATCTCTTTTTTATTTCAAAGTGCAAAAAAAGTCTTCATCTTTTTAGAAAACATACTTTGAACATTTGGAACCCTAATCCAGCACTTTAAACACTTCTACAGGAAAAACCATGGCGTTTTTACACTACTTTACAAACATTATTTTTTAAAAACAATCTGAAATTATTTGAGCAATGCTGCTGTGATAATACATCAGGTATATTAAGCACAGGGATTACTGCGTGGCTGAAAATTCAGGCCACTTTGACTTAATGTCACTTGGAAACATTGATAGGTGTATGATACGGAACTGTATACACACACACACACACACACACACACACACACTGTATACTGTGTATACAGTACAGGATCTTTACATGTGTATATGTGAACCTGCAGAAGATGAGCTGTCCTTCATAGATGAAAGCAACCAAATGTCACTTGCTGGAACAACTATGCCCCAACTTGGGTGAAAACAAGCACTGTGTATATTAGAAAACACTAGTAGCACCATGCCTTAAAGCTGCTGCATTGCATTTTGTACCTCAAACAATGAAAAAAGAAAAACATTTATAATTTTATTTACCTTCACAAAGGGCAAATGATGGTAAAAGAAGACTTCTCTCGCCGACAGCAGAGAGAATTACGGTTGTAATCTGTGGAACCCTGTGTTGTATCTCTTCGGGTTCCCTTAGGCAGTTATAACTGTGTTTAAATAAAACATCACCAGCTGTGTTCTGCCTATGTCACCAGATTCTTGACACATTTACAAACATATTTAATTTTCAAGTCGCACTGTGGTGAAAATGATTTCATAAGTGAGCACTACACGAGAGCCACTTACAAAAAAATGTAGGTATGTCAGGGTATGACATCTCCAGTCACAAGATGTGGTCATGTATTCAGTTGATGGAGGCTGACCTATAACTTGGATTTGGCCATTGGATTTGGGCTCCTAATAGCTATAAAACAGTATGATATTCTTAGTTTAAGCCATTCAATTTACAGCCTGGAATTTCAATTTACCTCCAGTCATATTAGAGAGACTGCTTTCACCCAAAAAGGGGCAGGGGCGCGACTTAGGGGCAAAGTCCCTGGATGGGTTGCTGTCATCTAAAGCTTTTATCTTCTAGGTGTAGCAAGGTCATATGTAAAACTGCACCGTCAGTCTCCTATTTCCTGTCTCTTCGGTGTGTCCTCAAGATTCCCTGTAAACAGTGATGTACCTTAGGAATAACAGGTGTATTTTCTCTCATTCCCCAATCTGGGCATCTGTTGCTCAGTGGTAAAGTTGGTTGTCTCTCAATAGAATGGTTGGGGGTTTGATCCCTGACTGCAACAGTCACATGTCAAATCGTCACATGCATTTAATTGCAACAATAATTCCTGTGGGACCATTGGGTTTTTTTAAACAACACATTTGTTTTGTTCACGTTATTATGAAATGGTGTCAACACATTTACAGCAACGATTAACATTTAATATGTGACACTGGACAGTGGAAGTTCCATTACCGTGCCTCTTCTCCTACTGTGGCATCAAGAAACTGCTTTCACATAAAAATAAAGCCCACATAGTGCATAAGTACACCCAAGTAACAGCAGACACATAAGATTACTACGTTAAAAACTCATACTGATATAAACAAGGTTGATGTTCACTGCATAAACAAGACGTATACTAACAAATACAGCTAATGTACTTTTTTTTCTATTCACGCCTTAATTGTTTAGCAGCTTTAAATACAATGTTACAATGTTACAATTTTATTTTGCAAGCGCTTTTGTCCAAAGCGACATACTTCTAAAAGTTAATGATCTATGCATTCATATCCGATGGCTATGCCTACCAGGAGCAATTTGGGGTTCAGTGTCTTGCCCAAGGAGACTTCAATATGTGACTGTAGCAGTCAGGGATTGAACCCCTAACCTTCCCCAACCATTGAGCCACAGAGCCACTGTTAGTTGCCCTCTACGCTACAATAAGCTTAAATTTGAGGAGGGCAAACAGAAAGAGCTTAGGGCTGTTTAGTAGATAAATATCAAATATCTATCCCATGAAAGGAGTATTTAATGTAGAGGATACACTAAAAATGTATTTAGTGTATCCACTACCTCTCTGATTGTACAAGTTTACAAAGTTATATCAACTATACAAATTGCTGAAGTGCAATTGTGTGTATTCTCCTATAGGTGGCGACACATTCACAGTCCGAGCCTGGCGTGTGTCCTTTGTGAACAGCTTCTAATTTCTCACAGTGCAATGTTGTAAATGTCATATTAAATATTGTTACTAAATTGTCCAGTTGGGCAGAGAGTGAAAACACAAAATTCAATGTTGGTTCAAGGTGACAGATAAGTGCTTTTCCACATTGATTAGTGTTTTTACATGTAAATCCTTAATTATAAACGATAATAATTAATCTGCTGTTTTTATTCCTAATCAGTTAATATTTTTTCTGTTTACAGTGAAGGAATGAGGAACATGGCTAAGCACTGTTGTGCTATGTTTGAAGAACCACCACCACCTGACTAAATTCATGTCAAGATGGACTGCCCAGTCTAGCAAGGACAACACGGATGTTATTCCTTAGTGGTGGTAAGATGGACATAGCCAACTAATGTTGTAATGCATGATCATTTTTTTAAGAGTTGTGTTCATACCCAGCTGTCACAGTCAATGCTTGACATGTTTGTTTTTTTAATAAGTGAGGAAAAAGGACATGGTTCTGTACCAATAGAATTTCACAGTGTGTTGCATTTTCTCCATGACCCAAAGAATTAATACATTTATGTATTCTAATCAAGACAATACACTTGACCATTTAACTTAACAAAGAAATACAATTAATGTTTGGAATGCAGCATATTTTAGCACATAGTGAACATCACAATTCACTAACATGGAAAATAATTTCCCAAAACTGACTAATTGGACTGATCAATATCAGACCCACTGTTTACATTCTTGTTTTTGTGCAGGGGAGCCATCTACTAGCACCCACCTGCCCAGGTAAGATTTTTTTTTTTTTTACCTTTGACCTGCCTGAAAGACAGGCATGGGGATGTGAGTGACTGTCCTGTTTAGTTAGGTTAGGATGTCTGTCATTCCTGTTTTGTCTGTCCAGTAGATATGTTTGTCCCCCCCCCCCCCCCCCCCCCACACATAAATGCACAGGCATACACAGTATATTGTACACACAATGCTAGTTGGAAAGAATAGATGGGATGTAACAATACAATTTGTATTTTTGAACATGCCCATTTGAATTTATACTTACTGACATGAAGTATTCACTCGGGTTACAAATTCTCGACAATTTTAGTAGGATGTCATTAATGGTTATAAAATTCTACCATAATTAATAGTTTCATATTTATAGTCCTCTGACATTTTTGTTCTAATAAAAAAGTAATAGTGATTTATCTGTTACAATGGCTGTTTGAATGACAGAATTACTTTAGCTTTATATTTCCTTTATAAACTGTAACCTGTACGATGGGCCAGTCACACAGCACATGTGTGCACACTGTCTCTCTTGTGTAACCTTCCCTTTGGGTTGTGTGTCATAGTGTATTTCATCAACAATCATAACAGCACTTATACACTCTGCAACAGAGATAAATGATAGTTATGTTCCACAGGGTTAGTTCAGTTGGTGTTAAAGAGAGATGTTGCATATTATGTACCTTAAATTTTATAGGTTTGAATCCAATCCATCTCACAACTTAATTTGTTGCATTCACTCTAGTGTTAGGATACATAAAATCTACTTTGGTACTAATAATAAATCCAAAGCTGCAATGATGTCACCATACCATACTCGCACAGCTTGGCAGCATTCTCTTCACCTGGATTTTCATGTTTCATGGCTGGTTGTTAGTGAAGTAATTCCATATGCTGCACCTGGGACCAGTTTTGTCAGACAATCTATTTTGACAGGGTTGTAGTTAAAGACATGGCAGACGAGTGGCATATGTTCAACTGCACAATCTTGCTGTGCAGAGCAGTAGAAGTAGAACATACTACTTTATTTAAAAGAAAAACAAAAGCGGGGGGGTGTTGCATGAAAAGCCTTGAAATAAATGAATGATTTTCAATATATTTCTCTGATTTGACACATTACTTATTAGCTGATTAATTTAATTTTATAAAGGCAACATTTCAATTCAAAACAGTTTTGAAATAATTGCATTTTTTTTCTGGCCCTAGAAATGCCAGCAGAGACAGAGGGCATTTAAGTCCCATTCACATCAGAGAGAAAACGATTAATGATGGTTAGCGCTGTTGCCTCACAGCTAAGAAGGTCACCGGTTCAAACCCCGGTTTGGGCAAGGTGGGCCTTTCTGTGCGCCGTTTGCATGTTCTCCTCGTGCATGCGTGGGTTCCGTCCGGGGTCTCCGGCTTCCTCCCACAGTCCAAAGACATGCTTGTAAGGTTAATTGGTGACTCCCATAGGTGTGGGTGGGGGTGTGAGTGCGAAAGGTTGTCTGTCTCTGTGTGTCGGCCCTGTGATTGACTGGCGACCAGTCCAGGGTGTACCCTGCCATTCGCCCAATGGCAGCTGGGATAGGCTCCAGCCCCCCGCGACCCTGAACAGGATAAGCGGTATAGATAATGGATGGATCAATGATTTGGCCGAGAGCCACTGTTGGTTGAACGACAATCTGGTGATGAGTGACTGAAGAGAAGGGTTGAAATACTGCAGGCTTGATGAATTGATGAGAGAAAGGTGTGCTGACTGGGAGGAGTGATGAGCTGATTGAGAGGAGGTGTGCAATAGAAGCAGAGCTGGGAGTCAGGGAAGTGAGGAAGCCACGCCCCTGCCAGGTACACACACAACCAGACACAGAGACAACGAGGGACAGACAGGGGAGCACTGGGAACACAAGGAGAGGGAAAGAGGAGATAAGCTGTGGCACTGCCAGAGCCATAATGATAACAGGCCATAGCTATTGTGGCAAGATGCACTAACCTCAGGGTAGACAACCAAAACTAAGATTTTAGAAGCATCAAAACAGAAAAACTGAGCCTTTGAGAAGACTGCATGGCGACATTCAAAAAGACAGGAAGCATCAGAGGGGTGATTGGGAAAACTGTGGGATCCCAACACAGTAATTTGCCTAGATAAACTGTTGAGGTTAAAGCTGAGCTATACAAGGCATGGTTTTATCTGTGTTAGTTTTAATGATGGCCCTACCTTATGAGTCAATCAAATTGTTGTTAATATCAAAGTATTAAACTTTTCGACACTTAGTGGGATCTTTATATTGAGTTTGTTGATGTACTTTTTTACTATGACAATTATGCTAAAATGAACGTCTAAATTGATAATATCCTGTGTTTTAGCTAATTAAAGACATTAACTTGGTGTTTCAGCACTGGGCTGTACATTGTGGCACAGATTTAGTTCGGGTGGGTTAAATCTTTGTAACTCTGTTTTGAAAGGTGCCATACAAATAAAGTTTATTATTATTATTATTATTATTAACTCAGTATGACATGTTGGACTTTCTAATCTACATGTTACATTCACCCACTGTCCTGTTTCCATGATGCCCTCTTTCATAAAAGCAAGGTGAGCATGATCAGTGCAGGGAGTTTGACCGGAAATTACAATCTGGGATTGCTTTTTCCATCTACTTTGTCAAAATTTTCAACTCCTCCTATTCTTCCTTCTAAATGCTCAAATGCATGTGCCATCCACAGGTGCCACACACCCTGTGGAAGAGCACAGGAAATAATTTATGCTTTCAGGACATTCAATGGTGTTTAACCCACATGAAAAATCACGCTCATTTAATGCTAACTTCGATCTATCACAGCAGTAATAAAGAAGTGTGCATACTTCAGTTATCACAGTAAATTCCCGGGTGCTGGTTTAGCTCAGTGCTTAAATCAGTGGCCAATGTTCAGAGGCCACGGTCCCCTGAGTCGACTACCACCCTCTGCCCTTTGCTGCTTGCCCTTGTCTCTATACTATCCACTGTCCTCTCTATAAATAAAGGCATAAAGGGCCAAAAAATAACAGTAATTCCCTTCTTGTCTTGATCACTCTGTCTTACTTTATCTGCTGCCCAATACCTAACCAAATTTCCACAACCTACCCAGACCTTGAGAATGAAGGGCATGGGATAAAAGAATGAAAAATGATTTTAGTTTAAATGAGAACACTTTTAAAGGAGGATGTAGAAAGATATTCAGGAAGAGAGGTGGAGTGAGCTGACTCAGGATTCCCGGGGGGAGGAGTGCAGGAAGCAATGGGTGAGGAGGAGGACAGGAAGTAGAAGGCGGGGGAAAGACTCCTCTTCACCGCCCTCCTCCTCTGTCATCATCAGTGGTGTCATTGAGGGAAGAGTGTCATAGGGAGGGAGGAGAGGTGGAGCTGATATCATCCACCTCTTAGAGATCTGTGAGGGTGTATTACCACATTCTCCCTATTGAAGCTTGTCACATTTATGCAATCAAATGGATTCTAATGTGTTTAAACAACAGCTGGCAGAGAAAAGAAATCCCATTCAAGAATGCTGAGTCCATGTAAAGGAAACTGGCACTGAATAAGAGCAGTGAAAAGGGACAGAGTTAGAGCTGAAGATAAGAGGAATGGAAAGATATGAGGAAAGAGAGAGGTGTGCAGAAAGAAAGCTCTCTGATTATATAACTTTGCTGACAAAAGAGGGCATTGGGTTTATGTGTGTGCGTGCTGGCTCTCATGTGAGAGTTTGTTTGTATGTGTAGGGAAGACGGAGATTGCAAAGAGGAAGATGCCCAACATGCCTGCTCTGCTTTTAATGTGCTCATAGCCTGCGTTACACTGCTGTCACTGGCCTCTAATTGTATGCTATATTTGTGTACATGTTTTTGTAAGGTGTGTGCTGCCATATCCACCAGTGTGTCTTTTAATATTCCTGCAGTGTATATACTCTGACATCTATTGTGTCTGATTGGCACTAGTATTTATTTATTACTATTTTATTTTCCCACAAGTGAAAGATGAAGAAAAATCAAGCACAGCATTAATGTTGGATCTCTTTTTAAATTTGAGACAGAAACTTAATTACTTCAGTCATAGGGCTGCACAGTGGTGCAGTGGTTAAGTGCTGTCGTCTCACAGCTAGAAGGTTACTAGCACGAATCCTGGTACGGCGAAGTCGGCCTTTCTGTTTAGAGTTAACATGTTCTCCCCGTGCATGTGTGCATTCTCTCCGGGTACTCCGACTTCCTCCCACAGTCCAAAAACATCCTCATTAGGTTCATTGGTGACTCTAAATTGCCCCTAAGTGTGAGCGTGAAAGGTCGTCAGTCTCTGTAGCCCCTTTTACACTGCCAATTCAAGGCGGGATTATTACGCTTATTATTATGCTTATTCTTATTATCTGTTAAATGGACTGTATGGTAAATGGACTGTACTTATATAGCGCTTTTCTAGTCTTTGCGACCACTCAAAGCTGCTTTTACACTACATATCACATTCACCCATTCACACACTGATGGCAGAGGCTGCTACGTAAAGTGCCCAACTGTCAATCAGATATCACATTCGCCAACGGGAGCAATTTGGGGTTCAGTGTCTTGCCCAAGGACACTTCGACATGTAGCCCGAGGGAGCTGGGGATCGAACCTCCGACCTTCCGATTGAAAAAACGACCGAC
Organism: Semicossyphus pulcher; assembly: GCF_022749685.1. Taxonomy (NCBI): domain Eukaryota; kingdom Metazoa; phylum Chordata; class Actinopteri; order Labriformes; family Labridae; genus Semicossyphus; species Semicossyphus pulcher. The sequence goes on from NW_027211695.1 coordinate 10,918,788, forward strand.
TCTACCACTGAGCCACAACCGCCCCGGCTCTATGTAAAACGTGGAGGTGGAATGGTGGGGCGAAGTTGTTCGGCCTCTAAGCTGGCATCGAAGGTAGCAACAGAGGCGTAACAGAGGCAAAATGTACTGCAGAGCCGGCAGGGCGGAACAGCACCATGTGTGTGTATTTGAAGCAAGCGCTGTTTGTTAACAGCTGGCGCACGTTTTGCTTCTGCAATGCCGGAATGCTATGTAAACATACTGGGGTGGCTTGGTCCAACGTAAAATGGCAAAGGCTGAATGACGGCAGTGCTTCGTTATGGCGCTGTGGTATAACCACAGTGTAAAAAGGGCTTGTGTGTCAGCCCTGTGATTGACTGGCAATCAGTCCAAAGTGTACCCTGCCCAAACTGTGTAAACTATGTCTAGAGATTTGCTTTAGTTAAGAAAGTTGCTACAAAGCTTCAGAAAGTGCATACACATTTGTCAGCCTGGATTTTTTTTTCCGACAGGAATCACACTGTAAATGTAACGCCATCTTCAGTGTACATGTTGTGTAATAGGAAGAAAATTTAGTTGCAGCTATTGTTGCTGCTTTGAGTGAGAAACTGAACTGTGCAAAATAGGGTACAAGACATGAACACTATCTGCTTAAAAAAGCTATGTCTAGTGTATGTCACAATGTCACATAGTAAATGTGCATTTCTTATACCAAATTCCTTTCTTGAACAAATCCACCGCCTGCCTTATTTCAAAGTAGAAACCAAAAAAATTGCTGAAGCTACAAGCTTTTCTCTCTCACCCGCAGACCCTCCCTTTCTACCATCTTTTTACCCCAGCTCCTGTTCTGGCTTTCTGACTCTCAGGTTTCTCCCCACCCCCAGTCCTCTACACCCAGTGGCCCCCCTTTGACCCCCTGTTACCCCCCATCTACACCCTCACCCTCCCTCTCCCTCCCAGGGCGAGCCCACAGCTCCCAGCCTTTTGTGCCTGTCTTTCCCCTCCCTCCTCCTCCACCTCTGTCTCCTCCTGCCTTTGTTTGTGAGAGGCCAGCAAAGGGAGGAAGAGAGAAGGAATAAGACAAGAGCGAGAAGAGAGGGATCCTATAGATCAGATGTGAGACTACATGGTGTAGCTTTTTATTTGTACATGCTCTTATGTGACTTGTAGATTTCCATGAGTGAAGGCTGTGCATTCACCGTGAAGTGTCGACATTATCCTTTTGTCCCTGTTTCTTGTTCCTCTGAATAGTAATATCTGAGTAATTGATTACAGAGATTATTTTTTCTCAATTGTCAAAATCAATCAGTGTTTTTGTGGGGCGGCAGTGGCTCAGTGGTGGAGTCGGTCGTCTTTCAGTCGGAAGGTCTGAGATTCATGTCAAAGTGTCCTTGGGCAAGACACTGAACCCCAAATTGCTCCCGGTGGCATAGCCAACGGGTATGAACGTGATATCTGATTGACAGTTGGGCACTTTACGTAGCAGCCTCTGCCATCAGTGTGTGAATGGGTGAATGTGACATGTAGTGTAAAAGCAGCTGTGAGTGGTTGCAAAGACTAGAAAAGACGAAGGAATGTGTCATATAAACTGAGCCACCAAGAGTGCACAGACAGATGACTAGACAAAATTTTTTTGACCAGATTTTGCGCTACAGACTGATTTGGATGCATGAGCAGAATGCAGGGTCAAAGTTCAAGGTGCAAAGTTACGACAAAGTAGTACATCCAAATTGTATACATATTGCATGCAGTAAAAAGAATAATTATGGGATTTGGAACGCTACTTGTTGCATACTATACATACATTTGTGCTACAAAAAAAAGAACACAAAAAATGCAAAACCTATGACCAAATGTTTTGGTCATTTTAGGATCAGCACAACATGCACAGTACACATTCAGACACATGCAAAATTACAAAAACAGAATGTCAGGGTTGGCCACAAAATACTACAACTTTAAGATGCTTTAGGGTTGGTGTGAAGCAAACACACACTAGCATAAACACACACTTTTCACATTTGCAGATGGTGCTTACATAGCATTGACATGTCATGTTTAACTTTAAACAAATGCAATCACGTGGTATTTTACAAACATACAGCACATGCAAAGACATGCACAGACAGATCTCACTGTGCTCTGTGTAAAGTAATCACATACTGTACTCAGACAGAGTTGGCTTAAATGAAACCTATGAACGACATTCAGTGAAAGAAATATACATATATCCAGAACATTTATGCCAAGGAGGATTCAATAGGGGGCGATATACAGCAGTACAGCCGCTGATATTAGGCGTGTTAGAGATGAGCGAGACCTGCGCAGAATCGATCGCCGCCTCGCCATGCATATTGCATGATGGTTAGATTGTTGTCCGACTTGCTCTGAAAACCCAACTGCGCCAGGCTTTGAAGTCCCGCGGGAGCGGGGCGGCTGCAGTTTTCAGGGCCAGGCGCCACAGTTGCTCTCCACCGACTGCACAACTCCATGCATGATGCGAAACGACTTGCTCTGGTTTGAATGAAGCGTCTATTGGCTGAAAAAAGCCTTGACACCCCCACAAGGAAGTGATGAGACTTCTGTCTTATTCATCATTATTCATTAAACTTAATGAAGTGTCAGACAGACACCAAACGTTTTTTATCAAAGTACTGTCATTCACATTGTAATGCTTTACTCATTCCACATGAACGTTGTCTTCATAAACATAAATACAATGACGTTTATATCGAAATAACTATCAAAAGCCCTGAATAAAGTATAATGAGAACTTAATATTAAATCCAATTAAAATAATAATGATATTAATAATAATAATAATAATAATAACAACAACAACAACAACAACAACAAACAAAGACTTTATTCACTTAAATTTACAGTGAGGTGTTGGTATTATAGATGCTTGACGAGGCGAGCAGCAAACTTGTCAACAAAGAAGCGTCCGACTTAATGACTCCTCCCCCGACTGCATCAGCTACTCTCGCCTGTTGTCGAGGCGAGCCGGCAGTCATCTCCAACAAGCCTAAAGTATTTGATTCAGTATATGAGGAACACATACAGGACAGGTACGATGTACCCTTTTAGTGTTTTACATCATTGTCTGTGTCCTCAGTGGGACAAAACATGCTGAATTTTACAGTCAAACACATTTTTCTTGAAGATGTTATTAATATAATTGAAAATATATTTGAAAGATGTTTAGTCAGTTTACTGAATGCATAATATAATATGGGAGAAGCTTGTGTATGTGTGTTCTATCATTTATTTGATAATCCCATTGAGACACAGGGTCTCATTATCAAGAGAGGACTGGGTAAATTGCAGTACAAGCAGTACAGCCAAAATTTCAGACAGGATATTTATGTACATAATCAATTTGCATTTACCTTAGATATCTGAAACATGTATAGATTCTGATATTAGTTTTTTCTTCTCTACTGTATTAAAAGATCATTTGTTTAGGTGATATGTCATAGTTAACATGAGAAATCCTTTTAAGACTTTTATGCAAAATATTCAAAGTTCCTGAGATCATAACACAACAGAATGAGACCTCAAGTAAGACCAAACTATCACCTGTTGCCATAATAGTTAATAGTCAATAGACAACTGTATCTAAAACCCCCTGCCTTAACATCTTCAGAACCAGTGAACACAACTTCCCTGTTTGACATAGGTCATTGAGTTCATTAATGTAGCTAAACAGGCTAAGGGGGCCTTTAGGTTCGTGTATCCATAATTGACCAAACAAGATGGCCAGACACTAAAGGCGTCATTCACCTACTGACTTACCTAAATGTCACACAGGGCTGCCAGCAGATAAACAACACAGACACAAATATACAAAAGGAGTGGCTTATAAGAACCTGTGGGAAGTGTTGTTGTGTGGGTGTAACAGAGCAAAGAGAGATATAAGATGGTGTATGAATGTACACATGAATGTGTTAATAAGCTTGTCTCAGTAAGTGTACATGCATTTTGCATTACTGTCCACAGACCCACAGCACTACACATGCATTTTTAAAACCCAGGAAACAGAGAGGTAGGTCACGCTGGGTGTATTTGTGTCTGTGTGTGTGTATGTGCGTGCTTATCTGTAAGTATATGTGTGAATTAATGTGTGTGTATGTGTGAAATCCACTAGCAGGAGTGCATGCTGAGTAGGAGAATATATTCCTGGAAAGCCAGCTGCCACTCCTTTTATCACAGCTAACTTGATTAGAGGAGCTTCTGCATGAGTCCTCTGCTCTGAGAGCAGCAACATGCAGCTCACACTCACACACACACACACACACACACACACCCACACACACACACATCCACACACACACACACACACACACACACACACACACACACACACACACACACACACACAGATATTGGAAGACTGCTGCCCTGGATTCAATTGAATAAGCTAAAATAAAGCACAACCAATTTCCAACGAATGCAATGTCGTAACTATTGCACTAAAACTTGTGCCACTAAAGCCCCATTAGTTACATTCTAAAGAAGAAAAAAAAACTTCTGGTCAAATCAAAATACAAATATGGTCATACAAATATGTAAGTCTGTTGTTCATTTTAGAAACATTGAGCCATGAAAATATGACTAGGTCTTTAGCAATGTCTAGCCTTTAAATTCATAGCCTGCAATGTAGCCTCTAAAATGGCATTCTAATACGTACTTTTACAAATGGAAAAAAAGAACTTTGCTTCTTTTGTTCCAATTACCGCTGCAAAGAAGAAATGTCAGTTAGGAAACCAAGCTTTCATGTGAGGTGCTGACCTTTCCTAGTGATCATGCTAATCATTGATCACTTAGATAAAAACAGGCTACCATAAGAGCCCATTATTGTCCCTCCCAAAGCCTTCCTATGGTCAGCAGTTATAATTAGGTCCCGTGGTAATTGGCTGACTAATTGCTGTTGGTGGGATACATACATTGCCTATCCTCAAACCCAAAGGGACGCTTTGCTATCACTTTTAATTACCTGCTGTTAAGTTTGACAACTGACCCTGAGTGCTGTTTTTGTAACTGATGCTTGTGTTTCATCTTGTGGGAGAGAAAAGGGATACTGGATATCAACCTTCAGTGTGGTCATTGCCACAATGGCCCAGATGGATCCCTTCTGTAGTTACATACACTAACTCCACAGACACATACACACTGTGGGGTGAACCGACACATGCTGGCTTTTTAGGCAGCAGACCCATTCATCATGTGTCTGTCTGCAGTGGAGCTGCTATTCATTGTCTATCCTCCTGCTTATTCTCCAGGAGATGGCCTGTCTCTCTACCTCTATCTTTCTTTATTTTTTCGGCCCCCTTCATTTTTCTCCTCTTCTCTTCATATCTTTGATATTCTCCCTCCCTCTTTCACAGCCTTAATACAGCTCCCCTTTCTGAGAGAAAAAAAGAGGACATAGCCACTTACCTTGTCTGTGTCTTTTTGCCGGCATGTGTCTTTGAAATGTATGATGTGAGATGTTGATGAAAGGTAGGGCTGATGACAACCTTTAAAACAAAGTTTTGCGCCGAGTTTGATACACAGACTGAATGAGTAATAGATACAATAAAGACCTAACCACCTTAACATCTTCACTGTTTACCCGTGTCAACACGCTAATTTCGGTGGGAAAAGGGAATTGGTGTGTTTTTGCTCTCATGTAAATTCTGTCAAGTTTACATTCTGTGTTATGTGTATGTGTATGTGTGTGTGTGTGAGCGTGTGTGTGTTTGTGAGCGTGTGTGTGTGTGTGTGTGTGTGTGTGTGTGTGTGTGTGTGAGGTATTGCAATGGGGCCAGGTCCTGGAAAGGCAAACTGCTAGAGCAACTTTAATAGAAATGGTACTTGAGGCCCTATTTAAACATGACACCAGCTTATAAAATTGCCTGAGCATTTACGGGGTGAATGTACATGTGTGAAAGGAGCTTCAGACTGATGCGTCTCCCTCCAATCTTGAGAGCGAATGTGAGGGAGGGAGTGTGGGCTGTTAGGTTAGGTGGGCTGCTTACTTTCATCTTAGGATGCTGACTGACAGATGAAGAGAAACGCAGTGAGTGGAACTGCGTGTTTTTGGTCATAGTATTAGTGTCAGTGGGTATTTATTCCAGCATTTCCTGGGTTGTCTGTCTTGGATAAATTCTTATTCCAGCTCTCCAATGCTCTTCACAGTGTGCTACACTAAGACTAGACATTCAAAGTAGTGCTAACAGAGTTAGCTGTTTGAGTCAGCTTGTTGGCCATGTGAGTTTGTTTATATCTCAGTTGCTTTCAGTCTAATTGCTTTTGCCCAAGCTCATCAAGGCCTGGTCAACTTTGTACTGTGTGTACAGTATGTTACATGTATGGTTGTGTGTGTGTGTGTGTGTGTGTGTGTGTGTGTGTGTGTGTGTGTGTGTGTGTGTGTGTGTGTGTGTGTGTGTGTCTGTCTGTCTGCATGCACACGTGCTTGGTACACAGGCCAAATCCAGGGCCAAGAGCAGGGTTGTGTTGCCATGGTGAAAATGAAATCCAAAATGCAGAGTTGCAAGGAAGCCCATGATTGGCTGAGGAGCCATGCATGGGATTGTGATGCATGCTGTCAGCTGGCCAATGAGACACAGGCTGAGCCAGAGCTGTTGCTAGGGGGAGTTGCTTGGAACAGAGTCAGCTGGGTTTTCTCTCTCTCTCTTTCTCTCTCTCTCCTCTCTCTGTACATCTCCCAGTCAGATTCTGGCTTGCTCGTCCTTTCTCTACTGCTGCTCGCTCTGCCTTTGCCCTCATTGACTCCTTCTCCCCCTCCTTCCTGTCTCCCCATCTCCCCCTCTACATTTTTTTTCACACTTCTACACATGGAAAGGGGAAAGAGCACATGTTGAAAAATTCACTGAATATTTCATGCAGCTTGTTGTGTGGGGCATGGGGCCGTTTCCAAAGAAGCCCTGCACACAAAGTAGTGTGAGTGTGTGTGTGTGTTTTCCTGCATGCTTAAAAGTTTGCATGTTTGTTGATTTCATTGTGGTATTTTTTCTTACTCTGTGCATTGTTTGAGTTTTTTTTCCCTGTTGGCCTGTATATTTTTTATTCATGCTTATTTTGTGCTATTGCTTTGTATCTTTCTTTAAGTGCTTGGGTTCTCATGTTGTCTTCTACTGTATTTTACTGCTCTGTGTTTGTATCTTCCTTTCTTTTAGGTATGTGAAAGGATGTTTTGTGTGTGTGTGTGTGTGTGTGTGTGTGTGTGTTAAATGTCTGTGGGTTCATGTCGGAGACTTCTTTATGGTCTTTGGCTCTCAAGCCAAAGTGAGTTGTGTTTGAATGTGAGCCAGGTAGCATTGGGTACGTGCCTGGCATCATGTAGGACTGAACCTCTGTACATGGAATGCCCGCTCTATCAACTGAGCTAAACCAGCGCCCCCATGTTGCGTCTTTGACATGCGGTACAGTATGGCTAGTGTCAAGCCATCTGATGACATATCAAGTCATATTTTCCCCTTGCTTATGATTCCAAAGTGATAACCATTTCAGCTCTTGTAGCGCCAAGGTGTAAGTTAATGTTCTTTGTTGATTTCTTGGGTTTCTTCCTGTAGCCTTTTATGCCGCCTAGACAACAGTTTTACTGATACACAGTTCATAAGCATTATAATTTAGTGGTGTATTAAACCCATAACTTTAATGGGGTTTGTAGTTTTTGTAGTATTTGTTATTGCTAATGACAGTTTATTTACATTTATCAAGAGTCATATACTGTTCAGAAGGTAACAATTTGGCTTTATCAATGAAAATGTTTTTCCTTCATGCCACTGTAAGGAGTGTCTTGTTATCTTAGCCTTTTTTGGACATCAGTTTGTTTGCCTCCCATGCCATTGTTCGTGTTAATGACACACATTATGTACAGGAGTAGGCTGAGGTATCGCGTGTGTATCCACTCATGAGAATGTGGTATAAGCATCAGTCACATAGAGTCATCATCAGTTATTTATTTATGACGGAGTTGCAGAATGAGTTGTCAATTGTCCGACTTTATTTGTGCAGCATTTGACTTGTGCATGACGGACTAGAGGCACCACAAGTGGATTTTAATATCCTGACCAGGTCAGATTAAAAGGGAGATGAGGTATAGGACTGAGTCATGCTCTGTGTTAGTCAATGATCAAACGTTGAGGCAGCAGCAATACAAAGAATGACCTTTAGTTTGTTTTTGGAAAGGCAGGAATACTGTACGTCACCCCACAAGTGGGAAGAAGCAGAAACAAAGCATCTGCTCTCTCTACACATTTTTCTGTCCCTCCCCCTCCTGTTTCCTTCCTCCTCTCATTTCCTCCTTCCACACTTCCTGTTTCCTGGCTTGTATCCTCTCTTTGTTCAGCTTTCTCTCTGCCGGACACATTTTTCTCCTCCCGCTGTCATTTATTTGTTACTTTTGTGTGAGTGTGTGTGTGTGTGTGTGTGTGTGTGGGTGTGTGTGTGTGTGTAATGAATCTATTGTGCCGATGGCTGCCAGGGGAATCACTGAAGTGAGGCTTTCTACTTATGAATCAAAATCTGCTAATAGAGCAGTGCTGGCTCTGTGATGACATAACACACACACACACACACACACACACACACACACACACATTGTGGCCCATAGCACCAAATCATTCATTCATAATAATCCTCACAATCAGTTATTCAGAATGAGAGATGAGGTGGAGGGAAAGGAGGGATGAGTGAAAAATTGGGAGGGAGAGGGTGGCACTCACTCACACCATGTGAAAACAAAGCAATTATAGCATTATTACAGGCGCTTGTGTGTGCTTTGATGTGTGTGTGTGTGTGTGTGTGTGAGAGAGAGAGAGAAAGAGAATGCACGCACATAAGATCAAAAGTAGGAGCCCCAGCTGGAGCTGGAGCTCAGCTCTTGGCTCACCACTGGTTTTATTTGGGTTATCACAGTGGTCTACTTATTGGTAATGTGTGAGTGTGTTTTCACACAGCATTAACATAACAGGTTCAACTTCAAATAGAAACACAATTATCAAAAATAAACAGGAATACAAGCATTTAGGCTACCTTTAGTGAATGTAGTTGTGTTTTTAGGAACACACTCGCACGCGTGCACATGTTTTCCTCTTCTGTTACAATGGAAAACATTAGACACGTGCATGGGCACACACACTCAGGAAGTTTCCTTGTGTGCACTTGTGCAGTCAGTGTAGAGAATCAAGCAGTCAGCCAATGTGCAGTGGTTTAAAAATAGAATTAACACACACACACACACACACACACATACACACAAACACACAATCCGCTTTCTGCTCAGAAATTGAAAAATTGCAAAAGGCATCTGAGTAGCCTATCCCAGTTTCTTTCTGTTTTTTCTGTTCTGTGTTTTTCATCATTTTTTCCTCCTGTCTCATCTGCCCTTTTCTGGCTTTTTCCTTCTCTCTCTCTGTCTCTCTCTCTCTCCCTCGCTCTCTCTCTGTCTTTCTCTCTTTCTCTGTACTCCATGCCAGAAATAAAACATAAAGAGATGCAGAGAAGAGAGGGAAGAAGATGAAGGACTATGAGCAACAAAGAGAAAAACTGTTGAAATGAAAGCTTGCAACTGTCGGAATTGGACATGCAAAGTTTGCATCACTGCAGTGCCACGTGCATGTGTTTGAGTAATAGGAAGATGGGAGTGCGTGTGTCTTTGTTTTTGTTTTGTTTCTTTAGTATGTTTCTGTGTGAGTTTAAGTTCCAAAATCTGCATATATTTAAATGTCTTTGACAGCAAAAGTGAGACTTTGAATGAAGGAATTTCAGTAATCTCTCTCTCTTTGCTTCACAAGCTGAGTTTCAGATGGCAGGATAAAAATAAAAAAAAGTTCAATAGAAAAGAAAATCTGAAGTAGTAAGAGTATGAGGGTAGAGCAGGTGTCATGGTGAGTAACAGAACACACTGTCCTGCCAATATTTATCTGTTTACACAGACCAGTTAGTTTCACAAGTCTGCATGTCTTTCCATCTCCTCTGTTTGTGTTTGTGCTTGCGTGTGTGTTTCCCATGCAGCACAGTGACAGTTTACTATGCCCCCGTTGATCACTGCTGACTGCCCCTCGACAGAGTAAGAGAGGTGGAGGAGTGATGAAAAATAAGAAATTGAATGTGAGAAACAATAAGAGAAAGATGGCTGGAGGACAAGGGGAGGAGAAAGATGAAAGTGAAGGAGAGAGAGAGAGGAGGTGATCATACAGTTTAAGATAAAACTGGCCTTGAAGAGATGGAGCTGGAACTAGATAAGAAAGAGAAAGGCAACACAACTGATTTTTTCCGTTTATTTCACCTGCACTCTTTCCATGTCTTCTTCCATTTTTCTCTTTTAAGCTATCTGCTTTTTATATCTGTGTCTCTCCATTACTGAGTTCTTTTTGTCTGACTGCCCAGGAAAATGCCAAACTAAATTTTATAATGATGTTGCCACCTTTATTATTAAAAATATCCCAAATGAGTCATAGCAAAGAAATAAATCTAAGTTGAATTGCAAGCAGATGAAACGGGATTAAATACTCCAACTCTGGCTCGCTGCATATGTTATGATGAAACCATTATTATCACAAATGCAACAGCATATGAATACCAAAATTAGTCAATACAACTGTGGAGGAAAAAGTGTTCCTATAACATCAAAGCCACACACATCTGCAATAGGTATCAATGGCAAAAATGTACCTCACTCACACATGAAAATAGAGGTAAACTAGTTATTTTGAGAAACCACACATAATGACTTGGTCTTGAAGTGAGTAAAGCTGGAAAGTAATGTCACTTTGTAGCAAGTAGTGTAGTGTGGGGGAATATACCTTTTATTAAGATGAACATTTGTGAATTCAATTTAGAGTACACATTTTTTGCATTAACTGAGAGAAAAATTTAATTCCAAGTTCACTGTGTTGAAAAAACACTCCCACCACAAGGTTAATTTATTAGCTATTGTTTATTTAAAGCTTTAAAGCTTTTGGTAATAAATTGAGAAACAACATTTACCTAAGCAACCTCTACCTGTGGACAAAGATGAAATATGAAAACGTATTTCTTTTCCTTGATAGAATAATCCCAGGGTATGCCACCATTATAAAATTTTCGATGGGCTGTTTTCAAATGTTAGTGTTCTTCTTTTGTTCCGTAAGGCTCTTTGCCTCCTGAACTCCTTACAGTAATTTTAACAGAAACAGCTTTCACACTGTTTTGTTTTATAATCTCTCCTTTTGTCTGCCTCAATACTCTTTTCAATCTTTCCATCTCTGTTCTGTCCCTAGGAGTTGACCCTCGGCCATTGACCTCATCAATAAAGGGCTCATTTGGGGGAAGGGCAGGGTCAGGTTTGTGAGTGTGTGTGTGTGTGCGCGCGTCTGTTTTTGTGCGCATGACCCTAATGAGGCCCATAGCATAGTTCGATTGAAAGAGGGGGAGACAAGCATAGTGGGATTGTATGGGCCCCCCCATCTTCCGCCATCTTAGGTTTCCATCTATTGACTACTCTGACTGCCCCAGATCTAATGTCTCCTCATGTGCGTGGTTGTGTGTGTGAATGTCTGTGTGTATCTTCTGTCCATTCTCCTCATGGCAATCTTGCAGGTGGACAAGACAATCACTTATTCTCATCTCTGTTTCTCCCTCCTGTTATATGAATCTTTGCCTGTCTGTGTGTGTCTATACTACCCATCCACCCCTCCACCCCTCCCTCCCACTGTTCATCCTCCTCCTTCTCTCCCTCTTCCTGTCTGTGCTCTCTCATCCTTTTATTCTATCCAACTCTCCCTGCCTTCTTCGGTCAGGTGAGAGGGAGGTGAGGCAAGAGAAGTATTCGCCTCACTGTCTGGAGCCAATGTTAACCCTATATCTCAACAGACAGAGACAGAAAGAGGAAGGGTTGGTGGAAACCTGAGCTTTAGGGATTGTAAATTCAACACAGAGGTCATTTCTGTAGACGCTAGATATGAGTGAGCACACACATACACATACCCCTTGCCAAAGTATATGTATACATCTAAAAAACAATCACATTTGAAATGAGTGATGTAATCCCTGTGTAATGTTGCTTAGGCGATTGTGCTGTCCCATCCTCCGGAAACAGAGGCTCTCGGGTTTGTGGATGATTGGCTTGTCCAGGCAGCTGGAAAATGCTGATCCATGCTCCAACACATACAAACACATGTGTACATACAGTACGTGTAATCAACACAGATAAACGAGCTGCAGGATAGATGGGTTAAGGAAAATGGGGAAATTGGGGATATTCATAATAAAGGGTAGAAACAAACAAAGCAACAAAGAGGAGAACATGCAGGTTTTTTCATTTTGGAAACATATGATCTCAGTTTTGTTATATCCTATTATGGCTGTATGGCTGTTGAGGATTATGTTCTATTACATGTTTTCAATCCAACTAAATATGTTCATCTGGGTTTGAATGGATGAAACTGTTGTTTGTTCTTTTGGGGAAAGCTTGTACCGAAAGCTTAAAAAGCAGTCATACTGGTAAATCAACTGAATTATTTAAAACCAGGAAAACAAGAAAGGAGAGACAGCAGAAAGCATTGTGTAGCTCTGAGAAATCCTGAAAAAGAGACTAATGTAAGGGATAAGGTTAGTGAAGCAGTGTTCATTAGGGAGCAGCTCTGGGTCTCTCTGCTCTCTTTACGTTATTTTAATCTAAAATATATTATAATTTCACAGCCTCAGTTGCAGCTGCCGAACTGATCCAAGGAAGAATATTTTCTGGCTTTGACTCAGACACTTCTGCCTTCGCCTTTTTCACTGATGTATAATGTGAACTTGGCCTAGTTTCTCAAAGTTGGCCAAGCCTGTCATGATCCGGGTGATGATTTTTTACTCTATGTCACTGACTGTGGGAGATAGTTACACCAAGAAAGGTAGCAAAACAGCAAAAGATGGGGCATAATTCACTGAATGCAGCCATAACTCTAGAGGATACCTGTTACAGTTTTGACTTCCTATAACATTGGCTAATTTAGTAGCTAGCTAGTCACAATTTAAAGTATACAATTGTGATATTGTGCAGTAGAAACAAAGGAAAAAGCATAGTCTTTTTTTAATCCCTTAGTCATGTGTCTGTATAATCATCTCCAGACCACTCCAGCTCAGGTAAGACTGCAGACAGGTTTGTAGCCCCACAGCCACTGCCAGGGTGAGTCCTCACAAGGCTTAGGGGACCAGATGTGTCAAGTGGTTGAGCTGGAGGCACAATGGGCCCCCTGGCGCCTGTTGAAGTGCCTTAGGAGGGTGGGCTGGACTCAGGCTCTATCAACCCCCCTACCACCCTCAACCCCCTGTCCTTCTTAGGCCGGGGCTTTTCCTGGGCAGCGTGGCACAGTGTGTGGCCTGGCTCTGTGCCAGAGCAGCCAGCCTGCCTGCCTCTGCCAGCCTCCCTCCCCTGAGACCAAAGACAAAGCTGGGACACAGCCAGACACTTCACACTCTGTGTTTATCTCTCCATCATTCCCCTCCTCTCTCCAGGCTGGCTTTCTTTTTCTTCTCACTTATTGGGGGTCATTGTGTCCCTCTTTTTTCTTCACTCCATCCCATCTCCTTTTCCTGGTCCCTTTTTTACTTTTCCTTTAGTTAGACCCTAAAAACATCTATGTTATCTCATATGTTCACACACGCACACACACACACAAAGTTATTGTTCCTTTCATCTGTATAGATATGAAGGCTCAATTGCCTATACACACACATTCCCAAAAATGTTTACATATGTCAGCCATCCATCTATGAGCAGCATACTCAAAAACTCTCCCACACGACTTTCAACCCACTTTACACACACTCCCATTCAGTTGCTGTTCAAGCCTTCACACACAGATGTACTGTTACAGCTCTCCCATATAAACACACATATAGCCCAACTCGGCACATCCCCTTCCCACACCCACACATACACCTCCTCCCCTCTCTCTGTGGTGTGTGTGTGTGTGTGTGTGTGTGTTTGTTACAGTGTGTCTGTCGTCCTGTCACTGTGTGTGGGCTCCACATCAAACCAGCTGCCTAACCAATAAAGGCTAGTGCTAGCCACCAGGCTCAGACCGGCTAGCATACATCACTCACTGAGGGTGTGTGAGTCTGTGTGTGCTCCATCCTCCACAACCACCCACGGTGCTGCCGCTAACAACTCCAATACTTCTGGGAGACGAGTGGTTCTTTCTCTTTGTCAGTCTTCCCTCACATAACACTTATTTTCTACTCTCATTTATTTGCCCTCTAATTTGCACACTGACTTTTTCTCCCTTCCTCTTTCTTCAACCCTGAACCTTTTTTCATCTTTCATTTGTTTACTATTATTTCCATTATTCTCTCTTTCCCTCTTTTCTATCACCTTCTCATTACCATTCTGTCTGTCACTCTGCCAGTCTCGTTATGACTCCCATCCACAAACTTCACACCTCATATGCAAGAACAATACACACACACACAAGCCAGCGTGCAAGTGTGCACATACAGTTAAATCACACAGCATACAGTCTTTCTCTCTACATTTCAAGAAAATAAATTATATGTTTTTTGCAATGTTGTGCATTAAAGGCTCATATGTTTCTGATTAACCTTTGCTCTGTTTAGGCAACTGAAATGTAAAATCCATCCATCTGGCCGCAGTATATTTTCTTAAGGTTAAAGTGTTTTCTTCAACTATAACTTCATATTTTTAAGACAGGAATTAATTTCTAAAATTTCCTTAAAGAACAAACTGTTATCTATTTATTCACATATTACAAGCTTACATTAACATAGCTTTTCATAGTGTTATCATTGTACTTGTGTGTGTTGAATATAGTGCTAGCCCTCCATGGGCAAGGTCAAACTGTGCTTTCTTACTGAGATGTAGCCGATGTCAAAATTGGGAGGGGGGTTGCATCAAACAAAAAACTTCTATACAAACAACCCAGCATGCCCACCTCATGCAGCAAAAAGTTGAACGAGAAGTAGGAGGAGGAGGGACTCTGTGTATGTCACCCATCATCCTTAAATGAAATTAATATCAAATCTCATCCTCTCAGTGACAGAAGGCTATTTCTACAGCCTTCAAGTATGATGGTTTGAACAGCTAAAAACACTTTTTCCTTAAAAAGACTTAGGCAAATGACACATTTTAACCTCTGCCTTTTAAGCATACCTCAACCTTAAGTGTAACTTTAATGATTCTACTCTATTTCAGATTTTTTTATGAAGGCAATGAAACACCACTGCCTCTTGTTTTCCTTAATGGGAGTTTGATAGAAATAAATTCAAAACAAAAACAGGTAAAAGGAGTGTTTTTTGTTTTTTTTAATGCAGGATTTAGGATTTGGCATTTGCTGAACTGGGTCACACACACACAACGCTCCTTTTGTCACAACACACAAATTGGAGCATCCCATCGCTGCTAAGCCTGCATTCCTCACCGTGATCTGATGTCGCCTTCAGAATTGAAGTCCATCCCTCACCATCACCTCTCAACCTTGCTCGCCCCTAATAACCTCTCACCATGGTTCCTAATTAACCGTGACACAGGCTTATTTTACAGTTTTCTTTCAGGACAACTACAACTAAGTATATACATTCATAATATTGTAAATACATAATAATTCCCCTTACTTAAGTACAAGTGTAATAACAGTCAGATAATATTAACCACTTTATTTTGTAAGTAAATCTGCATGTTTTTGGACCGTGGGAGGAAACACACCAAACATACCAATCTCCAGACAGAAAGGTTTAAAACTTCTTGCTATGAGGTAACATAGCTAAACACTGCACCACTGTGCTGCAGAATCATATAGGCTAATGGGGTGGGTTGGGTTAATTAAAGGCCCATGTAGGAACGGGCATTGCAAGGCTATAAATGCTGTAGTGTGTGGCATCGATTGACTTGCTTCATACGTATCCCTATACAAATAAACACAAATTATCAGTTATTGACACATTAACATATATATCTCCAGTTTTATGGTGTTGTGTAAAATCGTGTAACAATTGTAATACATTTAATTCTATGGCTCTGTACACGGACTCTGTTGAGGGTAATGAGGCACATCATATTACATGATTTTGACATTGTCTCTCTTACATCGCTCATTGAATTACTTGACATATCTGGTTCCTTAGACAGCACTGGCTGGGGATCAGTTTTAAAGTTACCCTTCAGACAAAAGAGAGCTTGACTAGAGGGCAGATAAGGGGTCTTTCTCTCTCTCTTTGTCTTTTTTATTTGCATCTCTCACTGAAGGGCATGCTGACCTATTGTGGTCTGATAGTTGCAGTGTTTTGTGTGTGTGTTGGAGGAAGAAGTGTGTGTACAGGGGAGGTAATCTTTTTTAATTCTTTGCAGTGTTTGAAGTTTTCCTTTGGTCTGCTCCAAACTTTAACATCAAACGCTCGGGTCAGCCACCCTCCCTTCATCTCTGCGTCTTCCTCCTCCCATCATCCCCTCCTCCCTGCCTCTGTGACCTGGAGAGACTAGCACAGGAGTGTCCTGCAGATAAAGTAAGGGCAAGTAGGATTAGACATACTGACGCCCTTACACACATGCACACATCCCAGACACGAGAGGGCATAGCCACTTCACAATGTTTGTGCGATGAGTGGAGACAATGGTTGTATGTAGCTGTATGCAGTGAGCAGCTGTTACAAAAAGTTGTTTCATCATCACTCTGTAACCATGTTTGACACACAGGTCTATTTTTACCCGAGAGTAGAACCAACCACCCAGATGACTCACAAGTCACTATAAACCAAACCTATACTTACAAGTGCGACTTAAGGATTTCCACTGAGATGAACATGGTGGTGAAAAACTGTCACACACGTGTCCACTGCCCAAGTAGCAAAGATACTGTATATGGTTGCCTCTGTGTGAATGTGAGTGCGCGCATGTGTGTGTCATGTGCCTCTCAGGCGGACGCTTAACAGCTGCATGTGGTTTGTGCTTGTGTATCTGACAGCGGCTGGCCCCTCTCACTCTGTTTCTCCTGTCTGGACTCATGGTGAGCCCTCCTCCCCATCCGCCAGCTATCAAAGCACTGACCAAATGACAAACACACACAGACACACACAATGCCACATTCACTGCTCATACTACTTCTTTTGTGTCTCAGTCTAAGAGGAGCCAGATGTGAAGTAACACATGCACATGCTTGTGTTCCCCAAACTGGCATGTGCGTGCATTGTTACAGTGTCTTTTTACATTTTATATGTGTGTGTCTGCTTGTTCCTTTGTCTTTTTAGGTTTTCTTTCTTCTTGGGTGTTTCTATACTCGAAAGCTTGCAGCATGTCAGCATACTGTACGTGATCAGGAGCAAAGTTGTATTTGTGTGCGCTATGTGTCTCCTGGTAACGGGGCTTGTTTTGTCTAAACCTTGAGTCTTTTTTCTTTGAGCATGCTGACTCAGCTGATCTTGAGCATTTAATAGGGTGTGTGTTGCAGATCCGGCAGCGTTTAATAGGGTCTGTGCGCTTTCTGGGCTCAGATTCACAGCCCTGTCAGCCAACAAGTCTGTGGACACAGTGAGTGTGTGTACTGTGATACCATTTAACACAAGTCATTACAGTATATGTGTTGGCAGAGGTATCCTCGAAAAGTATGTTCTGTATATATGGCCTTTCTATAGGTAGACTGGAGGGGGGTGTGTGCGTATGTGCCTGTATGTGGGTGCAATAATGTATTGACCTTGTCTCTCACTGCCAGTTCCCAGAAAGTTGATGAATAAATAAAGGTGTGACGCCTCCCCAGCAAGCCTGTCTGCTGCTAGCAAGACAGAATGACACAACTTACACACACACGAAGCTATCTCCAACTCTGTTTGCAGGGCCATATTTGCACTGTAGGATAATGTTGGTTCACTGTGATACTTTGACCCAGAATTCTGCCCTGCATTCATGTACGTTTCTAAATATGTGACTGCTACGCACCTTCAAGATACCTACCTTCCCGGGTGGCCCCTTTGCTTTGAGCCTGTTTTTTTCTTTTATAACTCCCTTGATTGTGTCTCAAAAAGTTTAACACTGTTTATCAACCAATAGAAGGTCTAAACACTGTATAGTCCAGATATGCAATTGTTCAAATTATGTACTGGGTCTTATCATAATAACTACAATAAATAGATGTACAGAAACATTTAAGTTGGGTCATGCAATGACAAAAATTACTTTTTAGCATATGAATAACTTTTGGGGAATTTGGCATACTCTTATCTGCATCCCCCTCCACTCAAAAATTGTATTTGCTTTTTGTTAATCAATTTTAATGTTTGATCTTTACCATATACAATAAGGGATTTGCAGTAGGCCCTTCAGACAGATACATTGCTAGTCACAACACACTGGCTCTTAATTAGGGTGAGAGGGTTTTTCCAAATAGTTTGCAACAACAGGAAATCGAAGATCCATATTGTTACATAAGGTTGTGTTTGTTTTACAGTCAACAGTATATTTTGCATTTAAGGCTTAGACTACTGTAAATCCAACAGACTAAAAACCTGACAGATTTTGATGTGAAATGTTACTTTGTAACTTAAAGGTGCTATATGTAATTTTCAGAAAATCCTCATTCCAAGCGACATGGTCGGCCGTTGAGGGAACTGCAGTCAACATTCTTGTACACGCTCCCGCGGACACCCGCACACACCCGCACACATGAACGAACATCAAGTTTTCACTGAAGAATCGTGTTCACTGGCTGGTATCATGTCGATGAAAATCAACACTGTTTGTCATAATACCTAAGTTAGTATCATGTAAGGTGGTGAAGTTATTTGTCAAGCTAGACTGACAACACTGACATACACACAAAACATTACATAGTATTTTGGTTGTCATAATGTTAGCGAGCATGCTAAGGTTAGCTAACTGGCATTGTGCTTCGTAACCAAACAACAAATTACTCAATTACCAGCCAGATCAGCTCCCGGGAGTCTGCGTGACTTAGCTGATGTTATCTACTTGACGGTGTTTTGCTACGTTGCCTCACTGGCAAATCGTCGGCGATAGCAGACAAGCTAACAGTAGCTTGTTGCCAACAGGTAATGCAATGATATTGTCTAATAGAAAAAAATCGGTAGTTATACACATTTACTTTCTGCTACATAATTTACAAAATCAACACCGTTTGTCATGTTATCTTGCAAAGTTGTTTGTCAAGCTATATAACTGACATACACACTTGGATAGTATTTTGGTAGTCATAACGTTAGCGAGCATCTTAAGGTTAGCCAACTAGCTCTGACATAAATACACTGGATGACTTCGGCATTGTGCTTCGTAACCAAATGGTAAATTACGCCGGCGAACCAGCAAATCATCAGCATTAGCGAATATTAGCCAGGTAGGGCAGGGTGGCCTAAGAAAACTGGGATGAAGTACATGTGTTGTGAGAGAAAAAACGCTGCACCTGGTGAGAGAACACTGCACGCAGGTTTTGTTTCTATGACAACAATAAGTTGTGGGTCTGTTTTGATCCCCAAAAGTTTTCCCCCTGAAGTCGATCACATTCCTGTTTGGTTAGATGGGCTTCACTAGATAAAACAAATTTTAGTTTTTATTCTTGTGTGTCGTTTTTGTTGGTGTTGTTGTGCGTGCTGTTGTTTGTTGGCATCCATGTCCATTTCACAGCTTGCGTTGTCTCATGTTGCACACTGTTGACTGTAGTGGCGTAGAATAAGCTCTTGGCAGAGGTACTCGCGAACGCGCAGATACCTTACATCCTCTTGTTTTGCGGAAAAACCGGCCCGAGTGCTTTACATAAAAATCAGCCCACAGGCTGTTAGAGGCAATGGAGGAAGTTGGGGAAGGTCGCATCAGGTCTTATGATATTTGATTGATGAATATATTTAAAATCTTACATATAGCCCCTTGAACATTACAATGATAAACAGAGGCACAAATGACATGCATCCATATTAAGTTATATTTAACACCAGATCATAATTGATTGTGGAACAAAAACATATTACACACACACACTCAGTAAGCATCTACATACCATCCACTAGGGATGCAGAAATTCAGCATTTTCTCTAACCAATCACTTGTCCCATTGCTTAAACAATTACACGAGCACTCACTTTGACCATACATTTACCTTTTTAGCTGTGTGTGTGTGTGTGTGTGTGCGTGTGTTTCTGTGAGTATTAGAGAGCGTGCATCAGAATGAGCGTACATGATGGAGAGCTTGTTGTCGGTCTCCTGTTCTTTTTCTAAAAATGATATTTATTTTTAAAACACAGAAAGCGACAAGCATGATAACTTTTTAAATAACAATTATAGGCCTACATGACACAGGGGACAAAGTTGGATAAAATGTATTAAAAAATATAGGACTACAACACGATTATTGATTAGGTTTTTTTGTAACCGATTATGATTTATTTGGCTCGTACTTGTTTACCCGAGTATTCGTTTGCATCCCTACTATCCGCTATACTGCCTGTGTCATGCCTACCATGCCGTCACAAACTACAGTTCTTCTGACTCGTGCTTGCTAGTGCTCTCTATACAAACACACACACACACACACAAACAAACACATTGAGCAAAGTGGTTGGAGTGCCAGACCACTGGTGAGGTCATTGGGCTTAGAACTCCGGGGGGGTCAAAGGTCAGGCCAGACAGTCAGGCCCCTGGCCAAAGCAGGAGTCCAAGCAACAAGGCCAACGAGAGGGAGGTGAAGTTTACAAAGGCTTGCTTGAAGAAATAAATGTAAGCAGTAAGAGTCAAAACATCTTTACACACACACACACACACATCATCATCATTTTAAACCATTATGCAACACTTGCTCCAGCATATTTAACACAGTTGTGGGATTTTCCTTCTCAGTCTGAAGTGCTTTTTGTTTCCTCGCACTGAATTGTATGCATCCCATCCTCTAATTAGTGAAATAAAAAGCATTATTCACTGAACAACATCATCCACCATAAATCTTTATAATCACATGACATGTCATGATCCGCTAAGTGACAAAACCGACAAAAAAAGTAATGATCGAAAAGGAAGCATGCCTTTATTTAATTTCATATTTCTTTAATTTTTGAAAATAGTTTGAATCATATTGTAAAGTTAAAAATCTATGTAAAGTAAAGTGTAAAGTATAAATGCTCATTTCCAAATAGGCCCTATACTCAAACATAGTTTTTTTGCTTCCATCATGGCTCATTTTTGGAATCTTTTTACCTGTAATTTAATTGATGGAATGTCTGGTCACTGGCTTTTTTTCCTCCTTTGTCTGCATTACATCTCGGTCAGGACCTGGGCGATGAGTAAAGTCACTGCCACAGCTCTCATTAAGACAACTATAACTCATAATAATGGCTGTCGTGAAAGGAGCTGTGGCCTTATTAGAAGGCATCAATCACAAGGTGGAAGGTTGCTCTTTTCTCCTGTGTATTTATGGCTGCTATCACATAATTAAAGCACATACACTACAATACAATACATCCCAACAAAGACATTTACTTTTAAGTTATGCTTTTACTTTTTATTTCAGCCAGCACGCACACACACACACACACACACACGCACACACACACACACACACACACAACCACATAAAAATATAATGATTTCACCTGTTGGAGCTCAGGTTTGTATGTTGTTGCATGTATCAAAGCCAAGCAGACTGCCAAGTTCTCACATGCACTTTCCTCCTTAGTTGTACTGATAATTTTACTAGTCCTTGCCATGTTTAATTCATTTTAATTATACTACACAGACAATGTTATTATATAGGACATAACAGAAGTTAGGAATTAAATGAAACTATAAAAAGATGACTGCCCAAATAATATGTGGTATATACACACATTAAAGAGAGATTTCACATGAAAATCTATTTTCCATCAGAATCACACTAATTATGATTTCTGAAGTAAGTGCAGGAAGGAGGGAGGGGCTTTGAAAAGGGATTTAGTTTATGCAATTTGGTAGTGTTGCACGGGTACCTTTAAGATTTGATATCTTACACTCTGTCCAGAGAAGTGTTTAAATATGTTTAAATCTAACTAGGAGCATTTTCAGTACTTCAGTCTTCCCCTTTATGACCTTGATAATTTATTCATTTGGTGGGGATTGTAGTGGCATATCCAAAATCATTTTTGCAGTGGTAGGTGAAATCCGGTCTATGCAAAGACAATTTCATCGCATTTTATTTTTCATACAAAAATCAAAAATATGGTGGTTTATGGGCTGTTTGATGTTAACAATAAGGTTCAGAAACAGCGTAAAGAGAGCAGTTTTAAACATTCTCCACAGAAGAAGAAAAAAGAAGTCTGCGCATGTGCAGGAATGCAGCTCTGACTACAAAGGCAAAACGGTACTTTGATGCTGACGTAGTTCAGTAATACCTGACGGGAAGACGAGTCTTAAGAGACTTCGTTGGCTGACATTGATGAGTGCTGGCCTTAAATGCAGCTCTTGTAAGACCAAATCCATATACACTTGTGTTGGCAATACATTTTTTAGTTGATGCCTGTGATGCAATGCTCATTTATATATTTTAGCTGCTAAATATAGATGGATGAAATAAAGATGCAACTTGAAAATCACCATTAATATGTGAATGTGTGATGAATCTTGTGACAGAAGCAGGTTTGCGGGTGAAATCTGGTCTAAACATAAACGTTTAGTCAACGTCTTCAAATAGTCGGTGAAAAAACTTTTGAACCAGTTTTGAACGTCTTGGTAGCCATAGTCGTCTTTTAAACATCCTTTCAACGGAATAAAGTGCACTGGTTGTTATTGGGATTTGAGCTTTGACTGATTAACCTCACTCTACTGGCAGCCGGACCAGACTGGTGTGTCAAAGTAGCCCTTTCTCTCCCTGGCTTGCATACTTTGTCAGCAGTATATTGTCTCTCATCTTTTCTTCATTGATTATTTAGGGATCAGATTGTGGTATTAGTCACATGTCCTCAATCATGTTCCTCTGTCAGAGAAAATAGACCTGGAAAGAGCTACACACATAGACGGATTACCGCATGGGCAAAGTGGGCGTGTGCCCTGGGCCCCAGAGCCAATAGGGGCACTTGGCCTTCAGAGTTGTTGTTTTTTTTTGGTACAATTTAAAATATTGGAATGAATGTGGTTTTGAAAATGTAGTATGATATAAAATAATTTGAATGTTTTAGAAATTATAAGATTAAATCAGTAATGTGTGATGACACAATGACGTAAGTACCTACGCTGGGGGCCAAACATACAGCTCGTTTTCAAAATGAAAGCGGGTGCTCAGTGGATCAGCTAAACGAAAACAAAGGAAAGTAAAAGAAGCCAAAGATGCCGCTTTGGTGCAGCAAATTCCATCCATCTCAACCTTTTTTGAGCTTGCTGTCTCTCCCATAATATGTATATTGTCCTGTACATGGCAGGTGCCAAACAAAACAGACCTAAAATGACAGTAATTTTGTGTGGTTGTGTGTTGCCCGGTGTTGTCATGTGCGGAATGGGAAGACCGCCTTTGCGCGCGCATTGTTTGCGTGTGTTGGCAGGGGCCTGTGGCAAGTTTGTGTCCAGGGCCTGTTGTCATGATAAACCCTCTATGGCTACACATTCACATTTTATACAATGTCTAATTTATCTATTCAGTTATTCTGAGAAATCGAGTGGAAGACAGGTGCAGAGTGAAGTCAGAGAAGAAAACCAATCCAACTTAGCAAGGCAGAATGACAACGAGGGACTAAAGAGAGGGAGCAGATTGGAGAAGAGACAAAGAGAGAGAAATTGAGCATAAAACAGAGATGAGAGCATATTGGGGGGGGGGGGGAGAACTAATTAAAGAAAGTAGAGTTTTAGTTGGGTGTTGATTCCACAAGGAGAAATGGTCCCACGTGTGTGAGATGAGGGAAAACAAAGAAGATGAGGGAAGGGGTAGGAAACTAGGTCCCCATACACCATATGTTCTCTATCTTCCCCTCTCTCTTCTCTCTCTCTGTCATTCTCTTTCATTTCAGGCTTTGCAATAGCTCCTTGAGACAAGCTGATTTTGGATTGCTTTTCTTCTCTTTGCACATTTTCCTTGCCATTCTGTCAGCTATTGCAGTGTACTACAGGTTAAGTAAGGTGACAGTGGGCGGTTGTGTGAGACGGAGTGATTATGGGGTTGTTTGAATTTGCTTTTGTCTGCACCACTGAGGGCTCAATAGCTTCTATGATTTGTCCTCACAATCCAAGGTGTGTTTATTGGATATTTCTGTTTGCTGTTCCCTCTATAGATATGGATTTCAGTATTTGTCTTGCACATTTCTCTTGTATTTTTTTATTGTTTAACTTGAAGTTCATTTCTCTGTATGCATTAGGTAGGACTGCAGCTTTGTACAGCAGGTTTGTCAGTAAGTAAGTTCCACGTAGCAGGTTGTGCTTTGACCTACAGGTTTGCAAGTGCAGTATGAGCCCACATATAGTTCTATATGCATTGACTGCAGTACAGCAACAAACCACAGCTGTTAAATAACATATCATTTAAAAAAAATCAACTAAACTCACTCATCTTAGCCTAAACGCAGCCCCACTCTAACACCCCCAACCCGCCCCCATAACGGATCTCTCCACCCTGTCATGAAATGCAAGCTGCTCCCACTGTACATTCCACTCAGAGGAATGAGCCAACTCCCCTGTAAATTAGAGGGCAAGGGGCTAGTCATTGTTTTCTGCCAAACAAAAGCAGTTAGAAAACAGGAGAGGAGCAGCTTCCAACTGGTGGTTAGTTGGCCTTACCAGCCGCAGGCCTGGAGGGAAGATGTTGACGCTTGCTGTGTCACCAGGTTGGAGTGCCTCAAGGCTCCGGCCTGAGGCCTGTCTTTGGTCTGTTTTTTCTTTTTTTCTGTTCTGACTGTGTGTATGATTGTGTGCCCATGTGTGGGCCCTCAGGCTGTTGTCAGGCAGATCACAGGAGCTATTGTGAGTTAGCCTGGCTGTCTGTTTCTACCTACATGCTTCTGTTCTCTAAAGAAAGAGGAAGAAATTAGGTGAGGGAGAGGAGGGAGACAGGAGGAGGAAATAGGGAGATTATAATAGAGGGATAGAGTGAGCGCATTCCACTACGTGCACAAAACATGTCCACAGAGGGAACTGCAAGCATAGCAAGATTCACAGACATCCAACTTTTAAAGACAAGGTTCCGCACTTCTCCTCCTCCACACCCCCATCTTTGGGTCTAGAGAGGTTAAAGTGAATGGATAATCTGTGGAGGAATTCCAAAAGACTGGAATTATCCTAACAGGAAAATGATAGATGATGGAATATTGAAGTGTTCACCTGAAATGATTGCTTTGGTATTTAGGCTTTGGGGTTTGAATTATTGACAGCATGACCAATCTCAGTCGAAAATAAGGAGACAAACGAGACATCAGCCGAAACAGGATTTCCTGGATCTTCTTTGAGACATTAGCAGTATATATTTCTGGCCTGCACTTACTTGTATCCTGTTGCAGAGTGATATTTCTGAGGATAGAGGATACCTGAGGTTTTATGAATTTTTTTTGGGAAAAATCATTGGAAATTGGAAACAGGTTTTCAACTGTTGGCCAGACATAATGAATGATTTGACATCATGATGGGCTCTGGTGCATTGTGATTTCACAATGCATAGATGAAGAAAATAATGAGCTAATTAATTGATGATGAAAATAATCCTTAGTTATGTGAAACCAAAATTAGATCAATAAACCCCTTTATTAAAAAACAACTGTATATTCTAGTTATACATCATGTATTTGAAAAAAATATTAATAAATTATTGTTTTTCATAATATGTTGTATCTACCTAGTCATGCAACATTCCAACAATCTCTTTGAAATTAACTTGACTCCCTGTGTGGCACAGAAAACGGTGTTCTATATGTGGCTGCAGCATGGTGTTTGGAATACTGTTATCTGTGTACGGCTGTGTTCTTGTAAACAAACTGCATGTTTAGGGCTTAGCTCTTCCTGTCCTACTTAACTGGTCGATAAACAGGCTCTAGCTTTTAATTATGGTGATGTCTGATATTGCGCTGTCTTACATCATGCTTGTATCTTGTTTATGTGTTTTGTTTAGCCATGTGTTATTTGTGCGTGTCGATCACAATTTCGTGTATGCGATTTGGATGTCTGAATATAATGTCTTATCTAGTTGTTGTTATCACTATGTCTCTTTGTGTTTGGTCAGTACATTGGGTTCTGTGTGTGTGTGTGTGTGTGTGTGTGTGTGTGTGTATAAATGTCTTTTTTGCATATGTATGCAGGGAATATTACATCACATACTGTGTATTTTTCTAAATGCCACTGCATATTTTCTGGAATATTGTCTTTGCCGTTGTTAAATATTTTTACAGTTGTCCTGTGTTTCTGTGTGTATTTGTTCTTGTGTGCCATCTTTTTCATCAAGATCACTCATTTTTACTGTCACGGTATGAGTTTTAAACAAAAAGGTATACAATGGTTAAGAGTTGAATTAACTTAGGCAAAAAATGCAAAAACTAAATCTTGAATCCAACAAAAGACAAAACGGAAAACCAAATGGTAGAACAAAAAGTCTTACAGTCTAGGTAAAAGAATAATCCAAAGGAAAAACCAGAAACACACAGGAGCAACAACAGGGAGCCACAAGGAAACAGGAAAATCCACAAAAGACAATGGGACTTGGGAACAGGCTGACAAAAGTCCACAGGTAACACGACAATGAACCAGCAACGAGACAGGGGAGCACAAAGACTAAATAAACTTAGGAGGTGAGGCTAATCAGACACAGGTGAGGTGGGAAACACACAAAGGCAGGAAGTGGATATCACAAGAGACAAGATGTCAAAGTAAAACAGGAAAAGCCTAAAGCATGAAATACAAATTAAATGCAGAACTAAAGTAGACAAAATAATGACAAGAACATGGAATAAACAAAGCAGAAAACTAAATAATAAGAACTCATGAGATAAAGTGACCCAAAAAAAAAACTGGTAATAGCATCCTTTGCCTTTTTCAAGAGCTCTCGCTACCTATTTTTGTCTGAGGAATTGGAGCCATTTTTGCTTCCATATCAGTTATAGTCATTTTTACTTTATGTAATCTTGGCTGACTGTTTGTTGTGTGTTTTAGTACAGCCTAGCAATACTCCTTTCAATCTATATTTGCAAATGTCACTTATAAATGTTGTGTGAATGACTTCTTTTATGTGTGGAATGCTTGCTTTTCAGGTCCAGGCAATACCTGCCCACCATTTACAGTCAGCACACGCCCAGAGTGTGCTCAGCAGTGGCAGGTAGGTGTGTGTGTGTGTGTGTGTGTGTGTGTGTGTGTGTGTGTGTGTGTGTGTGTGTGTGTGTGTGTGTGTCTGCGTGCGTGTGTGTGTGTGTGTGTGTGTGTGTGTGTGTATTTCGAACATAATAGATTATCGATGCACTGCTGAGTTAGTTGGCTACAGCAGACAGTGGAAATGGGTCTGGACTCCCCTGAGGAAACAAGATTTCTCCACTACACACACAAACACACACCTACAGTAGCTGCAAACACCGGCATCATGTGACTTCATAGTAAAAGAGCTCTCATGCACAGGACTTTAAAGCCCAATTTGCACACTCACAAACACACTCGTACACAATTACACACACCACACACCTGCTGGGTCCTTAGAGAAGGCTGAGCTCAATTCTGTCTGTATCTGAAGATGAGAAGAGGTGAGACAGGAAGGAGGGAGAGGAGGAGGAGGGATTAGAGGAGAGAAAGAATAGAGGAGGTGGAGGTCAAGAAAGAGAGATGGGCAGAGGGGTAGAGGACAAAGAAAGAGAGCATCTTAAGGGTAAGAGTCGGGGCAGGGACATAGAGTAATCGTCAACTCTGCATACGCCCACCTCTCCTCTCTACTTCTCTCCCACTCTCCTTTGTGAACAGATGGGTGGAGGTATCGGATTGTGATGAAAGCCAAAACAGAAAAAAGGGACAGACATACATAAAGTAGATATACACCAGCTGTAACATATGGCTTCATGCACACACACTTTCTCTCCACCAGACACATACAATACTTTGCATTTCTTGTTGCTGTCTGTCTCCACATTCTCCTCTACTATCATATGTGTCTGTTTTGTATATTGTGATCATGGACTAGACAGGTCAGACAGGTTCTACAATCTCAGAAAATGTTCTCTACTCACATAGCACAATAAATCTGAACTGAGACCCATGATGTTGATATCTTCCTCACAAGAGAGGCAAACAGAGGGGGGGAAAGGCTCCAGGCAAATGATGAATCAGATGAATAGTGGGAAAAGGGAGATAAGGGAGGATGAAGAAAAAGGAGGATGAGAGGAAGTGAAAAAAGAAGGCATCAAACCTGCGAGCCCTGTGGGGTTTCACTTACAGAGGGTGGAGGGCAAATGGAGGCACAGTGCAGAATTCAAATGTGTCTGTGTCAGTGGGTTCACAGGCAATCCATGATATGTCCATCGCACATCACACTCAACACTGCTGATTCCTGAAGTGATGAAATCTGTGTTTTATGGTGTTACCATTTTAAAGCAACAGCAGTGACTTTTCTGCGTTGGCAACCTCAAATGACACAGGATAGGTAACAGTTTGTAATTTAAGAACTTCACAGCCTTGACATATTGACATAGAAATTTGCACACAGTATACTTATTTATACCAAGCAAGCTTATACCAGCTTTCTCTTTGCCACTGGATAGCAGAGGCATCAGATGGATTGTTAGACAAAGGGAGTATATTCCAAGATTTCTGTTTTACAAATAGTTAAACACAGTTGCTTTAATACATGATAATACCTTCCTAAATTTCATGAGTTGTTGGGCCCTGTTCATCAAACAATTTGAGCCAATTTCTTGCCTGGATGTAGTTTCACATTCATCTATCCATTTTCTCCTGCTTATCTGGGGCATGTTGCACTGGCAATGGGCTAAGTAAGTTAATACAGAAAACCCTATCCCTAGAATCCTTTTTCAGCTCCTTCCAATGTAAAGAAGCAGGTCAACACAGAATTACCTCCGCATGTCATGGGGAAACTCATTTCATTGCTTGTGTTGCCAATAACCCTGTGCGGGCAAAGAGGGTTATTGGGTTCATTGTTCCAAAGTAAGGACAGAATCTGGATTGTCCTTTCTGTGTCTGAGGTTTGAAAATACATTGGAGCCTTCTTTCCAGCACCATGTAATAAAGCTTCCCTGCAATGCTAATCAGTGTGACACCCTGATAATTGGAGCCATCCTCTGCTCCCTTTTTAAAATTCGGAACCATCAACCCAATCTATCACTCCCCACCTGGCGCCTTGCCACTAAGGGGCATCATGACTACCTATGCAACCACTTGTCAAGAATATGGGCAAGTCTGGGTCTTCAGACTATACCTATCCACAGAGGACATGTTGGTTGGATTTAGGAGTTCCTTAAAGGGCTCTCTTCACAGCACAACAAAATCAAAAAGCCTGAGCAAATCCTGTTCTTTACTCCTGAGATGTGAAACATTTTGTCAGAACATTCTTAATAGCCAGGTTCTTCCCCAAAAACCAAAGCCAGAGCCTGCCTTTGCTCCCATTAGCTGTCTGCTGCTTCAGGAGACAACTGAACTAACAAAGTTGGAGAGGCCTCCTTCTTCAGCCTGAGAGCTTCCTTCACCGCTGGTGTTCACCAGCATTTCTTAGG
Organism: Semicossyphus pulcher; assembly: GCF_022749685.1. NCBI lineage: Eukaryota > Metazoa > Chordata > Actinopteri > Labriformes > Labridae > Semicossyphus > Semicossyphus pulcher. Next base: position 10,948,395 of record NW_027211695.1, read on the forward strand.
TTGCCGCCACTTGCACAGACAACCCTTTGGTTGCAGCTTTTAGAAGCTGCCTTCATAATGGAGGCTTTGAACAAGAATTTGACTTCCCCAACCTCCACCAAGGTGCAATAGGAATTTTCCTGGAGGTTGAAGTTCAAGACCTCACAGACAGGGGCCTCAGTCAGACATTCCAAGTTCAACTTTACTACTTGCTTGGGTTTACCCGGTCTGCCCAGCAGCCTCCCCCATCATCTGATACAAATCACCACAAAGTGGTCAACAGCTCTGTGCCTGTCTTCACTTGATAGTCCATATGGCTACAGATGATAACACCATGAAGTCTATTATCTGCCTTTGGCGTAGGGTACTATTGTATCCAGTACACTTTTGAACAACCCTTTGCTTGAATATGGTGTTTATTATGGCCAATCAAGGTCGAGCACACAAGTTAAAAAACAAAGCAGCTCTCACGTTCAAATCAGGAAGATGTATTGTGAACCACAGATCGGAAGCAAATACTATTGCACTCAAAATTTGCGTGTGTGTGTAAAAGAAAATGTCCACACAGACGTCTCTATTGGACACATGCAACTTTACTTACATTCAAACTCATACAAACAAATTCCAGCTGTATTCTGACACATTTGCAGCTTCACATACCTATTAAATACATTTATTACAGACTAAAGTGCTTTAATCTCTTATCTTCATGCTGAAAAGAAAATAGTTTGATATTTGATGGAGAGAGAAAAGAGGGAGACAGGGCATTGGAAGAGATGGTGCCTAAACCAGTATTAATTGAAGACAGCTGTACCTTGTTAAACATTAATTGGCAATTAATCCACACACCCCTCCCCCTCCCCCAAGTAGAATAGAATTGAAATGAATATATATTTTAAAAGAGAAAGAGAGAGAGTGGGGAATAAAGTAAATTATTCGCAGAAGCACAAGGAGAGCCTGTTCTAGCTCAGCCTCCCTCTTTACTTTTCTCTCCCTCTCTGTGTTCCTTTCAGCTCATTAATCTTGTTTTCTGCCTTTATCTCCGCTTCCATTCCCTCATCTGTCTGTAGTCCACTCAGAGATAGAGAGAGGAGTGAAAGAGAGATGTCACAACAGGAAAGAAGTGCTAGAGGGTGAAGGAGGGATGGAGGAGGAAGGAGAGGCCCTGATGCTCCTGCATGAAGGGAATCATTAAGAACAGGAATATCACTGTGACTTGGGCTAATTCTAAAATTTCAGCTAACATGGAAAAATAACGTGCATCAACACAGGGGTTTCAAGTTGTAAAGATCTTCATCCTACACAATTTGAAAACTGCTTATTATGTTATTCTTTGGCCAATTTGGATTTCAACATGCAAGTCTGTTGATCACAGCCAAGAAGTACTGAACAGAAAGCCAAATTGCTCTGCTAAGTTACAGCAGGTTAAACTTAAGCTGTATCTGTTTCTGCTCTTTACAGTCAGCAAAATTTTCTGTACTATATATATTATGAATTTAACATAGCTGAACGTACAATTTAGTTTTTAAATTCATAGCAGCACACACTCTTGACAGTCTCCCCTTTAAGGTATATTCAAGGTGTCGCATTTGACTGTACAATTGAAAGGTGGGCAAAATAGTTCACAGGAAGGAGAGCCACCTGACCAATCCCTTTGTGAAATGGCATCCTTGTTGAATTTTTTTTTGAAAAAGTAAATAACCCCCCAGCATTCTTGCCAATCCCAATATCAAAATAGGCTAAGTATTTATGTGTTTGTACATATGAATTTCACCAACTACTGTGGATTTACAGTCAGAGCAACCTGTGAAAGTCCACACGTAGTTTTTGTTCCAAGTGTTTGAAGACTTTGTGTGTACAGAAAACCCAGTCTGTCCTGCAGATCCAGTGTGTCTGGCTGCTCTGCCCAGTGCTGCAGGCTCTTATATAACAGTAATGATTACAGCAACAAGGGTAACCTGCAATGCACTCACTGACACACATTCTTCCTCTCCCTCTTTTCCTCAGTGTGGCACTATCTCTTCATCCCTGCTCGCACTTGTTTCCTCTCATCCAAATCTCAGCTATTCCTATCTCGCTCAATTAAACGCTCTCTTAAACTCTTTGTTTCCCTCAGTCTTTCTCATTATCCGCCACTACTTCCTCTCCGTTAGCGCTCTTTATCTGTATCATTTTGGCTGCATTCCAAAATTCCAAGCTATTGCTCATCCTCTCTCCCCTTCTTCTACTTTTTCTCTCTTTTACACTGTCTTCTCTATCAGTCACAATCTATCTGCCCTTGCCTCTTTTTCTCTCTCCGCCTGGGCTCCAGCTCAAATATTAAAAATGCTATTGCATAATGGCTAGGGGCCAAATCAGCAAAGCGATAAATCAATACAGTGAGAAAATTATGTAACGTGCCACCATATCGACTGGCCTTCTCTCCTCCTCTTCCACCCTCCCTAGGTGGTTTTCTCCTCTGCTGCTTACACTCTGTCTGAGACTCACTGTGTTTTACTTCCCTTTGTTTACTTTTTGCCCTCATTTAAATTTACTTATTTACAATTTTAAGACTTATTTACAGCGTGACTTCTGGGTTAGTTTTGAGGAGAAAGCTTCTTCTATACGTTCACGCTTAGGTTTAAACCAAGAAGAGCTCCAGGCCCCTTTTAAACTGTTGACTGTTGACTGTTGAAGGCAGGACTTCTATATAAAAGATACTGAGGCAGAATGGTGGGGTGAAGTTGTTCCGCCATTAAGCCAGCAGTGGAGGTAGTAACATAGGCGTAACAGAGGCGAAACATCTGTGTAAATGAGGAAGCAGTGAGCAGGAAACAGCACTGTGTGTGTGTGTGTGTGTGTGTGTGTGTGTGTGTGTGTGTGTTTGAGATGTTGGTGCTCTTTTTTTGCACATGATGCCTCTTTTGCTCCCACAACGTCAGAAAGCTTTGTAAATCCCACACTGGGACGGCAATATTACACCCTTGAGTGGTTCAGTTTAAAAGTACAAAGGTGTAATGGCGGAGCTTTGTTACAGCGCTGTTGCAGAAACTCTGTTAGAAAACGTCTGCCTTCAAACAATTATTTTAATAAATTGTTTTGTCTTTTTATTGGGACATACTCCTTGACATAAGCACTGGCTTTGGACTGGGTCTGGTGTGAATGTATGGAGAGCTCTATTCATCAGGGGGTGTTAAGGAGCCCTTACATAATATACATGACCTAGAGTAGCTGTATGGAAGAAGCAAATGTTAGTTGAATCGAACATTAAACAGACTTTACCCTGCCAGCACCCTATGGTACAAAGTCTGTGTAATGTCTGATTGAGCAGATTTGTCCAAGCAGGTAATTATCCAAAGCATTCAAACATGGACAGTAGCTGCTTAGTACTCCTTTGTGCTTGCTTGTACATTGCTTCCACTCTTTAGCTGATATACATGTAATTAAATGTTGTATTCATGGAAACACAAAAACAGTTATAGGACAGGACAAGTCATCCTTCTCCTGCACAACCTCCTCAGGAAGCACCCCTAGCCAAACTGAGTATTTCCAGTTGCTGATATAGTGTCTGACACAGACAATCTAATCATTGCCAGATGACAGTATAAACTGGGGTAAATGGACAAAGATGCAACTAGCATTAGGTGGAGAATTTGTTTTATCATTGAGGAAGTATGCACCACGAAACTAATGGAAAGTAACTCATTAGAAGTGGTAATCAACTAAATTTCCTTTGCAGATGTCTTCTAATGAAAGTTTTTTTTTGCTTTAAAACATGCAAGCAGGCACATACTTAGATGTTGATTTCATAGAAACTTCTAAGTTTTGCCCTCAGTGTTTGTGTCTCAGCATTCTCTGTTACCTTTCTATTCTGGTCATGCAAGTCTGGTGCTCCTGGTGCCCTCGCGTCTTTATGGAGAGATGCGGGGGAAAGGGTGGGGGTCAGTCTATAGGAGTCGCCAAGTGCAATAAGAGTGCCTATATTTCCTCTAGCCTATGCCCTGGTCAGAGAGTGCAGCAGCTCCATGCTGTATTTTCCATACTGTCAACCCCCTACCCGCCCCCTCGTTTCTCTCCCCGGCTTTCCAACTGTACTCTTTCTCTCTGCTATGGAATTCCATCCTCCTGCACGTGGCCGGCACTCAAGAGGGCATGGTGTGTATGTTCATGTGTGAGTGTGTGTGTCTGAATGTGAGCTATAGGAAACATCTCCTGGTAGAAAAAGGAAGCATGCATTTGTGTGTGTGTGTGTGTGTGTGTGTGTAACATGCTATCAAGTGGGTACTACTTGTTCCACTATCCCATCCTCAAAGCTTTCTTGAACCACATTTTGTACAAACACATTTAGAAAGGGCATTCAAAATATTATTTATCAGGAAACATTATTTTTCCCCACTTTCTAAATGTCTTTTTGAATTGCTTTAGGTGTTTATTTATTTGTCAGGCTGAGCAAGTGGCACACAAAGTAATATATTTATTCATTAGTTTCACAAATGGCAGGTGAAAGAAAAAAATACAGGACACTTAGAAAACAATGTGAGAAAGGAAAAAAAAGCTGTGATGCAATAATAAATACGCGATATGGATTCCTTGTTTGACGTGCATTGCACTCATGAACATTTCTTGACATGTCCTTGTGGGGTGCATGTATGAACACAAATAGCTGAATTTGTTCACCTGGAATTAAAGCAATCTTCCTTCTGCCAGCCTCCTAGTACGAAGTGTGAATGTAGCAGGTAATTGTCTGGAGCATTCACGGCAAGCTAATAGGTTGATGACATTGGGTTTTGCTGCTTTATAATCTTTACTGATCACCGGAGTTTATCAGTTCTACTATTGCCTTTGTATTGCATGTTGTAGTGATATTAATCCAGAAACACAGCATCACGGAAGACTCCTCCTCCTCCTGTATGCTAAATTATTGCTAAAGTTAGTGATGTATATGATCAACAAAACTATGAAAATAAGACCGAAGTTGTAATGAACTTAAAAGATCAAGGCTCAAAATGTAGGGGGAAGTAAACTTATTTCAGTAGAAACAGAAGTTAAATGAAATTAACCAAGTTAAAAAATTAAATGAATTCTGACAGAAGTCAAATGCTGGGAGAGAGTTACCAAATCTTCCAGCGAACATGTTCCAGATCTTGATACTGAACCTTGAAGCCATCATGCAACATGTAAGCTGATTTTTATGCTAAACCCTTATCGCCTTCTTCACACATCTGTTCGTGCAAAGATGCTGGCATAATAACTGTACATCTGCGCGGCAACACATGCCGGCGAGTTTTATAACCCTAATCGAAGGTAATCTGCATCTGTATCGATTTATTTTGGGTTTTTTAATCATCAGTGTGTGTACTGTAGGTCAAAGCACGTCTCCATCAGGCTAACATCACCCTAATGAAGAAGAGAAATTGAGGTAGAGAATGAACACACTGGCTCCTTCTGCTCTCCAATCCCATCTGTTTGACACACAGAGGTAGGGAGGGGAAGGATGTAGAGAGGGAGGGAGGGGAGAGGGAGGGCTAGTAGACGAATGAGAACGAGGCCAGATCAGGCTGGGGAGGGGTGTGGGGGGTGGTTTGGGGGGAGGTGCTGTTTAGGGAAAGGCAGGGAGTGAAAAAAAAATCAGAGGGAGGCAGGCTGGGGGGTTGGGCTCCGAGCCTGTGCATGTGTATGTGAAAAAGAACGAGAGAAAGCAGCAAGCAATGTGTGTTGTGTATGTCTGTGTGTGTTTGTGCCTGTGTGTGCACTCGCTCTGTTCCTTTCCTTTCTTTGTTTGACTACTGAGTGGGGAAAAAAGCGAGACAGAAGATAGAGACGTAGAGAGAGGGTGAGGAAGAGAAACACAGACAGAGAAGAAGAAGAGGATCTAATAGGAGTCACTTGTGTGTGTGTGTGTGAGAGAGAGAGAAAGAGAGAGAGGGAGGGAGGGAAGAAGAAAGACAAAAGATTTCTATTTTTGTCTGTTTCTTTTTTTTCCTGTTGCAGACTGTAACATAAGAAAACATAAACCAACAATAACTCGCTGAATGCTTTTGACAACAGTGTCATATTCAGGAGCAGATGTGTGTTTTGTGTGCTGGCTTGGTGTGTGTGTGTGTGTGTGTGTATGTGTGCTGAGAAGGTGGGGGGAGGCAGCCTGTGCAATTTAAAGGGAAAATACAAGGCACACACAAAGCTGGGAGCACAGGCAGCCTGGCAAGGCAGCACGAAAGGCAAGGATAGGTAGTGGGATTCTGCTGCGCTGGCTGACGCTTTCACTAACAAACCTCCTTTGGATTTTACTCCACGGAGCCAACCCTGTGTCTCTATCTGAGCTCAACCGGAGCCCGGCCACGGTAAGACAAGCTTCCTATCCACAAGCTCTCAGCTGTTTCACTGCTACCGCTCTACAGACAAAAGCAAGAGAAAGTTGCTGTGTGTGTGTATGTGTGCAAATGGAGAGGAGCTAAGCTAAGGCTGATGCTAAGGCTAAAAGGCGTGAGGAATGCAGCACAAAGGGAGCTTGTGTGCTCCAGCTGGGGCTGTGTATGTCTTTGTGGACAGACTTGAATGTTTATGTCACGGGGCTTCCCAAACTTTTGCATGCGGATGCCCCAAAATAGACAAGCACTTGACTACAGAGCCCCTTTTTGGTAAAAGATTATTCCTGTTCAGGCTTATTGTGTACTGAAGATGGAGAGAGTGAAAGATCCTAAAAGATAATTCATATAATATTAGTCATTTCATACTATTCACATAAGCGAATAGTATGAAACTAAAATATTTCTTATTACACAAGAAAAGAAAAGGAAACCCCTGCAAGACAAGTCTTGAAGGTTCCAAAACCAGCAGTTCATTTCAGAGCAGGGCAATTTAAATACCCAGGGCTCCACAGCCAGCTGGCTCACCGGCGCGGAAAACAAAATACAAAATTTTTACTTCTCCATCGCTTTGTCTTTTCTTCTCCCTTTTCACTCCTTATTTCATTTCTTTTCTCTCCTTCTTTCATCTTCACCTCTTGCTTTTTGCTTATTTAAATGCCAGGTTGCACAAAAGGTCTATTTCTCCTACTCATCTCCCTTTTTCTCTCCATTTTTCTTCCACTATATCTATCCACTGTCTTTATCTCTCCTTGAAATAATCAGGTGACTGTATTGAACATGTGTTTTGTGACTTTGCTGCCTAAGCATTAATCAGTGAATGCCTTCTACAGTGTGTTGTCCCATCCGGTGTGTTGTAGTGTGGGGTCTTTAGCTTGTTCTTGTCAATCTGGCTTGTGGTTTGCTCAGTTTGTAAATTTGAGTGTTACTTATATATATTAAGAGCTAATAGTAGCTGGCGTTCTATATATGTGTGTTTGTATGTGTGTGTGGGTGCACCCTCCCTGTGCTTGTGTGAGAAACACAACACGTGTGACAGTCGGCCTGAAGCTACTATTGGTGTCAGTATGCGACTGAATTTGTGTGTGTGTGTGTGTGTGTGTGTGTGTGTGTGTGTCAATGCCCCACTGTGTTTGAACCAGTACAAATATCCCTAGAATAAAAGCCTCACTACTGTAAACTGATCCCTACTGTACTCCTCCACACACGTGAGCGCCTGGCCCAGTGCACATGCGCACACATACTTCAACAAACAGACAAAATCATGGTTACTATTCGATTTCCATTTGCTGCCCCCACCCTTCCTGCCACCCCCTCCAAAGGAAATCTCCTTCTTTTCATGCCTTCGTTTGCAACGGAAGTAGAGCATTCTCTAGATTTCTCTTTTTTTCCCCTTGTCTTTCTTTTTTTATCCCTCCACCACTTCCTGTCCAGCTGCGATTATCCAATAGTGGCGTTCAAGGCAAAGTTCAGCCGGGGTCGCCTGCTCTGGGCTGGAATACATCATAGCTGTGTGCTCACTACCTCATATAGCCTAGCCCGATTAGGAAATACTGTGTTCAGAACACTGCCAGCCCTAATGCTGTGCTAATCTGTTTATACTGTGCTGCTGGTTCCCCTTCTGAATGAAGAATGCTGTTTCACAGTAGAATATGATCAAATGTCATAATTTATTAAATTAGGGTAAGGCGGAATTCATGAAGTTTTGGGTTACTTTTTTAAATAGTTTTGTATGTTTGATCAAATAGAACAAACACATAAAAAATATATTGGTACTCCAACAAGATACATCATAACACAAAAGATTTATGTGTATGGTGAAATAGCATCTATAATATGATGAGACAGATTCCATTACTTTCCATTATGAATGTTTTTTGTGTGTATGTTTTTCCCAGTAGGCTACAATTTTGCATAGTCATTAGTTGGAGGAGTGGGTAACCCAACCCAGCTGTGAGCGAACATGTGTGTTTTGCCGATGCAGATAAAATATGGGGATGAGGCCCATGATGACAGTTGATTCTAGAGCTGTCTGTGTAGCAACAAGCCATTTCCTGCACCATGAGCCATTAGGACGCCACCCAAACCTCCCACCCCCGTCTGTCACCCACCACGCTTCTGTGTTCTATTGCAGATGTGCACACCCACACACACAACTACACATAGAAAGGGTGTGGGGGGAGTGTGTTTTTGTGATTGAATTTGTGTGTGCATGTGTGCTGCTTTCCCCTTTACCCCTCCTCAGCCCCAGGGCAGTCCCCCTACAGCTGAAGGGGGGAGATTGTGCATTCAGTGGAATAGAGGCTGAGATGGCAGGGGGGAGGATGAGGGTGAGGATGATTGAGTGTTCTGCCTGCAGAAGAAAAAGACAGAAAGAAGAGAGAGAGAAGAGGAGAGGGGGAAGGGTGAGCTGCCTGGTGTTTAAAAACAGGGTGGAAAGGGGGAGGAGAAGAAGAGGGGCAGACAAGCAGTAGAGGAGGTTCAGGGGTGGAGGTGAGGGGAGGATAGCTGGCTTGCTGGCTGGCTGGCTGGCTGGCTGGCTTGCTTGCTTGTTGGCTGTCTGGCGCCGTGGCTGGGTTGTGTCTGTGGAGAGAGATCCTGGAACTGGGTTACCAGCTCATGTTCAAGTACTAATTTGAGTCATTTTCATGTAAATAAATGTTTGTTTGTTGCCATGTTTCTGTGATTGATTACTACTACATTACCTTAGCTATTAGCCAGGTAATGAAAGGTTTTCACAGGTCTTAATATCTATGGTGTTTGGTAGATCTTCCATGGTTTCCAGTTTTCCAAAGGAGTTTGATCTGGCTTTCCTCTGGCCACATCAGAGAGACATGGTGGCAAAGCTAACCACACAGTTCTTCCTTTGTTTATGACATCAATTCTTCTGCAACAGAGGAATAAAGCTGCATGAAAATAGGGGCTCACCATGAAATGTTAAAACTTTAGGAAAGCAGGTATTATGTCACTATATTCAATAAAGTTATTGGTATTGTTATTGTTAATGGATGGTACCAGATGGTCTTGTATTGTCTCCAAAAGGTTTCCAAGTTGCAATGTGGGATAAAAGATACTGTAAATAACAATAACAATAACAACAAAATACAATAGTGCTAACAGCATTTTCCTTGAACAACAGTCACATGTCTAGAGAAAGTTTAGATCGAGCCTCTGTTATTAAGCGTGTATTACTAAGACACATACATGCAATCTTGAATGAACACACACATTTATACTATACAAAAACACACTCTGAATATACAAACATATAATTATATAATATATAATAATTTTATATTCAAAAGCACATCTTAAATACGCAGAGGGACAAGGCTTAGGTAGTTAATTCTATTATGCTGGGTCAGAGGCCTCAGGCAGATTAGCTTTGGCCTTGGAGCTTATATCCACTATAGCCTGTAGTGGTAGCTGTGTATGATTAGCAGAGAGTAAGACAAAGAGAGGGTCAGAGACATGATGAAAGACAGAGATAGCCTGGCAGTCTGGTAGAAGGTCAGATCCAGATACTGCTTCCTGACTTATTTATTCAGGTTGGTCTGTATCTGAGTTGCAGCCTGAGAGTTACACAGGAGAAGCCATTATAGAAAGAGAGATTAAGGCTGGAGATGAAGAGATATTTAGAAGAGTTATGGGACTTTTTTATTTTTTTACATTTTGAGGAATTTTGAATGTGCACACACAAATTGACATGCACACAAACACACAGGGCAACTGGCAGAGGTAGTATGTTACATTTAAAAAATGGCTTCTTTGGTCCCCTTTTACAAATGGCAGCTCTAGCTACAGGTGTGAATGCACCCAGGACACATTGCATTCTAGTCCCAATACTACATTCAGATGTGATCAGGGCCACATCTTTTAGCAGTATGTACTTCAATGTGCCCTGGGCCAGATTGAAGGTCGACATCTCACTGTAACCAGGGCAAAATGAAGTTGAGTGACAAATAACTTGCCTGTCATTCTAGTCTGGTGTAATACTTCCTTGCTGTGTCTTGTGAAACTCTTAATTATTCCCATTGTCATTCAAGCATGTGGAAACCGAAGTAGCAAACTGTAGTTTACACATTAGAGTAGGGTCTGCCAAAATTATGGGACCCTGCATTATGGGACAGTGCATTTTAATTTTTAATTCCGGATGATCCTGTCAGAGGTAAGGGCAGCACATGGATGAGGGCAAGAGATGTGACCCTCGACCAGTTCATCATAGTTCAGCATAGTGCGGATATTGACATTTCAAAGAGGAGGTGAGTGTATGTAATGCAGAGCTATCGGCCTGTTTAGTTTGCTCTGTAGATCTTACACATCACAGATAAACTACATAATTGTAGATTTACATTAAGCTTCATCAAATACATTTTTATTTCATGTTGAAAATTCTGTCCATATTCACACGTCCCTCTCTCTGCGTGTGTCTCAATGCTGCAAGTCTTTATCCCCATTTGTGGCTACTTAATGAAAATTATGTAACAATAACAATAACTTTATTGATCCCCAAAGGGAAATTCACTTGTCTGGCATCTCATCTACCATTAACTGAAGAATTAAAAAGTCTGATGGCTGTGGGTATAAGAGATCTTCTATATCTCTCCGTCTTGCAGCGAAGAGAGAGGAGCCATCCACCACCGTTGTTTCTTTGGTCCATCCAGGTGTTATGAAGCACATGATCCGTGTTGTTTAGAATGTAGGTGCTCATTTTCAAATAGAGCAGGGATGTGAGAGACACATTTTAACGCAGGTCTGAACTAAAGCTGTCCTCTTCCCGGATCACTGCAGACTCATGGAAATACCAGGTGTAAATGGAGCCTTTTTAAAAAGAAGACAGTTTGAGGTTTAATAGCTTCAAGTTGTTTCATTCAGTAGAGGGCCATGTCAATACTACTGGGAATAGACAGGATTGGCAGGCCGAGTGAAAACATAATGATTGACATAAGCACACACACATGCAACACAGAGATTGTGTGACTGTTTTATGTGATTATTGCATTGACCTCTGTACTATTGAGCTTGTGACTGACTGACATAGGTGTGTAAGACAGTCCTCACTGCACTGCTGATTTTATCACTCCTTGGCAAAGGTCAATGGTTTGTATGTTTATTGCGTCTCTTGCATAATGCGTGTCAAGGGTTCTAGATTGTTAAAGTGTGCTAGCTCTGTAAAAAGGTTTCAGAGGCCTTTATAGCTCATGGTGAAAGGGGAGGGGATCAGGAATTAAAGAAGAATGACATTTGACAGGGTTAAGCACTGCAAAAAAATATGTTGAGTGTCACAATTGAATCCTGTCGGGTATTTGATTGAGCGTAACTTTTACTACACATTTTGTCTTTCGTCTTTTTTCTGCACCAAGTACGTCTTTCGTTCCCAGTTGCTTGTGCATGAATATTCCTGTGCTTTCCCAATTTTTTGTATTCTTTGATTCCCACAAACACACACAAACACATGACAATTGGCCCATCTCTGTGTTTTTACTGCACTCTGTAATTGTGTATGCAACAAATGTGCAGGCTCTTTGAAGGTTTCTGCTCTTGTGTTGTTCTCCTTTTTATTTTGTCTGTATTCATTTATTTACGATGTTTCTCACCAAGTTATGTGGCCCTGCATACCTTCTCATTGTGTGTGCACTGGAATTTGTTTCCAACCCTGTGTCTGCATCTGCATGTAAAGCAGAGTGCATGTGCTTGGGATCACTGTCAAAAGTAGATACAGGCTAAGTTTTTCACTCGAGCGTGTGTGCCTGGGAATCTTTGTGAATGAACGGTGAGTCTCTTTCTCAACCTCTGTCAGGTAGCTAAGTTTTTTCTCAGGTATATGTTTGGCCTCTATTCATAACAATAGAATACTGAAACACAGTGTTCAGTCTTGCTTTGTCCCGCTGGTTTTACTCACCTGATGTGAGTAATCCAGGGCTGCAGATATGAGGACAGGTAATTATGTGTTCCTTTTTAAAAAAACAAAAAAAAACTGATAAGTAATAAGAAATGTGTTTTTGTGTTGTCAAATGCTTCCCTAACAGTGGTTTTATTCACATTCAACATAAGATGAGCACTTTGTTCACCACATTGGGCCTACAAGCAATAGGTTTATCTATCATTGAAAAAAATATCTCTTTGGCCTGCTAGATGTTAAGCACAAACAAATACTTTGTTTTTTGATTTCTGCTATTTTTTTAATGGATAAAGCGTTTCAGAAATCAGCAGTGCATTGTGCTCATATACAAACGTTAGTTTGGATGATGTGATGTCAGGTTAGGTAATGTAATGCAACAACTGTTTCATTAATTGATGCAATAGGAACAGGTTCTAATGTTCCATGACTAATATAAATGAAAGTGTCATGTAACATTATATATACAGCTTGTGGCTCACTAAACTTGTTTGTGTATAACTGGATGATAAAGGCAACTGTTCACTAAGCAAGACAGCATTTAAGTGCATGTTTTTTAGGTGCTGGTTAAACATTTTAAAGTTACTATCACAAGGCTGCTCATGCCCTAATGCAACAAAGGCTTAACACAAACAGCACATAATAAAACCTTATAGTATTTGTACCTTCATCCAACCAACAATCTATTCGTTCAGAAATTTTGCATTTTACCTCAGCTGTTCAAAGAGGCCTGAATACATTCCACCATACAGATTAAGCTTTTGTCAGAAATGGTAGATTACACAATTGGGATACACTAAACCATATGTAAAGTTTATTAAAACGTGTTTTGTTTCACCAAATACCTCTCCACCTTTTTTCTCCACTTGCTGGTGACAGATTTGTATATGAGAAACTGAAAGTGGAGGAGTCCAAGCTGATTTCTGGAAGGATGGCAGAGGGCTTAACCAAATGTTGTAGAAAAAGGTTGTGTTTATCAAAGAGGATGAGCAAAAGTTCACTTTTAATCCGAATTATAATTAACACAATATATAAATAATCTTTACATGAATGACGCAATCACAGAAAAACAACAAATTATTTTTTAACCCAATATCTTACACACAGACACACACACACACATACAAACATGTGAATGACCCCACAGTGACCTCAATCGATCAAGCTGATTGACTTACAGTAACGCATTAACCTGATTATGTTTCTAAGGAGATGGAGGGTTAATAAAAGGAAAAGGGCAGGAAGATGAAGGTGTGTGTTTGTGTCTGTGTCTGGATAGTCTGACAGCTGTAATTAACTGAACAACTAGGGGGAGTTTGACTCTCCCTTATCTCTTATCCTCCTACTTAAATCCTTCCCTTCTCACCCATTGTTGTTTCCTTCTCCTCCTTCCTTCTTTACTCTATTCCTGTTGCTATTTCTCCCTCCCGCAACCGGCCACCTTTTCTTTTCTCCCTTTTCTGCCTCTCTTTTTCCTGCTCATGCTTTCTCTCCTGTGTAACATCGCCTGTCTCTTTAACCCACTTACACACTGAACCCTGACCCCTCTCACTTGTGTAACCTCTGTGACAGCAGTGCTTTTGTGTGTGCTCATATGTGTTCCACAATGTCTCTCGCTCCAATTCTTCTGAATACATGAGTCAGAAGTGATAGCTGGACCACACAGGAGTTGATTTATTTGGTAAGAAAAATGTTGCTACTTAGTCTTATTTAGCTGTATTAGCTGCAATTCCCTTTAGTTTTTTTGTGGTTGTTGGGTTTTATCAGTCTTGCATTTGTTGAAGTAACAGGTGTGCATCCAGTTTGTATATAAAACAGAGTTTGTGAAATCAAAGCCGTCTCTGTCTACAAGAGTTTTACGAGGATATCTGTGTCTCTGCATGAGTGTGTCTGGAGGGCAGCGGGTGCACTGTGACATTTACCGGTCTGTTTGTGTGTGTGTGTGTGTGTGTGTGTGTGTGTGTGCGTGTGTGTGTGTGTGTGTGTGTGTGTGTGTTTGCCCCCAGTCTGGTAACATGATCTGTCTCAAAAAACCAAGCCCTATAGCCCTTCCCTGTCTGTATGCACCCTTCCTCTCCTTCCCCTCTCTCCTATATCTTTCTTTTCTCCTACTGTCTGTTCTGTCTCTCCCTTTTCGTGTCTTTCATCCCTCTTTCCCTTTGTCTGTCCCCTTTTCATCCCAATATCCTTCAACCTGTAAATCTGTGTCAACCAATACCTAAAAATACATCTGTCCAGACCCTTATCCCTTTTGGCATTTTGTCACTTACACTCACACTCACCCATACTGGGATTGGATGGTTTTAATTGCAGTGATCAGAAAAAGATAAGTAAATGTAGTAGCTTCATTCATGTTGCTGAAGCAAAACGTGTGCGAGGTGTAAACAAACAGCGCGTGCTTCAAATACACACACACTGCGCTGTTCCGCCCTGCCAGCTCTGCAGTTTACACAGACGCCGTTTTGCCTCTGATATGCCTCTGTTACTACCTCTGATGCCGGCTCAGAGGTGGAACGACTTCGCCTCACTATTGCGCCTCCCTGCTTTCTACATAGAAGACGGAATGTAACAGAGTTGTAATAATCCCGCCTTAAACTGGCAGTGTACAAATGGCTAGTTCCATCTTGAACAGACTATGTGAACATTTCTTGTCTCAATGATTTCAGTGTCAGGATTTAACTCATACACATATATTTATGTTTTTTTGTTTTGTGTTGTTTTTGTTTTGCAAGGATTCAGCCTTATTCAAGGCTGGCCTACCCACGTCCAAATGTTCCACCAAAACAAACATTATCGTGCAAGGGAACCATTGCTGCATCCTGGGCTTAGGGCTGCGGAAGACGATTGTGATTGATGTAAAAATTACATGCAACCCAGAGCATGTTTTACTTTTGTGCAGGATTATGATGATTCGTTTAGACCCTTTTCCATCACTTTTACAGTGCTGTGTTGAGATAGTGCTGGATATCTTCACTCCAGAAGCTGTGTATAGTGTACTGCACTGATGGAATATGGTATGGATTGTGTGTGTGAGTGCCTGAGTATGCAAGAGTTGGTTGGTCCAGGGTTATGGAAGAGGTGACTAGACACACTGACTTTTTCCAACAGGATTTCTATCATTGATAGAATTACAAGCCACATGGTGTGTAATGGTGTGATCGAGTATCACCTCTGCGTCAGATGGTCAACATTGCGTATTCCATCTTCTATCTTTTTGTATTCAGTAAGCAGAAACATAGAAAATCTGAATGAAGAGACATGACCCTAAATATATTCTTGAGGCATTAGAAAACAAGTCATGCAAGTGGCTTTGGGAGTTGAGAAGCCTTAAATAAAAGAGATCTAAGACATTAAAAACTCCTACACTCATCAGCTTATGGCCATAGGCCAACAAGTGTGGGTGGCTTTAATATATTGGAAAAGAGTTGAAGCTATAATAAGTGTTACAGCCCAAACGGGAGTCCTCCTCCCTCTCACTGCCAACTCCTACAAAGTATTTTGTCAGAAATCTTTCTTTGTTTTTGTTTATATGTTAAAGATCAGACAAATTGTTCAGGGCAGAAATACATTTGAGTTTTAAACACAGGGTGGAGCATGCACTGTGTGCTGTCTGGGCAGTGTGTTTGCATTTTCCAGGAGCTGTGTGTGTGTGTGTGTGTGTGTGTGTCTGCTGTTCTGTGTTGCCATATGGCAGCTTTATTAGTCCACAGTGTAAACACAGCTGGCTGCCTCCTGTGGCTGCATGGGTGAACAGCAGTCTGCCTGCTCATACAAACTGCCCTAATAGAAGGATCGCATTCACCGCTTGTACATTAATATGACTATTAGGCACATTGGGATTCATTGTGTGTTATTTGTAAGGTACATTAGCGTCAACGCGGCAGCCTGATATCTAGACTATTAGTGACAATAAGCTTGCAATTATTATGTCTCTTAGAGGCTGTTTGTGTTACATTGCTGCAGGCAGGCCCTTTTAATGTATGTATCTGTACAAACACTACTCTTTAAATATGCTGTCTAATGAAAAAAACAAAGTTTAATCTCTTAGACATACTCAGTATTAAATCTGCATTCCTGTGTGTTTGTTTTTATACAATATGTGCAGATTTTTTGTTCCGAATCATATAGCTGGCTGATAAAGGTATTCATCAAAGAGTAATGCTTTTGGTTGCCTGATCCAGAGACAGAAAGAGCGAGATAATGCAGAGCGGGTAGGGCAAATACTGAACATTGCACATCATAAATAATGTCAGGAACACTGATGCATGCTAGCCAGTGCTCAGAGTAGCATGAAATCTGCTCTCGCCCCCTCCTTTTTTATCTTTCCTCCCTATCACCCCCCACCCCCACCCCTCCTCTCTCTCTTTGTGCATGTGTGTGTCTGCGTTTGTTTGTGTGCAGGGTAATTGAGGTGTGTGACCTTGCTGTAGGCCTGGCAGGTGTGATGGAGGGAAACAGGGGATGAGTTGAATGGGGGGAGAGGGTGAACGGGAGGATGGAGGGATAGGTTGAGGGCTATGTTGGCAAACTGATACTCTGTCTGCATGCATTTATGTATGGTAATGTTTGGCATTCTGTTGTGAGAAGAAATTGAAGTGATTGTGTGTGTGGGTGGGTGGAAGTACTTTCTTCTGCTGTATGGTCCTCTGCATGTCAGTATAAGTGTGATAAGCCATATGTGTAATGGTAGAGATGATTGTCAGCCTATATTTCACATCATCACGCATCCTGCAACAAAAGTTTTCTTTAACTGATGGAAATTTTGAATGTCTGTCTTGTGTCTAAAGAAGCATCCAAGTCACTTTTATGTAAAATTCACAGCAGCAATTTTTTCAGTGACACTTACAAGCAATCACTGTCAGATTGTTTTTAAGGCTGCAGCAGATAAACGGTGAGAAAGAGAGAGATGAAGACAGAGAGAGCGAGAGCTTTTAAAATGTATAAAAAATGTGTCGGTGGAGTCACTTTGCAAAGCAGAGGCAAGCGTCCCTCAAAATAAAGCTTAACCTCTACCTGCACAGTGCCCTCTCTATGTTTTGTGCTGTAAAGCAATAGATGTGGAAAAAGAGCAGACCAAAGTAGTTGTGTTTCGTCAAACACTTTTTTACCTATTTGAAAGCATTAAAAAAGCTGTATGGGAACAGCTAAATTCTATCACAGTGCCTCATTTGAGCGAGTAGGTTTTTGCCCTGGCTTAAGGTGGTTTTTGCCACCTCTAAGATGTAGCAACTATTTAACTCACATGACTGATCCCATGTTTGATCAGCTGACCCTTGCTGTATGCATTACAATAGTGAATTAATTTCCCTTCATCTACAGAAAATATTACTTTTCAGCTGTAGTTGTGTTTAGATGGCCACGGCAACTTGTTTTGGTCTTGGTTTGCAACCTCTACTTCTCCTACTCTGTTTGACATATCATTTAATGCCACTTTGCAATGAGCCTGGTTTATTCTCTCCAAATCCGTTGATGGAAACATTCCTAATTTGCATTCCTTACTTGCGCTACTTCAAAGGTTGTCTTAAAATTAGCTTGACAATTAAATTGAAAAACGACTAGAAAGCTCTTACATGCCCATCCCCCTCTTCTTCTTCTCCTCTATTGGTCTATCCTCTCTGCCCCTCCTCCCCTCTGCTTTCTGCACAGTAGCAGAGTGCATCTGTGTCATGTCATTGGGTTCTGGCGTCCCGGAGTAACCCGCCCCACACTAGTGCAATCTCTCTCTCTTTCTTTCTCTCTCTTTTACTCTCTTTTGCTGCCCTTGTGTGGCTCAAACTGTCATTCCCCATCTCATCATCTTCATCCTCTCTACATCTTCCCCATCTTGCTCGTGTCTGCTTTCTTTTAAAGAAATCTCCCCCTCGCCCTTCTCTGTCATTCCCTCTTACTCTATACTTGCTGTGTATGTCTCTTTTAATACCTCCTCCCTCTCATCCTAATACAAACACTAATGCACATCATTGCTATCTCACCCTGTCTCTCCCTGACCTTCTCCCTCTCTCATGAAGCATACACAAACATAAAATTGTCTCAGTGCATACATTAATAGATCCAAGCTCCTTAGCTGGTTGCTGCATGCATAATCTATCTGCTCATGTGAACAGCGCCCTGAGTAGTGTGTATGTGTGTGTGTGTGTGTGTGTGTGTGTGTGTGTGTGTGTGTGTGTGCACGTGTGTGCGTGTGTGCGTTTGAGGCCCAAGGCTCCACCCTCCAGAGAGAAAGACAGACAGGTGTGGACCAGATTGAGTTCCGCCTCATTTCCTCTGCCCTGTGCAGCTGGTCAAGGACACACATTTACACACACACACACACACACACACACACACGCGCACACACACACACAGACATGTCTTCGACACATGGTTATGCACACATGCACACACATGCAAACACTTCAAATACAAGGACAAAGTCATGCATGCTGCACATATCTACAATAAGGACACAATACATGATGTAGAAGGATCAAATGCAGAAATCTGGCCCCATAGAGTCGCTTTACTCCCCCCACTACATGTTGTATTTATAATCTATCTACCTCACACAAGCACACACACACAGTACAGTCACGATTCTCACCTTTCGGGTGAGAGGTGAAACGTCTTCAAGAACTTCAACCAAGTCCAGTTGCCTGGTCTCAGGAGAGCCAGTCATTGGCAGTCAAAGCACTTTTACCAAATCAAGAATTTTCCCAAATTTGATGTTCTATGTTTTATTTCAGGTGTTGGTCTCTCATTTACTTGGTGGTCAAAATGATTGAGTACTTGTCACACTGTCCACGTACATAAATGAGATGTGTGTGTGGTCCTGTGAAGACAGTATGAGCAACCAAGTTGGCATCACATTAGCCACAGAAGATGAAGTTGTTGTGAGCAAAGGCAAAAAACAGTACATGCACCTTACTGTGACCTTTACAGACATCCTCCACTGCTTCCTCATGCATGATCTCACTTTTGCGTTTGAACATGCTTTCATTGTTAATCTCACCTTGTGTGGATGCTTGCAAATAAGAAATGTTGACTTTGAGCCTTTTATATTTATTAGGGATTAAAATCATTGTGGTTTGAAGCAAACACACACACATCTGTGTCATTATAAAGGCCTGTCAGGTCTTTTGGTATGTGACCGTTGACTCAAATGGCAGTGTGCAACTGGATAGTACAGTTTAGAACCTATGCAATGGTATGTGGGCTTGGCAGGGCATGCCTGACCACTTTCCAACTCCATCTGTCTCTCTCTCTCTCTCTCTCTCTCTCACACACAGACACACACACACACACACACACACACACACACACACACACACACGCTACTACACAGTCAGCCCAACAGACAGTTAGAGTGCATCCTGGGCTAATGCCCACAGTCTTAACCACACTTACTTCATAAAAAACCCCAACGCACACTTGCACATGCACACAAAACAACACACAGATTTCATAAAAAGGGTGACGAAAGACTCCCAACACTTAACACCCTTAACAAACATATCATACCAAATATATCCATGTTTTTCTTCTTTTTTTGTTGTTGTTGTTTCGCTTGTATGAAGGGGAAGCCTCCAGCAACATTTCTCAGACTGTGTGTGTGTGTGTGTGTGTTTATTTGAGTGTGTTGAGCGAGTTTAGGCCTGCCGGCTGCCTCCTCCTCTTCATTCTAGTGTTATTGTTTTAGAGCTCACAGCAGTGTGTCAGCATACACAGTCTGAGACTGGAGTTTTGTTGTTGTTGTTGTTGTTGTTGTTGTTGTTGTTGTTGTTGTTGTTGTTGTTGTTGTTGTTGTTGTTGACTGTATTACTGTACAGTGTAACGTGAATGTTATCATTTTAAATGATCTGCACTACTAGTTTGATCTCCATGTCTGTTTGGTATGAAATTTGATGAGCTCTATCAATCTTGCTATTACAAATTCCATTTTGTATTCTGTTTGAGACTAGGCATATTTCATACTAGTGCCTGACATGTATTTACAGATTTCCATTACTCCCTGCGAAATATGGTTAAGTTTTCACAAGGGTTTCAATCTTATAGAGCAAACCATTTTGTAAAAAGATATTCTGTAACTGTATACCTCAGATTGTTGCTAATTATTTTATAAAAGTGCAAACTTTGGTCTGATTGTGGCACTACAAAAAAAGGTATGCCAATGTAATTCATGCTTAGCCAAGGATGTTTGTGCTCTGCTAATTTTCTGCCTTCTAATGGAATCTGTTCTTAGCGATAGAGTTGACAAGTCTCAGGCATGCAGAGTTTCAGGGTTTGATGTCAAAGCCATGTTTAATTTTGGAGGATTGACGTCACATCGACTGCTGTAGCCCTCAATGCTGTCTACAGCTGTGAGGGACACGCTCTGTTTTGCTGCTGTTGCGTGGTTTGTGTGTGACAGAGGAAAAAGAGAAAGGACAGTGAGGGTAAAAGCAGCTCATGACAAGGGTTATATTAGTCAAACGCTTCACATGCTTGCAGAAACATCTCACACATACTCACACAAAAACTCTCTCACACACACATAATCATATTGCTTACAGCTCTTCAGTAGGTACAGCCTGGCTGCTTTCATAAGCGTGTGTCTAGACAGAATTCATTACCAACTGTTCATTCTTGTCTTCTCTCCTTCTTGCTTGTCTGTCTTTCTGTCTTTCTATTTCTTTGCTGCTGGATTTTCAGACAGCCTCGTGGTGTGTGTGGAATGGCTATAGTCTGTTAGTCTGTCTGTCACCCTCCTCCTCTTGAGTGGGTGTCATTTTTCTGCTTGTCCCCAAAGAGAGAGTCAGTACGTCTGTCTTGTCTCTCACTTCATTTATCCATTTGTTTCTTGCGCGTGTGTGTGGGAGTCAGAGTGGGTGTTATGGTTTGTGAGCCGGGCTTGGTTTTGACCATGACCTTTTACTAAAGCCATGTGGCAGAAGTTCACCCAGCCAAACAGCCCCAACCACACTCAAGCTGACACTCCTCCTCACTTGTCTGTAGCTCTGCCAGCTCCGACTTTGCAAACACATGCATGTTTACAAGCAAATGAGGCACAAGACAGACTTGCTGCTTCTCTTATTGATGCTGACAAAATAATATCATTTCCACACTTTAAATATATCATTATATGGGGCTTAGTAGTGTGACATTTAATACATACCCATGGAGCTTTTAAAAAGCTGACAAGCAAAATGCAAAAACATTAATCTTAATATCTTTTATATATCTGTTTTAGATATATGAAGTTTGAAAAAGAGAGTGGAGGGAACACACATAGCCACTTTTAACAAGTTTTAACAGATAGAGGGAGAACAAATGATCCCCTTTAATTCTTGGAATGTGTAAAACGCACTACTGTATGATTATCCTTCAAAGAGGGAGAGTTACCACCCCACTGCCATTCAAACATCATAAACAGCAGAATCCTCTTACAAATGTCCTTATCAACCCACATCCCTATCTAACACACATGTTCTGGATGTGGTATGACAGCATTTCAAGCGGATCTGGAGTACTTTACGAAACAAAGTGTCCTTACTCATAATATGATTCTTACGTGAATAATGATTGTATTATACTTCTTCCCACCCACAGCCATGTGACAACACTAAAGCTTCATTAAGGTTTTAACCTGTTTTAACACACAAGCGTCAAATGGCTATTGCATAAGGAGGCTCAAAGGCAGAACGTGACTGAGAAAAGCATTCAATCAGTCATTTACTACTACTCCTGCTGCAGCCTGCTATTTTCTGTGTGTGTGTCAGGTATGAAGTTTGCTGCCCTAACTTGAAGAGACCTACTGAATCACAAGTGACTAAAGGCAAGAGCAGCCTGAGAATGGCTACTCTACTCACGCCATACAGGCTCACACACGCAGAGGCGAAGTGTGTGTTAGCGTTTGCCATCAGATTAGTGTGTTTTTTACTGGTTTTACTGGCACTTGGTCAGTATGTACAGAACTCAGCAAAGCAGTAAGACAGGGGTGTAGCCTTAAGTTTTTTGTTTGTTAAACAAAAGCACTTGGCAGCAATGTTTGATGGATTTTCTGTGTGGTAGTCACTGGTTACAGTGCATATCAAATATCCTAAATATCGCTGGATAGATTGAAGTCAGATACTTTTGATACACATCCAGCAATTTCTCACTATAGGTCAAATATTGGTTCCTTCAGCATCAAACAGACCCCTTTGCTTTTAAACTCAGTACTGCTGTAAGACAACTCTGCACAGTACAAAAACTAAATTCCTCTCTTTCCACCATTTATCTGGCAAACCAGTACTGCTCTGTTTTCTCTCTCTTCTTATCTCTCTCACCCTATCTTGGTTTTTCCTCCTATTTCATCTTTTGTCTGGCTAAGGTGAGCGACTCCATTCTCCTCCTGCTCCTCCGCCTGCTGCCATCCCGCTCAGCCTCTTCGCTCCCCTGCTCTCCACCTCTGCTACTTTTTTCTCTCCTTTTTTTCTATCTAAAGACTCAGATGGCGCACGGTTATTTTTTTTAAACACTCACAGAGTGACTGTAGGTCATTGTCATTGCTCCACCCACAGCATCTCCCTTTGAAGTTAACCCATCAGCACAGTGAGAGAGAGGCACCCACTAGTTAACCTTTGCATAAACACTGCTTTGTGTGTTATTCAATCTCTCACTAAATTTTCCTTTAGATATTCCTCTCACTTTGCAAATATACCTTTGAAGTCTGTCACACGCAGTCTCTGTCTGTTTCAATACATTTGAATTTAAACAATTGCTTCACCTTTTTAGGTAAATTTGTTTTTCTCCTATGCCTTGACCAGGTCTCTCTCTCTCTTTTATCGTTCCCAGAACCCTCCCATAGTACCAATATTGATTAAGGTCAAATGATTATGTCAAACCTTGTGACATTTATTCAATGAGTCATGAAAGAAACATTGGCCTCCAACACACACACTTGCCCTCTCTGGTATGCCTTCTTTAAAGGTGGCCTTACACACAGCCAGTCCACCTTTACAGTGTTGCCAGCTGTGGCCCTCTAGGGGGTGTAACCTTTGACCTTGAGTTCAAATGTTTGAGGCCTAAGCCACCAGGCTGTGAGATCAGTGAAGGCTGAGCTAGCTATATCTGCCATATATTGACACAACTGTCAGACATACACACACACACACACACACACACACTCACACAAGCTGCCTTAGGCTACGTATATTGCACTGGTGTGGCGTGCACAGGCTCAATAAAGAAACATATGGAAGCCACCATGTGTGGGCGTGTTTCATGTTGCAGACCAGTAGGTAGAATATCATAGTGAGACAAAGAAAGACACGAGAGAAAGAAAATAGAATAATGTGAAAGGAAAGATGAGAGGCATGAAAGGTTTTTAACTTTAAGGGACTGGTTTGTGTGCCAGACACCAAATACATCTGTGTATCTTTTATAGATTAATCACTTCCATGCTTACAATATAACACAGACATTAACCAACAGTACAGTCACAACAAAAGTTTGTGTCTCCCTTATTAAGGAATATGTATTCAGTGTCTTTGTGTGTGCACAGGTACAAATAGATGTTACAGAAGAGGGAGGGGGAGGGTGAGACGACAGGCTGTAGGGTTTCATGAGAAATGTAAGAATAGGAAGGATGAGAAACCAGTTGCTAAATGGGCAAATTCTGTGTATAACATAGATATCAATGAGTTGAAATGTGTTCCTCTCTTTCTCTGTTTATGGTGTATTTATGTGTAATCCTGCTTGTTCAATGGTTTGAGCATCATCACAGGTGCTTCATGTTCACAGGGTGCAAGCAGAGATCCTTGTGTGTGTGTGTGTGTTTGTGTGTTTGAATTTTTGTATTCGGGGTAGGGAGGTACACAAGAGTACCACCTGTTCTCAGACATGTGGCCCTTACCCTTAGAATCACTGAACAGGCGGCACCTGAGGAACACACACACATACACAGATGGCCGCAGTGCTGGTCCCGGCCCTGCTGCACGTTTTGGCTGACACACACTCACTGTTTCATAAGCCACACAGAATGACATTTAGCAACATCATGACCACAGAACAGTCAGCGAACGTCACACATGAATGATGAAACAAGTGAATGAAATAAAAATAAGCTCTGGTTGTCTTGTGCAATAGAATAGAAATGCTTAATCCGAACACACATCATTGAAGACCAATTTTAGACCACAGATTTTTTTTTAAAAAGGCCATTGACTTAAATGGCTGAAAGAGTGTAGTCAGCTTTTTAGTGAATACAAAATTACAAATTCTGTACTTCAGTCCATATTGAGTGTTCTGTTTTAATTGAAGAATACTGATGAAGTAACACTACAGTTTCCTTTTTAAGTCTGGATTCTTTCTTTTGGTGTTTTTACCACTGTTTAACCTCTGCATTGACCTTTGTTACTCCATGTTGTGGTTTCAGGAGGTGTGAGGTGTCATGGTGGCCTGCTGAAAGAGACAGACTACATTACCCATGATCACGAGGTAAGACTGTCATTTTGTTGACTGTTTTGCGTTTCTTTTCCACTGATTGCTTACTCTCTTTCTATCTTTACGTGACATGTTCATCCATAAATACTCAAAATGTAAGGGCCATTAAGCACACACATAGATATTATGTTAACAAGCACACACACAAGCTCCATTGTACAGTGTGTAGGTTAGCCCGGTAGAGCAACAGGGCAAGATGTGTCAAACAAGCATGAGTAACACAGGAGTAGGAGTACAACAGAGGGGGCGTGCGCTACATACACATATTCATTTTTCAAGAAGGTAGTGGGTTGAGAAATCATGAGGTTATTTAGACTGCTTAATTTATAAATCTCATGAAAAACACAATGTTATTTATTTTTATGAGTAATTTGTGTGATTTCTGAAAAGGTTGTGTATGTTAAGACATCTGAGTCAGATATTAAACTTTGCATTCATTGCACTTCAAGGTCGCTTTTGACTTAATTAGAATTAGGGATGGAGACGAATGCTCGTGTACTCGAGTACTCAGTGTTGATGTCATTATTCAAGGTACGTTACACTAGTCACGCAGCCGCGCATGTGTTGTTTTCGGCTAAAGTAGTTTAACTCAGTTACATGAACCATGTCGTGAACAGGAAAAGTGATGTCTTGAAGTACTTTGACAAAAAAAAGATGACGATAACGTTGCTGTGCAAGATATGTGGTGTTAAACTATAGAAATACTAGTTCGATGCTTAACCACATGCGCTTAAAGCACAAGGAGAAGCCAGCGGAGAAAGACAACAGGCAGTCTCATATCACATCATTTGCTACCCCTATTAGCATACGTCGTGGTGAGGATACCATAGCGGAGAAGATTAGCCTGCTTATAATAAAAATGGTGACTGGAGATATGCTCCCATTAAGTGTTGTGGAAGCAGAAGGCTTCCTTGAGCTGATGGCGTAGAAAAAACTGGAGTACAAGCTACCATCACGCTGGACAACAGATATGACAGTAGAAAACGTGAGTTACGTGTTAAGCAACACAGAACGAAAGTCGATTCAGTCCGTTAATGCTGTGACAAAGAAATGTTACAACAACTTTAATTTTAGGGTCTGTTAAGGTTGTTCAGTGCTTTTAAAATTGCACTTGCTTTCCATAGCTGGTAATTTATTTGCATTAATGTAAAAGTGTTAGTTAATGTTATCTTACAGGCGTACAGCCTACTATTTCCGTGTCGGACATATGTTTTTCTTACGGTAAAAAAAATATATAATTTGCGAATACTCGATTACTCGTTCATAAGGTTACTCGATTAGATTACTCGAATATTGAAATCACTGGAAATGCCCATGCCTATTTAGAATATCATATCTCATGGAAGAATTGAAAGGGTAAATTATTTGCTTGCTCTTTCTTAGCTTGCTCTTTCCAAACAACTATTAACAGCAAGATTGTAAGTGTCAAACAAAACAACAAGTGATGAATACCAATGATCAAAATGATCAAATGTTTCATATTACTGAAGACTGGTATGTTTCGAAACACAGCATACACATGATAGTAAACTGGGTTTTCTAAGTTTTGAACTGCAGGTCAGAATATTGGTCAGATAGTATTGCATTAACCGTGATAATACTAAATGGATATTATTACTCCAAGACAGCTAATAAAACTAATAATAATCCCATGTGTTTTGAGGCTTTTATTTTGTACACAAAACTTCCAGATTTAGACCCTGTTCAGACCTGGCATCAACATGTGGTTTTTGTGATCGGATCACAAGTGGACAGCCTCAACTACAGGTGTGAACACATCCAGGACGGATTGAAAACGCATTCAGATCCGATCACTCAGGCCACATATCGAGGTGGTCTGGGACACATTTATCCACATATGTCTGGTAGTGTTAACACATGTGTCCTGGGCCACATTAAGCACTGCCAACTCTCCTTTCATTCCTGTCTGATTTAATATTTCTCTGCTGTGTCTCTTAAAAATAGTTTTTTTCCTTTATTTTTCATGTGACATGAATCATGTCACTCCAGCATGTATGTAAATGTAGTTTATGCATGAGAGCGGAGTGTGCACGGAAATACAGACAGATCGTGACTGTATTTATTAATTTAGAGGAGACTGACGCTTCAAAACATGGATCTGTGTGTTAATCGCACAGATCATTCTGTCTGTCACTGTTAACAGAGACTCCAGTTTGCTGTGTATCACAGCTGATAAACACAGAGCTGTGGAGGAGCATCATGCTTCATGATCAAACAAAGTTTTATATCATGTTGTCACTCTAGCCCGGATCACCTGCTCCCTCCCTCCCCCTCCCTCTTTGCTCGTGTGCAGCAGCTCTCCCCCTCTCTTTGCTGTGAGTCTGCATCACACTTTCTTTCATATGGTGTTTTATATTATTATATGATAAGTCTAATGAAGGAGACTGAGCCTCCGTGTTTATTTGCATACAGAGCGGGAAAGTTTGATCCGATCACAAGTCACTGAAGATGCATTCAAGGGGCTAGTTAATGCTAGGTGTGAACTGTCCACTTGTGATCCTATCACGAAAACCACATGTTGATACCAGGTCTGAACAGCCTCTTAGCTCATATTGTAGTCACCATTACGTGTTCATGATTTCACCTTAAGAGGAAAATTGATCAGGTAAACGATATCATGAAAACATCATGTATTCCTTCAGGAGCATTCAAGCTTGTAACATTTGTAAGTGAAGTTAACTTTTTCCACTCTTTTTAACTTTGGGATAATGATTATATTAGGCATGACTGGAGTGCTTAGCTTATCAAAGAGCTACATTTAGAATTTGCTTGTTGTTTGAGAAACTAAAGGGGAAGGTGGGATGCCTATCGGCCGCTCTCTCTTTGCATAAGGGCTCTAATTATCGGGACTGTTGTCCCTCCATTCAGATGGAAACATGGCTGCTATATGTGGGTTTGTTAAGCTAGTCTGTCTGTCTTGACTGCCTGTGTGGCTGTCTGGTCTCCTCACAGTGTGACTGTGTGTGAGTATGAGCGTGGAGGTGATTATTATCACGTCTGTCGGCCTCTCAGGCTACCCAAATGCTGACTCATAGTATGCCACATGTGCACATTCACAAACACACACACAGTCCCACACACAATCCTACATATCAGAGATGAGAGGTACCATCTGTACCAGGAACACAGTCTCCTACGACTGCAGAGCACACTTACTCACATACATACTTTTTTTATTCTGCTGTTGTTCTTTGGACCTCATCGGAGAGCACTATGTTATCAGGTTGTCCATCCATTGGCTGTGGCTCAGTGGTAGAGTCGGTCGTCTTTCAATCGGAAGGTCGGAGGTTTGATCCCCAGCTCCCTCAGGCTACATGTCGAAGTGTCCTTGGGCAAGACACTGAACCCCAAATTGCTCCCGGTGGCATAGCCAACGGGTATGAATGTGATATCTGATTGACAGTTGGGCACTTTACGTAGCAGCCTCTGCCATCAGTGTGTAAATGTGTGTGTGAATGGGTGAATGTGATATGTAGTGTAAAAGCAGCTTTGAGTGGTCACAAAGACTATAAAAGCGCTATAAGTACAGTCCATTTACCATTTACCATTTACCATTCGTCCATCTGTCCATTCATCTTTCCCGTCCTCATGAAAGACATATAACATGAAAACTCTTCACATTAATTTAGTGATAGCTTCCATTTCACACACAAAAAAAACACTTTATACCTTTAATGAAGTTGTTTTACTAAGCCTTTAATGAGTATATTATATGAGTCTGGCCAGATAATATTTTGTAACTGCAAATGACTAGTTCTTTTCAGTGCAACGCCATTATATTTTATCACTAGTGTTTTACCTTCAGTCAGCCCCAAACAGTGTCAGAACGCTTGGGTTTTTGTACAGACAATGGATTCTTCTGTGTTTTATGAATTAAGACCTTTGATGCAGCAGCATCTCCGCTCGCAGCATCTCCTGAAGAAGAGCATCAAAACACAGATGCTTATTACTTTATACCGAGTTTCTACCAGTTTGAGAGGAGCAGACCTTTTGTGGATAGATACTGTACATATAAAGTATATGAGTGTGAGAGTTTAACCATCCCTGTCCCGGATCTCTGTAATTACTTGCACAAAGTTCCCGCCACACACTATTACACGCCTGCATGCCTATCTATGTATAAGAGCTCTAAGAACTTAAGCACACAGTTCGTCACTAATCTTTCCTCCCTCAGTTGCCCCTGCTTGCCACACATACACATTTGGAACCCAATGGAAAGACTGTAATGCCTTGGCTTCCCTTGTGGGAGAGGAAGGATGGGAATTGAGTTCAGACATACTGTACATTTAATATTCTCAGATGCTTGTGTGTGTGCGCATGCGCACAATGTGTGTGTATACGTGTATGTGGAGGGGGGTTCCGTGTGTGTGGTACATTACAGTACCACCCATGCCCACAAGAATAAGCAATCCACTTCCTGTTCACTTTTGAGGGCTAATGGTCTTCCACCACACTCTTTCCAGAGCAATCACACACAGACACATACACACTCACACGCATACCCTGGCACACATAAAGCCAAGTAAAGACAGACTTGAGGCACTCTCAACACACCTAATGCTCATTAAGGGCCTGGTGTTGGAAATAAGCTTTGGCTACATACACAAGTAGTACACATCAGGCAATGATTCTGCAAATGTCAGTGTTCCTCTGCACAAATAAACCATACACTATAGTTACTTAATTTCACTCAATTTGAGCAATATTAGAATTAAATACAATTTCAGTTATAAATACAAAGATATACATACAGTATATATCCTGACTGTACACTGCTGGTTTATCCACACAGCCTTTTTACAAATGATTCCCCATTCAATTATGAGCATCCTGCCTCCCAGCATCATAGAGCTCCCCACTGTGCTGTGTCCCTCCTCTCTCTCAACACAAAACATTATTGAACAATCACTGACACTTGACAATAGACTTTAGATACAGCCCTGGTACATACAGCACATGCCATGCACTTACTTCATCAGGGGGTAGAATCTAGCGTACACACAACTCTTGCCACTCTTAACAGCATAGTACAAATGCATGTAGATATCTCAAAATATTGTGTAACCTGATGTGATAGGTAAGAGGGGAAGAGACTGCCAGAGACTGACAGCATCTCTGATTTGCATCCAGGCAGACTTAGATTTCATAATGTTCTGCTTTTATTGTTGTTTTTAGAATGTTAATGTTGTTTTTAGAATTTTTATTAACATAAATAAACTGCATGTGTATCCTTGTGTCATTGTCTCAGCATCATCCGTGACACACGCTCATCAACCCTGTTGTAGCTAATTTTGCCTCCTGTTGACTTGCTGAGGCAGGGCTTTCTAAATATAACCTCCACATGGTGTGTGTGTGTGTGTGTGTGTGTGTGTGTGTGTGTGTGTGTGTGTTTTCTAGAGAGTGTGACACATACTGTTGGTTGTACCAATGTGGCACTTTGGCGTTATTACAGAGTACAGGATGGTTACTTTGGCAAGGAAAAGCTGGAACAAATGTTTTCAGCCTTAGATAGACCCATTCGTGTTTTTCAAAACCCTGTTTGCATTACACAAGATATTAGGTGCCTGCCTCTCATTGCATATGTTAAAGCCACCAACTGGACAGGAACAGATATATGTTATGTATAATCTATACATTGTCCTCCGTTGGTTATATATCTCGTCATAAAAAGTGTAAGTATTTTTGGATATGTAGTTTAATTTAAAGCAAGTGTAATCTTGAAAGGTTGTAAAGTTTTGTTTTTCAATCTGGATCATTCCAACCTCAATTTGACTTTTTGAACAACTGGTCCTATATGATCTGGACTACATTCCATATATAAACAGCACATTAAGCATTCCATATAAACACGAGTAAAAGGTCTTTTTGCAACCTGATAACCCAAAAGCTGTTTGTAAAAATCACTTGACTGATCTTTGAATTATTCCTAAATGGGTTATTAATTATGAAAAAAAGCTATAAGTTACTGCTCAAAAACACTTGGTGTCAATTTAGAAAGTGTAACCTAAATATATAAACTTACAATGTAGAATAAAACAATTTCCATTAAAAAATGTGTTTGATAACGTCTTAGGCTATTATCCATTCAAATCAAGTGTGTATGCTTTAAGGAACAATATAAACATTAAATCTACAGTGCATAACACTAACATGAATTTAATTTTAGTATCCTTAGCGTTCATAGCCATAACATTGTCGTATTTATAGTCCAATAGATCTAATCGTATCACTATGAAACTGTATCTGCCTTCCTGTGAAAATAATGGTGTCAGGGGGTAATACTCTTCCTCATCCATAAATAGACGGTCACACGGAAATTTGCTATGGTGCTGATAACAGAGCCCAGCAGTCTGTCACGAGTCAGCCTAAAGAAGACTGGCGTAAATGAAAAGGCTGAGGTGAATATTCCTTTAAAGGGGGGCATGAGGGGCAGCTCCGGTACCGGGAGTTGGACTCAGTGGTTGTTTGCGCTGTCAGGGAATTCCGGGGCCGTTCGGTGACGTCACGTGTGCGTGCGCCTCTGTTTCGTTTTGCGTGTGTTTCAGTGTGCGTGGCTCTGTCCCTTTAAAACACAGCTCAGCTCAATGCGATCCCGCCTGCCTGTGTGTGAAGCAAATGAGAAAAGGATCTCGAAGCAGAGACACACATACCGAAGCGATCGATGCTTTCGCTGCACGGCAAAGGCAGCCATTGAACGGAATAAGAAGAAGAATATAGAGAGGAACAAGGCTGTCGCGGACATCAAAGCAGCATTCCGGCCATTAGGCAGCTCAAGTTTCATGGTTGTTTCGAGGAAGCAAGAGAGACTAACAGGGATTACAGAGCTGCGGCTGCTCTCCGCTCAGCCGGCTGGCCGGGAATTTGTTTGCAGACTCGGAGCTCCAAACTTGCGGATACAAAGGCTATAAAGACAACAGTGGCCCTCTAGGAACCGGATACATATTACTAATTGGATATTTTTATTTCTTCAGCGTCCATTTGAAATACCTCAATGACCGGTGAGTGCAGAAGCTGCTGTGTGAACTGGCAGCATTTAAAGGTCCAGTCGATTGCGTTATAAGGAGTTAATGCTCATAACATATTATTCCTCAATGTCTCGACTTACTTCATCATTAGATAAAGGGTTGTTAAACTATGTTTCTTGATGATTAGAATGACCTCTGTTGTGATTAAGAACAGCAATGGGTGAATTATTGTAAGTAGCCTAATTCAAGCGTAACCCTGGCATGTCTGTAATCGATAAGGTGGGGGAATTCTCTCCTTTTTTTCTGAACCACAGTTGGCTCTTTAATCCCACGCGTGTTTGTGTCAACTCGGAGAATTCTTTTTCCTGATATCCACGATTGATCATCTCTACCGGATATGTTTAATTATTCAGTTACACGTGGTTTAGAGTAATTTCTATGAATTGGCTTTTGATGTGATTTTTTTTTTTGTTTCACGATCTGATAGTGTTTTTAATGATGTTTCAGTGTGGATTTCGGCCCATATAAATGACGGATAATGTAATGACACTACAAATGAGTCGTTTTTATAGCCTACATCTATTCATGAAATAATAAAAATGACCTAATCCTCATATTGCTTTGGGACACCCGAGGTTAAAGTTTTGTCATTCTTGCCTTGAATCCCATGATAAGAAAATGGAAGGAGAGCAAGTGGACAGGGAAAGAAAAAATGCCTGTGTAAGGAGATCTCACGCCATTGTGTGCGTGTGTATGTGTGTGTAGGAGTGGGGGGTAGGCAGGATCACTGAGGTCGGCAGCCGTATAAAGTGAATGGATAGCTGCCACCCCCATCACCCTCAGTCAATCCTTGCGCACA
Organism: Semicossyphus pulcher; assembly: GCF_022749685.1. Taxonomy (NCBI): domain Eukaryota; kingdom Metazoa; phylum Chordata; class Actinopteri; order Labriformes; family Labridae; genus Semicossyphus; species Semicossyphus pulcher. Next base: position 10,980,903 of record NW_027211695.1, read on the forward strand.
CAAAGAGCCGGATTGAAAGGAAGTGATTTGCATCACCTCTCGTTTTGGGGGAGGGGCTGTGTTTTGGTGCTGTCCTTCAGGTCTGATTTTCAGAGCTGGATATAGCACTAAAGTCTGACTACACCGTTTGGTCAACGTGATCTTTTATCATTTTATAAATTTTAGAGGAAACACTAGAACGACAAACAGAAATGACCCTTTGACTTTCAAACACACTTTTGACTTATTTTATCTTAGACCAAGTTGAAGCCCATAGTTGGCTGATCTATATGATGAGTAGCTACACACACCAAAACACCCGGCCGGCGTGCAAGTTTTTGTTTTTTACCGGATCGTTTTGTGCAGTTTCTCTTCTTAAGCGCACAACGATGTATAAAAAGTTTAAAACTGAAAAATGTAAGAAAGAATTAAGTCGAACAGTCCAGGGATGTGCTAATATCTAATTGGAGATAATCAATATTTGTTGATATTGCTGGTTGTTGTTGTTGCCTCTACGCCCACAGACATTAAACGTTAGTCACGTTATGTCTATGGTCATTGGACAAGTAGCCTAGTTAATAAGAATTTGTGGCCGACTGGAGGGCTTTTTTGTCACTTTATTGCCCACAATAAACGAGCACAGATCAGGAAGAGCGGAGTGTGCTGGCATGGGGTCGCGAAGAAAACAAAACAAGAAAGCCTTTTAAGGTTTACTTCCGTTCAATCAGATCGATTGGCTTGGAAACCAGCGGAGCGTTTTGTCTCTGCGTTTGATGTCGGGGGTTGTAAAAAGTTAAAGCTCCAAATCGCTCTACACACACTCCTGACTGTGTGCTGCCCCGGCTTGCCCCGCCTCCGTTTGTCCCGTGATCTCAATAGGAGTCTCTGTGTGTGTGCGTGTGTGTGTGTGAATGAACAATCACCGCCCATTTTACTATAAATGATGACGAACATGGAGGAACATTGAAGTTTTACACACACGCGCCAGGGGGAGAGGGAGAATGTGATGACAGTGGAAATACGACTGAGTCACATAACCCGAGTAAGCACAAGAGGTGCGTGAGTGTGTATGTGTGTCAGAACAGTTTCCCAATCCCACCCCCACTCCCGTTCCCCAATTTGTAGTTTTAAATTGGGGGCTGCGGGAGGGGGGTGTTTGAGATTTTTTTTTAGTAAATTAAGGATTACATTGATTTTATTAAATTTTTTCCTTCCTTCATGTGTGTGGCTGGCATGGGAAATGGGTCAGTAGGCTGGCTTAAACTGCTTACTCATCAAAAACAATTTCAACAGTTAATAGTGATGAAACTGTGAGCTGTGGGTGTGTCTTGGCTGTGGGACATTCCATCAGATTTTGGGGGGTTCTTCTAACTCTCAGCTACCTTTTTCACTGCAAGAGAAAACATTTACAATCTGTGTGTGTTTGGGCATTTGAGTGTGTGTTATTGTAAGTGAGTGAAGCGGATAGGGGAAGTACTTGGATGTCACCATGAAGTGTTTGTGTGACACCATGCAGCCTTTCCAGTAAAGAGTGTCATTTACACAAAACAAGAAAAAATGAATAAGGGAGGAACCCGACATTTGCCCTGCTCATACACTCCAACAGGTCAGGCGTTAAAACAGAAGTTCTTCTTCACTGCTGGCACAGTGTTGGGAAAACAGTTAGGGAGTTTTATTGCATAACAACTGGGGAAAGTGCTCATTGACTGCAGTGCTGCAGTTAAATACCTGTCAGTTTATCTAGCATACTGCAGTGCATGCAAACTCTTTAGCTCACTGATCCTCCAGACAGCAGGATGAAGGTTTTAGAGTTTGGTGGGGCCAAGGGGGCAAAAACTTAGTCAACCAAGTGTGTAATTCCACCATGCAGTGTGAGACTGCCTGTTGTGGATCTGGGTGTCTTAAAATGGTAGCCAGGCCCAAAAAATCATAAAGCACAAATTTCTTTAGGATGTGGCATGTGTCCAAGTTCATCTTAAGACATTTTAGATCTATTATTACTACACAAAGAAGAAAGTTAAAAACAGTGTAAAAAAAGAGAGATAATATATAACTGGGTTTATGTTGTAGAATATGATTTGAAGTTGTAATATTAGAAATTATAGATAATTCTATAATTACAATCAGGTGAGAATGCAAAAGTAGGGAATTAGCCATTAAAAGGCTTTTAATCTTAAATATTTAATTTACTAATATGGACTAGCAGTTTGGATTCTGTCAGTAGCTAACTGGTATGTGAAGTCATATCTTATGTTCATGGCGCTTTGTCAGAGAGTAATAGACTGCCCATGTCCTGTTCAGCTGGGTGAGTGAAAGGAGAAACTTTTCCCTCTGAGTTCAGTTCCTCTTTGTTATCTCTGGCTCTTTGCAACTGATGATGATGCCACTGCGTAAGAAGGGCGTGAAAACCTACACACTGTGTGTGTGTGTGTGTGTGTGTGTGTGTGTGACTCACACACAAAGTAACATACACTGTCACACCTTGGAAAGAATTTTCTTCCTTCCTTTTTAGCCTTCCTTCACATACTGTGGCTACTTTTATCTGCCTTACCACGCTGGCAAAATAAATGATAACCTAACTGTGTGTATCATGGAAGATTTATATTTAAAAAAAAGTCAGTCTCGGAACATATCAGCTATTGACTGATGATGGTTTAGCTTCTGGTAGAGGTGGGTCCCATTCAATTAAAGCTGACGCGGTATATGATATTATGTGTGTGATAATCGTTATAATGCCCAGTTAAATCCAAAAAGACCCATGATCAGCCCAGATCACAAAAAAACGCACAATTGCTATATGTAACTCGCTTGATAATTTGACTTCGTACAGAAACCCAACATTTTTTTAGATAATCCAAAATATTTCCCACTACCAACAGTTTCTGCATTCATATGGAGATATGTGTTTATAGAGATTTATGAAGCCCAAGTGCCTTGTTAGCTGAGTGGTTATAGCGAATGCTACTAAGGTGACATTTTGCCTGTTTCATTTCAGCAAGCAAACTTTGTTAAATGACAAAGGCCCCTCTCTCTTCACCTGTGTGCGGTTCTCCTCCTCGCGGTTAAATCTTGTAAAAGAACCCTAAATAAATTCAACAACACTGTTATTTGAGGAATCTATAAACATTTGGTTTCTCTGTACTACATGAACAAACAGCGCTGTCATAACAAAGACGGTCAACCTGCGTCACAGTTGTTCTGATGAAGTCAAAATGATCGTGTGATTTCACCAACTATAATAACAATACTGCTACGGTCATCTGTATGCATGCTGTCATTAAAATTGATGCATATAGGACTCACAAGCATGTCCATGTAATGTTTTTGTATTTTACTTACAATTACACACACACACAGACTGCTGATGAGACATAATATTGTGAGAACATGGAGGAAGAGGGTGGTGTGTGCGGTCAAACTGCCCTTGTATCTCTGTAAACATGTTGTTCAGTGAAGATCTCTCATAAACCTAGTTCCTCTCTGAGTCTATCTCTGCCTCTCTAGCTTTGTTTAATGACTGTTAGTGAAGACGCGACTGGTTCCCTTGGTAACTGTTACCAATGGAGGAGAGTCTGTTGGTAAGTGCATTTCATGAATGAGTGAGTGAGTTCTAGTTGTGGAGTAGAAGCACAAGAAAAGATGCAGAGCGCATCAAGGGAGGTGGATCTTGAAGATATATTTCGTGGCTGTTTTATCTATCAAAATAGACATCGTGATATTCTGTTCTGTCCTAACCTTTTCATACATATGTAGTTGAAAACAATCACAAGTAGAAGAAAAAAACTTTTGGGGGCTTTTGAGGTTGCTGAAGTGTGGAAATCGAGAGTGACGATGATCAAGCCTTTGTCAGTTGCCAATGAAACGCCCACGACTTCTCAGATTTCCGGTTTGTTGGAATTTACACTGTTTATTTATATTTTTCTGTTTTCTTTCTTTGTCTGTCGAGAAATCCAGACTGATGTTTCCTCTGTAACACAGTGTTTCTGTGAAAGTGAGGCAGGGAACACAAGTGACTGGTAGGAGGAATTATTCATCATAGACGTACACACAGTCATTCTGCCCTCATGTTTGTTATTCACTTTTAACAGAAGCTCAAAAGAGGGCAAACAAGGCTTTTCACCTAACACCAAGAGTAAGAGCCCAGTAAATGACTTTTCAAGTCATTTGACTGTCTTGTTTTTGTTGACAAGGCTTGTGTGAGTCATGAGTTGGACACACGTGCCATTCACACAAGATGATTGCATGTCTGAGGTGTACTTTAGTGAGCTGTGACTGAAGCCAACCAGGTTTTGAATTGCCTCTTGTTTCACATCTATAGAGACTCATATTGAACACATGCTCATCATTTTCACCTACTTTTTAACAGGTAAAAAGCTTTGGAGACACACTAAAACACAGCTCGTATCTTTTCAACAGGAAGCCTCAGCCTTGTCCCCTCTCGCTCTCTCTCGCTCTCCCTCTCTCTCTCTCATCCACACACATGCTCACCCCTCAGGGAGGCCTACTTCCTGTGGTTGTGACGACAGCTTCCTCTATCCTCTGAGCTCTGTTTCCCTTCTCTTTAACGTCAGACACACGTGCATCTGATCTTTTATTCTTTTTTTATTTTCCACCAACAGAAAAGTAGGCTAACTGTTCCTCATGAGCGAGGGTCCTGATATCAAAGTTTTTATCTGTAAACCCTCAGCAGCTGAAGCAGTTCAAACATTGATAGAAAAAGAGTTTGTGATGAGCTAACCAGCACATTGACAGGCTGACCACCAACAGCCAAAGCTTCATGGTGCTTTTTCAAACCTAAATTCTAAAAACATGAAGAATCATTAACCGAGCAGAGGTGAAATGTGATTTTTGGATCCTCCTCCTCCTGTTTTTTACAACCTCTCAAGTCATGGCCTGAATGTAGAGCAGATGTAAGGCTGTTCCCATATAAGCCAAGGGGACACAAAGTAAGACAAATAAGAGTTTATATCTGGCCTGTTTTGGCTGGCTGGCGTGCTTGATGGCTTGGGTGTTACTGGGTGAAAGGTTAGATCAGCGCTCTGTCCCCTGGATGAAGGATTCTGTTGTTGAGATGGATGCTAGCAGGACATCATCATCAACTGCGAATGTCAAATGCCTCTGTGTATATGTGCAGGAACAGTGTTTGCTTGCTGTGTCCTCAGATGACCCACACTACCCTGTGTGTGCAAGCTGGAAAAGCATCTTCTGAATTTTGTGTGTTTGTAAGGATCTTGATGTGACGAAATTCGCCTGCATCGCTGTCTTGGATAGGCAAACACTGACGTTTGCACATACACAAACAAATAAACACACACGCATACATGCACACACACAGATAGCCTGGCAACAAGGTGGGGAAGGGCGGATGCTGGGGCTTGCTGTTCGTCTGTGGGTGAGTGTATGAGAGAGAGAGAGAGAGAGGCAGAGAGAAGCATTTTCCTTCAGTACACGATCTCAATCTGGGACTGTTATGTAATGGCCAAATGGAGTAGAGAGGGCGAGGGAGGACAGGCAGAGAGAGAGACAGACAGACAGAGAGAGAGAGGGAGGGAGAGAGGGAGGGAGACAAGACCATGCATGGCCTTTCCGTCATCCTCTGCCAGAAGCTCATAGCTGCCAATACTATCCCCTCTCTCTATTTTCTTATCTGCCACTTCTCCTTGCCTTATCTGGTAATTTCTTATCAGACAGGCCATACAGTGACTCTAGTAGGGCAGTATCACTCCCCAGGCAGTCTGCCGTTACTTAGGCTTTTAGTTTTCAGTGGTCTCATCCTCTATGGTTGTTCATCAGGTCAATGCAGTGCTCTTAGTGTGAGCTGTATTTGAACCCATTATTTGCTATTCTATTTTTCACTTGTACCAACGGATATTATTTGCCATCCTTATCTCTTTCTAGTCTATTGGCCTCAGTTTGGTTGACTGACTCTGGACCAGAGCAAGCCTGTGGTTGGCAGGGATGGATGAGTGTGAATAGATTAAGGCTGCTTCACAGAGACAGGTGTCCTCTGAACACCTTAATTTCAAACCCCCTCCGCCCAACTCAAGTAAACGACTTAGCAAGCTTCCTTGTGCCCTGCCACAAGCTTGTGACTACGGTTTGTGTCAAGTTGGATAACTGTGGAATACTTTACTTTTTTGTTTCTCTATTTGTATGCCAAAGACGATTTAACAGCACTCTTTAATTTTATTTCAGCTTTTTGTTTTGTGTGGTTGATGACGGTTGGCACAGCTTTGCTAAAGTTTCCTGCTTGGCTCTGCCTTCCAGCTGATAGCTGGTGTTGCTGGGAAAATAGCTGACTTTGGTAACTGCGACAATGTGGGTGTTGACAGGAACAGCTCTTTGATGTCTGGTGTTGAAGGGGGGGATTTCACTAAAACAAGATGTACAGAGGGTTTTTTTGATGAATTGTCTCATCTGTTTGCTATTATAATTGATATATAAATATATCAGCTGTGTAGTATATTCACACTGAGGAGAAGAAACAGGCAAAGGTCCTCATCCTACTTTTACTGAACCTTGATTTACAGGGCGGCTTTACACCAGGATTTCTAATCTGGGGACCAAAAAAGGATTATCTTATCTACAGTACTCCTCTCTATAGAGAGACACTACAGCTTCTTGTTTATAAATTAAGGTGAAAGTGAAAGCAAAAGGCAATCACACTTAAACAATGACAACCTTCAGAATTCAGCTCAAGCCGAATATGTCCTCTCATTCAAATTCAAAAAAATGTAACCTGAATTTCACATATAAGTGATCACAAGATTGACCATGTTCGTAGAAATTGCCTCATCATTCCTGATAAACTTGCGGTGTGAAACCCCCTTGCAGTGTCGTCACATCACCTTTTATTCATTTTTATCTCACACATACACACATGCGGCACACTTGGTGGGAGGCAGAAATGTCATCATAAAGTCCAAGAAATACCCGTTGTTGTCACATGTATGATGATGCAGGAACACGCCCCCGGTCACCTGACTGTAAGTGGTGTCCCAGGAGGGCGGAGTTTAGGTCATGCGGTTTGGGGTAAGCCCTATTCTAGTGAACTGAGTCATCGGGGGTTCCCCAAAAACTGAAATGTGCAATGCTCGCAAGAATACATGTACATCCTCGCTGTTTTCTCAATACACCTAAAGTACTGAAAACTGACTCATAGCTTGAATAACTGCATTTCACCACTGTGGTTGCATTTGATAGAATGTGAGCTCTGGTATGTAACACTGTCTGTTGTCAGTGTACAATATCTCGTTTCAGAGTACTGAGTTTCTCTCATTGTGCTGGTAGAGTGTCTGTGAGCAATGTAATAGCCAGGGCAGCAACTGGAATAGAGGTTTGGTCACAACAGACATAAACACACACCCTCTATAAAAGCGGTAATTACAACCTCGACACTGTGTCCCTATTTGCACTCAGGTTCTCCTGCTAGATTTCTCTTTATATTTTTCTTCCTTTATTTGTCTAATTCCAAACTGAAACTCTGTATATAATACTATGTATTATATTATTTTATAATGTTTACCAAACACAACTGCGATAGATGACATAGCTAGCCCAGCTCTTCCTTAGAACCAGATCTGCCATGTTTGTGCGTCTGCTCCTCTGATAAGCTGCACAGTCAGTCTCACCATTGTGTCTGTGTGAGAAGAGACAGAGAGAGTGAGCGAACAAGTGCACCCCTCACTCCCATGGTGTAGGCCCCCCTGCTGATTTACCCCTTTGCCTTTGAGCTACCCGAAAGTTTTCCTCACTGTTCTGAAACTTAAGATATAAGGAAGTCAGGAGTGTAAGTAGTGACTATGTGTTGTCAAGAAAGACTGTTTTAGTTCATATTACAAGTGAAGAGCACCTTTCATCCTGAATTATATCATATGCTTTGAGGCTTTGGGTGTATGACTGTTTGCTCAAAACGTGTGTTTACCACAACTTCATGTTGTTTTTATGACAGGTTGACATGAATGCCTCTGTCTTCTGTCTTTCAGGGTTGAGGAGACCCCAGAGAGATGATTGACAGCCGAAGCTGAGTCTTGACACAACTGTGAATCAATAACTTGGTGCTACTCTAAAAGGTACCCTCAGCCTTGAGTTTGTGTTTGTATCAGTTTGTTTTAAAGCATGTTGTGTTCAGTTATAGTTACCATCCACCTATCTTTACATAGCAGCAGAGCCTGGTGGTTGATGATCTGTGTGAGGCAGATGGGTAGAGATACAGAGGGTTATGTGTGTGTCACTGTATAGCACCTCTCCTGACAAGCTAAAAAAGTCAGCGATTGAAATATCCCTTACTGGGCTTTAAATAGAGCAAAAGAGATCCAGAGTCAGTGGGAGGAAGAAAGGAAGAGAAGAGGAACTGGTGGGAGGAAGGACTGCGTATGGCCAGAGCTAATTTAGGAAAACTGGTGGAAGAGTGCTGTGCAGACCAAGAGAAATGAATCACGACCTGCGTGTGCATGTCTGTTACTCTCCAACTAATTCTTTATACATAAGTTATCACTTACTTCAAAATGTTATCATTACGTAATCATTTGGTGTTGCAATTTTATTGAACTACATCTTGATTTTATGTAAGACTCCCTCAGTGACCAAAATCAGTTGTGCTTGTCAACTTTGTAAAGTCATCCAAATAAGTGTGAGAGATTGACATCATCAAGAGAACAGTAATGAGATGAGATGCTGCGATTAAGGAGAAATTCAGCTTCCATGTGATATTTAACATATATTGGAATAACAGTGATGTCTGTTTTTAACAGCAGTAGTCAATGTGCAGGTGCAAATATAACACGCTCAGGTTTTGTTTTTGTTGCCTTTTTCGAAACGAAGAACTTTGAAACTCAGACTCTTTGTATGTTTACACCTTCTGTCTTTTGTGTATGTATGTGTGTTCACTGTTTTAGAAACCCTTCTTAGTTCTTTTATGCGTTTCCCCCTCAACCACTTTCCTTTGTGTCGCCTTTGTGTACATGTGCATATATGTGTGTGTGGGCGTTTTCATGGCACCGTTCCTACTCTCCGCTCCACCACCCTCCATCCCTTCCCTCTTCTCCATCTTTTCTCCTTAATCTATCCTCCATCCTGTTCAGACCGTCTGTCGCGGCTGCCCCCTCTCCCTCTCCATCACGCCTACCATAATGAGATTAAACCATAGTGTATCCAACGGGCATGCACTTGCACACACGCTTTATGCACACACCCTTCAGAGCACTGCAGCACACACACACCATCATCCACTTAAGAGACCACACTATTCTCTCTCACATGCACTAAATCAGCAAAAGTCTGACACGACCATGCAGCTTGCACACTTGGCATTGCTTCCAACACACACACACATACACACACACACACACACACACACACACACACACACACACACACACACACACATACACACTCAAACATACACACTTGGCATGTGACCAAGGCCTCTCACTCTTAGTCTATCCTTCTGCCTCTTGTTATCAGGAGGCCCATGGTAAGGATTACAGTAACCCTAGGTCTGTCCTCATAGGTGAGCTCCCCACTGAGCCATCTGGGCCTCATTAATAATCTTGATCTGTACTGGCTTGCTTACTGGCGCCTCCTACAGGCTGACTGACTCACAGCCACCAGCTACAGACAAAGACGTTCATCCTTGTTTGAGATCTCAAGCTAATTTGAGTAATGCTAATGTTGCCTAACTAAAGCAGATTCTGAGGAAATTTCAATGGTGAGAAAAAGAGTTGATGAAGTGTTCAATGTAGGCACACTAAGCTTTGCCCTGCCCTGCATTGTACTTATACTCTTCCCTCTCTGCAGGCAAGCTCTTGAACTCACACACATGCACAACAGCTAACCCATGTCAAAGAGAGCCCCCTGACTTTAATTCACTTTCAGTGTTGCTCTGTCTCACTAATTCTAATAGTGGTTCTCCTGTTTATTTTCTTTCTCTCTCTCTCTCTCTCTCTCTCTCTCTCTCTCTGCAGCCAATAGGCTTTTGGATTCTTGGTGCTAGAGCCAGAGAGAATCGGACAGTACAGATATTCTCAGTGTATAAGTGAGGCCCTCTCTGTGCTGCAGTGGAGGGCTTCACAGAAACTAGTTAGTCTGGTGAGTACAGGCTCTCTTATTTACTTTCATGGAAGACATCGTGTTCTAAGTATATGATTTACAGTACATACTGCTGCTATGTTGCCTTTAAAAAGTTGGTACCCATAAAGAACGAAGTTGCAATACATGTGGAAATACTTGAACTTTAAAGCTTGACAAGTTTACATAAATCATATTCTTTAAACTGCTATATTTAAGTTAGAAGAAAAACTAATGGCCTTAATTCCTCAACTTCAGCCTGTTACTTTGATGGGCTAGCTGCTTATTGTAGTGCAAAAGATTTGTAAGGCAGTATATCAAACCCTGGTATCTGTTGCATAATGAAGGAATAAAATATGCAGTTAACCAGAACGGGCACACTTTTTTATATTCAGGCATCGTCATAGATACTATTATATGTAAAAGATTATGGTAATTTGTTGCATTAACAAATAGTGTAATTATATTCTGTGCTGATAAAAGATAATTAATAAAAAGATTCATTATTAGATTTTTAAATACATTTCTGTTGAATTCTATGAAGTAACTTTTTATCATCCTGTTTTTCTCTTATTTTTATGTATGGATGAGAGTTAACTATATCTAAGTATTGCTATCATACACAGGCTGAATGCATCACGCAGTAGAGCAGTTTGGTGGGCGTGGCACACGGGATTCCTTCCCTCTGGACGGACTCAACCGGGGACCATGGGCTCCCGTGGGCGGCCGCGCCTGGCAGCCACCTGCCAGGTCTGCAGCCATGACAACACATACAAACAAACATTTCCAAACCTCTTTGTTGACTTAAATCCATAGGGTTTAAGCTATGATTACAACAATTACAACTTTTGAGCTCTGTTTATTAAGAGCAGAACTGAAATTAAAGCTTTAATATATTGAACAACCTCAATTGGCTGCTAAGAAATGTCTCCTTGACTGTGCATTTTGTGCTGTCTTTGTTCCTCATAAGGTGTTCGCCTGGAATGAGTCAACACCAGCTCCTTTCCCATCTACCTCCTGGTCCTATGGGCGGACTGAATCATCCTAGTAAATTCTTTAATAATGGGTAAGTGATGCAGGAAATTATCATTGAAAATGTGAAGCAAGCTTGTGCTAACACAGATTTTGTTTGTAGTTATATTGTTTTACCCCTTTTCCTGTTTTTGGCTGTCCAGGCCCATGCGAGGAGCTGAGAAGCTTGAGCTCCCACAGCCAATGTTACCAGGCATGCATAGGGAGCAGCAGAGACCTCCTCCCCATCATCTTCATCCTCCCCCTCCCCACAGAGCATGGGAGCAACTGGGTCAGCTATATGATTCCCAGCTCCCTCCTCAAGGACATTCTGTTATGCCCCTTCACAATGAGCCCTCACTTCGTCTCCATAATGGCGGCTATGCAGGCAGTGGCGGACTTCCCCACAATGCCCATCATCCTCCCAACAGACCAAACCAACTGCTAAAGGTTATTTACAATGTTAAAAGTGGCAGAATTATGCACAAGTTTGCAAATTTTTCAATATGAAGGTTTATATGTTGTCTTTACTGTTTTAGTTTGGGGGTCCTCAGGAGCAGCACGTTCCCCGGGGTCCACCAATGCTTGGAGATGAGATGTGGGCTCAGGTGCACCAGGTAGGTGCTCTCTAATTGGCTATGACCATGTTTCATCATCCATTTACACAGTCTCTATTCTGGCTGTGATTTCTTACAAATAAGACAAACTCCATTCAAGTGGAGTGGTTGATTATTTCAGCAAAATAATGTTTTTGGACTGACCTTGCTGTAGTTTTTTTCATGTCTTCATCTGCCACATTTTTTCTTTTTACAGCAGAGGGGCTACCCAGGAAAGATGCTCGGAGGTCAGCTGAAGAGACCAGGCCCTCCTTTGGGAGAGCATTCTGTTATCCAACACACTCCACCACCATCACTGCACCTGTCCTCCCGCCCCGCTGCAGAGGACTGTCCCAGCCCCAGCAAGAGGAAAAAGGGTTCAGATCAGGTATCAAACTGTAGCAAACAAATTGAGTCATATTGAGTGGCCATCTAACAATCTGACAGCTGTGCTCTATAAATGTGCTTGCCCTTATTTGTCTAAATGTGTCTGCTAAAATTGTAACGTTGTCCTTGTGCAGGTATCCCATCCTGGACTCCAATGTCTCCCTGGCCAGTCTTTGTTATCACAGCAACAGTCGCCAGTCCATCACCACCCTCCAAAACCTGCCTTCTGGAACCCTCTTCACAAGAACAGCAACACTCCCTGGCAGCAACAGAATTCTGATCGCAAAAACCCACCATTGCAGGAGTTCCAGGTCCGAACTGTAAGAAGATACCCCTTTATTAGACATATGGTACTTGGTACCAGGGATTATATTTTTCTATTTACCTCAATCAACAGGAAAACCCTTTTGGAGAGAGTGGCTTTATAAGAATGTACCAATTCTTTTAACCATCTAAACCTAGCATTGTTTTCTATGTTATATATTTTTATATATGACTCTAATCATCCTCTTTTTCTGTGTTGCTTATTATATTTTGGTCAATAGGAAACCAACAAACACGGAATGGGCAGCTACATCCAAAAGTCATCTCCTGCCACTTCCACGACATCAAACCTCTCACCTCCATCAAACTCATCTCCCGGAAACTACAACCAGGGTCGTGCTCCTCAGCTCCAGAAAGACACATTCCAACCTCAGGCTGTAAACCAGCAGTCCCCTCACTCCTCTTACCCCACCCCGAGCACCAAACTGGGGCTAGCTCCACCCTGTCAGGCCATCGATGGTCGTCATAACCAGAGAGGCACTCTCATTAGGGGCCAAGGTGGCAGCCAAGCTACCTCTCACATGGCATCTACCCCAAAAAGGGGAGACAGAGATCACCACCTAAATGCCCATGTGCCACCAGCAAACCCTTCTGCAACCAGCAACAACAACAACAGCAGCAACAACAGCAGTGTGCCTTACAGCCACTTCCAGCCTCATCCAGGGCTGGGGCACCAGGGTCCTCATCCTCCTCCACCACCTCCTGCCAGCAGCACCTCAGTACCTCAGCAACAGCAAAGTAGGCCCCAAGAGGCCTGGAGATACCAGAGCAGGCCCAGCAGTCAATCCCTAGTGAGTACAAGCTTTGTAACAGTTTAATTGTAAAATACTTGTCATTTTTAATTGATTTAATTATTTTTAAAATGTTTTTCTCTTCAGGAGTCGGGCATCTATAAGGGTCAAGGACTGCTACCTCAGCACCAGCATAGCCACAATCAGGTCATTGATAGCCGGGTTCCTGGGCCATCCCAGCATCAACATCATGTCAGCCCTCCTCTGCCCCCAACTAACTCTACACGAACACCAGTTATTACCCCCAATCTCCCTTCTTCCCAGGCCTCCTGCTCCATCAGTGGTTTTAGCAACAGCAGCAGCTCAAGAGGTGTAACTGTGGCTGGTGCCTCCTTGCTGAACACAACACCTCCTGCTGGTTGCCCCGCAAACAATGGCAGCAGTAATAACAGTTGGAATAGAAGAAGAGAGCTGGTACCCCAAACCTCCAACAGCAGCGTCAATAGCCCCACCACTCAGCGGGATTCTCTTCTGCAGCCAGGATGTCAAAGAGGCCAAACTATCACTGCCAACCAGCATCAGCAACAGGGACTGCACAGACCAAAACAACAAACCACCAAGTCCCAACCCATGAAGGGGAAGACCTCTTTCTATGCTCAGGCTGAACAGGAGCAACCTCCCGCATTTTCCTCATCTTCTTTGTTCTCCTCAGGGCACCAGAGAACAGGAGACAGTGTTATTACAAGCAGGGTTTCAAATCCTTCTCGTAGCTCTCCTACTACATACTACCCTGCTTCACCCTCCAGGCTTCACCTCCCCTCCACTGTCAACGCTGCCCCTCAGCCATCCAACCCAGCCCTCTTCTGTCGAATAGGTCATCAGCCAGACTCTGCCTTGAGACAGGCGTACTCTCAGCCCCAACTTTGTCCACCAGCTCCCACCTCTGTTCCTCAGTCCATTGAAGAGGCCCTAGACAAGCTTGATGCAGAGCTTGAGGGTCACATGCAAGCTGTAGAAAGGAAGAAGAGGGACATAGAGGAACATGACAGAAAAGTTAGAGAAGAGGAGAGACAGAAAAAAGAATGGGAGATGAAACAAAAGCGGGATGAGGAAAGGAAGAGGAAAGAGCTGGAAAAGAAGCAAGAGGAGATTAAAAAGAGAGAGCTGGATAGGCAGGATGAGGAGAAGAGGAGGAGAGAATGGGAGAGGCAGGAGCAGGAGAGAAAGAGAAGAGGAGAGGAGGAGAGGAGGAGGAGAGAAGCCGCAAGGCTGGAGGAGGAGAGGAAAAAGAGAGAATGGGAGAGACTTGAAGAGGAGAGGAAAAAAAAAGAATGGGAGAAGGAACGCGAAAGGAAGAGGAAGGATTGGGAGAGGCAAGAGGAGGAGAGGAAAAAGAGAGAAGCAGAGAGGGAGGAGCATAAGAGAAAAGAGAGAGAACTGGAGAAGCAGGAGGAAGAAAGGAAAAAACAAAGAGAGTTTGAGAGGAAAGAGGAGGAGAAAAAGAGAACTGAACGCAAGAGGGAGGAGGAACTTTGCAGTGCAAAAGGCAAAGAGCAGACAGCTATTGAAAATCTGGAGAGACTGCTCTCCAGGAACAATTCCCCAGCACCTCCACCTCCTCGCCTATCTTCAGTTACTGCATCTCCTTCAGGTCCATCACCCCCAAACTCCCAGGCTTCACCCCCCTACCCCTGGCTAAGCCGTGGTGGCATACACCCTTGTCCACCAGGCCAGACACCCACCCCAACTACTCCTGTAGAAAGGCTGCGGCCCCCTCCTCTTACACCTCAGACTGAATATGCCAGAGAAAAGCAAAGGCAGCGAGAGATGTGGAGCAACAATGGTGGAACGATTTTTAGTCCCTCTTCAATTCACAGTACCTCAGGGATGAACCAGTCTTTATACCCCAACAAGCCTCCTGCAATGCAAGCCGCACCCAACCAATCCAAAGATATAGCCAGGGAGAGAGACAGCAGCCAAAATTCTCTCCCAAACTTGCCACTTAGAGAGCCCCCCAAACTGTATCAGGCTTTTCCCAGAGAAAAACTTCCACATCCATCTTTATCCTCCACCTCCAGCTCCACAGGGGTAATCCTCAACAAGCAAGTGACAAGAAGTGAAAATGATAGCAGCTGTGGTGCTGACTCAGACAGTGCTCAGTTTGAGGAAGAGCCCTCCGAGTTGTCCACACTGCTCCCAGATGGTCTGGCTAACATAATGGCCATGCTGGATGAATCTATCAAAAAGGAAGAGGAGATGTATAACAGTCAAAAGACTGTACCAACAGGTCTTCTTGACAGCTTTTCTCCAAGTATCCCACCAATTAAAAGCTACCTGTGTGCCCCAGATCTTATTCCAGCAACAAAACATCAGCCAAACCAGGAAGACTTTGGATCCAATCTGCATGCTAGCCCTCCTGTGCTCAGCCGCCAAGGCTCTCTGGCATCACCTTGTAGTCGAACTTCTTCTCTCAATGAGGAAGATGAGGAATATCTGAAACCTTCCCCAAGTGTCCCTAACCCAAAACAGTCAGTGGACATGGGAATAGCCGTAGGTAACACCAATTACCGCCACAGTGACCTGGCTAAACTTTATGGTCTCCCTGAGCAGACTAAAAGTGAGGCTGACGAGGAGGATGATGAAGAGGATTCTGAGACCCCCTCTTGTTCTCCACCTCCCCAAAGGCCCCATCTCCACCAAACAGGTGTAAACAGCATGTTCAAGTCCCTAGCAACTGTCATAGAGAGCCAGAAGTATGCTTACCGTGGTGGGCCTTTTGGGAGACCCCCTCCATCTGCATTGGTTGGGGTCAAATATTCCTCTTCACTGTCACTGGGCCCAGATATCTGCCGCCAGCAGCAAGGCAGTTCTCCAACATCAGATTCAACCAATCCTCCATTCAGTCCAGCTGCCCTACCTCTAAAGTCCTCCCCTCCTCCTTTTCTAGAGGACCAGAAACTGAAAATAGAGGATGCTGATCTCTGGAGAGATGATGAAGAAACAATAGAGGAAAGGATAAAATCCAGCAAAAAGGAGATTGTTCCTACCATAAATCTGAAGGTAGTCAAGGAGGAGCGACTGTTGACGACAATTTCTGAGTCTTCACTAGCAGAGTTAGGAAAGAGCTGTGAAGTCATTCTCAGTCGACAGTCACTTCCTAACAAAAACCTGGATAAGTCTGATTACCATGTCAAAGAGGAGGACAGACACAAATCTGAAAAAGTAAGAGAACGCAGAGAGAAAGACAGAAATAGGGATAGAGAGAGGGAGAAAGAGAAAAAGAGAAAGCACGGTCACAGCCACAGTAGCAGCAGTAAGCACGAGGAAAGGAAAGAAAAGAAGAAGCACAGAGAAAAGAGAGAGGAGGTGGCCTTCTCCTCTTCTTTATCGTCATCCCCTTCTTCTTCCACTCATTCCAGTACCAGCCACAAGCGGCACAAGGATGGCAAGAAAAAGGATCGCAGAATTCTTGGTGACCTCAACCTCCAGAGCAAGGAGGGGTCTGAAAAGAACAGAAGTCATCATGACATGGATAAGAAGAAACGCAAGGAAGCTTCTGGTTCAAGCTCTACCAGTGAAGGGGAGCATGCTGAGTGGACGTCAAGAAGTTCTGAAGAGAGATCTTATGAACACAAAAAAGTCTCAGAATCTGGTTCCTCATTAGGTTCAACAGACTTCTTGAAACTCAAGGCACTGTCAGATGGGCCACCCAAGGAGCTGAAGATTCGCCTGATCAAGGTGGAAAGCGGGGACAGGGAGACATTTATCGCTTCTGAGGTGGAAGAAAAAAGGATCCCACTGGAGGAAATCAGCATCAAGAACACTGCTAGTGAAATAATCAGATCCTGCAAGTAAGTGCCCTGTGGAGTAAGATTAAATAATAAAATTATTATAATAATTAAATAAAGTCATTTCAATGTGTAATATGATTTTTGTGTGTGTGTGTGTGTGTGTGTGTGGTATATATTTGGATTTCATGAACTTTAAAAACTGACACATATTTGACACACAACCTAGTAGCAAATATTTGAAACCAGTTTTCTGCCTTTATGTTTGCCTCTGTCAACATGTTCTCTCTTTTTTTTTTGTTTTAGGGGGGCCAGAGTGAAAGAGAAGTTCAGAGAATCGTACTTGCTCTCAGCCTTCTCAGTAAAGCCCATCATGACCTCAGAGGAACCCATTCCCAGAGAGAAACTCAATCCTCCTACACCCAGCATCTATGTATGTCACTGTCCACAACTTTTTATACATATGGAAAATAAATATATCATCCATTATTATACTGTGTAGTAAATACGACAGATTACAAACAGTGCAATTATATATCAACCAACTTTAATGGTATAGACAGAGCACAAATTATACATTCTTTGATGAAAAGAGACGGTTGACCGACAACATGATAGCAAAGGATCTAATGTTGTAGATCAAAGCTCTACAGATATGAGCTTTATCAGGGATTATCTTTACCTGTAAAATGTCCTGTGTTAACATTAACACCTGTGTTGGAACATGTTTATACCTCTGCTGCCCCCTTGTGGTGATTCATTGTGCATGAAGACAACAGTTTGTGTTAACTGTTCAATTACATGGTTTTTTCATTGTAGTTGGAGAGTAAGAGGGATGCCTTCTCCCCTGTGCTGCTGCAGTTCTGTACAGACCCCAAGAATCCTGTTACTGTCATCAGAGGCCTGGCTGGGTCACTGCGACTTAGTAAGTTTACACTTACAGAGATTCTTAACACTTACAATTTATTTATTATTATCATGCAAAACTGAAAGTTCTGGATAAAATAAATTGTAAATGAAGCATTGCTCAACTAAAAACTGTTTGCTGTTAGTTACAGACAGATATATATTATAGTGTATAGTGTCTATAGATAAGGTAAAACAGCGTCTATCTAAACGGCAGAGCAGGCAAAATAGAACATCGCTGTGTGTGTGTATATGTGTGAAGCTTGCTCTGTTTGTTTACATGTTATGTCTCTTTTGCTTCCACAATGCCGTGACACTGTGTAAGATCACACTCTGAGACAGCAATATCACAGCGCTGCATAGTTCTGTATAAAAGTGTAAAGGCAGAACTTTGTTATAGCGCTGTTGCGGAATCGCTGCGTAAAAAGGGCTACTGCCTCAAAAGTATTTCCCTGTGGCTTCACTGGTAGAGTGTGGGTCCCAAAGTATTAGGACTGAGTTCACACTGCAGCTGTCGGGGTTTGATTCCAACTTTGGCTCTTTGCTGCATGTCCTCCTCATTCTGTCCTGACTGTCCTTTCAAAAAATATCTTAAAATCTTTTTTTTGATAGTATTTCCCTAATTGTCCCTGTTCTCTGTTTTAGACCTTGGGCTGTTTTCTACAAAGTCACTAGTTGAAGCCAATGCAGAGCAGGCGGTGGAGGTTAGGACTCAGGTGCAGCAGCCTGCTGATGAGAATTGGGATCCCAGTGGGACAGGCCAAACATGGCCCTGTGAGAGCAGCCGCTCCCACACCACCATTGCTAAGTATGCCCAATACCAGGCCTCCAGCTTTCAAGAGAGTCTGCAGGTAAAAATGTTGTTCTACTACTGCCATTACTGGCGAATGCAATTTTGTCTGTTTTCAAACACTTAAAAAAAAAAAGTATTATATATATTATATCTCAGGGGGTCCATGTTTCTGCATTCTTTGCTTTGATCCAGCTGAAAAACATGTTGTGAACTGTGTATTCAGGAGGAGAAAGGCAGTGACGAGGAGGATGATGATGATGATGTTGAGAAGGAGAAGAAGCCATTCATTAGCTCTGATACTTCCAGCAAGGACAGCTCTAAAGAAAGTAGCAGGTAAGGACACTAGTAAAAGAGTGTGAAGATGGCAACAACACTTTTTGCACTTTTTCTGCAATTTTTGGTAATGCTTAATGTTTTCCTTTCCTCAGCACTGAACAGAAGCCAGTGGGGAAGATAATTAAATTTGGTACGAACATTGACCTCTCAGATCCCAAGAGGTGAGCAACTTCCAACATATTATCCTGAGACAATAGTGACTCTGGTCTGCATTACATAATCACATTTTCTGCAAGTTGTACTGTCCTCTAGTGGTCATGTCTCAATACTGCAGTATGACTATAGCAAAATCTTTTTTTGCACATCACCTGTTTGTACTTACCCATTGCAGCTAATCTAGATGCGATAGAAAAGATGAAAGTTCATAGCCAATTCTTAACTGTTGTCTCTGCTCAGGTGGAAGCCCCAACTGCAGGAGTTGCAGAAACTGCCAGCATTTATGCGTGTAGCATCAAGTGGAAACATGCTTAGCCATGTCGGACACACCATCCTAGGCATGAACACTGTTCAGCTCTACATGAAGGTTCCAGGGAGCCGAACGCCAGGTAACGTACAACCATTTATGTCTGTAATGGGTGGGAGATACCTTTAGTTAAACAACTTGGAGTAAGATCTGTTCATTTCTAAAAAAAATTAAAAACTATTGCATATGACAGAGAATATTCCTTTCTTGTTAAAACAGGTCACCAAGAGAACAACAACTTTTGCTCGGTGAACATCAACATCGGCCCTGGAGACTGTGAGTGGTTCTCTGTTCATGAGAACTACTGGCACGCCATCAGTGACTTCTGTGAAAAGTGAGTAACACATCTGAAAGTGCAAGCTGACATTTTAGCCCTTATAACAATATTTAATGACAGCAAGAGTGCAAGGTTTAATTTCAGATGATACAGCCTGCACCTTTATACACCTTTATCATAGCTCTAAAACAAATTTTTTCAATGTATGTGCTCAGGCATGGAGTAGATTATCTAACAGGATCCTGGTGGCCAGTGTTGGAGGACCTCTACAAGGCCAACATCCCTGTGTATCGCTTTATCCAACGGCCTGGAGACTTAGTGTGGATCAACGCTGGAACTGTTCACTGGGTTCAGGCCGTGGGCTGGTGCAACAACATTGCCTGGAATGTCGGACCACTCAGTGGTGAGGAGCGCACCATATATTGATTGCAGATTACTTTTCACAACAGTAAGAATATTTTTAAGAGTGTTTTTCTTTATCTTCAACATTGTTTTATGTGTTCTTGCAGCTTACCAATACCAGCTAGCCCTGGAGAGGTTTGAGTGGAATGAGGTAAAGAAGGTCAAATCCATTGTACCCATGATTCATGTGTCCTGGAATGTGGCCCGCACTGTCAAGATCACAGACCAAGACACCTTCAAGATGATTAAGTGAGTACAGACAAACTGCTCTTTGTTCCTAAGCTGCTCCTAGAATTGGCGAACCCTGTATAGTTTATGAAGTTGTTCTTGAAACCGTTTTAGAGGTGTTGATTCAACTTATCTAACTGTTGCTTTGTATAGCATAGACAGAATCTTTCTCTTTGTAAAACAGCCTCAGTGATCACTGTAAACTTTATAACTTAAATAAAGGTGGGATTTAATGCATGATTGTTCAAATAGATTGGATTTGTAAAGTTCTAATGATACACACTCTGTACACATAAAAAATTCTTACTTCATGAGCTTCATATTCATGTTGATCTTTACCGTTTCTGTTAGACACTGCCTGCTGCAGTCCATGAAGCACATCCAGATCCTGCGCGACCAACTGGTGGCTGACGGAAAGAAACTTTCCTATCAAAGTCGGGTCAAGGACGAGCCTGCCTACTACTGCAACGAGTGTGACGTGAGTAGCCATTTGTCACTCCAACAATGAACTCTATATGAAGTCCCTTTCACACATGAATTCTAGAAAATAACAGGGCATTCAGGGCCTTAAATTTTGGTTGAAAAATAACAAATTAACACTCAAAATGTGTGTTTTGACTATTAACTTAGATCATGTAGGCTTGACACATAGCTCAGGCAACCATTCTTTAAAACAATGTGTTTTTGATATAAACTTACTCATAGAGGGAAAAGGAGTGGGCAAAACAGTATTACGCCCAAATTATAATTGTAATTGCATTGTAATGTATGGTAAAACATTACAATTCAATGGCCACTACAACCACAAACCGAATTTCGAATGCAAGGCTCTTGTTTTGGATTACGTCATTTTAACCTTGTTCTACACATTTATCTAGATTTTCTGTGGTAGTTGCAAATGAAAAATGGCTAAACTGTGTCGTGCTTTTGTTTAAGTTCATTAAGTTTCATCATAGGATACTCCGGCACATACTTTGTTCTCTCTTCTGTCACAGGTTGAAGTGTTCAATTTGTTGTTTGTGACAAGTGAGAACAACAGCAGGAAGACGTATGTGGTTCACTGTGAGGACTGCGCACGTCAGCGTAGCCCTAACTTGACCAATGTAGTGGTGCTGGAGCAGTACCGCATAGAGGAGCTCATGAACACATATGACTCCTTCAGCCTGGTAAGCAAATAAATACTACAATTACGCTATTCGACATTCCTATTTCCCCTTTCTTCATCCAGGATACATTGTTAATAGTTGTGCAATAGTGCAGTTTCCAAGAATTTGGATGTTCCTTTCTTACCTGAAATAAAAATAACTGCCAATAATTCATTGATTGAATAATTTTTAAACTTATTGTCTCTGGATGTCTTTTCTCTCTAGGCCTCCTCATCCCGGTGACAGAGCTCCCCTCCTGCATCTCCTTAGCCATAACCAAAACTCCTGCAAGCCAGGACAAAAGTCACAGTTTCACTTTGGTTTTAACTTACCCTTTCACTATTTAAAATCATTTTGCTACTACTACTGCTAATACTTGCCGAACAGCCAGTTGAATAAGTTTACTCATCATAACTGTTTACAAAAATAAATACCAAGCCGCCAATAAGATACCAGTTTACTCTCCAATGGTGCTTTCACCCAGAAACCCTGGCAACAGTGAGGTTGAATACCAGGGGGCAGTTGGTGCTGCCATTGAACAAACTTTGGAGGGTAGTTGGGGGTTTCAGTGGCTTGTTTTGTCAGTACCAGAGAGAAATTCTTTCTGTTGTTGTTGTCTTGAATACTGAAATTTGTACATGCTGTTTGCAATTTTTGTGGGGTGCTGTCTTTTTTAAAAAATAATTAATTTATTGTTTTGTTTTTTCTTAACTAGATCAGCCTAGATATATACCACATTGGCCTTGTATTTAGAAAAGAGAGAAAATGAAAAATACTAATAATATAGATATGAACATTTTTCTAAAGCATTAAGAATTTCTAAAAAATAAAATGTTTGGAAAGCTTCAAAACATACGGGTTTTAACAACTTTGGTTGTTTTTTGGGGGGGATTTCATTTTGACTTTCAGATTCTTGTGTGTTGTAAATCTTGTGTTTGTATGAATTATACTTTTTTTTTTTCCTCTGGAGATTAATATTCAGTTGACACTCACCTTCAGGGTATTTTTGTTCAATTCCTCCATCTCTTTATGAACTAGCTCTTTAAAAAAGAAAGAAAAAAATCATTGTCATCTGGTGTGTGTGTTTCGTACCTCTGATTGTTTTGTTCCAATATGCAGACTTAGTATTTCCTGGATTTTTTTGGCATTGTACATTTAATTTAAAAATGTTTCCTCTATTTATTGGATATCAATGTTCTCCCTTTTTAAATAGGGTTGTACAAGTTGTACAATCGATTTTTTCCCCCCCTTTATTTTTATAGTGACCGATTGCTCTGTAAGAACTGAATTGCGGGGGTTGTGTGTCCACAGGAGTGGAGGCTGCTGTTTCTCTGGTGCTTGCCTCTCATGACTCCTGTCTTTTTCACCTGCTATATATCAAATGATATCTTTATCTTGAATATAACGCCACCTTTCCTGTAGACAGTAGGCACACTGCTCACGTAGAAAAGATGACTAATGGAATGCTGTGTTTGTATGCTCATTAAGGAAAAAACAAAACAACTTTTTCCAAAGTGTTTTGAGAAATGGTAATTTTTTTATTATGTAGGGGGCTTTTAGATGAGATTTTAATGATTTTTATGATATTATCTGTTGAATATGATAACAAGATAGATGGTGCTAAATGTTCTCTTTGAACAACCTTTTTTTCTGTCTGTCTTCTTAAAATGAGAATTCTATTTTTCCTGTTGCAATATTACCTTACCCCTTTCCTTCTCTTTGTGGTCATTTATTTATAACTGCACTGTTTAGAGAATTGGCACAGACATACTTGCATACACACACCAAACTGAGCCAGACATGTCTTAAACACTTGTGAATTTGTGTGACATTACTATGACTATTAATAATAAACACATTTTGATAAATCCAGAAGTAAGTAGAATCTGTCTGAATTATTTTCAGTTGCTTGGTACATCTCATTTGTTACAAAGTTTTGCCACACTCTGACACTAGGAGAGTATGTTATTTATGTACTGTATGTGCATGACAGTGTTCCTTTTAAGGCACCAATATAAACAAAGACAGACTATTCAAGGAATATAAAATAATAAATCATGATTTATGTTCGTAGGTACATAAATCTGGTTAGTGAACCAAAGTCTAATTTTTGTGCTCTGCTTTTACAGATTGTTGACAGATCTGTCAACTTTTACTTGTTACTTAAAGTTATTATTTGTCACTACATATCACCTTCAACCAGTTTAAATCCATGTTCACGCCTTCCTACAATAACAAGTTCCAACAAATGTTTGCCACAGCTTTTCCTATTCACTTCCTTATTGTAATCTGTCTTTTCTTAAATATGCTTGTGAAAAAACAAGTCTATGGTGGAATTAAAAAGTTTCTTTCCAAAGTAGGGCGGTAGATTGTGCTGGCGTCAAAAGAAAAACAACTATTTTTTTCTTCTGTAAATCTCTCTTGTTTTGTTCTTACAATATTTTTTTATGTTTAAAAAAAAAAAAAAAAGCAGTTTGTAAAGGGAAGAATGAACTTGTATCATTATGACTATTATTACTAATTGAAATGTTTGGGAATTTGCGATTTTTCTTATGAACAGCATCAGAAAGTTTCTGTCTTCCTGGTGAGCTGTTATGTAGCCAGAGGCAGAGTCACAGAGCATTGACAGGTCACCATATCCTCAGATCAAGTTAGAGACCAGAGGGAAGAAAGAAACATAAGATGACAGACAGAAGGAAATCCTGCTTCAAAACGCACAGGAAGGCCACCTCCGTCCAGTCGTCCGTCCACCCCACTGCAGTTGAGTGATGATAAGAGTGTGAACATTCGCCCCTTCAGGAAGGACAAAAAAACTGCTGCATCCTAATCATTATGTAATCATGATGAAAAAGTTTGTTTACACTGCTCTTGTTCTGCATGATAGGAAAGATTATGCTGTAATTGTTTGATCTGTGAGGGCAAGGGCCCCAAAGGATAGCCCATGTGGACTCTTGACAGCAATGACATAATGAAAACATCAAATTATAAACATTGCAGTTTATAATTTGATGTTTCAACCAACCAAAAAATGATGAAAATCATCCAATGAGAGACAAGTTTGTGTAGTAATATCTCACTCACACGTACTCATATGATGAAACATTGTATAAAATACAGTAGTTTTTGATCTATCAACACACACTTTGTCATCAACAGACACCGGCTTGTAAAAGGAAAATAAGGAATTGCATGGCGGATGGTAAACAAACCTTGCAAGCTCAAAGAAGAGGGAGATATTCAGGATCAGACAAGAATAATTATTATGCTCTGATCTTTTCTTATCAGCCTCCTCAATATCTTTGTTCTTCTTACTTCATCCTCCTCTTATTATCCTGGACTGTATCTATTAATCTTGTGTCCTTACATTATGTAACTTAGACAAAGCTGTAGCCAGAGTCAGAGAGAGAACTTTTCCTTGAGTTTGGGGCAACTAAGCAGGAACTGAAATAATTGTTTAAAATGTTGTTTTATGTGTGTACAAGGGGAAAAAAGAGGTACTGGAAACATTTGGAGACTAACTTGGAGAATTACAATTTGATTCATACTGATTTATTTGCAATGAAAAATAGAATGACTGACTTTATGCCTCTGCCAACAGGTGAAGTTGTAGTTGAGTTGTAGAGTTTAACTGTGTATATTGACAATATTTAAAAGAATACCCTATAACCAAAGGCCTATTATAAACATAAACGTATTATATTATTATAAACAGGTATATTTATAATATTATTTATAAAAACATCTTCCTTTCTTGTTTCCTTTGCAGGGCATGCGATTATCAGAAGAACATTAACAGAAAAAGAAAATGTGCAGGTAATCGAAGGGTAAAGAGCAGTAAGTTGTCCACTAATCCATCTCTGATGGCATCAGTTTTCTGGAAGGATGTAAGAGTATAAATAAATAATAAAGAAATCCCTCCAAGCTGCTGAGATATGACATTAAGAAAAGGCTGGATGTGATGCCTTAATGACCATGACCTTTGACCACCACGTTCTCATTTGTTCATCCTTGAGTCCAAGTGGATGTTTTCCAAAATTTTGAAGATCTTCACTCCAGCATAATGCATAATCCCCAGGCCATGGCTGTCATCAGCATGGAGACAAAAATGACTAACATTAACCTTAGCAATAATAATAATTAGCATTCTTGTATTTACTGTGAAAAAACAGTTGCTGTAGAAATCAACAGCCTGCTTTATGTTGGGTCATAGGCGCCATGCAGCTGAGGGAATGTATTATTGTCTCTTCCATTCAGTGTTAAAAGTTATTTTTGCTCTAGCATAGGAGATTAACTTTGTAATATGGTCTTTATCTTCATGATGGAAGCATGAAATTTAGTCCTTAATAAAATCAGAATTTAACAGAGCATAAAAACACACAGGTACAAGCAAAATGTGTGCAGCAGACTTATAAAGTTTTTTCACTGGTGCACACTACTGAAACTTTGGGTCTCTTTCAGATTACTTTACATCATGAAACAGGAAGAAGATGCTTTTCCGAAGCAAATCAAGTTTTAAAGTTTCAAAGACAATTTGTGAAAATAAGTGAATCACTTTCACTAATCATGATTATTTTGGCTGTTCACAAATTCATGAAGAGCAATGCTAAGGACAACTTTTAATCCTGATTTTGTTAATGTTTATAATACCTGGATATCATATATGCACAACAATATTATTTAGGATTTCTTAAGCAATATTAAAAAAAAAAAAACACCTTTAAACTAAAGAAAATGTTTAATAAAGATAAAGAATTAAGCCATCTGCATGTAAACAGTTAAAACTATGCACAACTCAATCATTTTTCAGGTAGTAGATCTTGGATTAATTTCCATATACAGCTGCAATATACACATTTGAAGATTGTTGTCAACATTAATCATGTTTGTGTATTTAACACTTACTCTAGCACTTTTCAATTATCTATTATATAACCAAACATAACAAAAAAAAAATGCTTGAAAATGTGTACTTCTCTTCTCCACTTAACACCCAAGTCTGTCTCTGCTGCCCATCCCCCTGATTTTCTGCTCTCCTGAACTTATCAGGCAAGCCACCCTGCTCTGACCCCAACACACAGCCCCCTGCCCCCACTCCAACAGGGACTGAGTAAAGGGGCTGAAACATGTCCTGGATATGAGAGGTGGAATGCATGTGCTGAGTGGAGACGTTGGAGAGTGGTAGGAGGGTTGATAAGCCTGGTGGGTGGAGAGAGAGTGGGATAGATGGAGGGAGCAAGGGAGGAGGGAGGTTAAGAAAAGACACAGCACAGTGACAGAGGAGGAGAAGGATTTGGGGGGGGGGGGGGAGTTTAAGACAAAGACCACAGCAATTGGGAGTTGATTTGCCTTCAGGCACTGAGGAGGCACAATCTCTGTTATTACTTCATTGCAACAGCACAGGAATTTGATGTTGCACGTTTTAAAAAAGACAGGGACTCTGGATCATAATCAGCTTCACTGACAATTCTGGATAGTGGAGAGAAGAAGCAGCAGGAGACCAAAGCTGCAGGAAGCCAACATACCAACATTCTAGCATTACATAGATAAGGCTTTAGGAGGGAACCTACAGAGTTGCACCAAATCTCTCGGACTTCCATGCAACAAAAGGAGCCATTAAGTAGCTTCTGTTTCTAGACAGAAGAGGACTTTGTTGAAGTGTGAGTGGAGAAATTGTGAAAGTGAAAAAAACAGCAACAATCTGGAGGACACTCAGCAAGCTGCCCACCTACCCCCACACCACAATGTGAGTATAACTGCATTTGCATCTCTCAGATACATTTTAATAATAGTACAATGTAACTGCTGAGATGTCTTTCTACAAAAGTACAGTGAGAGGGAGCTAACATATCTTATTTACTACTTAGGTTCAACATAAAGCAACAACTCTCTGAGGTCTGAGGAACATTGTAACAAAGTCTCTGCAATAATTAATTCAGACAATAGAAAAATAGAACAATAGAAAATCTCCCAGCAACATCCAAGCCTAATTACATAAGGTGAACATCTAAATATTGGCAAGCAAACCATGAAGAGAATCAATTATGAGATATATTAGGTGACTAAATGCAACCATGTGGCAAGTACATTAATTGCATTCCACAATATTCCCTGATTTAGAATTCTTTAATTTGGGTAAAACAAAGGCATGACGTGTTATTCAAAGAAATGCTTCTCAAACAATAATAAGAACAGTGAGTGAAATGGGTGGAGCGCCTTAATGTATTTTCAGTAAGGGTCACAATGAGTCACGTCACACACATGCATGTGTGCATACTCACACACTTTCCTGCCAGTCCTTCCTGTGTGACCTTCAACCTTGAAAATAGCTCTTGGGACAACAATGGGAGAAAGATATGGAAAATACTAAAGCAGCCAAGTAGTATAAGGATAATTAAATTCACTGAGTGTGACAGTGTGAAACACATGTGCAATTGCCTTTGTTTTTTATTACATCAATCCGATTTCAGCTTCAAATGAACATTTACCCAATAAATACCCCCCCAGAAAAAGCTAATAGCAGTGTTTCCGCTCAGAGAAATCATGTTGGACTTCATGTTGTTTGAATTCTGATCTGATCAAACTGATTTAAGTTGCTGAAGAACTCTCATAGGGCTTGATGACTTTTTGTTGGTAGGGCTGAATGAAAAAGCTGTTATATTGGACCAATCTACAAGTTTTATTTAAGACAGCAGCTTTTTTGTGCACACAAGAACCAAATAACACACGTATAGTTGGTCCCTACATTACATATCGCAATAGATTCCCTCCGTCAAAGCATTTTGGTTGATGCAAAAATGTAATGCAACATACAGTATGGTACCCTAGCAACTTAATTGTTGCACAATATTTCCTAATTTGAAATTCCTAAATTTTGGATGTTATGTAAAGAAATTTTATTAAAAAAATAGTAAATACATGCACATGAAATTGTTGGAATGCCTAAAATGTACCATAGCACCCATCATCAGGCAGTCAGTTAATGCCTCGCACTACAAGGGCTAAAAGGAAAGTGACTGGTTTACAATATGTCATCCCTACTATAATTTTTCCATTGCTGTAGTTTTTGTGGCAGCTTAACTGGCCCCTTTACTCACAGATGTCTGCCGTTTGGCTGCATCTGTTATCTGTCCTTTGAGAAGTAAGGATATCCTGTAATAGACACAGCTACCTATCACATATAATCGGGTTGCGCCGTTATTACCTCCATCATAATCTGATACAAATAATCACAATCTGAGAAAAGATTAACAATGCCGTATAAGCCTAAATTAGTGTTCTTCCATTGACACATTACATAAATATATTTAGTAAGTTCAGTGCTGTAAATCTGACATGTTTAAGTTACAACATTAAGTCTCAAATTTATTAATTTGGCTACTGTACTGAGGTGAGGCACTTTCTGTATACTTTCATACTAAAATAAATGCCAGCTATGCTGCATCTGAATTTTTTCAATAACATCTCTACAGGCATGGACACACAATAATTAAATGAGCATGTAGAAAACACACTTTGATGCCAGTTAGCCTTCATGTCACTACAACACAAACTAGAGATAGCAATTATGGACCCCTTTCCTTTTGGCCAATCAGCTCTCTGATAATCATCAACTAGCAGATGGCATCACAAAAGGCTAGCTTCCTGACAGATAAAATATCTTAACCTCTTGATGAACCCAGAGAAAGCTTTGAACAGTGGGGTGGCTGTGGCTCAGTGGTAGAGTTGGTCATCTCTCAATCAGAAGGTTGGAGGTTTGATCTGTGACTGCTACACACGTCACATGTCAAAGTGTCCTTGGGCAAGACACTGAACCCCAAATTGCTCCCGATGGCATAGCCATCTGATTGGAGATTGGCACTTAGGCCTTTGCCATCAGTGTGTGAATGCGTAAGTGTGACATGAGGTGTAAAAACAGCTTTGAGTAGTTGCAAGACTAGAAAAGCACTATATAAATACAGTCCATCCATTTACAATTTACAGGTTCAAAAGCATTGTGTAACTATGGCACCAGGCCACAGTACTCAACCGGTCTCTTTAGAGACACAAATATAGTCTCCAAAAACTAATCAGGGCTAGCAGACAGTAAGAGTACTTTTGCAATGACACAAGGAATGAATTTCCATCTCACACCACTGATATGTCTATTTTTCCGTCAATAGTTCACAATGAGTATGACTGGTACTATAGAGAAGGGGGCCCACCACCAGGCTTTAGACCTGTCTGAGGAACTGATGCCTCATCAACACCATCTCCATACCAACCACCATCACCATCTTCACCTTTCAAACTCCTTGGCCTCCACCACCGCTGTGGGAGGTGGTAGAGAAACACCGTCCCGTGTGGTTGTACCTCCTCCATATTCTGCAGCTGACAGTGGAGGAGGGGGCAGTGAAGCTCCGCTAGAGCTGCGGGGTTCCCTGGACTGTTGGGCCTGCTCAGTGCTAGTGACGGCTCAGAACCTGGTTATTGCCACGATCAATGCCTGCCTCGCTGGGCTGGTGTTCGGGACCATCCTGACGCCGGCGATTGTTATGGTGGTGTTTGGATTCCTCTGCCACTCTACAGTAAGAAAGGGGTAAAGGGTAATGAGTTAGTGTGAGCAATGTATATATGTCAAAGGATTCAGATTTCTATTTTTGTGTTACCACCAAGCAGCCACACTATTGTTGTACCATTTTCTTTGTTTGACTTGTTTGTTCACTTTTCACAGGATTTGTACTTATTATGTTGCATAATTTACTGAACAAAAGCATATCATACATATATATATATACATATATATACATATGTCATACATAAGTCCAGAAATATATTGTTCGGCTACAAAGTTGTTATGGGACACACTTTACCCCTTTTTAATTATTCTAAAGTAAATCATCAGACAAATATTTCACCTGTTTACATGAAGTCGAATATTTGCTCTGAAAAATATTATTTATTGCAACAAATATCTGTAAGATGTTTGGCGTAAAAGTAAGGATGTCTTTGCATGTAAGTAAAGACAAATGTTTACCCACTCATTTGCTACATATACACAAAAGATGATTGAAGATACAGACAGCTACTTCTAACTATGAAACATCTAACAGTCATAATCTTGTAACTTTGTTCCGAAAGTTTGAGATTGTTGTGCCTGGGGCTTAGGGAGAGGTTTGGCTCCATCAGTGATGATAGGTTTTCTAATCAGATAAGTCTGAAGTTCTCTCATGTGTAGAGGAGATTGGTGTACTGCAGGGGGAAAGAGGTCAGGAGTTTGAGAGCCAGACGTCAGAGCACAGAAGTTGAGGATTGCTTTGTAGCTAAGCGGGGAGTAAAGGATGCTTGGGAACAGACAAAGTATGGAAATGCACAGAAATGAGAACATTTGAAAACATAAAAGAATAAAAAAATAACAGACTATAGATCAGTAAGCCTTAATGTAGGCCACCAAAGTTATCCTTCATTGTATATCAATGGCATTTATGTGGGCAGACCACCTTCTTAATGACTGGAGTAACCAGGATTCTCTCTGTTCTCCTCCTCTCTCTCAATAAGAGCTCATGTGACAGCAGCTTAGAGAGGGATTAACAAGGGCCTGGAAGGGTGTAGAGATTGGTTCAATCAAAAGGAAAAAATGGGTGAGAACAAAATTACAAAAAGGCAGGTTGGCAAGTATTTAAGGTTCTTCAAAATGAGTACATTTCTAAGATATTAGAGAGACTTCAGCTTGCAACAGTTGTTCAGTACACCAACAGAAATATTCCCATTAGCAAAAACGAGGAGACTTTCACCATAAAACCTGGCTTAGATGTGGTGATATACAGGTGGTCCAGGAACCAAGTAAAAACAAATGTGGGCATAATTGTTTCTTATCTGTTTCAGCTCAAACCCTCAGAGTTCGACTGCACCCTCCTCCAACCCTTACCTTTTTATTTTAATCTATGCACTGCAGTTAAAACCATCTTTCTTACTGTTCCTGAAATCCCTCTCTTTCAGACTTAGTAATGCTAAGAAGTATTCTTCTTTTGTAAGTTAAAGTTTTTAAAGTTTTACTAATTGATCCAGTGAAGATGCTCAGTTGAATGTGCGAGAGTGACATATTTCTGAAGGCGTGTCTCATTGAACTGTCCTGGTTAAAAAAAACCTCACAAGTAAAAAAAAAAAAAAAACACAATATCCTGCCAACTGTTGTTCGCAATCATCATATATATCATATCATTCTAACTGTTCTTGTTTATCCCTAGGTCCGCCCTCATGGGACCACCCCATACTGCTCAGATCTTCTGACAGACGGCGGCTGTGTGGCTCTACTGGTTGTGGGCTTCCTTTTGGTCACCCCTCTCTTGGTGCTGGCTCTGGCTGCTTACTGCCGCTTGGCCAGACACCTCCAGCTGGGCCTCTGCTTCATCCCCTACAGCCGGGCCGTGTACAAGAACCTGCCAGCCACCCATCACCGTGGCATGGGTACTGGCTGCTGTAGCGGTCGAGATGGAGCTGATGGTAGTGGAAAAGGAAAGGTCTGGGTATGAGACAAACCTCGGGGGATAAGGGAGAGGGGGATGGGGGCTGAGCAAGACCATTAGATGAAGAATATGGAGAGAATGAAAAAGAGAACATGGTGGAGGATTGTTTGGTATAATAATAAAAGACAATATGTGATGAACAGCAAATTGTAAACCAGAGAAGGGTAGGGAAGAGGTATATGATAATTAAAATAACATACTGGAAAAAAAGTTACACTGATTTAGACTATTTTGTAACACTCCAGTTATAACAGGGTGCCATCAAGTTGCAGCATGTATATTCTGGCATACATATCAAGGACAAATGCCAATATCAGACAATACCAAAAATAAGCATCAGCATGATTTTAAAAGTGCTTATTATTATTATCACTTAATTATATTAATCAATATGCGCCTTACAAAGTCTGACAGCTGGAGCTAAGAAGAAAGCTGGATATATTGAGGTTGTTATTATAATTAAGGTATCATGTATAGTGAGCAGGTTGTTATCGCAAACTGGAACCCTGACAGGGCGAGTTCCTCCACGAAAACTTTACATTATCCCCTTATTACACAGCTATTTACTTACAAAATAAATTATTTGACACAAAATATTGATTTGGAAATTATTTTATAAATTTAAAAATGATTATATTTCCATTTTCTGTTTAAAAACAGTCAGTTAGACTCACAGTGAGAGCTGTGTCCATAGCAAACAGATAACTCTGTAGCCTTCTTAAAATGAGCTAACCTGCTTAATGTGAGTAGTTGTTGCTACTTACATTAAAATGAGCAAACCGAGCTGCTTTCACTTACTATGAATGGAAACATTTCTACTGATGGTGAAGTCAAGGCTAAGACAAGGTGAACGGGGACACAGGAATAAGGAATCAGGAATTTTCTTTTCCATTTGCTGTCTTTAAACACCACCGTATCCCGTACTGTGTTCCATTTAATGTTTCCTTCATGTGCCATCTTCAAGTTTTGTAGATCTCTCTGTTGTAGCCTACAGTTTTTGCAGACATTATTTCTTTCTGTCAGCTGTTTTTTTCCCTCTGTGACTCTATGATTAGAGTTTGTCCTCACAGTTTTTGTGAGTAGAGCTCAGAGCTCATCCCTAGCAACGGTCTGTTCTTCATAGCGAAGGTCTGCTCTTGAGAAATAGCAGACCTCGGAATGCCATAATTAACCAATTAGAATCAAGTATTTAAAGGTATAATAAGTAGGATTTTTCCTTGCATTTTGTCAACAACACATTCAAACTGGGCCCCTCCTCCTGGGCTCTTCGTCACCAGAAGCTCACTCGCACTCTCTCGTGCGAGAACATGGCCACCCCACCGAGCTGACACCGACAGCATCATGGTTACCTTTGCGCTTGCATGCTAACCACCGGTAACCGTTGTGCTAGCATGCTAACCGCTGGTTAGCTTTGCGCTAGCATGATAACCGCCGGTTAGCTTGTCCAACCCGGTTTGAGGCACCAACCTGTCCAACAGAAAGAAGGCCAACTCTGCATGGCTCTTTTGCCCTGTTTGCCAGTTTGAATGGGGCCCATTAGTTGTTCATTTGAACCACTCCCACTCTCACCTATTCGCTGTGATTGGCTCAGGGAACCACAATAGGGCCCCTCCTGAAAACGTCCCACAGCAAAACAACAGAATAGATGCAGAGGGAAGGGTCTCACAAGGGTCTGCACACACACTCACCAACCCGCCACATGTGTATAGAGACCCATAAGTGATGCTTTATATTATATTATATTTGCAAAGTCTATATTTTATCTTTCTAGGAAAATCCTACTTATTATACCTTTAACACAGCTGTGTAATAAAAGTAAATAAAGTGTTTAATCAGACCTTCATACAGCCTTAACTTTCCTGAATGAATGACACAAAATATAAAATAGCACACCTCAACAAACGTTGTATTCACAATAAACAGTATTTTTATCCTACTATCATATTTTTGTTATAAAAACATATTTGTAATTAGAATTCCTGTTAAGTTGTTGCAAACAGTGATTACAAATGTTCTTGTTAATTCCCTTTCATAAATAAACTTTTTTGTTCCAGATGGAGTTGTGTCTGTGATGTCCCATAGTATGGGAAGGAATTGGATGAGTAAGAAAGGAAATGATTACAAAAGATTGTTTTCATTTCATTTCATTACAGAGAAATCCCTCATTACTTCGTAACAGTCAAACGCACCACGTACCATGACCTTTTGCCATGGAAAATGAAAACAAAGGCTGTTTTGGCATTAGAAATAACCAAATAAAAATTAATGAAATAATTAATCTCATCGCTTATTGTCTCGTTTGTTTTTGTCTCTAATATAGAGTCATGAGTATTAATTTCAATCTGTTTTATTACCATACCTGCTCTGGAGCTCCACCTCTTTACAGAAGGAAGAAGCAAATCACAGAAGGAAGAAGCACATAAACAAGAAGCAAATGAAGGTAGTAAGAGACAATTCATGTAGAAATACTGTCATCAATGCTCTAAAACAAGTAAAAAAAAGTTCTAAGTGTATGTTCTTTTTAAAAATCTTTTCCTAGGGGTTGTTAAGTTAACAACAAGTTAACATGTAATAGTTAGCTGCAGATGACAACTTAAAATACTCAAAATAGGCTATCTAATTATAAGCTGAATTCAGGCAAACTGTATAGTATCATTATAGAGTGTACACTATAACTTCAGACCGCATATTTGTACTTGTCCAATTAACCTTTGTAATGTTGTAGCCAAGAAGAAAAAACAAAGAGAGAACACTGAGAGGCAGGGGGGAAGTCAAAAAGAACACTAACGTTTCCCCTTATTCAGCCTGATCATGCAATATTTTGCATGATTAGGCAGCCAAAAAAACAAATAATTATAAAATCAAATGGACTGCACTAACCACTCAAGGCACTTTTCAATTTTCAGCATCCACCATTTTACAAACACAATCATACACAAATTCAGTGCCATACTAGATTAATGATTCAATTTATCATGAACCACGGGCTATGCCTTTGAGTTTCTGTTTCTTGCCAACATGTAGACAGGAGCGGCTGGGTTACAAACCACCAATCTTTCAATTGAAGGATGACCATCTCCAATTCTGAGCCACAGCCAAAGTCAAAACTCAAATTATGCCTCTTATCTGTTAAGTTAAGAGAGCACCAGCAGACAAAGTGCATATTTAAAATGATAAATAAACAAAAGTAGCACGAAAATCTACTCAAGGTTAAGTAAAAAAAGAATGCTACATTAAAGTGACTACGGCAAGAAAAATGTATGTGGTGGCGAACAAATTAAAACATCCATGCCTAAAACAAAAACTGTAATGATTCCACATTCAAGTGGCTTTAGAAGATGCTCCAAAATAATGTGCTTTGGCGCCGTTTAGTGGAGAATCTAATTCACTACATCATTAGGCTACTTGGCAAAAATTTCTGCTGTAGAAATTGTAGAAGTTTATTTTGACTGAACAGCAAGCATAATATTATTTGAATGAAAGAATGGCAATAAGCCACAAGTGGACAAGAACATATTTTGACTGCTCAGAAATTTTGCTAAGCTCCATGAAACTTGAGCATTTATGAGATTGTCAGTGAACTGGTGGCTTGGAAAGAAAAAGCTGTCAATAATGACAATTCCACAAGTGGGACAGGGTTTTTTTTTTCCAATTTCAAACGGCCTTAAAGAAACTCTTTAAAATAAGTTACATTGATAAACTTTAGGATTTTCCAGGCATCAAACTCGCCAGCTATGAGAATGTTGACGGCCTCTAGCGTAATAACTTGTCCACTTAACTTTTTCCAAGTCTTCTCTCAGTGGTCTCACAAGGTAATACATTTACACATAGTACTAAGCTCAACTATGTTGAGATAAAACGTGCTTTCAAATCTGACAAAGTACATGACAGTGCATCACACTCTATGCAAATGAAACATAACTTGATGTAGGCCTTCTTGAACATAGACATTTTATAGGGAGACATTATGCCTGTCTATTGCCCTTCTATTATCCTTGGCTGTTCCTATGCAAATTATGTATAAAAAGGTAAAAGCTGGGCAATGAGAGCTTTGAAAAATACTTACTAGTGTTAACATGACTCAACATTGGCTATGTAGGCCTATTCTTCAAAAATGGACAATTATGTTGCCAAATGTTGTTATGTTAAATGAGGTAGCTACAGAGCCGCAGTCTGCCATTGTCTGTCTAGTGGACTACATCATGAGCTGGCAGAGGTGATGAGTCAGTTAACAATACTATGGCTATAGTCAAACAGCCCAACAGCTTCTCCATATCAGTCACAACAGTTTGTCTTTCAAATTTGAGGGACCACAATTGGCCCTTGAATCTCTAAACACTCAGGATCTCACTCACATGCCTTCAGTTCTTACATCCCAATGGAATTTAGGGCAGGCTTTTACATGAAATTATGTGTGAAAAAATATTCTGTATGAATAAATTTTTTTGACCCTTTTCTTGTTTTCATATGAATTTTGTAGCCTTCAAAATGATTATTCTAACACAAAAGTAACCAGCCCAGAAAAGGCTGAGAAACCTAGAGCAACTCTGCAAGGCTAGAAGGGCCTAAATGAAAACTTTGTCAAGAATACAGGCTCATTGCAATTGGGTTTACAGCAGGCAGCTGACCTCTTGAAAGTCACATCAGTCACACTGCTACTCCACGTTTTGCTTTCTAATCGTTGGCTGCATGTTTAGCCAGGTAATTACCTGTTAAGCTTCCTGATGGAAGGAGGTCAAGGGGAGAAGGAAGAAAACTAAGCAGACAGGACACTGTGAAGCCATTCCCAACAGAAGCTCAGCACCACTCAAGGAAGACGAGGAGGACACTGCTGCTCATTTCTTCTTGTTTTATTTTCTCACGATTTGGGAAAGGTAAGCAAACAGGTAAGCAAAGTAAGGTAAGTGAAGTCAGTAGATCGATATTAAAGATTCTGGAGAAAGCAGAGGAAGTAAAGAATTTACAATATATTTTGAGATCAACCTTAAATCTCTTGTTATATTTATTCAGTGAGAGTGAATGAAACCAGTGAATGTCTTTGTTTATTCACAGCATGTCCAAGGCAGGAGACAGGACACCCTCCACAACTTCTGTTGACTCGACCTCAACAGATGGGTACAGATCACATACGATTCATGACGTTTTTTAGATGTGATAGATTATTGAAAATGCAGCTATCTTTTGCACAGCCCTAAAGCATTCTTTAGTCGAACTATCACACCAAAATTCATAACCCTATAGAAAAAAAAAACATTCAAAGTAGTTCTTTCTTGTCTAGAGCAATAAAATTCATGTGCCAAGTCTGCTAATATACGTATATTCAGAGGTTAAGAAAACTTTTAGTTAATAATGGCTGCTGTGGCTCAGTGGTAGAGTCAGTCGTTTTTCAGTCAGGTTGGGGGTTATCTCTCCGACTGCTAAAGTCACATGTGGAAGTATCCTTGGGCAAGACACTGAACCCCAAATTGGTTCCAAAGGCATAGCCTTTGGTGTATGAATGTGCATAGATCCTGATTGGAGATTGGCATAGTAGCATTTGACATCGGTGTGTGACATGTAGTGTAAAAGCGCTT
Organism: Semicossyphus pulcher; assembly: GCF_022749685.1. Classification (NCBI taxonomy): domain Eukaryota; kingdom Metazoa; phylum Chordata; class Actinopteri; order Labriformes; family Labridae; genus Semicossyphus; species Semicossyphus pulcher. The sequence goes on from NW_027211695.1 coordinate 11,018,412, forward strand.
TGAGTGGTCGGAAGACTAGAAAAGTGCTATGTAAGTACAGTCCATTTACCATTAATAATCAAGGTATATTACATGTATGGTATGCATTTGCCCTTTTTCATATCTATTGTGATTTTTTTTCACTTTATAGCAAAGATGGTGGCTCCAAGGATTCCCCATCAGGTTCAGTTTCTGAAACACCCAAGAAATCATCAAAGAAGTCCAAGAAAAACACTGAGAGTATGAACAAAGTCTACAACTCTGTGCTCAACAGTGTTTTTGGGGCGGTAAGTTGCTGACACTCACATGTTTTGAAGTAAATGTACTGTATCGGGAACTTGATTCCTCTTCTTAGATTTGCCGGTATCTGACCTTTGCCATGGCAGTGTCACCTTTGACCCATACTGTAACAAGACTATTGAAGTTATAGTGAACTGTAATTCCTTTTTGCTTCTATTACATATAATTACCTATGTTCTTTCAAACTTAAACACACTTTCTTTCAATACTTTTGTTTGCCCTGATTTTGATGAATAGTTAAATACAAAGTTTACGATTTAAAGCACCTTGATCTTTTGGTAATTCCTATTATTCAGATGAAGAAATCACTTACAAATCTATGATTTATATGAAGAGGATCTAAAAGCATAGATTTCTATAATTACAGAGGATGCTCATTAGCCATTAAAGGCGCTGTGTGTCAATCATTTAAATGTCAGATTCAGAAGTGAGGTGGAAGTAAGGCAATATACTTACAGTTTTGTACTTGGTCACTAAGCCTGGTGTGTCTGCAGTATTAGTGTCTAATTAGTTCAGGCTTACTGCCACAATTCATTAGTGTAATCCAAAATAAGAGCTTTGGCAAACACACTTGATTCAACTTAAAATGTTCACCTTGCTTACCTGTTTCCTTGCACTAGACAATAGAAACTGTCCTCTGTCAAACTGACCTCTGTGTCTCCTATCATTTTATTATGTCCATTTATGACATCAACATGAATAATTTAATATGCTGCATTTGACATAAAAGCAATTTAGGCTTTCTTTTTGTAAATTGGTGTCAATATATTTTGGTAATATTTAATATCTTGTTTATTATAAAAATACAGAATTCTACATGTGTTTTATTACTGTTTCTGCAGGACAGAGAATTAGCTCAGGCTGAGTTGGATGGTAAGTGTAACTGCCACAGCTCAATGTCATTACCATTGATAAAATGCTGCATCGTCTAACAGCTGCATCTAAGTAATATCAGAAGGCCCAAAACCACCCATACTACCTTTAGAACCGACAAAGAGCATCAAACAAGTAAAACAGTTATTCAGTTTTAGTTTTGTCACTGTGTCTAGCTCATTTATTAGATAACTTACTAGACTAGCATACACTAGTCTGCTTTTTAAGACAAATGAAAAAAAAAGTTTTATTTTTATATTTTTATATTGTGATATTGTGACCCCTGACCTGTTTTAGAGTTGCAAGAGGCCTTCAAAGAGTTTGACTATGATCAAGATGGATACCTGAACTATAAGGATGTTGCTGAATGCATGAGAACAATGGGATACATGCCTACAGAAATGGAGCTGCTGGAAATAGTTCAACAAATCAAGATGAGAAGTGAGCATATTGTTTAAGAGATCCTTTTAAAACACTGATAACAAATAGGACGTTAACTAATAATTATTCAATTATTTAAATGCTTTAATTTGACCTTTATTTTCCCACATAAAATGATGCACATTTGTTTGGCTTTGTTTATGCCAATGAGCCTCCATTTCCTGGCCCCTGACAACTCTCTTCTCAACAGTGGGTGGGTTAATGGATTTTGAAGACTTTGTAGAACTGATGGGACCCAGGATGATGGGAGAGACTGCTCACATGCTGGGACTTAAGGAGCTCCAATCAGCCTTTGTACAGGTAAGTCAACTTATAAAACAAATCCACTTTTTTAATTATTAATTACATTACATTACAATATTGAAATGAGCTGATATATCCTAATTTTCTTTGCATCTCAGTGAAGCCATTAAAAAGTGATATATATTCAACAATCGAAATCGTACTTGTTAACTTTAGTAAGTTTAGTTGGATGTTTCCACTTTGATTTACTGAAATTTCAAAAATTAAAGACGTCTCTTCATCAAGTTGCTGTCATCTATCTCTCCATATTTAAAAGTTTGACCTTGATGGAGATGGAAAGATCAATCAGGATGAGATGAAAGAGGCGATTAAGTCACTTCTGGGCGAGAAGCTGAAGAAAGGAGAACTGGAGGAGATCTTAAAGGAGCTGGACATTAATGCAGATGGAAACATTGACTTTGAAGGTGACAACCAGTGTGTGTGCTTCCCATTGTTGGTTACAACAATGTCTCAAATTTTATGCATGTGTGATATGCATTAGCTCTTTGCTTTTTGAAGGATAAACTCAGTCTTGACTTGATTTCTCTGTTTTGTCTTCTCTCTCCTCTTCAGAGTTTGTGATGATGCTCTCAATTCGCTAGCTGCCAGTAAGACTGACAAGGAGAGGAGTCACTAGTGACTCTGTTATTCCACACATAGTTAATACGACTTTGACCAAATTTTGAATATATGGCAATGTAGGGCTAGATTTCTACAACATAATATGTGCCTAACTCTGTAATAATTCTTAATGAATTGTTGAAGGACTGGGGATGATGTGCTATGACTACTGTGGGGCCATTAAATGTGGTGTAAGCTATTCTGGTAGATTCATAAATGTTTGCAGTTATAAAATATGTAAATAAGAGTGAAATGTTTTGCTATTTTAATAAAGAAATAAAAATGATGCGAGTTTTCAAAAAATTCATTTAAGACAAAATGACACTATAATTTATAATATGAATGGACCGTTCACAATCAATACTCAGACTTTATTCCAAAAACAAGTTTATAATTAACTCCAGGTCATTATCAAAGAAAGAGGATTATAATGTAATTAACATCTACTGAATATAGGTTAAAAATAATTAAATTTTTAAAATAAATTTGTTAACAAAATGCAGCTTTGAGCTATGTAAGGTTCTAGAGACAGTAGTGTCTTTAGAATTGGAGAAGTACTTGCACAACCACAACCACAACCACTGTGAAGGTGTGTCAGATTTTGACATCGGGCAAATATTTGATGAAGACACCAAAACCAACCAGAAGCACAACTTATCTCCTTTTTGAAAATCTACAAGATTAAAGGGATTTTCCCCTTTCCTTATGTAGATACAGAAGAGATGATATATGAATAATTGATTAAGATGTGGATGTAATTCAATGACGCAATTTATTTCTCAGTGCCTAATATATTGACCAAGAAAACTGAGTTCTCCTGCTTAAAGAGCCATGCCTGCATTACCTATATGTATCAGGATGCACTGTGCGCTAGCAGCTGCAGCCTCTGCCCTGCTCCGCTTTATACTTCAGCCTTACACTTGGGCTTAAATAAATATAGCTGAGTCAGCCTTAACATTGTAAAATGTATCCCTATCCATAACACCCTCTGCACTCATATTTTGGAATGCCATTTCATTATTGAAACGTAGCTAGTTTGCAATACAAGCAAATACAGTGTAAAATCACCTAGTTCTTCTGGGCCACAGACTACGTCATATTACTGCACTGGAGCCAGAACAAATTTTGCTATTATGTTTTGCGCCCTAGAGACACAGAGAACATCTGCAACAAATTATGGTGTTGTCGTACTCTATGCCTAACTTGGATTAATAGAGATAAAGTTGAAAATTGAAAAAAAAAAAATCATATCGTTACTTATTATTATTATTATTATTATTATTATTATTATCACATCAAACTAAACTTGCACACAGTTCAGAAAGATCTGCAACATGCAGCACATTTAATCCGCTGAAATGAAAGTTGTGTTGTAAGACTACACTCACACTGGAATGAGTATTTTTAGAGTGATAACTTTCATCTGTATGAGCAGCTGGCATCTTGTTTACAGTTTGTCACAATATAAATTTGTTGGTTTCTGTTAAATTGATTACTTAAACAATAATTGCCACCATGTAGCCGTTTCTACTGTATTTGCAGTGCCAGTATGTGTTACTAGCAATGGGAACTGAAAGACAGAGCAAAATATTAACCCACCTGGTATTCAACTGGAGTTGTCTTGAATTTAAGTTTAAATAAATGTCTAAAAATGGAAAATTATGCTTTCTACATTATATCTGTCTACGACTGACTAGGTACTGTAGAGTAAGATGTGGCTTTGGATTAAAGTCTATACCCATGGGTATAGCACATGTTGTCAAATTCCTTCCCTCTTCGTGAGACTGTTGTGGATAGCTGCAGTAGATCTTTACTGTTTGCTGAAGATACATTTCAAGTATTGAAGTTTGAATTAAAATCATGCATGGGTGTTTTGGTCAATGGTCAAACTGCAGTCATTCACATCACAAGTTCCTTCGATATACAGCCAAAAAAACATCAAGCAAGTGGCTACAACCCCTACACCCCTTGTCTTTCTGTCAAGACCATTGTCAACATGCTATCAAACCAATAATTTTCTCTAACTACTCCTTTATTTTTTCATACCGTATACTTTAATTCCCCCTAAATAGTAGATAGAGAAAAATGGATAATCTTAACAGCGCCTCGATATGATTAACATGACAACAGCTCGGGAAGTAAGACTTCTCGACGATGATCTGTTGTCTACAGATCGTTGGTCAGCTCATCAGCAAATTCAGCCATGATGTCATGTACCCAGATATCCCTTTCTTCCTGTGAAGTGTCAACCAGGAAGACGGTCAACTTCCTGTCCCAGGGGTTAGGGGCCTCCTGTATGGCCTCTAGCTGAGCCACAAGTGGTTTCTTCTCCACATGATTCCTAAAAACGATGGAAGCTTCCTCTGACCACTGCCTTGGCTTTACTCCTGCCAAGAGTCAGGTGTAAAGGTTAAGCTCACTTTAATGTTGATATTTTAGGCAACATAAAATATTCAACGTTAGGCCATGCTTACTGACTTCATGTTATATAAATGAAAAAATGTATAATAATCTCTCAGAAAAAATCTCTTTTGAGAGATTATTATACATTTTTCATGGTCATGGTTTAAAAGCAAGTATTACATGTGTTGTTGCTTCATTCCTTTATAATTTTACAACTCATCTGCAAAAAAAGTTTTTTTTTGTTGAGTTATACAGTGATAAAAGTTAAGTTTTAATCAGAAAAAAATTAAACAAAAGAAAAAAGTACATTAATTCTTATTGCGGGTATCTCCAATAGAGTAGTTAATTCAGTGGGATGCTTCCAAAATGAATCAAGACAGTATTATGTATATGAGTTTACATTGCTTTATCCAAACTAAATATGTCAATAATTAAAAGAAGTACTCAGATCCTTTACTCAAGCAAACAAAGCAATATAAATGTGTAAAATACTCCATTACAAGAAAGAAAACGTCATTCTCAATCTAACTTTGGTTATATATACTTACTATCTAAATGTATTTAATATGCAGAAGAAACAGCCCCTTAAAATGGTACATTAAAGTTGGTTGAGGTAAAGCTAGTTCTAACATTTTTGTATAATGTAGTTTCAATATGTAGAGTATAAAGTGGTTAGAATAGGGCATTGTTATTTATAAAATGCATCATATTTTATTAGATTATATGTTTGAAATGAAAAAATACATAAATAAATAAACTGCAAGGTAAAAGGTAACAATTTCTTCCATAAAGAGGTAGTTGAGTAAGAAGTACAATATTTATCTCTCAAATGTATGGAAATATGTATTTTGGACATGACCTTAATCACAGCTTTCAGACTCTGTTGTGTTGGATCTCTGAATGGATGTCCACGCTACTCACCAGCCAGCTGAGCGGTGATTCCCTGGAATGGCAGCTGTCTAAACTCTTTAATGAGAGGTCTGAGCTGGGTGAAGCCTACCAGCTCATGTTTACCGTAGTCCAGCTCATACACAGACACCAACCCATTGGTCAGAACACCCTTTACCAGCACACGATGCCAGCTGAGAAAAGAGAAGAGGGAAAGGTGAAAATACTTTGGCAAAATAAAATTGCTTCCATTTGGCCTGTTATTAATTATGTGCTAGAGAAAGGAACAAGATAGAAGGCACTGTGGCAGCCAATAACAAAATAACTACCCCAATGTAATAACTACCAATAACCTTGTAGTTTTTCCATTCTAAAGTAAAACTTGATTATGTAGTAGCCATGAAATAAATGTCACATTTTTAAACTAATAATTTAAAATAAATTGGTTCACATAATGTAATACATTATTAGATTTTGGACTGGTTATTATAATATTAGTTGGGCTTGGGTAATATGTTCATTAAAAAATTAATAACAAGAAACAATAATGTGACATTACACAGACCACAATGTTAACATTTAATTTATGGGCTACAAAATGTCACACGTGACATTTCTATTACTGTTGCCTCTTTCAAATAGCTACTCAAAAAGCCTAACCACTTACACAAATGCACCTATTTTTTGTTATGTACTGTATGTTCCTGGCTATTTGAATAAGATGGTGCTAAACTGGACAAAGAGTCTAAAAAGGGAGCAAATTATAATGCAGTTAGTTCTTGGAGACATGTGTTTTTTTGATCAAGTCTTTGTATTGTATAACATAAAGACTATTTTTATTTTGCAAACGTGTGTGCTACCACCTTATTTGGAGTAGAATGCATTATATACGATACTTGATAATAAACAAAACAGAAATTATAGTAATAATAAGTATATGTTTGCATGATTGGCTTCAGTTATTACATTTTTTGTTTTTTTAAGTTAATAATCTAATAAGTTTTTTGTTGACCTTTGCCTTTATTTGCCACTGTGGTGGGGAATTTGCCTCTCTATTAGGGCCCCTGCTCTACCAACTGAGGTCAACCGGTATCCAAGCAGGAGGATTTTTTAAATTAGAGAATACAATGAATACAAGTGAAATAGAACAAAATCATCGTAGAAGCTCCTGTGAGGAGTTTTTTTTGCTGGAAACAGACTGAAATTAATTCTGATTACTCCATATGACCTACAAAAGCAAACCAGACCATCAGCGACAAGATTGATTATTTCTATATAGTTATTTGTAATGCCTAAAACTGCACATTGACTTTGTTTACATTTTCCAGGGCAAAAATTTGAAATGAGTGACACATATGACTGTTAAAGAAAGCAGGATGAGATTTTTTGTTAAAAACCACCACTTAAGCATGTACATGACAAAATCAGCAAAGAGATAAGAGGTACGGCTTTGTCCACAGGGGGTGCCAAAATCAACACAAACTGAAAGTTCCTCATATGAGCTTTAACTCACTTGTTCTCCACTTTAGCAGCATATATGTGATTTTTCTCTATGTTGAGTTGTTTCTCCTCAGTTTTATTGTAGTAGAGAATCATCTCTCCCATCAACACCACCAGCTTGTACATATCTCTCCAGGGTTGCAGCACAAAGTGGCCTGGATGGCAAGCCACTGATACATATACATCCACATTGTTTCCTGAGAAGAAAAAAAACTGACATGTAAACATTTTCTAGGGTATAGTAGAGACAAAAATCAGTCTGAGCAACTCTAATAAATACACGATTTCTTTATCACCTGCCGGGGGGAGCTCTAATAATGGTGGTAGCTGGGGAGAGGATGAGGGAGATAATTGAGTCTCTGGTAGGTTTGAAGTGGTTGTGTTGACTCCTCCGCCTCCTCTGGCACCTGATAGAGCCCTCTTGAGATGAGGCTTGGTTGAAACAGAAGATGATGCTGGACTTCCATTAGTTGAGTCACTGGTGGTGGATGTTTTGGAGGATAAAGTGGGTGTGGATATCTTGGCGGGGCTTTGAAATTAAATTAACAAACAAACATTTAGCGTATTAAGATAATACAAATACTTTTAACTGAACATTAGCATCTCATGAATGGATAATACAGATGAACATAAAAGCAGTAAAAACCTGTGGCTTGTCAGGAAAACATCTGGTTGCTGTTTGAACAAGTCTGACAGGGCCATCTGATGGTTGAGGCTGCGGGCCGGGTCATGGAAGTTCTTGTCGGTGAAAAGGTGGACGTAAATGCAGCGCTTAATTTCATCTACCTTGGCAACCTTGGGAGGAATGTCAAGGTGAGTGTGGAGGTACATGATAATGAAAAACAGAAAAGGCCAGAGACCAAGAGGAGAGTGGTTATTGTGGTAAGGGCTAGAAGGAGTGCAAGAGAAAAATACAGCTAGTGAAGGTTAGGAAAAGTGAATTACATTTGATCAGATTAACGTTAATTGACAAGTCAATAATGTCACAAATAAATAGTCTATAATATGAAACACAGCTACTCAACATTTTCATATAAAAAAAAATCATATACAGTACATAGTGTCTCTGGTCCATCCATCCATCCTTCCATCCATATATCCATTTATCTATCTGTATCAGAGACTTACCTTCATGCTACAGTCTGTGGTATTGAGTACTTTCTCTCGAAGCCACTGGACAGCATCTGGGTTCCAGGATCCAACACTGACAGCCAGGTCTGCTAGACAGCACTTCACAGCCTAAACACAGGTTCCAGGATGTCAGTTTAGTAGTAAATGGAAAATGAACTGTACTTATATAGCACTTTTGTCGTCTTCTGACCACTCAAAGCTGTTTTTACACGACATGTCCCTTTCACCCATTCACACACTCATTCACAAGTGTATGAGGACTCTTCCTTCACTACAACAGCACATAACAAAATTGCCTTTGATCAGTGCTCTTGACTGTTTTTTCACCCTCTTCTTTGTGAGCATAGATGCAGACCTGGGGTGGGATGGCCATGAGGTCACTGAGGAATGGTTTCGGGATCTCTCTCAGCTCAAACACCTCCACAGAAGCCTGGACACCCACATCAATGAACAGGATGTCCAGCACTCTGCTGCCATGTAGGTTGGTGATCTATAGACAGATACATAGAAATGGATATCTCTTGTCAACTGAAGTCACAGCCATGCACAATAGAAAAATGGCTCTCAAGTGTACATGGAGGTATTACATATAAGGCTAATAGACCACCCCCACTATGTGGAGGAAACAATAGTAAATGGTGAATGGACTGCACTCATATCGTGCTTTTAATAGTCTTCCAACCACTCAAAACACTTTTCACTACATGTCACATGAGCCCATTAAGACGCATTCATACACTGATGAGGCTGCTATGCAAAGTGCCAGGCTGTCCATCAGTGCTATCTAATCACATTCACACACTAACACACTGATGGCTAAGCCTTTGGAGCAAATGGAGTTCAGTGTCTTGCCCAAGTACACAACATGTAAACTGCAGAAGCCAGGGCTCGAACAGCCAATCTAATAATTACAAGACATCCCACTTACATCTTAGCCACTAATACGGGAAACAATCCATTTTGATGGGGGTTTTTTTTATCTCTACTGTTGGGTTAACCACATTGCCTCTATTGTGCAATAGTGACTTTAATTTTAGAAATGGATTTGTTAAATAATTTACAGTCAGTGCTGCAGGGGACAATTACATCTTACCTCTACACGGGCCCATTTGCCTTTGTAGCGAGCCAGACATCCTTTCCCACAGAAGGGTCTGGATACCAAAAACTCTGATGTTACCTGGAAGAGAAATATGTTTCATCAAAAATTTGAATGTTACTTTTATATCTAACTGTACATCCTCTGTTGCTTCATGAATTAAATTCATTGATACTGTAAAAGCTTACACAGACATTTCACCGGTCAACCTGGTCTGATACACTGTAAACTGCAATGAAAACAGTTGATTAATAAAACCAAAGTTAACCACTAACTGGTCTCACTTTTAAATTACCAAACTGGAAATAAAATTGTGAATTGAGTAATTCTCTGAACTTCCTACTGATTAAAATAATGAAACCAGACCATATGGTTTCTTACTGGTTATGGAAATCATTTGTGTTGAGTTGGTCATAAAATGACGTATAATTACTATATTACTTGACTTAATTACAATAAAAGTCTCTAACCTTGCTAAAAGAAATCACCAGTCTCTACTCTATGTTTACCTAAACACTGACGTAAAGTGTAACTGAGCTGAGCTATTTGCTTTGAAGGACAGCTGCAGTAGAACTGGAAAAAGCATCCGCTCCACTGTGTGCTAACAGATTAAATGGCTTGGCTATGTCTCAACTCCAGATTATCAACCTAATCTTAATCTGTCCACAAATCCACCAGAAAGAAGCACAGCACAACTATTCAAAGAAGGATTTGAAGTGGAATGTGTGATTCCTGGTGTACCCTGTTTTATATAGACCCATCAGCCATAACATTATGACCACCTGCCTAATTTTGTGTAGGTCCCCCTTTTGTCGCCAAAACAGCCCTGACCCGTCGAGGCATGGACTCCACTAGACCTCTAAAGGTGTGCTGTGGTATATGGCACCAAGACGTCAGCAGTCCTGTAAGATAGGGCCTCCATGGATCTGACTTGTTTGTCCTGCACATCCCACAGATGCTTGATTGGATTGAGATTTGGGGAATTTGGAGGCCAAGTCAACACCTCGAACTCGTTGTGTTCCTCAAACCATTCCTAAACCCTTTTTTGCAGTATGGCAAAGCTTCTTATCCTGATAAAAGAAACCACTGCCATTAAGGAATAACGTTTCCATGAAAGGGATGTACTTGGTCTGCAGCAATCTTTAGGTACAGTAGGTGGTACATCAAAGTAACATCCTCATGAATCACAGGACCGAAGGACCCCAACGGCTTGTCTTCTTCCCATAGTGCATCCTGGTGCCATGTCTTCCCTGAGCGATGCACATGCACCCGGCCATCCGCATGATGTAAAAGAAACCTTGATTCATCAGACAAGGCCACCTTCTTCCATTGCTCTGTGGTCCAGTTTTGATGCTCATGTGCCCATTTGTAGGCGCTTTCAGTAGTGGACAGGGGTCAGCATGGGCACCCTGACCTGCTTGCGGCTATGCGGCCCCATACACAACAAACAAATGCATTGTGTGTTCTGACACCTTTCTATCAGATAACTTTTTCAGCAATTTAAGCTACAGTATCTCTTCTGGTGGATCGGACAACCCCCGGCCAGCCTTCGCACCCCACACACTTCAATGAGCCTTGGCCCCCCATGACCCTGTTGCTGGTTCACTGGTTTTACTTCCTTGGACCACTTTTGGTAGGTACCAACCACCGCAGATGGGGAACACCCCACAAGAGCTGCAGTTTTGGAGATGCTCTGACCCAGTTGTCTAGTGATCCCAATTTGGCCCTTTTCATAGTCACAGACACTTTTCTTTAAAGATTTTTTTACTTACAAACCTTACATAAAATAAATGTTTTTATATCTTCAGAAGCACTGAGACCTCAAAATGTAGCATGGTCTTCACCTGTGAGTGGAAGTATGTGTCTATTTTCTCCAGGATCTCATTCAGCTTAGCAAGGCCTCTGGAGGGTAGTTGGCAGTAGATGGTCCCATCAGAGCAGACACTGCTGACAGTCACATTCATGTAGGCACTGTTGACCTTGGGAGAGCCAGTGACAGTTAAGAGTGTTATACACACACATTGACCCAACCACAAAGATACCAAGGTACCTGCAATGGGCTGGTTAGCGTCTTGTCCTGAAGGGCTTTCATACAGGCAGCATTGATGTTGACGTCATCATCCTGTGACGTGTCGTACAAAACAACAAGAGGTGTCTGCCCTCTCTCTAGGATCTCAGCCAATAGGATTCTTCCACTTGCCATTGTCTCAAACTTCTTTAACACTGCAGGTTCTTGACAAAATGGCTCCAGGCCTGAATAAACCCACATGCACGAACGCACGCACACACACACACACACACACACACACACACACACACACACACACACACACACACACACACACACACACACACACACACACACACAAAAATCTGTGTATCATTCTTTCTTTAAATATTCAATTTAGAATCCAAAATCAAAAAATTAAAAACCAAAAAACAACTTTTATTTTATGTTCGGATAAAAAATAGTAAAGGACAAAAAACGGGACACGGGATGAATTTGTTTTTAATATTTGATTTGCCCTTTTTTTGTGACCCGGAAGTTCACTTTTTCGTGTTTTGTGTTGCACTGTCTTGATGCAGCAGCACTTAGATCAAAAAGTGACCATTGGTATGCTGCGACATGTGCCGGTAGTTCAGCACCATGTGCCGATCACTATACTGAGGGGTGTACAACAATGGACGAGTGAGTAAACTGGGTCTGTTGAGCCAAATCCTGGGTTTTCCATGTCACGATACCTGGCTAGATCACAATGTCAAGTTACTCTGCAAGGCAAACCTGGTCGGGACCATGTTATATTCAGAGTTTGCGTGCGCATAATGGCTGCCACACGCCTCTATGGAAGGCTGAACAGTTTAAAAACATGGTAATTTCGTTAGCATTAATGATCAAAAAAAGTTCATGTTGTTTTCTAAACACAGGTATTCATTAAAATGAATAAACAAGCATTGAGCATACTGAGTACCACTGCTCTAACTTTTCCCCCCTCACAATTGTTAATGTTATATGATAGAAAATGTTAAGCTATAATGTCTGCTAATGTGTTTGTTTACCAAAAAGGCTAAACAAACACATTTGAATTAGACTACACTTTACTTGTCTAATTCAAAGATACCATACCGACAGAATCCCTGCTTTTAATAGGAGCAATTTTATAAGGAAATAAATTAATATACAAATAGTATATAAATTAAAGATAAGATAAGATAATCCTTTATTGATCCCCAGGGGGGAAATTCGGGGCATGTAAATAAAATAAATACAAATTCATAAAAGTGCAATCCAAATATAGATTTATTTTAGGCTACAGAAAAAAGAAAGAAAAGGACAAAGAAATAGGAGGATCCCTTGCATTTAAAATAGTGGTAGGCAACCCCTAGGCTTAAAGAAATGGTTTAAACCTAGTGCTCAGCAGCCAATGGGAATTTATGACACTCTAAACTGGACAAGTGGCCAAATGGCACTTGCATACAGCCTGAGTTCTCTGCTGTTTCGCTCTCAGTGCCTCTTCTCATTTTTGGTTTGAAGCAGAAAGCAGATGCAGAGAAAGTTTATAACCACCTTCGGCATACTTGTTATCTCTCACTGGGGCTCCAGGCTTTGTTGAGCCTGTACATCCTGGGCATCTAGCGATAGATACATGCTGCTGGCCTCCAAGTAGCATACCATCGGCCACTGGCACATACATTGGCACATACCGTGGCATAACAACAGCCACTTTTCGATGCAGGCAATGTAGTGCATCACACAACACAAAGAAGTGAACTTCCAGGTCACATAAATAGGACAAATTAAATTTGTCCCATGTCCTGTTTTTTTTATTAAAACAATAGAAGATATGGAAAACAAACCGTTATGTTTTTTGGTAACAGATAAATACACAAATAACAAAATAACAAATCCTTTTTTTAATTTTCCAATTTTGGATTCTCAAATATCAAAATGAGTCATCATTTTTTAGTAGATGACATAGAAGACACAAGAAGGTTAAAGCAAAAGAAGGTTTTTTTTTTAGTTCCTGTTCTTTACTATCAGAAATCCTGGGCTTTTGAGATGCCCTGATGATTTGGTTATTAAATACAGACTTACCTGCTAGTTTACACTTGGTAGCCTGAAAAGGCAGTTGGAAAAACTTCTCATGCAGCTCAAATACTTTAGTTTTGCTGGTCATCTCTGAGAAGCCATGATCCACATAGTAAACCTACAAAGCCAAAGACCACAGGGATGACAACAGGGAAACACAGTTCATCTACTAAATCTTACCTCTTCCTTACACAACACTTTTTGGGAGACATTGGTACTTATTAGGCCCAAGCACCAAACAACCCTATTGGAATTGCTAGGTTTAATTTGAATTGCATATTTGGGGGATTAAACATGTTCAAAAAAGAAGGAAACTATTCACATGCATAAGTAGTTGCGAAAATTTTCATGGTCTTGCACATGGGTGTGGCAAAATGGCTGGTGTGAGGGCCTGTCCAACACTGCTTGCAGCTTTAATATATTTTTTTTTTTCTTGATTGAAACACTCAGCATTCTAATTCCCTTGGTTAATTCCGTGAGTTCTCACCTTGACCTTGTCTGCCATGACCTTGCTGACTTGCGCCCTCAGAATCTCCTCCTCTTCCTCAGCCCTGACAGCAACAAGTTGCCCTGAGGATGGGCATAAAACAGGAGATGGACTGCTTCGGTTCAAACCATAAAACTCTCTCATTTCATCCTCCATGGACTCCTGTGCCTGGGAGTAACCCTCACCAATGTATCTGAGAGAGGAGGCGAGACACACAGGGGAGATTTATGAACTACAGTACCAAGTCTTACAGTGTCACTCACACATCCAGTTCACTCCTACCTTATTATAACTCCGTTGGTGTTGGTGGCCTCCACAACCAGCACAGAGGGGTACTCCTCTCTGGGAATCTGCAGAGAGGGTACTGCCTGGTTACTTAGCCTCCTCCCCAGCTCATGCCTCACCCTCAGCTCCTCCTCACTGTGTGAGGAGTTCCTCCTAATACAGTTCATCTCCTCTTCTCCTCCAAATCCACTCCTCCTGTACAAGATGGCCCTCTTGGGATTGTCTGGCATCGGGTAGTCGACAGTACAGATGTCAGAGAGTAGGTGAAGGTTCTCCAGGACATGTGCGGGCAGTTTGATCTTGTAAATAAATAAAATATTTTAAAAATGTATTAAGTGCAGTGGATTTGGTAATAACATGTATATGAAAGTGTTTCATGTTTTCACTGACTTTGTAGGTGTCCTGGAAGAGCTTGGGCAGCGCATGGGCCCACAGACCGTTGGAGTACTTAACTAGCAGCTCCTCCAGTTTCAACTTCAGGTCAGGGCTAAGAGTGGCAGGGGAGGAGGGAGGGCTGGGGGACGAAGAAGAAGATGGTGAAGACTGAGAAGAGCGTGAACCAGAGCGAGTCAGATGGGTGCTGATGGGTACTTGTTGGGCAGAGGAATGCATGGGTTTGTCTGTGGGGGTGTTTGAACTAGGGACAGGGGAAGAGGGGGAGTTTGAAATTAGGATGAGAGAAGGGGAGGATGGGGTGTTCTGTTCCTTGGCAGGGTAGAGGAGCAGCTCTGATGTGTTGCTGCTGCATGTTTTCTCAACCTAAAAGAATAAATAGAAATGACTCATCATAAAACAATTCCATGTAAATACAGACTGAACATGACTTGAAATTCATGAACTAAGCATTGTTGCTTAAAAAAACCCCAATTGGCATAAGTGAGCTATTGAACCAGCCCTTCTCTGGTGACTTACACCATAACTGTGAGCTTATTATTTCCATTACCAGAAGAAATGTGCCTATAAACATCATGCTGCCTTCATAAGTATCACTTTTTATAATTTAATCACAAAAGTGTTTTTTGTATTTTCAAGTATTATTCATCATTACTATTCATTACAGAAATAGTTTATATAACAATACAATTGACCAAATAACTTCAGTAACATAATAAGAGCATACAGTGCATGTGTGAGTCCATCCCTCCAGGTCTTTTATGGCCTCAGTAGGCAGGTCCTGTTTGTACAGCTCTCTGTAGATCTGAGGCAGCTTTGACACCCAGAAGCCGTTACTGTACTTTCCCAGTATCTCCCTAATGCGACTCTGGACCTGCTGAGGGTTGTAGGGCTTTCCTTTCCCTGAGCTGAGGCTCTCATTTTGATTCAAGGGAGCTGGGAGAAATACACAGAGAGAGATAAATGCTGACATTTCTGCTTTCAACTTTGGTTTTCCTGCCCCTGGAACTTGTGGATTGCATGGCATGCTTTTACCCTAAAACAAAAGCACTCACTTGTACACTCAGGACTACTTCTTTCTAACTTACTAACTAACTTTCTATAAAGAAGGCATGAGCCACATAGCTATGCAGTTTATTGGGTATTTTCCCCCAGGCTACACAGACCATAGCTTTCTTCACAAGAGGTAAAATGGCAAAAATCAACACTCTTAGTCTGAGTCAAGATTTGTGTGAGAGTTTTAACTAACGCTTTTACAATACACCTCACTTCAACAGAAAACTTGGAGAACAAACTATTGTTTGTTTTCTCTTCACATGCTGAAATAAAGGTCCGTAGGTGGATATGGTTTTATACTTCAGGATAGCACTGAAAGACTGGAAATGTACTTGCTTGGGCTTGGAATGAAAATGTCATCTGGTAATGCTTTTAGCAGCTGGTCAGCCTTTGAATTGTCGGAAGTAATACAAATCCTGGCAACATTTCTCTTTATAGACATAAACCTACACAAAATGTATATTTTAGTGTAATAAAAAGCAGCCTGTCGGACTTACTACTGGTCTGTTGGGAGTTTCTAGAAAGGTGAGCGTGCACCTCCTTCTGAAACCTTGAAGGGAGGGTCATCCTTTTTTCTGACCTAGAAACAAGACAACAGAACAAGGTGAAGGAATATTTTCTGAGCTCCTTGAGTACCTTTTTTTTTTTTTTTTTTTACTTTTTGCATTTTAAACAATTTTGCACCAATCAATATCTAAATGCAGTTTTGGTCTGTCTGTCAGGGTTTTTCTCTGTGGGCGATCTCCAGACTGGGACCCCCAACTGTAAAGGCTGCCAGACAGTTTCAGAGTGTCTTGTACATTTTGACACTAAAAAAATAACTTATTGTAGCCCTACCATTGGCCAAGATGCTTGTTTCCAGCAGTTCATTATCTATATCGCTTATCCTGTTCAGGGTCACGGGGGGATGGAGCCTATCCCAGTTGTCATTGGATGAGAGGCGGGGTACATCCTGAACTGTCAATCACAGGGCAGTTTGCCTAAAAACATGCTTTTATTTGTCTCCATTATTGACAAATTGACATAGGAACCTGGGACTTGAGTGTTATTAACTTTGTTTTTATTTAAATTATTCTTTTAAACTGAATGTTTGATCCGTTTTGTTTGCTGAACCTACCACTTGTACAGCCAGGCAACCCATAGTGAACCTGAGTGCGCACAGACAGACAGACAGACACACACACACACACACACACACACAAATGATGATAAAGCTGTGCTGCCAGCGTTCAGTCCAACGGAAGATCTAGAGGCATACAGAGAGATATGCTGATTCACTCTGTGTCGGTTTAGAAGCGTTAATCTACCAGAGAATAGAGTGGGGATTAGACAGGGCTCACATCCTCCCTGCTCTAGGGTTCTGTCCCTTGCCAACACACCAGGCTTCTCTCCCTGCCGCCCTATTGTGATGTGGAGGGCCAGTGGTGCACTGGACAACTGTGGTGACACTGACAGAGGACTGATGTCAGTTGTTTTCACAGGGGACAGATGAACAGAGCCATTTATGGATTGAAGTGGAAGCACTGCAGAGAGATAATATCATGTATTGTATCAATACTTCTGGGTGGTTTCTTCAACAATAACAAATCTGGTTTTCAACTTAATTCAGGTCATGGTAAATAACTGAAGGACTAATGAAAAAGTATTGATTCTAGAAAGGGGAAAACTGATTTGGGCATATAAAAGGGAATGAAGGATAATTATTAACAACAAAAAATACTTTATTTCTGTCTTATGTCAAATGCTATAAAAGTGATTACATAAAATCCTCTACAGTCATTCAATTATTTGCAGTGAAGTATGCTGAGTCAATATTTTTGTTGAGCTTCTCCTCTTTGCTCGACTGTCTACAACTATTTAGCTTCTAACCATTCTCCCCACTCACTTCTCTGCAGCTGGGTTCCCTTTCCTGTAAGGTGTGTTTTGACTGGACATCTTGTTCGAATGTGTCCCAGTCTTGCCCTCTGACAGGCCATCCCTCATGTCTTTCGCCTGTCTGAGGTCTTCATGTCCCACCCCTCGGCCTCTGCCTCCTCCTCTACCACCACCTCGCCCACGGTGGTTTGGCTGCCTCAGAGAGGTTTGAGGTTTGGCTAGACAGAGAAAGAGAAAGCAAACAGGGGGGTGAAACAAAAAACACACACACACACACACACACACACACACACACACACACAATCATACATACCCTGATTCAGCTGAACCCGACACTTTGACATGGCATTGTGTCTATCTGGATCGGACATTGTCATAGATGGTTCAGTAGTTAAAGACACAGTAGATCTGATGAAATTTTCTATTGGATTGTGTAAAAGGTGGAGATGGTTAAGCAAATTTAACAGAAGCTGGAGCAAGGAATTAATTAGCTAAGCCTCGCATAAAGACCAGAAGGAGGGGAAAATATACAGCCAACCATCAGAGACTTCATTAAATCACTGGACTCAAGGAAGTTTTCTACTGCACATAACATAACACCTTTTAAAACCACAATACGCCATTTTCGCATTAATGTTTATATAAAATAAAGCACACAACATTTAACATTTTAATTACTTAGCTTTAGTGTTGCTGATATGCCTTTTTTTAATCACTCTCCTTAGCTAGGCAAGAAAACCAATCAGTGCATTACCCCAAATGTTGTTTAATGCACAAAAAGAGATAGTAATAGTAGCAGAAAAAGTAATACTAAATGAATACATAACAAATTGAAATAACCCCACACAACCATCAGCAAAAAGGAAAGACTAGTTAATAAAGAAAAAATACCTTTTACATAAGTGGGGAATATGTTGTATTTCATTACCATTTCACAGCTACTGTATTTTCCACACAAGTTAAAAATGCTTTCTGGGTGAGAAGGGATTGCATAGCTGTCCACTTAAGAAACCGCAGATCTACACCAAATATGGTACAAAACATATTTGATCCATTGTCTACACGTTGGAGGTGCGGAGTCTTTCATTTAACATACGATAAGCCTATATTATAAACAATATAAAGTTTGAGCTCTGCCTTGGTTTACATTGTGGGGAGTTACTCCAGATATTGCATGGTCATAAGAGTAACTGACCATCCACATTTTTTGATTCAAGTGGCCAAAGACTGTTTACAGCCATCACATACAGATCAAGATCACTGTTGAACTTAGCTGACTTTACTTTGAGACTATGTGCAATCTTAAATTGAAAAACAACGTGTGATGGAAATAGAGAATGTATACAGTCTTTCAATAGCTTTGTTTCACATATCCAGTATCTGTTTCTGTTCAAAGTTGCAAGATAATGGACATTAGGTAGTTCATAGTTTTTAGCTATTTCTAGATGTTTTAAATCCCTGTTAAACAGAATCAAAAAGGGGTAGGGAAGGGCAGGAGGGGAAACTGCTGGAACGAGTTGCCATAAAGCTTCTGAGCTGCAAATATCTGTGTAATAATGCCCCCTTTTTAAATTAATTCATTAATTAAATGATTTATTAATTGAGTAGAAAGCCTCTTTTTCACTATACTTCAAATGTTTCATCTGTCATGGTGGGAATAAAGTTGAAATTAAGTGTAAAATATAACCAGATCTGAAAAGAGTACTTTGCAATTGGATTAGATGAGAAGCTAAACACAGATTGTTACAGTGGCAATCAATAACTTAATACAAATGAACAGGTAGACTGAATGGACGCCCTTTTAATAAATACACAGTTGGCTGTAATTACATATTAACCAGTAAGACATTTATTTTATGTAAACTTACCAAAGTCACAATAATAGACGTAGTAATATAGTAAGCAGTAATGCAGTGTCATGCCCCCCTTTGTTTTATATTTCCCTTGATCACGGGTTGCTTTTTATTTCAGCTAGCAAGATTATACATTTGAATCTGATCAAAGATTTTGTTTTATTGGAACATTGGTAGACTCAGGGGAAAAGAAATTTGGATTGAATAATCATCTTGATTAAGATCATCCTTGCACCAAGAGACAGAGATAATGACTTCAAAAGTCTTTTATCAGGGTGGTTACTGTATTTTGCAATTCTACCACTCCGTCCTACCATGTTGATAAACCACCATCATTTGATTAATGAGAGTGTTTGCTAATTCAGTTCATTCTGCTTGAACTGTGACTTTCAAAGTCAAATTTTCTAAATTCTGTTCTTATGACACAAGTAGTGTCTGTTCTTGAAGTCAAAATTATGTGGAACTAAAGGTCTTCAACGACAATTTCTTCTGAGTCTAAACTCTATGTAAAAGTGCCAATGGGCCTGATGTTCAAGTGGGTTCTTTACTTACAAAGATTACATGTCATTATCATGTATTAAAAAAACAACACATTATTGGAAGTACCTGTACCTGAGTAACATTTTCCCCTGTATTTTCCAAAATGCAGAATTGTACTCAATAGTTTAAGGGAAACTGACATCACAATTCAGGAGACTGTTGCTACAGTAGGAACATTTACAATTTGAATTGTGGCTCTCCTTAAAAAGCACACTATATACACTAGCGAAGATAAGTATCTGTAACACAAAGCAGCAGAGGTATTTAAAATATCACAAAACCCAATAGCTTTAAAAAGTCTGAGTAAAATTATCCTGACACAGCATCTACCAGTTAAGCCTGTCATCACACTGAGGTTACATCATTCAAGCAAAGCACAGCATAACAAGCATGCCATCACATTTCTGCTAAGTGACATCACCACTGTACCTTGTTGTGCCTAACCCAATTCCATTCTTAGACTCCTTTTTCTTTTTCAGTTCTTCCTCCTATTGCCTCTTCTTTTATCTCCATTTGTTTCTTAAGCCATCTTTCCATCAGCAAGATCTAGAACGACTGTATCTCCTGATTTTTCATTCTCTCTGTTCTTGTTGAATCTCATATAATATTTCCAGTAATAAGACACAGCCAGCCTACAAAAGTTGCTTTCCTTTCAAAGCGGATATACTACTTACAGTCTACTGGTAGTAGACTATGGAAGCGTATATAGAACTTTATCAAAATTATAACATAACTTGAAATTAAAATGTAATTACACAATAGTGTCATTTTCAACATGTGTTATTTTAATTAAAATGAAAATGAAAGTGCAATAATCCAGTTTGCATTTTCATTTTCACATATTTGTGTGAGTGTTTCTATTAAAATTGAAATGGAAAAGCTGTAAGCCATATCACTTTCAAAGGCTTAACCTGCTTCACAGTGGACAATGTTCAAATGTTATGTCAAATTTGAAAAAAGAAAATGACATATAAACAACTTCACAATTTGAAAATGAAATGTGAAATGCTGTTCTCATATTCATATTCAAAGCCTTACCCTGCTTCACGGTGGAGAATATTCAGATGCAGTAAGTGAAACAGCGCCCCCAGTCTATTGCATCTTAATTTACATGTCACCACACTCTTTTGGTGACAAATGAAAATGAAAAGGCTATTTTCTAACCATCTGAAAATAAAAATGAAAACAATATTTAACGTTTCATTTTCAAAGATTTCACAAACAGTGGACAACATTCAAATGTAATAAGCGAAATGGCGTCCCCAGTCTATTGCATTTTCATATGTCACCACGCTCTTTTGAGGTCAGCACAATCTTGGATCCCATTGGCTATAGTCTGACAGCGATATAGCCTCTGGGGACAACGGTGAACATGCCAGGTGTGTAGTCAGCGGTTAGCGATAAATGACTTCCAGTCAAGACTTTTCCGTGTGACGCATTGTTTACAGAAAAAGAACCCGTTTTTCTTGTGATTTACTCATGTTTGCTGAATTTTCAACATCATGATACAGATTTGTAAAAAGTAAAAATGCAAACTTTGTCAGGTCTGTCATGAGGAGAAGAAAACTTATTTTAAAATGCTCATTTGTTGAACATTTGATTATTGTCCACTGTGAAGCAGGTTAAGCCTTTGAAAATGATATGTTACTTAGCTTTTCCACATGAATTTTAATATGGTCACAGATCACCTGTACAATGACATGTACAGGTGAAAATGTGAAAATGAAAATGCAAATTGGATTATTGCATTTTCATTTTTACTCAAATAAAACGTTGGAAATTATAAAGCTATTGTGGAATTAAGTTTTCATTTTCAAGTTTACAGGATCATTTTAATAAAGTCCCCTTTATGCTACACTTCCATAGTAGGCTGTAAATAGTAATAATTTATCAGCAAAATCAATACAACTTTCTGACAAACACACCTTACAGAAACTGTGCAGTCACACACAGGCAGGCACAAGCTTGAATCCAAATGCAAATATAGGCAAGGACAAGCACTTGACACCCACACTAAGAGTAGATGCTGCGTCACCTCACCAGCATGGACACACAGTCTCTGGTCTGTCTCTGCATGAATATCAATATCCTGGTGAGGCTGTGGAGGCAAAAATTACTTTGAGAGAGAGATAGATGGAAGGTTGATTTGTGAATCAGCTGGTCTTCACTTGCAGCTGAGTCTCAACAGCAATGGACTGCAATAGCCTCTAATCTTAACATTTCTCTCTTCTCTCTCTCCTCCTCCTCTCTCTCTCTGACTCCCCCCTTCCTTGACATCTGTCCAACTCCTCCCTTCCGCCCATTTCACCATCCTTCTTCTTTCCAATTCCTCCAACCCTCTCGCTGCCCCTCCTCCTCTCTCCTTCCTGCACTACCTCCACCCACTTCCTCCTCTGACTGAGAAT
This sequence comes from Semicossyphus pulcher, assembly GCF_022749685.1. NCBI lineage: Eukaryota > Metazoa > Chordata > Actinopteri > Labriformes > Labridae > Semicossyphus > Semicossyphus pulcher. The sequence continues at coordinate 11,040,907 of NW_027211695.1, forward strand.
ATTCTGCAGCATCACAGTCTAGTAGATGCGTATACGCTAAAAGATATGTGTGAACATGTTTCTGTATGTGTGTGCACAGGTGGAAGGTTTTGTTGAATTGTATGTGTGCATTGGTGCATATGTGCAGGTTTTGTCGTTTTTAGTGTAAATAATGTCAGAAAAAGATTTATAAAGGTGACTTAGGGGTCGCAATTTGTTTTGGAAACACAGTCATAGTGTATGTTGTCTGATGTCTTTGTACAAATGTAAACATGATGCATCCCTGAACATATGTATGGCTGTGTTCGAAATGCCGTACTTTATACTACATACTATATACTACAGTAGTATGGAGGAGCTTTTCAAATTCATTTTGCAGTATGCTACGCCAGGCGGACGTAAACAATAACCGCCGCTTCTTAAGCTATTGCGCCCCTTCTGCTGGAATGCTGCTGCGGTCCGTCATTTCAACTGCCGCTGTGACATTCCAGCGCTTTGGGATACAGAAGGCGTACATAGTACTACATACTACATTTTGCCAAATCAGTACGTAATGCTAGTATAGTATGGCACAGCACCTATGTCTGCTTCAGTATGTGTTTTTGATATTCCAAGGGCTGATGAACTAAATGTAGCCTACATTTCCAGGCTGCAGCTTACTAGGACTGACTTTTTGTGTAAAATTTGGTTTGTGTGTTATAAAAACACTGTGTTAGAGAAAAGACTCATATCTCTGTCATCATCAAAGATATGAGTTAATGGAAAATTTATGAAGATAAAATAAAAATAAAAATTAAAAAAAAACGTTTTTTGTTTCTGCAAATTTTTAGTGGAAGTAATCACTCAAAACAAGTAATCAAAACATACTGTCATAATGTTCGCTGCATTTCCAGATGGCTGCAGTAGCTATACAGCACAACAAAACTGGTTTGTGAAAGAGGTAATCCATACACAAAATGGAATCGGTGACATCAATAAACAACTTCACAATAAGTGGACACACCAGTTTGACACTCTTTTTTGACCATGGAGTGAGATCGTCAAAATATGAGGCACTAAATGAAACACATTATTACAACACCAAGTTAGTCTTCGCCTGTAATGCAATTACACAAATACTAAAATATTACTAAGACTATATTTCAAATGATAACAGGACACAAGACTTTCTATGGGATGTGTTGAATCATTTTGTGTCACACCACATGTACAGCACATATAAGTGATGATATTAATCAAATTCCTGCATTTATGCTATGTTCTCACTGTGTTGCTATGTTGCTTGTATGTATGTCAAACATGTTATAAACAATGCAGCCAAGGAGTCGTTCATTCCCATTTGGGTGATATTTGAGCCCTTTATAAATGTGTATTGTTTTATCGCAGTGATACACACACAAGACACCCAACATTAGTTATTTTTAGTGCTACAGTGTATTCCTATGACACCATAGCGATGAAACTATTCATTATCATTTAAAATTAGCTTTAAGATAGTCATTATAAAGTGGATATCCATTTTAACTGTAATGGCAATAAAATGTAAACCAATAACTGATTTAAAGGCACAGCTGATAAAGGGGAAGATCAAAAAGATTATGGGTGGTATGTGCAATTAGATTATAATTTGCCGTTGCAGAGGTATACTCAAGGGAATCCAAAACCACTGCTTTGCCAATTCTGTTTCTTACTTATTTATTTTAATGTGCTTCCATTATTTAATACAGGAAATGTGAAATCCACATGCACCCTTTTTTTTTTTAAAAAACCCTCTTAGTGACTAGCCAAAAGCTTTGCATAATGAAATATGCTCAAATATGGAATTTTCTATTTTTTTCTGTATTGAATAGAGAAATATGTGTATGACTGTGTTAATGCTTACATAGTCCCAAAATGGTGGTCCAAAATCTTACCATTGAGGACAATTGGGGCAGCTGGTTTGACCCTCATCTGGATGTTGACCAGGTGGGGTCGGCCTGTCTTCTTGGAGCTACGCTGACGAGCCATCACCTTGGCTAAATGGGTTGTCTCATCTGCCACTGAGGCAAAACACACAGTCTGGAGAGAGAGAGGAAGAGACAGGCAGATACTAATTTCAGTAAGTGATTCCGAATGAAAATTACATCCTATTGATTCCAGGAGTGCATCTTATCCAAGTCATGTACACAGTTCTTTGGATACATTGTTGTATGGGATACTCCAACACAAATATTTTCTAATTTAAGAACAATGCAAACATCCAACAGAAGCAAAGCAGCATCTGAAGTTTTAGTATACAAAATTTGGTATTGGTAGCTGTAACAGTAAATGGTAAATGGACTGTACTTATATAGTGCTTTTCTAGTCTTCAGAACACTCAAAGCACTTTTACACTCCATGTCACATTCACCCTTTCACACACTGATGGCAAAGGCTAAGTGCCAATTTCCTATCAGTATCTATGCACATTTACACCTGATGGGTATGCCTTTGGTAGCAATTTGGGGTTCATTGTCTTGCCCAGGGACACTTGGACATGTGGACTGTAGCAGTCAGGGATCAAACCTCCAACCTTTTGATTGAGAGATGACCAAGCACAGCTGCCCCCGTTACAGTAACAACCTACTGGTAACCAACCAACCTACTGGTAATTGTCATCTGTCTCTGAATTTAATGTATTCAATTATTTTAAGTTTTATGAGGTTTTTTTTCCCCAAAAATACTAGACTCAAGTGTTTTTTTATTTGCTTTTTGCACAAGTGAAACAGAAAATATTTAGTCACTCCAAGTTTGACTTGTTAAGGCTCAGATTGAGGCAGGAGAAAAAATAATGTGTTATTTAATCATCGATTATGTGGAAAGTCTATCCTTCAAACAACCATCTTGCACCCGCCACACACACCTCTCCAGAAGAGTTTCGCTCCATGCGTACTAAAGAGGGCATGCTGGATAGTAATGTGTCCAGGTGGTTGTGTCCCATCTGTTTATGTGGTATTTGCTCCCCGGTCAACTCCTTGTACTCTGACTTCAAACGGGACAGTGACACTCCACCTTTGTTTGCCTGGAGGACAGCCCGTAGCATCTTCTTCACCAGCTCTAAGTCGGCCATCTGAAAAAAAAATCTGTTAATACCCAAGCTACTAAACAAAGCTGATGTGGAAACAGCTGCTCACTGTGAAAGACACTGAATAAATCAAATCAGACTTGACAAATAAATTGACATGAAGAAATTTTAAGAATATTGACTAGCTCATTTAAACAATACCAACCAAAAGAAGCAAAAAAATAAAACTTGCAGACAATATATTGAAACCAATTTTTGTATTTTATGACAAGCTAATTTATATAAAAATCATTTATTAAATTTAGTTTTCCTAAACTACTTAAAGTAGCCTACGTCTTAGAGTGACTGCTACTGTTGCAAATGTGTTCTAATTTCAGTTGACTGCACATATGACTACATCTTACTGGAATAAGGGCTCACTGGTTAGGCAGGTTGTAATTTATTGTTGATAAGATTTTGAATGCAAGCAGTCTATTTCCATTTAGCTAAAACCTCATCCCTTGTTTTTCGGTAGGCTATATGACTTGTCATTGTCTATGACCAGTAAAGAATGTATGTTCCACATCTGATTTTTATTCACCATACCACTCTTGAACAGACATTCATTCAACCTCCTTAAAAGAAAAAAAAAACACTTTCAGCTTGTCTTCAGCCAAATAAAATCACCCTAGAGAGGAATTTACAAAACTCCTCAAAGTGCAAAACAGGGCAATATTGATCTTTTTGAAAAGTTAAGTAGGGACTACATCTCAAGCTTTCGGCAAATGACAGCTATGACAGAAAATCTGGACTCTTGTGGCGGTAAAGACATGCAGCCATGGGAAAGCTGTTTTAGCATTGGGTGAATGTAGGCCACTTGTTGTTACGGCCACTTCTTGCAGCGCCGACAACAAACGGGACATAGAACGTAACGCGTCACATTTCGACTCCACACCCTCCATTGGGATCAAACTATTTGGAAGTTTTCTTGTATTTATTATTTTCAGAAGAAAATGTTCTTAAATGACCCTGTGCGACTGAATAATACTGTTAGAGTATACTAGACCAGGCAAACAATCCGCCCAGGTAGTGATACTGCGCGTAACATCGAGTTAAATCCTCCTGTCGCCCCAGTGACCGCGGATTGTCAAGCAAGCTATGGAAAACCATCACAAGAGCGGAAGCACAAAAGGCGGACTTCAAAATAAACCTACAGAAACTGATTAGAATTTTTACAAGGTCGACTAGTCACATAAGTAAGTATTTTGAAAGTCACTACCGGAAAGACTGTTTGTGACCTAACTTGCTTGAAAGCTTTCGAACCATCATCTTCGAGAGTATTTGAAATTCAAAATAAACATGAAGCGAAACTTTGCCTGGAATGAGTATGATAAAAGTCCATGTAAGTCAGATTAAAAGCTACAAAGAATCTTCTACCTTGCTATAAACAGACGGGATGGTAAAGTCAGGACCCGGTCCAGTCGCTGCCGTGCTGCCACTGCCACAGTATTAAGCTGCGGCTGGAGCTCTGTCCTCAAAGTGTATGACAGCCGGCCCAGGCACAGCCTCTCCTCCGCCATCTGATTGGTCAAAAGTGCATTGGCTTCTGGCTAATTACATGTCAATATGCACCCAAGAGACGCAGCACGACCTGAGCGCGACACAAGGCAAACGTCTCCTGTCCAACCTAAACGAAATGTCATGAACGTTACTTATTATTACGTTAAATTATTTCTTTTGAAAAGACAAAAACTTAGTGAAAACAAACCCATGTCTTTAGTCTTATAGTCAAATGTTGTTTTACACATTATTCAATAGTAGGAATAGTTGATAGAGGCATTGATTAATTTTAATTGAAAAAACCTGAGGTAAAATTGATTTAGTATGGTAATTTGTTAGATGTAGCCTACGCCTGACTCATCGCTGTCAATCTATTTATTGAGTAGAGCTTAAAGAATGGGTTCAACTAGCTTTATTGCTTTTCTTAATGTTGTTCTCTCAGGCCAACGGGGAGCTTTCGTGAAATTCTTAAATGCAACAGGCTGAAGAATATTACTTCTTTATGTAGTCATTATATTACCTATCCTGAACAATGGACATTTTTTTCTATGAGCACGCACATTTTCTTTTAAAATAAAGAGAAGAAACGTTTCTCCTAGTCCCTCCCTACTGTGGTGTGATTGGCCAGTTCTGGCGTGCCACGATGAACCTGACAAGCCAATAGGTTGAAATCAAGACCATCCCAGAAGAGACTGCAGGTCGTGTCCTGTCCTTATTTATACGGTCTACGGTCCTGTCTTTAGTCTTGTCCTTGTGAAATCAAATGATAACGTGTGCCTAATATTTTCACTCAAAACACGTTTGGTTTAGGTTAACTGGCTGCCAGAAAGCTTTGATGACAGCATGCTTTGAGGCAACGAGTATTAGCCAATCACAGCACAGTAAGGCGAGTTAAGGCGGAACTCGATTGGGAAGAAATAAGGCATAACAAACGGAGAAGCCTACCGGATTACCAAGCAAAGAAGCAAAAAAAGGAAAAACAGAGGATCATTCTCTGTTTGCATGAACACATCAAGGTGCTACATTTAAATACATTTATCTCTGTGTATGCTAGGTGAGCCACATTACAATATAGAGCTATTGTTTGTTGGCTTCTCAACGGAAGGTTTCGTTTTTCTCTGACTTTAGCTTGTTTGCTACTAAGACGAGTTGGCCTGTTTAAACGTTAGCTTGAAGGCTAATCGAGGGTAGATCTGATGTCTGACATAACTAGAGGGCAAAGTAAATGGTAGGAGAAGTTGTTTTGAACCCATTTTGTGTATTGCTGTCTGTATTACCTTGAACGCAACGCTAGTTCAAACAAACAGGCCATACACGTTAAAGCAGGATAACATTAGCTCGCTTCGTTGTGTTTGATGACATATCTCTCTATCGAACTTTTTCAATCATCTTCTGTTGTAAATCTTTTGAGTCCTTCTCGCATCTTACCGTTTTGCATGTGTGGTTTACGATGTTTATGTGCTGTTTTATTATAGAAGTAAAAAATAAATGAGTTATTTAAATAAACCAATATTTATGTAGGCCACTAAATTAGTTAACTTGTTACTATTTAAGTGGCTCCTTTAAACGTTCGTTGGAAGTCCTAACAGATGGGTATTACCTTCCCTTTCTTCATTTAAATCAGCAGTGACGCTTTGTGATGCACCACAAAAGGATCCCTCCCTAAAGGCACAGTCTTATATTGGCTTCTCATCTATCTAGAAAAATAGGGAGGGGTGTGAAAGCAGAAAAAAATTGCTTGAGTTGTATCTTTCTACCAGAGGTAAAAACAATCTTAACTTGCAATTATGGCTTTGAACAGGCGACATTCTTATACTCCAAGGGTGAGTACCGGGAACACTTAATACTGAACAATATCTTTTAGTAGAAAGTTTTGATTGATGTACTTAATTTGTAGAAGTCACAACATTGTTACGGCTCAACATATAAAATATAATTGTTTTTCTAACTTACCATAAGTGGGATGTAGGAATCACCTTTTTGCATATCAGATCCTCATCAGATAAAACGAGTAAGAATATGATTTGGCTGACTCTAGATTGCGGGTAGAGAAGATAGTGTCCCTGTCCTTACGCTTAACCCACAGATTTGATCCCCATTCAATTTTAATATTAATTAGTCTTGATGATTATAAAATATTTCCTCTTTTAAATGTAAAAAGTCCTATTATACAGTGTCTATCATAAAGCATTGACCAATCTATTCTGCCCTGTGGTTTAAATCTGTGAAGCAGTGTGAGTTGACATTTCCCTACAGCTCCAAAAAAGGATTCGACTGTACGTCATTCCTAGTTTGTCTTGAATGAGCATCTTTGTGTGAGCAAGGCAGGGATATGGCTTGTGTATTAAGAAGTGTATTGTGGTCGAGGACATATGACTTGGTGCATGAGTTGGTTCTCTTTTCTTTGTGCCCTTAGGACTCTTCTCATTTTATATTTTTAATTCATGAGGCTAAGACAGTACTAATAACTAAAGCAGTGAGAATTATTGGACAAAATTGTTACATATATTACAATGCTGTTATTTGGGGCCTTGTGTAGGCTTGGTAGCCAATATTAAAATTTATGTCATACATACTCCTACTGAGCTGTCCGTTTGTGACATACAATAGGAAAGGAGGAATTCTTACATGTTAACAGTATATTCACTACTATGTAATGACCTCACTTTGCTTTTTTTGCTTTTTTAACACCCTCATCCCCATCGGTAACCACTTTCCATTACATTTCAATGGTAACCTACCTTTCCTCATCTTTCTCCCTACTTTTCTCAAACTGTACTTCTCAACTCTCCCAGCTGACAAGCCCACTGATCAGTAAAATGAGCAGCACAGGAACAGTGGAGAGTGGAAAACCTCCAAAGGTTGGTAAATTACAAACACAAAGAAATGGGACATTTTAAAAAGTTAGGTACATTTCAATGTATGTATAATGTCTCTCATCCTCTTTTCTCTCCTCACCCTCTCCTAGATTGGCTCTGTTGTGGAGGTCATAGGAAAAGGTCAGCGTGGTACTGTTGCTTATATTGGCGCCACCCTCTTTGCCTCTGGAAAATGGGTGGGCGTCATACTGAATGAGCCCAAAGGCAAGAACGATGGCACTGTTCAAGGGAAACGCTACTTCACCTGTGAGGAAAATCATGGGATATTTGTCAGACAGTCTCAGGTTAGTGACATAAATGTGTGGTAAATGCAAAGATGAATGGACATGTGGGTTGGATGATGATGTATAGCTTCCAATTACTCTGAGTAAAATTAAGATCACAGATTGAAGGGATTACACCAAAGACTGGAATTGATGAGGGTGGTTTGAGGTGCATGGTTGTCATGGTGTAAATAGACACTTTTAATATTTAAAAATGATTAAGGATGCATCACGTTTGCTCAGTTGTTTGACCTTAGTATGCAAGGAAGCATCAAAATGATAAAACACACAAAATATATCTAATGCAACATATTAAAAAAAGACTTGTGTTGTGTTCTTTAATTTCTACGAAAAGGGTCAATAGTATAATAGAATCTAGAATTTTGTTTGTCCTCAATGTCCTGATCAAGCCCCTTTTTTCCTCTGTTCAGATCCAGGTAGTAGAGGATGGCTCCAGTACCACCTCTCCTGATACTCCTGAATCAGGCATTGCAAAAATATCCAAACAAAAAGGTGAGTGTGAGCCAAACACACATTCATTCCTTATTGAAACACAGTACCTCAAAGTTAATAATAGTAACAGTAAATAATAATAATAATAATTTTATTTATATAGCAATTAATTAATTTCTTAATTTGTATCCTCCAGACATGCCTGAGACTCCAAAAATAACCAAGCAGGTAGGGACCAATTGCACCTTCTTTTTTCCTTTGCCCGTTTAGTAAATCTTGTGTCGTTTACATGACTTGAATTCAAAGATGGTTTTCCTGTTCCATGGGGATGGGTTTCTGTTTGCCCTGCACCTTTTAGGTTTGACTTATTTTCTTTTTTTCCCCGTAATACCTTTGCAGACACCTGTGAACGTTAAAAAGGTAGAAATATTTCAATTCAAAACATTAGCTTTTGCTTTGCTTATATTCGTCAATAACACTAATGTGGCAAGTCATTTAAGTTATCCATTCACTTGTACATTTGCATGGGACATAATGACACCAGTTGTCAATGATAGATGGCATTTTCACTCTATATTCTCTTGGTTTTTTCTGTGGCCTGGCTCCATTTTGTTTCCCACTTTATTTTAATTTGGTTTTAGTCTGGTGAAGGAATTACTCATTAAAGTAATAATCTCGAAGATTTTCATTTCAATAAATGTCTGTTAAGTCACTATCTATCGCCAAATGAGGTAGCACAATGGTGATTGAGCCTATGGCCCACTGATGAAAGCCTTTGCATTTGCAGTATTACTGACAGACTTTCGTGGAAAAAAATCACAAGCAGCGCCCAGTTAGTGACACGTTTTCCATCACCCAGCAATTGTTGATCTGCCAGAGAGGGTAGGCGGAGCTAAGTAGCTGCTTTTCTGGTCTCTGCAAGAGTTGCGAGTAAACAG